>NC_136061.1:1562748987-1565148987 GCF_964261635.1 Lissotriton helveticus
AAAACGGTGGAATGTTCGCCTCTGCCCGCAGAACCTGGGCAAACGGCTCAATATATAAATTGAAGAGGAGTGGGGAGAGCGGGCATCCCTGTCTGGTACCTCTGGTGATTTGAAATGCCTCAGTCAGGATGCCGTTAACCAATAGCCTGGCTGAAGGAGCACTGTATAGCTGAAATATTGCTTTGCAGAATCTGCTTCCAAAATTAAATTTTTTAAGGACATCCTCTAAATAGGGCCAATTGACCCTATCAAACGCCTTAGTTGCGTCTAGCGTGAGTGTAGCCAAAGGTAGGGAAAAGGCTGAAGCAATATCTATGGCTCCTAACAGATCATGTGTTAATTCTGACAATTGTCGCCCTTTGATGAAGCCCTTTTGATCTTGGTGTATTAGGTTACCTATTACGCCACTCAATCTTGTTGACAATATATTAGTGACAATTTTGTAGTCGTTATTGAGAAGTGATATGGGTCGATATGATTTGCCTGGTTTTGGAATAAGCACAATTGTTGCCTCCCCCCATGATTTCGGTGTTGGATTTCCTTCTATTAAGATGTCATTAAATAAACCACACAAGACAGGGGTAATAACTTCTTCCAGAGCTCTATATATCTCTCCTGGGAGACCATCTGGGCCTGCAGCCTTCCCTTTTTTAGAATGCCGTATTGCTGTCCTTACCTCGTCCTCTGTTATCTCACTCTCAAGAGCATTATTCTGTGCCATTGAGAGGGCAGGGAGCAAAATTTCTTTGAGCCAATTTTCCCTAGCCCCTTGATTATTGGGAAGATCTTCTTTGTATATTAGCTCAAATAAATCGTGGAAGGCTTTACCTATGTCTGAGTTGGATGTTCTTACTATTGCCTCCCCCTCTACCTGTATCTCTTTGATATATTTAAGAGCTTGATCTGATTTTATTTTCCAGGCCAAAACTTTGCCGGCAGCTTCTCCAAATTCAAATTGGGATATCTTGCTTGCTTCCCATCTCTTGTTAATCCTTTCTTGTAAAATCCCTTCCAGTTGTGACTTCTTTTCAGCTAACCTCGTCTGTTCTTGTGATGTTACCGGATGTTTGTCAATTTTTTGCTCTAATAATCTCATTTCCTGCTCCAGATTGGCTATTTTTTCTATATATATTTTGTGCCAATACGAGGCCCTGTTAGTAATCTGGCCTCTCAAAAAGGCTTTAGATTGTCTCCCAAACTACCACCAGATTTGAGGAACCTAAATTTAAATAAAAAAATATTGAAGACTCTTCTGCTAAAAACTTGACCTCCTCACCCTCGAGCAAGAGTGTCTGGTCAAATGACCAAGTTGTTAGTGTAGTCTTGTTGTCTAATCTCATTGTGAAGGATAGTGCAGAGTGATCCGAAAGATGTGAAGGAAGATAATCTATTGATATCAGGGTGTCCTTCAAAGAGTAACTGAAAAAAGCATAGTCAATTCTTGACTTGTGCTTAAACCGGCCATTTCGAAAGGACACCCCCATTTTGTTACCAACTTTTTCTCTCCACAAATCTGCCAGGCCAAGATGTTTCATTATTGTGATAAGGGTTTGCCTTGATTTAGATGAACTAGATATTTTGGAGCTTGTGGATTTATCCAGCTTAGGGTTGAGTACGATGTTAAAATCTCCCATCCAGATCACTGGATCCTGCACTACAATCAAATGATTCCTGACTGCATCTAAGTGAGATGGATCATCTCAATTGGGGCCGTAGTAGCCCACCAAGGTGCGAATATGGCCTTCCAGTGATACTCTGACTATTAACCATCTCCCTGTATAGTCTTCTTTATATTCTAGAATTTGGGCTTTAGCCGATTTCTTAAAGATGAATATTATCCCCCTGATATTTGCGTTATGATCTGTAGAACAAAATTTGTCTACCCATTTATATTTCTTTAATATCTGTTCGGCCTCTGACTTAAGTAAGTGTGACTCCTGGAGGACAATGATCTGTGCCTGGGAGTCCCTTAGATATTGGAAGATGCGCTCCCTTCTACCCTTCTACCCATCACCCGCAGACCATTGATGTTCCAGGATAAATATTGGTACAATGTCATTTTATTATGTCCGCGTCACCCTCCTTCATGCTAAATTTTTGCCGACTGGTGACTACTACACTTGGGTTTATTGTGGTCAGACTTAAACCAAAAGGATACGCTAGAATACAATTATGATTAGGCTTGTGAGGACTTTTTATGTTATCTCCCCTTCTGCCCCCCCACCCCTCCTCCCCCCTGGGAAACCCCCCCTACTTACTGTGGCCTGATGTCTGGCCATCTTCACGCCCGCTGCAGCTTTACTCTCTTTCCCTCAACTGCAGATACTTTATTAGGTTTGGAGCTATTATCAACCCAATTAAAGTTTAGATCTACCAAGGGCTTCTGCTACTTTCTGTGAGGGAGCCTTCCTATTTTTTTATCCATTTCTCCTTTTTTTTTTTTATTTATTTTCTTTTTTTTCCCCTTCCATTTTTTTTCTTTTTCTTTTTTCTTTTTTCCCCTTAATCTTCATTTTTTTTTTCTTTTTTTTAAATTAAGTTTTGTGTTTATCTGTTTATTAACTCGTAGTCATATTCATATTCATGTATGCTATACTATTGTTTCTTTTTTGTAGATAGGTGTGTATATATTTTTTTTTGTTTTTTTTATATTTTTTTGCCTTTTTATTTTATTTTATTTTATTTTAGGTTATTATTTATTTTTTCTTCCCCCCCTTTTTTTTCTCTAATATGATATATTATCTAGGTCTATTCTACGTGTATTCCTCTTATTCCTCCTATCCTACTTTGCGTTCCGAGCCTGTACGTGATCTTGTATGTGTTGTAGTAAATCATCTGCATCTTTTATAGAGCGGATATTATGCATTTTGTTATTATACATAATCCTTAAGAATGCGGGGAATCTCATCTGAACATTGGCTCCCAGTGATCTGAACTTTTCCATGCGCTGTCCTAGCTCTCACTGTCTATCGAGTGTGGTTTTAGATAGATCTGACCGAACCTCAAAGGGGAAATCAGGACCCTGTATCGTTTTGGCCTTTTCCTTTAGCGCATATGTCAAAAAATTGACTAATACTTAGATCCAGAACCACACATTAAAAAAACTTCTACAATAATTGAATCCACTGCAAGCTTGAATACAATATATTGAAAGTTGTATTAAGATAACTACTTTTTTTGGTAATTCTTAGGGCTGGTGACTTCCTGCATGGATACAGTTTAGTCATCTCATATGAGTACGGCATAATTTGGTGTGCTAACAACAACAATTTTAAGTTGATTAAAGAGAGTGCAGATTAACAATTAAGAGGCAGTAATACTGTGAACTGATTGGCACTCACTTATTCAATCTCAGGAGGAAAGAAAAGTACTGTAAGAGTCAAACCTGTGCCTTGCCAGATAAACCTATTTCACCAGCTTACTGTAATTTCACAGGAGAATTCAGAAAAAAGGGTTCTCATCTTGATTAAGTTTCCAAAAACTGGCTCTATAGTGCCCTGTATTGAAATCTGTAGAAGCTTTTTTGTATTTGGCAGATCACTCAATGCCCTTTTTAAAAGAGTTATGTCAGTCAGTAATATATTAACATTGTCAAATGTATTAAACATATTTGTTGTAATTGTATCAGGTATGACCAGTTTTTATTAGTTCTAAGAATAGCTCTGCCCCTTGTTTGAAGTGCTAGGGCCGCCTTCATTCGCTGATAGGTTACCTCTCATTCAAATTTCGGGAAACATAGTTTACAACGCATGTGTTACAACGAGTGTCATTACAGCGCATTTTTACATCGCAAAATCCATTACAACGCATGTCATTACATAGCATAATCCATTACAACGCATTCCCCAAAATAATGCCGCAGCAGAGTTAGAATAGTAATTGCGTTGTAATGGATTATGCGTTGTAACGACATGCATTGTAATGGATTTTGCAATGTAAAAAATTCATTGTAATGACACACGTTGTAACGCGTGCATTGTAAAGTGTCATATTCCCAAATTTCAGATCTAGTTCCGCCCCTGTTCCAACATATTTCTCTCTTTCATTTGATGCACGCAGCACTTCACTTATATTTGAAGACAGCATTGCTTCACTGGTCAAGCATTGAGTTGAACTAAGCCCATGTTACCCTTTTTGATACCTGTTTGTCTAATTTGTTCCTTCTGTGTGTGCTGAGTAGGGCCTTGTTGGCATCTCACACTAAAAAGATCGTGTTTCTCCCCATTAGGCTAACATTTGGGTTCTGTGCAGATTCTAATTTACTTGCCATATTAATTGGACACCACATGGGTGCAAATCAAGCCTTATAAAACTGTTTACTTTTCAGGATGTTTAAATTGTTCTCAAGTAGGTGAATTTTAAATCTATGAGAGGCTTAAGGGACACAGCCTCACGATGGTTTATGTGCCAGTTCTTTTAGAATTGATTTCACCATCATCAAGATATGAATTTGGAAATACTCTTGCAGATAGTGGGAAATATTGGGGATCTGTTTAAAATAGCCCTGGTAATAATAATAGTTTTCTGAGGGCAAGACATTATGTGACAATGGAGCACATATTTCTAGTATGTGTGATAACTGACCTGCAGTCGCAATGTCGAAGAAGTATGCTGAAGTCTAGGCACAGGTCAAAACCGTCTGAGTTTAAGGGTCTCTTCAGGACGTAGTCATCCGGCTACCAAACCTGAACATAAAAAAGGCAGAAACAGGAAACTTCCTAAGTACTGTGCTCAGTCACCAGCCGATGTGATTGAGTACAGACTTTGGAAATTTCCTGTTTCTGTCCTGAAGAAATCCTCAAAATCAGAGAGGGTTGAAACAATATCAAACAAACCCTTTTGATTGACTTATGCGATTAGTACTGAGGGATGTCATACTAATTCAGGCATCATTGTTGTGAGCTCTTGTGAACAATGTAGACAGCCATTGGAAACTGTACAGTGTCTTGTTTAATGTTTGTTGTAAATAGAACCACTATTTAAGCACTGTGTCATCTACGCTATAATCACTCACTTCTTGTATTTGTTACATATTACTGGACCTATTTCATTTCAGATGGAAACAAAATGTGTCCTGTGCTTTTTTGGTAAATTAATATTTGTCTAGAAAAGAAATTGAAAAAGTCTTTGAATCCCTCTAAATTAAATATGAAGGGCTAGCTTTATCAAGTGTTTGGGTTGCCCTTCCTTTATGCAGGCTTTCACAAAGGCAACACAATCCCTAAATCAGGTTTACCAAGCAACATAGGCACCTTGCGTGGCCCTGAATTTGTTAGTAAATATGTAGTAACACAAGGGAGCACAAGTCATTGCCTTGAGTTACTCTGCCCCAGGAATGCATTTTATGGGTTGAGCACGGGTGTTCCCACGCATCCACCTATGGATTTAGGGGTATTCCCACATTTGCCATTAGTGGTAGACTTGGGAATTAATTAAAACACTACGCCTTTCCAAGAGAGGCGTATAGAAGAGAAATTACCTTTATTCCTCCTTTTTATCTCTTTCTATCTGTTCAATGACTGTTTTTGTGCACAAAAACAATCCTGCCTTCAACACAGGCACAGTTGAACCATGGTGCAAGGGTGCCTTCATTAGCGCTAGGCAGCATTTTGTGCGCCAGCGCAGGCAGAGAGCAGCAATGTGCAGCATAATGTCAAATATGACGCATTCCTGCCTCTCCATTTCATGCAGCACAGCAAGGTGTTTAGCTGCGATGCTTGCATATTTGATGAATCTTGCCAAAGTTTCTACCTGCAAATGAGTCCCGCAGTAAATGAGGTTGACTGCATCAATTTGTGTATAAAACATGGGGATAAAATCACTTGTATTGAAAACAAATATTCAAATAAATATTTGATGAAAAGAAAAAAGTGAAATACTATTAATTTCTAACCATAAAACGATGTTTGTGCATACTTATGTAAGCTTAAGGAAACAGGTGTGAGTTAGCATTCTTTGTGAACTCCATTACATGGGAGATTTATGAGGTGATCAAATTACATACAGGTAAAGTGGAAATGTTTGTGGATTAGCTACGCACTTGTAAATCACAGGCACCGGGTCATAAACGGGGCATGTCTCTTCAAAGTGTACTTTGTGGATCCGGCTTAACTGCTAAGTTAAAGTTTTCTAGGTTCCATAATTAGAAGCAATGCTGGCTACGATCAAGTTAACAAAACAAAAGTGAAAACAGGCATTAGAGGAAAATGTTGGACTTTTGAACTGATTATGAATCGTTGTTTTCATAACATTCATTCTTCCTTCCTTTATTGAATTACAAGACGTTTAGCAAGCTTAAGTTGCTAGTAAGCTGCTCTCTGGTGCATTAAATAGCTATCAGGTAACATCAACACAGACAGTGGGTAAGTGGTCACAGTTCTAAGACATTTGTACTGGGCGACCAAATTACTGTGATTTCCCTCCTGGCCTGAGAATAGTCTAGTGCCTTCTTCTGGCCATTTGTGGTGATGACATTAATGCAGGTCCCTCATGTGACCTTCAAGGACAACCAACACACAAGTTATGGATGGATTGCAGAACAAATCAACACATTCCCCACAGTCAAGAGATCTGGGTTAAATCCATCATTCTTTTGCTCACCATGCCACCCCAGTTTAGAACTGCCCATCTGCAAATCAGTCTCGACCCTGTGCCTCATGGGAACAGGCAGGGCCGGACTGGGAACCAAAACCGGCCCTGGCAGAGTGCTTGGGCGCCCCCCCCCACCCCCCGGATGGCGCCGAGCTCTTTGCCTGGGCCAGTTTTCGGCCGATTTTGTTACAGGCCCGATTTTGCAGCTATGCTGCAAAAATGGTCCTGTAACAAAATCGGCCCCCAGGGGCCCAAAACCGGCCCCCAACCGTGCGGTTGAGTTGCATAGGCGGGGTTCAAACTGGAATGGCATGGGGAGCAAAAAACGATGGATTAAGGCCCCGGTCTCTGTACTGGGGTGAATGCATTCTGTCCATCAACTGTTCCTTTTGCATTTGTCACCCCTAGTGGGACGGGTATGCCCAGACGTGGGTCCCGTGCTCTCCATGCCACTGGAGTCAAGCTATCCTAGCTGAAGAGGGGTGAAACCCTGAAACCGGTCCTAGGATGCTTGATTCCGGTCCTGGGAAGACATGGCTTGGCCTGTTCGGGCTGCCCTGTTTCCATGGGGTGCAGGGTCAAGGCTGATTTGCATACGGCTGGGAACAAACTGGAATGGCATGGGGAGCAAAAGAACTATGGATTTAGGCCCAGATCTCTATACTGGAGTGAATGTATGACATTGTTCTGCATTCTGTCCATGAACTGTTCTTTTTTCAAGGAAAACCCGGCATGTATGTGAGAGAATCGCCAAGAGGCCCCTAAGGGTATAAATGGACCACAGGGGGCCGTGTTTCCTTTCACTGTGCCAACTCGGCTGCCTGGCTCTCCGTTACAAGGGCAACCAGTACTATCTGCGTGAGAGTCGTCTAGAGGCCCTTTATTTGTGTATCATATTCATAGCTTTGTTCTCCTTTGTGGAGAAGTGTGGCTCACTGGTTAGAGGCGGCAGACCCGTAAGCAGAGAACGGCCCGGGACCAGGGTTCGATTCCCGACGCGGCAGGGTCGTGGATCAGGGTCAGCGGACTCAATAATTCTCGCCTCGGTACCTACTCTAGTCAGAGACCACACGCGGCAACTCTGGGCATCTGCTTGCCTCATCTTCACAACGGCCCCCCCAGATCGCCGGGGATGCTTGGTCGCACCTTAGAGATACCCATCTGGGACCATCTCTCAGGGTGAGCCAGGACGGGTTCCCCAGCGGTCGAAGCGTGGAGATACTCCTCCGGGAGTCGATTCCTAGCGCTATATAAACCCACAATTAAATTAAATTAAATTAAATTTGTTACAAATGAAACCGGGACCTCTGAATACAGAAGAGCCACTGACAAAATGTTGTTTTGCAATCTATACGCAGCTGCCTAAAATACATGTAATCTTGTTTTGCCCCTTAGCACAGGCCACCCAAATAATCTATACATTTGGTCATTTTCCAGACTTATGTTATTGAAAGCTAGGGGCCATTTTAAGACAGGAAACCCTTACAGGTTTTATTATTGTTTACTAGCCCAGTCCTTAGGAAACTGCTCTTGATCAGAGCGGAATTAAGGTCAGAGCAGATTTCAGCGTCTAACAAAAACGTCCTGTTAGGTCAACACTTTAGTGACAATAGAAAACGAGCGAACCTTGCATTTGAATAACTAAGTCCAAAACGCAAAGCGTTGCTTTCCTAGTTTCACTGTGCAACCTGAATACATTCTGGATTCTCAGGCCATCAATACGAATGGTCCTTTGAAGGATATTTTATTTATAAGCCCTATAAATGCCAAAACCCTGGGGATTGGTATTTATTCAGGTTGGTAAATAACTCTTTCCATGAGTTTTCCCCCATGCTTATAGGGAATAATATGCATATTTTGTTGCTTCTGCACCAAATCCTGGACTTTACTGACAATTTCTACTAGTTCGATTTCAGCAGCTTTGACCAGCTGCTGAAAGTGACATCATAACCCCTTACTCCATCAGCTGGACCCGGCATATGGGAGCCGGTCTCTTCTCTGAACCGATGACAAAGTTTGTCAGCTACTAAAGCTGACAACATTGCCTCACATGCATTATGTGGGTTGTAATTCTTAGATGTATTTCTCTTTTAGGTGACCAGCCTATTAGGATTACAACCCTCACTTGGCCTGTCCCAGACTGTTTTCAAAGGGGCTATTGGGTATTCCCCCACGGTTTTGGAGGTAATAAAGTGACTAACTTGCTAGGTCCAGTCAAAGGTTTCAGTAATTTACAGCTGAGCTCAACCCTTGGTAGCTATGACACAGAGCAGTCAGGCTTACCATAGAGAAAATGAGTTCAGCATTTAGAAGTAGCACAGGAGTTAAAAAGTTGAAAACACAACACAATAAAAATCCCAGTCCAGAAAAATAAGTACATTTAAATGAACAAAGTGACATCAAAAGAATAAAAATCCAATGAGGAGAACCGAAGATATGAATACGTAAATAATTAAGTGTAAATATTTCAAAAAATTGCACAAAGCCAATGATAGTTAATGAATGGTAGACTGGGACCTAGGCTCAAGTTGAGGCCAACTGCAATGGAGCGTGGCACAGGCCCCCACAGCCCCGGTGATACGGCGGCCCCCAAGCTACAGGGAGCCACCTCAGCACCCTTACAAATATTTCCCTGGGAGGAGAAGGGCTTGTGAATCCTACATCCTGAACATTTGACAGGAATTTTGTTGGAGGGGAGAGTGGTAGGTTATACTTTGAATGTGTCACTAAACCTAATTTTTGCTTTTGCTTTTCATTTAGGTGATGCTAATGTGTTTTGCACCTTTTGTAAACATATAAATCTCTATATAAATATTTATTTTATTAAAATAAGAGAAACTGCAATAATGCTTCCTAAATAAAAGTTTAGGAAGCATTATTGCTGTGTCTCTCATTTTACTAATTCTTAGTATGTGTTGTCAATATGTCTGATTTTCTACATGTTAATATTTTTGGCTTTTGCATCGTATGTTTGTTTGTTTTAATGTGGCTAGTTGTATTTAAAATTACAGGTAACAATCTCCTATACATTTCGCAGGATGTTATGGTGCTTGCAAGTGTTTTTCATTTAATAACAAAATTCATATATGTGGTTTCATAATGTAAGTGTCTGTACATTTTTACTGCATATTTTTACTAGGTAGGTTTAGCTAACAATTTTGCAAGTGTTGTTAATGTTTCATTGAAATGACTACAGCTACTGTGATGTCTTATTTTTGTTTTGTGAACATAATATTGCAATTTTATTTTGCGCATTCTCTCTTTTCTTCCAGATTTCACATATGCTAAAGTGTTATATATTTATAAATCACTATTTTATGCTATGTTTTGAAATGGTTTTGATTTTAATTTAGTATGTCACCATTATCTTGTCATGTTATCGAAATCATGTTATTTGTTTCATAAATCAAAGTTTGCTGACTTAAAAATGATCATGTATGTAAAATTCTTATGCTGAATACAAGTCGTTTTTAAAATTAATGTACTTTGCAATTTTATATGATGACTAATGCTACTTATACTTCCAAGTTATCTAATATTCAGATGTGTAGCCTGCTTGGCCTTGGAATGGTATCTTTCACATTTCTCCTCTCTACTGTGTTTTGCTGAATGTGTGGTATACATTACGTATTCTTTATAATCTTTTTTCTTTCATTTATAGACATCAATTTACCTGCTTTTTGAAGTCATTTTGTGTGTAAATTAAATTGTTTGTGTAATTTCTTATGATGCTATTGAAAGCTATAGTTATAAAAAATATATATATTTTCCATTTTAGGTTACTACATTTTTTGCTTCAAACTCATTTGATGTATAATCCAGACTATTAAAATGTAAATATGTTTATAATTTATTACAGCTTCCAAAATCCAGAGTGTGTGGACAGCCAACTGCCACTGCCACTGATGCTGATGATACTCCAGACCAGGAACAAGCCTATAGTGAGGATCCACTTCTGCAAGTCATGATGACGAGGAGCAGGTGGGTCCATATGGTCTGCCTGGGGAGACAGCGCCAGTGAGTTATAGTCGGACCACAATTACACCTCCCACTTAATTCTACTGATAACTCAGCCTCTGGATACGTCCACTTCACCCCAATCTTGTGCCCACCAGTTCTTGCTGCTGTTGATCCAACTCCACCACCACCTCCAGTTCGGCCAGGACCCTGTTGGATGTGGCACACTGGGTCAAGGGCACAGGTTAGTAGGGTTAGGGTATGTGGGAGGGAATCTGTTGACCAGCAGAATGGGGCCACTGGGTTCACTATTACCCAGGCCACCACAGACCAAGTCTTGGGATCCCTCGATTAGTTCCACGACATGAAGGGCCAGGTCCTTACAGAGCTCCGGAAGAGGAATCATTTTCAAAGGAGCACAATGTTCGAATGGACAAGTTCCACTCTAATTTGGGCACCCTGACTGGGATGCTTGTGGATTGTTTTACCCATATGTGCAGGGCTTTTCCAGCAACATCTTCTTCTTCCTGTGGACCAACAACATCTGGGTCTACTACATCTGCCTCTGCCATAGAAGGGGAGCCCCTGCCACAAGAAGAAACACCTGCACCCACCCCAGTCCCTGAAACTGTGGATCCACCAGTCACCCTCAGGAGGGGATGTTAATATCAGTGAATACGTCAATGCACGCCAAGATATATGCATGCATAAAAATGTCAATACCAGTTAATGTAATGCCAATGTATGCCATAATCTGTGCAGTATAGAAATGTCAATACCAGTAAAAACTATGTTGATGTCACACTTTGACAAATGTCCCCATAATAATGAGAATGTCGGTAAATATGGTATCAATGACCACCATGTTATATGTACACGTAATAATGAACTCGTATCATTGCTGTTGCTTTCACCGGAGATGACCTCCCCATCAACTTCAAGTCAGAGATATGTGGTCAGACAGGTCTCTGCAACCCAAACCAAGGTCTACCGATTGCTAGGTCACAGGTGGGGTTACACTTATAATGAAGACAAATGCAGGAAAAAAGGAAAACCGTGATTGATCCTACAGATGGGCAGAAGCACCACAAACAGGTCAGAAAAGACTGAGCCCAATAAAATACGTTTGGTCAAAGGTGTGCATTCCCAAAATACCGCAAAGACAAATGCCACATGTAGTTAGGAACACTGAGCCAATTAAAACACAGCATGTACACCACATGCAGTGATCACATGCTCCCCATGCCGGAAATCTGGACACATACACACTGGCTCTCTCTGAGGTCAAGAGTCACCTGAGTCACCCTTATCAGATGGTTGTATTTATTATTTATGACAAGTCCATGGTCTACATGCTTTACAAGAATATGTAATCATTTTATTGTACCTCATGAGCTGTATATATTACTGGCCAAAACGTCTGTACATTGACACTGTCTTCAGACACGACTCTGTTGATGCTCTCTCGCCCATGACATTTAATTAAACCAACTTGCGCCTGTTTTGCCAAATGCCTCTTGTCTTTCCAGTTTTTTCTAGGTACATTCATATCTGAGCAACAGGGCCATTCACCTGGACTAGCAGGTGAGAATGGCAAGACCTCCACAAACACCAACAAGAGAAGCAGATCCTCCAGTGTGTTACAAGCATTCACTCTGTAGACTATTTTCTGGAAAGATTTACCTTTTGGATGCCAGTTGTATTTTGCACATTGGATTACAATCAATGTTGGCTCTTCAATACTATTTTCATTCACCATGATTGATTTTTTTGATCAATGTCTTTAAATTTTTCCGATTTTTCAATTTTCTTTTAAAAATTAAATAGAAAAATACGAAATCAAAGGCTTGTGTTGCCTTTATTTTTTATTTTGTTCGTTTGTTGTTTCATCATACAGTTTAAAAAGTTAAAATTTAAAACATTTTTCATACATAAATAAATCACATGTAGGTAATGCTTTCACATTTTTAAAACATGACAAAACAAACCAAAATGACAAAGCAAAAAGTATCATTTTATTATTTTGAAATAAATAATTTTATTTTTCATGTTTTTCTAATGCATAATCCAACTATGTCATGCTATCATTTACAGTTCCAGACCTTTCCACCGAGGAATAACAGTATATAATAAATACATTCAGATCAAATTGCCAAACTATTATTGATGTATGTCATCAAGAATCCCACATCAATGACAACAATAGTGGAAATATTAGCAGTACTACATTTTGTGGGCACAGGATAATTCCAATACACTGTTGCTCTCTGTTGACTGTTGCTACCAAGGCAATATGTTTACCATCAAATGCTCCAACCACATGTGGTAGTTGAACCCAAAGCATACAATTCACCGTTCATATTGGCAAAATCCTCTTTTTGTGGTAACTGTATGAAGCTGTTGATGTATCTCATCATTGAAAAAATAACTTCTCGTAGCACAACACTGAAGGTTGGTTGAGACATTCCACCAGATACTGCAACAGTGTATTGAAATGACCTTTGCGGCCAAATATGGAGTACTGACATTATTTTCACTATTTGTGTTATGGTTGTGGGGTTCCTATTGTAGAAGACCTGGCTCCAGCTGATGACATAAACAATAATAGTTTACCTATTTAATGGGAATGTTTTGGTTATATCCCATTCTTCTAAGGTGGCAAGGTCTTGTAAGGGTCTCCATACTTGAGCCTGTCATCTCTGACTCTCCCTGGGTTCATACATGTGTATAAAACATGGGGATAAAATCACTTGTATTGAAAACAAATATTCAAATAAATATTTGATGAAAAGAAAAAAGTGAAATACTATTCATTTCTAACCATAAAACGATGTTTGTGTATACTTATGTAAGCTTAAGGAAACATGTGTGAGTTAGCATTCTTTGTGAACTCCATTACATGGGAGATTTATGAGGTGCTCAAATTACATACAGGTAAAGTGGAAATGTTTGTGGATTAGCTACGCACTTGTAAATCACAGGCACCGGGTCATAAACGGGGCATGTCTCTTCAAAGTGTACTTTGTGGATCCGGCTTAGCTGCTAAGTTAAAGTTTTCTAGGTTCCATAATTAGAAGCAATGCTGGCTCCGATCAAGTTAACAAAACAAAAGTGAAAACAGGCATTAGAGGAAAATGTTGGACTTTTGAACTGATTATGAATCGTTGTTTTCATAACATTCATTCTTCCTTCCTTTATTGAATTACAAGACGTTTAGCAAGCTTAAGTTGCTAGTAAGCTGCTCTCTGGTGCATTAAATAGCTATCAGGTAACATCAACACAGACAGCGGGTAAGTGGTCACAGTTCTAAGACATTTGTACTGGGCGACCAAATTACTGTGATTTCCCTCCTGGCCTGAGAATAGTCTAGTGCCTTCTTCTGGCCATTTGTGGTGATGACATTAATGCAGGTCCCTCATGTGACCTTCAAGGACAACCAACACACAAGTTATGGATGGATTGCAGAACAAATCAACACATTCCCCACAGTCAAGAGATCTGGGTTAAATCCATCATTCTTTTGCTCACCATGCCACCCCAGTTTTGAACTGCCCATCTGCAAATCAGTCTCGACCCTGTGCCTCATGGGAACAGGCAGGGCCGGACTCGGAACCAAAACCGGCCCTGGCAGAGTGCTTGGGCGCCCCACCCCCCGGATGGCGCCGAGCTCTTTGCCTGGGCCAGTTTTCGGCCGATTTTGTTACAGGCCCGATTTTGCAGCTATGCTGCAAAAATGGTCCTGTAACAAAATCGGCCCCCAGGGGCCCAAAACCGGCCCCCAACCGTGCGGCGCACCGGGGGATTGCCCGTTGCCCGCTACGGCCAGTCCAGGCATGGGAACAGGGGGCGCAGGAGCAAGGCTGAGTTGCATAGGCTGGGTTCAAACTGGAATGGCATGGGGAGCAAAAAACAATGGATTAAGGCCCCGGTCTCTGTACTGGGGTGAATGCATTCTGTCCATCAACTGTTCCTTTTGCATTTGTCACCCCTAGTGGGACGGGTATGCCCAGACGTGGGTCCCGTGCTCTCCATGCCACTGGAGTCAAGCTATCCTAGATGAAGAGGGGTGAAACCCTGAAACCGGTCCTAGGATGCTTGATTCCGGTCCAGGGAAGACATGGCTTGGCCTGTTCGGGCTGCCCTGTTTCCATGGGGCGCAGGGTCAAGGCTGATTTGCATGCGGCTGGGAACAAACTGGAATGGCATGGGGAGCAAAAGAACTATGGATTTAGGCCCAGATCTCTATACTGGAGTGAATGTATGACATTGTTCTGCATTCTGTCCATGAACTGTTCTTTTTTCAAGGAAAACCCGGCATGTATGTGAGAGAATCGCCAAGAGGCCCCTACGGGTATAAATGGACCACAGGGGGCCGTGTTTCCTTTCACTGTGCCAACTCGGCTGCCTGGCTCTCCATTACAAGGGCAACCAGTACTATCTGCGTGAGAGTCCTCTAGAGGCCCTTTATTTGTGTATCATATTCATAGCTTTGTTCTCCTTTGTGGAGAAGTGTGGCTCACTGGTTAGAGGCGGCAGACCCGTAAGCAGAGAACGGCCCGGGACCAGGGTTCGATTCCCGACGCGGCAGGGTCGTGGATCAGGGTCAGTGGACTCGATAATTCTCGCCTCGGTGCCTACTCTAGTCAGAGACCACACGCGGCAACTCTGGGCATCTGCTTGCCTCATCTTCACAACGGCCCCCCCAGATCGCCGGGGATGCTTGGTCACACCTTAGAGATACCCATCTGGGACCATCTCTCAGGGTGAGCCAGGACGGGTTCCCCAGCGGTCGAAGCGGGGAGATACTCCTCCGGGAGTCGATTCCTAGCGCTATATAAACCCACAATTAAATTAAATTAAATTAAATTTGTTACAAATGAAACCGGGACCTCTGAATACAGAAGAGCCACTGACAAAATGTTGTTTTGCAATCTATACGCAGCTGCCTAAAATACATGCAATCTTGTTTTGCCCCTTAGCACAGGCCACCCAAATAATCTATACATTTGGTCATTTTCCAGACTTATGTTATTGAAAGCTAGGGGCCATTTTAAGACAGGAAACCCTTACAGGCTTTATTATTGTTTACTAGCCCAGTCCTTAGGAAACTGCTCTTGATCAGAGCGGAATTAAGGTCAGAGCAGATTTCAGCGTCTAACAAAAACGTCCTGTTAGGTCAACACTTTAGTGACAATAGAAAACGAGAGAACCTTGCATTTGAATAACTAAGTCCAAAACGCAAAGCGTTGCTTTCCTAGTTTCACTGTGCAACCTGAATACATTCTGGATTCTCAGGCCATCAATACGAATGGTCCTTTGAAGGATATTTTATTTATAAGCCCTATAAATGCCAAAACCCTGGGGATTGGTATTTATTCAGGTTGGTAAATAACTCTTTCCATGAGTTTTCCCCCATGCTTATAGGGAATAATATGCATATTTTGTTGCTTCTGCACCAAATCCTGGACTTTACTGACAATTTCTACTAGTTCGATTTCAGCAGCTTTGACCAGCTGCTGAAAGTGACATCATAACCCCTTACTCCATCAGCTGGACCCGGCATATGGGAGCCGGTCTCTTCTCTGAACCGATGACAAAGTTTGTCAGCTACTAAAGCTGACAACATTGCCTCACATGCATTATGTGGGTTGTAATTCTTAGATGTATTTCTCTTTTAGGTGACCAGCCTATTAGGATTACAACCCTCACTTGGCCTGTCCCAGACTGTTTTCAAAGGGGCTATTGGGTATTCCCCCACGGTTTTGGAGGTAATAAAGTGACTAACTTGCTAGGTCCAGTCAAAGGTTTCAGTAATTTACAGCTGAGCTCAACCCTTGGTAGCTATGACACAGAGCAGTCAGGCTTACCATAGAGAAAATGAGTTCAGCATTTAGAAGTAGCACAGGAGTTAAAAAGTTGAAAACACAACACAATAAAAATCCCAGTCCAGAAAAATAAGTACATTTAAATGAACAAAGTGACATCAAAAGAATAAAAATCCAATGAGGAGAACCGAAGATATGAATACGTAAATAATTAAGTGTAAATATTTCAAAAAATTGCACAAAGCCAATGATAGTTAATGAATGGTAGACTGGGACCTAGGCTCAAGTTGAGGCCAACTGCAATGGAGCGTGGCACAGGCCCCTACAGCCCCGGTGATACGGCGGCCCCCAAGCTACAGGGAGCCACCTCAGCACCCTTACAAATATTTTCCTGGGAGGAGAAGGGCTTGTGAATCCTACATCCTGAACATTTGACAGGAATTTTGTTGGAGGGGAGAGTGGTAGGTTATACTTTGAATGTGTCACTAAACCTAATTTTTGCTTTTGCTTTTCATTTAGGTGATGCTAATGTGTTTTGCACCTTTTGTAAACATATAAATCTCTATATAAATATTTATTTTATTAAAATGAGAGAAACTGCAATAATGCTTCCTAAATAAAAGTTTAGGAAGCATTATTGCTGTGTCTCTCATTTTACTAATTCTTAGTATGTGTTGTCAATATGTCTGATTTTCTACATGTTAATATTTTTGGCTTTTGCATCGTATGTTTGTTTGTTTTAATGTGGCTAGTTGTATTTAAAATTACAGGTAACAATCTCCTATACATTTCGCAGGATGTTATGGTGCTTGCAAGTGTTTTTCATTTAATAACAAAATTCATATATGTGGTTTCATAATGTAAGTGTCTGTACATTTTTACTGCATATTTTTACTAGGTAGGTTTAGCTAACAATTTTGCAAGTGTTGTTAATGTTTCATTGAAATGACTACAGCTACTGTGATGTCTTATTTTTGTTTTGTGAACATAATATTGCAATTTTATTTTGCGCATTCTCTCTTTTCTTCCAGATTTCACATATGCTAAAGTGTTATATATTTATAAATCACTATTTTATGCTATGTTTTGAAATGGTTTTGATTTTAATTTAGTATGTCACCATTATCTTGTCATGTTATCGAAATCATGTTATTTGTTTCATAAATCAAAGTTTGCTGACTTAAAAATGATCATGTATGTAAAATTCTTATGCTGAATACAAGTCGTTTTTAAAATAAATGTACTTTGCAATTTTATATGATGACTAATGCTACTTATACTTCCAAGTTATCTAATATTCAGATGTGTAGCCTGCTTGGCCTTGGAATGGTATCTTTCACATTTCTCCTCTCTACTGTGTTTTGCTGAATGTGTGGTATACATTACGTATTCTTTATAATCTTTTTTCTTTCATTTATAGACATCAATTTACCTGCTTTTTGAAGTCATTTTGTGTGTAAATTAAATTGTTTGTGTAATTTCTTATGATGCTATTGAAAGCTATAGTTATAAAAAATATATATATTTTCCATTTTAGGTTACTACATTTTTTGCTTCAAACTCATTTGATGTATAATCCAGACTATTAAAATGTAAATATGTTTATAATTTATTTCAGCTTCCAAAATCCAGAGTATGTGGACAGCCAACTGCCACTGCCACTGATGCTGATGATACTCCAGACCAGGAACAAGCCTATAGTGAGGATCCACTTCTGCAAGTCATGATGACGAGGAGCAGGTGGGTCCATATGGTCTGCCTGGGGAGACAGCGCCAGTGAGTTATAGTCGGACCACAATTACACCTCCCACTTAATTCTACTGATAACTCAGCCTCTGGATACGTCCACTTCACCCCAATCTTGTGCCCACCAGTTCTTGCTGCTGTTGATCCAACTCCACCACCACCTCCAGTTCGGCCAGGACCCTGTTGGATGTGGCACACTGGGTCAAGGGCACAGGTTAGTAGGGTTAGGGTATGTGGGAGGGAATCTGTTGACCAGCAGAATGGGGCCACTGGGTTCACTATTACCCAGGCCACCACAGACCAAGTCTTGGGATCCCTCGATTAGTCCCACGACATGAAGGGCCAGGTCCTTACAGAGCTCCGGAAGAGGAATCATTTTCAAAGGAGCACAGTGTTCGAATGGACATGTTCCACTCTAATTTGGGCACCCTGACTGGGATGCTTGTGGATTGTTTTACCCATATGTGCAGGGCTTTTCCAGCAACATCTTCCTCTTCCTGTGGACCAACAACATCTGGGTCTACTACATCTGCCTCTGCCATAGAAGGGGAGCCCCTGCCACAAGAAGAAACACCTGCACCCACCCCAGTCCCTGCAACTGTGGATCCACCAGTCACCCTCAGGAGGGGATGTTAATATCAGTGAATACGTCAATGCACGCCAAGATATATGCATGCATAAAAATGTCAATACCAGTTAATGTAATGCCAATGTATGCCATAATCTGTGCAGTATAGAAATGTCAATACCAGTAAAAACTATGTTGATGTCACACTTTGACAAATGTCCCCATAATAATGAGAATGTCGGTAAATATGGTATAAATGACCACCATGTTATATGTACACGTAATAATGAACTCGTATCATTGCTGTTGCTTTCACCGGAGATGACCTCCCCATCAACTTCAAGTCAGAGATATGTGGTCAGACAGGTCTCTGCAACCCAAACCAAGGTCTACCGATTGCTAGGTCACAGGTGGGGTTACACTTATAATGAAGACAAATGCAGGAAAAAAGGAAAACCGTGATTGATCCTACAGATGGGCAGAAGCGCCACAAACAGGTCAGAAAAGACTGAGCCCAATAAAATACGTTTGGTCAAAGGTGTGCATTCCCAAAATACCGCAAAGACAAATGCCACATGTAGTTAGGAACACTGAGCCAATTAAAACACAGCATGTACACCACATGCAGTGATCACACGCTCCCCATGCCGGAAATCTGGACACATACACACTGGCTCTCTCTGAGGTCAAGAGTCACCTGAGTCACCCTTATCAGATGGTTGTATTTATTATTTATGACAAGTCCATGATCTACATGCTTTACAAGAATATGTAATCATTTTATTGTACCTCATGAGCTATATATATTACTGGACAAAACGTCTGTACATTGACACTGTCTTCAGACACGACTCTGTTGATGCTCTCTCGCCCATGACATTTAATTAAACCAACTTGCGCCTGTTTTGCCAAATGCCTCTTGTCTTTCCAGTTTTTTCTAGGTACATTCATATCTGAGCAACAGGGCCATTCACCTGGACTAGCAGGTGAGAATGGCAAGACCTCCACAAACACCAACAAGAGAAGCAGATCCTCCAGTGTGTTACAAGCATTCACTCTGTAGACTATTTTCTGGAAAGATTTACCTTTTGGATGCCAGTTGTATTTTGCACATTGGATTACAATCAATGTTGGCTCTTCAATACTATTTTCATTCACCATGATTGATTTTTTTGATCAATGTCTTTAAATTTTTTCGATTTTTCAATTTTCTTTTAAAAATTAAATAGAAAAATACGAAATCAAAGGCTTGTGTTGCCTTTATTTTTTATTTTGTTCGTTTGTTGTTTCATCATACAGTTTAAAAAGTTAAAATTTAAAACATTTTTCATACATAAATAAATCACATGTAGGTAATGCTTTCACATTTTTAAAACATGACAAAACAAACCAAAATGACAAAGCAAAAAGTATCATTTTATTATTTTGAAATAAATAATTTATTTTTCATGTTTTTCTAATGCATAATCCAACTATGTCATGCTAACATTTACAGTTCCAGACCTTTCCACCGAGGAATAACAGTATATAATAAATACATTCAGATCAAATTGCCAAACTATTATTGATGTATGTCATCAAGAATCCCACATCAATGACAACAATAGTGGAAATAATAGCAGTACTACATTTTGTGGGCACAGGATAATTCCAATACACTGTTGCTCTCTGTTGACTGATGCTACCAAGGCAATATGTTTACCATCAAATGCTCCAACCACATGTGGTAGTTGAACCCAAAGCATACAATTCACCGTTCATATTGGCAAAATCCTCTTTTTGTGGTAACTGTATGAAGCTGTTGATGTATCTCATCATTGAAAAAATAACTTCTCGTAGCACAACACTGAAGGTTGGTTGAGACATTCCACCAGATACTGCAACAGTGTATTGAAATGACCTTTGCGGCCAAATATGGAGTACTGACATTATTTTCACTATTTGTGTTATGGTTGTGGGGTTCCTATTGTAGAAGACCTGGCTCCAGCTGATGACATAAACAATAATAGTTTACCTATTTAATGGGAATGTTTTGGTTATATCCCATTCTTCTAAGGTGGCAAGGTCTTGTAAGGGTCTCTTGAGCCTGTCATCTCTGACTCTCCCTGGGTTCATACATCTGCATTTAAAAATTTAAAAATTGCTAATCATCTTTCAATCTTTTTTCTTAAAGTAAAACACAAATTTAAGTTCTTGATAAAAAATATATTTTGTTTCTTAACCTAATTTTACTTGTAATGCATTTGTAAATAATTTTTAAATATTGCATTTTTAACATGTCTATTTAGTTTTTTTAAATAAATATGTAAATAATATAATTTAAAAGTTTTATATACACAGTCATTTTAAAATAAATCTGTCTAAAATTCCATCAACTGAAGTGTAAACAAAACCACACAAATATTGCATTTTACCACAGTAACACACTGCGTAAAACTTTTTGGGCAAAACATATTGATAACATTAACATTTTGGACATATAAACAAACTACCCACCATTTTGAGTAGTAGTGAGGCACTTAACATTCACAAATGCATCATTTAACAATCTAAAATGGTAGAAGCCCTACATTACCATCAGGATATTTGAAATTGAATGGACGTCGGCGATCGTTGACAGGATATTGGGTGTGAAATTCCACGACGGACACAGCCATAGGCTAATGTGTGTGAAAGGAATGTATGAAAGTCAATGGATGTATCTGTCTCCTTTGATAATCTCACACATTGAGTATATGTATGCGACGTTTCATAAAAAGCTCACTTGCCTCCTAACAGTGCAACTAACAGCACCTCCTCAACTTTTGCTGCTGCTTCCCACCTCTGGGAGCCACAAAGCCAGGAAAAGCAGACAACAACCCTAAACATTTCACCAGAGGAGCTGGAGATACTGGCTACTGAGGTCCTGTTCCTGTATAGCCAGCTGTATGGCTAACCAGAGGAACAGGTACATGTTTAAAAAGAAAATGGTGATCTTTGCCTTTAACTGTATTGGCATAGGATTTGGGCCTCAACTGCCTTGGATCCTTATAGAGACACCCTCAAAGATATACTAGCCCTTCCCAGCATCCAGAAGACACCAGGTCATTGTTTAGGAAGCTAGGTCTGGGAAATTTCTGGGAAGTACCGGAGGCCCTCACTCCTAGCCCAAAAATGTCAATTAAATTGGCCAATTGGCAGATGGCACATCAAAAGGTAGCACCTAGGGCAGTTTGACCCTGGACTTTTTAGGATTTAAATTGTCACCCAGTTATGAGGATATGATCGATGAGATAACTACCACTCTAGCAAGAAAATGGTTCTTACAATGCAGATACCAGACCCTAACCATTATGACATTTTGTAATAAGTGGGCAATGAGATTAATCAGAGCACAGAATGCACAGTGTGCAAGGGGCCTAGAAAAGATGTATCCCACTTTCTATTCTTCTGTCCAGCTTATGATGGTCAATGGCAAAAATGGTTACTATCCTTGTGCGTTAGGAGCCACTTAGTCGTCACCAGGCTCTTAAGATATGACACCTCTAGGCTGGTGGTGTTTGCGGTTGCAAGATATCTCCAGGCAGCCTCGATATGGCGCTCCAAGTGCATTTGTGCCACAGATGTTAAGACACCTGAAGAGAAACAATATCGGTGGCTGGAGAGCCTCAAATGTGTAAGGCCAGACCTGCCATATCCCAGGGGATTGATTTTAGTGGCCAGATGCGGACAATTTAACAACTTATACTAATTATTTGAAGGGATGTCCCACACAGTTGAATCTTATCTTTTTAGAAACACAGTTTTTGCTCTAAAATCTTTTATGAATTTTTAAATCTCATTTATCCTCTGTGTTGGTTGACAATTTGCACAATGCAATTTAATTCTTTGGTGATAACCAGCGTATTTGAGTTTCCTCCTACTGGTTTTATTTCAGTTTGCTGGATGGCATGACGGACCCATCTGGAGCTACCTAGGGCTTTCTTCAAGGAATTTGTTTCTGGCACCCTGTTTTAATATGCAGATATTTTATTGGGGGTACTGTGTTAGATTCATCAACCATTTGAGCTAAACGATGTAATCTGGCTTTGAACCTTAACCAGTCTACTCAACTGTATCGTAGCAATTGAGTTTTGTAATTAAGGGGTCGATTAGGATCGCGGACGGAAACGTGTACCGTCCACCGCGGAAGGTGGCAAGATACTCGGGACCTGTCCGCGGAAAATCCGCTACAGCAATTAGGATAAAATATGCTAAAAACGCCGATCGCGGCGTACGGAGCACACCAATCCCCGTCCGCGGCGGTCGGAGTACACCTGAGTCCGCGGCAGGCGGACGGAACAGAAAGAACACCGACCGCCGCGTACGCACATGACCGCGAATACATCCACTTCCCCCGCGATACCTGCGCAGTGTCCGTGTCCGCAATTAGGATAACTCCGCAAGTACCCCGGTAGTCACCGCCATCCACGTCCGCAGCGGTACCAATGCACCGAGAATCCGTGCTCCACAGCGGAATGCCAACACAAACAACATCCCTACTGTCAAACCAATGCCATACATTGCGACGGAAGTTATCACCAAACACACGAAAATGAACGACCACCCACCGAAAACATCCAAAACCAATCACAACACAAAATGATCCACCGCCAAGCACCACACAATGCACACCTGGCAACACACCCACCTAGCACCTGACTGCCAATAACCATTCAGACACGGCCAAGACACACACACACCAAAAAATAACTCCCACCCACTCCACAAATCCTCTGCATCACTGCATAGCTGCTAGCAGGATACACGACTTAACTGACAGCAAAGACATATATCATTCACATAACACACACCCAAACACACCCACCACACAAAGACCCACCACACCATTCCTACACACCACACACCTGCACCTTCCCATTCACGCAAACCCACACCCCGAGCACCACACACCATGGCACCAAAAAAAAAACCAAAATTCACTGACACCGAGTTAAAGGTTATGGTAGATGAGATAATCCGTGTCGAACCCCACTTATTCGGGGCCCTAGTGCAGCAGACCAGCATAGCCAGGAAAAACAGCATGTGGGACCGGATAGTCACCAGGGTGAATGCCTCCGGGAGCGTCCCGAGGACGAAGCAGGATATACAGAGACGGTGGCATGATCTCAAGACCGAGTGAAATCCATTCCAGCCAAGAACTATCTCCGGGCAAATCACACAGGCGGTGGAACCCCCCCGGAGCCCTTACCCTACACCGAGTGGGAGGACAAGGTGATGACCATCATCCACCCTGAGACCCTTGATGGACTTGCTGAGGGAGAAGAGGCTGGTAAGTACAAACCAAGCACCACGAGCACAACTACATGGTGTGCCTCACACAACTGTGAAGACACATCTCCCAGACCCCAACCCATGCATGCAGTACACATACTCACCAACGTCGAAATCACTCCAACAGGCCCCCATGTCCATAGGGATGGCGGTGGTGGTGGTGGGTGGGGTGAGTACCAGTGCAGACAGAATCGGCAACAAAATGAAAACAACCTGTCAAGTCCACATTACTCATCCTCACATTATCGTTTTGCAGGTCATCCTAATCTGACAGCTGGAACCAACACCCGCCCTCCAGACTCGCCACACACAGAAGTCTCAGGGGACGATTGGGCAGCCACCTCCGGGGCAGAAGATGATCCCGGCACAAGCAGGCAGCCAGGGCCATCTGGCTCTCAGGTCACACCTGCACCAACGACTACGGCCTCTGCCATTGTCACAACACCGGCCACTGTGACCTGCACAGCCACCACCAGCACCACCTCCACCACCACCACTACTGCCCAACCCACCGGCCAACGCCGTGCCAGCGCCATCCCAGCCACGCAGGGAGAGTGTGAGGCAAGGCAGAGATGCAAGGCCAGATCCGGCAGGCAGGAGCATAGGCCAAAGACGACATGAGGATACCAACACACACAATGCTGTGCAACAGTCATTGGAAGCACTGGCCAGGGTGGAGGAAAGCTATCAAAGTGGTCAGGCACAGGCAGACCGGGCCCACCAGGACTTTGTTGACAACACTGCTATGTTGGGGGCCATTGAGAGGCGGCTTGGCCAACTAGTGGACATTTTTACCATGACAACCAACATGCGGATGCCATGTACATCCGCCAACACCACCCTCCCCACAACCCCACAAACAACGCCACCGCCACCGCCACCTGCGGCGGATGTGGTACCTGATGCGCCAGCGCACCCAGCTGACTCCGTACCGTCACAAAGACGGAGGGGCCGTCCGAGGCTAGAAGTGGGCGAGAGCAGTGTGGAAGCAGCTGGCACACGCTCCAAGAGGAACCGAAAATGACTATAACAGTACCTGAGCATGCCATTCACCCTGCCAACTATCCGGTCCCACCTGCCACAGGCCTGCTGCACTAGGCAGACACCACCCTATGTGGTGTCAGCACGGACATTTCATCTGCCATAACCTTCTACTCTCACTCCCCCACCCCTTCACTCATTTGTAAATATGCACCTACACCCATGCACAATTTGTAAATAAATGCCACTTACTCACTCAATCATGTGTTGCCTCCATGTTTATTCACATGAATGCATCAGAAACAGATGTTACTAGGTACAGGTATCCAACTGGTACAGAATCATGGCGCTGCGGGAGTGACCTAGGGAAAATAGAAACCGCAAAGACACGTCAGGAAACATGATCACACTCATCAGAACACACTGCAGTGCAACATTGAACAACCCACACGCATCACAACAGTAATGGATGAGACGACACACATCATGGAGACGTGCATTGACCAAAAATTAACACACACACACATGCATGCATCACATTGCAGAACACAGAGATGAAGCACACCACAATGCCACAACACCAGCACACATTCACAGGGCATACCCAAGCAGCACAAGAGGAGCACACTCACAATCAAGGGAAGTAGCGATCAATGATCTGGCGTCTCTGGTCCACACCTTCCTCCTCACCACTATCCTCATCAGTTGACATGGGTGGGTCGGGAGGGCGAGGAACTTGCAGTTCATCAGGGTCCAAGAGCAGTTCAATGTTATTGCGCACAGCCAGGTTGTGGAGCATGCAGCACGCTATCACGATCTTGCATACTTTGCCTGGTGAGTAAGGCAGGGCCCATCCAGTCTTATCCAGGCACCGAAACCTAGACTTGAGCAGGCCAAATGTTCGTTCTACCACTCGACGTGTCCTACCATGGGCATCATTGTATCTCATTTCTCCAGCTGTAGTGGGATTGCGTATGGGACTGAGCAGCCAAGGCCTGTTTGGGTAAGCCGAGTCGCCTGTGTTGGTGGAAGAGAGAGAGAGAGAGAAACATCACAACCTGCATTGTGGGGCACACCATGCCACACAGATATCACTCCTGTCACCACAGCATACTCACCAACAAGCCACGCTTGTGCCGGACGCAGATTAGCCATCAGTTGGGGGACAATGCTGCTCCGCATGATGTGGGCGTCATGTGCAGAGCCAGGGAATCTTGCACACACATGTGAGATGATTTTGTCGGCCTGGCACACCACCTGCACGTTGAGGGAATGGAAGTGTTTCCGATTCCTATACACCTGATCACGTGCCCGTGGTGCAATGATAGCGATATGCGTGCCATCAATGGAACCCACAACGTGTGGTATACGACCCAGTGCATATAAGTCAGCTTTGACCGCTGCCAACTCCGCCGCCTGAGGGAAATGTATATAGTCATGCTTGTACAGCATCATGGCTGTCAGTACATCCCGGAGTACCGTGCTGAACATGGCCTGTGACATTCCCCCGGCATGTCCAACTGTGTACTGGAATGTGCCTGTTGCAAAGAAATGGAGTGCCGACATCACCTTTTGCGTGGGTGTCATGGAACCTGGATAGGTTCTTTGCGGCAGCAGGTGAGGAGACAATAGGGTCACAAGGTCCAACAATCGACGGCGATCCAGCCTGAATTTCCGGATCACCTCCTCGTCCACCATATCCTCCAGCACAGTGTATGGGCGATGGACATTTGGAGCCCTCCTGTGTGGGAGTAGATGGAATGGAAGTCAATTCACATACAACGCATGTGTGTGCAACTCACTCACATGTCAACGCCCTCTACCAACATGTAGTATCCAGTGTATGATTGTCATATGTGTGACTTCTCTGATTGTCAGGACAACATGGATTGACGTAGCAACAATGTACATCCACTAGCAACATGATGTTTAGCAACATGTGCAATGCACAGTGTCTCACCTCAACATTACTGCCAACCAGACATGTCACATGACCCACATGTGTAGGCCCAACATCACATGCACACATGCAAGTACATGCACACATACTAAAATAAACACCCCCCCCCCATTTCATGATGCACCAATGGCAACACCAATAATGGTGGCCATACGGACATCACATGCATGGGGACACAATAGGCAACACACATGTACAGTACACAACAGAACCCCCACCATAGTCATCATCTGACACATACCACTCACTGACAACTGATTCATAGGTGCCCATACATACGGGATCTACTGTGTAGATGTGAGGTACGACAAACTTGTGTAGGGTACTACCCGATGTGGACATGCAGACGTGATGGACACTTGTGGCTCACCGATGGCCATGGTATGGACACACATGGGATAGAGCATGACATGTGTAGCCACGCAATCACGCACATAACCGTCAGCAGGCAGCTGCAGACAATGGTACAAGGTGCATCATCAGCGAAGATTCAAACATTGACCCCGCCATGGCGGTGCACTGCTTCCGCTGTTTACGTCTGGGCATACGCGGCCCGCCTTCGACATTCACATTGTCTGCACGTGCACAGACCGTCACGCTCACACACCGGCAAGTGCATGTGCAAGGTTCCGGGACGGATGGTCGATTTGCAACAATGTTGTATCACTGGCGCCAACATGGCGGGGCACGTGTTCGGCGGGGGACGTGCAGGCCAACACATCCATTAGCTGATGTCAATGCACATGGCAGGTCATGCCCCCCCTTACAGTGACATAGCATCATCCAGCCTTCACCGGCCGGCCGGCCGGCCCTGCCCTGCCCAGGACCGCCGTGCCGGCCATGCCAACCACCG
The DNA here is from genome assembly GCF_964261635.1 of Lissotriton helveticus. Lineage (NCBI taxonomy): Eukaryota > Metazoa > Chordata > Amphibia > Caudata > Salamandridae > Lissotriton > Lissotriton helveticus. The sequence goes on from NC_136061.1 coordinate 1,562,776,782, forward strand.
CCGTTGCACGGCCCTTCCACTACCGCCGTGCCAGGCCCTGCCCAGGACCGCCGTGCCGGCCATGCCAGCCACCACCGTTGCACGGCCCGCCAGGGAACGCCGGTAGTGGAAGGGCCGTGCAACGGCGGTGGTTGGCATGGCCGGCACGGCGGTCCTGGGCAGGGCAGGGCCGGCCGGCCGGCCGGTGAAGGCTGGATGATGCTATGTCACTGTAAGGGGGGGCATGACCTGCCATGTGCATTGACATCAGCTAATGGATGTGTTGGCCTGCACGTCCCCCGCCGAACACGTGCCCCGCCATGTTGGCGCCAGTGATACAACATTGTTGCAAATCGACCATCCGTCCCGGAACCTTGCACATGCACTTGCCAGTGTGTGAGCGTGACGGTCTGTGCACGTGCAGAAATGGGAGGTGCGAACAAGGGCGGCGTGTGCCCAATAGAATGTACCGTATGCTGTGCAGCGCAACACCAGGGGCAGTCATTGGCCCATTTCCAAACACGCTTCTAGGGCTGACCAATGGCTGTCGCCGTATGCCACTGACATGGCCACAGGGCCCTATAAATGTGTCATGTGCAATACCACACATTCCACGATGACCACCGACTGCTGCCTGTGACCATCACCTCCAACTGCTGCTGCGGAGCTGACCACCGACTGCTGCCTGTGACCATCACCTCCAACTGCTGCTGCGGAGCTGACCACCGACTGCTGCCTGTGACCATCACCTCCAACTGCTGCTACGGAGCTGATCACCGACTGCTGCCTGTGACCATCACCTCCAGCTGCTGCTGCGGAGCTGACCACCGACTGCCGCTCTAGTGCCCTACTCCGTGACCTTGCCATGTCGAGAGTCAAAGAGATCCGGTCTCGTCCCTTCACCGCCGCGGAGCTGGATGTCCTCGTGGACGGTGTGCTCCGCAACTACGGACGCCTGTACGGCGCACCCAGACAGGTGGTAAGTGCAGTGGGGGACAAGTTGGTGTGCATGAGGTGTACCATGACACCTGGGCTCTGGGATCTTGGCGGTGTGATGTGGGACCAACACATGATTCGCAATGTGCATGGCTGCTGAGAGTAACGTGTTGCCCCAATCTGTGTGACTGGCCAACTGTCCACTAACTTGCACCCTTTTGTCTCCCATCATGGTAGGTCAAGCTGCACCTTCGCAAGGACGTGTGGAGGAGCATTGCACGTGATGTACGAGCAGTGGGGGTGTCCAATAGACGACATACACACTGCCACAAACGCTGGGACGACATTTCCAGGCTGAGCAGGAAGGTAGCGGAAGTGACACTAGGGATGATTCCAAGAACGGCACGACTGGCCCGACGCTCAATGACCCCTCTCATGCACCGTATCATAGCTGTGACGCATCCTGCCCTGTCCGAGCGGTTGCGTGTGGATGACCAGCAACGTGGCGGTAAGCATACTGTCAGTGAATGTTGCTTGTGAGTGCAATGCATGTTATGTTGGCCAGACACATTAGTGACTTCCGTGAATCGTGCGTCTCGTTGCAATGCCATGTTGGTGACATTGGCGCAGTTAAAAGTCACTTTCCGGTGCGGCATGTTGAGACGGCACTCGCTAAGCAGTTGAGTGTTGATGCACATGCTGTAGTGCTCCGTCACCCCATGGCAAGACTGGTGTGCAGATGTAGTTGCTCATGCCCTGTCCGCATGCTGTACATGTCGCACGGACAACGCCACTTATTTCGTGTGAGGATGACTGGTAGGGGTGGCCCGTGTGCAGGTTGGGGGATCGAAGTACATCGTCAACAATGGCAATAGGGATTCCGTACCAGTACTGTACGTGAGTGTGGCCGTGACTTACACCTCTTTTCTGTGAATTTCAGCTTTGGCAGAGGACACTCAGCCACAGACCGAGGAGATGTTTGAAGCCAATGCATCCGGATCAGACGTCGGGCACACGCAGACTGACACAGAAGGGGGCCGCGCCGGAGAGGGGGACAGGACCGTCCCGGAGGACTCGCATGTGGAGACAACATCGTCAACATCTTCCGACAGTGTTGGTGAGTCAGCACTGTTGTCACAGACTGGGAGTGGGCAATCAACACCTTTGGTCGGGACACAGCACACAGGGCCCACCCTGCCGCCAACTGCACCATGTACTGTTCGTGCACGCAGGAGTAGGGGGAGCAGAGTAGCGTTCGGTGCCGGAACCGCTGCCCCGGCCTCCGTGAGCCAAAATGCTCTTTGTACTGAGGCTATTGATCTGCTGCGACAGCTGTGTGTGGGGCAGACCAATATGATTAATGCTTTCCAAGACCACGATAGGAAGTTGGGGCAGGTGGTAGCTTTCATGGAAGGTATGCATGGCGATCTGGCTGCTCTACACAGGACAGTGCAGTCATTGGGGAACAGTGTGTCGTCTGCCATTGTACAGTCGCAGGGACTGGGTGCAACTTCTGTTCCACCATCTACAACACTGGATGTCTCAGGGGGGAGTCAATTGTCTGACCAGGACTCTAACACAGGTCATTGCGCTAGAAGCAGCGTCAGCCAGCACGTCAAGTCTCGGAGGGCTCAGACACCATCCCCTAGGTCAGCTAAATCTGTTCACAGAGACACCGTCAGAGACAGTGGAGTACAGACACGTGATCCAATAGAGGGTTTGGGTTCAATGGCTACACATGCTGCACAGGCATCCCACACACAAGGTACTCCCAAGGCAAACCTTACTCCCAGTTCCATTGACACTACCTTGGACATGGACAGTGAGAAGAGGAAGGCACCACATGAGAGCAGGGACACTCCCAGGGGCAGGGAGACTAGGAAGGAAGGAGCCACTCCCAAGGGCAGGGAGACTAGGAAGGAAGGAGCCACTCCCAAGGGCAGGGAGACTAGGAAGGAAGGAGCCACTCCCAAGGGCAGGGAGACTAGGAAGGAAGGAGCCACTCCCAAGGGCAGGGAGACTGGGAAGGAAGGAGCCACTCCCAAGGGCAGGGAGACTAGGAAGGAAGGAGACACTCCCAAGGGCAGGGAGACTGGGAAGGAAGGAGCCACTCCCAAGGGCAGGGAGACTGGGAAGGAAGGAGCCACTCCCAAGGGCAGGGAGACTAGGAAGGAAGGAGACACTCCCAAGGGCAGGGAGATTGGGAAGGAAGGAGCCACTCCCAAGGGCAGGGAGACTAGGAAGGAAGGAGCCACTCCCAAGGGCAGGGAGACTGGGAAGGAAGGAGCCACTCCCAAGGGCAGGGAGACTAGGAAGGAAGGAGCCACTCCCAAGGGCAGGGAGACTAGGAAGGAAGGAGCCACTCCCAAGGGCAGGGAGACTGGGAAGGAAGGAGCCACTCCCAAGGGCAGGGAGACTAGGAAGGAAGGAGACACTCCCAAGGGCAGAGACAAGGACAGTCACAAGACATACGCACCTAAGAAGAGCACGGACACTCCCAGGGGCAGGGACACACACAGGGAGAAGGTGTGTCCTGGGGATGTGTACACCAAAGACAAGTCTGCTGCCTGGGACAGGGCACCATCCAGGGAACAGGGAAGATCCACAGACATCATTCCTCCTACGGAAATAGGACATCCAAGGGCAAAGGCATCTCCCATGGACAGTGGTGCTGTCAAGGACAGGCATACATCACCCCTTGATGCACTGCGGTTGCTGTTTTCTGGGAAACGGAATACAGATGTCTCCGCAGTGGAGTCACCCCTTACCTCCACTCCCATCAGGGCCCGTCAGGAGCGGATGGAGGATGACCCTGTAGTAGCATCCCCCATGCCACATGTTGCAGAGGCCAGAAGGCAGCCACACAGCAAACAACAAGCTGGCTCAAGCACGTCCCCAGAGAGCATTCCCCCGCCAGCAGATGCACCTCCCATGGTGGGTGATATTTCTACCCAGTCAGGCCCACTTGCCAGTCCTGTCCTGTCCAGGGTGCAGTCACATGTCACCAAGAAACGGAAACACACACCATTGACACATGCCCAACCCGATGTCGGCCAATTGCAATTATCCCCCGCTCCCAGAGCCACCCTGCCTCCTGGCCCATACAGCCCTGTGGCTCATCATTTCAGTGGTCCCAGTGGCGCCGCTGCAGTTGACTCGCATGTGTCAGGTAGTGGCACTGTGTCTGTTGTTTGCTGTCATGCATCATGTAGTGGCACTGTATCAGTTGTGCCTCATCCTGTATCAGGTGCTGGCAGTGTGTCTGGGTCTGTGGCGCATGTGTCGGTCACTCGGGCTGTGGCTGTGTCTCACACTCCTGTTTCAGGTGCTGGCAGTGTGTCTGGGTCTGTGGCGCATGTGTCGGTCACTCGGGCTGTGGCTGTGTCTCACACTCCTGTTTCAGGTGCTGGCAGTCTGTCTGGGTCTGTGGCCCATGTGTCGGTCACTCGGGCTGTGGCTGTGTCTCACACTCCTGTTTCAGGTGCTGGCAGTCTGTCTGGGTCTGTGGCTCACGTGTCAGTCACTACATCTGTGGCTGTGTGTCACACTACGGTTTCTGGTGCTGCCAGTCTGTCCGATGCGGGAACTTCACGCAATCCACCTGATAGTGTGATGTAAGGTGCTGTTGTCTTCACTCACATGTAATTGGACATGGTGTGTGAATTGTCCATTGTACACTGTCTTCCACTGCTGTGGACCTTGTTACGGGTTGTTGGTGATTCGTACTTGTGGTGCCTCAGATACTGCTGTATGCCCTGTGATGTACCTGCTCTGGTGTCCACACTGCCCTGTTGGTGTTCTCATGCTGCTCTATGCCCTGTGATGTACTGCCTCTGATGTACCTGCTCTGGTGTCCACACTGCCCTGTTGCTGTTCTCATACTGCTGTATGCCCTGTGATGTACTGCCTCTGATGTACCTGCTCTGGTGTCCACACTGCCCTGTTGGTGTTCTCATGCTGCTCTATGCCCTGTGATGTACTGCCTCTGATGTACCTGCTCTGGTGTCCACACTGCCCTGTTGGTGTTCTCATGCTGCTCTATGCCCTGTGATGTACTGCCTCTGATGTACCTGCTCTGGTGTCCACACTGCCCTGTTGCTGTTCTCATGCTGCTCTATGCCCTGTGATGTACTGCCTCTGATGTACCTGCTCTGGTGTCCACACTGCCCTGTTGCTGTTCTCATACTGCTGTATGCCCTGTGATGTACTGCCTCTGATGTACCTGCTCTGGTGTCCACACTGCCCTGTTGGTGTTCTCATGCTGCTCTATGCCCTGTGATGTACTGCCTCTGATGGACCTGTGCCTTGCCAAGGACTGTTGGTGCACTTAGCCCCTCTCATGTGCTGCCTCTGATGGACCTGTGCCTTGCCAAGGACTGTTGGTGCACTTAGCCCCTCTCATGTGCTGCCTCTGATGGACCTGTGCCTTGCCAAGGACTGTTGGTGCACTTAGCCCCTCTCATGTGCTGCCTCTGATGGACCTGTGCCTTGCCAAGGACTGTTGGTGCACTTAGCCCCTCTCATGTGCTGCCTCTGATGGACCTGTGCCTTGCCAAGGACTGTTGGTGCACTTAGCCCCTCTCATGTGCTGCCTCTGATGGACCTGTGCCTTGCCAAGGACTGTTGGTGCACTTAGCCCCTCTCATGTGCTGCCTCTGATGGACCTGTGCCTTGCCAAGGACTGTTGGTGCACTTAGCCCCTCTCATGTGCTGCCTCTGATGGACCTGCTCTGGTGTCCACACTGCCCTGTTGGTGTTCTCATGCTGCTCTATGCCCTGTGATGTACTGCCTCTGATGTACCTGCTCTGGTGTCCACACTGCCCATGCTCGAGCCTACACTGTGATGTTACCCCGATTATGTGTAAATAAAGTTGTCATTCATGTGTCGTGGGTTGTCGGAGTCATTCTTGCGTGTGTGATGCTGGTGTGTATTTGTTTTTCCTTCAAGACAGTGTGTTCGGATAAATGTCTCTCCCCCTACCTAGGTCACGACTCTTGCAGGTGCTGCCGTCCACACGGCTCAGTGGTTTCCGGTACATGTGACTCCCCCCTACCTGGGTGACGACCCTTGCAGGTGGTGCCCTCCACAAGAATCAGTCGTTTCCGCTACATGCCACTCCCCCCTACCTGGGTGACGAGCCTTGCAGGTGGTGCCCTCCACACGTATCAGTCGTTTCCGCTACATGTCACTCCCCCCTCTCTACGTCACGTCCCTTGCAGGTACTCCTCACCAGGCAGCGAAATGTTTGTAGCCTACCTGCGTCGTCCTCGATGGTGGGCCAAGACTAGGACGTGGTGGATCGCGTAGAGTATCGGGTATGCGTGTAGTGCAGGGTCCATGTCGGCGAGCGGCTCGTGGTGGGTATGGTCGCTGTGGTGAATCCGCTGTGTTCAGGCAGGTTGTTTTTCCGTGGCGCTTTTATGTGTATTTTCCGCTATCTTGATTTGGTGGACGGGCGTAGACGTCAGTCCGTACGGCGGCGTATCTGGATTGGTTACGTCCGCTGCGTGGTTGGGTGAGGTTGTGCGGCGGACCGTCATCTACCGCAGCGGACGGATTTTGACCTCTATTTGCTATCCTGATCTGGCGGACGGAGTGTCCGCGACGGGCGGACGGAGAATAGGCATGTTCCGCATACTCCGGTGCTGCGGAGGCACTTCCATCCGGCATCCTTATGACCCCCTAAATGTGGGCTTCTGTAATTATTGTATTTGTTCTTATCTGGTTTTATGATTCTATGAACTGAAGTAAAGATGAGATGATGAAAATGTAATTCTGACAAACGTTTCATTTTTAAACACAGGCTAGAATGCCCCTTCTAGTTCCAGAGTGAAGTGTACTGATTGAAGTGAAGTTTCTGTTTTTAAATCACATAGAGAAATGATGGTGTGTATTATTAAACACATTATAATCAGACGACACCAGTACATTAGTATGTTTTGTTTGACATCCTATTTCATTTTTGCTGTGCATTTCTAACTATATATAGATTCACTGAAAAAACCATAGGCTATAGACCATATATAGTTAGGAATTAGCATTTAAAAAACCTTATTTTACTCACACAAAACCATTGAAATTCCATATATAGTTAGTTGCACTAACTATATATCGCGCACCCGCAATCCACTGCTGATCATGTCACATATTACATCATTCATGACATGGTCAGTGACATCACTGATGACATCACTGATGACATCTCAAATGACATCACTGATGACATCACTGATGACAACATCCAGTGACTGTATTTTTCTGTAAAGTTAAAATATGTCTTGAGTGGATGTATAAGTGTCTGGATGAAGGATTTAGTAGGTGCATGACTGACTGTATGAGTGAGTGATTAAATGTGTCTCACTGAATGCATGGGTTAGTGACTAAACTGTCTTAATTTGTGCATCATTATGTCTGTTGTTCTGTAAACTGCTGCATGTGTTGATCATTAGCTATACGAGAGGCTATATGTGTTATTAATTGGTTGCCCAAGTATTTCTATGGGAGATTGAGTTTGTGTGGGGGTGGCTGGAAGGTGTGAGACTCTATGCATAGATGTGTGAGCAGTTTATTCACTAGGTGTATGAGTTCAAGAGTGCATGTGGAAACAGCTACATGGGCAGTTGACTGTGTGCATGAGTGTATTGATGAGTGAATGGATATCTCAATGCTACATGTCATAGTAAGTACATATGTAAAACACAGTACATGTGAGAGTTGGCATATATAAATAACTGTGCATGAGAGCCACTGAATGAGTGAGTGGTTGTATCGATCATTGTGAACTTGTATCAGGGATTGTATAAGAGAGTAAATATGTGTTAGTATATGTTTCAATAAGTAAGGTGTGTTTAACTGTATAGTTGAAGAAATGGAGGTGAGATTGTTTCTTTGCATGACTGACTGGGTGTGTGAGTAACTCCATGGATGAGTGGCAGTGTGTGAGTGTCTGTATACACTGAGTGTATCTAAGGTTATATTAGAGTCTGAAGAGGTTTATCGTATTAGCACAAGAATGATGTCAAATGAGATGTCATCAGTGATGTCATCAGTGATGTCATTTGAGATGTCATCAGTGATGTCATCAGTGATGTCACTGACCATGTCATGAATGATGTAATATGTGACATGATCAGCAGTGGATTGCGGGTGCGCGATATATAGTTAGTGCAACTAACTATATATGGAATTTCAATGGTTTTGTGTGAGTAAAATAAGGTTTTTTAAATGCTAATTCCTAACTATATATGGTCTATAACCTATGGTTTTTTCAGTGAATTTTCAAGGTTTTGTAAATGCTAATTCCTAACTATATATGGTCTATAACCTATGGTTTTTTCAGTGAATTTTCAAGGTTTTGTAAATGCTAATTCCTAACTATATATGGTCCATAACCTATGGTTTTTTCTGTGAATTTCATTGGTTTTTTAACAGCTAATATCTGTAGCTGTAAAATGTATTCTTCTTTAAATCCAAAAATATATTTTATATGTTTATGAATAATTTTTTTTTTAAATATTTTTTTTTCTTCGTTCCCGCTTCGCAAATCGGGAAGCTTCCCGTTAGCTGACCTTGATGCCGCGAAATAGACCGCGAGCCGGTAAACGTTTCTTTACCGCAAGTGCCGCGTTACAAAACAACATCGTGACGCCTCCCGTCCGCATGACGTTTCACGTTGTCGCGTGATACGTCATATGACGTACTACGTTAGCGAACTGGTACGCGAAGCGAGTCGCAAAGCGCAGGTTTCTGGAAGCAAACCGGGAGGCCCTGCAAAGCGCTTAACGTAAACACAGCAAGTCATGTGACTTGGTAATAACACTTTTCATTGGTTCATTTCACTTTTGGTTTCCTAATGATGTAAGACTAGGTCATATAATCTAAAATGAACACTTTTGATTGGTTGAGAACTCTTGTTTTTCCCAAATGATGAAAATCCCTCCTTCTTTCCTCACTCTGACTTTCATCATTGTGAGAGAAAGACCCTTTGTGATCACTGAGCAATGGCTTCTTTAGTAGCTTCAGCTGGTGCTTCCCCACCACCTCCACCACATCCAAGGAAGAGTGGACCACCTGCTCAAGTTATAATTCAACAAGAAGAAGAAGAAGAGGAACAGGAGGACGAGCACGAAGAGAGGCAGTTTTTGCCTGAGCAGCCCAGGACGTCTCACCGGAAAGAAAACTTAATTTGGCAATTTTTTAAAATTCCCAAAGGTCAGAAAAAAGTAAATGCAAGATACGTAACTTGCCTTATATGTCAAGATAGACTGTCCAGAGGGACCGACAAAAAATACAGTTTCGGAAACTACACAATGCATCGCCATATGACTAGGTGGCATCCTAACAACTACAGTGCTGCACAGTTTCCGAACGACCTAGATAATCTCCCTATTATGGCCAGAAGATCTGTTGTACCGGAAGTAACGGGACCAGAGGGCAGGGAGATGGTGCCAAATATACAAATGAGATTTGGTGAAGTAAAACACACCTGCGTATTTTGCGATGGATTCATTTCCTACGGAGAAAGAAGCATCACTCTGATCAACAGAGCTATTGACTATCATATGCAAGTTTGTCCGAAACGCCCAAAATAATAAATACTTCTTTTTTTTGTTTTGTTGCTCCTGTTGAGCCCTTTACAATGAATCGTTTTCATTGCCCCCTCCAAGAAAAACCCCAAAAAATATAAAACTGTTCCGAAAAATTCAAAAACAGTAAAAAAATGTTCAGAAAAATAAAAAAAAAAGTTCTTTTCAGAACTACCTCCCCGTTATTAAAAAATTGGTACAATAATTGGAACTGTGCCAACCTCTATTTCTCTTAGTTCGCTTCCTAGTTCGCTCGCCGGTACGCGAACTGGAAGCGAACCAAAAACAGTAAGTATAAGGGAGGGAAACACACACTTATGTTAAAATAAAGACAGCTATAGGGGAGTAAACTAGAGATACTATTACCCGTAATCCACTGCTGATGATGTCACATATTACATCATTCATGACATGCTCAGTGACATCATCAGCAGAGGATTGCGGGTTTTTTGACAACATGCCTTATCCACGGTTTAATAACGCTGCCTTTTGCTTTATATAAGTTTTCAAATTGTATGAAATATATACCAATAGGTCGTTATGAACCTTTAGGTAGTGCTTTTCTTCATGAGGTCTGGTCGCTTCCATACACATACAGATGTTTCAAAGATGATCAAGAAGTTTATCTGAATGGAGAGGAATGCACTGAGACGCCAGATCATTCACTAATGTGTAGGCACATACAGTTACACGGTTCATGCAACAAACACCGACCAAACATGGCTTGCGTGTTGCAAGGCACGCCAGTTCCTGCTATCATCCCCACGTTCAAGTTGTTGGAAAATGGTAGTTATTTGATGCTCAATAATGAAGATTGTTCTGAGTTAATTAAAAGTATTCCTTTTATCGTAACAGTAAGTGAACGGGTTATTTGCTGCAGAAATGTTCTATTTCCTCCCACACATGAACATAGGGAGTTTTCAATCTGACCACAAATACCAACCTTGGGACACGTTTCAACGGCATGGCAAGAATAAGAGCTCTTTTGTCTCAGAGAGAGGTGGCCTTGAGTTCGGCCCGTGAAACTTTCGTACTTCACATAGCGAACACCCGTACAGAGGTGCACACCCTTTTCAATTAAGATTTGCCTTTCAATTTCAGCAACATGTTTCCGACTATCTTTAACGCATCCTCCACAAAGTCCCTGACACACTTTTTTAAAGTTGTTACCAGTGGTCTCGTGACTTCATTTGAGAAAATCTTTGGAGTCATCCCTGCTTCCTTTCATTGTATTTTCTGCACTCTGGTTCGTGGATTGGCATTTTTACTTGCATTACCAGCGGACGCTCTTGTGCTTTTTTACATTTTTAAATATGGATGTCCCTCCTATGCAACCTCCGACCCTGCAGCTGCTGACACTGTTCCGCAATCGCATGCTAGAATATTATGGCACAATGCCGTTGGCGATATTAAGCACGGCATATGGATTATCTTTTCGGTTCTCCTACTTCACCTGTGTCCAGCCTGTATTTCACTGCCTGACCTGTGATTTCGATTGGGCCATTGATTTGTGTCTCTGCGGACCGGTTTCTCCTGACGTCGACTTTAATCAGCTGATGACTCCTATCATTACTCACGAGTTGGTTTGTCCTGGCGAAAGGATTATGGCTGTGGCATTGATGCATGGACTACTTGGTCCCTGGAATTTACTGGCGGCAGCACAGTCTTTCTTGGAAGAGAGCTTTCTTGAAAACCCACCGAGCTGTCCTCTGATGGTGATAGAGGATCCGGTGCTGGGAGAGCACGTATGTTCTTTTCCGCTTTTAAATTGGATGGCTGAACTGTTTTCGGATGAAGACGGTGACTTCCTATTGGAGGCTGTTGCAGCTTATTTTGCATACACAGTTATGTCATAGACCTTTTTCATGTTTGATATGCTGAGTACTAGCATTTCATTGACAATTCATTGACTTATTTGTCAAGTTTTTATTATTTACCTTGCCTATTGGCTTAAGACTCGATAAAGTACTTGGCTGTTTTATTTTTCTTCAGCATTACATTTTCCTAGTTTTTAATGCTTTACCTTGCGGACCGTCCACATATAAACTTGCAATCTGCTCTCATGAGATGGCACTTCTATTATCTTATTCAGTTCGTTTCCGGATCATGAGGAGGTGTCATCTAGGTCCTGGATATCTTTACACCGTGTTAAGTTAGCATGGGCTCATTACCGGTTTAAACGCCATTTTTCCTTTTTTGCAACTTCTGCACACGACACTTAGTTGTTGCTTTAGCTTTCCACCTAGTAGTTCATCGTGGTTTACATGAGAATAATATGTTATTGGTCTACTATCTGCTTTACTTGTTAAACTATATCTGTACAGCGAGTGCTAAAGTTTCAAGAACAACACGATACAGAATTGTTATGAGGTCTGATCTCCACGACTTCATACTCATAACATAAGTGCAACTTCTGCCAATTCTGGGCATGAGGCGGGTTTTATATTGCTTTGCCGAACACACATACACAACAGTTGATGCGGTTCACATGAAGAGAGAGCTGGTGTATGGTGATGTGATTCCTTCAAATCTAAGACACTAAAGTATGGGCACGCCCTAAACCAACACAAAGAGACCTTCTTAGCAAATAATATAATATGTGTATTAGGGAGGGTGAGATATAAGCAGCCGCGGGCCGTGGAGGGAGTTACGATGGGGCAGGGAGGCGGGGAGGGGGAGAAGCAGGGTGGAGCCCTCTCTACCTTGCCCCTCCCCCTCCCCGCCTCCCTGCCCCACCGTAACTCCCTCCACGGCCCGCGGCTGCTTATAAGTGTTGCTAACTCTTATTCATTTACAGCATGTTAACATACTGTCACCATTCGCTTTTTATGTACTAGTAACTATGCTGGTAATTTTGCTACTGATAATATGTGTACTTGTATTCTCCACCCTGCTTCTCCCCCTCCCCGCCTCCCTGCCTCACCGTAACTCCCTCCACGGCCCGCGGCTGCTTATAAGTGTTGCTAACTCTTATTCATTTACAGCATGTTAACATACTATCACCATTCACTTTTTATGTACTAGTAACTATGCTGGTAATTTTGCTACTGATAATATGTGTACTTTTATTATCTAAGGTACTACGCCTGAGAAGACGGCATTAGTAAATAAACATTTCAAATACACATCTGTTCTTCTTAACTCCATGTTCTGGTTTCTAAGAAATCTATAACGACCGACTGTTCATGAGTTCCACGTATCCTGAGGTACTATAAGTTCATATTCTGGATTGTCTAAACATTGAGAGTTTGTTATATCCAATGTGACACTGTACCTAGCTTGCTAAGGAGTTTTTGATTACTAACGTGAGTTTTGGGACACCCTAATTCGCCGAGGTTCCAATCCTCTGTCCACAGTTCTGTGTGACAACAGAAACCCTGCGACAGGGGCACCCCCGACCCTTGCTGGAGCTTCATCACACTTGCGATACAACTCCAGCAATGCATTCGCCGAGGTTCCAATCCTCTGTCCACAGTTCTGTGTGAGAACAGAAACCCTGCGACAGGGGCACCCCCGACCCTTGCTGGAGCTTCATCACACTTGCGATACAACTCCAGCAATGCGCCACCTTTACGGCACAGATACATCACGCATCTGTGCTGTTTTTGCCCCATGATGCGCCGCATTGTAAATGCAGCACACCATAGGTGACGGAACAGCGGCACAGAATGACTAACACATCCCTGGTGATGCGCCAGTCATCATAAATGTATCCCTATGCTTCTTATCTTGTTAGAGATGAACCGCCATATATATCATCAAAGTTTTTTGCATTTCCTAAATAGCGAACTTTAAGGAATAAATAGCGATTCTTTACCATTCCTAGTTTGCGATGAGCTATTTGCTAATTAGCCGAATGTAGCCCAATGAAGCCCAATGTAGCCCAATGTAGCCCAAAGATGGCCGCCAGACACACAAAAAAACAAATGTAGCCCAAATATCAGCCAGATGTAGCCCAACTATAGCCCAGTGACAGAATGACCAATCAGCTTCGCAAACCTCCGTTACGCGAAGCGGAGCGCTGTTACAGATATATATCTTTTTTTGAACGTTAATTTCTCAAAATCCACTGGAGCACATATATTGAGACCTAGCAAAGGCACATCGGGCTACCAGTCCCTAATATTTTGCCAAGTTTCGTGCAAATCCATTCAGCCGTTCAATTATTATTATTATTATTTTTTTTTGCCCCGCGGGGCCCTTTTAAAACCTCCACATCAAACCTAGGGGGTCAGCGAGGATCTACTATGCCCCCTTATAGTTATTTCCCCCTTTGTTTTGACCTCCTCTTGTCTCTCGATCCTACCGAGAGACAAGATGGCGGCCGCTACGGACTGTTTGGAATGTTGACAGACGCCGGAGAACCAATCAGCTTCGCTTCACAAAGCTCCGTTGCGCGAAAAGTCCGCGAACCAGAGCGCTGCCCGGTCCGCTGTTACAGATATATATATTTTTTTAAACGTTAATTTCTCAAAATCCACTGGAGCACATATATTGAGACCTACAAAAGGCACATCGGGCTACCAGTCCCTACAATTTTGCCAAGTTTCGTGCAAATCCATTCAGCCGTTCGGGCTAAAAGTGAGGCCAACCGCCCTATGGAAAACTCAATGTTAAAAACACGTTTTGGGACCCCCCTTTTTTCTCGGCCCCCACTGGACGAACCCCCCCCAAATTTTCAAGGGCTGCTCAGAAACAAAATGTGCCATTTTCCTGAAAATTTCAGCCAATTCCGTCCACAAACGCCAAAGTTATTAGACATAGAATTTTCAAAAAACCCATAGAGAAAAAATCCTAACTATATATACCTACTGGCGACCGCCAGTAGGTAATATATGTATATATATATATATATATATATATATATATATATATATATATATATATATATATATATATATATATATATATATATATATATATATATATATATATATATATATATATATATATATATATATATATATATTTATATTTATTTATATATTTAATAATTTCATGTAAAATCTACAAAATTATATATATATGTATAGATATATATAGATATATTTATATATATATTCTTCATTTCATTTAATGACTTTATTCAGATAAAAACATATCCATAAAAGAACATAATCAATGCAATAAAAAACATACCCAATTATGAAATGTTAGAAAGAACACATAGGAGTTTGATACAATGCAAATCTATTAAAATACAATCATGCAGTGTTATTGAGTTACGAGCTGTAAAAACAGTTTTCAGAATGGACCCTACTGTGAATGTTAGCTCAACCTCCTTCAGTTTAAGAAGGGTCATATATGCTTTTCTTTAATCTACATAGAAACGCCTCCTGAAAAAAGGAAGTAGTAACAATCTTGTGTATAGCGTGTAGTACTTGAAAAAAATAAAAAGTGTAGTTGGGTTTGGCCTGAATGCACATCGCTTGGACAGGGAGTGAGGTCAAGGCTAGCTCGAAGACCCAGGGAATAGCATAGTAAGTACTTGAAAGAACATGCCCTTAAATGAAAGAGGAGGTCACACTCACTGATGCTCATGGGTTTAGTTGGATAGTTAGCCAGTAGATCGTCATTCTTAATATTCAGAAACAAGGGCACGCTTGGTTTACTGGTCTCTTTGGCCAGCCGATCCATGTGATAGCACTTGTAAAGAGCCACCTGAAGCTCCTTTTTACTTACAATGTTGAGATCGTTAGGTTTGTCACAAACGTGTCCCTAACTGATCCTCCGTAAGCTGGTTCTTACCCCTGCTAACCATTGAATATCTATACCTTTCTCACATTTAGGCAATCTGTTATAATATCTCTGGTAAGGGACGTACCTTATTTTTCCAGATAGCTACCCAAAATAAAGCGGGCAGGATCTGGTGCAATCTTTACTGTAATGTAATTTTAGTTTACTATGACAGATGTATTTAAGCGAAGAGATTGGGCCGCCCAGGAGCTTGCGGCAGGTCCTTTTCTCTTCATTCTGAACATTGCAGCAATTGGAGATGCCCAAAACCTCTGGCCCATAGGTTTATGTGAGTGTACACTGGGCTTTAAAAAAGTTTTAAATTGGTAAAATGCTCCCACTTCTAGGTTGGGGTAAACTAAGTACAGCATTAATTGACTTCGAGAACTTAGTCCTGCAGTAGACAAAATGGTATGTTCACAGACCTTTAGCATCAAAAAACAGTCCCAAGTAAGGAAAAGTGCTTGTGCATTGTAGACTTTGATTGCCAACAGAAATGGCATTTACTCAGTCGACAGGTCATAATAAAACGTTTTGTAAAATGAGTGCATAAATGTAAAGAGGCCATAAAACCCACAAAGCTCCCTATTAAAAGGGGCAAAGTTTTTGGAGTGCGGCCCATTAGGACTGCATTGTCTGCATATAACAGAGATGGGAGGATAGAGACATTAATTCTTAGGATGTCTATAGTAAGAGTTGTTAAAAACGCATATAAATTGTTAATATACAAGACAAAAAGTAATGGAGCTAAAACATACCCTTGTCTCACCCCTCTAAAAACATCAGTAGCATTAGAAACTTCCCTGTGTGTGTTAATTCTAATCATGGCCTTAATGTCTCTATGTAAATAGGCAAAAAAAGTCTCATCCGCTCTCTAAAAGGATAGACTACAGCCATGATCGATTGACGTAGCCATGAAGGGCAGGTAAATTGATGATCATTGGACAATAGTATATTTCCCAACTATTACATTTAGTTTGAGACACTGTTCTAGTGTGCCCACATTGTTTCTAAAGCCACGTTGACAGGGGTGCAAAATAGAATTCTCCTCAGCCCAGTCTTTAATCTTGTTTACAGGACCCTACCCAAGATTTTCAGTGTGGTGTCTATCAAAGAAATAGGCGTGTAACAACCAGGCAGTGAATGGTCACCCTTCTTAAAAATTGTTACAATGACAGAGATTGACCATGTACTTGGTAACAGGGAACAAGCTAGATTATTAAAAACAATAAGCAAAATCAGGGCCCCAATGTCTGGTTTAGGTTTAAAAAGATCTATTGGCACCCTACAAGGTCCCGGGGCCTTATTGCCCATACTCGCATTTTTTATGGCTTCCTTCACCTCGGCCAGAGACATTGTTACTCCTTTACAGATGGGCGACTGGAGTTACTCATTATCTTAATATGGAGCTGTGTACATCGCTGAAAAATGTGCCTCCCACGCTTGACTAGTTATATTGCAACTAATTGGTGTTAACACCTGGTTCATCTCATTCATATCTTTTATGGCTGACCAAAAAAGCTTACTGTTTGTTTGGCTTGCCATGTTAACAAGCGAGTCCCATCGTTGGGCCAAAACCTCTTCCTTCCTCAGAGAGGTAACCAACTTATATTTTTTCCTTAATGAGGTTCAATAATGAGCATTTGTGGTTGAACCATCTAGGGTTGCGAGAGATTGATCAGGTGGATTTCATTAGCCATCTTAATATTCGGATAAAAATCAGAGAATGCGGAGACTACATCTGTCAAACAAATCTCGAACAGTGCAAAGTTCTCCCTGACCACTTGTGAAGTAATCGGGTATTGTCAACTCCTCGCCACACCAGTCATAAATTATCTGTAAAGGGTTCAGGATTCATTGCACCACATTCAGTTTTATACTCAGGCTTCGGGACAATTTGACTGCCACTTCAATCGGGTTGTGATCGCCATGGTATGTTACAACAACTTTACTGTGCAATAAAAATTCCTCTAAATATGAGGCAATATAAACATAGTTAATTATAGTAGTGCAACCCCTACCTCTAAACATGGGTTGTATTATATTATTATTGATAAAATTAGTGATGTCCATAACATTACTCAGATTATGGGATGTAAAATGTTCCATCAGCTCTACGCCCACGTTACAAGCCCGAGCTCTGCTAAGTGCCAAAAAACGGGTCCTGGGAGGCCAGTTTAGCATTAAAATCACCTCCCAGGCATATACCGACTGGGTTTGTATTACCATCCTTCGAATTTCTAAGGGCGGTGATGTAATCAAAAAGGCTAATAATTTTAATATTGAGTTTTGTGTAAAATTCATTATTATAAAAATGAATCAGGTATAGGGTCATACTCCTTTTGTATCTTATAACCTGAAAGTTATCATTATAAGTTGGTATATCCTTAACACAGCCCTCTGCTTATCTCATTCATATTCATAGCATTAAACTGTTTGTTCATGCATAGCCAGTCGACATATTTGTTAAGCAGCTCTCGCCAGGATTCGGTATGATGCACCTTAAATGGGGCGCTCCTGCCAACACCAGGACGTAAGGGAAATCAGCTGGAGGCAAATTCAGCACATCTGTGTTGGTCTTACAACTAGTCCCATTTGGTACTGGAGCTCTTGTCAGAAGGTTCTGGGGAATTATTAAATATAGGGTTAGATTTAGCTTTTGAATTGGGGAGGGCAGAAGGGTGATTCTGAACTTAGGTGTGTGGGCGCCCACTACTAAGAGGGCTAGTGTTACCATGGCATTCAGGTGCTGCCGTTCACTCAATTACATGCATCTGTTGGAAGAAGATACAGTTAAAGAACTGTCCGGTGGACAGTGGTCCCCATTGGCCTGAATATTTGGGGCTGAGATGCTAAACAAGTGATTACCCCCAGCCCCCTTGGCATCAATATTAGCATTTATAAACTGGTTGTAAAACTTATCCATTAGAGTCTCTAGATGGACCAGGTAAACCAGCCAAGGGTTGAGTTTCTTATCTAGTAAATCACCAACCCAGGAGCATAATACATTGATAAGGGACTGCTCTGTATTGAATGTCTCATGTATTGCTTCAGTCAGGGTGAAAGAGGACCGAGTAGCATCATTGTTCCATAGTTTGCCCATAGATTGTGAACTAGGTGATGGTGGTATCCAAGAAGTTAAGTCACCTCATGGTACGCCAGTGCATGGGGCCTGCTTCCTTTGAGTACGGAATGGCTTCCCTGATGTCCTTTTGCATTTTGCGTCCACGGTCACAATGGAGGCATTCATAGGGTGTTCCACTAAGAAAAACCAAAAGTTACAGTGACATCATAGTTAGAAAATATATATTTTTTTAAAACCTTAGAAATTCACTGAAAAAACCCCATAGGTTACTGGGACGATATAGTTAGGATCAGATTTCACTTGTACGAAACCATGGAAATTCAGCAGTTATTGTTACCTGAGCTGACTATAAGTTATGCCCCCCAATGCACTACGTATGACCTCACATATTACATCACTCATGACATGGTGAGTAACATCGCTGATGACAACTCAAATCACATCATGGATGACCTCATTGAGTGGGTGTAAGTGTTTTGTACATGTTTCTGAGACTTAAAGATATATACTAAGCTACACCATGGGTTAAATTACTGTTCTTTACTAATGAGAGATACTGCTTCTTACATATGTAATTTGAGTGGCGTTGCCATTGTCTGTATCAGTTTGGGTGAGTGAGTGGCTGTATGGCTGGGTGAGTGGCTCTGTGAGTATCTGTATTGGTGAGTGACTAAGTGTGTGAGTGGGTGGCTGTATGGGTAGTTGAGTGGGTGTGTGAGTGGCTGTATGGTTGACTGAGAGACTGTGTGAGTGGTTGTATGGGAAAGTAGGTGGATGAGTAAGTGGCTGTATAGGTGAGTGAGCGGCTGTTTGAGTGGGTGTATGGTTAACGTAGTGGGTTTATGAGTGGCTGTATTGGAGAGTGAGTGTCTATGTGAGTAGCTGTATGGGTGAGTGAATTGTCATCTGAGTGCTTTTAGGGATGCGTGAATGGGTGTATTAGTGGTTGTGAGAGTAGATTAGTGGGTGTGTTCATAGTCATATGGGTGTGTCAATAGGTCTGTTGAGATGCTGTATTGGGGAGTGACACTGGGTGTGTGACTGAGTTTATGAGAGACTGTATGGGGATGTGAGTTGGTGTATTAGTAGTTCTGTGGATGATGTCATCAAGGTTTTCATCAGTGATGTCATTGAGATGTCACTAACCATGTCATGAGGGATAAAATATGTGAGGTCCTAAGCAGTGCATTGTCACAAGTTATAGTTAGCTCAGGTAACTATAAGTGCCAAGTTTCTATGGTTTTGTCCGAATAAAATTTGAGCCAACTATAACGTCCCTGTAACCTTTGGTTTTTACAATGAATTTCTAAGGTTTCTTTAATTATATTTTTTTTACTGTAATGTCCTTGTAACCTTTGTTTTTTTCAGTATTTTTGTTAATGTTAGTTCATAACTGCAACCTGTAACCTTTGAGAGTGAGTGTGTGAGTGAGTGGATGAGTGTCTCAGTGGGTGTGTGAGTGAATGTGTGAGTGTCTCACTGGGTGTTTGAGTGGGCGTGTGAGTGTCTGGGTTGTTCTGAGAGTGGATACATGTGTGCCTGAGGTCCAGCAAAAGGCCAGGGATGAACACTTGATAAATCAACAGAGAAATTTCAATGGGGTCAATATACACATTCAAATTCCCTGGCTGTTTTCGGCTGGGGAAATCAAGTTTTTTATAATATCTTTTTAATCCTGATTAGTTGACTCACTGTAAACTCAATATCATTTGAGAACCTTTAATGTCTAACTAATCTTCATGGACCAACACTCTTCCTTTGGTCCATGGACCATTAGTTGAGTAGTTGATGTGGATATTAGCAATTAACAAACTAATTTACATATCTCAGTGAAATAACCACAGACTCTGGGTGATATTCAGAGAATTTTATCTACATGTAATTCATAAATGAACGCTCATCAGTACAAATTCACAGTGCACACTCCATCAACTTTCATGGGAGAGAACATTCAGTTAGCAAATACATTCAAAATCACAGACCCATTCAGCAAATCAATGCATTAAGAGTGGATAGATGTAGAGACAAAAGGTATAATAAAATCCTACATTTGCAAAAAATATGCAAACTTGAGACAGAATAATAGTTACCCAAAAGTGATAACAGAAACCCAACTCTCTGGCCTAGGGGATAATGGAGGTCCCCTGATGAAGAATCAGGTAATAAAGGCTATATGACGGGATCAGGAGAGGGCAATACTTACTAACTTCTCTACAGACCCAGACGCTCCAGGGCGCATCCCTCTCTTACACTGTCTCCCTCCTCAATATTCTTAGGGAATCTTCAATCTAATCAGGTTGTCTTTCGAAGGTGAATCCTCCCAGCCTGCTCTCTCCTTTCATCACCAGCAGCAGCTCTTGCCTCTCCCTTTCTCTCTTGCAGTAATGTCTACAACTAACACTTTAAGTTACTCTGGTTATAGTGTTTATTTCTGCATGTCCCACCCTCAAAGTTGCAAATATTGATAAAGTACGAACTTGATTGGCCAGGGGTAGGGGCGTTGTCATTCACCTCATGCTGTCATATTTAATATCTTAATAAACTCTTTTGTCTAAAAACCCCTGTTCTGTCATATTTCCATTCCCATATATCTAATGTTGCAAAACAAATAACACTATGAATACAGCTCCACGTTCGAGAAGAGTTTTCACTTGTCTTGCATCCTTGGCTCTTGGTAGCCTTTCAGCGACGCGGTCAGCGGGTCACATTGTGATTTTACTGTGCATGCTTAGCTTGCCTCCATTTTCGCAGCCATCTTTTTCCCTTGCATGTGATAATAACAGGCCCAAACGTACACTATTAATAAAGGAATCATAAACAGATGTTAATTTCTCAAACATGTGATTTTCACTGTTCACCACTCACTTCTACTCTATCCCATGTTATTATCACTTCTTTAAGCAAAAGCATTAGCATCAACAGCTCTCTTTAAGATCGGGAAAGCATATGCCAGGCATGCGGTGCCTCAAGGCCTAATGTTAGTAATTCTAGCGCATGCGTGATTGTTTTCCCTCCCAACCGCTCTGCAAATGTGCCTCCTCATGCACTACTGGTTGGGGGTTAAATTCTGCTTGGCTGCTAAGAGTAGTTGGTGGCCAAGAACCCCCATCATTGCCAACAGTAAGTCCCCCACAGGGGGATTGCTAAGACCTTGTCAGAGGCCTACCCCCTTTCTCAACCACTCTGCAAACTGATCTCCTGGTGCGCTACTGGTTGGGGGATGTAGTCTACTTGGCTGTTGAGGCTCCTTGGGGCCAATAACCCCTATTGTTGCCACCAGTAAGTTCCCCACAGTGGGATTGCTGAGACCTCATCCCTTGCTCAACCCCTTTGCAAACGCGCCTCCTGGTGCACTACTGGTTGGGGGAGGAAGTCCCCTTGACTGCTGAGTGTCCTTGGGATCTTTCTGCTCGTTTCTGGCCTCTATTTTGCCTCCGTCTGCTTGTTTCTGGTCACTATTCTGCCCCTCTCTGCTATTTTCTGAACTTTATTATGCCTCTTTCTGCTCGTTTCTAATCTCTATTTTGCCTCTATCTGCTTGTTTCTGACCTTAATTTTGCTTCTTTCTGATCTTTAATTTCCCTTTTACTACTCGTTGCTGACCTTTATTTTGCCTCTTTCTGCTTGTTTCTGATAATTATTTTGCATCTTTCTGTGCATTTCTGACCTTTATTTTGTCTTTTACTGCTGGTTTCTAACCTTTATTTTGCCTCTTTCTACTCGTTTCTTACCTCTATCTTGTTTCTTTCTGCTCATTGCTGACCTTTATTTTGCCTGTTTCTGTTAGTTTCTCACCTTTATTTTGGTTTTTCCTGCTTTTTTCTCAGCTTTATTTAGTCTATTTCTGCACTTTGCCGGCCTTTACTCTGCCTGTTTCCTCATTTCTGACCTTTATTTTGCCTGTTGCTCATTTCTGACCTCTATTTTGTCTCTTTCTGCTAGTTTCTATCCTTTGTTCTGCCTTTTTTTGCTTGTTTCACATTTGTATTTTTCCTCTTTCTGCTCATTGCTGAACTTCATTATGGCTCTTTGTGCTCATTTCTGACCTTTATTCTGCCTCTTGCTGCTCATTTCTGACTTCTATTTAGCTTCTTTCTGCTAATTTCTGACCTCTACTCTGCCTCTTTCTGCTCGTTGGTGACCTTTATTCTGCCTGTTTCTACTTGTTTCTGACCTTTATTCTGCCTCTCGCTACTCATTTCTGTCCTTTATTTGTCCTCATTCTGATCTTTTTCCACGGGTTCTCCGGGGAGCCCCAGGCCCCGTGGTCTTAGCCAGCTCCCTGCCTCTTACGGGAGCAGGCATTGCTGCTGCCTGGAGGGAGCTGCTGGAAAGCAGCTCCCTCCATGCAGGAGCAAATATTTAATCTCCTTCCCTGCCTGCAATTCTGGAGCTGGGAATGAGATAAAACCTCTGCTACCAGCAGGCAGGAGAACTTTGACAGCTCCTGTCTGCTGGAGGCGGTGTGTTTACTTTAGCTTGGAGGGAGCTGTAAGCCACCCCTACAGATAGACTAGTTGGTCCTGGTCCACAGGAGGTTCGGAGGTCCCAAAATGTTCTAAGCCCCAGGTTTTAAAATGTGATATGAGTAGTGCATATAGAAACTGCCAAGGGTCCCAGGTCCTCAGGAAAGCACTTGGGAGTCAGGAATTACTCAGCAAAGGGCAATAGCTAAGTCCAAGAGAGATCCAGTTGGTACTGGTCAGCTGGGCATTTTAGGAAAAAGGCCTCTTGCAACTTTTTATAGCCCTATCACCACATAGGAAGTAAGCCAACAAACCCTAGTTGCCCACTTCTTGGTCCTTGATACACAAGGAATCAGGGCCAGATGTATGACCATTTGATTTTACGTATCTCTAATTGCCATTTCCTGCGATTCGCATTCAGAGACTTGCAAAATCAAATGTACTAATTTGTCTGGCAACATTTAGTGAATCCCAAATGGGTCGCAAATCACCTGGCTCATTAATATTCATGAGGAAGTTCACTAATTGCAACCCTTTGGGAATGGCTGGCACTCACATAGATGGTAGTCTGCTGGGGTCAGCAGACTACTATCCACGAAAAGCAGAAAAGCAGTCCAATTGACTTCTCTAAGCAGCACAGCAGTCCTTCTGATAGAGGTTCAGTTCAAGATCTAGACGTGTCTGAATTTAGAGGGTCAGAGACCCAGTACTTGTACCCAAAATTGCCTTTGATGTAGAGGTGACTACAAAGCAGCTCTCTGAAGAGCACAAGGATCCCTTTCAACCCAGATCTGTCTTCCAGGCTATCTGTGGAGGGTAATCAGTGACTGGTATGTGGATAGGGCACTACCTATTGAAGTGTATGTTTCAGCCACTCCCATTCCTCCCTGCCCAGGAAGACCAATTAGAATGCAGATGAATGCAGATGAGTGCACAGAATGCAGCTGAAGCTTACCATCCTGTGTTTGTGGCTATCTAGAGGGAATGCACAAAGTGTAGCTGTCACCCAACACAGACGTGTTTTGGAGATAGGCTGCAAGGCACAAAGAGCAGTAAGTACAGTGAAATTACCTTGCAGCAAAAAGGTGGAACGACCTGCCTACCGACCTAAAACATACTGCAAACTACCCCCAGTTTCGAAAAAAACTGAAAACACACCTCTCCTCTAAACTGTAACCTCTCAGCATACGCCATCATTAGTCCTCTCTGGTACATAGCGCCGTGATATCCCTTGGGATGAGTGTCGCGCTCTATAAATACCGCAGATAAATAAATAAATAAATGGTCACTTTCAAAAAGTGGCATTTTTAATGCTGTAATTTTACATTCAACTTCATCAGTGAGGAGGAGTTATCATTACCCTTCCAAAGATATGAAACTGGCCTCACAGTAGTGATAATGAAATAGGCTGTTTATCACTACCAGAACAAGCAAAACATAGAATAGTATATATATACTTCTATATATAAGTAAAAGTCCTACCTTTTATTTATATAGCACCCTGCCCTTCGGGTTACTGAGGGTCTACTTTAGAGGTGACTTATGTAGAAAAAGGGGAGTTTCAGGCCTGGCAGGTAGTTTTAAATGCCAAGTCAAAGTGGCAGTAAATTGCACACAGAGGCACTGCCACTGCAGCCTGAGACAGGTGTGAAAGGTTTCTGCTGTGGGTGGCACAATCAGTACTGCAGCCCACTAGTAGAATTTGAAGTTCACCAATGTCATTAGGTTTAGGAGAGAAGCACATGCACTTTAGCACATGTTAGCAATGGTAAATGCTCTGACTTTTAAGGCAAACAAAAAGAATCAACATAACGTGGAAGCAAAATGTCCAGGGGAAGACCACCCTAACGATGCCAGCTGATGCAAATTAGCCTCCAGGAGCTTGAAACATGGAAAAGGTAAGTTACTGAAGGTTACTTTTCCTTAATATTTGTTAGAAATTCAGGTTTACTATTAGGTTGGGGTTGTAATAAATATTAATAAATAATACAAAGAGTAGTTTAGTCATATTTCTAGCGGGTTCCAATCCAAAGAGCACAGAATTAGTATTTAATCTCACTCCCCATTGTTTCTTTTTGGGCAACTCAGCCTAGCTATACTGAATATAGCTAGTCACTGTAAGGAAATGTTAACTTTACATTTCTACATGTCCTACTTTTTGATAGGTTGCATGGCCTACATAGGGTTCACTTAATAATATTTTAAAGGAAATTTTTCTCCTGTCAAAAAGGGTTATTTTGACAGACTCACGCTACAAGTTTAAAACTGCAGCAGCCACGCTACAGTGATAGGCCTGGTATTATGTTTGCCTAGTCATTCTATTGGATGGCATAGTAGTACTAAGGTACATTGGTGACATTAAACTGTTCCTGCCATGGGTGTATTTTGAGCACCATAATATCTGGCCATATAGGAAAGTTAGATTAGGAGTTAGCCAATTTTATCATGTTTTGGGATCATAGCACATGGTTTGGAATCTTGTTAGCAGTTTCCTTTTGCACATACACCAAAACACCCCCAATACATCTCAAGAGAATTTAGGGACCATGCAAATAGGGGCATTTTCCACGCAAGGGGGTGACTGACGAAAAAAAGGACAGTATACCATCGACCAGGATGTGCACTGCCCTTCAGCTAACAGCCCCTAGTCTGTTAGGCTGTTAGAGAATTTTTTTATCAACAGCTCCAATGGAGGCTCAGTTGTAGGGACAGCTTAGGGCATTCTCATCTTCAAATAAGGTGAAAAGATTGACAGTTTGGTGGATAAGGTACTCTGTCACATTTTCAACTGAATACCCATGAATCATAATAGATTTGATAATGCATTTCAGTTCTGGGTTGTATGATAGTGATAACACTTGATGGACTCTTTGAGTACCCCTCATCCATGGTGTGCATATTTGACTGCTTCTGGGACACAACAATTCTCTCACTTGCCAAGGCATCCCTGACTGACATACCTGATCTAGGGCAATTAATAGTTCTGTACGATAAGCCTGTTTGAAATAATTCGGCTAAATCATTTGCCAAATCTATCACGGAAGCCTACATGACATCCAGATTCATTTCCATGCACCAACTACTCTACTTTCACCAAACCCCATTATATCTCTTCCTAGTGCCTGGTGCCCATAACTCATCTAGTAAGTCCTTAGCTTTACCCGCAAGGCCAGAGTATCTTCTAGAGCCCCTGATATCCTCCAAACAAGTAGGTTCAACTTTCCTTTTACCACCAAAGGATGTTCCTCTCCTTCTGGGCTCACCAGTAAACTCTGATGTGCCGGTATAAAATGAGGTTCATCTACAGCAAGCTCCATTACTCCTTGAAACCAAACTTGTGAAGTTCATAAGGAGGACACCAACACTATTCTGCACTTCTCCTTCTGAACCTTCCACAACACAGTCTGGAAAACAGCGGGAATATGTAAGCCCTCCCTGCTAACCAATCTTGTACAAAGGCATCCATTGCCATGCCGCCCTGGTCCAGTCTCCAAATGAAATACCTTGCCTCTTGACATGTGAGTATGCTTTTGAACAGATCCACCGCATTTGGACCCCAGAAAATTTCAACATTCCTGAAAATCACTGGGTTCACTTGGCAATCACTTAAAACCCTGAAATGACACGAATTCCAGTCTGGCCTCTGATTCTATGCACCTGGAATCTAACCTGCTATCAAGACAATATTGTGCTCCCAGAATATACGCCATATTTCTTTTGGTAGACCCCCTAACTGCTTTGGCCTTGAACCATCGCTCAGGTGATTGATATAAGAAACCGCTTAAACAGTATCCATGCAAATGAGAACAACACTGTTCTTTAAGTAGGACTTGAAACTCGTCAAATTAGTCAGTCTTGCCATCAACTCCAAACCATTTATGAGTGGTGATTGCTCTTTTCTCGCTCATCTTCCCCCTGTCTCTATGTTGATACGGTGAGCTCTCCACCCTGAAGTGCTAGCATCTGTCTCTAAGGCAAACTCTGCACATTTCCTAAAATAGCTTTGTCATTCCAAATCACTAGACTGACCACCACTCCAGATCTGATAATGCCTCTGGGATCAATACCATTGGGTAAACCTACCATAATCCTTTTCTTAAACCTAATGTCTTTAACCTCTGAAGAGCCCTGTAATGCTGGGATCCTGGAGAGATTGCCTGAATTGATGAGGATAGAAGATCAATAGTCCCTGCCAAATCCATGAGGGTAACTACGTCTGTAGTGTAGTTCCTATATTCCCAATAGGCTCTGCGCATTGGAATAATATACACGATAGATTTGACATAGGAATGAGGTCAGTATGTCTCTATTGGGTATACTAAACTTAATTGTGAGTGCCAGCTAACTCAGAGGTCACTAGAAACTTTCTCGAATAAACAAGAAGTGATTCGTTTCTGACAACGGCATAAACATGACAACTTTGTTTCCCCAAGAATCGAAACATATCTTCAGAGTTGTGGAAACAATAGATAACTAGTTCACTTAGTCAATCGTGCATGCTTCATTTCTACAGAGTTGCATAGAAATAGAGAAACGGGCGTTTCAATAAAAAGGGGTTTATTGAACAGTCTTCTTTCTCATGCAAGAGAGGTGAACAGCTACAATCGTTAGACAGAATGCAAAGTATAATGCGTACAGCGTAAAGAGTAATATAAAATAATACTGTAATAGCATTGTCTGTTGCTATGACGTAAAAATACATACATAAATAACACTAGCTAAAATACTCAACTGGTGCTTCTAAAATACGCCTACCCCAATGTACCTAACCTAGGTCTAGCACCAGGTAAGAAGTAGGTGCTGTCTTTTAGCATAGGTTTAGTTTTGCCAAGAAGTGCAAAGGTTTCTCTAGGTTCTAATCAGCTCTATACCTTAGAATGAGAGAGGTTGGTATCTCTTTCACTGACTCGATTTCCCAACACCCCGCAAGGGGAGTCAGAAACACTGGAGCTGGAATCTCGGCAGAGGATGACAGCTTCTGGTCAATGTGTCAGCTGGAGAGTTGGCTACCTTCGGCACTTGCTGTAGCGAGCAGCGTCGTGCAAGTAGGTAGTCGAACTGCACCGAACCATACCATGCTATTGCTATACCTTGAAGGTGTTTAGGAATGCCAGGTTTGACGTAAAGTGGGGCATATGAACGTCATGAATTAACCCCTAAGGAATAGTTGTTCATGCATAAATATGAGCTTCTTGGAGAAATCAATATGCAGGCTAGGGGAAGTCCCTTCTGCTTAAGAGTCTGGTTTTCCAAGAAATCATTGTGATAGATGAACGGATGGAAGTAGCCATGCCTGTATTTGGTTAGCAAGGACTATGCCTAACTAAGGACTGGTCTTTTATGCCTATATAAGGGCAATGTGAAATGTACCTATATAAGGGCATGAATCGGGAAATTCATTCTGAATCTAAACTCGAACACAACACCCACTCCACTTTCTTATGTACGATGTTACTAAATCATAAACATGTTATACATATCTAAAACATAGCTACACATGAAGTGTGAAAAACCCACACGAAATACATAAAAATGCATTTGAACTGGTTGTACACATAAAAGATGCATTGGTGCTGTACTTATTAAAGCCATGTTTCATTATAAGCATATAATTGCATTCGAATGCTAAATGAATGAATCATGAAAATAAACATTTATGAAATGGCCCGTAAATACAGAAGAAAAAAAGGTTGAAAGCATTTCATGTCCGATTACATAAAACTGTTTGTATGTGAACAAGGTCAAATATTGTCTCTTGGAAGTATTCAAAGAATTCTTGTTCTCTATGAATAGTTCTACTTTAAGCAGATTACTTTGTGCCAAAAAAGGAAAAATACAAATTTTGAAAAAAAAAATTAATCATGGGACAAAGTTCTTGGTTTTCAAAAAATGAACGTCAAATTCAAAGTCTCTCAGAACACTGTGTGCCAAATCCAAACGTCAGTTTTAGCACTTGGAGAAAACATGAAATCTTCTATGTCTGTGAAAAAGTCGTCTATCATTGTAGGTGATAGTTAGATTACCTCGTTGAGAAGATTAACCGCACATAGATGTGAAGCATCGCCTTCAGCATTGGTCGCATTAGCAATGTTCAAATTGGATGGTACCTGTGTGCCTGAAGTTTCCTCTCGTACCTCAGCATCAGCATTTTGCGTCTGTGAGATCTCAATGAATGCAGTCATCAGAATTGGTAGCCGTGGGGGATAACATTGCGCATGGGACGTTACCGGGTCCAGCAAAGTATCAACATCCGTTGGCATGACTGATGGGAGTGTTAGATAAGCCTGGGCGGAGAACTACGCTCCGTTCGCGGAGTTTGCGAAGTTTGGGCAACTTCGCACTACGCGGAGAGCGCGAAGCTGTCGCCTACTTCGCAATCTACAGCGTAGCGTAGTAGTTTTTCTTCCTCGCGCGCTCAATAGCATTCTCGCGTGCGCGATAATGACTTAACGTGGTTCTGCGTTCGCTTTCTCGCTTTTCTCTCCCGGTCGCGTTCGCTACGATGTTTGGAATCCGGCCGCACAATCCTATGCGACTTTGAGCGCGCGAACATGTCATTGGGACGTGCGATCCTCCCATGTTGGTAAGATCGCGTTTCCGAACACGCAGAAACTGCATTCTGGCACAGAATATCTCCCGAGCATGTTAAAATCTTCTCAAAAATTTTCATTTAACTCCTCAAATTGTGATTTGGCTGTATTTTTTGGGGCTAGGAGTCTTCTTTTTGTTCCTACTCTTTTTTTCAAGAGAAAGGAAGTGCCCCTGAGTCTCCAACTTCCTGTTCCTGTCCACCAGGCTCCTCCCAGTGCTTTGTCCATGTGGTGTTCACTTTCATTTGGAATTGGAGCTGGAAGGATCACTCTTTGTGTTTGTCTGCTGCATCATAGCATTTAATTGGATTTATTGAGGAATTTTGGATTTGAACTTTTCTTTCACAAGTAAGTTTGAGAATTGGTGTACTGTATAAATGTTTTTTTTTTTTTTTAACTACAGTTTTCTGTGCTTCTTAATCTTTCCTAAATATTCTTTTTGGGGGAGGCCTGTACTGTTTTGGCATGTTTGCACAGTGCTGCAACGCGACCTTACAGTTTTTGTCTTCTTCGCGCGCTCAATGTGCGTGCTCGGGCGCGCGATCACGACGTTTTGTACAGTTCGCGCCGCTGAACACGCTGAATTTGCATTCTCGCGAGCAATATCTCTCGAGTTGCCTAAAACGTTCCCGAAAATGTAGATGCTGTTCATTTTGCTAAAAGAAACTCCTCAGGTTGTGATTTGCTTGTAGTTTTTGGAGCATGGACCACTTACTGTTTCTGTCCTCTATGTACCTTGTTGTTAGACGGTGGCCTGACCATGTGGGCGGCTTGGTGGCGGCCATTTTGTCAAGCCAAGCATTGTCCTTTTGCCATAGGAATGTATTGTCTGTCTTCTCTTTCTTCATGTTTTTGGGGGTGGCACTGGCCAGGCCATGTCGGGGCGGCCATTTTGTGTGACCTTCCATCCTGGTTGCCGGCTTGCCGCAGGCCTACAAAGTTGTGTGATTTTTTTGCTGCCAGTAGGCCTAGAGTCCCAGAGATAGTCAGCGGGGATGCTTGATGTAGCGGTTTCCATTTTGTCTGTTGAATTTAACATCATTTAGAGCATGGGTGGCAATGCATTAAATTTTCAAATGTGGTGTTTGGGGTGTAGTTAACTGTTTGGGGGAAAACTCCAAATGCCTTTGTTGTTTGTGTTGTTGTGTAACTTTCAAACCTTGTAGCCATGGGGATTTTCTTTTTTGCATTAAGCTGTGATGTATGCATCCTCCTTTTTCTGGCCATATAGGGAGGGATATAGGCCTGGTTGAGTTTATTTTTTTCTGGCCTTTGCCCTTTAACCATGTACCTGTGATGAGTGCCCATGTGGAGCTGTGGTGGTAGAAGTAGTGTGCCGTTTTGTTTTTGACAAATTAGCCTGTGTCTTGCCATTGTTCCTGTTGGCTTACTAGTTGTTCACATCCCCATTGCTATCTGCTGCAGGTCACTGATGCTGCATCCATGATGCACAAATTATGGATAAACAAGTTCCACTTCCACTACATTTGCATTTTAATTCTTTGCTATTCTTACTCTTACTGGATGTAGTAGTAATTAAAGCTAAAAAAAATCCATATTCGACTGATGTTGTTCTGCCTTCTTTGCTTGTAGGTACACAAAAGACTGAAGAGGAGGTGTCTGTCATCATTCATCGCCTGTTCTACTGCCAGACGGACGTCCTTCTGTACTACGTCACGTGTGGTGTGAGTGACTAACCTGACCAGACATCATTCTCAGCAACTGAGTGCTGCTGCTGACATCTGAGGAGGATGGGCCCAAAGAAAGCAGGTACCAGGTCCTCCAAGACCAAGAAAGTTGCTGAGAAGAAGGAAGAACAGAAGAAGGAACTGACACTTAAGTCTGGTGTTGACCCGAAAACCTTTTTTGGGAGAAAAAAAAGTACGCCTGCAGCAGCAGTGACCGGGGTCCAAACTGGGACCAGCACCTCCGCATCAGTGGGCCCAAGCCACCACCCCAGGCCCAAGCCGATTAGTGGGGAAGAGGTAGCCAGCCTAATTGTGGAAAGCAGTGATACTGAGCCTGACCTGAACTTATCTCAATCTCAAAGTAGTACACATTCCACGCAAGAGGGAACACAGCAGAAAAGTGGTGAACAACAACCAGCGCCCGCCATAGTAGATGTTCAACAACCACCACCCGCAATAGTAGATGTTCAACAAAAACAACTACCGCCTGCAATAGTTGTTCAAGAACCACCACTGGCAATAGTAGTTGTTGTTCCTCCCGAAGTCGGGGCAGTTCAGGAAATTGAGCCTGATGCAGAGCAAGAAGAGGCAGCACATCATGCAGGAGATCTATTGGTTTCCAAATCCCCACCAAGGAAAAGGAGGGTTAGTCCATTGAGTTCTTCACCAAGCATCCCTTCTGATGATCTTGACATCACTTGGGAGCCAGATCGATCTGAGCATGAGAGGGAGAGACATCCCAAGAAGACCAGGCTAGGGAAAAGGAAGGTTCCAGGAAGCCTACCACTTATGGAGTGCGATGTTCAGCAGCCGGATAATGATGGTGATGATGAGTCAGACCCAGTCATCACGAGCATTACTCCTGGCCCTGAGGACATGGAGACCAACATTTTAAACCTATCAAGAATGGCTGCGACTAGGGATGTAGTAGCACGCATACCACCAACACAGGCCACACCAAAACTACCTCCAGCTTCCATTTTTACATTTGCACAAAGCCGGCAGCGTCCTACATCCAGCACAAGTTCCACCTCAGCAGAAGGAGGTAGTGGTACTACTGCACAGCCACATAGTGCAGTTCACCACACAACCTCCAGTTCATCCGGCATTGGAAGTGGCACTTCTAGCAGGAGACAAAAGTTAAGCTCCCCAGTGTGGGACTTCTTTACAGTTAGCGCAAATGAGGACAACATTGCTATATGCTCCATTTGTCATTCCTCTGTTAGTCGTGGTAAGCTTGGCACAAACTATGGTACCGGAGGCCAAATGACCCATATGAAAAAACACCACCCAATCCAGTGGGAGGACCACCTACGTAACATAAAAGCAGGAACCAATAATGTTGGTGGGGAAGCAGTAGAAGGTCCACAGGTAACCGGACAGGATGAAGAGGGAGACATTCTATCTGGTAGTGGTACACTAAGTACCCCTGTCCCACTCCCCAGCACTGCAGTGGTAGAACCCAGATCCTCCGGATCAGCAACATCTCTGTGGCATCAGAGTAAGAGTAATCCGGAGACACCAAGGAGTACGGGTGCGAAGTCTGCGACACGAAGTACTGCATAGGGCATATCTGAAAGAAATAGCAAGCAGCGTACCATTCTTAGCATGTTTAGGCAGGAGGGGAAGTACGAGCGCAACCACCCAATAGCACGTTTGTATAATGCTAAGCTTGCTAAAATGTTAGCTCTGGACCTTCTCCCTTTTTCTTTTGTTGAAGGGATGGGTTTCCTGGAATTTGTGTCAACCCTCTGCCCAAAATGGAATGTTCCCAGCCGCTACTATTTTGCCAGAGTTGCTGTTCCAGCACTACACCACGACGTGCTGGAATTGCTTGGAAAAGCCTTGCAGCAGAGTGCTGTGCATAGTATCCACCTGACAACAGACATGTGGAGCAGTAGTCAAGCCACAGATTACATGTGCATCACAGCACACTGGATCTCTTTTTCAGGTGTTAGAGACAAGATATCTACAGGCATTGACACTACTGAGATTTTTAATGATACTCGCAAACATGCTACTGTAGCCATGTTTGCTATGGAGCAATCGCATACTGCTGCAAACATTTTGGATGAGTTCAACAGCAAGGTCTTTGAATGGCTCCAACTAAGAGGCCTCAATATTGGTTTTGTTGCCACCGACAATGGCAGTAATGTAGTTAAGGCCATGGAAGATGGCCGCTATTTCAGGGTCCCGTGTTTGGCACACTGCATTAACATTGTGGTTCAAGACTTTCTGAAAAGTGAAAGCAAAGTCAGCAACTTACTGACCATTTGCGGAAGAATCTGCACGCATTTCAATCATTCTTTTAAAGCCCGGAAGCAGCTACGGGTCATTCAACGTGAGTGTAACATGCCAGTCAAAGTACTCATTCAGGAGGTACCAACAGGTTGGAACTCTACGTATTACATGCTCGAACGGCTGTTTAAGCAGTACATACCACTTAATGCTTATGTCATGACAAGAAGATCAGGGGATAATGCTGTTAAAGCCATGACCGTTGAGATGTGGCAATGGGACCTCATTAAATGCCTGACTGAGATGCTACTTCCTTTTGAGGTCTTCACACGTGCAGTCAGCAGGGAGGACTGTACTATGAGCCAAGCAATCCCATTGTTGTACATGCTTGAGCAAGAGCTGAAGGAGGTGTCTGAAACGTACGAAGGTGTGGAAGGAAAACGTGAAGCATGTAATTTAGCGAAGTCCTTAGCAAGCCGCTTATCTGAGAATACAAGGATTCAAAATAAGATTGTGTCACATCAACATTACATTACTGCCACAATTTTGGATCCACGGTACAAATTATTTGTGAACAGTAATGCAGTAATTCCTTTTTCAGAAGAGGATGTTTCCAAGTACAAAACTGTAATAGCCAAGGAAGCCACTGATTTAGAAAACGAACGGCTCTCAATTAGAGGCCTGCCAGTGCCAGCCCAGGACAGTGCAAGTACTACTGAGCATCCTACAGAGTCAAGTTCTTCTTCACAGCATGCGAGCAGTGCGTTTGCTTCCCAGCAGTCACCAACACAAACAATAACACCAACCGCACCAACAGGATCTGATTCATCAGACACAAGCAAAAAAATAGCTGCTTGGTTTCTACAGAAAGGGATGGGGAAGTCTGTTGCTGTCGCAAAGCAAAAAGAGGACGAGCAAACCAGAGCACCAATGAACATTGAGCGGATGGTCCAGGCCTATCTGGATGACACAACAGAGGTGTTCATGGAGCAAAACCCATTGGTGTATTGGTATAGGACAAGAAGCCAATGGCCACTGCTCAGCAGGCTGGCGATAAAGTATCTAGCTTGCCCTGTTGCAAGTGTCTCTTCTGAGCGTGTGTTCAGTGTTGCTGGTGCCATTGTGACTGTGAGAAGGACCAGTCTCTCGCCCAAAAGCGTGGAGAGGTTAACCATGATAAAAATGAACCAGCACTTGATACCACCAGACTACCAAGTCCGTGAATCACAGCTGGAAGAGGAGAGCGAGTCGGAAGAAATAAGTATTGGGTTACAGGACCTACTTCTGTCAGAAGAGCCACCAGGGTTTGAGGACGAGCTCCTCTTCCCTGACAACTAGGCTTGGAAATTGTTACATTCTCCCTTCCTTTATTTCTCCCTTCCTTAGTTATTTGTGTGTATCTGTCTTTCTGACTCAAACTTGAAAACCAACTCCATCTTCCTTTCTCTTTTAATTACCTATTGGAGTTGCACATCTGAGCATTTACTGTGCACTCCACTCATCAGAGTCCTGCTCCATCTTCCTGACTCACCCTAAATACATTTCTATCTTGCCATACTTTGGATGGAGATGGACAATAGTGCAATAATGTAGCCTCTAACAGTCCCTCCATAACAATTGAAACGTACTTGACTACAGCCATCTTCTGTTTTGTTTCCAATCTGAAATGCATCACTGTCTTAAGGCTACACCTCTGTCTGCAGGCATACACAACTCTTCAATGTCAGAACTTGAACAGGGCTCCAAAATTAAAGTAAACTCGTCATCACTTTCAGAAGGCTCTGCTGCATCTGTGATCTGACAGTCACAAAGAAGAGAAAGACAGGTATATGAAATAAATGATGCCATACATTGCATTGGCTGCTTGCTGACTCAGAGCAAATGTGCATGAAGTCGAAGTATACTAGTAGTTTCAAAGTGCTTGTGTCTCGCGTGATGGTCAATGTTTCCATGTTGTTTAATAATATGTATCCAATTGTACTCCTACTACTGCAGGTGCAGTCTGGACTTAATCGTAGTCACTCAATACATACTTAGTTGCTGTTTTTGGTCAGTTGGAGAACACGTACACGTGCCACACCGGATGATGATGTCAGTCAGTTTGATCAGAGATGAATGATGGAATATGTTCCGGAAGTGGAATACAAGGTAAACACACAACCAATCAAGAAGAAGCACAGCAGACCTAGGCTACATGTGTGTGCAGTGGTGGAATGGAATAGTGGTATGATTGACATTGGCGCATTGATTTACAATTACATTAATCACTTGCTTTGGAAATACTAGGTTGATGTATATGCCTTTTGTCTGAAACTCTGAAAAATGTAGGTAAATGGACTTTGGGCCACAGACTCACGTCCCGGTGTTGTGGCCCTGTAACTGTTCTGTGCTGGCTCCTATCTTGTTGTTCTTTCTGATGACTGCTGTGCAACTAGAAGAGTAGAGTTAATCAATGTATCCAATTAGCCTCAGTCTGAAAATGTTCTCGCTCACGAGTCTTGTCTTTTTCGCACTACACCGTAATTGATTTCTATGTTTTCATTCTGTTAACTTATTTTGTAATACCCCATTTCTTCTTTCATCAACACTTACAGGCCGGCCTTTCACCCAGAGCTACTATATTATACGTGGAGCAACAACTCACACTTACCTTACCAATCCTCCTCATCATTCTGCCAGAGGCGCCCAAGGATGATATAATCAATCAATCAGTCACAACAGTGTTCATGGAAGGGAGGAAAAAATGAATGACGAGATACAACTACACATTTGGCCCTGGATAATACATTAACTTTAGTATCATTTTCATATTTTTCTTTGATTCCTTTTTCCTCTTCATTTATTTTATGCTTGTGTTTGGTAATTGATTGTTCACTTAAAGTATCTCAATTTTGTTTGCTAGCTTTCAGCCCGCTACAACAGGTATTATGGTTTCTCAGAGGGCATACAGCCTAGGCAAAAGTCATATCATTCATATCATAAGAAGTACTTCCTTTGAATTGTGTAGTAGTAGTTAAGTAATTACCACTTCTTATTAACCATCCAGTTAATGAAACCTTCATCGTGCATCCATTTCGTTGTTCTTAATTGACTTTACATTTATTGTGGAATTGTGGATCAGCAATCATCGTCTTCATTGTTTTGCTTGTTGTCTCCATGCGTACTGTTTTTCTTTGTCAAACCTTTCCCCAAACCCCTGTTCCCATCCATTCATCAAACCCTAACCCTCTTCCCCCGGGCTGTGTGGTTTTTATTGAGGTGTGATGTTACTACATTAAATATACACCAACAATTGATCACACGCTTGCTGGGGCAGATCTGGTGAAACCAACACTAATAAAATCAAAAGTCAATGAGGCAGGGCGAGGATCTTCTTCTGCTTGCCCACCCAAGCTCACTCTATGTAATAGTGTACAAGGCAATTAATTTCCCAAAGTGACCCAACGAATAAATGTAAATCATTGCTGGCATTGTTTGAATTTAATTTTAGAGCATGTACGTTTACGATTTGTATTGTGTTTTAATGACTCCAACGCAACTAGAGTTATCTTCTTCTACTTTTTCAGTCCCCGACACCATTGATTTCTTTGAGTTCGTTTAGCTGTTGCAATATTGTTTGTATTTTTGGTCCGTATTATGTACTGTAATTTTCTACTTCTCTCACATTCTTTCTCAGGCAAATGACGGTCTCTTTGTTTTTGTTTTCCAATGCTAGTGCCAGTGTCTGTCTAGGACTAGGAGTCTACTCGACTACTATCACACAACCACGGCATATTCTCCGTTGTCTTGGGAAACCATGCAGCCCTTGCGGTGCCAAACGTAATCGTCATCAAATAGGACAAATGTTACTTTGAGTGAGGGGCACAGCATCTATCTGTTTGCATGTTACACATGTGGTCAGTTAATAAAGTATTTCAATCAAACACTGGCCGCTGCCCTGCATCTAGAGTAAACCTTGTGACGTACAACAGTAACCCCACCACAAAACAACATCATATCATATCTGTGTTAGTTGAAAATAAATAACATTTATTCATGTATAAAAATATCCTCCTATCCCCAGTGCCCACCCTAACCCCAACCATAGTCCAAGTCCAAAGAATGTCCCACAAAAATAACCCCAACACCCAATTCCCACCCACCAACAAAAGTATTAAAAAAGGGGCAAAACATGGTCCATTACAATTGGCGGGCTTTGAGGTGTTTGTCCACTAAAATCTTTACACGCTCCTCTAATTGGTCCTCCAGCTTGGCCACCCGGAGGAGAAGTTGTTGCCGAAATGCACAGCACCTACATTTGCATCCATGCTGTGAGGGGGTGGCAGATGTTGAATGGCGGCGGTGAGCGGCTGCCTGGCCGCGGCGCCGTACTCCTGCAGGTGGAGCCTTGCTGGGGCCAGACGCATTGGAAGAGGCAGCAGCTGCTGCCGCCGCCTCTTCCTCCTCCTCAGCCTCAGCCACCAGCTTGCGGTACTCCTCCACAATGGCCTGCAGTTTCCTTTGCCGGGCCCTGGCTGCCAACTCCTTCCGTGATGGTTTTGAGGAAGGAGTAGGAGTATCTATAAAAAAGAAACAGAATTGTAGCAAACTCTTCATAATGAATTCAACAGTACATAGTGGCATTGTAGCACTATCAAGCGCAGTCCATACAATTGGTGTCAACTTTTAGTATCTATCTAATCTGTCCTCCTGCTTCCCCTGCCTGTAGCATTTGTTGAAGTTTTTTCCGACATTATACTTGCCCTAGTACTGGGTGGGCTTGAGTAAACATAAGAACAAAAGTCTTTTTTGTATCTCCTTTTATTTTTTCAAAGTAAGACTCTGCTTCCAGTGACAGTCTTCACCTTTGATGAATACAAATATATTTAGGGGGCATCCACCCATTAAAAGTAAATGTCTATCATTCTTTATTATCGGCTTAGCTGGTTTCACTTTCA
Source organism: Lissotriton helveticus (assembly GCF_964261635.1). Lineage (NCBI taxonomy): Eukaryota > Metazoa > Chordata > Amphibia > Caudata > Salamandridae > Lissotriton > Lissotriton helveticus. The sequence continues at coordinate 1,562,815,024 of NC_136061.1, forward strand.
CCAGCAACCCAACCACCCATGCGTCCACTCCTTCCTTGCCTTGGGTTTCATTGACACAAACTCCGCTCATGAATCTTGCTATCCACTGTATCCATGCACCCATATTCTTTTGCCCAACCAGGCCTGCATTTTCTTTGACCTTACAGTTCTACCCATCCTTTAACAACCCATGCATCCGATTCATATCAGCCATGTGAATGAACCTTCCAAAGTATCCTTCTATGGTAGTTAGTCATATTATTACATCTCTGAGTCCTCCCTTCCTCCTTCCACCCTAGTTCACTTCTTTCCCTTTTTGTTCAACACATGCCTCAAGGTCATCTGATCTGACTTTTAGTCTTCTCCATAAGTTTCACAGCTGAGTTGGAGTCTGATGGAAGAGGCCTTGTTTACTCAACTAAAACTGGTAATGCTACAAAGGGTGTCTTCTTCAACCATTGTATATTGTCCAGTACAACTTAAAATTCATACTTTCTTAATAAGTCTCATAGCACAGTGAGGAAAAAAATGTCCCCCATCCACCTAGTAATGCAAATAAGTAATGAATATAACTAACCACCGCCCACCGCTGAACTTTCCTCCCCCACTGATGCTACTGCAGGTGCCGCATCCTCTGTCCCCTCCTGGATGGCAATCTCTTCGCCGCTGGCCCCGTCGGCACTGGTGGTTAGTATTGATTGTGCACCTATGAAATCAAGTACACCTTTTTAGATGCCTGCACACCTCCCCCTATTTTTCTAGTTGTACTTTTTTAACCAGGAAGGAAGATTGAAAAAACAGTTACGTATAACACGAATCGTTGTGACAGTGTAACTAGTCCAAATTGCGTCCTAATGTACAGCAGTCACATTAGACAGAGTTTAGTTTTCATTTATTTGATGGTCCCTATGGTCATCTAATCTACTCCTACTCTAGTCTTTGGAAAGTTAGCCTGAGCCATATAACCATTTTTAGATCTGTGTCTACTGCTTTGCCCATGTTACCTCGCAGCTTGTTGCACAGTAAGAAAGACACCATTGAGGCCACATGACTGTTGCATACAATTGACAAACCAGTATTGTTAGTCCCTGTTGCTTATCCATAATGTAATGTTGCACTTTTTGCCATGACTGCTAAAAACTGGCATAGTTTTATTCACTGTCTAACGTGCAACATTTTTCTCATAGGCAGATGAGAAGAGAAGATTGCTTTACGAAACAAGGGATTTGCAGAGCTTTCGAAAGATGCATGTGTAACCACTTACAGTATACGTTCAACGGTGAGAGGTCTCCCACAATTCACACATTTCTCTATCCTGCACTAGATGTACAAAATGTACAGTATTTAATCTTCTTCATTTTGCATGGTGGAGCAGGATGTTTTTCATGGAAATACTTACAAGTTACAACAATACAAAGCTTGTTATTAAAAAAAATAAAGTTTTTGAACTTGCACGTAGACTCTGTGGTATATTATTTTCAGTGTCTGGTGTGTTGTGGAGTGAAACGAGTGAGTGAGCGAAAGGGTCTTCTTCTTCTTCTGTTCTGGGTTGTGTAATAAAATCATTGGGTATATCTAACTATTTTCGTGTGGGGGTCGGGAGTGGGACAAATGACTATGACCAAGACACTTAGGTAGGTAGACTAGACGGTCATTGGATTATGGGTTCTTCTGACTGAGTTCTGTGACCAGGGGTTAAGGTCCAACCTCCCTATCACCAACATCAACAACATCCTAATTTCTTGTGCATAGTTCTGTATGTGTATGTGCAGAGAATAATAACCACAACAGTAGTAGAAGTATACTAACTGAACAAACATTAGTAGGCAAACATCTGGTTGTGCATTTTTGTTGGTGGGAATTGACAAAGACTGGAGATTACAGAGGACAACGCAAAAGACAGGAGTGGACCCAGTGCCTACAGCTATTCTATCACAGCGTTATTCAAAAGAATACCTTAACTAAAGAGTGGCCCGCAGGGCAAGCTTAGCTACACACAGTCTAATAGTAGTAGCACAGAGAGTCTTGGGGCAGAGGCAGTTAGAAGGAACTGAAAGTCAGGGATGGCATTGGATAGTTAGTGACCCAAAATTTGGAAAACAAATTTAAGACCAAAGAAGGTTTTGCTAACATTGAATTAGGAAGGAGGATTAATCGGTTGGAAAAAATAAAGTGCGTTAAAAATTTAGGGAAATATAATGGTTAATATAAGCACTGTAGGACTTACTGGGGCCAGCAGCAGGATCCGCGGTAGAGGAGCGCTCCTCTTGTGGTTGTCCCGCCAACTCGGACCCCGTCTTCTTGCCCTTGGGTGGTGCTGATCATGTAAGAAATAATAAAGAAAGAGAAACATTAAGTGCTGTGCAACAAAGACCTCATTCAAAAATCCTCTCAAACATTTTAGGGAACAAAAATTCCAATAAAATTGACTTCAAAGTATAAATGACTACTGGCTTGCAAGATCCACAGACCGTCTACTTATAGAACACTAATCAAATGTGCCATAAACATTCTGATTGCAGAATATACTAAGGAAGCCAGTACCACCTGACCTACAATACCTATTCAAGAATCCAGACGGGCCAATTGTTCAGTAAGTCGGCATTGCAATTTTATTTTTGCCCGCAAACATGCATAGATGATGAGATGGAGGACACATGCATACATTTGTACATACACGTAATTGTTGGTTGCTTGCATCAGAACTGCTACTGACTCACCAGACCATGCTATTGCTGTGCTGCTAAGCCTACCACTCAGTAAACAAACTCAAACCGGTTTCAATGGAGGGGTGGGGTAAATAAGAACTAACTAAGCATTCAGTGACAGAGGAGGCGTCATGCAGACCGTTAAAAAAATATGAACTAATACTATCCATCCACCACTATTTCACTAAAGGACAATGTAAGGACTAGACTCTAGCAATAGCATCAACTAACTTCAGTTCTCTAAAAACTCTAACATCAATAATCAGCAGTCCAAGCCAGCGCTAAGTTACAAACCAGTAAGAGAAGTGGCGAGCAGCACCTGTGTCATACAATAACAGAAGAATTTGAGACGGAATTCATCGGCAATGTAACTAAGCGCACCAGTAACCGTGTTACTTATTCGTCCAAGAATTATACACAATACTTATATTACTATAATGTATATTAAATTATTAATATTACTAGCTACTCACCAAGCCCCACGACTTCAACACTTAGCAGGTCCAACAGGTCCTGCTCCCTGTCCAGAATGTCTGCCCACCGGTGGGCCAGCTGCTGGTGGGTGCGCCGGATTTGCAAGCGACGGTACACTGCCCGGCGCACCTTCACCCACCAGTGGTGACGCTCCTCTGGGAGGTAACCGGACCCTGGCCTGCCGCCTGCTGCCAAGGTCAAGGGTAGGTGGCGCTGCATGAAAAAAACCAGGGCGGCCACCTCCGCCTCCCCGAAAAGATTCCGGGCCTGCACCCCTGCAGGTCGCATTATGCCGCAAGACAGCCGGCTCTTCTTGGGCGCAGGCGCCTTGCCCTTCGAGCCGGTTCTGCTGCTCCCCTTTGCCATGGTTCTGGGGTGGAGGTGGAAAAGAAAAGTTAGAACAAAAGGAAAAAAAGTTAGGGGAAGAAGTAGGAGCTTAAATGAAGAAGTAAAATAAAACAGTAGAAAAGCTAAAAAGAAAGGTGGAAAAGTAGAAATAAAATGCAAAATATAAACTTAGGGACAGAGAGAAATAGATGAGAAGTAAAAAAAGTAAGAAAAACTGTGAAAATAGGTAAAAGATTGAACAGATATAAGGTGGATAGAAAACTAGGCCCAGAACCATAGCATACAGTGTGAAAAACAAGATGGCCACGCCCATCGCGACCACGTGGGTAAGTTCGCGCGAGATTTCACACGAACACGCACTTTCTCAGTGTGAACAAGTAGTTGTGTTCCCGAACAAGACATGCACCGCGCGAACGCGTTATTCGCGACCCGGAAGAGGAAATAGGGGGCGCGGGCGGGCGGGACAATTGAAAAAACAAGATGGCCACGCCCATAGCCCAACCACACGGGTAAGGTCGCACGCTACAATCCCCCGAACACGCAGACAGCGCCCCAACCACGCACTCCCGAGCAAGAAAAACGGCTCGCGAACAGGACGAGCAAGCTACTACGCATGCTCGCGTAGCTACACGAAGCTCGCGTAGTCCGAGAACGTCTTCGCGTAGTTTCGCGTGGCGCGACTACGCGTACTACGCCCAGGGTTAGTATTAGACAGCTGTCTAGCATGCATTCTTCTCCACAGAGAAGGCAGCGTAGTACAGGTAAGATGCAATCTTGCCAGATTGGTCTGAATGACAGAAACCATGTGGTGTTTAATTCTCGTGGACGAGTAAATCCCAAAAGTTGCCCGATGCGCTCAAGACACTTCATCTCCAATAGAGCTCTCTCTAAGGTGCTTGGAGTGGCACAGGTGATTTGGCTTACCATATCATAGCAGTAGGAGCAAAAATAGTATCCCTGCAATGAGTCCCAAAAGGAGGGGCAGTCCGCCAAACACAGAGTGCACGAAGTTTGGAAATATTCTGAAGACTGCTTGAAAAGATGCTAATAGTCCGGAACATGCGTTCTTAAATAAATGTACAATACCGCTCATATCAAACATGTTTAAGATACGACTTAACATTTCGGAGAAATTTATAGGGCAGTTTGTAGTTAAGAGGGCAAGTATCTCAGCAGAAGTTTTTGCAACTTGCAGATCATAGGTCTCTTTGGCAGAGGTCAGTGGCACAGTTTTTTGCAAAAGAATGTCTTTCATTCTGCTTAAAGTACCAATTTGTATAGAAGAGATGTTCAATGAAGGCAATAAAGGCAACTCCCAGTCTGTCTTGGTTTTAGGAAACAATACTTGCATACATAAGTGACCCTGGCTAACACAGTTACTGGATATGGTATGCCTGGCAACATGCCACAGCAGCCGTGATCATTCAACATGAGGTAACTCCCATTCGAGAGCTGTCCAAAAATTGGATCAATCGCTGCAGCTGGTTAACCTTGCAGGTGGCAGGATAAATTGTTAGAGGAACCATAGCAGGCCCCGTGTAATTTTATACCCTGACAAAGGAGAGAACCGCTTAGTGTGTTTTCACAGTTTTTCCCGCTAATAAACACTTTACGTCCCCCACTCCAACATTTACGTGTGTAGGGTAATTCCCAGGATGTCTTGATGTATTCTTTACCCAACCTTACATATGTGCCTGCTGGTATATGTTTTAGGCAAAATTGAAAATGGAAAATTGTAACAGGCAGAGTGATTGTTCCATGTGTTATCTATTCAATAGCTGTTTTTTCTGCTACGGTAAATGGCAATCTTTCCAGTTTTTCAATGCTAAGCACCGTATAGTCTGCTCGCCTTTGTGCCAGTTTGATCTGTTTATCAGTGAGATTAAATTCTGAAAACAGTGACGTAGTATTGATTAAACGCCAAGGCACATAGCCTGAACAAAGGTTTTGCAACGTCCAGCCTAATTAGCATGATAGAACGTAGTTGCGACTGACCATGTTGCAGCATGACCAAGACCTGTTCCATGATGTCTATGATAGAAGACACTATGCTGCCCAATGAATAAATCCTGGACGACAGAGTCGTTCACCCATTGTCAACCACAGAGAGAGTTTTCTCTAAATTAATACAATCAATTTCTCGTATTCGTTCTGCAATCTCTGCTTGCGTAATCTTCCATGCTTCATTATAAGCAGCATAGATACTGGCATATATAAAACGTTTATGATGCGGTTTTGTTGGTCCTAGCAAGAATTCCCTAAGATCAGCGCCATCTTTAAGTAAAGATAAGTGTTGCTTTACATCCTTAAGTATAGATCTATGTAGCCAATCAAGGCAGAGCTTCCATACACTGTATGTTGTTACTATTCCAGGATGCTGTCTTTGAACATATCTTGGGTTTGGCCTAGTGAATGTGAAACCCTGTGTTTTGTTCAGGAATCTATCTTGACAGTTGTTTGGGTCTGTGGGCCAGATTAACCATTTATTCCAGTATGGATCTTTTCTGTTGTGATGCAAAATAGTATGTACGTCGACCTCTCCCTCTGAAGTGTTATTACTATCAGGTGTAGGAGTAGGTATGGAAAGATTTTTCATGTCTTTAATCTTGGCTAACCCAATGCAAGATGTTTGTTGGACAGTGTCATTCAAAAACATAATTTTCTCAGGGATGATGCAGGCTCTAAACATATCTTCTACTCCCTGAACCTGCCAATCGTTTGTGCCCCAGACAGTTTTCGTCTCAATGTTGTCTTTCCAAAAGCCGAAACCTAGTTTAGACAGTTGGGCATAAAAGGCTGCAGAATAAATCTGTTTGGTATTTGTCAACATACTTTTCATGCCTGTTTTGTTTACATTTCTAAAGTAAAATGATTCAGCATTGGATACATTGAACCCTGAAAAGTACTGGAATTTCATAGCAAATGTTTTTGAGCTACCCTTTGGTGGTGTAGGACAATGTTCCCATTGGTTATACATTAATACATTTCTAGGATTTGCCGATTTGTGCAAAAAATGATGACCATAATGATTATAACAATAAATTTTTTCATAGTCTGATGAACCTTCAAGATATTCATGATTTGTGAATACTGCAGATATTTCTAGGTCTGACATCATATTATTAACAGTCTCAAAGTCCCAATCATCAGAAAAGGTACTAGATGAAACAAAGTCACTTAACGAAATCATGAACTGGTGAGGAATCTTCTACAGCTCTGACGGGCCAAAAATGTCATATTATGTTTTGTCCCAAGCTATACCATTAGGTACAGGAACGGCTGTGATGTTCACTGATGAAAAGTCTCTTTGTTCACAATGGGATGATTTGTATGGCTTGAGGAGTAACTTGATGTTCTTACTTGCTGTGTCCATTTATTTTGACATATCTTCAATTTATCAGCACTCCCAGAGTTATTACCCGAGTCAACAAAAGTAGTAGAAAAAATATAACCAAAAAAATTCAAAGTGCAATACATGTTGAAACCAGATAAGTCTTTTCCAGGTGATGAAAGAGGTTGTTGTTTGTTCTTTCAAAGTTCTTTTTACTGGCGTAGTTTCAGGCTCGCTGGGATCCTCGGAAAACGTATCAAAGTTAATGAAATAGCCAGAGGCAGTTCTGTCAATTGCATCAGGATTCTTTGAAATCGCTAGAACCTCAGGATCACGTGTTACATTTGTGTAGTCAGATGCTACTTCATTGTAGACATGTGTTTCTTGACAAACTGTTATTTGGGTTTCAAGAGGTACAAGTTCCATAGCTTTGTTGCTTAGTCCTTCTTTTCGCACTGCAGATTCCTCAAAGGTGATGAGTCTCGAAGTTTGTACCTCTTGGATAGTAACTAGAGCTGGGCGCCTGCTACATTGGCGGAGTCCACTTGGCCTACTGCTTATTATCGGCCACATGATGTGATTTGACCAGGGCGATGGATACAAACCTGCTTTTTACCAGCAAGGGGCGGCAGTAATACTGTTCTTGATCCTTGGATTGCTAGGACAGGTACTGGTTGCCTGTAAGAAGGCCCAAATTCCTTCTTGTCCGCGATCTTATCTTTGACTAGATCACCAAGGTTTGTGATCCAGACAGGCCTTGCTGGGACGGTCGGTTTTTCCTCAGTGCTGGTTGGCTTCAGGAACACATTGCTTTGTTTCGTTCTTATTTCTTTTAAGTCCTGTAAAACAGCCAACCCATCTTTCATATCAAAATCTTTTTGGTCCACCACTGATGTCTGACAATCAAGGTCCGCAACCAGCATCCTAGTCCCAAAAAGGACCTCATATGGAGCGATACCCCCTAGAGAACTTCTTGGCAAGTTGTTAAGACTACGTTGGACACTTATTAGATGTTTGACCCACCCCTCACCCGAACCTAATACCCTAGCTGTTATAGATTGCTTTATGTCCCGTTTTTTTCTGTCCACAACCCAATTTACTCAGGATGGAATGGACTAGAGTACCACAATGCAACTCCCAATTTGGCCATGGACACCTTGTAAGCTCGAGAGCTAAACGCAGGACCCTGGTCAGAATGTAGCTTGCCGACAGTGTATGTGCCGATAAAGTTTCAGCATCAGCCGAGCGCTGAGGCCAAATCCAAATGAACCTTGAATATGAGTCCACTGTGACCATGATATATTTATAATTACCATCCCTCTGTAAGGGACCGCAGTGGTCCAGGTAAACGCAAGCTAATGGTTTATCTGAAATTAACAGGGGCGTCAGCGCAGGACGTTTCACAGTAAAGACTTTCATATTTTGGCATATTTCACATTCCAAAACATAGTTTCTGGTTTGTTTCCTCATGCGCAGCCACCAGTATCTCTGTTTTAATAATGACATTGTGGCAGAAACACCTGCATGAGCAGAGGTGAGCCCTTCATGTGCTGTTAAGATAAGTCCTAATCTATGTTCCATGTTTGGAATTACCCTATCCCCCACTCCAGGGATTCGAGCAAACGGAGCATTGTTCGCATCAGTTATATATGAGTATTTGAGTGGAAACCCTTTAGGTAATGTTTTTCCACTGTCTTTGCTTGAAGCATTCACAGCTAGCATTACTTCACTGTCTATTTTCGTTACGGAAGCCGTTTGCACCGCTGCTTTCATGGCTTTATCAGCCAATTAATTCCATGCAACGTGAACGCCATCACGGGGATGACTCAGCGTATGTATCACATGCGTCTTTTGTAGTACTTGTCGTAACTGAACTACTTGCTCCTAAAGCAGTTTATGCTTGCTTGTGCCACCTTTTGCATCTTTGTAACTGTTTTGAATCCAGTTTTGCAAGTATACATTGTAAGATTGAACACAATAATACAAATCGCACACTATGAGTGTGGGGAATTCGTGATCCATACACTCAAGTGCCATCTTGAAGGCTTGTAGTTCAGCTCGCTGAGCTGTACAATCTCCTAAGGATTGAGTTTTAGTGACCATGGGTCTAAATTTGCCATCGTGCCAACGACCTTTAACGATCGTACAGGCCACACTATAGGCTTGTGTACCCGCCGTAGCGGGTTGAGCTGATCCAACAGTATAAATTATACATTCATACTGTTCTAGAGGCAGAATTTCAGTAGGCAGAGGACATTCTTGTTCGTTTTATGTTTAGATCTCCCGTAACTGGGATCTTTAATGACGGAGGTGACTGGGGATTTCAGTTATAAATGCGTCTTCACTGACTCGATATTAGAGCAGTTTATGAGATTACCGACAGCGCCTATGTTACACTAAAGCAGGTATGGATATACACCTATGAGCTGGACATTACGTAAAAACGAGTGCCTCATAAATATTGAAATTGCTGATTAGGTTTGTTTTCATATCTAGATGGAATAGAGTGGAACATTTTGAAAATAGAAGCCTCCTTGGACCGCGGATTGAAGCGAGGTTCAATAGGGTTATATGTGCAGTATTCTTATCACCAGCTTAGAGTGCTTGATTAATATCATTTCAGGTATGGATTTATATATATAATAATTGTTGTATACTCTATTTAATGAGCTAAGAGCTAGGCAGGTGAGATGGGTAGCTGCCTATTTAAATTTTAAATATGGAATTGATGTTTTTCTTCTCAGAGGAGCCAAGAAAGACTATGACTCTCTGAAAAATAAGGCCCGAGTGTGGTGAAACAGGAGCCCACAACCGGAATACAGCTTGATCACATTAGATCACTAAGAAAGCGTTTTTTACATATCGAGCGCATAATTATTACCAGGTAAATCAGAAGTCATATTTAGAGATTGAGTTTCATAATAAGGCAGGGTGAGTAGTATACCCCCGTCCCTTTCGAAAATAAAAATGAAGGACATGGTATTCTGACCTAGGGGGCTTACTAATACCTGGGATACTCGATTGACATAATATAAGGGAGGTAAACTACCCCCTGGAGTTGGAAAAATTGATAAGTTTAAGACAGTAGAATTTTTCCAATATAGTTGCTCTCCATTAAGGAGACAATTGCAGCATGATTAATAAACTGAAGAATGAACGTGGGTGGAAGGATGGTGTATATAGATGTGAGAATTGGTGCCTAATAAGGAGGTTTTTGGGTCTGAATGTCTACATGGATTAAAAATCATTGCAAATGTGGGCTTCAATTAGGGGCTTATACAAAAATCTATAGAAATTGTTCATAAAAGACGAATAGGGGATTGATAAAAACTGATAGTTCTGTTGATTAAAAGAATTGTCAAGCTTTGTGGGGAAAAACACATTGATATGTACTTTTTATGTTTTTTATATTGTATTTGACTTTTAACAATGAGAACCGAAAAAAGAGAGACAACAACGTTTTTGGTCTTGAAAAGGGTGGTGCACAACAAGCAGCACAACGAAACGTGTCAACGCTATTGTCATTATTAAATCTGAGGAACTAGTGTGCTGTCATTCGCTAATATTAGCCTGACGTGTTTTTCAAGATTCTAACGGATTAATTATATATGATTATTTCGAAATGAATCACTTGATTTTGTCTCTTTCTTGTAAATGATTTTAACTTTTCATGATTGTTTCATTTAGTGATATATGAATGTGAATTGTATTTTTTTAATGATTGTGTTTTTAATAATTTCATTGATTACGTAATAAATTTGAATATTGTCTTGGCAATTTTGGAGTCACATTTGCAACGGGTTTGTATGTATAACCTAGGGAGATCTCTTTTTTTGGCACCAGTGTGGATAAAGTTTTGTATGAGTTTGAATGACCATTTGTGATAACAAGTCCAAGGGAAAATTACTTTACACTGTTTGTGTTGGCACCCAGTCCCTTGGATGGTTGGGCCACTCCCTTTAAAGTTGAAGATTGTCTGGTTTGGAGACAGGAAACAAAGGATTGTTCATTGATGAGGTGCATGTTTCAATCACCCCCTGGTATTCAAGTTGGTCTAAGATCTCCCTGACCTGTTTTTTAGCTTCTTGCTTAACTGGATACTGCCTTTGTGCAGTTGGTTGATTTTTTAACTGGATTTTATGGTGAGGGGAATCCTTATCCCAGCCTACATGATTTTTGTATAATGCAGGAGCTTGGGCTACTGCCCATTTCCTGGCATAAGTATATTTTAAATTCATTGGAATGTGGTCGTAGAAGGCTGGCGTAATGATGTCCTCACCATGTGGGCACTCCCTGACAAATTGTGGTGGCCAGTCTTTTTTCAGCCTGAAGAATGTCATAACCCTTGGAAAGTCACTCCCAAAAGAGTGCTTTTATTTACCTTGGTATGTCTCCCTCTATCCGGAGTGTTACTTCATATAACCTATGTGGAGAACTAACCCTGGTATCTGCAGTTTCAAATTCAATGTCTTCATTCAATTCCACTGTCTCCAGAAGACCCTTCAGGTTCTGGCGAGCTATTGTGACTGCTGCTGCGCTGTCCAACATTGCCAGAGCCCATTCTCCGTTCTTGAGTTGTGCCCTCAAGATCCTTGGCATGTCTGATTTTTAGACCTGCTACTTTCTTTTTGGTGAATTGAGGTTTCTTGTTTTTCTAACGTGTTGATCGTCTTTGGACTTCACACGTTCGTCTTTATTTTCTGACCGTCGTCTTCTTTCAGATTTCTATGACGAAGTCTAAAAGGTACGAGAGGGACATGTATCAGTATCTTGATATCTATCAGGTTTTCTCAAATTATCCCTATTGCTGAGGTTCTACCTCTTTTTAGAGGGCTCCGTTTGAGGAGACCTACATCTGGATTGAGATCATTTCTCTTTAGAAGTTTGTTTGCTATTTTCCCACTTCTTTTTAGAAGCAGTAGGGGTGTTTTTAGAAAAGACCTTCTCAGGACTTTCAGACAGTTGGGGTTTCACTGGTTTCCCACCCAGACTATTTCTGCCTAATTCTTCATAGGATTTTTCAATGATTCTAGCTAATTCTTGTGGTTGCTCAGTTACATCAAATTCCCTTCGTTTTTGGCGGATCACCACTGATGCTGGTTCACATTTAATATTAGCTAATATTATTGCTGAGACCTGTTTGAAATTTTTCAGTAGTTTCATACCCAAATTTAAAGCAGGCTCTGACCCGTATTCATTTTGAATCTGTTTCAGGACATCAGGTATTACCACCATGGACGGAACACCATGTGTTTTAGTGCAGATTGCAGCAAAGACTGTACCCCAAGTGGTGCAGTCTTCCAGATGTGGTGTGATCCCCATCGTTAAACAGATTGTTAAAATTCTGTGTTTCTCATGAGGGCTAGTATTAGGAAATACTGCTTTCATTTGAGTAATTTCTTGAGCTATCCAGAATGGAATTTGTTCCCGCTTTGCAGATAACTTACCAATGACTGAGTGTAAAGTCTGTGGTGTAATTTTTAGTGTATTCCCCTGGTGAGATGTATGTTGAGTAATCACTATTGCAGGTGGTACTGTGAGAGTCTGCATGACATATTGAACCAATTGTCTATAGATTTTGATTAACTCTTTCAGTTGAGCTAGTAAGTTTAAATCTGAAATTTCGATAATGCCAGGATGTGGTGTATAGCTGGCTAAGACCGGCCATGTTGCTCCTGGTCTACCTAGTGGACCGAGCCTGGTAATGTGCTTTAAATGTTTTAGGGCACCTTTAAACCAGAGTTCATGTTCCTGGTATGTGAGTGGAAATTCAATATCCTCGAAAGGAATGTATTTCTCTGGTGGATCATCTTCTTTGTAGAAGTGAAACACATGTGTTACCGGATTTGCTTCAGGGAACACTATCCATGAATAGAAAATCTCTGTCTGGTGATATTCATGTGCCTCTATCATAAAAACTGCCCTACCACCTCTCGATGTTAGGCCATGTTTTATAAGTTTTATAGTGATGGCTGTCCTTAAATTTAGAGGAATGCATATAGCATCCTCAACGGTTTCTTGGAAAACTGTGAGGTTAAAAGCTGCATCGGCTGGATCAGCCGCAGCTCCACCCATTTCGGTGTTGTTGCCGTTATTCGACATTGTTTAATGAAAATTGCAGAGCAAGTTTCAAGGAAACAAAGATAAGGTGCACAATATTTTGGAACACTGTATCCTTCAACATTGAACAAACCAAAAAGCTAATACATAGGATTTTCATCCTATTCAGCTTATCAATCAATCAATCAATGACATTTGTAGAGCGCACTACTCACCCGGAGGGTCTCAAGGCGCTTGGGAGGGGGGGGGGTGCTGCTACTGCTCGAACAGCCAGGTCTTGAGCTTCTTCCTGAAGGAGAGGTGGTCTTGGGTCAGGCGCAGGTCGGTCGGGAGGGAGTTCCAGGTCTTGGCGGCCAGGTAGGAGAAGGACCTTCCTCCTGTTGTCGTTCTTCGGATGCGGGGGACGGCGGCGAGGGCGTGACTGGCTGATCGGAGGTGGCGCTTAGGAGTGTAGAAGTTGATGCGGTTGTTGAGCTAGCTCGGGCCTTGATCGTGCAGGGCTTTGTGTGCGTGGGTGAGGAGACGGAAGGTGATTCTCTTGTTGACGGGGAGCCAGTGCAGGTCTCTCAGATGTCCGGAGATGTGGCTGCGTCGGGGGATGTTGAGGATGAGTCTGGCTGAGGCGTGCTGGATCCGCTGGAGTCTCTTCTGGAGCTTGGCGGTGGTTCCGGCGTAGAGGGCGTTGCCGTAGTCCAGTCGGCTGGTGACGAGGGCCTGGGTGACCGTCTTCCTGGTTTCGGTGGGGATCCACCGGAAGATCTTCCGTAGCATGCGCAGGATGTTGAAGCATGACGAGGAGACGGCGTTGACTTGCCTGGTCATGGAGAGGGAGGAGTCCAGGATGAAGCCCAGGTTGCGTGCGTGGTCTGTCGGTTTGGGTGCGGTGCCCAGGGCGGGGGGCCACCAGGAGTCGTCCCAGGCGGAGGGTGAGGAACCCAGGATGAGGACTTCCGTCTTGTCTGAGTTCAGTTTCAGGCGGCTGGTCGTCATCCACTCGGCTACCTCTTTCATCCCTTCGTGAAGGTTGGCTCTGGCGGCGGCGGGGTCGTTGGTCAGGGAGAGGATCAGCTGGGTGTCATCGGCGTAGGAGATGATGTTCAGGCTGTGTTGGCGTGCGATGGTCGCGAGGGGGCTCATGTAGATGTTGAAGAGGGTGGGGCTCAGGGAGGATCCTTGAGGGACGCCGCAGATGACTCCGGTGGCCTCTGACTTGTACGGTGGTAGGCGGACTCTCTGTGTTCTTCCGTCGAGGAAGGAGACGATCCATTCCAGTGCCTTCCCCTGGATTCCGACGTTGCTGAGGCGCTGCACTAGGGTGCGGTGGCAGACAGTGTCGAAAGCCGCGGAGAGGTCTAGGAGGATGAGGGCCGCTGTTTCTCCGTTGTCCATCAGGGCTCGGATGTCATCGGTGGCAGCGATGAGGGCGGTCTCGGTGCTGTGGTTGGCACGGAAGCCGGACTGTGAGGGGTCGAGGGATCCATTCGTCTCGAGGAAGGCGGCCAGCTGTGTGTTGACGGTCTTCTCGATGACTTTGGCTGGGAACGGGAGGAGCGAGATAGGGCGGTAATTCTTGAGTTCGGTGGGGTCCGCAGTGGGTTTCTTGAGTAGAGCGTTGAGCTCGGCGTGCTTCCAGCCCTCCGGGAAGGTGGCGGTGTCGAAGGAGGTGTTGATGATGTCCCGCAGGTGGGGTGCGATGACAGCGTCGGCCTTGTTGAAGACGTGGTGAGGGCAGGGGTCGGTCGGAGATCCGGAGTGGATGGAGTTCATCATGCGGACGGTGTCATCGGTGCTGATCGGAGTCCAGGCGCGGAGGGTGGTGGTGGGCGGCGGTGCTGCGGTCGTTGTATGCGATGGTTGAATGCTGAAGCTGTTGTGAATGTCCGTGATCTTGTTGTGGAAGTAGGAGAGGAGGGAGTTGCAGAGGTCTTGCGATGGGGTGATGTCGTTGTTTCCGGCGCTGGGGTTGGAGAGCTCTTTCACGATGTTGAAGAGTTCCTTGCAGTTGTGTGCGTTGTTGTCCAGCCGGTCCTGGAATGCAGTTCTCTTGGTGGCGCGGATCAGTTGGTGGTGCTTCCGGGTGGCGAGCTTGAGGGTGGTCATGTTGTCCGGTGTTGGTTCCCTTCTCCAGACTTTCTCGAGGGCACGGCAGTCCTTCTTGGAGGTCTTGAGTTCGTCTGTGAACCATGGGGTTTTCTTGCTGCCGGGTCTGCTGGGCGGGGTCCTCAACGGGGCGAGTTCGTCCGCGCAGTTGCTGATCCACTTCGTGAGGTTGTCGGCGGCCTGGCTGGGGTTCGCTGAGCTGTCGGGAGGGTGCTGACCCAGGGAAGCGGCGAGCTGGTCGGCTGTGATCTTGTTCCAGCTTCTTCGGGCAACCTGTTGCTGGTGGTGGTGGATCGTCGTTCTTCTGAAGGTGAAGTGGACGCAGCTGTGGTCAGTCCAGTGGAGTCCAGTGGCGTGGCTGAAGGCGATGTCTTTGCTGGATGAGAAGATGGCGTAGAGTGTGTGTCCGGCGAGGTGGGTGGGGGTGGTCACCAGCTGCTTGAGTCCCAGGTTTACGAGGTTTTCAAGCAGTGTGGTGGTGTTGCGGTCGTCGATGTTCTCCAGGTGGAAGTTGAGGTCCCCGAGGAGGACGTAGTCGGCCGAGGGGAGGGCGAGCGGGCTGATGAAGTCGGCGATGTCCTCGCTGAATTGTGTGCGTGGGCCCGGGGGTCTGTAGATGAGGGTGCCTCTGAGGGTGGTCCTGGGGTTGACGTGGATCTGGAAGTGCAGGTGTTCGGTGGGTGCGATGGTGTCGTCGGTGTTGGTCGTGATGCGGATGGTGTTCCTGTGAATGATGGCGATGCCTCCTCCTGTCTGGTTGACGCGGTCTCTCCGGATGATCTTGTAGCCGTCCGGGATGGCGATGGCGATGTCGGGCGCTGAGGAGGCGTTCATCCAGGTTTCCGTGAGGAAGGCGACGTCTGGGTCTGTGGTGTCGAGCAGGTTCCAGAGCTCGACGGCGTGTCTGTGGACGGAGCGGGTGTTGAGCAGGATGCACTTCAGGTGGCTGCTGTTGTTGCTCGTCTTGGTCTTGGTGGGTGCGGGTGCGGTGCAGGTCCGGATGCAGGTGAACTTGCAGGAGCGGCAGCTGAAGGGTCCGTGGGTGCGTCTCGGGGTGGCTTGGTAGCATACCGGGGTGCGGCCGGCGTTGAGTGCGATGAGGGTGGCGGCGGCGTACGTCCGGCGGGTGGGCTGGGGTCGGTGGGGGCCAGGGGACCTGGCACTGGGCGCGGTCCAGGCGCGGACGGGCGCAGACGGGCTTACCTTTGGCGCGCCTTCGGCGCACCATCGGCCACCCGCTGCACGTCACCGCTGCGCGTTCGCACGGTCGCCATATATGGCGAAGTGCGAGGGAGGGCGGAGCAGCTGGGAGGCGGGAGCGGGGAGGGTACAGAATGCAAAAAGGGGCGGGGTTTAGCGGCGGTGGCGGGAAGCGGGGAGCGGGGAGGGAAGAGACGGGGGCAACAACAGGCAAAAAGAGGGGAACCAAGATAAAAATACAGAAAAGCAAATGAGAAATGCAGCAACAGTTAAAACGCCAAAGCAGACAAACAGAGGCAAAGGCAGGAGTCGAGCACAAGGCGAGCGCGGCGGCTGGCCGAGCAGAGAGGCAGGCGGGGAGGCACTCGCAGCAGCTGGTGGCCGTGCGGCGCGGGGGCGTCCTAATCTAGGACACACTCACCTGCGTCGCACGGTCGCCATATATGGCCAAGTGCGAGGGAGGGCGGAGCAGCTGGGAGGCGGGAGGGTACAGAATGCAAAAAGGGGCGGGGTTTAGCGGCGGTGGCGGGAAGCGGGGAGCGGGGAGGGAAGAGACGGGGGCAACAACAGGCAAAAAGAGGGGAACCAAGATAAAAATACAGAAAAGCAAATGAGAAATGCAGCAACAGTTAAAACGCCAAAGCAGACAAACAGAGGCAAAGGCAGGAGGCGAGCACGAGGCGAGCGCGGCGGCTGGCCGAGCATAGAGGCAGGCGGGGAGGCACTCGCAGCAGCTGGTGGCCGTGCGGCGCTGGGGCGTCCTAAACTAGCTTATGGCGGGTTTTATCCTTTTACCCACGTCTATTGGAGTATTACGGGAAAAAAAGGTCTCTGAGAAAAGCACGACTGAGTTACTTTAGTATCGAGCGTTAAATTAGTGCCTTACCAAACCGTTGGGCGCCATGTAGTGTAGTTCCTATATTCCCAATAGGCACTGCGCATTGGAATAATATACGCTATAGATTTGACATAGGACTGAGGTCAGTATGTCTCTATCGAGTATACTAAACATAATTGTGAGTGCCAGCTAGCTTAGAGATCACTAGAAACTTTGTCAAATAAACAAGAAGGGATTAATTTCTGACAACCGCATAAACATGACAACTTTGTTTCCCCAAGAATCAAAACATATCTTCAGAGTCGTGGAAACAATAGATAACTAGTTCACCCAGTCAATCGTGCATGCTTAGTTTCTACAGAGTTGCATAGAAATAGAGAGACGGGCGTTTCAATAAAGAGGGGTTTATTGAACAGTCTTCCTTCTCATGCAAGAGAGGTGAACTGCTACAATCGTTAGACAGAATGCAAAGTATAATGCGTACAGCGTAAACAGTAATATAAAATAATACTGTAACAGCATTGTCTGTTGCTATGACATTTAAAAATGCATACATAAATAACACAAGCTAAAATACTCAACTGGTGCTTCTAAAATAATCCTACCCCAATGTACCTAACCTAGGTCTAGTACCAGGGAAGAAGTAGATGCTGTCTTTTAGCATATGTTTAATTTTGCCAAGAATTGCCAAAGGTTTCTCTAGTTTGTAATCAGCTCCATACCTTAGAATGAAAGAGGTTGGTATCTCTTTCACGGACTCGATTTCCCAACACCCCGCAAGGGGAGTCAGAAACACTGGAGCTGGAATCTCGGCAGAGGATAACAGCTTCTGGGCAATGCGTCAGCTGGAGAGTTGGCTCCCTTCGGCACTTGCTGTAGCGAGCAGCGTCGTGCAAGTGGGTAGTCGAACTGCACCGAACCACACTGTGCTTTGCTATCGCAAGTGAAGGTATATTTATACCTTGAAGGTGTTTAGGAATGCCAGGTTTGACGTAAAGTCGGGCATATGAACGTCATGGATGAACCCCTAAGGAATAGTTGTTCATGTATAATAATGAGTTTCTTGGAGAAATCAATATCCAGGCTAGGGAAAGTCCCTTCTGCTAATGAGTCTGGTTTTCCAAGAAATCGTTGTGACGCAGATGAACGGATGGAAGTAGCCATGCCTGTATTTGGGAAGCATGGACTATGCCTAAATAAGGACTGGTCTTTTATGCCTATATAAGGGCAATGTGAAATGCACCTATATAAGGGCATGAATCAGCAAATTCATTAGGAATCTAAAATCGAAATCAACACTACCTTCCCTAGGGTGTATTTTACTTCCATTCTTATTTTCTTTATTGTTCTATGAGGGAGAAGTAATTTACTTTGTAAATTGTCCACCTGAAAACCTAGGCACTCTAGAGATTGACTTGGTACTAAAATTAACTTTTCCAAGTTCACAATGAATCCTAGGTCTTCTAAAAGAGTCCTCATCATCTGTAAATGTTCCATCAACTCTGTTCTCTCCTGACCCATCAGCAAGATATTGTCTAAATAAATGATCCCTTTCTCTCCCAAAAAATCACAATCGGTCATAAGACCTTGGTAAAAGCATCATGGAGCGGAGGATAACCCAAAAGGTAGACAAAAAAACTGGTAGAACACACCTTTCCATTTGAAACAGAAATATCCCTGCAAATCTGTCTTCATAGGAATCATGAAAATATGCATCTTTCAAACCTAATTTATTAGCCGATCATTTTGAAAAATTTCCCGTAAGAGATAAATTCCCTCCATCTTAAAGTGTCTGCAGACTAAAAATGTGTTTAGATCCCTCAAATGTATCACTGCGTGTCAACCTTTGTCCTTTTTTTATCAAGAAAATTGCACTTACAAATCCTTCCTCTGAGTCTGCTACCTTTATTATTGCGCACTTTTCTAACATTTGAGCAACTTCCAAATCCACTAAATCCATTTTTTCTGTCAAAGACAATCTCTTGGGGTTGAGAACTTTGGATAGGAACTTCCCAAAAATCTATCCTGAAACCTCTTATGGTTTCCAGGACTCTAGTGTCTCTTCTCACTTCTACCCACTTGTGTGTAAATAATTTTAGCCTCCCACCCACCTTTACTTGGAAAGAACCAGTACAAACCTTAGTACTCACCTTTATGTCCTGCTTCTTGAGGCCTAGATATACCTCCTCTGGATCTAGATCTTCCTCTTTGTGGATCGAATCCTGTTGAGGGCTGGAAGCTTCTTCCATATCCCCTTGACGTCTGACCCCTCGGTCAGCAGCCAGTCGCGCTTCCTGCTGTCCCTTCTGAAAATGTGTGTGTTAAATACACGTTTCATATTGTATTCAGCTTTACTCAAGGCTGTAAAACTGGATGCATACTTGCCCAATGATTTAATGAAGTCAAGACTGAATAGGAGGCTATGAAGATCCCCTACAATCTCTTTATTGGCCAATTCAGCAAGTTTTGAGCTCATTCTCATGGGGATGACCTTTTTTTCTCTCAGATAAAAGGCCTGCATTGGCATTACCCAACATACAAATCACCCTCTGGCTCCAGCCCCTTAAGAGCTTGACAGGTAACTCTGTATCTTTTTATGTATCTCCTCTGCCATATCCAATATGTGTGCCAGAGGGCCCAGCATATCTATAAGTCTGTCCTGCCATTGTTTTAGGTACCATTCAATGCCTTTCCATGGCTCTCTACCTAACAGGAAAGCAATGAGCTTAGGATCCTGATTGGGAGTATGGTGGCACACCTTACCATCTATAAATGGCTGGGGAATTTCACATGCATCAAATTCCGATGCTGCCTCTCTAGAGATTTCCTTACCCAGTCCTTGATACATTTGGCCACATGCGTCTGCGGGCACAGTTCACTGCTGTGTGAATGTCTAATGGCATCTGGGCTAAACATATCCTCCCTAGATTATCCTTCACTGGTTCTTCCCTCCTTGTCCCTGGCCCAGATTAGGTATACAAAGGTCTGTTCAGATGCTTTGTCTTCTTCTTGGCAGTTCTGCATGTCTTTTCAGGTTTTGTAGGAATGTCTTCTTCTGAAACACAGACATACCCCTCCTCTGAAGGAGTGAACCTCTTGCATGTATTCAAAGTGGCGTCTACTGCTCCTCTAATAGAGGGCTTTAGCCCCTCTTCAAAGTACTTCTTAAACATCTCTTCACTCACCTCTAACTGGGGTGTTACCTCCCTTTCTTGTGACATTCCTACTATTAAAGTTAACTATTTCTATATTATGATGTATATTTATTTACTAAATATATATTGTTTATGTGTTTACCTATTTTAATACTACACCTAGCAATCTCTAAAACTATCCATAAAATAATATACCTAACAAGTAATATTCAGACAAACCTAGACCAAGGATAATAAGCGAGCAAAAAAAAGGCCTCGAGCTGTGTGAAATACCATATGGAAAAGTCAGTTCATGTAACAACTGACATCCTGCTTTTAAAGGCTGAAGTTATTACCATGGAAATCAGCAAGGACTTTCTAGACCAATCTAACATTGCGGCCGACATCGGTCAGTCCTCCTTCCATTTTTATTCATTTCTCATGAACACCCCCCCAAACATCACTGCAAGCCGGACTCATTACTTAAAAACAACTAGGGAAGGGGGTGCTCTCGTTCTTCATGCAACTGTCTCCCTGCCCTCAGCCGACGCTCTCCGATCACGTCTCTGAGCACTTCTAGGGCTCCTGAACACTAGACCAGAGGAGCGTTCTCTCCCAGAGTCACGGCCGAGCTGCAAAAGAGCGAGTGAGTCACTGTGAGGCTTTGAACTGGGAAGCGCGGGCAATGCAGGGGCACGAGCAACACGCTCACTACAATAACCCTGGCATTCAAATCAACATAACTCAACAGTAAGCCATCTTACCAAAATACCTTACCTTTCAGAAGTAATAACGCCTAATAAAAACAGGTAAACTGTGAAGGTCTACACCTAATTGGTTAAGCATTTATCCCAATTACTGTAAATCTTACCTTAGTAAGGGCATTGTAAAGTGACAGGGTGTTTTTAGAGCCTTCACTCAAAAGGCACTGTACCATTATATTATTCCTAAATCAGAAACACATATTTATAAATACTCCTAAAGAGAAAAGCACACATCTTATAATGCTGTAACTGTTATTCCATAAATTGGAATAATCCATCTAACCATAAAGCACAAACTATAAAGTAAGACTACCAAGAAGTAAGAGTATACTTATCTAAGTTGGAGCAGCTTTAAAAGAGCAATAGTGACATAGACATATACAACATGTTATGATTCCAAAATAGAATTATTTACTTTGTGATGCACTTAAGTTCTTTAAAGGGCTGCATGTAGGTGCAGCAATAAATGTTTATGCATAATGGTAGCCTCAGTTGTGTTTAATCAAATCAAGATTCTCTCTGCATGTTAATTGGAGAATCTCGATTCTCCATTATTACTTCACCATTCAGAAATCAGCATCCAAGTTACTACAACGTGGAGAGTCATAAACACCTGAATGCTGATTGACTACTCTCTTCTGCAAAAAAAACAAAATCTTGAGTTAAGAATTCAGAACCCCATATATGGTCCTGAGAAAGTTCAACATCACTCACTCACAGCCATTCACGTTGTGGCTGGAATATGGAGGTAATTATTTTTTCTGGCTACTCCCCTGTTAGCCCTTTCTTCCTTTCCCTTACCCTCCCCTGCGCGTGCTGTTTCCCTGCGCGCTATTGGTTAGGCATCAGCTGGAATGTTGACAGCTGTGTGTTCTATAGTGACAGTTGACAACAGTTAGGTCAGTTGGCCGAGTTCTCATCCAGGCGACATATGCTTATGGTGTGTTGTCTTGTACCAAATAAATAAATTCATACAACCGCTGGTTCCCATAGTCCTACTTTACAAATTGGTGACGAGGACGGTTGACAACACGCCAAAGAACCTACGTTAATGGAAACTAAAATAAATTCAAGAGAAGAATAGTTCCCGGTAAGAAGTGAAGAAAAACGAAGAAATAACGGGAAATTGAATGCAGTGTTGCTTGGAAGTATTGTGAGAAGGAAGCAGGATACATTAAGCGTAAATGAGCAAGCAGTAGATCGGAAAAATATTAAGATAACTAGTACTGCTGAAGCGTAGGTGAAGAAAAAGCACTAACTTGTAGTTGAAGAGTGCCTGATGGAAGAAGATTGGTGAACTTGTGCGGAAAGAGAAACTGTGACGCAGCTGTGAATCATCGAGATATCGCTGGTGGAAGTGGTTCCATGGGCAAAGAGTGCAAGTAATCGCTTCAAGTTCAAATGTGAGGCACGACTGAAAAACGAATCGACGGGAGTTCCCAAGGCGGATATGAGTGTGCCGCATTGAAATGTACACTTGTGGAAAGAATTTTCTGCATTTTTAACGAGCAAATTCTTGTGAGGAGCCGGTCTGAGGAACTGTGAGGAGAGTCTCCTCAGGCGTGGTGCGCAGTTGCGGTACGTTACGTGACGCATACATGCACGATGCCATTTTGGGAGGGAAAATTAGAACGGTCTAGTCCTTTGTAACACGCACTGATAGCTTGCGTGGAACGCGGAAAGAAAGTCATTTTAGCGGCATGTGAATTAAAAACAAAATAAAAAAACAAACGAAGGACTATAAATACAAACAAGGAAGTATCAGAACTTTTGGTGACAACCTCGAAACAAGAAATATATAAACAGTGTAACACAACAATACTGTATGGACAAAAAATGTAGACTAAAAAGCATTACTACAACAGTCTAGTGAAGAAAGGACTAATTTAAAGCAAGCACTGTTGGTAGCTAGTGAACATGGCAACTAGCAACGTTTACAATCTGCAAACACCAGAACCATTTTTAAAAGGTGCTGGTGCTCCTACAATAAAATGGGAAGAGTGGAAAGAGTATTTTAGTAATTACATATCCACATTTGAGAAGGAAGATGAACCTATTAAACCAGAAGAAAAGAAAACATTTTTATTGCACTGCCTTGGTGCTGGAGGTTTAAAGGTGTACAATAACATTACAAAAAAAGTGCATGATGGGGTTGAAAGAAATGTGTATGATGATGCTATGGAGGATTTGGATTGTTATTATAAACCAACGGTGTGTGTTGCAGTCCATAGATACAAATTCTACAGAACAAAACAAGGTAAGGATGAAAGCATACATGATTATGTGGCTGCATTAAAAAACTTGGCACTATCATGCAAATTTGAAAATATGCATGATGATCTCATAAGGGACCAAATAGTCATGTGTGCTGCTAATCCTAACATACAAGAGGCTCTGTGGGCAAAAGGTGAGAAAACCCTACAACAGGGTATAGATATTGTCAAAAAGGCAGAGTTAACCGAACGGTGTGCTAAGGAAGTTATCAATAAAAACAAGAATAAAAATGATGAAACAAATGTGGTGGCAAAAGTAAGTGGAACAAGGAAAAAGCTTTCAAATTTTAGGAGCAAAAGAAAGGAAAGTCAAAGACCCAGCAGTAAAGTGAGAACATATGAAGAGCAGCAGCAACAAGCACTTGGCAAACAACTGGAATTGTCCGGCTAGGAATAACAAATGTGGCAGGTGTGGTCTGATTGGACATTTCCAAAAAGCTTGCAGACGAAGAGGTAAAGCCAATGTAAAGTATGTTCAGGAGGAGGATGAGGAGGAGATAAGTAGGATGATAAAAACAATACAAAGAAACCCGTATGCAAGGTGGAAATAGGGGGAGTAGAGATTGAGATTATTGCAGACTCTGGTTCTCCGTGCACCATTGCAAACCGTGAAGTGTGGAAAAATAAATTTCTTGGTGTATTGGGAAAAAAATGGAGAAACCCGACATAACATTGAAAACTTTCACTGGCGAACCAATTGAACTAGTCGGTTTCAGGGAAGTAACTTTCATATTTAAGGAAAGAGAAATGAACAGCAAATTGTATGTCGCAGCATTACTCTTAGCCCAAACAGCTCAGAGCCTGTTCTTGTAAGGCAACAGGACACTTTACTTGATAGGGACCTGATGGATAGATTCCCTAGTGTATTCAATGGTAAGATTGGTAAGTTGAAGGGCTTTCAACCCAAAATAAAGCTTAAAGAGGATGCCATCCCTTGTTTACACAAAGTCAGGCACATACCCCTGACACTAAGGGATGAGGTTAGAGGAGAGATTAACAAATTACTGGAACCTGACATTATTGAGCCAACAGAATCTGCAGAGTGGGTCGCACCCTTGGTGGTCGCAAGGAGACCTAATGGCAAACTGAGATTGTGCATGGACTTGCGAGACCTAAATAAAAATATTGTCGTTGACAAGGCCCCCCTACCAAGAATTGGGGAAATGTTGTCCCTCACCAAGGGAATGAGTGTGTTCTCTACAATCGATCTGGCCGCAGCATACCATCAGGTACCATTACATCCGGAAAGCAGACACCTCACAACGTTCATCTCACCTTTCAGGTGTTTCAGATTCAAAAGAGTACCTTTCGGAATAGCGTCTGCTGCAGCGTTATTTCAAAGACTTATGCAGGAACTTTTTAAAGGAGTCAAGAACATACTCATCTTCCAGGATGACATTTTGGTGATGGGTAAAGATCAGACTGACATGATAACAGACTTTTACAGGTACTAAAAAAATTGGAAAAATGTGGTATGACGGCTGAATACAAAAAATGCAAATTCAGTCAAAATAGCGTAACCTACTTGGGGCATGAGATTTCACATGAAGGAATTAAACCTAAGAAAGAACTTACAATGGCTATTAAGGATGCACCTGTACCTGTAAACAATGAAGAACTTAGAGCATTCTTAGGGCTTGTAGAGTACTACTCTAAATTTGTAAGAGACTTTTCAGCAAAAACATACAATATTAGAACACTTTTTAAAAACAAAAACAAATTCGAGTGGACACAATGTTGCGAAGAGAGATTAAAAAAACTGAAAAAAGAAATTTGCGAGGCCCCACCCCTGCAAGGATTTGATGGTAATTTGGATTGCGTAATCACCACGGATGCGAGTGGGAAAGGAATAAGTGCAGTACTCACGCAGATAGAAAGCTCAGGTAAGGAGGTAACCATCGCATTTGCTTCTCGTTCATTAGCGACAGAGGAAAGATACTCCGTAATTGAACGAGAGGCACTGGCATGTGTGTGGGGAATGGAACATTTCCGTCAGTACATTTGGGGCAAGAAAATCATTCTGCGATGCCATCACAAACCTCTAACTAAAGTGCTAACTGTGAAAGGGTTGTACAGCGCGTCACCCAGGTTGGCACGCCTATCCATAAGGCTTTTAGAATACAATTACGAAGTACAGTACTTACCGGGAGTTAAAAACGTGGTGGCAGATTTTCTAAGCAGATTGCTATTACAAAATGTAGAGAAAGAAGTACAGGAAGAAGAATTGGTTGTTGCAAGTATCAGCGAGGAATTCCCAACTATTCTGAAAGATGAGTGGGCCCAGGGTTGTCTTAAGGACAAAACATTACAAAAAGTATGTGAACTCATTGTAAAGGGTTGGCGAAGAAAGAAATGTCAGGAGGCTGAATTAAGAGCATTTTGGGAATTGAGAAATTAGTTATCCGTTGAAGACAACCTCATCTTAAGACAACGTAAAGTTATACCACCTAAGACGCTAAGAGAGAGAATATTAAAAATATACCATGAGGAACATTTGGGCATAAACAAAACCAAACAAAGAATAAAATGTTGGTTTTGGTGTCCAGGTTTTGATATAGAAATAGAAAGAGCTGCAAGAGACTGCGTTGAATGTGAAAATTCTGATAAGACACAAACAACCCTCCGACCACCGCTGCAACCATTGGCTTGCCCGAACATGCCATGGGAAAGGGTTGATGTGGATATAACTGGACCAATAAAATGGCAGGATGAGCAGGTGTATATACTGATGTTAGTAGATCACTTTTCAAAGTGGCCAGAAATAAAAGTATGCAGGAAGGTGGAAACAGGTGATCTAATGACATTCATGGATGATGTATTCACTAGGGAAGGAATCCCTAAAACCATTGTTAGCGATAATGGTAGCCAATTCACTTCGGACGTATTTAAAAAGTTCATAGAAAGGAATGGCATCACCCACAAAACAAACCTCAGTCTATCATCCGGCTGGAAATGGAGCCGTGGAAAGATTTAATAGGGTGATAAAAGGAACCATCCAATTAGCTAACAACAATGGTAAATGTTGGAGGAAGGAAGTGAACAAAATGATTTGGGGGTACAGAATTACTCCTGGTGAGAAAACGTTGGTGAGCGCATTTGAAGTTATGAGAGGAAGAACCCCCATTTCTAAAGACAATATTGGATGGCTCAAGTCGGTGAGAGTAACGGAATGGTCTGTGGAAACTATTAGGAAAAGGATCAAAAAAGCACAAGCAGCATAGAAGGAAAAATACGACGTAAGCAAACATTGGAAAGAAGTCAGCATCAAAGTTGGAGACAAAGTGAAAATTAAAAAAAGTGGACATGTTGTCAAGGGGGAGAACAGGTATACTGCACCTTTAGATGTTGTGAAAGTTTTTTGTAACTCAGCCTTACTCAGTGATGGAAGAGTGTGGCATGCTTCTAAAATGTCTGTTTGCCATAGATCGGAAGTAGATCAACGGGAAGGGATGGAACAAAGAACCGTGCATGAAGGACACAACTCAAAATGGTTGCAAAATGAGGAAGATGAGTCTGAGCTGGAGGATGATTGCATTGGTACACCATTAGAGAACTATGATACCAGTATGGGACTAAACTGTGAGTTCATTGAATCTATTGGTGAGTACAAGAATCTTAGCTCGGATGCATTCGTTGTATCCCAGCACAATTTGGACCCCAGTACTACAGAAAATGAACAAGAGAAATCGGAGAGTGAGGATGTGGAGAGTAATCTAAATTCAAAAGAGACAAGAAACTCTTTATGTTCTGGGGACAGACCCCTAATATACCCAGGGAGTATGTCTATCAGTGATGCTGGCGAAGCAAGGGCTAGCACAAGTAGCTTTGGCCGCATTCTGGGCAAACCCAGCAAATCCAAAGACTTTGTTTGTGATTAGCTCATTTAGCTTCATTACAGTTCTGCTTGTAGTAAGTTTATAACGTTATGTTCTTTAGGGAAGGAGATGTGTTAGGACTCAGCTCTTTCTTCCTTTCCCTTACCCTCCCCTTCGCGTGCTGTTTCCCTGCGCGCTATCGGTTAGGCATCAGCTGGAATGTTGACAGCTGTGTGTTCTATAGTGACAGTTGACAACAGTTAGGTCAGTTGGCCGAGCTCTCATCCAGGCGACATATGCTTATGGTGTGTTGTCTTGTACCAAATAAATAACTTCATACAACCGCTGGTTCCCGGAGTCCTACTTTACCGTCTTTATCGTACCCGATTGACAGCAAGTGCAGTAAACATCAACAAAGCTGCAAGCAGTGTGCAAACAGCCTTAATTTAGTAGGCCACATATAATGAGGGCCTGGGGAGCAATTTAGACCCTTATAGGTGGTCCGGCCCTGCTGTGGCAGGAGAGGTCCTGTACCTGCCCAAACTCTGACAGAGTGTCCACTCTTTTCAGGACCTTATTGTACGTTGCCTGAAGTAAAGAAAGAGAAATACTAGCGATGGAATGACTGAGTCTAGATGGTATCTCCCCAAAAAGTCTAGACTTTCCGAGTTTTAGCCCCTGGATTCGAGAATACCCTGTTGGTAACCAAAATTACTGGATATATACTTGCAGGTTTTCCTGGATTTTGAGGAATATTCTGCTCAAATCAAACACTTGCTAGGAACAAGTGGTAAAGCGTTCAGGGGGCACATCAGGTTAAGTGGTGGTTAGGATAGCAAGGTGGAAAGTCAGGCTTCAGAGCTGCTTGTGGGAGTTTTGCCTGCTCCTCTGCTGCTTTATGAGTGATTTAGTTTGAAACCAGTACTGTCCCTACACTCTACCTCTGGCATAGACATCATGGTTTTACTGTGTGAGTTTTCACAACTGATAAAATCATGTCCAGCAAACCCACAACTGGTTATTTTGGGAGCAGGAACAATATATGACACTCAGAATCTCCCCCTGTGACACTATTCCAATGACTCATATTGCGGGCCTTAGAGTTATCCATCTGTTTGGTGATTTATTTCTGCTGAACGTTCTCCTGCCTACACGACAGTAGCACTTTTGTCAAAAACGAATGCCGCATGGGCTGCCAGATTCTCCCTCTGCATGCAGGGACCTAAGTAGATTATTTTTGCCTTTTAGTGCATGGAGGTCCCAAGCTGGGAAAATCTTAATTGGCGAGGACCATCATCAATAGAACTGGTGTTCTGAAGTATCTAAGGAGGTGTTCCTGTAGTAGATGGCTGCCGTCAATGCATGAATGATGGAAGGCAGAGCCAAAGAGGTTCCTCCAGTGCACAATTAGAGGTTCCGTCCATCTAAAGTCCATCTAAATGGGGTAGGGGAACCTTGGATTTGGTATGGCGAGTCTCCACCTACATATGTTTTGAATCCCACTCTACCAAACTCAGAATGCAGCACACTTAGAAAGAAGAAACAACAAGAAGTAATATAGATATTCTTCCTCATTGTACCGCTGGTGGGGAGGTTTACAGTTCTGATGCATTCCCAGATCTACCAGTGTTGGTAAATTTGAGAATGTGTCAGAATGCGTGGTTGGTGAGTGGGAACACCCATGTTCCACCCATAGCACGCCTCCCTGTTGCATAGTAAAGCAAGGACGGTATTTGTGCTGCATTCTGTTACTCTAGATATATGAAGCGACACAGGGCCATGCAAGCTACACTTTCATAGCTTGGGAAATCACATTCAGGTTTTGCATAATGCTTGCACCCTCTTGGATGGCACAAGGGTGACACCAAACCTTGATATATATGGGCCTAAGTGAGCAAAAGAAATTCGCTCTCCAATAGGAAAAGGAACAAATGGGAAAATTGCTAATTAAGTAATTTGCAGATGTTTTTCTACTTTAAACAGATATCTAAATAAGGGGCTGGATTCACAAAGGTAAATTTACACTTTTGTACAAGTTTACTACTTTTCGGTAAACGTAGACTAAAGCCAAACTTTACTGCATTTCGGTATTCACAAAGGAAACCTGAGACCACATTTCTAACTTTATTAGTATTAACTTACCTTTGTGAATACAGAAAAGTAGTAAAGTTAGACTACTGGTCTAATTTTACCTTTGTGAATATCGAAAAGTAGTACACTTACACAAAAAGTGAACGTTTACCTTTGTGAATTCGGCCCAATACCTACTGTATTCTTTTATTCTTCCTTTGTAAGGGTGTGTTTAACTACCTGAGATTTGAATTTGCAACTGTGTTTCCAGTGCGCAAAGACATTTGAAAATTTACGTTGAAGTTATAAGCACAATTGATTTGGCTTAAAGGTGCCTTGTTACTTTAATATGTACTGATAAAAGGATTACTCATAGATTGTAATACCTCAGTATTATGTAATATTACGCGTGAGAAAATCTTCTCCCAGGGCTACATAATATGTGACTAATTGAAACAATTGTGCACACACACACACGTTTGTAATTATTGAAAAACCATTGCACCGCATTTCCTTCATGACAACTGCTGGAGATGTATTTGCATCCGTTTGCAACCCACATCCTTAATATTCGTGAGGTAGGTTAAATTGACACTCACTATGATTCAGTATTTTGCAACATACCTATTATTACAAAGGTCGTCTCGCAAAATACGAATGCATGCAATAACAGTAGGTGCACAAATTGCATCATCTTTGCCTGAATGCATTCTTTGCACATAAGGTCCAAAATGAGAAAATCATCTCTCAAATTTGGAATTAAACTTACAGTTATTTATTTTTTTAAGAATCAGGTCAACAGTACTTATCTATGTCCTGTACCTAGGGCTTCAAATTGGAGCCCAAAGGCAAAACAGAAATATACAATCTGGTCTGCCTGCTTTCCTACCGATCGGAGATTAGGGCCAGATGTACAAAGAGTTGTAGGCTTCACAAACTCTGCAAATCGATAAATCAGAGGGTTTGAAAAGGCTAAAACCATTTTTCCTATGTACTAAATGCATTCAGTGATTTCAAAAAGTGCTTCCGAATTGCTAAATGTGTTTAGAAATGGATACCGATTCGGTAGAGAAGGGGCGTGCCCTAAAACAAATACTTATATTATGCATCAATGTTTGAGACCAAAATCTAGCCACAGAACATTGATATTATACAGGCCTCAAACGAGGTGGTAACCCATTCGCCAAAAAGGAAGGGGTCCCAAGTAGAACCACATACCCTTTGAGAATGTAAAAAAAAAAGTTTGTTTAAAAAGTGGTAGAAGTACTTGGAACCGATGCCGCCACTTACACAAAGAAACAAACAAAAACTTTTTGTTTTTAATTAGTTCTGTTTTCCTTGAGAAAAACTGGCTGCATTTTAAAAATAAGTTTGCTTTAGTGAAAAGTAATCACAGACATGGTGGTCTTCTGAACGCAGTAGGTCACCATCCCCGTAATGGCTTTCAATCATAGTGGATCACATTTTTTTACCTACCTCATTCATATTCATGAGATAAGTAGAATTGCAACCCCACATGGTTAGGTATTTTCACTAACCGACATATTAGAACATAGGTCAATTTTCAAATGACACACTGGTCACAAAAATACTGGTCACAAATTGCAACCAGTATTTTGCAACCACAGTTTCATACATCTGGCCTGAAATTCTAAAGTTAACACTTGATTCATGACTTTTTCACCCCAAAAGAGAAACGTTTTATCGGGCTCCCCCATCTCTACTCACCTATACAGTTCTATGTTTATCTGCAGTTACAAAAGCAGTTAGTGACAGTCCAAAGGTAATATACACCACTTCTTTACTTCCATTAAGACATAAATTAAAGAATCTTGTCAGTTTCGGCTCCAAACATGACAGCTCCTACTACTCATGTGCTGACAGACACCCCTAAGGGCAACCTTGTGATGTGACATGCAATTATAACGTTTATCTTTTTTTCTAATTGTAAGCAATGTTTGCATTGTTAGCTTACAAAAGATCGCGGGGGACCATTCAATGTCTCATATGACTGAAATGTGAAGGCATGTAATCCGGTAGAACCACTATTTTTAATTAGTTTTTTATTAGAGGTGTCCAAATTGCAATACTTAGCTTTCACAAACTTCTTGAGTTTTTTTCCTACTTTTCAAATTTCGCAAAGCATAAGAAGTTTTAAACAGGGAAACATAACCTGCAAAAAAGGTTTTGCATGAAAAATACAATAACTACATTTTGCTAAAATATTCTCTGGCAGAAAAATATGTTTTGTGTGAGCTACACACAAAAATTCTCTGACAGAAAAATACGTTTTGTGTTAACTACACAAAATCAACTTGTGGAAAATGCGTAAACTTCCAGGTAGTGTTTTAAATCTGCCCCCCTTGGTTTTCATGCACTGGTCCTTCAGATTTTCATTTTCAGCTTGGAAATGCCATTGTTTTGTATGACTATTTGGTCGTTATTTCCTGACGACTTTTTTCCTTCACTCAATAAAGTTCATGTATGCATGTAGGCAGGCAGATGCGCAAAGTTGCATTTGCCAACAAAAATGGTTTGCTCATTGAAAGCATAACATACAAATAAACTGATGTCCAAGTTATAAATGAGGTTGAGTACAATGATGTGGGTTGTAGGGTACTCCACCACAAATGAAGAGGAGTACATTTTCTTCCAAACTGAAGGTCTGCCTGTGCTACTTTGCTTTGGTGAAACATCACTTTTCCGTCAGGGGAGGTCTCAATGTCTCTGCCGGTGGAAACTTTAATTTGACAGCGCTGAAGATATAAAACCATTGGTATAAGTACCGTGGACCAGCGTGGATGTGATGAAGTAGATGTTTGTCCTGTTCTTCATCATCAGGAAATGCCTGGTGGTCTTGAACAAAAAAAAAAATGACCCCCACATCCTGGGGGAACACTCCGAGGTTGTCAGGGTCATTAGTTCTTAGTTTTTCAACAGCACACTAAACACAATTTATCAAAGTTTTGTGTTACGCTTGCACCACACAAGGAAAAGCAGGGCTATGCAAAACTTAGAATGTGATTTACCAAGCCACGTAAGGTCACCTTGCGTGGCCCTGCATGGCTTGATAAATCTGGAGTACTGCAAGGCAACGGAAATGGCTGCCTTGCATTACTCTGCCCTAGAAAGGTGTTCCATGGGTGCAGCGTGTATGTTCCCTCGCATCCACTCATGAATTTTGGTTCATGCCCAGATTTACCAAGATTGGTAAACCTGAGAGAGTGTCAAAATGCTACACCTTCCAAGGGATGGCACAAAGAGGAGAAATATCTTGATTTTGCCTCATTGTTTCCTCTTTCTGAATGTTCTGCTTCTTCCACAAAAGCAATCCTGGCTACAACGCAGGTATCCTTGCACCATGGCACAAGGTTGCCTGCATTGGCGCAAAGAGACTATTGTGCACCAGAGTAAGGAGAGGACAGGAATGTGCCATAGAATGTTGAATAAGGCGCATTCCTGCAATCTCCCTTTAATGCAGCACAGCAGAGTACTTGCTGTGTTGCATTGTGTGTTGCGTTGTGTAAAACCTTGATAAATTGGCCCCTAAATAACCCCAAATGTCCTACCAATTAACTTACATGTAAGTGCATGTATAAGCCTAGGGAAATGCACCAAAAGGAAAATTATTCTAAACATTTTTTAATTAATAGTTCTCTATTGTAGCACCACTAGGGTTTGAATGCTGCGGGGGGAGGAGTCAAGATGGCGGGCTGAAGCCGCCGAGTGAAGGCTGCTGCATGGAGCTGCTCTGCCGCGATTCAGATACGATTTTCTAAAAAAAAACACACCTAAACTGGCTGATTTTGATAGCCGTTGAAGGAGAAGAGAGAAGAACAGAGAGGGCGCACCGGGAAATACGGCAATAGTCTCGGAACTCGGAACTTACCGCTTCATTCACTTTTCCGCTACACGGCTAAAAACCAATGCTCCGGATTTTGCTTAGCCACAACAGGGGTTTGCTCCGCTCCTGGACACTCGCAAGGGCCTGCTTCGCTCGCACACCGACGAGGCTGATTAGTGGGGCGTGTCCTGGATCCTGTCTGTTTCCCCTGCAGCTGAGTGCACACCCGACGCTGCGTTCGGTGCTACTGGCGCCGAATTGTTTGGAGCCTGAGGAGCCGATGTCATCAAGGCAGACGCGGTCTGCTAGAAGCCGGAAGATCTGCAAAACGGTGAAACAGGGGAATACAGGTACGATGGCGGCAGCTGCGGCGTCAGGCGGTCTAAATACATCACAAATAGAGCACCCAGCGAAGCCCAAACGGACCACAGGCGATAATAGCGCTGGAGAAATAAAAATGTCAAACAAAAAACCGCTGACACGTTTGAAGTAAATATGGGATCTGATACGATGCCCACGTAGAACAGGAATGGAGGAATGCGTAAAGAATCCGAGCCTGTGATGTTATTAGAGTTAGAGGAAAAAGAGCAGGCAGATAAAAATAAAGAAACAGTTATTAATGTCATTGAAGCTGTGTCAATTACTACTATATCTACCGCTGAGAAAATGGAAAACATGAGTAGAACCAAAGGATCGGATAAACTCTCTAGATTAAATAAAGCAACTCTCTCTTTAGAAAATCAGTCGAGCACTGGGGATACCTCATTAAACGATATCCAAACTGGTATGGAGATAATATGTGAAGAAGGGACCTTTGCGATGAATGCAAGCCAAAAAAAAATACAAGACATAATGCAAAAAAAAGGGGAGGACATTGTGGAACCAAACACAAATTCCAACTCCCAATCAAATACAACTAAAATGAAGGGGAAACAGACAGAAGATGGTTCAAATCATGAAACCATCGTGCTAACAGAGGAAGATTCCAATCTAGAGTATGAGGAATTAACAGACGAAGATGAAATAGATGGAAATTCTAAAACGATTTCTAGTAAATCATCTGGCTCTAGGAAAACCAAAATGAAGGTTAAAACCAAGCAAAAAAATATAACTCTTAAATCAGTAATTAGAGAACCAGCTGGAAACAAGAAAAATCGCTTAATTGATGATAGTCCATTAAGAA
This sequence comes from Lissotriton helveticus, assembly GCF_964261635.1. NCBI lineage: Eukaryota > Metazoa > Chordata > Amphibia > Caudata > Salamandridae > Lissotriton > Lissotriton helveticus. Next base: position 1,562,849,145 of record NC_136061.1, read on the forward strand.
GATGGATTGAGGCAAAGGGTGGCGTTAAAAATATGGCTCTAAGACTTTCTGGTACAAGCCCTGAAGATGTGCATAACTTTCAAGGGAGCAATAAAGTAAGCATAACGGATTCCATAACGGACTCCATAAAGAAATCATCACTTGCAAACCAAGAATTAACAACTCCCACAGGTGAAAATAGAGCTGACTTACCCCCACTACTATTGATAACTTGGAGGTCAATGAATCTGTGGACATTAACTCTCAAGATACAGCTTCTAACTCCAACATGATAAGGGAGGACCCGGACTGCACAATATCAAGTTTAAAATCAACTAAAACATTGTCAGCGGAAAAGTCAGTGGGCAATTCAGGAGGTCAACCTGATATGCTAAATAAAGCGACTGAGGAAACAAATATGAACACTTGTCCATTGGAAGTTAGCAATGTGCTGGTAAAGAAAACAAATATGGACCTCCTCAACCCAAACCCATCGCTGGGTCATACACATATACAAGCGCAGGATACAATATTATTACAAGATCCCTCAAAAACATCATCAATGGAATCAATTATGCAAACTCTTCTGGCACATAGAATGGAGAGTCAGCAGCAATATTTGCAGTTAAGAGAAGACAACACTCAGCTACAAGTTTGCATGAGAGATATCTGTCAAGGTCTTGGTGGGGTTACAAAAGAAATAGAGGACATAAAACAACGAATAGTAGAAGTGGAAGAAGGTGCCTGTAGGACTGAATCAACAGTAAAACAAAATTCATCAAGGGTTTCTAAACTAGAAGCTAAAGTTGAGGATTTGGAAAACCGGGCTCGGAGACAAAATCTCAGACTATTTGGAATTCCAGAAGGAATGGAGGGGACCGACCCGAGATCGTTTCTAGTGAAACTCTTTCAAAGAGCCTTTAGTGATCTATCTGACTGGGACTGGGACTCCCAATTACAGAGAGTACATAGATTGCCTTTGTTTCAAAAAAACAAAAACAGTAAATTCCCTAGACCATTTTTGATATATTTTGGGAACTTTCTATTGAGACAAGCTGTTTCACTCAAAGCCAGACCCAATAACCCTGTAACTATTGATAACCTTACTTTCTTTGTGAAATCTGATCTAAGCAAAGGAACAATGGATAGACGATGGGAACTTCGAAAAATGATCGATGCTTTCAAAAACCTAGGGTGTATGGCCTATCTTCAAGAACCTGCACGTCTCAAAGTTATACGCAATGGTCAAGTGTTTTTTTTTTACTGATCCAGAAGCGGCAGAACAAGCTCTGGAAAAAAATTTCTTTGGAAAAAGAAAAAGGAAAAGAGGATAACTGAACAAAAAAATTAGAATTAATTAATAATGACACTATTTCTTTTCCAGACTAATTGCTGATATAATACCCAAATAACCTTTGGCTTATTTATCTCTTACTTTCTCATTTCATTCCCTTACCGTTAATCTCTTTCTTTTGTGTGCTGGCTTACATATACTCTTCTTTTTCTAGGTGTGGTCAAATATAGACATACATATGATGCGGCTGGGGCAGTTTTTCATGTAAGCCCCTTCACTACGCTGCCTATACAGCGGCAGCAGTAGATAGAGGGGTGCTCCCCCCTAAGGGACGTGAGGGTGCGAGGGTGGGGGGGGGGTCTCAGCAAGGGAGGGGGTGGTAAAGGGTGGGGAGAAAAAATGTGGAAAAAGTTTATTGCAAGAATCGATTCTGTCTTAAAGAACACTAGCAGTATGTGGTTAAAAAAGAAGGTATCAACAGAGGGGAATCAATTATACGGGAGAAACTCTACGATATTATAAATGCTTAAATTAAGACTATTAAGTTGGAATGTAGATGGTCTAAATAGTAAATTTAAAAGGAACTTAGTACAAGAAGAGATTAAAATGTACAATCCAAACTTTGTGCTACTTTCAGAAACTCACATTAAATATCAGGACAGAAAACTGCTTTCTCAGATGGGTTATCAATTGGTTGTATGCTCCACGCTGAATGCAACTATTAGAGGGGTAGCCATTTTAAAACAAAGAGGAACTCGATTTGATACAATTAAAACTGCTTCAGATGCTCGGGGCAGGTGGGCAATTGCACAGATGCAAGGCGATAATAAAAAATTTGTACTATGTGTGGTATATGGACCTAATATTGATGATCCCAAAGTATTTGAAGAATTAAGTATAGAGCTACTTGAATGGGAGGGAGAAAGTATAATTGCTGGGGATTTTAATTGTGTTATTAACTATAAAATAGATTCTACCGGGCAAAGTAATCTTAATAGAATGCATAAAGTTAGATCAGCAATTATAGAATTAGCTAGACTAAACAATCTGAAAGATTTATGGCGCTCTAAACACCCTCTGATAGCAGGTTACACCCACTATTCTGCGCCGCATAGATCGTGCTCTAGAATAGACATGATATGGGCATGGGACCAAATAGTAGATAATTGTGAAATTGAAATATGCCCAAAAATTACTTCAGACCATAACCCTCTACTACTTGAATTTGTAATAATAGATCAAATAAAAGAAACACGAAATTTTACATTCCCAAGGTACCTACTGGCTGATACTAGGTTCATAACACTTCTAAAAAAACATATACAAGAGTTTATACTACTAAATATTAATTCGGCTAGTATTAATACTGTATGGGATACCTGCAAATGTAGCATTAGGGGGTTTGCTCAACAATATATACTGAGGTCAAACGCTGAGAGTCGTCGAGCTAATAAGAGAATTACTTCTACTATATTATATACTGAACAACAACTTGCTGACGCTACGCGACACTCAAAAAATGCTATTGATGAGATCAGATTAAAGTTAGCTGAATTACAGGCAGGATTAAAAAAAACTTTAAGAGAAAGATATAGTGCAAAAATACATAAATATAAATTTGCTCAATATGAAGGTGGGGATCGTATAGGCAAAGTACTTGCTTATAAAACTGCGGATAAAAAAGCTAAAACTAAAATTAAGGCAATAATAGGAGCAGATCAAGGCATTTATGAACAAGCAGATCAAATATTAAATGAATTTGTTAAATATTACCAAAATCTCTATACCCCCGATAATATACCCTCTAAAAGCACAATAACACAGTACCTTAATAAACACATAACAACACAAAGGGTGTTGAATATAGAAGCTCTCCAGCAATTTAACTCAAAAATAACATAATTTGAAATAAAACGTGCAATCGACGCTTTACCGCTGGGGAAGGCAGTCGGAGAGGACTGTCTGCCTTTGGAAATATATAAATCTTGTGCCCAAGAACTACTACCACTGTTAGAAAATGTGATAAACTCAATTCTTTTATCTAAACAAGCACCAGCATCTTGGAAAATTGCCAAAATAATCTTTTTCCTCAAAAAAGGCAAACCCGAAAAAGAGTGCGGTTCATACCGCCCAATTTCTTTGCTTAATTCAGATGCTAAAATTTTCTCTAAAATTCTCGCCAACCGCCTTGCCCCTATTATGCCTGATATGGTCAACTCACAACAGCACGGCTTTGTAATGGGTAGAGATACCACCGCCCATGTAAATATGGCAATTACAGCCTTTGATGTGACTGAAACTATTCACACCCCACTCGGCATGATCATGTTAGATGCGGAAAAGGCATTTGACCGAGTGGGGTGGGAATACTTGTGGGAAGTATTAAAGAAAATGGGAATATCTGGACCCTATTTGGATTGGGCAAGCTCACTATACGATGAACCACTGGCTAAGATAAGCTATGGGGGTAAAGATTCTGTTAATTTTAAGATAGGAAGAGGAACAAGGCAAGGTTGCCCCCTTTCCCCATTACTTTTTTCTCTTTCTCTTGAACCTTTTTTAAATGCATTAAACGATCAGGTTAATATCATTCCGGTTAACCACGGGGAAAAATCCCTCAAATTAACAGCTTTTGCCGATGATATTGCAATATATACAATAGACATAAATAAAGCAATGCCCGGGATTATTAACGAAGTGGAAAAATTTGGAAAAGTATCTGGGTACAAACTCAACGTGAGTAAAACACAAATTATTGTTAACTACACCCCTGATGAACCTATATACGATATCTGCCAAAATGCTACATATTTAGGAATTAAGTTAGCTGCTAATGTGGGAAAAATACTAAACATGAACTATGAAGCTTTCCTAAAAGAAACTACTTTAAGTTTTAAAAAATGGCACAAGATACCGCTTAGTTTAATAGGACGACTTAATTTGATAAAAATGAAGGTATTACCCAAACTACTTTACCTATTCAGGGCTATACCACTTCAACCTAATAAACTCTTCTTTAAAAAACTAGATGGCATATGCAGCAGCTTTTTATGGGGGTACAAAAAAGCACGAAGGGCTATTAAATTTCTGAAATTGCCAACATCTAAAGGGGGACTCGCTTTTCCGGATTTTAATCTCTACTTTCTACCTACCTTTTTTTGTCGAATAAGGAGTTTAATAAAGAACGAAATTCCACTATTTTTTCACGAATACATGTTAGGAACTGAAAGTAAACAATTCTTACTTCGCGCACACGACCCGAATTATTTTAAACGGGTTAAATTCAAGACGGCTAAGCACATCAAAAAAATCTGGGATCAAATTTTGTCCATAAGCAAAAGCTCATTTTTTAATGCTGAACTTAGACTCTGGAATAATCCAGGTCTTCCTGGAATTTTTTCTGATGGGACAGGAAACCGATGGATCAGACATGGAATAAATACACTCGGAGACCTTTATGGATTAAATGGTATGTTAGATTTTGAAAGCCTGAAAACAACAAACGGTATAACTAATGATATGTACTTTAAATACAGACAAATAAGAGATTTCCTCTATTGCAAAATGAAAATAGTGGAAGTTACTCAATCGGACCTATTGGAGTGTATATATTCCGATAAAACAAAATCACTAATAAAATTGGGCTATCAACACTTAGTTAAGGGTAAGTGTGATGATACGATTAAAATTGCATTAAAATGGTCTGGTAGACTCAATATGGATATAAATCCTACACAGATTGCAACGGCACTATCCCATTTAAATAACATAGTACACTCTTCCAACCTTAGATTGCAACTCTATAGAACAATTTCAGAACTTTATTATACACCACAAAGAATATCTACCTGGACACAGGGGAATTCAGCAACAGATAAAACTAAATGTCCAAAATGTGACTTATATGCGGCTGGAATTGAACATATGCTATTTTCCTGTCCCGCATTATCTATATATTGGAACGGAATAATGGAAATACTAAAAGATAAACAGATAACAATTCCGGTACTCTCTGTACATTTAGTTTTATTAGATGTTCAAGAAATTAATTGTCTTAATAAAGATCTCATAACCATTCTTTTTGCTTGTGCAAGATTAGTTATAGCAAGAACATGGATATCTAATGATCCTCCTAACGTTTCAGATTGGTGTGCTTTGGTTAGCGAAATAAGAATTATGGAACTTACATTAGCTAAACATAGAGGCCCAAAAGCCTCTAAAAAAAAAAGAAAAGATTTGGAAACATTTTTTTGAACTATAAAAGTGGAAATTTCTATTTACCAGTGACTATCTACTATTTTGGGCATTTCTTTTAGCTAGTTAAAAAGCACTCAGTTTCTTTTCCTCTTGTTTTCTTATTTTCTCTGCTGATCTTCTTTTATATTGTAAAACCTAATACAAAGCTAATACTATGTCAATTTATTGTCAGATGATTCAATGTATTTTTTTTATTTTTTCTTCTGTCTTATCTTGCAATAATAAACATATTTAATAAAAAAATAAAAAAAATAAAAATTAATAGTTCTCTATTAAATAAGGCCCCCTCCCACTGCCATATTGTGAAAAAGAGGAAGGCTAGCCTACTCTTGTAGTGTTAGAATGACAAAGGTTGGATTAGTACACTTCATTTTACTTTATGCATAATTTACCCCAGCTACCTTGAGGTGAACGAAGGTTTGTTGCTCAGAATATGCCTTGTTGAGTGTCTTTGGTAACTCACCAGACACTGCTCTGTATGCACCAACTTTTTCACACACGTTCCGAAATTAAGTATGCATTCTAACTTCAGGTGTTCCATACAGAGGTAGAAGAGCAGGATTTTGTGGACTCTGGTATAGGACATCCTGTGGTCTACTGGCACTCATGGCTTACCTTCATCAGCTGTTTGAGGACATAGTTAAGATTTTGAAGATGGCTTCCTCTCTTTTTTAAGTTTTGAAAATAAGTTTATAGAGAAAACAAAGAATGCAGTACAGTACAATATAAGGGGGGGTAGGAACAAAAGGGAACAATAATGCATCATACAGATATACCAATGTTAGAATTCCCACGTGGTCTTCGTGTGCCATATCAAAATCTTCCTACGAGTGCCACCAGGCACAATGAGGCCGCTCCCTATTATGCCATCACACAAATTAATTTCTAAAAAAAAAATGCTTGAAAGCATTGATCGCCTCTGAAAACATCACTCATGGACCAAACTTTGGCAATAAAACTAGAAACTCCACACAACATGCTATCCTCATTTGCAGCATATTTCCATTTGTTTTCAGAAATACACGAGAAGTATCACTAGTCATAACATAAACCATAGAGAAATCATCCTCTAATGTGTTTTGCACACCCTTAGAATCTCTTGAAAGTAACCTCGAAAGACATTCAGCAAAGATATTTTTCACACCTGGTATGTATTCAACATGATAGTGAAACTCTTCAATCTATGTTGATGCTTGGCAATATGTGGAGTGCCTTTAGTAGCTTCTTTAGTGATGAATAAATTGATCAAACGTTTGTGGCCCACAAGAATCGTGAGGCCTTCACCCAAAAGGTAATTCCTAAAATGATCAACTTCCTACCGGGAAGCTAACGCCACATGTTTGATCACAGAATATGCCATCTTGCAATCCCTCAAGGTAAGACACACAAAGGCAAACTTCCTCTGTCCCTTCACACTTCTGAATTAGCAGAGCACCTAAACCGTACTGGCTGGCATCAGTGACTACCACACATGCATCATGGGTATCGAATGGTTTCAATGAGATGGCATTAGGAATTTACTGCCTAATCACTGCCAAGTTCTCATCATCTCCTTTCCTCACACAAGATTTTAATTTTTCATAAGTACTGACCATAAATTGTGGGTCCTCTCAGCACATTGAGGAAAAAAACGGGCATACAACTCTAACATCTTAAAAAATAATCGTAATGGATCCTTGTCCCAGGATCAATCAATCAATCAATCAATCATGCCATTTGTATAGCGCACTACTCACCCGGGAGGGTCTCAAGGCGCTTGGGGGGAGGGGTATGCTACTGCTCGAACAGCCAGGTCTTGAGTTGTTTCCTGAAGGCGAGATGGTCCTGGGTCAGCCGAAGGTGAATGGGGAGGGAGTTCCAAGTCTTGGCAGCCAGGTAAGAGAAGGATCTTCCTCCGGCGGTGGCTCTTTGGGTGCGTGGTACGGCTGGGAGGGCGAGGCTGGTGGACCGTAGCTGGCGGGTGGGCGTGTAGAAGGTCAGGCGGTCGTTGAGGTACTTGGGGCCCAGGTCATGGAGAGACTTGTGTGCGTGGGTGAGGAGCCGGAACGTGATCCTCTTGTCGACGGGGAGCCAGTGCAGGTTCCTCAGGTGGCTGGAGATGTGGCTGCGTCGGGGGACATACAGGATGAGTCGACGGAGGAGTTCTGGATGCGCTGGAGTCTTTTCTGTAGCTTGGCTGTGGTTCCGGCGTAGAGGGTGTTTCCGTAGTCCAGTCGGCTGGTGACGAGTGCCTGGGTGACAGTCTTCCTGGTCTCGGTCGGGATCCAGCGGAAGATCTTGCGTAGCATACGCAGGGGGTTGAAGCAGGATGAGGAGACGGCGTTGACTTGTCTGGTCATCGAGAGGGAGGGGTCCAGGATGAAGCCCAGGTTGCGTGCGTGGTCGGTTGGCTTGGGTGCGGTGCCCAGGGCTGGGGGCCACCAGGAGTCGTCCCAGGCGGCGGGCGAAGATCCCAGGATGAGGACTTCCGTCTTGTCCGAGTTCAGTTTCAGGCAGTTCAGTGACGGCTCTTACTAAACTTTCCTTTGGTTCAATTCCTTTTTCTGACATTGTATACCCAAGATAGTCAACACATTCCAAAGCAAATTTGCATTTACTAGCCTTCAATGTGATGACCCTCTCCTTCAACACACTCTAAACCATGCCTAAGGATTTGTCAAGAGATAGCACATCCTGCCCAAAAATCAGAATGTCACCTTGAAGACAACTAACATTGGGGATATCTTTGTACAAGGCCTCCACCAGTCTGTGAAGGACAGACGATGCAGAGGCCAACCCGAAAGGCATGCATTTAAAGCTGAATGCACCCTCAGGCATGATGAATGATGTCAAATGCCTAGATTCAGGTTTCAAGACTATCTGATGGAAAGCAGCTGTCATGTCGAAAGTTGTGAATGCTTTGACACTTTTGAATGATGAAAGCATTTCTGTGATGTTGGGTAGGGAATGTCTATTCTAGTACAGTTCATACAATAACATTCTTTACATTCCAACACCCCATCGATCTACCCATGACATTCCCCATTCCACCCTAGCAAAGACTAAATCCAACACCTCTGTCTTTACAGTGAAAAAACTGGGCAATTATAGTTAGGTCTGCTTTTCCATAGAAAATGAATTTTTTGGTTTGCTAATAACTTTGGCTTTGTATGATAAATCTTCATAAAAATATTCGAAAAACATGCTTTATTGGCCTAGTTTCTTAATGGAAAGTTTGGGGTTAATCCATCGAGCTAAGGCCAAGAAAAAGGAAGGGTCCCAAAACACAAAATCCCCATGCATTTTTTATGGGCTTTTATAGAATGCAATATCACAAAAACTGTTGAACGAAATGACACCAAATTGGGCAGGAAGATAGATCTTGGTCCACAAAGTGAGCTTTTTTTTACTTTGGGAAAATCTGTTAAATTTGTTTTTGAGAAATGAAGGTATAAAAAAGTTTGTATATTCGGGTGGTTGGGTTCACTGGACTCTTGTGACAGTCCTGCATGGTCAACTGTTGACTGCTGTTTAATAAAATGCAAACAATTATTGCATTCTGAATAGTTGAGGGGGCTTTTTTCCCACGGGCCATCGCATAGCAGCCCACACCATGGAATATGAAGCTGTGGCGGCCATTATAGGACTCCGTAGACTTAGTTCCCTGTCCTGAACATAGTTTAAAAAAAGCATCAATATAAGTGTGCAGGGCAGGGATACCCTGGCTACTAGCTCTTGTGTGAGGGGACCCCCACTGGAGCCAATATATATATATATATATATATTTAGTCTCTTTTTTAATTCATTTGCTGTACAAACATAGTATGTCCTCTATGGCCATGCACCATCTGTCTTGTATCAACCTCGTCTATTGCACAGTATAAATACACCACAATTGGTCATTCTCTGTCATGTGATCAAGGCTGTGGCAACACAGCCGAAATGCGTCATGCTGGTGGACACGGGGGAAAATAAACCACTTAAAATAACTACTTTGTTGTCTGTGAGTTCCGTACCTGAGGAGAAGATACAGCGATTTGGGGCTGCATTTTTCAGGACTAGAAGTTCGTACAATTCTGGCAGGACACGGCCGTTACTGTCTATACGGAACCTCCTCTACAAACGGGCTGCCGGGCTGAAGCGGCCGACATCGCGGAAGCGAACTTTGACCTAACCCAGAAGGAGTAAGCAAGTCGGCATTCCCCCGCACCGGAGGAAGGAACACAGCGAGCGGCGCCGGCGAGTAGCACAGGATTGCCGATGCGGAACCTCACTGGAGTCGGAGGACCCTGAGGAACCATGAGGAAAATTCTGCGGTAAGCCGGTGGGAGTACGCTGTGACACACGAGTGTACAATCTCCATTGTGCGGGTGAGAGGATAGCGACACCGACAAATCAAAGACTGCCTGTAGCGTGTTTTGAGTCAGCGTTCAGGTGCAGTGGTGGTTATTATTAATTTTACCCTGACATTAGACATGTCCACACCAGCGGAGGCATTGAAGAACCGGGAGGCATTGGCGGATGCCATGTTCGTAAATCTCCCCACGCTAAGAACCAATAAAGATACAGTGGAGGATAACAGCTCCAGCATTGATCTGAAGGGCAAACTCAAGAAACTTGAAAAATTGCTACGGACTGAAACAACTAAGTGGTGGGAAAAAAGATCACTTGAAAAGTATAGAGAAGTGGGAAGAGTTCCGAGGGGGTTGAGGGTGCTCATAGCGCCATCTTTTGAGAACCCCAACCCCCTCATGCTACAAGAATAGGCAACAAACAATTTGGAGGCTTCCATGAACATGATATGCATACTCATCAAGTATGCAGAAATCGATAGGAATGACATTTTAAAAGAAATAGAACAATTGAATAGTGAGGTGGAGAAACATGAGGATAAAGCCTACATAAAGAAATATAGAGAGGAAATGGATGCCAGGTTAGCAAAACATCAGGAGACAATTAGAATCCGCAAGCAATATAAGTTCGCCCGCGACAAGCAGGACTATGAAACGGGCAGAATTTTTACTTTTGCGCGGTAATACGACACGTTGAAAAGACAAGCTCTCATTCCAAAAACGGCTGCACAAGTTGCCAGCGATGGTATTGACGCAGGACTATCCAGGCAGAATTAAGCTCCACTACAAGCAGTGTCAGCTCTGATGACGGACTAACTGAGGCAGCGTTCCAAGCACAGGTACCCACCAACTATACACCATCCAAGGAATTGTGTTTTCTGATCAAAGACAGATTCAAAACTTTGCAACCAAAGACACAGCAACAGCGGAAAACAAATGCAAACGCAAAAACAAACGAGGCAATGAAAGGAGGAAATGCCGGAGGGAGAGGCTTTGCAAAGAGAGGCAGGGGAAAGAAATGGTAGATACAATTATTGGAACCGCGGGTGAGGATGACTCAGTTAGGGTCAGCGCACAGGATCAACCAGCCAACCCCACAGAAGACACCACAGTTGTAAACCTCTCTGATGTTGTCCTTTCAAAAGCAGAAATTCAGTTGTTGTCTCTGGGGCTGTCTTTCTGTCCGAAAAACTCCTACAGTTATGTACAAACCCGGATTGATGTTTTTAAATTTATTAGGAAATTAAAACTGAAGAAATATTTCAAATTGGCAAACGTACAAAATCAGGCCAGAGATATCACCAATGTGTCACAACCCTCAACCAAATTTCAGGTATCTGACATTAGAGCCCTACAAACGGCGCATGAACTGGCTCTAGAGGATGATTTGGGGGAAGATTTAACTCAAGTTAGGTGTCATAAGATGGGGATTAACATCAACCAACCTTGTACAACTCACTTCAAGGCACCCTCCACCTTCATCCCCCTCATGCCTAAAGATGCGATCGACACCTTTAGTGATATGGTAATTGAAGATCTGAAGGGATTGCCGATAAATGTCTCCAGGAGAGCAAAGCGAGTCAAATACATGGAAAAACAATACTTCAATCTAATGGAAAAACTCAGGAACAACTCTAACCTCATAATAAATAAATCAGATAAAGGAGGTAATTTAGTTATTTGGCCGCGGGTCCAGTACATGGATGAAGCAAAAAAACACCTGGAAGACTCTTCTTGTTACAGGAAAGCAAACTTCTGTGACATTCTTACTCTGAAAGAGACTGTGCATTAGGAGCTCAACCTATGGCAAAGAGAGGGACTCCTTAGCAAACAAGAACATGCCTTTTTGAAAAAAGATTTCCCCCTAATTTCTACTTTTTATCTTATTCCTAAGATACACAAACTTATATCTCCGGTGCCTGGGCGACCCATCATCTCGGCCCAGGGCAGTTTACTAGAAGCAATCTCCAAATATGTGGATTATTTCCTTCAGGACTTTGTTGTGGAGCTTCCATCTTATATCAAAGACACAGGGCGCTTCTTGACTAAATTAAGGAAGGTGGAGTGGCAACCAGGATTCATTTTGGTGGCCTTGGACATTAGCACATTGTACACTAGCATCGAACATGCAGATGGTCTGAATGCTGTCAAGTTTTATTTGAGCCAACACAGTATTGTTTTCAAGAAACACAATGACATGCTGGTAAGGATGATGCAGCTTTGTTTAATGAACAATTATTTTCTGTACAACAGGGAAGTGTATCAACAGCAAAGAGGCGTGGCTATGGGGGCATGCTTCTCCCCCACTTATGCATGTTTATATGTAGGGTGGTGGGAGGAACATGTCCTCAGAAGCACGCACAGTGTTAGGTTCGCTGACAGCTTCATCCACTTTTGGAGATATATAGACGACATATGCATGGTATGGAAAGGGTCAGAACAATCGGCTAGGGAGTTTGTGGAGACAATCAATGTGAACAATTTAAACCTTAAATTCACCTCCCAAATTAGCCCAACCCACATACAGTTTCTAGATGGTGAAATCTATGTCCAAGGCAATGCTCTTGAAGCCAGGTTGCATAGAAAAGGCACCGCAGGTAACTCCATCTTACACGCCAATAGTGCCCGTCCAGGCCACCTGATTAAAAGCATCCCCTATGGGGAATTTATCAGGATGCGCAGAATCTGTAGTTCAGAATCTGACTTGAGAACATGTCAAAATGAGGCACTGAAAAGATTTGTGGCACGTGGGTACTCGGCAAGTGAACTTGTACTTGCCAGGGATTAAGCCAACAGTAAAAGCAGAGAGGAGTGCTTGGTACCCAGAGATGAGGATGGACACACACAGGGTGACCCAGAGCAGCAGAAGGAAGGAGAGAGGATGAGTCTCATCACCACCTTCAATAGTGAGGAACACAAAATACGGGGTATACTAAAAAGACATTGGCCAATATTAAATACTGATATCAGTTTAGCTCCAATGTTGCCTGCTGAGCCATCCATTACTTTTAGGAGGGCTCCTTCCATGAGAGATTGCTTGGTGAGATCTAGTCCAGAGGTCATAAGCAAGAAGAACTGGTTATCCAACAAGACAGGCTTTCACAAATGCATCTCGTGCAGGGCCTGTAAGTTTGCGATTAATACCATAGAATTTTGTTCTGCATTTGACCCCATCCCAAGGCCTATCAAAGGTTTGTACACATGCCGCACCGATTTCGCGGTATATGTAGTAGAGTGCACATGTGCACTTAAATACATAGGGAGCACAAAACTGCAGGCTTTTAATTGTATACTCCAGCACCTGAGGGCCATCGTCAACTCAGATGCCAGCTACCCAGTTACCCGCCACTTTGAATTAGTCCATGCGAAGAACTTGAGTGATTTGAAATATTTTATCATAGATGCTGTCCCAATGAACATGAGGGGGGGTGATCGGGAGAAACAATTGAGGCAACTTGAAAGTAAATACATCTTGCTATTAGATACCAGGATCCCGAATGGGTTAAACACGGGGAAGATCTGTATAGTTTCCTTTAGAGGTTGCCTCTTGTTGCCTACCTAGTATAGTTTAGTTAGGCTTTTGTGTTTCTATTTTTCCCACTGACAACATACCTGAGTAATAGAACTAAGAGGTCTATCTGATCACGCTGTTGTATATCTGCATTGCCCACTCATAGGTAGAAATTGTCACAGAGAGGGGAACCTTTCTGTAGACAGGACTTCATGATGGATATTTTACATTACATTTCATTTCTTCTTTAAGACTGTTTCTCGCACTTTTATCTTTCAAGCACTTTAGTCCCTTAGAGTTTATTTGTTTCAAAGATAGCACTTGCACTTTGAATAAATGAAAAATGAGTTTCTTGGCAACAGAGAGATTTTTGCAACATGATTGAATTTATCTTAAGTATTAAAACAAAGGATAATTGGTGTACTTAGACACTTTATTTATAGCTTTGAAGATCCGCCTACGAAAATAAAAAGTGTTAGATACTGTATATAGTCAGGATTTTTTAGCGATTTTTTACTTACTGGGTTTTTTAGATATATTTAATTTTGTATCTTTTTTACTCAGATTAATTAAAATTTCGCAGTCATTATGCGCACGTTTGTTAAATGCACTTGCACTTTATCTTTGGTTGTCATTAGCATGTGTGCACTTTAGTCGGACCAAGGAGGACAGCATTCCATGAATTATAAAGTTATTGTTTACATGGTATCATTGGTAGTGCTGTACAATGATATTATCATAATTATTAACGGCGTACTCTGTTACAATCTTGCAGCCATTACAGATGTGAATATTTATTATCAATTTTAGCATCGTTTTTAGGCTCAGAGTAATTTTATGCCATGTCAATTTTTGTATTTACTTGCACTGTGCTTTTAGTCTCTTTTTTAATTCATTTGCTGTACAAACATAGTATGTCCTCTATGTCCATGCACCATGTGTCTTGTATCAACCTCGTCTATTGCACAGTATAAATACACCACCATTGGTCATTCTCTGTCATGTGATCAAGGCTGTGGCAACACAGCCGAAACGAGTCATGCTGGTGGACACGGGGAAAATAAACCACTTGAAATAACTACTTTTGTGTCTGTGAGTTCCGTACCTGAGGAGAAGATACAGCGATTTGGGGCTGCATTTTTCAGGACTAGAAGTTCATATATATATATATACATATATATATATATATTCACTGAAAAAACCATAGGTTTCACACCAGTTATAGTTAGGAATTAGCATTTAAAAAACCTATTAAATTCACTGAAAAAACCATAGGTTTCACACCAGTTATAGTTAGCTGGAAATTTTACTGACATAAAACCATTGAAATTCCCACGTTATAGTTAGTTGGACTCACTATAACTCGCGCGCCCGCAATGCACTGCTGATGATGTCACATATTACATAATTCATGACATGGTTAGTGACATCACTGATGACATCTCAAATGACATCACTGATGACAGATGACATCTCAAATGATATCACTGATGACATCACTGATGACATCTCAATTGACATCACTGATGACATCCTCCAGTGTCTGTGTGTTTCTGTAAAGTTAAAATATGTTTTACATATTGAAGAGTGAGTGTATGTATGAGTGTCTGGATGAAAGATTTAGTAGGTGCGTGACTGACTGTATGAGTGAGTGATTAAATGTGTCTTAGTGAATGCATGGGTTAGTGACTAAAATGTCTGAATGTGTACATCATTATGTTTGTTGTTGTGTAAGCTGCTATATGTGAGAGTTGTCATATATAAATGACTATATATAACAGCCTGTGATTGCATAAGTGACTGTATCTATCAATATGTACTTGTATCAGTGATTGTAAAAGACAGTAAGTATGTGTTAGTCTATGTTTAAATAAACAAGGTTTTGTGTGTATAACTGTATAGTTGTGGAAATGGGAGTGTGATTGATTCTTTACATGACTGACTGGGTGTATTAGTAACTCCATGGATGAATGGCAGTGTGTGAGTCTCTGTATAGGTGTATGAGTGCATATGTTGGTCTTGTATTGATGAGTGACTGTATGTATGAAAGATTGTATGGGTGAATGAGTGGATGTGTGTGTAGACCTAGAAATCAGTGAGTGCGTATGTGGTAAGTGGTTTTACTGTGTCAATGGTTTCAGGAATGGTAGTTTGTATTTAACACTAGGTGTATCATGTGTTAGATTAGAGTGTGAGGAGGTGTATTGTATTATCACATGGATGATGTCATCAGTGATGTCATCAGTGATGTCATCAGTGATGTCATTTGAGATGTCATCAGTGATGTCATCAGTGATGTCATTTGAGATGTCATCAGTGATGTCATCAGTGATGTCATTTGAGATGTCATCAGTGATGTCATCAGTGATGTCACTAACCATGTCATGAATGATGTAATATGTGACATCATCAGCAGTGCATTGCGGGCGCGCGAGTTATAGTGAGTCCAACTAACTATAACGTGGGAATTTCAATGGTTTTATGTCGGTAAAATTTCCAGCTAACTATATCTGGTGTGAAACCTATGTTTTTTTCAGTGAATTTAATAGCTTTTTTAAATGCTAATTTCTAACTATAACTGGTGTGAAAACTATGTTTTTTTCAGTGAATTTCATAGGTTTTGTAAATGCTAATTCCTAACTATATATAGGGCCTCAAACCTATGTTTTTTTCAGTGAATTTCAAAGTTTTTTTAATAGCAAATCTCTATAGGTATGAAATATAATATTTTTTATAATGAATTTTATATTGTATATTTATGTAATACTATTGTTTTATGTATATTTTTCCCTTTTTTTTTTTTTGCCCTGGTGCGCTCGCAGTAGCGGCGCGCCCCGGTGCGCGTACCGGTGAGCGTCCCGTTAGCGCTATTGCCGCGAACGAAAACATCATCGTGGCGTAAGCGCACCCAGAAGCGCCCGAGCGCATACGATCGCGCAACGTAAGTGCCCCCGGGCACGACCCGACGCGCTTACGCTGCGCGCCCCCGGGCGCATAGCGTAAGCGCGTCGGGTCATGTGACTTGAAAATAACACTTTTCATTGGTTCAGAACAGTTTTGGTTTCCAAATGATGAAAGCCCGGGTCATGTGACCTGAAAATAACACTTTTCATTGGTTCAGCACAGTTTTGTTTTCCAAATGATGAAAGCCCCCACCTTTTTCCTCATTCTCACTTTGTTCTTTGAGTGAGGAAGACCTGCTTCTATTCATTGAGAAATGGCTACAGTAGCAGCAGCAGCAGGAGCATCTGCACCACCACCACCACAAGGACCACCATAACACCACATTGGTGGTGAAGAAGAAGAGGAGGAGGAGGAGGAGGAGGAGGAGGAGGAGAGGCAGTTCCTGCCTGAAGACAATCCCCCATATAAACCTAAGGAGCACTTTGTGCGGGAGTTTTTTAAAATCCTAAGGGGTGCAAAGAAAGTAAATGCTACAATTATTATTATTATTAACGAATTTTGTACCGCGCACGGTTACCCAGGGGCATCCCAGCGCTTATAGAGACCTAAAGCGAGCTGCACATGCAGAGCAAGAGAGCTAAAGTTATACCGGGAATAGATAGGTTTTTAAATGTTTCCGGAACCTGAGAAGATTTGGTTCAGAGCGTAATGAGAGTGGGAGGGAGTTCCAGGCCCGCGCTGTATGGATGGAAAAGCTCCTGCCGCCTGAACGAGCTCTCCTAACTCTCTTCGTCTGAAGGAGGTGTTTGTTGTCAGAGCGTAGGGCTCTTGTAGGCTTGTAAGGCCGGATCATATCCTTCAGGATGGCTGGTCCTGTCCCCTGTATGCTCTTATGGGCAATACAGAGGGCCTTAAAGGTGACTCTCTCTCGGATAGGGAGCCAGTGAAGTGCTTTTAAAGCGGACCTGGCTGACTGCCTGGCCGGAATGTTCAGCAGCAACCTTGCTGCTGCATTCTGCACTTGTCGCAGGATCTTGAACGTTGACTCCGGCGCTCCGAGAAAGAGCGCATTACTGTAGTCCAGGCGCAAGATGATTAGACCTTGGACTAACAGTTTCCGAGAGAGTTCTGGTAACAGGGGAAGAACCTTACGGGCCGACCGGAGCATTCCATAACACACGCCAGCGGTCTTCTTGGCGTGTGTCCTAAAGGACAAATCCGGCTCCAGCCAGACCCCCAAGCTCTTGATCTCCTTCTTTGGGTCAGGCGGGGTGCCCATACAGTTGGGCCAGCTGCTCGGCGAGAGGGCGAAGCTTGACTGGCCCAAGATCATCAGCTCAGTTTTTGAGCCATTCAGTTTGAGCGATGACCTGGACATCCAATCAAACACCTCTCCCAAGCATGAGTGGAGCATCTCAGGCTGTTTCTCCAGCTGTGTCAGACCCACTACTAGCTGGGCGTCATCCGCATAGCTTATGGTCTTGAAGCCAAACGGAGACACCACACCCTCCAGGGGTGCCTTATACACGTTAAATAACGTGGGGCTCAGGGATGAGCCCTGGGGCACCCCGCAGTGAAGTGGGAGGGGAGGAGATTTTGCGTTTCCTTCCCAAACCTCGAAGGTACGCCCCTCCAGAAAGGAGGCCAACCATTCCAGGGCCACTCCTGTGACACCTGACTCTGCTAGACGTTGTATCAGCACTCCATGATTGACCGTATCAAAGGCCGCACTAAGGTCCAGGAGGATCACTGCCACTGACCCCCCTGCGTCCAAAGTGCTTCTGGCCTCCTCTACCACTGCTAGCAGAGCCGTGTCTGTTCCATGACCCGGTCGGAATCCCGTCTGGGAGTCCCTCAACCGGCCATTCTCCTCGAGAAAGTTGGATAGCTGTCGGTTTACCAACCTCTCGGCAACCTTACTGACCCCTGGTAACAAGGAAATGGGCCTGAAGTTGGCCAGATTCAGCGGGTCCAAGCCGGGCTTTTTTAAAAGCGCTTTGACGACCGCACTTTTCCAATCAGGCGGCACCGTCCCATGGGCGAAGGAGAGATTGACCAAATCGGTCAAGGGCTCTCCTATCGACAAGGCGGCCTGCTTTAAATACCGCATTGGGACGGGGTCCCGGGGTGAGCCACTTTTCAGGCTCCCGAGGACCTTCAATAATTCGCCTGAAGTTACAGGGCCAAATCACGTTAGTCGCTTTTCCGAGATGCTCGAGTCCCCAGAAGAGGCCGGAGCCCCCATAACCGGGGGAAGAGAGCTTATGATGGTGTCAATTTTATTCTTAAAATAAGTGGCCAATTCCAGACATTTTTCCTGTGGTCTGTCGTGGACAAGTGGGGGATCAGGCGGTTTAAGAAGCTCCTTCATCACTAGAAAAGCTTCCCTGGATGAGGACGCAGCGTGCCTAACTCTCTCCCCATAAAAGGAGACCTTTGCAGCACGTATTGCAAGTTTATATGTCCTTAGTTCCATGCGATATTTTTCCCTGCTATCTGTCCCCAAATTCCTCCTCCATGTCCTCTCAGTCCGTTTACAGTTCTTTCTCAGGGTTCTGAGCTCTAGGGTATACCATGGGGCGGACCCCACTCTCCTATCCCTGATGAGCATCTTTTTGAGTGGAAGCACATGGTCCACTGCGTTGGTCAGCCAGTTCCTCACAGTGACATCTGCAGTCACCGGGTCCCGACCCTTCTTAGGCAGGGTGACCTCCAAGCGGGCATTCCAGGCCTCTACAGGGAGCCTTGACCACTACAAAGGTGACCTGTCTCATCTGTGGCGCTGTACTTTCTAGGGGGATCCCTGCAAAAAAATATTCATTTGGGAACCATACAATGCTTCGCCACATGCAGCGCAAGCACCCCAACAACTATGCTGCGGCAGAGGTCAGAGAACTGACCAGAAACCCTCCCCAATCTTCTTCGAACACCTCCAAACAACCCACTCCATCGGGTCCAGAGACAAGGGAGATGGTCCCAAACATCCAACGCCAGTTTGGAGATTACAAAATTGTTTGTATATTTTGCGGGACTACTATTTCTTATGGTGAGCAAAGCATCAAACTCATCAACCGTGCAGGAGACAACCACAACTGCAGAAAAAAAACTAAATTTGTTCCTGATTTTTTTTGCTCCAGTTGAGCCGTTTACAATTCCCTGTTTTTTGTTTGTCCCCATAAAAACTACAAAAAA
Source organism: Lissotriton helveticus (assembly GCF_964261635.1). Taxonomy (NCBI): domain Eukaryota; kingdom Metazoa; phylum Chordata; class Amphibia; order Caudata; family Salamandridae; genus Lissotriton; species Lissotriton helveticus. The sequence goes on from NC_136061.1 coordinate 1,562,868,613, forward strand.
ATATAAAATTGTTCATAAAAGCCAAAAAAAGTAAAAAATGTTCAAAAAAACAATAAAAAAATATAAAACAACAAAAAGAATAAAAAAACAGTTCTTTTTAAAACTACCTCCAATTTATAAAAAAATGCTACATTTTTAAAAAACTCTGTCATTCTTTTTTTTCCATGGTACACCCCCCCAGTACGCTCCCCGGTGCGCGTACGGGCGCTCCCCCCGTGAAAATTGATATTTTTTTTTTTTTGCTTTGCGGGGCCCTTTTATGGCCCCCACATCAAACCTAGGGGGTCAGGGGGGTCTACCCTGCCCCCTTTTGGTCATTTCCCCCTTTGTTTTTGCCACCTCTTGTGTCTTGATCCTACCGAGACACAAGATGGCGGCCGCTCTGGACTGTTTGGAATCTTGACAGACACCCGAGAACCAATCAGGTTTCCGCTCGCGAACGCGCGTAGCGCGCTGGTACGCCCCCCGGTGCGCGTACCGGGGCGCACTTATAGATATATATATTTTTTTAACCTAAATTACTCAAAATCCACTGGAGTACATATCTTGAGACATAGCAAAGGCACATCGGACTACCAGTCCCTACAATTTTGCCAAGTTTGGAGGAAATCCATTCAGCCGTTCGGGCTAAAAGTGATTCCAACCGCCCTATGGAAATTAACATGGGGAAAACACATTTTGGGACCCCCCCTTTTATCTCGGCCCCCGCTTCAGGAATCCCCCCAAACTTTCAGGGAAGCAGCGGAGCAAAGCTGGCCATTTTCTTGGAGAAATGTAGCCAATTCCGTCCATCAACGCCAAAGTTATTCCCAATAGAATGTTGCGGATTTCCTATGGAAACTAGTTCCTAACTATAACTACCTACTGGCGACCGCCAATAGGTAATTTATATATATATATCACGCTCAAACTTTCCCCTCAGTTTCACAGGAAAAAGCAGCAGCACTCAAGGAGTTTGGTGATTTCACAGTGATTTATTTTTTGGGAAAAAAGCACAGACGCGTTTCGGCGTGAGCCTTCGTCAGTGTGTCACTCGTGACATGCAAACAGCAGATTAATAAAGTTTTACTTTGCATTGGTTAACAACAACATAGGACTAGACTCTCCCGCGCTACTGTGGGCGCCATCTTGGAATGGTGTTATATCCATGGGAGAGTGTCATTATTATAAGATGTCTTTAAATTTTGACATAAAATATATATATATATATATATATATATATATATATATATATATATATGTATGTATAAACATATGTATATATATATCACCTACTGGCGATAGCCAGTAGGTATATATAGTTAGGAATGGCTATCATAGGAAATCTGCAACATTCTATTGGGAATAACTTTGGCGCCAGTTGAGGAATTTGCGTGTAATTTTCCAAAATATTGGCCAGCTCCGCTGCGCTCCTTCCCTGGAAGTTTCGGGGGTATTCGTGAAGTGGGGGCTGAGAAAAAAGGGGGGGTCCCAAAACGTGTTTTCCCCATGTTAATTTCCATAGGACGGTCTGACGAGTCTACAACCCGAACTGCTGAACGGGATTACACCAAACTTGGGAAAATTGTAGGGACTGGTACGCAGATGTGCCTTTGCTATATTTGGTGAAAGTTGCTTCAGTGGTTTTTATGAAAATTAACTTCAAAAACACATATATATCTATAGCAGCTCACCCTAAGCTTACGCGTACCCCTACGTGCACGAGCTGCATGCTGATTGGCTGCCACTGTCTGTCAACACTCTAAAACAGAAATTGTGGGCAGCCATCTTGTGCCTCGGTAGAGTGAGGTACAGGAAAGCAGAAAACCAAATGTGTAGAACTCAAAAAGGGGGCAGGGTAGAAGCACCCTGATCCCCTAGGCCTGCTCAGGGGGTCCCACAAGGACCCCCTAGGCAAAAAAAAGAAAAGAATTAAAAGTCGCGGGGTACGCGTACCGTACGCATACCGTATGCGTGCGTACGCGCATGGTACGTGTACCCCGCGACTTTAAAAAAAATATATATTACATTTTTGCCTTGGGGTCCTTGTGGGACCCTCTGAGCAGGTCTAGGGGGTCAGGGTGCTTCTACTCTGGCCCCTTTGCGAGTTTCACACCTTTGTTTCACTGCTTCCTTGTGCCTTGGTTCTAATAAGGCACAAGGTAGCTGCCAACACTTCCTGGTTTGGAGTGTTGACAGACAGTGGCAGCCAATCAGCATGCCTTCCCGAGAAAGCTGCATGGTCATTGGCTGTCAACACTTCTAACCAAGAAGTGTTGGCAACCATCTTGTGCTAGTGTTGACAGACAGTGACAGCCAATCAGCATGCCTTCCCGAGAAAGCTGCATGCTCATTGGCTGTCAACACTTCTAACCAGGAAGTGTTGGCATCCATCTTGGGTCTTAGTAGACTGAGGCACAAGAAAGCAGAAAAACAAACGTGTAGAACACAAAAAGGGGGCAGGGTGGAAACACCCTGACCCCCTAGGGCTGCTCAGGTGGTCCCACTAGGATATTAATATATTTAAACGTTATCCGCTAATAGAATTAGCATTTAAAAAACCTTGCAAATTCACTGAAAAAACTATAGGTTTATGGCCTTTTATAGTTAGAAATTAGCATTTAAAAAACCTTTGAAATTCACTGAAAAAACCATAGGTTTCAGGCCTTATATAGTTAGGAATTAGCATTAAAAAAACGTTTGAATATATAAAAACGTTATCCGCTAATAGAATTAGAATTTAAAAAACCTTGCGAATTCAATGAAAAAACCATAGGTTTCAGGCCTTATATAGTTAGGAATTAGCATATAAAAAAACCTTTGAAATTCAATGAAAAAACCATAGGTTTCAGGCCTTATATAGTTAGGAATTAGCATTTAAAAAACCTTTGAAATTCACTCAATAAACTATAAGTTTTAGGGGTGTTATAGTTAGCTGGACATTTCACTCATACAAAACCATTGAAATTGCTCCTATATAGTTAGTTGGACTAACTATATTTTGCGCACCCGCAATCCACTGCTGATGATGTCACATATTACATCATTCATGACATGGTCAGTGACATCAGTGATGACATCTCAAATGACATTACTGATGACATCACTGATGACATCATCCACATGACAATCACATACACCTTTTCATACACTAGTAAAATCTTTCATCACTCTTTGTAAAATACAGAGTATCCTATTTGAATCCATTGACACAGCAATACAAGAATCTAAAAACCCACTCAGTGATTCTTAGATGTATACACACATCTAATCACTTACCTGGAGATTCAATCATACATGCTGCCAATGAAAAATAGAACAATATAAAAAATACTTATACACCTATATCGTCATTACACACCAGCACACAACCTATTAAAATATGAAGTTTTCCTACTCACTTATGCAAACAATGGATCATACTTACATACTTACTTAGCTACACACTTATACAAACACCACTTCGTCTATTCATTGACATAGTAAGTCATACTTACTGTATTATAAAATATTTATTAGAAGTATACAGTCATCCATATAGTCACTTACAGAATCATTGAGTCTTATGAATACTTATTTATATACAAAAACTGACATATAAACTGACATATACACTGCCTTTTATTTTTCTACTTTGTTGGACATGCACCAAAGAGAAATATATTTGCTCATCACCACTCCTATAAAGATATTCACTCACCCAAACAACTATTAGAACATGTAGTTTTAACTTCATATATCGACTGAATCAACTATTCATACAACTTTGGCCACTCACACACCCCCCACCGAACCACACACACATTCACTCTCCAATGCAAATACTCAGTTAACTAATTAATAAGTAATATAGACTTTCACATAGCTAGTAACCAACTGGAGAACCAGTTTACACAACAACTGACAAAGTGATACAGATATTCACACAGTTTAGTCACTATCCACTATATTTAGTGAGACACTATACATTGTTAAAGTAAACTGTCAATTACATTGCTACTAAATCCTCCATCCAAATATTTATTTTTATATATCCACTCATTCTTCAATGCAAATTGCTCTATATAATGCATATTTAAATAACGAAGCAAACCACATTCACTGGATGATGTCATCAGTGATGTCATTTGAGATGTCATCAGTGATGTCACTGACCATGTCATGAATGATGTAATATGTGACATCATCAGCAGTGGATTGCGGGTGCGCGAAATATAATTAGTCCAACTAACTATATAGGAGCAATTTCAATGGTTTTGTATGAGTGAAATGTCCAGCTAACTATAACACCCCTAAAACTTATAGTTTATTGAGTGAATTTCAAAGGTTTTTTAAATGCTAATTCCTAACTATATAAGGCCTGAAACCTATGTTTTTTTCATTGAATTTCAAAGGTTTTTTATATGCTAATTCCTAACTATATAAGGCCTGAAACCTATGGTTTTTCCAGTGAATATATATATATATATATATATATAGATATGTATATACATATGTATATATATATATATATATTTATATATATATATATATTACCTACTGGCGGTCGCCAGTAGGTAGTTATAGTTAGGATCGATTTCCATAGGGAAATCGCAACATTCTATTTGGAATAACTTTGGCGCCGGTTGAGGAATCAGCCTGAATTTTTCAGCAACTTTGCCTCGCGGCGCTCCGCTCCTTCCCGGAAAGTTTGGAGAGGATTCGTCAAGTGGGGGCCGAGATAAAAGGGGGTCCCAAAACGTGTTTTCCCCATGTTAATTTCCATAGGGCGGTCTGTCGCACTTTTAGCTCGAACGGCTGAATGGATTTTCACCAAACTTGGCAAAATTGTAGGGACTGGTAGCCCGATGTTCCTTTGCTATGTCTCAATATATGTGGTCCAGAGGATTTTGAGTAATTTAGGTTCAAAAAAATTTATATATCTGTAAGCGCGCCCCGGTGCGCATACCGGGGAGCGCTCCGGGCGCGCCACGCGACCTGCGCACGGGAAGCTGATTGGCTCTCGGGTGTCTGTAAACATTCGAAACAGTTCGCAGCGGCCGCCATCTTGTGTCTCGGTAGGATCGAGACACAAGAGGTGGTAAAAACAAAAGGGAAAATAATGAAAAGGGGGCAGGGTACACCCCCCCTGACCCTCTAGGTTTGATGTGGGGGCCATAAAAGGGTCCCTCGGGTAAAAAAAAAAATTAGTTTTTTTTCGATTTTCGCGGGTGGAGCGCCCGGTACGCGCACCGGGGAGCGTACCGGGGAGCGAATCAAAAAAAAAGAGATTGCCAGAGTGCTAAACATTTTAGCATTTTTTTATAAATGGGAGGTAGTTCTGAAAATAACTTTTTTTAAAATTGTTTTTGTTGTTTTATATTTTTTTTATTTTTCTGAACATTTTTTATTTTTTTTTGGAACAATTTTATATTTTTTTGGTTTTTTTGGGGCGCAACAACAAAAAACAGGCATTAGAAAGGGCTCAACAGGAGCAAAAAATAAATAAATTATTTCTTGGGGTGTTTTGAGCACTTGTGGTTTTCAAATGCTCTATTAATTAAAATGATACTCCTCTCCTCATAAGAAATTAGTGCACCACAATAAATGCACACTAGCTTCAGGTGCACAAAATTCTTTTGAATACTTGGGACCGTCTCCCTCGCCTCTGGTCCTGATAAAGTTTCCTGTGACTATATACTGGCCACAGGAGTTGGTGGGTTATCCTGGAGGTGACGCACCTCAGCAACGCTATAATTGATTGGATGCCACCTCTGCATGTGGCGGTGCATAGTATAGTTTCCAAAACTATACTTTTTGTCTGTGCCTCGGGACAGAACTGCATTGCAAATGAGGCATGTCACGTACCGGGCATTGACCTTTTTTAGCTCTTGAGGGTAAGAAAAAAATTGCCATATAAAATTGTCTATGTGGTGGGATTGCTGGGGCTCTTCATGCAAGAACTGCCTCGGCTCTACCTCCTCTTCCTCTTCTTCTTCCTCTTCCTCTGGGTTTGGAAGGAACTGTTCAGGTGGTCCTTCCTTCCTAGGTGGTTGTGGTGGTGGTGGGGGTCCACTAGCTGCAGCTACTACAGATGTCATGACTGAACAAGCAGAAACAGGTCTTCCTCTCACAAAGATGAAAGTCAGAGTGAGGAAAAAAGGTGGGGTTTTCATCATTTGGGGAAAAAAAGTGTTCTGGACCAATGAAAAGTGTTATTTTCAAGTCACATGATCCAAGCTTTCATCATTTGGAAACCAAAAGTGATCTGCACCAATGAAAAGTGTTATTTTCAGATCACATGACCCGATGCGTTAACGCTACGCGCCCCGGGGCGCGTCGCGTAAGCGCGTCATGACGTTGCGCGATCGTATGCGATCGCGTGATTCCGGGTGCGCTTACGCAGTGCGTCATATGACGCATCACGCGACTACACGAAACGTCATGATGTTGTTTTCGTTCGCGGGAATAGCGCTCTTGGGACGCTCCCCGCTACGCGCCGCGGGAGCGCTCCGGGGCGCGTACCAGGGCAAACAATAAAACAATAAAAATATTTACACAATTTAAAATTCGTTATAAAAATTATTACTTTTCATACCTATAGAGATTTGCTATTAAAAACCTATGAAATTCACTGAAAAAACCATAGGTTTTACACCAGTTATAGTTAGCTGGAAATTTTACTCGCATAAAACCATTGAAATTCCCACGTTATAGTTAGTTGGACTCACTATAACTTGCGCGTGCAATGCACTGCTGATGACGTCACATATTACATCACTCATGACATGGTCAGTGACATCACTCATGACATCACTGATTGCACCATCCAGTGAATGTGTGTCTTTCTGAAAAATAAATAATAGTGAGTAATGTTTAAATATTTAAATATATGTGTTATTGTTTCACTTTGTGCATAAGTGGCTGCATGGGTTAGTGAGTAGCTACATGTGTATGTATATGGGTTATTAGATGTTTTTCTTAGTATTAGTATGAGTGATTGTATGGTTTGGTGGGGGTATTACTTAGCACATAGATGCATGAATGACTGACTCTCTCTTTGTATGTGTTTTGAAGACAGCATATGTGCAGGACTGTATGGGTGGATGAGTGTGTATATGTGTGTGTTAGTGAGTGAATGACTGTCTCACTAGTGTCTTTATCAGTAACTACATATGTTTTAATCTAGTATATGTGAATATTGATGTATATAAGTGAGTATATGTGAGAGTGAGGGATTCTAAGAGTTCCTGTTTAAATTAGTATGTGTTTCTATAAGTGATTGTTTAAGAGAGTAAGAATGTGTAAGTTTCCTTAGAAGTAAAGTGGTAGTGTGTGTATAGCTATATATGCAAATGAATAGATGTTCAATAGTTTATTTGCATGTGTGAGTATGTGTGTGAGTAACTTTTGGATGCCTGTCAGTGTGTAACAGGATGTATAGGTGTATCACTACATATGATGAGTGAGTATATGTATGAGTGACTATATAGAACTGTTGGTGAATGAGCGGATGTATATATAAATGGTGGAATTATTGAATTGGTTGTTGTAACTGGTATGGGTATCTCCATTTTGTTTGAAAATTTTAGTTTCTATTTTTGAATATGTGTTTCAAGGGTTACATTACATTGAAAGGAGGTCTGTCACTCTGTCACAATGATGGTGTCATCAGTGATGTCATGAGTGATGTCACTGACCATGTCATGAGTGATGTAATATGTGACGTCATCAGCAGTGCATTGCACGCGCAAGTTATAGTGAGTCCAACTAACTATAAAGTGGGAATTTCAATGGTTTTATGCGAGTAAAATTTCCAGCTAACTATAACTGATGTAAAACCTATGGTTTTTTCAGAGAATATATATATATATATATATTTTTTTTTTTATTGCTCCAAAACAAACACCAGCCTGCTGCACTCTCGAGCGGGTGCTTTCCAAGGCGGGGGTGTACCCGCCAAACAAATCACTGCTGCCACAATCTTGTCACAATTAAGTGCGAACCAGAAACAGCACTCTCAGGGGGGTTAAAGCCAATAAATCTTTATTTGGAAAACCAGCACGGACAAGACGCGTTTCGGCGCTTAGCCTTTGTCAATTGCGAAATGAAAACGCGCCGCCATTCTTTTTAACCACATTGCTTCACTCACAGTATGTATGGCATAAACATAAAGAAAGGACAACATGACAGTAAATTTGTCGCCATCTTTGAATGTGCAATTCTAACATGAAAAAGAAAAGCAATACATATCGATATTCATGATCATTTGTGTGGGGTAAGAGGAAAATCAAGTATGGATTACTCATTGCAATCTTTCCAATATTCACAATATATACAGTTTTTTCAATCAAGCCCTGGATGGGCTGAAACCCCATAAATCATTAATTTATGCCCACAGATGGGCTAAGCCATAATGATTCATACTGTGCCAAAAAACCAATGTATTTAACTAAAATTCCATTTCATTAAGCATATATAACGGAACGAGAGCAAACTCTTTTCAGTGACATTAAACCATAATCCATTAATTCTCATACAGAATATTAATATCCCAAGTGGACTGCTAATTCCTCATGTGTGTTGAGCCCCGAAGGACTCTTACTCTGTAGATCTATGATGTAACGCAACTCTAGTCGCCGTAGTTTCTGTAAGCGGTCTCCACCTCGTGGGAGAGGAGGCACACGGTCTAAACAGAAGTAGGCCAACAGGTCCCTGTTGTGCCCATGTAGTTTGTTGCAATGTCTCGCCACTGGATACGAATCATCTGTATTATTGATAGCACGCATGTGCTCTAATATACATAGTTTGACAGGGTTGATGGTACTGCCCACGTACCTTAAACCGCAAGGGCATACCAAGCAATAAATGGCATAAGGTGTAGTGCATGTCAGAAACTTGGTTATTTTTGGGGGGAATTTTAAGCCGGGAATGACATATGTAAGGGTTCTTTTACTGATTTTGCAGGCCTTGCATCGACCACATGGAAAAAATCAATTTAGAGGTATTTTATCAGACCCCTTGGGTTTAACCATGTGGTGACTATGTACTAGATCGTCTTTCAAAGCTCTGGCCTTACGGTAAGTTATTAACGGATTAGAAGGTAGATCTTCTTTGATAATGTTATCCGTTAATAAGATGTTCCAATTCTTTTTCAGTATCTTCCTCACTTGTTCCGAATTTTCGGAATAGGTAGTGATTAATCTAAAGGTACCCTGCTCTTTAGCTTTGGTCTTTTTAGGTTTCAACAGATCAGATCTAGGTCGTTTATTAGCTTTATTTAAAGCCTGTTTTAGCACTCCCTCTTTGTATCCACGAACCCTGAACCGATCTAAGCAGAGTTTAGCAGATTCTTGGAATTCTTTCTCTGTGGTGTTATTTCTTTTTAACCTTAAGAGCTCACCATATGGAATACTACTGATCAACTTTTTCGGATGATTACTCGTGGCGTGCAATGTACAGTTACCAGCTGTAGTTTTCCGAAATAGTTTGGTGTGCAGTTGTCCTTGTTCCACATAGATGGTAAGATCCAAATAGTTAACCTTAGATTCACTAATTTCACCACTAAATTTCAGGTTAACATTGTTATCATTTAGTACATCAACATACATTGTAGCTTCCTCTCTTGACCCTTCAAAGATAATAAAAAGGTCATCGATAGAACGATACCATGCTTTGATTTTTTGGTTTCATACTGCATTGCTATTGTTCCAAGCTATTTGTTCCTCCCACCAGCCCACGCAAAGATTAGCGTAGCTGGGGGAGGAACAAGAACCCATTGCTACACCTGACATTTGTCTATACAGCTGACCATTGAAGACAAATATGTTGTTATTCAGGCTGAAGGTCAAAAATTCTACAAGCATTTTATTATGTTCAAAATATTCAATTTCTCTCATTTGTAGAAAACTTTGAATCGCCCTCAACCCGTCAGTGTGTGCGATACTAGTGTATAAACTGGTGATATCCATCACCATCATACAGTATCCTGTCTGCCAAACAAAATCACCCAACAGGTTCAAGAGGTGTGTGGTGTCCTTGAGATAGGATTTCAAAGCAATAACAAATGGAAACAGAAAAGAGTCAATGTACATAGAAAGATGTTCAGTGAGCCCTCCCAGAGAGGCCACAATGGGACGTCCAGGAGGATTAAGACTATCCTTGTGCACCTTCGGGAGGTGATAAAAAGTCGGTATGATAGGATTAGAACAACGTAGAAATAGAAATTCATCACTGTTCAACATGTCTTTGCCATACCATTTAGAAATGATGTCATGATAGTCTTTGATGCTGTTTTGATAGTCTGCATTCGTAATTTTAAGATAGCATGAAATGTCACTTAGTTGTTGATAGGCCTCCATTTTATACTGTGATTGTGTCATAAGTTCGATGTTACCCCCCTTGTCGGAAGGTTTACACACAAGGGAAGAGTCATCACAGAGTTTATTAAAGGCCACTTGTTGTTGACGATCGAAATTGGTGATTTTGTTCTGATATTGAGCATCATGTCTCAATTTGATCAAATCTTTAATTACAGCTTCAGAGAAAATGTCAATTGCATCGGTCATGGTTGGAGGCATGAAAACAGATGCTGGTTTAAAAGAGCTGGTACCACCTTTTTGTTGGACATCCATATCTGAGACCATTTGTGTGTTTGTTATGTTGGAACACTCTCCTTCCATATTCTCCATACGTAGTTCTTCCATAGTGATAACGCCACTGAGGTCTCTACATAACAGCCCTTCAGTAGTTTCATGTCGTGTTTTCCTATTCGGTTTTACGGCAGCAGGTCTCAGTTTGAAAAATTTGTGTAGTTTTAGCTTCCTCACAAATTTGAACAAGTCTATACGGGTTTGGGCGAATTCAAATTTTCTCTGTGGGCAAAAGGAGAGACCTAATTTGAGTATTGCTTCTTCTTCAGTTGTCAAGGTTTTGGTAGTCAAATTGATAATAGATAAGTCATCTATCACTTTTAGTTCCTTTTGTTGTAGGTCTTCTTGCTTCTGGTCATTGGGGGTGAGCCTACCACATTTTTGGCCCCAACCCCCCCTCCTCGTCTTCCTCGTGCCGCTCTTCGTTCTGGTGGTTTCCCTCTGCCGCCTTCTAGTTGTTGTTTTCGCATCACTTTGAATTCCTAGTAAAAATGGGAGGAAGTGGGAGCCCCCAATCCTTCCTCAATTGAATCCTCGTCAGGTGTTGCTTCTGATTCCGAGGTTTCCGGCACTATGGGCGGTGGACTTGTTTGTTTTTTCTGAATCTCTTTTCTCGGATTGTCATATTTTTTTGAAAAGGTGAGTACCCTGCCCAGTCTGTAGTCTCTTTCGTCTCTATCGAACTTCTCTTCGTTGTTTTATTTTTTGTTCATATGTTTTCAGTCGTTTTTTCATTTGCTCTCGTTTTTCCTTAATATTCTCTTGGTCCTGTTCTTTTTGTAATTCTTCCTCCAAATCTTTTATAGACGCTAGTGCTTTCTCGCGGTCACTCCACGCAAATCGTATCAAAATCACTAACATGCCTTTGCACGAGTCCGCTACATGTTCTGCCCAAGCATCTAGAAGCTGAGGGTCTGGGTTTTCGTAGGCAGGTATAGTATAGATTCTTAACCCTCTAGGTACACGACTGACCTCAATATAGTTCTGCAGTGAGGTGGCCTCCCACCATTTACGAATTTCACGCTCATATAAGCGTTCCAGGGAGGTTAATTTCGTGTTGAGACTGGAGACATTGATACTTCCATTACTCGGACCTGCTTTATTTTTGTCATTGTCACTTTGCTTTTTTCTGAACATGCCTAGCGCGGCTTCCTTGCGTTCTGTCTCGCAAAACATAGTTTGTTCGTAGAATGCTGCAACCGCAGCTCCACAAGTTTGTAAGTGCTAAACCCCTTCGCTCCGTGCAGGTAAGATATGTGAAGAGTCTTAAAAGGTAATGAAGAAATCGTTGACCGCTTACCGGAATCAGATGTACTTTTCCGAACGTCGGCTGTATTCATTCACAGTTTGCATCCGACGCTGATCAGGAAACAACGAAATCCGGTGTCCCAGTCTCTAACGATCCTCTAAATCCATATTATTCACAATCTCTCCCATTGCTGTGCAGCTGGAAAAGTTCAATTATTGCTCCAAAACAAACACCAGCCTGCTGCACTCTTGAGCGGGTGCTTTCCAAGGCGGGGGTGTACCCGCCAAACGAATCACTGCTGCCACAATGAATATTGTGAATATTGGAAACATTGCAATGAGTAATCCATACTTGATTTTCCTCTTACCCCACACAAATGATCATGAATATCGATATGTATTTCTTTTCTTTTTCATGTTAGAATTGCACATTCAAAGATGGCGACAAATTTACTGTTATGTTGTCCTTTTTTTATGTTTATGCCATACATACTGTGAGTGAAGCAATGTCGTTAAAAAGAATGGCGGCGCGTTTTCATTTCGCAATTGACAAAGGCTAAGCGCCGAAACGCGTCTTGTCCGTGCTGGTTTGCCAAATAAAGATTTATTGGCTTTAACCCCCCTGAGAGTGCTGTTTCTGGTTCGCACTTAATTGTGACAAGATTGTGGCAGCAGTGATATATATATATATATATATATATATAAATATATATATATATATATTACCTACTGGCGGTCGCCAGTAGGTATATATAGTTAGGATTTTTTCTCTATGGGATTTTTGAAAATTCTATGTCTAATAACTTTGGCGTTTGTGGACGGAATTGGCTGAAATTTTCAGCAAAATGGCACATTTTGTTTCTGAGCAGCCCCTGAACATTGGGGGGGGGTTCGTCCAGGGGGGGTCGAGAAAAAAGGGGGGTCCCAAAACGTGTTTTGAACATTGAGTTTTCCATAGGGCGGTTGGCCTCACTTTTAGCCCGAACGGCTGAATGGATTTGCACGAAACTTGGCAAAATTGTAGGGACTGGTAGCCCGATGTGCCTTTTGTAGGTCTCAATATATGTGCTACAGTGGATTTTGAGAAATTAACGTTCAAAAAAAGATATATATCTGTAACAGCGGACCGGGCAGCGCTCCGGTTCGCGGACTTTTCGCGCAACGGAGCTTTGTGAAGCGAAGCTGATTGGTTCTCTGGCGTCTGTGAACATTCCAAACAGTCCGTAGCGGCCGCCATCTTGTCTCTCGGTAGGATCGAGAGACAAGAGGAGGCCAAATCGAAGGGGCAAATGACCATAAGGGGGTATAGTAGATCCTCGCTGACCCCCTAGGTTTGATGTGGAGGTTTTAAAAGGGCTCGCGGGGCAAAAAAAAAAAATAATAATAATAATCGAACGGCTGAATGGATTTGCACGAAACTTGGTAAAATATTAGGGACTGGTAGCCCGATGTGCCTTTGCTAGGTCTCAATATATGTGCTCCAGTGGATTTTGAGAAATTAACGTTCAAAAAAAGATATATATCTGTAACAGCGCTCCGCTTAACGGAGGTTTGCGAAGCTGATTGGTTCTCCGGCGTCTGTAAACATTGCAAACAGTCCGTAGCGGCCGCCATCTTGTCTCTCGGTAGGATCGAGAGACAAGAGGAGGCCAAAGCGAAGGGGCAAATGACCATAAGGGGGCATAGTAGATCCTCCTTGACCTCTTAGGTTTGATGTGGAGGTTTTAAAAGGGCCCCGCGAGGCAAAAAAAAAAAAAATAATAATAATCGAACGGCTGAATGGATTTGCACGAAACTTGGCAAAATTGTAGGGACTGGTAGTCCGATGTGCCTTTGCTAGGTCTCAATATATGTGCTCCAGTGGATTTTGAGAAATTAACGTTCAAAAAAAGATATATATCCGTAACAGCGCTCCGCTTCGCGGAGATAAAATTATATCTGTATTACCTAGCTGTTGCTAACACCAGTTAGCGACGGCTAGTAAGAGATAGCGACCATCTTGGGCCCCACTTTGCATGTGAGTGATATTTATCACTAATGACATGCAAAGTGGGCATGCCAAGATGTTAGCGACTGGAAACAGTCGCTAACATCGCTATCTCCTATTATCAACTTTTGGAAATATTCGCGATAAGCGCGAATATCTCCAAAAGCTAGCACCTGCCCTGAGCAGTTCTAAGGCATGTTATCCAATGGGAGGTGGATAACATGGCTAAGAGCATTAGCTCGGTAATGCATGAATATCGCTGAGTTTTCAGCGATATTAATGCATTGCGGTCGTTTTTTATCGTATTTGCGATAAACCTTGATAATAGCAAGGTTTATCTGCGATAATTTCTGACGATGCTTAGCGGTAAAAAAATCATTGCTAAACATCGTTAGGGATAAATATCGCTTAACTTTGGTAATATGCCCCAACGTCTGTTAACGTTCGATTCGAAGGAAATCAGGAAGTGTTGAAAAGATTGTCTGCGCCATCTTGCCTTTTTTCAAATGCCACACTTTTGTCGTGCACGGCAGCCATTTTAGATGCCTTGACCAGACCCACTCTCTGCACGCTGTCGATCCTTAGCATGGCTTCCCACCCTCGCAAGCATCTCCCCCAGGCAGTGGTCACCCCCGCTCTCTGTCTTATGCATGGGTAATAAACCACCCCCCATCTGCGCTGCTCTTCCCTGAGAATCACACCCTGTGCCCGCCCGACACCTCCCTTTCGCCCTCTTCACTACCGCACCCTCTGACACTCCTTTTCCTCTGTGTCCGATTGTCCAGGCCGGTCCTAGGGTATCAGCTAGCCCTGCAGATGTAGTTTATGGCCCCAGCTGTAAAGAATCACCCCTCTTCAAAGGAGTTATAGTAGATCAAGGCCCACACTCGATGAGATCCGTCACAGCAGACGCGTTCCTATTATCTGAAAACCATCCTGTATTGTGATTGGGGAGGGGACCGAGCCTGAAGCGGAAGATTCCAGGGATGACTCTTTGTACATCAAAGTTTTTACAATTATGTGTCACATTAAAAATATATAGCACTCCAACAAAGTAGTAAGATTATAAAACTTTAATAACTTATAAATATATACAAAAACAAAAACAGTAATAACATATAAACATTTTTAGGGAAAAACAACGAAGTAGCGGTCGGCTGTGCGAATAGTCCCAACGCAGCACAACGTCCAGATTTCTGGCGTGGGGCGTCGCGGGGGGTGGGTCATCAGTAGCAAACTGTTGTGCGAATAGTTCCAAGGCAGCAGAACGATGGCACCAAGGTGATGTCCAGTAAGTTGCCGCACTGGTTTTGGTATCCTACAATGCTGCTCCGAATAAAGGCGGGGGAGGCGGCGTGAACGGGCCTCTCCAGGTGGAGTGTCATCTGTTGTAGTGGGGCGCCCCTTTACCGTTTCAGTTGCCATTCCGTCCGTTTTTGGTCCACTGTGTCAAAAGCCGCAATTCAGCTGAGTTGCGCCCACTCTTGCGGTGCAGCGATAGGCGGCTGTCACAGGACTCTCAAAATGGCGGCAGGCTCTTTTCTTTTTGGGCCTGGTCCACTGAAATGGCCCTGGGACACCTTGGAAATCGGACGCTTGTCTGCTAGGTCTAGGAACCCCATTCTCGAAAGCGTCCCCTCCGCCTTGAGGATTTATCAAAAGTTTTGGGGGCCCCCGACTCCTGTAGGCTTCTGGCGGGGAGCGGTTGCCATGATTGCTCACGGAATGACCACGACGGAGCTACGAGATGGTGGTGCTCTAATGCTGAAGCCAGCTTCAGTCTGAAACATCCAGAAACAAGGTGGGGCTTTCATCGTTTGGGAAAAAAAAAAGTTTTCATCCAATGAAAAGTGTTGTTTTTAGGTCATATGATCAAGCCTTCCATCATTAGGAAACCAAAAGTAAAATGAACCAATGAAAAGTTTTATAAACAAGTCACATGACCTGTTATGCGGCATAGGGTATAAAATGCGGAGAAAATACGTTGGCACGTGAGGCGGCGTCAGTAGCGGACCGATGTGCGAATAGGCCGAAGGCAATACAACGCGCCAAGATCCGGATGGCACCGAGGTGGTGTCCAGCAAGTTGCAGCACTGGTGTGGCCATCCTACAATGCTGAAAGTCGGCGTGGGGCGCCCCGTTGGCCTGTGAGTTTGCGTCAGTAGCGGACCGATGTGCGAATAGGCCGAAGGCAGCACAACGCGCCAAGATCCGGATGGCACCGAGGTGGTGTCTAGTAAGTTGCCGCACTGGTGTGGCCATCCTACAATGTTGAAAGTCGGCGTGGGGCGCCCCGTTGGCCTGTGAGATGGCGGCAGTAGCGGACCGATGTGCGAATGGGGCCAAAGGCAGCGCAACAATATTTTCGGAATAGAAGACACCACAAGGCGCTGAGATGCCAAGATCCGGATGGCACCGAGGTGGTGTCTAGCAAGTTGTGGCACTGGTGTGGCCATCCTACAATGGCAAAAGTCGGCGTGGGGCGCCCTGTTGGCCTGTGAGATGGTGTCAGTAGCGGACTGATGTGCGAATGGGGCCAAAGGCAGCGCAACAATATTTTCTGACTGACACCACAAGGCGCTGAGATGCCAAGATCCGGATGGCACCGAGGTGATGTCTAAGTTGCGGACCGATGTGCGAATGGGGTCAAAGGCAGCGCAACAATATTTTCTGTATGGAAGATACCACTAGGCGTTGAGATGCCAAGATCCGGATGGCACCGAGGTGATGTCTAGCAAGTTGCTGTACTGGTGTGGTCATCCTACAATGCTGAAAGTCGGCGTGGGGCGCCCCATTAGCCTGTGAGATGGCGTCAGTAGCGGACCGATGTGCGAATAGGCCGAAGGCAGCACAACGCGCCAAGATCCGGATGTCACCGTGGTGGTTTCATAGTTGAGAGGCACTTCATCTGCAGTGGGGCGCCGAGATCCGGATGGCACCGAGGTGATGTCTAGCAAGTTGCTGTACTGGTGTGGTCATCCTACAATGCTGAAAGTCGGCGTGGGGCGCCCCATTAGCCTGTGAGATGGCGTCAGTAGCGGACCGATGTGCGAATGGGGCCAAAGGCAGCGCAACAATATTTTCTGAAGAGAAGACACCAAGAGGCGCTGAGATTCCAAGATCCGGATGGCACCGAGGTGGTGTCTAGCAAGCTATGCAGTTGAGTTGTGTGCGCACTTGCGGCGAATAGGTCGAAGGCAGCATAACAATGTTTTCTGAATAGAAGACACCACAAGGCGTTGAGATTCGGTTACCACCGAGGTGATGTCTAGCAAGTTGCCGCACTGGTGTGGCCATCCTACAATACTGCTCCGAATAACGGCGTGGGGTGCCCGAAGGGGGGGGGGGGAGGCGGCGTGAACGGGCCTTCCTAGGTGGAGGCTCATCTGCTGTAGTGGGGCGCCCCTTTACCGTTTCAGTTGCCATTCAGCTGAGTTTCGGCTGCTCTTGATGCTACAGCGACAGGCGGCTGCAACAGGACTCTCAAAATGGCGGCCTGTTCTTTGGATTTGGGCCTGGTCCACTAAAATGGCCCTGGGACACCTTAGAACTCGGACGCTCGATTTTTTTTTCCTTTCCTGTACATGCAAAAAAAGGTAAATGCCCGGTACGTTACACGCTTCATCTGCCACGATGAACTCTCCAGAGGAACCGAAAAAAAATATAGTTATGGTAACTATACCATGCATCGTCATATGGAGAGGTGGCACCAATTAATTATAGTGCTGCATAAAAGAGAGATTTGGAGGAGAACCCCTGACCTGCTAGTACATTCATCAAAGAAGTGGCACTGACAGCATCAGAGGGAAGGGAAACGGTCCCAAATATTTAGAAGAACTTTGGAAAGATTAAAATGACATGTTTAGATTGTGGCAAATTAATTTCATGTGGACAGATGAGTGTTACTCTAATAAATACAGCATATGAACATCATCATAGTCGATGGTTTGTAGAGACATTTTGACTATATCCTGGACCTGCCCGTCCTCGCCCAAAATGGCGCCGGAATAAATGGGACTCGTAACTCCTTGTTGTGTACTGGTTGCAGAACCTTGAAATCACGAGATACGTATGCAGTTTTGAAGCACATGGCGGGCGGGGACGAGAATTGATTGAATATTTCGACATCCCTATTGATATTAAGTTCTGATGTGTTATTGATTACTGTACTATTGAAAGTTCGAATTAACGTCACCCATGGTACTTGCCCGCAAATGTATATCTAGATAATTTTATTGTAACTGGCCCTGTCGTATTTTAATTATAAAATGTACGTCCACCGATTCCGTAACTGTTAGACACCTTAGTTCTTGCAACCTAATGGCCCGCCCGTTACGTTCCTCTACAGTGTAAATGTCTACTCATCATATACGATTACAGTTTGCTCCGTGGCCGGCCCACGTGGTTATAGGCTCGTATTTGTATAATGAAATTTTCACAATAAAGGTTTTTAAAAGAAAACATGGTAGTAGTATATACATTGGTAAAGTTTTTAATAATAGTCACTGTTTTAGAATCATTAAAAGGCAAGTGAAATAAAGCAGACCAATTACATGAAGGGTAAAAGGTATAATACGAAGGAACGCAGTAAAGATAAATGGTCAAGGGCTGTTGTGTTTTCTATTCCTGCAACATAAAGTGATCGATAAGAATCTCATATTCAGGCGTATCGGCGACTAAGACAGCAGGTCGACCCTCTTTTGCTCAACGGCTCCGTCATGGGACGAAGAAACGCTCTTTTTCTCGAAAAAAGAATATATTTTACTTGCAGGACAGTTGTAAATTTTCCGGGAAAGTACATTAGCCTGGAACATTATAACATATATTTAAGAAAAAATAATGTTCGGAAGTAATAAAAAGCGTAATTTTTAGGTCATATGACCAAGCCTTTCATCATTAGAATAAGAAAAGTAAAATGAACCAATGAAAAGTTTTATTAACAAGTCACATGACTTGTTATGCTTACGTTACGCGCTGCGCGCCCCGGATGACTTCCGGATGCGCTAACGCGGCGCGTCATATGACGCATTACGCGACAACACAACCCCTTTCAGCAGGCTAAATAGTTCTGTTAAATGACAACAGAAGGGACAGGCAACAAGAACCATTAGTCAAAGAGGGGAGGGCTAGTTCTTCTCTACCGGGTTACATTGGGGCGCTACCGGAACTGATCGAATTGGTAGTCTACAGTGTTTCTGGATGTTTCAGACTGAAGCTGGGGTTAGCATGAGAGCAGTACCATTTCGTAGCTCCGTCGTGGCCATTCCGCAACCAATCATGGCAGCCGCTCTTTATCGTTATTTTGGGCGGGGTGGGTGGCGGAGCCGAGCTGTTTTGCAGCCATCATTGTGTGGAGTTCAGTTCATTTCACTAGTTTTGTATTTGTCATGAGGGGTTGTTCCTAATGTTTCTATTTTAGCGAGGTAAAAAAGAGATCCCGTTAGTGGCCTACTGATTTTGCTCGATTCCTTTTCTTTTTTTTTTTACACGATTTTTCGTTATCTGCAAAGACTAAACAGAGTATTGCGACTCTGTGTTTGTTTGTAAATAGAGAATGAACCAAAGAGAACCAATTCTAAAACAGTAAATACTTGGATAACAATCAATCAAATGGAGAGAGAAGCAGGCACGACGTATTACAACGGGGGCAAAGGCCTGCGTTAACTACCCTTCACTATGTGCAAAGAGAGAGTACTCCTAATAGAAATGAGGGGGGGGGACACCATTCAAAGCAGATCAGTGTGCATAAACACGAAAATGTTTTCACTTACCACGTACTTGACATTCGACAGCTTATGATATTTGCTATTAAAAAACCATTGAAATTCACTGAAAAAACCATAGGTTATAGACCATATATAGTTAGGAATTAGCATTTACAAAACCTTGAAAATTCACTGAAAAAACCATAGGTTATAGACCATATATAGTTAGGAATTAGCATTTAAAAAACCTTATTTTACTCACACAAAACCATTGAAATTCCATATATAGTTAGTTGCACTAACTATATATCGCGCACCCGCAATCCACTGCTGATGATGTCACATATTACATCATTCATGACATGGTCAGTGACATCACTGATGACATCACTGATGACATCTCAAATGACATCACTGATGACATCACTGATGACATCTCATTTGACATCAATGACCACATCACTGATGATATCATTCATGTGACAATACAATCCATCTCCTCATATTTTAATATAACCTCTGTTTCACCCAGTGTTAAATACAGAGTATAATTTTTGAAACCATTGACACACCAATACTAGTTACTACATATGTACTCACTGATTCCTACGTCTACACACACATTCACTCATTCACCCATACAATCATTCATACATACAATCACTCATCTTTACAACACTATCATATGCACTCATACACCTATACAGACACTCACACTCTGCCACTCATCCATGGAGTTACTCACACACCTAGTCAGTCCTGTAAAGAATCAATCACACTTCCATTTTCTTGTCTATACAGTTAAACATAGAGCACCTTATATTTTCAAACATATACTAACACATACTTACCTTGTTATACAATCATTGATATAAGTACACATTGATCTGCACAGAGTCACACACCTCCCAGCCAGCCACACACACACTCAGTCTCCCATACAAATACTTGGACAATCAATCAATAACCCATATAGTTACTCATATAGCTATTGATCAACACATGCAACAGTTTACAGAACAATAGACATAATGATGCACAAATTAAGACAGTTTAGTCACTAACCCATGCACTCAGTGAGACACATTTAATCACTCACTCATACAGTCAGTCATGCACCTACTAAATCCTTCATCCAGATACTTCTACATCCACTCATTCTTCAATATGTAAGACATATTTTAACTTTACAGAAACATACAGTCACTGGATGTTGTCATCAGTGATGTCATCAGTGATGTCATTTGAGATGTCATCAGTGATGTCATCAGTGATGTCACTGACCATGTCATGAATGATGTAATATGTGACATCATCAGCAGTGGATTGCGGGTGCGCGATATATAGTTAGTGCAACTAACTATATATGGAATTTCAATGGTTTTGTGTGAGTAAAATAAGGTTTTTTAAATGCTAATTCCTAACTATATATGGTCTATAACCTATGGTTTTTTCAGTGAATATATATATATATATATATGTATATATATATATATATATATATACATATATATATATATATATGTGTATATATATATATATATATATATATATATATATATATATATATATATATATATATATATATATATATATATATATATATATATATATATATATATATATATATATATATATATCCAAAACCAAAGAGCTGCCCTTATGAGGAGCCTCGGAGGAAGGTTGAAAGTCTTTATTGCAGGATTTAGCAGCACAGAACAGCAAACAGAGTTTCTCATCAAGAATAAAACCCAACGCGTTTCGAACTGGAAAGTTCTTGCTCACGGGCTCAGGAAGTGCAATTGGCAAATGTTTGAATTGGAACGCCCTGATAAGTACATCTAGCCCCGCCTCTTGTTGAGTGCTGCATAGCATGCTGGGGCCTGTAGTTCCGCTTCGTTAAACCCCAGTGGGTACTGCCATCTGACACCGTAGTAATCCATAATAACTCCTATGCAGGTGAAGAAGATCTCAGTTGTGACCATGCTGCTGTCTTTTTCAATTCTGCAACGCAACCTTTAGCCTCACAGCGCTCCACACTTAGAAGCGCTGAATCTGCCTGGGATCAGCAGCGGGCTCCTCGCGACCGGACACGGCCGCTTTTACATCCAAAACCAAAGAGCTGCCCTTATGAGGAGCCTCGGAGGAAGGTTGAAAGTCTTTATTGCAGGATTTAGCAGCACAGAACAGCAAACAGAGTTTCTCATCAAGAATAAAACCCAACGCGTTTCGAACTGGAAAGTTCTTGCTCACGGGCTCAGGAAGTGCAATTGGCAAATGTTTGAATTGGAACGCCCTGATAAGTACATCTAGCCCCGCCTCTTGTTGAGTGCTGCATAGCATGCTGGGGCCTGTAGTTCCGCTTCGTTAAACCCCAGTGGGTAATGCCATCTGACACCGTAGTAATCCATAATAACTCCTATGTAGGTGAAGAAGATCTCAGTTGTGACCGTGCTGCTGTCTTTTTCAATTCTGCAACGCAACCTTTAGCCTCACAGCGCTCCACACTTAGAAGCGCTGAATCTTCCTGGGATCAGCAGCGGGCTCCTCGCGACCGGACACGGCCGCTTTTACATCCAAAACCAAAGAGCTGCCCTTATGAGGAGCCTCGGAGGAAGGAAGGAACTTTCCCACAACAGCAGCACCCACATGGGTTATATTTATGGTTTGGATTGCTAATACCATAAGACATTGTGGCAGTTGCCCAATCAGGCGAGAGATCTTGCTCACGAGGGCGGGACTCCGTTTAATAAACAGCAGGTGTTTCAAACTACTGGTGCTAGTGTGGTGATTTGGAATGGCTCGTGAACAAGGATGGATTTCTGAAACGCGTTGAGCCTAGAATGTTTTTATTATGTCAGTCTGGGTAACAGTAGCATGCTGGTGACCTCACTGTATGAGGATACGTTTTCGGGAGCGGCATTCTCAGCAAGGGCAACTTTGTATGTTTGGATTTGTTTGCGGCTTGGCCCAAGCCGCGAGGATGCCCCGCCGTGATTCAGCGGACCTGCGGTGTCGGGAGAATCCGGTGCCGCGCACAGGACGATCACGCTTACCAGGGAGTGTTCTGTTGATTGCAGCAGGCTCTGCATATCCAGCTGACATTTACCCACTTGGGATATGAATTTTGACATTTACTTTCCCACAACAGCAGCACCCACATGGGTTATATTTATGGTTTGGACTGCTAATACCATAAGACATTGTGGCAGTTGCCCAATCAGGCGAGAGATCTTGCTCATGAGGGCGGGACTCCGTTTAATAAACAGCAGGTGTTCCAAACTACTGGTGCTAGTGTGGTGATTTGGAATGGCTCGTGAACAAGGATGGATTTCTGAAACGCGTTGAGCCAAGAATGGTTTTATTATGTCAGTCTGGGTAACAGTAGCGTGCTGGTGACCTCACTGTATGAGGATACGTTTTCGGGAGCGGCATTCTCAGCAAGGGCAACTTTGTATGTTTGGATTTGTTTGCGGCTTGGCCCAAGCCGCGAGGATGCCCCGCCGTGATTCAGCGGACCTGCGGTGTCGGGAGACTCCGGCGCCGCGCACAGGACGATCACGCTTACCAGGGAGTGTTCTGTTGATTGCAGCAGGCTCTGCATATCCAGCTGACATTTACCCACTTGGGATATGAATTTTGACATTTACTTTCCCACAACAGCAGCACCCACATGGGTTATATTTATGGTTTGGACTGCTAATACCATAAGACATTGTGGCAGTTGCCCAATCAGGCGAGAGATCTTGCTCACGAGGGCGGGACTCCGTTTAATAAACAGCAGGTGTTCCAAACTACTGGTGCTAGTGTGGTGATTTGGAATGGCTCGTGAACAAGGATGGATTTCTGAAACGCGTTGAGCCAAGAATGTTTTTATTATGTCAGTCTGGGTAACAGTAGCGTGCTGGTGACCTCACTGTATGAGGATACGTTTTCGGGAGCGGCATTCTCAGCAAGGGCAACTTTGTATGTTTGGATTTGTTTGCGGCTTGGCCCAAGCCGCGAGGATGCCCCGCCGTGATTCAGCGGACCTGCGGTGTCGGGAGAATCCGGCGGCGCGCACAGGACGATCACGCTTACCAGGGAGTGTTCTGTTGATTGCAGCAGGCTCTGCATATCCAGCTGACATTTACCCACTTGGGATATGAATTTTGACATTTACTTTCCCACAACAGCAGCACCCACATGGGTTATATTTATGGTTTTGACTGCTAATACCATAAGACATTGTGGCAGTTGCCCAATCAGGCGAGAGATCTTGCTCACGAGGGCGGGACTCCGTTTAATAAACAGCAGGTGTTCCAAACTACTGGTGCTAGTGTGGTGATTTGGAATGGCTCGTGAACAAGGATGGATTTCTGAAACGCGTTGAGCCAAGAATGTTTTTATTATGTCAGTCTGGGTAACAGTAGCGTGCTGGTGACCTCACTGTATGAGGATACGTTTTCGGGAGCGGCATTCTCAGCAAGGGCAACTTTGTATGTTTGGATTTGTTTGCGGCTTGGCCCAAGCCGCGAGGATGCCCCGCCGTGATTCAGCAGACCTGCGGTATCGGGAGAATCCGGCGCCGCGCACAGGACGATCACGCTTACCAGGGAGTGTTCTGTTGATTGCAGCAGGCTCTGCATATCCAGCTGACATTTACCCACTTGGGATATGAATTTTGACATTTACTTTCCCACAACAGCAGCACCCACATGGGTTATATTTATGGTTTGGACTGCTAATACCATAAGACATTGTGGCAGTTGCCCAATCAGGCGAGAGATCTTGCTCACGAGGGCGGGACTCCGTTTAATAAACAGCAGGTGTTCCAAACTACTGGTGCTAGTGTGGTGATTTGGAATGGCTCGTGAACAAGGATGGATTTCTGAAACGCGTTGAGCCAAGAATGTTTTTATTATGTCAGTCTGGGTAACAGTAGCGTGCTGGTGACCTCACTGTATGAGGATACGTTTTCGGGAGCGGAATTCTCAGCAAGGGCAACTTTGTATGTTTGGATATATATATATATATATATATATATATATATATATTATTCTGTATGTATATATATTACCAACTGGCGGTCACCAGTAGGTATATATAGTTAGGACCTAGTTACCATAGTAAATTCCGAACATTCTATTGGGAATAACTTTGGCGCCGATTGAGGGATCTGCCTGTAATTTTCCTTAAATTTGCCTCGCTCCACTCTGCTCCTTCCCTGAACGTTTTGGGGGGATTCGTCAAGCGGGGGCCGAGAAAAAAGGGGGGTCCCAAAACGTGTTTTCCCCATGTTCATTTCCATAGGGACATTCTGTCAAGGCTACAGCTCGAACGGTTGAACGGAATTACACCAGATTTGGCAAAATGGTAGGGACTGGTATGCAGCAGTGCCTTTTGTATGTTTGGTGTAAATCCCTCCAGTAGTTCTTGAGAAAATTGAATTTGAAATTTTTCAAATGGCATTTTCTATGGGACCTTTAGACACGGCTACAGCCCGAACGGCTGAACGGAATTACACCAAACTTGGCAAAATGGTAGGGACAGGTATGCAGTAGTGCCTTTTCTATATTTGGTGAAAAAATCCCTCCAGTAGTGGTTGAGAAAATTGAATTTGAGCAAATTATATATCTATATGCGCTCACCGTATGCGCACCGTACGTGCACGAGCGAGTTTCTGATTGGCTGGCAGTCGACTGTCAACATTCCAAACTGTCCAAACCAGGAAGTGTTGGCCACCATCTTGTTTTTCAGGAGAACTGAGGCACAAGAGAGCCCAAAACAAGAGTGGAAAACACAAAAAGGGGGCAGGGTAGAGACCCCCCAACCCTCTAGCCCTTCTCAGGGGGTCCCAAAAGGACCCCCAAGGGCAAACAAAAAAAAATCAAAAAAATCACGGGGTACGCGCACCGTACACGTACGGTACGCGTACCGTGCGCGTACCCCACGATTTAAAAATATATTTTTTTTTTTTGCACTTGGTGGTCCATCTGGGACCCCCTGAGAAGGGCTAGGGGGTCAGGGGGTCTCAACTCTGTCTCAACCCTGCCCCCTTTTCACGTTTTCCACTCTTGTTTTGTGCTCTCTTGTGCCTCACTTCTCCTGAGAAACAAGATGGCTGCTCAGGTGGTCCCAGAAGGATAATAACATATATAAACGTTATCCGCTAATAGAATTAGCATTTACAAAACCTTTGAAATTTATTGAAAAAAAATATAGGTTTCACGCCTGATATAGTTAGGAATTAGCATTTAAACCTTGCAAATTCACTGAAAAAACCATAGGTTTCAAGCCTTATATAGTTAGGAATTAGCATTTAAAAAACCTTGCAAATTCACTTAAAAAAACATAGGTTTCAGGCCTTATATAGTTAGGAATTAGCATTTTAAAAACCTTGCAAATTCACTTAAAAAACGATAGGTTTCAAGCCTTATATAGTTAGGAATTAGCATTTAAAAAACCTTGCAAATTCACTTAAAAAACCATAGATTTCAGGCCTTATATAGTTAGGAATTAGCATTTTAAAAACCTTGCAAATTCACTTAAAAAACCATAGGTTTCAGGCCTTATACAGTTAGGAATTAGCATTTAAAAAAACATTGAAATTGCTCCTATATAGTTAGTTATACTAACTATATTTCGCGCACCCGCAATCCACTGCTGATTATGTCACATATTACATCATTCATGACATGGTCAGTGACATCACTGATGACATCTCAAATGACATCACTGATGACATCACTGATGACATCTCATTTGACATCACTGATCACATCACTGATGATATCATTCATGTGATAATACGATGCCCCTCCTCACACTCTAATATAACCTTTGACACAACCAGTGTTAAATACAGAGTACCATTCTTGAAACCATTGACACACCAATACCAGTTACTACATACGCACTCACTGATTCCTAGGTCTACACACACATTCACTCATTCACCCATAGAATCACTCATACATACAGTCACTCATCAATACAACACTATCATATGCACTCATACACCTATACAGACACTCACACACTGCCACTCATTCATGGAGTTACTCACACACCTAGTCAGTCATGCAAAGAATCAATCACACTTCCATTTCCTCAACTATACAGTTATACACACAACACCTTACTTATTCAAACATATACTAACACATACTTACTCTCTTATACAATCACTGATACAAGTACACAATGATCCATACAGCCACTCGCACATTCACTGGCTCTCATGTATAGTCATTTATATATGCCAACTCTCACATGTACTGTGTTTTACATATGTACTTACTTGGACATGTAGCACTGAGATATCCATTCACTCACCAACACACCCATGCACACAGTCAACCGCCCATATAGCTGTTTCCACATGCACTCTTGAACTCACACACCTAGTGAATCAACTGCTCACACATCTATGCACAGAGTCACACACCTCCCAGCCTCCCATACACACACTCAGTCTCCCATTCAAATACTTGGGCAACCAATCAATAACCCATATAGCCACTCATATAGCTACTGATCAACACATGCAGCAGCTTACACAACAACAGACATACTGATGCACACATTCAGTTTAGTCACTAACCCATGCATTTAGTAAGACACATTTAATCACTCACTCATACAGTCAGTCACGCACCTACTAAATCCTTCATCCAGACACTTATACATCCACTCATTCTTCAATATGTAAAACATATTTAAACTTTACAGAAACACACAGTCACTGGATGATGTCATCAGTGATGTCATCAGTGATGTCAAATGAGATGTCATCAGTGATGTCATCAGTGATGTCACTGACCATGTCATGAATGATGTAATATGTGACATCATCAGCAGTGGATTGCGGGTGCGCGACATATAGTTAGTACAACTAACTATATGGGAGCAATTTCAATGGTTTTTTAAATGCTAATTCCTAACTATATAAGGCCTGAAACCTATGGTTTTTTAAGTGAATATATATATATATATATTCATATATATATATATATATGTGTATGTATATATATATATGTATATATATATATATGTATCCAAACTAAGTTTTCGGCGAAAAGACCTCAAGCCGCTCGCAATGGTGGACCGCAGCAGGGTTGGCCAACCCCAATTAGTCCAACAAAGAAAGTCGTCTCCTACGTATTAAGACAACACGTCTTGGCCCATTTGCTTGAAAGTGAGTTTATTCAGCAAAGTCTACCCTACACATTTCGAAGCGTCTGCTTCTTGTTCACGAGTAAAGGGCATGTTCAAACCAATAAAGTTATATACAAGACATGTGACATTCCCTACACCACCAGTTAAAACAGACTTAAACGTTCTTGTGTCTTTTTCAACATTGCATACATTGAAGAGGCATAGTTATTAAACATTTTTCTGAAATCAATCAAGTCGTTTTCCAGCATCATTATTTCTATATACATGTATGGATCACTTTGTATCAAACATAACAGCGGCGTATTTCACACGGGGACTGCAATAACCATAATGCATCAGTGCGGACACAGCGGTCCCGACTTCTTAAGGTTATTTTCCCATTAGTCGTATTTACATTCGAAGCCAATCAGGGGCCTCGCTGTGTCAGTAAGTATTCAACAAACTCGTTGCGTCCCAGTGGGCACACACTTTTAGCACATTGGCGTATAAGCCACGGTCACCACACTCGCATCAACTGTTTTCACCAATTTACATATTAGCCCATGATCATAGGTGTATTAGACAGGATATCCCCCTACTTATTAGTAATATTGCCATGCCCCAGTGGGCCAATAACCCTTAATATACCACTGTTACTATACAGTGGACAATTCGCTTTCGAAAATCCTGTCATATCAAAGCGGACCTGCAAGGACTGCATACCTCACGCCCTAGTGGGCACAGTTATTGTTTATTTGTGGCACCATATCTAGATCCAAAAGTGTTTCACAGCTACTGGAAAACTAAATGTTCTTATAGTCCAAATACTTTTTAATGTCTTCTGTTAGATTTCTTAGACAACAAACAATCTGTAAAATTAGAAAAGAGAATGTACAAATTATTCAATTATAAACAGATTAATAACATACACAGAAATTACATGGATAAGAGGAGAAAAGGGTATAAAACATTGATTAAAACGTTTTTCTTTCTCAAAAGACATTTTAAAAATGACAAGCAGAGGTTGATACTCATTTACCCTAAGCCCCCCACTCCGAGCCTCTAAAGTCCATGGGAACCATATACTAGGGACCAAAACTTAAATATAAATGGGAAGGGTCATGTGGCCCCACTCTCAGAGCCTGTAAAGGCCCAGTAGACCCCATCCCTCGGGGCTGAAACATACATATAAATGGTTGGGGGCATGCAAACCCCTTCCTCGAGCTTGTAAAGGCATCGGAGACCCCATCTTCAAGGACTGTAATATAATAGTAAGTGTTGGAGGTGCTCAGTCCCCATTCCTGAGACAATTACAGCCCCGAGACCCCATCCACTGTGTGCAGGCATCACTATTAAAGGGAAACAGGGTGCGTGGCCCCCCTCTCAGACCCTATTAATGCCCTGGGGACCCTCTAATTTGTTATTCACGGCTCCTTAAAGGAGCACCCCTTAATGATGTGTAAGGACGTTTCTGTTATTTGAGCTTAATGGTGCACCAGGAATAGGGAGGGGAACCACTAAGCCTTTTTCAAAATGTTTTGGGGTCTTCAGGCCTAACTCCAAGCAGAGGGTTCACAGGACTTTCATGAGGGTCCTGCATGCTCAACTTAAAAAAAAAGAGCATTCTGAATAGCTGAGGGTTTTTTTCCCATGGTCCATCTCATAGGAGGGCCAGATGTACATCGGTTTTTGTATTTGAAAAAAAAACTGCTTTATTTAAAAGCAGTCCCAGACATGGTGGTCTGCTGAGCCCAGCAGGGCATCATACCTGGAAGGGCCTGCCATTCCCAATGGGGTTGCAAATTGCGAGAGGCTCATTAATATTCATGAGCCTCTCTATTTGCGACCCCTTAATACTGTTGTACATCCTAAATAGCGCCTCGCAAATTGCTAGTCACAAAAGACTCGCAATTTGTGAAACGCTATTTAGGCCGTCGTACATCTGGCCCTTAGTCCCCTACCCTGAATATAGTTAAAGGAAAAACAATATGAAAGTGCAGGGTAGGGATACCCTGGCTAATAGCTCTTGTGTCCTTACCAAGCTTGTGGCCCCCAAAGTTCACAGGGTGGTGCATGCTCGGCAGCGTGGCCAGCTGCCAAATATCCAAGCTCAAAGGTTGCCAAAAGCAATGAGCGGCACTCAGAACGCCAGTGTAACAAAGCCTTTTTTCGGTATGAGCAGAGTCCCAAAAGCCGATTCCTAATTCACAGCTGTTCCGTCGCCTGACGCGTTTCGAAGGAGAGACCCTTCTTCTTCAGAGGCTTTCAAAACAGAAAAGATCGCATGCAGTTCCAGTCTCAGTCTCTTTCTTAAATGCCATATTCCACACCCTAACTGGGCTGCTTCTTAAAGACTGCGGGCATTGTGTAGCCTGTAGTCCCAGTATTTCTGCCACTGATGGCTGCATTCATTTCTGTGGGATAACCTGTACCAGCCCTCCGATGGGCCTCAGCCTCTGAAGAAGAAGGGCAATATGATCAAAACGAATGTAGACTGAGAGCGGTGCCCCGATTGCTGAGGTATTTGGCAGTTTGGGCAGGACTGTTCCCATGAAGCCCAGGGTCAAGGCTGATTTGCATATAGCCATGTCTGAACTGGGGTAGTGTGGTGAGCAAAAAAACAATGGATATAGGGCCAGATCTCTGTACTGGGGTGAATGTATGACATTGTTCTGCATTCTGTCCATCAACTGTTGTTTTTGCATTTGTCAACCCGAGTGGGACGGGTATGCTCAGACGTGAGTCCTGTGCTCTCCACGCCACTGGAGTCAAGCTATCCTGGCTGAAGATGGCTGATAGCCAGAAACCGGTCCTAGGATGCTTGATTCCGGTCCAGGGAAGACATGGCTTGGCAGTTCGGGCTAGACTGTTCCCATGAGGCACAGGGTCAAGGCTGATTTGCATATAGCCATGTCTGAACTGGGGTGGGGTGGTGAGCAAAAAAACTATGGATTTCGGCCCAGATATCTGTACTGGGGTGAATGTATGACATTGTTCTGCATTCTGCCCATCAACTGTTGTTTTTGCGTGAATTAGGAATCAGCTTTTGGGACTCGGCTCATACCGAATAAAGGCTTTGTTATCCTGGTGTTCTGAGTGCTGCTCATTGCTTTTGGCAACCTTTGAGCTTGGATATATATATATTTTTTTTCCCAACCCTGCATTACTCCTGCAGGATCGGGGGAAAAAAAGTAAATGACGGCTACAATTTAAAAATGAAAATGACCAGGGTTTTAACATTTCATTGAATATTTGGTGAGGGGACCCCCATCCCCCTAGGCCTGCAGTTTCAAACAAAGAGGAGGTGGGTGCAGCCTCCCTCTCCGAGCCTGAAAAGGCCATAGGGACCATATCCCCGGCACCAAAACATAAATACATATGGGAAGGGGCATGCGGTCCCGCTCCACGAGCCTGTAAAGGCCCAGGGGACCCCATATCCCTTGGGGCCAAAACATAAATATAAAGGGTGGGGTGCAGCCAACCCCCTTCCTCAAGTTTTTAAAGGCCTCTGAGACCCATCTCTTGGGACTGAAATATATTAGTAAGTGTGGGAGGTGCGTAGATCCCTTCCTGGGACAATCACAGTTCCAGGGGCCCCATACCCTGGGGCCCAGTATCACTAATAAAGGGAGCCTTTTAGTGCCCTGGGGACCCTATCCTCAGGGGCCGGCTTCAGTTCTGCTGTCCCAGGGGAGCCCAAACCCAGGACACCAGCAGTTTATTTAAAAAGTTAGACATGTACTTTTAACTTTTCCATTTCCTGGTAGATGAAGCACTTCAGAATTCGTTTTTCGCTGCAGTGATGTCAACCTCTCCCATAGCATGAAATAGAGTTACCTTATTATATTTAATAAGTGAAAACATTCAGTTGAAAACATGTTGGAAAGTCAAGTTTGGTATCAAAAGAATTATTTAAAACCCTCTTTAATGATAACATTTGAATTTAATGCACAATTCTAAAAATTAGCATTTTCTTGTATCACCCATTTGGTGCCTGCAGTCTGCATCCTTGGTAACATCACTAGGTATAGCTGGCAGTTGGTCTTTGTGTATTACCCCCAAACACTGAGGCAAAGGGAGAATAGGTGTTGGCAGGATGGGCTATCTCTGACTTGATCCGGGTGCAGAACTGTCACCTACCACACTTGCATATAAGAAAGCCTCAGCACACTCACAAAGGGTTTCATACCAGTTTATTATGCACCCCAACACGCAGGGGCCCCAGCCAAGGAGGCCAGATATTATAAACACTTCTGGGGTGGGCACCTCTAGAAACCTTTCCTACTTCAAAGATGGCGGCAAATATAAATATTGGACCCTCTGACACAACTCTTCAGTACACTAATGTACCTGTGGATACTAGAGAAGAAGAACACTCCGCTGCCCTGCTGCGTAAGGCCTGCCAAGCTTGCTAAGAAGGAAGACTGAACCTGCAGTGTTCATCCTAGGCTGAAGTGAATCCAAGGGTCAGCTCAATGGCCTCTTTTTCCGAGCTACAGGAATATCACAAACTCCTGAATACTCCCTGCAACTGCCCAGCTGACCTGCTGCACCGGACCTGCCTGGACCTGCAACTGGACATGCCTCAGCTTGGCTGGCCTATGATGGGCTAGTCTTGACCACGAACAATCCATTTCCACCCATGCCTTCTGCCAATGCAAAGCTCCAATGAACTCGACACTTTGCACTACTGTGACTGCAAGCGTTGACCGTCAATGCAAGATCTGCATTTTGCGCTACAATGACAGCCTACAGTGGCCGGCAATGCAAAACATCCACAATGACTGCAAAAGCCAACAGGTTCTTTGCACTACAGAGATGACAATCCACGACACCCGGCCTGCTCTTCACCCTTTCGTAATGATGCTCCTGATGGCCCACTCCACTACTAACTGAAATCTTTGCACTAGATTTTTTGAGGTAACTCTCAGCGTGGCTAAGCTGGTGCCTGTATCTAGCCTGCACTCTATCGAGGTGGGCCTGAACTTGTGGCTTTCACCTCGTCTCGTGTAACCACATAGCCCTGAGTGGCGCTATGTGCTTTTTGGTGTTATAGTTACCTTAAATCTTTAATGTTGCATATCTCCATTTCTACTGTTGACATTTTTGACGTTTTGGTCTCAAATTGTTTATTACATTTTACTCTATTTTTCTAAATTGGTGTGGGATTTTTATGGTGTTGTGCTTTCATTTCATTACTGTTTGAAGTGCTGCATAAATACTCTACACATTGCTCCTAAGTAAAGGCTGCATGCACAGGTTAATTTGGAGTTTGCTTGCGTTTCACCTTGACAAGAATTGTGGCTGCTGCCTGAGTAGGGTTTCAACCTCCTCACCCAGTAACCCAATATCCTACAGTTATCTTGCATAATTTTATGAAAATCAGGTAATATGAATCTTTCAAACTGCTAAGTGATAGCTAGTGGTGTAAGAGGAGTGCACATTTTTCTTTTTAATTGCAACATTTGACAGCATTTACAGACTGCATGCTTTGGTAAGGATGCAGGATTTTGTCATGTATGCACAACTATGAAAGCACACAAAAATCGTTGGAAAAATAAAGTTTGTTAGATGTTACTAAAACCTAAATCTTTTTTCAAAGATAATTCTCCCAGTGAGATTTGTGTATTTCTCCATTAATCATATTTGTGTCGGTCTGTGTGGATCTTGAATCTTGTGTAAACTTAGAAAAACTTTCAAAGTTTTGAAAATAAATCCTTAAAGTTATGTGTCGTTGTCATGGACAAGGTGTGGGTTGATAGAGAACGAAGGCGGAAATTCTAGGTTGCCTGCAGCCCTTAGGGTAACTGATAATCTATTCTCATCATTTGCTCCTGTGTACACATTGAAATATGTTTAGTGCAGAGATAACTTAATTGTACGGATTTTTCTGCAAACACTTTTATCACACTTTCTACTTGCATTAACACAGGAAAAATATTTAAGAGTTGCAGTGCAACATATTGTGAATGAACTTGTACGATGCCCACCTCTTGTCTTTAGACTTTGCATGCTGCGTAAAACTGTTCTGTAAATCGTGGTATACAGGGGTGCACCGCAGGCTCGTGCAGTCCTCGCAGCGCAGGGGGTCCCTCGGTCCTTCAGTGGGACCTCATTTAGCCCAAGGTCTGTGAATATTTGTGAGATATGGGAGACTGAGGGGGCCTTTCACCCATTCTGCAAGGAGGACCCATCTGTTTTGCGTTACACCACAGCTGATATAACGTTCGGTATTAATCTTAAATGTTGGAAATAAACAGTGTTTCTTTTTAAATTTAGCCACTGACCTGAACAAATAGTATTGATGTAAAATAAACACAAAGGGGCTTATTTACAAGCCCCTTGCACCTCCGGTATGTTACTTGTTCCTATTTTAACCCTATCCATGCTGATGACGGAACTGCTCCGTCATCAGCCACGGTGGCACTGTGCTGATGACGGAGCGGTTCCATCATGGCCCGGCCGCCGCACCTACGCGGCGCTGATTTTGCGCCTGCGCGGCGCATTCTATTAAGCGGGCGGGGCCATGACGGAACCGCTCTGTCATGAGCACAGCTCAACCGCGGCTGGTGACGGAGTGGTTCCATCACCAGCATGCGCCCGCCGTGTGGCCCCCCCGCCTCCTTAGCGCTGCGGTGGAATAGCCGCCGCAGCGATGTGGTTAAAACCGGCGCACCGGCGGTGCAAGGCGTTTGTAAATAAGCGACAGAATCTGCAAGTAGGAATGCTTGCTTTAAAGATACAGCTGATGCAGTGGTGGGAGAAAAGCTGTAGTGTGTGGTGATTCACGGAAGAAAGTTATTTTAGCCATCGTTACAGTGACTCACTAGTCAGTCAATGATGACCTTAGTTTTCATATTCATTCATCTTTAAAGCTTAGCAACTGTGCCCTACAGACATAAACAGATGTGTGTCCCTTACAATCCACAAATAAAGTGTTTTTGTTGTCGATTGTTCCTTAGAGCCACAGTATCTTGTAGTCATCAGTCAGATCATTTAAGATAGTCCTTATTTCAGAGGTATTTTCTATTTACAAGCCCCTAACGCCACCACAACGTCATATTTTAGGACGCTAAGGTGGCAATAGGGGCTTTGCCTTATTTGCAAGGCAGCGTTAAGCAACTTAATGTGGCTTAATGCAGCCTTGTCATGCTATACTTAGTGTGAAAGGGAGGGCAATGGGTGTTGCAGGGGGCGTTCCACCCCCTGCAACAGGTGCCCCTTCCTGCACATAAACAATCATTAAAAAAAAGACGTTTTGCAACTACTATGCATGCTGCATTAGGCAGCACACATGGGGGCATATTCTCAAGGAGCTATCACTGACTTAAAAGCACTTTATCACAGCCAAAGTCATGATAAATGTATCGCCCCATTCACAAGCTGGTGCTAACAGCCCATTTCACCAGTTTACCTGCGATAGCAGCCGCAAAAAACATCGCCACAGTTGACCCCCACAACTATTGCTAATGAGATGCAGAGTAGGCGTTCCCGAGCAACAAGCACCGACAACACCACTCCGCCAGATCGGCGATAAGACCACAAAACATGCAATAAGGCGCGTTAGAAACAGGAAACCAACACCTGCTCTGACCTGATGTAAAGTCGGACCACAGCCTGCACCACAGACGGGAGCCCAGCCCAGAGCCACACCTGAAGAACAAAAGATGCCATGAAGCCACTCATCACACAGCCCGTACACCCAAGAGGGACACAACACCCACCAGAACCACCCCCAGGCCCCCCGCCCCAGGCCCCCCAGGCAAAGACACGGCACATCGACTACACGGAATCATGTACCAAACATTCTGCCTGAATGTTGCACAATCACATCTGGTTACATGCATTTGTCAACACAAAAATGAGCATCACACATTCACCTTCGAAGCAACAAGGGAACATTTATTAAAACGAACACAGAACAGAAATGAATAAACATGGCGGCACCCCTGGGACACTCTGTAGGTCACAGCTTGCAAGACAAAAATCATGATGAGAAGGTGTGTCCGGCACACATCAAGGGACAGAGAGAGAGCGAAGGAGAGAGAGAGGGAGAAAAAGATAGACGGACAGAGAGGGGGAGAGAGAGATAGACGGACAGAGAGGGAGAGAGAGCAATAGACGGACAGAGAGGGGGAGAGAGATAGATGGACAGAGAGGGGGAGAGAGATATAGACAGACAGAGAGAAAGAGGGAGATAGAGACAGACTGACAGAGAGGGGGAGAGAGAGATAGACAGAGAGGGGGAGAGAGACACAGAGAAAAGAAGAGAGGGACAGGGAGAGAGATTGCTGATAATGTGCACCCAGGCAACACTGCTCACCTGCTGCCACCGGTGTGTCTCCAACCATGTGCCGGTATGTAGTGCAATTGACCAGGTCCCACATCGGAGACAGACCCGTCAATGGAAACAGAGCATGTAGAAATGAGGGCCCACCACGTGCCGGTCCAAGCCCCAAGCCTGGGGCCCGCGCACATGGCACCCTCCACATCATGCAGCTCCGCTCCATAGGCCCCCAGGTCTCACATTTGGTTCTGGGTCTTGGTTTCTCTTTGGAAGAGGACATACCAGTGCACCCGGCATCATCGCAGGTTGCACACCCGCTTAGCCTCATAGGTGCCACTACCTCTGTGATCCAGAGGTGGCACCACGTGGTGGTAGGGCGGTGCTGCCAGCTGGCTCAGGCCTACACTGCGGTCCAGCAGGGCACCCAAAACCTGAGCGATCCGGACCGCCAGGACAGGGCAGCATCGCAGGCTCCACACCCACTCAGCACTTAAGGTGCCCCTGCGTCAGTGCACCGAAAGTCACCGTCCCGTGGCGGTGTGCCTGTGCCGACAGCAGTGTATCCGGTGCCTAGCTAGTCATGGATCCTCTATGATTGGGTATTGTGGTGCGGATGCCATCATATCACCTCTGGGCCTGCGGCATGTGATGTCGCAGGCCCCTGGGCCTCCATGCCTACATGCACACCACACGGATACACCCCGAGAGAGGTTGGAAATTGTGTTGTGCACTGCCCTTTTTATTGGCAGGGTCATATGTGCTGTGACACATGTGTTGGATGGGTGTGGTGTGGGTGTAAACCAGCCATGAGGGAGTAGTCGTGGCATACTGACAACCATACCAGTGAGCAGCAAATCACTACAGGGGGTCCTGGCACATGTGGCGTTGTTGTCCCCCCTGGAGCGTAGGCGTAGTTGGCTGGCGTGGCGTATGCCAGTTCAGCGTAAGGGTATGAACAATGACCCGGGGCTCCGGGCGTGGTTCCATACAGGGCTGGACAAGGAAGTATGCATCAGTGCCAGGTCTTGTGGCAGCAGTGCTATGAGGATGGTGTTGAGGTCACTGAGGTCGGGAGCAGATCCTACGGTCATGTCAAACTTCCGCCCTATCTCACTGCTGCCGATCCTTTCCAAAATTTTGGAAAAGCACGGTAATTGTCAACTCTCAGCTCATGTGGAACGTTCAGGTTGTTTACACCCGTCCCAATCGGGGTTCAGAACTCATTTTTCTACCG
This sequence comes from Lissotriton helveticus, assembly GCF_964261635.1. Taxonomy (NCBI): domain Eukaryota; kingdom Metazoa; phylum Chordata; class Amphibia; order Caudata; family Salamandridae; genus Lissotriton; species Lissotriton helveticus. The sequence continues at coordinate 1,562,905,823 of NC_136061.1, forward strand.
AAACCACTTTGTTGGGGGTCACGGAGAAGTTGTGCTCCTGCTTAGACAGAGGGGAGACAACGGTGCTCATTTTACTTAACCTGAGCGCCGCATTTGATACAGTGTCACATTCCATTTTTTAAGGTCCCTCCAGTCCGCAGGAGTCGTAGGGCCTGCATTAACCTGGCTGTCCTCCTTTCTTAGAGACCGTACAGTTCAGGTTTTCTCTTCTAAATTTTTATCTACTATTAGGTCATCTACGTACAGAGTTCCCCAGGGGTCCACTCTGAGCCTGTGCTCTTTAACATTTACGTGCGACCCCTGGCATCAATTGTAGAGGATGCGGTTTTATCACTCTTCTCGTACGCCGATGGCACGCAAATCATCTTCTCCTTGTCTTCCACCAAAGAAGGGTCTCCTTCCTCTCTCCAAGTCGGTTTACGGCGGGTGTCGGAGTGGATGAGTGCTAATTTGTTGAAATTAAATGGAGAGAAAACCGAGGTGGTCATTTTAGGTAAACACAAACACCTTTGGGGTCCCCAACATTGGCCACTGGAAATGGGCACTCTCCCTCAACCGGTTACCCAAGTCGTACCTGGGGTTTATCCTCGATGACAACCTCTCAATGCGGTAACAGGTGGTTAGCGTTGCTTCCACATGCTTTACTATCCTAAGTTGGTTGCGGAAGATTATCTGGATGCTCCCTGATTCTACAAAGGGGACTGTGGTCCAGGCGCTGGTCACCTCGCGCCTGGACTACGGGAACGTTCTATACCTGGGGGGAAATCAGGAGGTGCTGAAGAAACTCCAGGTAGTCCAGAATTCCGCTGGCTGTCTTGTATGTCAGATCCCAAGGAGATCATCCATCTCTCCTGTCTTGCGGGATTTGCACTGGCTCCGCATTGAGAGTCGTATTAAATTTAAAACCTTGTGTCTGATTTTTAAAATCAATCAAGGGTCTGCCCCTATTTATCTTAGGGAGATTGTTCATCCCTATGTCCCTCTTCATCCCCTACGCTCACCCACTCAAGGCAACCTGGTAACACCTAGCTGCAGACATTCCAGAATGGGTGGTTGTTCCTTTGTATTCTCCGGCCTAAGATTATGGAATTCTCTTCCTTGGTCTATGAAGCAGGAATCGTGTTATCTTAGGTTCTGGCGAGATCTTAAGACCTGGCTCTTTTCTCAATGATTAGCTATCTGGTTATTCAGCTGTAGTAGCTTAACTACTTACACCGGTAAACCCTGTCCAGGGTAGCTGTGCGCAATACAAATTTAATTAATAATAATAATAATAATAATAATTGAGGAACCCAGCTACCACTCAGGGGTGTGCAATCGTGGCAGCCGCTCTTTCCTCATTGGCCCGCTCCATAGTCTTCATGAGCCTCCGCATGTTTCCCACCTCCCGGGCGAGCTCGATGGAGCCACTCTGACTAGTCAGTCATTCTTGCCTCTGAGTCAGTACTCTGGCGATGTCAGATATTGTTCATTGGAGAGCATAGAGCGGACTGTGGGTGTTTGTTAGGAACTGTGAATGGTCCCTAATGGGACTTAGACACCCACATATGGCATCTAGTTTGTCTGCCATGCGGGCAAAGCCCACCCGCACCTGTTCAGCCAGCTGCTCCTGACATCCCAACACATTGCATTGGAAGGCCATATGTTCTTCATGGGGGTCCTGGGAGGCAGCTGTGGTGGTGGGTCCTGCCTGCTGTGTGGTCTGTGCAGGGGGTAGGGTCTCCTCGTAGCAGCTGGGCTGCCCTTCTCCTGGAAGTAGGCTGAGGAGGCTCTCCATGAGCTGTAGTAGGGCATCAGAGTTGAAGCTGTGGTGGTCCTCTGCGTCATCAGAGAACAGTAGTTCAGGCTGCTCTGTAGGAGGTGTTGATTGTCCCTCTGCAATGTGAAGGGGAAATGCAGTTTAACACTGTGTTCACATGTGTGTTGTCGCATTGTACATGTTTACATTCAGACTGCATGACTGTGTACATTGTGGCTGTTTGGGAGGAGCTGCCTATTTGATGGGGACAGCGGACATTTCAACAGACATGTGTGTGTTTGCACTTGTACATAGTCATCTCACATTTCTCTGGAATGCCACTTGTTATTGGCCAGTGTCTACACCCAGTCAGCACAAAAACAAAGTGGAATCCACTCGGGCAGTTTGAAATGGTCCCTATAATGATGGGGATCACTCAGTGTTATTTAAATACCCCTCACACACCAACAGGCCCCTCGGTGTCATGCTTCATCATCGGGGTCTTCGCACCCCTCTACGGGATGCGGCGTGCTGCGACCGACGACTACGTGGGAGCACTTTTAAATGGACTATGTGTGGGTGTGTGTGGGGTAAAGGACGTATGTGAGTGGTGAGTTTAAAGTGGGTGAGGATTAAAAAATACCTGGCTCGTGAGGTGGGAGAAAAAACTTTATTCAGCCCCCGGCTGGTATGGATAAAAAGGGTGCAGAGAGAGGTTTATGAGTGTATGATTAAGTACACCAACCTCGTTTGTGCGTCGTCTACATGGACATGTTTCGGAGGTCAAAGCCTCCTTCTTCAGGACGGGAATTTGCACATATACCCACCTTACTCACATGAATTTATATGTAAAAGTGTATTATACAAAAAATTAAAAAAAGTGAACTAAAAGGTGTAATGTACCTAGTCACTGCGTTATTAACGTAGTCTTTTTGCCCAATCGGCAAGTGGAGAAGACTTCAGTGTCTCAGATCATCGGAGCCGCGTTGAAGGGGGGAGGTCGAAATACGTCCAGATAACCATCAATCCACTGTGCTTGATGGAACCCCCCTTATACGCTAAAGGCTCATGAGGTATTCTACCCTTATACACTGAGTCTTCTCCACTTGCCGATTGGGCAAAAAGACTACGTTAATAACGCAGTGACTAGGTACATTACACCTTTTAGTTCACTTTTTCATTTTTTGTATAATACACTTTTACATATAAATACATGTGAGTAAGGTGGGTATATGTGCAAATTGCCGTCCTGAAGAAGGAGGCTTTGACCTCCGAAACATGTCCATGTAGACGAAGCACAAACGAGGTTGGTGTACTTAATCATACACTCACAAACCTCTCTGCACCCTTTTTAACAATACCAGCCGGGGGCTGAATAAAGTTTGTTCTCCCACCCCACGAGCCAGGTATTTTTTAACCCTCACCCACTTTAAACTCACCACTCACATACGTCCTTTACCCCACACACACCCACACATAGTCCATTTAAAAGTGCTCCCACGTAGTCGTTGGTCGCAGCACGCCGCATCCCGTAGAGGGGTGCGAAGACCCCGATGATGAAGCATGACACCAAGGGGCCTGTTGGTGTGTGAGGGGTATTTAAACAACACTGAGTGTTCCCCATCATTATAGGGACATTCTCAAACTGCCCGAGTGGATTCCACTTTGTTTTTGTACTATACTTGGGGAGACTGAATCCACGTGTTTTCTCTCCCTCCCTCCTTTTGTTAAAAATACACCCAGTCAGCACCAGTTGTGTCCTGTGTTCTGTTGTGGATGTGTTGCGGTTTGTGCCACATTGTTGTCAGTGTTGCTGTGTTCTGCATGTTATGTGTGTATGCTGCATTTTGGGGGGGTGGCCCCTGCTGCTCTGTTTTGCTGCCCCTTATCCCTTTTCTGCGATGTACCTTTGCCTTCTGTGCTTATACAGTGCTGAGATATTGCATACTTGGGTACATTGGTCTCTTGGTGGGAGTTGGGGTCTGGGGCATGGTTTGTCAGCAGATGTGCTCAGCTCAATTCTGTATGTGTGCCATTGTGGCCATCTACCCCTGTCCCCCCAGTCCCTGATCATTACTCACCCTGTTCCTGTTGTGTCCGGGCATGTTGAACAGTGTCCGGTCCCCTGACTCCAGTCACCGTCTCCCCACTGATGACTGTGGACACCATTTCCTCCATGTCATCCAGCTCCTCCTGTGGCGCAGGACTCCCACCTCCAGTCTGCATTGCCGCCTTCCGGTTGTTGGCGAGTTTCAGCTTGGTTTTGCGCTTGACGTAATTCCAGCGCCTCTTGACCTCTTCCATTGTCCTCTTCAGCACTCCCACTGCATTCATCTTGTCCATGATGGACTGCCATAGTCCATTCTTGGTTGACAATGACACAGTGGAGGTGATGAACAGTTGTTGATGGTGTTCGACCACCTCCGTTATCAGGATCCTGTTTTCCTGTGGACTAAAGCACTTCTTCCTACTCTTCTTCTCCTTGGCCTTCACTGACCCCGAGGTCCCAGGCAGGTCCTCTAGGGGGCTTGTGGGGTTCTGGTTCTCCGCCGTGCTTGCTCTGGCAACATCCATTGGGCTTCGCTCTTATTTGGCATTTGTTTGTCTGTTTCGGTTCTACTTTTATTTTGATTATTTCCGCCTGACGCATGTGGATTGCAGGCATGTTGCTGGTTTTCGGTCATTTTAGTTTCGCGCATGGCCTCATTGCAGCTTTATTTGCGTTCGCGTTTTACATTTTTGCGATGTGGCATTGATTTTAACGCAGTCAGTTGTCTGGAGACTATTGCATGGTACTGCTGTGTTGAGAATGCTTGGCTAACACAGCATAATTTTCCCATGATACACTGCGATGTTGGAAGTTGCGTTAAGTAACTTTTGCGATTGTTATCACACGTTCTTGAGAATATGCCCCCATGGAAGTTTCAAAACACCATTTATGATTGTTTATGTGCAGGAAGGGACACCTTCCTGCACATAAACAATCAGTCCCCTCAGCACAGGCACCCTTGCACAATACAATGCTGCAAGGGTGCCTGCGTTGGTGCTAAGCAGCTGAAATTAGCGCCAGCACAGGCGGAACACAGGGCTGCACCGTATTATTGTACATGTGGTGCAGCCCCGCGTTTCTAAAGTGATGGAGTGTGGCGTTCACCTTCTTGGCTTAACACCACACTTCGCCACTTTAGCAGTAAATATGCCCCTTAATCTCAAGCCTATTTCAAATGTATGCATCAGCGTATACCAGTCAGTGCAAGAATGCCTTCTCAGTGTCCCACTCGCTTTCTTGAAAAAAACATACCAAAATATGTTTCTGATAGCCTGTGGTTACATTTCGCCTTTCAAGGTGCACCTGCTGTTGTTTACAGTCCTTGCTTCAACAGCAGAGCTCAGTGCTTAGAAAAGATTTTTGGCGTGTAAGAAATTGAGTTATTAGTTAGTGAAATGGGTAAGTGTCCACCTCAAGTAATAACCACAACCCTTATCAGGGTGAACCACTAAAGTCGCTGGATAAGCCTGAGGCACAGCTATGGCACAGAACAGACATACTTAACTTAGAGGCAATGTAATACGTATGTATGCACTACTAAAAAAGTAAAAAATTGAACCGCAAAGCAATAGAAATCCCAAAACGATTTAGAAAGATAGAGCCACATTTATTAAATTAATTATTGGCACCAAAATGTATTAATGACACCAGTGAGGGTAACAGGAGATATGATATTTTTGGGGATTTTTTGTAGAAATAGAGCCAAGCAGCACAAAGGGCCATTGATGGTCAATGGTCACGGTAGAGCAGGGCCAATACACAATTTAATGCTGACCATGATGGACTGTGTGTCAGGTAGACTAACCAAGTAGGACCTTGTCAAAGATTTTACATTTTGACTTTAATCTTTTTTAAATATCAATTCAACACAGGAGTATATTTCCAAAGCGCCCCCAGGACTTCCACGGAGATACTTAGAGATTCACAGGGTAGCAGTCAAAGGCCAGCAGGTAGGTTCAGTTGAGGTCCAGTTGCAGGAAAATGCCTCTGTCCCTGTAGCTTTAACAGCAGCCCATGCTTATAACACTTTTTCTGTCCTGAGTACAAGAGGGAGAGCAGATACATTCCTTCAGGACTTTTCTCAGGTGCCATATAGCAGGTTAAGTCCTTCTTTAATCTTCCATAAGTCCAGGGGTATTCTCAAGTTGGTGCCCACAGAAGCCACATTTATGCTTGGCACAAACCTGTGGGTAGGATTGACCCTGGGGCATGCTCAAATTAATGAGGTAAGGTTCCTGGGCCTATCCCTACCCTCTTTGGCCAGACTAAAAGTAGGTTCTAAGGGTTGGGGTTGAGTGTGGGAAGTGTACTATTGTAATCATGGTGTCCTCCCACATCTAACATTAAAATACAGTTTAGGTAGTCCTTATCCCCTTCGGGGCTAATGACGAGCTGGGCTCGTCATCGCGCTTACCTGTCCTGCGCGGATGACAAGGCCAGCTCGTCATCAGCCCCACCCTCGGGGGAAGCGCTGGCGCTCCCCCCGAGGCTCTCTGATCGTCGTTGTTTTGCTGGGGGCGGCAGTGGAAGAGCTTCCGCTGCCGCCCCCGCCCCCCCCCCCCCCATGGTAATCCCTGATGACGTCAGCGCGCACAGCGCGCGCTGACATCATCAGGGATTCCCAGCGCTCGGGAAGCCATTTGCTTCCTGCGCGCTGGGAAAGAAGGTAGGTTTCTCGAGGCTGGCGGGGGTTTGGGGGCAGCGAAGAGGCATCAGGGGAGAGGAAAGAGATTTTCCTTTCCCCTGATGTCTCTTTGCAGGGCATTTCTGCCTCACGATCGCGCACAGCGTCGCGATTGTGCGGTGGAAATGCCCCCACTAGACACCAGGGATATACTTTTAGTTTTTAGGAAGTGACCCCTTGGGCAAGGGTCGCTTCCAGGCTGGCTGGCAATATGTTTTCGTTTTCGTACTCGACACTTTGCACTACTGTGACTGCAAGCGTTGACCGTCAATGCAAGATCTGCATTTTGCGCTACAATGACAGCCTACAGTGGCCGGCAATGCAAAACATCCACAATGACTGCAAAAGCCAACAGGTTCTTTGCACTACAGAGATGACAATCCACGACACCCGGCCTGCTCTTCACCCTTTCGTAATGATGCTCCTGATGGCCCACTCCACTACTAACTGAAATCTTTGCACTAGATTTTTTGAGGTAACTCTCAGCGTGGCTAAGCTGGTGCCTGTATCTAGCCTGCACTCTATCGAGGTGGGCCTGAACTTGTGGCTTTCACCTCGTCTCGTGTAACCACATAGCCCTGAGTGGCGCTATGTGCTTTTTGGTGTTATAGTTACCTTAAATCTTTAATGTTGCATATCTCCATTTCTACTGTTGACATTTTTGACGTTTTGGTCTCAAATTGTTTATTACATTTTACTCTATTTTTCTAAATTGGTGTGGGATTTTTATGGTGTTGTGCTTTCATTTCATTACTGTTTGAAGTGCTGCATAAATACTCTACACATTGCTCCTAAGTAAAGGCTGCATGCACAGGTTAATTTGGAGTTTGCTTGCGTTTCACCTTGACAAGAATTGTGGCTGCTGCCTGAGTAGGGTTTCAACCTCCTCACCCAGTAACCCAATATCCTACAGTTATCTTGCATAATTTTATGAAAATCAGGTAATATGAATCTTTCAAACTGCTAAGTGATAGCTAGTGGTGTAAGAGGAGTGCACATTTTTCTTTTTAATTGCAACATTTGACAGCATTTACAGACTGCATGCTTTGGTAAGGATGCAGGATTTTGTCATGTATGCACAACTATGAAAGCACACAAAAATCGTTGGAAAAATAAAGTTTGTTAGATGTTACTAAAACCTAAATCTTTTTTCAAAGATAATTCTCCCAGTGAGATTTGTGTATTTCTCCATTAATCATATTTGTGTCGGTCTGTGTGGATCTTGAATCTTGTGTAAACTTAGAAAAACTTTCAAAGTTTTGAAAATAAATCCTTAAAGTTATGTGTCGTTGTCATGGACAAGGTGTGGGTTGATAGAGAACGAAGGCGGAAATTCTAGGTTGCCTGCAGCCCTTAGGGTAACTGATAATCTATTCTCATCATTTGCTCCTGTGTACACATTGAAATATGTTTAGTGCAGAGATAACTTAATTGTACGGATTTTTCTGCAAACACTTTTATCACACTTTCTACTTGCATTAACACAGGAAAAATATTTAAGAGTTGCAGTGCAACATATTGTGAATGAACTTGTACGATGCCCACCTCTTGTCTTTAGACTTTGCATGCTGCGTAAAACTGTTCTGTAAATCGTGGTATACAGGGGTGCACCGCAGGCTCGTGCAGTCCTCGCAGCGCAGGGGGTCCCTCGGTCCTTCAGTGGGACCTCATTTAGCCCAAGGTCTGTGAATATTTGTGAGATATGGGAGACTGAGGGGGCCTTTCACCCATTCTGCAAGGAGGACCCATCTGTTTTGCGTTACACCACAGCTGATATAACGTTCGGTATTAATCTTAAATGTTGGAAATAAACAGTGTTTCTTTTTAAATTTAGCCACTGACCTGAACAAATAGTATTGATGTAAAATAAACACAAAGGGGCTTATTTACAAGCCCCTTGCACCTCCGGTATGTTACTTGTTCCTATTTTAACCCTATCCATGCTGATGACGGAACTGCTCCGTCATCAGCCACGGTGGCACTGTGCTGATGACGGAGCGGTTCCATCATGGCCCGGCCGCCGCACCTACGCGGCGCTGATTTTGCGCCTGCGCGGCGCATTCTATTAAGCGGGCGGGGCCATGACGGAACCGCTCTGTCATGAGCACAGCTCAACCGCGGCTGGTGACGGAGTGGTTCCATCACCAGCATGCGCCCGCCGTGTGGCCCCCCCGCCTCCTTAGCGCTGCGGTGGAATAGCCGCCGCAGCGATGTGGTTAAAACCGGCGCACCGGCGGTGCAAGGCGTTTGTAAATAAGCGACAGAATCTGCAAGTAGGAATGCTTGCTTTAAAGATACAGCTGATGCAGTGGTGGGAGAAAAGCTGTAGTGTGTGGTGATTCACGGAAGAAAGTTATTTTAGCCATCGTTACAGTGACTCACTAGTCAGTCAATGATGACCTTAGTTTTCATATTCATTCATCTTTAAAGCTTAGCAACTGTGCCCTACAGACATAAACAGATGTGTGTCCCTTACAATCCACAAATAAAGTGTTTTTGTTGTCGATTGTTCCTTAGAGCCACAGTATCTTGTAGTCATCAGTCAGATCATTTAAGATAGTCCTTATTTCAGAGGTATTTTCTATTTACAAGCCCCTAACGCCACCACAACGTAATATTTTAGGACGCTAAGGTGGCAATAGGGGCTTTGCCTTATTTGCAAGGCAGCGTTAAGCAACTTAATGTGGCTTAATGCAGCCTTGTCATGCTATACTTAGTGTGAAAGGGAGGGCAATGGGTGTTGCAGGGGGCGTTCCACCCCCTGCAACAGGTGCCCCTTCCTGCACATAAACAATCATTAAAAAAAAGACGTTTTGCAACTACTATGCATGCTGCATTAGGCAGCACACATGGGGGCATATTCTCAAGGAGCTATCACTGACTTAAAAGCACTTTATCACAGCCAAAGTCATGATAAATGTATCGCCCCATTCACAAGCTGGTGCTAACAGCCCATTTCACCAGTTTACCTGCGATAGCAGCCGCAAAAAACATCGCCACAGTTGACCCCCACAACTATTGCTAATGAGATGCAGAGTAGGCGTTCCCGAGCAACAAGCACCGACAACACCACTCCGCCAGATCGGCGATAAGACCACAAAACATGCAATAAGGCGCGTTAGAAACAGGAAACCAACACCTGCTCTGACCTGATGTAAAGTCGGACCACAGCCTGCACCACAGACGGGAGCCCAGCCCAGAGCCACACCTGAAGAACAAAAGATGCCATGAAGCCACTCATCACACAGCCCGTACACCCAAGAGGGACACAACACCCACCAGAACCACCCCCAGGCCCCCCGCCCCAGGCCCCCCAGGCAAAGACACGGCACATCGACTACACGGAATCATGTACCAAACATTCTGCCTGAATGTTGCACAATCACATCTGGTTACATGCATTTGTCAACACAAAAATGAGCATCACACATTCACCTTCGAAGCAACAAGGGAACATTTATTAAAACGAACACAGAACAGAAATGAATAAACATGGCGGCACCCCTGGGACACTCTGTAGGTCACAGCTTGCAAGACAAAAATCATGATGAGAAGGTGTGTCCGGCACACATCAAGGGACAGAGAGAGAGCGAAGGAGAGAGAGAGGGAGAAAAAGATAGACGGACAGAGAGGGGGAGAGAGAGATAGACGGACAGAGAGGGAGAGAGAGCAATAGACGGACAGAGAGGGGGAGAGAGATAGATGGACAGAGAGGGGGAGAGAGATATAGACAGACAGAGAGAAAGAGGGAGATAGAGACAGACTGACAGAGAGGGGGAGAGAGAGATAGACAGAGAGGGGGAGAGAGACACAGAGAAAAGAAGAGAGGGACAGGGAGAGAGATTGCTGATAATGTGCACCCAGGCAACACTGCTCACCTGCTGCCACCGGTGTGTCTCCAACCATGTGCCGGTATGTAGTGCAATTGACCAGGTCCCACATCGGAGACAGACCCGTCAATGGAAACAGAGCATGTAGAAATGAGGGCCCACCACGTGCCGGTCCAAGCCCCAAGCCTGGGGCCCGCGCACATGGCACCCTCCACATCATGCAGCTCCGCTCCATAGGCCCCCAGGTCTCACATTTGGTTCTGGGTCTTGGTTTCTCTTTGGAAGAGGACATACCAGTGCACCCGGCATCATCGCAGGTTGCACACCCGCTTAGCCTCATAGGTGCCACTACCTCTGTGATCCAGAGGTGGCACCACGTGGTGGTAGGGCGGTGCTGCCAGCTGGCTCAGGCCTACACTGCGGTCCAGCAGGGCACCCAAAACCTGAGCGATCCGGACCGCCAGGACAGGGCAGCATCGCAGGCTCCACACCCACTCAGCACTTAAGGTGCCCCTGCGTCAGTGCACCGAAAGTCACCGTCCCGTGGCGGTGTGCCTGTGCCGACAGCAGTGTATCCGGTGCCTAGCTAGTCATGGATCCTCTATGATTGGGTATTGTGGTGCGGATGCCATCATATCACCTCTGGGCCTGCGGCATGTGATGTCGCAGGCCCCTGGGCCTCCATGCCTACATGCACACCACACGGATACACCCCGAGAGAGGTTGGAAATTGTGTTGTGCACTGCCCTTTTTATTGGCAGGGTCATATGTGCTGTGACACATGTGTTGGATGGGTGTGGTGTGGGTGTAAACCAGCCATGAGGGAGTAGTCGTGGCATACTGACAACCATACCAGTGAGCAGCAAATCACTACAGGGGGTCCTGGCACATGTGGCGTTGTTGTCCCCCCTGGAGCGTAGGCGTAGTTGGCTGGCGTGGCGTATGCCAGTTCAGCGTAAGGGTATGAACAATGACCCGGGGCTCCGGGCGTGGTTCCATACAGGGCTGGACAAGGAAGTATGCATCAGTGCCAGGTCTTGTGGCAGCAGTGCTATGAGGATGGTGTTGAGGTCACTGAGGTCGGGAGCAGATCCTACGGTCATGTCAAACTTCCGCCCTATCTCACTGCTGCCGATCCTTTCCAAAATTTTGGAAAAGCACGGTAATTGTCAACTCTCAGCTCATGTGGAACGTTCAGGTTGTTTACACCCGTCCCAATCGGGGTTCAGAACTCATTTTTCTACCGAAACCACTTTGTTGGGGGTCACGGAGAAGTTGTGCTCCTGCTTAGACAGAGGGGAGACAACGGTGCTCATTTTACTTAACCTGAGCGCCGCATTTGATACAGTGTCACATTCCATTTTTTAAGGTCCCTCCAGTCCGCAGGAGTCGTAGGGCCTGCATTAACCTGGCTGTCCTCCTTTCTTAGAGACCGTACAGTTCAGGTTTTCTCTTCTAAATTTTTATCTACTATTAGGTCATCTACGTACAGAGTTCCCCAGGGGTCCACTCTGAGCCTGTGCTCTTTAACATTTACGTGCGACCCCTGGCATCAATTGTAGAGGATGCGGTTTTATCACTCTTCTCGTACGCCGATGGCACGCAAATCATCTTCTCCTTGTCTTCCACCAAAGAAGGGTCTCCTTCCTCTCTCCAAGTCGGTTTACGGCGGGTGTCGGAGTGGATGAGTGCTAATTTGTTGAAATTAAATGGAGAGAAAACCGAGGTGGTCATTTTAGGTAAACACAAACACCTTTGGGGTCCCCAACATTGGCCACTGGAAATGGGCACTCTCCCTCAACCGGTTACCCAAGTCGTACCTGGGGTTTATCCTCGATGACAACCTCTCAATGCGGTAACAGGTGGTTAGCGTTGCTTCCACATGCTTTACTATCCTAAGTTGGTTGCGGAAGATTATCTGGATGCTCCCTGATTCTACAAAGGGGACTGTGGTCCAGGCGCTGGTCACCTCGCGCCTGGACTACGGGAACGTTCTATACCTGGGGGGAAATCAGGAGGTGCTGAAGAAACTCCAGGTAGTCCAGAATTCCGCTGGCTGTCTTGTATGTCAGATCCCAAGGAGATCATCCATCTCTCCTGTCTTGCGGGATTTGCACTGGCTCCGCATTGAGAGTCGTATTAAATTTAAAACCTTGTGTCTGATTTTTAAAATTAATCAAGGGTCTGCCCCTATTTATCTTAGGGAGATTGTTCATCCCTATGTCCCTCTTCATCCCCTACGCTCACCCACTCAAGGCAACCTGGTAACACCTAGCTGCAGACATTCCAGAATGGGTGGTTGTTCCTTTGTATTCTCCGGCCTAAGATTATGGAATTCTCTTCCTTGGTCTATGAAGCAGGAATCGTGTTATCTTAGGTTCTGGCGAGATCTTAAGACCTGGCTCTTTTCTCAATGATTAGCTATCTGGTTATTCAGCTGTAGTAGCTTAACTACTTACACCGGTAAACCCTGTCCAGGGTAGCTGTGCGCAATACAAATTTAATTAATAATAATAATAATAATAATAATTGAGGAACCCAGCTACCACTCAGGGGTGTGCAATCGTGGCAGCCGCTCTTTCCTCATTGGCCCGCTCCATAGTCTTCATGAGCCTCCGCATGTTTCCCACCTCCCGGGCGAGCTCGATGGAGCCACTCTGACTAGTCAGTCATTCTTGCCTCTGAGTCAGTACTCTGGCGATGTCAGATATTGTTCATTGGAGAGCATAGAGCGGACTGTGGGTGTTTGTTAGGAACTGTGAATGGTCCCTAATGGGACTTAGACACCCACATATGGCATCTAGTTTGTCTGCCATGCGGGCAAAGCCCACCCGCACCTGTTCAGCCAGCTGCTCCTGACATCCCAACACATTGCATTGGAAGGCCATATGTTCTTCATGGGGGTCCTGGGAGGCAGCTGTGGTGGTGGGTCCTGCCTGCTGTGTGGTCTGTGCAGGGGGTAGGGTCTCCTCGTAGCAGCTGGGCTGCCCTTCTCCTGGAAGTAGGCTGAGGAGGCTCTCCATGAGCTGTAGTAGGGCATCAGAGTTGAAGCTGTGGTGGTCCTCTGCGTCATCAGAGAACAGTAGTTCAGGCTGCTCTGTAGGAGGTGTTGATTGTCCCTCTGCAATGTGAAGGGGAAATGCAGTTTAACACTGTGTTCACATGTGTGTTGTCGCATTGTACATGTTTACATTCAGACTGCATGACTGTGTACATTGTGGCTGTTTGGGAGGAGCTGCCTATTTGATGGGGACAGCGGACATTTCAACAGACATGTGTGTGTTTGCACTTGTACATAGTCATCTCACATTTCTCTGGAATGCCACTTGTTATTGGCCAGTGTCTACACCCAGTCAGCACAAAAACAAAGTGGAATCCACTCGGGCAGTTTGAAATGGTCCCTATAATGATGGGGATCACTCAGTGTTATTTAAATACCCCTCACACACCAACAGGCCCCTCGGTGTCATGCTTCATCATCGGGGTCTTCGCACCCCTCTACGGGATGCGGCGTGCTGCGACCGACGACTACGTGGGAGCACTTTTAAATGGACTATGTGTGGGTGTGTGTGGGGTAAAGGACGTATGTGAGTGGTGAGTTTAAAGTGGGTGAGGATTAAAAAATACCTGGCTCGTGAGGTGGGAGAAAAAACTTTATTCAGCCCCCGGCTGGTATGGATAAAAAGGGTGCAGAGAGAGGTTTATGAGTGTATGATTAAGTACACCAACCTCGTTTGTGCGTCGTCTACATGGACATGTTTCGGAGGTCAAAGCCTCCTTCTTCAGGACGGGAATTTGCACATATACCCACCTTACTCACATGAATTTATATGTAAAAGTGTATTATACAAAAAATTAAAAAAAGTGAACTAAAAGGTGTAATGTACCTAGTCACTGCGTTATTAACGTAGTCTTTTTGCCCAATCGGCAAGTGGAGAAGACTTCAGTGTCTCAGATCATCGGAGCCGCGTTGAAGGGGGGAGGTCGAAATACGTCCAGATAACCATCAATCCACTGTGCTTGATGGAACCCCCCTTATACGCTAAAGGCTCATGAGGTATTCTACCCTTATACACTGAGTCTTCTCCACTTGCCGATTGGGCAAAAAGACTACGTTAATAACGCAGTGACTAGGTACATTACACCTTTTAGTTCACTTTTTCATTTTTTGTATAATACACTTTTACATATAAATACATGTGAGTAAGGTGGGTATATGTGCAAATTGCCGTCCTGAAGAAGGAGGCTTTGACCTCCGAAACATGTCCATGTAGACGAAGCACAAACGAGGTTGGTGTACTTAATCATACACTCACAAACCTCTCTGCACCTTTTTAACAATACCAGCCGGGGGCTGAATTAAAGTTTGTTCTCCCACCCCACGAGCCAGGTATTTTTTAACCCTCACCCACTTTAAACTCACCACTCACATACGTCCTTTACCCCACACACACCCACACATAGTCCATTTAAAAGTGCTCCCACGTAGTCGTTGGTCGCAGCACGCCGCATCCCGTAGAGGGGTGCGAAGACCCCGATGATGAAGCATGACACCAAGGGGCCTGTTGTGTGTGAGGGGTATTTAAACAACACTGAGTGTTCCCCATCATTATAGGGACATTCTCAAACTGCCCGAGTGGATTCCACTTTGTTTTTGTACTATACTTGGGGAGACTGAATCCACGTGTTTTCTCTCCCTCCCTCCTTTTGTTAAAAATACACCCAGTCAGCACCAGTTGTGTCCTGTGTTCTGTTGTGGATGTGTTGCGGTTTGTGCCACATTGTTGTCAGTGTTGCTGTGTTCTGCATGTTATGTGTGTATGCTGCATTTTGGGGGGGTGGCCCCTGCTGCTCTGTTTTGCTGCCCCTTATCCCTTTTCTGCGATGTACCTTTGCCTTCTGTGCTTATACAGTGCTGAGATATTGCATACTTGGGTACATTGGTCTCTTGGTGGGAGTTGGGGTCTGGGGCATGGTTTGTCAGCAGATGTGCTCAGCTCAATTCTGTATGTGTGCCATTGTGGCCATCTACCCCTGTCCCCCCAGTCCCTGATCATTACTCACCCTGTTCCTGTTGTGTCCGGGCATGTTGAACAGTGTCCGGTCCCCTGACTCCAGTCACCGTCTCCCCACTGATGACTGTGGACACCATTTCCTCCATGTCATCCAGCTCCTCCTGTGGCGCAGGACTCCCACCTCCAGTCTGCATTGCCGCCTTCCGGTTGTTGGCGAGTTTCAGCTTGGTTTTGCGCTTGACGTAATTCCAGCGCCTCTTGACCTCTTCCATTGTCCTCTTCAGCACTCCCACTGCATTCATCTTGTCCATGATGGACTGCCATAGTCCATTCTTGGTTGACAATGACACAGTGGAGGTGATGAACAGTTGTTGATGGTGTTCGACCACCTCCGTTATCAGGATCCTGTTTTCCTGTGGACTAAAGCACTTCTTCCTACTCTTCTTCTCCTTGGCCTTCACTGACCCCGAGGTCCCAGGCAGGTCCTCTAGGGGGCTTGTGGGGTTCTGGTTCTCCGCCGTGCTTGCTCTGGCAACATCCATTGGGCTTCGCTCTTATTTGGCATTTGTTTGTCTGTTTCGGTTCTACTTTTATTTTGATTATTTCCGCCTGACGCATGTGGATTGCAGGCATGTTGCTGGTTTTCGGTCATTTTAGTTTCGCGCATGGCCTCATTGCAGCTTTATTTGCGTTCGCGTTTTACATTTTTGCGATGTGGCATTGATTTTAACGCAGTCAGTTGTCTGGAGACTATTGCATGGTACTGCTGTGTTGAGAATGCTTGGCTAACACAGCATAATTTTCCCATGATACACTGCGATGTTGGAAGTTGCGTTAAGTAACTTTTGCGATTGTTATCACACGTTCTTGAGAATATGCCCCCATGGAAGTTTCAAAACACCATTTATGATTGTTTATGTGCAGGAAGGGACACCTTCCTGCACATAAACAATCAGTCCCCTCAGCACAGGCACCCTTGCACAATACAATGCTGCAAGGGTGCCTGCGTTGGTGCTAAGCAGCTGAAATTAGCGCCAGCACAGGCGGAACACAGGGCTGCACCGTATTATTGTACATGTGGTGCAGCCCCGCGTTTCTAAAGTGATGGAGTGTGGCGTTCACCTTCTTGGCTTAACACCACACTTCGCCACTTTAGCAGTAAATATGCCCCTTAATCTCAAGCCTATTTCAAATGTATGCATCAGCGTATACCAGTCAGTGCAAGAATGCCTTCTCAGTGTCCCACTCGCTTTCTTGAAAAAAACATACCAAAATATGTTTCTGATAGCCTGTGGTTACATTTCGCCTTTCAAGGTGCACCTGCTGTTGTTTACAGTCCTTGCTTCAACAGCAGAGCTCAGTGCTTAGAAAAGATTTTTGGCGTGTAAGAAATTGAGTTATTAGTTAGTGAAATGGGTAAGTGTCCACCTCAAGTAATAACCACAACCCTTATCAGGGTGAACCACTAAAGTCGCTGGATAAGCCTGAGGCACAGCTATGGCACAGAACAGACATACTTAACTTAGAGGCAATGTAATACGTATGTATGCACTACTAAAAAAGTAAAAAATTGAACCGCAAAGCAATAGAAATCCCAAAACGATTTAGAAAGATAGAGCCACATTTATTAAATTAATTATTGGCACCAAAATGTATTAATGACACCAGTGAGGGTAACAGGAGATATGATATTTTTGGGGATTTTTTGTAGAAATAGAGCCAAGCAGCACAAAGGGCCATTGATGGTCAATGGTCACGGTAGAGCAGGGCCAATACACAATTTAATGCTGACCATGATGGACTGTGTGTCAGGTAGACTAACCAAGTAGGACCTTGTCAAAGATTTTACATTTTGACTTTAATCTTTTTTAAATATCAATTCAACACAGGAGTATATTTCCAAAGCGCCCCCAGGACTTCCACGGAGATACTTAGAGATTCACAGGGTAGCAGTCAAAGGCCAGCAGGTAGGTTCAGTTGAGGTCCAGTTGCAGGAAAATGCCTCTGTCCCTGTAGCTTTAACAGCAGCCCATGCTTATTACACTTTTTCTGTCCTGAGTACAAGAGGGAGAGCAGATACATTCCTTCAGGACTTTTCTCAGGTGCCATATAGCAGGTTAAGTCCTTCTTTAATCTTCCATAAGTCCAGGGGTATTCTCAAGTTGGTGCCCACAGAAGCCACATTTATGCTTGGCACAAACCTGTGGGTAGGATTGACCCTGGGGCATGCTCAAATTAATGAGGTAAGGTTCCTGGGCCTATCCCTACCCTCTTTGGCCAGACTAAAAGTAGGTTCTAAGGGTTGGGGTTGAGTGTGGGAAGTGTACTATTGTAATCATGGTGTCCTCCCACATCTAACATTAAAATACAGTTTAGGTAGTCCTTATCCCCTTCGGGGCTAATGACGAGCTGGGCTCGTCATCGCGCTTACCTGTCCTGCGCGGATGACAAGGCCAGCTCGTCATCAGCCCCACCCTCGGGGGAAGCGCTGGCGCTCCCCCCGAGGCTCTCTGATCGTCGTTGTTTTGCTGGGGGCGGCAGTGGAAGAGCTTCCGCTGCCGCCCCCGCCCCCCCCCCCCCATGGTAATCCCTGATGACGTCAGCGCGCACAGCGCGCGCTGACATCATCAGGGATTCCCAGCGCTCGGGAAGCCATTTGCTTCCTGCGCGCTGGGAAAGAAGGTAGGTTTCTCGAGGCTGGCGGGGGTTTGGGGGCAGCGAAGAGGCATCAGGGGAGAGGAAAGAGATTTTCCTTTCCCCTGATGTCTCTTTGCAGGGCATTTCTGCCTCACGATCGCGCACAGCGTCGCGATTGTGCGGTGGAAATGCCCCCACTAGACACCAGGGATATACTTTTAGTTTTTAGGAAGTGACCCCTTGGGCAAGGGTCGCTTCCAGGCTGGCTGGCAATATGTTTTCGTTTTTCTGCCCCCCCTGGGGGGAAATCGGCCCGTTTTTTCGGCCGTTTTGCCCCCAGGGGGGGCAGAAATTCCCCACTAGCACCAGGGATATAGATTTTTACAAAGATGGCGGCCATTGATTTTGTTTACGTTTTTCTGTCCCCCCTGGGGGCAAATCGGCCCGTTTTTTTTTGCCGTTTTGCCCCCAGGGGGGACAGAAAATGCCCACTAGACACCAGGGATGTAATTTTAGTTTTTAGGAAGCGACCCCTTGGGCAAGGGTCGCTTCCAGGTGGGGTCTGAGTATGTTTTCGTTTTTCTGCCCCCCCTGGGGGGAAATCGGCCTGTTTTTCGGCCGTTTTGCCCCCAGGGGGGGCAGAAATTACCCACTAGAACCAGGGATTTTTGTTGGGGCAATGTGTTTGTTTTGGGAAGCGACCCCTTGGGTAAGGGTCGCTTCCAGGTGGACAAGATTGTGTTTTTGTTATTCTGTCCACCCTGGGGGCAAATCGGCCTGTTTTTTTTGCCGTTTTGCCCCCAGGGGGGGCGGAAAATGCCCACTAACACAAAGTTTTTAGGAAGCGACCCCTTGGGCATGTTTGCTGGTGGTGTGTGTGGGGAGTGGTACTTGGCTGGATGGTGTGCGTGGAGTGGTACTTGGCTGTCGGTGTGCGCTGAGTGGTGTTTGGCTGGCGGTGTGCGTGGAGGGGTACTTGGCTATCTATGCACGGAGTGGTGCTTGGCTGGCGGTGTGTGTGGAGTGGCGCTTGGCTGGTGGTGTGTGTAGAGTGGTACTTGGCTGTCTGTGCACGGAGTGGTGCTTGGCTGGCGGTGTGTGTGGAGTGGCGCTTGGCTGGTGGTGTGCGTGGAGTGCTACTTTGCTGTCTGTGCACGGAGTGCTGCTTGGCTGGTGGTGTGTGTGGAGTGGCGCTTGGCTGGTGGTGTGCGTGGAGTGCTACTTTGCTGTCTGTGCACGGAGTGCTGCTTGGCTGGTGGTGTGTGTGGAGTGGCGCTTGGCTGGTGGTGTGCGTGGAGTGCTACTTTGCTGTCTGTGCACGGAGTGCTGCTTGGCTGGCGTTGTGTGTGGAGTGGTGCTTGGCTGGTGGTGTGCGTGGAGTGCTACTTTGCTGTCTGTGCACGGAGTGCTGCTTGGCTGGCGGTGTGTGTGGAGTGGCGCTTGGCTGGTGGTGTGCGTGGAGTGCTACTTTGCTGTCTGTGCACGGAGTGCTGCTTGGCTGGCGGTGTGTGTGGAGTGGCGCTTGGCTGGCGGTGTGTGTGGAGTGGCGCTTGGCTGGATGGTGCTTGGCTGGCGGTGAGTGGTGCTTGGCTGGTGGTGCTTGTGGAGTGGCGCTTGGCAGGTGGTGTGCGTGGAGTGCTACTTTGCTGTCAGTGCACGGAGTGGTGCTTGGCTGGCGGTGTGTGTGGAGTGGCGCTTGGCTGTTAGTGTGCGTGGAGTGCTACTTTGCTGTCTGTGCACCGAGTGCTGCTTGGCTGGCGGTGTGTGTGGAGTGGCGCTTGGCTGGTGGTGTGCGTGGAGTGCTACTTTGCTGTCTGTGCACGGAGTGCTGCTTGGCTGGCGGTGTGTGTGGAGTGGCGCTTGGCTGGTGGTGTGCGTGGAGTGCTACTTTGCTGTCTGTGCACGGAGTGCTGCTTGGCTGGCGGTGTGTGTGGAGTGGCGCTTGGCTGGATGGTGCTTGGCTGGCGGTGAGTGGTGCTTGGCTGGTGGTGCTTGTGGAGTGGCGCCTGGCAGGTGGTGTGCGTGGAGTGCTACTTTGCTGTCTGTGCACGGAGTGGTGCTTGGCTGGCGGTGTGTGTGGAGTGGCGCTTGGCTGTTAGTGTGCGTGGAGTGCTACTTTGCTGTCTGTGCACGGAGTGCTGCTTGGCTGGCGGTGTGTGTGGAGTGGCGCTTGGCTGGTGGTGTGCGTGGAGTGCTACTTTGCTGTCTGTGCACGGAGTGCTGCTTGGCTGGCGGTGTGTGTGGAGTGGCGCTTGGCTGGTGGTGTGCGTGGAGTGCTACTTTGCTGTCTGTGCACGGAGTGCTGCTTGGCTGGCGGTGTGTGTGGAGTGGCGCTTGGCTGGTGGTGTGCGTGGAGTGCTACTTTGCTGTCTGTGCACGGAGTGCTGCTTGGCTGGCGGTGTTTGTGGAGTGGCGCTTGGCTGGCGGTGTGTGTGGAGTGGCGCTTGGCTGGATGGTGCTTGGCTGGCGGTGAGTGGTGCTTGGCTGGTGGTGCTTGTGGAGTGGCGCTTGGCAGGTGGTGTGCGTGGAGTGCTACTTTGCTGTCAGTGCACGGAGTGGTGCTTGGCTGGCGGTGTGTGTGGAGTGGCGCTTGGCTGTTAGTGTGCGTGGAGTGCTACTTTGCTGTCTGTGCACGGAGTGCTGCTTGGCTGGTGGTGTGTGTGGAGTGGCGCTTGGCTGGTGGTGTGCGTGGAGTGCTACTTTGCTGTCTGTGCACGGAGTGCTGCTTGGCTGGAGGTGTGTGTTGAGTGGCGCTTGGCTGGTGGTGTGCGTGGAGTGCTGCTTGGCTGGAGGTGTGTGTTGAGTGGCGCTTGGCTGGTGGTGTGCATGGAGTGCTACTTTGCTGTCTGTGCACGGAGTGCTGCTTGGCTGGCGGTGTGTGTGGAGTGGCGCTTGGCTGGTGGTGTGCTGGAGTGCTACTTTGCTGTCTGTGCACGGAGTGCTGCTTGGCTGGCGGTGTGTGTGGAGTGGTGTTTGGCTGGCGGTGTGTGGGGAGTGGTGTTTGGCTGGCAGTGTGTGGGGAGTGGTACTTGGCTGGATGGTGTGCGTGGAGTGGTACTTGGCTGTCGGTGTGCGCTGAGTGGGGTTTGGCTGGTGGTGTGCATGGTCTGGTGCTTGGATGGTGGTGTGGGTGGACTGGAACTCTGCTGGCGGTGTGTGAGTAGTTACTTTCTGTTGGTCACTACACACACTGCTAGTTGAGTGACACTCTACGCAGTCCATCATTTTCTGTAGTTGCTATGTCAGATATGTGGGCGTGTGAAAGTGATGGGCGGCTGGCGGTGTGAATGTTTTGTATGTGTCACACGTACAAAAGGTTTATGAATGTCCTTACTGCCCCTGTGTGATATGGGTACTGGTAGTAGCAAAAGACTGACTGGCACCAAAGTGGTCAGGCACTTTACAAAAATTCAAAAAATTATCCAGTGTCTTGATGTTAAACCTCATCTAATCTCATTTGGTCTAAGCCCTAATTGATGGCCCATCTGGCCGAATTTTAATTTGGGGGGCAAATTTGTGTGTTGTTTTTTTAATTGTTATATTGTTTGTGAAATGTGGTAGTAATTTTTTTTTCTTCTCTATTTTTGTCTTGTTCCAGGCTTTTGCTGTTTGGATTGTTGTAGGTTGCGTGTCTGTTTGCAGCTTGTGTAGTTGCTTGTGCTTGGTAAGTGAATGTATTTTGTACTACTTCTCCTTGATGTTTGTCTTTTTGAAAAAGGTTGTACTTCTAGCAGTTTGTGTGGCTCTGTGTTTTTTTTTTCAGCATTAGTGTTTGATGTGCACTTTGTTTTCTAATGTCATTTATTTTTTTCTTTCTAGTGGGATTTCATTTCTTTTCGCTGTGTCTCAACAGAGTAGGTGCTGGTGAGTGTAGCTATATTTTGTAAGAGTGAAATTGTTTTGGATTGTATTTATCTTTTAGTGAAAGCCTTACCTTGTTTACTTCTTACTTTGCACAGTGTAGGTTGTTGTTCACTTGTGTGTGCAGTCTTCTTGCTTTGTAAGGATAATGGCTAGTCGCAGGATTACTGCTCAGCAGGTTCTTGGTTTGCTTTTTGAGTCTTCCTCGGACCATGGTTCAGAGTCTGAGTCCGATTCGGACTCCCAGGAAGCGGCAGAAGATTCAGGCAGTGAGTTTTCTCTTCGCATGGAATCATCATCATCGGATGATGACTCTTCTTCTAGTGCTGATGAAGGGCCTATGGTACAGGAGGACATTGTGTTGCCGGTAGTGGGCCAAGAGGCACCTGTGCTGCTGCCTAGGGCCGCAAGGTTTCCTTTCTTTTTACGTCGGCAAGAGGCATGTGGGCTGGAGCCTGCACCCAAAAGGCTTCACATTGCTGTGGTGCGCAAAGGGGCATCTGGTGCTTTTCGTCTTCCTGCTCGTGTAGTGCAGCAAGAGGCATCTGGGGCTGTTAGGCTTCCCATTGGTGTAGAGCGGCAAGAGGCATCTGGGCCTGCTGGGTTTCCCGGTGGTGTAGTGCAGCAAGAAGCATCTCAGGCTGCTGGGCTTCCCGTTGGTGTAGTGCAGGAAGAGCCCTCTGGGGATGCTACGTCTTCTGTTGGTGTTGTGCAGCCTGAAGTATCTGTGGCTGTTAGGCTTCCCGTTGGAGAACAGCAGCAAGATGTTTCGGTGCTGCAGGCTGGGGTGGCTGCTCCCCCCGTTGATAGGGATGGCCTCTGGGTTCCCCCTGGCTTGGTGCAGCCGGCATTGCCAGAGTTCACTGGTGTTCCTGGGTGTAGAGTGAATACAGAGAATTTTCTGCCAATTAATTTTTTTCAGTTGTTTTTTGACGATGTGTTTTTGCAAGAGATTGTTGAGCAAACCAATTTATATGCAGAACAATATTTGAGGGCCAACAGTGCCAGCCTTAAGCCCTATTGTAGAGCAATCCGGTGGACTCCCACCAATGTTGAAGAGATGAAGAAGTTTCTGGGATTAACTTTTTTGATGGGCTTGATAAGGAAGTCATCAATTACTTCATATTGGTCCACTAGTCCCTTGATGGTAACAGCTATATTTCCAGCAGTCATAAGTCGTGATCGGTATACGCTTCTTCTTCGGATGATGCATTTTGCTGATAATAGTTTAGCGTTGTCACGCGATCACCCTGATTGTGACCGTTTGTTTAAAATTCGGCCTGTCCTTGATCACTTTGTTGATCGTTTTTCTGAGATTTTTGTCCCTGGTAAAGAAATTGCAGTGGATGAGTCTTTGGTGTTGTTCAAGGGCCGCTTGGTTTTTAGGCAATACATTCCTAGTAAGAGGTCACGCTATGGAATCAAACTGTATATGCTGTGTGACAGTGAGACTGGATATGTCTACAATTTCAGGGTGTACACTGGTAAGGAGTCCCGCATTAACCCTCCTGGTTGTCCTTCTACTTTTGGAGTAACTGAGAAAATTGTGTGGGAACTAGGTAGAGGATTATTTAACAAAGGCCATCATTTATATGTAGATAACTTCTACACTGGTGTGCAGTTGTTCAAGGAGTTGGCCAAAGTGGGCACTGTTGCTTGTGGCACAATGCGCAGTAACCGTAAAGGTTTCCCAAAGGAACTTGTTTGCAAAAGGCTTGTGCGGGGACAGTCTACGGCATTGCGATGTGGGGAGCTTTTAGCTGTGAAGTATTCAGACAAGAGAGATGTGTACATGCTGACTACTATCCACGATGAAAGTACTGTACCTGTGCCTGTTTGGGGTCAGGGTGCTGAAGTGCGCAAACCTGTGTGCATTCTAGCTTACAATAAGTTCATGGGTGGTGTTGACAGAGTAGATCAGAGGTTGGAACCTTATGCTGCTCTTCGAAAGGCTTACGTTTGGTACAAGAAGTTGGCTATCCATCTGTTCCACTTGGCATCATTTAATGCTTTCGTTGTGTACCAGAAGTCTTGTCCTGGGACGAAGATGACTTTTCTTAAGTTTCAGGAGTCTATAATAGGCAGCCTTGTACTTGTGCAGCAGGCAAGTGTTCCTAGATTTGGAGTGGTGGAGGAAGTGGCTAGATTGCAAGATCGCCACTTTCCTGAATCTATTCCTTCCACTACTGCTAGAGACTTTCCGACTAGAAGATGCAGAGTCTGTTGGCGAAGAGGCGTGCGGAAGGAGTCTCGTATATACTGTCCTGACTGTCCTTCTAAGCCTGCATTGTGTATGTCAGCTTGTTTTAAATCGTACCACACGCAAAAGAACTATTGGGAGTTTGATTGAGCTGTAAAGTGAATTGCTTGGTCTGCATTCTGTAAAACATTTTTAGTTTGTTTCAAGGATTGGCATTAGTGCAAAGTTTTTATTTTAAGAATTTGTGTTACCTGATTTGTAGGTATTTCCATTTGTTTAGTGTCATTTTCAAAA
Source organism: Lissotriton helveticus (assembly GCF_964261635.1). Taxonomy (NCBI): domain Eukaryota; kingdom Metazoa; phylum Chordata; class Amphibia; order Caudata; family Salamandridae; genus Lissotriton; species Lissotriton helveticus. Next base: position 1,562,930,131 of record NC_136061.1, read on the forward strand.
AAAGAATTCTAAATGTGTTTGTGGTGTGTGCCGGCTGGTGCTTGGCTGGCGGTGTGTGTGGAGTTGCGCTTGGCTGGCGGTGTGTGTGGAGTGGTGCTTGGCTGGCGGTGTGTGTGGAGTGGTGCTTGGCTGGCGGTGTGTGTGGAGTGGTGCTTGGCTGTCTGTGCACGGAGTGGTGCTTTGCTGGCGGTGTGTGTGGAGTGGCGCTTGGCTGGTGGTGTTCGTGGAGTGGTACTTGGCTGTCTGTGCATGGAGTGGTGTTTGGCTGATGGTGTGTGTGGAGTGGTGCTTGGCTGGCGGTGTGTGTGGAGTGGTGCTTGGCTGGCGGTGTGTGTGGAGTGGTGCTTGGCTGGCGGTGTGTGTGGAGTGGTGCTTGGCTGGCGGTGTGTGTGGAGTGGTGCTTGGCTGGCGGTGTGTGTGGAGTGCTGCTTGGCTGGCGGTGTGTGTGGAGTGGTGCTTGGCTGGCAGTGTGTGTGGAATGGTGCTTGGCTGGCAGTGTGTGTGGAGTGGCGCTTGGCTGGTGGTGTTTGTGGAGTGGTACTTGGCTGGAGGGTGTGCGTGGAGCGGTGTTTAGCTGTCTGTGCACGGAGTGGTGCTTGGCTGGCGGTGTGCGTGGAGAGGCGCTTGGCTGGTGGTGTGCGCTGAGTGTTTGGCTGGCGGTGTGCATGGTCTGGTGCTTGGCTGGTGGTGTGGGTGGACTGGCGCTCGGCTGGCGGTGTGTGAGTAGTTACTTTCTGTTGGTCACTGCACACACTGCTTGTTGAGTGACACTCCACGCAGTCCATCAATTTGTGTAGTTCCAGTGTCAGAAATGTGGGCGTGTGAAAGTGATGGGCCCTTGAATGGCGCTGTTTGCTGGTGTGAGTGTTGAAATGTGATGGGTCCGCGGCTGGCGGTGTGAATGTTTTGAATGTGTCACACGTACGAAAGGTGTATGAATGGCCTGTAAAGAGGTTGGTGCCTTGACGTGGCTTTACAGCTCACGATCTGTGAGTCAGTGGTTCAGTTTATCATACTTGCAATTATACACAGTGTATTTCATTTTTGTGAAATTACTTGCGTATACAATTGTATGTACTGAATCATCACTCACCCTCGTGCCAAATCCAACCAGTATGTGTGTGTGCTTGCGGATTAGATGGGTGTGCAGTAATAATTGTTTTTTTTCTCTTTCTGCATTAGGGTGTACCTTGTCCCTTATTGTGATTGTTGTAATGTGTTGCTTTTATTCCAGATGGTGTCAGTGGTCTTGTTTGTATCAGGTATGAAAGGTGCGTGAATGGCCTGTAAAACGGTTGGTGCCTTGTCGTGGCTTTACAGCTCACGAGTTGCGAGTCACTGGTTCGGTTTTTATGCATTTATTTATTGACAGAGCATGTCATTTTTTTGAAATATCTTGTTAATAAAATTTTATATACTGAACCATCACTCGCCCTCGTGCCAAATCCAACCTGTATGTGTGTGTCTTTGAGGAATAGATAGCCGTGCTTGAATGTTTGTCTTTTGAGTAACTCTGTTAAGGTGAGGTACCCTTTTACTCGGGAGAACAAGGGGAACGCTGGGTGGTAGGACATTTTTGCCGGCACGGCGATCCCACGGCAAAATTTTTGGAAAAGTGCTATTTTTACCTAATTAAGGTTTGCAAGGAGTTCTGGGTAGGAAAACATTGGGGGACCCACGCATGCCATACCTCCCTGGACTCCCCCGGGTGTCTACTTTTCAGAAATGTGTGGGTTTGGTAGGTTTCCCTAGATGGCTGTCTCGCACGGGGCCAGAAACCCAGGTAACCCCTCTTGCAAAAGCTGGAGAATTCATGTCCACCAGCTTTTGCAAGAGGGGTTACCCGGGTTTTTGGCCCCGTGCGAGACAGCCATCTAGGGAAACCTACCAAACCCACACATTTCTGAAAAGTAGACACCCGGGGGCTTCCAAGGAGGTATGGCTTGCGTGGATCCTCCAACGTTCCTTTACCCAGAATCCCTTGCAAACCTCATTTTTTGCTTGGAAAAAATCATTTTTTTTCACACGTTTTAGTGTGGGAAAGCGTGGCATCACTGGGCTCACACAAATTACCTCCCACCCAGCGTTCCCCAAGGTCTCCCGATAAAAATGGTACCTCACTTGCGTGGGTAGGCATAGCGGCTGCTTTAGGAAAAGGCCCAATTCATACTGTGGAGACGAAAACATTACCTTTAGCCAAATAATCTTATTTTTTGAGGGGGTCACCTGAGCTTTTGGCCCGGGGCTTGGCAGGCATCTTTGGAAACTACCAAACCCAAACAGTTCTGAGAACTAGACACCCGGGGGAGTCCAGGGTGGTATGGCATGCGTGGGTCCCCCAATGTTTTCCTACCCAGAAACCCCTGCAAACCTGAAATTTTGGTCCAAAAACCAACTTTTCCATACTTTTTTGGGTGGGATCTCGCTGCCGGAACAAATGTCCTACCACCCAGCGTTTCCCTTGTTCTCCCGAGTAAAATGATACCTCACTTGTGTGGGTGGGCCAAAGGCAAGTGACTTAGGCTGGGGTGCTTAATTTGTAAAACGTAAATATGAGTAAAAACTACCTTTTTCAAAATTCATTTTTGGGGTGTTCTACTTTGGGGCACCCACACAAGTGAGGTATCCTTTTACTCGGGAGAACAAGGGGAACGCAGGGTGGTACGACTTTTTTGCCGGCACGGCGATCCCACGCCAAAAAGTTTGGAAAAGTGCAATTTTTACCTAATTTTAAGGTTTGCAGAGAGTTCTGGGTAGGAAAACATTGGGGGACCCATGCATGCCATACCTCCCTGGACTCCCCCGGGTGTCTAGTTTTCAGAACTGTTTGGGTTTGCTACTTTGCAAAGAATACCACCGAGCCCCGGGCCACAAATTCAGATCCCCCCCCCCAAAATCAAGGTAGTTTTGCAATAAGGTAATGTAAATTCACCACCGTACGATTTGAACCGTTTCCTGTTGCAGCCACTATGTCTACCCACGCAAGTGAGGTACCGTTTTTTTCGGGAGACCTGGGGGCACGCTGGGTGGGTGGAAATTTGTTGATCCACGCAGATTCCAGAACTTTCCACCACAGAAATGTGAGGAAAATGTGTTTTTTTGGTCACATTTTTATGTTTTCAAGGAGTTCTGGGTAGGAAAACATTGGGGGACCCACGCATGCCATACCTCCCTGGACTCCCCCGGGTGTCTACTTTTCAGAAATGTGTGGGTTTGGTAGGTTTCCCTAGATGGCTGTCTCGCACGGGGCCAGAAACCCAGGTAACCCCTCTTGCAAAAGCTGGAGAATTCATGTCCACCAGCTTTTGCAAGAGGGGTTACCCGGGTTTTTGGCCCCGTGCGAGACAGCCATCTAGGGAAACCTACCAAACCCACACATTTCTGAAAAGTAGACACCCGGGGGCTTCCAAGGAGGTATGGCTTGCGTGGATCCTCCAACGTTCCTTTACCCAGAATCCCTTGCAAACCTCATTTTTTGCTTGGAAAAAATCATTTTTTTTCACACGTTTTAGTGTGGGAAAGCGTGGCATCACTGGGCTCACACAAATTACCTCCCACCCAGCGTTCCCCAAGGTCTCCCGATAAAAATGGTACCTCACTTGCGTGGGTAGGCATAGCGGCTGCTTTAGGAAAAGGCCCAATTCATACTGTGGAGACGAAAACATTACCTTTAGCCAAATAATCTTATTTTTTGAGGGGGTCACCTGAGCTTTTGGCCCGGGGCTTGGCAGGCATCTTTGGAAACTACCAAACCCAAACAGTTCTGAGAACTAGACACCCGGGGGAGTCCAGGGTGGTATGGCATGCGTGGGTCCCCCAATGTTTTCCTACCCAGAAACCCCTGCAAACCTGAAATTTTGGTCCAAAAACCAACTTTTCCATACTTTTTTGGGTGGGATCTCGCTGCCGGAACAAATGTCCTACCACCCAGCGTTTCCCTTGTTCTCCCGAGTAAAATGATACCTCACTTGTGTGGGTGGGCCAAAGGCAAGTGACTTAGGCTGGGGTGCTTAATTTGTAAAACGTAAATATGAGTAAAAACTACTTTTTTCAAAATTCATTTTTGGGGTGTTCTGCTTTGGGGCACCCACACAAGTGAGGTATCCTTTTACTCGGGAGAACAAGGGGAACGCAGGGTGGTACGACTTTTTTGCCGGCACGGCGATCCCACGCCAAAAAGTTTGGAAAAGTGCAATTTTTACCTAATTTTAAGGTTTGCAGAGAGTTCTGGGTAGGAAAACATTGGGGGACCCATGCATGCCATACCTCCCTGGACTCCCCCGGGTGTCTAGTTTTCAGAACTGTTTGGGTTTGCTACTTTGCAAAGAATACCACCGAGCCCCGGGCCACAAATTCAGATCCCCCCCCCAAAATCAAGGTAGTTTTGCAATAAGGTAATGTAAATTCACCACCGTACGATTTGAACCGTTTCCTGTTGCAGCCACTATGTCTACCCACGCAAGTGAGGTACCGTTTTTTTCGGGAGACCTGGGGGCACGCTGGGTGAGTGGAAATTTGTTGATCCACGCAGATTCCAGAACTTTCCACCACAGAAATGTGAGGAAAATTTGTTTTTTTGGTCAAATATTTATGTTTTCAAGGGATTCTGGGTAACAAAACCTGGGGGTAGGCAGACGAGTCACCCCATCCTGAATTCCCCTGGGTGTCTAGTTTTCAAAAATGTATAGGTTTGCTAGGTTTCCTTAGGTGCTGGCAGAGCTACGGCGCAAAAACAAAAGGTAGTCTTTTTGTCCGAATCGTGCAAAATTTCACTGGGAAATTGAGGTGCGACCATGCTGCGTTTTGCGCTGTTTCATGTCGCAGCCACTATGCCTACCCACGCAAGTGAGGTACCATTTTTTTCGGGAGACCTGGGGGCACGCTGGGTGGGTGGAAATTTGTTGATCCACGCAGATTCCATAACTTTCCACCACAGAAATGTGAGGAAAATGTGTTTTTTTGGTCACATTTTTATGTTTGTAAGGGATTCTGGGTAACAAAACCTGGGGGTAGGCAGACGAGTCACCCCATCCTGAATTGCCCTGGGTATCTAGTTTTCAGAAATGTATAGGTTTGCTAGTTTTCCCTAGGTGCTGGCAGAGCTACGGCGCAAAAACAAAAGGTAGTCTTTTTGTCCGAATCGTGCTAAATTTCACTGGGAAATTGAGGTGCGACCATGCTGCGTTTTGCGCTGTTTTATGTCGCAGCCACTATGCCTACCCACGCAAGTGAGGTACCATTTTTTTCGGGAGACCTGGGGGCACGCTGGGTGAGTGGAAATTTGTTGATCCACGCAGATTCCAGAACTTTCCACCACAGAAATGTGAGGAAAATGTGTTTTTTTGGTCAAATATTTATGTTTTCAAGGGATTCTGGGTAACAAAACCTGGGGGTAGGCAGACGAGTCACCCCATCCTGAATTTCCCTGGGTGTCTAGTTTTCAAAAATGTATAGGTTTGCTAGGTTTCCTTAGGTGCTGGCAGAGCTACGGCGCAAAAACAAAAGGTAGTCTTTTTGTCCGAATCGTGCAAAATTTCACTGGGAAATTGAGGTGCGACCATGCTGCGTTTTGCGCTGTTTCATGTCGCAGCCACTATGCCTACCCACGCAAGTGAGGTACCATTTTTTTCGGGAGACCCGGGGGCACGCTGGGTGGGTGGAAATTTGTTGATCCACGCAGATTCCAGAACTTTCCACCACAGAAATGTGAGGAAAATGTGTTTTTTTGGTCACATTTTTATGTTTGTAAGGGATTCTGGGTAACAAAACCTGGGGGTAGGCAGACGAGTCACCCCATCCTGAATTGCCCTGGGTGTCTAGTTTTCAGAAATGTATAGGTTTGCTAGTTTTCCCTAGGTGCTGGCAGAGCTACGGCGCAAAAACAAAAGGTAGTCTTTTTGTCCGAATTGTGCAAAATTTCACTGGGAAATTGAGGTGCGACCATGCTGCGTTTTGCGCTGTTTCATGTCGCAGCCACTATGCCTACCCACGCAAGTGAGGTACTATTTTTTTCGGGAGACCTGGGGGCACGCTGGGTGGGTGGAAATTTGTTGATCCACGCAGATTCCAGAACTTTCCACCACAGAAATGTGAGGAAAATGTGTTTTTTTGGTCAAATTTTTATGTTTGTAAGGGATTCTGGGTAACAAAACCTGGGGGTAGGCAGACGAGTCACCCCATCCTGAATTGCCCTGGGTGTCTAGTTTTCAGAAATGTATAGGTTTGCTAGTTTTCCCTAGGTGCTGGCAGAGCTATGGCGTAAAAACAAAAGGTAGTCTTTTTGTCCGAATCGTGCTAAATTTCACTGGGAAATTGAGGTGCGACCATGCTGCGTTTTGCGCGGTTTCATGTCGCAGCCACTATGCCTACCCACGCAAGTGAGGTACCATTTTTTTCGGGAGACCTGGGGGCACGCTGGGTGGGTGGAAATTTGTTGATCCACGCAGATTCCAGAACTTTCCACCACAGAAATGTGAGGAAAATGTGTTTTCTTGGTCAAATTTTTATGTTTGTAAGGGATTCTGGGTAACAAAACCTGGGGGTAGGCAGACGAGTCACCCCATCCTGAATTGCCCTGGGTGTCTAGTTTTCAGAAATGTATAGGTTTGCTAGGTTTCCCTAGGTGCTGGCAGAGCTACGGCGCAAAAACAAAAGGTAGTCTTTTTGTCTGAATCGTGCTAAATTTCACTGGGAAATTGAGGTGCGATCATGCTGCGTTTTGCGCTGTTTCATGTCGCAGCCACTATGCCTACCCACGCAAGTGAGGTACCATTTTTTTCGGGAGACCTGGGGGCACACTGGATGGATGGAAATTTGTTGATCCACGCAGATTCCAGAACTTTCCACCACAGAAAAGTGAGGAAAATGTGTTTTTTTGGTCAAATTTATTTGTTTGAAAGGGATTCTGGGTAACAAAACCTGGGGGTAGGCAGACGAGTCACCCCATCCTGAATTGCCCTGGGTGTCTAGTTTTCAGAAATGTATAGGTTTGCTAGGTTTCCCTAGGTGCTGGCAGAGCTACGGCGTAAAAACAAAAGGTAGTCTTTTTGTCCGAATCGTGCTAAATTTCACTGGGAAATTGAGGTGCGACCATGCTGCGTTTTGCGCTGTTTCATGTCGCAGCCACTATGCCTACCCACGCAAGTGAGGTACCATTTTTTTCGGGAGACCTGGGGGCACACTGGGTGGATGGAAATTTGTTGATCCACGCAGATTCCAGAACTTTCCACCACAGAAATGTGAGGAAAATGTGTTTTTTTGGTTAAATTTTTTTGTTTGAAAGGGATTCTGGGTAACAAAACCTGGGGGTAGGCAGACGAGTCACCCCATCCTGAATTGCCCTGCGTGTCTAGTTTTCAGAAATGTATAGGTTTGCTAGGTTTCCCTAGGTGCTGGCAGAGCTACGGCGCAAAAACAAAAGGTAGTCTTTTTGTCCGAATCGTGCAAAATTTCACTGGGAAATTGAGGTGCGACCATGCTGCGTTTTGCGCTGTTTCATGTCGCAGCCACTATGCCTACCCACGCAAGTGAGGTACCATTTTTTTCGGGAGACCTGGGGGCACACTGGATGGATGGAAATTTGTTGATCCACGCAGATTCCAGAACTTTCCACCACAGAAATGTGAGGAAAATATGTTTTTTTGGTCAAATTTTTTTGTTTGAAAGGGATTCTGGGTAACAAAACCTGGGGGTAGGCAGACGAGTCACCCCATCCTGAATTGCCCTGGGTGTCTAGTTTTCAGAAATGTATAGGTTTGCAAGGTTTCCCTAGGTGCTGGCAGAGCTACGGCGCAAAAACAAAAGGTAGTCTTTTTGTCCGAATCGTGCAAAATTTCACTGGGAAATTGAGGTGCGACCATGCTGCGTTTTGCGCTGTTTCATGTTGCAGCCACTATGCCTACCCACGCAAGTGAGGTACCATTTTTTTCGGGAGACCTGGGGGCACACTGGGTGGATGAAAATTTGTTGATCCACGCAGATTCCAGAACTTTCCACCACAGAAATGTGAGGAAAATGTGTTTTTTTGGTTAAATTGTTTTGTTTGAAAGGGATTCTGGGTAACAAAACCTGGGGGTAGGCAGACGAGTCACCCCATCCTGAATTGCCCTGGGTGTCTAGTTTTCAGAAATGTATAGGTTTGCTAGGTTTCCCTAGGTGCTGGCAGAGCTACGGCGCAAAAACAAAAGGTAGTCTTTTTGTCTGAATCGTGCTAAATTTCACTGGGAAATTGAGGTGCGACCATGCTGCGTTTTGCGCTGTTTCATGTCGCAGCCACTATGCCTACCCACGCAAGTGAGGTACCATTTTTTTCGGGAGACCTGGGGGCACACTGGATGGATGGAAATTTGTTGATCCACGCAGATTCCAGAACTTTCCACCACAGAAATGTGAGGAAAATGTGTTTTTTTGGTCAAATTTTTTTGTTTGAAAGGGATTCTGGGTAACAAAACCTGGGGGTAGGCAGACGAGTCACCCCATCCTGAATTGCCCTGGGTGTCTAGTTTTCAGAAATGTATAGGTTTGCTAGGTTTCCCTAGGTGCTGGCAGAGCTACGGCGCAAAAACAAAAGGTAGTCTTTTTGTCCAAATCGTGCAAAATTTCACTGGGAAATTGAGGTGCGACCATGCTGCGTTTTGCGCTGTTTCATGTCGCAGCCACTATGCCTACCCACGCAAGTGGGGTACCATTTTTTTCGGGAGACCTGGCGGCACGCTGGGTGGGTGGAAATTTGTTGATCCACGCAGATTCCAGAACTTTCCACCACAGAAATGTGAGGAAAATGTGTTTTTTTGGTCAAATTTTTTTGTTTGAAAGGGATTCTGGGTAACAAAACCTGGGGGTAGGCAGACGAGTCACCCCATCCTGAATTGCCCTGGTTGTCTAGTTTTCAAAAATGTATAGGGTTGCTAGGTTTCCCTAGGTGCTGGCAGAGCTACGGCGCAAAAACAAAAGGTAGTCTTTTTGTCCGAATCGTGCTAAATTTCACTGGGAAATTGAGATGCGACCATGCTGCGTTTTGCGCGGTTTCATGTCGCAGCCACTATGCCTACCCACGCAAGTGAGGTACCATTTTTTTCGGGAGACCTAGGGGCACGCTGGGTGGGTGGAAATTTGTTGATCCACGCAGATTCCAGAACTTTCCACCACAGAAATGTGAGGAAAATGTGTTTTTTTGGTCAAATATTTATGTTTGCAAGGGATTCTGGGTAACAAAACCTGGGGGTAGGCAGACGAGTCACCCCATCCTGAATTGCCCTGGGTGTCTAGTTTTCAAAAATGTATAGGTTTGCTAGGTTTCCCTAGGTGCTGGTTAAGCTACGGCTCAAAAACAAAAGGTAGTCTCTTTGTCCAATGAGCTTAAGATTTCACTGGGAAATTGAGGAGCGACCACGTTGCATTTTGTGCCGTTTCCCGTCGTAGGCACAAGGCCGACCCACACAAGTGAGGTACCATTGTTTTTGGGAGACCTGGGGGCACGCTGGGTGGGTGGAAATTTGTTGATCCACGCAGATTCCAGAACTTTCCACCACAGAAATGTGAGGAAAATGTGGTTTTTTTGTCAAAATCTGAGCTTTGCAAGGGATTCTGGGTAACAAAACCTGGTGGTAGGCAGTCGAGTCATCCCATCCTGAATTCCCCTGGGTGTCTACTTTTCAAAAATGTATAGGTTTGCTAGGTTTCCCTAGGTGCCGGAAGAACTAGGGTGCAAAAACTACAGGTAGGCACTTTGCCAAAAAAGGGTCAATTTGTAACTGCAAAATTTAGGTGTGACCACGTTGCATTTTGCGCCGTTTCCTGTCGCAGGCACAAGGCCGACCCACACAAGTGAGGTACCGTTTTTATCGGGACACTTGGGGTAATTCAGATTTGTAAATCAACTGTTATTACCAATTGAGCTTTCTTGCATTTCTCCCTTTGAATGAAAGATATTGTGTAGAAAAAAAAACTTTATGAAAAATGACCAATAATTCTCATGCTAGTATGAGTATTCCCAACTTTGAAAATGTGCAATTATATACTGTTTCTGAACTCTATAATTTGTACCCAATTCATACATACATAGGTGTCTTTCATGCAGATTATTCCATGTGTACATTTTCCAAGACAAAGTGCACTATACCCAGTAAATGAAAAAATACCATTGCAAGTTGCTGCTCAGTTTTTGGATCTGGGTTCGTCGGGTTCTTGGTGAAACTACAAGTCCCATATATCCCCACAACCAGGAAGGTCTAACGGATGTAATGGTATATTGCTTTCCAAGAGCTGTCAAAATTAGAGAAAGTTATAGGTGAAAACGTTGAGACAAAAGGCCGTTGTTTTCAACAAATTTTCAAATATTCCAATATCTAACTGTTAGTTTCTATAACGAAACCTTCATGGATTTAGACAAATGACCCCTTTCTGAATTCATAATTTTGTCTATTTTTCGGAAATGTAAAGCTTTCCAGAATCCATTATTGCTTTCAAACTCATTTCTACCATTAACTGGAAGGAGGTGGAAAGCTCTAAAAATAGCAAAAATAGGCTATGTCCCAGAAAAATGCCAAAACTGAGTGAAAAATTTCGGTTCTCTGACAAAACACTGTCATTCCCTAAAAGCTGAGAAAATGGAGAATTCAGCCCCACAAACCCTTTTTTGATACCATATTCAGGGAAAAAGCCAGAGGCTTTCATTTGCAGCCCGTTTTTCCCATTTTTCTGAAAAAAACAAAAAAAACACTATATTTTGGTTAATTTCTGGGCCCCCTCCAAGGGAATCCACAAACCCTGGGCGCCTTTAGAATCCCCATGATGTTGGAAGAAAAGGACGCAAATTTGGCGCGGATCCCTTATGTGGTCAAAAAGTTACAAGGGCCTAAGCGCGCACTACCCCAAAACACCAAAAAAAGCCTTAGCACAGGAGGGGGAAAAGGCCTAGCAGCGAAGGGGTTAAATCCCCAACAAACTCATCAACAGAAGTATAGTAGAACAAAGCTGAGCTTTCAGCATCCAGACAGTGGATACACAGAATTTTACAGTGGTGTCTCCTCCGCGATGGCAGAGGAGCTCCGACCCCCACGAAATGGCTGTAAAGGAAAACCAAAATAACTTTATTCCCTGCTGAATTTTGGGAGTGGGTACGGGGGGATAACAGCAAAGAGGGGAGTGGAAAGTCACTACCTTCACTGCGCATGACAGTTTGGATGGCGTCTCAGGCCGGCCAAACAGTCATGCTCAGTGAAGCTCTCTCCAGCCCCAGATACATTGCAGTCTGTCCTGGAGCACTCACCGAGAGCACTCAGCCCAATACTGAAGCTGCTCTCATGCAAGAACAGCTTCAAGATTGGCCACAGGGCAGGTTGGGAGCCTGTGCCTGAAAAAGAGGTGCAAAGGAGCACGATGCGGGACATGGCAAGCTGTAGGTACGTTAAAAAATAGTATTATTATTTTATATTTTGCCCCCTCCTTTCGTGACCCCTATGCCTCCCCCGAGCCCCCACGCCCACCCGCCCTACCACTCGCAGCAAACACCGTCCGCTACTGCAATATTATTGCCATTCATTTTCCTTCCATTAAAGTGTGCCACAGATCTCATATGAACAACCTCAGCAGACCTGTCAAACAGGTTTTTGAAATGGGGGTCTCTAGTCGGTAAGGGTTTGCACCTCTGTCCAAGCTGGGACGCTTCTTCCTAGTCAGGATAAGCAGGATACACTTCTAAAATAAATCCTGATCACCCCATTGGTAGCTTGGCATGAGCAGACAGGCAGTGTGTAAAGTATTTGTGCACACATACAGTAATATAATAAAAGCACTACAAATGGACACCACACAAGTTTAGAAAAATTAGTAATCTTTTCTAAAACAAATAAGACCAAAACGACAAAAGAAATTCAACATACAATACTTAAAATGTAACCCCTTAGAAGGGAAAACAGTTCTGTCCATCACAAACTATAGATGCGAGACTTTCAACATAAAGGGGCACATGTACAATCCCCTTTCGCCACCACAATGTCACTTTTATTGACGTTGTGGTGGCAATAGGGACTGCGCATTATTTACAAGGCATTGTTAATGCTGCCTTGTAAATAAGGCCCCCTTTAACACTATGCTTAGTGTGAAAGGGGAGGGCCGTTGGTGTTGCGGTGGGCATTCCACCGCAACACCCATTGTATTTGACGCTGCCCCTATGTACAAGGGCTGAAAATTGCAAAAAACACAGTTGATGGACAGAATGTAGAACAATGTCATACATTCAAGGGCGGCATACATAGGAGGCAGCACCAAAATTAAGACCAGAAAAACCCTGATCCTAAGTTGGCGAAACTAGGACAAATGCATCCTTTCTCCTCGTTTTTGCATTTTCTATGTCTGCTGCCTTGTGCAGCACACATAGAAAAAGCAAAATGCCATGGATTGTTTATGTACAGGAAGGTCCCGCTTCCTGTACATAAACAATCTTTAAACATAAATGCCTTTTGTCACTTTCATGTGCGTTGCATTAAGCAGCGGGCATGAAAGTGACAAAATTGAATTTCAGGATTGTTTATGTGCAGGAAGGGACACCTTCCTACACATAAACAATCCTCACCTGCACGCAGACATCCTTGCACAATGGTGCAAGGGTGCCTGTGTTGGCACTACACTGCTAGATATAGTGTCATCACAAGGGGAAATGCAAGGCTGCACCAAGTCTTCACAAAAAAGGTGCAGCCTTGCATTTTAGAAGTGGCGGAGAGAGGCGCTAAGCCAGGAAGGCTAACACCTCTCTCCGCCACTTCATTGTACATATGGCCCAAAGTACCTTGCATGCATCACAATCAAACAAAACCAGCCGCAGGGAAGGTGATGTGTCTGTTCCTTACTGAAGGGGAGATAATGCATTGGTTTCTTGCCGCGGCCCAGCATTCTTGTAGACTGGGCGCCCCAGTGTGATACGTGGGGATCAGAATTCATTGGTTCTTAATGCGGCGGTGGCCACAGCGCTGCGTTGGTCTCTCCAGGCGCGGTCCCATGATGCGTTGGTTCTTGCAGCTGGACAGCAGGGCCTGCGTTGGAATCGGAGTGGTGATCTTGGACTTTCGAGATCAAAGCACAGCATTCATATGCAGCAATTTCTCCTGCTACGGACAGATGCTGCGTCAGTTTCTTCAGCGGCGATGCATCGGAAATGGATGCGGATGTGTTGCGCTTCTCTTAGTTGCGTCTCTTTTCCAGCACCCAACAGCAGGAACAACCTCCAGAAGCCCAACACAATAACAGGCACCTCTTGGCAGGTCAGAACTTCCAGCAAGGAAATTCAGGACAGGAGAGCTGGTAGTGAACTCTTTGTGTCTCTTAGACTTCAGAACAGGAGGCAAGCCCTTGAATATCTTCTTCAAGCAGGATACGCAGCACACAGCAAAGTCTTTATCCTCTACTTGGCAGAAACAGCCACTGCAGACCAACCCAGCACACAGCAAAGAGGCAGTACTTCTCCTTCAGCTTTCCCAGCTCTTCTCCTTGGAAGAGGTTCCTCTTGAGTCCTGACGTAATCTAAAGTTCTGGAGTCTGGGCCCCAATATTTACACAGCATTTCTCTTTGTTCTCTTGTGAAAGAGAGGCTCTGTGATCAGTGAAACCCAGTTCTGTCCTCTCTGGTCCAGCTTCCCAGCAGGAGGTGGGGACAGCATGATGTATGGCCGACTAGGCCCATTCAGGTGCAAGGAAAACTCCTACCCCTGCTCTAAATGCAGCCGAGGCCTATTCAGCCCAGCCCTGACTCATTCAGGAGAGGCAGGATACACCTCATCCCCCCAGTGGCTGTCTACAGTGAATGCACATCCCTAGCCCATCTTACTCCAAAGGCAGACAGTCAAACCACAAACTAGCAGAGGCACACAAGATGGCCAAGCAAGAAAATGCCTACTTTCTAAAAGTGTTATTTTTATACCCACAATATAAAAATCATCCTTAGTAAACTATGCATTTTTATATTCTAAGTTCAGGCGTACTAAACTCCATCTTTCCATCGTGTTCCAATAGGAAGTTATACTTATAAGATGTATATGTAAACTCCCATTCTATCCTAGGGGACAGATAGCCTTTCAATAGTGAAAACCGAAATACACTGTATTTCATTATCAGGACTTGTCACACACATCAGTACATGTCCTACCTTTCACACACATTACTCCCTGCCGTCAGGAGTAACTTGGGCCTACCTTAGGGGTGACCCACATGTAAGGTCGACATGACAGTAGAGACTGCACGTAGACACTGCAGTGGGTGGTCTGAGAACCTTTTGCAAGGCTATTTGCCCACCACAAACTCATCAGACTCTCCAGGAAAAAAGCCTTTCAGGATAGAATCTCCACCAACGCACACAACAGCAAGGAACTCTTCAGCATCATCAAGGAGTTCACCTAACCCAACAGCGAGTCTACAGACATCCCTCCCTCCTGGGATCTCTGTGAGAGACTCAGCGCCTTCTTCCATCACAAAATCAAGACCATCTATGACAACCCACACGAGGAACACCCCCACCACCCTAGCACCACGCAACCTACACTAGGCAGCTGGACCGCCCTCAGCATCGATGACTCTCTGAAGATAATGAAGACCACCCACTCCGGGGCCCCCATGGACCCCTGCCCCACCACGTCTACCGCAGAGCCGCAGACATCATCGCCCCCGGGCTTCAATGAATCATCAACCAATCCTTCTAGAATGCTGCTTCCCCTGATGAATGGAAACACGGCAAGATCAACCCTCTCCTGAAAAAACCTTCGGCAGCCCCCACCGACCTTAAAAACTACAGACCAATTTCCCTGCTCCCCTATCCGGCTAAAGTCATTGAAAAAGTTGTCAATAGACAACTCGCTGCCTTAATAGAAGAAAACAACATCCTTGACTCCTCCCAATCAGGCTTCAGGAAGAATCATAACACCGAAACTACACTCCTCGCAGCAACAGACAACATTCGCTCCCTACTCGCCAGGGGAGAGACGGTGGCCTTCATCCTCCTGGACGTCTCCGCAGCCTTCGATACTGCCTCTCACCACACCGTAGCCTGAAGACACTACGAAGCGGATATCCGGAACAAGTCCCTCCATTGGATCTCTCTTTCCTCTCCAACCACCAGCAGAGTACCACAAGGATCCTCCATCAGCCCAACCCTGTTCAGCATATAAATGGCCCTGCTCGCATCCATCGTCAGAGCACACGGACTAAGCGTCACATCATACGCAGATGACACCCAACTCATCCTCTCACTCTCCAACGAACCCAACACCACCAGATGCATCTTTCAAGACGGAATGGAAGCCTTCACCAGATGAATGAAGAACAGCTGCCTACAACTCAACACGGACAAAACTGAAGTGCTCATCATGGGCCCACACCCCGACACCTGGAATGACACCTGGTGGGCCCCCGCCTCACGGATCATGCACGCAACCTCAGAATCATCCTGGACTCCAAACTTCAAATGGACTTCCAGGTCAATGCCATCACCTCTTCCTGCTACCACACCTTCCGCCAACTCAGAAAAACCTTCAACTGGATCCCCCACGAACACAGGAAAGCCATTACACATACACTTATCACGAGCAGACTAGACTACGGCAACTCACTCCACTCCGGGATCAACAAGAACCGCACCGCAAGCTTCAAAACATCCAGAACGCCACCACCAAATTAGTCCTCAACCTATCACGCCACTGCCACATCAACCAACACCTACGGGCCCTATACTGGCTCCCCGTCGAGAAGAGAACCACATTCACGCTCCTCACCCATGCACCCAAGGCCCTCCACAACACCTGACCCGCCAACCTGAACCACCACCTCACGTTCCACGCTCCCCAACATTCTCTCAGCTCGGCCCAGCTTTCCCTCGCGGTAGTACCTCAGATCAAGAAAACCAGAGCCACTTCTCCCTCCTCACGAATAAGGCATGGAACTCCCTTCCTCTCCACCTCCGACAGACCACATTGCTCCCTAAGTTTCTAAAGGACCTCAAGAACTGGCTTTTTGATGGAACTCGGTGACCCTCTTGATCGCTGCGGACCCCCTACTCTAACTTCCCCCTATCCCCCAGTCCCTTGAGACCCATTCCGGGTGAGAAGTTTGTGCTTTACAAGTCCATTGATTGTATTGATTGTGTGGGTGGCACATTCAGTGCTGCAGGCCCACTTGCACCGTACTAGGGAGTTAGTAGGAAATAGAAGAAGCCAATCATGGAAACACCAATCCATAATAACAATTTACACACAGAGCATATACACTTAAACACTGATCAGCAGTGGTAAAGTGCCCGGAGTCCTAAACCAACAAAAACAGGGTCAAAAACAGGAGGCCAAAAAGTCTGGGGACAAACAGACAGGAAAAGCCAGGTCTAACACAGGTCTTGACACTTCAGAAGACTCTGACACTGTGATGGCAATAAGAGATTTACCGTGATGGAGACCGGACTGGCTGGAAGCACAAAAACAGTGTGCAGACCTGGGTATTAGTCCTTGGGTCTAGCCCACAGCCCATCCTGTCAAAGTCTGAACAACACCTCCCCATATCCAAGGCCTTTTGTTCTCATACTGGGAGCAAGTTCACACCTTATTTACACCTATTGAAATGTCAATTACTGACCGACAGAAGCTGGAGAGCCAAGTTCAGATTGAGTTTCCAGGTATTTCGGGCAGGGCAAATGTATCTTACTAAAGGGTACTTTATCATAAAATCTAGAAAAAATCTGACTTCACCATTTAGTTGGATTTATATTAACTATGAAAAATAGTTATTTAGTTATTTGTCTAGCTAGTCTCATTCCCAAAATACAATATTAGTATTTAATATTATATTCTATTGCTTTCCTACGGTACAGTCAACCCAGCTACTGTGAAAATACCTTTGACACGCTGGTCACTGTAAGAACATATGAAACATTAAACTTTTGCATATCCTACTTTTGAATTCAACACACAGGTTTTAAGCCTGTCAAAAGGGTTTACTACAAGTCAAACTGACAGATTAAAAACTGATCTGACAGGTTACTGGGAGGACAGGTGATGGGGAGAGGAGGGAGAGATATTTGAGTAGTGGGACGGCATCCATAGTATCACAAAGCCTTTCTTCCAATACCATGCACACAATGAAGTAGATATGTGAGAAAGTCTGGTAGGGTAGAAATGGGTGTAGAAGGTTTTGGTCCCATGGGCATGGGGTCGATCTGCCTGCCCAGCATGTTAAAAGTGCTCTTGAAAGGGTTCTGCAAGCTCTGCTTTGCAGGGGTTGAAAGCTCTGACTGGGACACAAATCACAGCTCTGGTGACCCAGGTGTATGGTCCCCTGGGACTGTGCTCTATTCACCTACCCATCATGTTTCAAAGGGCCCAGGACAGGGCTCTGCAGGCCCAGAGAGGGGTTCACTGCTTCAGCAGAGTGGCAAGCTCAAAACGAGACCTGAGTCAGAGATCTAGCATTTCCCTCATGCTTTGGCTCCATCCATCTACCCACTGTGCCACAAAGGACCTAGGATGGGACTCCACATGCTCCAAAAAGCCTTTCTACTTTGCAACAGTAGAACGTTTTGACTGGGACCTGGGCAGGGCCGGACTGGCCATAGCGGGCACCGGGCGTTTCCCCGGTTGGCCGCTAGGGTGGGGGCCGGTTTTGGGCCCCTGGGGGGCCGTTTTTGTTACCAGGGGTCGCCAATATCGCCCCCCTTTAACAAAATCAGTCAAAACCTGCCATCGCAAGCTGCTCGGCTGCACTCTCCCTCACCCCAGGTGGGGCAGCTGAGCAGTTTGCTAGGGCCGGTTTCAGTTCCCAGTCCCGCCCTGGACCTGGGTCAGAGTTCTGACAGGCCCAAAGAGAGGTTACCTGGGCCTGGACTCAATCTGCTTGCCCTCCATTTTACAAAGTGCCGGAGGCGGGACTCCACAGGCCCCAGGAGGGCTTTGCTGGTTGGGAAAACTCTGACCTGGATCCAGGTCAAAGCTCTAGCAGGCTTGGTGGTGAGGTTTGTGGGTTTAGGTTCCCTTTGCCTTTTCCCAGGGCTAAGGAATGGGTGATCCAGCGCAAGAATGCTGTGGTTCATTTGTGCACACATACAAGTTTGTAATCAGTGGAAACCATTGCACTGCATTTTCTCCATGAAAAATACTGGAGACTTACATCTCTCAAAGGCAATTGTAAATTGTTTCCAGGGAGGGAAAACGTGCAAAAATCCATTTTTCTATGTAGATTAAATGTTTTCCATGTGCAAAAAAACTTATGAGAGAACACTTTCAAATGTGCAGTTGTACACCGTGTGTGACTGTGCATGAAGAAGTACCTTTGCAAAGAAATCATTTGAAATTCACAGAACCTTTACTGCCAGAAATCTGTAACTGTGCAAATTCTTTCTGGGCCTAATATACAAAGCTCTCAGCAATTTTGTGGATGTAAAGACTCAGATTTACAAAGTCAGAGTATTTGTGGATGCAAAGACTCAGATTTACAAAGTCAGAGCATTTGTCGCTCCAAAAAACGTTTAGGTTATGTACAAAAACCAAATTGAGATTCGATAACACATTACTGAATCGCGAAATAGGTTTCTCACTACATACTCAATTGCAAAATGTTTAAGGCATTTCTTCCAATTTGCTATTCCTTAAGGTATGTATTAATGGTTGGTGACCCAACTGTTGGGGCAAACCATTGATAGGTTACCGACACCGCAAAGGAGGTGGTAATCCATTCGCAAACAAGAAAGGGTCTGCAAGTGGCCACTTTCCCCTTGTGAATTTTGAAAAAAAAAATTGGGGGGGACAAAGCAGTGGTCCCTGGGACCACTACTCACTCCTAAAAAAAAGTTTGCAAAGCCTTTTTTTTAAAGCATCCCTTTCATCCCATTTTCCATCAAGGAAAACAGGTCACATTAAAAATTATAATGGTTTATTTAAAAGCAGTCACGGACATTGTGGTCTGCAGACCGGAGCAGGCCACCATCCCTATGATGGCAGTGAAAAGTAGTGGTCTGTAATTTGCAACCTACGTCAGTAATATTCATGAGGTAAGTCGAACTGCCACCCACTAAGATTCAGAATTATGCAAAACGGCCTATTAGTACTTAGATCATTTTGCAAAATACTAATCCTTTGAATAAAAGTCTGAGCGCAAACTCCAACCACTTTACCCGAATGCATTCTTAATACATAAATTTCAAAGTTTGCAAATCGTCTCTCAAACGTGGGATTAAATGTATAGCTATTTTTTTAAAGAATTATCTGCCAGATTCATGAAAACCCTATTCTGCGAATTCCAAATTGCGATTAATACTGAATCGCAATTTAGAATTCGCATAATGGGATTCATGTAAATCTGCGATAAACTATCGCGAATCGCATTCGGCCGCAAAAGCCGATAGCGATTATCCTGAAATCGCTGAAAATTCGCAAAAACGGTCAAATTCCGTGTTGAAATTGCGATCTCGCTATTAGCGAGATCGCAAATTGCGATCTCGCTAATAGCGAGATCGCAAAAACGGGTCGCATTTCGAGCACTGTGATGACATCACAACCAGAAAGCAGGCTGTTCCTTCCCTCATTCAGAATACTGAGGCAGAATTGGAAGCAGCACACCTCAGAGCTCCACTCCAACCACCTCCAGTTTTTGCATTTGGATACTGCAGGCTGCAGCTATGTCAAAGGAAGCACCAGGGCCCAGTGACACAGGGAGAAAGCGCAAAATGAAATTCTCCGAACAGGAGCTGGAATATCTCATCGATGGAGTCTGTAAAGACCATGATAAACTTTTCGGCACGGACTCCAGGAGGGTGCCAGAGGCCGAGAAACGGCGACTGTGGTTGCGCATCCGCGCGAAAGTGAACTCTGTTGGAGTAACACAGAGATCAATAGACAAACTCAAAAAGAGGTGGTACGACCTCCGAGGCCGTGCCAAGGAGCGGGTGGCTGAGAGGCTGGGTGAGCGCCTTGCAACAGGAGGGGGAGAGCCTACAGTCCCTCCCAACACCCCATTGGAGGATCGTGTTGAGGACACATTGCAACCTGAGGCATGCGTGGGGGTAACCCGCCTGGACTCATCCCGACCCACCCAAGACAGCCAAGGTAAGTGCCATGCGACTGCGACCCTGTCCCCTAACAATGGCCATGACCCTATAGCTACTCATAATAAACCCCAGTCATGCAGCCCATGCACACCAGATTATCCCTATAGCATTGTGGGACATGTAGTCTGCCCACAATGTTCAAAAATTCCCATGCAGCCAGACATGTCCTAATGTACTCAATGCAACAGCCAGTCAGGAAATGGTAGCCAGCATGCATGTAGCAACCTCACATGTCAAAGAAACATGTAATTAATCAACGTCCACTTTCCATCACAGGTGGCGCTGATAACACCAGCAGCGAAAGTGAGGGGCTGCAAATTGATGAAACACAAGAGGATCCTGAGGGTGAGGAAGATACATCCACACAACCAGCTCCATCTGCCCAAGCACCAGTGCCAGCAGGCGTACCACCACCTGCAACGCCAGCTACAACAGGCTCACCACCATCGTCAGCAGTGAGAGCCATGCCAGTGGCATCAGCAATCCCAAGAGCTGCAAGACCAGCGACACAACGCACACCTACTGTGCCCACCCAGCCCAGCAGGCAGGTCAGGGAGCGGCGCCAAAATACATCACGCACCGGCAGGAGGGGGATGACTGTGCGTGTGCCAGGGCTCTCAATAGAGTACCGCATGCTGCGCGTGCACCAATTGCAGGCACAACACCTTGCAGCTATACACCTGCAGCTGCCCAATACAGGCAGGAATGTTGCCCATCTGTCCGACCGGATGGACCGGATGACCACAGCTATGGAGGAAAACACTGCGGCCATGGTTAGGCAGCGAAAGCTCTGCCGCCGCCGCCACCGCCAGCTCCTCACACGCCTCACGGCGTACACGCCCTCCAATTATTTAATTGGCAACGCCACTTCCCAGCTGGCCCGTAGGTCTCTGGCCATGCAACTCCAAAGGGTCCAATGCTGTCAGGGCGTGGCACGGGCACTCGAGCAGGTAACCACTGCTGTTCAGGCTCTGCAGCCAAATGGCCATGGCTATGCAGGAGGGGATGACACAAGTAAGGGGACATCTAGTCACAGCAGCCTGTCTTCATCACAGGTTAGTGTTCCACGCCGCAGCAGCAGGCCCACTGTGGCATCACGTGCTCAGCCGGAGGAAGAGCCCGAGAGGCGACTGGGAGCCGCGCGCCGGAGGTGCCAATGACATTAATGTTCATAGGGCAGGGACATGCTGCTGACATAAGCATGCCCACTACAAAATCTCGAGTAGTATGACGCAATACTCCTCTAATGTTACTGTTTGAAATAATGCCATATTATTGTGCAACCAACAATAATATTTATTCAATAATAGTACATCAGACTCATGTCATTATTTCCAGTGTCATGCATGAGTGAAGTGTTGGGTGAGGGGAGTGGGTTCACTAGAAACAGTTCATTGTGATTTGGTTGCACCGTCGGTGTCCTTCAGCAGGATTTTCCCCGCGTGCAGGACGCGCATGTGCAGGTGGGCGTTGGTCCCCTTCAGACTCACTGCCAGAGATGTCAACAGGGATCCTGCGCTTGGTAGCAATGTTGTGAAGGATTGCACACATGGCCACGATGCGGCAGCAGACCTCAGGATTGTATTTCATGGCCCCACCTGTCTTGTGCAGTATGCGGAACCTGCTTTTCAACAGGCCAAATGTCCTCTCAATACAATTCCTTGTGCGTATGTGTGATGCATTAAATCGCCGTTGCTGTGGTGTTGCAGGGTTGAGGTATGGGGTGAGGAGGTACTCACGGAGAGCGTAGCCGCTGTCACCTGAATGAAAGGAGCAGAGGGTGAGTGCCTGTTCTGCGCAGCTACATGATCACAGTGTACAATTTTGGGGCATGTGTACTTACCTAGTAGGTGACCTTCCCCAAAGAAATGAAGCTACATTGTAAAATTGCAGCTTGGCCTCATTGAGGTCCTGTTGGCTGTTGGGGAATGATATATAGTGGTGTAGCCGGGTCAGCATAGCCTCCAGGAAACTCCTTAGGCAGCGAGACATGGTGGGCTGAGATATCCCCCCTGCAACAGTGGCCATCCCCTGGAAGCTTCCGGAGGCCAGGAGGTGCAGGCAGCACAATACCTGCACATGTGTGGGCACGGCATTGGTCCTCCTTGTTGGGTGCTGCATCAGGGGGTCTAGGTCCTGGATGAGCTTGATTATCATAGCCCCACTCAGGCGGTACTTAGCATAGATTTTCTCCCTGGTTTGGCCCAGAAGGGTGACCCGCTGGCGGAATATCCGCTCCTGTATCCTCCGTCTGTTCCGTGCAGCTCGCTGCAACCTTCGCCGCCTCACCAGCATGTAGAGTCCAGGCATTGTGGGAATCCCCAGGCTCCAGCTGCATGTCCTTAAATGTGTTTGGCCAGCCCTGCACCAGTTGGGAGTTAGTTAACCGTTTTAAAAAAAAAAAAAAAAAATCCTTACTGGTTACCACCTGATTTGAGTTCTTCTTAATTTGCGCGTCGCTATTTGTGAATTTCTCGTATTTCGCAATTAGCGAGTTTTCATGAATGGCGATTGCGACTGTTTTGCGACTTCGCAAATTAATTCGCAGAATCCATGGTTTTTCGCAATTTCCGATTCGCAAATGCTCATCCTCCAGGATTCTGCGAATTTATTTGCGAAGTCGCAATTTTGATTTAGTGATTTTGCTTTTTTGGAATTTTCTGTTTCTTGAATTCCTTTCCGTCAAATTGCGATCGCAATTGCGATTTCACAGCTATTGCGATCGCAATTTGGCTTAATGAATCTAGCTGTATGTCAACAATATCCATGTACTGTACCTGAGCCTTCAAATTGAAGCCAAAAGGCAAAACAGAAATTTACAATACGATCTGCCTGCTGTCCTAACAATCAAATGTTAGAGCCAGGTGTACCAGGAGTTTTTTTTCCCTTCATAAACTGTTAGAATTGATAAATCAAATCAGACAGTTTGCGAATGCAAAAACCGTTTTTCCTAAGTACTGGTTGCATTTAGCAATTTGGATAAGTATTTCTAAACTGTTAAATTTGTTTAGGAATTAACACCGAGTTGGTATTTGCAAAGGGTGTGTTGTTGGCATCACTTCCAAATAACAAAGAGGTATATTATCTGTTAATTTTGTGACCGAAATTTGGTCACAGAACATTGATATTTTACCAATCTCACAGGAAGTGGTAATGTATTCGCAAAAATTAAAGGGTTTCCCATGGGACGCCTTCTGCTTTGTCAATGTAAGAAACACGATTTTGTTTAACGGCCTGCCAGACCACTGCCACCACCTAAACAAATAAAGAAAAACTTGTTTTGCTTTTAAGTCAGTTCCGTTTCCTTTAAAGAAACGGGCTGCATTTTTTTAAAATGCTTTATTGAAAAGTAATCACAAAAGTAGTGGTCTGCGAAACCCAGCAGGCAACCGATCAAAGAGGGTTGCAATTTGCACTCAACCTCATTCATATTGATGAGATGGATCGAATTGGTACCCACTATATTTCGTTAATTTGAGAACCTATATATTAGCACATAGATCACTTCACAAATACCAACCACATTGGTCACAAAGATAGTGATCGCAAATTGGGACTTCTGTATTGCAACCAGTGTTTAGTGCATCTGACTCTAAATGCTAAAGTCAACAAATGGCTTATAACCTTTTCAACCCAAACGTTTAATGCTTCCTCGGGCTAACCAATCTCTACTCACTGATAGAATTTTTTTTTTTTGTCTACAGCTACAGAAGCAGTTAGTGACAGTCCAGCGGTGAAATACACCACTTTACTGCCATAAGGCATTCATTAAAATATATTGACGGTTTGGGCTCCAAACATGACAGCTCTTGCTACTCATGTTGCTGGCAGACACCCCTAAAGGCAATCTGTGAAGTGACATAACATTTATCTTTCTTTTTATTGCAAGCAATGCTTCGTTTGCATTCCGTGTTCATAAAAGTTCTCCGGCCATCGCTCAACTTCTCATGTGGTTGTAAAGGGAAGACATGCGATACAAAAGAACCACCATTTTTAATACGTTTTTGTATTATGGGTGTCCAAATTGTAATTCTTAGCTTTCCCAAGCTTCTTGAATTGATTTACTACTTTTCAAAGTTCATCGACCAAGCATTGGAAGTTTTAAAAAGTGAGCTGCAACCAGCGAAACTATAGGTTTTGCAGGGGAAACCTTTTTTTAAAAAAACTACTTTTGATGCAAAATTCACTGGTAGAAAAATAAGTTTTTTGTAAAGTACACAAATTCAACTTGTGCAAAAATCATCAACTTCCAGGTAGGGTTTTAAATTTTCTCTCCTTATTTTTTAATGCACTGGTCTGTCACCTATGCATTTTGCGTTCGCAATGCCCCTGTTTGAACGTAGTCGCCTATTTATCCCTTGTTTCCTGCTGTCTGGTGAAAGTTATTTTTCATTCACTCTGTCAATAAAGTTAATTAATGCAGGTAGGTAGGCAGACACGAACCATTACTTTTCCTGCAACTCAGTCCCCTTGTCTCTCTCTGTGGAAGCATTAAAGCAACAGTACCTCTACGTGGAATTCTGCGGAAACTCTGTGAACTCCGCTCGCGGAATTCTGCGGAAACTCCGTGAACTCTGCTCTGCAATCCATTCCCATCTCACCCTAATTAAGAAAACAGAAACCTCACATACCCTTGATAAAACAACAAGTAACACTATCATTACATACAAAAATGCATATAGTAATCTCACAAAAGTGAAAATTAAAATACAGAAAGCAGTGAGAGAGGTGAGGATGTTGCTGTCCTCACTAACCTAGGGAGAGAACTAAGCAGATGCCTTGAACACAAAGAGCACATCATGCTGAATGATTGGTGGTGGTCTCATCCTCCTAGGACCACCCCAAGCACCGTGAATACTATAGTATCCAATATCAAAACATTCCTCAAGGGGCAGGCTCTCCAGGCTCAGCTGAGAGCTAACACTATAATATTCACTGCACTCTAGAATCTCGCCCCATAATGCTTTGCTGAGCCTTTCGTTCGCATTGTATTTTTGCCAATAACTTTGCTTGGGGTGGTCTTAGAAGGATGGGACCACCACAATCATTGAGCATGATATATTCTTTGTGTTCAAGGCGCCTGCTTGGTCCTCCCCCTAGGTTAAGGGGAACCCCAATATCATCACATCTCTCATTGCCTGATATTTTTCAAAGCTCACTTTTGTGAGCTGGGTATGAGATTTTTTTAGCATGTAAAGGTGAAGTTGTTTTATCAAAGGGTTGTGGGTGCAGTAGCTTACTCCAGAGTTTATGTATGAACTCTTTGTGTGTATTAATAATGCAAAGATTAATAAAACAGAAATGTCGCATTCCTTTAGTAAAACAACAATTAGTTATCTTTATATGCTTAAATGCACAGAGTCATCTCACAAAAGTGAAAATGAAAATATAGCAAGCAGTGTGAGAGGGGATGATTTTGAGGTCCTCCATAACCTAGGGAGAGAACCAAGTGAATGTCTTGAACACAAAGAGAACATCATGCTGAAATTATTCAGTGGTGGTCCCATCCTCCTAGGACCACCCCAAGCACAGTTAAGGGCAAAAATACAATCCCAACCAAAGGCCCTGCAAACCAAAATGGGACGATTTTCTAGAGTGCAGTGAATATTATGGTATCCAATTTCAAAACATTCCTCAAGGGGCAGGGTCTCTGGCTCAGCTGAGAGCTAATACTATAATATTCACTAAACTCTAGAATCTCGCCCCATAATGCTTTGCTGGGCCTTTGGTTGGCATTGTATGTTTGCCCATAACTTTGCTTGGGGGGGTCCTAGGAGTATGGGACCACCACCAAATCGTCCAGCATGACATGCTGTTTGTGTCCAAGTCATCTGCTTGCTTTTCCCTTAGCTAAGGGGTGACCCCAAAATCATCACATCTCTCATTGCCTGGTATTTTTCAATGTTCACTTTTGTGGAGTGGTTATATGCTTTTTAGTATGTAAAGGTAAAGCTGTTTTATCAAAGTGTTGTGGATACAGTAGCTAACTTCACTTTTGCGAATTGGTTATATGCTTTTCAGCATATAAAGGTAAAGTTGTTTTATCAAAGGGTTGTGGGTGTAGTAGCTAACTCCACTACAGGCTTGTTAGTCTTTGTTTTCCCAAAGTCCGCTAAACAATAATAATCCTAAAAGTCTTACCAATTAACTTACATGTAAGTGTTGCTTATGGTTAAAAAGTGCATGCATAAGGCTAGGAACATGTACCCAATGCACAATTATGTTCACATAACATTTTTCCATATTAATTAATAGCTATTTATTCCCGAGGAATAGAAACATGCAGAGGTCAGGCCCCACATGAAGAAATCCTCCACCGACCCCAGCAATATCAATAACTACTGCCCCATCTCACTACTCCTTTTCCTCTCTAAAATCCTTGAGAAGTCCATCAAACGTCAGCTCATGGAACACCAAGAAAGCAACAACCTACTAGATGCCTCCCAATCTGATTTCTGTGCCGACCACAGTACTCAGAACACCCTCATCATTGCCACAGACGACATCAGAACACTCCTCAACCAGAATGAAACAGCAGCCCTGATCCTCCTTGACCTCACAGCTGCTTTCTATACTATATCCCACCACACCCTATGAAAAGACTCCACCACATCAGGATCCAGGGAAACACCCTCAATTGAATCACAGTCTTCCTCACAGGATCCACTCAAAGATTCTGCCTACCACCTTTCTCCTCAGAGCCCAAAATCATCATCTACGGTGCCCCTCAAGTCCTATCCCTCAGCCCCACCCGGTTCAAAGTCCATATATCTCCGCTGACCTACATCACCAGAAACCATGGACTCAACAATAAATCCTACGCAGATGACACCCAGCTCATCCTCTCACTCACGGAAGACCTATGATTCCCTAAAACCAACTTCCACACCGCCATTATGAGTGTCGCCAACTGGATAAAGGCACACTGCTTGAAACTCGACACAGACAAGACGAAAGTGCTGGTCTTTGGGAACAACACCTCCCTGTGGTACGACACCTGGTGGCTCACAGAACTCGTACCCACACCAACAGACCACTCCCACAACATCTGCTTCATCCTGGACTGCAAGCTCACCATGAAATGCCGGATCAACACAATCTCCCTAGCCTGTTTCCACACCTTCTGCATGCTCCAAATAATCTTCGATGGATCCCCATCAGCAAACAGGAAAATCATCACACAAGCCCTTGTCGCCAGCCAACACAACTACATAAATGCCGTCTATGTGGGAATCACCACCAAACTTCTCAAGAGACTTCTGATTATACAGAACACAGCACCCAGACTCATCCTCAACCTCCCCAAGCAGACCCACATCACGCCCCACCTTAGGGACCGTCACTGGTTCCCCATTCAGAAGAGATGTCAGTTCAAGATGCTGAAACATGCCTACAAGGCCCTCCACAACCAGAGTCCAGCGACATCAACCACTGTCTAAACTTCTACCAGCCTGTTAGACACCTGTGCTCCGCCACCCTTGCACACTCTCCCCCACATCCACCAAAGCTACAGTGGAGGTGGTTCCTTCTCCTACCTCGCCGCCAAGTTCTGGAATAACCTACCCCTCCACCTACGAACATCTCCCTCTCTTGTGGAATTCAAAAGGAACTCAAGACCTGGCTATTTAATTGAGCCCAGCAAGATCACAGCACCTAGATACCCTTATGGGTGAATATCTGCACCCTACAAAATACTGCTTTATTGATCGATTGATTGATTGATTGATTGGTCTATTAAATAAGGGCTACTCATACTCTAACATGGTAAACAAAAAGAGGCAGACTGGCCTACTCTCAAACTGTAAAAAAGACAAACGCTGCATTAGTGTACTTCATTGTACTTTCTGAACAGTTTACATCATCTCCCTTTTGGTGATGCTTTGCTGCTCAGATACCTTTAGAGAAGAGAGTATCAGCAGTTTGTGAATCTAAAATAAAAATTCCTTTTTGTGTTTCTTTGGTCAGTTATCAGACACTGTTTCTTATGGACCAAGTTTTGACCACCTGTTCAAAACTTATGTGTGCATACAAGGGTTTGCGGTAAACACCGCTCCGCCTACAGTGTTTGCAGAGTTTTGAAATTCCTTATGCCTCTTGGAGTGCGGAGTTCAGCAAAAACTCCACCTCCGCTGCGTGGCGGAGTTTACCGGTGCTCACCTCTTATTCTGATGCTGTTGTCCATGTCCACCATCGAGCACTGCGACTGAGCAGTGCCCTTACGAATGAGGGCAGCGAGAGGAGATGAGAGAGCTTCATCCGCAACACTATGCATGTCACCAGTGAGTACGGGAAAGGACACACCCAGGAGAGAACACCCATAGGAGCAGATAGAGGCAAGCCAGAGCACCACTGTAACCACAAGTGAGGCTGAACTGAATAGGAGCAGTGAGGGAACGCCACCCTTGCAAAGTCAGAGGTACCAATCAATGCGACCCTGCGCGCTTGCCACCCCGGACTTCTCTTAACTGCTGCCATTAATTGACCGCCTACCTTTGTGTTCTAGTAAGGACATGGGGTTCCTTTATCGAAAAAGCCATTCGTTTTTCTCTGACTTATCTGAATGTCTGAATGCAGGCAGCTGCGTAGCAGGCACATTGTTTGCAATTCTACAAAATAGCAATAAAACAGAGTAATTGCAGAGTTTGTATATACGAGGAGCATAGGAGGTTCAGGGTCACAAGGGAGGTGATAATAAATAAAGAACAGCATGTTCATCAACGGGCAGTAAAAATTATCGCTGGCCGTGTTTAGCGTGCAGAAAATTAACGCCACCTATCGCCGGATTCTATTGCCCGGTCAGCGCACTATCAGCAAGGCGCATCGCCGAGGTGATAGAAATCCAGGCAATATCGGCGATAAGGGGTAATAACGCAAGAATACCTGCGATTAAAAAAAGAGTTGGAGATAAACATTGCTGATAGGGAGATGTGGACTCAGCATAATAATCCACCTCCCATTATAAACATAGCCAAGTAAGAAAATTAGAGGGCGTAGTAAGAAACCTGCGATATAGCCGGTTAGCGCTAGTTTTAATGTTGCTAAGCCTGTTAGCGATTCCCTTGCTGATAGGGAGAACCTCTGTTAGCAATCAAAATCGCTGTATTTTACTAGGGAACGCCTACCTCACATCTCATTAGCGATGCGAGGAGAGGCGATAAGTTTATGGGCGCTAAGGCATGGATTCACGCGTTAGCGTGTCCATGCTGATAGGGCATTACAATTATTGCCACTTTTCGCCCCAAAACGGACGCCAAAGCGGCGATAATTTTAACGACGGCCCTTGATGATAGGCCCCTAAGTTTTTCCATGATCACCCCTCCCTATTTCCACTTTTCTGCAGTTTACCCCTGTACTGTAACTTGTTTAGCTACTGAGATCTGCAAAGCACTGGTTTGCAATGCACAAACAGTAATCAGGCTGTGGGGAGGAAAGGAAAGCAATACAAGGTTCTCCATTGATGTAAAAAATCCACACACAAATGCCCAAAACAGAAATCCACACTGACGACAAAACTACCCTGATTGGTGCAGGAGATTACTTGTTTTACTGCGCTTGAAGTAAGTAATGCACAGTGTGCCATTTGTGTCCAAGAGGGGAGAAACCAAGCTAGGAACCCAATTAAGCTGGCTCTACATTTGACATTTTAGCAACCGCACCGGTGTTGCTTTGCGATGCTGCACGCACTGTCCACCTCAGGAAGTTGATATCTAGTGTTAAAGGAGGAAGTACCAGAACATATTTCTGTGATCTGAACTTTCTCTGTAGTGTTTGGGTAGCCCATAACTACTGAAGGAGCCGCTGACACCTATATGAACGGCTGTGCTCCCAGGGCCCCAGCCCCCTCAGTCAGTCGCACAGAGGGGAGATGGGGTTTCGCAGCAATGTTTGTGAGGCTGTGGATGGCTTAGTGTGTGCATCATTCCTGCTCTTTGCCTCAATCTTATTTGGCAATTCAACAAAACTTTGTGCTGGAGGAGGACGGTTCTTTCGTGCCTCACTCCAGGGCAGCCTTGGCAGATTTTGAAGAATCTCTGCACCTGTTCCGGTGGAGGAAAACAAAAAACTGCAGTCAGCCTTGCCAGAGGGATGTATGACGTTACAACGCATGCTTTTACCAGGCATGCTGTTACAACGCAGTTTTTACTACGCATACCATTACAACGCATAGCGCATTGGGGTGCTGGATAGTGAATAGTTTAATTTACTATTCCAACTCCAGTCCCCGTGGACACTAGGGAAGGTGTTGGATAGTAAATTAAATCTATTCCCTATCCTAGAGCGCCCCCCAGCGCAATGCGTTGTAATGGTTTTCGTTGTAAAACCTGCGTTGTAATAGCACTGCGTGGTAAAAGTTGCGTTGTAAAGGATGTTTACCTTGCCAGAGCAATAGGTCCATTAATGAGCAGGTGTGTGATTATGTAGAGAAAGTTTATGACCTGGCAGCCCTCCCATACCTCAGTTTTTGTACATGTTTTTAATTGTTATCTTTAGGAAGCACGGCCTTGAATAGACCTTATATCGTGACTCTGCCCGCTCATGGAACACTGTGTAATCTCATAGAGTTTATCGGCAACACCATGGAATTCCGTGGAGTGAAACTCTGCAAGCTCTGCCCATCCCTAGTGCATACTAACTACATGTGTTCCATACAGTGGTAGCAGAGCAGGATTTTGTGGACTCTGGTTTAGAAGGATAAAATGTGGTCCAGTAGCACGTATGGCTTGTCTTAATTAGCTGATTTTTGAGTACATAATTGCAAATTCTGAAGATGACTTCTTCTCTGTTGTACACCGTAGTCGTCAAGGGGGTTATCTTTTTCTGGTGGTAATCCTTCCAAGGTTTGGTAGCTATGGTTTTCTCAATGATCTTGGGAGATGTAAGAAAACTGGCAGTGGACCTGTCATTGTTTGTAATGATTTGCTTTGGTTTCAAGGTACCTAAAACTCTTTCTTCTTTAAAGAATTGCGGGCCATATTATCAAGAACAGGCGATAAAATTATCGCCGTTTTATTGGCAGGAAACTGCCGCTAAAGCGGTGATAATGGGCTTGATAATATGTTGTTGTGACTTCCCATAGCAACCCAGGTTCTGGTGTTAACCTGGGCTGCTATGAAAATTCACAAGGGCATATTATCAAGCCCATTATCGCGGCTTTAGCGGCAGTTTCCTGCCGATAAAGGGGCAATCATTTTTAACGCCGTTCTTGATAATATGCCCCTCCATTCTTGGATATTGGCTAAATAAGATGTCTGTAAGTACAGTAAGGAATTTTTAGTTACAACATTATTGGGTGAGTAGTTATCACGGAGACCTTAATGGTGGATATGTGGATTAGTTTGTGAGATATTAGATTCTCTCATGGCTTCTGGTCTCAGCGTTAGTTTCATAAGCTTCCACAAACTGTTATGAGATCCTTAACTAAGTAAATCAGGGTAGTTGAATTTACAGAGTTCCTTATTGTTGTTTGTAATGTTGATAATTAGGCATTTACTATGTGGGTAGGCCATTTGGAATTAATCCTACTCTCTAGCTAATTTGTGTCAAGGGTTTTAAAACAGATGCCAATATCCAACTCCACATAGTTAATTAATTTTAAACTAGAGAAAGCAACACATGCATTCACTGTTTGTAAGTTCAGTAAAAGATTTCTTGTATCACAACCAACAGTACTCCATTTGCAAACTATGTAGGTTTATGGGCTACTTTCCTAAAATGAAGACTGTTCTCTGGCAATTTCAAGGAAAATGCTTAAGGTAGTGCTCCCATTACCACTGTCAGCCAGTCAGTCATCATCATCAAAATCTTTATTCGGTTTCATAGTTAAGAAAACCATAAAAGCATGATATAAAAACCAGGATAAAATAGTGTGGTACAATGGCTACAATCGCTAGAATAGGCCTTTGCAGGAATAAGACTCAAGTAATAAATACAAAGTGCATCAGAAGTGCCAAACACTAATAATGTTAGAATAAAACTACTAAAGACAATACATTTAAGTCAATACATTTAAGTCAATAGCAAGAAATAAAAATAAGGGAGCAACCCAACTAATCACAGCTCGCCCTCAGTTTAATAGCAGATTTTAAAAAGCTTAAAACATGACATACGGTATTACCTGACAACATCTGGAGAAATATGAATGCAGGCCTAACTTGTTGAAAGTTGGCCTGTTTCAAAATGGGCAATAGGTATGATTTTCTCGAGGTGGCATAATATGGACAGAACATAGTAAAATGAAGCATGTCCTGCAGAGATGTACCATCGCAGCCGCAGGACGGAAGAACTTGCCCTCTGTTTGCACCCCGAGGATAGGATAAAAGTAAGTAAAACAAATCAAACCAAAACCTGGTCAGGAGCAATCTATCATAAGAGTTCATAAGCCAAGTATATATGGATTGGCATTCACTGTGGACCCTAAGATAACAAAATGACGAACACTCGGCTTCATGAGCTCCCTCTCTTCTTTTAATAAATGCCAACTTCATGGTGGGAACATCTATTTTACGGATCCCCTCGGAAGCAGTAAGAAAATCACTCCTTCCCAGATTGGTTAAGGTTCTTTTAATATATTTCAGTCATGATATCCTTAGGGCTTGGTCCAGGGATAAACAATCTTTAAGGATAGCCTTGTTAAACGAGTCCCCCTTCTTGACCTATGTTTTTAACCAAAGTGACAGAGGGCTAAAAGCTATCTGGCCTGTAATATAGGGCATGCCCAGCTCTTCATGGGCAATGAAAGAGGGGATGCCCTGAGGGACTGACAACAAGCTTCTCATAAACTTGTTTTCCGAAGTTTGGAAATCCTTTGCATCTGCATATCCCCAAATATTGCTGCCATACAAAACT
The DNA here is from genome assembly GCF_964261635.1 of Lissotriton helveticus. Lineage (NCBI taxonomy): Eukaryota > Metazoa > Chordata > Amphibia > Caudata > Salamandridae > Lissotriton > Lissotriton helveticus. The sequence goes on from NC_136061.1 coordinate 1,562,963,048, forward strand.
TTTGACAGACACTTTGCCCTATACAACTCCAGGAGGGCCCCCACCAGTCGTTTACCCAATCTTGCGGCAAAGTTAAAGATTGCAGCAGATTCCCCATTAAGGTTGTTTCTCTTGCGAGTAAGTTGAGGGACCCAATTCAGTTTATCATTCAGGAGTACCCCTGGGTAAGAAAAAACAGATGTTTTGGGGATAGGGGTAAGTCCAACCTAAAAACGTAAGATCTAGTAGGCCACATCCCCAGTTGCATGATATAAGATTTGGAATTGTTAATTTTTAGATCCAAGTCTCCCATAAACTGAGCAAATGAGTATAAATGGTTTGTAAGCCGGTCTCTGTCCTCGCCATCAAGACGGCATCGCCTGCGTATAGCAGGACAGGAATGCCACGCTGACCAATCTGGAGATAATCGATCTTAGTCTCCAGAAGAATTGTCTCCAAGTTAATAATATAGAGATTAAAAAGAAAAGGGGACAATAAACAGCCTTGGTGAACTCTTACAGGAAATGAGCGAGATACATTCAGGTTTGGCGAATAACGCACTACAGCTTTAGGGCCGGATGTAGGTAAATCTGATTTACCTACTCTTAAATACCGAATTTTACCGATTCGGTATTTAAGAGTAGGTAAATTAGAAGGGGTCAGATTTAGGTAATTCAAATTTCTGAATTACCGAATCTGTAAAACTCGGTATTTACCGATTCTGTAAATACCGAATCGGTAATGCCCATTGATTCCTGTGGGCATTGAAGCCCATAGGAATCAATGGGCATTACCGATTCGGTATTTACCAAATCGGTAAATACCAAATCCTGCAAGAATGCAGGGGGTGTCACTTTCACACCCTCTAGCACCCCAAAAATAGGCATGTGCGCCATGTGGCACACAGACATGCCCTAAGGGCATGTCTGTATGTCACATGGCATGGTGTGCATGCACACATGTGCATGCACACCTGGATTCAGTATTTTACCACCCAATTGGATTGGGTGGTAAAATACCGATTCTTAAAGCCCTGTGGCACTCTGACATGTGCTACATCTGCATTTACAGAATCGGTATTTTACCGAGTCTGTATTTACCGAATCTGTAATTTTATCGAATCGGTAAATACAGAATCGGTAAAATACCGATTCTGTAAATGCATGCCCTACATCTGAAAAACCTAATACCGGTCGGAAACGGCCAAAATCGGCCAAGGAGACCAACTCCCTGCCTACCCCTAGGGCTATCAGGATCTACCATAGTTTTCCCCTATTTACACAGTCAAATGCGAATGATAGATCCATAAAAGCCAGAAAAACGGTACTCATATGAGCAACTGTATATTTACTAGAGATCAAAAAGAGGTTCAAGGATTGTTCGATGGTAGAGTGGCCAGGGCAGAACCCATATGTGGCGTCAGACAGAATGTTATTATCGGTCGCCTAGATTGATAACCTATCCAACAATACTCTACCGGCCACTTTTACCACTGAGTCTATCAAAGAGATCAGCCTGTAACAAACAGTGCTGTCCCTATCCCCCTTTTTAAAGACTGGCACAATGATGGAAGTTGCCCATGAAGACGGGGTCCAAGTCTAGCAACTGTGGTAATTATGGAGGTAAGTACCGCAGCCCAAAGCACCACATCTGCCAGATAAAGGTCAGGTGGGATCCCATCAGGGCCCGGGCCTTATTGCGTATCAAACTGATAATACCACGCCTCACTTCATCTTTCAAAACTACCAATGTTTTAAGGGTACCCCCAAGTTTGGGTGAGGGCGGCGGGGCAAGATCTCCCTTAAACATGACCACGAAGTGACAGACCCATTCATTTTCATTGATGTTGGCTTCCAGAACATTAACGGCCTCTTCTCCCAGAAAAGGGCTGTTTATAATGCTCCAAAACTTGGCACTACACGGATAAGTAGAAGCTACCATAAGGTTGCTCCAAGCTTCTTCCTTCAAGGCAGCGCTGCGGTTTCTAAGTTCTAGGTTATACTGCTTTCTGTGGATTTTAACTAGTGCAGCATTCCTCGTGGAGCCATGAAGAACTAGTTTCAGCCTCCTGGCTGCAAGCGAGCAATCTGCGTTGAACCATTAAGGCCCCCTCACCATCTGATCTCCCTGGGACGGGTAGTCAATAGGTCAACAACAGATCCAGAAATAGTTTCGATGGCACGGATGACAGACTCGTCTGACTCTAACTTCCCATGCTGACATATATGAAATTCTACTCAGCACATCTACGATAAGGACCTACCGAAGGCCTCTGGAACAATCTGCCCCATCTAAGATGTCTTCCTCCATCTGTTGCCTGTAAACACCCCCCCTCCCTCTGAGAGTCTGTCTTTTGATGTCAAAGGAAGGCCAAATACCTTTGATACATAAGGGGTTATGATCGTTATAACAACTAGCTAATATAGCAAACTCAGAAATAAAGTAATAAAGGGGGGTAGAGGTTAAAATAAAATCAATAAATGAGGGCTCCCGACCCATCCCCTTAAATGTTGCGGTGAGGAATTGGCTGGACAGGGTCAGTTTGCCTATAGATATTTGCAGGTCCAAGCCACAAACCAATGCATTTAATTTCTCTCCCTGCCTACAATGTGCAAAATGCACGCCATCTACAAAAGAGGTCAGGAAGACTCCTCACTAGCCCCTGATCCCCCCTGCTTTAAGGCACCGCATAAGTGCGTGTTAAAGTCCCCTACCAGGACTATATTACCGGGTTTACTAGACAAAACCTTGCTGTTTGTTAAAAAATAAACATAGGCGGGAGACATTGCACACCTGGGGGAGAGAAGATGTGGCATTAAAAAAGTTCAAAAGCATCATGCTATGAGACCCTGAAACAAAGATTAACGCCTGGAGACATGGATTATCCGTGTCTAATACCACAAAGTTACCTCTTAGGCTAAGAGATACATAAATAGCAAGACCCACTCTTGAACGTCCCGCCCTTGATGGAGTTGCAAGGATGGTAAAAAGCTTAAAGCCCTCCAGGAAGTAGATATTGTCAAATGTCCATGTCTCTTGGAACAGATGATATTGTATTTATTGATAAAAGTTAACCCCCCCGATCCAAAAACTTGCTTGCCAAACCAGCTTTGTTCCAGGAGATTATATTAAAAAGTTATTACCTGTCGTGTGGTTACGACTGTTCACCTTAGTCCCCTGATCCTTTGAAACCGTTTGTGAGAGCAACGTGGATTTCCTTGGACGCTGACCATCAATTCAAATGCATTGGTCTAATTGACCCAGAGGTTCAAGTGAGTTGAAAAAGGGGAACGGGGGAGGTTGTAGAGGCCAGCCTGGTGGAGACGGGGTCAAGGGTTTCCTTGGAAGCAACATCGTAGGTAAAGGTGGATAGAAATAACCCAAGGAGAGCGCTCTTATGGAGGAGCGAAGGACAGTTTTATCACCATATGTGGCTGCATGAAGGATCCTTTATGCAAAGTAGGGGCTGTTAAAATTAATAGTGATACAGTTCCCATCACAGCTCTTTTTCAAGCTTCTGATCCAAGCCACCCTCCTGACCATGAGGATGCCCCTTTCCAATCTGTAGCCCAAAGAGGTGTTGATGTTGAGCCAGTGGAGGACCTTGTTTTTTTAGTTGAAAAAAATCCTCAGGGCAAACTGGCACATTACCTAACACCACAACATACGGTGTTGCCTTCAGGGGTAAATGAATATAAATTGGAACCTGGGGTATTCTAACATGGTGAGCAACGGAAGTTGTTGGGGCAACCACTTCTGCACCCCTAGCATATGTGGCTGGGTCTCTGCGAAGGATGATCTCTGGTCTGGGTGACGACTGGCGAGAGGACCTCTCCTGCAGTCAGTCAGTCAAAAATTAGTTTATTATTCAATTAAAACCATAAACATTGTTGAAATATGCAATGAACACTGCAGTCAATAAAAACCAATATTCAAACAAACAGTAATAATGGCATTACATTTAAGACCAGCTCCCCTTGCCTACCATACATATATAAAAGTGCTAAGATGCCTCCCTTCGCAGGGCTACCTGGTGGCTATATCAAATTGCCAGAAAGGAGCATAAAGTGCCTGATAACATTAAATGTGAACAGTATCTTGAATAAGTTAACCAGTCAAGTCAACCCATCAAAATATACCTGAAGCCCCCACAGTACAGTGGCATTTAAGGCATCATTGGGGCACATAAAATGCTGGGTGCAAGCTGTAAATGTTGCCTTAAATTGGTTAACTGATCAAGTAAACACATAATGTGGTGACATACTTACATGGTGGCTAAAATGCAATTGGTGCTCAGATAATGTGTGGGGATTTTGGACACCCTGAGATGAAGCTACTACCTCCAGAGCGGCCCACCTTAATTTTAGAATGGTGATTTTCCAATTTATTAATTTTCCTCAACCAATTCAATTGAGCCCTGTTCACTAATGCAAGAGTCCCTTTCCCTACAAATCCTACCTTGTCACAACCCCCTGGTATATAAAACCACTAAAAGGCTGAAATACCTATAAAACGTAAGCTTTAGCACATGCCCCTAAAAAAGCAGGGTGGGCTAGAGACTAGATGAAGCATATATCTTCCTAGCATCTTGCCATTTCTATGGGCACTTTGGAGAGCCTATCTTAACTAGCAGCCATGTCTCCTGGCTAAGCTAAAATGTTCTCTTTAGCAAGGTCCCTACAAATGTCCAGGAATTAAACCAGTCAGATGTTAAGCATTGTGTTCCGTAGACTGAGAGATTCTATTACTGCTGATCTGCATGACATCATCCCCAATGTCTTAAACTCCTTCCTTAGCAGGGTCCTTCACTGGTGGTCTAAGCAAGGGCAGATGCATAGAATATGCAGCAGCGTCTCATTTGACGGATGGCACAAGCGACATTCCATATCCCCCCTGGTCTATTTCCTACCATTTTGGTATAAAGTCCAGTGTGGGAATCTCTCCCAACCTCAACAACAGGAATTTCTGTTTAACTTTCAGGGAGTAGGTGGCTTCTAAAAGACAGAGGCCCTTTTGATAGTTGTAAAAATTCAGCACCATCCACCCATGTGAACATTTGGCTTATACTTCTTTGGCTTCTATCCAGCTTTGCAACTTAATTTTATTTACCATCCTTCTTAATACTTGGGCAGTTGTGCCGAAGGCCATATTTCACACAGCCAAAGTATTGTTATACTGTCATCAAGCTATTTTTTATAATCACCCTTTGCTCTTTGGTGGTTAATTTCACACCTGGCCAAGCTGGCTAGGGAGTTCTGAGCCACAGATCTCAACTTATGGCAATATTTTAACAAATGTGCCAGGCCTAGCTAAGGTCTGTCTTGTCAGCGAAAACTCCAGCCTGACTTGGGTGGCGATGAGGCATCTCTGCAGACTGAATACGTTTTTGTAGGTTTTTATTATGATTTCATCCAATCAACTGGCATCTGCGCTCACCATCATTTTGCCTTGGTATGAGAGACAGGGTATTAGTTTTGCCTGTATTACTGCAGCCAGTGGTTGGAGGTTGTGCCCCCAAAGAGTTTTTTGCCAAAGTTAAGAATGCAAGATTTGAGTTTAAAGCTTTTTCACTGATCATTTCCCTATGTGGAGCAAATGAGGCCCTGGAGTCTATCTTAACACCAAGATAGACGTATGCCCTGTCACTCATCTATCGTAGCTCTTTTAAGATGATGTTGTAACTTCATCCCTATACCATGCGTTCTTTCCTTAGTTTATGTCCCTGCTGCTCAGCCAGTGTGAGTGTGATGTAATAAGAATGCTGATGTGTGCCTAGTTGAGTGAATGTCAGTTGGAGAGCGTGGGCTGAGGATCAAGCTCTCCTGCTTCCTTCTTACCATCTTCTACCTATAACCTGAGTCTCCTACTTTAAGAATAAACCTTATCCTATTCCAACAATATTATTGGCTACCCTGTATCTTCATTTACAACAATGGCAGCAATGGGAGGAAAAACCTGCATGTGGAAGGAACTTTTAGAATAACTACGAGTTGAAGAAAAGCTGAACAGACTAACATGAAGATCAAAATAAATGGAATTGAAGCCGGAAGTTGTTTGAACTGCCCTAGAAACCCCACTATTGTCCTTTTAATCAGACAGCCCTCAGACAACAGAAGTATAGGGCGTTTCATTTTTGCTTAACTTTAGTGTACTGACAGCGCTGATGATGATGTGAACCTGCAGTGTTTGCAGTCAATTACTTAAGATCTATGCTTTTTTCTTTGTTTTTCTATTTTTGCAAATAAGGTACCATACATAATCAGCAATCAATAATTACATAATAATTGATACATTCCATCCCCCTGTGTATTCAGCTGTGCATTGTACACCCACTAATACATTTGATTAATCAGCATGACAGGCCAGGCACCATAACAAACAGGTGGAGGAGTAGTTACTCAACAATGTACGTAGGTTTCTCGCGGTTACACCATGGGCATAATGAAGGACCATTATGACTTAGGTTATGAACTGGCTGTGCCCTCGAGAGTAAGCGGACATGTACGAGCAGCAGCCATATGTTGCGTAGTCTGGATGTTGGCAGCTGTAAATGTGCGTATAGTTCATTATTCGAGTTGCAGTGTATTAAATTGTTGATCCTTGCATTTTACATCGGTGGATGCCTGCTACCCCAGCATATGGCAACCTCCCTCTTAGCTAGCAGGAGCGCGATGGATATGAAGCGGCGCAAGGCTTTAGGTTTATGGTGATGAACCCTAGGAGCGCCAATAATGAGCAGGTGTGAGAGCAATTTGAGTCATGCGTGACAGTTCCACAAATACAGTCCGCCAATATCTGGCCACTTTTTCACAGGTCCAAGCCATACAGGTGAAGTTAGCGGATGGTGAATGACATTTGGGACATGCATGGTAACGGGAAGGGTCCATCCTATGTACTTTAGTCGGTGTGACGTATGCTTGCCATAGGAACTTAAAGTGAAATAGTTTGTGAGGATGATTAAGAGACAAATCAAAAAATCAAAGGAGGGAGTGAAGAGGAAAAAGGTAGAATCGTCCTCCTCTTGATACTGTTATCCAACATAGGTATTCCACCATGTATTATGTGAATATATATATGAACCCATGTGTGTGCTACTATTTTTATTTTTATTTGAAGAGTTTAGTCATATGTGAAAAATGGTGCAAAAGGATCAGAGCTCCTTCTCTCAATTTGTGGGTAGAGCAATGTTTCAAAAAATTGTAAAATACCCCTCACACACTGAAACCTGATTCAGTGTCATGCTTCATCATTGGGGTCTTCCCGCCCCTCTAGGGGACGGGGCGTGCTACGACTTATGTAGACACAAGATCACTTTATTGATTGGTGAGTATGTGTAGTGTGTGGGATCGTGAAAAGAAAATGTGAGATGGATAAAAATTCTCTGGCTAGTTGAACAAAAAAACTTTATTGTCTTCCCTGGCTGAGAATAGTAAAAATGGGGAGGTGTAGGTGGTGTACTATAATGAGTCACCTCCTACAAGGTCGACATGTTTCAGAAGCCATCCCCTTGGCCTCCACGCTCATATGATAAAGTAATAGTAGCCCAGCTGACATTTGGCTGCTTTCTACCCCAGACAAGGGGTATTAACAGTGTACAAAGTGTTGCAAAAATGCATTTGTCATTAGGATCGGGATAGTGTTGAACAAATACAGGAATTGGGGCAATACTACAATTTTGACAATGGATATGCGGCCTGTCATGGTCAGAAGAAGGTTCGGCCAGCGGTTGACCCAAACAGTCAGTTTGTCCAGCGCTGGCCCATAATTGGAACAGATTATCTGCTCCTTTTCTCCATGGACATTTATCCCCAAATATTTGATGGATTAATCACACCATACAAGTGGGAATTCACTATCAGTTCTACATGGGGCCGCTAACAGGGGAAATAACTCCGATTTAACCAAGTTAATCTGTAACTCAGATAAGGTTCCATATCTGATTTTCTCCCTCAGAATGGGGTCAAGGTTCTCGCTTGGGTGCATTACATAAAGAATTACATAAAGAATACTGTCATCCCCATAATGCGTAATTAGGAGTGGCCCAGTTTTAAACTGCAGTCCTCTGTGGAGGTGCCACTCCTGTAAGTGGCACATCAAAGGATACAACACTGTAAATAATAAGGATGATAATGGACACCCCTGCCACGTTCCCTAGAAATGGGAAAAATAGGCCATCAGCATGCCATTCAAGTGGATGTGTGGTGTGGGCTGTTTGTACAGTAGCATGAAGAGAGCTATACATCCCAGCAGGATTCCCATTTTGCACAATGTGGCTTGCAGAAACGCCCTCGCCAGTGAGTTGAATGCTTTTTCATCATCCAGCAACATGGCAGCAGTGGGCACCGTGGGGGAGATTCTGAGCAGAACTGCAAAGAGTGTGCGTATATTCAGGGCGGTGGATTTGTGCAGTGCGAATCCAGATTGAGTCAGGATAATATTTGTTCTAACACAAGGAATAGCCTGATCGCCAGCATTTTGCCCAGAATTTGTTGTCGAAGTTCAACAATGAGAATGGCCTGTAGGAGCCACACTGCAGTGGGTCCTTCCCGGGCTTGGTGAGCAATATTATCACTGCTGCATGGAGAATGGGCAGGAGGAAACCTTTCTCTATCGCCTCTTGATAAAGTTATAAAAGATACAGGGAAAGCAAGTGTTTATACGCATTGTAAAAACTACCCTATAATCCGTCGAAACCCGGTGTTTTTGTCCCATCCATGGCTTTGATTGCGTGGATTATTTCCTACTCAGTAAAAGGCTCCCTGAGAAATTGTTGCTGCATGGATTTGAGACACACTACGACTATGTCCTCTAAATAGCAGGCCCTGTCTGCTGCCTTATCTGCAACCCAGGATATGTACAAATCTGTATAGTAGGTAAGAATTTCGTTTTGGATACTAAGTATCGGAAATGTACGTTCTGGCCGTGCACCGGAGATCCGTTATATAGGACTGGCCCGCAGGGTCTGCAGCATTTGAGCCAGTGTGCGCTCCTTACTTCACCCTTCCCCGTACCTCCTGGCCACAGCGTGTTTCCCCAAATAATGTGTTTCACCCTCACCCTAAACCTCTGACAGCTGATTTTCTAGTTAAAAAAGAGTACATTGCAGATCCTTAAGGATCCCTTCATGTTTAGACATACAGTCAGACCCCTCTTATGTAGGCCTCCCAGATAGTAGGCCATGACTCCACTATCCCCTTGTTTATTTCAAAATAATCCACTATAGCTGCTCGGATTTCCAATCAGAATAAGTGATCGTGTAGTGCCGACCCAGGGAATCTCCAGTGCCTCTCCACACCTCCCGCCCTATGGATACGGAACTTCAGGAGTAATAAGACAGGGTACATGGGAGTTGTTGTATGGTGTCAACCCACTGAGTCTTGTTGGGTGTAAGGAGCCACTAATGTCCAAGGAAGTCCTGGTGTTGTATTGTGCTGAGTAGTAGGTATAGGCTAACTGCAAGGGGTATTGGTGGCGCCAAGAGTCTATTAAATTATGTGGCCTATTTAATTCTTCAGGAGCATGTCGGGATCTTGGCTTGGCATCAGGGGTGTCCACTGTACTGTCGTGTTAGAGATTGAGTAGCAAGTTAAGGTCTCCCCCAATACAAATGTTTTCTAGCGCCATTCGGTCAATCTGAGCCTGTAGTTCTAATTAAAACTCAGGACTATCTGTGTTTGGGGCATATACATTTACTAGGAGTATGTTGTAACCCAGTAAATAGCCCGCCACCAGCAGGTAACGTCCCTCCGCATCTGCACGCATAGACGACAACTGAAACCGTACTCATTTGTGAATTAGCATTGATACTCCCCCAATATATGTGCTATATTCCGCAAAGAATTGATGGGATCCCCATGCCGCGGAAAAGGCGAGAGAGGATGTGGGGGACAACAGCGTTTTCTGCAAAAAGGCAATGTCTACTGGATGCCTCTGTAGATAGTGCAACACCTGTTTACTTTACACGTGCTCTTCATCCCTCATATATTCCAGGCTACGAATGTGACATCCGCGAAGGATTGGATCCTATCTTGTACAATTCTTGCTGGGCTAAAAGATGGGGAATAGCAAATTCTAAAAGTGAAAGTGCAGTACCAACAGCGGTCTGCATTGCAAACAACTGCAAACTAATGCAAAACTCAACACAACGCCCCCCCTCCTCCCATCCCCGGTCTCATTACTACAAAGAAATTCCTACCCCAACAACATTGCTACAATTCAGAACATTTGCAGCATATTTATAACACCCAAACAATAAAGTGTGAACATACTCGGGGGTGGCGTAGCTACGCCGGGTCCCACTCCCTGTAAAGGAAAAAGAAGACTGATAAGCATTGCAATATGCCATCCACTTGGGACAGTAAACTTTAGCTAGTACAGGGTAATACATATAGCAGCACGTTCTAATACAGCTCAATAATGTGACATAGCTACAGAACAGCTTAGAGACAAGAAGATCAGTACTGGTGCCAGAGTTGGTGACAAATGGCGAAAGCTTAGGAGATTAATTTTGGTCCGTCTCTTGTGCCTCGGAATGGGCATGGCAGAACTGCACTGCCGGTGGTGTTTCAAAAATGAATGACTTGCAGTTGATCTCAACTCGCATGCGGGTAGGGTATAGCATCCCATAAGCAAGACCCAGGTTGGAATAGGGGGCTTGACACCAGTAAACTTATGGTGAGCGTCATGGACCATCACTGTGAAGTCGGGGTAGAGAAAGACCGATGATCCCTGCCATATGAGTGGTCCCTTCTCTCTCGCCAGCCGCAAAGTGGTGTCCCTGTCTCAGAAATTTAGCAGCCAGGCGATGAGTGGATGTGGCAGGCAGCCTGGATTTGGGCGTGGCCCCAAGCTGCAGTCGGTTCTCTGGATCACAAATGTGGATGTGAAGGTGTCCCTTCAAAACGGGTTGACCAGAAGCTGCTCCATAAACCTGTCGAGGCGTCCTGTGTTTATGGATTCCAGAATACGCAGTATGGGAATATTGTTGTGTCTACTTATGGATTCCAGGTCTTCATTCTTCATCGCAACTGACGTTAGGAGTTTCTCCATGCTCCTGATTATGGAGGCGCCGTTTACCCCGTATGTGCTATCCGAGTGCTAGCAAGAACGGTTGTGACTTGCCTTAATAAAAGAATAATGTCGGAGGGAAGTTAACAATATTTTTAAACCCCGTAAGATGAAAGAGAATAAGAGGTCCGAAGACTGAATCCTTGATTTTAATTGAAAGACATACAATGGCCCATCTCCGTCTAATTTTGGGCACAAACACTACGAGGTCTGGAGAATTCCCAACCTATGAGACAGCGTTGAACTACTGAGAGTGAGGTTTAACAACCCCTCTACACCTGACTGCTAGAGGATACCTGCAGCTAACACTGTATAGAGACCTCGGATTCTAATCAGATTCATATTATGGTCTGGGAGATATCGTCCTCTGCCCTGAAGAAGGTGGTGTTTAAGCAGTAATACCCACAGAAACGCGTTGACCCTTACTGATTACCGGCATACTGTAGACTGTGAACGGCATTTGTTATTATTGTTTCATTCATTCGAACGAAAATCAAATGTCATTATAATTAATTTTTTCTGATTTATGGGCCTGTTTAAGTGATTAGAAACAATCTTTCTTGCAGGTTCTTCCAGTATTGTAATTTTTGTATGGTTTCTAAAATTTGCAGATAATAGGTGTTATATAGTTTTTAATCTTTTTACTTCTTTATATGTTTTATTAATTCTGTAATAAAATACTTGTATTTTTTTTTATTTGGCCTTTGATGGTAGTGATATTATGTTCTGGTAATATGATTATGTGTATGAATGGTTGTGTTTTGGTAAATTAGGCTGCCCACAGGGGATTTCTTCTTGACTGAGGTCTATTTGGTGCCCTACTCCTTTGGTGGTAAGGGGGCCCCTTCTCATTCTTTTTGAGGTTTCTCCATGCTCCCCAGCCTCTTGGTCGATCTGAAACCCTGCCCTCCACTATGTCAAGAAGTCCCCCATGATGTTCCATTCGCACCCCCATCGAGTCAAGGCATCAAAGCGCATGTCTAGGGCCCTGATGCCCACTCTGAGTTCCCAAGGGCATCAGTTCAGGCCAGTGCTGTAGTGTGGGTATCTGGCAGACTCCCTCCTTCTGCCTTCTATGACCTGGGTCCCTCCCCAGTGCGCTTGGTCTTGTTGAAGGTCAGCCATCACTGTTTGGGGTCCCCCCACACCATATCCTGCAAATGAGTGAGATGGCGTGAGTCTGGGCCCTCCCCAACATAGTAAGTCCAACAATAGGGCACACCCATCACAGTCCAATTGAGAAGCGCGGCACCGGTGCTTGATGTGGGGCCCGCAGCAGCTTTATGGTCAGCCAGAAGGAGGGCATCAAGGATCCGGCAGTGGGCCCAAACAACCACCCCACATGGCAGTGCACAAGTGTGGCTAATGGGTGTATTTTGTATAGCAGAGTCTTTCTTAGTACCCCCAGCAGCAGGCGCAGCAGTGCAGACAGTCCTAAAAAGGTCACCCTCTTTCCATCCAAGTCGTGCCCAACGGGGTTAGCCTCCTCTGCCACTCGAGACCCCGGTTTCACCTCTGCAACTGTGGACAAAGCAGAGCAGGGACAGACGGCCATCCGTACAAATTTCTCATTACAGGGCCCCAAGGGTCCGATCTCGCCCGGTATGCACCAGCTCAGGGATGTTGGCTGCCGCTGGCAGGCCTGGCGTGCAAAGAGCAGTAAAAGGAGGGGGTGGCGGTGAAATCACACCAAGTCCCGGGCCGGCCCAACTCGGCGCAGTGGCTGTTCCCCAGGCTCACCCAAGACCCTGTCACCGTTGGGCCTCAAGAGGGAATAGTGGGACGGCCTTACCTGGCCTGAAGTCTTGCTTGGTTTTGTTGTGCTCCCTCTCCGGTCTCAACTCTCCCGCGCCACTGGCGTTGTTGGCTCCCACAGGTCCCACCTGGGCCAATGCATTTCAGCGGCTCGGTCTCTGTGCCGGGCACCATGGAGCCACCGCCCCCCCCCCCCCCCAGTCAGGTGTTCAGAAGTGCCGCCAGGTGTTCAAAGCCCACGCAAGGGGAAAGGGCTTACCGCTAGGACAGCACTGCTCGGCCCTGAAAGAGCTCCGCCTCGAGCCAGCCAGGCCTCCGTGAATGATGTAGGACTGCTGCCCTCTGCCCCACTATCAACTCATGAGTGGGTCTTTGGGCAGGTACTGGGCAGCTGTACCAGTCGCCCCCCAGCTTGGATGGTGATTTATCCTTAGTGGATGGCCAAGCTTGTGGGGAGTTTTGCGGAGCTTCAAGGCTACACAGCCATCTTGGTCGGCAGCTTGGCCACGCCCCAAGATCTGTACTTTTTAAACTAGAGTGTTACTCCATACTGGGTAATGTACCAATGAGCACTGAATTGTTGGCAAGGAAGACAACCAATGCAGCAAAGAAAATTGGCAGCATTGGATCTACCTAAAATAGCAGCATTTAATTGAAATCTACTGATGATTTGCAGTGCTTGCGGCGACACCCTGAATTTACCCTTCGGTGGAGTACGTGACTGGTTTGCCCCACTGTGTGGACGTAACCAGTGAGCTGCAACGTTAATTATTTCTTATAAAAAAGAGGCCCATGCGACCGAATCATTATATGCTGTGTCCCCATTTCATTTGGAACACCGGTTTTCAATGCAGCTTTTTAAAGAATGCCATATGGGCTGCCATGTGCTGGACTGTGAAAGCGCTTACCTGTGGGCTGCGGCTTTTGAAATGCTGAGCGCGCTCTCCTCTCTACGTTCTCTTTGCGAAGAGCTGGGTATATGAAGATCGGGAGGCCGTGGACGCAGTGTTACATCCATTGTTTGGGAGAGAGGGCGAGGGGTGGGAGAAAAGTAGACCAAAAGTTGTTTGTGTGTGTAAAAGGCCGCTTTATTAAGACACAGGTGCACATTACAAACACAAACCTTGGCAACGCCTTACAAAACTAAACCTCACTAAATAAATAAATACCTACAAACTCAGCCCCCCGAACCCTCCCCCACCCCTAAAACATTTGAGCCCTCCCGCTCCCAACAATACATCAATAACAATATAACAGCATTATAACATTACGTCATCAATAAAATTATATCATCAATAAAACATTTCGTCATTAAACAAACATACGTCATCGTTAAAACTTTATTCGTCCAACCACAATTGCAATAACAACGGTCAGGTCCTCCATAACCATAAACCCTGCCTGACCCTGCACTCCTGCAGATACCCCCCCTCACAAAACTGAACGGTCAAACCATGACCAACATACCCCAGCACTTGTCAAAGAAATACTCGAACTAATACTCAACCAGCAATCTGCCTAAAAACCGTAATGATACCCAAAAACACCGCACAGCACCTGTGTCTAGCGACGGATACAAATACAAGAGAAACAACCCCTGCACACCGGTAGCCCACAAAACAGCCTTTTACTTAAAAAGAAAATAGGGGCAAAAACCACCAAAAATGGGAAAAAACTGGGCTGCGAGGGGAAAAAAGGAGCATTAAAGCGAAAAATTGAGGGAGGGAGGGTGGGACAAAAAAGCTATGAGCCCACCTAGCCACCAGGTCACCAAACCTAAAATGGTGGCTGGTAGGCAGTGGGCGGGGGGTTTATAATTGGGCTATTCTGGTCCTACTGGACCAGCCCAATTCTAGAAACTTCTGTCCCTCTTAAAGGGACACCCCTCGCAGCTCTCCCAAACCGCCCGGGGGAGGAGACCTCCCGGCGGTCGGCTCCCTCCCCCAAGCCCCCCTTGGGAGAGAGGGCGAGGGGTGGGAGAAAAGTAGACCAAAAGTTGTTTGTGTGTGTAAAAGGCCGCTTTATTAAGACACAGGTGCACATTACAAACACAAACCTTGGCAACGCCTTACAAAACTAAACCTCACTAAATAAATAAATACCTACAAACTCAGCCCCCCGAACCCTCCCCCACCCCTAAAACATTTGAGCCCTCCCGCTCCCAACAATACATCAATAACAATATAACAGCATTATAACATTACGTCATCAATAAAATTACATCATCAATAAAACATTTCGTCATTAAACAAACATACGTCATCGTTAAAACTTTATTCGTCCAACCACAATTGCAATAACAACGGTCAGGTCCTCCATAACCATAAACCCTGCCTGACCCTGCACTCCTGCAGATACCCCCCCTCACAAAACTGAACGGTCAAACCATGACCAACATACCCCAGCACTTGTCAAAGAAATACTCGAACTAATACTCAACCAGCAATCTGCCTAAAAACCGTAATGATACCCAAAAACACCGCCACCCAGAAAGGTAGGCGGGGAAGAAACGCCTCCCTTTCTGCCCCCCAACCGCGAAGCGAAAGAGAAACCAGAAACTCAGCGCTGCATGGCCAATGCCCGGGCTAAAACCTCACGAATCTCCAACAAGTAAAGTTCCATTCCCACACGGGACAAATGAACTCCATCATCCCTAAAGAACTCAACAGACTCAAACTTAATGTCCCTGTGTGAAATCCTACTGAAACCAAGGCCCCTACAGCAACGAGACACCTCCGAATTCACTTTCTTCCTAGCCCGATCGACAGCCCTGGGATTCACCGCTCCCCTCCATATCCTGCGAGGAATTAACTCTGTCCAAAAAACATGACACCCAGCCCATCGTTCCTTAATGAGGCCTAAATCTCGTTTCATAGCTCGCAGCAAGACTACCCCTTTCGTTGCACATAGGTCATTTTCTCCCAAATGAATGACTAAAATATCCGGGCAAACACCGCCCACCATGTTGTTGTTCAAACAAGGGATCAACTCTCTCCAGAGCATCCCACCTTTACCCTTCCAAAGAACGTTAAACATTCGATCATTGAAACCAAGTAGATCTCCAAAGTAACTCCTCGCCGCCTGGACTCTGGCCCACTTGACAAATGAATGCCCCACTATCCAGACCGTTAGCACCGAGGAGCGAGGCCCAGCAACGGATCCTGAAAAAGAAAAAAGAGTTAGAATCCTGTGAAGGAGGATGACGCATGCGCCTCCTCCGCCGAGCTCCTCACGTAACGCTGGAAACAGTTAGAAGACCAGCGCCCCAATCGCTTAATATCCCTTTCAGACCAATTTCTGTGAAAAGCTTCAGTGGCAGCACCTATTCTGAAAGAGTGAGTACCATAAATATTGCCATCGAGACCTATGTGCTGTAGCGCTTTGCGCAAAACCATACGTAATTGATAAGATGTTACAGGGGTGCCATTGATATGTTGGAAAACCAGTACTTCATCGCCACCCCCACACAAGGAACGCCAGCGCCGCGCCAGCAGTAGAGGGCAAGTAAGCTTCGGAGCACATGCTTGTAACCATACACCTTTCCCCTTACCCGTCTGATCCGTTTTAGAACTGGCCAACCATACATGAACTCCCTCATCATAACAAAAAACGTCCTTCCAAAACAATCCACACTTATACTTTGAACCCAACAACTCAGATACCCTGAAAGCACCAAAAAACATGAAAGCCATCAACATTGAGAAAAGACATGCCTCAAAATCATCTGAACAAACTAAAGGCAAAACCGTAATTAACCTGGCAAGAACTTGCCAAGATATAGGGGCTCTGGATCTACCAATGTGCCCTTGCTCCCTGGCCCAGCCCTCAAGCATCCTTCTACCAATTTCCCCCGCAGATGGAGGATAGCCCCACCACAACTTCCCCATGAAAGCAATCCCCGCCAGTTTCCCAGCAATGGTTACTTTGATCAAACCCTTATCCATGAGGTCCAATATAAAGTTGACCACATCATCCGACCGACTCGACAGATCCTCCCTTCTGACAGCACCAGATTCCAGAAATTCTTTCCACGCAAGGGAATACGCAGAACGCGTGGACACAGACAGAGAACCTACCACCAATTGAACGACCCGACCTCGCCGACTTGCCACAGATGACTCGGCATTGGAGTCGGGGATCTGTCCGCATCCTTCGCCAGTCCACGGAATCTCCCCCACTGTGAACGAGACAGAGCATCCGCAATGTCATTGTCCACGCCAGGAATGTGCAACGCACGAAAATGAATATCGTGTTTCAAACAACCAAGAACAAAAACTCTCATAAGTTTCAACACTTGTCCGTCCCTGGCCGATTGGCGATTCACTATCTCCACCACCGCCATGTTATCTACACGAAACAGCACTTTCTTGTGCGCCAATTCCTCCCCCCACAGTGTCAAGGCGACCAATAAGGGGAACAGTTCTAGGAAAGTGATGCTGTGACCTCCATTCAACCATTCATCGGGCCAACGTTCTGCACACCATTTGCCATTCCAGAAGAGCCCAAAACCATCACTGCCAGCAGCATCCGAAAACATTTGTACATCCCACTGAAAGTCAATCTCTCTGACCAAGGGGACACCATTGAAGGAGTTCAGGAAAAACTTCCACATTCTCAAATCCTCCTTGACACCAGCAGACAGACGAACACGATGGTGGGGCAAATGATGACCTGCCAAAGCCCTGCCCAGTCTCCTACAAAAGGTCCTGCCCGCTCTCACCACTCTGCAGGCAAAGTTCAAATGACCCAAAAGCACTTGAATCTCTTTCACCAACACTTTTCTCTTTGACAACATCACATCCAGTAAATCAATCATGTTGACCCTTTTGTCCTCCGGCAGTCGAGCAGACATACCCACAGAGTCTATTTCAATACCCAAAAATGATAGGACAGTGGCAGGGCCCATTGTTTTCTCGGGAGCCAAAGGAACTCCCAAATCCTCCATGAGCCCTTGGAATGTGTCCAGAGCCTTCTGGCACTCCGCGGAGCCCGGGGATCCGACAAAGAAAAAATCATCGAGATAGTGTGTTACCAGGGTATGACCAGACTGATGGGAAAAATACCATTGCAGAAAAGTACTAAAACACTCAAACAAAGCACATGATATAGAGCAGCCCATCGGCAGCGCCTTGTCCACGTACCATTTACCATTGAACTGAATACCTAAAAGGCTCCAATCGTCCGGGTGGACAGGCAATAGCCGAAAAGCAGACTTGATGTCACACTTAGCCATCTCAGCGGCTGCGCCCGCTGTCACTACAAGTGACATGGCCACGTCAACCGAAGAGTAAGAGACAGACACTGCCTCTGGGTCAATGAAATCATTAACAGACGACCCTTCAGGCCATGACAAATGTTGAATCAGGCGAAACTGTCCCGGTTCTTTCTTCGGGACAACTCCAACCGGTGAAACAATCAAGTTATGGATCGGCCAATCGTGAAAAGGGCCAGCCATCCTCCCTTCATGTACCTCCTTATTAAGCTTGTCTTGTACCACTGTGGCATGTTCAGAAGCTGATTTTAAATTGGCAGACCACCTCCGGTCCCTAACACCAAAGTAACCGAGTCGGAACCCAAACTGAAAACCTTCCAACAGTGTAACTTTTGCCGACTGATCTTCGAAACCATGGAGGGCAATGCGCAGCCTTTCTAAATTAACTGGCGTACGAGCCCTTGGACCCAGCACCCTTAGCACCTCTGTATCCCCTTCCTCCTGAAAACTGTGAAGTCGTATTTGATGGTCCTGAAACTGTTTGCTTTCCCTGTGTACCCTCCGATGACTGATTGTTCCAACACTTGGACAACGGGTGTTTCTTACCACAGCCTGAGCATTCATGTTTAAATTTACAATACTCCCTGGTACAGGAGCCCCTATTAAATTCCCAACAGAAACCAGACCCTGAGTACAAGGTTGCAGTGGCCCCCACCCCTCCCCGGGTGGGCTTCCCCTGAAAGGGCCGATAAACTAACGGCAAACCACTTGCCGTGAAAATGGTTTTCCCCCCTGACGCTGACCCCATTGTGTGTTGCCACAAGTCATTATCTATCTCCCCCCACTTAGCTTCCGGGTCCCAAGCCATCCTGGCCCGAAATTCCTCATCATATTGAGACCAAGCAAAACCACCCCCGGTGATCTGGGCCTTGCGAATGACGTCCATGTATTTAAAAAGGGACACGCTGCGCTCAGGGAACTTTTCGCAATATACACTGGCATAAATTAAAAATGCAGCTGTCCAGTTTTCAATAGTTAAAGGCACTCTGGGGCGTTTTGCCAGCTCAAACTCCTCCTCCTTAGACCCCTCTTTGGACCTGACTTCTCTGTGGAGTAGCTTCAGTAGTTCCACATACTCACCATTCCAAATTCGTTCCTTGGTACTTAACATGAGATGAGCACCTAATGGTTTCGTAACCCCCATGTAAGGCAGTTTTTTGATTTTTAATTCTTTACTGGCCACAGGCTCTTTAACCTTGCTGGAAGCACCAGCCATAACATGACCTACCACTGTGTTCTGAATGTCTACCACATCATCTGTACCAACTGCTGTGTCTTTTACATATCGACCTTTGACCAGACGGCCATCACTACTAATCACTTCAGTTTCACCACCGGTACCCACAGACACCATCTTAGGTTTGGCCTGTGTGGCTGATTGCTCACCTGGCAAAAGAGAGACCACTCTCGATGGCTCCGCCCGTGTCTCCGAGGTCAATGCATCCGGTCTGCGAGGCGCCCTACTCGATGGGCCGTGCTCTCTTCTCCCTTGCACTTGACTTTGGACCACTGGAGCCTGTAACACACTAGAAGAAACATGAGAGGGCACCCCCCTTTCCGGATCCCGCACTTCACCTTCTTCAGGACTCTCTTCGTCGTAGTCCAACACTACTGAATCGACACTAGTGTGCAACAAATCATCACGGGTCTTACCCAACCCGGTATCAACCACTGTACATTTAAATGATTTTGAAACTCCAGGAGGGGGAGCAGGCTGTACACGCCCGTACCTCCCTGTGCGTTGACTCTGTAGCTCCTTAGCCGCCGGCAAGGCCTGCCACCTATACCTGCTACTCGTTGGGGCCAGCGGGGTCACGCCAGACCCTCGTGTGCTGGCCGCGGCGGGATTCCTCGGTGGAACAGAGAGGGCCGCGCTAGGCACTCTCCTCACTTCCCCTTGGCGTGATGGGACTGGACCGCGCCCTGCCAAGTCTGGACCTCCGCACCTATTCCTATCCTGAAAAGAAAAAGTTTGGACTGGTGTGCTAGGGTCCCTAAAAGCAACACTCGAAACAGACCTTGACCTCCGCAAATTAGCATCAACAAGCGACCCCTGACACCTCTCCAAAGAACGTCCCCTAATGCAACCCTTCAATGGCACTCCCCTAACCGGAGAGTCGCCTATCATCTCCTCCTCATCACTGTCATCCAAGTTAGCGCCCGCTGCCACTGAAGAAGAGGTCTGCAAAGGTACCCCCACACCCCTCGCATGGCCCCCAACATCCTTGTGAAAACCACGCTGCGCCAAACCTGCTGTACCAAAATGCTCCCATCCAGGAGAACCGAACATAAGATAAGGACCTCCAGCATCCCCATGTACAGACCCTCCACTCACCTGCCTGGAAAACCCCTCACGCTCCAACAACGTATTTGAGAAACCCCCAGCCCCTGTAAACCGCACACCAGGGTGAACCAACCCCACAAAATCATCCCCTACAGCCCTACCCAATCCCCCTAAACATGTGCCATGCGCAGGTGCAGACCCCCGACTCTCACCATAAAAAGCTCCATGACCCCCCTGTGACAATCTCCTGTCATCCCTCCGCAAACGGACACTCCCCTCCTGAAAACCAGGAAACACAACAGCCCCTGACCTTACCGTGTCCTGGCCCAAAACCTCACCATACATGGAACTACTTTCGCCCATCTGGGCCCACTCACCCTCTCCTCTGGATCCCCCTCCAACAGACATAGCAGAACCCACATAAGAACCAGGTGTAGAGAATAATAACGGGCTGCCCACATTACTGTTCCCATCCCCCCGGTCAGTACCAACATCCTGTGCAAAAACAACCTGGCCAGCATGATGCTCCATACCAACCTGCCTGTCCAATCCACCTGTAACAAGCTGGCTAGAATCCCTACCATCAGGCACATCCATCCCTGATACAGCAAGGTGTGAAGGGGTTAACAACATACCAGCGCGTGGGTCAACAATCCTCTGCGTCTCTGTTACAAAATGCTCCGTAACATTCAATTCCGGCATAACGTGCTGCTGCTCTGCCCCCTGCCAATCATTCAATTGAAACGAGCCCCTGCGCGCACCTCGCGCAGACCTGACGAACGCAGGCTCCACACGGCGTTTCCCTATGGGGTCAGAAGCGGAGCGCTTCTTACTCCCTCTCCGTCCCCCCCTCCCCCGCTTGGCCGGGACAATCGGAGCGGGAGCGAGCGCTTCTGCCTCTAAACCGTTCCCCGCCCGCCCCGCCGAAGCAATCAAGTGCGCTTCAGACGCCTGACCCGGCTGCATGCGAGCCGTCTGCCCTGCCGCCGGAGCGCCTCCCGCCCCACCCCAGGACTCCGTAACCGCAAAAGGGGCCGGTCCCGCGCCAGCACCCCCGACTACGGGAGCGCCCAAAATTACCGGCGCTCCCCCCTCCCCCGCCGCCACACGCGCCTGTAAAGGAGGGGCCGGTTTCCTCGAACGGGACCGGCCCCTTTCACTTACCTGGACAGAACGCCTCTTTTTAGGCGAAGAACAAGCCATAACTGCGGCGGACACGCCGGCGGAGGCCTGGCGCTGGGGGCGCGCCGGCCCCCCTCCCACCAACAAGTCCATGCGACCCGCTTCCGACAGCAGTCGCATGGCCTCCAAAACGCGGTAGTCTTCCATCTCGGGATTAAAGCGCCAAAGTAAACTACACCAGGATAGCTAAAATTCCCGAAATACCTGACAATATACTCTATAAAACGCTGACAGACAAAAAAGCTATGAGCCCACCTAGCCACCAGGTCACCAAACCTAAAATGGTGGCTGGTAGGCAGTGGGCGGGGGGTTTATAATTGGGCTATTCTGGTCCTACTGGACCAGCCCAATTCTAGAAACTTCTGTCCCTCTTAAAGGGACACCCCTCGCAGCTCTCCCAAACCGCCCGGGGGAGGAGACCTCCCGGCGGTCGGCTCCCTCCCCCAAGCCCCCCTTCTCCTCAATCAACAACGCAGTCGATGGTCAGGTCTATGTTTGTATGACGTTTCTGTGTTTCTTGAGCAACGCGTTGTTAGTGAAGCTACGGTGGCTGGCTGTGGACTCAATCCATCCTCTCAGCCATAGTCACCTTTTGCACTACTTGGATAAATATCTTATTGCCTCCTGCCTGCAACTATTAAGCTCTTCAGGCTTCCATGTATTCAGCACTTTCTATGGCCTGTTGGAGTGAGTTGTTGTTTAGCAACCTGTCACTGCTGCCAATTGTTCCTGTACGTTTCTGCTAATTGTTCTTAAACTGACATTTCCTTGGCTCACTTGGATTTTTTTTTTAAATTGAGGTTTTTGTTGTATCTTTTCAAATGAGAGCACTAATGATAAGTTTCCTGGAATCGTGGGTGTGAAATCTTAATGGGATAAGAGCATTTGTGTGCTGCTTTTCATTATTTACTGCCGAAAGGGACGACTGTCAACATTTCTTGTTATTACTGGATATAGATCTATGCCGTTATGAAATAGTTTGTAATGCCACGTTAGCATATATTTTAATGTGCTATTCATGATTTATTGCCTAATTAATTATGTGTTTGAAATGCGAAGTTAGCATATTTATTTTGCCATGTTGAATTGCTGCCTGCATGTGTTGGTAATGCCAGGTTAGCATTATTTTAAGTGCTATTCTTGGATGCAGACCGTGTAGGGTGTGAGTGTTGCACCTTCTGCAAATGTTACTTGTTGTTGCTTGTGTGGGTTACGTTATTTACCAATATATTATTTACCTTTGCTTGAGTTGGGACATGTTTATTGCATCCCAATACATTCTTAGTTTCTGGTGATGGGGCTGATATTGGGAGTTTGCTTTGCAGCCCAAACCATTCTTGCATTTAAATATTATGGGGCCTATTTCTTGCATCCAAATGTTGCTTTGCGTTGAGACTTGTTAGTTACTACCCAAACAAATACTTACTTTACAACTACTTACAGCTGTTGGTAATGGGGCATTTACTTTGGGCTCAAACCTTTACTTTGGGACATAAGTGCTTCACCCACAGGGGCATAAGTGTTGCTTGTGTCAGGTCTATGGAATCTGTTGGGGCACCTGTATTGCACCCTTGAGCTATGTTATGATGGGACATTTATTTTCCACTCAAACTCTTTCTTGGAGGCATATTTGTTTTACCCAAAGGGGCATATATTTTGTTTGGTGACAGTTGTATAGCATCCTTTGGGGCACACATGCTGTACCCTTGACCTATGTTGTGGAGAAGGAGCACTTGTTGTGTGCTCAAACTTTTTCTTTAGGGCATATGTGTTACACCCGCAGGGGCAAACAATTTGCTTGTGGCAGCTCTATGGCATCCGTTGGGGCACACGTATTGCACACTTTTGCTATGCTGCAGAGTCGGCGACTCTAATGTGAGGCGTCACTTTTGTTGCTCCTCTATGTTTTCTCCTGAGTGATTTATGTATGTGTTACTCTTAACCCTGTATCACTATTTTCTTCTCAGGCCCTTATATTGTTATGCATTGTATGAGTGAATCGGTACTCCCTTGCTTTGTTTTTCATTTTTATTGATATTGAGCATTACTTTCTGACCTGGATTTATATCTTCTTTTTTTTCATGAAGAAGGAAAGTGTGTGGTATCTTGATCCCTATGCCATTCATTCTCTCCTCAGTGTATGTCCCCTGCTGCACAGCAGTGTGAGTGTGACGTAATTAGAATGCTGATGAGTGCCTCGTTGAGTGAATATCAGTTGAAGTGCGTGGGCTGAGCAGCAAGGATGCTGCTCCTGGTGGGGCTTTGCTGCTTCCTTCTTACCATCTTCTACCTACAAACTGAGACTTCAATATTGAGAATAAACCTTATCCTGTTTCACCTATACTACTGGCTTCAAGTAGCATCCGGCATGGATCGGCAGTGGGTGGGTAGGGGGTAAGTGGTGTTAAAAGTTTTTAAAAACATACCGTAATGGCTGCATCTCTCCTCCTCTCCACCGCATTGGACTCGGACCGGAACAGAAAGCACCCAGGCTCCCCTGATCAATCACAACGCTGCATTGCAGCATTGTGATTGGTCTGAATGCCGTGGTTTGGCACTCAGCCTGGGAATGGGAGCCTGCGCATGTTCTCAACCCAGGCTGTAATGCACTTGCAAAGTGTGCATGACTGTTTGGCCGGCCCATGACGGCCAGCCAAACAGTCATGTGCAATTAGTGTGCCAACCACTCCTCCCCCTGCTCGACAAGCCCTGCCTCGCCCCACCCCATAAAGATGCAGCAGCAGGAGAAAATAAAATCATGACACCAAGTTATCAATTATTTTTCCTTATTTTCATTGCTGCAAAGCAGTGGGGCGATGCTCCTGCACCTTAGTGGAGGAGCCGCCACTGATGGCACCCTGCATCTTCATTTACCATAGATACCATTTGAGTTGATTTCAGATACCGTGATTTAATGAGATGGCTTTTGTCTTCTTAAGCTTAATCTCCAACCTATTGTCAACCTCATATGTTGCCAAGAGATTGATTGATCTGTGTAGACCTACCTTGGTTTGCTAAGCAAAAGCAGATTGTCTGCATTCAAGATGTTCGACGGCTGGATTCCACAAATATTCAGGAGTGTGATACTAACTCATCCAATGCCAGCAAAGGACCTAAATGTATAGATTCAATAGGAGGGGTGCCAGAACACACCCTTGCTTTAGGCTAATCAATGTTCTCTCTTCGCTTGATAAATGGGTGCCAGCACCAACCTTGATCTTGCCACAGGTATCCGTATAAAGCAGCCTAATCGTCTTTAATATGTTATATGGAATTCCCTACTCCTGGAGCTTTGCCCATAGTTTTTCATGTGGGATGTTGTTGAAAGCTACTTTAATATTCACGAAACACATATACAATGGTGTGCCAGTGGCCTTTGCTGTACTGAGGATTAGTCCTACTAACATGAGGCTAGTTAGCATACCTTGATTCCTCGTGAACTCTGTCTGGTTCAGCGAAAGTCTGCCCATGCCTCTAGATCCTGAAGAAGCAACATTGAGAAATACTTGAGTTCTACATCCAGTAATGCCATTAAATGGTAGTTGCCTGGGAATGAGGCGGTTCCTTCTTTAAAGACTGGAGGGATAATTGATCATTTACAGCTTCCTGGGATAGACCCATCTGACAAAATTGTATTAAACATACCAACCAAGACATTGGTCCATCACGAGGTGTGCTCTTTGAAGACAGCTTGAGGGATTCCATTGGGACCGGGAGCACAGACGAAACAGGATTTCTTGCTATTTTTAGTTATTGCAGTAGACATATACTTCAATGGCTCAGTAGGGATATTTGCTTTGGAAATCTCCTGAGGTCATACTGGGCCAGCCACGTTGTGCATACTTCCTGAGAGATGTGACTTTAGGTGCTTTACCCAGCCATCCTCTTTATAGTTGCATTTTGAGCTGCCATTGGGCCATTGATGTTGTTGATCAGCTTCCTAATTTCTTGGGGGTCTTTTACCTTGGCAGCATGTAAAAGGTTGGCCCATAAGGTTTCTTGTTTATTTTTTTGGAAGGACCATAATTTTCTTTTCAGGGTCCTTCTCTCCATTCGCAGGGATTATAGCAGCTCTAGACATTCTCAAGAGTACCATAACTTCCTAAGCATTCTGCTAATTTTGCCTTTCATCAGGCGGATGGACCTCAGCATAACCAGGCTTTTACGGCCCCAAAACATGCACCCTTGTTCGCACCTTTGGCTGGATATTTAGATATCAGAAAGTCAGTGAGGGATTTCCATGCAGTTATTGGATTTGGTTAACCACAAATAAGAAAATTAAGGGTTTCCACAGTATCTTCGCCAGGTCTTTTGCAGAGCTTGAATTCCACTTCAGATGCTTTAGATTTTCAGACCTGGCATCTTCCAGCAGGGCCTTTGCTGGCTCGTGTTTACGCTTGCTAATCTCAATGGATATTACTTGTGGATGGTGATCACCCTCCTGTCGTGTGTGATTCTAAAATCCAGCATCTGATTATACAATGGGTAGTTTACCATTGTGTAATCGAAATAGGAGTCAAACTTGTCAGATAGCCTAGTCAATACTGGGGGTATATCCTCTGATAGACTGTCATTTAGAACGATGATGCCAGCCAGCTCGCATGCTCTTACTTGCTCTTCCAGATCTTGTCTCGCCACGTATAACATGGCAAACTTTGGTCAGGGAGGGACCCTATTGCATCAACATGTCCTCACTTGGTTGGTGAAACATAAGTTAAAGTACATAGCAGCAGATATCATAAATACTTCTCAGCTGATAAATAAATAATAAGCCATAAATATTATATTGCATATCTTCACAATTCCACCTTTTACATTATACTAAAGTCTTTCTATTCCAGGACCCCCAACAGGCTGGAAAACGTCTCACATGAACCTGATTTCAGAGCCTATCTCCTTTCCAGTTCTTTGACTTTACTTATCTTTAATTGACAGTGCCGAAATGTTTAAATTATTTCCGATCTCCAAATTTGCAAAATAATTGATCTCGTAATCAGAACAAGAATATATATTCTTTTGTTTGCAAAAGGCCCACTTTTACATCCGACGATTTACTCAGAAGGGCAGTCTGAATGCCTATATATTGGGCCAATTCTATAACGTGAAGGCAATATAATTCAATCTCAGTCCAAAATACTCTAATAATAAAATTATATGGGTCCATGGTCCCACCCCAATTGTTTACATCGAAAACAATTAGAAGAAATTTGTGGATTTATTCAATGTAAAAACACAGGCATTCTATAAAGCACCCATTTGGAGAAAAATTGCATTCACCTAAAATGTGCCCCTTTCATCAAAGTGAAATTAAATTCGTTCATTTTTTCCATACATTAGGGGAACTATCAATATTTTCTTTAACAAGCCACTTGTTTCGTACTTTCTCGTATACCATTACACTTTTATCTAGCCTCAAAATCGAAACCCATCCGCTGATAGACCTTTTCATTTTGGGTTCCAGCAATTCCTCAGCTAACTCCTGGCTTGCCTGTATTCTGCGTATATCTAAATCCCTCAGAAAACCTCCAATTAATATAAATGACCACTGAAGTATAGTCATATGGAACTAATCCTAGGTTCTATTACTTCACAAACCTTTCATGACTGTCCATTTAGGAAATCTGATATTAAACAAGAACCATTACTTTCCCACTTGAAGGCAACATTCTTTCCTAAAATGGGTCTTTCCCCCATATTAACATCCGTTAAGTGAGTTACACCATTAATTATTGGAATTTCACAATGTTGGAATATCTGTGCCTTCCACTTTATACACCACTTCAAATTCTTTATCAAACTTTTTTGGGGGTTTTGCTAATATGCAAAAAATCTAAAACCTTATATGCTTGAAAAATTATTTCCAGAAAAAAATTATCATATCCATAGCTATTAGGTGACTTACTAAATCTAAAAGTGCTATGTGCAAAATTTGCAAAATAGTTTTTAAATCATGAAGAGCTAATCCTCCCTCTTCCAAAGGTATATAAAGTGTTATTTGGCATCTGGGGACATTGTCGACATTATTAAGTTAGCATGAGCTTCGCTGTCATGATGCTACTTTAGCGCACGTTACTACATGACTTTGTTTTTGCAAGACTTTGTTTGTGCCTTTAACGTGAGAGCGGGCTGCTTTTCCGTTCTCTGCCTCTCCTGGAGTTTAGTCTGAACACAATGTGCAAGGTCGATCAACAATGCCCCTTGTTATTCTGTTCTGGTCAGTCCCTAGGACCTAGACATAACATGCTACACACAGCTGCAGTACTGAAGACTCATGCTTTGATATCACGTTGTTGCATGTTGTTTTAACACACTTGGAGAAAGCTGTTCCTTGGAGAAGAGCTTCGCTGTTCCTAAGATATAAACCCTACATCCAGTCTTTAAGGTATGAGTCTGCTGTGAAAGTCCAGATATCGTCCTTTTTTTATAAAATAAACTTCTTCTAGTCAATGGGAGGGGGGTTAGACCTAAGAGCCCTTATTTCGACAGTGTTTATAAAATTACTTCTCCCTTTGATTTCTATGGATTAGTAAAAATGCTAACTGTGCTGAGTTTATGCATGTTACTGCTAGTAGTGGCACGTATACTTTATTGTAGAGCATAATAGTTAAAATAAACATTTTGAACTATTTCAGTGACTCTGCCTATTCTCAATGTGGACAAGTACGAGTGAGTGAGCGAAAGAGTATGTCTTGCTCCCGGGATTACTGAGAGAATCGGAAGTGTTGTCTAATCATTTGTAGCTCTGTGATCTTTGGAGGAGAACGAATGAGATACTATAGCTAGTCGGTTTGGGATTTTGGGTACTGATGTGGTAGGTTTGTACCCCCCTATTCACTGAGGTCCTGTTTTCCTGCGCATAGTTCTGTGTATGTGCAGAATCCCTGCAACATGGCGCCGCCAACATTTGGTCTGGTTCTTATCTGCGAGGCGGTTGAGTAGTGCTTGTCCACAAAACCCTCACTTCTGTTTCCGGAGACAGCTGTGATGGTGTAACCTCATATATTGATGTTGTTATAAGTTCTTTCCGGCTTCAAGTTTAAAAAAACAGTTTTTTTTCTCTTTATTCTAGACCCGTTATTGCGCTGCCACTCTCTAGGTTGTTTATCTTTTTTTTTCGTGATGGCGGTTGATATTCCGCCTCAAAGCTGCACCGCGCTCAAGGCTTACCTGCTCAATATGGAGTGCATGATGTGGGTGCAGAGCTTATATTTGTAGTGGAAGTCAATCCAGCTAACCACTTCAAGGTGTTTTATTCTTGGGTCACCTTCCCAGTAGTGGATGGAACAGATAATTTGTTTCATGAATACACTGCCATGGCCCTTCCTTACACTTATCAGCCTTATAGGGCACTTGAAGTTCAGTTTACAGCTTGATAACACCAAATTTGGTTTAATGGCGCCCTTTCTCACCCAGTATCACTGGTTCGTTTAGGTCCATTATCCACAGATGAGGCCACTTGACCTGTTTTGGCTTGGTACACCCCACACCTTCATTATTCAAGTTGTGCAATTGAAGACCTTCGTGTCTTACATACGTCTTTATTATGCGTACATAGAGCAGTTATTCAGTCCATCATGCACACCGTCCAGGTGGAACCACCTGGCGTTGCTGTGCATCCTGCAGGACCTGGTGGTGTGACCATCAGTCCCCTTATGGTTAATTCAATAATGGGCAAGCATCAACAACATAAGGATGAATTACCTTATTGGCTTCCTGAAAAATTTGGACAACTAGAGGCTGTTTTTACAAATACCTCTCCTGTGGAAAAACACAGGATTTTGACTAAAAGTTTGCCTAAAGACTTAGGGCCATATGTATCAACACATTTCCCAATGGACACAGAATGGGCAAAACCCTTTAATAAATCTGGCCCTTACTTCCCGAGGTAGATGATTGTAACACCTGGGGTAAGGTGTTTGCAGTGGTATATTCGAAGTGTTTTGGCACACCCTCCATGACTGTACTCCCCTCAGTGATTAAACATGTTCACGATGAACACAGAGCCGAAGCGGTTGTAGAGCTGGGGATGAGACTGGTGGAGGTGTTCGACGCGGTTGCTGATATTATCCTTGCCAATGTCAAGGGGGATGCAGTAAATTTTCAGAAGGCTATCCTTGATGTGGACAAGCCACGCAAATTACCAAAGATTATTGCAAAAGCTTATAAGTCCATATGCCGCAATAGTCTCGGAGTTACGCCTTTTACTCAAACGCAAACTCAATCTCAAACTCAACAAAATGTCCGGACTGATAAAGATGGGCATCAGTTCTTTCCTAAAAAGAACTTGAAAAATAAATACAGGGGCAGTAACAACAGAAGCAAGGTTTGCGTGTTGGTTCACCAATATTCTGAGTGTAATTAAGACTCCTGATAGATTTCAAGTCACTGATCAGCGTTCTTCTCGCTCTTCACAGGACACATCTGGCTCTCAAGTCGGTGGAGGGGAACGCCAAGACCATGGCAAAAGTCAACCTGCGTCACAGGGACGTGTTCAGCTCCGACAGTTTGAATTCAAGGGAAAACAAGAGGATCTACCTCTTTTTCGACCGCCGTTTCAAAAGAAAAAAGTTACAGCTTTCACAGCTAGGTTTGCCTCAGACGGTGGGAACGCGACTCCTGGATTGGACATGGGCAGTGACTCTGCTCGACAGTGCAGCGGAGATTAACATAGTGCAGGAGGCTCTGCGTCTCTGTCTGGAGGCAACAGCAACTGAAACATTCATTACAGTAGAGCCTGCAGATACCCGGGTTGCTGCCCCGGATAGGCTCTATGAAATAATTTTCCAAATTGAAGGTGATATACCTCGTCCAATCAAGGCGGTTTTCTGGGAGAATCTAACCTCTTTGTAGGACATTTTGTTAGCGGAGGAGGATTGGCCTCCACCCTTTGTGTTAGGAGCGTCTAGAGGGGAAAACATGATACTTCTGAGTTTTTCGCGTTATGTCCCTGAGGAGCATGCACAGGCTTTCGCAGCTGAGTGGGCTCTGGCCCTAGCCCCTGCGGTGTATCATAATCAGATGGGCTGGGATGTTGATTCACCGGCTCATGAAATACTTTTATGCTTTATGCCACAGCCACAACGGCAATATCCAATCAGACGTGAAGCAAAAGCTTCCATTTGTGACATTCGAACACAGTTGGAGTATTAAGGAGTGATTGAATCATGTACATCACCAATGAATAATCCTCTCTTAACGGTATCAAAACCTGATGGTTCATATCAGATTGTACTGGATTACCAACATTTGAACAGTCATTGTCGCACTTTTACGGTGCAGAATACTCGCAGCTCTGCGCTGGTGAACAATCTTGTTCGTAAAAAATATAAAACGAAACATGAAATTTCTAATGGTTTTTACAGTCACAATCTTGCACACGAGAGCCGTGATTTGACAGCATTCACTGCCATTGGGAATCAGAACAAATGTACACAATTGCCTAGGGGGTATAAAATTAGCCCCGGAGCATTTGTGGCACAGATTAAGTCTTTGTTGAACGACATAAACCCCTATGCGTTCTCGTAAGTAGATAACATTTATCTGACGGACGATGAGCTTATGCCGCATCTTGTCCAAGTCAACAGGATTATTTGGTCCTTTGCCGACTATGGACATAAATTGAATTTTACAAAATTGCACAGCGCCCATTTAGCGGAGATCTTTTTGGGCTATGAGCTCAATAATTAAGAAAAGGGCTTGGCCCTCACTTCTTGGAGAAAGGTGCGCAATTGCAACCCCCTTCTACACTGAAGAAACTTCAGTCTTTGCTGGGATTTTTAAATTTCGGGAGGACATACATTCCCGATTATGCCCAGCGTATCAAACCACTTTATGAATTGATTCAACCGGCTTTTTCTTCTGCCAACTGGCTTCCGGAACATACTTCTATTCTAAATTCTTTGCAATCTGACTTGCTTGCAGCCGCGGCCCGTGGAGGGAGTTCAGTGGGGCAGGGAGGCGGTGCGGGGGAGGGGCAGGGTGGACAGCGGTAAACACCGGAATATGGACAATTGCAGGTAAGTAAACCATTTAAAAAAGAAAACGAATTTCGTAGCGCGCGCTGCATCGCATTTTGCGATGCATGGTGCGCTACAAAATTTGTTTTATTTATTAAATTATTTACTTACCTGCAATTATCCATATTCCGTTATTTACCCCTGTCCACCCTGCCCCTCCCCCGCACCGCCTCCCTGCCCCACCGAACTCCCTCCACGGGCCACGGCTGCTTGCTTGGAACTAACTACTTGTTGATGCCACACTTGTTGTAACTACTTGTTGATGACCACAAACCTTGTAATACGTATCATTTCTGGGACAGTGTGTTACCTATTGCATAAAAATCACATTTATACACTGCCGCTAAAATGCACTTTTCAACTGTTGAAAAATTCTTGACGGCAGTACAAATGGCGATTCTGAGGGAATGCTCACTGGCGCAAGACAAAGGCAATCTTATGGTCACGCCCTTCCCTGCTTTGGAAGCCATGACTAAGGTGAGTTTACCTAACGCAAAGGCACTACATCCCCGTTGGATACAATGGGCTACTTCTTTGACATCGGCTACTGTCACGTTTATCTTTGATCATTCCGTTACACAGGAGCTTTTACAGTATGAACATGTTCATCCTCCTCCCTTGTCTTTGCTACCTCTCCATGCGTATGCCTGCATCATCCATACCGATAGTTCGGCACAACCGGCCACGACTTCCAAACATGCTTATTCAACGGCTTGCCCAATTGTTGCTGGCTTGATTGTAAATGGAGAGTTTAAGTCATCCATAGTGCATACTCAGGTACTTGGAGACTGTACGGCACAATTGACGGAGCTGCATGCTCTTGTACTTGCTCTTAGTGTGCTGATCCAAATGAGAATACTCCTATTTTGTGCGATTCTTATTACTGTGTCCAGTCTTTAAATGACAACTTATTCTTTTGGTCTCAGAATGAGTGTAGAGATTCTAACGGCAGCGCAATTAAGTATAAAATGATTTGGGTTTGAGTGGCAGATCGTAAACAACGTCTGCCCCGCACACGTGTTATACATACTCTTGGCCATCAGCGCGTGGGATTACATGTTCTTGGTAATTCTCTGGCTGATGAAGCAGCCAAGTCTGTAGTAGCCACGTGTTCCATAGCAGCAGTTACAAGATCAATGACTAAAATAGATTAATGACATTTTGGCAGCGGTAGCTGCAACGAGGGTAGGAACTGCTTATCCTCATGGTTTCCCTTCGCAATACTCTTATCACATAACTCCTGAACAGGTTCCTTATGTTTTAATTCCTTCGGTTGGGGATCAGATGATTCCCAACATAGACCGCAGACCTACTTTGATCAAAGCTGCACATAAAGGCATAGCGTCCGCACAGGCCAGTGTGTTGGCGACAGTCACTATTTTACAGCAACATTACTGTTGGTGTGGTTTACATAAACAGACCCTTAATTATGTACTTTCTTGTGACATTTGTCAGTAAATCAAGCGGCCTACGGGGTCATGCCTACCACAAACACAGCTATGTATTTATGAGTAACCTTTTGGCTGTAGCTACCTTGATCACTGTGGTCCTCTCTCTTCTGATACTGCGTATAAATATATATTTGTTGCAGTTTAATTGTGCACTAGATTCCTTTGGGTTTGGCCACAAGGCAGTGCTGACGCTCGAAATGTCATCAGGGATTTGCGTGTCTTTGTCTGGATGTTTGCCTATGGCACATTCCATTCTGTACAAGGTCCAGCGATCGCCTCTAAGGCGTACAAGGATGCGATGAAGTCTTTCGGGATGCTGGTGCAGTTTTCGTCTCCACACAGGCCTG
This sequence comes from Lissotriton helveticus, assembly GCF_964261635.1. Classification (NCBI taxonomy): domain Eukaryota; kingdom Metazoa; phylum Chordata; class Amphibia; order Caudata; family Salamandridae; genus Lissotriton; species Lissotriton helveticus. Next base: position 1,562,996,401 of record NC_136061.1, read on the forward strand.
AGGGCAATTTAATTTTAGAGCAAATGAACCATGACTTAAAGCAATCCTTGACGGCTAGAGTCTTAGGTACTGGCAGGAACTGGCTGGCCCACTTGTATGGGGTTTAAGGTTTACATAATAACCTCCCTCAATGATCTCTGGGTAGGCGGACCCCATACGAAATGCTCTTTGGCATTAAAATGTTTGTGTCTGACCTTGATGGTCTAGACCAGCGGTCTTCAATCTGTGGGGCGCGACCCCCAGGGGGGTCGTGGAGTCCTGGGAAGGGGGTTGCAGATTCTGCAGAGTGCAGTTCCTGGCATTGGGCTGATCGAGGGTGCTCACGGCGGAGGCCTAATTCACACAGAGGTGTGAAAAACATCAACGCCTCATTAACAAGTAAAAGGTCTTTTAAAGACCTGTCAAGTACTCGGGTGTGGCTGTGTGTGTGTCCCTGAAGCTGTTTCAGCCGGGCTCACATACACGAGCTGGGGGGAGCTGGGGGCGGGGGGGCTGGGGGAGCAGGCTGTAGTGTAGCCCTTTGAGTTCAATGGATGTTGCACCCTGGAGCTGTGGGTCCCGTGACACGTCCCCCGCCCCCAGCAGGGAGGCACAGAGATGCCCTCCCATGAGCAGGAAAGAAGAAGGAAGACGACGCAGAGAGATACTGATCCCCCACCATGAGAGAGGTACAGAAAAGGTGGGTGGATGAATGATGGGTGGATGGACAGATGTAAGGCTGAAGGATGGATGGATGGATGGATAGATGGATGAATGAAGGGTGGGTGGATGAATGAAAGGGTGGATGGATGAATGATGGATGGATGGATGAATGAAAGGGTGGATGGATGAATGATGGATAGATGGATGGAAGGATGAACGGGTGGATCGATGAAGGATAGATTGGTGAAGGATAGATGTATGGATGGAAGAATGAAAGGGTGGAAGGATGGAGGATGGATGGATGAAAGGGTGGATGGATGAATGATGGATGGATGGAAGAATGAAAGGGTGGATGGATGAAGGATAGATTGGTGAAGGATAGATGTATGGATGGAAGGATGAAAGCATGGACGGATAAAGGATGTATGGATGAAAGGGTGGATGGATGTATGGATGGCTAAAAGGTTGCATGGATGAATGATGCATGGATGGATGTGTGAAAAGGTGGAGAGATGAATGATGGGTGGATGTATGGATGAAAGGGTGGGTGGATGGATGTATGGATGAAAGGGTGGATGGATGAAGGATAGATGTATGGATGGGAGGATGAAAGGGTGGATGGATGAAGGATGGAGGTATCGATGGGAGGATGAAAGGGTGGATGGATGTATGAATGGATAAAAGGTTGCATGGATGAATGATGGATGGATGTGTGAAAAGGTGGGTGGATGAATGATGGGTGGGTAAAGGATGGATGTATGGATGGAAGGATGAAAGGGTGGACGGATGAAGGATGTATGGATGAACGGGTGGATCAATGTATGGATGGCTAAAAGGTTGCATGGATGAATGATGCATGGATGGATGTGTGAAAAGGTTTGGGGATGAATGATGGGTGGATAGATGGATGAAACGGTGGGTGGATGGATGTATGGATGAAAGGGTGGATGGATGAAGGATGGATGGATGGGAGTATGAAAGGGTGGATGATGAAGGATGGTTGTATGGATGGGAGGATGAAAGGGTGGATGGATGAAGGATGGATGTATGGATGGGAGGATGAAAGGGTGGATGGATGTATGAATGGATAAAAGGTTGCATGGATGAATGATGGATGGATGTGTGAAAAGGTGGGTGGATGAATGATGGGTGGATGGATGGAAGGGTAGATGGGTAAAGGATGGATGTATGGATGGAAGAATGAAAGGGTGGATTGATGAAGGATGGATGTATGGATGGAAGGATGAAAGGGTGGATGGATGGATGTGTGAAAGTGTGGGTGGATGAATGATGAAGGGATGTGATGAGGTCTAACAGGCGCATTTATGGTTGTCAAAAGTTAATGATGAGGAGTACCAGTTTCTAAAAACCTTTGTCGGAAGGGGGTCCTTACGTCTAAAAAGGTTTTACAAGGGGGTCTCGGCATCAAAAAGTTTGAAGACCTCTGGTCTAGACGTTGTGGCGGCTGCCGCAAGATTTGACATAGATAATCATTCTACTGTGTTACAGGATCTACAAAAGACACGTGACAGGTATGCAACTAAACATTTGCCGTCTTTCACTGATGCAGCACTGCTGAATTCAGTTGCGGGTTGGCTTCCAAAAATCGGACATCTGGTATGGGAAAAGCTGGAGAACAAAAAACTATTTGATCCCTCTTATAGTGCATCAGTATTAGTGCTTGGACTGAAGAGTACTTGTACAGTTATATTACCACCTTTACCTGTTCGCAAATACAACAGATATATTTTAGTGGGCAATGTCAAACTACACCAGGTCGCCCATTCTGAAGAGTGTCACACCTGCAGTTTTGAGCAACGCAATTTCATTGGACCCACTGACTTCATCATCTTCCACTGGTCCTCAAAGGGCTAAGAAAGTGATGGACATTATTATTGATCTTTCATCCGTTCGACCTCTATCTTCTACTATGGATGTCGAGTATATATATCATCCTGATGAGTTCATGAGTGAGGTGCCGAACAGTCCTGGAGAACATCAAGCGGACCCGACCCTTCTACCTCTGATTAATCAACCTACGTGGCTACAATGGAGATCATGCCAGCCTCTCTTCCGGCTCGTCCTCCTCTGCATCCAGTTTGGCAGACACACTGACTAAATTAAGTATTTTTTTCTCTTGGTTCAAAAAAACTTACTTGGTCCCACCATGGACCTACATTTGGTTGGTCCTTATTCAAATTTTTCTCTTCATGTCAATTGGATTCATGACAGTGTCCTTTTTGCTCATCAATGGCCATTACTTGCCAGAACACTCTGCTGTAAACTGGGTTGGTATAATTCTGGCCCCTCACACATTGTCCCATATCATGAAACGTGATCAGTCTCATGTTAACATTTCAGCTTTCCCGGTTGCAGTTGGCATAGTTTGGACTAAGTAGCCTACAAAATCCACGGCCCGACCGAGGTCCTGAGGGTACCATATGTGTTTCGCGTCTCTTTAGGAGATGTGGTGACACAGGACATACATTCTGATGATTGGGATGTTCAAGCGGTAAAAGCATTGTTTTCAAATGTAAAATATTATGCTTTTTTGATGCTGTAGATTTGTATTTAAATTCGGCCAATTATGGGGATTTACTTTGTTAACAACATTATGGGCATCATTTTTTACACAAAACAAATATGATAAGACCTGATTTTAATGAAACACTATGGGAACATTGTCCTACGCCCATAGAGGGGAGTTCTAAAACTCTCAGATATAAGTTTACTTTTTGTACAGATTATGACATATCTAATCCGGAATCCTATTACTTTAAACTTTGGCCATCTTCACAAGCTAAATTTATGTTGACCCATACTAAATTGATTTACGCCAACTTGTTCAGAAATAAATTGGCTACGCAGGGTTATGATCATTGGAAAGAGACTGTTGATTTAAAATCAAAGTGTGGCACGAAACCATGGCAGGTTCAGGGAACTGAGGCTTTACATCGTGCCTGCCTGATCCCAGCTCAAATTTTATTTTTGAACGATACAGTGTACCAAACAACTGGTTTTTGTCACAAACGTCTACCACTCAGGATCAGGGTGATGCTGAAAATTTGGTCCACCTCCTGATTTCCCACTCTCTGACTGTTGTATTAACACAGAGAGTAAAGGCAATCAAGCGAGGGAAAAGGTAAGGAAAGGGACAGCAACGGAAGGGATAGCTGAAACGACAAAAAGAGAGAAATAGGTTATAGCATACAATCCTGACTACTCTCATAAATTCTCGCTAGTATCCTTTACCTACCCCGTAATCAGGAGGGGAGTCTTTCCTCTCTAATAGCAGATACTTCTCTACTTTATAAACAGCTGCCTGAAAAACAAACCCCGAATTAATACCAGTTCACAAATGCTCAACCAAGAAAGAACAGGAACCTCTAAACAGACATACCCTTTTTATCTTTTCCCTTGAAACAAAAAAGAACACTCTCCAGTAACCCAGATGCAGTAATCCTACTGAAGAACTGAGACCTCTGCAGTGTGTTTGCAAACAAAGTTTCTGGTGAAGACACAGTCACTGCCAAAGGCCATCCAAGGTATGAACAAAAAATAACCAATAGTTTCCAGCTGGGCCCAACTAAACGGAACACTAGTAAAATGATAGGAAAGGTAAAAACAGTAGTAGTTCTATCCTCTTCTGAGGCTTACCGGCAAGGAGCTTCAAAACCAATAAATCCTACGCAAGCCTTTCCAATTTGCTGCTTTCTCCCAATGTTTTGTGCTTGCACGAAATCCAACAAACTCCTTCTCCGCTGCAGTCGCAAGCGGAAGGAAACAAAGCCAGCAACAGCTGACAGAATCCTGACTTGATGCCGGGGTCAAACAGCTACGTCTCAGCCGAGACTCGGAAAACGCCCCAAACCGTCTCCGCTGCAGCCACTAGCGGGAAAGTAACCATGTAACCGCACAGGATGACAAAGAGATCCTCCGTCTTCCTCCAAGCTCCGATAGAACGCGTCTCAGCCGAGAACGCGAGAGTCCTTCCCCGCTGCAGCCGCAAGCGGGAAGGACCGAAACGTAGATCAGCTTCTCCCGAGTTCGAAGAAGCAATACTCAGAAATTCCACACGCCTGCAAAGACAAGCGTACTCCCAACTTGATGGACACTCTCATGTCCCGATATCAGGAGCAAACACAACCAAACAAGTTCATAAGGATTAATCACATACGGCGCACCCTGGTGTTGCGCTGGAGTATATGTCCAGAAACTCCTCTCACAAAGTCGGATTTCTGGGAGTTGTAGTTAGGTAGGCGTCGTTTGACAGATCATGACAGTATGTCCTCCCTCCTAGCGCCTCCTAGCACCAGGCTTCCTCGGGTTCCGAGCATAGAACAACTGCACCGCCACGAGGAGCGTGTACACCCAAATTTGGCTCCCACGAATCATCCTCAGATGAGTAACCCTTCCAGGAAACCAAGAACCATAGCTGCCCGTTCCTATAGCGTGAATCCAGAATCCTTCGCACCTCGTACTCCAATTGGCCATCTCTCATCACTGGAGGAACTCCTCTCCGCCGACCAGTGCGTGCAGGTTTTAGCAGGCTACAGTGAAAGACCGGATGGATTCTCAACGAGGCCGGTAACTTCAATTTGTATGCCACCGGGTTGATCACACGAACAATTTCATAAGGCCCGATGAAACATGGGTGAAAAATGCTACGAAGACGAAACCGTATATTCTTGGTTGACAGCCACACTCTAGCCCCCACTTGGTACACAGGGCCCTTTTGTCGATGTCGGGCTTCCCACCTTTTGTAGGACGTTTTTGCTTTTTCCAAGCGCTCTTGCACGCGCCGATGGATTTTTAACAGCTCTTTCATCTGGGCGGCAACAGTGGGATGATTCTGCACATCACTAGGAATGGTGATGGGCAGTGTTTCTGCGTGGTATCCGGTGTTAGCTCGAAACGGTGTCTCTCCAGTAGAACAATGCCACGCATTGTTATACGAAAGTTCAGCTAACCACAACAAGGCCACCCAGGACTCTCCCGCCACCTCGGCGTAGCATCGCAAATATTTCTTAAGGGTCTGATTCAGTCTTTCTGTCTGACCATCAGACTGAGGATGGAAGCTGGTCGACAGAGCGTCCTTCACGTGTAATGCCTTGCACCACATGTGCCAAAAGCGGGCAACAAACTGCGGGCCACGATCTGATATAATGATTTTTGGAATGCCGTGCAATCGAACCACTTGTGTTAGCAGCAACTGGGCGGTCTGCGCAGCTGTAGGAAGATTCCTACAAGGAATGAAATGGCCCATCTTTGTCATGCTGTCCACCACTACTAGGATAGCATCAAATCCCTTGCCCAAAGGCAGCCCTAAAACGAAATCCATACTAATCACCTGCCATGGTCTTGAAGGAGTAGGAAGCGGCATCAAAAGTCCTTTACTTTTAGTTTGTTCGCCCTTTGCTCTAGCACATGTTTCACACTGATCTATCCAAGTTTTTACATCTCTGATCAGACCTTCCCACCGGAACTGTCTCTATAATGCATGAATAGTTTTTTGATGACCAGGATGACCAGCCACCATAGCATTTTGACACCAGTTAAATGCCATCAAGCGAAGATCATGCGTGGGAAGGTACAGTTTGTTATCCCGCATTCGCAACCCATGTTTCAGACACCTCTGTTTTTCCTTCGCAGTCCACTTCTGCCATTGGACCAACGAACAATGGAAGTGTTCTACTGTTGTGGAGCACTGCACCATCTCTGGTGATAAGATCGATAACGGTTCCCCTTTCACAACTGTTTCTGAATCTGATTGTCTTGATAAGGAGTCTGCCTTTCTGTTTTCTGTGCCGGGACGAAAAGTGATGGTGTAATCGTACTCCGCAAAAAACAACATCCAGCGCATTTGTCTTTGCGAGAGATGTCTGGCCGTCTTCAGGAACTGAAGGTTTCGATGGTCTGAATACACCGTGACAGGGTGTTTCCCCCCCAGAGATAATGTTTCCATTCTTGAAACGCTCTCTTTACAGCAAGCAACTTCTTCTCTGCCACGGTATAATTTACCTCAGCAGGTTTCAATTTCTTGGACAAAAATGCGATAGGATGCAGTTGACCTGTATGCTTATCTTTTTGCGATAGAACCGCCCCTATCGCAACATCCGAGGCATCGGCTTCCACCACAAAGGGGACATCTAATTGAGGGTGTCTCAAGATGGGGGCCGAGCAGAAAGCTTCTTTCATCTGATCAAATGATGCCATAGCCTCAGGAGTCCAACAAAAAGAAACACCCTTTCTCAACAACCGGGTTACTGGAGAGGCTAACTGTGAGAAATGTGAAATGAACCTCCGATAATAATTGGAGAATCCTAAAAAACATTGGACATCTCTCACACTCCTAGGAACAGGCCATTCTCGAACAGCTTCCACCTTTCTATCAGCCATCCTAAAACCCTGGGGACTCAAAATCACACCCAAAAACTCCACCTCAGTAACTCCAAACTCACACTTACTGAGTTTACAGTACAAGCTATGTTCCTGCAATCTTTTCAGAATGAGAATAACATGACTGACGTGTTGAGCAGAGGTATCTGAGTAGATCAGGATGTCATCGATATAGATGACTACGAAGTGGTCGATATATTCTTTCATAATATCATTGAGGAAATATTGAAATGCCGCCGGGGCATTACAAAGCCCAAACGGCATTACACGATACTCAAACAATCCAAAACGAGTTTTGAACGCTGTTTTCCACTCATCCCCAGACCGGATGCGCACCAAATGGTACGCACCTCGCAAATCCAACTGCGTGTAAATGTTGGCCTCCTTCACTTGATCTAACAGAACGGGGATGAGCGGAAGAGGATAGCGATTCTTGATGGTAATTTTATTCAGCTGTCGAAAATCGATGCATGCCCGTAACTCCCCATTAGCTTTTGAGATAAAGAAAAGAGGCGAGGCCGCTGGAGAGCGTGATGGGCAGATAAACCCCAGAGAACAGAGATGTTCCAAATAACCCTTCAGATGTTTTGTTTCTGACTCTGCCAATGCATAAACACGGCATGACGGTATCCTAGCCCCCTCCACTAAATCAATACGACAGTCATAGTCGCGGTGACGCGGGAGCCTCTCTGCCTCTACCTCACTGAACACGTCCTTATACCCATGATATTCTGTGGGCAAAACAACCTCTTTCTCTGCTGCCGTAGCTACCTGGAGAACCTGAGCCAATGATATCGTATGGGAATCCTGATGTGTTTGCAAACATTGAGATACACAATGAGCTGACTCAAACTGAATGGTTTTTTGCTTCCAATCCACGGTTGGATTGTGTTGCCACAGCCATGGCATTCCCAATATGATCTCATATTGTGGAGCCTCTATCATTTTCAACTCGATGTTCTCCACATGATCCCACAATGTTCCCCAGAGAGACAGTTCCAACAACTCTGTATGCTCCACTATGGGACCAGATTTCAATGGAGTGCCATCCACTGCCAAAACCGTTTCGGGTCTCTGAGTGGGCACTTTTACAAGCCCCAAATGCTTCACCAGGCCATAATCTATAAAATTCCCGGTAGCACAGGAGTCTACCATAGAGCGTACAGGATGTTGTTGTTCCCCTTATTCCCAGGATCATGGACAAAACAACATGAGATTCTGAACCCGTCCTATCTGACGCCTCTAAAGAGGGTATTCTCCACTCTTTAACCTGAGTCTCGGCTCTCTCTGTTCTCCCATTCACCTCCTGACTTTCAGATGCATCATCGGCTGACAGGACCGCTACCTTTTTTGCCGAAAAATAAGGACTCCTTTTCTTTGGTTTCATAGGACAATCGCGCACATAGTGGCCTTTCCTACCACAGTACATACATAGGCCTTGAGCACGCCTGCTTTCTCTCTCGGCCTTAGTTAAAGGAGGACGAACTGCCCCAACATCTATAGCCTCAGGTCCTGATTCTCTTGCAACAGGGGGACCAACAACCTCAAAACCTCCTCCCATCCTATCGCCCCTCCGGTGCTCACCCCCCCCTCTCAGAAAGGCGATGATCCAACCTTAATGTAAGATTAATGAGGTCAACACATCTAGTGGGCTGTGGGTCAATGTGTGCTAACGCATCCTTAATTTCCTCATTCAACCCCTGGTAGTATAATGCCATCCTCTTCTCTTCTGGCCAGGCTGTTTCAACAACCAGACGATTGAATGTGGTCATATACGTTATAAGATCTTTCTTCCCTTGCCGCAACCCCAATAGCTCACGGTCTGCACTTAGAGTGGTAGCTCGTCTATCAAAAACCCTCTCGAATTCCCTCCGAAAAGCTACCCAGTCAGTCATCAAAGGGTCATCATTACGAACCAGGGGGACCGCCCAATTGGCTGCATCCCCAGTAAGGTAGGAGACAGCAAACGCCACCCTAGAATGATTGTTAGGAAAGGAAGCTGGCCTGCATGAAAAATGCAATGTTATTTGAGTCAAAAAGTTCTGTATTCTGAGAGGGTCTCCTGCATAACGCTCAGGGCTGGCCAATGGAATAGGCGGAGGCACTGTAACCTGTATCTGTGGAGAGCCCCCTGAAGCATCAAAAGGGTTTCGAGTTTGTCTATCCACTCTATCCTTAAGGGCCGCGGTCTCAGCACGAGAGTTTACCAACTCCTGCTGAACAACCAACAATGCCTGCATAACATCATCTAACGTCGTCATTTTTCAGCACCCCCTGACCGGGAGGGATATTTTACGTGGGTATGTGACTCTGTCACAAACGTCTTCCACTCAGGATCAGGGTGGTGCTGAAAAAGGGGTCCACCTCCTGATTTCCCCACTCTCTGACTGTTGTATTAACACAGAGCGTAAAGGCAATCAAGCGAGGGAAAAGGTAAGGGAAGGGACAGCAACGGAAGGGATAGCTGAAACAACAAAAAGAGAGAAATAGGTTATAGCATACAATCCTGACTACTCTCATAAATTCAAAACATCTCCGCTGCAGCCGCTAGCAGGAAAGTAACCATGTAACCGCACAGGACGACGAAGAGATCCTCCGTCTTCCTCCAAGCTCCGATAGAATGCGTCTCAGCCGAGAACGCGAGAGTCCTTCCCCGCTGCAGCCGCAAGCGGGAAGGACGGAAACGTAGATCAGCTTCTCCCAAGTTCGAAGAAGCAATACTTAGAAATTCCACACGCCTGCAAAGACAAGCGTACTCCCAACTTGATGGACACTCTCACGTCCCGATATCAGGAGCAAACACAACCAAACAAGTTCAGAAGGATTAATCACATACGGCGCACCCTGGTGTTGCGCTGGAGTATATGTCCAGAAACTCCTCTCACAAAGTTGGATTTCTGGGAGTTGTAGTTAGGTAGGCGCCGTTTGACAGATCATGACAGTTTTGGCCTGGCAACTGTCAAAAATGTAAATACTCCATCCATTCCGTCCATAGCGAAATATGATGATTGGCACACTCTCACAAATTATACCATTGAGGCATTGCAAACATTGTTTCGAAATGATACTTTCAATGTCTCTGAAGTTTATTCTCCCGGGTGGTTGGTGTGGCAAACTAATACAAATGCATGTCAAATGCGTTTTTATAATGTTACGCCCGGTTTCACTCAAACTAGACCTGATCCTCGGTATACCATTACACATTCGGTCACCACATATTCAGTGGGTAAGTTATGCCGACAATGGTTGATACATTCCACACTGACATCGGTAAAACAACTTCTTTCTCTGTTGTCAAATGGCATCAATCTGGCTGATTTCATCTTAGGGCCTATGAATCCTAGAGCTAAGTGATTTCTTTATGCCGCATACAATGAAATCTGGAAGCTTTTGAAGATTGAAGCTGCTTTTCGTCTGCGCCAAATTGATCAAGCCAATTTTGAAAAGGTCCTCGCTGTAGTAGATAACAGCATTAACACACTTTCCTCCCGCATTTATACGTAAGACAATATTGTTTCATCTGTAACTGATATTATTCAAAGTGATGTTTCTGTGTTATATCATGGTCAAAATCAGTTAAGATCTGTTATGCAATTTGCTTGGACATTGCAAACTCTTAAAATGGGATAAGTACCTTGGGATTATTTGAATGCCACTGCTTTATTTTTGCCATTTAAATTAACTGATAAACAACGATTTATGTCCATGAAAGATGCTGCATATACACTATTGCATATTGAACAATTAGAGCCCTTGCTGTTCTCGGTAGCGGAAACGGATTCTGCTGTTTGGTTAATTCATGGGGTTATCACTCTCCCATTTTCGCTATTTCAATTTAAATCATACATGCACCATTTTCCGATTGGCCATTTTGAACCACTTGGTAGTGCATTCCAACATGAATTGTGGTCCCTACCTTTCACTTACAGATGTCAGAGGGAGGGTAAGGACATATTTCTTACACGGGAGGACTGCAATTCCACAATAGGACATTCTCTGGTTTGCAAACACGTTAAGTTGAACAGCGCGTGTAATCTTGCTTGTTTTTTTAAAGGAACCCCAGTACCGTCAATAACTCCCACTTTTACTTTGGTTACAAATGGCAATTATCTTATTTTGAACAACCAAGACTGCTGTGGTTTACGGACAGGAGTCCAGTATTTAGTTACACTTTCCCAGCGCGTTACTTGTTGTAGCAGTGTGCTTTTTCCACCCCGTATAGGAGTCTAGATAGTTTAATTTGTCCTTCCATTCCGACTTTGAAAACAGATTTCAACAAGTTGAGCAGGCTCAAAGTGCTGTTATTCCAACAGGAGGTGTCTCTCACTTTGGCCCGAGAAACCTTCGAGTTAAAGGTGGCTAGGACATCTAGTGAGAAACAGTGTCTTTTGAACACCAACCTCCCACAACATTTTGGGGAGCTAATACACCAAATATTTAATGCGTCTGGCACGAAAGTACTTGCACATTTTTTTTAACTTGTGGGATCTGGCCTTGTGACTTCTTTTCTGATGATATTTGGAGTAATACTGGCTTTTATTCATTCAATTTTTTCCAGCATCTTTGGAGGCTTTCCCTTAGTATTGGTGTTAGGTGCAGGAATCCTGCTTCTCCTGTTCCTGCTGAGTAATGGCTGTTCATCTTGTGGTACTGCACAGACCGTGATCACATTCAACAAGTTTTTGGATTCTTGCCATTAGCAATGTTTGGCATCAGTTATGGCCTAACTTTTAGCTTTGCCTACTTTACTTGCGTGCAACCAATATTTTACTGTGAGCGATGCCCCTTCTGTTGGGCAATGGCTATATGCCTCTCCAAACAGGTCACGTCCAGTCCCGGATTTTATCCAGTTGATGGGTCCCTTAGAGGCACATGATCAAGCTTGTTCTGGGGTTGCACTTGGAGTTCTGGCTGAATAGGATGTCTGTGGGCTGCGCAGAACATCCTGCAATGGTGTTTCATTGAATATCATGCAAGTTGCCCACTCATGCTTTTGGAGGCCTCTGATTATGAGGAGCACATTTGTTCGTTCGATTTACTTAATTGGATGGCATCCCTTTTTTCTACCAACAATAAAGATGATCTTTTGGATGGAATTGCATTCCTCGGATCACCCTGATGGGCTTCCCTCCTCCTTCATAATAACTTTAGTATCCTGGAGACAGCTCGTTTTCAATAAAGCCATCATGACAAATTTGCTATTCTTTTTTTTTTTCCAATTTGGTTAATTTTTTCAAGAGTTTTGAACTCTGCTTAACTTTTGAACTCTGTTTTGGTCATCTGTCTAAGTCCTATGACCTTACCAATGGGAGGGTGTTATCTGGCGCCGGGGGAAATTCTCGATTTTGCCAAGTTAGCATGAGCTTCACTGCCATGATGCTGCTTTTGCTCATGTTACTACATGCCTTTGTTTTTGCAAGACTCTGTTTGTGCCTTTAACGTGAGAACGGGCTGCTTTCACGTTCTCTGCCTTTCCTGGAGTTTAGTCTGAACACGATGTGCACGTTCGATCAATAATGCCCCTTGTTATTCTGTTCTGGTCAGTCCCTAACACCTAGACATAAAATGCACAAACAGCTGCAGTACTGAAGGCTCGTCCTTTGATATTACGTTGTTGCATGTTGTTTTAACAAACTTGTAGAAAGCCGTTCCATGGAGAAGAGGTGCACTGTTCCTATGATGTAAACCTTACATCCAGGCTTTAACGTATGGGGTCTGCTGTCAAAGCCCAGAGATCGTCCTTTTTATAAAATTAACTTCTTCTAGCCAAGGGGAGGGTAGTTAGGCCTAAGAACCCTTATTTCCACAGTTTTTATAAAATTACTCCTCCCTTTGTATTCTATGGAATTGTAACAATGCAAACTATGCTGAGTTTATGCATTTTGCTGCTAGTAGTGGCACGTATACTGTATTGTAGAGCACAATAGTTAAAATAAAAATGTTGAACTATTTCAGTGAATCTGCCTATTCTCAATGTGGACAACTACGAGTGAGTGAGCGAAAAAGTACGTCTTGCTCCCGCGATTCTTGAGTCTGGAGTGTTGTGTTCTGGGTTGTCCAATCATTTGTAGCTCTGTGATCTTTGGAGGAGAATGAATGGGACACTATAGCTAGTCGGTTTGGGATTTTGGGTACTGATGTGGTAGGTTGGTACACCCCTATTCACTGAGGTCCTGTTTCCCTGCGCATAGTTCTGTGTATTGTGCAGAATCCCTGCAACAAAAGTGACAAGTGCTAAACGAGGTGCTTTATTTGTCCAGATAAAAGCTGTAAACATACCCTCTGTTTCCTTAAAATTTGTATCTGGAGATTCAAAGGAATAGCAGCAAACAAGTAATTATATAAAGGTAAAACCAAGATCTGATTATAGCAATATGACCCGTTATAGAAAGAGGTAGCTTGTTCCATCTGGCAACTAATTTCTTCACCTTGATGATAAGGGGGATGTAATTCAATTGTAATTAATTATCAACATTCTCTGTGAAATACACCCCCAAATATTGCTTGAGTCTTGAATAAATTAATGGATGAAATTCACGTAATAGAGTGTCTTGTGCACAATTGCTTAACAAAGTCTCTATTTTGGGGGAAACGGCCACTACAACGCGACCGTTTCCACGAATACATTAACCACGCATGCATTACAACGCATGCGTGGTTATCAGAAAGCCTTTACCACGCATACCTTTACTACGAGGTATGTAGTAAAGGCATATGTGGTAATGGTTCAAATTTAAAAAAGTGGGTTTGGGGGGTCTCCCCCCCCAAAAAAAAAACCTCACCTGAAGTCACGTCAGGATGTGCAGGCAATCGGCGTCGTTTAAGAGGAAAAGGAAAGAAACTTCCGCTTCCTCTTAACGACTTACGACGTCACCACGGAAGAATTCGAGGAAAAGGTTATGCGTTGAAATACCATTCCGTTGTAACGCATGCGTGGTAAAGGCATGCGTTGCAACGGAATGTGTTGTAAGAACATACAACCCTATTTTGGACGTATTAATCTTGTCTTGAAATGTTTGGTAAATTAACAAAACTCCTTTCTGATTTTCTAAATCTGGCTTTAAAAAGAACACTATGTCATCTGCATATAGTTTAATAAGAGTCTTGCCCCTTACAAGCGGCTCTATATTGGGTGTTGTGCGGATTGCATTAGCTAAAGTTTCTATAAAAAGAGCAAAGAGTATAGGTGATTGGGGGCATCCTTGTCTTATTCCCCTATTTATTGCACATGTTCCTATATTTCCCACATTCATAATTATTTGAGCTTTAGCTCCCTTGTACATTCTAGATAGTAAGTAAATCAGTTAGGAACTGCACATTTTATAACAATAAAGATAAAGGCTCTCCCAATTTACTAAATCGAATGCCTCGTCAGCATCTAAAAACATCACATGTGCAGATATATTCATCTGTGCAAAAAAAACCTAGGGCTTAAAAAATTGTATTAAAAGATAGCTGGCTGCCAGATACAAAGCCACACTGATCTGGATGGATTATCGTTCCCATAACTTGAGTAATCCGAGTAGCTAAAAGTTTTGTGATGATTTTATAATCTACATTTAAAAGGCTTGTGGGCCTATACGAATTGATGTTTTCTTTATCTTTTCTTTTTTTTTTAAAAGCTGACTACCATTGCCAAACGGAATAAGGCTGGAATCTCGCCTCCTCCAGAACACGATTAGGCAATTTTAATAGTAATTGATTCAAATTTCTTATACATTTCTGCTGGAATACCATCTTTCCCGCAAGCCTTTCCATTAGCTAAAGTTTACCACTGGTTCTATCTCTGTAGGAGTGAATTTTGCCAGCAGGGCTTGTGCTTGATCTTCTGTTAATCTGGGAATAGTTAGCTTATCTAAAAACTCAATAAGCATTTCTGAATCCCCCTCTTGCTGGGTGCTATATATGGATTCATAATGCCTAAGAAATCTCCCCTGAATTTGCTGTGAATCTTTAACCCCTTTGCTGCTAGGCCTTTTCCCCTCCGTGCTAAGCCATTTTTTGGCTATTTTAGGTAGTTCGCACTTCGGCCCCTGTAACTTTTTGACCACATAAGGTATTCACGAAAAATTTGCATCATTTTCTTCCAACATCATGGGGATTTTAAAGGTTCCCAGGATTTGTTGATTCCCCAGGATGGGACCCAGAAATTAGCCAAAATAAAATGATATTTTGTTTTTGGGGAAAGAAGTGCTGCAGATCAAAGCATTCCCTGGAAATGGTATCAACAAAGGGTTTGTGGTCCTGAAATCACAATTAATTTCCAGCTTTCAGGGACTGACAGACTTTTGTCGGAGAACCAACATTTTTTATACAGTTTTGGCATTTTACTGGGACATAGTCTATTTTTGCTATGCTTTCAACCTCCTTCCAGTTAGTGGTAGAAATGGGTATGAAAGCAATAATTGATCCTGAAAGCTATGAATTTCTGAAAGGTAGACACCATTTTGAATTCAGCAAGGGTTAATTTGTGTAGATCCTTAAAGGTTTTTTAATAGAAACTAACAGTTGAAAATAAGAAAAATTGAAAACGAGTTGAAAAAAACATTTATTTTTCTGCCAACGTTTTCAACTGTAACGTCTTGTAAAAATGATAAAAAATTTTAAGCAATATACAGTTCCATCTGCTGGACCCTTCTGGTTGTGGGGATATATAGGACTGTAGGTTCACCAAGAACCCGATGAACCCAGAACCAATAACTGAGCAGCGTCTTGCAATGTTTTTTTATTGTGTTCCAGATATATAGCAATTAATTTGGGAAAATATAAACAGGGAAAAATTGGTATGAAAGACACCTATGTATTTCTGAAATAGGAACAAAATATAGAGTTTAGAATCAGTAGCTATTTGCACATCTCCGAAACTTCATTCCAGCATGTGAATTATAGGACATTTTTCAAAGTGTCTTCTTTTTTACACATTGCCTTACATTTGGAACGTAGAAATGCATCTAAATTTGTAAGGTAATAAGAGCTGCTCTACAATTCTGTGTTCCCCTACTTGTCCTGATAAAAATGGTACTTCACTTGTGTAGGTCTAGTGTCCGTGACAGGAAACGGCCCAAAATGCAACATTGACACGCCACATTTTTACAGTGAAAATTCACCCTTTTTTTGCAAAGTGCTTTGCTGTAGATTTTGAACTCTAGCTCTCCTGGCACCTTGGGAAACCTAGCAATCCTATACATTTTTTTAAACTAGACACCCAGGGCAATCCAGGAAAAGGTGACTTGTTTGGCTTTCACCAGGTTCTGTTACCCAGAATCCCTTCCAAACCTCAAACTTTGTCAAAAAAACACATTTTCCTCACATTTCTGTTGTAGAAAGCGCTGGAATCTCCATATATCCACACAATTCCGCATTCCTTAAAATCTTCCAAGAAAAATGGTACCTTACTTATGTGGGTAAGTCTAGTGTCCGTGACAGGAAATGGCCCAAAACGCAACTTGGACACACCACATTTTTACAGTGAAAACTGACGCTTTTTTTTCAAAGTGCCTAGCTGTAGATTTTGTAATCTAGCTCCGCCGAGACCTAGGGAAACCTAACAAACCTACACTTTTTTGAAAACTAGACACCGAGGGAAATCTAGGATGGGGCAACTTGTCTGGCTTTCACCAGGTTCTGTTTTCCAGAATCCCTTGCAAACCTCAAACTTTGTAAAAAAAAAAAAAATTCTCACATTTCTATGGTGGAAAGTTCTGAAATCTGTGTGGATCCACAAAATTTCTTGCACCCCGCATTCTCCAAAGTCTTCTGAGAAAAATGGTACCTCACTTGTGTGGGAAGGCCTAGTGCCCGCGACAGGAAACTGACCAAAATGTAATGTGGACACACCACATTATTAAAGTGAAAACGGACCCATATTTTGCATATTTTGCAAAGTGCCTAGCTGTAGATTTAGAACCCCAGCTCTACCGGCACCTAGGGAAACCTAACAAACCTATACATTTTTTTAAACTAGACACCCAGGGGAATGTAGGATGGGGTGGCTTGTCTGGCTCTCACCAGGTTCTGTTACCCAGAATCCCTTGCAAACCTCAAACTTTGTGAAAAAAACACAGTTTCCCCACATTTCTGTGGTGGAAAGTTCTGGAATCTGGGTGGGTCCACAAAATTCCACCCACCCAGCATTCCTCAAAGTCTTCTGATAAAAATGGTACCTCACTTGTGTGGGTAGGTCAAGTACCCGCAGCAGGCAAGGGCCCTAACTTTATCGTGGAGACTTCAAAATTATGTATCATAAAAAAACTTGGTTTTGCAGGCCAGTGCACATAGGTTTTTGTCCCCGGGCACAACGGCCATATAGGGAAACCTACCAAACCCACACATTTCTAAAAACAAGACACCCGGGGGAGCCTAGTGTGGTATGGCTTGCTTGGACCCCCCCAAGGTTTTCCTACCCAGCAAACCTAAAATTTGGCTGAAAAAATCTAATTTTTCCCAAATTTCTGTGTGGGTAAGTTGTGGGATCATTGGACAGACACACATTTCTTTCCACCCAGTGTTCCCCCAGGTCTCCCGATAAATATGGTACCTCACGTGTGTGGGTAGCCCAAGTACCTGCGACAGGCAAGGGCCCAAAACGTATTGAGGAGACATCAAAATCATCTATCACAAAATAATCTGCTTTTGCAAGGAGGGGTCACATGGGTTTTTGGATCCGGGCTCGGCGGTCATCAAGTTCCTGCGACAGTCAAGGGCCAAAACGTATTGAGGAGACATCAAAATAACCTATCACAAAATAAGCTGCTTTTGCAAGGGGGGGTCACATGGGTTTTTGGATCCGGGCTTGGCGGTCATCTTAGGAAACTACCAGACCCACACTTTTTTTTTAATTAGACACCTGGGGGAGAACAGCGAGGTGTGGCTTGCGTGGACCACCCAACATTTTCCTATCCAGAAACCCCTGCAACCCTCAAATTTTGCTGAAAAATCACTTTAATCTCAAATTTCAGTGTGGGAAAGTTCAGGGATCACCGGGCTGACACACATTTCTTACCAACCAGCTTTTCCCCAGGTCTCCCGTTAAAAATGGTACCTCACTTGTTTGGGTGGGCCAAGTAACCGTGACAGGAAACACCCGAAAACGCAATGTGGACACACCACATTTTTACAGTGAAAAGTAACCCTTTTTTGCACAGTGCCTAGCTGTAGATTTTGAACCCTAACTCTGCCAGCGCATAGGGAAACCTAGCAAACCTATACATTTTTAAAACCTAGACACCCACAGAAATCCAGGATGGGTGACTTGTCTGTTTCTCACCAGGTTTTGTTACCCAGAATCTCTTGCAAACCTCAAACTTTGTAAAAAAAACAAATTTTCCTCACATTTCTGTGGTGCAAAGTTCTGGAATCTGCATGGATCCACAAAATTCCACCCACCCCACATTCCCCAAAGTCTTCTGATAAAACTTGTACCTCAGATGTATGGGTAGGCCTGGTGCCCAAGACAGGAAACGGCCCGAAAAGCAACATGGACATACCACATGTTTACAGTGAAAACTGATCCTTTTTTTGCAGAGTGCCTTGCTGTACATTTTGAAACCCAGCTCTGCCGGCACCTAGGGAAACCTAGAAAACCTATGGGGGCATTTTACCAAGGGCAAGTATCGCCGCTTTCTCGGCGAATTGTGCCGAGAAAGCGGCGATACTGCCAGAGCCCTATTAACGAAGGCATTTTAAAGCCTGCCCCAAGCCCACTTTGCATGTCGGCGATAAACACCGCTAATGACATGCAAAGTGGGCATTCCCACGTCCAACCTCATGAAAAATGTGGTTGGAGGTGGGAACACCCTATTACCAAGGAAGGCGATGGGAGGAAAAGACCTGCAATAAACTCATTTATCGCAGGTCTCCCAAAGCCTGCTCTGACCAGTCGTTAGGCATTGATAACATGGGGGTGTGGGTCATAAAGCTGAATCCACCCCCCCATATCATCAAGGCCCACATTAGCGCATGAAAACAACGTTTGTTTTCATGCGCTAATGTGCCATATCGCCGACTATTGCCGGATTTCTATTCGCCTTCCTGATGTGCATTGATAATTGCGTGCTAAAAAGGCGATGAAATCCGGCGATAGCCGGCGATACGGGAATGTGCGTTGTGCGTTTTCCAACGCACTCCTTGGTAATATGCCCCTATATACTTTTGCAAACTAGACACCCAGGGGAATCCAGGATGGGGTGACTTGTCTGGCTCTCACCAGGTTATGTTACCCAGAATCCCTTATAAACCTCAAACGTTTTAAAAACAAATACATTTTCCTCACATTTCTGTGGAGGAAAGTTCTGGGATCTGTGTGGATCCACAAAATTCCACCCACCTCGCATTCCCCAAAGTCTTCAGAGAAAAATTGTACCTCACTCATGTGGGTGGGTCAAGTACTCGCAACAGGCAAGGGCCCTAAAAGTATTGTGGCAACTTCAAAATTACCTATCATAAAACAACTTGGTTTTGCAGGGGGGGCACCTGGGTTTTTGGCCCCGGGCTCAGCAGCCATCTAGGGAAACCTACCAAACCCACACATTTCTAAAAACGAGACACCCGTCGGAGTCCAGTGAGGTATGGCTTGTGTTGCCCCCCCAAGGTTTTCCTACACAGACTCCCCACGCAAACCTCAAATTTGACTGAAAAAATCAAATTTTTCTCAAATTTCTGTGTGGTAAAGTTGTGGGATCAATGGGCTGACACACATTTCCTTCCACCCACTGTTCTCCAGGTCTTCCGATGAAAATGGTACCTCACTCGTGTGGGTAGCACAAGTACCCACGACAGGCAAGGGCCCAAAATGTATTGAGGAGACATCAAAATGACCTATCACAAAACAACCAGGATTAGCAAGGAGGGTCACCTGGGTTTTGGCCCCGGCATTGGCGGTCATCTTGGGAAACTACCAAACTCACACATTTCTGAAAATTAAACACCTGGGGGAGTCCAGCGAGGTATGGCTTGTGTGGACCTCCCAACGTTTTCCTACCCAGAATCCCCGGCAAACCTCAAATTTAGCTGAAAAAATCACCCTTTTCTCAAATTTCTGTGTGGGAATGTTGTGGGATCACCGGACTGACACAAATTTCCAACCACACAGCGTTCCCGAGGTCTCCCAATAAAAATGCTACCTCACTTGTGTGGGTGGACCAAGTACCCGCTACAGGAAACGGCCCAAAACGCAATGTGGACACACCACATTTTTACAGTGAAAACTGACACTGTTTTTTGCAAAATATCTAGCTGTAGATTTTGAACCCTAGCTCTGCCGGCACCTAGGGAAACCTAGCAAACCTATACATTTTTGAAAACTAGACACCCAGGGGACTCCAGGATGGGATGACTTGTCTGGCTCTCACCAGGTTCTGTTACCCAGAATGCCTTGCAAACCTCAAACTTTGTAAAGAAAAAATGTCCTCACATTTCTGTGGTGGAAAGTTCCGAAATCTGTGTGGATTCACACAATTCCACCCACCCAGGAATTCCCAAAGTCTTCTGATAAAAATGGTACCTCACTAGTGTGGGTAGGTCTGGTGCCTGTGACAGGAAACGGCCCAAAACGCAACATGGACACACCACATTTTCACAGTGAAAACTGATGCAAATTTCTGTGTGGGGAAGTTCTGGGATCACTGGGCTGACACAAATGTACTACTACCCAGGTCTTCCGATAAAATGGTACCTCACTTGTGTGAGTGGACCAAGTGCCTGTGACAGGCAAGGGCCCAAAGCATACTGAGTAGACATCAAAGTGACCTATCAAAAAACAACCAGGTTTTGCAAGGGGGGTCTCCTGGGTTTGTGGCCCCGGGCTTGGTGGCCATCTTGGGAAATTACCAAATCCATGCATTTCTGAAAAGCAGACAACCGGGGGAGTCCAGCGCGGTATGGCTTGCATGGACCCCAACGTTTTTCTACCCAGAATCCCCTGCAAACCTCAAATTTAGCTGCAAAAAACACATTTTCCACATATTTTGTTTGGGATCACCATGTCAGCAGGAATGTTCAAAGCAGAATTGGCTACAAACTTATTTTTTCTAAAATGTAGCGCTTAGAATTTGCTGTGCTGTACCCTTAATCCCTATGTTTTTGGCTCTTCCCAGTCACAGGCCCTTGCCACACCCACACAAGTGAGGTATCATTTTACTTGGGAGAATAAGGGGAACACTGTGGGGTAGGACAAATGTGCCGGCGAATTCTAAGCGCTACATTTTTCGCTGATTCTGCAGTGGACAGCCACACAAGTGAGGTATCATTTTACTCAGGAGACCAAGGGGAATGCTAGGTGGTAGGACGTCCAGTCGCGAGCACTAGAATAGTGGATACTGCGTTCTCGCAAATATACTTGTAGTTGGTTCTGCTGAATGTATTGATTCCTTATCTCAGGCTCTCAGGCTATTATAAATCCGACCTTCTGCGCTTTCCAACTCCTCCAGCCCTGAATGGGAACCTGATGTTTGTAAATGAGAAATATAACCACCACTTTCATTCTCTGATCCCCTTTCATATTGTATTTTCTTTTTAGGGTCTTTGAAATCCATTCTATGCTGGACTGCTCTTTGTGGACGAGTTGTAGCAGCTGCTTTTGCATGTTTCATGTTTTTCCCCTTTTTGGGCTGGACTTGAGTGGCTGAATAATTCAGTGCTATTATTCACATTGTTATTTTGTAGCATACGCATGCTTAGGCAGAGGCAGAAGCAAAGGCAAAGCCAAAAGTCACTGAATTCCTGACTAGCCCTTGCCATATTCATATATCTGTGATGCAGGAGTCAAATTAAGAGCTGTAACCATCTCTTTCCATTTTTATCATATGAAACTGTACGGCTTCTCATATCCACAGCTAGGAGTTTAGCTTTTCAGCTTTGCAGGCCACTATGCATATATGCACAGGTCCAACACAAATCCAGCAATCCGCTTTGGTATCTCCCATGGATAGGGAGAGCAGTCTGACTTAACTCCTCTTGCCGCAGCGCTCTCACATAACATTCCTGGGACACAACTTGCACGGCCTGATGCCTGCAGTGACTGCTCCTGCTCTTCAGCATGCCCCCTCACTTCACTCTGTTCTCTGCTCGTCCTCCATTCTGCTCACACTCCGGTTGGTGTCGTCATGCTGCCTTGCCTCGCTCCGTTTCTCCGCTCCGCCATCTCATCCGCCTTGCCTCACAACGCTTAGCTCTCAATCAGCGTCTCCTAAATTTCTTGGGGCCGGGCTTTCGAGAGCACCAGCAGGGACGCATGTGGGTAGTGTCCGCTGCCATAACAGGAAGAGAGTCTTGAGCAGCCTAATTAGTTTTTGTTTTGTTTACTGTAATGATGATCAGCGCGCAGAGTGTGCTGACATCATAACAGTAAAATGAATGTAAATCAAGCCAATGTGCTGTTTTACTTTCACACATCAGCACTTAGAGGGCATATATCCAAAAACCAAAGGAGGGCTTGGGCTCTTAATCAGCACGGCTGAGCCCTGTTACAACAAAAACAAGGAAACGTCACTGCTGATGCACAATTCTCTCCTTACAACCGGTGCATTGAAGAAAACAATGTCACCATAAACCTCTTTTTCTGTTCGATTTAATCAATATGTATTCAAAGAATCACATGTATGAATCAACAGAACATTACGTACAATTTGAAAATTTGAAAAAACACCAGTCTCCCTTTACCCACAAACTCTTTTTTATAGCATCCTTTCACCCATACAAACTTCTCCTTAACCCACTCTCTATAGACCCCTCTCTGTCAAACTGTTCAATCATACATTCATTATACTCTCCTCATATACCAGCACACCCATATCCGTGTCAATCTGTCCTGTACTTGAATTAATCATAGGCTTGAGCAAATAGCCAGGTCTTAAGAAGCTTCCTGAATTTCATGAGTTCCGTGCATGCTCTGATGTTGGGTGGCTGGGAATTCCAGAAGCCAGGCGCCAGCACATACATACATAAGCATATGGGGGTGATTGCCCAAGGTAGGAGGCTTTTCCCAGTTTGGGAGATCACCCCAAACTTGCCCCCAGGGAATAGAAAATCCACCTGACACTGGTATTTTGACTTTGGGACAAAAGAAAGTGGTGTAGGTGTTACAATCTGGCATTGGCCACATCCCCTTTTCAAAAAGGAAAGCCAGTCTGTTACACCCGAGGGGGAGACAGAAGCTGTGCTCCAATGTACCTCTTGTGCTGCAGAAAGCCCACTGTATGCAGGAATATATACTTTTCAATAAAATAATGGGTTTGGGTCTGGTCCATCCTAACATCAGGCTGGACCCTCAGTTCTAAAGCCTCAACAGTCTTTTAGCTTCCCTGAGGACTAAAGCATCTCATCTCAATGGAAAGCGTACAGACATTTGATTCTTTTGGGTGTTGTTTTCACATATGGGCCTGGACTGTGGGGCTAACTCTCAATGTCCTCCTACTTGTAACTGTGAATGGCTGCACTTTTTGGGCTTGGGTAGTTGCCACCTGGAAAAACCTACCAGACCCAGACAGTTCTGAAAACATGACACATAAGGGAGTCCGGTGTGGTGTGCTTTTCATGGCTACCATTTTCTTACCCACAATGCCATGCAGACCTCAAACTTTGACTTAAAGCACACATTTTCTCTACACTTCTGTTAGGTTAACTTCTAAAATCTGCTGGGAGCCACACCTTTCTTGCCACATAGCATTCCCACAAGTCTTCTAATAAAAACAGTACCTACTTGTGTGGGTGGGCCAAGAGACACGGACACAAAAGGTCCGAAAGTGCTAAGTGGAGAGATCAGCATAGGGGTAGCTGCAAGATTTGGGGTCACGCTTGGCTCTCACTCATGGACACCTACTAACCACAGACATTTAAAAAAATTAGATAACCAGGGAATTCCAGGGTGCTGTATCTGCATGGATCCTCTGATGTTTACTTACCCACAATGCCCTCCAAAACCTCAAACTTTACATGAAATAACACATTTTCCTTACATTTCTATATTGGATTTTCGGAATCAATAAAATGCCTACCACCCAGCATTGCCCCACTTGTGGCGCTAAAATACCGACACTACTTGTGTGTTTTGGCAAAGTGCACCCAAAAGGAATGGATCAAACCAAGGTCAATGTGAGTCCCCTTACAAGCGCTACCATTGACCTTGTTTTGATACATTATGTATTTAAGAAATAGATAGGTTTCCTTGATACCCTTTTTTCACTCTACATATTTCACGATATGAGTTTGTCTTTCCTCAGCACACAATGAAAAATTATTGTATTGTGCAGCTCAGTTGTTGGCCTTGGGTTCTTCTGTATTTTCCTGCTCATTCTCAAACGTTCTTTATTTCGACAGTTAGTTTCTTTGGGAACCCCTTGAGGAATCTACACGTGACCTCTTGCTGAACCAAAATTTGATCTACTTTTCAGAAATCTAAAGGACTCCTAGAACACCCATGGTTTTCTTTCCACACTGGTTTCCACCACAGACTTGAAGTGGATTAAAAGCCCAAAAAATAGGAAAAAATGGGTTTCCTCTTTAAAAAATACCAAATCTGTGCTAAAAGATTTAATTTTTTTGATTCAGCTCTGCATGTTTCTGAAAGCTGGGAAGATGGTGACTTTGCGCCCGTAAACCTTTTGTTGCTGCCATTGTTAGGAAAAAACAGACACTTTTTTGCTGAGCACCTTTCCCTATTTTTGCCACAAACCTGAAACTGTAGCTATATTTTGGCCCTTTTCTTAATCCACTCCAGGGTAATCTACAAACCCTGGGTACTATGGAAAAAATGACGTCAATTTGGCATGGATACCTTATGCGAAAAAAGTAATGGAGCCCTAAGCGTGAACTGCCCTAGTTAGCCAAGAAAGGGCTCAGCATGAGGGGGGGAAGCCACATCAGTTAAGGGGTTTCATTTTCCTGATACATTGCATTGTGGACCTATTTGCTGTAAAGCAATAAGGAACTCCTGAAAACATTGGTAGGCCACGGTCTGGGTCATTTATTTAATGGTTATAGAGGCACTAGGAGTGTCTTAGCGGGTTTTTCACAGGCTGGGGACCCCTGCAAAACTAGACCATCAACCATTCTTCCTCAAAACA
Organism: Lissotriton helveticus; assembly: GCF_964261635.1. Taxonomy (NCBI): domain Eukaryota; kingdom Metazoa; phylum Chordata; class Amphibia; order Caudata; family Salamandridae; genus Lissotriton; species Lissotriton helveticus. Next base: position 1,563,021,501 of record NC_136061.1, read on the forward strand.
CTTTCAGGATCTTTTGGAGAACAGAAAAAGACTGGAATGGCAGCCTGTGACCTGAGAGGAGCCTTACACCTCCCGCTTCTGCTCCCCCTTGTAACCAGGGCAAAGAAGTGGACTCAAAGGTTCAGTTAGATTTTCACCTGTGTGGATACAGGGTCACAAGAAGATGCAAGTGGTTTTTTCCTGGAACTTCTCAGCTGATCAGTGGCAACTGGAACTTGCTGGCGTTTACTTGACACCCAGAGAGTCACTACTTACTCCCCTCCCCACCCTGGTTGTCTGTACTGAAAAAGAAGTTTGGACACTTTTGAAAAACAGTTGCTTCAGGGCTCCACATTGAATTTCAGGTTGCCCCACAGGAAGATCTCTCCATCTCCGGAAAAATGACAAAGTCCCTTTGTGAGTTGGGACTTAGAAACGTTTTTACCCAAAATCTCGAATGTTCCAGAGCTCCATCAAGACCAACCAGCTTTGTTTGTCTGACAGTAAGTTTCAAGTGGCAGCTACAATTTTTAGCTTTGTCCAGCATGGAGAATATTTTTTCATCAGAAAAGTGAAAAAGTCCCCTTTGGATTGGGAATTAAATATTTTAGCTCGTCTACTTGCAGACTACAGCTGGAACAATCTGCTTGTTCTACCCAAACTGGACTTTATCACAGTCAGCCTCCAACTGCACCTAGGTTGCAGTTTACTGCAGCCATTACCTAATATTGGTGCTTTGTGCTTTTTTGGCATTGTTTTTACTTTAAAAAAAATTCAAAATGCAGATATTCAGTTCCCCTTATTGGATTTCTGTCATTTTGGTGTCTATTTGCTTATTAATATGTTTTCCATTTTTTATGAATTAGAGTGTTTTTTTTAGTTGTATTGTGTTTATGACCTTTTCAAACTGGTGTTGCACTTCTAAATGCTTTGCACTTTTTTCTAAGTTAAGCCTGTCTGCTCTGTGCCACAGATGCCAGGGGTTGAGCTCCGGTTTATATTACTGAAACCTTTGACTGAACCTAACAAAATTATGTCTTTATTACTTGTTGTAGAAACCAGTACACCCCACCTAATAAACCACTTCCTCACAATGAGGAAATGCAAAATACTCTTTTTGTTTGTGCTAGATATCTTTGTAATCAGAAATGCTGTAAACTTGCCATAGAAAAGAGTCTAACTCCATTCAAAGGTCAGGATATCTTGATGCAGTGACGAATGTGCTGCAGATGGTGTTTCTCTCATACTACAGTTCTGAGATCATTTGGAAAACATGGGATTTGTGATATATAATAATATATGACTAACGGCAGCTATAAATGTACATATATATATATATATATATATATATTTATATGTGGGTATGTTTGTGTGTGTGCATTCACTGAAAAGACCAAAGGTTAAAATGGAGTTATATGTAGGTTCTACTAATAATAAATAAAAAAAATGTAAACCAAGACAGACACTAAAGTTCACTAGTTAAATGTAAAGACCTAGGTAACTTTTTGTTTACTGTATTTCATCTTATGTTTATATCAATTCAATTTTTTTTTAACTTAAAAATGTAAAGACCTAAGTGTATTTTGCACCGCCATAGATCTCAGATGTAATACATGATGTCATAAGCAGAGCATTACAGATGTGCAAGTTTCACTTACTTGTTATGTATGTTGTGGAAAACGTTATTTATTTGGCAATGATGAATTTTTTCTGTAATTAATTTTATAGTGACCCCCGACGAAGGGCTGATGTAACAGCCCGAAATGCATTGGGTTTGAAATAAAGAGATGCTGCTCTGAACTACTGGTTGTCGTTTGGATCATATTTTTGAAGAAGTCCGGATGGGCACACGCAAATATGAAAAGACTCCAAAAGACATTGTGTTATGGATGTGGGGAAAAGGAGGAAAAACATTAGAAAGACTTTTGATTACTGGATTAATTAGTGGAAATATGAAACGTTACAAAGTTGGCTGGATAGTTTATCCAATTATGCAGTGCACTGGGGAGTGGAGCGTGGAATCTGCGCTCCCCACTTCTGTAGCAAGTTTCACTTAGGTCATTTACATATACCTGGTGATTTCCAGTGATTTTTAAAGCATTTTTTATGATTAAAAGACCTAAATATAACTCCACTTTACTCTTTGGTTTTTCAGTGAATTTCAAAGGTTTTTTTTATCGCACAGCAAAATATTACTGCCGTATTTACGTATAGCAATTTTAATATAAATCCTCAAGCAGCCTATATATTTGTATGTAAGACATTACTCTACATGTTCAACATGGATCAAAAAAACATGAATATTGAAGAAATAACAAAATTATTTTATTTTTACAGTATAAAGATTATGAATACGTTTAACACATATAATATACATGCTTATATGAATGCGGCTCTAAAAACACCTTGATACAATAATCCTCATCTATCATAACCCACACACATACATAATACTTTGTCAATATATAATACAATGCAAAATTAATTATTGAGGTTCTCATCCGGAGGATAACCTTTCAACTTATGTTGTCAAGTATAGATCATTATCTACTGTAGGACAGAAGTTTCCAATGATCTGATATTTACAATTACTGATAGGTATGATACAAATAAAATAAATGACAAACTCAGATGATCTTTACGAGCGTTTTGGCTCACAGGCCTTCATCAGGAGAGCCAATTTTCTTGAACTGGAATATACCTATAAATATATAATATATGATGAACAATATAGAGGCTCTGTACAGACAATTGAAGCAATGCATGTGTTGCCATTAACTGTGATACTGGATTTTTCCCAGTGTGTCATCAGAAAACCATCTAAAACTCTACTTTTATGATCACCAAAGTGTATCATACACACCGGTGAAAGTGCTCACAACCTACCAATGCGCACAAACCACAAATGTGCATTGATACAGTAAAGCACTGCAGAGAAAAAATGGATAGTCTCACTTCTGCACCTTTTCACACTCATCCAGTGTCAAATTAATCACAACTCAACCAAGTCATGTTGGAGATGTTTTAAGAAAAGAAGGGGGGGTACCCTATTTTAAGGACATTTTTTTAAGGGAAGGAGAAATGACCTCACCATCCTATTTCATTATCGTTCACAATTTGTGCATCATGTAGACGATTCAGCAAATAAAGAACTGGGGTAAATGTTTTTCCTGTAACATAGATATTAATCTATAGTGCATATACATTAAAATAAACTCCTTATTGTTCTTATTGTCCACCCAAATCCCTTACTCACCTGAAGGTTTAGAAAAATCGTTTTTATGTTATATCGCTGAAAACAGTCCTAGCGTAAAGCAGAATGAGCACTGTGGCAGTTTACTGCGTATGTTATGGTGAACAACAGAGCGTAAGCTCCCAAACCAGGAATAAAGCATGTGTCTTAACCTTGCACGTTCAAGTGTCACTCATCAATAGTTAGACTAACGCATTCTGGGAATTTTTGCGCATTGACACAAGGTCCCAGAAGGCTCACGCAAATCAGCGGATCTGCATGTTTACTTTCTAACTCTTGATCGCAGCCTTTTCCGTTTTTTTCTCGTATTAAGTGTATTGATGGCCAAGCGTCCGAGTGTGCCTGGGTCTTAATTGGATCCTACTGGATCTCTATGCTGTCTTATCTTCCTTGAAATCTCCTGGGCTGCCTATTGTACACGACAGGTCAGTATTATCTCCTGTGTCCTGCCCTGAGGTTTCAATGAATGGGGCTGTTTTGTGAAAGTCGATGTGAGGGTGAAAACTTGACATAGTTAAACAATTCTGTGAAAAAAATGTTGACGGTCCCAAAAAAAGTCAAATCTCCTGTGTGCAAAGGTGCCTGTGAATTATCATTGTATTCATTTTCTCTGTTTTAAAGAGCCTTCCATATACTCTCTTTAGTCTGAGGTTTGACAACTGATCATTGAGGCTGGCCTGTAAAATATATCAAGATATATGGCTTATTGTTTAGATAAAACAGTAAAAATGCCTTAAACAGGTTTGCAAAATGTGCACAACTACCCAGCAAAATTGTAGACAAACTTTATTTTGAAACAAATCTGAAAACTATTTAAGACTATTCAAATAACTTAAATATTCAGCATATTTTCACTTTCAGCTTATGTTCCACATTTTTACAGGTACTTTTCTAAATGTGGACCCTTCTGTATTAAACGCAGACTAATATTTAAGAAAAAATAGAAGAATATTTATCTTTACAGGGATTTTTGCACGTAGTGTCACACATAAAGCAAGGACTGTCGCACATAAGCACACTTAAAAACTAGGGTAATGTCACACATAAGTAACCTGGAACTTGGCAGCTATGTGCAAGTGAACTGTCAAGCAAGAAGGGAATGCTGCACACATAATTTAAATAAAGACAGTATATTTATCGAACTGTGTGTACACAAGCTCCCAACAAATCGGAGAATCCTTCACAATTTACCTCTCCCGAACCTTAGAGCAATACATTCGGCATCTGCAGAAGAGTAGTAATAGGGAAGGGACTATATGAAAGCTACAGAACAACAACTCAGTAAAAACAGAAATGGGACTATATGAAAACTACAGAAGAACATCTCAACCACCGAACTACAGAAGAGCAGCTCACAATCACTTATGATATTTATCATTTTATATGGTTGTTATACTTTGTTATATTATCTTATTGTAATACATTTTTATTTTCGAATATTATTTTTAATTCTTTTACAGACTGCATGAAAAATCAAAGCATGGCATCTCCTCCACCATTTTACCTACTTTTAAGGTTCACTAAGTACGTTGATGTATTTCACCCATGGTCAATAAGCTTCCAGCATTTGTGAGGGATACAGGCCATCTAATTAGCAAGATTGAAGGGATTGAATTTAATCCTGCTACTGATGTATTGGTCTCAATGGACATTGAGGCATTGTACTCTAATATTCCCCAGATTGGGGCCCTTGAAGCAGTCAAGAGTGCTCTGGAAAGCAATTTGTGCCATGTTGACAAACTTTTTATACTTGAGTGCCTGGCAGTTGTATTACAGGAGAATTATTTTGAGCTTGACAAAGTTATATATAAACAGATCCTTGGAATCAGCTTGGGAGCAGCCTGCGCCCCTAATGTGGCAAATATCTATATGGGTGTGTTTGAGAATAAGTTAATTTTTAATGAGATCGCTCCTTTTTTTAAAACATTCCACACTATCATCGTTTTATCGATGACATCTTCTTTATTTGGAGTGTCCCTGAGGAGCAACTCACAGAATTTTTTTCTATGGATCAATTTATGTGATATACATCTCAAATTTAGTCCCAAGGTCAGTAAGGACATAATCGAATTTTCGGATATTTGGATTGAGGCAGTTGATGGACACATCGAGGTTTCATTGTATACAAAGCCCACTGCTCGCAATACCCTTTTTCAATATCAGAACTACCATCCGCGCAGTCAAAAGGATAGCATCCCGTTTTAGTCAGTTCCTGCGCCTCCGCAGGAACTGCACCTGTATTAAAACTTTTGAATTCCATGTTGAACAACTATAAATCACACTATGAAACAGAGGATATCCTCTTAGACTGATTAAGGAATCCTACAAGAGGGACAAGTATTACAACCATGACACCTTGTTACAACCTAAACCCAAAGATACCCAAAAGAGCTTGGTATGTGTCACAAGGCACTCTAAGTTTAACAACAAACTGCGACAGGCTATTAATTCCTCTTGGCACATTCTAAACTCAGGCAACCAGATGGAGAAGATACCCAAACCTATTTTTGCTTTCCGCAGGACTAGGAATCTGAGAAATGTGTTAGTGAACTCTAGTCTACCAGACAAGAATGAAATGGTTCAAAGTTCAATTACTGGAACAAATCCCATTTTAGGCTCCCACAGATGTGGTGGCTGCCATGCCTGTGGTCATGTGAAAACCAAGCTTGTAATGGGGGAACAGAAACTTCGATTTCCGGGAAATGACAAATTGCATAACCTCGAATTTGATTTACTTGATCCTTTGCCCTTGTGTAAACTGAAAATTGCCAGCAAGGGATTTATTTTATGATCTAATGTACAGCGTGTAGAATCTATATTTAAATATTGAGATTCAGACTGTAAATATCAGTCGCTGTGTTTGATTCAGGTATTCAATTATTTAAGCAACATACAGATAGCTACCACACTAGCTAGGAGAATAAAGATAAAAAACATGCAACACAAAGAAATGTTTATCAAAAATGTTATTATTTGTTGTAAAATCATAAGGGTTCTTGATCAGTCATGAGAGTTAAACTGACAAAACAAATCTAATGTACAAGGAATACAGCAGTCTTTCCTATAATACAAAAGACAAAGTCCAAACTGTTCTGTAAAGAGACAATGACTACTGCCACAATGGAGGGCAACCCAATATTCCCCCGGAACTGGGTATAATCAATAACAAGAACAAAGAGGTTCCTAGAGGAATTATTTCTTATTATTCAATAAGTTAGATACTTGTCATAAAAAATGAACAATCTTCAAATGAATAACTGGAGATTATAATTATATAATCATTGATTTTATATCAGCAATTTAAGAGATTTTACATAAACATCGGTGAATATCCAGATGATAATTCATGAACTGGCAACAAAAAACTGCTACTTAAATTTTTGTATGAGCAGTGATAACAGACACTTTTGCTTATTGTATAGACAATATATACAGATTATGTCCTATATACATTGATTATTAACTATATACATATATTTACAATACATAGTCAAATAATATTTCGCAAAACAGTGTCAATGTGTCGACGTTTCGGTCTCAGAATTCAAAATTAAATGAGACCATCCTCAGGACCAATGTTGCACCATGAATCTATAATACAATAACCCAGAGAAAAAGAAAATCAATAAATCTCCATGTTATGTGATGTGTACCGTCTGCCGCCACCGAATATGGTGTACTAAAAGTGGGAACTATATACAGTGTCTATATACAAATATGTACAACCATGCACTACCAACACAATAATTAAATAAGGGTCAGGGGTGGGGCTGGGTGCCTATGTCTAAACCAGGTGCACACATCTAATAAAAAGATTTTATGCAATACTTACTAATGGAATGTCACCCTGGATTAATCCTATATGCCAATAAATCAAGGAGTCAGTAAAATGTCCAGAATCCTTCAGATTCAGGCTAGTTTGTACTGTACAAAAACCAAGCGCTTACCTCCTGACACTCTAACATGGATTCACGCATTCAATCGTGATAGCCGGGCATAATTAAAATGCCTGCATGGAATCTGTGAAACATAAACAACGAATAACTTACACTCTGCTTACACACACCCAACACTGCACATAAACGAATTAAAAGTAAAACACAAGTCAGCCACAAATGCCAAAGCCAGAGCTAGGCGTCCACTGCACTTACTTTGTCGGGAATTCAATCACCGCCCATTATCCAAGCCTCGCTGCAACAGACGAGTGCAGGTCGGCGTCTTCCGGGTACTATTAAGCCGGTAGAGCGGTAATCACATGGGATTACGTGAAGCGCGGCGGCCATGATTGTCCTGTGAAAACGTGCCTGACTCCCTATTACTATCACCTGGAAGGTCAGGCACCCCAATACTTATTCTAGACGGGCTTTCCATAGCCTTTTGCTGTTACATCCCTACCCATAAACAATGCATAAGCAATTCAATATGGATGCAGGGCATATCCACTGCGTTTAATATAATAGCAATACTCGTAACAGAAAGCCCACTACTGCTTAACGCAATCAGACTATCTTAGAGTGGCCAACGTTTGCCATTCCACAAAACAGTTAAGTCCTTTTTCCACAGTTTTGGCAGACCATATCCATCTGTTCTCCTTAAGGGTTAACAGACGGTCCACATCACATCTTCTTTTGGAGTTTTTTACTGCCTCCAAGACAAACCATTTCATATCATGAGGCAAATGTTGTTTGGCTAAATAATGTTCAACCAATGGTGCTGTTTCGACCTTACAACGTATCCTTGACTGGTGCTGCATGATGCGCTTCTTCACTTCTTGAGTTGTCTTACCTATATAGAAAAGACAGCAAGGACATTCTATGCAATAAATTACATTCCTAGTCAGACAATTAGTGTGTTGTCGCAGTATCCAATTTTTTCCATTAATACAACAACTTTTGATGGTGAGTGTCGTCTGGCATGCGCCACATGAGCCACAAGGATAGTGGCCCAGAACTGGAGGTCTACCCCACATGCTTTGGATGGAATTTGGGGCTGGTTCTTTGTATGCTTTTACAAGGTAGTCTCTCAGGTTGCGCGATCTTTTAAAGGCAAACCGTGGAACTGCTAGTTGCGGTTCAACTTTGTGTATTAAATGCCAGTTCTTAGTTATTATCCTTTTAATTAGATTGGAGTCAGACCCAAATGTAGTGACACATGTAATCTGATTCTCAACAGCACTTGGATTCTTCTTCGGTTCTAACAAGGCTTGCCTATCGTAATACCAGGCCCTTTTCATTGAGCGTTTGACTAGACGGTATGGATAATTTCTCATTATCAATTTTGTTTGCAATAACTTTGCCTCTTTGAAATAATCCTCCCTTCTGGTACAGTTCCGCCGTAAACGGAGAAACTGTCCAAAAGGGAGGTTATCTCGTAGGTTCCGTGGGTGATGGCTTGTGTATTTCAATAAGGTATTGCGTGCTGTGGTTTTTGTATATAAGCTAGTGGCCAATTGTCCTTCATTATTCCAAATTTTGAGATCAAGAAAATTAACACAGGTCTTATCATATTCAATGGTGAACTGCAGGTTACAATCCTGTTGATTCAACCACTCATGAAATTCTTGTAATTGAGGGACAGTGCCTTCCCAGATTAAACAGACATCGTCTATGTATCTTAAATAGTCTTTTATGTAATGAGCAAAGGGATTGTTATTATAAATCACTTTCTCTTCAAAGGCTGAGACGTACAAATTTGCTATATCTGGGGCAAAAATAGCCCCCATTGCCACACCTTTTAGCTGTCCATAAAAATCACCATTAAAGATAAAGTAGTTGTCTTCCAGTGCGATCTTAGCACAGTTAATGATAAAATCAGTTGGGACTTGGTGTGGGCCTGGTCTCTTTTCTAATACCTCTGTGATTACTTCGAGGGCTGCTGCTTGAGGAATATTGGTATACAAATTTATTATATCCATAGTGACCAAGACATTGGTAGAATGGTCATATTCCTTTCCCTCTAGGCGGTTAATCACACTAGTACTATCTCTTGTGTAAGACCTGGTCAGTAGCACATCAGATTTTATAAAATGGAGGTAAGTCACTGATAGCGAGATGTCAATGACACAGAAATGGACATTTAGGTCGACGTTTCGGTCTTATCGAATCAATTCACAAGACCATCATCAGGACGAATAATTAAACATGTAGTGTTGACCCCTGAAAAATAACATAATAAAACATTCAGTTATTATATCCCTTTTGTGTTGCAACACTGTTAAAATTGTAAACATTCACTTGTTATATCAACTTGAAGATACATTGTTACTTGTATATTCTGAAAAAATCCAACTTTGTTCCTCAGCAGAAAATGTACATTTGATCATGAGGGTGTGGCGACAGATCATAAGTGTGAAAGTACTTGAACATAAAGGTCACACAGGGCTTAGACTATAACTATATTGATTACATTGGAGTCTAAACTTACTTGAGATGATAACTTTATGTGACCAACTCGAAGGTGAATTGATTTCCTTGAAATCTAGTTGTTACTGCAGTGAAAAGATGCAGCGGTTAGAATGTATTATACTTAAAAATATGCGTAAAACTACTATGCTAGTAGATTAACCGGTGTCTTTTATTACCTGAAGTGGTGCTCTAGGCACTCGGATATGAGTCGACGTGTCTTTTGATCACAAGTCTTCTCTTGAGTAATCACAGCTAAATCTGTGAAAATAATTGACAACACTTACTTCCTATTATATTGCAGTGCAGACGCGAATTCTCATGATTACATGCACTGATCACATTGTGGCCGCAATTAATGAAGGACTCGAGACAGCTCAAAAGACTCTTTTGAATTAGAGTTTTAGTCGCGGGATATTTTGTGTTTAATATAATAACACATGCTGAGTAACAACAGGGAGTGCCAGCTGTTCATTTTTCAAAAACTAAAGTTACAATGTTGCCAATACTCACGGCGTTTAGTGATATCACGCAACCCTGACTTGAACTCAGGCTCAAGTAAGGTGGTTGTGTGTTTGTGTTCAAGTGCACTCGAAAGCAAAAGTCGGGCGCACTGGGGGTAAGATTTGTAAAATGACCTAGTGCAACGGCGTGCACTTATTGTTGGTCAATTGTCGAAATTTCATTGGGGGAAGCTTCCACTGGCAGAGTCACGGCAAGGAACACCTAGTTGTCTGCGTGGAGATGCATTGCTTATAAACGCTTTAACCGTAGCCACTCGGTCAGCTGATCCCTAAAACGCACCTCTAGGGCGAGCGGTGATCGTAATGCCGGCGGCCATGTTAAAAACAGAGTATGGCTAGTTAGGGCATATACGAGTGAGGTGTTTACTTTTAAATCAAAAAATCGTCGGGCTGTATACTTATTATTCAATTGTGTCTTTATCAAGTTAAACTACTTGTAGCTGACGGTGTATTAAAGTCAATATTTAACCGAGTGTACATTTGTTATTAAAAGTATCGCGAGGTTAAAATGTTCAAGATGGCGCGCTGGTGTTTTATCAAGAGTGTGTTAATATAGTGGCCATTTTGAAGAGGCTTCATTTGCAGGAGTACTTTATATATTAGTAGACCGGGCAGTTGTTAACATGCACAGTGTTTTAATGCTGGTGGTAAAAACTACCTAAACGTCAGTAATATGTCTTTCTGCTAAATCAGGCAATCAAGTCAGTGCGGTTTACCAACATAGATTCATTTAGTATTTCTTTTACATCTTTTGTGTGGAAATGAAAACAATATACATTTATTCCTTATCTGTCGCATTCCAATGCGCGCACATTCTTACAGATAATTTATAGCCATGCTGCAATGATGTATTGTGCTAACATATATGTCTAAGAGTCTTATTACTATATCCAAGGCTTGTGGAAGAAGTGATTCTATCATTTATGTAGATTATTTAAAGAAACATCTCTAGGTCTAGTTTCCTTAACAAAAGGTGGGCATAACTAACTAAACTGTATTTCTAGAAACTGTTGTGATTACATTTTAACAATCAGTTGTATATAAAAGATGAAATATCTCAAACATGATTGATGCAACTGCTATCTTTCTGGGAAAAGAACATGCTGATTGTTACAACCAAGTCTGAAGTTGGTGATTTACATAAGACATGCTAGTGTATGCCATTGCGTGGATGAATTCTTTCCGTTTCTAATACTGTTCGCTTATTCTATCCACCTGTTTTCTTTCAATGTCAATGTTTTATCAATGTTTTTTTGTGTAATGGTGGGTTTAACCACCTCAAAGACCCACCAAGTCATTTCCTTTTCAGTATGTTTCAAATTCAGATAATGATCTACTAGGGGGGCGTTCTCTACCTTGCACCGGATTCTGGATTGGTGTTGCAAAATCCTTTGCTTCACCATCTGGGTAGTTTTACCTATATAGACTAGGTCACAGGGACACTGAATGCAGTACACCACGTTGTGTGTTCTGCAATTGGAACAGTGTCTAATCTGGTTTTTTTTTCCATTTATTTCAAAACTTTTTATGTTGATGGTTGAGCCACATGCTGCACAATCGTTACATTTAAAGTGGCCTTTAATCGGTGTAAGCTGCCTCATGTTGTCTACCAGATTGGAGTCTTGAATCTCGTATCCATGGACCAGCCTATCTCGCAGGTTCGGGCCACGTTTGAAGGCAAAGAGTGGTTTTTCTTTGAGTTCTGGGAGTCCTGACAGTAATGGCCATTGTTTAATGATTATTGTTTTCAATTGATTACTGATTGTGCCATATGTTGTGACACATACCAGTGGATTCTCATCCTTTTTTGGTTTACTCTTAAGAAGTGCATCACGGTTGTTATACCATGCTCTTTTAAGTGAGACGTTGAGCAGTTTGTTGGGATAACCCCTCTCCTTTAGTTTGGTTTTCAGGATTTCTGCTTCCTTAAAGTAGTCTGTCCGTTTGGAACAATTTCTCCGTAAACGGAGGAATTGGCCAAAGGGCAGTCCATCTCGCATCGCTCTAGGATGGTGGCTACTATATTTAGGGAGCGTATTTCTGGCGGTGGGTTTGGTATATAGTGTCGTAAATAGTGTGTTGTCTTCGCCCACTTTGATAGTGATGTCCAGAAAATTCATTTCCCGGTTGTTACTTTCCTGCGTAAATCTGAGGTTACTGTTCCTAACATTAAGCCATTGATGGAAATGGGAGAGAAGATCCTTGCTTTCCCTCCAGATCAGAAAAATATCATCGATATATCTTAGCCAGCATGAAATGTTGGCTAAGAAAGGATTGAGATGATGATATATGTATTTTTTCTCAAAGTCTGAGACATAAATATTTGCTATATCGGGGGCGTAAACCGCCCCCATAGCGACTCCTTTCTGTTGCTGGAAATAACTCTTTTCAAACAGGAAGAAGTTCTCGCAGAGTGAGATTCTTATGCAATTGATGATAAATTCAGTGGGCACATTGTGCGGTCTTACACGTGAATCCAAAAGATCACTGATTATTAGTAAAGCCTCATGTTGGGGAATGTTAGTATAAATGCTTTCTATGTCCATAGAAAACAAAAATTCTTCATCCTAAGTGAAGTTGTGATTTTCAAGTTTGTTAATCCTGGATGTAGTGTCTCTAATGTATGTTTCTGACTCAACCGCAAAGGGTCTAATGAAAAAGTCTGAATACTGTGCCAGGGGCTTTAGAATGGAATTACAGTCCAACACCGTGGGCCTCCCTTGTGTTTGTGTGGCATGCTTGTGTATTTTTGGCAAAAAATAGATAGCTGGCACTGTTGGAGATTTGTTGATAAGGAATTGTGCCTCCTTTTCACTGAGCCAGCCACCCCCATGTCCTGTTTGACTTAGAGCTTCAATTTCCAGTTCTAGTCTAGGGGTAGGATTGCTTAAAAGCTGTTTGCAATTGCTTACAACTGAAAGTTGTTTCAGCATTTCGTTTCTATATGCCTCTCTGTCCCAAAGGACTATACAGCCACCCTTGTCAGCTGGCTTGACAAGAGTGTCGGTAAGGGACTCAAGATTCTTTAAAACCAATTGCTCACCTTTGTTCTGGTTGTTCTTGGCAAAGGGAAGTTGTTTAAAAAGATTTTCCGTTTCTATTAGGACAGCATTCTCAAATGTCAGAATGTCTTTTGCCACCATGTTGTTAAGTGGAAAAAATGTTGAAGGGGGATGTAGACCTGTCACATTCCGCTCTACCTTCGTTGTTTTACCAGCGAAAAAGTTCTTAAGTCGAACCAGTCTAAAGAATTTATAAAGTTCTAGTTTTGTTTAAAACTGACTGTTTCTGTTCGTAGGAACGAAAGAGAGGCCTGATGAGAGGACTGCTATTTCAGGCTGAGTGAGGACGTGATTGGATATATTAAAAATGGGAATTGTAGTATTCACCATTCGTAATACTGGTTGCAGGTCTGTCTTTGGCCCGGAGTGTACTGATTCCGATACCATCCTCTTTTTGCCCCTCTGGTCTTCTGAGGGGGGCCTGCTCCCCTCCTGTCCTGGGCTAAAAAAGACTGTTGAGTGGTGGATGGTTGCTGGTCAAAGGTAGGTCTATATTGGCCTCCAGTTGTTTGCTCACCGTCTGTATCAGATCCTGTGTCTGAAAAAGTTATTCTTTTCTGTTGGAATTGGTTTGGGCCTCTTGGTCCACTCTGTGTTTGGTAAAAGTCTTTGTAAATACAGATATGTTCTATCCTTATTGTATCTACGAATGTCCTTATGGAGTTTATCCATTTTTTTAGAGGAGTTAAAGTCCTCAAAATCCTTAACTGTCTGAGCAACTTTTTCTAAAAGAGTTTTAGCATTAGTGATGTTGGTATCTGCACTAATTTTATTTTCAAGTGTCTCTATTTCCTTTAGGATGAGTTTAATCTGTTTGAATGCGGTTTCAATGCTGAGCACCATCCATGTGCGGGAGCATTTATTCGCAGCAAAACTAAATCCTATCTTAAAGTCCTCATCGTCGATAAAGATGATGGGGATATTTTTTATCTGGAGACCTGTAGGTATAATATTTGCATTTAGACAGTCGCTGAGGAATTTGGCATGTAGCTCTGTTCTAATGAGCTTTTTCTTAAGTCTCTCAAGTTGATTGAGTTCTGACTTGTATGGTAAATGCACTGCTGCACCTCTATTACTTAGAAGGGAGGGGCCAGCAGCTATTTTAAGAACATATTCATCCGAGTAAGATAAAGTCTCGGCTTCAGACATCCAACGATGTAATTTAGTCAATTGAGGAATAGGTATTAGCCTATAACCTCTTTTATTGTGGCCCACAGCAGACAATGTCTGTGCAACAGTAAATGGAAAAGAGAGTGGGTGACCCAATATACCCTCGCGGCCTTGGACTGTAACTTGACCAGTTACAGTCTAGTCTCCATTTTCCACCACAGGTGGTATGTATTGGATGGCTTGCAGCGCCTGAGAGAAACTACATTGAGCATATATAAGGAGACGTTCTCTCCGTCAGCTCCCCTGCTCGTAACCTCCGGTATCGACAGTACGTGAGGATATGGCGTGACCCGGTCCATCTAGGGAACTCTTCCCCCACATGTAAATGCAGTATTCTTGGAATTGGTAGTCTAAAGGTGGTGTAAGCTGTGCTGGAGTCCGTGTTGGACCCCTCTTAAGTCCCCCCTTTAGATGTCGAAGTAAATATATCCTCGGCTGCATGAGGATGACTATTTCTTGAATATTATCTTCTCTATCCTTTAAGGGTAATTATCGAGGTGAGGGTGGTTCTATTTTAGTTATTCCTCGACTGTGGAGGAGTATCTATTTCCTCTTCGTTTTTCCCTATTCATCTTTGCCTCATGACTAGGTCAGACATAGGGGAGCTTCGTTGTTATTTCCAGTTTCTTCTTCATTCCCATCGGGTATTTTTACCTGGCGGTTATTAACTGGTTTGGGTACGGAGTATTTTCTATGGATCACAATTGTTGTTCACTTTTTTAATATATTCCTTTCTGGTTACTCTATCCTGCAGATTATTGAGTGACCCTCTTCTACTTTTTACCGCCGAGCAAGAGGGATTACCATATCATATTGGCTTACCGGCAATTCAAAACCCGGAAGTAAGTTCCGTGATTAGGTGGCATGATGGGAGTATGGACTTTTGAATAACTTGAATGGGCAGTCCCCTTATCTATGTATGTTCTACATTTCAGTCTAGACGGCGTTATTTATCTTCGGTCTTAACCGGATGCCCTTCTTTATTATTTCGATATCCATATTAATTGAAGTGAGTATAAATTTGTGCCATCTTAGGGTCCTTATATTACTTGTATTTCTAACCCAGGTAGAATTTTTTACTCTGTGCTTTGATTTGGCCTTTGCCTGCAGCATTATTCGGCCACTGGAATAGATTGAAGAGGCTATACCTGCAGTAATTTTTTGGCTCCTATATGAGGTACCTAGTCGACTTGGCCAGACTTATCGTTTATACGTGTTGCGTCTCTCTGATAAACCTTGCATATGTTGCTTATGTTTATTTTTGTTGTTAATATAGGATTCTTCATACTGAATGCGTTTAGTGTCATTCTGTGTTCCTAGCCTAGATTAGGTTGCGTGATTTGGATTACTACTACCGGAATGCTGCTCATGTCCAGCTAGTATGTATAGTACAGACGTATGACTAAAAGTTGGGGTATAAGGTTCTTTTCACTTTTATGATTTCTGTGCACATTAGGTGTTTTTCTTTACTGTGCTGATCTATCATCTTCCAGTTCTATGGTATGGGTTCATTCATCTTACCTGTGTATGTATACACTTTCTTGACTGGATACACTATTCGGTGTTTGTCAGCCCTCTGCTATATGTCTGCTCTTATGGTATTTTTTATATGCTTTGATTAGGTCTTGTGTTTATTCCTTGATGTTATATTGTTCCCACAGACTGGAGTGACGAAGCTTTTACTTCAAGTATTTATTGCCTTGTGAAATAAATTGAATATATAAGGCCTAACAATATTTGTAAATACACCATCAGCGCCCTGAGGAAGGATGGTACATGAAATTCCGAAACGTGCGTTGGCGCAATTTGTTGTGTCTTTGTATGTTTATGATGTATGTTATGTTTTTGTAAACTGTATTTTCTTCTTTGATTATTACACTTTTTTCTGATTTTTTGTGGTTTTTGTATGTATATAGTATTTTTTTTGTATCTCTTGTTGTTGAGACATGTACCTCAATTTTTCTAATGCTTAATATATGTTTGGACTCTCACAAACTGGATCTGGTTTTGAGTTATATGTAAATGTTTACATTTTATGTATAAAATATTTATTGAAAAAATTATTGACTATTGAGTATAAGAAATAATGATATATATATTTTCTGATAATAAAACACCAAAAAAATGATTTATTTGTGATGCTGACTGTGTCGGACTTGTTCAATGTTATTCATACTGAGGAGGCCTTCTCTAATGTGTATTGTGTCACCCAGTACCATGGAAAGAATGGAAAAAGTATTTTTTACATACATGTTAGGAAGAGAGAAGTATGATACAATAAGGAAAAAAGCAATGCTCCTATATCATTTGGGGATTGAAAGAAGGAGATTATTTGAGGATTTCCTAGAAATATCCTTATGGATGGCAAATTGCCAACCAAACAACCTGTATGAAATGTCCTCACAAATGTTATATTCACAATTTACACCAAAGATTATTGTTGTTCTTGAGTGTCACAATTTGTTTTCCAGAATGCAAAGGATGAATGAAGACATTGCTTTCTTATGTAGCCTCATTAAGAGTATTAGCTTTATCTTGTCAATTTGAACATCTGACTTATTCATTAATAAGAGATAAGATTGTAAGGTGCGCCAATAATAAAACAATAAAAGAGAAACATTTGACAAAACACCCTACCTTGGATTAATCTATTAAAATAGCTAAAAGTATATAACAATGTGGGTAAAAGAAATTGATAGTGCCCAATATCAACAATCTTGATAAGATAAATAAGGTGGAAAGTGCAAATATAGAAAAGAAAGAAAAGATGAGAAAATCAGACGTTGTAAAGGCTAACTATGATGGAAGTGTGAAGTAAAAGGATAACAATGTTATGGAGGTAAAATGTTTTTGATGGGAAGCCTCTGGGCGTATTGCTTCTAGTACAACATGTGCAGTCAGGAATATAATATATAGAAGCTATGGAAGGAGAAGACATTATGCAAAGATGTATAATACAGGGATTAATAGTAAAAGAATTCCCAGAAGTTGACCAAGAGGCTCATGACTTTTGAGAGAGTATACAGGATGTAATCTTGAATGTAGATTCGAAGGCAGGAGAGACAGTGGAAAGTATCAGTCAGGAAGGCAGGTATATGTCAGTAATACACAAAGTGAAATAAATTGGGTTACAGGTTAAAGGGATGAAACCCTTCTCAATCAGCAACCACAATTCTTCTCAGGGTGAAGTTACATGCAAACCCTAAATTAACCCGTGCTCTCCCTCAGATAGCTTGACACAGAGCAGTCAGGCTTAACTTAGTGGCAATGTGTAAACTATTTGTGCAACACATCAAACTGTATCACAGTGAACATACACCACAAATGGATCCCACAACAGTTGTAGAAAAATTTAGCAATTTTTTAAAAATAAAACAAGACCAAAATGACAAAAAATCCAATCAGTAGAACTGGAGTCATTCCATTTTAAAGATGTAATTGAAATAGACCCAAAAAGGCATGAAGTGCCAACTGTGGATATTTGGTCACGCCGGACTGGGACGAAGACAGAATTTGAGGCCAACAGTGATGGATTGCTGGCTTGCTATAGGGATCAAGTTAGACCCGCTGAAAAATGTTCCTCAAATCGTAGATAGCAAAGCGGTGCAAAGATCCAGGCCAAACACCAGTTGCTCTACCGAATCGATGCATCAGTGCTGAGAAGCAGCCAGTCTTCAGTGTGAGACCCTCCGTCGTCTTCAAGGATCCCATCAATGAGGGCCTGCGATGTGAAGTCCGGCGGTGAGGAAGCGTTTTGCAGTCAGGGTGATGTGTTGGTTCCAAGCAGCTGCAAGGCTGCGATGTAGAGTCCAGCATTGTCGTTGATGCTGCTGTTGCCAAGAGATGCGAGATCCTGTGCTGCGGATGCTTCAGGAAGAAGCGGCTCCAAAAGTGGCAATGGGCTGTGATACAAAATGGGTCATTGAGACATTTCTGATCTATGCAGCGGCAGGGATGCATCAGTCCTGCTTGGGGTTGTGCCATGCAGCACAGGAGATGGCCATTTTGCTGGATACTCAGAGGTTGGCAGAGCACCTTACGCCTGCTTTCAAGGGTCCAGGACTGGGGTTGCACTACTTGGCAGCGTAGACTCACAGATGGAAGAGCCCAGGTGTAGATGCAAGGTTGTTGGAAGCCTGTTGTGTCCCTGAGGTTTCAGATTAGGAGGCCAATCTGTGTTCAAGAGATGCAGGTTCAGTCCTTGTCACGCAGGCAAGAGCGCAGCAGGCAGAAGGTGGGCACAGCAAGACAGTAGTCCAGGAAGAAGTAGTCCAGCATGGCAGTATCCCAGCACCCTGGCAGTCCTTCAACAGCACAACAGCCCTTCTTCCTGGCAGAGTATCCACAGGTCCAGAAGTGTACTGAAGAGTTGGTGTCTGAGGTCCTGTATTTATACTTTGTTGTGGCTTTGAAGAGGGAGTGAAGCTTCTAGAGGTTTCCCTTTGAAGTCCCCAGATATCCTGCCTTCCCTGTCCTGGCTCAAGGCTAATTGCAGGGGTTATGCAGCCCTATGTGTGGCGGCAGGACACAGCCTATTCAAGTATAAGAAGGGCTATGCACAGCTCCACCCTCCCATCCTGCCAGTGATGGCCCATTTAGGCACACTTAAACTCTTTATTATGTGTGGCTGTCTAGGAGGACTATACAGAGATCAACAATCAGCTACACCCAGTCATGTAAACAGGGAAAGGCTAAAGGCAGTAAATTGGTAATGCAGGAACATGCCAACTGTTTAAAAGTGGCATTTGATAATTGTAATGTAAAATCTGACTGCACCTTAAGTTTGATTTTTCATTACAATTCCAAAGACACCAAACATGAGCTGGTTACATTTTCCAATTTGGACATTCAAGGACTAATGTGTACATGACCAATTATGGATTAGATTACAAGGGTGGCCTCACCAGAAAAGCTAAACAAATGTAATAAATCTGAATGCTAGAGAGCCAGTAATTGTAGTGGAAAATTTGAAAGTTGGAGAAATAAGAGATAAGCATGAGTGTGATGCTATGCAAAATGCGACGGAGTGTGCAAGGATGAGCTAGGTTTGCTGAAGGTATTTTCTCAGAAAATATACTAAAGAGGAATGCAAAACCAGTAACCCATAAAGTGAGAAATGTTCCTAATATGACAAGGGAACCGTTAAAACAAGAATTGGACATGTTATGGGACCAAGGAATTGAGCCCATTGAAGCATCAAAATGGCTTGTGTCTGTGGTGGTTACAACAAAGGATGGAGGCAAGATTCAGTTGTGTATTAACTAGCACAATCTAAATAAAAATGCATGGGTGGACAGAAAACCTCTCCCGAACATATATCAGCAATGTTAGCCATCATGGAAGGTGGAATTGTGTTTAGTTCCCTAGCTAGACATGTCCGCTGCTTGTCGTCAAGTCAACTTACATGAAGAATCGAGGCACTTAACATAATTTGGGACCCCTTTAGGGAGTTTTCTATAAAGGACGATGCCACTGGGGCTGACTTCAGCCTCTGCCGTGTTTCACGAATAAGAAGGAATATCTGTGGAGATATGAAACAAGTGTTGTGCTTCCAAGATTACATTATCAAAGATGGGGAGAGTGAAGTGGAGGATGACAGAATATTTCAGGGGGTAATGGAAGAATTAAAAAAAAATGATCAAATTATAGGAAAAAAATGTGTCAATTAAAGATGAATGAGCTGACTGATTTAGGACAAGAGATAACTGCTAAAGGCCTTAAGGTTTAATGGCAGCAGTAACAATGGCACCAAGACAATCCAATAAAAAAGAGTTCAATTAATTTTTTGTTCCTGCTGAGTTTTGTTGAAAATATATAAAGATTATTTTCAGAGATAGTTGGACCGTAAAGACTTTTAATGCAGAAAAATGCTACGTTTGTTTGGAGTGATGGTTGCGAACATGCTTTTGAAAGAGTGATGGAGAGAAAGTACGAGCACCCACTTTGGGGCATTTTGATGTGTCAGGCAATACTTATATATGATAGTGGTGTAGGTGTTGCAGCAATGTTAACACAAATCATGAATGGAGAGGAGCGGATTGTGGGTGTTGCATCCAGATGATTAAAGGGGCAGAAACTTCACATTCTGTAATTGAGAGAGAGGCCCTGACGTGTTGCTTGGGAATCAATCAGCTTAGGTTATTCCTGTCGGGCCTGATTTTTAAAATCAGGACCAATTCTAAACCCTTGACATATATGTTCAGAGGAAGTAGAGGGATAAAAGGAAATGTCATGCCAGCTATATCTAGTTGGATTTTATAACATTCAGATTATTATATTGATGTAGAACATGTGAAGGGATGTAAAAATGTAGTAGCTGGTTGTTTAGCAAGGATGCCAGTAAGTGGATTTGAAGATCTTGATAAGGTGGATTGTGAAATTGTTTTTGGGAGATATGGTGAAATAGCAATGAGTAACGATGAATGTTGATGCAAGGGGAGAGGATTCTTTAAAATAAAAGAAGTGGAAGTGAAAGTTGTGCAAGGACAGCAGATTCATGAATAAAGAGATTAGTGAATCTTGTAAAGTAAAGAACGAGTTGAGTATAATAATAAGAACATTGGGGGTGCAGATAGTGGCACAGCAAGATGGCTGCCATCTTAGGCATCTCTGCTGGTGGAGAAATAGATCTGCCCTAATCTGCATGCTGCGAGCCTGTGACATCTATTAAGATGGCTTTATGCATGGAAAGAGGGCCCCTTCCCCTGTGATGCCTAAAAATACCTTGGGGCGGGTGGTAGTGGTGGAGGAGGTGTGGTCCTCTCGCAGCTTTTCTGAGTGGGAGACAGGCTCTGGCTGCTGGCTGTTCTGGCACTGAGGCCGGAAGCTGACGACTGCCTTGCTTGGGAGTGCTGTCGGCTGGTGCCGCATGCTGTGAGGCCCAGCCAATAGATGAGGAGACGGGCTGCAGGTGACGCACTGCCCGAGTGGGATCACTCTCCGTCTGATACCGTGAAGATATGTTGTTCATGCGGGGCCCGGCCAATGGCTTCTGAATTCCCTCAGTGTGACTGGGTCGGGCCTGCATCGCCTTTGTCCCCGTCATTGGGGCCTTGAGGTCTGGGTCTTCTCATGCCTCCCCTTCTTTCACTCAGATGAGGCGGGAACCCGACATTTTGCTTGCACTGGTTAATACTTACCACCTGGATTTACACATTGGGAGACCACTCTCCTCCACCACAATGGAGAAGCACGGTCCTACGTAATCTAAACTTTTATTCTCATCCAGGCGGTGCCCTGGGGCCTTGGAAGCATGGTGCCATGACAGCACTGAGGAGCTTTCTCCCCCCCTCTCAGACTAAGTCATCAAAAGCATGTCTGCAGACCTTAAACAGGTCCTCCACATTATTGGCGCAAAAATTGACACCATCACCAACAGGCTAGACCACATGAAGGGAAGATTAGACAAGAATGGTGGATGACTTGATCGCCTTGAATCACATGTGTCAAATGTTGAAGATGCCTACGCGCCACCCATGAACATTTGCCACTGAGGGAAAAGGTGCTTGGGCTGATTAAGCACAAAAACAAAGACCTAGAAGCCAGAAAATGTTGGCACACACGGCCTTCCGGAGTCTACAGCAATGTAAAAAAATAGACGCTGATGTTGAAAATATGCTCAATTCCTTGTGTGAAGACCAAGTTTCTACATTGCTACAACTAACTTGGGGGCGCCAGGAGGTGCATAACCTACGGAATATCTTTTAAATATACTCAGATTTCCCTAAGTCTGTCCAGGCTGCCCACCATGTATTATTGCTGCTAAGAGTCTCCTTCTGTGAGATCCCATACCCCCTTGCTTACCCAACTAAGTTACGCTTTTCCCTGCACTGGAATTCTCACGAAAGCTTTTGAACTCTCGGAGAACATGTTCAACCCCGGCAGAGGACACTCCGGATGGTGATGTCAACGGTGTTGAATGACTGTTTCTTTTTGCATGCTGCTGCTATTTGGACATTGTTGGCAGGCTGTGTGATGAGTCTGTTTTGACTTTCCTCTGTCATCCTGTCACTATACCTATTTACCCTCGTTTTGACCAGGTCAGTTGAGGCAGGCCCGCCAACTCACATTGGTTCTCCACTTAAACTGACAATTTTGAACGCTTTGAGGTCAAGGCCCCTCAAAATGTTGTCTTCTACACACTCGGCCAACCAGTCTATTACTGTTGCTGAGGTGTTCATGCAGCCTACTAGCCCCCCAAAGGATGTACTTCTTTCTTGCTTGTGCCTGGTTGTTGGTTTGGGAGGGTGAGTTTTGGAGAGGATGGCCCAACCTGTTGGGAGTGTTGAAGTGGGATGTGGGAGGGGGTTAGTCGCATACATTTTCTATTTGGCTATGTTATTGCAGAGCTTGTTTCTTACCCAACGCATTAGTGACTGTTTTTTGCCCTGTGCACTTTTCATGCCCTGCAGACTGCCTTTGGCATCTCATGCCTCAGTACCGCCTGCAAACACCACCCTGCAAAGGCCCTACCTGGAACATCTGAGGCCTAAATGATAAACATTTAGCTTGTATGTTCTTTGTCTATCTCCACAGACACCATGTTGATGGTTGCTATCTTCAAGACTGCATCTTACCAACGCTTCCCTTCCCGCCTATGCATCAGGTGGCCTGCGGAGATGCATGTAGCTGTGCATTCTGACTACACGAGTTGGGTAGCTATACTAATTCATGAAGGACTTCAGTAGCACTCTCTAATCCCTCTGTGTGACACTGTGAGCCTATACGTTATTGTTCGTGGTTCACTGCAGGGCCAATCATTCACACTGGTGTCCGAATATAGATTGCCATGATTTCTTTGTGGAAATTTGTGCACAGATCTATAAGATAATATCAGCAACAATATTGTGGGGAGTCAATTTTAATGTGGTATTGGCCTGTCTCTGAGATTGATCTAGCAATACCAGGCACCCACAGCATGGAAAGGCTGGCCACATCAGTCTCATGCGAGAGTAGGAGATGGTAAACGTGATGACATAGGCTCCCCCAAGCATACAAGGCACCTTCCTCGGCACCTTACACAACACTTGGTCTAGAATTGATTACTGGCTGGTCACGAGGGGTGGGATACCCTGGACCAAAATAACTTCCCCAGGACTCTCTTTGACCAGGTCCAGGTTCTGATTGAAATTTTCCTGCCAGTGACACAGAGTTGAGCATACTCTTGGCGGCTCCCTACAGGTGACCTTTGGGACTCATTTTTTGAGTTGAGACTAGAACTACTATAACAGAGTATTATTCCCACAATGCCCAATCTTTGACTTTGGCTTCCACTCTGTGGGAGGCATTTAAGGTGATAATAAGTGGTGCCTGTATAGCCAAACAGATAGGAGTGCTGGTAGCAATTCATGTATAGCTTGCCAGGCTCTAGAATGAGATCCGCTCTCATGAACTGCCCTTCTATGCCTCTGGTGACACTACAGGTGCTGCCTCCAACAGCATTCTCTTCACCACTGACAATATTGTGCAGTTAATACATGACATGCTTGGGAATAAGCCCCAGGTCTAGACAGCCTTACCACATCCTTCTACAAAGACTAAGCACCACTTCTTGCCCCCATCTTTTGGCAGTCTGTATGAGGTCCTTCAAAAGAGAGTACAATATCCTGCATTACGTGAGGCAGTAATTGTAACTATTTTGAAGCCCAGGAAGCCACCTAACCAGTGTGATTTCTATCAGCCACTATGTATGATAAATGTCAACAACAAAATCTTGGCTAAGCTACTACTTAACAGATTGTTACCTTTGCTGCCAGATATTGTCCAGCCTGACCTGTTGGGTTTTGTCCCTGGGTGCAGCCCATCCCACAACCTTAGTACTATGCTTGCACTCATGCTCTACATTAATCCCATTTTGAAGGCAGTGGAGATCCTTCTCAGTGACGCCAAGGCCTTTTATTTCCTGGAATGGCCCTATGTATTCCAGTTGCTGAGGCACCTGGTTCAGCTTGATCAAACTTCTTTACACATCACAATGCCTTAAACTACGTTTAAACAGCGAAGTAACGGACCCTTTCTGTGGCTGCCCATTGTCTACCATCCTATTTGCCATCAAAGTGAAACTGTTGGCAGCCTGCCTGTGACAGCTTCAATCACACAGGGTCTTGCCTTCCGACATAAGGCCTTCTTAGTCTCCTTATATGCAAACGATATTACTCTCTATGTACGCGATTAGCAGATTAATCTGTCTCCTGTAATACAGGAAGTTATACATTTTGGTGGGTACTCCAGGTGTCCACATTAACTGGTTCAAGTTGATACTTCTCTCACTCACGTAAGTGACAGACCTCTTTAACATTGAGGACCTCATTTATGAGGTGTTGCATCGCTGCATGAAAGCAGCAATGCGACACATCTCAGTGCGCCCTCCTTGTGACATGATGGATGCGTCATATTTACTGTATGATGCATCATGTCGTAATGAATGACAGATACATCCATATTACTGACGTATCTGTCGGTGTAAAAGTGGCGCATTGCTGGGGTGTGTCTGAAAGTAGACGCTACTCCAGCAATGTGTCCTTTCACATGGGGAAACCCCTTGTGATAGGGCCTTTGGCACCCTTACGCCTGCCATGAGGCACCGTGGAATTTTATAGATTTCACAGTGCCACTCCTACAACCCTTTCCTGTGGGTAAACGCCCACCCTGCATACATTATATCTGATGCAGGTAAAATGTAGCACAGGGGTTTACAAAGTGGCACATCTATCTAAATGCATCACTTCGTAAATATGGCGCAACATGGTGCATTATTTACACCACTGCAGCATCACAAAAAGTGATGCAACAGTAGTGCAAAAGTGACGCTGGGGCTCATAAATGGGTCCCTGAATATCCCCTACAGTGGGTGGAGGGACCGGTCCGATACTTGTTTTGAAAGCTTACTACGGCATGTTAATGACTTGGCTCGAGGAGCGAATAACAATTTGAACACATCTGCCCCTCTCTTTGGCAGGTAGAATTGCAATTGCGAAAGTGATTGTGCTCCCGAAATTCCTATATTTGTTCATTAATATACCTATACCACTTCTATTGCACTGCTTCCATCAACTTCGCACTCAACTTGGGCCAGTAAACAATTAAGGGTTAATTGTAGCATGTTGACTCTTCCCTTCAAACAGGGTGGCCACAGTGTCCCAAAATGGAACTCTGCTACTGTTGCACCCAGACACACTTTGGGTACTAGTGGATTCATCCTACTTTGTTCCAGCCACACTGCACTAATGAAGCAGACAGTGTGGCACCCTTCCCTTTGTCCACCATGCTCTACCTACCTGGCCACTGGCTGCAGACAGTCATTGACACCGTGATCTGTAGCATCCGAGCGTTAGACTGGCTGCTCCTTCAAGCTTGTGTGCCCTACCTCTACTTGCCCCATATACCCATAAAGGGCCACCCTCTACTACTGGTGGCTATAAATACCGGGGTGTGCCATCAACATAACTGTCCACAACTTCTCACTATGGGTAATTTTTTTCTGGACAAGCAAATGCTGTCTCTCTAACATATACTCATGTTGCCACAGCATCCCTGACTTGGCGATTTCACATACTACAGATTCCAGATGGCCTTCAGAGCCATACACAATGCATTCCCGTGGGCCCCCTGACCCTTCATGCTCCTAGCCTGCTACTCTCACCCCCTGTCCTCAGAAATAATGTATGCACCTTATATGGCTATGCAAACCCATGCTCCTCTATGCACCCCCTACACGTATCATGACTGGGTATTGGACTATGATCCCCACTCAGGGAGGGCCAGTGGCATTATTGCTGTGAGCTGACAAAGGCACTCTCCCAAAATTATAGACTCTGCTTCCTACATTGGATGTATCATAGCCACCGCCCATCTGTATTGCATCAGTCTCTCAAAAGACGTGGTGTCGCAGATGCAGAACAGATAACACCTTCTTTTACACTTGGCATAGGACATTCCCAGCGGTGGCTCCGTTTTGGACCAGTCTATGATACCATTGCCACCATCACTTACCATTACCGCGGGAAGAGTTCCCTGGTTGTCCTCTTGGGCTACATCAAGGAGGTCACCCATAATCTCTGACTTCTTACCGCAGTTTTGTTGCTTTTGACAAAACACAGAGTTTTTATCCGTTATCCACTGGAGACAATGCCCCACCCCTATGCTTTGTATTTGGTTGGAGGATGTGGCATATTGCCACAAACAACAGGTTCTCTATTGGGAGCTCATGCCATTACCCTCCCACCCAGCAGACATGTGGCACCCCATAGCCAAACATCGTCTCCTCCCTCTCAGTCCCCTCCATAGCTCCAGTTGAACTGCTCTACCTAACAGCCTAAGGCTTTCAATGCCCTTTGGGGGAGGTTGGCTTCCTGGTCGAAACATGATCTAGACTGCAAACTGAATTTCCATGATGTACATTTCTCCGCACCCCTCCGTACTCTCAGTTGAAATCTGGGCTAATTACCACTTTGTACTATATCACTGATGATTGCAACTGACTGTAACCTGAATACTTTGCTCTGCCTATTCCGGTTCTCTCTTTCTTTTGAAATTGGAAATAAACAAACATAATATTTTATGTGTTAATGTTTAATTATAAATTTATAGGTTTTTAGTTTTGGGTTATTGTGTTTTCTAAGAACTTTATGTTTTATTTTTGATTGTGTATATAAGATATTTAGTGTCCAATACGGTCCCCAAAATGGTTTGGACTTGAGTGGAAATAGTAAGTAACACCCCTTTAGTGTACAACTCCTTCCCCAAAATGGTTTAGAAAAGAGTGGGAGTAGTAATTGTCACGCCTTTCATGTCCAACACCTTCTGCAAATTGGTTTAGTTTGGAGTGGGAATAGTAAATGTCATCCCTTTAGTGTCTAACACCTTACCCAAAATGATTTAAATTGGAGTTGGAATACTAAATGTCACCCCCTTTAAGTCCAACACCTTCCCAAAAGTGGTATAGATTGGGGTTGAGATAGTAAATGCAGTCTCTTTAGTGTCCAACACCTTGCCCAAATGGTTTAGTTTGGAGTTGATATAGTATATGTTGCCCCCTTATTGTCCAACGTCTTTTTCACATTGGTTTAGATTAGAGTGGGAATAGTAAATGTCACCCCTAAAGTGTTCAACACCTTTTCCAAATTGGTCTATAGAGGAATGAAACAGTTACTGTAACCCCTTAAGTGTCCAACAGCTTCATCAAAATGGATTGGATTGTAGTGGGAATAGTAAATACTGCCCCTTCAGTGTCAAACAACTTCCCCAAAATGGTATAGATTGGATTTGGAATAATAAATGTTGCCCCTTTAGTGTATGAAACCTTCCCTACAATTTCTTAGATTAGAGTGGGAATAGGAAATGTCCCCCCCCCCACCATTGTCCAACACCTTCCCCAAAATGGTTTGGATTGGACAGGGCATAGTGAATGTTGTCGCTTTGGTGTCTAACAACTTCCCTAAAATGGTTTAATTTCGAGTTGTAATAGGAAATGTGGCCCATCAAGAGTCCAATTCCTTCCCCAAAATGGTTTAGATTGGAGTGGGATGTGTAAATGTTGCCCCTTTAGTGTCCAACATCTTCACGAAAATGGTTTACATTGGAATGGGGATGGTGTATGTTTCCCCTTTAGTGTCCAATGCTTTCCCTTTGTTGGTTTAGACTGAAGTGGGAATAGTAAATGCCACCTCTTTAGTGTCCAACACCTTCCCGGATATGGTTTAGATTGGAGTTAGAATAGTAAATGTAAACCCTTTAGGGTCCAACAACTTCCTCAGAAGGGTTTTCATTGGAGATGAAATAGTAACTGTTACCCCTTTGGTGTCCAACTCTTTCCCTATAATATTTTAGATTGAAGTTGGGATAGTAAATTTGGCCCCTTTAGTGTCCAACATCTTCTGCAAATTGTGTAGATTGCAGTGTGACTAGTAAATGTCACCATTTTAGTGTCCAACACCTTCTCCCAATTAGTTTAGATTGCAGTGGAATAGTAAATGTTTTCCCTTTAGGGTCCAACACCTTCACCAAATTGGTTTGGATTGGAGTTGGAATAGTACATGTCACCTTTTTATTTTAGTGCTCAACTCATTCCCTAAATTGGTTTACATTGGACTAAGCTTTCCTCTAGCTGCTAATTTTTAACAAGTTTTACACGTTTAATAATTTTTTACAATTTAGAAAACACTTTTTAAACATTTGTAACTCATCCAATTAATTTTAACAACTGCCGTCTATTTTGTGGTCTATTTGTGTCATTTTTAGTCTAAATTCTGAGATCCAGGTCACGGGTAGGTACTGCTGTTCATTGGAACAGGTGTCATTTTAAATGTGATTTTAGGGTTTTTGAGGGTAGGGGCTTGAAGGGGGAGTTCTACCAGTTAGTTATAGTGTTGTTTGGGTTTTTTAGTACAGTTAGTTGTAGTAATTGCAGTGTTTTCACCAGTGTGTTGGTTTATATTTTTGTAAAGTGTTTTAGATATGTAACAATGTTATGTTATAACTGTGATGCTCAAATTATGGCCCGGGTCCCACATATGGTCATCCTGGCCTTTACATGGGGCCAAAACACAATGATGATCTGGGCTAAATACTAGAAAATATACAAATGGACCTAGTGTCTGTCAATAGCTGCCACGATTTTGTGTGCTGCATGGGCAGTTAATCATACACTGTCTACCTCTGTTGGTCCCTGTTCTATCTGTAAAAATGTTCCATATTGGGCAGCCCAGTGCTAGGTGTAATAAATTAAATCCAGATTACATAAGTGAGTGCTAATTAAGTGCCAAAAATACAAAAATAGTGTGCAATGGTATGGGGTGACTCGCAGAAGTAACACCATGGGAGTCCACTGGTTGGTTCTCACCAGTGGACTCAGGTTCTCATCATCAGCACACCCGTACCGTAAACAAAACAAAAATGTAAATAAATGATAATGATGGTAAAGTGCACATGTGATGAATTTGCAATGAAACCAATCGTGAATTTACTGGTTATAAGCACTAAAGTGTTATTCTCAGTGCTAAAAAAACTGACCCCATAAAGTGGATCCCAGCAATTAAGGACCACTTTATTGCTGTTAAAAACGAGCTATAACCAACACTAGCTTTCCACCTTTATTCTATGCTGTGGGTTTGCTCACATTAAAAAGACACTCTGTTGCCTCTTTTCATCATAGAGGGCCAACATGTTTCATTGCCTGTTGGTTTTGAGGCAATTTCTTCAGGGCACGGGTCAGTACCACCACTCTGCTTTCCATTCACAAATAAATGTTTTCCTATGTAACAAGTTAAAAGTACAGACAACACATAGTTAACAACACAAAGGCACAGCCCCTTAGGGACAGATTACTTCTCTGATACATTGGCCTCTCGACCATACCGCACATAGTTACCGCTTAGATGCTCTTTCTGAGCTTACCGGTGACCTCCTTTTTTTTCTTTTTTGTCACTGAAGCGATTGTTCCCCCTGCTACTGTTGTTAGCCTACGGGGAAAAGACACATGAATTACCCCCATGTGTCAATAACAGCGTGCTGCGTCAGCTGATAACTGTCATTATGCCACCCACTGTTTGACGTGTGTACTGAAAACTTTGTATTTTTAATTTTTAAAAATACATTCTGCGGCATAGCCGATATGCTTAACCTATGACAATTGAAGGAAAGACCCTACACTCGTCTATGTGGCCTACGTGTGTCAAAACAGTCATCGCTTCCAAACATTGCCCCGTACAACTGCAAAGACCTGTAATTACAATGCCTGCACAGGGTTTCGGCGTGTGCGAAAGTAACAAGTAGTAAATACCCCGCTGCCCTAAGCTAGGATGACGGTCCCAAACTTGGTAGGCGCTGGCCCCCCAAGCCCCACGCTCCTTACCCGGGAGATACTGGTGCTGGTCTGTTACTCGTCCACGCCCTCGGACTGAGTATCCACGATATTTAAAGAGGCCCCGGCACGGGATTGATGTCATTCGACCCGCTCTGCACTGCATACTCGGAAGTCCCGCCCCAGTTTCCTGTTTATGGCCGATGGCGATTTCCTGATAAATGCAGGCACCATCTTGGAACTATTTTCCCATTATGTGTGTACCCGTTTGTTAACAGGTTTTAATTCCTATGTGGAGTTGTGTAATCAACTGGATGTCGGCATATGTTGCAGTGTGTAAAATGATCTTAAATATCTATATTTAGATTCCCATTTCGCACCGTATTTTTTATTTAAATTTAAATTTCAACCGTGATGGTATTGATGGTGCTCTGGTGGTTATGCCACACAGATGTAAAGGGCAGGAAAGCTGGTGTTCATTTAACACATTGTGCAGTATCCGGCTTATACCACCATAAGCGGCACCCCTACACAGTCCAGCGTACTTGTCCCATCGGGTTAGTGAACAGTGTATGTCGACCTGCTAATCACTAGAAGCATCCTGTTGGTATATTCTGTGGACAGGTGGCTGGATTGCTACTGGCCCTATTGTGATTTATATTACGGGCCAATGCGATTCCACTCAATGGAATCATTGAGTCCTCGGCTGTCTGTCCCCTCTTGGTAAATCCAACGTGCTTCTTTGTTGGCCAATCTTAATTCCATGTTATATTTGTCACCAGTCACCTTTTCCAATATTGTCAATTTAAAACTCTTGTGGTGATGATTTTGTTGTACAAAATGCTGAACCAATTTGGTCGTAAGTTTCCTTGCTTTCAGGGTGCTAAGGTGTTCCTGCATTCTGACTGTCACCTTGCGTGTAATAAGGCCAATGTAATGAAGTCTATATACAACAGTGGTTGTATTGCAGTTGCTAAGACTGTTTAGGTGCCAGATCTTTCCATTGGTCAATGTTACATGTTTCATTGGTTCTGTTAGTTCGCACACTGAACAACCCCCACAGGGATAGTGCCCACTGGGTCCTCCTGTGTCTCTGGTGTTGGTAATAGGGCGGGTGTGTACCAATTTGTCACGTAGATTAAAGGAACGCTTAAAGGCAAATCTTGGCGGTGGCATCTTCTTGCTTGCAGTGTTCAAGATATGCCAGTGTTTCCTGATTATCCCCCGGATTTTAGTTGACACTGAGTCGTAGGTGGTGACTACGGGTATACATTGGCTTGTGTCACATTTGTTCCTTTCGAGGAGGGCTTATCTAGGGGTGTTAAACGCTCTGTTCCTGGCCTGTCTAATGACCTTGGGAGGGTAAGCCCTCTGTTCTAGTCTGGACGTTAATTCTTCAGATTGTTCCACAAACCTTTCTACCTGAGAACAATTCCTACGGTAGCGCAGGAATTGACCCACTGGCAAGGTATCACGAATAGAACACAGGGATGGAAAGATTTGTAGTGAAGCAGAGAGCTTTTATCCGTGGGCTCCTGATGGACAGTCGTCATGATCTTTTTGTCTTTTATATAGATGTCCAAGTCCAGGTAGACCACCATGTTCTTACTATAGGTCCATGTGAATTTAAGACATGGATCCAAGTTATTCAGCCAGTTGAGGAACTTCATGAGATCATCTTCGGAGCCTTTCCAGATGCATAAAATATCATCTATAAACCTCTTCCAGAGGCCAATATTGCCATGGAAGGGGTTCATAGCATTTGGGGAAAAATTGGTCTCAAATTGTCCCACGTAGATGCAGGCAAGACTGGAGCAAAAGTTGCCCCCATCGAAGTGCCCAACACCTGTAGATATAGTTGATCTTTGTATGCGAAAAAATTCCTGGTCAGTGCTAACTCAGTGCACTGCAGGACAAATGCTTGGGGGACATCATAGAACCATTCGCACTCCCCCAGGGCCCGTGCTGCTGCCACCAGCGTGGCTTCCTGGGAGATGCTGGTGTATAATGATTCAACATCGATCGTGACCAGGAATTGCTGGTTCGGGTCAAAATCCATGATGTCCAAGATATTCAAAGATATCAGTGGTATCTTGGACAAATGAGGGTTGTGAAATGACAGATTCCCTCAGGAAAAAGTCAGAAAATTGGGACAGCAGCTCAAGTAATGATTGAATACCCGAAACTATTGGGCGCCCTGGTGGGGGCCTTTGTGCCTCGTGGATTTTAGGCACCACATAGAAAGCTGGTACTCGCGTGTTAGAACTGGCTAT
Source organism: Lissotriton helveticus (assembly GCF_964261635.1). NCBI lineage: Eukaryota > Metazoa > Chordata > Amphibia > Caudata > Salamandridae > Lissotriton > Lissotriton helveticus. The sequence goes on from NC_136061.1 coordinate 1,563,053,962, forward strand.
TTCTGGTAGGCTAAGGCTGACGCCAAAGCCAGGCAGAAACCACCATTCTAGTCAGGGCAAGGGAGTCACACGCCAAGATAACCCCTGCTTACCCCCTTGGTAGCTTGGCACGAGCAGTAAGGCTATATGGCCGGGATGCCCGCCACCCCCTCCCAACACATATCCCCAAGGATGGGAAGTCGGACAATAGTTGAACTTTTGGAAGACGGGAGGGAGTCACCCTCCCGGCCGTATTTATTAAAATATGAAACAAAATTTAAAACATTAAATAAAAGTTTCATCATTATGCATTATGTACAATTTGACATTTATTACATTTCGATGCAGTCATGTACTTTTGGCTAACATCCTGAAAATGCATACACTCTAATTCAAATTGTACATCCCAGCATTAAGGGCCAACGGCAAGGTCTTAACCGGTGTCAGATCCCTACTACCAAACTCCCGCCCTCACCGTGTGAGCGGCGCATGCGCAGAGGGCTCTACCCTCATTGCCAACTGTAACTTCCCTTGTCGTGGTGGGGGCCCCCTTTCTACTCGACGCCATCTTAAGGGTCGTCCGAGTTCCCGTATGAGGTCTCTGTAGGAAGGACAGCGTGGACTCTCCCCCCCAACCCCACACTCTCTATCCGCCGTCGCGGATATCCGGCCCCCGGGAAATTAGTCAGGAGGGGCATTTAACCGCCTCCCCCCCTGGGAGGGGCCCATGGCCATCTCCCCCTAGGCGCCCCATCCTTAGTGGGTGCCGCCTCCCCGTGGAAGGGGCCAATGGCCGTCTTCCCCCGGGCGCTCCCATCCATTGTGGGTGGCGCCCCACTCTAGGGACCTTTAAATTCCTGCTCACCGATCATGACCTTACCGCCCGACAAATAAATACGACAGTTGTTTACCTACTAAAAAGAAAAAATTCCACCTCATCTTACTGTTATTACTGATCATTCCTGCAAGAAGAAATTTCTCCAATGCAAACCATATTTACATTCTCAACATTCCTTTATTCACTCTACCAAGGAAAAAGAAAGGCCTATACTTTCATCACTCAGAAAACTTTATTTTCTCCAAACATTTGCTATCAGGGGCTGGTGGGTGGGTCAAAATTGCTGCTTGTTCCGTCGAGGGCTCACGAGCAACGAGTGGGTGCGGCCTTCCGATCCGAGGAACAAGAGGACGATCTTCTGGATTCCCGCTCCTTTATCCTTCTGCGGGAGGGCGTGTACCCGTCCCCGATACGCCTACTGGGCGTGGTCTTCCTTCGAGGTGTCTAGAACAACCCCTCTCGGGCGGGGGAAGGCGCGCCCCGGCTACGCCGCTTTGGGCATAACAGCCGGGCCACGCCCACCCCGCCCAAAAATGGCTTCCCGGGAGGTTTGGGCCCCCATCCATACGTTCGGGGGGACCGAGCGGTCGCCCCTTTCCATATGGCCGGGATGCCCGCCACCCCCTCCCAACACATATCCCCAAGGATGGGAAGTCGGACAATAGTTGAACTTTTGGAAGACGGGAGGGAGTCACCCTCCCGGCCGTATTTATTAAAATATGAAACAAAATTTAAAACATTAAATAAAAGTTTCATCATTATGCATTATGTACAATTTGACATTTATTACATTTCGATGCAGTCATGTACTTTTGGCTAACATCCTGAAAATGCATACACTCTAATTCAAATTGTACATCCTAGCATTAAGGGCCAACGGCAAGGTCTTAACCGGTGTCAGATCCCTACTACCAAACTCTCGCCCTCACCGTGTGAGCGGCGCATGCGCAGAGGGCTCTACCCTCATTGCCAACTGTAACTTCCCTTGTCGTGGTGGGGGCCCCCTTTCTACTCGACGCCATCTTAAGGGTCGTCCGAGTTCCCGTATGAGGTCTCTGTAGGAAGGACAGCGTGGACTCTCCCCCCCAACCCCACACTCTCTATCCGCCGTCGCGGATATCCGGCCCCCGGGAAATTAGTCAGGAGGGGCATTTAACCGCCTCCCCCCCTGGGAGGGGCCCATGGCCATCTCCCCCTAGGCGCCCCATCCTTAGTGGGTGCCGCCTCCCCGTGGAAGGGGCCAATGGCCGTCTTCCCCTGGGCGCTCCCATCCATTGTGGGTGGCGCCCCACTCTAGGGACCTTTAAATTCCTGCTCACCGATCATGACCTTACCGCCACAGACTGGATAGTTGACCGACTATCCAGTCCCCCCAACTCCTCCTATAGGTCATGCTTCCTCAAACCTCTCAGCCATGCAACAAAATCTCCTATTAGTAAATCATTCCCTTCCCTGGACAGGTGAACCCCATCGTTCAGATACATATGGTCACCCCGGTTACACCCATGAGGAATTACATGTAACTGTGCAGAACGGAACAGTCTATTAATCTTATTATTGACCCGTTTAACTGAATGGTTCAGAGCTGACACCGAAAGGCCCCCTTGCCACCTCCTTCTAGGAATCATGTGGGACCAGGCAATCGTGCACCCCGGGACTCTTTTAGCCAACCAGCTAACAGCCGACAAGATTCGTTCAAGTAACACTCGTCTACCCAGTGTCACCAAATCGTTGCCACCCAGGTGTACTATGACTATAGATGGCGGTGACCTATGCCGCCCTAAAAGTCCCTCAAAAAATGACTCAAATTTGTCAAAAACGAGCCCACCTTTCCCATGGAAAGCCACTCTGAACCCGTATTCCCCAGGTGCGTGAATCGCGTCACCTTCCTTGAATACGTCACTGGCGCGCCTCACGTATGAGTGGCCCACGACCCATACCATCCTCTCCCCAGTCGGTGATCTCTGACCGCTGGTCTCTTGATGTAGGGTCGACCTCCAATTCCGCCCTGCATGGCAGGCCCGCGAAACTGCAAAGTAAACAAAAGACAGAAAACGTGAGTGCATGTCAATTGATCACTTACAACATGTGCAATCGCACATACCTCTTGAAGCAATTCGAGGACCAACGGCCCAATTGTTTCACTTCCTCGGCACTCTGACCCCTGGCTGTAGCCTCAGTAGCAGCCCCTATCCTAAAGGAGTGGGTCCCAAAATCCCACGGGTCCATGCCCGCGTCAGCGATTGCCAGTGCCAGCACCCTCTGAAACTGAAATCTCGTCAGTGGGGTGCCATCCTTGTGTCGGAGCAAGCTCCCCCCCCAAGCGGCCGCTCTTAGCGCCAAATAGTCTTCCACACACTTCAACGGGCAGACGGGGGACCCACGCTTGCGCTGTACGACCACACTATCTCCCATAGCCCCCTGGTCGGTCTTGGACCTGGCTATCATGATTACCATCGAATCACCCCTTATCTGGATGTGATCCCTGCACAAACCTCCCTCCATATCTCTCTTGTTCCTTGCGACAAGCTCGCTCACCCTCATGGCCCCATGGAATGCCAATGTGAACGCTGCCCGGAACAGAACTGCTTCGTAATGGGAGGAACACGTCTCGTCCAGCTTTGCTAAAAGCAGAGACAGTCTGTCTAAGCCAATCGGGTGCCTCGTATCTCTCTTGCAACCCTCAAGGCGCTGCCAGCCGCGAAGGGCTTTCTTCACCAAAAAAGAACCTGTAGGGTCTTTTATGCCGTGTACCTGGGCCATGAAGGAAATGGCCGCCCTATGCCTACCGGCCGTTGCCACTGATCGGCCCTCCCTGTGTAGTGCAACCAGGTACCCCAGGAGGGATTCCTCCTGACCCCAATGCAGACTCCCTACAGGACCCAAATATGTGCAATAGGAACGAAACGCTCCTTCGTATGCTTTTCTTGTCCTGGGGGCTAGACTCGCTGCCACGAGGTCTTGTAATCCGAGGCACCGATTAGCCACATTGCTTCTGGGAATGGTGCTGCCTCTAGGTCTGCTGTGGGCAGATAACCCCTGAATGCCTGCATATGTGAACGAGAGAGTGCATCAGCCGCATGATTCAGTACACCTGGCACATGTTTCGCCCTGAACAGTACATTCAATCTCATGCACAGCAGCACAATCTCTTTCAACAATCTCAAAATCATTTTGCAGCGTGCTGCCTGTTGGTTAATGCAATCTACGACAGTCATATTGTCGGACCAAAACACCACTGAGCGGCCCCTGAAGTCATCAGCCCATGTCATCAGAGCAACCCAGATGGGGAATAACTCCAGGAACCCAATGTTACCTGTGAGGCCGTCGGAGTGCCACCATGTTGGCCATGTTTGTGCCGACCATCGATCACCTAAGATGGCGCCAAAACCCACGCTCCCTGCCGAGTCGGTCCATAGACCTAATTCCTCCGAAGACTCTGGCGGGGAGCTCCAGACGACTCGACCGTTGAAGTCCGCCAGAAATGCCAACCAAATACGCATATCCTGGCGAACCTCTCCAGACAGCCTCGTACGGTGGTGAGCCTCTTTGAGACCACCCATAGCCTGCGCGATAGAGCGCGAAAACGGGCGGGCCATAGGATTAAGCTGACCCACTGTTCGTTGTAACTGGTGCAGGGTCACTTTCTCCCCACCCAGGCATTGCATCAAGGAAGCCCGGAACTTGGTCACTTTGTCTACTGGTAGTCGGAAACACCCCTCCACAGAATCGAGCTCAATACCCAGAAACTCCAGTGAAGTAGATGGTCCGACCGTCTTACCTGGTGCCAATGGGACACCGAATTCATTCATGAGGATGCAGAAATCATACAGCGCCTGTGCGCAATTCATATCACCGGCTGCCCCCAAAAACAGAAAATCATCCAGATAATGCATAACATGTCTATGCCCTGTGGCCTCTGTAAATGCCCATTCCAAAAAACAGCTAAACATCTCAAAATATGCACATGAAATGGAACAACCCATGGGCATGCATTTATCCATGTAATAATTTCCCTGAAATGCAAAACCTAGCAGGCGCTGATCCTGCGGGTGCACCGGAAGCAACCGGAATGCTGATTCGATATCACATTTTGCCATCAGCGCCCCAGGGCCTAGGTGGTTCAATATGGCCACGGCATCGTCGAACGATGCGTATCGTACCGAACAAACTTCTGGGTCTATGGCATCATTCACCGAGGAACCCCTGGGTGCAGAAAGGTTATGTATGAGTCTAAACTCCCCCGGATCTTTCTTCGGGACAACCCCTAACGGGGAACATATGAAATCGGCCACCGGCGGGCAGGAAAAGGGGCCAGCCACTCGTCCGAAACTGACTTCTTTTGCTATTTTCTTTTTTGCCACGCTTGGGTTGTGCCGTACCGATAACTGGTTTCTACAAAAGGAATTCCCCCGAACTTCCCCCACCGGGATGTGGAAGCCATGTAAGAATCCCTTCCTCAACACCCCAGCGGACACATGATCAGGGTATTTGTTTAACCACGGAATCATAACCATGAGATCAACGGGTGTAGGCAATCGGTTACAAAGGTCCACCTCACTCCTGCTTAGGTCCTCCTTTTCCACCCGTCCCGCCATTCTTTGATCTACATGCACTTTCCGGGTGTGAGGAATTCCCACAGCCGGCACACACATGCTTAAACTTGCATGTCCCCTGCGGTCTGTTACAATTGCCTCAATTGAAGCCCCAACAGACCCCTCCTTGTCCGCCCTTCCCGCCAACTCTAGGCTGATAGCCCCCACCTGTGCCTGCTCGAAAGGGCACCCCGGGCTTTTGGCGGACAACTCCGGACCCGCTCCCGCCTGGCGAGGACGTACCTGTCGCCCCTGGCAGGAGTTGCTTGTGCCATGACACCGAGTCCAAACAATCCCAAGACAGAGAAGCATCATATTCCTTTGCTTTACGGAACTTCATGTCATAGCCTTTCCATTCTTCCCCCTCATACATTGAATAAAAATCCATAATGCGATTCTGATAGCAAACCAACTCAGTCATAACATCAGGTTTACGTTCCCCCATAACTGCGGTAAATATAGAGAAGGCCATAACCCAGTTCGTCACTGTCTCTTCCACCCTGAACTCGGCCATCTTGGCGCGCCATACACTAGGGTGCCACAAATCTTTCTGCGTTTTAGCATACTCCATCTCACGATGGTCCGTTAACAATGAAAACATGTTGACATACTTGTCTCCCCATATTAACTCTTTCGTGGCCAAGGGAACGTGCTGTGCAACCTTTTCCCGCCTTGAGGGTATCGAGCCCTCCCCCACCATTGGCAATGCGAGCTTACCCGGATCGGCTATTGTTGCCGCCGCCTTCTCTTGACCAGCTGCTGGTACTCCTGGCGCCACCTGTGGGGGAACAAGAGGAACACTCGCCTTCGCGACATCTCTCGATTGCCGCAACTGCTTCATTAACACTCTGGCTTCTTCGGCCGGATCTCCCGGGGTCGCTGTGCCCCCCACCTTTGTTTTAAGCCATGCGGTCAACTGTGCGGCCAATTCTGGGGGCATTTCATCATCCTCGGTCGAGGTGATCACCACTGGGATAGGCTGGCCTAAAACTGGTCCCTGAACCGGGTTACCAGCCGGTACTAGGGGGACGATGGGCGGCACCTCTGGTGCCGGGACCCCCCCCCGAGACTGCCCTTTCTTTGACCCGCTTCCCTCTTAACCCGGGAACCACTCCCGGCAAGGCCGGGCCTATTACCTTTTTCGGCTGACCTGGGTCGTTCATTGTAGCCAATTGCTTCTTTACCTCCGCCAAACCTCTACCGAGCGATTGGACTTGACCGAGCTTTCGGTCCATACAAGCCATCCGGTTCGACAACAGGCGTAACACCTTCTCCATCTCGGAACCCTTTCCTGCCTGCTTGCTAGGCATGGTTTCGAGTCCTCCGCCTTTGGTCGATCCACGAGGTCCTGAAATCCGTGTCGAACTGAAAGAGAAAAACAGGATTACCACGTTCAAAATTGCTGCTTGTTCCGTCGAGGGCTCACGAGCAACGAGTGGGTGCAGCCTTCCGATCCGAGGAACAAGAGGACGATCTTCTGGATTCCCGCTCCTTTATCCTTCTGCGGGAGGGCGTGTACCCGTCCCCGATACGCCTACTGGGCGTGGTCTTCCTTCGAGGTGTCTAGGACAACCCCTCTCAGGCGGGGGAAGGCGCGCCCCGGCTACGCCGCTTTGGGCATACCAGCCGGGCCACGCCCACCCCGCCCAAAAATGGCTTCCCGGGAGGTTCGGGCCCCCATCCATACGTTCGGGGGGACCGAGCGGTCGCCCCTTTCCAAACTCGGAGGCAATGTGTAAAGCATTTGCGCCAGCACACAACAGCAACAACATCCTAGGCACACCACAAAAGGAACTCCACACAAGGTTATATAAAAATAACTTCTGTATTGTCAAAATCACATCAGATAGAAATCACACATGTACATTGTGCCAACTGGCACGGGCAATATTCACAAGGGATTATGTACAAGACAGGGCCACATGGGCCACTGTCATAATCAGCACTTAGTAGAAATAGAAATACTGTCAGAAATTAGAATAAAAGGATATAAAATCCCTGTAGCACAAATTAGCAAGAATAACACTCCACCAGTAACTACTGGTAACAGGTAAGTACCACCTACGCAACCCTAACCACCTTCGGAGAATGTCACGCAGGGGACCAGGACCTCACTAGGACCACCTGTACTGGAAAGAACAACCACCTAAGAATAAAATACATTTAGGGGTATCAGCAAGAACACATTACACATGATGCATAAGAACATTCAGCGGTGTAGGGAAGGAAAAACACATGATGCATAAAAACACATTCAGAGGTGCAAGAAAAGAAAACACATGATGCATAAAAATACATTCAGCGGTGTAATAACAAGACACATGATGCATCAAAAACATTCAGGGGTGCCAGAACAAGGAAGACACATGATGCATAAAAACATTCAGAGGTGCCAGAACACAACTCAATAGCGCAAAAACACATGATGCCTAAAACATTCAGTGATGCAAGGAAAAACCACACAATTGCGCAAAACCTTACATAAGCCACCACATGTGGCAGTCCCTAGGCCAACTGGCCTTGTTGGGGCTAGGATGCCCTGTAGTCCAAAAGTCAGGGGCCTAAACGGTGCAGGTGCCCACTACTTGCTGGGCACCTGTGGACAATCCCAAGCGCCTAAACGGTGCAGCTGCCCACTAATTGCTGGGCAGCTGGGAATCAAAACTGCAACAGGGTCCTCACTGACCCTAGAACAGAACTGTGCCAACTGTTGGAGCCACACAGGCTCTGAAGACACATATGCGCAGGCTGTAGCCACACGGGGCTCTGTAATAAAGATGTCCCCCAAGTCCCTCGTGGGGATGCTAAAATCACTGTGGCCTTGGAGCACCTTGGTTCCTCTCAAAAATAAGGGAGGCGGGGGGAGCCAATTCAGCTCCTTAAAACAAACATGCCCCTGCACCGGTGGAGCCTCTCGGGCTCGAAATACAAACTGGGCCCTCTGAACCTTGGGGGCTCTGAAGAAAGAATGCCTCCTTCGTTGGAGTCCCTCTCGGGGGACTTGAAGTAATCTATGCCCCCAAGAGCCCCTCAGGGCTCCTCACCAATGCCATCTTTCGTCGGAGCGGCCCGCTATCAAGTGGGGCCGCTCAATCACACAACCTGCCCCCGACGATGGAGCGCCCCCCTAGCAGGCGGGGGCTGCTCTGAATAGGATGCTGCCCTGCCCCCTGCACAGCCCTCACTTACCGGGCTTCGGGAACTTCTCTATCCGGCAGCAATCGCGGGGCTCACCTCTTCTCCGGTCTCCCTCTCAATCACGGGAGACCGGCAACACCGTCCATGACACCAGCAGGGCTCTCCCCAGAACACGGGAGCCCTGCTCACACCGAAAACCGGAAGTCCCACCCCGCGTCAGGCCCTACGATGCCTGACTTCCTGATGGCGGCAAGAGGGGGCCGCGGCGGTGATTAACAAGGGCCAAAATGAGGGGTGGGCACCTTCGGTATCACAAATAAGAGTAGAAACGGGGTGAGCACCCGTTAGGCAATAAAATAAATGGGGTGGCACCCGTAAATAAAAATATAGCGATATCGGGCATAAAGCAGGGTGGAACCTGCAATTCCTCACGCAAAATGCGGGGCGGAGAGACACTCTCATAAAGCAAAAAGCGCTCCCAAGCGCTAAGAAAGACAAATCAAGCGCTCCTAAGCGCTATAGCCAAGTAAAGGCACTTCCAGGTGCTTAGGGGAGCAGAAAGTCCAGCCACAAAGTCCTTTCAGGGGTCCAGGAGCTGGGCAGGGCAAATCAAAGTCCTTCAGGAGTCCAGGGGCTGGGCATGGCCCAGGGATTCCCCTGGGCCCAAGCAGCAGCACGCCCCTGGCAGATTCAAGTTAGAAACAAGAACAAATTGTAAGGGGACACAGCCCCTTTTTATACTGTAAATTCCTTTGTCTAGCAGGGTGCAGGCAGTGTGAGAACCAGCTAGAACTGGTTAAAGGGAACTTCTTTCAGGGTGAGGGGCATAGGCGACAGTCGCCCAGCAGGAGGTGGAGCCAGCATTGTGGCAGGCAGGCACAGCCCTATTCACTCCTGAGCCAGGCTCACCAGCCAATCACACGCCAGACACAAATTACACAAATATGCCAACTTCTAAAAGAGGCACTTCCGCACTAGACACATTCATGCGGCATACATCATTACGCAACATTCAATCTCACGAGTTCGTACATACCAAACTCGACCCTGCACTCCCCACACATCAGGAACTACCATGGGCATACATATTCCCCATTCATTCCTATGGGAGGGCAGGTCACTCACTATACATACACAGAGAGCTCACGCACTTTACACTGTACCAGGGTGAAAAAGTGCGCAGAGGCCTAAAATTACCAACACCAGGTCACAGAAACAGGCTAGGAAAAAGCAGAAAGTTTCGGGGTGAACCTGCCAAAAGGGCCAGGTCCAACATCGCGGTTTTGTGTTAATAAGGAAATTCGATTCTTTGCTTGTGAGCCATTTTTTCTCTTTGGCTCACATGGGGCCCCCGGGTCAATGCTTTCTAGACTCACCAATAACACTCAGAGAGATGTTAAATAAACAGGCAAGCCTTTAAGGAAATAACTAGGTTATCCTGCACCGCTTAATTTTAGAAACACCTTTATTTTTAAAGACTTCTTGCAGCAAAGGGTACAAATATGATGAGTGCTTCAAAATTCAAAAAATTCCATTTTCATTAAGATGCAGAATTGTTTCACTTTAGTACATCACATTATATCAGTGCAGTGAAAAGTATTTTTTTTAAAATAATGATAGTTTTCAAACAAGAATTTACAAACATTAATTCTTTCCCTTACCCTGACAACGTCAACAGTGAACTAAGATGCAAGTCAGATGTTAAGCGCACTCTTTGGGCTGGGTTTCTTCTATAAATGAACAACATTATAATTTATTAAATTAAACACAGGAGCAAGTTTTGTACAGTGCACATCCTGATGTCATGTATTTTGATGTTCTTTAAATGTGACTATAAAGAAAAAGGAGGGAACGTGAAATAAAACAATTGCCTAGGATCTCACAATTTGATACAGTAAGGAAGCCGGGATTAATCCAAGGTTTTTAGTTTCACATTGTGCAGTTCGGCCACTAGATGCATATTCTTCACTTTCCCTACATCCACCTTATCGGCACCACCCCCAGAACCCCGCCCTCCTGACTGGCACTTTGCTGGCATCAATATGGCCCTCTGTCACATCACAGACAAACAGTTTTGGTCCCTGAGAACATGTTTTTGAGTACCTATGTTATATTGTTTTGTTATTAGCTTTTTTTTGTTTTTTTGTTTTTTTATAACTCTTTTTATTGTGTTAATAAACATAAATAAGTGGCGGTCATCACAGTCCAGACAAATATCAATCACATGTGCATCTAGGGTATTCACATTACATACATTACATATTTAGTACAGAAAAATTCGGAATAATGCATCACCGTTTCTTTAAAATGCGAGCGATTCGTCAATTGGGACAATTAGGGGGAGTTCTCAAATGTTGCCCATGTATTCATTCCACTGGACCATACTTCTATCCATTTCCGTGGGCATCCACGGGCCACATACACTGTTTTTTCCTGAAGCATGCACCAATCAATATAAGTCTTCCAGGGACCCAACCTAGGAGGTCTGGTCGTCCCCCATTGCCTGGCTATGTTACACTTGGCGATGGCAAATCCCAGTGTCGCCCAGAGCTTCCCACGGGGCGGCAAATCTGTAGGTTCCCATATGTTTAAGAGGCACCTCTTCGCTTCAACTCTGAGCTCCACTCCCCACACCTCCTGCATACAACGGGTCACTCGGGCCCAGTAATTCCTAATCAGCGGGCATTTCCACAGTATATGAAAGTATGTCCCTACCTCCCCACACCCCCTCCTACAAAGCCCATCCTCACTCCGTCCTATGCGTTGCAGTCTAGTTAGTGAGAAGTATGCACGATGCAAGATTTTCAGTTGAATCAGCCGGAGCCTTGCCGATATGGCCACCTCCTTAGGGGAGGCCAGTGCATTTCCCCATTCTTCCTCGTGTATTTCCAGGCCGTCCACTTCCCACTTCCCCTTAAGGGGGAGCAGGAGGTCTGGGGAATTGTTATTGATTTTTTTATATGTAAGTGAGATGGCATGTTCGGGGAGGTGACCATCCAGGAGTCTGTCCTCCAGGGGGGAGTAGTCAGGGAGCTGTGTACCCGTGGGGATATTCATCTCGAGGGAGTGCCTGACCTGTAAGTATCTGAAGTATTCTGTGTATGCCAGGTCATAGGTGCTTTGGAGTGAGGCGAATGACACCACGCCCTCCGGGACCTACAGGTCCCGAATATGGAAGATGCCTATGAGGTCCCAGTTTCGGAACCCCTTGGTGCGGTTCAAGGTTCCTAACTTCTCTGAGACCCATAAGGGAGTAGCCATCGTAAGGGTGTCAGCCCATCCCAGCTTCCGTTGTACAATGTGCCACAGCAGTACCGAGTGTTGCGTGGGTCCAGTGAGTTGGTATCTACCAGAACTAGAGTAGAGCGCCGCCTCAAAGTTTCCCCCCGGCAGGAGCCAACGATCCATGCCATACCCTGGGTCGTCACCAGCACAGAATGTGCACTGATTAATGGCTGCAAGGTGGGCAGCCCAGTGGTACTTACGGATGTCCGGGAGCGCTATGCCCCCGTCAAACCACCCCAGGGTCAATTTTTGAAGGGATATATACGAGGTGTTCCAGACCACAACAGCTCTCTCTGTGTGGTTTCGATAGCCGTAAAATATGAGTGCGGGACCAAGTCCGGGTGGTTCTGTAGTGCATATAGAAATCTTGGCAACGCCATCATTTTGAAGAGCGCCACCCGTCCGAGCAGGGACAGTGGGAGCTGTCGCCAGGAGGCAGAGTCCCTTTTGAATCGCTGCAGGGGCGGCAGAAGATTCTTCTCTTATCTGGTGGTCTTTTCCTTGGAGATAAAGATCCCAAGGTATCGGAACACCTCAGTGGTCAGTGTAATTGGGCAATTTCGTGGAGCGACCGGAGTGCTACCCTGTAGGGTGTATAGTATGGATTTGTCCCAGTTAATACTGTATCCTGAGTTCCTCCCGAAACTGGCAAAGATGTCCATGGCTACTATAAGGGACTTACGTGGTCTCGTTAGATAGAGGAGGATGTCGACCGCATATAACGAGATCCTGTCTTCCCACCCGTCAGCCCAGCATATTCCTTTCATGGAGAGGTCCTGTCTAATCCAGGCAGCTAGCGGTTCTAATGAGAGCGCAAACAGCAGGGGCTAAAGGGGGCCCCCCTGCCGTGTCCCTCTCTCAAGCGCAAATACTTCAGAGGTTTTCTTATTGACACAGACCTGGGCCAGGGGCTCAGAGTAAAGTAGACGCACCCACCCTATGAAGTTAGGGCCAAAGCCCAATTTTCGGAGGACAGCCTTCATGTATGGCCATTCGAGCGTGTCGAATGCCATTGCAGCGTCTAGGAACACTATGACCGCGTCTTCCTGGAGGGTGTGACAGCGCCCCAGCACTCCATGGAGCCGTCGGAAATTTAGCGCTGTGTTGCGGTGGGGCATGAAACCAGACTGCTCTGGGTGGACCGGAGCAGGAAGGATGGGTTTGAGCCTATTCACGAGTACCTTGGCCAGGATTTTAGGTTCTGCGTTTAGCAAAGATATGGGCCTATAGGAGGCACAGGAGTCCCTTGGTTTCCCTTCTTTTGGGATAGTCACTATCGTGGCAATTCGCTGGTCTCGTGGTAAATTGCCCTTTTCCTTGCTCTCTTCAAAAATTCGTTTTAGGTACGGACTCAGGCCGCCATGCGCCAGCTTGTATAACTCTGTCGGCAAGCCATTAGGCCCAAGGGCCTTTCCCGGTTTGAGGTCCCTGATCGCCCGGCTCAGTTCTTCTACAGCAAGCAGTGCCTCAAGGACTTCCTGCTCTGTATCTGAGAGGACGGGCAAACGGATGTCGGTCAACAAGGAAGTCGAGTCTTCTTCTGGCCTGTCAGAGCCCCTGCTGTAGACCTTTCGGTAGCACAGCGCGATTTCCTTGACTATCTCACGTGGCTCCGTGATGACTTCCCCAGACTCAGTCTTGAGCTCCGCCACAACTCTCTGAGCTTGTTGCCTTTTGTCTAGCCAGGCTATTAGTTTGCCCACTTTGTCTCCCTGGTCACAAATTCTACCATCCTTATCTCTGGCCATGGGTCTGGCTGCGTCGGTGGCCAAGGGCCTATATTCCGCCGCTTGGAGTTCCATCAGGTGTAGCCCTCTCGGTGCACCCCCCACTTGAGCCGCCGTCTCCAGTGCAAGGAGGTCTCCCTCCATAGTAGCCATTTGTCCTTCCCGCTCCCTGCGGCGACCGGTAATATCGGACAGGGCTTCACCTCTTAGTACTGTCTTAAAGGCCTCCCGCAACTTTGACGATGAGTCGACAGTACCATCATTGTCCTCAAAGTAGCGGTCAATCGAGAGGGTAAGCTTTTTCTTTATTTCTTCGCTACGCAGGTACCAGGCGTTTATGGGCGCTATGCACCCCTCCTGCCTGTCCCCAAATGTGAGGTGGGCAACTAACGGTGAGTGGTCCGAGATTCCCCTTGCGAGATGTGTAATTTCACGAATCGTTGTGTCCCGCTGCAGAGGTGATAGTATGCAGTCAATGCGGGAGAATGATCTATGTGGGCCGGAGAAAAAAGTGTATTGAGTGTCCCTCAGGTGTCGGAGACGCCAAAGGTCAGTGAGACCAAATGCCTCAAGGAAATCCGATAACCACCGTTGCCCTTTGGTATGTCCCTGGGAGGGTTACGGTCAAGGGTCCCTGACACTACAGCGTTAAAGTCGCCTCCCTCTAGGAGGCTCCCTTCTGGGAGGGAAATAAGTAACTTGCCCAGGTCCTGATATGATTGAGTCGGAAGACCAGGTGGAATGTATTCCGTGACCAGATTAATCCTATGACCCTCCCATCTGCCCTAGATTGCTACAAAACACCCTAAAGGGTCACAGTCTGTGTGGTCGATGATTAGGGGGAGGTTACGGCAAAGCAAAATACCCACCCCTCGGGATCCTGAGGTGAATCCGGCGTGTGCCGCTAAGATATAGCCCCATCTATTTAGCGCATGACAAGTATTGCCCAATAGATGTGTCTCCTGCAGGAGTACCACATCAGGAAGGTGTCTCTTGATAAATTGCAGTACAATGGTTCTCTTAAGCTTGTCCCCCAGCTCATTGACGTTCCGGCTCATTATCTTCAAACTCTTATCCCACTTCATAGCAATGCATGTTTTCTATCAATACGTCCTCCCCGTGACTCCCAATTTCGTGCCCATGTGCGTACATACAGTTCTGACGTGACACCCTGTGTGGAATGATACAATTTTCAACAGCAACAGTACCGTCCTCGTTTGACGTGACCAATCTTCTCCGTTTGTCCCCAACTGTCTCTCTCCTCCCCCAACCCGCACCCCCAACTCCCCCCGAACCCTACCCCCTCCCTCCTCCCCTGCTCCGTAGGCTTTGAACTACCCACATCCCCAATCAGCAGAGTGCCTTTCGCCCGAACCTCACCCCGGAAGAGGAAGAAACAACAACTCTGAGCAACCTGTCTTCCCTTCCTTGTGGACCTGTTGTCTGGAGCGTGCACTAGCCCCGGCCCACCCCGCCACCCGAGTCCCCACCCCACCCAAAACACAACTGAGAAACAATGCGCCAGCACTTCCAGCGCACAGCCAATTATGGGATTCGAACAATATTAATCTGTAGGTCACCCCTGTGGTCAGAATGACAGCCCCT
Organism: Lissotriton helveticus; assembly: GCF_964261635.1. Classification (NCBI taxonomy): domain Eukaryota; kingdom Metazoa; phylum Chordata; class Amphibia; order Caudata; family Salamandridae; genus Lissotriton; species Lissotriton helveticus. The sequence goes on from NC_136061.1 coordinate 1,563,069,129, forward strand.
GCTTGGATTTCCAGGCCATCAAGGAAAGGCAGAAGGGGGATTAGGAGAGAGAGAAAGGTGAGGGGGAAAAAAGAGGAAAAAAGGGGTTGGTGGGGAGGATGGGGAAACATTTTGGCAATTATAATGAACAGGTTGGCTCTCCATCAGTGCCCCTCATGTATTATGCCCCTCTCCCCCATTGAAGACCAGCGGGTGGATCGCAGCCCCCACCAACAGCCGCATTTAACACAATACTTTACGGTTCATGTCGGCACAGTTCTGCAGGTTCTTCACTCTCCGTGGCCAGTCGCTCCGCGCAGGGTGTCCCATCTGGGGCTTGCGGACCGGAATCTCCAGGAGCGCTGACTCTGGCCGTCCAAATCCGATCTCCCCGCCGCCGACTCCGGAGATCCAGCCTGTGTGTCTCTCCAGCCCTCAGCCCCAGCTCCTTCACCCGTGCTTGATGACTCCCTGTCGAGCCAGTCCTGCACCTCCAATGGCGAGGTGAAGAATAAGGATTTGCCTCCCGTTATGACCTTGAGTCTAGCGGGAAAAAACATCATGTACTTGAGGCCTTTTTCTCTCAGCGCCGCCTTTACACCTGGAAAGGATCGCCTCTCACGCTGAACTTGAAGAGTGAAGTCCGGGAAAAAGCGGATGGTGACATTCTCGTACTGCAGGACCCCGGCCTGTCTGGCCACCTGTAAAATAGCGTCTCTGTCTCTGTAGTTAGGGATTTTTGCGATGATTGTCCTTGGCGGTGCCCCTGGTTTTGGCTTTGGGATGGGTGCCCGGTGTGCTCATTCTACCGTGAAGATGGTGGACAGATGTTTGGTCCAGAGATGATGAAGGATCAGATCCTCGACAAAGAGTTCCATGCTGGGCCCCTCCAAGCCTTCCGGCACCCCTACCAGGTGGATGTTGCTCCTTCGGGCCCTCCCTTCCTGCTCCTCCAGCCAGAGGGCCATCTGACGATGTTGATGTACCAGCACATCTACTCGCTGTTCCAGCTTCTTGGTGGAGGACTGTAGCTACGCGATGCCTGCCTCATTGGCCTTGGTCTTCTCCGACGTTTTATTTAGGTCCGCACGTAGGAGGTTGACTTCTATGGAGACCTTGTTTATTTTCGTTTCCAGGGTGGCGCCCAGCGTTTGAATAGCCACCATGATGCTGGTTAATGATGGCTCCTTCTGGTTGGACGGTTCCTCAGTCGGTCCCTCTGTCTGCGGCGTGCCCTTCTGCACTGTATATTTGTCGAGCTTGTTGGTTTGGGTGACCGTACCCTGCTTGGGCCTCATTGTTCCTGAGACTAGATCTCGTATCCTGGCCAACGGTGCATCCAGTCTCGGCCGGAAGTCAAAGTGGTGCCCGAGGCGGTGGTATGGATCCTGCACCTTTCCGCAACCCCGGTCTCTCATATGGAGAACTCGGGGGGCCCCTGCTGGTGTTTCGTGGGTTCTCGGGCCAATCACTCCCCTTCGCCCCTGGGGCCTCTACATCCTCTACGGCCCGCGGCTGCCACCACCCGGTGTCACCGTGGTACGCGGTCGCTCGCTGTCGCTGTCTGGTTCAGCGCAGTGTCCCTGTCTGGTCCCCACCGGCAGTCCTCATACGTGAATCTCGGGCCCTCCCCAAGGGGGTCCAACCGTTCTCCTCGACTGCCCAACTCTTGGGGGGTACGTCTCCACAGCCAGTCAGACCGCACGTTGTTACACCGTTGCACGTGGCGGGCCCTCTGGATAATGTTGAGCAATGCCCTTGGCCGGCAGGGTGTCGCCTACCTTTGCAGTGCCTGCCTTGAGGTGTCCCCCCCGGTTTCTGTAGGCCAGAGGCCGCTGTGTTAGGCCGTGTTTTTTGCTCCCGTCAGGCCCCACGCCCGGTGCCAGAGATGCAGGGACAGTCTCACCTTTGTCTCGTGGGCTCCCACCGTTGCTCGCGGGGGTATGCATGGGGGATATGCCCATAGGAGGATATCTGTCCGTGCCTCTGGGGCGGCCCAGTTATTACCGTCCTTCTGTTTATGCCTATTCCAGGCTTCCCCAAGTTTGCGTAGTCACCCTCCGGCCCCCACACCCGAGCTCCAAGGTGCAGGGTCAGCAGTAGTCACTCCCGTCTGCACCACGCCGCTCCCGCCAACTTTTTCTCCCCACCCCTGACCAGGCCGCGAAACCGGGGGCTCGCCTGCAACAGTGGCCAACCGCAATGCACCCTCGCTCCAGGCCAGCTCTCGGGTGATGGAGCCCAGGGCCGCAGCGCGGCAATGGAGCAACGGAGCAACGGAGCGCGGCCGGGACTAGACCGCCGGGTGCAGCTTAGGAAGGGCTGTGCAGCGCTGAAGCCGGGTCGCGGGATCCATCGGATTTATGCCGGATCTTAGAGGGTGGAGGACTCGGTGAAATGGAGCCCTCAGGTTAGGCGGCCATCTTAGCCGGCGCCTAGCCACCCCCCTGTTACTTGCTTTTTGATGATAAATGTATATTTATTTTTTGATTGTACTTCTTTTTGCAGGTGAGTTTTCTGTTTTACTGTGCAGCTTTTTCCTTATAAATGTGGCCTTTGCGAATTTGGATTTAGCACTTTATTTTTAAAGGAAATCTGTTTTGGGGTCTAATAAATCAATATTTTTAAATTTGATTTCCTTTTTTTTCGAGTTTCCAGGAGTGTTTCTTTTTTGAAACCCTTTTTTGATTTTTTTATGGTTCCTAGATACTTTGGACTTCCTTCGATCAATCTCTATTGGTTTGGTTATATTTTTGCATTTTTTTGAAAAATATTGTTTCAGTCTTTATTGAATCATAATTGTTTGACTGCATGGATATAGAGGAGAATCTGCTGCTACAGAACAGAATATTGAATGTATTTGTTTTTGGTGGAAAATGTTTTATTTGATCATTTATGTAAGTGTTATGTGATTGTTATTTGGTAGTGTGTATTGTATGTGTTGTAAATATTGTACACAATGTATTGAGTTTGTTGTATGATATTTTGGTTGTTGAGGTTTAGATTTTTGATATAAATGATGTATGTATTATCCTATTATATCAGTCTTATTTAAAAGTTTTTGTAATGTTTTGACTGATGTAATAAAACATGTTTATTATTTATATGAAAAATGATTTTTAATGTTGGCAATGATTATGCTATACTTTGTGGGGAGTTTTGTAGGTTAGTATCTATTTTAGAATATACTTTTGACTATCATTTCTAAGTAATCTTCTCCTTTGTTGTTTATGAAGAGTTTTACATTAAATTGTGGCATGTTCTACATTATTTTGGTTTGGTTGCTAAATGTAGGTGCAAATTGGGCTACAGATTGGTCCATTTATAGTTGTTGGTAACTTTGCTCTTTTTGTAGGATTTCTATAAATTTAGAAAGATCAGGTTGGATTCTGCCTATTGTAGATTGGAAGGCATTGCGTCATCTTTCCACTGAGTCGTTTGCCTTTGCTTCCTGTTCCAAGTTGCTGTCATAGTCATTCCACCATGCTTTTTAGAATTTGGGTTGGCGCCTCTGTCTAAAGTGATGTAGTCTGCCAACCTAAGGATCCATTAGGGGACTTTGATTGTGTTCAGTTTGTTGGTAGCAAGGGTTCTCTATTAGTAAATTGTAGTGGTTAGCTACCTCTTTGAGAGGACTATAGGCTAGTGTAAAACACAAATGGAGGTGCATCAAACAAGCAATTTTCAATCAAAAGAGTCCATTTTGAGACTCAAAATATTCTATGTCTTCTTTATTTTGCTTGTATAGAAAGGAAACAAAACTTCAGACGTTATAGCAAAACAGCCAACATGTTTCATTCATTACATGTGAACTTCTTCTAATTTCTTGATTCTACCTTCCACAATGAAAAAATCCTTTTGCATATGTGGACAGGATCCTTATCACCTATTGAACCCATATTTCGTTGTAATTCTGGCCAGTCCGCCCTTATGACTGACACCTGATGGCATAATATACATGTAATATATAACCTCAAACGTAAAGAGCAGAGCTAAAGAGAAAATAATAAATAATATACAAAAATATGGAGGGAACGCATAAATTAAAAGAAAAAAGAAAACATTTAAAAAAGTGAATCTAACGACATTCATATTGCTGGCCTCCTCCCACCAATGTCATAATTTTATCGCTATTGCACAAGAAATCACAGCTCTACATCATGGGCATGCAACAACTAACAAGATACCTTGACTTACAGCGTGGGATCTACATATGCCCATGCATTACATAAAGATTAAACCTAACAGATTAAATCAAGTAAATCCAATGTATATGCACGTTGTGGGTCTCACCCCGCAGCGGCATTAATTTGTCGATATAATGCTGGAAATCACTTCTTCACATCACAGACATTTAACAAATACCAGTTTACCTCAACTTGCAGCATGGAGTCTACATTCACCCAGTTCATTCCAAGGCCCATCCTATTCCATATGGCTAATGGGTCATGACCAAAACATCGTTAACAACATATCATACTTTCATAGCATGTTCACATACAGAATTCAGCTAGAGTTTGAGTCAAAAAAACATATTAGATGGTGAACAGTGGTATATCGTCTTCTTATGTGACCTACAATAAAGTGTCCATGTGTTTTGAGACACGTCCACTTAGTGGTAAGTGTGAGAACTTTCATCAATCAAATACTGCGTGCCACAAAAGTGACCAGCTTGCAACATTGTATCTTTATAATGATGTTCACATTAATACAGCATACCATCCATGAAAATCTGCCAAAACAAGCAGTTTGCAACATGGAATGTTTTTAATAGTTTTCAGATTGGTACACATAATATTCATGAGTACCCGGATACCGTGCATCAAGGTGATAAAGTTAATTTGTCTGATCGAATATCATAACCTGATCAGGGTTATAAGGTGCAGTATATCCCAACCTCCTCACGCATAACAACATTAAATAATTGGAAACAGTATGCCACCATTTAACTCAGCTTATAATACAGTCTCTGAATATTCTGATACCCCATTTAAGTCGCTCACTTAAAGGTAAGGCACAGTCTGCCAACCTAAGTATCCATTAGGGGGTTTAGTTTGTGTTTATTTTGTGGATAGAAAGAACTTTCTATTAGTAAATTGTAGTGGTTAGCTACCTCATTAAAAGGGGCATTGACTAGTGCTTTCATTTCTTTTATATCAAAGGCAAATTGACTGTTTGCCGCTTATTTCACAAAAAGGGCCTCATTACAATGGTGGTTGAACCACCATTGTCAGCTTGTCGGTGGCAGTCCCACTGCCATCGGAGCCTGCACTACCGCCTGCCCAATTATGATAGCTGATTCTTGTCGATCAGACAGACCGACAGTCATGGATCCGACGGGCTCAGTGCAGTGTTTTAACTTTTAAAGGTCCTGGCAGTGAAAAATCCCTGAATTCATTTTTCACTACAGTGATGCCTACTTCTCTCATAGGATAACATTGGGTTACAGTTAAGTTTGGTCTGTAATGAATTGTAATTTAAAAGCCTATCAATAGACTTCAATTCATAATTCTGAAAATGCCACTTTTAGAAAGTTGGTGTTTTCGAGTACCACCCATTAGGTGCTTGCATTCTGTATCCTTGGTCCCATGACTAGGTGCCGCTCGTTTAGAGGTTTCTTGTTTTGAAAGTTCTGCCCTTCGCTACAGGAGTAGCTGCCAGGACCCTCTACAGCCTTTGTTTCCAGCGTGAGGAAGAGACCAACTCCGTGGCCGCAGAGGAGGTGAGAGGCGCGGCCCCCGGGACTGCGAGGACCAGCATTCACCACCAACAGCTGGGTCCTCTTCCCGCGTGAGCCGCGCCCCCTCCCAGTGCCACACCTCCTGCAAATTCCTCTTTACCTCTTGCGGCCCCCGCTACGCGGGTGCCGCTCGTTTAGAGGTTTCTTGTTTTGAAAGTTCTGCCCTTCACTACAGGAGTAGCTGCCAGGACCCTCTACAGCCTTTGTTTCCAGCGTGAGGAAGAGACCAACTCCGTGGCCGCAGAGGAGGTGAGAGGCGCGGCCCCCGGGACTGCGAGGACCAGCATTCACCACCAACAGCTGGGTCCTCTTCCCGCATGAGCCGCACCCCCTCCCAGTGCCACGCCTCCTCTTCTCCAAATCGAATTTAAGTGAGCCCAATAACGCGCACCGCGGGACGCGCGCGGGTCGTAGCCCGGGGGGAAGCCTGGGCCAAGGGTGGGCCCGTCCTAGCCCGTCACAGACCGGAGAAGACTGGGCTGGGCCCACCCCCCTAAGACCCAACACAAGGTAAATCCCTGACTAGTAAGTAGTCCAGCGTTCTGACATCTTCCATGTTCTTAATATAAGCTCAGTACAATCATTCACCTGATCGGATCAACTATATATAATGACCACCAGAGGCTCCAGAAGTAAAACTTTAAAACAAAATATGTCAAGTACTGTAGGCCCCATCGATCAATTCATCACCAAAGTGAACCAAACTATCGATCAAACCGTAATGATGATAGATCGGCGAGTTTCCTACGAACTAGATCAAGCAAGACGCTCATCAATGGGCATGCTGGCACAAGCATGAACTCCTAATGTCTTACCACAAAACAGCATCAATTTGGAAACAAACGCGGACATACATGCTATACCGAACATCGTCGACTTATCAGTATCCTCACAATTGTCAGACTCACAATTGACCCAGGGTCTCGAGCAGACCCCTGATATTTTTGCAAGTCCGCAGCTAACAATAAATGAACCCACTCAGAGTGAAATAAGAGGGATCAGGGAAGGAGCAATCCCTAAACTTCCGCATCATAAAGAAACCTATTCAAAAAATCTTACGAACACAGCTGCAACAAATTTAGATTCTGACCCATTTCTCAAACCAAGTGACCTAAACAATGATCAAAACCAAAATAATAGTAAGCTTGTTGCAGTTACAGAATCTAACAGTAACACTAATTTTGATGTACTTATCGTCGAAGATCATAACGACAGAGTTAATTCTAAACATACCCACAAAAAAACTGTGGCTCCCCTTCCAACAAGAAACGTTAACAATGTCAAGACACAATCATCACTATTAAAAGAAATAGCTGAAATAGTTAAATATCAGCTGCAACCTATCCAAAAAAGCTTAGAAATTATAGAGAAGCAAGTAGCCATACTAGTTGCTACTTCAAAAACAACTTCAAATCTAAGAAATAAAGAACATCTAAACCCGCCTGGATCTAATGTCATTCCAGGCAATGCAAAGCCTATACACCAACCAGTCCAACCAGCTACCGACACGGTCATAACAAATATTACAATCGCAAAACCAGTGAAAAAACCAAATAATTTAATTCCCTCATTAAATACTAAGACTCCTCAAGTAACCCTCAATACAGCTCCGGCCTCACAAAATAAACCATTGGTAAATGTTCACCCTGCAAACGGCCCTGCAACAAATGCTCTCGTAGCAAATACCCCTTTCATACCACTTCCATCTAACACCCCTCGTCATGAACAGACACAAAGGCAAACTAATAAACCAGACCGATCAAACAAAAGATGGCCCAAATCAGTAAATCTCCCACCGGAAGCAGCACCGTTTATAGTCATTCTAACAGGGGTCCCAGAACTAAGCAACGACACAGATGAACCAACCTGGTCCTTACTAAACAAAACCCGCCACTGGCTGAACAATAACAGACCTAACCATCAAAATAACGTCACTAGAATTACTACAGCGAGAAGGGCCTCATGGATAGGCCACCAACCAAAAACAATTCCCGGTGATTGTATAATTGTTAATCTTGAAAATCCTCGCGCCGTGGACTATATATGTTCATGGGATTCATCGGGAAACAACAGAGGAATAAAAGTAAAACGTCTATCCTTTTTCTATCCTCAACAAGGCCATCGTTTTGAGGACCCCAATTGGCCCCCAAACTGGTCCTGGAACCAGTCTGATCACGAACAAAGAAGCGGAAACCAGGGATATTGGGGCCATGGAAACAATCAAAGGAGCTGGTATCAGGGAGAATGGGGGATCGATTATAAAGACCGAGGTGATTGGAATCACTACGGTAGGAGGTCTCACCAACTCCCTCATAGGGAACCATGGTCTGGAATACCAACTTTTAACAGCTACAGCTGCTTAGACATGGTCGATTGACCATCCTCACAGAATCACTCTACGACCTCTCTGTCTAATAACAAAGTTCACTCAAAAACGTCAGCCGCACACCCTAGGAGCAAGTTATCCAACAAAACTCCTTCTATTCCAAAAACTAGGCCACATAAACCAATAGTAACGACAAAATCTCAAACGACGTTAAAACAGACTCAAGAATATCAATGCCTTTTTAAGGCTAGTATTAGCCCCTTGACTCTGTTGCAAACTGCCCCAAATGAGCAGTTACATGCGCCAAACTTGAACTTGGAATCTTCCTTTACTCAATCGGAAGAAGAAATTACTGTCCAGTCAACGCCACCTGTCGATAGCAGTAAAAATGTCGCCAGGAAAATGTTATTCTGGAACGTGGCGGGACTAGCAACTAAACACTTTGAAAAAAGTTTTCTAGAACTGATCGATTCGAACGACATTATTTTTCTTCAGGAGACCTGGCTCAATGACCCAATCCATCTCGTGGGATACAGAACATACTTCTCCCAAGTAATAAGGTCAAACTCAGGGAGAAGCAAAGGAGGCTTAATTACATACATCTCCAACCTCTGGTCGTGTCGTGAAATAACACCTGTACTACTCCATCAGAATTATCAGATCATCAACATCCAAGGAATCAATCAAGAGGTTTATACCTTTATAAACTTCTATAATAATATGACCCCAATGGAGTTGTCTAAGGTTTTAAACGAAGTTTCTGTGGAGATTAATGACCTAAAAACAAAACACGCCAAAGTCACACATACAATAATCTGGGGAGGAGACTTCAACCTTCACATATGTAATAAAAGTGACACCTCTATTTGTGGGATCATAGACGAACATGGAAATTCCTTAACTCACTTTACCCACACTGTCGAAGGTATTAAATTGCAGGCTATTATGTCCGAATTAGATATTGGGTTCGCGAACATGATAAAAATGCCTACAACCCAATTCACCTCAACTTTCCACGGAAGAGGCTTTGAAACTCTAATAGACTATATCCTGGTATCTATCAACAAAGCCACACGTATAAAGTCCTTCGAAGTGGACAAAAATGCACTTATCGACCATTTCCCACTTAGACTAACGTACTTAGAACCAGATCTTCGAAAGAAAACAGATAAGGCCTATCCTGGTTTGCTACATCAGGAAGCATTAATACTGGACAGATTGAACAGATACACCCTTAAATGGGGCAAAGTAGATCAAGAAACCATTAGTGCGAGAATAATTAAAACATGCAGTAATGAAATTGACAAATGTTTAGACCCCTCCACAACTTCTACAGAGATCATGAACAGCTATAACGTAATAGAGAAAACCATAAGCAACAAATTAACCAGGCCTAACAAACAAAATAATACCTCAAAAAAAGACTGGTTTAATACAAAATGTACAAAAACCTATTCTGATTTAAAGAAAGCCCTAACAAAAAAACAAAGAAACAGAGAAAAGGTAATTAAATTGAGGAAGACTTATACGCAGGCAATCAAACAAAGAAAAGAGGAGATACGAGCTAACCTCTGGACCCAACTTCTAAAAAGTAGTACCCTAAAAGACAGTACATTATTCTGGGAAACAGTTAAAACCCCCTTTTTAACAGACAACAACGATGGTCCCTTTTTGGACGTCGCCATAAACGCGGAGGATTGGGTGCAATATTTCTCAGGGGTTTTCGGAGAGGTCAAACTCAGAGACTCAACCTCCCCGGCTCCTCTTCCACCGGTGAAATACCCAATAGAAATACACTTCACAATCAACGAAACAATGAAAGCAATAAAGACAGCCAAAATTGGCAAAGCACCAGGACCAGACTCTGTTCCCATGGACTTCTACAAATTTCTACCAGATCTTTGGTCTCCCCTTTTAACCAAAGTGTTAAATGCAGCAAAGGATACTGATCTTCCTGACTCTTGGTCATCATCGATTTTGTTCCCTATTTTTAAGAAAGGCAACAGAGACTGTCCCTCCTGCTATCGCCCCATTTCCCTCCTGGATTCGGTCGGGAAGATGGCAGGGCGCATACTTCTTGACCGACTCCAGGAGTGGTCAAAAGAACAAGGGGTACTTTCAGACCTGCAATATGGGTTTAAGGCGGGACTGAGTACTGTGGACCAAGTTCTGAATCTAACACTACTGGCTGGAAAATACGTAACAGCAAAAAAGTCTTGCCTACACATGGTATATGTCGACCTCACAGCAGCTTTTGACTGTGTGGAACATTCAAAGCTCTGGTCAATAATGCTGCAAATGGGGATTGAATCTCCCATAGTAGACTTTCTCCGAGAGTTGTACACCGGAGCTACGGGAAAGGTTAGATTTGGGACAGCAGGACAACTAACTAACAGCTTTCCAATTCAGAAGGGGGTCAGACAAGGGTGCGTGCTGGCCCCTTTCTTATTTACGCTCTATACTAATGGTCTTGAGGCAGCAATGTTAAAGGATGTTAAAGATCTCCCAGAAGCCGGTCGTCGGCAGATTCCAGCATTATTATATGCCGACGACTCGGTAATTCTTGCTCGAACACCAGTCCAGCTTCAGCGGGCTCTAAACAACTACTGCACTTTTATGACCAGTTTAAATTTAAAAGTCAATATAAAGAAAACTTACGTAATGCACGCCGGCACCAAAGGGAAAAAAGTGAAGAAAATCTACGTGGATAACCTGCCCCTTGAAAGAACCAACACGTACCCTTATCTTGGCATTACTATTGACGATGCGTTTAACTGGAAAGCAGCAATTAATTCCCGAAAGCTAGCCCTAATAAGAACAGTTGGCGCCCTAAAAGCCTTTTCTCTTCGTTTGGGAAGAAGACCCCCGAATGAGATGATTAAGATATATAATGCAAAATGCATTAGTACAGCCACCTTCGGAGCAGGAGTCTGGGGAACAACAAATGTTGAACAACTACAAAAAGTTGAAAATTCCTTTTTAAAATTCCTACTAGCTGTTCCAAAAAGTGCCACCACATTTGGATGTCATCTCGAACTTGGGGTAGATCACATAACCGACATCATTAAGATCCAGCCTATCATGTTATGGCGCAGAATATGGGCAACGGATGAATGCCAGCTCACAAGAACAATAATACAGGACTGCATGAAATTAGAGAACATGACAAAGATAAAATGGCTGGTTTATGTAAAATCCTTTTTCACTGATATTGGCCTCCCAAGATTTTTTGAAGACCCACCGTCAGTAACAGACATATCAGAAAAAGAACTAAAATCACTTTGTCTGTCGCATCTATCTCAACTACGGATGTTGAGCGAAATAGGAAAGCCATCAGTTCAACAATGCCTACTAATACAGCTGGCTCCAACTATCCAACCGTATTTGCAGTATGATCTATCACAATTTGAAAAACTTCTTCTCACTCGTTTCAGGTTTAATTTATATCATTACATGTTTTTGTTTCCCATCCAGAATGTCTGGACTCATAACATTTCAGCATGTCCCTGCGACCTAATGTCGCCACAGTCTACAATTCATGTCCTTTTCTTCTGCAAATTTTATACGCCATTACGCAGGAGGTGGATATTACCACTACTAAAAGTTATGAACATTCGTAGATGTCGCCCTGCCTATCTGGCGTTGCAATTTCTGGAAAATAACTTAATGACAAAATCTGTGGCACAGTATCTAAAACTATGCATTAGGCACCGTATGAACTTATAAAAAATATGAATGAGTTTTCTTTTTTCTCTCGTTTAAAATGTATTTTTAAATAATACTGTCTTGGTATAGAATGAATAATAGTTTTAAATATTTACTGTGTTTTTTGTTTTTTTGTACTTTTATGGCTTTTCAAATGGAAAACCGAATAAAGATGATTTGATTTGACTAGGTGTAGCTGGCAGTTGGGGTTTGTGTATAACTCCGAGACAGTGAGACAAAGGGGGAATAGGTGTTGGCGGCTGGGCCATTTCTGACTTGATAGGGGGGCAGAGCTGTCACCAACCACATTTGCACATTACAGAGACTCAGCCTCAACAAACTCAAAAAGGGTTTCACACCAGTCTATTGAGCCCCAGACAGGCCAGGCAGGTCTGCGGGAAATTATAAACACCTCTGTGTGTGGAAAACTCTAGAAACTTCTCCTACTTCAAATCTAGCATCAAGTTTAACTAATGGATCCTCTGACCCAACTCTTCAGTACATCCCTGTACCTGTGGATATTATGGAAGAACGACGCCCTGCTGCCCTGCTGCTTGAGACCTGCAGTGCTTGCTGAGAAGTAAGACTGAACCTGCACCCATTATCCCAGGCTGAAGTGACTTCATGGGTCAGCTGACCGACCTCTTATTCTGAGCTACAGGGATACAACAGGCTGCAGAGGATTCCCTGCAACTGTCCAGCTAACCTATTGTACTGGACCTGCCTGGGCCTGTAACTGGACCTCCCTAAGTGCCTGCTGGCCTCTGATGGAGTGTGTTCCTGATCCCCAAGACATGCCCCTAAGGCCGGGACACATGATGTGGCATCAGCAGAGCTCGTTCTAGAAGAAAAGGGGAAATCCTGTCTTTTTTGGGTATCTTCACAACCCCGAACAAGACATTTGCACCAGATCTTGCTGCCCACACCGTCTGCCAATGCAAAGCTCCTGTGAACTCAAACTTTGCCCTGCACAACAGCTAGAGATGACCATCAATGCGAGATGTGCATTTTGACAGCCTGTGACAACCAATGCAAATCTCCAATAATAACAATCTGCAACGCCAGACAGAATCTTTGCACTACAGTGATGACAGTCCACGACACCCGACCTGCTGTTTACCCCTCAGTGATGGCTATCCACAGAGCGCTCTCTGCTCCTCATGGCCCACTCCACCGCAAACTGAACTCTTTGCACTAGACTTTCAAAGGTAACTCTTTCAGCAGGGCTAACCTGGTGCATGTATCTAGCCTTCAATCTATTATGGTTGGCCTGAACTTATGACTTTCACTTGGCCTTGCACAACCATATAGCCGCAAATGGTGCTTTGTCTTTTTTGGTGCAATAGTTACCTTAAATATTTAATGTTGCATATCGCTGGCTCTACTGCTTGGATTTTTGTTGTTTTGGTAACAAATAATGTATCACATTTTAATCTATTTTTCTAAATTGGTGTGGGATTTTTCTTGTATTTTCATTTAATTACTGTTTGAAGTGCTGCATTACACATTGCCTCTAAATTAAGCTTGACTGCACAGGTTAAATTGGAGCTTGCTTATGTTCCACCCTGACAAGAACTGCTACGTGATGGCTAATTGTGTAGGGGTTGGGCAAAACTTTCATTTTACTAGCAAAACTTGAAAGCATTTGCAGACTGCATGCTTTGGGAAGGATGCAGAACTTTGTAATTTTTGCTCAACTATTAAAATACACAAAAAATTTCTGCAAAAAATAAAGTTTATTTGATGATTTTTTACTAAAACCAGTTTCAGAGATAATTCTCCCTGTAAAATGGTGTATTCATGGAACCTTTTCTCCATGAATCATATTGTGGCAGGATTGTGTAAACCTGTGTAAACTTGGAAAAGTTTCCAAAGTAAAAAAAATAATCAATAAGGTTAGGTGTTGTTGTCATCGACGAGGTGTGGGTGCATTGAGAAGGAAGTTGCTAAATCTGGGTTGCCTGCAGCCCTCAGGGTAACGGATAAGCTATTTTCATTGTATGCTCCTGTGTACACATTGAAATATGCTTTGTGCAGAAGTTACTAATTGCACATATTGTTCTGCAACACTTTTATCACACTTTCTACTCACATTAACTGAGAAAACATCTTTAGGAGTTGCATTGCAACATAGTGTGAATAAGCTTACAAGCTGCCCACCTCTAGGGCCACATTTATGAGAAGTGGCGCATCGCTGCGTGAAAGCAGCGATGCACCTATTCTCAGTGTGTCCTCCTTGTGACACCTAGGATGCGCCATATTTAAAGTATCATGTTGCAAGGAGTTACAGCTACGTCAGTATTACTGACTTATCTGTAGGTGCAAAAGTGGTGCATTGATGGAGTTGTGTCGGAAGTGTGATGTACTCTAGCAATGTTCCTTTCACATGGGAAAGCCCTATGTGAAAGGGGCAGCGTCACCCTTACGCCTGCCATGAGGTGGGCTTGAGGTTTTCAAGCATTGGCGTCATAGAAGTGGCGTAGTGAAATCTTATAGATTTCACTGCGCCACTCCTACGACCCTTTCTTACGGTGGAACGCGCACCCTGCATTCATTATACCTGATGCAGGTATAATATAGAGCAGGGATTTATGAAGTGACACATCTGCTTAGATGCGTCACTTTGTAAATATGGCGCAACATAATGCATTATTTACGCTGCTGCTGCATCGCTAAAAGTGACTCGACGGCAGCGCAAAAGTGACAAAGGCCTTCATATATACGGGCCCTTGTTTTTTGAATTTGCATGCTGTAGAAAACTGTTCCTTAAATCCTGATATTCAGGGGTGTACTGCGGGCCTGTGCAGCCCTCGCAGCACAGAAGATCCTCCGTCCTTCAGTGGGGCATCATTTAGCCCAAGGTATGTGAATATCTGTGATAGGCCTTTCACCACATTCTGCAAGAGGGACCCATCCTTTTGCGTTACAACACTGCTGATATAAATTTCAGGGGCATATTCTCAAGGAGTTATCGCCTGGTTAATGGCACTTTATCACAGCCAAAGTGGCAATAAATACATCGCCCTATTCACAAGCTGGTGCAAGCAGCCCATATCACCAGTTAACCTGCGATAGCAGCCACAAACATTATCGCCACAGATGACCCCCACAACTATCATTAATGAGATGCAGAGTAGGTGTTCCCGTGCCAAAAGCAGCGACAACACCACTCCGCAACATTCTCAACGACCAGCCAGATTGGCGATGAGAACCCAAAACAGGCGATAAGGCATGTTAGCAGCAGGAAACTAACACCTGCACTGTCCTGGTGTAAAGTCGGACAACAGCCTGCACCAGCAAAGGGAGCCAAGGCCAGAGCCACACATGAAGGGCAACAGATGCCATGGAGCCACTGACCATGCAGATGGGAGCCCCAACAGGGCCACAACACCCACCACCACCCCTCAGGGCCCCCCCGGAGCAACACTGAGGCAGCACAGACAAAGACAGCGACCCGCAGAAAACGCACCAACTTCACAGACCCAACAACAGAGAATGTCATTGCCCACCACAGGCTCAAAGGGACAACCATCCTCTGCATCCTGACAACCATTGCCCACAGGCTGACGGTACCAACACAGCGGACAACCAACATCCCACCTCAGACAAAGCTGCTGGCTGTGTTGCACCTGTTGGCCCCTGGTACCCTCCAACCAACAACCGCCTGAGTCGAAGGAGTCTCACAGACATTCCAATCAAAGTCCCTTACAACGGTCACCATCAGCTTGGCTACACACTGTCTATACTTCCCCCACACTGCGCAGGGACATCTGGAGACCGAGAAAGGCATCTACACCAGAGCTGGCAACCCGCACATGTTATGGGCCAATTGACTGCACACATGTCCTACTTGTGCCCCAGGCAACACTGCACACAATAACTGCAACAGAAAGCACACGCATTCCATCAATGTACAGGCAATAGTGGACCACCTGGAAATCTCTACCAATTCGATGCCAACCACCCAGGCAGTGTGCATGATTGCCACATCTTCCGACAGTCTATCATCAACCAGCGTTACCAGGATGGCACCTATGGAACAGCACTGCTCGTTGGCAAGTACCAAATAAACACACCACACACCTCAACTCCACAATCATGCAACGCACCCCACTGGGAATGCACATGCTACAAACTCACATACAACATACCAAACAACATGCCCACCCATCTGACACGACAGCACAACTCACTGTGGGAACCTGGACCAGCCATGTACAGAAGCTATCAATGGCATGGCACCTCAGGACACAACAGCAGATTGTAGGGAGATGTGGGGACCAGGGATGTACAAAGGAGGCAAGTGTCCGATGAATAAGAATGTTCACAATGCCAAGTGTGGTGTGGATGTAATGGCAAGACTGAAGTATGCAGAACACACACGTATCCGTGTCAACATACACTGCTGGTGTATGGGGTGTAGTGGATAGTGGACGCAACCATGTGGGGAGGATCTTGGAACTGTAGCATGTTACTTCCCCCCTGTAGGCGTGAACGGAGTGTGCTGGCCCGGCGTACACCAGGACAGCATAGGGGTGTGACTAAAAGGCACGTGACTCTGGGCGTGGTCCTCTTCCAGAATGCCCAACGTGTCTGCCAGGGTGGCACCTCTCACCCTGCCACGAGGCTGATGCTGTGAGCGGGGTAGCATACAATCCTGTGCGCCTGCTGCACCCCGGAACGCTGGTCCCCGAACCAGTCTTGCCCGCACCTGCGCACCCAGGGTTCAATGCCCACCTGCAGACACCGGCGTGTATCGAAGAGGGCCCACCACGTGCCGGTGCACTCTCCAAGTCAGAGGCTCGCAGCCCTGGCAGCCTCCTCAGACCATCACAGCCTCTGCGCCACACAGGCCAGCAATACTCCTTTCTTATTGATGTACTCTACCTGCATACACAGCGGGCTTGTAGGTCAAACATTTAGAACTGAGTCTTGATTGCAGCATGGCAGAAGACGATGTTTATGGCTGCCTTGATGTCACTATACTCTCTTCAATGCGGTGCCACCAAGTCTGTGCATAGCATTCTAAGAACATGTGTCTGTGGGCACACGCGGACTACTGACCCCGGGCCACACAGCGCTCGGAAAGGACACACATGTTGAACTGAGTTGTGAAATTTAAATGGCCGAGTACATATCATTGCATTAAAGGAGAGGTGTAAGAGGATGACACGTTTTATTCTGGAGGACAAAAGGATCATCATTACGGAGGTGATCGAACACGACCAACAACAGCCCTGGTGTCACTAACTCTGTGCAGCACGAGCCAACGACATGTGGCTGTGGGCCCCTGCTGACCGCTGCCTCCGGCCTACACTGTGGTCAAGTAGGTCACACATTTGGGACTAAGTCTTGATTTAGCAGTGGCGGAGTTCATATCATTGTACCGGCATCATCGCAGACTGCATCCCCTCTCAGCCCTGGTGCCACTAAGTTTTTCCCCGTCATTCTTGGACACTCTCTGGTAGAAATACGGTGGCGTCTGAGTCAATGGACTGGGGGTTGTCTTCATCCTCATGTAGCTGATACCGAAATGTTGGTGGAAACGAGGCTGTAGCATTCCACTCCTCCATTTGCTGCTTCCGGATGGCTTATGCCCTCTGCATCATGCCCTGGAGGACACCTTCCACTGTCCCCCGCAACCCTCTGCCACATTCATCTTGGACATCGATGAGGACCCGCTCAGTCCGCGTGGATCTGCCACAGTGCACCACAAGGCCTCAACCTGTGGCGGGGTGCCCGTGCTGGCCGCTCTGCACCGAGTCCACTAACTCTGTGCAGCTAAAGTCAGAGACCCTGTCTTATGAGATATAGGATGGCCTCTGAGACGATGGCCTTGGGTCATCAACACCATGTATCTGTGGCCCTGCGCTGTCCACTGCATCCAGCCTCAACTGTGGTACACCAGGGCTCACACATCAAATCATGTTCTGACCGGTCCAGAGTTTGCATCACCGCAGGAGGCACACGCCACCACCGCCAGGGCCACCTCCAACCGCCAACTACCAGTGTCAAAATGGTCGTACTGGCAGACTAACAGAGCTGCTCACACCTGTTGTGGATACCATCATCTGCCTGATACCCTGCTTAGCACTCCAGGTGCCACTAACTCAGTGCACCACAAGTCATCGTCCATTTCTGTTTTGGTTATGTGCTGTGGCGAGCTCACGCAGCAATGTCACCTCAGGCAGTGTAGTAGACCTGGGACGATGATGGGTAAGACGATGCAGGTGTGACTCCCCCCACTACAGCTGCATCAGGAATATCCCGAAGGGACCCAATCCTAGACATTTCATTCACATGAGCACACTCAGCTCTAGTGCCCCAACCTCAGTGCACTGCAACTCACGGACACTTCTGTTTGCTCATTGGGTGACCTCTGTACTTGCTCCGGCTACCACCATAAAGCACCGCTGTTGACTCTGTAATGATGGTGTTTACTGTTTCTGTCTTAATAGTGTTCACTGTTGTATTTGTTGCCAGCACCATCCACTCTGTGATGGCTGGCTTACACTCACCCCACACACATCCAGCACAGGCGTCACTGTACATGTGGCCCTGCCAATAAAGGGGCCGGGCGCATGAGCCCGTAGCCAGTTCTACAAAAAGCCTGCGTGTGTCCGTGTGGTCATGATGTGTGCATGAGGGCCCCAGGCCCTACAACATTACATTGTGCTGTGTACAGTGGACGCAGCCATGGGCCATCGTATGGAGGTCCAGTGTGGGTGTGTGAATGGTAATTCCGGGGCTCGGCGTGGTTCAGTACAGGAAATGTGCAGATGCATGTGTCTCTGTTGCAGTGTGGGTCTCCTTTGTCGGGTGCAGGTTTGCCCTGATGGGAGTTGGACCCCCATAAGTAATGTAATTCGGCTTCCATGAGCCCTGACCCCACCGTCGGTGTCGAAGGTATGGTGGTCCTCTCCAGCATCACTGATGGGTTGTCTGGTCTGTTCTGCTGGGGGTGTTTGTCCCTTTGCAATGTGAAGGGGAGATGCATGTTGAAATTGTGTTGACATGTATGTTTGCGCATTGCTCTTGTTGACATGCAGACTGTATGACAATGTACATTGTGACTGCTTGGGCGGTGCTGCCAATTTGATGCGGGACAGTGAACTTTTGGACTGCATTACGGATGTGAGGTTGTACACGTACATATGAATCTAACGGTCTCTTGCTCTGTTCAATGTGTTTGGCCTGTTTCTGCACATGAGCGGACCCAGTTGTGTCCCCTGTTCTGCAGTGTCGGCGTTGCACTTTGTACCACATTGTCGTGGGATGTGCTGTGATTGCTATGTGTGTGTGCTGCAGTGTGCCACAGGGATCAGGGACATGATCCAGGGTCATTGTGGGTGTGCAGTATGCTACACATCGTTGTGCATGTGGGTCATTGTGCCCTCTCCCCCGTCCCCAGTCCCTGGTCCTTACTCACCCTGTTGATGTTGTGTCAGGTGCTATCAAGCTGTGTCTGGGCTCCCAACTCCTTGCTCCGTCTCCACACTGATGACTGTGGCCTCCATTTCCTCCAGCTCCTCCTGTGGCGCAGGACTCGCACCTCCTGTCGCTGTTGCTGCCTTCTTGTTGGCAGCGGGTTTGTGCTTGGTGTGGCTTTTCACATTATGTCAGTGCCTCTTGCCCTCCTCGACACTCCGACTGCATTCACGTTAGTCTCAGTGTGGGTCTGTTGATGGTAGTGTTCTGTCACCTCTGTGACTCTGACCTGGTTTTGCTGCCAACTGCACCCCCTCTTCCTCTTCCTTTTCTCCTTGGCCTTCCCCGACCCCGAGGTTCCTTGCTGGTGGTCTGTGGGGCTTGTGGGGTTTGTGTTGGCCTCTGCACTTGGTCCGGATGCATCCATGGTGCTACACAGTTTAAATTGTTTTTGGTGTCTTCTTTTTGTTGCTTTTATAGTGCATTTTCCCGCCTGACACGTGGGATTTGCAGGCCTGTCCCCGGTTTTCGCTGCTTTTTGTATCGCTGTTGGCCTCATCGCAACTTTTTTTGTGTTGTCATTTCGCATTTTTGCGGCGTCTCGCAGTCTTTATCTCTGACATTTGATGCGTTGTCGTGGGCCTATCGCAGTGTACCTCCGGGTTGTGACTACTGAGTTAACACAAAGTTGTTTTCCCGCAATAGACTGCGATGTGAAGAGTTGCGTTAAGCTACTTTTGCAGTCATTATCACACGTTCTTGAGAATATGCCCCTCAGTATTAAGCCTAAATTTTGGAAAAAATATCTGTTTCTCTTACCGCCATATGTATCATCAAACTATTTTGCATTTCCTAAATAGCGAATTTTAAGGAATCGCTATTTAGGAAATGCAAAATGGTATGTATGTACAAAATCGCTTTTCAATAGCGATTCCTTAGCATTCCTAATTTGCGATTAGCAATTTGCTAATCGCAAATTACCCATTCATTTCCATGGGCCAGGAGGCCCATAGGAATGAAAGTGCAATTTGCATTAGCAATTAGCTAATTGCAAATAAGGAATTTTTTCAAGGGTGCAGGGGTGTCTCAAGAACACCCTGCTGCACCCCTGAAAAAGACATTTGGGGGCATATGGCGCACATACATGCCCTAAGGGCATGTATGGGCGTCATATGGCACCTGTGTTTTTTTGTAAAAAAGCTTTTTGAAAAGAATTCGCAAATTACCACCAACTAGAAGTTGGTGGTAATTTGAGAATCCTCAATGGCATTTTTTGCATATTTTTTGTTTGATACATTGCATTTAAGGAATCGCAAAATTTGCAATTCCTTAAGTGCAATCGCAAAATAAGGAATAGCAAATTTTGCTATTCCTTATTTTGCATCAAACTTGTTTGATACATACCATTTGTCTAATTAGCATTCGCAAAGGCCGAAATTCGCAGAATTTCGGCCTTTGCGAATGCTAATTAGCTTGATACATATGGCCCATAGTCACTGACCTGAACAAATAGTATTGAAGTAAAATAAACGCAGAATCTACAAGTTGGAATGTCTTCTCTAAACGTGTAACTGCTGCAGTGTTGGGAGGGTGTGGTGATTCACAGAAGAAAGTTATTTTAGTCATCGTTACACGCCCACAATGTGAAGTGTGAAGTGAATGAGTGACTCACTGTTCAGTCAAAGATAACCTTCCTTTCATATTCAATTATCTTTAAAGCTTAGCAACAGTGCCCTAAAGGCAAAAACAGATGTGTGCCCCTTACAATCTGCAAATGAAGTAGTTTTTTTTAGATTTTTCCTTAGAGCCGCAAAATCTTCTATTCATCAGTCAAACTAATTCAGATAGTTCTCATATCACAGACATTTTCTATTGAGCAGAGGTTTGCAAGTTTTTTTTCCCAATATTTGCACAGCCTCGAATGGGTTGATGGAGCGGTCAGTGTCTGAAGGTAGTTTGTACAACATCAAAAAATTGCCTTTTCTTGTTTTAGCATTATGGAGCGGCCATACTAATTCAAATATACATGTACGTTTTCATTTCTCGCATGCTTATGTTCTCTGGTATTGTTGTTTAGGAGGGCACAAGCCCTAAACAAGCATTTGCAATGCAATTGGTGTCGCCTTTGGGACCTTGAATGTATTTAGCTATGCTGGGTGCTGAAACAGCTACTGTTCTTCAACATGGAGGGAAAGCAAGCACCAACCTACGTGACATGCCAGGTATGGGAATATATGGAGAGAAAAATTGCCTTTCAGCAGGAAATGGTATATTCCAAAGCTCTGTTTTTTAATATAAAATCAGGGCCTTCGGTGGTCATTTCACTGAAAATACAAGATTTGAAAAAAATATTATTGTCTATGGGTGTTCGCGGAAGACAATTTATACGCAGAAGCAGACAAGTCCTAGGGCTGATCTCCAGAGCCCACAAAAAACATAGACATACAAGTATATACTAAAGTATATACAAGAGGTCTCAAATGCTCGACCTAAAAATGAGCGGGATATTAGATTACTTGGCAGAGGGTAGCAAAAATGTGAGATTGAGGCCTCAGCTGATACTCTTTGCAATGATAAACTTGGAAATATGATTATGAATGCAGGGTGAGAGGTGTGATGTGTGAAACATACTGAAAGAAATGGATGTTGCCACTTGATGACTTAACAGGCACAGTGCATAACTAACAGGCTGAGGAGACTTTACTGTTACCTGTTTGCCAATTCACTTTCAAGCTGTATGTGAAAAGCCTAGCTCAAGCTCCAACTGTGAAATGAGATTTCGAATACTGCAACAAATATTGAAGATGTCAGCATACACAACAAGGATCATTGGCAATCCTATACACAAGATCTAATCCATAGCCCTATATTGTTCATATGCCCAATATTTTCTCTTTTAAATTTGTACTATTATTCCATCTATAATGTTCTGGTACATGCCTTGGAAAAATTAATAATAAACTTTAAGCATAGAATTATAGATGGGTAACAGTGAATTATGGGTATGTTTTTTACCGAGGGGTTCTCAGTGACTTCAAATAGACCACATGAGCGAATCTTGAGTTGTCTATGATGTCACTCAGAACTCAGAGGTTGCAAACATTCCAGTAATTCACTGCTATCCATTTATAATTTTATGTTATGTATGGCCCCCAAAATCATATGCCCCTGCTTTCACCTGCTACAGAGGGGTGCCTTACATAACATGGACTCTGTTATGTATCTCTGTCCCAAAAGTTTTTTTTAAATACCTTAGCTCCCCATCCTGGACCACGCCCCACCACCTTACCTGCCTTCCTTTCCCCTCCTGCAGCTCTGCTTTCCGCTTCCATTGAAAGCAGACAAGCAGAGCTGTGCTTACAAACTCTCAGACCCTTTATGATGTAGCAACAGTGGGTAATCAGTTTTGTCATCAATTGTTGGCATGCCACAACAATGGGTTATGAGATTCAGAAACTGAAATATACAATTGAGGCTCTCTATGAGAAACATACATAACAATGTTTTTAAATCTGTGAAATGGTGATTCTATCTACAGGAGGGTATGTTCGTAAAATGTACAGTATTTCTCATCAGGGCAGTGTGATGCATTATTCCAAGCTCATTACACCCATTATAAATCATTGGGAGTGCCCAAATACCATGTAGAACTAGGGCATTCCTCAACAATTATAAATAGAGTTCCCTCAGGATGACTATCTATAAATTTTATCAAGAAATATTGCTTTTAGCATTCTTGGGACCATACCATTCTTTTAGAATGAATTGCATCAGCCATTTTTCGCTTTACCAGAATTATGACCACAAAACATGTATTATCAAAGCGATTTATTAATATTTCATCAGACATAATAACAAACCAAACATTGACAAAACAACATAATATTCTATATTTCATTGTCCTGAGATGGTACATGGACTATCTTGTCCTTGTACAACTGCTATAAAGGTGTAACACTTCAAATTATTTATCTGAATTTACACCCAGAGGACGTCTTATTTCTCAGGTATTGTATTGATAGTCATCCCTGAGGGAACTCTATACACAATATTTACATCTATTGAGCACGCCTTAGCTATAGGCTAGTATCGGACACAAACTATCTTTGGTCAAAATGCAGCATTGTGTTTTGATATGCAGATGAGGCCTATCTTGGAATTTAGCCGTGAGTAAAATAGGACGGTAAAAAAAGGAAATACAGATGCATACTGAATAATAGCAAATTTAGTTACATAGGAAGCTATATGCAAGTTCAACCGAGTGCATACTTATGGCTGTGCTAACAAGGATTGACACACGCATGTATATACTTTGTTCAGATTTATTCTCCATTCATTTTCATTGTGTTACCGCTGAAGGTCTTGGTATTGATATGTGGCTCTAGCCCACTTGAAGAAAGGCCCAACATCACCTTCACCTGAGAACTAGTGTGACATTGAGGAACAAGTATTGGCAAAGTCCACAGATATGTATATGACAAATTATTAGCACACCACCTCTGTGCCTTTTTGTTTTTTTCTATGGCTGTTTCCTTATTTTTATTAATCACATGTGTGATGGTCACATCTCCAGCACTACTACAAAGGCCATATTATCAAGAACGGCTGTAAAATTATCGCCAATTTAGTGGCAGAAAACTGCCGCTAAAGTGGCGATAATGGGCTTGATAATATGCCCTTGTGAATTCCGATTGCAGCCCAGGTTCTGGTGTTAACCTGGGCTGCTATGGGAATTCACAAGGGATTATTATCAAGCCCATTATCGCCGCTTCGGCGGCAGTTTTCTGCTGCTAAAGCGGCGATAATTTTATCGCCGTTCTTGATAATATGGCCCCAAGTGTCAATCAGTTACATCCCTAGTATACTGATACAAATACAGTGGATCTGTAACCAAAACAATGTTATGTCCACCAGTCCTAGTTTTAATGATAAAATTCAGGCAGTCCTTAATCCAAAGCCAACTAGGCAAAACCCTGTTTGAGAGCATGAGTGAATGTTTAGAGCATATTTCCTATAAAAAAATGTAATGAATTCCTCAAATCTCCTTGTATGGATTGTTGCGATTTTGCCCACAGATCTAATCATGAGGACTATATAGCCAAGACACATATGTCCTCAGATAGCTCTTGAAATTATAACTGATTGACTCTGTGTCAGGAATTTTATCTAGCTCCTACTAACATTTTGGTGACACTAAGTGGTGTTGGTCAACCTTTGTGGTGTTAATGTGCCAGCCTGGGGGTCCCCTGTCTCGCTAGGCCCTTCATCATATATTGGCCTGAAAAAAATGAAAACAGGTGAAAAATGACATACACTGAAGGACAACCAAATGTTATTAGCTTGTCTGTAATCACATGAATAAAAACATTAGATTGAAGTCCTCATTTACACTTTATCGGTGGGGCTACCTCAATAGTTGAAATATAGTCACTCACTTTCTGCGCTCTGTTGGCTAGCTGGGTGTGATGGAGCGCGATAGAGAATAACTTTTTATTCCAACTCGTGAAGTTATACTTCCATAAAATAAAATAATCCTATTAATGATTTGTGATGTATTCGTACTAAATCAACTTAGATAAAAATGTTACACGTGGGAAAACTAACACATGTGCTCATAAATGTGCAAATCTGTTGCATCTTTTTGTTCGTGAAAAATAATAAAATAATTTTGTCGTTCTGTCATGTCATGACTAACTGCAGCTGAATTTAAAAGTGGCATGTGCTTATTTTGCTTTCCTTGTCTATGTGATGTCATTCTACTCTCTAAAGGTGCATAAAGAATTTCATGGATAAATGAAGACTGGTAGATATAAAATGCTGCTTTATTTGTTTGCTTTGTGCTAGGATATATTATATTAACGGGTGTGTTAAATGATTAGCAAACAAAGGGTGGAAACAGAATGAATAATATTTCTTTCATTAATTATTTTCTTGTGTTTGTTTATACATTAGAGAAAGTAAGTTGACTGCTTTGGGCCTAGTTCACTCGAGTTTACTAAAAAGATGAATTTAATTTCTGCACGAAGCCTGAGATGTCCTTTCTAAAGTTTTCCATCGAAGTAAAATTTGTTGAACTGCGATGAGGCTCTGACATCATTCTGGTCGGACGTGGCCAAGGCCAGGAACTGGCAGAAAGAACATTTGATTACTTGGCATCCGAGGAAGTGAAATGAAACTAGTGAAAAACTATGGCAAAATTGTTGCAAGCGAAGGAAGTCTCGGATCACGTACAGTAGAGACAATGGAGTCTAAGAAAGTGACAGAACTGATGTTTTGAAATATGGGGTGACATGTCACTTGTCACTCATGAGCCAATGGGACATCGACTTTTGCGGAAAGTTTTACTTTTACTTAGATTAGCTTAGCGCAGAAAGGTATAAAGATCCATGCCTCGTGGATGGGTCACGCTGCTGCTTTCTAACCTTTGGATGAGGGTGTCGTGCTATTGGACTTTGCTTGGAGCACGTAAGAAACCCAAAAGACTTTACTTTATTTCCATTTATTTAGCTTATTTAGGGACTTAGGTTCTAGAAAATGCTAAACTTATAATTCTTTGCAAATAATCTGAATTCTATATGATGCTTACAAATATGCTTATGACAATTCTAATAAAATGCTTAAATAAAACTATATTCTTATAATTCAAATAAATAACTAATAAATCTTACTTTTGAAAACAAGCTGGTCTTGTCATTTCGGGAGTGCAGGTTATCATTAGTTAGATGCCATCGCCAATGGTGGCCTATTAAATAGTTAGGATTTGTTTAAATAATGTAAATTTTTACCGCGGATGTGTATAAATGTATATAAGTTGTATATAAGTTTAATTAGGCCACATGATTCAGTAGGTCAAAATATGTCAGGTTTTGTTAATGGGTCCATATTTTTAAGTAGTGATTTTTAGAGTGTGTGGTGAAGTTAGGTAGCGTAGTTTATGACATATTTCCTATAGGCCGCTGGATCAATTCTTCTGGTAGCAGAATTTGATGGTTACTAAGATAATCAGTGTATTAAGGTATGAAAATAGGATCAATGTTTAACACATATTGAGTTTGTTTTTCGTGCTATATGTGGGTTGTACCGGTACAGATAGTGTGATGAGAAGGTAGTCACACAGTACATTTGATCTGTTTCAGTGTAGTGGTATCGCCGTGTATCACTAGTGTTGTGGCCGTGCAACACATGTTAGGGCTAGGTGTGAATGTTGTATAGTGAGGATTATCTAAGAAATTTGAACAGCATGAGTATAGGGACAATGTGCCCGTTCTAAAACTCACTGTGAAAAGAGTAATAGTATATATTCGAGCTTGAATGAAGGGTAGGATAATGTCGGTACATGATTATCTATAGACAGGTGAGAGTCCTGTAGGGGTACATGTTTTATATCTATAAACAGGTGAAAGTCCTGTACGGATAACGTCGTTTATTTTATTAACGGTGCATGATATCTATAAACAGGTGAGAGTCCTGTACGGATTTCATGTGTGTTTGATTTTAGGGTCTTTCCGTTTGAAAGTGCGTGAATGTTTTGTAATTGTGTTCAAGTCGAACTTTCGAAATAAGTCACTTAATTGTGCATTCTAGAGGGAAAACGAGTTCATTAATTACTTGTTTGAAGGGTAGAGAAAGAGTTGCTCTACTGGCAATTGAAAATTATTCTATGAGAATAGGGCCGACTATTCCAAGCTGAGAATACTTGTATGAATGTAATTCTATCACTTATTAGAGAAACAGACAGATGAGTCTTTCTTGTCGTTGTTAAAACTTATTTTTCACCGAAAGAGCGTTCTTAAAATGGCGCTGTGAAAAGATTTTGTGAAGGAGGGGTGAGCGCTGGGAGTGAGACGCGAGAAACCGCAGCTGCTGTGTACGTCACAGAGCCGCGCTGTGATTGGGTGACATACGAGCTGTGTTCTGATTGGTTCTCGAATCTCTGATGAATTGTAAGCTGATTGGTTCTTCAGAAAAACGTCATAATTATTGGTTGAGCAAAATAGTGACGTAGCTCAATCCTGATTGGCTTGTTGGTGTGTTTCGCGCACGGATTGGCTGACTTTGCGGAACATCCCGGAAATATTTTACGAACAATTTTATTAATTGAATTTTACTTTTAAAAATGAGTTATCATTTTAAACATGTTGAGAAAAAGCCTACGTTATTTCAGAAACTTAAAAATTTTATTTCACCGGACAAGAAAATAGAAACGCGAGGTGGTAAATTACTTCATAAATATAAAACACCTGCAGCGTATATGGAAGGTGAATATGGTTATCATACTGTTTTGTGGTTTGATATTTGGAAACACTACACAAAAGATGATGGTGTTTTAACTTGGCCGGACGATGGTTCTTTTAATGTAAAAATTCTAAGAAATCTAAGAGAAAAGATGAATGCTCTTGTACCAAAGCCGAGACCTACTCAATTTGAAGCTTTAGTTGAATGGGAGGATGAAATGTTTCAACTACAAAGAGAAGCGAGTGGTATTAAAAGACCTCCTAAAATACCAAGCTATAGAAGAGAAACTCATGAAGATAGAATGCGAATGTGGAGACAGGGAAGCATGAGCGATGGACTTTATTTAATTAGAGAAATGGTTTTAGGATCTCCTAGTGAAAAAAGAACTGAAAAGAAAAATAATGTTCTATTAGAAAGTGAGACTGAAGATGCAGTTTTAGAAGAAATTTTCACTTCTAATAAAAGAAATGAGCCTTTGAGACCTCCGCAATCATGGTCTACTCCGATGGTTTCTACAGAAACTACACCGAGTGCACCTCCGATTAGTGAATCATCTAAATTATATCCAAATAATTCTGAATCTTTTGAAATCCCAGAAAAATTAGAAATTAGGACAAATGCTGATGTCTGTATTGGAGGTAAACATTTTTCGCTAATTCCAAGAGAAAGGGAAGCTCCAAAAAACTATATGAGGGAAGTTAAAAATGAAGAAGTTGAAAATTCTTCTGAATATTTCCGATCAAAAGAAGAATTAATTCGACAAATGACAAAAAGCATGGAAGCTGTGACAGTTCCAGTAACGATTGGTCCTGTTCAGCCTGTTTTCGAACGATATGAAAATAACAAAACAGGTTTAACAATTCCCCTAAATACTGAATATCAAAGGGTTGCTGAAAAACTTTACTCAGATATATCTGAAGTTAATTCGGGAAAAACAAGAATGCCTGATCTGACTTTTAATGAAGGTTCTTTTTCTAAAACACCGATGGGTGCAGAATCTGATGCTGAATCTTCTGATGCTAGAAAACAAAATTCTAAACTTGATGTTGCAAAATTAAAAGCTAATCTGGAAGAATTAATTATTGGTACAATTGGTCCTGACAGTTTAAAATTTTATCGTGATGATGAACTCCTGTTCATCTGCAAGAGTATTCAGTGGAAAACAAAAAATAAATACGATCAATTGGAAGAACTGGCAGCAGAACTTGAAATTGATTTGAACAGGCAAAAGAATTTTGGAAAACATTATAGATTAGATTTCTCAGAAAAGGATATTGAACACTTAAATTCAATGGGAAGAATAATGCATATAAAAGAATTAATTGTTTACATCAAAAAATTGGGAGAGTTGAGTAAGTGGAGAGTTAAATGGACAAGAAAGAAGGAAGATGAGAAATTAGAAAAATTGTCAAAACAGTTTCCAATGAGAGAGATTGCAGGTGGAGGGTATGTTCATGTCCCTTGGTCAAGACAAGACATTCTGCTGTTTACAAATGACTTTCCTAGATTAAGAGAGAAACCTGTCGAGTGGTATCGTCAGGTAGACAGGTTTATAAAAGTATCAAAAGTTCTGTGGATTGATCTGGATGGATTCTTTGACATTGTTGTTCCATCAGATCTTTGGACAGAATGTAAAATTTCTATAAGTTGGCCAAAGGAGGAACCTGAACGAATTAAAGAAACAGGTGCTCCAGCTCCGATAGTAATGGATTTTTATGAAAGAGTGATTTTATGGTTAAAACAAAAAATTCCACCAAAAGAGGTTGATTGGGTCAAAATAGATAGAACTAATCAAGAACCGAAAGAATCAGTTCATTCATTTTATGAGAGGTTACTGTTAGTTTTCAAACAATACAGTGGCTATGAGAAGCTGGATGAAAAGGATATGAGTCATTTCATCTATAGATTTGTTTATGGTCTCAGACCAGAGGTTGGAGAAATGATCAGAAATAACATTGTAGGTTGGCAATCACTTTCAGTTGATGACATTTTAAGAAAAGCTAAATACTGCAGTGATGAGTTAGAAGTGAAACAGAAAAAGCTTAAGGAGAAAGCAATGTGGGCTCAAGTGAAAGTGGCCGAGCAACAAATTGCTAGTCTTGGAAATAAAAATACTAATTTTGTTCAGACTCAAAATTCAAATCAGGGTCAAGGAAAATTTAAATTTAATATTAACAGAAAATTTAATCCTAAAGTTGAAGAATTAAAACAGAAATTACCTTGTTTCAATTGTGGAGAAATTGGACATTGGAGAGACGAGTGTAAGAAACCACCTAGAAATTTAAAGAGTCCATTGTTAAATCCACAGATGCAGAGTGATGTTGATCTGCAGCGACAGCTACAGTTGCAACAAAATCTAAATGATCTTCAGCGACAGCTGCAAAACCAATTGAATCACCAGCAAAATCAAATTCCGCAACCTCCTTTCCCTAATTGTGGGGGAAGTCAAAAATATAATCCAAATGTGGGATTTCAAGGAGATGATCAGGTAATAAGAAATCATAGGCAAATTGTGCTAAATGCTTCTGGACAGTTTTTGTTAACTGAACAACGAGAAAGTGATTCTGACGATTACTTCAGACGGTGCCCGAGAGAGGGGGAAGAGTGTGTTATTGGAGCCACTCTTGAGGTTGACCAGTCCGGTCCATTTGTAAATGGGAAAGTTAATGATGTAGACATTACTTTCTTAGTGGACACTGGTGCTACCCATTCTACTGTTAGATCAGTGGAAATTGAAAACCTACCTCTCTCTGGGGAAACCATCCAAGTAGTCAGTGTAAGTAATCAGCAAATCAGAACGGATCTAACTGATCCAGTACCAGTTGAAATTGGAAATTTCAAAGATAAACACAGATTTGTGGTTTGTAACAGCAGTCCTGTGAATTTGTTGGGGAGGGATATATTGTGCAAAATGAATTGTAGAATATATTGTTCTCCTGAGGGAGTTGAACTACAAACAATGGAGGAAGATGGTTTGTATCGAGTGACTATGATGTTGGTAGAAACAGAAGAGTCAAAATTGTTTCCTACTTTTGAAAAGGATAATTTACCAGAAGAACTTAAAGAAACAGTAAAAGCTGAAATTTGGGATTTGACTGGAAATGAGATGGGTCTGATGAAACATGTCGATCCAGTCAAAATATCTTTAAAGCAGGGAATAGAATTTCCAAATATCCCTCAGTATAAGATGAAAGCAGAGACAGTTGAAGGTGTTATTCCTGTGATTGAAAAATGTATTAAACAAGGTGTTTTAAAAGAAATTGAGAGTAGTCCTTGTAATTCACCGATTATGGGAATCAAGAAATCAAATGGAACATATAGGATTGTTCAGGATTTGAGGAAAATTAATCAGATTGTTATTCCATGTTGTCCTGTGGTTCCAAATCCTGCAGTTATTTTGTACCAGATTCCACATGATGCAGAATGGTATACTGTTATTGATCTCTGCAATGCGTTCTTTACTGTACCATTGCATCCTGAAAGTCAAGAAATTTTCGCTTTCAGATTCCAGAGTAGGACCCTCGCATGGTGTAGAATTCCTCAAGGGTATACAGAGAGTCCTTCTATCTTTAATGAGCTGTTAAAACGATCTTTGGAAGATCTAGATTTACCTGGAAGATCAACGTTGGTGCAGTATATTGACGATTTGTTGATAGCTGCTAAAACGAGAGAAAATTGTGTGACAGACACAATTATACTGCTAAATCATCTAGCAGATGAGGGACACAAGGTGTCTCCAGCTAAGTTGCAGTTTTGTAAACAGGAAGTAAAATATCTTGGTCACAGAATTGCAAAGGGAAGGAGACAAGTGACAGTTGAGAGAATTAAAATGATTCAAGCAATGCAACCTCCAAGAACACAAAGACAAGTCAGAATGTTTCTAGGAATCGTTGGTTACTGTCGACAATGGATAAGTGGATTTTCGGTAATTGCGAAACCACTACAGAGATTGACAAAATCAGATGTAAAAGACCCAATTGTTTTAAATGAGGCTGAATTTGAGTCTTTTGAAAATCTAAAAAGAAGCTTGTGTGAAGCTCCAGCTTTAGGCATGCCAAATTATGAAAAAGGATTTGAATTATATTGCAGTGAGAGAGAGGGATGTGCTTTGTCTGTGTTAATACAAAGACATGGGAATTTAAAGAAGCCCATTGCATATTTCTCTGCAGTTCTTGATCCAGTTGCTAAAGCTTTACCAGGTTGTTTAAAAGCAGTTGCTGCGACAAGTATCAGTCTTGAACAAAGTGAAGGAATCATAATGGGATTTCTTGTGAAAGTTTTCGTTCCTCATTCAGTTGAAATATTACTGACAAGAGGTAAAACTCAGCATTTAACTAGCAGTAGGTTGACTAAATATGAGAAAATTATTCTGGGAGCAGATAATGTTTCTATTGCAAGATGCGTGAATCTTAATCCTTCCACATTGTTACCTGATTCTGAAATTATTGATGAAAATGATGTGGAACATGAGTGCTTGGATGTCATGGAATATTGCACCAAGCCTAGGCAGGACATTAAAGATGTTCCTTTGCCTGAATCAGATTTTGTTTATTTTGTAGATGGTTCTTGTTTGAGGTCCGAAGGAGGTGTTTTAAAGGCAGCCTATTCAGTTTGTACAGTTGCTGATGTTGAAGAGGCATCATGTCTTGAAGGAATTCGTTCAGCACAAGTGGCTGAATTAATTGCTTTAATTCGTGCCTGCGAAATTTCAAAGGATTT
This sequence comes from Lissotriton helveticus, assembly GCF_964261635.1. NCBI lineage: Eukaryota > Metazoa > Chordata > Amphibia > Caudata > Salamandridae > Lissotriton > Lissotriton helveticus. The sequence goes on from NC_136061.1 coordinate 1,563,101,261, forward strand.
GAGAGTTACCGTAATAACTGACAGCCAGTATGGGTACGGAGTTGTGCATGATTATGGACAGCTTTGGTCTCAGAGGGGCTATTTAACTTCAGCAGGGTCCCCAATTAAAAATGCAGTGTTTATTAAGAGATTAATTGACGCTATACAATTACCCAAGGAGATCGCTGTGGTTAAGTGTGCAGCACATACAAAAGGTGTGGATTTTATCTCTAAAGGCAATGCTTATGCAGATGAAACTGCAAAGTATTGTGCCAAAAATTGTCGTGCATATAATCGGGAAAAAAGCAAAGAATGTGATTCAAATTCATTGATGCTAACATCAGTAGTGGAAACATGGCAGGAAATCAGGGATTTGCAAAATGAAGCTGATGATGAGGAAAAAGATTCGTGGTTAAGAGCAGAATGTAGACCACGTGATGAGGATGGAGTATGGACTTACAAAGATGGCAGAGTAGTTTTACCAAATTGTTTGATTGCTGACATGGCCAGATTATATCATGGTCCTGGCCATATTGGAAGAGATTCCATGATCAGACTTTTTAAAGAAACTTGGTTTAATACCAAGTTTAGAACTATTGCTGAATCTTTTTGTCAGAGGTGTTTGTCTTGCCAGCAAATGAACCCAAACAGAAAGTCAATTGTGGGTACAGGAATTATTGGTCGAGAGGGTGGTCCTTTCACCAGACTGCAAATGGATTTCATTGAGATGCCCTTACACAACTGTTTGAAATATGTTCTTGTGATTGTTTGTTTATTTTCAAGATGGGTAGAAGCTTTTCCTACTCGACATTGTGATTCAATTACAGTTGCAAAACTGTTACTTAGAGAAATCATTCCAAGGTACGGTTTTCCTGTCACTATTGAAAGTGATGGAGGGAGCCATTTTGATAACAAACTTATGAAATTGATTTGTGAAGCATTAAATATTGAGCAGAAAATACACTGTGCATACAGACCAGAGGCATCTGGAGTTGTTGAGCAAATTAATGGAACAATTAAGAACAGGATTGGAAAAATGTGTCTAGATACAGGTGTAAAGTGGACTGATGCTCTTCCACTAGTTCTAATGTCATTAAGGAGTACACCTGATAAGAAGACAGGTCTGAGTCCTCATGAGATTTTAATGGGCAGGGTCATGAGGCAAGCTTTTGTTCCAGTTGGCAAATTGTTGAGCATTAATGACAGTGCTATTTTAGAATATTGCAAGAGACTGTCTGACGTAGTGACTTCTGTGTCTAATCAGGTGGGAACTGAAGCACAATCTGATGAAAAAGTACAGACTCATGATTTGAATCCTGGAGATTGGGTCAGGACAAAAGTTCATCGAAGAAGAAATTGTTTGGTCCCTAGGTGGCAGAAGCCTAGGCAGATAATTCTAGTCACTACAAATGCAGTAAAATGTAAAGGATTGAATAGGTGGATACATCCAAGCCACACTATTCCAATTCCAACTCCTGAAAACTCTGATGAAGAGAGTGATTCTACAGATGATTCTGATTCCGAAATAGAAGGTGAAATAAATCCAGATTCTGAAGATCGACAGGGAGGTCGACATCTGGAAAATCTGCAAGTGAATAAAGACTTGAATAAAGAAGATTTGGGAATCATCGAAATAGACTCTGAAAGTGATGAAGATCTGATTAAAAGAAATTCAGCAGAAGAGTCTGTCAAGAAAGTGAATGGAGTAGAGACTATTGAAAAATTTGAAGAAAGAGAAGCTGAATCAATTGAAATTTCTGACCAGGAGAGTATTGAAAAGCAGAAGATAAGCTCTGGAAGAGGGAACAAGAAACCAGAAACTGGGAAGTTGAAGGTAATTGAAGAGGAGGAGGAGAACGAATTACCAAGTACCAGTGATGGAAGACAGAGTATAGTTCCTAACGGAGTGAAACTGCTGAGTAGAAAAGGTCCTGTGTCAAGAATCGAAATTTCTGATAGTGACTCTGGAGAAAGTGATGTGAATGATGAAGATGGAAAAGTAAAGAAAAGATCTTGGAAGTCAGAAACAAATGTTTCAGAACCGAAAAGAAAGATCTTGAAAAAAGGTGATTTGTGGCCAAGTGGAAGTGGAAAATTAAGAGTCAGGCTAATTAAAAATTCGAAAGAGCAAGTGGATGAAATCACTAGTCAAAAGGAGCCTGAAAAGAAAGCTGAGAAAGGGAGGAAAATAGAAGTAGTTTCTAGAAAAACTAAAAGAGTTGTGAAGCCAAATCAGAAATATAGATCTCCTGAATGGACCTATCTGATAATTCCTCCTGTTATTGAGATTAATAGCAGTAGCCAGGAAGAGGAAATTGAAGAAATTAGTGACAATGATTGAAGTACTGATTTATTAAAATTGGGATTTTTTCTTTTTATTATTTGGTAAAAGGCCGAAGAAATTTTGTTAGGTGACACAAGGTCGAAGAAAACTTGTTTAGCTGTGTAATTGTTTGTGACATAAGGTCGAAGATACATTGTTAGGGCTAAGTTAAAAAAACAATTAAAAAAAAATCTTTTAAAAAGGGGGGTGTACAATTTAGAAAATTAATATTTTAAAATAATTTTGTTTCTTTTTATCTTCTAAAAAAAAAAATGCCTTACGTTATGGAACGGAGTACTTCAAAGTGTTCTATATTCAAGAGATGCTGTAAGATGACTCTGGTATGTGTGCTCGTGTTAATTCTACTCTGGTTAGTACTAGCTGTTGTTATTCCTTTTGAAATCAACAAAAATTTACACAAGGTCAATATGACAAGCAAAGCTTCAATTAGTCAAAACAAACATAGTGCAACAAACAAAGTTATTGATCACAAACCTGAAATTCATCAGGACAAATCTATTAGTGATTTTTCAAGCAATACATTCACAAGGCTTTTAGGAGAATATGTTAAAGTAATGGATGCTAAAGATTGCTATGTTTGTGTAAAATTACCTGCTTCTGTTTCTGAGGGAGTAACATATAATATGCTTCCTCTTACATATGGTATAACATGTAGTATGTTAGCTAGTTTGTTCTATCAAACTGGACGTTTAGAATACTATTATTCAAATTTTGACGAAATTTTTGCGAATTAAAAAATTGAGAGTGTTTTGAATAAACATAAGAATGCTAAACAGATGAGGGAATTTTTCTTAGTAACTAACGAACTCACTTATGAGTATGCTTACAAGAATAATCTAACCTGTAAACTAAGTACTGAAGGCAAGAATTTCCTGAACCTTGTTGAGGAGAGAAGAGCAATTTATAAAAGAAACGAATTAGTTAAGCAGACTAAATCTAGGTTCTGGCAAAAAGAAGATGAGAAGCTTAATGGTAAAACTTTTAATAATGTTGCAATTCACATAGATAAACCAGTTAGTGGTAAGCTTTGTATTAGAAGAGATAATACACTTTTTGATAATTATTTTGTGGGTGCTAGTAATTGTGAAGACACTTATCAGATTATGGGTGGTTGGGGATTCAAAGGTGGCAAGGATCCAATTGTTCCTGGGATTTACTTTATTTGTGGTGACAAAGCTTATTATAATCTCCCAGACCACTGGTATGGGACTTGTTTTGTTGGAATTGTTTTTCCAAAAATATTTCATGTTGACAGAAATTCAGAAGGATTGTTCTAAATTAATAATCATGAAAATAGATATAGAAGAGAAAGTTTCACAGAAATTTTAGGAGATATTTTTGAAGCAGTGATACCCATAGTGGGTATAACATTGAATGCAGGGAAAATTAGAAAATTATCCACAATTGTTGATAGATTGTCCACTGATACAGCAGATGGTTTTCAATTAGTGAATGTTGAAGTTATTGCAATTAGAACTATGGAGATGCAAGATCGCCTTGCATTGGATATATTACTAGCAAAAGAGGGAGGAGTTTGTGGCATTCTACATGTACAACATTGTTGTACCTACATTCCGGATGAAAGTAAGAATATTGATATGTACATTAAGAATATTACAGAAATACATTCAGAGATAGTTCCATTAGAAGAGGATGATTTCTCAGAGCGTCTTACAAAAAGGTTTCAAGCTATAAAAACATGGTTTCAAGAAATAGGTGGTTCAGTTCTTGGCAAGATTTTAACACCTTTGATTGTGATAATATTTATAATAGTTCTATCGAAGATTGATTGTTTATTACATAAGAGAAAGAAGCAAATGAAGGAAAAGAAGAGAATTTATCAAATAAAAAAGGAAGAAGAAAATGAAATAGAATTAGAAGAATTACATAGGGCTCGTTATGATAATTGTAGAGATTTTGCAGAAACACATTTTTAGAAAACTAATCCAAGTGAATTTGAATCATTTTCTATTTTAGTTAAAATTTTCTAAATTTTGGGTGTGGTGTGGTGATTTGTTAATCACCAGATGAGGGAGTTGATGGAGCGAGATAGAGAATAACTTTTTATTCCAACTCGTGAAGTTATACTTCCATAAAATAAAATAATCCTATTAATGATTTGTGATGTATTCGTACTAAATCAACTTAGATTAAATTTTTACACGTGGGAAAACTAACACATGTGCTCATAAATGTGCAAATCTGTTGCATCTTTTTGTTCGTGAAAAATAATAAAATAATTTTGTCGTTCTGTCATGTCATGACTAACTGCAGCTGAATTTAAAAGTGGCATGTGCTTATTTTGCTTTCCTTGTCTATGTGATGTCATTCTACTCTCTAAAGGTGCATAAAGAATTTCATGGATAAATGAAGACTGGTAGATATAAAATGCTGCTTTATTTGTTTGCTTTGTGCTAGGATATATTATATTAACGGGTGGGTTAAATGATTAGGAAACAAAGGGTGGAAACAGAATGAATAATATTTCTTTCATTAATTATTTTCTTGTGTTTGTTTATACATTAGAGAAATTAAGTTGACTGCTTTGGGCCTAGTTCACTCGAGTTTACTAAAAAGATGAATTTAATTTCTGCACGAAGCCTGAGATGTCCTTTCTAAAGTTTTCCATCGAAGTAACATTTGTTGAACTGCGATGAGGCTCTGACATCATTCTGGTCGGACGTGGCCAAGGCCAGGAACTGGCAGAAAGAACATTTGATTACTTGGCATCCGAGGAAGTGAAATGAAACTAGTGAAAAACTATGGCAAAATTGTTGCAAGCGAAGGAAGTCTCGGATCACGTACAGTAGAGACAATGGAGTCTAAGAAAGTGACAGAACTGATGTTTTGAAATATGGGGTGACATGTCACTTGTCACTCATGAGCCAATGGGACATCGACTTTTGCGGAAAGTTTTACTTTTACTTAAATTAGCTTAGCGCAGAAAGGTATAAAGATCCATGCCTCGTGGATGGGTCATGCTGCTGCTTTCTAACCTTTGGATGAGGGTGTCGTGCTGTTGGACTTTGCTTGGAGCACGTAAGAAACCCAAAAGACTTTACTTTATTTCCATTTATTTAGCTTATTTAGGGACTTAGGTTCTAGAAAATGCTAAACTTATAATTCTTTGCAAATAATCTGAATTCTATATGATGCTTACAAATATGCTTATGACAATTCTAATAAAATGCTTAAATAAAACTATATTCTTATAATTCAAATAAATAACTAATAAATCTTACTTTTGAAAACAAGCTGGTCTTGTCATTTCGGGAGTGCAGGTTATCATTAGTTAGATGCCATCGCCAATGGTGGCCTATTAAATAGTTAGGATTTGTTTAACACCTTGAACGCTATGGGGATTTTTCTCCTGTGCTGGGAATTTGCAGATACCACTTTACATGACGAGCTGGGCTCGTCATGAGCGTGCGAGGAGGCTACTGCATGACGAGCCCAGCTCGTCATGAGCGTCGAAGGGGTTAAATAATGTCAATTTTTACCGCGGATGTGTATAAATGTATATAAGTTGTATATAAGTTTAATTAGGCCACATGATTCAGTAGGTCAAAATATGTCAGGTTTTGTTAATGGGTCCATATTTTTAAGTAGTGATTTTTAGAGTGTGTGGTGAAGTTAGGTAGCGTAGTTTATGACATATTTCCTATAGGCCGCTGGATCAGGTGCGTCATTTGTCAGGACAGGATCATTTGAATTATACTACGAGACGTAGTAAAACAAGGCCATAAGAAAGGGAACAGGGTACAATGTCCCTGGTACAGAGACCCAAACTTCTTCTGTAGAGTTTTATCGTATATCCTCTATCAACATATTGAGGCAAAACTGCGTATGTAGAGGAACGTTAGAGAATTAGACCCCAGCGAGTATATACAAAAAGACTCTGCATAAGAAGTGTGGGTCTCGATACCAGGGAGATAGAATTTTTTTTTTAAGGTGACTGAACTTTTGAGAGCAGAGTGAGATACTTGAGAGCCATAAGGGAATTGTTTAGAGTTGCACTGGGTGAAGAACGTGTAACGCAGACACACAGATGCAAACGTTTAATGGTGTATAGTCTCACGGAGTGATATTAGAGGGTTATGCTGCAAGCTATTTTTATGGTGGATGTTGTGAACACATTTCGGGTATACTGAAGGCCAAAAGTGCTATATCAAGGAAGGGCACTAGGACTCATATTCTGGGTGGTTTTGGGGTTGCATAAGATATTTTAGATATAGATAGGGAAATATTCATGGTCCTAGGAATATTTAATAATCAATATGAGTCCTCTATAAATGTCACTTTTGGATGCACTCTAGTGTCGAACAATGCTATGATGGGGTCACTCAAGGGATATTTTCTGGTCATAATATGTGATATTTATGGGGTCACTGGCAGCCTATGGTCCCAGATGATGCACTGATGTCACCATTGGGATATATTTTATGATCACACTTAACATAGCGCCAAGTGTCAGGAAATATTTTAGAGTCTCAGGCACTATGTTTGGCTAAGCCGAGTATTTTGGGACACATATGAAAATATATTATGGTAGCATTAACAATTGTATTCCTGGATCCCCACCTAAAAAAGATAATCAAAGAGCTCCCGGGACTTTTTGGTCGAGCCTGTCCAGATACAGTAGGTGTATTGACAAGAACTCCATGACGAAGCATGGCACTAGTAACTAGTGGGTGGGAGTCCTAATAAAACACGTAGGGCTGCCCTTGCAAATTAGTGGTATAGAAAGAGAGAGAAATGAAGTGATGGGAATGTGTCCCCTCTCCATTGATTAATAGCCTTATGTTTCAACATTGCTTACTTAAATTACAAACCCATGAAGAGGTCGTCATCAGTGAAATGTCTCCCTATGTTTTCGTCACCAACATTTCTGTACAAATGGTTTATACTTGTAGATATGGTGACCAACAGTTCATTAATACTTTTTCCATGCACGTATGATTATATATTTTCTCCTCATATGTACATTATATGACAATGTTTGACCTATGTCTTTTCCCAGCAGGGTTTCACCTATGTAACTATTTTGTTTTGCATCCACTGATTTGCTAAAACAGCTGCTGTATAACGTGCCCATTTGGTCTTATTTGTGCTATACAAAACTGTAAACAAATAAATATGAGTGAATAGGATAATTCCATACAATAATATTATAGAGCCGCGCTATATTTTACAGTTAAAGTCGAGAAGATCTTTTGACCCAGTTATCATATTTTATTTTGCCACTGTGTGATCGTATACGGTTATCCTGGATTTGTTTGGGGGATTAAAATAGATATTTTAGGGTCCCCACACATACATACATATATATTAAAGTTGGGCGAGACACTTAAAGCTTGAGGCAGAGGCCTGGCTCAGCTAAAGGTCCTTTTGGAACCTCGAGCCCAAACCGAGATGAGCTTTATGTGGCTCCAGGCTGCCACCCTCGCTCTGCCTGCCGCAAAGTTAAACAAGCATTTACAATGCAACGGTTTCGCCTTTGCAAAAGTTTGAGCTATTGGCATTGTAAATGACAAACTTTTTATTTATGTGTTGGTTTTGAAAACAGATAAATAAATGGCATTGTCATTTACAATGGCAATAGCTTAATCTCTCGCAAATGCGAGACCTATTGCATTTTCAATGCAATAGGTCATGTATTTACGCAAGTTTGTGCTATTGACATTGCAAATAATTCGTTTTATTTATGTTTCAAAAACCAAAACATAAAAAAAGGTCTCACACTGCTGTCTCTCTCACACTGCTGACTCTGCCTTGAACACACCCACGGCTGTCTCTCTCACACACACTGCTGTTTCTCACACACTGCTGTTTCTCACACACTGCTGTCTTTCTTACACACACTGCTCTGCTGTCTCTCATACACACTGTTTCTCACACTGCAGGTGTGGGTTGTTTCCAGCCCATCCCGGCTCTCACAGGCACCACCTCCGGAGATTGATAAACATGCAGGGACGCGCCTGCTTCGTGGGAGAGCAGACCAGCGGGATGTGCTAGCGCTGAGAAGCCATGTGACGAAGGATGCGCCTACCATGTAATCAAAGGTCGAAGTGCATTAAAAAGTACGGGAAGTGTGGGGGGGGGCTGGTGGGGGTGGGTGCAGGGTCAAAGGCGTTGGTAAAAACACAAACTACTGGGACCCTGGTGCAAAAAAAGGACAGTCTCGGCCCTCTTTTAGAGCACTAGATCCAGGAAAAGGGAAAGTACACCATCTGGACTCGAAATATGACAATCTTGTCTAATTGTATTTGCGTTTTTTTCATCAAAGTGTCTTCCACAAACGAGGACATTTATTCCCAGCACTTTTTATTGTCCCCTACTTCATGCTAATTCACCTTGCTCTTCTGTTACCCCATAGCGCCCTAAAGCAGCTTTAGAATACCAAAAGTGTTGAGTCAAGCTTAATGTTTGCAGAAGGCCCTGTGCGACCAAGGACACTGTGTTCCAATCCCAGGCTTTTCTATTACAGGTCCTTGTTTTGAGATGGTTTAGTTTAATTAAATGAAAAAAAACTGAAAGGAACTAGGACTACAGCTCCCAGAGTTCACCAAATTCTTAACTGAAAGCCTAGGATTAAGGTAACACATCTTGGTGTAGGAGTCCTCTGGGTGCCTTGGGCAATCATCCAGACACAATTGTGCCAGATTGTGCATGTCCAGAAGGAAAACTGGAGTTTTCAGTAGTCACTGCTGCACTTTACATTCCCGAAGCATAGAGCGGCAATAAGGCAAGCAAAGCGTGGTGCACGCCTCGAATATAGAGTGGTATGTGTTAAACACACGAATACCAAGGCATCTTGGCGCTGGGAGTGAAGCGGCGCTGTTTCCCCCGAAGTATACTGCGTAACCCCTCCTTCGAGCCTAATACCACTCGCAACTTGAGAATTAAATGCAGCGTGCCAATGACAGTAGACGTCACTGATATCAACAGAAGGTGCTCATTTTGGCAATCTCATAGAGAGTAAATGCTGTGTCAGGCGCTAGAAACCGTAAACATATTAAATAGGGAGAATGGAGGGACACGCTGTCCCCGGGTGCCTAGTTTTCTAGCGCCAGACCTCGCTTTGAAAGCGAGCGTGGTTTGGTGCTTTAGTTCATTACAGTTTGAAGTGCTTCGAGGCACCCTTCCCAGACTTTAGGAGACGATGTTGTTAACAATGAAAAGCGCCCGCGGTTATGCTACCTTTGGGATTACAGTTTACTGTTGCAGGTTTTGGTCCAATCGAAGACTAAAACTAGGAACATAAAAATCCTACCAGTGCCAGGGTCGTCTACTAGCTTAGCATGAACCCACTGAGCTATTTGTGCCCTCTGACTTTGCAAGAGTCACTTCCTGCCTTGTTTGAATCATAGACGTCAGGGGCTCTATACTATAGCACTCATCCTTGCTGTGCCTTACTCACACTGCTACCATATCCGGCCACGAGGAGCGGGCATTATCTGCGCTGCTGGCCGCAGGATCTGCTGTAAGGAAGCCCGCAGTGCTGCCATAAAGCTCGGTGGGTTAATGCCCGCTCTGTACTGCTCTAATTTAACCCACACGATTGATTTCGAATTTGCAGTGACATGTTTCCATCTGAGGTCGACAACACACGAACCAGCGAGTCTAATGATATTAAGGCACAAGTCCACATGGAGGGACAGCTCAGTGTGAAGAGAGCCTGCTGCACGTGCTTAGTGCTCAGCCTTTCACATCCAATTTGAAATACTGGCTGTTTTATCATACTGGGGCTTCTGCCCTTCAGCTGGAACTGGGGGGCGGGGAGAACGGTCACTGCCACTTCAGGCAAAAGAGATGAACTCTTTTTATGTACAGCTGCAGGTCAGAGATTAAAATAAAAAAAAACACCTACAGTGGTAAAATGAACCACTGCGGACAGGCTTTGTTTTTTAGGGAGAGAAGGGGTATCCTTTGAAAATAAGGGGGAAAAAAGTTTCTATGAGATTCTGCATCAATACTCTGCGTCATCACAATAAGGATCATGGGCTTTTGGATATGTTATCCCAATGTGTATAGCACCTTCTGCCAATTTGCATGACATCGTAGCGCTTTGATGGAGTCTACTGTAACAGTATTCACTGTAACCTGGAAGGTATCTATTTTGGCACTGCCGCACCCTAAACAAATCTTCCTTTCTCTTCCCATCTTCCCCCAGCACCCCTGCCCTAAAGACAGCGTCCCAGCCGTAGCTATCCAGCGAGATAGCACAGACCGCCCTCCCTCCCCAGCCGTGCTCTCGGCGCTAGAATTGTTCATTGCCTCGAAGCGGACAGAACCGCCGGGGCTGCATGGAGCCGGGTTGTTCTGCCCCGCTGCTATTTCTGCCCAGAGAGTAGATTCTGTAAAGGGCAACAGTGGTGCCAACAACCCTGACCGTCCATACAGCGCCCACCACAGTCCCAGGCACCCCCACTTATCTCCCATGCTAGATGGAGTAATGTAGCAATATTCCAGCCTTGGGCTGGCCTTCAGAAACTAATGCCTCTTGGGAGTTGTAGTCTGAGTTCAATTCACGAGCATTTCTCAGGCTGGGATACCAGACCCTACAGTGTGTTAAAGCATTACTACGTGAGAAGGCAATCCACATGTGGTTTCGGCATACTTTGAACAAGCCTTTACGATGCATTTACACACGGGATCACGGACAGCGGGAGGGGGGGATGGGCACACAGACAGCGGGTGGGGGGATGGCTCACGGGCAGCGGGAGGGGGGCAGGCTCACGGACAGCGGGAGGGGGGCGGGAACGGGAGTAAAATATGCCGCTTACCTGCTAGCCGATGCCAGGCAGACGTCCCTCATTGCGGTGCCTTCCAGGAGAAATGACCAAAACAAACCTTCAACAACAAACAAAAAAAACACCGCCCACCGCCGCATGACGTGGCAGAGAGCCTAAAAATCGGAGGAACGCCCACGAATCTGCTCGCAGAATGACGAGCAGATCTCTGTTCCAATGGCTAGCCTCCATTTATGGAGCTAGCCAATGGAACAGAGGGGCGGGACTACACACACACACTGTACACATAAGATTTCGCCTGCGCGAAAAGCTGCTTGCGCAGCTTTCGACAGGCGAAACCTAATAAAAACGAAGCATTACCGTTTAGGTTAAAAGGAGACACACATACATACCTATTTAGTGGTTGATCTGTAAAGAGAGAAACCAGAAATCTAGAGATTAATCCCGACTCCCCTATTTAACCAAACTGTGTGATCTTATGCAAATATTTTGTTTCACCTGCCCCTTTTTCCTCAGCACTTCTCAATCAATATATCTATAATGTGACTTATTATTATTTTCAAAGTAGCCGAATGTTACAGAAATGCCCTTATTTTTTATTTTGAAGAGACATCACGAAGTTTTACTTGTTGCATTATTTACATGGCAAGCTTTCACAGGGCTCGGGTCGTGAAAGGGCTCTTAGAGGCAAGCCAGACCCTTGACTCGGCGCTACCTGTTAATTTTATGGCTCGCTCACCTATAAAAGATAAAATGCTATTCCGTCATCGCAAAAGGGCATGCTCAAGTTGCTCAAACCCAGGTGCGAGTATCCCTTTCATACCTATCTCCTTCTGTGCACTAGAGATGCGTTATTCTTACGCTTGCAATAAACACACGTTTTTGACTGCTAATGCGGAATGCTTTATGGCTTTTGGCAATGCTGTTTAACATCGTCCAAAAGAAACTGTGAAGGCCAGATTACAACACCCCCAACAGATCCCGAATGGAAACACAATAGCTGTTGTCAAGGCAAGAACAGAATGCGTTGCCCACCAACCTGCAGCAAAACAACAAGGAAGTGGAATGACTGAAGAACGCGAGTTCCCGAATGCTTCAGGACTGAACTCCTCCTGTGAAGAGCGATGGAGGCAGAGGTGTGATAACGGACCTCTGTCACGCATTTAATCGCCTCCCTGGAGATCGCATAAGCTGATATGCTGAGAAGCAATGCATGCCTCCCTCGAACAGTGCAGACGCGCTGCCTGCATTGGGAGGGAGGAAGGGGCAAGCCACACCGACAACCATTTGTGTGTGTAAAAGGCCTCTTTATTGAAACAGGTGCATATCACAATTTTAATAAACTGGCACTTTGCCTTACAAAACTAAAACCTCTCTAAACATACATTTACCTGACCCCTTGTCTTTCCTCCCCCCACTCCTATGATCCCCACATCATAAAACTCCCACCCTGCAACATACAATGCATACATTTCAATAACAATAAATATTACACAATCTTATAACATAGCATTTAAAACTCCTACCCTCTCATGACCTAGAGTCCTACCTGCCTCCCTGCAACTGTAACTAACAAACCTCTAATGTAAACTTCCAACCTGCTTAACCTTTCCCCGCTCCTGTTCACAAAGGCCCCAAACTTAACCATAAACTAACAAAATCCAGCCAAAATTGGCCAACTTCAAAAACAACCCCGCCAGCACCTGCTCCAAGCAACAACTCTACAAAAATGTAGACCCCTATGCACCTGTTCCAAAAAAAGGCCCTGCCAAAAACCTACCCTAAAAGACTCCCACAAAAAACGCCAAAGCCCAGGGAGGGAGGGCAGGGACAAAAAAATCCTACAACTACTGCGCTCCCAGCCACCAGGTCACCAGAAACTAAAATGGTGGCTGGGCAGGTGCCTCAATCCCCTAAATAGCCTTTGGGCTAGTCCCAAGGCAGCCCAAAGCCACAAAATGGCCACGCCCGTCTGGTGCCTCACCCCCTCCCAATCTGCCCGGGGGCAGACCTTGCGGTGCTCGGCTGCCCCCCAAACCCCATCTGGAAAAATTAATGGCACCCCAGGGCCTTGTTGGAAACCTAGCCCAGGGTAGAGGACGCACAGCTGTCCAAGGGACAGTCCTATAGTGTAAGGTTGGGAAGGGTAACCGTGTGAAGCACCGCTCATGAAGCACTTCAAAGCAGTAAGATGCTCTTCTGTGGGAGGGGTGTCTTACTTGTTTGCACCCTGAGGCTCGGGACGACCAAACCTCATGCGCATGCAATTGATATTAAACAAGCGCACAAATAAAAGGGGCGCACAAACAAAGGGGAGCACAAACAGACGGTGAGCTGCAAACGGGGCGTGATTTAGAGGCAGCTAAGCTCACGGCCATGTTTGAATGGATTGTGAGTTAGAAGGCGGAATGCCTCGGATGCTTTCACAAATTAAAAGTGAAGGCTGCTGTGACACTTAGAAATAAAAGTGAATGTGGGATAAATGAAGGCGGCCGTCGCGCTTAGATGTTCAAGTGAAGGTGGGCTCAGACTTAGTATTTTGAAGTAAAGGCTGCCCTTACGCTCAGTATTTAAAAGTGAAATCGGGCGCCGTAAGGAGTAATTAAAAGTTACAAATCACCAGGTGCCCAGTGCGTGTGCCTTTTAAGCTTGCTACCTGTACACAGAGCGCGCTGTAGCAGCAGCAGATTTCACAAGAGGAACAAGCCCAATCCTCCTTAAAACAAAGCCCACAACTCACTATCATCCTACCAAAAAGAAACCCAAACGGTGATCGGCTGCGAAGTAATGCTCAGGAAAAACGCAGTCAAGGGGCCAAGAGCCGTGGAAGGAGACATGGCCATCATAAGGCAGGAGTAGCAGCTTCTAAACCAATCAGAAGGCAGCATTTAGAAAAGGAAAAGCCACAAACCAATGAAAAAGTTGGCGGGGTGGGCGGGGATTCCCTCAGATATAGTGTATACTGCATGCCTCGTAAGGCGAGCAGCGCACGCGCTGCACCGCTAGGCGAGACCTAAAAAATAAGTGGAGGGACTAACCATTTTTGGCAGTATGAAAGTGAAATCATGGTGCGTGACATCACATTGTGTGACATTACAGTGCATGACGTCGCACGTGGCACAGGAAGTGGCATCACATCCCAGGACCTCACAGGAGGTGGCATCACAAGAAGTAACAAGAGATTTTAAGAACTCACGCATAAGTTTAGCAGGTCTATCAAGAGTACATTTGAGCGCATGACAATGTTTAACAAATGAGATTCTGTGTGAGGGCTGTCCAAAAAAGTGATGCAACCCAGACACAAAATCTGGGCCTCAATTTATACATTTATTTTTAAAAACCCTGCTACAAAGAAATTGGCAACAATGAGAAATGTGGCAAATAATCTGTTCTGCTTAATTGATTGCAAGCAGAGCTCTATGTGTGCCAGCTAAATATAAGGGGATGATAATAATAAAGGTATGAGAACTCTGGACATTAACATTTTTGCTGGATAAATATGTGTTTTGTCTAGTCCCAGTTTAGAATCAAAGTAGCATTAAGGTTTATTATGTCTCCTGCAGGGCACATTATGCATCATGCAGATGATAGATTTTTATGTTATGTAAATGAGTAAGTGGGGGACTGCTTTAAAAAAAAGAAATTATTTAATTGCTTGCAGTTCATACATTGCAATTGTTTTAATATAGCACAGTGTGCTGAGATGGGCATGTGACTCCTACACCTTGTAACTCTCTTTGTCTCATGGAACACATCCTACATTGATTTACAAACATATGATTTATTGGCAATGTATAATGTGCGTCTGTCACGTCAAGCGCTATGACGGCCTGTAATGAATGGGATGAGGGGCACTATATGGGTATAAAAAAAACAGACTAGTGGTATTTAATTTGCTATACTAAGACGAACCAACACAACTTACATTCTTGCAGTGCATGCATGTCCCTTACGTACAAGGACTGAACAAAGTCAAAAGCGTGCCTCTCTTAAGTACCTGTGAAGTGATAAGCTCTGTGTGTGTGTTTCCCCTCCATTACATTTAGGTAGGAGGCTCCCTGAATTCTCCCAACCAGGGTAGTCTAACAAATGTAGGCCTAATGGCCTCTTAACTTCGACCTTTGTCATGGGCCCAGCTGGAATCTGAATATCCCCCTCCATGACTGCACCTTGCTACTCAGAATTAAAGCAGACCACTTGCAGGTGCTGCTGAACATCTACCTGCGTGTACCTTTGACTTGTGCCCTGCTTTTGTCTTTTAATGTACGATTAATAAAATCAAAACTTTATCTAAGACCTATTTCAAATGTATGCATCAGCGTAAACCAGTCAGTGGAGCAATGCCCACTCAGCGTTCCAGCTATTTACTTAGAAAGACATAACCTTATATGTTTCATAAAACCAGTGTTTATATTTCCCTTTTCAAAGTGCACCTGCTGTTCTTTACCGTCCGTAGTTCAACATCAGAGCTCAATGCTTGAAGCTGGGGTTTGGTGATGTTTGAAATTAAGTTATTAGTTGAGGGGGTAAGTACACACCTCAAGTAAGACTTACATTCCATATCAGGGTTGACCACTATATTCATTAAATAAACCTGAGTTCAACCCCTGTTAGGTATGGTAAAGAACAGACAGCCTTAACTTAGAGGCAATGTGTAACATATTTATGTAGTACTACAACAATAATAAAGTCAAAATGCAAAGCAATGAAAATCCCCTAACAAATTAGAAAAATAGAGTAAAATATATGTAATCACATTGGGCCTCATTTATGAAAAGTGACGCATCGCTGCGAGAAAATAGCGATTTATCACTTTTCATTGCGCCCTCCTTGCGACACCAATTGTGCGTCATATTTACAGTATGACACATCATGTTGCAATGAGTTACAGATACGTCAGTATTTCTGACGTATCTCTAGGCGTAAAAATGAAGCATTGCTGGAGTGTGTCACAAAAGTGACGCATTGCTGGAGTGTGTCACAAAAGTGACGCAACTCTAGCAATGGGTCATTACACAGGGGCAAGTCCCATGTGAAATAAGCCTGCATCAGTCTTACGCCTGCCATGAGGCAGGCGTTAGATATTGATGCATTTGAATTCTAGAAGTGGCTCAGTGAAATATTGTAAATTTCACTGCGTCACTTCTATGACCCTTTCTTGCGTTGGAACGCCCTCCTGCATGCATTATATCTGGCGCAGGTATAATCTGACGCAGGGGTTTAAAAAGTGACACATCTACCAAGATGCGTCACTTTGTAAATATGGTGCAACAAGGCACATTTTTTACGCCGCTGGTGCGTCATCAAAAGTGACGCACCAGCGGCGCAAAAGTGACGCAAGGGCTCATAAATAAGCCCCTTTGACGCCAAAAATGACAAAAATCAAATGAGGGGAACCAGAGGTATGCTTTTTTTTTTATTTTCAGTAGAAATCGTACCAAGAAGCACATAGTGCCAATGATGGTCAATGGTCATGGTAGAACAGGACACAATTTGACACTGGTCATGATGAAGCGCAGGTCGAAGGGACAAACCAGGTTCCTGCTGATCAAATAATTTACCTTCTGAAATTTAGTCTTTTAAGTCCCAATCTACCACAGGAGTAAATTTCTAAATCCGCCAGGACCTCAGAGGAGGCACTCAGAGACTCACATGGTGACAGACAGAGGCCAACAAGAGGGTCCAGTCAAGGTCCAGTTGATCCTGGTCAGCTGGGCAGTTGCAGGAAAGGCGTCGTAAGCTTGTTGTGTCCCTGTATCCCTAACAGGAGGTCACCCTTATGACTCTTGCAGTCCACTGCAACCAGATGGTCATTCTCTCCTGCTGGCGGGGTAGAAAACTCTGACCAAGACATGGGACATTGGACAGAACTCCAGTGGTCCAAGGAGCACTGTCCCCATGCCTGGCTTCCCCTCGCCCTTCAGCTGTGTCAGAAAGTTTCCAGGATGAGGCTCTGCAGGGCCCAGGAGGGCCGCCATGCTTTACCAGGGTGGAAAGTTCTCATCAGTATCTAGGTCAGAGCTCCTGCAGACATAGTGCCCTAGCCAGGGCTGTATTCATGCACCTTCCTGTCCAACGTGTCGCAAAATTCCCTGGATGGAACTCTGCAGACCCGAGTGGAATTCTTGCTTCACCAGAGTAGAAAGCTTTGAACAGGATCCGGGTAACAGCTATGACAGGCCAGAGGGTGTGATCCCCTGGGCCTGGAAGCATCTGCCTACCCACTATTTAGCAAAGTGCCCAGGACACAGATTCCTGCTCATTTGGAGTAGAAAGCTCTGACTGCGACCTAGGTCAGAGCTCCAGCAGGCCCTGTGGGTATCATCCCCTGAGCCTGGGCTCCCTTTACCCTCCGACCATGTTGCAGAGTGCCCCAATGGGGCTCAACAGGCATCTGAAGGGCCTCCCTGCTTTACAACAGTTGAAAGCTGGGGTTGAAATTTGCCAGGTCAAAGCAATAGCTGGCCCAGGGGTGCAGCTCCTGGGTCTGCTCTCTCCTTGTCTGCCCATTTGTCGCATAGTGACTAGGATGAGACTCCACACGTCCCTGGATGACCTTCTTGCTTTGCTGAGGTG
Organism: Lissotriton helveticus; assembly: GCF_964261635.1. Lineage (NCBI taxonomy): Eukaryota > Metazoa > Chordata > Amphibia > Caudata > Salamandridae > Lissotriton > Lissotriton helveticus. The sequence continues at coordinate 1,563,118,913 of NC_136061.1, forward strand.
AAAAGCTCTCACCAGGACCCATTTGCACAGGAAGTGGCATCACTAGATTTCTCACAGTAAGCCTGAGGAGAAAGTGACATCACTGGACTTCCCATCATCCATGTGCACAAGAAGTGATCACACTGGTTTCCCACCAAAACTGTCTTTAAAAGAAGAAGCCAAGTAAGAGGACCCAATTCCCATCATCCATCTGCACAGGAAGTGACATCACAGAATGTTCAATCATCCATCTTTAAAGGGAGCGATATCACTGGTTTCCTGTCAAAACCGAATGGAGGATGCGCTGCAGATGGGTGTGATGGGTGCATGTCAGGTGTGGCAAAGGCACACCAAATGCAAGCCTATTTGCACATTTTCGCTTCCGCCCATGCCCAACTCCAGATTCCATGGTCCTCCTCCCACCCACCTCGATATTTGCTATTCCAACTCAACCCTCTGCACACTGAAATTGAGTTGCATCTCCCAGCGATGCTGTTGCACCTCACCACCCAACACAGAAAGTGCATTCTTCCACACCACCTTCAATTACACATTCATCTACCTGAACCAACCTCACTCCACCCCATGCCTCACATACCTAACACACTCAACACACACAACCACACTCAATCGACCCCCACTACACCGCACTCCTTCCTGTCATAGATACTGCTCAACACTTGCTCCTTCACTTAGCACACCACTGAAATTTGGGACCTGCTAAACAACCCCTCACCAGACCTGCTCTTCTTGACCGAAACCTGGCGTACTCCCTCAAAGATCCTTGTCATCACCACAGCAGTCCCAACGTGTACAAGATCATACGATTCCCGCCCCAAACTTTCTTTTTTGGTTTAAATTAGTGCTTACCAATTGAAGGCAGAGGAAGAATACCCCCTAAGAGTAACCTTCTTCCTGAGACCTCAAATGCCTTTCTGGCTTACTAACCTTTATGGTCACTCACTCGCTCCAACCTTACCCCATGAGTTCCCCCTCCATTCCTGTATACATGCACTTACCTGACTGACCCACGATCGTTGTGAGTGGGGCTAGGACCAAGCACCTCTCCAGTCATGTCGACTCTTGGGAGACCATGCAGCTCAAGCGCAGGCCTCACAAATTCCTCCTCTAAAGAGTCGCTCGCCTCGGGTTCCTTTGGCCTGTCAGTGGGTAGTTACCTGCCACCCGGTGTTCATCTTACTACCCTGCTTGATTCTGTAAGTGCACCTGGCTTCTCCTCAGTTACCCAGCAGCTGCTCCTCAGCCTTTCCTCACACTCCTTGTCCCGTGCCATTCTTTCTATTCTTTTCCCGTTTCTCTTCTCTGCCTCTTCTTGCTCCTGTCCTTCTTCTATCTCCATCCAGCTGCCTTACTTCTGTCCTTTCTCTTCCTGTGTTTCTCCTTGTGGGAAGACTGTGAGTCCTTTTTCTATCTCTATTTAGTTTCCTTGTTCCCTCATTTGTCCTTTCCCCCTTTCTAATGGGTCTGTTGCGTTTATTTTAGGAATCGGCGTGGATTGGAATCACCACTAGGTATATGACTCCCTCTTGTTCCTGTTCTCCACCCTCATCACGATAACCTAACCTAGCCCAACATAAAAATAAAAAAAATAACATAACATAACATAACCAGAGCACAAGGAGGACTTCCCTGCCTAGCTGGGGCCCAAGATATACCCTCTGAATCCAGCCATCTCATTCCCCAGTCCCTGGGATTGTACAGGTTATCAAATTACCTGGCTTCCCTGGCAGTCCCGATCTGTGATCATTTGAAGAATTAAGCCCAGGCTGGTTTTCATGAGGGCCGATACATTTTCCTCATCCTCCCTTCTTTTACCCAGAGTACACGAAACACAAGAAAGTCTAGTGTCCTTCCTGCTGATTATAAGGGAAACTGTATGGGTGCCCTGCTTTTAATCTAGTACTATGTGCTAGAAGGTGCAAGTACCAAATGGTTACTTTAATCAGTTATAGATCAAAATAGATATTAAAAAAATATTCTTGACAGTGCAGTGGGTGTATTCTGAGAAATGTACTTGGTGCTCTCATAAACGTGATATGCAAATGTGACAACATTGATCAAGAGCGTGTATCAAAATTCAAGAACAACATGGCCCATTTTATTTTGATATACAATCGTTCTGGGTCAGTAAAGTAATTGACGTTTCAATCTCTTGTCAAGATATGGGTATCATCATCAGAACTCTCACCATAAATAAAGCCGAAAGGACTGAATGAGAACAAATGAAATCTAGAGTTTTGCCATGTTGTATTTTACCTCTACATATTCAGAGGATTTCATGAAAAAATCCTGAAAGGTCCATCATTGTTTACTGCGAATACAGATGAAGCATTGACATCTACCACAGACCTTTCAGAGAGATTAGCAACATGTCAAAAGAAATGTACATGCCAACAACTAATGATTAAACGGATGGGTGAAAATTAAAAGCAGATATAATACCAGTAGTGCTACAGGTTAGAAATATACCTGGAGTCTGCACAGAAGACAAGAAATACAAACAGGGCTTCAACAACATAGGAGATACATGTTTCAGGCACTGCATGGTGTTGGGGATGGACACGATAATTAAACACTCAAAGTAACTTTTAAGAAAGAGAACAATGAGTCGATATAATTGCAGACACCAAAGTGGCCCTGATAAAATTGAAAAAACCTTTTGAGTTAATTTGTACAGACAACAAATCAAATAAAGTAAGAAAAGACATACCATATTATAAAGTTAAAAAGGCATTCCCATATTTGGCAGGAGACTATGCCACCAGAACCATTATACCCACAGGCTACCTACCTTGAGGATTATTGGAGAGACAGAAAAAGTTTGTATCTTTTTCAGATACCTCGGAGGAATCTAGAGATAATGCAGGCCCTCGAGAATTCAGCAGTAGGTCTACAAACCAGCAAGGACAAGACTATTGTTTCGGGAGAAGAAAACGACAACCTATATGGAAGGGCAGAGGGAGAGGGAGGAACCAGGTGTGGTACAACAGCACCCAGGAGAGAGACAGACAAGTCAGAAACACTACCATTAGGAACTTCCCCAGTATTAAATAACCCTTAAGTCATCACTATTCTTAATGTGTCCCTACACACCTCTTCCTTGACAGTCATTTCCTTTTTGAGACTAGAGCTCCGCTTTGTACCAACTGAACTTGTGGATTTTCTTGACTTACAAACAGACCTGAAGACGTTCTTAAAAAGATGAGATTAGGGACTTTTTTCAAGAAGAAAGATCCTGTAATTATACTGATGCTACGGGTCTCCTCGACATTTGTACCTCCCTTTAACAGCACACTCAAGAAAATACGTATCTTCAAGAAACTTGACCTAAAAGATATAAATGACTTGCACCAAAAAGTATTTCAATACCCTACAACCATCCATCAGAAGAATGTAAGTCCTTACAGACACTAAAAGAAAACACATCTTTAATATTCAAGCTGAGGAGGCACAATAGAAATGCAAGACAAAGATTGCTACAAATCAGAGACATATCACCCAGTGTCGTATTTGAAGGTTTTGAAGCGTCCTCTGTGTAGGGGACGACCCACTGGGCACAGCTTTTATATCGCTTGAAAGCGTATAACTTTTGAAAAAATGTTTGATCCAATCAAGGTGAAATTTTCATAGGTAGTATATTTATTCGAAGATAATTGTTGTCATTAACTTCATCATTAAATTCATATTAACAATATTCACATGATTTTATAATCCGTGTTTCTTTTTCAAAAAACGTTCCCGATGCATTTCGTGCACATGGTGCACTTCTTCAGGGGAATCTAAATGTAAACAGATCAAATGAACTCAGTATGAGGATAGGATCCTAACGTACTCGTTGATAAACATATTTCAATGTCAATATAACCATTTTCACAGAAATGCAATCTGTTATCAAAAGTAAAGCCTTAAGAGATATAATGATCAGCGTAACAGACAAGGAAAAGGTATGAATTACTGGATTGTGATCTTGTATGAAAGTGAAATATATAGGACGTGATCGTTATCTAACCGATGTGCCTAAAATATATAAACACGTCTATTTATTCTATCAAATATATCGCGCTATGACGCGATTAGAATGTGCAGTCAAAAGTGCTCGAGTCAGGTATCTTACCTCTAAATCATGCGAAAAGGGTGTTGAAGGGTGTCTCTCGTGTTCTAACCGGGTTCTAAAAGTGAGCCCGCTGTTCGTCCTTGATGGATATGTTTGAAGATAAATAGAGGACTGGGGGGTGATTAAAACGTGGGCGCCATCTTGAAGTGGTGAAAAGCATGCATTAAGGTGTTTGAGCGGGTATCTGTGTTAATTCGCTTAGAGTTATCTAAAAAGTGACAAGGTGCTCGTGTCAAGATTCTTATTTGTAATGCGTAGGGATACCCTAGTTTTTGTATTGCGTGTTCTGGCCGGGTTCCATAATGGAACGTGCAGTTCTTCCGTAATAAGTGTGTTAAGAAATCAATAACAGGCTAAAGGGTGATGATTCAAAGTAAACGCCATTTTAGAATGGTGAGATGCGTGTATTGGGGTGTATTTGAAGGGGAGTCTGTATTGATTTGCTATGGGCGCTATATTGGAAGGGTAAAAAAAAGTTGTGTGAATGAGTATTGTGTTGTGGAAATCAATCAATGTAATGGGTGAAGATTCATGTTAATCTGAAATTGTATATCATAAAACATTTAAAAAACATATAAAAAATGCATAACAGTTATCGGTTAACAGTCTTGTTGATCAATTTGTGATGTACTGCTGTAGCGAGTAAAGTTCGGAAATTATTGAATAAGGTCTGTAATCTATAGGTAGCAAGAGAATTCTACTCTGTCATTGAGCCCATTTGGTTTCATGGCATTCAAAAAGTATATCCAGTGGTTTTCTCGTTGTAATAGTATTTGGTTCAGGTCTCTGGCTGGGGTTTTAACAATGGTTTCCAATACCGCAAATTTTAGTTGGCTGATGTTGTGTTGTCTCTCATTGAAATGTGTGGCCACACTAGATCTCAAGTTGTTGGTTCTTATATTGCTCTTGTGTTCTGATATTCGTGTTTTAATTTTTCCGATCATTTTGCCCACATAAATAAGTCCACATGGACATTTTAGATAATATATTACTTGTTGAGAATCACAGGTCGCTGTGGTCTTTAATTTGATAGGTGTCCCTCTCATGGGATGTGTCATGGTGTTGCCCTTTATTATGTTATTGCAACAACTGCAATTATAGCAAGGTATGGTTCCTTTGTATTTGCTCGTTTCTGTGTCTCCCTTTTGTTTTAGGATATCTTGTAGATTTTTGCTCCTGGTATATCCAAATGTGGGTTGGTGAGCAAAAAAGTTTTGAAAATCTGGTTCATTTGTAAGTAATGCCCAATGTTTTTTGATTATTTCTTATAGTGGTGGCTCATAGTCGAAAATTTGGATACTATCACAGTTTTCAATGTTTCTTGTTTTGAAACAGTTTGTAAAAGGTTTTTTCTGGTTTTGGTTGTACACTTTTCGACTGCTTTTTCCAAAGTATGTTTCGGGTATTCTCTTTCTTCAAACCTTGCAATCATATTTTGTAGTTGTCTTTGTAATTCATGTTTCTCAGATACTATTCTTTTCACTCTGTATAGCTGAGATATAGGAAGATTGTTCTTCAGAGATGTTTGGTGAAAGCTTTTGTAGTGGAGCAAATTGTTCCGATCTGTTGTTTTTTTGTATAGAGTCGTTTCAATCTTATCTCTGTTTCGTGTGAAGTAATATATTATCTAAAATGTCCATGTGGACTTATTTATGTGGGCAAAACGATCAGAAAAATTAAAACACGAATATCAGAACACAACAGCAATATAAGAACCAACAACTTGAGATCTAGTGTGGCCACACATTTCAATGAGAGACAACACAACAACAGCCAACTAAAATTTGCGGTATTGGAAACCATTGTTAAAACCCCAGGCAGAGACCTGAACCAAATACTATTACAACGAGAAAACCACTGGATATACTTTTTGAATGCCATGAAACCAAATGGGCTCAATGACAGAGTAGAATTCTCTTGCTACCTATATATTACGGACCTTATTCAATAATTTCCGAACTTTACTCGCTACAGCAGTACATCACAAATTGATCAACAAGACTGTTAACCGATAACTGTTATGCATTTTTTATGTGTTTTTATATGTTTTATGATGTACAATTTCAGATTAACATGAATGTTCACACATTACATTGATTGATTTCCACAACACAATACTCATTCACACAACTTTTTTTACCCTTCCAATATAGCGCCCATAGCAAATCAATACAGACTCCCCTTCAAATACACCCCAATACACCCATCTCACCATTCTAAAATGGCGTTCACTTTGAATCACCACCCTTTAGCCCGTTATTGATTTCTTAACACACTTATTACGGAAGAACTGCAGGTTCCATTATGGAACCCGGCCAGAACACGCAATACAACAACTAGCGTATCCCTACGCATGAATTACAAATAAGAATCTTGACGCGAGCACCTTGTCACTTTTTAGATAACTCTAAGCGAATTAACACAGATACCCACTCAAACACCTTAATGCATGCTTTTCACCACTTCAAGATGGCGCCCACGTTTTAATCACCCCCCAGTCCTCTATTTACACGAGCACTTTTGACTGCACATTCTAATCGCGTCATAGCGCGATATATTTGATAGAATAAATACACGTCTTTATATAATTTTAGGCACATCGGTTAGATAACGATCACGTCCTATATATTTCACTTTCATACACGATCACAATCCAGTAATTCATACCTTTTCCTTGTCTGTTACGCTGATCATTATATCTCTTAAGGCTTTACTTTCGATAACAGATTGCATTTCTGTGAAAATGGTTATATTGACATTAAAATATGTTTATCAACGAGTACGATAGGATCCTATCCTCAAACTGAGTTCATTTGATCTGTTTACGTTTAGATTCCCCTGAAGAAGTGCACCATGTGCACGAAATGCATCGGGACGTTTTTTGAAAAAAAAACACGGATTATAAAATCATGTGAATATTGTTAATATGAATTTAATGATGAAGTTAATGACAACAATTATCTTCGAATAAATATACTACCTATGAAAATTTCACCTTGATTGGAGCAAACATTTTTTCAAAAGTTATACGCTTTCAAGCGATATAAAAGCTGTGCCCAGTGGGTCGTCCCCTACACAGAGGATGCTTCAAAACCTTCAAATACAACACTCCAAGGGGGAGAGAGTGATACCACAGGAGCACGCTACAATAGCACAAACAGAACACTTCAACGCCTGTGCGCCAACTAGTAAGCCTTGTATTTCTACATTCATCTCACCTCAAAACACACAGCACGGCAAAACAATCAGAGTCAAAGAAATATGGCAACATATGATGAAATAACCAGATTAACGGAAACACGAGCAGTCACGGTTGCATTTTAGATGACGACGCAACCAAGATCTATGCTCTCATCAATGAGGATACCACCCCATCAACAAACAAAAGAAATAAAGAAAACAATTTAAAACAATTGATATATTTGACGAAAAGAGAGATAGCGACTTCACGCGAGTAGCTTAATAAAGTATCACAGAGCACAGCGAATTCCCAGAGGTCTAAGAGTACCAATAAAACCTTTATTGTGCAAAAACAACCCGAAGTTTGTAGAGCGTTGGTACGCAATATTAAATAAATGTTCCTTGGACTTAATATTACTAATAATTGAGGAGTTATCCAGAGTTCTAGAAGATCTACAGAAAGATATAGCTATCATCAAAACTGAATTAGAAGAAATGACACCCAAGGAGGATTGGCAAAAAACTCTGGACGACATTCAAATACAACTGGATAAATATACAGAAGAAATCAACGAACGCAAGATTCGTAAATACAGGAGAGACACTATAGATTACAAAATGGGTGAAGTCTACTCATGGGCAGAAATCTACGCAAAAAGACGTCAAAACAAACCTCCCCAATCCAACACTGAAACACCCTCATCAGAAGATGAACAAAGAAATCAACAACAACAAAAAACTAATGAACAATCCTCAACATCCAGAGGACAACCATCCAACACAATCGAGTCTTTTTTAGAATCAGGCCCCCCAACAAACACAGACCCAGGAGGGGAAAAAGACAAAGGAAGTACGACTCCACCAGCCAAACAGCCAGTTCAACAGAATCGTCGGAACAAACCGAGGAAAAACAATTAGTCATAAACATTTCAGATTATCAATTAAACCAGATGGAATTAAACAGCTTACAAAAAGGTTCATCGTTTGTTCCTACATATCATACAGACAAACTAGAATTAGACGTCAGTCTATTCAAACTGATGCGAAATCTTCGCCTAAGAAATTATTTTGAGAACGTATTACCACAATCTTCCACAGAACCTGATAATCAACTTAAGGGTTTAAAACCCCGGAGCAGTTTCCAACCACCAGTCAGCCACAAGACGCTTGACAACTTTGAAAAAATAGTGCAACATGACATCAATAAGTTAAACTTCAGGAGTAGAAGCAAAATGCAAAATCTGTCAAAAAAGGAATGGAATACCTTACTGAACTTAGGGAGGAATCCAGACATCACATGTCAACGCGCAGACAAAGGGGGAGCCCTGGTTGTTATGAACTCATCATTTTACAGAACCCAAGTACAACAACACGTGTATGACAAAGAAACTTATATGAAATTGAGCCAAGATCCTACTCAAGAATATCAAGATCAACTGAAACTAATCTTACAGAGAGCTCAAGATGAAGGCACGATCACCCAGAGAACCAAAAAATATCTCACACAGGACAATCCCAAAACACCGGTGATTTACATGCTTCCCAAAATGCATAAACACCCCACCAACCCACCATTTCAACCTATAGTGTCGACAAAAGGAAGCATACACGAACCAATTGGGAAATTTTTGGACGCTCATTTACAACCATTCATAATCAAGATGAACACATATATCAAAGACACAACGGATTTCATTAGCAACATTTCCACCATTCAATTAAAAGAGGATCAAGAGATCTGGATGTGTACCATCGACGTCAAGTCCCTCTACACCTCAATCCCGCACAACTTAGGATTGGAATCAATAGAGGAAATTCTCATGACATCAAACTTTGAAAAAAAAATTCAAATATTCCTTATGGAACTACTCACCTTCACCTTATACCAAAGTTACTTCAGATGGGAAGATGAACATTTCTTACAACTCACGGGAACCTCAATGGGCAATTGTGCCGCTCCAGCATATGCGAACAGTTTTATGAACATTTTCGAGAACCGATACATCTTGAATCAAGAGTCTTGGAAACAACATGCTCGAGTCTTCTTTAGATTCATAGACGACATCTTTGTACTCTGGGAAGGGACCTCACAAGACCTTCTATCAGCAGTGAATCAATTCAATGAGATAAATGATCGCATTCAATTCACTCACACGATCGACAATAAAACTATCACCTATCTAGATGTCCAACTCGCACGAAACTGAGATATGATTGAAACGACTCTATACAAAAAAACAACAGATCGGAACAATTTGCTCCACTACAAAAGCTTTCACCAAACATCTCTGAAGAACAATCTCCCTATATCTCAGCTATACAGAGTGAAAAGAATAGTATCTGAGGAACATGAATTACAAAGACAACTTCAAAATATGATTGCAAGGTTTGAAGAAAGAGAATACCCGAAACATATTTTGGAAAAAGCAGTAGAAAAGTGTACAACCAAAACCAGAAAAGACCTTTTACAAACTGTTTCAAAACAAGAAACATTGAAAACTGTGATAGTATCCAAATTTTCGACTATGAGCCACCACTATAAGAAAAGAATCAAAAAACATTGGGCATTACTTACAAATGAACCAGATTTTCAAAACTTTATTGCTCACCAACACACATTTGGATATACCAGAAGCAAAAATCTACAAGATATCCTAAAACAAAAGGGAAACACAGAAACGAGCAAATACAAAGGAACCATACCTTGCTATAATTGCAGTTGTTGCAATAACATAATAAAGGGCAACACCATGACACATCCCATGAGAGGGACACCCATCAAATTAAAGACCACAGCGACCTGTGATTCTCAACAAGTAATATATTATCTAAAATGTCCATGTGGACTTATTTATTTGGGAAAAACGATCAGAAAAATTAAAACACGAATATCAGAAAACAAGAGCAATATAAGAACCAACAACTTGAGATCTAGTGCGGCCACATATTTCAATGAGAGACAACACAACATCAGCCAACTAAAATTTGCAGTATTGGAAACCATTGTTAAAACCCCAGGCAGAGACCTGAACCAAATACTATTACAACGAGAAAACCACTGGTTATACTTTTTGAATGCCATGAAACCAAATGGGCTCAATGACAGAGTAGAATTCTCTTGCTACCTATAGATTACAGACCTTATTCAATAATTTCCGAACTTTACTCGCTACAGCAGTACATCACAAATTGATCAACAAGACTGTTAACCGATAACTGTTATGCATTTTTTATATGTTTTTTATATGTTTTATGATGTACAATTTCAGATTAACATGAATGTTCACCCATTACATTGATTGATTTCCACAACACAATACTCATTCACACAACTTTTTTTACCCTTCCAATATAGCGCCCATAGCAAATCAATACAGACTCCCCTTCAAATACACCCCAATACACGCATCTCACCATTCTAAAATGGCGTTCACTTTGAATCACCACCCTTTAGCCTGTTATTGATTTCTTAACACACTTATTACGGAAGAACTGCAGGTTCCATTATGGAACCCGGCCAGAACACGCAATACAACAACTAGCGTATCCCTACGCATGAATTACAAATAAGAATCTTGACGCGAGCACCTTGTCACTTTTTAGATAACTCTAAGCGAATTAACACAGATACCCACTCAAACACTTTAATGCATGCTTTTCACCACTTCAAGATGGCGCCCACGTTTTAATCACCCCCCAGTCCGATATTTATCTTCAAACATATCCATCACGGACGAACAGCGGGCTCACTTTTGGAACCCGGTTAGAACACGAGAGACACCCTTCAACACCCTTTTCGCATGATTTAGAGGTAAGATACCTGACACGAGCACTTTTGACTGCACATTCTAATCGCGTCATAGCGCGATATATTTGATAGAATAAATACACGTGTTTATATAATTTTAGGCACATCGGTTAGATAACGATCACGTCCTATATATTTCACTTTCATACAAGATCACAATCCAGTAATTCATACCTTTTCCTTGTCTGTTACGCTGATCATTATATCTCTTAAGGCTTTACTTTTGATAACAGATTGCATTTCTGTGAAAATGGTTGTATTGACATTGAAATATGTTTATCAACGAGTACGATAGGATCCTATCCTCATACTGAGTTCATTTGATCTGTTTACGTTTAGATTCCCCTGAAGAAGTGCACCATGTGCATGAAATGCATCGGGAAAATTTTTTGAAAAAAAAACACGGATTATAAAATCATGTGAATATTGTTAATATGAATTTAATGATGAAGTTAATGACAACAATTATCTTCGAATAAATATACTACCTATGAAAATTTCACCTTGATTGGATCAAACATTTTTTCAAAAGTTATACGCTTTCAAGCGATATAAAAGCTGTGCCCAGTGGGTCGTCCCCTACACAGAGGACGCTTCAAAACCTTCAAATACAACACTCCAAGGGGGAGAGAGTGATACCACAGGAGCATGCTACACTAGCACAAACTGAACACTTCAAAGCCTGTGCGCCAACTAGTAAGCCTTGTACATATCACCCAGTGACATACAAAAGGAGATCCATAGACTGACCACAGTAGCTAAAGAAAAGGGGATCCTTATCCAGAACGAATTACTTTTTATGAATATAAAAAATCCCATGCAGCGGTGATTTACATATTGTTAAAAGTACTTTAGAATGTTTCCAATCCTACGAGAAGACCTATTATTCCTATTTCTAGATGCGAGTCAATATTGGAACCCATAGAGAAGTATTTAGATTTCTTCATCAAGACCACTTCCAGTCACTTGGAATCCTTCAAAAGACACAGACAAGAAAAGAACCAGTCAAGAAGAATAATTGAACTCTCGAATGTCTATGTTTTGAACTTAAAATTACATAGAATCCCATTTATACTTTGTATTTTAATGTCATTGTTTGTGTTGCTAGTATGTGTGATAGTATGAGTGAATAGGCTGATAGGTGAGACTGTAGGTGTGATGATTGGTTGTAGCGTTATTTGAAACGTTGTGATTTGTTTTTTAAATGTAAATACTTCAAAATATATGAATTTGTAAAGATATGTGTGACTTTATGCTCTGTGTACACAATAATAAGAACATATACATATAAAAATGAAAAAATACGTTTTTGATACATAATTTCTTCTGAAGAAAACACATGTGAGAAGAATTTGGTATGGAGATATGTCTTATGTTTGAGCTTATTGGCCAATGTTGAAATGAGACAGGTCTGTATAGAGGTTCCTCTTAGTTGTTGTTGTTTCCCCCTCCTCTTGGACTTGAAAGTTACTAGAGGGTACCTTTCTTTCTTACTTAATTTCTTCATCAACCCCTTCACCCAAATGGCATCATGTTGTATCTGTGACACAATAGGTTTCATCAAATTGATTGAGGATATGCCACTTTCTCAAACCAACTGTCTATTGGTCACATTTGACACTGATTTCTTACATACGAACATACCACAACAGGAGGGGATAGGGGTCATTCATGACCTTCTTCATATCAGACCAAGACCACATCAGGTTCTGACAGCAGCTTCTTGGATGTCATTGTTAAAGTAGAAAACAACACTGTACCATATACCTACGGAAAGAAACATCTTATTGGAAATTCCAGTTGTCACCATGGTTCCCTAAGGAATTCCTTATTATACAGTCAATTCTTAAGTATCCAACACAATTGCCACCACAAATCAGATATTTTCAGGGAAATAAAGCTATCACTTAAGAAAATTCTAGCTGGAGGGTATGTCAAATGTCAAATAAGATGTTTCCTTAAGTGAGCATGGAATTGCCCTAGAGACTCACTGCACTGTACGGATCACAAGTGCATAAAACTGGCATGTGTAACTACCTTCTCTCCCATTTCCACTTGAGTCTATAAAATAATTAAAAACTTTGGAAGGTATTGTCAGGTGGGGACCTCTCTCAGGAAAAGCCAATGTTTGTTTTTAGGAGAGGCAGGAACATCACAAATCACCTTGTCAGGGCAGCCGTTGCACCTGATCAGTCACCAGAAACACTGATGGACCATTGGAGCCTCCTCCCCATGATTAGGTATTTTATATGTGTTTGCTGGAGTATTTGTCCATTTTCACAGAATCCAAGGCCTTTTTGCATTTCAATATTAACGTACCACTGCAGAAATATAACCAAATGCAACATTTCTAATGCGGCCTATATTATCACTTGTCCGTGCATGAAACTCTACATTAAATAAACCACACAAAAAATAACCATACGAATCCACCAACATCAGATTTGTATGCTCTGCAAGGTTCTCATTGCCACTCTTTTGGAGCATTATATGACTGAGGGCTACACAGAAGATGACATTAAATGGCATGTAATCAGTGTCCTTAAGTTACCCGAGAGAGGAGGAAATATAGAAAAAATGCTCAACAAAGAGGAGCTTAAATGGATTTTAAAGATAAACACAAAGAAAACCAGCCTGAACTGACAAGAGGAATGGACCAGTTTAAATTAGTCATGTAGTTCACTACAGAGACTCTTTTTATAGACCTGAATGAACAGGACAATTTCTGCATATATTCTCATGAGCATCAAGTTGAATCATTTATAAACTGAACTGACTCATTATCTGCTTATTTCCCAGAAGACTCTCTGGCCAGACTTGTGTGCATCAGCCTGTTTCTGACATTTGTTTTGAATATTTTTCAAATAATTTAAATTTAGTATTCTAACATATTGTAAACTATAGGTGGTTATTTTTTATTTTTGTCCCTTTATTTCTTATTTCTTTGTTGTAATCTCATTGTGTTTTTAACATTATGTACATTTTCCTATTATAATATTCAGCCCCACAGTATATCACAATCCCAAAATGGTGGTTGCCGTCTCCAGGCCCCTCTGGGAGAACTTTGATAAGTTCTATTATCCCTGTGAAACTTCGAGAACTGGAGCACACTCAATTATTGTGTCCATTTTTATGAGCAGGCATGTTTTAGGTGCTCCATGGCACACACTGCTCTTATTTTTTCCAAGCTGCACTGTCTTGTGCATTGAACTCTGCATGCAGAGGCCAGAACTTGACCTGAAACACGGTGCCCTGTGACAGATTACTCACCAAAGATGGCAGAAGCCATCTCCAGTTTCCTCAGGAAGTCCTTCTTATATGTTCATTACTTCTTTGAAGCTCAATCAGCGTATGCCATTTTTTGGGAGTGGGCATTTCAATGAAATATGAATGTACGGTGGATAATACTTACACAAATTTTTCTACTGTTTGAAAGTAGAGCCATTGATAAAGGAAAGTATCCATGGCATCTTCTAGGATGATGTATGATTGTTATATTTGATCTTGCATGCATAATCTCCCCACTATTTGTGTTTCCTTATTTATGAAATTTTGGGAAACCGGATGTGAGTTTATTATGAGGTTTTCATATTTGATGACTCAAAAAATGAGCAAATCATGTTAAATAAACATGAATTTGCGTTAAAATGGAAGTTGCTTACTTTTTAATAATTTGGTATGAATTGGTAAACATTACGGGGCATTATAACGGCTCTGAGTTGATTTTTGACATAGAATATGTATATGTCAAAATGGCGGGCACTCTTTTCTGCTCTCCATAAACGCTGCACAATTTTGTAGTCCGTTGTTAATTGCTATGACAATGAGTGTGTAACTGACATTGCCAGCTCTCGATCCACACCGACTGTGTTTAATAAATATAATTTATACATTCCTGAGTGTCCTGGCAATTCCTAAATGGAAGGATTCTGTTGGGTAGAATTAATTTATAGTTATAATTTTTTTTATGTGGTGGCGGGATAGCAATTACCCATGTCTTCGCAATCTCCGACCCCTTGGTGAAAATGGAAAATAGGTTTTAGAGAAGGTTGTTCTAGAACTACACTAGAAAAACATGACTTTGAAGTGTACAGTAATAAACCCCAAGCATGTACAGTACTGTAATACATGTGCATATATGTGTTGTCACTTTATGGAAAAGGTGCGATCGTCGCGGAAAACAGCGACGTTGCAATGCCCTGAATCACACGGAAATGGAAAATAGGTCTTAAAGATGGTTTTTAAAGAAACGTAGTACAAAAATATGAGTTTAAACGTCCTTTGAAAGAAGTATGTAGGTAGTATAATGTGAAGTGCAATGTTCAGAATGGATATCCTTACACATTATTTTTGGATGTGCTGGTGGTCAGTGAATGTCTGCTTTTGTTTTATGTTTTTGCAACGTGTCTGTGGGGATCACGACATTGTCGTGAAGATCCTCAAAAACAAAACAAAAAAAAAACCTTTAGGAAAAACCTTTACAATATTTTGTGTACTAGGGTGGCTCTGACAAGAGCTGTTGCTTTGGTTTTCTGGATATGGCTGCTACACAGAAGACCAGATGCAGAGTTTCAGGTTACTTGTAAACACCCTGTTGCCTTCATCTGTAAAGTGCACTGCATCATTTCTATGTATTCCGTGCATGTTAAAATACACATTTTTGTTACAGATACAGCCCATGAGATGGTTTTATTAACGTGTTTCCGGGCTTTGTCAATCTGTGGACCAGCTGCGGCTGCTGCAGGTAAGAGTGGTGGGGCGTTGGGGCTGGCTGAGGGGATTTTGCGAGAAGACCACAAGGGAAAATTCATTCGTTATTTAATTTTCCCTTATGGTCGAATCTCAAAATCCCCCCCAGCCGGCCCCACCGCCCCATGGCACTTACCTGCAGCGGCCGCAACTGCGGTGGACAGAATAAATTTGACCACTTCCATTTATGTCTGTGGCATATATTAGAGTACACCAAGACGGTGTGATGGAAAAGTGATTTCAGTTGTGCAAAGAAAAATTCTTTCATTAGGATTTCCAGCCCTACCCCAGTCAATATGCCCCGGTCATTGCTACCACAGTGCACTATCATGAAGTGAGGAGCTTGGCAATCCACAATGGATTTAATCAAAGCCAGCAGCTGATGAAACTTTAACCCTCTCTGGGCAAACCAAGTAATCTGCGCATTTGGCAAACTCAAGTCCCTGTCAATACCTCTATTTATTGCTGCCTCTTAAGTCCAATAGATATAGCTGTGGCCCACAATCCATACTCTAATCATTTTGAAGTGAAGGAGCATTAGTAGTCAGGAGAAAGCTGGAGCCGAATGAGGTAGTTTTCCAAAGGAAAAGCAGTTAAAATGAAGGTGTTTAAAAACAAAGTATGTGTGTGTGTGTGTGTGTGTTGTGTGTGTGTGTGTGTTGTGTGTGTGTGTATATATATATATATATATGAACCACCGCTCCAAAGGATACCGCAGAACACAGCACCCTCACGGAGAAAGAACGGACAACAACCTTGGGTAGCGAAAACAGTATCTTCTTTATTTTTTCTTCATAAAGTGCAGCAGAAGTGCCCTAGACCGGACGCGTTTCGGCGACCCTGTCGCCTTGTTCACCGGAATTAACGAGTATTTGCCATTACACACCAAACAAGTTTAAAAAATGGCAATTCACCAATCATAGCACTTAATTCTGTACCACGTGACCATATTGTCTAATTTAGTAAACATAGCAGACAGACTGTTTCCTAACATAATGTTTTCAACCTATAGGCTTGTGACCAATGGCCAATAATTCTAACAGTTCAAATACAGTTTTATATATGCCCAAGTTACAATTCTCATAGAGAAACCACCTGATTCCGACATTTGTATACTGTGGTAATATTAGGTCAATATACCTTTTATCTGTGCAAATACTTAATAAAATAGTCATAGACATCACGGTTTCTCTGAGCTATATATACTAAAAAACAATCTATCTGAATGATTAAGAAAATTGTATATGTATCTTCACTGGTTAAAAAATCAGGAAAAGTGCTAAGGTGTCAAAAAGTGCAAAGTGTAAAGTGCATATCTACTAAGTGCAAAATACAATAGATTCCCCAGCCGGGGGATCTAATACAGGAAAGAACTAGCAGCAGTTTAGGACAGCATAACCATCAAAAACTAATATAAACTTAGTTGCATAATTTAACATACTAAAGTGGCTAATGCTTGTTCACTACCTAACATCACAACTGATTCATATAACCAAAATACATGAACTCTATACAAAATATATATATATATATATACATACAGTGAGAATATATAAATATACAGTACAACATATCATGGTTGCTGATAAATGCCCGATAAGATCCGATAAAAGCATAACCCTGGAGTAAGAGTCACGATAAAATCAAAACCTCTCTACGCATTAAAACCAGCAGATAATCCTAATATCCTGATGCTATCAAAAAATACTTGTATAGAATTCTTTTCATGTATATACACTTATATTTCATTCAATGCAAAGCATTCAAAACAGGTAAATTCATAAATTTCATAGTGAGCTTCAGAGATAATGGTACAGATCTTCACAAATATTGAGGCCATTTGGGCTCTTGGTGTCTAACTCCAAGATGTATTTGGACTCCAACCTCCTAAGGGACTTGTCTCTATCTCCGCCCCTTTTGTTTACTGGCACACTGTCAATTACAAAGTAAGACAAGACATTTAAATTGCCCCCATGTGCTGTCTTCACATGTCTTGCCACTGGATATGAATGGTCAGAATTGACAGTCGCTCTGAGGTGTTGGAGAATCCGAGCCTGAACTGGTAACTTCGTGCTACCTACATACCGGAGTCCGCATGTACAAGATAAAACATAAACTGCGAACTCAGTCTTACAATTAAAGTTACCTTTGATTTTAATTTCCTGATCATCAAAGGCACCTCGGTATGTTTTGGTATTTACACCAAATTTGCAGGCTCTGCAACTGCTGCATTAAAAAAAACCATACTTGGAGGACACCCAATATTCTTTGTTCAATACCTCTGGACTATTGTGAACTAAATCACATCTCATTGAATAGGCTTTGCGATAAGTGATGTCTGGTTTAACAGGTAGGGTACTCCTTAACACACCATCGGTTAGAGCTATGGGCCACTAGGAATTCAAGATTCTTCTAATTGCTTGTGACTGTTTGCTATATGTAGTAATAAATCTACATGAAGCTACAGGTGTGGAGCTATCCAATGACGTAGACGTGTCTGCAGTCCTAACAGTCTGTTCACCAACAACCGGAATCTTTGGTTGTAGCAAACTTGTTCTGTCTATTAAGTTGACTTTAGATATTGCTACCTCCAGATTGTGTTTATTGTAGCCCCTAGCTAACAGTCTATTTCTAGCAATTTCACGTGACTCTGCCCAAGCTTGATCAGTGCTACATGCGCGTTTGATTCTTAAAAATTCGCCATAAGGCAAACTATCAATTGTATGACGCGGATGAAAACTAGTCGCATGTAGAAGCGTGTTGCCAGCAGTTGGCTTTTGATATAGATTGGTGGTGATGACCCCTTCTTGTATAGTGATTTTAATATCGAGAAAGTTTGCCGTGTGTGCATTGATGTCACTGGTAAAGGCCAAATTAAGCTCGTTGTCATTGATAATCTTGACAAAATTCAAGGCCTGTTCTATACTCCCTCTCCACACGACAAAAATATCATCGATATACCGCCACATATGGGCTACGTGCATTTCATATAGGGCCCTGTGTTGGCTCCTGAGGACATGCTCCTCCCACCAACCCACATGAAGACATGCGTAGCTGGGGGAGAAGCATGCCCCCATTGCCACTCCACGTTTTTGTCTGTAAATTTTGTTATCAAATAAAAACACATTATTATTCAGACATCGACCAATCATATCAATCAACATTTTGTTGTGCTGGTACATGCCAATGTTTGTTTGGTTTAGATAATACTGCACTGCATGCATACCGTCTTTATGATCTATGCACGTATAAAGTGCAGTGATATCCAGAGTCATAAGAATCATATCCTGGGTCCATTCGATGGCATTGATCTTTTGTAAGAAGTCTCTTGAGTCCTGTAGATAAGTGGGCAAACTCATAACGAATTCCTGCAAATAATAATCAACGTATTTGGAAGTATTCTCAAAACAACTGTTTATGGCAGAGATGATGGGTCTGCCGTGAAGAGGGTCCAGGCCTTTATGGACTTTGGGGATGAGGTAGAATAAGGGCAACACCGGATGTTCATTATGTAGAAATTTAAATTCCTCTTTTGTGATTAGCCCTTCTCTTTGCCATTGTGACAGCGAGATTTTATATTCATTGCTGATTCTGCGCACTGATGTTCCATCGCTGCGCTCATAGCATATATTGTCATCCAATTGTCTAAAGGCCTCAGCTCGATATTTTGCTTTGTCCCACAGGACAATGTTGCCCCCCTTATCAGCATGGTTGATAACAACATTTTTCTTTTCCTTTAGTTTTTTTCATTAGGTGGAAATACTCCCTTGATGTTCCACTAGCTCTTATTTTCGATTTGCAGGAGTTTCTATAAAGAGTTTTTAGTTCGTCATTTACCCTCTCATGAAAAATATCCAAGGCGTCACGGGGCATGATAGGAACGAATGATGACGGTGCTTTGAAAGGGCTTTTCCCCGGCAATGCGATGTTAATATCTTCTTCCTGCGCCACACTTTGAGAACATATGGTATTGTCCTGATCATTTCTGAGCGCTAGGAGGGTTGCCAGGGCCGGCATTGTTCCTGCTGTTAAACTAGTACCGGCACTTGGGACTGATTGCATGGCGGTTGTAGGTGTGCGCCCGTGATTCTTAATCAGGAAAAACTTTTGTAATTTTAACTTTCTGATGAACTTGTATATGTCCACCCGTGTCTGGACATAATTAAAGTTGCTTTCCGGACAAAAACTGAGACCTAAAGATAGAAGCTGGGTCTCAGCAGCGTTAAGTTCGATATCAGTTAAATTGATGACAGTTGGTGTACTTGTGGGTACTTCTAATTGCGCCACGTTTTCTTTTTCTGGCGCCCCCTTCCTCCGACGTTTTGCGCATTTGCGCCTTTGTTTCCTCCGTCTGTTTTTGGTTTGCCTGTTGATTGTCCTGCTCTCGGTCGAAGGGTCTGGAGACGTTGTTCCCTGATAAAATCCAGCTCTTCTGCAAAGCTGACCGGCCCCAACAGAGTAAAAGATGAAGTTGACCCCCCAGAACTGCCATCTGAATCACAGTCTGTGCCCTGGCTTGTACTGCCTGTCATCATGTTGGAATTGGCACCTCCTTCCATACTTGTGGCTGATGATGTGTTTACCTGAGCTCCTGTTGTCTGTCCCATAGAACGTATAAGGGCTTTCTGTTTTTTAACGCTGTCATACTTGCGAGAGAAGGTAAAAACTTGACCTCTCTCATAGTCGTTTTTGTCTCTTGCAAACTTCCAGATCGTACGTGTTTTTATAGTATCTTCCTGTTTATTGATGCGGTCGCGCATTTCCTTCATTAATTTATCCACCGTGTCCTTGTTGTCACTTGTGGTGAGTTTTTCCAAATCCTCTGTTAATTTTTGAATTGCTTGCAAATCTACCTCCCGGTCTATTTTAGCAAACTTGATAAGTAAGCAGACATTGAGCATAGACGCATCCAGATTATTCTCTGCCCATTGCTTTAACAGTTCCGGATTTGGATTATCGAAATTTGGCGCCAGCAATATTCGTAGTCCTCTCGGTACTCGCCCTGCTTCACGGTATTTGTCGAGCGATTTAATCTCCCACCATTTCATCATTTCGCTCCTATGATGTTTTTCAAGCTGTTTCATTACGCTTCTTACATCCCCTTGAATGTTTGTTGACTCCTCGCCACGAGTCGGGCGTTCATCCACAGAAGGTAGATTTAAAAATAAATCCTCTGCCGTTCTATCCCTGATGGCAAATATTTCCTCCATGTCGAGGCACTCCTGCTCTTGTATGCACAAATAATCAATCTAGTGGACCCCCTGTTATACACGGGTCCCTTTGAATACTGTCCGCTACTGCCTTCTCACCTGCTCATATACCGGAATTCTCGTCGGGCTCACTTTTCAAGACGCCGAGCTCCGTCCTCCATGAGTCAGCCGACTCCGATGGACTGCACCGCGCCCGTTGTGTGCTCCGCCTTCCTCGATCAAGCAGGGGGCTGATTGGTTATGACTCTCCCGAGCCTATTCCTCCAAACGACTTGTTGTTTCCAAAATACAGCCTACTTTCGAGAAGGGGTCCGTTAAAAGGAGAAGCCAAGTCCTGCTCCTCTACACATGAACCACCGCTCCAAAGGATACCGCAGAACGCAGCACCCTCACGGAGAAAGAACGGACAACAACCTCGGGTAGCGAAAACAGTATCTTCTTTATTTTTTCTTCATAAAGTGCAGCAGAAGTGCCCTAGACCGGACGCGTTTAGGCGACCCTGTCGCCTTGTTCACCGGAATTAACGAGTATTTGCCATTACACACCAAACAAGTTTAAAAAATGGCAATTCACCAATCATAGCACTTAATTCTGTACCACATATAGATATATAAACACGTCAGCTCCTCTCGGCTCTCACAGCGTCTCGCAGCAGGCAAGCGAACGCACACGCCGGCAAATGAGGGAGACAGCGTGCTCTCAGCAATATCAAACTCAGCAACGATACAGTGTTCACCTTAGAGTTTATGGAAATAACAAAGAGGGATGACAGAGTCTAAACAAGTGGATTTGTTCTCCCTCGTTAAGTCTGTATAAACAACAAGAATCCACCAATAGTTCTGAAAGTGTTCCCTACAAAGGTGGGGAGCACTTAGGGGTTTTAAAATACCCCTCACACACCAAAAGGACCCTTGGTGTCATGCTTCATCATTGGGGTCTTCGCACCCCTCTACGGGATGCGGCGTGCTACGACCTACGACTATGTGGGAGCACTTATTTCAATGACTATGCGTGGTGCGTGTGAGGGTTCGATGTGAGTGAGTGGTAGGGTTATAAGTGAGTGATAAAGTTAAAAAGTGCCTGGCTCGTTGGGTGGACTAAAAAATCAAAAATAGGCCCCCGGGCTGGTACTGTTCAAAAAGTGAAATGCGAGGTGTCTATGTAACATTATGTACATCACCTCAGGACGGGGGTGCACAAATCCCCACCATACTCACTTTTCACTATGTAAAAATGTGGTTGATATTTACAGAAAAGTGAAAATGAAATGTAAGCTACAATATACCTACAGCAAAAAATCCAAAGAATCTGCTATTTGCATAACCCGAGGAAAAAAGGGGAAAGAACATAAATATTGCCTTCTGCGCCTCATATCTTTCGTGGTGTAGTCACCTGAGAAAAAGGTATAGTGTGGGTTGTGCTCACTAGACAATTGTTGTCATTCTATGAGTGATGGTGAACCCTGTAATAAAAAGGACGAAGACAAGACAGACACACATTTAACAAAAAACACACGCTCTATTTTTGTCCATTAGTGACTCTGGAACTAGTGTTCTATGAGTGGAATAATCAAAGTTTGATTAGAAAGCATACTTGTCTCATCAGTGTTGAGAGCCACATGAGCCTTCTAACGTTGGGGGTTGGCGTTCCAGTCTACTACCTAAAAGTAATGCACGGAGTGAGCATTTGTAGGCTACTTACATTTTGGCAGATGACCTTGTTGAGGTATGTAATATACTCACGATCTCAATGGGAGAAAATATCCATGTGCCCCCTCACGCGGCTCCGCTGGGAATGCCGGTGGTGTGCTATGAGTGCGGTTTATATACTCGCCTTGCGTTGTTAATTGATATCTATTAGCTCTTAAGGGTCGCTGTGACCGGATGGCGAGGCATGCCCATATATGGGTGTTCCGGTATGCTCCCAGGTGACCATTGTGTCGAGGTAGCGTGGGGCGGAGGGCCGGACAGCTGCCGAGCATGTTAGCTCCTGGCGCGCATGCGCGGTAACGGGACCCGAGGGTCTTTGTCCCGGCGCATGCGCCGGATTGCTCGATAGGGTGCCGGCTGTGTTCAGCAGCGCATGCGTTGGACCGAGACCTCATCCCAACGCGTGCGTTGTTGGAAAAAGCACGTAATTGTGACTGGCCTACCAGGTAATGTATGTGGCATAATAAAACGAGCTGATGCAATCGCTCAGCCCACTATTGTGACTGGTCTACTAGGTAGTGTAAGCGGCACAATAAAGCGAGCTGATGAAATCGTACAGGTGGGGGAGAGGGAAAAAGGAAGGTATTGAAAAAATAAGGGATACTGATATTGATATCCCCGTTGGTTGGTGAATGAAGAGCCATGTAGAGATGTTGGCCTCTGCTATGCGGTGTTTGGAGGGGAAATAGGGATATTGTCGCAGAGTGGGTGTCCCAGAGAAGTTGCAGAATAATTAAAGAGAGATTAAAGGCACAGTAAAAAAGGGGGTCTATCTCTCATTCTTTTTTTTTTTTTTTGTTCAAAAACCTTTATTTGAGCAAGCATAGAAAAATACAAAAATGGGCCTACAACCTCACGGGCTGGCCGCTAATAATAAGGCACAAGGCATGAATTAGAATGTACACCCGTGGTAAGGCACAAATCCAGCACAAAGCATTGCTCCCAACATAACACAGAGCATTTTGAATTTTTATTTTATACAAAAAGAAAAACAAACACTAAAAAGGCGAATGCACGGTAATGAATGTCAGCCCAAAGAACGGAGGGGATGGTCCACGATCAGGAGAACATACCCAGAGCCCTGAGGCTCCAACAAGGTCGGGGGGGGAGCAGCGGGGAGAATCGGAAATTCAAAAAACAGTATGAAAGGGTTCCGGGAACGCTCGCCTAGGGAGATAGGACAACCTCAGTAGTGCCTACAAGGGGAGGGGTACAGATATCCCCACGATATTCATTCCACTGGCCCCAAATCTTCGTCCACGCCCTAGGTCTGCCCCTGGCCACATAAACAGTCTTCTCACGAAACATGGACCAGTCCATGTTGTCCTCCCATGTCGAGACCTCAGGGGGCCTGGATGCGCCCCAGAGTCGCGCAACATCCCGTTTCGCAATCATGTAACCCAAGGTAGCCCATCTGGTCTGGGCCACCGAGTAGTCAGTGGGCTCCCAAACATTCAACAGACATCGTCGAGGCTCCGGCCGCAGGGCCACACCAGTCACATCAGTCATCACCTCAAGCACAGCAGTCCAGTAAGCCGCTACAACCGGGCACTCCCAAAGAATGTGTAAAAAGGTAGCACTCGACCCACAACCACGCTTACATAACCCATCCAAGGAAAAGCCCATCGTCACCAGACGCGGACCAGTGACATACACTCGATGAAGGATCTTAAGTTGAACCAAACGGAGACGGGCAGGAATGGCTACCTCCTTGGGAGAAGAGAGTGCCGATTGCCAATCTTCATCGTCTAATTCCAACCCATCGCCGACCCAAGCCTCCCGAAGTCGGACCAATAAGTCCGCCCGATTATTGATCAGCTTCTTATAGATCAGGGAATTAGTGCTATCAGGCAAGTGCCCATCAAGGACACGATCTTCGAGGGGGGAAGACTCGGGCGGGGCCTCCCCAGGAGTCAAAACTGAGGCGAGGGCGTGCCGGACCTGCAGATAACGAAAAAATTCCCTACCATTCAAACCATATTCCGCCTGGAGGGCCTGGAACGACTTCACACTACCGTTCGAGCACACGTCACCCACCTTACAAATCCCAATCATATCCCAGCGGTCGAAACCCTTGGTAGACCAGAGACAGCCCAAACGTTCCGAGGCATAAAGCGGCGTCGCCAGCGTCAATCGATCCTCCCATCCCAAACTCACATTCGCAGCTCGCCACACAGTCACTGCAATCCTGGACGGGCCCACAAGATGGCGCCCGGCAGATCGAGAATAAAGCGCTCTATTAAAGTCCCCACCCGGCAGCTGGAATCTATCCATCTCGAATGCAGGATTCCGACCCGGTGAAAACATCACGTGATTAATAGCAGACAACTGGGAAGCCCAGTAATATCGCTTGATATCGGGGAGCGCCATGCCCCCGTCGTACCAAGGGATGTTGAGTTTCGCGAGGGCAATACGTGGACGCCCGTCCCAAATCAATTGCCTCTGAAGACTCTCGATCTCTCGGAAATAGGTCTTGGGAATAGCGTCATAGGAGTTCTGGAGCGCGTAAAGGAACCGCGGCAAGGACATCATTTTAAACAGGGCCGCCCTGCCCAGAGGAGACAAAGGAAGCTTACGCCAACGGGCCACGTCCAGTCGCAATCTAAGCAACGGGGGGAGGAGATTACGCTCAAAGCGAAGCGAGGAGTCCAACGTAATAAAAATCCCTAAATATTTGAAGCCAGACTGGACCACCTGGATAGGAAGTCTGCTCGGCAATGGGGGTAAAACACCCGAAAGAACATACACGCAGGACTTGGCCCAGTTAATAACGAGGCCTGAGTTGGCACCAAAGGAAGCAAGAACGTCAAATAAAACAGACAGAGATTTACGCGGGGCGGTGAGATACAAAAGAATGTCGTCCGCATAAAGCGAAACGCGGTCCGTAAAGTCCGGAGACCAGCGAATCCCCCTGAGCGAAGGTTCCCACCGAAGCCAAGCAGCCAATGGTTCCAGGGCGAGTGCAAAAAGCAACGGAGACAAGGGGCATCCCTGACGGGTACCTCTACCAAGGGTGAAAGGAGCCGAAACTCTACCATTCACCACTACTTGTGCCAGAGGTTCCGCATATAATAACTTGATCCAACCAATAAACTCAGGCCCGAAACCAAATTTCTCAAGAGCCGCCCAAAGATAAGGCCACTCCACAGTGTCAAAAGCCATTGAGGCATCCAACGGCGCCAAAATGGCCGGCTCCGTCAGAAGCCCCGCCCTCGCAATCACGCCGTGAAGACGACGTAGGTTCAGAGCCGTGTTGCGATGCGGGATAAATCCGGATTGATCTGGATGGACCAAGTCACTAATGACTGTCAGGAGGCGGGACGCCAGGAGTTTCGCCAATACCTTGGGTTCAACATTTAGCAGGGATATGGGCCTATAGGAGGAACAAAGGTCTCGCGGTTTACCATCCTTGGGGATGACAACTATCGTGGCCAGTCGCTGATCATAAGGGAGAATACCCCGTTCCCGGGACTCCAGAAACATGGCGCGAAGATATGGCGCCACCCTGTCGGGACGCAACTTGTACAGTTCAATTGGCAACCCGTTCGGGCCCAGTGCTTTGCCCGAACGGAGTGAACGGATGGCAGTAGCTATCTCATCAACAGTAAAAGGGGAGTCCAACGCCACACGATCCAAATCGGAAACACTGGGCAGAGCTATATCACGCAGTAGAAGGCGAGAGTCAGCCACATCTCTCACAGACACAGGGGTATACACCACACGGAAATACTCAGCAAAACGGTCAACTATTCCAATCGGGTCCGTCACACTCTCACCACTCGAAGACTGAATCACTGGTACCACACAATTAGCTCTCTCCTTCTTATCCAGCCACGCCAGCAATTTACCCGCTTTGTCACCCACATCATACAAACGACCCTGTTGCTCCCGAAACATCACTTTAGCAGCATCCGTGACCATGGATTTATAGGCAAATTGTTTCAGACCCAGGGCATGGAGTTTCGCAGACGTGACACCAGATTCCAAAGCATCCTCCAATGCAGAAATCTCTCCCTCAAGGTCCACCACCTCCCTATTCCTCGCCCTCTTAGCTTCAACAATAAAGGAGAGGGCCTGCCCACGAATCACCGTCTTAAAGGCCTCCCATAGGGACACAGCTGAGGAAACCGACCCCTCGTTATCCAGAAAATACGCGTCCAAAGACTTAAGCAGAAGGCTGCGGGTCTCGGGGGAGGTAAGGTACCATGGATTGATGGGAGCCACCCGGCCCACTGCCTCCACTCCACCCTCAAAACGAAGCCAGAGCGGAGAGTGGTCAGAGATACCCCTGGGTAGGTGTATAATCTCACGCACCACTGGCGACTGAGCCGCAGGCATAAGGAAATAATCCAGCCTAGACAGACTCCCATGGGCCCCAGAATGAAAAGTGTACTGAAGCTGAGTAGGATGTAAAAGCCTCCAGCAATCCACCAAGCCAAAGGTATCCAAAAATCCACCCAACCATTGTTGGGCCGCAGGAGTATCTCTAGGGGGGTGGCGATCATGGAGACCTGAGAACACCGAATTAAAATAACCAGCCAGAAAGAGAGTACTATCAGGGAGGTCCAACAAGACACGGCCCAAATCTGAAAAGGTAGAAGTCTGCAAGCCGGGGGGCACATAGACAGTAAATAAGGAGAGGGCACGACCTTCATAGCGACCCACAAGGACAGCATATCGCCCCGGTCATCCTGAATCACATCATCAATAGCTAGGGGGAGGGAAGCCCGAACAAGGATACCCACACCCCTAGAACCCGAGGTAAACCCCGAATGTGCTACGAGGCGATAGCCCCACCTATTCATTGCATGACAAACATTGCCTACCAAATGAGTCTCCTGCAGGAAAACAATATCAGGAGACAAACGTCGTATACATTTCAACACCACACTTCATTTGATACGATCTCCCAGACCGTTAACGTTCCACGAAACAAATCTCAACCCGCTACCCCCATCCCACCCAACAAAGCCAAAACCCCCCACCAATGAGCATGACACCAGAAACATTTTCAAATACAGGATAAAGTCGCCTTGAAAACAGAACACACAAACAACAAACTTCCCAACCGCCCTCCCCCCAAAGAACAAGAAAACACCCCCCACCCTGCACCCCTGCAAAAAGCTAAAAAGCCACCCCAACCTGCAGTGTGCCTGTCGCCCAAGAACCCCTATTCTACACAAAGACCCCGGAGGAGGAAAGGCTCCGTACCACCCGCCACCCCGATCAAGACCAATGACGAGAAAAAGAACATACATCAAACACATAAGCAATAGCGGAACACAGGCATACACCCCTGGAGAAGTTATTCAAAACAAGGCACCAGGCATAGACGAAATGTTCAGCTCTCTACACCACCTTCAGCACCGCCCGGGTGGGCATCGGACTCAGTCTCAGGAGGTCGGCTAGGCAAGGAGTCCAGCCAGTCATTCACAGCATCCGGCCGATCAAAGAAGAAAGTTCGGTCATTATACTCAACCCGCAGCCTGGTCGGAAAGAGCATAGCGTAACGCATCCCCATGTCCCTAAGACGCTTCTTAGCACCACGAAATCCCATCCGCTGCTTCTGGACCTGTTGGGAAAAGTCCGGATAAAAGTACACCGTGGCATTCTCAAAGGCCACCGGGCCCTTCACCCGCGAAGCCTGCAGGATAGCGTCCCGATCTCTATAGTGGAAAAGCTTCGCAACAATAGGTCTCGGCGGGGCGCCTGGCTTACCCTGGCCCCCCGGAACACGATGTGCACGCTCCACTGTGAAAAATTTACTAAGGCCAGATGGAGAAAGGTGGTTCTGGATCAGGTCTTCAACCAGGAGATCAACCGAGTGGGGTTCTGGGTTCTCCGGCACACCAACCACGCGAACATTACAGCGACGTGCCCTGTTCTCAAAATCCTCCAAGCGCCGGGTCATGAAATCGTTCACCCTACGGAGATTGCCAATCTCCGTCTGTATCTCAGAGACGTCCGTCGTGAGGCTGGATGATTTGATATCCAGCGACTTCACCTTTTCGTTCGTTTTGGAGAGATCGGCTCGAATTAGATTCACCTCGATCGCCACAGTGTCAAGTTTGTGGGCCAAGGTTTCGTACTGTTGGCCTATGGACTCCCTCATGCCAGAAATAGCGCCCATGATGTCCTGCAAGGAGGGCTCCGTCGACGAATCCACGACGTGGTCAGACGCACTGGGACCGGGCAGGGCAGCTCCGGGGGACCCCTTAGAGTGGGTATAACGGTCCATAACATTAGATTGGACCGGACCCCCGCGCAGAGGTGTCTTCGTCTTGCGCGTCTCCCGGTCCCCTCTGCCCGCCATTTTGGAGATGCGTCACAAGGAGATTCACCAGGGTCAACGGACCGGGCACCAGAAATGGAGGCCCCGGGACCAAAAGGACCGCAAGAGGGGTAACACTAGGATAGAGGCAACCAACGAGGAGAGTAGTCCAGCCAAAGGCCCGACAGCCGACGCGCGTCCTGACACCAGCGCTGGCCCGACCCTCTCACCGATGTCCCAGTCTGAGGCAGAATCAAAACCGAAACTTAAGAAGGGGACCCACAAGTCCAATCCCCCTGCCGTTGTTGTTCAACTCCAAGACGGCCACAGAACCTCACCCAGTCCCGGGCGCCCCTCAAGGGCGGAGCCCAGAAGTTTGATTCACCATAACTCAGGCACCCGGTGTCCAAATCAATTTCTGAAAAGTCCAGGTAGATCAGCCCAACGTCTTCTATACAAATCCTCGCGAAAAATCAGGATTCATGCAGGATATTATGCCGGGAGCGGCGGGGGTCCGGGGAGCGCTGTGCTCACGCGGCCATCTCGGATGCCCGCCAAGCTCCTCCCTCCTATCTCTCATTCTTAATTCAGTTGGCCCACGGAATATCATCATTAAGGCCATTGACATGGGTTCCCAAACGGAACACCCACGTTGTTCTTTTTGAAACAAGACTTGCTCTGACTGCAGTTGTTCTATGACAGTCCAGTGGAGATCGTTCACACAGTGTTGAGCGTCAAGGTAGTGGGTTGCCATCTTAGTGATGCTTTTCTTGCACCTCACATTACGCTTGTGCTCGTTCATACATGTTTTGACCGCTCTTGTGGTCATACCTACATATTAAAGTCCGCATGGGCAGGTGATCATGTAGACCTCGCTTTTACTGTTACAGTTAGTCAGTTTTCTTTGTTCCCAAGTTGTACCGTTCCTGAATGTGAGTTGTTTGCTTTTTCTTGTGAGGTGGCAGCTGCTACAGTTCCCACATGGGAAATGTCCCTATATACCATGCAGAGATGGTATAGGTTGTTGGTTCTCCTTAGGGCGGGTATGGACAAGTATGTCCTTCAAATTCCTACCCCGTTTATGTGCGAACATTGGCTTGTCAAATTTCAGTGCGCCACATGGTAATATTCGCCAATGTTTGTTGATGATCTTGGAGACCTCATTTGAATGTGTATTGTATGTAGTTATGCAGATTGGTCTCTTCTGATCTGCATATGTTTGAACGTTATCCTCTAGTAGAGCGTCTCTGTTATTGTTTCTTGCCTGTTTCATTGCAGAGTTTATTATCCGGTCGGGATATTGTCTTTGTTGAAGCTTTGCTTTTAGGTCACTGGCCTGTGCCTTATATTGTGCTACATCAGTGCAATTTCTCCGTAGGCGCAGAAATTGACCGTACCGGAGATTCTCCTGAAGGTGTCGGGATGAAAGCTGTAAAATCTTAGCAGACTGTTTCTGGTGGTGGGCTTGATGTGGATGGTGGTCTTTAGTGTTCCACCTTCTGGATATATATTGAGGTCTAGGTGACCGAGCTCGTAAATTTCAGAAACGTGTTTTGGCTGTTTAGCCATATCATAAAGTTATTCACAGATTGTAAATCCCCTTGCCAGACGACAAAAATGTAGTCTATGTATCTCTTCCAGGTAAGGATGTTGTGTCTGAAGGGGTTAGCTGTATTCAGGATTTTATTGGTTTCCATATGGTGGACATAGAGACCAGCTAGGCTTGGAGCAAAAGTGCTGCCCTTGCTGGTCCCATGGCTCTGTAGATAGATGGTGGTGTTGTACTGAAAAAAGTTTTTCGTGAGTTCTATTGAAATGCACTCTAATACCAAACCCCTGGGTGTCTGGTATTTCCATGGGGTAGTAAATAGTACTTCCTCAATTTTGGAGAGTGTTTTGTCGTGAGGCAAGCTCATGTACAAACTCTCCACATCGAGGCTCAGCAGTAGTTGTGATTCTGGGTCAAAAGGCAGATCCTTCAGAAGTTGGAGAACTGCTTTAGTGTCTTTAAGGTATGTACCTGTGGCCTGTACAAGTGGGCGAAGGAATGCATCCACAAACCTAGATAATGGTTCCAAAATGGAGCCGATGCCTGAGACTATTGGTCTCCCTGGCGGTTTATCAAGGTTTTTATGTATCTTGGGGATACTATAAAAATAGGGAATTCTTGGTGGTTTCAGGATTAAGAATTCTGCCTCTTTTTTAGTTAGCCAGTCATGTGCTAGGGCCTCCTCTACCATCCCGCCGATTGTGATGTGTAGAGACTCAGTTGGATCGTCTGGGAAGATGTTGTAATTATGCCTGTCAGACAAGAGTCTCATGCATTCTTGATCATATGCTGTTGTAGTTTGTACCACTATTGCTCCCCCTTTATCTGCTGGTTTGATTGTAATTTCTTTGTTACTAGCCTTCTGTCGGATAGCTTCTTGTTCTGTGCGACTCGTGAAAGCTGTTGGTGTGTGTTGAGTCTAGTGTACTTAGCTCATTCATCACAGCCTTCTCGAATGTAAGTATTTCAATTGGTAACACTGCATCAGGGGGAGTGAAAGAGGACTTGGGTTTCAGTCCTGTATCTGTGGTATCTCTAGTAGGTACTTTGTCCTGAAAAAATGCCTGGAGTTTTAATTTCTTGACAAAGTCCTGCATTTCGGTATGTAGTTTAAAGGTGTCTGGTTTGTTGGTAGGGACAAAGCCCAGGCCTTTGTTCAGTATTGCTCTTTGGAGATCTGTAAGTGCCCATGGAGTTAGGTTTACCACTAAGTCCCCTTTCTGTTGGTTAAGGTTGATGGTTGGTTGGGGAGGGCACCTGTCATGCTCCTTGTGTTCAATCTGGGGTCCCCCTGTTCCATGTCTTGCCACATTACGGTGTTGCCCTTTCTGTTCCTGCCACGTGATCCTGGGCGGGACCCTAAAAAAGGCTGTGGGCCGTAATATCCGCCTTCACATTCTGGGTTCCATTGTGGATAATTGGGTCCTGCTGCTGGCGGACCGTATTGGAAATGTGTGAAAGGTGGGGGTCCCATATACTATTGGTATTGGGGTGGAGCCTGGTAGCCTCTCCACCCTCTCTGTCTTGGATATTGCTGCCTCTGTTGCCTTCGACCACCTCTCAGGTGTTTGTATCTTTGATTTCCACTGGAGTTGAAACCTGATGTACCACTATCAGAGCCCACACTGTCTATGTCACTGGTGTTATTTTTAGAGAGGTAGACATCTTTGGTATATGGGTAGGCTCCCTCTGCTGTGAAACGATCTTTGTCTTTTTTTAGTTTGTTGAATTTGCTTTGCTTCAAGGTCAGCTCAAATTCAGTCATTTGTTGGTTCAACTCATCTAGTCCTTTCTTCAGGGCACTAGGTGTTTGATATGTTTTCAACTGGACCTTTATTTTCTGTATGTCTATTTTAAGTCCCTGGCAATTCTCGCGGCAGTTTTTACTATCAGCACGAGCCAGTCTCTCGTGCAGTGCCACAAGATAAGTGACCATTCTTTCTTGAACTGCATGTCGGTTTGAAAGATGAATGGCTCGTTTTTTACAATTAGCCCTTGGGGTGCTATTTTGTTCCTTAAATATTCAGTCATAAGCAACCCATGGAGAGCTGCTTTGATTTGTGTGCATCTCAGGTTAACTAGTTCATCCCAGTCTGCCACACTGGGACCTGGATCGGTGTTACTCAGGCCCTCGAACGGGTTCACTGCTGGCAGAATTCTGTCTATCTCCACTTCTCCAAAGGTGAGGCTGTGTTCGTCCTCCATTATAGCTGTCTGCTAGGTTGAGTTTGTTAGAGTGTGTGTTCTTATATGTGTGTTTAGAAATGTCGAAGGACTCCCACAGCTGTGCGCTGTCTAGATCATGGAAAGAACAAAAAGGGGAGAGAGAGTCTAAACGAGTGGATTCGTTCTCCTTGGTTAAGTATGTATACACAACAAGAATCCACCAATAGTTCTAAAAGTGTTCCCTACAAAGGTGGGGAGCACTTAGTGTTTTTAAAACCTTAGAGTTTATTCACGATGCGTTTCGCTTCTACACAAAGCTTGGTCACGTGAATTGCATAACCAATGGGGCAACTGATATTGTGAAAAACAGCAAAGAACATAGAAATAAGTCTGGCATGTCAGAAATAGATTTATTTTATTTCCATGCGATACGCATCGCTAATATGCGATTATATTGCCACAATTATTAATTTGTTTTATACATTATTGTTTCGGCCGTTTTGAACAATAGAAATACTGCATTATAGTATTGACATATTATGAACTATGCGATCTATTTCTGACATGCCAGTTTTATTTCTATGTTCTTTGCTGTTTTTCACAATATCAGTTGCCCCATTGGTTATGCAATTCACGTGACCAAGCTTTGTGTAGAAGCGAAACGCGTCGTCAATAAAGTCTAAGGTGAACACTGTATCATTGCCGAGTTTAATATTGCAGAGAGCGTGCTACATTGCAAACTTTTCCTTATTGATTGACGACAGCCGGTGTGTTCCGCTGGTGTGTGCGCCACTCCCCAAAGGTCAGTGAAATCCAGAAGGAGCAATTTTTTGGTGAATATATATATATGTATATATATATATATATATGAAAGAAGCAGTCCCAATTCCGTCAAGTACGGCGGAATATGAAAGGTCTGGACCTCGGATCTCTCACAAAATGCAGCGGAAATATAGCCAGCCAAATAATCACAACTCGAAATGAGTTAGCAGGGAGACGGTTTAATCAATAAGAGATGACGCGTTTCGCTTCACAAGGGAGCTTGTTCACATAGCGCGCCCAAAACACAGAGCAACTTATATAGTGAAAATAAAGAAAGGACAATACAAAACAATGTGTAGACGCCTTCTCTGCATTACAGCATAAACATAGTGAAAAGACTACTTGATATAACAAGTGTTAAAAAAAATTCAATGAGTGCAGAACAAACCAGTATTTACAAGATCATTATACTGCTGCATGGTAGTGTAAGTAATGTGATCACAAAAAATCTATATATTGGCAGACACAAGATGTAGAAGTGCATAATTAGACAATTAATGATAAATGCAATGTTGATCAAAATTCCAATCCTGTACATAAATATAATATCCCCAATAGACATATTGTAAATCAAATATATGTCGGATAATAAGGATCAACAAAATAACGACATAGTGCCGTAAAGTCAACCAAAGTCATGAGTGTTCACCAAAGCATAATGGAACCTGCAAAACTCATAAAAAACCCTTGTGTCAACGATCAACTTATAAAAGTGACCACATTATATAATCACATAGAATAATGTTGACTGTACCACAAAATTATATAAGCTGGACAAAAAGAAAAGGCTAAAGATATTTTGAAAAAAGAATACATTGTGAAAAAAGTGCAAAAAAAATTAATAAATAAAAGAACAGCCACAGCCAAAAGAACGACAAATAGACAGATCATTTCATAATATAGAGAAAACAGCAATCAGGGAAAATCATTCTCAAAAACATAAATACCTCATGGTATAAATTGAAGATAATCACCAGACAAAACTGAATCAACAGAATAGAGCCACCAAGCGGCCAACCGAGAAATGAAAGTGAAATGGAAAGAAACAAACAGTGAAAGAAAATCATCAATACAGCAAAAACTAGAGAAAATAATGCAACTAGATGAAGACCAGGTACACAGTAGTCATGAATAAATCATAGGAAATTGCTCAGGTCTTCTGTTAGATTTAACCCATTAGGGGACTTAGTATCCAACAGCAATATTAGATGAGATTCTTTCTGCCTGAGTAATTTCATACGGTCCCCACCCCACATATTTAATTCATTGGATGCTGTCTTCATGAAAGTGAATAAAGCGAGGTAGTGTGTGATGCCGTAGGACGAAGCCACATCTGCTGGATCTCATTTGTAAGTAGAATGTTCCTTCTAGAATGTGCTGTGAACTTGTGACCTACTGGTTCCAATGGGTTGCTAGGTACACCGAGCTAACAGTGTATTGGGAGGAGGGGTGTTATAGAGACAGAATTTTTTTTTTTATTTGAGGAATGATGCCACAATTTAAGTAATGACAAGCTTTAATTTCCAACTCAGGTCTACGTAACAAACTGTTGTGTAATGTTTAAAATTAAAAAAAGAAAATGCTTCAATACGAACCTTGTTTTGAAAGAGAGGGAACGCGCTAACAGAGGCTAACCATTCTCATGAGGAGCTAGAGTAGGCTAAAATGAAAGACATCATTTAATTTGCTACCTTTCTCATGACCGTAGAGTGGAAAGTTGAAAAGAGGTTGCCATTATTTGATAGTTGCTTTCAATGAGAGTGGTGTACCTTACTTGTGCTTCGTGTTTACAAATCTTAACAGTGTCAAAACTATCCGGAAAGAGTTAAATGAACAATATAATATACAATCTCAATTCACTGATATGTATATAACTTTTTAATTATATAAAAAATGTTCAATACAAAAGAAGATGTATATGGGAGTTTGATTAAAAAGAGTATCACAGTGGTTTGAAAAAAATATATCAGATGAACTGTATCTGGCAGAGGGTTTGTCTTTAAGATGTTAGTACTGTTGAAAGTTACCATGAGCAATGCCTTTAACAATCACAATGTTTTAAATGGCTAAGAATTATGTGCAGAATATATATATCCATAGTATTTCTAATCTGGGTGTTGTAGTAGTTTTAGTCACATTATTAAACAGGAGTACTCTAGTCATGAATAAAACATGAGAAAATGTGCTGTGCCTGTATATAAATTATAAAGTAGTAACACGTGTTAGGTATGTATTTGGAAGTGTTTGTCAATGTGATTTTTAACTTATATGATCGGTGTGCATGTGTTTAGATGGTGAGATATGGTTTTTCTGGTTGCAGATAGTCATGTGTACGATGAGACTGTTAAGATTACTTAAAGATGCAAAGAACTATATATTTTTGGAAAGATGGCCTGGACGTGCATATATTTTATGAAATCACATATATGTTTACATGGTGATCTATTTTCTTCAAGGCTGTTGCAAATTTCACCTATATAGTGAGGGTGGTGCATTTCTTGCAACATGCTGTGTTTAAAATTGTGGAGGGGTAATAGTAAAGAATGTCATTTGAGAGTTTGTGTGCTAGCTTCACTTGACATGCAACTTTTCTTTGAGAAATTCTGTATATATGTTTTAAAGACACAAGACATATATTTGAGAAATTATGTAGGTGTGGCATTGGGAAAAGGTTTTGTGCTTTCAGAAGGTGAGAATTGTTCTTTTCAGTTTTAGAAATGTATTGATGCACGTGGACGCTGAGTAACAGAGCAATGTACACTCTAAGAGAGCCATGTATGCATTATATATCAAGTGTGATATCAAAACATATTTAATCACCCAGGTACTACACATGCACTCTTCCAAACACACAAGCACTAATTATGTACTCATTGAACTACTCAGGCAACACCCAAGCATTCATCCAATCGCCTAGATAGTAGCAATATAGTTATGTGAATACTCAGGCCGTAACTATTCAGATATGGAACTCCTGATGTAGTTCCTTTATACTCTCGGAATCATGCAGGTGCTACCTATATTCTGAGGAATTATGCAGGCACTATCTATGCACTCATCCACTCATCCAGGGAGTATTGTTGTACTCAACCAGAAACACATGTATTTACAAGTTTTAGTGAGGAATATGTACTCTTTTAGAACCACCTGGTAAATTATATATGTAACCTGTCACACACTGTTTGCATGTACTCAGAAGAATTAGTGAGCTATTTGCTGTGATACACATTATTGTGTATTTGTTTTATATGGAGTGGTTTCCAAAGTTTAGATCTGACACATCTCAGTAGAAAAGTATTGAAACACTTAATGTACCAGAGAGACACAGAAATAGGTCTTATGTTGTGTTTTTGGATTTACAGCATTGAGACACTGTATGTACTTTTACATTTGGGTTGATGTTTATTTTAAAATTGAGTACATAATAGAATAAGTGGTCTTTTAGTGTGTATAAGTGTTAAGTGAGATATGTATTACTTACCTTTTAACCCCCTAAGCACAATTCGTCATTTCAGGATGTTAGTTGTATACCGCTAAACAATGGGAACTTTAGTTAGGAGGTTGCAGTAGTTTTCACCCCTCAAAGGACTTTCTGAACTGGTATTGTTGCAGGTACCACTGATGTAGATGGTCCTCCATCTTCCCTCTACTTGATTGCCAGTCAGGGATATTTTCTATGTTAGGTTTTAAGATGAAAGACATGGACGTCATCCCACATGAATATGTTTTATTACCCCCTCTTGAGTGTGCATTGTACTAGTTTTGGAGATGTTTTGATTCATGTTGAGTTTGGGTAAGGATGTGTAGTTTTATGGGTGTTTTGTAGATATATTTTACTCGTGAGTTCAGATGTTGAAAATTATTTTCTGAAATTTTTGTTTTTGTTAAATGTGTTAAAATAAAGTAAAAAGCAAACACAAGGAGATTATGGACTGAGCACTGAAACTTTTCAAACTCTCACCCCAGTCACAGATCTGGGTTCAATCTATCATCGTTCTTTAGCTCAGTTCGCTACTCCAGTTCAGAAAAAGCCATATGCAAATCCAGCCCAAACTGCCAAGCCAGGTCTTCTCCTGGATCAGAAACAAGCATCCTGGGACCGTTTTCGGGGTAACAACCCTCATCAGCCAGGCTAGTTTGAATCCATTGGCAAAGTGAGCAAGGTACCCACGTCTGGGCATACCCTGCCAACTTAGGGCGAACAAAGCAAACACAAATAGATCATTGACGGAGCACTGAAACTTTTCAGACACTCACCCCCAGTCACAGACATTCTTTAGCTCAATTTGCCACCCCAGTTCAGACCCAGACATATGCAAACCAGCAGAACAGTCCAGCCCGAACTGCCAACCCAGGTCTTCCCTGGGTCTGCAATGGGGTTGCGAACTGAGATAAAAACAATGATGGATTCAACCCACATCTGTGACTGAGGGTGAGTGTCTGAAAAGTTTCAGACCCAGCCATATGCAAATCAGTCTTGACCCTGTTCTTTATGGGAACAGCCCAGCCCGAATGCCAATCCAGGTCTTCCCTGGACTAAAAACAAGCATCATGTGACCGGTTTTGGGGTAACACGCCAGGAATCGTTACGGAATACTTTGCATCTGGATCCTTTGGATTTTAAGGACTATACTTGGTTTTAATAATATTGCTGCTATCGACTGATGATGGTCTTTGACTACTCGCTTGTTTCTACCCCTATTGGATGCTGATTTTATTTTCTCATGCTTTATACATCAGATTTGGCGCCCTGAGGAAGTCCTAGGTTAATCCTGGACGAAACATGTGTTGGCATGATCTGGGCATAATCTGTGGCTATCTGTTCTGTTGCTGAAGAATAGAATATTCTCTATGTACCAAGAGAAAACATAATTACAAGACCCCTGCGTGGATTAATTGATTGTATTTGAATACTAGTTGTCTGTAGCTCAGGAATTGATGTGTTTGTTCACTGTACTAGGGACTTTACTAGTAAGGCAAACATACCAAGTATGGACAACCCGAACTGCCAAGCCAGGTCTTTCCGGCACCGGAAACAAGCATCCAGGGACCGGTTTCGGGGTAACACCCCTCATCAGCCAGGCTTGCTTGAATCCAGTGGCAAAGTGAGCAAGGGACCCATGTCTGGCCATACCCTGCCAACTTAGGGCACACACACAAACTCAATGAGATGATGGACGGAGCACTGAAACATTTCAGACACTCACCCCCAGTCACAGACATTCTTTAGATTAATTCACCACGCCAGTTCAGACCCAGATATACGCAAATCAGTCTTGACCCTATTCCTTATTTGAACAGTCCAGCCTGAACTGCCAAGCCAGGCCTTCCCTGGGTCTGCACTGGAGTGGCGAAGTGAGCTAAAAACAATGATGGATTCAACTCACATCTGTGACTGTGGGTGAGTGTCTGAAAAGTTTCAGCGCTCCGTCTATCTTCTCCTAGTGTTTGCTTTGTTCGTGTCTGGGAACAGGTTCTGCAGCTCCCAGGAGGGCCTGCCTACAATGCCGGGATAGAAAGCTCAGACCGGAACCTAGGTCAGACATGCAGCAGTACCAGGGATGCAGTACCTGGGGCCTGGGATCCATACACTCACCCATAATGTGCAGGGTGCCCAGAGTAGGGCTCCACGGGCTCCAGAAGAGCCTACTTCTTTTACCAGGTAGAAACCTCTTATCGGGACCTGGGTCAGAGCTCCAGCAGGCCTGGGGGTGTAGTCTATGGGCCTGGGATCAATCTAAATGCCCACCATGTCACAAGGTGTCCTAGAATGGGCTCTTTAGCCCCAAGAGATCTACACTGCTTTACTGAGCGCAAAGCTCTAACTGGGATCCTAATCAGAGCTCTAGCAGGCATGGGTGTGCAGTCCCCTAGACCTGTGCTACATCCTCCCACCGACCTAGGCCAGAGACAGGAGTCCGCAGGCCAGGGCGAGACTCCCTGCTTCAACAGAGTGGAAAGCTCTAACAGAATGAATGAATTAAACGTATTTGTTATAGCGCAAAGCGGCAACTCAAATGAGTGTCCTGGTGCTGACAGAGAATCAGGTTAAAGCTCTGGCAGGCCAAGGATCCTTTCCTTTGTGCCTGGGCTCCATCTGCCCTCCCGCTGTGCCACAAAGAGCCCTGCATGGGGCTCTGCGGGCCCAGAAAGGCCTTTCTGCTTCTCCGGCACATATGGGGCATGGTCCCCTGGGCTCCATCACTCTGACCTACATTGCACAAAGTGCCAGGGACAGGGCTCCAAATGCCCCAGGACGGCCTCCCTGCTTTGCTGGTTTAGAATTCTCTGACCTAGACCCAAGTCAAAGCTCTAAGGTGTAGCCCGCAGCAGGGTTTATGCTCCCTTTGCCTGCTTGCTGTGTCACAAAGTACCCAGTACGGGGCTCCCGAGGCCCCAGAATGCCTCTCTTCTGACTTTGTGGAAATCTATTGTGCCCACCCACTTTATCAAAATATTCCCAGGACAGGGTTTTCACAGACCCAGGGAGATCATCCCCATCTTTGCCTGAGTGAAAAGCTCGGATCACGTATTGGGTCAGAGTTCCCCTTGTTCCTGCCCTGCATGAACTTGAGGCTGAGCCCGGTAAATAAAATTAAACTTACCTCCTTGCCACATCCTACCTCACCGCGTCCTCCTCGTAGAGTCTCTCGTCCAGCTGGAACACGGAACAGAAAGAACCCAGGCTGAGCCTCCCCAGAGCGGTTTACAACGCTGCAGTGATTGGTCTGAGCGCCGTGGTTTTGTGCTCACATGGGGAAAGGGAGCCTGGTCATGTTCTCCACTCAGGCTAACATGCGAAGTTTGCATGAATGTTTAGCTGGCCGAAAGCCGGACTGCACCTATCATATGCTACATTAATACCACAACATCATAATAATATCTTGTGCCTTAAAAAATGTGTCACATATATGTATATAAACGGTAATAATATGCTGTGTGTGAGACAGCTATGTGCAAAATAAATACCCTTCTAAATAAACCCTTAAAATCTCACATCAACATGGACAATGCTATGCATGACTCGTGTGCATATCATATGCTATAATGCTCAAAATGGAATTAAAAACACAGGGGGCCTCATTTATGAGGTTTTTCCGTAGGGACGTGCAGCAGGCCTTCCTGCTGCGCTTCCCTACGGCAAAAGAAAAGGGCAGGAAAAGGGCAAAAGAAAAGGGCAGAAATGCGCCATATCTGTAACATACGGCGCATTCCTGTCCTTTTTCCCTGCGCCGGCGCACAATGGGCTGCCTGTGCCAACGCAGGCACCTTTGCACAATTGTGCAAGGGTGCCTGCGTTGCGGGGATGATTATTTTTGTACAGGAAGGAAACCTTTCTGTACAAAATATTCACGTGAGACTTTTCCTCTTTCTATGTGTGCTGCAGAATGCAGCACACATAGAAAAAGGAAAAAGGAGGAAAAATGAAGATATTTCTCCACGTTGCGCCTCCCTTACGCCTCCCCCGGGAGGAGAAAGCTTTTGGCACTGCCTCAGATTGACGATTTCTCGTAAATCTGGGACAGTGTCAAAAGGCCATGGATGTTGCTGGGAACACCCCCAGCAACACCCATTGCACGCCCCTTTAACGCAGATCCCTGCATTAAAGGGGTTGATATTTTTTGTTTGTTTGTTTGTATAACTTTATTCGATATACAATATCATAAAAGTATAAGAGCAATTTATAAACCAGTTAAAAATAGGGATGGAGGAGAGAAACAGCCCTTAGTTATTACATTCACACAGTATGTACAAAAGATGTATAGCGTAACAATCCTCAATATTTAATATATACAGATAAAAAATACGACAATCCTCAATATTTAATATATACAGATAAAAAAAATACGAAACATGGATTTAAAAAGTGGAACGTTATATAAAACAGAGTACAGCCCAATGGGAGATAACAGTCTACAGGACCCCGCCTGGCCCTGTGTCACCCTAGAAAGCTTCATTCTTGTCAACCAGGCACAGCCCAAGTACTTAGCTGTCCCACATATCACACTAGGGATAAAGGTCTCAGATGTTAAGATACGCAGTGCCTCCCTATGGTTTTTACAACCCAGGTTGGAACAAACGGGTTTCAGCTACTTTCTTCTCGCCTGGCCATACGCTGGGCAGGCGAAGAGAAAGTGGGCGGCAGATTCCGTAGGGGAGGCACAGCCCGGGCACCCTGTATCCCTCTCCCTCAACCTCCTCCAGCCAGCTCTAAAATCATTCAGTGGGAGGGTACCAAACCTGAACTTTAAATAAAGTGCCCTATCTTTCGGGGACTCGATAAGCTCCAGGTAGGGTTCTAGTTTAGGTGCAGGCTTCACGTCCAAAAAAGTTTCCGTCAAAGTGCCATGATTCTGATTTCTTGATGCAGCTGCAGAAACCCAGTCCCAATAGGCCTTCTTTACAACCCGCTTGGACGGTGGGTTCTGGCTCGCCCAGGCCTCACCCAATCCAATGTCCCCCACTAGCTGTTTCTGCTTGGATAACCAGGCTATTTTATGTCCTACATCTAGTTGGATCAGCTCAGTCAGTGCAGAGGCATAATGACTTTGGCGTGCCCAAAACAGTAGGGGGCGCAGCATTACCACTTCATTTATTGGGTGCCTCCCGAGATCATAACGGAGCGGGACTAATGGGGTCGATGGGGTCGATGGAGGGAGCGAGATCAGATCTTTGAGGAACTTGTTCTCTGACCTCAGTAGATCTGTAACTT
This sequence comes from Lissotriton helveticus, assembly GCF_964261635.1. Lineage (NCBI taxonomy): Eukaryota > Metazoa > Chordata > Amphibia > Caudata > Salamandridae > Lissotriton > Lissotriton helveticus. The sequence goes on from NC_136061.1 coordinate 1,563,161,204, forward strand.
TCTTGAAACCCCACAGTTCCACCCCGTATAGTGATGATGGCAGGGCTTTTCCCTCGTAGACCTTAATGGCAGAAGCCACAGGCCGACTATGGGAAAGGCGCTGGGACTGATATTTATCAGGCAGCATTAAGCCCAAAAAAATTGGCTTAGTGCTGCCTGATAAATATCACGCAGGCTTCTGCGTCACGGAACATCACAAAAAGTGACTTTCCGATGGCGCAAGGGGCCTCATAAATGAGGCGCAGGATGTTCATTTTGGTATTCTAGATGTCATCCATCACGAATGAATCAGTCCTCCAGTGCTGCCAGTCCTTTTTTAACCGTCATTATTAAACACATACTTCTTCTTTAATCTACTTTTAACAACGGTGCACTCACTCCTGTGGATGGAGAAATGAAATGTTCATGGTGCTCAATGGCGTCGAAGGCGTGCAATCTTGATTCACGCTCCGTGCGTGCGCGCCGAGTATATGCCTCACAAAAAGGAACCTCGTCAGATCTCTCAACAGGATGCACAGTCAGCAAAATGTGCAAGTTTTCAATCATTTTATTATATTTGCCTTCGATTAGTATTCCATGTTTAACCCAATAGTTTTTTCTTCATTTTTACATCTTTCCTTTTTCATTCATTTATTCATTAATATTTTTATTAGTGCCTCGTAGGGCTTTTTCGTAGCAGCATTAGAGGGTTCACAATTCTTCATGACGATTCCTCTTTACATAGTACCCAATGCATGTTGGCACCTTTCTTTTCCTCAGGTGTAACTACAATAAAAAATTGTAAAAAACACCCATCAGTACTGTCTATTGACCATGACAATCTACTCAAATCTTCCATGCTTGATACCCTCATCCCTTGTTAGCCAACAGGCACTGACCCTTGGCGTTCCAAAGAAACTAAGCCCTGCGTGAACTTTCCATGCTCTGTTGATCTCTCGAGGGCACGCACGTCTGCAGGTTCAAGGAGGCTTCCCCTTCTTAGGCTGGATGGGAAGCTCTGATTGGGCCCCACTCTCAGAGCTCCAGGGGGTTGCAGGTCTCTTGGCCTTTGCTCCATTTACCAGGCAGCATCATAGCAGTGCATTCATGGGATGATTCTGTTGGCCCCGGGAGGGTTCCCTTGCTTTGGTATGTTGGAAAGCTCTGGCCGAGTCCCACCTTAGATTTACATACATTCATTTACCACTTTAAGCTTGTCAACTTCACATATTGTGGCCAAACCGTCACCAGTGATGGTTCATTCTCAAGGATTATCTGTACAATAAGCAAGTATGGGTGTGCCAACTCTGAGTCCCACCCATTAACCATGTGCTCTGTTGGACACTCGACATCATCAGCCAAACAGGTGCAATTAATTTTGCACCCCCCTAGAAAGAAGAAAAGTAGTTCCAAGACTTTAGCAGTGCAGTACACAATTTATCCAATCAAAAGCAAGTGTTAAGAAGCTTTGCTGCAGGGGCAGGATAAACCAATGAAGAGGAGTAACTGAAACAGACAACAAAGCTATCTAGTCATAAGTAAGGGCAGACCCAAAGCCCACTCTATATAGTATTGTATACAACTGTGTCTGGGATAGCTGAAGTTGTCTGTAGGAAGATCCCAAAAGTGGAGTGGTGGTGATGGCTGCATTTTCATTCAACCTTTATTTGTCTGAGTGACAAGGTTATGGCTGTACAGTTCTTCTGAAGCCTTTTTTACACATTTATTTAGATGAATAACTCAGTTGTCTAGTTAAATGATACTAGGCTTAGTTTGTTGATTGTAGAAATACTTCTTGTAACGGGCATGTGTTCATCATGATGCAACTTTCTTCTATGTTAAAAATAATTATTATCAGCTTTCAAGCACCAACAGTTTTGCTGAGCATGAACACAGTGGTAAAGAAAAACTCTTTTTTTTATCATTCCAACCCACTTTTTTATTCTCAGAGGTTAGATTAATCTCTGACAATGCAGCCATAGTTTTCTATCAGAGGCCAGACTTACACTGTGATTGGAGCAACATGCCAGATAGTACACGTAGATTGCGGCTTGGCAGCTTCACGACAAACGCCTAGCTTCAAAAAATGTGGTGCACAATGATCAACAAGATTAAGATAAGATAGCTTCTTTGACCAGAAAAGGCATGCGCATTTGGGAAACAGATATCCCTGTGACAATTGCCTTTATTTGCTAATATGGCAGAGTTCCCGGAATTTTAATACAAGCCAAAGTTTAATGTACAAAGCTTTAAATCTTAGTTATTGGCTACAATTCAATGCTTTTAAACTTAATAAATTGCAGCTGAACAGTGATTGGGGGCCAAGTGGCTTGATTCTTGAAATCGTCAGGTTATCTGTGGTGAACACTAAATCTTTCCCTCAAGAAGGTGGCTTCAGGACTGCACAACCATATACACCTAAACATTCTGATACACAAATCTACTCTGCCATAATTACTTTTTTAATCCAAAGCATTTGTAAAGTTTCTCTGAGGACAAGAAATATTCGCAGGTATGCCATTAACAAAAGCTGGACCCGAAGAGTTATCTTGTTACCCAATTGATCAGCGGAGAAGGGAATGCAGGAAAGTACAAAAAATAGCTAGGTGTATTCCCTACTGTTACATTTGGAAACTAGTGTGAATCAAAGATTGTCCATGAGGACTTCGACAAATCCATGTCAGATTTTCAAGTTATCCATTAACAAAATATAATAATCATCTCAATAGGAGTGGTTTACTTTATCAGTGGTTATCTTTCAAATCTTGAAGTCTAACATTTTCAGTCATCTGTCAAAGTCTTCGTCCACAAGTGGGGCTTTCTCAAGGCCATAAACTAAATTGTAAAGATATTGTCTGCAAACATTTCAGGTTCTTCAGTTCAAATCCTGGCTTTAAGTTACATCTCCACTTGGACTTTCTCTGCTTTGTCTTATTCTGCCCAATGCCTGGGCTGTTTTTGCGTTAAATGTGTGCCTACACTAGCATTATCATTTGTGCTATACTTTTCTCTATATAGTAAGTCCTGCCTCTGACCTTTTATTCTTTATTATAAATTTTAGACCACATTTTTTCAGCAATTTTTTCCATGGTCCAACTAGGTGTTTATTGTGTAGGTCTCTATATTGGGCTTGATTCACAAAGATAAATCTACTTTTTTGGGTAGGTTTACTATTTTATCGGTATTCACAAACTACAAGTTTGATTTTACTCATAGTAATTTTACAACGGAAGAGACTATGTAGTCGGGCAGAGAACTCTGTACATAAAAAGATAGGAAAAACCTATCTTTTCATGTACTGATGTTTCGGCATAAGTGTTGAGTCTCTTTAGTCGTGAAATTATTACTAGGAAAATTTGACTCGTAGTTTGTGAATACCAAACAAATAGCAAACATACACATAAGTATAAGTTTACCTTTGTCTTTTACCCCATCAGTTTTTTGATTCTACTTATATTTTTATTCATTTTCTGATCCTTTTGTACGGTTCATGCTATTTTTACTAATACTCTTCTTTTGCATTATTATGGTTGTTAAGCATGGCTCTCACTGAGAGCCACTGCCAAATACCAGGTTTGAAGTAAAATTATTCATTGCCATGACACACCGACAGTAGGAAGCAAAAGTTGTAATTTTTTTATAGAGAAAGTAGAAACCCATTACCACATAAATGTCAAATAAACATTCTCTGTTATTACAATATTTGAGCAGCAAAAAGAAAGATAATGAACAGGAAAATATTAAAAGTTAACTATATGTTTTACCTTTCAGGCTGATACACCTAATAGTAAAAATCATTCATATTAAACTTTGAGAATAGAATAATCTAATATATATCCACCTCTTTAGTATATGCATTCAATATTACCATTCCTTTACACCTCTGCACTATGGCCTTATAATTTGTAGTTTCTATTTCATGTGCATTACACCTACTCGTCCACCAGTATAAAAAGCTGGGAGGTTCAGGGTCTTCCCAATAATAAATTGAATGTCCATTTGGAGAATGCAGCTGAATGTATCGGCTATTAAGGATAATTATGTATCTAACTTTTTTACAGCAACCAAACATATGTAGGTCTCCAGCTTCCTCTCCACCAGATCAAGGGCATATACTGTTATTTGTACGCTCCCAGTTATATAGCGTAACTAGCGTGTTATATAACATCTGCAGAGTTTGATAATGAATACGGTGCAAACTAGCAATCATAAGGGTCTTCAATCCATCCGTAACTTATGCCATCTAACACATTGCCCTACGTCACCATCATGTTTAATTGAAGCGACAATTGAGGTTCTAGGTCCAGTCTACAATGTGCTCAATCACAGATTAAGTAAATTAAGATATATATGTTGAACACTAACAAAATGTGGACCCAGTTGTACTATTTCTGTCTATGGATGGTATCTTATCAACATTTAAATCTGTAATGTCGAAGCAAATTCTTGAACACTCCTGCTAAGCAAAACAAAGTCAAGTTGCATATCGTTAAAAGTATGTGATGTTCGACCCTGAAACTGCTGGTACCATCTGAAAAAGGCCATGCTGTGCTCACATGCAACAGCAGTTTTCATAAAAATATTGACCAATAGTGTATCTTGGTCTAGAAATATATATTGATTGATTTCCAAGATCCTGAACATCTTCCACCATGGATGGCAGATATTCATTCCTGTCTTGACAACCTTAAATGTAACTTTTTGGAAATAGTTGGGATGAGAGAGCCTGGCAAGCCATTCAATAGTCTGTGGCCCCTAACAGAACTGGTATGTACTCTGAGAACTTGATTCCATTGTTAGGGAAACAAGCGGAAATTACAATTTTCCATTAACTGCCCAAAAGTAGAGACAAAGGTCAGGAAGTTAAAAGGCAATTTAAAATCGTAATATTCGAAATGTAATGGCTTAGTAGACTTGTTTATAATCCATATAAAACTGCCTATCTTGGAATTAAGGAGGTGGAAAAATACATTTGTTATGCCAAATGGAATTGACCTAATGAGGAACAGACATTTTGAAGAAGTGCCCAACTTGAGGAAATAGCTTGTTCTGATCAGTGAAATCAGTAACCTGTTCAATTTCCACATATTGTCTGCGTATTTCATTAATAGGGATTCATCGATGAGTCTAATAAAATTTACTCTATGTAATATTCGGAATCCTAGATGTAGTGCATTTTCAAAAGTATGACAGTTATTCCATGCAGTGTTATAATTCATTATCTCTTGATTCTTAGAAGTATTGAACTCATACGCAGAAATGCACCCAAAGTATGCATTGCTCATTTCTGTAGCTGAGACACCCTGCTTGAACTTTTATTTAAAACTATGAAATCTTCCACATAGACAGCTATTTTTGTTTGCTAACTGTTCAGAACCAGTGGCAGTGTAATTTAACTCTTATTTATTTTACACACCCAGTAACACTAGTGGGCCAAATGAACATGGCCTGTGCCAAGCCAAAGAAAGTACCTAATCTTCATCCTGCTTCAGGCCCTTTGAAAACTGCCCAAAAAAGTTGGAACATCACAATGATGAAAGTCTCCAGTACTTACATACTGAAACATTAATTGCCATTACAGGTAAGAAGTAGTGAACTACAATACAATAGAGCTACATCACTACTACCATTACATGCAAACTGAATAAAACGCACTCAAGACAGTCACAAATGTTCTCTGCCTCCTGTCATAATTTTGCGATTGCACAGAATGATGACTGGTACCAGAGTACATCCAGGTGAAACTTGTGGCTATCACCCATAACACCATGTGGCGCTACATTGTCCCAAACTTTCAATCAATAGGATAATTGCCCAAGCAGCCTCTTATAAAATGGTACTTATCTTCAACCACATTGCACCCTTGGGGTACTCACCAGTCCAGCTACCCCTAATGGGTGCTACTCTTCCCCAAAGTTATCTCACAATGGTAGATGTCCCCATGCAACATCTAATGACAGGGTACTACACTTCCCCAACTTAGCACACTATGTGGTACTCCTGAAAGCAGCTTCTCATGACAGGGTACTACACTTCCTTTAACTTGCATAGCATGGGTGACTTCCGACATACAACCTCTAGTGAAAGTGTGCTATTCTTCAACAGTTTCACTATTCGCATACTCCTTCATACAACTTATAACTATAGGGTACAAGTGTTTTTTCCAGTTCGCACCAACAGCACGCACAAGTGTACTACACTCATATTATCTCTCGCAATGATGTACTAATTTCCCAACATATACAACACTTGACCACACAAAGTAACAACTATCTACACAAACACATACAGATGGGTAGTTGTAATTGTAATTGTAATTTATATTTATATAGCGCCTTATCACCAACGGGGTAATACCCCTCTTTACTTTCGATTGGATCATTCACTCTCAGAATCCCACTCCCAGCATTCCGGAGACCAGCAGACATACAGGAAATGGGAAAACACAGGATACTACACACCTCCCTTTCTTACAAACAACAAAACAAAGAACAACCATTCTCTTGCTTTTATAATAGCAACAATAGAATATTGTGACGGACGATAAATGAAAATTGTTCTACACACTCTTAGAATAACTAACTATAGGGGGACATTTAAATGAAGGAGGCAGCTATCCTGGAGGATAAGCCTAAGAAAGGTATACGTGATTTCATTGTACAGCTTATCCTGGCAGATTATTTTACCTCTTCCAGTGACTCGAGCTTACTGAGCTCTCAGATCATTCAGATCTTCACGAGGTCTTGGAACTTAATGAACCAACTGACACAGCAGAAACTACAGCCTGAATCTAGCAACATTGCTAGTCAGTACCTGCACTCAAGCAGCAGAAAATGGAATAAGTGTAATGAACTAACCACTGTTGCTATCTTAAAAAGCAGTTTGAGTCAACTCTGACGGGCTCTCAGAGAGCCTGGCAGAGCGATGCTGGCTTTGTGCTCTGATAGAAATCAGAAAGCCCAGCTTCAATCGGGTAAGGGGAGGGAAGGCGCAGAGGGTGGTGGGATTGGTGGCAGGCACCAGGTGTTACGTTTATTCATTTCAGTGAGGGAAGGGTGGATTGAGCAGAGAGTAGTATGGGTGGGTGACAGAACACCTGTTATTTTCAGTTTGGGTTGCGAAAGGTGGTACATGCAGAAGTGGTGAAGGTGAGTGGCAGGGCACCATGTACTTTGAAAATAAAATTTGGGAGGGGGAGAAGGCAATGCTGAGAGTGGCCTTGGAGGGGGGCAGAACACCCGATTTGTTTGGGAGATGGGAAGAAGGGCAGTTGGGGCAGGTGCTTAGGTACCAAGAAAAAAGGGTTGAAGGTTTTGAGATTCTTGGTGTCATCACATACGTTTTTGATGACTGAAGGATGCACCATGTTGTACTTCTTCATAAGGGCTTTAAGTGATTTGTTGATGTTGACAAGGATTGCTGTTGTATTTCAAATGAGCACCTGGGGGGGCTTTGCCAAGATGGCCATTGGGTGAGACGCGTCTCGCTTGTCTCCCCACTCCCATCCACCCGCCGGGCCATTAATAGCCATGAAAACTGCCTGAAAACCCAAACAAAGCAGTGGGAAGACAACAGGAGTGCAGCGATCGACTTCCTGAGGCAAGTGACCCCATGATGGCAGCGCAGGAGCGGGAGAACCGAAGTGGCTCGAGCCCAGACAAGATGGCGGCCGAGCTCTCCGAGTGATAGGGGAGAGCTCCGGAGGACTCTGCAGTGTGGCGGAGATCAGAAACACCGGACTGCAATTCACGGCAGATCGGGACAGTGCGGGAATGAAGCTCAAACCCCGGCATAAAGTGCCAAGAGACTTTACTTTTCGGCAGGGCGAGGTCGCATCTCACAGGCCCCGGTGAGAAGACGTCCCTGATCTCAGATGGTGAGAGCAAGCGGATGGAGGTGTTCACATCTCAACCCTGCAGAGGAGATTGGGAGCGCGGTTACACATCTCTAGGGAAAGCCGCCATCGACAGTGGGGACTGAGCAGGACCTGGTGGAAACTGGCTTCCGGACCTTAGGGAGAGGCAGCAAGCAGTTTTAGGCCCCACTAGGAGGTGGGCCATCAGTCAGCGGCGGGTGAGCATGCAAAGCGGAGGAAGAGGTGCTGAAAGGGGACTTGCCATCAAACACACTGTTTCCGATCACCTTCATGCACAAAGAGGCCAGTTTGGGCTGGTGATGGTGATGGGGCCCAATCCTAGTTGGAAAGATCAGTTTCAATAGGGCTCACAGAGGGAAAGAGATCCGTAATATAGCGATAAGAAGCAAGGGGGGTCGGGCCATTGGGAGCGACACGTGGGGGACGGAGTGAAAGCGATGCTTTTGGGGACCTCTAGGTGCGCCACCACGAACGTAGAGGTGCGGCGAGAGAAGGACTGCGAGAAGCAAAGGAAAGGGCCCATACCAGCCACGAATACAAGTGAAGCAGGGCACATAGAGGAGATTGGTGGAGGTCAACTGAATATCCAGCAAACTGAGGAGGCGCAGAGATCTAAGTGTCTGTAAGAGAGGGTCCCGAAAACAGAGGGCCGTTCAGAGCAAGAGGGGTAACGTCTACAGTAGCTGAGGGGCGGCGGACTCTGACATTCAGATTGGTGGAATAGGTATAGAGCTCGGGGGCTCCTATAGTCAGCACCCCTGACACAAAACCAGGGAGAAAGAGGAAGAAGTGGCCCAGAATACGGATCATAGGAGACGACGAAAAGGGAGGCCGAATAGACAACACCATGTCTGCGATGCGTGTGAAAAAAGATTGAAACCTCAAAGATATGCTGACCAAATAAGCTAAACTGGAGGGCCATACGTCCCACAGCCCACAAATGGGACAAAAGCAGAGATGTTATTTACCACCTTGCGGGAGGACTTACAAACTTTGAAAAACGAAGTAGGATCAGAGTTGAAAGAGATGTGGACGCTGTGCGTGAAAGGGTAGCGGACATGGAGGAACAAAACCAAGCTCGAGGGGAGGAGGTGGAACAGTTGCAACAAGAGGTGATACGGCTCAAGGCACAGCAAATCGACATACAGGCGCATACAGAAGATTTGGAAAATAGATTACGCCGGAACAATTACCGAGTCACGGGGTTCCATCCAAAGAAGAGGGCTCAGATGTCACTCAATACTTGCAGGGCCTGTTTCGCCACATCCTGGAGATTCCCCCAAGAATATGAAATCAAAATAGATTGTGCACATATGGTGGGGCTACAGAGACGAGCACCAGCACCTCCCCCAGATATTTTTGCCTATCTTCTAGACTTCCAGTTGAAAGAATTCATTCTACACAAGGCAAGGGATAAGCAACCTCTGAAGTACAAGGACTACTCTATTGAACTTTTTCAAGATCTCGTCACAATAACCCTGCAGAAAAGGATGGACTTCAGGCCGGCGACCACATTTCTTCTGAATCAGGGAGTAGCTTACTCCTGGGGACACCCATTCAGGTTAATATTCAAATGGCAGGGAAAACTACATCAGCCTCTGTCTTTCCAGGATACTTGTCTAATATTGTGAATCAACTACACAGGAAGACGCAAGAGGACATGGCTGCTTGACATCTAAAGGTGATGGCAGGATGTAGGAAGAGAACGTACTAAAGAATATACTGGGAACCCAGATCCTTCCACGATAGCGCAGGAGAGATGGGCTGTACTGAATTCTTTAGCTAAAGAGAAAACGCACTCGGACAGTGACTGAGGGGACACAAGGCAGATAAGTGCAATGCTTGAGGTTCGGCGGGGGGTCAGGGAGGGACCCCCTGGGAGCAAGGTGGTATAAGGCGAATTGACCACATCATATACCCACACTTTTTGTACACCAAGGATACGTGGGATCGGACTACGGGTCCTGGACATTACTGGGAACAGTTGGAATTTCAGTTTGGGTTAGGGAGGGGCAGGGAAGGGACTGGCATACCGGGCACGGAGGCTACGGGACCTACCAGTAGAGCAGGGCAGAGGAGGAAAACGAGGGAAAAAGCAGGTGAAGAAGTATAAGAAGGCAAAGATTTTTCTTGTTAGCAATATGTGTACCAACCTGATATGTCGCGTCATCACCTGAAAGTCCTAACGATTAAAGTGAAGGGACTTAACAACCCTCCAAAAGGAAGGCTATCGTTTCATACCTAGAGAATTCAGAAGCAGACGTGTGCCTCCTTCAGGAGACTCACTTAATATCCAGAGATTGGCACAGAATGCGGTAGAGAGTCTTTCCCCAGCAATTTTTTTCATCCGCAGCAGACAAAAAAGCAGGAGTGGCAATCTTAATTGAGATTGCCAAATCAAAGGGAGGCTTCTGGCATATACATTACTGGTGGGGGACAGACCATAGCGATTGGGCCACGAGGAATTTTTACGGAGGTCCTGAAAGTCAAGTCCGTCTGACACTCTTTGCAGGGGATCTGAATATTGTCATGGAGACAGCCAAAGACAGATCCGGGAGTCGTTACACACAGGGGGGCGTGATCTCACAGGAGGGGTTAGATGGTTGGCTCTGTGGGACTGGTAGACTTGAGGAGTGCAAAAAACCCTCAAACATCGCAGTATTCATTCTACTCCCATGCTCACGGTACATACTTCTGTTTAGACTATTTTTTAGGCACGATTGAGCTGGTCAAACTCATGACGGAGGCAGACATAGTCCCGGCAGCGCTGTCAGACCATGATGCAGTGACCATCTCCTTGAAATTACCCACTCCTCTGAGACACACCAGGGGGGGCGGGGAGATTAAGGGAAAGTCTGTTACATAAGGAGACAGTGTTGAAGCAAATTACTAAATGCATTAAAGAATATTTAGAGATAAACGACTCGCCGCAGATTTCCTTAGCCATGCTGTGGGAGGCGATGAAAACAGTGGTTAGCGGAGAGATAATTGCAATTTCTGCAGCAGAAAATAGGGAGCAGAAAGAAAAAAGAGACCAGCTTTCAGCACAAGTCCTGGAGCTGGAATGTGTGCATAGAAGGACAGGGGCTCCTATGGTGTGGAGACAGCTTGAGGCAGCAAGATTGCAATTGGCTGGGTTAGATCTTGATAGGGCTGAATATGCAGCAATACGGCTCAGGAATTCCTTTTAGTTGGGTGGGACAGGATGGGACAAATTTTAGCGAGCAAGCTTAGAGCACGTACACAACAGTATAAGGTCCAAACCATCACCAACAATAGGGAAGAGGAGCTCGCGGAGGATGAAGATATAGCCCACACTTTCAGGGAACTTTATGCAAGAGAGAGTAGATCTGAGGAGCACACATCTAAGATAGTCCAAGAACAGGCTTCACGACCCTATTAGATTGGAAGAAGTGGTTGGAGCAATTACAAAACTCAAACCGCTAAAATCTCCGGGGCCAGATGGGTTTTCGGGCGGGTTCTATAAGGGATTTTGCATATTCTAGCGCCGATTCTGACAAGGATGTTTAAATTTTTCAGGGGTTCGGGATCAATACCTTTTAGAATGTTTTCAGCGGCCATCGGGTATTACCCAAACCGGGAAAAGATAAAAAGGCATGTGGTTCGTACCAACCAGTGTCCCTTCTTAATATGGATCTGAAATTATTCACAAGCATACTAGCCGCGTGACGGGTCCCCTAATGCCCAGGATCATAGAGCCGGATCAGGCTGGTTTCGTTCAGGGCAGACAAAATGGTGATAATACCAAAAGGGTTTTACATTTAATGGGCAAAGCACATCAGACACGCATGGACGCCCTGACGTGGATGCTAAAAAGGCATTCGACCGAGTAGATTGGGGCTATGTCAAACAAATTTTGATTCATTTTGGTATAGGAGAACGCTTCCGGTCCTGGATAGTGGCTTCTACCACTTACCCACGGCGTTCATAAGGGTCAACAGTGTCTTGTCCAGGCCCTTGGCAATCCAACGGGCCCTAGGCAGGGGTGCCTGCTGTACCCACTCCTATTTGCCTTATATATTGAGCCACTACAAACCCTGGGCGAAGCTAGCGGAGCGGGACTACTCAGAGGTCCACAGATTTGGGAACCAACTCCGTGGAACTCCACTCTGCCGCCTGGCTCCACCCCCGCAGTATGTGCAGATCACCATGAAAAGGCGAGGAAAAGGAGGATGGCAGCCCGGGGGCGCCGCAGTCAAGATAAGTCTTTATTATTTTCCCTTTAAAGTCTTTTTATTTAGTTCTTACTAGGGGGTGGAGGCAGGGGCTAGTCAACTCCGCTACACCATGGATTGTGCGAATCTCTGCATACTCCACGGCCGGAGGGGATCTCTCCGCCCGCGGTTAACCACTAGCTCAAAGAGTCAGGGATAACCCCGAGGTAATGGGGATTCCATTTGGGAGAGAACAACATACCATTAGTTTATATGCCGACTATATACTTGCTTCGCTAGAATCTCCAGAGCGATCGCTGTCAGCCTTCCTGGAGGAACTGGAAGCCTTTTGGCGGGCCTCTGGTTTCATAGTTAACATTGGGAAGTCACAAATTCTCCACTTGGGGAGTTCACTGTTGCAATCGGTAGTGTGGGGACTCCATCCCTTGGGTATCTAAGTAGCAGATTCTATTTCCTATTTGGGGATTAAACTAGCTTCGACGATGACACAGACAGTTATGGTCAACTACTCCATACTTCACCGACAGATTACGAAAGAACTGGACAGCTGGAGGCATCACAGCAATTAAGATGTCGATCTTGCCAAAGGCCTTATATCTATTTCAGGCACAACCGGCCTCGCCGCCCAAGGGAATGCTCACAAAGCTTCAAAAAGATATATTGCACTTTGTTTGGGCAGGTTGACTCCCACGTATGCGCAAAGAGCTGGGTTACTTGAAACCAGAGGAAGGGGGCTGGGGATTCCTAACCTCTTGGAATACTTAAGAGCAACCCAATTAAGATTTTAAGTAGAGTGGAATAGATCGCACTTGGAGAAACACTGGTTGTTCCAGGAGAGGGCTCCCTTTGTAAAGAAGGCAGATAAACCACAGTCTTCTGGGGTCACCAGTCACAAAACCACTGTTGGAGATATGGGAGAAGGTAGCTATCAAGAAGGGACTTACGAGGTTCCCGTCCCCACTGTCCTCACTGACAGATAATAAAGGGTTCACACCTGGGTTCGACGCACAGACATATGCTGCATGGCAGTCCACTCCTTGCAGGGTGGCAGGCCATTTATTCAATGTAGAGGGGATCATTCCATTCACACAGATACAACAAGATTACTCCATACCAGAATCAGAGCAATTTCATTATATTCAGTTGGGAGTATTTTTCCCCCTTCACATATGGCCACCAAACCAAGCAGGATTGATACTGCATCGGCGGCATTATAAAATGTATTATCATTGCCTTTCCCTTCGCGCTCTTTAGGTGAGTTAGCTGCGAGAATTTTCATTTCCGTTAGGTCAACAGACATAGTGTCACATTAAACTGAGACTCATTTTAATTGTTTTCCTTAGCTTCAAGGACAAAAACCTGAACTAATGATCGGTGGCTCCTCTGATTACCCGTGTAGCCCACCTAATCACATTTTAAGGTAAATAGGTTTATACAACAAATGGCGGAGCAACTATTAAATAGAGATATAAGAAAATATACTGCTACAAAGCCTCCAAATGTATCTTTTTTCATTTAAGGTAAATTATCATTGCCTAACAGGCTCTACATACCTACATATGGTCTACGGTACCTTCAAGAACCGAGTAAGGAGAATAAGCAACTCCCTAATTGTGCTAAGCTAAAGGTATGAATGCAACTTATATTTGGGTAATCTGTAGCTATAGATGCTTCGTAAAATTGTGTATATTACCTGTACATTTTGCACTAATCAGGGAAACCCTTACAGTTTATTTATTAAGATGAGGTACCCGAAAAGACCAGAACTCTGTAATATCTTAGAAAAGAAAAAGAGATGCATGCATTGATAATGTGACCACATCGTAAATTATGCTTCGAATGTATAGTTATAATGATGTGCTGTAGGAATAGTGCTAATGATTTAAATTGCGACAACAATGACTGTTCACTTTATTGTGCGGGAGAATAATTATGTGTTTTTATTAATTTAGAACTGTCCTGAAGAAGGTGTTTTTAACTTCAAATAAACCGAAACGCTGCGTCAACAACTGCTTCTTGTTTTAGCTCAACATACAGTTGTGACACTGGTTTTATTCCTGTTTTTTATTCTGTGTTTATGTTTCATGCACATGATAATTGTATTTATGGCAAATGTATAAATATATGTAATAAATATGTATGAAATTTTCTTACAATAATTTGTGACAGTCTTGTTGTTTACCATTGTTTAATTTTTATTCTTAATTTTATCACTTATATCATTTTTTTTCTTTTTATTATCATGGTCATTGTGACTTGTCACAAAGAGAAGTCTTGTGATACGATTTAGTATACTCTAGAGCATCTGGTCTGTGCTACATTCAGTAGTTTATCTTTTGTGATAAGTTGGGAACTTGTGTATTTTTATGACAGTAGTGAAATATACAGTGATGATACACAACTTGACTTGAATTTTATCTGTCCTCCAGGCATGCAACATCTGAAGCACTGCCTGCAACACATCCAAACATGGATGTCTAGCACCTACTTGAAGCTCAGACATACCAAGACAGAATACCTGTTGATTGCCAAGAACACCAGGCAAGAAGTAGCACAAACCTCGCTCTGTGACTTGAACCTTGACAACTTTGAACCTAAACTTTCACAGAATGCCAAGTCGCTTGAATTTACATTGGACACCAACTTCACACTCAAAGAACACATTGCCAAAAAACAAGATGGCCTGGTGCCAAGTCTCTTTTCTAAAGAAAGGGTGACTGTTTCTTCCTGAAAGTGACTTCAGTTCCTCCTCTTGCACTTAAAACATACCATTTCAAATTAACAAAAACACTGAAGCTCAGCAGTTATAGTTACCTCAAGTAACTATAACTCGTGCCCTCAAGTAACTATAACTCGCACCCCCACCATGCACAAAATTGTCAATAATATTGGCATTTCAGATGTGATTAGGAATGTTATGAATATAGTCAATTATTATGTCATGAGTGATTTAATATGCAAGGGTGAAAGCAGTGCATGTGAGGGTCCAAGTTATAGTTACTTTAGTGCATGGGTTATAGTTACCTGAGATAACTATAACTGGTGAATTTCAGTGTTTGTTTTAGTTTAAAATGGGAGGTTTTAAGTTACATTTTCACCTAACTATAACATACATTTTCACCTAACTTTAACATTCTTTTAACCATTGATTGTTTCAGTGAATTTCTAGGTTTTTTTTAATGTAAAGTTAGATATTCTTATAATTTTGATCTATAAAGTCACTTTAACCTTTGGTTATTTTAGTAGATTTCTAGGGTTTTTCAACATAAAGTAATATTTCTATTGCAATGACCAGCAGGGATTGGATGGACGCCTACTCCTGCCCAAGCTTGCTTTCCCTGCCCCCCTTCCTCCTTGCCCAACATTATCCAAGTCCATGCCCCTTCCTTCGCATTTCATCCCTGTGTGGCTGCCCTTCCTGCCTGCCCTGCCCAGTTAGCTTGCAGCCTCTACCCACCTCCACCCTGCCCAATTTTGTCTGAGTCCATGCATCTGCCCCCTCCCTGGAGGTACCACTACCTCTTCTGTTTACACTGAGTTTTCCGTTGAGCTGCCACTGGTCTTAATACCTGCACAGCTTCCATAGTCCATGTTTCATGCTCCTAAACCCTCGCTCCTACCCAAAATGGTCCATTGTGCTGCCACTAACCCTCCCACCTGCCATGCATGGTCTTTTATGCTGCCATGCCCCTCCCAACTGCCCTGTGTGGTCAGCTTGCTTCCACTGATCCTATCCCACCTCCCTCCATTGTCAATGTGTATGCCCTTATAGACTCCTTGTTACCCTCCATGGTCTGTTTTGCTTCCACTGCCCAGCCTGCCTGCCCTGCATGGTCAGATTGCTGCTCCTGCCCTGCCCCCTGCCACCCATTGTCCATTTCATGCACCTGGTCCCAACTGTAGATACGACAATGGATCTGATGCTGGACTTCCTAGCCTTTTCAGAGCCGCACAAGAACAAAGGACCAAACTCCTTAGGTCACGCATACCCACAGGGGGAAATGGGTGTTGGGACAAAATTAGAAAAGAGAGGCTTTGTGGTATTGGATCTGCTCACCGGCAGACTGTCACTGCGTAACAGAATCTGTCACTTCTGAGACCTTCTACATTTGCAAGATAGATATGCACTGGAGCAGAACCTCTGGTTTTTCGATGACACATTGCACTGAAAATAACAAGTTAGGCATTTACCATCAGTTCACTAACAGGACTGTGTATATAATGTGCATGTATTACCTTCAGTGACATACACTTACAGAGTACATCAGCAGCACAGCATGAGAGCAGAATAACGAAAATCACAGATTGGAGTGTGTTACTCCCAGGGATGAACTTCTGAACACACATTGGAATTACCTGCAGTCCCAGGAATTAACTTGGAACAAAGATTGGAGTTACTTGCACTCCCAAGGATAAAATCAGCACAAAGGTTAGAGTTACTTGGGTTCCCAAGGCTACATTAGGAACACAGGTTCGAGTTACTTACACTCCCAGGATAAACCCGGAACAAAGGTTGGCATTACTTGAACTCCAAAGACAAATTTGGAACAATGGTTGGAATTGCTTACACTCACAAGGATACACTCGCCACAAAGGTTGTAGTTACTTGTGCTCCGAAGGATACATTAGGAACACAAGGTGGGGTACAAGGTTCATGCATATATCAAAAACTCTGAATGATTTCTCTTGGCCCTACTGTTCAGCAGAGAAACACGAAGCTCAAGTCTTTAATCCTTGGCACTAACAGTTCTAGCACCAAGGTTGCAAGGAGGGTTCGGAGTATAAGCACACAAAAACACTGGAGAAATCACAGAGAGGACACGGAGGAAAATTCTATAGTCTTTCATGACATGGATATTCAGTCCTGCTTACTATTGTAGGAGGATTGGTGTGCACTAACCTGATATTAAGTACTTAGTACAGTTCAAAGTGTGAAGAAAATCTTAAGACTTCGACTCAGGGAGTTGCGGGAGTCTGGAGTAGCTGAGCAGGAGGAAGAGAGAAGGAAGATGTCAAGGGAGCTGGAGTCACAGGAACCACGGGCCCAGATGGACTTGTAGGAGACTGGAGTTCTTCTTGGTCGCAGCTGGAATCTTCAGTTGAGTGGGAATGGAAAATCTTGTTCCACAGGGAGCAAGTCCCAGCCACGATTCGTGGTTGGCGGGGGATTTTATACCCTCCCGAAGGCTCAAAGTATGTAGCTAGATCATGGGGGGCACATGGCCATGTGGATGGTTCTCGAATAAATAAATAAATAAATATCCACATTTGTAAAGCGCACAATCACCCGTTAGGGTCTCTAGGCGCTGGGGTCCGTCGGGAAGATTAAGCAAGCTATTGCCCAGAGTCACATGGTGCTGGGCTAATCTGCCGCCGGTGCCAGGGATCGAACCGTGATCCCCAGCTTTCGGAGTCAGTCGCCCTGGCCGCGGCGCCACACCTCTTCCACTGAGAAAACATATTAGTACTCTCTCCTTGACCTTACAGAATAGGCAGGTGCAATTTGATGATCGAAACCAAATAATAGGAAACAAAAGTTTCATTTTTACTTGAACAAGCATAATGGAAAATAACACCAAGGCTGCAGTAACAGCAGGAGCAAAGCTTACTATTGGCCCTTAGGATTCTGAGGGATGCTTCCAGCCAGGAATTCAATGGAAAACCACACCAAGGCCCTAGTAACAGCAGGTTCAGATAATCTATTGGTTCACAGGTTCTTGGGGAATGCTTGCAGGATTTCAAGCACAATGGTATTACGGGTTCTGGAGGATGCTTGCAAATACTCAAGTACAATTAAATCACAGGTTTTGGCGAACGTCAGTCATGCTATCATAAAGCGCCATTGGGGAAATACAACGTGAGACCTATGCGCTAGACCACTATGAAGGGGGCACAGGAAGGGACCATGACAGTTCCCCCATAAAGAACAACCTATATGGTGTGGTTTGTCTGGATGACGGGAATGGAAAGAACAAACCAGGTGAAGGGCATGAACATTGCTGGCTGGTTTCCAAGACTGCTCTTCAGGACCTTACCCTTTACCAGCAATGAAGTAAAACAAGCATCAAGGCTTATGCTTGGATTCAAGGATTCTCTGAACCTCAAACTCCAAATGACCATCCAGTCTTATGGATGGTGGAGGGTAGCAGGACAGGTCTGGGTACTATAGAGCTTCAATGAAATACTAGATGAACGGGTAAATCTTCTGGCAACTGTAATTTCACAGCTACTGGTTTAATGACTCGTTCAATAGAAAAGGGGTCTACATATCTGAGTTGTAGCTTACATGGGCCATGTAATCGCAGGTACTTAGTGGACAAATAAACATGATCTCCAACATCGTAGTCTGTCTGTTGTTGTCGATGTCTGTTAACATATTTTTTGCCAACCCACCCTTCTCACAACTAGGGCAAGGCCACAGAACCCCTCTGGACTACAATCCTAAAAGTAACAAAACCCACCCCTTTGGACTCTCTCAAACACAACATCCAGAACTTCTCCAGCTGGATCTCCTCAACCACTGATACCATTGCACCCCCTCCATTAACAACAGCCCTACCAAACAGGCCAGCTGGTTCCCCCCAAAGGTATTGACCCTCAAGTGACACTGCAAGAAATTAGAAAGACACTGGTGATCCAAAGAGACCCCCACCAACCTCGACTCCTACAGATCCACCCTCCACAACTACCACCGCTGTATCAGAGAAACCAAGAAATAAGTCCTCAACACCCACATTGAGGCAAGTGGCAACCACACAAATGAATTTTCCGGCATTGTCAGTGAATTCTTCTGCCCCCACCACCGAGAATATGATCCACCCCTCTCAAGCCCTCTGTGGCAACCTGGCAGACTGCTTTCAGCTCAAATTCCCAACCCACCGGCCTCATCCACCTCAGCAACCCAGGACAACCTACTGAAATCAGCTCTTAATGGAAGACACCATCTCTATCATGAACTCCATGCACTCAAGATCTCCCCTCTGTCACCTCCATATCTACAAAATAGGAAGATAAGCCATTGCATGCCCCCTCACTGAACACCTCAACACTTCCATCACCACAGCCATGGAACCCATCGACTGGAAGCATGCAGAGGTCAAGCCCTAACTGAAGAAACACTTTGCCAACCCCAACAAACTCAAAATCTACCACCCAATCTCGCTCCTCCCTTTCCTGCCAAATTCTTGGAAAAAGTCATCAGCCAGCTCACGGACTACCTTGACACCAACAACTAGCTCGACCTTTCCTAATCTGGCTTCAGACCAAACCACAGCACCAAGACCACTGTTATCACAGCACCTAACGACATCAGATGCCGTCCCGATATAGGTGGAACAGCAGCCCTCATCCTTCTTGACTTATCAGCAGATTTCAACACCGTCTCTCACCACCCTTCTCATGCCCACCCAAAGACATCTAATGCAGCATACCCCAAGGATCCTGTTAGGGTTTGTGAACAGCAAAGAGCATGTCCCCTCTCATTGCACTAGTGGTCTCTGTAATAGCTCTCTTTTAAACATACCATTGAAAGCCTTTCGTGTTATCTCAGCCCCCCTTAGGCTTCTCTGTATGTTGCTCAATGTACTCACACGTTTGGACATTGCTGTCTTGTTTACACATTGGACCTTGCTTTTACCAAGGCTTCTTTAGAGCACCCCTGCCTAGGCCATGTGTTAATTCAACTCATTTGCATAATAACTAAAGCTCTGCACACCTTTCAAGAACATGTGCAGCATGTGAGAACCACACCCAGCTCTTCGAACCACACCCAGCTCTTCGAACCACACCCAGCCCTGTCTATAAAAGGCAGCCCCCGAGCCTCACCCTGTGCTTGTGCTCGTCTACCTCCCGCTTACCTGAGAACAGATCCTTCGGCGCTGGCACTCCTGCTCTCTACAGACCTTCATCGGCTTCAACAGGCGCGGCTGCTGGTTCTTCCTTCTTCCGGTTTCCGGCTCCTCCTTGCCTCAGCCCCTCTCCTGTCCAAAACAATCGACCTGCAAAAGAGAAAGAGGACAAGGTTAGACTGATCAGTATCCCTTTCCAGCAACAAGTAAGTGCAAAACTTTTTATTACCTGAAAGAACTTTGACAGTGATTTCTGGATTCGTGTATAGACAATTTGGAACAACATACCTCCCACGAACATTGTGATTCAAACCCTTTGTTACAACAATACTTTGTGGAACTTTGCGAAATAAACATTGTTTTACATGTAACTTTTAAGTATCGAACAGTGGAAACCATAGACAGCAAGGCAAACAGTAAATCAAGGACTTGTACAAATTACCTGCTGTATTTTGATGTAAAAGTACAGTATTCGTTTTATAAAAATTCTGGAAATGTGTGAAAAGTGAGTTTGCTATTAAGAATTTTGGCTTTAGTTATATTAAGGTGAATGTTTGATATTGGTAATTCTGATAATGGTATTCGTTTAATTTTATAGAAGCTCTACAGTAATAGAAAGCACATCCCAGAACAGTAACACATTCCAAACCTGGAAGCTAGAGACCAGGATCCAAGAGGTACTTTTAGAAGAGAATTTCTAATAGATAAAGGGATAGTCAGGAACACATTTAGGAATAGGTTGCACTTACCTGTTCTTTGTTTATGTTTCATTAGGCACCAGTTTCTACAGAAGTCAGAGAGGGCCGCAGATTTTAGCAGCACTTTAACAGTGGAAACGCAAGAACGGTGTTGTCTCCCTTTGTTTATTTTATCCTCTTCCCCCTTTCCCTTGAGCTTCTGGTTCTTAGTGCACTGTCTAAAACTAGTGTGCTGGAACAAGCAGTTTCGGGGTGGGGTCGGACTGTCTTCAACCTCCATCAGAACTGAACAGAAACTCAGGTGAGCTGGGCTTTGACAGAAGCACAAGCCTTAAAATATTCAGTTCTGTTGGACGATGAATGCCGGGGAAGAAATAGAGGGCATTGACGCCACGGATATGGCGCAGGCCCTAAATGAGGACTTGGCCCATAATGAATCAGTGTCTGGCATCTTGCAACATATGCAAGAGGAAATAGAGAAATTAAAGATGGAGAACACCTCTTTAAAACAGAATTTAAGCAGGTATAAACCTAGGGGATCTCAGTGGAACACAGCTTTTATGCCTTTGTTTAAAACCTCCTCAGAGACAGGGGCGCGATCAAAACATACAACTTTGCCTCCCCCAGTTGAGGTTACTGTTAATGTTTCTAATGCTGTGCCTTTAGCAGCACCTGAATGTTTTCATGGAGATAGTAACAAATTCCATGTTTTTATCAATCAATGTCAATTACACTTCGTTTGTAAGCCACAACAGTTCCCTACTGATGCTACGAAAGTGGCATTCGTCTTGTCTTATTTGGGTGGCACAGCAGCCAATTGGTCAATTCCTTTCGTGGATAGAGATGATCCCATCCTCCATAATTGGAATCAATTTAAACGTACCGTGACCAGCCTTTTTGCAAAACACACTTTCATGCAGGCAAGTGATAATGAGCTTTTAAATCTTAAACAAGGTAACAAGGATTTATTGACCTATCTCACTAGTATTAATCGTTTACTCACCGAGACACAGTGGCCAGAAGAAAAGCGTGTCTCCCTTTGTTATAAAGGTTTGAGAGACGAGTTAAAAGACGCGCTGGCTCATATCGTTGATTTGCCAGAAGACTATTCTGACTTTGTAGATTTAGTCGTGAAATTGGAACACAGACTAGGAGAAAGAAAGGGAGATAAATCCAAACTGGAATCACAGTTAACTTTTATTAGACACAAGAAGAAAGACACAGATAATAAACTCCCTGAACCTGAGCTAATGCAAATAGGGACACTCAGAGGTCCACTCACATCAGAGGAAAAAGAAAGAAGGAGAAAACTTCAATTATGTTTATATTGTGGCAAGGCAGGTCACTTCGCCAGAGAATGTCCAGTAAAACCTAAAACTTCACGAAAGGGTGCTGTTTCCTCAACCTCCTCAACTGAATCGGGAAACGATTAAGCTCGACAAGGGGGGAGGTTACTTGTTCGAGAAAACATCTTAATCAAACCTCTAATTCTGCAGCCTTCATGGTACCGTACATACCTAGACATTTCATAATTCATATATTTTTAATTGTTACTACCCAAGTTAGACATTCTCTCCCTGTCCTACTGGACTCAGGAGCGACAGGAAATTTTGTGGATAATAAGCTAGCTGAAACATTAGGTCTTCCTATGTGCCTAAAGCCATGTCCAGAAGCAGTATGTGCAGTGGATGGGTCAGATTTGACCTCTGGATTAATCACAAAACAAACAAGTCCACTTGTTATGGTCTGTCAAAACGGGCACACAGAGGTGATTAGCTTTGATCTGATAGATACCCCTAATTTTGGCTTGATTCTCGGGGTACCCTGGTTAACAACTCTTAACCCACAAATTGATTGGGTGAATAGAACAGTTACTTTGGATTCCTCTTTCTGTAGAACCAATTGCTATCAAGAAGCAGGTACAGAACAGAGTACAGTAATACACTGTGCTAGTGTTACACAAGACAAACCAAGTCTCCCTCCTGAATATTCTGACTTTAAAGACGTCTTTGATCCAGTGAAGGTTAGTGTGCTGACCCACATCGGTCTTATGACTGCCGTATAGCTCTTATCCCATGTTAGACTTGGGCCTTAGGGCAGGTTCACCCCTAATCTTTTTGCCTTTATTTGTGACCCTGTGTAGTGATTTTTGGGTCTTGGCGCACTTTTTCCCTGTGTCCCAGAGTGAAAGTGCGTGCGTGTAGTATGGCTGGCCTGCCCTCCCATAGGAATGCATGGGGAATGTGTGTGCCCTGGTAGTTCCTGATGTGTGGGGAGTACAGGCTCAAGTTTAGTATGTATGAACTCGTGAGAGTGAATGCTGCGCAATGGTATGTGCGGCTTGTGTGTGTCTAGAAGGGAAGTGCTACTTCTGGACATTGATGTATGTGTGCAGTGAGGATAGTGGAGCGTGATTGGCTGGAGCTGGCTGGCATGCCAGGCTCCAGGAAGTCTGGATGGGTCTGCCCGGTGGTGAGTGTGAGATCAGCATGAGTGATGTGTGGGAGGAGTAGATCTGTGTCCTGGATGGGCTGGGTTTTTCCCCACACAATGCTGGCTCCGCCCCCCTGTGGTTTGTCTAATGACCCAAGCCTCCCCAGTGAATGAAAGGGGTGGTTGGGCCATCAAGGGTACTCCCAAGCCAGCTGCAACTGGTTTGCCCCCACCCTGCACCTCCTAACAAAGGATTTCTCTGTATAAATATGGGGCTGTGTCCCCACAGAAGTTGTTCTTGGTTCTACTTGTGGATCCTTGCCAGAGGGGGCTGTTGCTGCTGCTGGGGCCAGGAGGACCGCCACTTGGCTTGTCTCCCTGCCTGGAGACCCAGTGTGCTGGCTCTGGCCCTGCCCTGCCCCCTGTCTGCCTCCAGACCTTGCTGGAGCTTTGCTGTGCTGGGGGAGCGCTCTCCCTTGTCCCCAGCGCTGGGAGCGCTTCGTTTTGCTTTTAGCGCTAAGAGCGCTTTATTTCCCCCTAAGCGCTGGGTGCGCTTTATTTTGATTCTAGCGCTTTGGAGCGCTTTGCCAGGACCGAGCGAGTGCCTACCTCGCTTTACCTTTATTTTCGGAGAGCCGGTGCCACCCGGCATTGCCCCGTTATATTTATTTTGAAGAGCGGCTGCCCACGCCGCATTGCCCCGTGATCACCGCCGCAGTCCCGGGCCGAGCAGAAGCAGCCGCCAGCGTCATAGCCCGGCCGCGCTGGGATTGGCCCAGGCGGTCGAGCCTCCCGCCGCGTCATCGGGGGAGGAGAGCGGAACCAGGAAGCAGCTTGGCGCGTCTCGCCGAGGCTCCCCGTGTGGAGAGGAGCCCCGCGCTGCTAGGAGGCTCCCCGTGTGAAGAGGAGCTCCGCCCGCCACAAGACACCCGGTGAGTGCCGAGGAGGGAGAGGGGCCGCGGGACACATTGCCGGTGTCCGCCCCTCCCCCGTAGCGCGATCTCGCGCGCGCTGTTGTGTGGAGCCTCGATAGGCTCCTGGGGGCAATTGGTTTATTTAGAGCCCGAGAGGCTCCCGCCCTACTCCTATGTTACGAGCCCCGAGGCTCGAGGGGGCATGTTATTGATCTTTGAGCCCCGAGAGGCTCTGGGGCCATTTTAATTGTTTGAGAGCGCTGAAGCTCTACACTAGTGCCCATTTGCTTTGCGAGCCACAGAGGCTCTAGGGGGACACAGGCAGTGAGTTGGTTGCAGCCCCGAGGCTCCCACGCTGTGTCTCCCCACCATTGTTCTTGAGCCCACCTGGCTCCAACGTCTGCCTACCTGATATTTACAACTGTCCAGCACTTAGTGGACAGTTGCTACGTTTAGGCTTTTGTGTGTGTGCTGCCTGCGCAGACCTCCCTGACACTGAGACTCAGGGCATTCCGCCCCTTTCGAGGCCAGTTGGCCTGAGGGACATTTTGAGTGTTGTGCTACATGCACCCTGCGCATTGTGATTTCTTTGCTATATGATTCTTGCGCAAAAGTTCTAACCTGCACCTCTGAATGTGTTTTAATGTTACATGTGCAATTCTTGTTTATTATTACCTTTGCTAAAAGTGACCTGCTTAGGTAATTCTTTATGTGTTTATCCCCTTTGCTAAAAGTGACCTGCTTAGAGGATTGTTGGTGTCATTACCTTTGCTAAAAGTGACCTGCTTAGGTAATGCCTTGTTCTTTTATTCCCCTTTGCTAAAAGTAACCTGCTTAGAGGAATGTTGATGTTTGATTGCCTTTGCTAAATGTTACTTGCCTAGGTGATTATTTTAGGTTTCCTTCCCCCTGCGTGATTTCCCTACAGAGACTAGGGTGGCGTAGTAGGTGATAGGTTTTCCTTCCATAGGTCCTAGCTCCCTGCGTGATTTCCCTACAGAGACTAGGGTGGCGTAGGAGGTATTTTCCCTTTACCAGTTGTTACTGGTTGTGTGCTACATTTTCTATTTCTGTGTTACAGTCATTATATGTTGATGTGCTAAAGTGTTATACCTACAAGTATTATTTCTAAAAGTGCATACCCCTGACAGTGGTCCAGGTGGCCCTGTCCTGTACATAATCCCTTGTAAATCTTGCCCGTGCCTGTTGGCACATTGTAAAGTGTGTGTGTTATCTAATGTGTTTTTATTATTATAATACAAAGGCTATTTTTGATATAACCTTGTGTGGAGTTTCCTTTGTGGTGGGCCTTTGGTTGTTGTCGCTGGGGTGCGCGCGCAAACGCTTTACACATCGCCTCTGAGATTAGCCTTGCTGCTCGCGCCACGTTACCTAGAGGGTGAGCGGGGGTTATCTTGGTGTGTGACTCCCTTGCCCTGACCTTAGAAATGGTGATCCCTGACTGACCTCGACGCGAGTCTTGGCCGGCCAGGGTCCCGTTTCTAACATTGGTGGCAGCGGTGGGATTGGACTTGCGTTTGCGTTGTACCACAGTGGCGACAGGCCACACTTCAAAACTCGGCAATTTTAGATAACCACATTTTTGGGATTATTGTTTTTTAGGGAAGTTCAGTTTTGCTTCTCCTGAAAGGTGTCATTTGTATTTTGTCCAGTACCTTGTTCCCCGCCCTGCTCCCAGAGTTTGGTACCTGTGTCGCTAGTGGTCAGGTTGAGATAATCAGGGGTGGTAGAAACTGCCTTACCAGTCCGAGGGGAGGGTTGTGTGTGAATGAGTGTGTGTTACGCTGGACAGTGGAGTGCAAGTTCTCTGAGATAGGAATCTTGCTGAATTGTGTAATTGTGTACTCCTGTGTAAGCTCAGACCCCCAGGTTCCCTGTGTCAAACTCTTCTTGAGAACGTCCGCCAAAATGGAGCCTGTTTTTGATCTCTGTTGTCTTTTTAGGTACAGTAGGTCAGAGCTGGTCAGATTCTGTGAAGAGGGAGGCATGGAGGTGAGTGTGTTGGATACTCAGTCCCAGCTTAGGGACAGCCTGATCCAATGGCAAAAGGGTCAGTGGGATCTTGAGCACAGTGAGAGAGATAGGGCCCGGGCCGCACGTCATGAGGATGGTGAGTCTGTGGAGAGCCCTGAAGAATGTGAGTTGTATGAGGATGACAGTGGATGGATGTCAGCAGATAGTGAGGACCCCATAGGTAGGGAGTCCCTTGCTGAGTCCAGTGTCAGTACCAGCGCCACATCCCTTGTCCTGTCCCCAGAGGATTGGTTAGATAGGAAGGAAGAGAGGGAGCATCAGTTAGCGATGGAAAAGCTCATGTTGGAGCATGCCCAGGCTATGGCTCAGCTAGAGATCGAAAGACTCTTAGCGCAGGAGAGGATAGAGGTGGAGAGAAGGGCCATCATCCGTGAGAGAGCAGCCCTAGAGGATAGACTCTTCCCTGCGCATAATTGTAATTGTCTGGATTCCCCAAGGAGGGTGGAGTCCAGTGGTGGCAGCTTTTTAAATATAAGTGTAGACAGTCCCACTCCCAGTTCCCCGAGTATGGTTCCTGTTTCCCCAGAGGAGGAGAATAGGTTGAGGTTTAGGAACCTTAGGAAACCGTCTCACCAGTCTTGGGAAGATTTTGTGGATGACTGTTGTGTGGCACTGTGTGATTGGGTACGGGTGCCCACGAAATGTGATTGGGACATATTGTTCGATATGTTTCTCAGAGAGCAGTTGCTCAGTGTTGTTTATCCAGGGTTGCGCCAGCACCTGTTAGGGTGTGGATTGTCTGAGCCATATGAACTTGCAGCGGAAGCAGACCGTTGGGACAGTGCGAGAGGTTCTTTTGAGTCACTAGTGAGTGATTCCAACAATAGTGGGTCAGGTGTCTTCCAGCCCAGTGTGGTGGAGGAGGGTGAGAGTAGCCCAGCTAGGTCCTTGGTTAGTGAGAAGGGTGTAGGGGCTGACTGCCTGTCTCAGTGGAGCGGGAGTGAGTGTGTGACCGAGAGTCCCCAGACGCCCGAAGCCCTGTCACAGAGCCTGGATGGTTTCTTTAGGGAACACCAGGAAAGGAACCTAGACTTGCCTGTTAGTTCACTTGAGGGAGATCTCCTAGTGTGTAGAGAACCTGGAGCATCTGTAAGCGGAGCTTCTATGGTCCTAGAAGCTGGCAGTACCGCTCCAGGAGGGAGAGTACAGAAGTCCAGTGAAGGGAGTGATTTGGGGATGGTGTGTGAATCCCCAGAAGTCCTGGAGTGCCAGGCATTGGTTCCACCGAAGGTTTTAGACCAGAGGTTGGATGGCCAGGTTCAGGATCCGCCTGACCTGAAGGGTGGGACTACTGTAATCAGTGTCCTGACCAGTTCTTTCTCCAGAAGTACCGCCCCGGTTGGGAGGGAGCAGGACTCTGGAAGGGGGTGCAGAGGGTGGGAGAGCCCACCTCTGACCCCGGTACCACCTGAGGGGTTAAACCCTAGGTTGGGAGAATGTTGTTTAGAGGGGACCCCTCGCAGGAGGAGGAGGAACCCTGGGAGAAGAGGTAAGGGGAGGAGAGCCTTCCCTGAGACTCCTGGTCCGCCTGAGGTTGTAGACCCTAGGCTGGAGAACCAGTGGCAGTCTAGCCCTGTCTTGCAGACAGGAAGAGTGGAGAGTGGCTGTTATGTGCCAGGGGTTACTACCCCCCACTTTGTGAGTAGGCGGGATCCAGTGGTACCTGGATGGCCTAGGGCCTGGTCCTGGCCGAGGGCAGCTGGAGAGTGCCAGTGGGGTACCCCAGTTAGTCCCTACAGTAGTTTTAGAAGGAACCCCAGGGGTTCACCGTGGCGTAAAACAGGAGGGTGTCCCTGCAGTTGTGGGCCCGCGTCCTTGTTTTATCGCCCCAAGCAGGGAAGCCCATCACGGTGGTGATCGGTCTGCCCTGCGTTTTGGCTGGAAGGGGGTCGTGTTAGACTTGGGCCTTAGGGCAGGTTCACCCCTAATCTTTTTGCCTTTATTTGTGACCCTGTGTAGTGATTTTTGGGTCTTGGCGCACTTTTTCCCTGTGTCCCAGAGTGAAAGTGCGTGCGTGTAGTATGGCTGGCCTGCCCTCCCATAGGAATGCATGGGGAATGTGTGTGCCCTGGTAGTTCCTGATGTGTGGGGAGTACAGGCTCAAGTTTAGTATGTATGAACTCGTGAGAGTGAATGCTGCGCAATGGTATGTGCGGCTTGTGTGTGTCTAGAAGGGAAGTGCTACTTCTGGACATTGATGTATGTGTGCAGTGAGGATAGTGGAGCGTGATTGGCTGGAGCTGGCTGGCATGCCAGGCTCCAGGAAGTCTGGATGGGTCTGCCCGGTGGTGAGTGTGAGATCAGCATGAGTGATGTGTGGGAGGAGTAGATCTGTGTCCTGGATGGGCTGGGTTTTTCCCCACACAATGCTGGCTCCGCCCCCCTGTGGTTTGTCTAATGACCCAAGCCTCCCCAGTGAATGAAAGGGGTGGTTGGGCCATCAAGGGTACTCCCAAGCCAGCTGCAACTGGTTTGCCCCCACCCTGCACCTCCTAACAAAGGATTTCTCTGTATAAATATGGGGCTGTGTCCCCACAGAAGTTGTTCTTGGTTCTACTTGTGGATCCTTGCCAGAGGGGGCTGTTGCTGCTGCTGGGGCCAGGAGGACCGCCACTTGGCTTGTCTCCCTGCCTGGAGACCCAGTGTGCTGGCTCTGGCCCTGCCCTGCCCCCTGTCTGCCTCCAGACCTTGCTGGAGCTTTGCTGTGCTGGGGGAGCGCTCTCCCTTGTCCCCAGCGCTGGGAGCGCTTCGTTTTGCTTTTAGCGCTAAGAGCGCTTTATTTCCCCCTAAGCGCTGGGTGCGCTTTATTTTGATTCTAGCGCTTTGGAGCGCTTTGCCAGGACCGAGCGAGTGCCTACCTCGCTTTACCTTTATTTTCGGAGAGCCGGTGCCACCCGGCATTGCCCCGTTATATTTATTTTGAAGAGCGGCTGCCCACGCCGCATTGCCCCGTGATCACCGCCGCAGTCCCGGGCCGAGCAGAAGCAGCCGCCAGCGTCATAGCCCGGCCGCGCTGGGATTGGCCCAGGCGGTCGAGCCTCCCGCCGCGTCATCGGGGGAGGAGAGCGGAACCAGGAAGCAGCTTGGCGCGTCTCGCCGAGGCTCCCCGTGTGGAGAAGAGCCCCGCGCTGCTAGGAGGCTCCCCGTGTGAAGAGGAGCTCCGCCCGCCACAAGACACCCGGTGAGTGCCGAGGAGGGAGAGGGGCCGCGGGACACATTGCCGGTGTCCGCCCCTCCCCCGTAGCGCGATCTCGCGCGCGCTGTTGTGTGGAGCCTCGATAGGCTCCTGGGGGCAATTGGTTTATTTAGAGCCCGAGAGGCTCCCGCCCTACTCCTATGTTACGAGCCCCGAGGCTCGAGGGGGCATGTTATTGATCTTTGAGCCCCGAGAGGCTCTGGGGCCATTTTAATTGTTTGAGAGCGCTGAAGCTCTACACTAGTGCCCATTTGCTTTGCGAGCCACAGAGGCTCTAGGGGGACACAGGCAGTGAGTTGGTTGCAGCCCCGAGGCTCCCACGCTGTGTCTCCCCACCATTGTTCTTGAGCCCACCTGGCTCCAACGTCTGCCTACCTGATATTTACAACTGTCCAGCACTTAGTGGACAGTTGCTACGTTTAGGCTTTTGTGTCTGTGCTGCCTGCGCAGACCTCCCTGACACTGAGACTCAGGGCATTCCGCCCCTTTCGAGGCCAGTTGGCCTGAGGGACATTTTGAGTGTTGTGCTACATGCACCCTGCGCATTGTGATTTCTTTGCTATATGATTCTTGCGCAAAAGTTCTAACCTGCACCTCTGAATGTGTTTTAATGTTACATGTGCAATTCTTGTTTATTATTACCTTTGCTAAAAGTGACCTGCTTAGGTAATTCTTTATGTGTTTATCCCCTTTGCTAAAAGTGACCTGCTTAGAGGATTGTTGGTGTCATTACCTTTGCTAAAAGTGACCTGCTTAGGTAATGCCTTGTTCTTTTATTCCCCTTTGCTAAAAGTAACCTGCTTAGAGGAATGTTGATGTTTGATTGCCTTTGCTAAATGTTACTTGCCTAGGTGATTATTTTAGGTTTCCTTCCCCCTGCGTGATTTCCCTACAGAGACTAGGGTGGCGTAGTAGGTGATAGGTTTTCCTTCCATAGGTCCTAGCTCCCTGCGTGATTTCCCTACAGAGACTAGGGTGGCGTAGGAGGTATTTTCCCTTTACCAGTTGTTACTGGTTGTGTGCTACATTTTCTATTTCTGTGTTACAGTCATTATATGTTGATGTGCTAAAGTGTTATACCTACAAGTATTATTTCTAAAAGTGCATACCCCTGACAGTGGTCCAGGTGGCCCTGTCCTGTACATAATCCCTTGTAAATCTTGCCCGTGCCTGTTGGCACATTGTAAAGTGTGTGTGTTATCTAATGTGTTTTTATTATTAT
Organism: Lissotriton helveticus; assembly: GCF_964261635.1. Classification (NCBI taxonomy): domain Eukaryota; kingdom Metazoa; phylum Chordata; class Amphibia; order Caudata; family Salamandridae; genus Lissotriton; species Lissotriton helveticus. The sequence goes on from NC_136061.1 coordinate 1,563,191,620, forward strand.
AATACAAAGGCTATTTTTGATATAACCTTGTGTGGAGTTTCCTTTGTGGTGGGCCTTTGGTTGTTGTCGCTGGGGTGCGCGCGCAAACGCTTTACACATCGCCTCTGAGATTAGCCTTGCTGCTCGCGCCACGTTACCTAGAGGGTGAGCGGGGGTTATCTTGGTGTGTGACTCCCTTGCCCTGACCTTAGAAATGGTGATCCCTGACTGACCTCGACGCGAGTCTTGGCCGGCCAGGGTCCCGTTTCTAACATCCCAGGGGCCCCTTTACCTAATAAGAGAGTATATGCTTTGACTGACGAAGAGACCAAATATTTAAGAGCCCACCTAGACGACCTACTACAGTCTGGGTTCATCCAACATTCCACATCTCCGGTGTCATCTCCACTCTTTTTTATCCCGAAGCCGGATAAATCCCGGCGCGCGTGTATCGACTATAGAGGAGTAAATAAGGCTACAATAAAAAATAAATATCCTCTTCCTCTAATACCTGTGTTGTTGGATCAATTAAGACATTCTACTGTATACACTAAACTAGATCTGCGGGGAGCTTACCACCTGGTCCGAATAAAAGGGGGGGATGAGTGGAAGACAGCTTTCAAGACAAAGTTTGGTCTATTTGAGTACACAGTAATGCCCCTTGGGTTGTGTAATGCCCCTGCGGCCTTTCAATTCTTTATAAATGAGGTCCTACACGAATTCCTGGACGTTTGTGTCAAGGTATGCATAGACGACATCCTCATTTACTCTAAGAAACCCGAAAAACATACCCAACATGTTCGTGCAGTATTATTAAAGTTAAAAGAATATCATCTTTTTGCTAAATTAGAAAAGTGTACTTTTAATGTTAGCAAGGTGGACTTTTTAGGATACTGCCTGTCACCACAAGGAATAACTATGGATGTAAAGAAAATCAGTACTATTACTGATTGGCCAGAACCATCATCTGTAAAAGATATTCAGAAATTTCTGTGTTTCGCCAATTCTTATAGGAGGTTTATTTCTCATTTTGCAGACATTGCGGCCCCAATAACCACCTTGTTGCGGAAAGGACAACAATTTCTTTGGACTGATGAGGCGGCACACGCCTTTCAACTCCTGAAACAAAAGTTAACTTCAGCCCCAATTCTGAAACATCCTGATCCTGACTTGCCTTTTTTTGTTGAAGCGGATGCTTCCCAAGTAGCTTTAGGAGGAGTTCTCTCTCAACGAGATGCAGTAGATGGCCAATTACATCTTATAGCCTTCTATTCCAAAAAGTTAATACCAGCTGAACAAAATTACACTGTGGCTGAAAGAGAACTATTAGCTATCAAAGTAGACTTTTCTGAATGGAGGCACCATTTAATGGGAGCCAAGTACCCTGTTACCATTTTTTCTGACCATAAGAACGTACAGTTTTTTGGATCACTTAAAGCACTAACACCACGTCAGATGCGATGGTTAAATTTTTTTAGTACATTTGACTTCGTTATAACCTATAAACCAGGTGCACAACAAATTCAATCTGATGTGTTATCTAGATACGGACATACCTCAGAAATGAAACAAGACAAAATAGGAGAACCCATTATTCCTCCCCAAAAACTTTTGCCACCAGTACAACAGAAGGATTTCATCACAGATCTATATAATGCACACATGCAAATAGCACCTCAAGATTGGTTAAAGGATTCCCATAACACAATACAACAAGGTTTATTGTATCACGACAACATGTTATTAGTGCCCACCACAGAATTACAAACACAGGTGATAATTTGGCATCACGCCTCACCGTTGGCAGGTCATCCTGGCTGGGTAAAAACCCTGGAAAATGTGCGAAAACACTTTTGGTGGGATAATATGAGTAAGGACATTAGGCAATTTGTCACTACCTGTCCAATTTGTGCAAGACATAAATCTTCTCATAAGGCCCCTGACGGCTTGATAATACCAATGCCATCACCCAAACAACCTTGGCACACTGTGAGTGTAGATTTTATTGTAGGTTTACCACCAGTAAAATCCTTCACAACAGTGTTAGTGATAGTGGATTTTTTATCTAAAATGGCACATTTTGTACCATTACGGAAATTGCCAACCGCGGCAGAATTTGCCGATATTTTTGTAAGAGAAATTGTACGTTTACATGGTTTGCCAAGCAAAGTGGTGTCAGACCGAGGTAGCCAGTTCAGCTCTATATTTTGGAAAAATGTATGTGAAAAACTGAAAATAGATGTGGCATTATCCACTGTGTTCCATCCAGAAACAGATGGACAAACTGAACGACTGAACCAAACCTTACTTCAAACGCTACGTTGTTTATTGGGTGATTATTCTAGTGAATGGTTGGAAGCTCTCCCTGTAGCGGAGTTTGTTTATAATAATACTGAGCATGCAGCTCTACTTTGCTCACCATTCTATTTCATGCAGGGGTATCATCTAAGAGCTATACCCATTTTGTTACAAGATTCCCTGTTGCCTACAGTAATGGATAGACTAACGAGATTAAGTGGCATACAAGACAAGGCCAGGAAACATTTATTAAAGTACAAAGAAAGCATGAAAAGACAAGCAGACAAACACAGATCTGAGGCCCCAATGTATAAAATCGGTGACAAGGTATGGCTCTCCACAAAGAACCTAAATATAGAGGGATCCCGAAAGCTGCAACCACGTTTCATTGGACCCTTTAGAATAACTGCCATAGTAAACCCGGTAACAGTAAAATTGGACTTACCAAAAGAATACCCAGTACATACTACATTCCATGTGTCCTTCCTTAAGCCATACAACCCAAAAACCCGAACCACCACCTCCACCCATACCAATTAAGGAAAATCTAGAATATGAAGTGAAAAGCATAAAAGACGCAAAAAGAATTCATGGACGTCTGTTTTATTTAGTAGAATGGAAAGGATATGACGAAACTGAGAATTCATGGGAACCAGCGTCCTATGTACATGCCCCACGGTTGATTAGACGGTTTTATCTAAAAATCCAGGTAAACCCCGTCCAGTAGGAGGGCCTTTGAGGGGGGCGACTGTTAGGGTTTGTGCACAGAAAAGAGCATGTCCCATCTCATTGCACTAGTGGTCTCTGTAATAGCTCTCTTTTAAACATACTATTGAAAGCCTTTCGTGTTATCTCAGCCCCCCCTTAGGCTTCTGTGTATGTTGCTCAATGTACTCACAAGTTTGGACATTGCTGTCTTGTTTACACATTGGACCTTGCTTTTACCAAGGCTTCTTTAGAGCACCCCTCCCTAGGCCATGTGTTAATTCAACTCATTTGCATAGTAACTGAAGCTCTGCATGAGCAGCATGTGAGAACCACACCCAGCTCTTCGAACCACACCCAGCTCTTCGAACCACACCCAGCCCTGTCTATAAAAGGCAGCCCCCAAGCCTCACCCAGTGCTTGTGCTCGTCTACCTCCCGCTTACCTGAGAACAGATCCTTTGGCGCTGGCACTCCTGCTCTCTACAGACCTTCATCGGCTTCAACGGGCGCGGCTGCCGGCTCTTCCTTCTTCCGGTTTCCGGCTCCTCCTTGCCTCAGCCCCTCTCCTGTCCAATACAATCGGCCTGCAAAAGAGAAAGAGGACAAGGTTAGACTGATCAGTATCCCTTTCCAGCAACAAGTAAGTGCAACACTTTTTATTACCTGAAAGAACTTTGACAGCGATTTCTGGATTCTTTTATAGACAATTTGGAACAAGATACCTCCCACGAACATTGTGATTCAAACCCTTTGTTACAAGAATACTTTGTGGAACTTTGCGAAATAAACATTGTTTTACATGGAACTTTTAAGAATCGAACAGTGGAAACCATAGACAGCAAGGCAAGCAGTAAATCAAGGACTTGCACAAATTACCTGCTGTATTTTGATGTAAAAGTACAGTATTCGTATTATAAAAATTCTGGAAATGTGTGAGAAGTGAGTTTGCTATTAAGAATTTAGGCTTTAGTTATATTAAGGTGAATGTTTGATATTGGTAATTCTGATAATGGTATTCGTTTAATTTTATAGAAGCTTTACAGTAATAGCAAGCACATCCCAGAACAGTAACACATTCCAAACCTGGAAGCTAGAGACCAGGATCCAAGAGGTACTTTTAGAAGAGAATTTCTAATAGATAAAGGGATAGTCAGGAACACATTTAGGAATAGGTTGCACTTACCTGTTCTTTGTTTATGTTTCATTAGGCACCAGTTTCTACAGAAGTCAGAGAGGGCCGCAGATTTTAGCAGCACTTCAACAGTGGAAACGCAAGAATGGTGTTATCTCCCTTTTTTTATTTTATACACTTCCACCCATCCCTTGAGCTTCTGGTCCTTAGTGCACTGTCTAAAACTAGTGTGCTGGAACAAGCAGTTTCAGGGTGGGATTGGACTGTCTTCAACCTCCATCAGAACTGAACAGAAACTCAGGTGAGCTGGGCTTTGACAGATCCTCCCTCAGCCCCACCCTCTTCAACACCTACATGACACCTCTGGCAGACATTACCTGCACACACGGACTCAATATCATCTCCTACGTCGACGACACCCAGCTCTTTCTCTCACAGAAGATGCTCACTCTGCAAGGTCCATCTTCCAACACACCATGACCGACTTTGCCACTTGAATGAAGACCAACTACCTCAAACTCAACTCAGATCAGACAGAGGTCACCATCTTTGAAACGAAGACCTCCCCATGGAACTACACATTGTGGCCCATCGCACTAGGCCCCTCATCTACCCCAACCAGCCATGCACACAACCTCACAATCATTCTAGACACCCACCTGACCAGGAAGCAACAGATCAACTCCTTCTCTCTGCCTGCTTCCTCAACCTCTGCTTGCTCCGCAAGATCTTCCGATGGATCCCCGTCTCTTCTAGGCAGACAGTCACCCAGGCCCCCATTGCAAGCCGACTTGACTACTGTAATGCCCTCTATGCCGTAATCATCGAAAACCTCCTGAACCACCTCTAGACCATCCAGAACTCTGTGGCATGAGCCATCCTCAACCTCCCCAAAAGAATTAGCATCACCCCACATCTCAGAGTCCTCCACTGACTGCCCATCCAGGAAAGGTGCCTCATCAAGCTCCTCACTCATGCCTACAAAGCTCTCCACAAGTCCGACCTGCCTACATCAAGAACCGCCTAACATTCCACCAAGTAACTAGGAATCTCTGATCCTACACCCTTGCCTTGGACCACATCCCCCGCACCCACCGCAGTTGTTGTGGGGGCCGCTCTTTCTCCTACCTTGCTGGTTTGACCTCCCCTTCCACCTTCACACCACCCTTCTCTGAAGGACATCAAGAAGCAGCTTAAGACCTGGCTCTTCAACCACATTTCGCACAGCCCACCAGCACCTAGAGACCCCTGGGGTGACAAGCCACGCTATACAAGACTGATTGATAACACTGCTGTTGTGAATCAGACGGATGTTTTACAAAGTCTTGTATGGCAGGTACATTTTTGGAATGCATTACAACATTGTTAGGTAACATACGTGGATGTGTATCAGTTAAACAATAAAAGGGGGAAATCCCAGTGGCTAAATGCTGTGAGTTATTGTAAACAAATTCAGCGAATGGTAGCAAGGATTCCCTACCCTTAGTAGAAGTCAATACTAGGCCGTTGCATAAAACTCCACTCCGATCCCGGAGTGTGCTGCGTTCGGCAAATCCACGTTCCGGATAGGAACACAGAGTTACTGATAGACTCTGCACTCAGCAATGGAGCGGTGTATTTTGTTTTTGTTGGCATTCTAAAAATGTCACTTTGTGCATGCAGGAGCAACTTGCTGAGCGCCCGCAATTGTCCACAAGATTTTCTAGTCATTCAAGTGCACCACGAGATTTACTAGCCAACGCAATCTCCCGCAAGGTTTTGCAGTAGGCAGCACGTCTTCTGAGTGCGCCAGCAACTTCGGGCAGATATTTTGTAAGGTACGTGATCCCAAATGCGCAGGATTTTCTGCGGCTGTAATCTGGGGAAGATTCTTTCCTCAAAAAGCATCAAAATCCTACCAAAATGGCGATTTGGAGTGATGAACCTTCTCAATTGGATGGTTGGAGTTGTTTTTTTGTGTGTGAGTGGTACTTGTTTAAAAAAAGTGCCCGAGTCTCCAACTTCCTGTTCCCGCCCAGCAGGCTCCTCCCAGTGCTTTGTCTCTCTCCTGGTCATTTTTCATTCGGATTAGGAGCTGGAAAGATCAGTCTCCATGTCTGCTGCATATATACACCATTGGATTTAAGGACTTTGTATTTGAGATTTCACACAAGTAAATTGAAAAACTGGTGTATAAGGATGTTGTATGTTTGATTGGGGGCATGCACCTGGGTTTATTTGTACTTTTAGTGGATTTTTTAAATTTATTGTGGTGGGTGCCCTGCAGTTTCAGTAGGGGCCTAGTTATTTTTTTGCATGTAATTTTCTTCTCTTATAAAGGACAAATGTTGCACAGTTCACTACATTTTCTTCATGTTTTTTAAAATAAATTTGCAATCTTGATTTAATTCAGTATGCAACCTAGTCTACCTTTGGGCCTTCCAACCAGTAGGCTCAGTAATAGCAATGGGTGCATACACAACTGTTTCTGTGGTGTCTATTGAATTAAAACATAATTTAGGCCTTGCATGGAATTGGATTAAAATACAAAATGTGGCTTTTTTGTGGTATTTCACATTTTGTTTCCTGCAAACAGTGTGTAGGTGAGGTAATGCCTTTGGAGGATGTGTGTTGTTGTAAACATTTTTAGCCCTGTTAAATTTTGTTTTTGACATTGCTGAATTAATGTGGTGTTATCTCTGTTACATGCCTCTTTTCCCTGGCCAGTGTTTGTATGTGCTTGCCATAGGTCCCCATTTGCCTGTGTTCTCCATGCCATGTGGCATGGGGCCATTTTGTATAGTCAGTGTACATAGGCCTGCATGTGCTCTTTATTTTCCAGGTTTCCTGCTTGTTGTTGTGACCATGTGGCATGGCAGCCTTTCTGGGTAGGCAGCCAGTGTGCTTTTGCTATATGCCTGAATGTCTTCATGTTTTCTAGGCCTCTTGCCTGCTGTTGTGATCATGTGGCTGGGGGCCATTTTGCGCGGCATCCAGTGTGCTTCTGTCATAGGACTGCACATGTTGTCCTTCTTCTATCATTATGTTGTGGCCTTGCCTCCTTCTTTGCTGTTTGACCACGTGGTTGGTGGCCATTTGTGTAGGCAGCCAGTGTGCTTTTCCCATAGGCCTGCATGTCTTCTCTTTGTTCCCAATGCCTTCTTGCTCAGTGTTGTTGCTGATGACAATTCGGCACTGGCTGGCAGCCATTTTCTGCATCCAGCTAATGTGCCCCTTTGTCGTAGGCTTGCATGGATGGTTGAGTAATGAGATAGCAGTTTAATATATTTTGGGCCAGACACTGTTATGTCGACCAAGACCTTTTTTTCTAGCCAAATAAAAGTGTGCCTACTGCACCGGCCTCCAGGGAGCAAGCTGAGAGCAGCACCACTGCATCAGTGGATCCACCCTAAATCTAGGCCCAAGCCCATGTCTGTCATAGAAGCAGCCAGTCTAATCATGGCAACACCGACAAGCAGTGATGTTGAAATTGACTTATCTCTTTCGCAAAGTAGTACCCAATCGTTGCAGGAAACTCAGGTAGGTGGACAACAGCCGCAGCTAGAAATAGTAGTTCCTCCAGTAGGAGCAATTCAGGAGATTGAGCTTCATGTTGAGGAAGTAGAGGAAGCCACTCTTTCACAAAATAGATCTATTTTCTTCTTCCATATCTCCAGCAAAAAAGGAGGGTTACTCCACGATCTTCTTCTCCAAGCCCCCTTTCTGATGATCTAGGCCCCAATTGAGTCCTGCATCATTCTGAGAGTGAGACACACCAGGAGAGGATAAGGAAAAGGAAGGTTCCTGAAAGCTTAGACTTATGGATGTAGAAGAGGAGGATGATGATGAGCCAGTCATCATGGATGTTAGCCCACCTCCAGTTGGAAAATTATGTTAGCCCATCTCAATTTGATCTGATACCACCACCACCCCCACCAGCTCACATAATTGCAAAGCTCCAGCAATGACTGTGGTACGGAATGGTCTGCGATATGGTAGTAGTGCACACCAATCACTGTAAGTCAAGTGCAAATGCAAGTCCTATCCTCACTGCTGCCAACCAATGTTAGAAATGAGGGTCTCTAGTTGGCAGGTTGTTATCCTGTCCAAGTAGGGACCCTTCTTCCTAGTCAGGATAAGGGGGCTACACTTCTAAAATAACCCATGCTCACCCCCTTGGTAGCTTGTCACGGTCAGTCAGGCTTATCTCAGAGGCAGTGTGTAAAGCATTTGCACATAACCAACAGTAATACAGTGAAAACACTACAAAACAACACCACACCAGTTTGAGAAAATATCCAATAGTTTATCCGTGCAAAACAAGACCAAAACAAAATCTGCTATACAGTTCTCAGAAATGTCAATAATCAAACAAAGATTTAAAATATAGTTCCTCGAAGTCGATAGCTCAGTCCGGGGCTATCACAGTGTCATGAACAACACATCCAAACAGTTTTGGCTGACCACGGAGTTGCCGGCCAACTACGGTGTCAGGGAATCCTGCAAAACAGTACTTTTAGAAATGAAGGGCGTCAGCAACCACTCGTTGAGCTCTATAGAGATGCTTAGGCAGGCATGAGTTCCAAAGGTCGGTGCTGAAGTCATCAGGCCCTTGAGTTTACACATGTTGTAGCTCGAACTCCTCCTTGTGGAAGCCGGGAGCGCCAGCATTGGCAGGAGTCAGGGCTGCAGAGCAAAGTACAGAGGTGCAGCATGCTGTGCCCTCAGGTCGCAGTGCAGGCAGCGGCTCGGGAATGATCATCTAGTGGTATCAGTAAAACCAGGGCTGCGGTGCAAAGTGTTGCAGTGCTCGTTGCAGTGCTGGCACCGGCGTCGTCGGTGTGGAGGAACTGTCGTCGACTGATGAAATGGAGTCGGTGGAGCCGGAGTCGGTCAGCCAAGGCTGCAGTCAAGACGAGGCAGTGCATTGTGTAACGTATGAGTGGTTCCCTTGAACCTTGGTGCAAGCAGCAGCATTGATGTTGGCATGGAACAACAGCGCCAAGGATACCAGGGTTACAGTGGGAAGCGAGGCGGTGCAAAGTACGATGCCCATAGGTCACGTGCAAGCAGCAGCTCTGTGGCGGTGGCGGATGGCGCTGTTGGTGAGACCAGGGTTGAGGTAGGAAGTGTGGCATACCCTCTGTGGTACCTTCAGGACACGGAGCCGGTAGTGGCATTGGTGATGGTGTTGAGTTGCTCTTTCTTCTGTTGAATCACAAAACACACAGTTACCAGTGCAGGTTGCAGATCAACCTGAAGTATTTGCTGTTCCTGAGACTTCTTGAACAGGGGGCAAGCTCTACCTCAAGCCCTTGGAGAAACTCAACCAAAGACGTTGCAGAAAATTCAGTCCTGTCCTTTCTCTGCCCAAGACAGAAGCAGGCACTGCAGGCCAACATAGCGGTACAAAAGGGTGTGGTGATGGACAGAGCATCTGAACCAATCAAACACTCACACCCAGTCAAAAGATCTGGGTTTAATCCATCACCGTTCTTTAGCCCACTCTGCCACCCCAGTTTAGACATGGCCATATGCAAATCAGTCTGACCCTGTACCTCATGGGAACAGTCCAGCCCGAACTGCCAAAGCCATGTCTTCCCTGGACCGGAAATAAGCATCCTGGGACCGGTTTCTGGCATTTCAGCCATCATCAGCCAGGCTAGCTTGAATCCAGTGGCAAAGTGAGCAAGAGACTGCCAACTTAGGGCGAACAAAGCGATACAAAAGGGGATGATGGACGGAGCGTTTGAGCAAATCAAACACTCACACCCAGTCAAAAGATCTTTAGCTCACTCTGCCACCCCAGTTCACACATGGCTATATGCAAATCAGTCTGACCCTGTGCCTCATGGGAACAGTCCAGCCCAAACTGCCAAGCCATGCCTTCCCTGGACCGGAAACAAGCTACGTAGGACCGGTTTCTGACATTTCAGCCGTCTTCAGCCAGGCTTGCTTAAATCCAGTGGCAAAGTGAGCAAGGAACTCATGTCTGAGCATTCCCTGCCAACTTATGGCAAACAAAGCGGTACAAAAGGGGGTGGTGATGGACGGAGCATCTGAACCAATCAAACACTCACACCCAGTCAAAAGATCTGGGTTTAATCAATCACCACCCCCTTTTGTACCGCTTTGTTCGCCATAAGTTGGAGAGCCCAAACTACATTTCTTTATCTTGTCCCAATGGGAAGTTATGCTTATAACATGTTACAAAGCAACTCCCATTCATTCCACGGGACAGATAGCCTTTGTTATGTTATGTTGTTATGTTAGTGGACTCTTGTAACACGCATGACTCACCCAGGGCATCTCAGCTCTTACCTAAAAGATAACCAAACAGGAAGTCCAAAGAGGAGCTACAATTACAGAAAACACATAATTAAAACAAGAAAGCTTTAAGTTGTCATCTAAAAGACAAATAGGAGGTGGATTTACGTAAGGCCTCTGGAAGAGAGTTCCAAAACTTGGGAGCAATATATGAGAAAGCTCTGCCACCTGTGCGGCTACGATGAATACAGGGGGTCTTTAAGAGGGCCAAGGAATTTGACCTAAGATTGCGCCCAGACACCTGTTTACAAAGTTTATTTTGCAAGTAGCCTGGACCTGTTCTGTTGGTTGCTTTAAAAGTGAGGCAGCAGATCTTCAAAAAAGATCTTGTTTTCACTGAAAGCCAGTTAAGCTCTTTGAGCAAGGGGAGTGATGGGGACCCCGGGGGACGGTTTAGGACCATCCTCGGAGCGGTAATTTGAATAACTTGAAGTTTGGCTAGCATGGTTTCACCCACTTCAGCCAATAGCGCGTTCCTGTAGTCGAGGCGGCTCATAACCATCCCCTGGGCCACCGTTCTACGATTTTCTAATGGCAGGTAGGGAAGTATCCTGCGTAAAAGGCGAAGATTGTAATAACAGGAGACAGTGATATTTTTAATATTGTCTTTCGTTGTCAGCTTGTGATCCAATTGTATTCCCAGGCTTTTTACTGAAGAGGTAGGACTGGGGGCCACACCCAGCTGGGATGGCCACCAGTCGACCATGCAGATGTAGGCAGCTCTTCCAAGGAGCATAAGCTCGGTTTTTCCAGGATTGAGTTGGAGGCAACATTCTGTCATCCATTTTGAAATGGCAAGCATTCCTGCCAAAAAGCGCAATCTCTCATCAGTTGGATTAGCGCCAATTGGGAATATCAACTGGGTATCGTCAGCATATGATACTATCTCAAACCCAACTGGTTGGACAATCTTAGCCAAGGGAGCCATATGAACATTAAAAAAGTAGGGCTCAGGCATGAGCCCTGCGGTACTCCCTTGTCCAACAAAAATGTTTGAGATCTAAATGGACCCAAGGTAATCGTTTGTCCTCTGTATGATAAAAAAATGTTGAGCCATTCCAGAGCTAGACCCTCGATACCACACTCTCGTAGTCTCTCCACAAGCAGTCGATGAGAAATGGTATTGAATGCTGCGGAGAGGTCCAGGAAGATAAGTATCATAGACCCTCCTACATCAAGAGTTTGTCTTATTGAATCCGTGACTGCCAATATGGCCGTTTCAGTACTAAAACCAGGGCGAAAGCCCGACTGTGAAGGGTCAAAAATGCCATCAGATTCTAGGTAATGGCTGAGTGGTTTATTTATTACAGTTTCCAGTGTTTTACCCAGCAATGGCAGCAAAGATATCGGTCTATAATTGCTCAGAACCTGAGGATCGGCCATGGGTTTCTTAAGTAAAGGCCGGACATAGGCTTCTTTCCAAGCAACGGGAATTGAGCCAGTTAAAATAGAGGAATTAAAAATGTTCTGTATTTTCGGAGCACAGACAGGGGAAAGAAGGTACATAATGTTAGGGGAACATAGGTCACCCGGTGAGCCAGATTTAGCTGCCAATAGTAGACTACTTATATCCTCCAGTGAAATAGTTTCAAATTGCTTAAGATGACAGGCAGGAGATGTCGTAGGAACATGCTGATCTTTAGTGCACATAGTGGAAAAATTAGCATAGATCAAAGAGATTTTATTTTGGAAAAAATTTGCTAGTGAGTCACAAAGCTCCTGGGATTCTGATGGCAACTGTTTGCATGCTTGGGGTGATGCAAAGTCCTTGACAATATTAAACAATACTTTAGAGGAGTTACTGGCATGTTCTATTTGATTACGAATATACATACATCTAGCAATTTTAAATTTTTGATGGTAGTGGGATAAAGCTAATTTATAGCTTTGTTGGTCAGCAAAGTTTTTGAAGCTTCTCCATCGTCTCTCTAAAACTTTACACAATGACTTATTCGTTTTCAAGTCACCTGAGTACCAAGGGGCTGATTGCCGTCGGGTAGCAGAGTTGTTCTTACACTCAGGAATAACTGCATCTAATGTCTTTACCAAAGCTGAATTAAAGCTGGCCAACATATCAGAGGTATCCTGGTGATTTTGCCCGAAGTCCTTATTATAAAGAGGAAATGTCTCATTAAAAGCTTCCAAAGAGAGTTTGTGCCAAGGCCTACGCCACTGTATCTTTGTTAGATGTGAGTGCCTCATATGGGTAACGTCAATTTGGGGCAGAAGAGTAAATAAGATCATACAATGATCTATCCAAGTAAGAGTGAGCGGGGGATGGATCTTTAACTGCTCCATGTTTGTAAAAATGAGATTTAACGTATGGCCAGCACAGTGGGTGGGCCCAAACACCTGTTGTGATAAACCCATGTCGATACAAAAGGGGATGATGGACGGAGCGTTTGAGCAAATCAAACACTCACCCCCAGTCAACTGATCTGGGTTTAATCCATCACCATTCTTTAGCCCACTCAGCCACCCCATTTCAGACATGGCTATATGCAAATCAGTCTGACCCTGTGCCTCATGGGAACAGTCCAGCCCGAACTGCCAAGCCATGTCTTCCATGGACCGGAAACAAGCATCCTGGGACCGGTTTCGGATTCATAATTTATCTTGAATCCAGTGGCCAAGTGAGCAAGGGACTCACATCTGAGCATACCCTGCCACACTTAGGGCGAACAAAGCGATACAAAAGGGGATGATGGACAGAGCATTTGAGCAAATCAAACACTCACCCCCAGTCAACTGATCTGGGTTAAATCCATCACCATTCTTTAGCCCACTCAGCCACCCCATTTCAGACATGGTTATATGCAAATCAGTCTGACCCTGTGCCTCATGGGAACAGTCCAGTCCAAACTGCCCATGTCGTTCAGACAGGAGATAAGTTTCATCACATCGGGATTCTTTGGGTCCTCTCAAATCTCCCTGTAAAATGAATTTACTGGAAGCCAAAGCCTGCATGGTGATAAATTCCGTCATTTAATTGACAAAGTTCGTTTTAGGACCAGGTTGCCGATAAAGTATAACTCCATGCCAAGTCCCCGAAGGAGACATGGTAACTTAAAAAAATCCCAGTTCCATTGTGTCATTACAGATAGTAGACAGCCATTGAACTTGAAGATGGTCCTTAAAGGCTATCCCAATGCCTCCTCCTGACTTCCTCCCTCTACCTAAATGAATACATTTGTAATTATCGGGTATTGCTAAGTTAATCGATGGACGATTGGGGGGAGTTAGCCATGTTTCAGTTATAAAACATATATCTGGGGAGTAAGTAGAGATCATAACCCAGATCTCAGTAGAGTGTTTCACAAGGGATCTGGCGTTACATAAGATGTAATTTGGGATATTAGGCTCTTGAAAAAAAGATCATTAGAAAGCTCATTTGAACAAACCATACCCGGAAAACTCTAAACCTACATGTCTTTCAGGTAACAGGGCCTTCTAACCTGACAGGGAGCATAGTGAGAAAAGTATTCGCTAGCTCTTGCCTGCTATATGCGGTGGATCTTATCTCATGTAATGCTTCTCCCGTGTATGTATGAAGGACAGCAGATGAATCCTCGGCTGCAGATTGGACAGCATTTCCCGCCTCCCGGCTTGGTCTGGTGTGGATGGGCGCAGACGGGCTTTCCTTTGCACGCCGGCGGTGCACCAGCGGCGCGTCCGCTGCGCGTCCTGGCCGGTGAGGACATTTTATGCTGTGAGGGCAGGCGGGGCCCAAACAACTAGCCCGACAACACAGATTCCCCCCAAGATGGCAGCTGGAATAGTGAGCAGGGAGTTCCTTCCTCAATCCCCAAGCACCTAATCGGCTGCCGGGATGAGCGTGGACTCGTGCAAACAAAATAAACAAAGGTGCAGTGAAATTTAAAAACAGCTACAGCTAAAAACAAGTAAGTTATGATTCACGGCTTTCCGCCTCAGGAATCTTCTAGGTATGCGTGTGAGCGTACAGACCCGTTATTTATGCTGTGAGGGCAGGTGGGGCCCAAACAAGTAGCCCACCAACACAGATTCCCCCCAAGATTGCTATGGCAAGCTAAGATGGTTCGGAGCAGTTCGACTATCTACTTGCCCGACGCAGCTCGCTACAGAAAGTGCCGAAGGAAGCCGGCCCTCCAGCTGACTCACTGATCAAGAGGCTGCCTCTCTCTTGCTGAGAATCAAGCTCCAGTGTTTCCAAGCTCCCCTTACATGGTTTTGGGAAATCGAGTCCTGTGATAGAGATACCAGACCTCCTTCATTCTAAACCAAGGTATGGAGCTGATTAGAACCGAGAGAAACCTTTGGTAGATTCTTGGCAAAAACAACTAAACCTATGCTGCACAATACTTACTTCTTCCCTCGTACTAGACTTCTGTTAGGTACATTGGGGTAGGCATATTTAGAAGCACCAGGTGAGTATTTTAGTCAATGTTATTTATGTATGTATTTTTATATAGCTTAGAAACCATACAATGCTTTTACAGTATTATTTTATAATACTCTTCTCGCTGTACGCATTATACTTTGCAGTCTGCTTAACGATTGTAGCAGTTCACTTCTCTTGCATGACAAAGAAGACTGTTCAATAAACCTTTTTATTGGAAACGCCTGTCTCTCTATTTCTCTGCAACTCTGTTGAAACAAAGCATGCACGATTGACTGAGTGAAGTACTTATCTATTGTTTCCGCGACTCTAGAGATATATTTCTTATTCTTGGGAAACAAAGTTGTCATGTTTATGCGGTTCTCAGAAACTAATCCCTTCTTGTGAATTTGAGAAAGTTTCTAGTGACCTCTGAGCTAGCTGGCACTCACTATTAAATTTAGTATATTCGATAGAGACCTAGTCGACCTCAGTCCTACGTCTAATCTATAGGATATATTATTCAAATGCACAGAGCCTATTGGGAATAGTGTGGCTCACTGGTTAGAGGCGGCAGGCCTGAGAGCAGAAGTCAGCCTGGGACCAGGGTTCAATTCCCGACGCGGCAGGGTCGTGGACCTTGGTCAGCGGACTCGATAATTCTCGCTTCGGTGCTTACTCTAATCAGGGGTTCCACTCGGCAACTCTGGGCATTAGCTTGCCTAATCTCCACAACGGCCCCACCAATTCCGGGGATGCCTGGCTCCACCTTGGGGACTCCCAGCAAGGGACCATCCCACAGGGAAAGCCAGGACGGGTTCCCCAGAGTTATACAGCGCCGGGACGCCCCGTTGCTGGGGCAGCTGTGCGCTTTACAAGTATACTACATTTACTACATTTACACTACAAAAGTCTGGGTTCAAACCCACTGAAAAAGCCAATTCTAACAGTAGCTATTTCAGGGTCCTGTATTTGTTGCATTGCATCAACATCATTGTACAGGACTTTCTCAAAAAAGAAGACTGAGTCAGCAACTGACTATTCACCTGCAGAAGAATCATTATTTTAAAGACCGGAAGCAGCTGAGGGTCATTCAGCGTGATAATAGCATTTAATTGAATGCGCTCATACAGGAGGTGCCAACATCTGTTTGAGCTGTACAGACAGATCATTCATATGCCATGCAAAGAGGGGATGCAACTGTGAAAGGCATGATCATTGAGCTGGACCAATGGGGCCTAGTCAAATGCCTGACAGAGATGTTGCTTCCATTTGAGGTTTTCACGCGAGAAGTCAGCAAGGAGGACAGTACCATGGGTCAAGCTATCCCACTGTTGCATATGCTACAGGAACAGAAAAAAGAGGTTTCTGAAATGCATGCAGGTGTGGACAAAATAAAATGCGCATGAGTAGGTGGAGAGCTTAATCCTTCGCTTATCTGTTAAGGCAAGTGTGCAAAGAGACATTGTGTCATCCAAACATTACATCTGTAACATAATTTTTGATCTACAGTGCAAACAATTACTGCCCATTTGCATTCCTTTTTCAGGCGGGGATATTTCAAACTTCAAAATGTGGCTTTCTGAGCAAGCCAGTGACCTAGAAAAAGAGCGCCTCTGAATTAGAAGCCCACTCCTCCATTGGAACAAGTTCTCTGGTGCAGCCTTCAACTTCAGGACATGAGGGCAGTGCTGTTGGCTCGCAGTAGCCACAACCAACAAGAACACCAGCAACAACAGGAACCAGAGCACTCGGATGAAAATCTGCATATGATTAGTTTCTAAAGGCAGGGCTTATGTTCAGTGCACTGGCAAAGGCAAAAGAGATCGAGCAAGTTGGAGCACTAATGACTATTGAGAGGATGGTCCACGCCTATCTGGATGACCCATCAGAGGTCTAGTGTGATCAAAATCTATTGGTATGGGAAGAGGCGCCAATGGCTAGTGCTCAGCAGGCTGGCAATAAATGATCTTGCTTGCCCGGTAGACGTTCTGTCCGCTGAGCTTGTTTTCAGTGCTGCTGGTGCAGTTGTAACAGTAAGAAGGACCAGTCTCTCACCCCAAAACATGGAGAGATTAACCATGATTACAATGAATCAGCACTTTATATCACCGAATTACACCATACCTGAAGTATAACAAGAGGAGGATGAGTGTGATTGGTCAGACTCAGGTCATGATAGAATTGTGTTATCTGAGTGAACCACCTGAGTTTGAGGATGAACTCTACTTCCATGACTACTAGGCCTGGGCCACCAACCATAGAACCTTCTCTCTCTATCACCAAACTGCTTTTACAACACAAAAACAGGATTGGAGTTGTACCAGTGTGCTTTGAAGAAGCCCCCTCATTTTCCCTCAAGGACATTGTAGATACAAACTTGTGCATGCCTCCATCCCATGCCTATCTATCTTTTCTTAGTTTATTCCCGTAGCCAGACTTCCCTACATTATTTGGTTCACAAGACTTGCCAATGTCTGTTTCGTGAAACAATAGATCGGCAATGTAGCACAGTGACCACACTTGAATTAGAACAGGCAAATGGCATGCATTGTAGGCCGAGTGATTGTTGTTTGTGAGTGTGTTGAGATGATTCATGTGGTGGCAGGCAGTGACACTGGGTGTTTAACTACAATTATTAAGCTTGATTGTGTTTGTTATGATTTACAATGTTGGTAGCTGAATGACGGGTGATAATTTTTCTCCTGAAGGTGATGTTTTCCTTCCCCTTTGACACTTAATGAGATTTGCTTGCCTGGTCCACACTGCTTTGTTTTCTGCTTCACACTCCTCAAAGACCCGACCTGTCCATTTAACTTACAAAATATAAATCTAGTCTACACAAACAAATTACTCAATGTTTCTCTTGTTGTTCATCAACAGCATTGTGCTACAGGTCAATCTATGGCATTTGAGGTGAGACTCAGGTGGTATAGAGTTAGACATGTTACTCGGAGTCAGGAGGATGATGGAAGAACTCATGGCGTGACTACTTCAACAAGTGCCTCCAGAAGAAGGAAATTATCAGTTTCACTGCAATCAATCAATTTGGTGATGACTTTAAAGAGGCCTACCTAATTCTGTGGAGTGGTGGTGAGGTGAGAGAGGTGTGTTGATTTGACTTTATTTGGAAAATGGAATGTTGCTAGGTTTGTGTGCTGGCTAGCTTAAATTTGACACTATGTGGTGGTTGGATGGGGGGCCTGTTGTTGTGGGTAACTGGAGACAGACATGTGGTCATGATCATCACATTATGCACATGCTAATCTGGTACATTATTATTATGAGGATGAATTGATGATCATGACAGTTGCGAGTTTGATCAGCCCGATACATGCTGCCACTTGTGTGTGATTGTTGGTTGCTGTAAAATTGCTCTCACCTAATTGATCGCACAGCAGTCATAAAATGAATGACTGCAAAAAGGACTATTCTTCTCTCCTGTGCTGCCTCTGAATCTTCATGATGCACTCCTTATGAAGTTTACCTTCTGTCCTTCTCCCTAATTCTACAATATCATTTTTGTTTTATAATCTGCAGGCCTTCTCCTGCACAAAAAGGGAAAAGCACCATAACACTCACGCTTACCTTACTGTACTGCATCAGCCACATAGTCAAGGTTGACCGACAGTCCAAGAAGAATGCAGATGCACCTTCCAATTTGGCAATCCAATATCATTTTTTCTTTTAGTAATCATTTTTTATAGCTGAGTGTGTTGTTGCCTTCCCTATTACATAATTTGTAATGCACTTACTATTTTTTAAACCTAGGGAACATTTATATATATAATAATGTAATTTGGATCTCTCTGGGGTAGATGGTTTGTGTGGTTTGCATTGCATTTAAGTTACCTGTACTCATTCCTTTGTTTTCTTTCCCTCCTATAACAGATTGATGATAGTTGGCTGCTCATTGCCCAGATGATTATTGAATTTGTATATTGTTGGTCTTCATAACACCTTTCCCAAAATCCCTATTCCCAGCCATTCGTCAAACCCCTAACCCTCTTCCCCTTGTTTGGGTGATTTAATGACATGAGACTTTATAGTTTACACAATTAGTTTACCACGCACTGGTGAGGCGGATGTGGTGAAAGCAACACCAACTCAGTGCAGGATATTCTTTTTTACTCCTATTAGTGAAATAATAGTCCACACTGGCCCAATTTACCCATCCACTCTTACAAGTAATCAGTATTTCAGTTATAGGAAAACATGATTTGTCAATATAATCATTCAGGCATTGTGCATTAGGTTAAATGCTTAAACAATAATGATGTCCATTCCCAAACTTTAAGTCCTCTTAACGAATGACAATTTGAATGTCACTTTTGTTTGCTCAAAATACTAGCTCACCATTGCTCTGAATAATGTATTATTGTTTCTTGTTTGTTATTCAGCATCAGGTATTCTTTGTTGTGTAGTAGTCTGGCCTCAAGTGTTTGTAAACTTCATATAATATATAACCCACTAACAGTTTTTATTTCAATTTAGTTATCTTCCAATTAAAATTCTACAGTTGAAGTTCATCCAGATGGGAGTGGGACCCGACTACTGATTCTTGCACTATTGTTAGGGTGCTGGCCTGCTATTACAACCACCACCATGTTACCTTGGGAAAGCCTCCAGCCCTCGCTTCTTCTATTCGGTGAGAGATATATCGTTTGTTGTTCTACTAAGTTCTTTTAGGAAAAGCAATGGCAACCCCTCCATTAGTGGTCAATATAGTTGCAGGCAGCAGAGACTAGGAGAATAATAGGACAAGGGCACCACAGAGGCATAGCACACACCTAATTGTTGTTATACACTGTCAGCAATTTTTTTTAAAATAGGTTGAGCTAAAAGGCAGCAGTGAAAAGTAAAACACCCCCAAAAACCTAGATTTGAGGCATAAATAAATAAACTTAAATATTTATTAGTCAACCCAAACAAAAACCCCACTCTTCTACCCACCTCCAACAACTGGCCCACACCCCTCTCTCCAAGCAAATTAAATTTCCCCATCTCCAACCATTGTACAATAAAAATCAATATGTCTGTTGTCCCTGAAAAAGTCCAAACTGTAGTAACGGAATCCCGATCCCAACTCTCATATCCCCACCCACAACAACAAACAAGTCCCACCCACCAAAATAAAAGGTAAAAAAGGGGCAGAGGGAACTAGGCATGGCAGACCAGGCTCAGGAACTCATTGAGGTGCCTCCCCATTTATCTCTGCCGGGCTTCAATATGCACCAGCCTTAAAAGGACACAGCGTAGTAGGGTGCGGCCTGAGAGGGGGAAGCAGTGTGTGTTTGCTGGCGGGCAGCTGTCTGCATACTGGAGCGCCCCTTGTTGTGCATGGGAAGCTGGAGGTACTGGGGCCTGGTTAGGGTCCTGGGCAGCTGCCTCCTCCTCCAGGGCAACTAGTCAATGGTACTCAGCCCGTATTGCCTCCAGCTTCTACTGCCACAGCCAGGCTGCTACATCCTTGTGAGATGGATGATGATGACCAACCAAGAGTAGCTAGAAAGAAAGAAAATTGTAAACAATGATCAGTGCCAAAAACATGTTTAAAATTATGCAGCGGGTGGCACAGTAGAAGAACATTGATGGTCTCCTAGGGCCATTCTATTTGATGTGATTAGAGTCACAACCACCATTACCTTCTCTCATAAAATTAAAGACAAATGCTCTAATTGTCTGAAATCAATTATGGTGGAATAAACACAGCAGCATGCCAGTTTTAAAAAAAACTGTTTCTTTTTTTACTTTTGAAGGATTTCTTAGTGCTTAAATGGTTTTGGGCTTCACAAAAGGCCCTTTTAATAATGAGTGGTCTAGTGTTAGCTAAAATAAGGATTCTGGAAAGATCAGACAACTTGAATTTTCTTTTAGCATCTCTAGTAAGCTTGAGCGGAGTTCATGGAGTTCCTCTACGTAGAACTTCGTAAAGTGTAAAAAAAACCTCTGCTGAGCTACGTGGAGCTCCACGAGCAGCGGAGTGCGTTAGATAAATGCAGTTTGCTGTGATTTTCAATGCTGGGTGTTTGTCCACACTGTGCAATCATTGCCAACAGCACCATGCACAGAGCAAGTGGGCGCTGCTCCCTTTCTGCAGCTCGAGTAGATTTTTTACTCGAGTAGCAGCTTTCTCAATTCGAACCGATGGTTTCTCAATGTGAGCAGTCAGGACCATACGCGACCACTCTCAATAAGAAATCCGACTGCCCTCGTTGAGAAATCACTCCGGAAGGTTGATTTTCCATGTTGGCACTCGCCACCTAGACGTTGACGATTGCGAACGAGGAAAAATCTTGCTAGGGTGCGGATTTTCCTCGCTCACCAACTTGACATTGATGACTGTGAGCGTGGAAAAAACCTAGAGTGTTTTGGAACTCCGCAAGTTCCGCGTAATGAGCTAAACTCTGCTGGCAGAGCAGAGTTCACCACTCAGCATTAATCTCTAGTCTGACATTTTCATGTGCATATTTTTCATAGAAGATCAGTCCACTGAAAACTGTCCAAAATCATCGGACCTATATTTTTCTATTTTGCCTTCAGCAGAGTGCCCATGTTCTACTTATGTGATGCACATGTTTTGTGTACTTGCTTATTAACTAAAAAGTAACTAAACAACAGACAATTTGTGTGGAAATTGACAAAAACAAATTACCCCTCATTAATGAGAAAAGTATTATGCACTATGGGGTACAATTATTCTCTCTCTTGCTGTGCTAAATTAATTAATGGTGGTATGCTTCAGCTGGCGCCTTAGTTGTACTCGTTGGCTTTGTAGTGTGCAGCTGGGGAAGCTGTAATAAGCAATTATCTAATACCAATGGCCCTGCTCTTTTAAAGTGGCTTTTAATGTTACCCTCACTACAAGTCAGATGAATAATAATAAGAATAATACATGTTACATATAAAATACATCAAAATACATCAACCATCCAGACATCCTATCTGCAACAAGGAGCCGGTGGGAAAAGCGATATACCCCAGTACAGTTAGTGAAAGGATTAAGAACAAAGATATAGCTTTGGCACTTTTATCACAGACTATTCCATCCACAGAAGCCAAACAAATTGCATTTTCCATTCAGCATTGCATTGTTCTTCTGTTATTCTTAATCTTCAACCTTGTCTTTGATATACACTATTTAAGCTTTACATTCTCTCATCCACTCTTTCACCATAGAAAACTAGTCATCATTACCCAATCAATCCATCCATCCAAACATAGCTCCGAACAAACCTTTCACTGACATCTATTTACCCACCCATGCACCCTTGCTTTCACCTATTCCATTTACCCATCCTGCTTTGCCTTAACCCACCCAAGCATCCCTTTCAACCACTCACCCAGGCAGTCATCCTTCTAGTTTCACCTATATATACCCTTTCAACGATCCTTTTCGCATCCATAAAAGGTTGATACCTATTATCATCACCCACCTATATGCATCCTTCAATCACGAATCCTTCCACTCACATATTACATATATGTCACCAATCCTTTCTCCTTCCATCCTATTCTGCCTTTCCTTTCAACCCATCATTCTGAAAGTTAATTTATGAATCTTTGTATGCTGAGTTGCAGATAGAAGAGGGCATAACTACTCAACAAACCCACTGTATCTGCTAAAGCAGGGTGTTCACGAGTCAGTCAACGCCCTCGCAGTGAGTAAATTACTATTTGTCAATAAGTAAGCAATGTGACTTATCACTGCCCATCCCTGCTGCAGCTGGGACTCCCCCCTCTGTGCCTCAGTGGTGACTGCTGAAGCTGCGTCCTCTCCGCTGGCCCCGGCACCGGCATTGGTGGTCTGTGATGCTAGAAACAACTTTACACATTTATAATTTTAGAAGCCAGATTCGTCTCCTCCTTTTTTTTTTTTAAAGGAAAATACAACCGGAAAACAAAAAAAATCATTACAGTTCGGTTACGGTTTCTCTTAATCTTCTATCAAAAACTCATGTTGGGCATTTTTTTGGTTGACAATCATTCAAAAGCCAAGTAGTTAAGCCAAACAAAAACTTTTTGTAATGGAGGGGCAGAGCTATAATGAATCTAAGTTATTGAAATTCAATGAAGTGGTGCAATAATTGGTCAATGAAGGGTATATGGTCTTTGTTGGCAAATTCAAAGGGGCCGTCCTACTCATCATACTTTCAGCCATGCTGCACGGTCATTAACTGCTGGTATACTATGATAATAATACACGCACAGCACCATGACCATGGCATCTCTCTTGTTTTGCTGTTTGAGCATGAGCAACATAAAGAAAGAAAGCCTTCTAAACAAGCATGGTAGAATACCTTAACTGGGCATGCAAATCTTCACAGTAGAGTACCTGACCTAAAATAGCTTCTCTGAGTCTTACTATATTACCTGTCTATAAGGGGAGAGGAAAAGCTTCCTGACAAAGCAGAAGAAAGGGGAAGCTACAGACTAGGAAGTCAAGAAAAGAAAATTGAAATATAGAGAAAGTAAGTAATAAATAGGAAAATTCAGGGGTAAGAAGAATTTAGCAAACAGACCAAAGTGGATTTGGAAAGTAATTAGGAGACGGACACAGTAAAAAGGAAAAGAAAAATATTTCTAAATGTGGAGTGGTAAAAGAATGAAGATATGGAATTAATAATAGTATTAAAAGGGCGACTTACTGGGCCCAGCAGAGCCATTGGCACTAGTGGAGGCACCTCCAGCCCCCTCACCCACTGGCGCCTCAGTGGTGGCATTATAATCCCTCCTGCCCCTGGATATTGAAGTTAGAAATAAACAAAATTACATTCAAACTGTACTACTAATCTCCCCAACAATATTTTGACAGGGAGAGGTGAATGCAGTAACATTTGATTTAACTTTTATAAATCAGATCTCCTCTCCTATGAGTACCGTGGATCTGTTCCTTAATTTCCAAACCCTATTCCAAATTTCCTAAACTATATTTTGGAACTACTAATAAATTGCAACAAATGATTTTTGGTTCTCATATCATTCTTGATCTCTCACCCTTTGACAGGTCAACTCAGTCTGCACTTTTTTTTAATGCATACATTCTGACGCATGCATAGTAACTAGTTACTCACTGCACATCACTGGAAAATAGCTTGGGGTTGAGAGTTGGGACTGTTAGAGCTATAAAAACAAATGACACAGAGAAATGAGAGAACACTCTAGCTCACTAATACCACTAACTACCACTATTTAAGTGACAGGAAAGAGGAGTCTGTGCATGACTTCCTAAATAAACAGTCCATGTGAGTGCCAAAAAGTAGCATTAGGTAGCTCCGCCGAGCACCTGTCTACTCTAGGATGATCACATAATATTTGTAACATAAACTTAACTTACCTGAGTATGAACAGCATGCTTGCTATTTAGGAAAAAATATTAGCCTAGATAGAACACAACAAATAAATAATTATTACTCACCAAGCCATGCAACCTCCACGCCTAGCCAGCCAAGCAAGTCCTGGTCCCTATCCAGGAAGGCCGTCCACCAGTTCGTAAGCTGTTGCTAGGTGTGCCGGATACCGGAACAGTGGTGCACCGCCTGGCGCACCCTGTCTTATCGCCGCTTATACCTCTGGAGGGCGTACCCGCTACCAGACCTGCCATCTTCTGCCAGGGTGAGGGAAGGTGGTGCTGCACATAAAAAACTAGCGCCTCCACCTCAGTAAATGAAGCGCAGGGCTGCACCCCCTACACGGCCTACTACAAGGTAGGCGGCTGTCACTCCCTTGCCCTGCCATGGCGCTGGGTGGGGGCTGAGGAAGAGAAGAAAGTAGAGGAAACAAGAAGAACAAAGATGGAGGGAAAGAAAAAAGTTAGAAAGTAAAGCGAAAAATAAAAAAGTTCAAAAGTCACGCAAAAACACTCACACAAAAAAAAGACAACTCTAACAGCCAGTTGGAGAAGAAAATTCACTCCAAAAGCCTTGCAGCTGCATCTCGAGCACAAAAGTTGCTCGAGCGCTCCATTTGCAATTGGTGCTAAATTGGATCTGTCGTGGCTGGAAGCAATGCGAGTGAGCGCTAAGTCTTGCTGGAGCTCGCTATCGGAGTGATAAGTCTCACACGCTCTCTCAAGTGGCAAGAGAGTGTTGTGCCACTTGAGGGTGAGTGGCAAACAAAACTTGAGGGTATGAACGGAAACAAAATCCCCTTTGGGCCTGAAAGGCAGAATTCAGGAACTCTGCATTCTTCTGCGGCACGTGGAGTGCCCAAATTCTTCCAACTCCGCGGACGGAGCAGAGTTTTACGCCCAAGCCTATTTGAAATGCAAGGTTTTAATCATGCAGGCAAGATTGCTGAGATTCTTCTATGGTAAAGCTCTCAGGTCCGCTGCTTGGCTCAAAACATGAATTTGAAGCATTGTGTCAAATGCACTTCATGTCAAGTTGACTGTGCCCGGTATCCTCGTTTATTTATCAAATATTAAGATCGGTGCCTGGCACACTTTAGGATTTTTGCATAAAAACAAAAAGCTACCAGTAGCCACATGTTGTATGGGAAATGGTAAGGCAGTTCCGACTTTATCCAACTGGACTTTGCATTCTGTGTCTTAACGTTTTATTAAAATAACCATGCATATGAAAATCACTGCATGAAAGTTGTCGTTCAGTAAAAAGGAAGGACTGCTTGAAGGGTGATGCCTCTTAGCAACCTTGCACATCTACACCTTCACATCCTACAGGCCCATAGGAATGAATTGGAGATTGCATGAGCAATTTGCGAGTACCAGTAGGTACTCGCAAATTGCTCATGCAATTTCAATGGTACAAGGGTGTCAAAATGACACCCTGTTGCACCCCTGAAATTGATCTGTGCACATATGTTGCACACACACATGCCCTAAGGGCATGTGTGTGTGCAACATGAAACTTTGAAAAGTGTATTTTTCAAAGTTTTTGCAAATTACCATGAAGTTCAACTTCATGGTAATTTGCTACTCCTATTAGCGAAATCGCACATTTTTGTTACTTTAATGCACTGCATTTAAGGAATCTTAATTTGGGATTCCTTAAATGCAATCGCAATTTAAGGAATCGCAATTTAGAGATTCCTTAAATTGTGATTTTTGCATTTGGGATGATGCATCCCAAATGCAAAAATACCGGTTTTTCCTTTGATGCATGTGCCTGTAAGTTCTTTAGAGGCCCAAAGCACTCAAAGGATTTCAGTGCCCATATATATATCTAATTCAAAATATAAGCAATAATAAACTATAAAATAAAATGTGATTATTCGAAATGAAACAAAACTTACAGTAAGATTGAAAATGCTTATTTTTGTATACTTCCACTTGATTTATAGGTTTAGCTGCACCATTTGCACTTTTGCACCATATGATCCATGGTAAATCTGGCAGTGGAAAATTTCTGTGGTGCCCACCTTCCCGTGATGCCATAAGCACGTGCTTATTTTGCTTAATGGTTAATCCAGCCCTGCCTACTACAACCGTTTAGAGAGGGACATTTGCACGGTAGTTTGCACCCAGTGCTGTAAATGTTTTAAGAGTGACGCTCTAACAGCTGCTACTTATGATTTGTACGCTTTGTCATGAGTAATCTGCATGAGAAATTGGCCTGACCAGACCGAGAAACTATGGGCTCAAGGGGAGCAGAGAACAGTTTGAGAGAGAAGGACGAATGGAGAATGTGACAAAGAAAGAAGTGCTGGGGCAAGAAAGGAAGAGGATAGACTACAACTGAGGGGGAGAAAGAATGAGCGGGAGAGCAAAACATGGGGAAAAGAAGAAATCAACACTTGTTGCCACAGACCATTTTAATTGCACCCTATTTCCCTCCTTCCCCATCCAGAATATCATTTTAAGGTAATTTAGGCAGACTTGGATCCTCTCCTATATGCTATATATATGTTCTTGGTAGCGCCATCCATCAAGTGATTCGTGAGAGGAGAGTTGTACGCGGTAGCGTTGAGGCTCAGATCTGTTTAGACCAATCAGCAGCATTCAACATAGTCAACCGTGCAACCCTCTGAAAACGTTTTTCAGAAGTGGATACCCAAAGCACCATCTTTGTCTGATTACTACGACATCACATTGGATACCCGCCTATAATTGACCTTTACAAAAGCCCTTTCAGATAATCTGCCCAATCTCAAGAGAGGCACAAGAATGACGCCCAGTTGAGGGTTCCTCAGCATCAGTGGGACTCTCTGGGTGAATGAAGAGTGAAGGCGGAAGAAGGTGGTGGTCAGGGTCAGTTTCATAGAAGGCACGGCAATTATAAACACTTGTGACGCGGTTTTAAAAGGATTGCTGTGTACTGCATGTTTTATATTTCAAAATGAGATATTTAACAAGTATATAGAATATATTTGTATTTTCATCATTCCAAGTCTACTAATGGGAGAATGATGCAAGTAAATACTCAATAAATATCTGCGGAGAAGCTCTGGTGCTACCTCAATATTATATTAGTATCCCAGCCCTGTTGAAAGGTGCTATTACAGTCCCATTAGAGGTACAGCCACCGTGCTGAAAGTGCTATCAGACCTGATGAGAACCACGCATCAGGGGTTAGATTAATGTATTTTAGAGCAGGTGTCCACATCACCGCACTAAAATGCATCAATCACGCATAATTAGAGCGCCTCCAATTTTATGCCTTCAGGAGGCGCTGCACTAATATGAATACAACACATCCGGCATACACGACTGCTACTGAATATGCCAGGCAGTTGTTTACAGAGACTCACTCGTGTTGCTGTGGTATCAGTCAACTAGCTGTAACTTTATTTACTGTTTGCCCCGGCACCGCAACCAGCGCAGATGTCATGTTCTTTAAAACAAAAAAATACTATAAGCGAGCTGAGATCAGGCCTGGCCTACCCTGGCCCTGTGGAATCAGTGACTAGTCGTGTCTCTAATACACAAACGGAAGATGCACTAGACTCTGGCGTCTTGACTTGTGTGTTTTATGGGTTGTGAAGCACCTGCATGTCTGGCCTTGCATAGCTCTCCTCTTGGGCTATGGGGTTTACAGTGGAAACAGTGCCTGTATGTCAGAGTGGTTCCCAGCCAAAAGCACTGTATGCTGTTAAATGTGAACACATTTAGATTATGAGGCAGATTTACAAGGCCCTTGCAACACTTTTGCGTCGCCGTTGCTCCACTTTTGTAACGCAGCAGCGGCGTAAAAAATGCAGCCAATTTACAATGTAACACATCTAGGGAGATGTGTCACATTGAAAATAAAGCCCTGCATCACATTATACCTGCGTCAGGTATAATGTATGCAGGGTGGGCGTTCCCAACCAGAAAATCCTCATAAAAGTGACTCCTTATGCCTGCTTGAAGCAGGCATAAGGAGTGACGCAGTGTAGTGAGAGTAGGCCTCCCCATGCATTGCCGGAGTTCCGTCGTGCTTGCGACACAACTCCAGCAATGTATGACTTTTGCCACAACAGATGCGCAAGAATTTCAGACTCATCTGTCAATTCTTGGGCCATGGTGCGCTGTATTGTAAAGGTGGCGCATCCACGGTGGCGCAAGGGCTTTGCAGGCTGGCGCAGCGAAACCAACGCATCTCTACAGATGCATCAGTTTGTTGTAAATCTGCCCCTATGTTCGGTCGATATGTGTATGACGTTATCTCTGAGAACGAGAGACAGGGTGGTTTTGCATGGGAGGAGAAGCTCATTTGCAATGAAATAATCATGTCCACCTTTAATGAAACCAATAACTTCTTAAAACAATGTTTCCTGCTGAACCAGCTTGATTGTTTTTGAGTTTTCATTAAACAGTTTTCTGAAAGAAAATGAACAGGTAGTGCTTTGAAAGTGTTGCCCTTTTTAATGACTACCAACTTGTAGGTTGTACTGCAGAGGATACACAAATGAGAAACATCGTTGTTTAAAATATGCGCATTATTTTATTTCGTTGAGGCGAAATCACAGCACATTCCTTTTTCATTAATCTAGAAACAGAGCACAATACTTTATTAAACTATACATTCTTCCCAGACTATTTCTGGAGCAAAACACTGCACGCTCCTTTAGGAAATGAATAAATCAGTTCACCTAACATTTTGCCAGAAGGTCAAACAGTGACCCAGAGCTTTTGAGTTTCCTATTCTATATGTGAACAGGCCATCCGGGCCCGAATTTTTTTTACATTCTAATACACATAGTCCATAATGTGTAATTGAGAAACAGAACTACAAATTTGAGAACACAAAAGCCCCCACCTGTATGACCTACCCACGAATTCCTGAATCTTACAAGCTCTGCAAGCATACAAACTCAGGGGTAGCATTTAGAGTCCCACTCTTCATTTCACTGGTAAAATACATTGTCCCATATTTATAACATTTTCATGCAACGCAGCAAGCTACCTTGCTGCGCAATGCAGCATAAAAGGGAAAGGGCGGGAATGTTCCGTATGTGACATTATACAGCACATTAATCCTCTATGCCTGCGCTGGCACACAAACTGCTGCCTATCACCAATGCCGGCATTGTGGGCAGGATTGTGTTTGTGCAGGAAAGGGCACCTTATTGCACAAAAACATCCCTCAGAGGTATTTTCCTCTTTCTACGTGTGCTGCACAATGCGACAGACTTAGAAAGAGGAACCAAAGAGGAGAAACAATAAAGGTATTTCTCCTTGTAGCGCCTCTGGTGAGTGTAGTGTGTTTTATCTAGGTACCTGAATCAATATCCTATTCTTTGCCCTTGTCCGGTTATAAATCAATAATATCCCTTCAACGGCATAGAAACCCGTTTCATAAATTAGTCATAGCGCATGCTGTCACATTAAGCAAGCACTATTCCTCCAGCCCCCTAGAAAGCACACCGAGTTCTTAAACAAATCCAAGCCTTCAGCAAACCTGGGAAACCCCCGCCTGCTATTGTTTTGATTCCGTCCGAGAACTCCTGTAAAGCACTGTAAGAACGACCCGTTCTTAGTGACATCTTATTGACGTCTTATGTCCATCCTTACGTCAAACCCGGCACCTTTCAGGTATAAATATACCAACGCTGCCTTAAGCAAAGACACGGTGGTGGTGAATCTGGAGCAGCTATCTACTTGCCGAGAGCCCAGCTGATGAGAGCCCACGGACGCTGCCCCTCCCTTTTGACGCGCTGAGAGAGACGCTGTCTTTTCTCCTGCCGAGAAATCCAGCCTCTGGCGCTTCCAGCTTGCCCTTGCGGGTGAACTGGGATATCGAGTTCTGAGAGAGAGATACCAGCCCTCCTGCCTTCAAATCCCCAGGTACTGAACTGACTAAACCCTTACAGAGAATTCTTGAGTCAGATTCTTGGCAAACCAAAATTAACTTAAACTGCTACTTACTTACTCCCTCCCATGTATTAGGCTTAGGTCAGGTACACCGGGGTAGGCGTAGTTAGAAGCACCAGTTGAGTACGATTAGTCAATGTATATATGTATGTATCTATTTTATCCATTTTAAAGTATCATATGGCTAAGAAACCATATCCATGCTTTTACAGTATTATTTCATAATCCTGCTTTTACTGTATGCACTTTACTTAACTACAAGTATTACAATCGTAGCGATTCATTTATCTTGTATGAGAAAAGAGACTGATCAATAAATAACACCTTTTATTGAAAACGCCCGTCTCTTATTTTCTCTGCAATCTGGTGAAACTAAGTACGCACGTATTGACTGAGTAAAATAGCTGTCTTTTGTTTTCACACGACTCTAGAGATACACTCTTAATCAGGGAGAGCAAAGTTGTCATGTTTTATGGTTGTCAGAAACTAAATCCCTTCCTGTCTATCCAGGGAGGTTAAACTCCTCCTTGCCTACTCGAGAAAGTTTCTAGTGAACTCTGAGCTAGCTGGCACACAAAACTTAAGTCTAATATAGTCAGTAGAAAACCTAGTTAACCTCTGTCCTACGTCTATACTACTGAAGATATTATTCCAATGCGCAGAGCCTATTGGGAATATAGGAACTACACTACATGGCGCCCAACTGTTTGGTAAGGCGATAAATCTAACGCAAGGCATTACAGTAACTCAGTCGTGCTTTTTCACACAGACCCTTTCTCCCGTAAATACTCCAAAGACGTCTGGAGTGGGTCAAAGGTTAAAATCCGCCGGAACTTAGTAGGAAGAGAATTCTATGTATAGTTTTTGGTTTATTCAACGTTGAAGGATACAGTGTTCCAAAATATTGTGCACCTAATCTTTGTTTCCTTGGAAACCTGATCTGCAACAAAAAAACTTCTTGTCAGTAAAATGTCAGACAATGAAGAAGATAGGGAGGCAGCTAGGATAGCAGCTCAACTCCTAGCGGATGACACAAGTCTCCTGCAAACCGACCCGAATGCAATACTCATCCCGGTCAACATAAGAAAAACTATAACACTTAACTTATAGAAAATGGACTAACACCAAGAGGTGGTACAGTCATATTCGTAATTGAGGCACACGAATATCGGCAGACAGAGGTATTCTATTCATGGATAAACTTTCCAGCAGCAAACGCTGTCACAAAAGAATTCCACTATTATAAAATAGAGGAACCTCCGGAAGTGTACACTCCTTTCAAGGAGGTGGAAATCCCATTAAAATACCAAGAGCACCTGCTCTGGTTTAAAGGCGCCCTAAAACATAATGATCACATCACCAGGCTCGGTCACCTAGGTAGACCAGGAGCTACGTGGCCGGTTCTAGCTGGCTACACACCACATACAGACATTGACAAAATGTCAATACCAGAACTTTTAGCACAGCTAAAACAACTGATTAAAATTCATAGACAATTAGTCCAATATGTAATGCGGACTTCAACAGTCCAACCAGCTATTAACATTCCACAGCTGATCCCTCATCAGGGGAATACAAATAAAATAACACCACAGAACATACAGTCATGTCTAGGTAAAGTACCCATAAAACGGGAACAAATTTCATTCTGGTTAGCACAAAAAATCACTCAAATAGAGGCAGTGTTTCCGGATACTACCCCTGTTGAGAAACACAGAATTCTGACTATCTGTCTTCCAATGGGAATCGCACCACATGTGGAGGACTGTGACACTTGGGGCACAGTCTTTGCTTCCATTTACACAAAAACACATGGTGTTCCGTCCATGGTGGTAATACCAGATGTGCTAAGACAAATTCAAAATGAATACGGTCCAGAACCTGCTTTAACCACAACTAACTGAAAATCCTGAAAAGGTATTTATTAAAAATAATCTAAACACTCCAAAAAAGAGCAGGGATGGAAATAAACAATCCACTCCCAAAGAAAAAAGATTCCAGTCCAGAGGAAGGTCTCCTCGGTGGAGGTAAAGATCGCCGGACCAAGGACACAAGTCTCCCCAGAGGGAGCCCTCTGAGAAAAGATACAACCTTAGAAATAGGGATAATTTGAAGAAACCTGATAGATATCAAGATATTGATACACGTCCCTCTCGATCTTTTCAGACTTCCTCGCAGAAATTGGAAAGAAGAGGACGGTCAGAACACAGGGAAGAGCACGTCAAGTCCAAAGACAAGGAACCTGCTCATCAAAGTAAAAAATTACAATTTCCAAAAAAGAAGGTAGCCAGTATTAAGGTAATCAAACATGCCGAGGATACTGAGGACACAGCTGAAAAATGGAGAGTGGGCTCAGACAATGCTAGACAGCGCAGCAGAAGTGAGCATAGCTCGCAAGATCCTGATGAATCATCTGGAGACAGTGGACACGAATGAATACATTCAGGTGGAAACTGCAGACACCAGAGTTAGCAAACCTCATAAAATATACGAAATAACATTACGTATAGAGGGAGATAAGACTAGGAAAATAAGGGTTCTATTTTGGGATAACCTCTCCAAAGGCTATGACATCCTTTTAGCTGAAAAAGACTGGCCACCGGAGTTTGTCAGGGAGTGCCCTCATGGCGAAGAAATGATTATGCCTGCCTTCTCAAATCAAATTCCAATACATAAAAAATATACACTTGCAAGAAAGTGGGCAGTAGCCCAGGCTCCTGCATTATATAAAAACCATGTAGGATGGGATGAGGACTCCCTCCTCACAAAATCCAGTTAAAATCAGAACCAACTGCACAGAGGCAGTACCCAATTAAGCAAGAAGCTAAAAAAACAGGTCAGGGAGATCTTAGATCAACTTGAATACCAGGGGGTGATTGAAACTTGCACCTCACAAATGAACAATCCTTTGTTTCCTGTCTCCAAGCCAGACGATTCATATCGTTTAGTTTTGGACTACAGACACCTTAACTCATGTTGCAAAACCTTTGCAGTACAAAACTCACACAGTGCAGCACTAATGAATAACATCGTGCGCAAAAAATACAAAACAACATTAGACATCTCTAATGGATTCTTTTGTCAAAATATAGCACCTGAAAGCAGATATTTGACCGCTTTCTCAATAAATGGCTCGCAGAAAAATTTCTGTCGTTTGCCACATGGGTTCAAGAACAGCCCAGGATTATTCTCAGCGAGAGTAACAGAGTTACTACAAACATATGATGATGAGGCATTATCTTATGTCGATGACATCTATCTAACAGATGATGACTTGGATACTCACTTGAAAAGAGTGAACACCATAATACTTAGGTTCACAGCAGAGTGTTACAAATTCAACTTTAAGAAGTCACGAATTGCCCATCTAACTGTCCTGTTTTTAGGATATGAATTATCAAGTGAAGGCAAAAGCCTGGCAGACAATTTCCTAGAGAAATGTGCTGTGATCCAAGCACCAAGAACGCTGAAAAACTTACAATCAATTCTAGGTTTCCTGAATTTCGGAAGAACTTACATTATAAATTATGCAGAGAGGGTTAAACCTCTCTATGACCTAATAAAACCAGATTTTAAAACAATCAATTGGACTCAAAAACACACAGAAATTTTGAGATCATTGCAAACAGACATGTTAGCTAAAACTAAATTGCAAACACGCGATAACACACGCAACCTTGTGATTCGAGTCATCCCAGGAAGATGCGGATTCACGTACCTAACCTCTAATGAGGGAGAAACGGTACCAATAGCTTACAAATCACATTTGTACACACAAACTGAAAAAACTGAAAAAAACATTCGGTATTAAGGAAAACATTGTACAGGCGGTTCAAACAGCTATAGCAAAAGAAAGAGCCCAGGCCCAAGGCAAACGGATTACTGTTATAACAGCAGAATCAGCCTTTGAGGCATTAACAAGCCCGTGTAATCTAACTACCGTGGCATTAAATCCAAAATGGATACAATGGGAAAATTCTCTTGCTACAGACAAAGTAAATTACTATTTTGTCCCGAACATGAAAAAATTAAAAAATCTAGAATATGAAAGAGAATATCCTCTGCCAATCGACATTCTGCCCATACAACAGTACGCCTGTGTAATATATACAGACGGATATGCACAACCCTCAGTTTGGGGAAAACAAGCCTATAAAGCCACATGCGAGATTGTAAAAAACGTGTGTCGCGGAGGTAAATTGAGACCTCTTATAACAATATCACACTCTGTAGAAAATAATTCAGAGCAACAAACTGAAATACTAGTGTTAAAAATGCCGCTAGATAATGCGTATCGCGAATTCCCGACACTGATAGTGTGCAATTCACATTACTGCGTCAAAGCATACAATAGCGACTTGCAGAAATGGGTTGAAAACGGTTACAAAGATGAAAAAGGTGCCACAATCAAGCAAAAATCGCTTTGGGAACAAGTAGTTCTTTTACAGAAAGAACTACCAAAGACTCACGTGATACACTCACTGAGTCATGAACGTGATGGCGTTCACGTTTCAGGGAATTCATTGGCTGAGGCAGCCACAGCGGAAGCAACTGAATCGGCTTCCGTAGCTACGAAAAAGCGTTCGGAAAAATACATTGACGGGGAAACAATGCTGGCGGTGAAAACGTCATCAAAAAGCGACTGCTCAGCGCTACCCATCAACTATCCGCTCCATTATACATACATAATAGATGCAAACTCCGTTCCTTTTGCTCAAATCCCTGGAGTGGGGGATAGAGTGATTCCAAACACGAACAGGAGAGTCTTGTTAATAGCAGACGCACACATGGGTGAGGGTCTTAGACACCTTAAGATTAAGGAATCTCTGGAAGAATTACAATCAACATACTGGTGGCCAGAAATGAGCCTGCAACATCACAAATTTGCAAAAAGCTGCCCAGACTGCAACAGAGATCGCAGTGGCGAACGAGACGGTGTATTGCCCTGGCATTTCGCTCAATAAAGGATTAGGCTATCGACATACAATACCCAGTAGGAATAATGCGTCACATTAACATATAGAGACTAGTTTCACTTAAAATGTAGACCCCAACTCTCGGCTGACGTCTGAACTGTTATAAAAAGATTTGCGAGTCTATAGTGGCATATACGCGATGGGCATGCTACATTCTGACCAGTGTCCTGCATTTAGCTCTCGAGCGTATGTAGGGACCATGGCCAACATGGGCATTGCATTGCGGGACTCTTAACACTTCCTTCCTGAGGGAAACGGGATGGTGTAAAGAAATAACCAAGGCATAGAGCAAACTATAACGGGGAAGATATTAGGTTCGGGGGCTGGGTGGGTCAAACATTTAATAAGTGTCCAACGTAGTCTTAATAATCTGCAAAGAAATTCTCTAAAAGGTCTTAGTCCGTACGAACTATTGTTCGGGACTAGAATGCTAATCCAGGACCTTGATAGTCAAACTTCAGTGGTGAAAGAAAAATGCTTTGACATCAAAGATCGTTTGGCTATTTTACAGGACTTAAATGAAAAAAGAAAAAACCTTAGCAACATAAAGTTGAAACAACAGCCAACAGCCACTGAAGAGAAACCACCTGTCCCAGCAAGGCCTGTCTGGATTCCAAAGATTGGGGATCTGGTCAGAGAGAAAATCGCGGTGAATAAGGAATTTGGGCAGAAAAACAGTACCTGTCTTAGCTGTCAACGGAACAAGATCAGTTGTACTACCGCCCCTTGCTGGTAAAAAGGAGAACCGAGTTGTATCCATCGACCTGGTTAAACCACAATCATGTGGCCAATAACAAGTAGTAGGCCAAGTGGACTCCCAAGAAGTAGCAGAACACCAAAGTTTGCTACAAATCAAGAGGTTCAAACTGAGAGACTAATCACATTTGATAAACCTACAGTGAAACAACAAGGACTATGCAACAAAGCCATGGAACTTAAGCCTCTTGAAACCCAAATCGCAATAATGCATCAAGAAACACCAGTCTACAATGATGTAACCACAGACTATGCTAATGAAACAAAGAAATTTCCAAAAGCAAAAAGAAATCCAGAAGCAATTGAAACAATTGACAGAACTGCATCAGGCTACTTCATCAACTTCGATGACTTTTCTGAGGATCCGAGCGAACCTGAGGAACAACCGACAACATCAAAGACTTTTAAAGACAAAGCAAAAGAACTCTTTCATCAACTGAAAGCAACCTATCTGATTTCTCCATGGGTTGAATTTTGGGTGGCGCCAGGTGTATTTGTCCTCCTACTTTGGCTCATCATGGTAATATGCTTGGGACATTTCATTGAGGGAAAATATGTTACAATGGACACAGCAAGTCAGAATATCAACTTGGTCCTGAAATCACACAAGTCTTCACACATCGAGAAAAGAGAACTTTCTTCAGTAAACTTCACAGCCAATCCTATACCCGGTGGGGTAGCATGGGACAAAACTGATTACGAAATATATGGCCCGGTCGAGCTGTTGAAGTATCCACATCAATTTAAGGTTTCATTAAGTGACTTTGTAAAACCAAGCACATTCTCTGATGATTGGGACTTTGAAAGTATTAATGATATGATGTCAGACCTAGTTATGTCAGCTAAATTTACTGAACATGATTATTTACAGGGTTCATCTAATTATGACCAGATGTACTGTTACAACCACTATGCTAACCATTATTTGCATAAATCTGCTCAACCTAGAAATGTTTTTAATTATAATCAATGGGAACATTGTGCAACTCCACCAACAGGCAGTTCAAAAACATTTATGATAAATTTTCATACTTCTCAGGGTTTAGCACAAGTAATGCAGAAACATTTTATTTCAAACTGTTCAATAAGACAGGAATGAAAACCATGCTTACAAATACAAAATTAATCTATTCAGAAACATTTTTTGAAAAAATGAATACATTTGGTTTTGATTTCTGGAACAATAATATTGAAACGAAAACCATCTGGGGTACAAAAGATTGACAGGTCCAAGGTATAGAATCATTATTTAGAGCCTGCATGATCCCAGAACAAATTATATTTTTGAATGACACAATTCAACAGACAACCTGTCTTGACCTAGCCAAAATAAAAGACTTAAACAAACCGTCTATTCCAAAGCCGACAACTAACAGTAATAGCACTACAGATGTTGAGGTAGACGTATCCCATATTTTTAACCAAAACAGAACACATCCTGATTGGAAGAAATGGTTGATCTGGCCCACAGACACAAATAACTGTCAAGATAGATTCCTGAACAAAATACAGGGGTTAAAATTGTCCAGGCCAGACCCTAGATACTCCCAGAGACAACATCCAGGGATTGTAACTACATACAGTGTAGGGAAACTCTGCCTTGAATGGCTACGAACATCCACACTGGCAGAAATAAAGACTTTACTTAAAGAGGGTGCTGACTTGCGTGATTTCATTATGGGACCACGCAAACAGCGTCAAAAAAGTTTTCATTGCGGCCTCTATATATGCAGCTTACAATGAAGCTTGGAAAGAAACTCAAATTGAGACAGCAGAGAAAATACGGGAAATTGACCGTGTTAATTTGGAAAAATCACTTTCTGTTGTGGACAATGGGTTAATGACTCTGTCTTCCAGAATATATTCACTGGACAGCATTGTATCATCTGCAATCGATATAATAGAGCAAGACTTACTGATGTTACAACACGGTCAGTCCCAATTGCGTTCTATTGTACAGCTTGGCTGGACGTTACAAAATCTGCGTTCAGGCTACGTGCCTTGGCGTTTAATCAACACAACGTCAATATTCTCTATCTATAACCTTACTGATACGCAAATCAGCTTGGCACAAAAGGGAGCAGAATATACAATTCTGAGCATTGAAAAACTAGAGAGATTACCATTGACAATGTCAGAACGACCTGTCATTGCATGGATAATACACGGAATCATAACTATTCCGATAACAACTTTCCAATTTCGATACTGCCAAAAGTATATACAGGCAGGCCAGTATGAAAGGTTGGGTAAAGGATACATTAAGCCAACATGGAAATTACCTTATACACACACATGTTATAGTGAAAAAGGACAGAGTGTATTTCTTAGTGGTAATAATTGTGAAAAATCACTAAGTTGTATACTTCTGTGTCAGGGCATAAATTTGCATGGGGCCTGTGAGGGGACTTCAAATAACCTTTCATGTCACCAGCTCGGCACACCTGCAACTCGAATAGAGCCATTCTTTAGACGGCTTTCTAACGGGAGCTACATTCTAATTGTGGATCACAGATGTTGTGGCTTGCTGCCAGGAAAAACTTATCTGGTAAGCGTGAGTTCCATGGTCACTTGCTGTGAGCGAGTATTGTTTCCAAACGACACTCCAGACAGGGAGGGAAAAATTTGGCCCAGTTTGAATATCTCTTCTATTCGAATTGATACTTTAAGCAGAATGAAGACTGTGCTTCTACAGATGCCAGTTCACTTGACGTCATCAAAAGAAACGTATGATCTCCAAGTTGCAAGGACAACAACAGAGATACATGCATTATTATCAACAAATTGCCCCCTACACTTCGCAGAAATGCTAAACAAAATCTTAAACATTTCTGATACGAATGGTATCGCGAGTGTATTTAAGACCGTTTTTTCGGGACTGTTAACACCATTCAAAGCAGTACTGGGTATTTTTCCTAATTTTGTCCATTCTGTCTTTGGCGGACTTCCACTCCTGTTGGGACTCGTAGCAGGCATCTTATTTTTGCTACTCCTGTTTCATTATGGCAAGCCATGTCACAGACAAGACTCCAGCATCAATGGAAGAAACGATCCTAGCTATACGCTATCGGGACCGCATAACTAAAGTCCTTGGATTAGCCCGGCTACGAGATCTGAATATGACCTGGTTTCTTTCATTCAGACCCACCTGGCAGAATTGTATCTTACCTGTGTTAAGATGCATGCTGTGCGGCGAGGAATGCGTGTTGGACACCAGTCTTTCACTACAATCAGAAGTGCCATTGGATACAGATACTTTGCTAAGCCCAGTAAAGGCTCATGCATTGTGTTGTCCCCAGCGGTTACCAATCCTGATGACGGCATTCGTGGAAACTTCACCACTATGATTAAAGGGTAGTGAAGTACAAGATGAGAGCAGCATCAACCAGGTACGACCTTCTGTAAGCAATGCTGATCAAAACATCGATGAAAGCAATCATGCGCACGACTGCATGGTAGCAGCATTTTCCAACTTGGTCGAACTTTCACCTGAGGCAGTAGTTTTTTGAGAGTCTGTCTGAAATTATGTGTTCCCCTGAACAAAAGGAATAACTTTAAGCAAACGAGCACACAGCGTTCCCTGAACTCTGAATTTG
Source organism: Lissotriton helveticus (assembly GCF_964261635.1). Lineage (NCBI taxonomy): Eukaryota > Metazoa > Chordata > Amphibia > Caudata > Salamandridae > Lissotriton > Lissotriton helveticus. The sequence goes on from NC_136061.1 coordinate 1,563,230,980, forward strand.
GCCTTCAGCTTTGAACAACAAAGCTACTGAGACTTTTTGGAACTATTTTTTTGCTTCCCCTGAAAACGAAAACTTTTTTCCCAATTCCAAAATATTTACCTTTTTTTTTGGCACTCATCCTCTGCTTAAAGTAGAACTATTCTTAGAGAACAGAGCTTCTATTTTTAGGAACTCTAGAGACAATACATTACCTCAGCCTCTAGCATATTTACAAATAACTGTATTTATATGTGATGGAGTGGTCTCGCATTTTTTTCTGTATTAAGAGCTACTTCATGTGTAATTTTCGCAAATCATTCATGCTGATATATATGTGCATCTTTTTGAATGATTACACTGCTTGAAAGCATACAGTACCTATACTCATTTTCGTGTATCTCGCATATACCATTTCAGATGCAATTTAATGTATTTGGGGGTGGATCGGTATACACATCCGCTATTAGATATGTTTACTTTTGCTTAGATTAGTAATTATGGACATGAATTCGTGGAGTGGGTGTAGTGTGTTTTATCTAGGTACCTGAATCAATATCCTATTCTTTGCCCTTGTCCGGTTATAAATCAATAATATCCCTACAACGGCATAGAAACCCGTTTCATAAATTAGTCATAGCGCATGCTGTCACATTAAGCAAGCACTATTCCTCCAGCCCCCTAGAAAGCACACCGAGTTCTTAAACAAATCCAAGCCTTCAGCAAACCTGGGAAACCCCCGCCTGCTATTGTTTTGATTCCGTCCGAGAACTCCTGTAAAGCACTGTAAGAACGACCCGTTCTTAGTGACATCTTATTGACGTCTTATGTCCATCCTTACGTCAAACCCGGCACCTTTCAGGTATAAATATACCAACGCTGCCTTAAGCAAAGACACGGTGGTGGTGAATCTGGAGCAGCTATCTACTTGCCGAGAGCCCAGCTGATGAGAGCCCACGGACGCTGCCCCTCCCTTTTGACGCGCTGAGAGAGACGCTGTCTTTTCTCCTGCCGAGAAATCCAGCCTCCAGCGCTTCCAGCTTGCCCTTGCGGGTGAACTGGGATATCGAGTTCTGAGAGAGAGATACCAGCCCTCCTGCCTTCAAATCCCCAGGTACTGAACTGACTAAACCCTTACAGAGAATTCTTGAGTCAGATTCTTGGCAAACCAAACTTAACTTAAACTGCTACTTACTTACTCCCTCCAATGTATTAGGCTTAGGTCAGATACACCGGGGTAGGCGTAGTTAGAAGCACCAGTTGAGTACGATTAGTCAATGCATATATGTATGTATCTATTTTATCCATTTTAAAGTATCATATGGCTAAAAAACCATATCCATGCATTTACATTATTATTTCATAATCCTGATTTTACTGTATGCACTTTACTTAACTATAAGTATTACAATCGTAGCGATTCATTTCTCTTGTATGAGAAAAGAGACTGATCAATAAATAACACCTTTTATTGAAAACGCCCGTCTCTTATTTTCTCTGCAATCTGGTGAAACTAAGTACGCACGTATTGACTGAGTAAAATAGCTGTCTTTTGTTTTCACACGACTCTAGAGATACACTCTTAATCAGGGAGAGCAAAGTTGTCATGTTTTATGGTTGTCAGAAACTAAATCCCTTCTTGTCTATCCAGAGAGGTTAAACTCCTCCTTGCCTACTCGAGAAAGTTTCTAGTGAACTCTGAGCTAGCTGGCACACAAAACTTAAGTCTAATATAGTCAGTAGAAGACCTAGTTAACCTCTGTCCTACGTCTATACTACTGAAGATATTATTCAAATGCGCAGAGCCTATTGGGAATATAGGAACTACACTACATGAGGAGGCATACAATTCTGATTCCTTCCCTGGTCTACCAGTGCTGGTAAATCTGGGAATGTGTCAGAATACATGGGTGGATCCATGGGATCGCCCATGGCATGCCTACCTGCCTCAGAGTAACACAAGGCAGTGGTTTGCGCTGCCTTGCATAACTCTAGATTTTTCAAGCCACACAGGGTTACGAAAGGTTGCCTCGATTGGCTTGGAAAATCTTATTAAGGTTTTGTATCACTTTTGTGGTGTAAGGGCGACACAAAACATTGAAAAAAATGGGCCATAGTGTGTGGGCCTTGAGCTCTGGTTGACAGGTCTAGAGAAATGCATGCTGAGTACTTGTAATCAGTTAGTTACAACCACAGCTGTGTTGTATGTAGATCATTGTGTAGCATGTGTGGGAACTGTTCTGGCAGTGGGGAACTGGCTGTGGTTCCTCCATCGGAGCAGAGGAGCGCGGCCCCCGACCACACAGCTGCAGAAAGCTGGAAAAATAAAATGGTAATGAAAGGATTTTATCACCATTTTAGATTTCTGGCTTTCTGCTAAACTGAGAGCAAGGTGGGGGCCAGTGTGTCATTGCTGCTGATTGGCGGCAATGACAAGTGGCCCTTTCAGAGTGAATTGGACATGTCTGTTTGGCCGGCTACATTATTACGGCCAAATAGACATGCGCAATTCAACCTCATTTCATAGACAGCTTGTTTGGAGAGCAGGCACAGGCCTTCAGTGCTCTTCAGAGCACTGACGCATCCTGCTGCAGCCAATCCAGACACTTCTTTAATGCAGCATGAAAGCAGTATCCGGATTGGATAAGGAGTGGGGAGCCGACTGGAGAACACCGTGCTACAGGCTAAAAAGGTAAGTGAAACTTGTTTTTTTTTCAATTTTAAAATGTAAATGTTTATTTGCATCTTTTTAAATTTTATCTACATCGACCTACCATTTTTGTGGGTCACCAACCGCCACTGCATACTGGAGATGCAGCACATTGACAAGGTCCTGCTGGGCAGTGATTCAGCAAGGCTATCAATGCCCCTAAAGCAAAAAGTGAAAAGGCCGTCTCCCCCATTTGATATAATTGGGGTGCAATTTGCCCCTATACCCCCTGGACTCTAGCGCCCCTTTACCTACTACAACAAAGCTAGCTATGAACTCGCTGCTTGGAGCCAGTTTGTGCAGCTGAGTAACCGTGCCCTCAAAGGACTTATTGTCGTAATACATTTTAAACGAGTGGAATTGCGACACCCAAGTCTGCTCCAAAGGAATATTGCAACACAATTGAAAGAAATTAGTGTAATATTATACTATAGCATTACTTGCTGGAGAGAGGCAATCACTGCAACTAGCTCCTTTGAGTGAACATAGAGCCATTACTGAATAGACATACACATCCATTGCATTTGCAAAGGAAAAATACAAACGTTTCGTTTCCATCACTGGATAAAAGCGAAGTATTTTTGTAGTTAATACACAATTTCAATAAACTTTAGCACTGCCAGTAAATGACTTTACTATTGCTTAAACTGACACCACTAAAGATTTCAGGACAATTGTGTAAAATTGGGTGGGGTTGATTCATAGAATCATTGATGAAGAGATTTGCAACTGTTTAAAGCTGTTTCTAGACCCCTAATCTACACAAAGGGTTGTCATTTCTGTAAAGTATATCAATACTTGAACATAACTGATTAGTTCTACATGGGATAAAGTGTCACTCACCGTGCCACATATCAGTCATTTCAATGTCACTCCTAGACTCACTGACTACATGGAAGTGTCACACATAGGCAAGCTGGAAACTTGGCAGCTATGTGCTACTGCTGTCCATTTCTAGTATAATAATTCTTCTGAGATATATTGATGCTGTGTAATATGAACCTGGTAGCAGAAATAAATGCCACTGAGTACCGTGATGGTTAACCCTTCTTATTTCGAATGGACACCTTGAGATGAATATGCACTTTCCAAGCATGCTTTTTGTTATACCAGCATAGTAAAGTAGCACAGCGGAAACGTTTTCATAACGTATTATTCAGTTCATGTAAAAGAGGTGAAAAGTGACTGCAATACTGTATTGGTGACATGATTGATACCTCAAATACATGTTATGATAGGGGCATGGTTACCATCTGTCTTAATTACTGAATGGCATGCATGTATGACATTAAATGGTAACCGTCAGTTTCCTTATCAATCATTGTTTTAAGACACATTTGACTACAGTATGCGACTTTAACATCATATTGAAAATTGGTGAATTGGAAACGTAGGGGCATATTATCAAGGGGGTTTATCTCCGCTTTTTTGGCTTTAAAAGCCAAGAAAGCTGAGATAAAATTATCTCCCTATTACCTAGCTGTCGCTAACACCAGTTAGCGACAGCTAGTAGGAGATAGCGAGCATCTTGGGCCCCACTTTGCATTTCAGTGATATTTATCACTAATGACATGCAAAGTGGGCATGCCAAGATGTTAGCAACTGGAAACAGTCGCTAACATCGCTATCTCCTATTACCAACTTTTGGAGATATTCGCGCTAAGCGCGAATATCTCCAAAAGCTAACACCTGCCCTGAGCAGTTCCTAGCCATGTTATCCAATGGGAGGTGGATAACATGGCTAAGAGCATTAGCTCGGTAATGCATGAATATCGCTGACTTTTCAGCGATATTCATGCATTGCGGTCGATTTTTATCGCATTTGCGATAAACCTTGGTAATACCAAGGTTTATCTGCGATAAAAATCGCCGCAGCTCAGCGGTAAATTTTTGTCTCTAACCAAGCAATTGCTTGGTAATATGCCCCGTAATTCATAGTTGGAATGAGAGTAGAAAGGTAAGTGATGCGACTCACCTTGGTTGCTATGCATCCTCCCTAGATTTCCAGGTCCCTGCTGCTCAACCAGTGTGTGAGGTCGTTAGAATGTTGAGAGTGTTTGTGGTTGGATGAGTGTCAGTTGAAGGAATGGGCTGAGCAGCAAGGCAGCTGCTCCTGGTAGGGCGCCATGTGTAACTTGGAACAAACTTAATAAGCTGTCCTCTGTAATCCATTCTACTCAGCTGTGCACCATTTATTATTCATTAAAGCAGTTAGCTAATGTTAATTCCGAGTGTGGTAAGGGAAGAGATCCACGGCAGCCCGTGGAGAACAACAAACTGCAAGACACTCACTGAAGGTTCTTCATGGGGAGTTGGTTTGAGCCTGGGAATATTGCATCGGGCACTGGGGCCAGTGCTGGAGATTTTGCACCTGGGTTGCTCCTGGCGAGGTTGCTTCAGGCAGTGAATGCTACAGCTGCACCTAGGGAGGTTGCACCAAGCTCTGAAGGCTACATCTGGGTATTGGAGGATGGATCTTAGTCTTCGAGGCTGGAGCTGGGAATAGAAGGCAGGCGACGTAACTGGGGAGGTTGCACTGGACACTTAATGCAGGGGCTGCACTTGTGGAAATGCATTGTGCAGCAGCCTTATGGAGCAGGTAGTGCTTTATACGATTGCAAATAATTTTATTAGATTATTTTTTAAATATTTTAATCTACATAGCAATGGACTCTGAGTATAATAGAACATGGATTACAGACTTCATGTGATATCTGGTATGAATTTCATGGTGATCAGGAACAAAATGCAAGAAAATACATGCAATGGTTGTGCCTAGGTACCACAGCTTTAGGCACCCTGGTTATAAATATAGTCACCTATCTAAAATACCACACGTGTATTAGCAGCTGTTATGTTATTATACTAATTGTTGACCTAATACAGTGTTCTTAACAATGATGTCTCCCGTCTGAAAGCAAGAGGGTCAAAGGTGATGTGACATCACTTTATGAGATAACTGGGATCACTTGCTGTGATGTCATGAAGTCAAAGGATGTGTGATGTCACATCTGCTATCCGTAATATTTTTGTGGACCAATGTCCATGAAAGCAGCACATGCTCGTGCAGCGCTCCAAATTGATTTTGATAGTGGTGCTAATTGCCTTATTCGCCATATCTGCATATATGTACCAATGTTGGTCTCCTTGTTATGCACCCTCACCTTCGGCTGAGGCCCTAAACAATAGGGCGGGCAATTAACAGCTGTGTAGATGATAACGCTTAGATGTAAGGAGGTCAATAGGCATCTTAAAGGGGTCGGAGAACAGCAATAACAATGCGGGGATTACCCCACACTGCCATTACAACGCGGGGATTGCAACGAAAGCCGTTACAACGACTTTCGCTGGAGGGTGCTGTTGGATAGGGAATAGTTAAATTTTCTATCCAACACCTTCCCTACTGTCAACGTGGGCTGGAGTTGGAATAGATAATTAAACTATTCCACTATCCAGCGCCCTCCAGCGAAAGTCGTTGTAACGACTTTCGTTGTAATCCCCGAGTTGTAATGGCATGCGGGGTAAAAGCAAGCGTGGTATTGACATACAACCAAGGGGTCACCCCAAAAACTGACTGATCAACACCAAGAGTCATAGACACCTGTACAACTATAAATCATGAGTATATGATGAATGGCAAGAACTTCCAACCATCTATTTTCAGTAATTACTATGTGACCTGCTCTCAGCATGACCCCTATAAACATAAGGCATAGTGCCAAAGTCCGGGTGACCCTCCGGGCAGGTCACCCCCGAGCACACTCCTCGTGAGTGAGCCCGTCCCCTGGTGCCGCCTCTGCCCTGAGCTGTGCCCTGTGCTTCTCTGCTGAGCCCCGACCGCCGGATCCGCTTGGTCCACGGGTCTCCTGCGCCTCCTGCCACCAGCTGTGCCCTCTGCTGTGCCCCGACCGCCGGATCCGCTTGGTCCGCGGGTCTCCTGCGCCTCCTGCCACCAGCTGTGCCCTCTGCTGTGCCCCGACCGCCGGATCCGCTTGGTCCGCGGATCTCCTGTGCCCCCTGCCACCAGCTTGCTTCGCCGCCTTTTTTCGTCTTTTTCCTGCCGTTTGCCCTAGCCCCCTGGGCTCCCCCCTCTTCTCGCCCAGCCCCGGCCACGTTTCCCGCCACCTCCCCACCGCTGCCCCCCTGCGGCCCCGCCCCCTTCCCTCGCTCGCCCTCCCCATTCGCCACCCCGCTCCCCCTCCCAGCTGCCCCTCCCTCCCACGAGACTATTTAGAGTCTGTGTGGCCAGTGAGGTGCAGTGACCTCTGACACTCCGGGCAGGTCACCCCCCGAGCACACTCCTCGTGAGTGAGCCCGTCCCCTGGTGCCGCCTCTGCCCTGAGCTGTGCCCTGTGCTTCTCTGCTGAGCCCCGACCGCCGGATCCGCTTGGTCCACGGGTCTCCTGCGCCTCCTGCCACCAGCTGTGCCCTCTGCTGTGCCCCGACCGCCGGATCCGCTTGGTCCGCGGGTCTCCTGCGCCTCCTGCCACCAGCTGTGCCCTCTGCTGTGCCCCGACCGCCGGATCCGCTTGGTCCGCGGATCTCCTGTGCCCCCTGCCACCAGCTTGCTTCGCCGCCTTTTTTCGTCTTTTTCCCGCCGTTTGCCCTAGCCCCCTGGGCTCCCCCCCTCTTCTCGCCCAGCCCCGGCCGCGTTTCCCGCCACCTCCCCGCCGCTGCCCCCCTGCGGCCCCACCCCCTTCCCTCGCTCGCCCTCCCCATTCACCACCCCGCTCCCCCTCCCAGCTGCCCCTCCCTCGCTCCGCCCCCCCACTCTCCTCATATGGCAGAGTGGCGAACGCGCAGCGTGCACGCGCAGCGGGCGCGCCGATTGCGCGCTGAAGGTGCGCCAAAGGAAAGCCCGTCTGCGCCCGTCCGCGCCTGGACCGCGCCCAGTGCCAAGACCCCTGGCCCCCGCAGAGGTCACCCCACCCGCCGGATGTACGACGACGCCACCCTCAACGCACTCAACACCGGCCGAATCCCGGGATGCTACCGAGCCACCCCGAGACGCACCCACGGACCCTTCAGCTGCCACGCCTGCAAGTTTGCCTGCATCCGGACCTGCACTACACCAGCACCGACCAAGCCGAACACCAGCAGCAACCACCTCAAGTGCATCCTGCTCAACACCTGCTCCGTCCACAGACACGCCATCGAACTCTGGAACCTCCTCGACACCACAGCTCCTGACGTTGCCTTCCTCACGGAAACCTGGATGAATGACTCCTCAGCGCCCGACATCGCCATCGCCATCCCAGAGGGCTACAAGATCACCCGGAAAGACCGCGACAACCAGACTGGAGGAGGCATCGCCATTATCCTCAGGGACACCATCCGCATCACGACCAACACCGACGACACCCTGACAATCGCCGAACACCTGCACTTCCAGATCCACACCGACCCCAAGACCACCCTCAGAGGCACCCTGATCTACCGACCCCCGGGACCACGCACACCATTCAGCGAAGACATCGCCGACTTCATCAGCCCGCACGCCCTCCCCTCCGCCGACTACATCCTCTTGGGGGACATCAACTTCCACCTGGAGAACGACAACGACCGCAACACCACCACCCTGCTTGACAACCTCGCCACCCTCGGACTCAAGCAGCTGGTGACCACCCCCACCCACCTCGCCGGACACACACTCGACGCCGTCTTCTCATCCAGCAAAGACATCGCCTTCAGCCATGCCACCGGACTCCACTGGACGGACCACAGCTGCATCCACTTCACCTTCAGAAGAACCACGATCCACCACCACCAGCAACAGGTTGCACGAAGAAGCTGGAACAAGATCACAGCCGACCAGCTCGCCGCTTCCCTGAGCCAGCACCCTCCCGCCAGCTCAGCGAACCCAAGCCAGGCCGCCGACAACCTCACAAAGTGGATCAGCAACTGCGCGAACGAACTCGCCCCACTGAAGACCCCGCCCAGCAGACCTGGCAGCAAGAAGGCCCCATGGTTCACAGACGAACTCAAGAGCTCCAAGAAGAACTGCCGAGCCCTCGAGAAAGCCTGGAGAAGGGAGCCAACACCGGACAACATGACCACCCTCAAGATCGCCACCCGAAAGCACCATCAACTGATCCACGCCACCAAGAAAACAGCATTCAAAGACCGGCTGGACAACAACGCACACAACTGCAAGGAACTCTTCAACATCGTGAAAGAGCTCTCCAACCCCAATGCTGGATCCAACGACATCACCCCATCGCAAGACCTCTGCAACTCCCTCGCCTCCTACTTCCACAACAAGATCGCCGACATACACAACAGCTTCAGCACACAACCAACGCTCCCCAAGACCGCACCAACGCCCCCCACCACCACCCTCAGCGCCTGGACCCCGATCAACACAGAAGACACCATCCGCACGATGAACTCTATCCACTCCGGATCTCCGACCGACCCCTGCCCTCACCACGTCTTCAACAAGGCCGACGCCATCATCGCACCCCACCTGCGGGACATCATAAACACCTCCTTCGACACCGCCACCTTCCCTGAGAGCTGGAAGCACGCCGAACTCAGCGCTCTACTAAAGAAACCAACAGCGGACCCCACCAAACTCAAGAACTACCGCCCCATCTCGCTCCTCCCGTTTTCAGCCAAAGTCATCGACAAGACCGTCAACAAGCAGCTGGCCGCCTTCCTCGAGATGAATGGATCCCTCGACCCCTCTCAGTCTGGCTTCCGAGCCAACCACAGCACCGAGACCGCCCTCATCGCTGCCACCGATGACATCCGAGCCCTGCTGGACAACGGAGAAACAGCGACCCTCATCCTCCTAGACCTCTCCGCAGCATTCGACACTGTCTGTCACCGCACCCTAGTGCAGCGCCTCAGCAACGTCGGAATCCAGGAGAAGGCACTGGAATGGATCATCTCCTTCCTCGACGGAAGGACACAGAGAGTCCGCCTACCACCGTACAAGTCAGAGGCCACCAAAGTCATCTGCGGCGTCCCTCAAGGGTCCTCGCTCAGCCCCACCCTCTTCAACGTCTACATGAGCCCCCTTGCGGCCATCGCACGCCAACACAACCTCAACATCATCTCCTACGCCGACGACACCCAGCTGATCCTCTCCCTGACCAACGACCCCGACGCTGCCAGAACCAACCTACACGAAGGGATGAAAGACGTAGCCGAGTGGATGACGACCAGCCGTCTGAAACTGAACTCAGACAAGACGGAAGTCCTCATCCTGGGCTCCTCGCCCTCCTCCTGGGACGACTCCTGGTGGCCCCCCGCCTTGGGCACCGCACCCAAACCTACAGACCACGCACGCAACCTGGGCTTCATCCTGGACTCCTCCCTCTCCATGACCAGACAAGTCAACGCCGTCTCCTCGTCGTGCTTCAACATCCTACGCATGCTACGGAAGATCTTCCGGTGGATCCCCATCGAGACCAGGAAGACGGTCACCCAGGCCCTCGTCACCAGCCGACAGGACTACGGCAACGCCCTCTACGCCGGAACCACCGCCAAGCTCCAGAAGAGACTCCAGCGGATCCAGAACGCCTCAGCCAGACTCGTCCTCTACATCCCCCGACGCAGCCACATCTCCGGACAACTGAGAGACCTTCACTGGCTCCCCGTCAACAAGAGAATCACCTTCCGTCTCCTCACCCACGCGCACAAAGCCCTCCACGACCAAGGCCCGAGTTACCTCAACAACCTCCTCAACTTCTACGCTCCCAAACGCCATCTCCGATCTACCAGTCACGCCCTCGCTGCCGTCCCCCGCATCCGAAGAGCGACAACAGGAGGAAGGTCCTTCTCCTACCTGGCCGCCAAGACCTGGAACTCCCTCCCGACCGTCCTGCGCCTGACCCAAGACCACCTCTCCTTCAGGAAGAAGCTCAAGACCTGGCTGTTCGAGCAGTAGCGGACCCCCCCTCCCCAAGCGCCTTGAGACCCTCCGGGTGAGTAGTGCGCTTTATAAATGCCTTTGATTGATTGATTGAAAGTGTAAAATGAAGGAGCTGACCAGGATAAGGTATGTTGAAGTAGATTTATTCTTAATATAGCAGCCCACAACGGGAAGCAGCTTTCCGGTCTCGGAACCAAACCGCTAACGCCTTTCTGCATTTGAATCTGAGCCCGTCATTCCATCCCGAACATGGAAGGTAATATAAGAACACATTGAAAGGATACACATACAGAATTTACAGAGAACACCACCAAACCATTTGAAATTGGCACATATAAAGCATGTTTCAACTGTTTTACATTATGGTGCATTAGAAACTCACACATATGGCCAGATGTACAATGCATACCATTGTCCGTGATGGTTTCTTTTGGTGACCCTTCCAACAGCAAAAAATGAAAATTGATGACAGGTACAGTGCTTGGAGATGCCACAAAAAACAAATACATCCACTTAGACTATTAGGGCCAGATGTAGGAAGCCAAATAGCGAGCGCAAACGCTGAAATTCACAGAATTGCAGCGATCGCAATTTGGCTGCGAGCAATGTAGGTAAGTTTAAACCTACTTGCAAAATAAGGAATCGCAAAATTGTGATTCCTTATTTAGCACAAGCATTTAGAGAATCGCAATTTGCGATTCCTTAAATGCTATGCTGGTAGGCATCGTAAATTGCGATTTTGCCGTAAGAAATCGCAAAATACCACCAACTTGAAGTTGGTGGTATTTTGTGATTTCATTTCAAGAAGCACTTTTTGTCTTTTTACAAAGTACCATGTGGCACACATACATGCCCTTAGGGGTACAACAGGGTGTCCTTTTGAAACTCTTGCACCCTTGAAATTGCGCCCACAATTTGCGAGTGCCTCTTGGTGACTCGCAAATTGTGGGCGCAAATCTTATTCATTCCTATGGGCCTCTTGGCCCATAGGAATGAATGGGATGGTATTCCTTGATTGCAAATCTCAATTTGTGATCCCCAATTAAGGAATATCAAGGATTCACAAATATTTTTGTGATTCCTACCTACATTCAATTTTGCTAGTCCTTAATAGCGATTCAGTAAAAATCGCTATTAAGGACTCGCAAAATTGAATTTACCTACATCTGGCCCTTAATCAACTAAGAGAATCAGGTAGCTCATATTGCTTGGCAGGGTGGAATATGGCCTGAAAGATCCAAACCTACTTTATTCAACGCCCTGTCAAGAAAAGGAAAAGGGTGCAAAGGTGTCTCAGCAGTCTTTGAGTGTTTGTCTGAAAGTAAACATTCAAAACATTTATCAGTGACAAGCTTAACCTTGTTGTCCAAGGAAAGCCACCAATAGTGTTGTTTAATTCTTTTGCAAGTTTTTTTTTAAACAATCTTTTTATTTTGTTTTAAGTAAAGAAAGGAGCATACATTGGTCAGCATACAGAGATCAAGGTCCCAATACATATCTCATCAGATAGAATGAAATAAATTGTTAGCAGATACATAGGGAGAAGGTGTCTAAGTTAGACATAGCCAGTATTAATTTGTCATCTTAGGTGTCTAGGTAATAGGTGCATCTCATTTTCAATCTACTCTTGTTGGGTTGGGTCCTGTATCAAAACCCCTACAGGACCGCCATCCCGCCCAATCTTCTCCCACTTGCGCGGGCAGACCCTCCATTGATATATCAGCTTCTCATTTGTCATACTCCAGTCCAAATCCCGCTCCACTGCCCCACGCCCGGAGTTGCAGCCACTCCCCACAGTCGTGCAAAATTTCATTTAGCTACTATAAGGCCTAATGATAGCCATATCTTGGCGTATTTTGGTGGCAGATCATCTCTCCAGATATGTAGAATGCATTTCTTTGCTGTTTTGAGGGGGTTACGGAAGTAACTTCCCCCATGATTCTGTGTATGGCGGTCCAAAAAGCCTAAATCTCCAGGCACATCCATATTGTGTGGAAGAAAGCTCCCTCACCCCCACATTTCCTAAGACATAGGCCTATTGGGGCGCGGCCCGTGAGTTTGAGTGTTGTACGTGAGTAGAAAGAGTGGTGCAATATGCGCATCAAAATTAGTCGGAACCCAGTATGTATAGGTACTTCACAAAAGGTTCCCAGCGCCTCCTTCAGTACTCCATCATCATAGTCTCCAATATCTTCCTCCCATTTGGACCTCAACGTGGTGAGAATATTGGGAGAGTGATTCTGAAACTTTCTATAGATCAGGGAGACTGCCTTTTTGTTTAATGGTTCAGTTAGTATTCTATCTTCTAGGGGAGAGGAGTCCGGGAGGCGAGTCCCCGTGAAATATGTTTCCCAAGGAGCTGGAGATATCTATATGCTTCAGTGACAGCCAGCTTGAACTGAATCAGTAGTTCCTCCCAGGTAAGCATATTGCTCTCACTCCACACATCCCCCAACAAGGATATACCTATTATGTCCCATGCTTTGAAACCCTGAAGGTCACGCACCTGGGAGAGTGTATCGCTGTGCCATAATGGGGTCATGTCAGTAAGCTTCCCCTTCAAACCCAAGAAGGACACAGACGCCCTCCATATCGGAACTACTGTGTGTGTTTGGGGAAATACATTTTTGTCCTTAGGTGAGCTATAGAGCATGGCCTGATATTTTCCAGGTCCCATGGAGAGTCATTCCAGCCTAAATGTCAGGTCGTTCCAGGGGGTAAAGATCCAGATATTTACTATCGCTAGGTACACTGCCCAGTAGTACTTCTTTATGTCTGGGAGGCCGATGCCTACGCCATATACTCCACGCATCAGCTTGGAGAGGGCAATACGTTGTGGCCCTGCATTCCAAAACAACGAACGGAGAAGGGACTTATTGGCCTGAAAGAATCTATCCCGCACACTATGGGGGGTGTTTTGTAAAATATAGAGCATTCGTAGTACTGTCATCATTTTCAACATTGACGCTCGACCCAATAGTAAGAGCTGTTGTACATCTGAGGCAAAACATTTAAGGAGGGGGGCTAAGTTTAGATGGCAGAACAGGGTGGGGTCCATGGTAACATAAATGCTTAGGTACTTAAAATGCCCAGTGGACAGAGAAAGGTTAACACCTCTAGGCAGCATGGGCACAGAACCTGTTATTAGGTGCATAAGGGATTTGTCCTAGTTCATACTGTATCCGGAGTATTGGCCAAATATGCGTAGGATATGTGTGAGGCGGGTGATCGTTGCAGGGGGCTGGTTTAATAAAAAAGGATAATACGCATACAAAGATATGCACTCTTCCCATGGTTCCCCCCAAGTTACGCCCCTTACTATTGGGTCTTGTCATACCCAGGACGCCAGGAGCTCCAAGGTGAGTACAAATATCAGTGGGAAAGGGGACATCCCTGCCTGGTTCGTCTACCCAAAAGAAAGTTGTGGGATGTAATATCATTCACCTTGACCTGTGCCATTGGAACCGGAACACAATAGTTGCATCCATCCTAAAAAAAAAATCAGAAGCCCACACGTTCAAGCACTCCAAACATTTATGTCCACTCTAGAGTATCGAATGCTATGGAGGCATCCATTGAGAGAACTATAGTGGATATCTCATCGTTTCAGGAGCCTGCCATCACTCCATATTGCCTGCGCAAGTTGAGGCGTGTTCCCCTATTTGGCATGAAGCCCGATTGGCCAGGGTGGACCAGGGTAGTTATGACCCAGCACAGCCTATTCATTAGGAGCTTAGCTAGCACTTTGATTTCAACATAGAGGAGGGAGATTGGACGAGAGGAGTTGCATCTCACTGACGGTTTCCCAGGCTTAGGGATGATGAGTATCATTGCCAAACAGTGGTCGAGGGGAAGCACATGTTCGTCCCTTGCTTCTCTACACTTACAGAGTAGTTGGGGAGCTAAATTAGATGCAAAACATTTATAAAGTTTGATGGGAAGACCATTGGGTCCCATCGCCTTGCCAGAGTTCATTGCTTGTATCGTCTGTTCTATTTTGCACGGTTCAATGCCTGCCTCTAAAAAGGTGCGATGTTCTTTCAAAAGGGTCAGGAGTTTAATATCGCTCAAAAAGTAATGAACCTCTGTAAGTGACCATTGTGTTGTGGGGGAGTAAAGCGGCTTATAATATTGTGCAAATACCTACGCTATACCCTCAGGGTCAGTGACCGTTTCACCTAATTTGGTTATGACTTGGGGTACCCACTCTATGGGCCACAGGTGACACAGACGTAGGATTGTTGCATTTGCCACCAGTTTCTATACAAGTCAAAGAGAATGCTGTTTTGCCTCATATTCCTCAGTATAAGATACCGCACGCAGGAGAACTGGCTCTTCTTCAGATTAGTTAGTATTTGATACAAAAGGGAGTGGTTGAGTAAACGTCTGGCAATATTTGTTATAGTGCTATTCTCCCAATACTTAAAAGGGCACCCTCAGGTTCCTCTGAGGATGCTGATAATGTTAATCGCTTTGTGACTGATCTGCACGAAGTTAACAAGAAAGTGATTCCACAGTTTCCTGTGGTTCCTGATATTACTGCGCTTTTGATGATGATTCCTTCCATCACTAAATTCTTCTCTGTTATTGATTTCTTTCTTTAGCATTCCTATCCATCCAGACAGTAGACATTTGTTTGGGTTCACACTGGCTGGTAGAGCTTTAGATTATGTCGTGATCCTCAAGGCTATACAGAAATCCTAGTATATAGTCAATCATTAAAATGTCAGTTGGATTCCTTGTCGCTCCCCTCAGGTAATGTATTGGTGCAGTATGTCTATGATCTCCTTATAGCTTCTGATACGGAACAGGGTCATAGAGACAGTACAGTTAAATTGGTATTGCATTTGGCCCAAAATGGACATGAGGTTTCCCTTTCTAAATTTTAGTATTGTCGACAGGATGTCACCTACTTAGGTCACCTGCTATTGAAGGAGGGTAGGAGGTTGACCCCTGAGCGCATCAGTATCATTGGTAAAATGCACATTCCACAAACTCAAAGAGATGTACGTGCCCTTATAGGTATTACTTCCTACTGTCGCCAGTGGATCCCAAACTACTCGCTACTAATCAAACCTTTGCTTGCATTAACAAACGAAAGAAGTTCATGAGCCTTTGCCTTGGACGTCCGAGTGTCAGCAGTCTTTTGAGCATTTGAAAACTATGCTTTGTTTGGCTCCAGTGCTTGGTAAACCTAATTATGGAAAGCCATTTGTGCTCTATGTCCACGAGATGGCTGGCTTCGCGATTTCTTTCCTAACACAAAAACTTGGGGATAAGAAATGGCTGTGTGCCTATTTCTCTGCTGTGCTTGATCTTGTCGCGAGGACCCTCCCGAGTTGTCTAAGAGTGGTTGTGGCTGTGGCCACTTCAATCAGACAATCGGCTGGACTCGTGCTTGATACAGACCTCACAGTTATGGTACCCCATGCTGTGGATACACTTTTGAATAATACAAAGAAACAGCACCTTACCAGTACACGTCTTACCGGCTGTGAATTGACATAGTATGCTAAACACATTACAATTAAAAGATGTGCTACTCAGAATCTAGCCACGTTACTACCCCTCCCTTCTGAGAATGATGCAGTTGACAAACATGATTGTTTCTTCCGGACGGAAGAAGAGATGAAGGGACGGGTAGACCTGACTGATGTTCCATTATCTGACCTCCAAAGGGAACTATATGCCAATGGCTCTTGTTTTAAGTTACCAGATGGCACTACGACTGCAGCTTACGCTATCACTACCACACAGTGGTTAGGACATCATTGGTCCCCTATCAATCAGCTGAAGCTGCTGAGCTCGCTGCTCATATTCGAGCTTGCGAATTGAGCGGCGGACTAGTTGTCATTATATATACTGACAGCCAGTATGCCTTCGGGGTTGCGTATCATTTTGGGCGACTCTGGGCAGAGAGAGGGTTCCTTACTTCTCATGGCACCAGGATTCAGCATGGCCACTTCATATTGAGGCTTTTGTTTGCTTTAACACTCCGCAAGAAGTTGGCCATAACCAACTGTAGTGCCCACAGGAAGGTTAATGATGACGTGGGTAGAGGAAATGCTTTTGCAGAGCAGACAGCTAAGGAAACAGCCTGAAAAAAGATGAAAAGCTTGTTTGTAGCAGGTCCAGCTAGGTGGGTCCCTGAAGTTGTCATGTTTGAAAATACCCTTGAGAGTGTAAAGGAGATAAAAATTGAAGTCACCATGGAAGAATTAGCGGAATAGCAGGAAAGTACAGCACAGTTTAATGAGGAAGAATGTTGGATTGATAAATCAGGGAAACAGAGATGGATGTTACCAGATGTATATGTTCTTCCTTTGGTTACTATGTCACATTATTCTTTTCATATTAGTGCAAAAATCATTTGTAAATTGTTAGACCCTGTATGGCAGATTGACAATATCTCTAAGACAGCTGCACATTTGGTGAAATATTGTATGGTCTGCATGATGCATAATCCAGGGAAGGGTACCCCCACACCACCCGGTAATTTTGTACCACCCACTTTTCCTTTTGAATTAGTTCAAATGGACTATATTGAATTAGAGGGATGCAATAATCTGAAGTATGTTCTGGTGGTTGTATGCGCATTCAGTAAATGGGTTGAGGCTTATCCCACTAATGATATTACAGCCATTACAACTGAAAAGGTGGTCCTGAAGGAGTTCTTTCCTCGTTTCGGCTAGCCCGAGTTATCTGGAGTAACAACGGAAGTTATTTAAATGCAAAAGTGATTCAATTGATTTGTGAGGGTCTTCATGCGAAGCAGAAATTCAATGCTGCTAATCATCCATAGTTAGCGGATTTGGTTGAGAAGTACAATGGTACTCTCTAACTGAAATTGGCAAAAATACAAGAGACTACAGCAGTGGTTCCCAAACTTTTTTGTCCTGTGGCTCCCTTGACCTAATCGGCAGTTGGCTGTGGCTCCCCACCATTTCTTTTACCGGTGGGCGGGGGATGTAAGCCCGACATTCTGGAGTACTTACTGATGTCTTCCTTACAGTAATTGGGATGCAACGATGGTTGGAATGCTTGAATTATTAATCTCATCCACTGGCAATCACTTTGGCTGCATCGCAATCCATCGTTTTTTTCCCCAACAGAGTGCCTGGTCCCAAACCCTTATTTATGGCTGCTGCTTTCAGAAGCTTTTGGTACTGAGACCCGCTCTGAGAAAATGGAACATTGAGTTTTGTCTGTCGTAATCAGTATCACCATTATTATTTTTGCACTAAAAAGGAGGACTCCTTATGAGTGGCTTCACCGACCCAGAGTGATGCATGCAGGGGAAGGACTATGCATCCCAGTACCTGCGTAAAGGCTTCGCGCAGGCCTATGCAGAGAAAGTTATGTGCCTGGCTTTAGAACTCATTCGCCGCTAGCAAGAGAGGAGCTGGACTGAACCAGGGCAGGCAGCTACATGGAAGTGCAAAAATAATCTGTCAAACGTTGTGTGCATGCAGATGTGTGTTTGAAAGTGAGTGAGCGACAGGAGTGAGTGACTGCTATTGTGACTTAGAACGAGTGAGACTGAGAATGAGGGCAAGTGAGTGAAAGTGATAGTGCATTGCACTGAATCAGTGTGAGAATGGAAGTGAGAAAGAGTGTGAGTAAGTGAGTTTAAAATGAGCATGAGTAAGAGTGTGTTTGTAAGTGTGCTGTAGAGCTTGCGAGTATGGTGCTGACCCTGGCATTTGTGGCGTCAACTTTCATTGTGTTTCAAGCCGCTGCTACTTTAATGGTGATGTGCACTTTGCTGTGGGTGGACAGGTGGCACACCTTTCAGTGGGTGGTCAGATGGTGTACTTTGCTGTGGGTGGTCAGGTGGTGCACCTTGCAATGGGTGGTTAGGTGGCACACCTTGCAGTGGGTGGTCAGGTGCTGCACCTTGTAGTGGGTAGTTAGGTGGCACACCTTGGTGTGGGGGTCCGGTGGCACACCTTGCAGTGGGTGGTCAGGGGCGGTGGGTGATCAGTCCTTCAGCCTGCACCCTGTGCTTCTCTGGAAAGGATCCCCGTTTACCAGAGGATCACAGAGCTCGTTGAGGTAGAGCCGTGATCTCGGTGATGGAAGCCCCCGCCTACAGGGCCTTGAAATCTAACAAATCAGCTTCGGGTGATGATGCAGAAGCATGCGTCGAGATGATGCGAAGAATGCTTGGCTGCCAGCAGCGGCACAAATCCAATGTAAAAGTCTTATATTAACCCACAGGGCCCCAGTAGGCAGCCACCGGGTTATCTTAAGCACCGCATCATTGTATACCATGTCCTGGGATGCTGAGGTCACCTGAGAGGTGATGTCTGATCCCACCTTAGAGCAGAAGGAAAGACGTCGGGGAGAGCCAACCCCTCCCCCACCCTATCACCCCTAACCCCCCTCCCCCACCCCCAGACATTACCTGCATGATGCACCTCCCTTCCTACAGATTTACGGCCCCCCAAATCAGCGTCCCCCTTCTAACCCCCTTCTAGCGCTCTTCTAACAAACAGGCTCATGTCCTCCACAGTGCCTGGGTGTCCGTGTTGATCTTTAGTGCTCTATATTCTCTTCGAAGACTTTCTCTCTCACACTTCCTGTTTTTGTCCTGATCTCTCTGTTTTTCTGTGTAGTTGTCTCTCTCTCTGTCACTCTTACCTATCTCTTGGTGCCTTTTTCTTTCTATTTTCTATCTCTCCTTATTTGCTCTCTCTCTCACAATCTCACGTTATGTGTGTGTCTCACTCCCACACACTTCTTTTGTTTTTTGTCTTTTCTCTTCCCTCCCTCTTCTCGACTGGGTTCCATTCAGTCTGAGGCTGGTGCGCGCTCTGTTGGCATTTCCTATTATCACACGGATTGCCAAAGTGTTCTAAGTGTTATGGATTCCTCTCTGCCTCTCTTCTATTTTAGTCTTCTCTTTCCCTCCTGTGCCCCCTCCTCTTTCTGCCCTTCCTGGCTCTTAACTTTTCATTACTTTTATCTGAAAATGTAAAGTTTTGGAAGTTTCTCCCAAGCAGTGGTAGACCCCTCCTACCTCCCGACCCTCCTGCCTGAGCCTTCCAGCCATACCTCCAACAGGCGCTCCCTCCATGTACTCACTCATGCTCGCCCGCGCGACACCCATTGGACTGAAAGGGCTTCAGGGCCATAGCTGCCAAGGTTTCAGATTGCTTATGTGTGACATTTTCATAACTTCTCTGTAATTATGAGTGACATTTAACGTCTATAATCGACACTTTCTCACAAGCAAAGTCAAGCAATGAAGACGAGGAAAACATAAATATTAGCAATTAAACCCATTTGAGCAAAAGGAAGCCCCAAAATATCTTGATACTGCTTCAAAACCCTTGAAATGGAAGGATAAGATACTGATATAAACCTATTAGCTGGCCAGAAGATATAAAAGTAAATCAATCACCATAAAACGTCTCACATCCCCATGCCATTGCACTTTATTGCACCCTAGCAAGTAAGCATTTGCTGCAGGTATGAAAAGAACAGAGGGTAGATATTTTGTTCTTCCTGCGGGTACAAAAAAAATCACCTAAAGCTGGTAAATATTTGTTTTATCTGTACATACTTCAAAGAACAAATATTAAAAAAAACATTTTTAAATGTGTTCTAGCACTGATCCATGGCTAATTCTTAAAAGTAAACAAGTACAGAAACGGCAAGTTACAAATTAATAAATCCGATTTTGTTTTTAGTTCTATTTGGTATCACATTTAAGCATTTGCAGATTCTTGAAACAACAAGTACACTTATCCTGGAACGGTGTCAACACTAGGCATGGTGCTTAACTCACCCGACTGCTGCCATTCTAGCGCTTGGGAGTGTGACTCAAAGCTGAGTGCTTCACCAACTAGCTTTATGTACACACAGCGGCGTTGTGTAAATAAAGGTACGTTGGACGAGGTCTCTGTTGGTCTATGCTGGAGTAGCGGGGTATAATAAAGGATTTTGTTGTCCTTTACCAGATGAAGCAAAGTACTAGGGGAGAAGGAGGAATAAGAGACTAGGTCGTCCTCCAAATACTGACTATACAACCAAGAATCCAAGTTGCTGAATTCGTAGACCTAGCTCAAGTTGTGGCAACTGGCCTGTGTGGTCAGTGGTGCCTACCAAGAAAGAAAAATTTCTTTCTAGTGTCCCCTCACTCACCGGGGTTTCCCCACGGTGACATGCTTCATCATTGGGGCCCTGCCAGTTCTCTACGAAAAGGGGCGTGCTACGACTCGCGAACTACGCAGGAGCACTTTCATGTGAAAAGATTATGTGTAGTGCAAGGTGTTGGAGTGGGTGTGGGTGATTTAAGAATACCGTGATTAGTGGGCCTCAATAACTTTATTTTGCTCCTAGTCAGCTATATTAAAAATGGGGTGAGATCAGTGGTAACCAACCTATAATGGGGATTGGTTCAGTGAATGGTCAACATGTTTCATGCTACCCCTAGCATTTCTTCAGGACCATGTAGGGACCAGCCCTACATATGCCACTCCTGGGTCTTTAATTAGACTGTGATCATAAAAATATTACAAAATATAAAGCATGCGTTCATACTAGAATACATACGTTTTTTGGTTTTTCCAAAAACTGTGAATAGAAAGCACAACATTAGTAGCGTTTTATAGCTCCCTTATGAGGAGGATCACATCGTGTCTTCTCATGACGCACTCCTCCTGTGCTATGGTGAAGGTTTGCACCATAGTGGTGCGTGCAGGCTCTCATATTGCGCAATACACTATGGTATTTACAATAAAAGGTGGTTTGTGAATACACACAAAAAAACAAGACAGGACTTAATGTGACCAGGACGATAGACACATATAACACAGAAGCATAGATACAGTTTTAGCCAGAAAATAACTGTTTGGTGATATTTACTTGATGCTGTGCTCAATGGCACTTCATGGTCTCTCTAGGGGTCGTTTTCACCAAATGGACTCAATGCTGAAGTCGATATGGAGAGAGACAGACATCGGTAATTAATGACAGTCTTACTTTATGTCTAAACAAACCAATGTGTTGATATTGGCTTGATTCTGTTTAGCAATTCCACTTACTTCCTTCTTCGTGAAAACGGGAGGAAATACCTACTGGCAGCTCCCCTCAGGACCGCATCTTACCTGGTGACCGGCGTTCACGTTCTTAAGTCAGAAGCGAGCTTCTGGGTTTGCACGGCGGGCCACTAGACCGTGGGTTGATGGCGGCCATCTTAGGAGTCGGCACCACGTCAGATGCTCCAGAAAAGAGGGTTCGAGACTGCTATTAAGCGGTCATGAAGAACGCTCGTAGTTATTTTAAAAAGATTAGATTTTGCAGATATAACGTTAGATACTGCGAGAAAATAATTAAATACTGAGCGGGATTTTCGAACTCTAATTTGAACATTAGTAGGATTAACAGAATGATCAGACACCAAATGGCCGAATAAAGGATTATTATGTGGTTCATAAGTGCCATTATTCTTAGCGGTAACGCAGCTATGCCACGTGTGGGCATCTCCTCAATCTGGTATTATAATAAACAATTTAACCCATTTCTAATGGTTGTTAGTGGATGAATTTGGGGAGTTCAATCACAGTTGTACCCATTCCGTCTGGTATAGGATATTAAATAAAGGCATTAGATGATTAAAAGCCAACGAAAAAGTGGGACCCATAATATATGGAATGATGATCTCATATCATAGTAGTGCCCATCATGTTTGATGGACGATGTTTGGTAAAGGCACCTATTGGTATAACGCCTAAGGGATCGTCAATGCATTAATTAAATGACTAAGATGAATGGAGGGGTTCCTACAGTAATACTTACAGTGATGCATATTCGCTGGTTATCCTATCTGTGATTGGAGTGGATAACGATCAAGGCTTAACTTTCTGAAGTATTCAGTTTAGTTTATGAACGCACCCCACGGTATATCATCGTTCAGTCCATTGGTATCTGTACGTAATCTGAACACCCATCTTTGTTCACTTTCATGCAGGACTCTTTCTAGATTATCCCTGGTTTTAACAATCTCTAGAACCACCCAGGTCATATCATTGGGTGTGTGATTTTTCTCCAAAAAATGACTAGTCATACGTGTGGTGGCCCGTTTACACCGGATATTACTCCTGTGCTCAACAATTCGTGTGCTGACTTTTCTTGTTGTCATCCCCACATAATGTAGGTTACAAACACACGTTATCAAGTACACTACAACGCTAGTGTTGCAGTTGGACATTTGTTTCAGTTGCCACGTGGTATTGTCGTTGAAAGTGATGGTCTTTGTGGTAGATGTCAAATGACACACACTACAGTTGTTGCAAGGGTAGTGTCCCACGGGTAGTGGTTGGAGTCTGTTTGTTGGCGTTGTCGGTTTTGGGCAGGTGTGTACTAGGTGGTCTTTCAGATTTTTGCCCCGACGGTGGCTAAACATTGGTACCGGTATAGTCAAGTTGCCACTGTTGACAATTGACCAGTGTTTTTTCACAATTCTCGTGATCTGGTCTGACACCTTACTAAATGTTGTAATGCAGATTGGTCTTCTGACATCTGCCACAGCTCTTTCTTTTGGTTCCAACAGGGCATCCCTTTGGTTGTTACCCGCCCTCTTCTTCGCATTCTTGATAAGCTGAGTTGGGTAATTCCTTTCTTTTAGTTTGATACTTAGATCCTCTGCTTGCTTGAGATAGTCATTCTTTTCAGAGCAGTTTCTCCTGAGCCTTAGGAATTGTTCAAAGGGCAGGTTCTGTTTTAAATGCCTCGGGTGAAAGCTTTCATAGGTTAGTAAACAGTTTCTCGCTGTGGGCTTAAAGTGCGTGGATGTTGTTAATTTACCATCGCTTGACAGAATATTAAGATCCAAAAAGACCAAGGTAGACCTACTCATGGTGTTGGTGAACTTTAAAAAACTGTCTTTTTGGTTTAGCCACACAAAAAACTGAGTTGCCTCATTCTCATTTCCATTCCATATGACCAGAACGTCATCAATATAACGTTTCCACACGCTGATGTGGTGTCTGTAAGGGTTGTTGTCATTCAGGATTTTAGTTTTCTCAAGATGATGTACATAAAGACCCGCTATGCTCGGCGCAAATGTGCTTCCCATACTTGTCCCGTGTCTTTGATTGTATAAGGTTTCTTCAAACCTAAAGAAATTTTCGGTCAGTGCCAGGCGGCAACACTCTAAAACCACATGTCTCGGAGTTTTGAAAGTCCATTCTGAATCAAAGAGCACCTCTTCCAATATTTCCAGTGTGTCCTTGTGTGGCAAGCTCGTATATAGACTTTCTACATCGAGACTAATGAGGATGCTCGAGGCAGGGTCAAAGCTGAGTTCTTTTAGTAAACATAGAACATCTTTGGTGTCTCTTAGGTAGGTATTAGTTTTTTGTACCAGTGGTCTTAGATAAGCATCAGCATATTTCGAGAGGGGTTCGAGGATGGAACCTATACCCGAAACTATGGGTCTACCTGGTGGTTTTGCCAATTGTTTATGAATTTTAGGGATTGTGTAGAAATATGGGATGACCGGTTTTTTATTTTCCAGGAAATCAGTCTCTTTCTTGCTCATCCAATCGTTCGCCAATGATTCCTCAATGAGATAGGCAATGGATATTCTCAAGCGTTCAGTTGGATCATCCTTTATGATGGTATAGTTCCTAGTGTCCGATAGGAGTCGTAGACATTCTTGCCTGTAATCTGAAGTATCCTGTAGAACAATTGCTCCACCCTTGTCTGCAGGTTTTATTGTTAGTTGACTATTCTTGGATAGTTCCTGTATTGCTTGGAATTCCAAGTTACTGGTATTTTGGAACACCTTCGTTGCACGAGGATCTAGGTCTTTCACTTCCTTCATAATGGCTTTTTCAAATGGCAAAATTTCTACTGGTAAACTGCCGGGGGGTGGCACAAAGGATGATTTCTTTTTCAGGCCAGTGTCAGATTCAGAATGATTGCTATTGTCTTTATCCTGAAAGAAAACTTGTAACTTCAACTTTCTCAGGAATTCTTTCAGTTCACAGCAGAGTCTAAATTTATCTGTGTAGGGAGTTGGCACAAACCCAAGTCCTTTGTTGAGTACTTGTACATGGTCCTGAAGAAATGCTAGGGGTAGCATGAAACATGTTGACCATTCACTGAACCAATCCCCATTATAGGTTGGTTACCAGTGATCTCACCCCATTTTTAATATACCTGACTAGGAGCAAAATAAAGTTATTGAGGCCCACTAATCACGGTATTCTTAAATCACCCACACCCACTCCAACACCTTGCAGTACACATAGTCTTTTCACATGAAAGTGCTCCTGCGTAGTTCGCGAGTCGTAGCACGCCCCTTTTCGTTGAGAACTGGGAGGGCCCCAATGATGAAGCATGTCACCGTGGGGAAACCCCGGTGAGTGAGGGGACACTAGAAAGAAATTTTTCTTTCTTGGTAGGCACCACTGACCACACAGGCCAGTTGCCACAACTTGAGCTAGGTCTACGAATTCAGCAACTTGGATTCTTGGTTGTATAGTCCTTTACCAGATGCACATTTTTACTAATTATAAAGAAAACGTGTTTAACTTGAGCAGTCATTCGCTCTGTTCCGTTGTATTTAATTCCTGGATTGCTTTCTGGGACCTTCTGAAATTGTAGACATGTACATCCTCATGTGCAGCCATTTTCAATGTATTTGAAGATGATGTATAAAGTATTCATTTGCATTTAAGAGCACAACAAGACTGAAGCTAAGTGCAGATTGATTGGATGCCCCGGGACACCAAAGGTGGCCACCTACGAGGGCGGCCACCCTTAGTGCCATAGGATGGCACAGACCCGGAGCGGTCTAGTGGTTGGGGGGATCATTGGTCCCCCTGTGATGTCACTTCCTGGGTCTTGGGGGGAGGGGTGTCTATATAGCCCAGGGGGCGAGGGTCAAGCGCCCTCTTTGTGCGTTGGCCGCTGCTTGTTCTGACCCTCGCCCTCCCCGGCCTGGACCCTGAGTGGGTACTGCCCGTTGCCTTTTGCATGTCGACCTCCATTTGGACGTCGCCCTCCTTGACCTCCTGGAGCTGTGCGGTGAGTGCTATTCCTCCTCCCCACCCCTTCGGGGGCAAGGCCGCTTCCCGGCCATTGCCGTGGCTGCGGCACATCGGGGACAGGACTGCTCCGGGTGCCAGTCTGGAGGGGGGGACCCCCGCCTTCCTCTGTCAGTAGTGTGTGGTGGCATTAGCATGCACCAACCTTTTCTGGTGAGGGGGGGAGGGGCAGGGTCCATTGCGTGCGCGGCTACAGAGCCTCCGTTCTTGTGGGTG
Organism: Lissotriton helveticus; assembly: GCF_964261635.1. Lineage (NCBI taxonomy): Eukaryota > Metazoa > Chordata > Amphibia > Caudata > Salamandridae > Lissotriton > Lissotriton helveticus. The sequence continues at coordinate 1,563,256,823 of NC_136061.1, forward strand.
ATGGCGCCAGGCCCGTGTGGGCTTGTCGAGTTTCCCTCCTTTTGGGAAGAGCCGAGGGAGCTTTCGGGGGATCGGCGCGGTGCGCGTCGTTTATTTCATACAGGTCATTTTGCCTCGCATTTTGAAGGGTGTGAGGAATTTCTTTAGTTCGGTGTCCCTGTATTGTGCGGTCAGGCCGAGCAATTTTCCCACGCCTTACAGAGGCAATGCTACTGGCGAGCCGATGTCCTCGTACACTCTCTTGGCTTAGTGGGTTATGGTCGACCGCCCGGCCGTTGCCCGGGGGTGAAGTCGGTCGTTGGGGGACGGGGCAGCGCCTCCCGGGTGCAAAGCACCCTGCACATGTGGGGGTGGTAGGGGTAGTTGTCGGGCGGGCCGTGGTTGAGGACGCAGCAGGAGTGTTCCTTCTACCATTTGTGCCTCCTTTTCCGGCGCCACCTTCCGCCCTGCTACTCACATGCTCGCCATGTTGGGACTACTCCCTTGGCACAGGCTGATCAGTTCAGAATGGTGGAATTTGGTTTTCTTCCACGATACCCAGAGTTATTGTTCAACATTAGGCTATGACCTATCAGCCACAAAGTCTTATTTCCCTGTTGGTCCACAGCTCCTAGGTGACTGGACGAGTAACCTCATGAAAACATTTTTAGACAATTGGGCAGGTCCTCATTGTGGGTACATGAGGATTTCTCTTATTCTCCTGTCTGACGGGGTCAGGCAGTTCTGACTGACTGTGTAATTTGGTGATACTCTGTCCCATCTGAGCTGCGCAGTCTCATTCAAGATCAGGCACTTTTACTCCCAAGGTTTCGTGCATAGGTTACGGTCTCACATAGACACTCCAAGCTATGGAATATCTGACTAAAGCAGCCTTATATCCTTGGTGTGCCTAAATTGCTTGTGGGTCAGATGGGCATAATTCTGACATTGGGTCTCCCTTATCTTCAATGTTGTGTACTAGCAAGAAAGAGTCTTTCTTAGTCTTCCAATGCCACTCATCGTGCACTGAAATAATGGTAATGTCACACATAACAGTTTTACGCGTGTAGCTCTGAAAGGGGGTGGCTAGTTCATGGTCGGCTATGCAAGAAAGCTTTAACTGTGGCTTCTTTACCTTGGGCAACTAAGCAGCATTGACTGTTGTAAGTGTAGTGCTCCTTTTGTAAATTACAGGGAGGCAATTGGCATAGCGGCTATACACCAGGCAATATTCAAGACATCACCTGAATAGCTGGATAGCCATGCAGATTAGTTTGGCCTGCTTAAGCCTCACATTAACTACTGCATCCTGGCCCACGCTGAGACAATAACACAGTTGTACCACAGCATTGCCAGTTTCCTTTACTGTGGCCCATTGGCACTTTGGGGATGCATTATCAGGTTTGCACTAAACTTTGGGCCTGCATTAGCCACACACACCTTCTCAAGTCTGAGCCCACCTCGACCTCTCAGCTTTGCCTACACTTTGGATCAGGCTGATACAGTAAGCCTCTACCTTGTTAATTCATGGGACACATGTTGGCACATATTTGGCCATGTAAGCGATTGGTTTGGCTGGTTCCACGTGAAGGGTCCAGAAGTGGGCAGGCAATCTTAACAGCTAAAAGTCAACAACAGGGGTTGACACGCAGTGGAGGGCCCGTGGCTAGGTGCTCGGGTAAGCTTTCACCTAGACAGTATTTATTCAGTTGTTTTCAGGTACTAAAGTAGGAATTCCCTTGGCAGTGTTCACATGCCAGGAAGTAAGAGCGAGGATTAGTTCCTCTAGTTGCACTGCTTGTATATACAGTTGTATAGGCTGCTTGTTCAAGCTTCATAGGGTCCATCGAAGGCCAGGCACAGGGGGACGACTTGTACAAGTGTCAAACATGAGGAGTCCCTCTACACAGCACAATTTTTCCACAGCTGTCTTGGTATTTATAGAAATGCGAGCTCCCATGTAAGCACAGTCATTTTCTTTCTGGCACTGTTTACTTCTTCTGCTCACTTTCGTATAATTTTTATGGCCTCAAGCACATAGGCGCATTTCTGAACTGATTTAAGAAGATAATGTGCGTAGCATATTTGATATCAGTAATAAGCAGGTTGGCTTTGAGATTTTTCCCCCATTTATTATCTGTAGCAGCGCTGGTCTAAGCAGAGCTCACACACGAGGGGAAACGAGCACTAGATGAGGGGAAACGAGCACTAGATGGGGAGACGAGCTGCGGGAAGCAGCTTTGAAAGTGAAAGAATCCCAGAAAGTGCTGATAGCCTCCAGCCCATTTATTGCCCTTGAGCACAGGATGCATACCGTCCCGCACCAGTACCGAGATTTATGTCTGCACGGGCGGGGCACGCCTTGAAATCCATCCTTCTTGCAGTCCTGGGAACAAAGCTGCCTGGCCGGACGTCCTGTAGAAAACCAACTTCTGGCATCCCCTCGGCCGCCCCTCCACCCGTGAGTGGACTTTTGTGTATCATGAAAGCCTGCAGTACACCTTGGCATGGGGCTTTAAACAGGCTCAGGCCTGAGCCACCACGGGTCGAGGCAATAATCAAGTTGGCCCCCAAGCTCGCCTCCAGTGAAAGCAGTCCAGGCCCCCCCCTCCCCTCCCCGTGTCCTGTGTGGCAGCCCGGGCTCAGACGGCTCCCGGGCACACACACAGCCGCACCCGAGTACTTAACAGGTCTTTAAAAGACCTTGTGCATGTTAATGGGGCTCTGATGTTTTTTCACCCCAAGAGGCCCTGCAGCTCCACTCACCATTTTGCTTAAAGCTCAGCCCCCCCGCCCCCGAAATTCAGCTTTATTTGCGCCCTTGCCTCCAACCACAAGTTACACAGCATTAAACTGTGTCCAAGCCATGCCCGCCGAATGACTGACGGCTGAGGGCCGTTGGTTTCAATTTCCCACAGCGTGCGCGCCGCGCCCCTGGCACCTCATTACGGCACACTGGGGTGCCGCGGCGCACAGTTTGGGAATCACTGTACTACAGGGTTGAAGTGGCCAGATGCTTTACTGTTATCTCTTTTGTCAACAAGAACAACAGCTCATTCTAGGACAGGATTGTCCCCTTACGAGGTCATGTTTGGGCGCCCAGAAAATGTCTGGGGCGTCCTGCGTCCTTTTAGATTTTCCGATATTGAGTACCCTGTGTTGCTTGATTACCTTGGCCAGTTAACAGAGAATTTACATTCTATTCACCAGCAGGTGCGTGAATCCCTACCTTCTACGCCAGAGGTACCTGGTCATGATATCCAGCCCAGAGATTATATACTGGTGCACAACTTTCAGAGGAAGTAAAATTTGGAGCCGCGTTGGAAGGGGCCTCAACAAGTTCTATTGGTGACACGTGCTGCTGTGAAAGATGCCGGCCGTAAGAATTGGGTTCATGCTACCCAATGTTGGAGGGTTCCTATACCTCTACCCTACGATCAGTGGGTTAAGGACAGCATCGGAGTCTCAGAGGGTGAGCAGGTGCCTTGGTTTGTCCAATTCAGTGATGCCCAGCTTACGTGGACACAGACGGATAAGGAAAATGCAGATGTGTTGAACAAGGCTGTTCCTCTGTAAATACGAGCTATCCAAGAGCCTTTGTTCATGGATCAAAGGGTGCCTGGGGTTACCAGGTAGAATTTGCTCCATCGGCTGAGGGAAACAGTGTCTAAGGAGACAAGAGGTTAGGGATAGACTGCGTAAGATAGGTTATACAGACGCCTAGTACCAATGGCATTAGTTGAGATTATTGAAGGATTTCTACGTACTTTATTTTAGTTGTCTGAACATTAGAAGGTATACCATCTTGATTGATGTGGGATATGAGCTTAGGACAGAGCAAGCTCCACCGCCGATGCTCAAGTGCGCCAAGGTATTGATGGACAATAGGAGTCTCTACCAATGAGGCTCTGATGGACACTGGGAACTTGTATATGTCTTTCGCATTTTGCCCCCTTTTCATCATTCATTATGCATCCCTTTGGTAGAATGGTTGCTGAGGAAGAGCAGCCAGTGATTCTTGTGGCCCAGCATAATGTGGTGTCAATCCGCAAACAGAAAATAACATGTGTTGCTCTTGTGTTTTTACTGCTAAAAATATTGTCTGGGGTGTCATGGGTTTTGGAAAATGATCAGGATGTACCTTTACGTACCAAGATTAAAGTTATTTCCCCACCAAGAAAGAAAAGCACAGCCCGAGCAATGTGTTTCTAGACACACATAAGAGATTCTATGGAGAAGGGACCACTTGTTATCCCACTGAATCTGTCACTAGTTTATGGACTGCACACCCATTGTCACTTGTAAATTATACATATACTCGTCCACCGCAATTTACAGAAGTTCAGGGAGTGTTTGGTTTTGGCTTTCCAGGTCCCTGTTTATATTATAGAAAGCCACTGGGGATGGGTTATCCTGGGTGTGATAACAACACTTATTGCAACAACCTTTACATGGAAGAACAGAATGTCACACTGGTGGGTTGGCATTATAAGGAATTGATAGTTACCCAGGAGGCTGGTTATTACCCTGCTTGTCCTATCATGAATAGTACAGACACTTGTTTGTATATCAATTGCCCTGTCCTGAAAAAGTGCTGTACAAAAATACAATGCCCCTGGTGAATGAAAAAAAATCTGAGTACGTTTGGAATGAACACCAGATATGCTACAGTAGATTATGAAGGACTGATTTATGCACACCCGGGGTGTTACTTTTTGTCTATCGGTACTTATTCTAATGTTCATAATGGTACCGATGATGTCACTCTTGGGATGGTTTTGCCCTTAGGTTACCTAAGCCTAATGTCTTTTGGGTTAAGAGAACTCTGACCAAAGATCTCTTTGAGGGAGTTACCAATATAGAGGTTAATAACTATAGTAATGGGATCACGTTTGGATACATCCTTTCTTCTATTTCACTTTGGGTGGTACCTCTATGGCCTGGGGTGAAAAAGCCAGAGAATATTTTGCGTGCAAGTTACAAATATCATCTAACACCAATGTGGCAGCTTTACACGACATCACCACTCAGTTAAAAAGCATGCATATATATTCCGAACAGACTAGATATGCAGTTGATTTCATCTTAGGCAAGAGTGGTGGTGTATGCGTGTAGTGGGAGACCAGTGTGTTGTCAGGATCAAAAATATGGAAAAGAATATTACCAAACATATTTTTGATATTCTTTAAAATGTCAAAGGAATTGAAAGTGGAAATTGGAGTTGGTCTCTTTTGGTGGCTAGGGCTGGATTCTTGAAAAGGTGATTTACCTGATCGTGATCTTGATGCTTTGTTGTGCCCTTATTCAGTGCCTCCCCTTCTGTTGCTCTTATTGCAGCACTTTTCTCACCCCTAAAAGGAAAATATTGATCATGATACCAACGCTGCAATTATGGTACAGAAAGAGATAGATGACCTAATGCAGATAGATGAAGGCATTTTTGAGACTTCTTCCCTCCTTACAGTCTCCGTTCCCAATTCCGAGAATATGGAATGCTCATAAGGAGTTTTACTCATGGTATCCTGTTTTACTGTTTTTTATATTTTCTTTGCTGCTGTTAGAAAATGTTTAGCTCATGCTAAAAGGAGGGCCTGTTAGAATAGAAATATTCATGTTTGGGCATTGCCTATGTAAAGTTAGCATTCGCGGCACCATTTTCTGTTCAGGCTCTATTTTGAATCATGATCGAAACTAATCCTTTCCTATTTCTGAGAAAAGGCCTCTGTTATGTTTAGTTTCTGCAATGTTAAGTTTTACTTCACTAATGAATAGACTGTTCATATTAGCACATACCTTTCTCTCTAGATAGAGGCCCTCTCCCACTTGTCTGGTGACGGGCCCAACTGTGGACTTTGCAACTTTGTGTAAGATACGAGTGCTGAGATTGTTTCCATTACTTAGCAGCACTTGCCTGGAAAATTCCACTATGGGCGTGTTTTATCCCAGTTATGAAAATTACATAATGTATCTCTATGCTTGTGGATTTCAGTCCCTCTGCAGCACTCCTAGAGACTGGGCAGACTCGGCTCCGCTCTGAGTGTATCTAATAAACAGTTATTGGCTTGTATTTTCTACTGCCTGACCGACTCTTCATTAGTGACCCAGATGAACCTAAAAGGGCCACTTCCTTCACTGGCAAGGTGCCTGTCGCTCCTGAAAGAAAAAAAACTGTTAGTTAATTAGCAACTGGGGGGAGGGAGACAGCAATCAGTACTAACCCTCACTGCTCTGCCGACTTGGAGGGTTGGATATCGAGATGAAAGTAGTCTTTTCCAGTTGGCAACGAATGTCCTCTATTATTGCAATATCAGCTTATATGTGCCTCTATATGCAATTCTGTGTCTCCCCTAGAGAGTAGACACTATTAGCCATCCTTGCAGATCGCCAACCGACGTTATGATTACTTATCATAGGTATACCTCAGAGCTTGTAAAAGTGGAAGTGCTGAGTTAGTTCTAAATTGATTCAGGGATCTGGTGAGAATGGAGCCTCATCAGGGTGCCTCCCTCCGTTCTCCCCGTTGTCTGAAGCGTCTCGTGGTGGCCGATACCTGGTATACCCATGCCCCCATCTGTGCGCTTCGGCATGGCAATCTGGTGTCACTTTCCATCTCCAGCTGTGCACCAGCACTCCAGCCAGTCCATTCCTAGTTCAGGAGAGTCAAAGAACCACGTTTTCCCTTCCACTATTACTCAGAGTTTGATGGGGAAAAGCGTCATGTATTTGATTTTGCACCTCCTTAGTTCTCACTTCACTTCCGTGAAGCTTCTCTGCAATTGTTGGACCTTGAGGGTGTAATCTGGCTAGAGGGCAACCGTGGTTCCTTAAAATTTCATGTCTGGAGTGTGTCTTGCCACCTGTAGGATGATCGCCCTGTCCCTATGATTAATGATGTGGGCCACAATGGTACGGGGGCATACCTGGTCTAGGGGGAGTTGCAGGCACCCTGTGCGGTCTCTCGACTGAGAAGAATTTTTAAAGGCTCTTTGGTTGGAGCACGGTGGTTATGAAGTGTTCCACAAAGAGGACTGTACTGGGCTCGTCTACTTTTTCCGGTATTCCCACCAGGCACATATTATTGTGCCTGGACCTGCCTACCATGTCCTCCAAGTGAGCCTTCATGGTTATATTATCTTTGAGTAGAGAGGCTACCTGTTGTCGCAGCTGGGTGGTGGCCTCCATGATATCGTAATTGTTTGCTGTATTTCGTTGAGCTTCTCTTTTTCTCTATTGCTTCCGCTCTCAACAAGGTCATTTCAGCTACCACTGAGTCTAGTTTAGGCTCCAAAGTGCCTTTTACACTCTCTATGGCTGCAATAATGTCTCTCAGTGATGGCTCCTGGGCCTCTTCCCCTGGCTGTTGCTAGTTTAACGTGGCCCCATTCTCAGCATGTCCAGATGATGGAAGGACATTGCGTTCCATTTTGCTCTGCTGTGATTTTTTCCCCATTCTTTGCCTCACGCCATGGTTACTGAACCTGTTTCCGGGGTCACTCCTGTGTTCGCTTGTGCCCCAAACCTCTCTGCCACCTCCCGCACTACTGCCTGCCGGGACAGGGACCCTGAGAGTGAGGAAGGTAGATGCAGGACCTCATTTCCCCACCTGTGGTCCCAATCCCGTGGCCTGTCGGTGCGGAGGTGTTGCGAGTAAGCCCCAGGCTACGTATCTTGTCCGCGCAATGTCTTCAGGGCCCAGGGCTCCTTTATATTACTGATTGTATCTTCACGTCCCAGACTATGGGTTGGACGCTGGTTGAGCATGGCTCCAGAGCAGGGAGGCTCCCAGGAGCAAATGTCAATAGGAGGGGGGGTACCGGCCCAGTCCCTCCAATCCCCATCGATCCCCGGTGTAGTTCTGCCCCAACTTCAGGTCCACTCGATGTTGGGGATGCGGTGTTTGGCCCAAAGCTTACCTTCTGGATTCCGGTGCTGTACTCAGCCAAGCCGCCTCCTTACCACCGACCTCAAGAACTTCTGCCCCATCTCGCTCCTCCCTTTTCCTGCTAAAGTCATCGAGAAGATTGTCAACAGACAGCTGACCGCCTTCCTCGAGACGAACGGATCCTTCGACCCCTCGCAGTCCGGATTCAGAGCCAACCACAGCACCGAGACCGTCCTCATCGCAGCCACCGACGACATCTGGACCCTGCTCGACAAAGGAGAAACAGTGGCCCTCATCCTCCTGGACCTCTCCGCTGCTTTCGACACTGTCTGCCACCGCACCCTAGTCCAGCGCCTCAACAACATCGGTATCCAAGAGAAGGCACTGGAGTGGACCATCTCGTTCCTCGTTGGAAGAACACAAAGAGTCCGCCTCCCCCCGTTTCGCTCCGAGGCCACCGAAGTCATCTGTGGCGTCCCGCAAGGATCTTCACTCAGCCCCACCCTCTCCAACGTCTACATGAGACCTCTTGCAGCCCTCGCACGCCAGCACAACCTCAACATCATCTCTTACGCCGACGACACCCAGCTGATCCTCTCCCTCACCAGAGACCCCAACACCGCCAGAACCTGCCTACACGAAGGGATGAAAGACGTCGCCGAGTGGATGAAGGACAGCCGCCTGAAACTGAACACGGACAAGACGGAAGTCCTCATCCTGGGATCCTCGCCCTCCGCCTGGGACGACTCCTGGTGGCCCCCAGCCCTGGGCACCGCACCCAAGCCAACCGACCACGCACGCAACCTGGGCTTCATCCTGGACTCCTCCCTCTCGATGACCAGACAAGTCAACGCTGTCTCCTCATCGTGCTTCAACACCCTGCGTATGCTTCGCAAGATCTTCCGCTGGATCCCGACCGAGACCAGGAAGACTGTCACCTAGGCACTCGTCACCAGCCGTCTGGACTACGGAAACGCCCTCTATGCCGGAACCACAGCCAAGCTACAGAAAAGACTCCAGCGCATCCAGAACGCCTCCGCCCGACTCATCCTGGATGTCCCCCGATGCAGCCACATCTCCAGCCACCTGAGGAACCTGCACTGGCTCCCCGTCGACAAGAGGATCACGTTCCGGCTCCTCACCCATGCACACAAATCTCTCCACGACCTGGGCCCCAAGTACCTCAACAACCGCCTGACCTTCTACACGCCCACCCGCCAGCTACGGTCCACCAGCCTCGCCCTTGCAGCCGTACCACGCATCCGAAGAGCACCCGCCGGAGGAAGATCCTTCTCTTACCTGGCTGCCAAGACGTGGAACTCCCTCCCCATCCACCTTCGGCTGACCAAGGACCATCTCACCTTCAGAAAAGAACTCAAGACCTGGCTGTTCGAGCAGTAGCATACCCCCTCCCCCTAGCGCCTTGAGACCCTCCCGGGTGAGTAGTGCGCTATACAAATGGTATGATTGATTGATTGATTGATTGTGGGCCACTCCTTCTCCGGTGGTGACAGCGTGTTCACTCCCTCTCTACCTTCAGGGCGTGGCCTATCTCTGGCCCCCTCGACTGGCCAGCTATGGTGGGGCATCCGCTTTCAGGCATGGATGATAATAGGTGTACAGCCCACTACTGCCACATAGTTCTAGATGTTAGTCTCATTTCATTTGAGCCCCCGGGTCCCCTCCTACCTCCCGTGTGGATCCGGGTCAGCGTAGGGGCCATTGGTGTTGGGCACGGTCGACCCTCACCTCCTTTCAGCACGGCCTCCAGGTCGGACAATAGGGACTCCACAGGATCTCCCCTACAGACGCAGAGGCAGGCTGCCGATCCCAGCATGCCCGCTGCCTCATCAGTGATGGTGGTGTGGGAGCATTCCCTCCACGATGCCCTAGCCTCAGCACCTCACCGGCCGCTCTCTGGAATTCATCAGCACCGGGCCCATATCCTCCCTGGCGTCGGAGCCGCACAGTCACGGTGCACCACTGCAGCATCGTTTGCCTCCAAACAAGGATGGTCGGAGTCACCAAATGAGGGGGGAAAATGAGATCACCTTTTTTCCCCCTGGCTGCTTCGGATAGTGGCAGGATTGTGGGTTAGAGCGGCTCGGTCTCCGGAGCAAGCCTAGCTTGTGACTGCCATGTTCAGTCGCTGGCCATGCCCAACCTCTTTTGCAAGTTTTGGTCATGCCTAAGAGTCCTTGATGGGACATCAAATTATATCATTCTGTCTCTTTACAGATGGCAAAAACAAATTGCCCCTCAAAATCATTCTATTCACTACAGACAACTCCTCTGATACCTGCATGAGTGTTTTCAATTCCTCCGTCAAACACCTACTTTCAGGCCAACCCTTCACGATAAATCCTACAGCCTTCTGCAGATTCTTATCATTTTGATATGCATCCATCCAATCTTTCTCAGTTATAACAGTACTGCAGTTTCTGATGGCAAACCAGCCACAACACATTCAGTATCATTTAAGCAATTATCTTCTTTAACATCCTCTAAAGGCATGAGCAACAAGCAATCGCCAAGGACATTTTTTCCTCCAGGCAGATGTTTGACAACAAAATTGTATTCTTGAAGTTTTGAAACAACACTATCAACCTTGCTGACAGATTTCTCAAACCATCTCTATTCAGAATGTGCACCAAGGGTTTATGATCAGTCAACTCAAATTTGCAGCCCCGTATGTACATCTTAAACCTTTCTACATCCCATATGCATGTAAGTGCCTCACAATCAATGGTACTGTAATGGCACTCACTTGGCTTCAATATCCGGTTGCCGACTTAATCTCTTTGTGTAATGCACTCCAAGCACGTGCATCCTCAATTAACTTTTTAACATTATCAAATCCAACATTCAATTAGCTTGTCCTCAAAACGTTCTTCCCCTTCCTCAATAAGGCTCTCAATGGCTCTACAATTTTAGCATAAACTATTACAACCCAGGCGTAGTACTCTGCTAGCCCCAGAAATGAATGATGGGCATCTGTAACTTTGGGAGGCGTAGCATCTCAGATAGCTTTAACCAAACACAACTTCATCTTTGTCCTTGATGAGGAAAGTGTATGACCTAGATATTCTATTTCCTCAGTTGAAAAATGTTATCATGCCTAATGGACATGGCTCTGTGTGACAAAATTGATAATACTTTCTTTCAAATTTGATTGTGTTCATCAACAGTTTTAGCAAATATAAAGATATACTTGTATTCCCTTTACTTCTCAAAGCAAGTTAGCCATTAATTTCTGGAACATGTTTGTCACTGACGCTCTACAAAATAGAAGTCTAAGATATATGCAAGCGCTAAATGGTGTTATGAAGGTTGTAAGTTGCGGGGACGTGGCCAAGATGGGCGATGAGATGGTCTTATGGTAGCTGAGCTCATTTCGCCTTCCCACATGCAAGAATCCTGATACATCAGGGACCCCCAGGCTTGCTGTTCACAGGTGGCTTTTATTCTCTTGCCACCCTCGCACTTATACCCAAGTACTGATTTGATGGGCGGCATCGGCCGAAGAAAAGGTAGTGTCTGCCAGGGAAATCAAGGCCAAGGCCTACCTCTGGATACTCTGATGCCACCTGGCTCCTCCTACGCATGGATGATCAAACTTCCCATGGGCCGCAGGGTGAGTGATGGCTCCCCGTGCCCCCTTAGATAGAAGAACAGGCAAAGCGAGAGGGCCGATGGCGCACGGGCTACCTTGGCTCCTCTGCCCAGGACTGATTGGCGCTGCTGGAGGCTGCAAGGGGAATGCTGGTCTCCTGAGGACTCTGGGTACAGGTAGCAGATGAAGTGATAGGGTCTCCCTCCCCCTCTTTTCTTGGGAACCGGGGCTGGGGGCTTCCTGCTTGCCCCTCGGCTTCCAGTTTGCCTTTGGGTATTTCTCCCAGACAGATGGACAAAGGGAACTTGTGGTTGGCAGGATGAACCATCCTGCCAGGAATGTTTGTGGAAGTGTTGTTCCCTGCCTCGATTACATTTCAAAGGGCTGACCCAGCACACACACACATATAGGGACTTGAGACTAGCTTAATGTGTAAGCCTGGGCAGAGTTTGAGGAGTACCATTCAGCTGAGCTCCGTGAAGTGCCCAAACAACTCCGCCACACTACGCAAGTTCCACGAGCAGGCGGAGTCATGATAAACTGTTAGTTTATTTTACTAGCTAGAGAGCTTCTCTATTGGTGAGTCAGCTGTGCACATGAGAGAGCTATCAGTGAACCTCGCACTCAGGGGAGACAGCTATGAAATTAAGTGATCCCCTGGTAACGAGGACAAGACAGAGCCGGGAGGCTATATCCTCACCGGATAATTCCATAACACAATTGACACCCCCAGCCCCCGACTCACATCTCTTGGATAATGCAATATCCTGTGAGACTAATACAGCCGCACAGCTACCTCGCCAACAAACGACATTGGCACCCTAGGAAGGCTGGCTGGCAGGGTGGGGGTAGGGGAGACAGGACCATGGTTATTAAACAATGGAAAAGGGGGAAACATAACCTATTATATAAACTTAAGGAGAAAGTATGAGCAAGGTGGGCATCATTTCAGGGAGCGGGAACCCTGGACAAAGAAGGGCATGCACTAAATCCGCCAGGGTACCCTCCCTCCACAGAGCTGTTACGAAATTATGTCTGTGCAGTTCCCAGCCCCCATTGCATGGCTTTAAGCAGCAATGAAGTCTGTGCAGCCCTTGCGTCCAGTCCCTACTTTTCATTCTGTAAGGCCTTAAAACTTGGCGCTGCAATCTTTGGACCTCTATGTGTGAGTCAGGTTTTCAAACTGTTCTATCCCCATCCCCCACCAGCATGCCTCAAGCTGGTGGCTGCTCTGCTTCCCCGCTGGCTCTCCTGACTTCTGGGACTCCGTCCTGGGACTCCAACCAACTAGGAGTAGTCTGTCTGTAGAGGCAGAGTTTTTCGCTGGCGGCACTCCTCTTGGCAGGAAGTACAATGGCAACTCCCGACAGAAGGGCTAAAAGGTGAGCACTTCCGTTGATAATTGAATTTATGATTTTTCTCATTGCTGGCTGTGCTCTTAGATTGCCTTATCATTTAATTTTGTGGGTTAGTGTGCTCGCTCCACGTAAACTCCGCTCCGCGGGTGGGTGGTGGAGTTTTTTTTGGTCAAACTACACCCTCCAAGCAGGGAGCGTAGGGACAAATACTCTGTGAACTCCGCCCACACTTATTAATGTGTCCCTAGGCACTTGGAGCCTGGGAAGATATGGGTAGGGCTGGTACAGATATACATTTTGGGCCTTTAGACCAACTCTCCAGTTTACTCTTGGACCTGCAGAGGACCCCAGAAGACTGCCTTGTACTACAGAGGATGCCCTGCTGCTTGAGACCTGCTCTGTACCCAACAGCACTATCCTGCTGCTACCAGAGGACTGTCCTGCTGCTAGAGGCCTGCCTTGTACTTTCAAAGAACTGCCCTGCTGCTGAAGGCCTGCCTTGCTGCTGGTTCCCAGGACTACCAGAGTTTCCCCATTGGGTAGTTGGTTTGTCTCCTGTGTGAGCTAAACGAACATAACAAGTTCCAGGGACCTTGTACCATTACCTGGCCACTGGCTGAAGTGAGTTCAGACCCCTCAAAGGTGCCCAACCAGTCCTGGACCCTTGAAAGTGGTGCTAAAGATGCTTATCCAGCCAAAATCTGAAACTTTGCAGTTTTCCACAAAAAAAATTGGCCTGAGTACTTAGAGGCGACTGGGACCTACCTGCTTGATGAGGTCCCCTTCCCAAAACGACCAGGCCTGCTTGTCATGCCTTGGCAGTAGGCCTGGTTCTCTGTCCTGAATTTCAGGTGCCATCTTTGTGTAGCAAACTAACATTTGACAACAGGTGTTCATACGGAGGCCTATTTCCTGAGCCACACTATGGTCAAATGGCATGAAAATTACTGTAAGTCTGGTAATTCTTACAGTGCGACTTCCTGATAGTGATGTTGAACCTTTTTATATAAAATAGACAGGATGCAATACCTCAGACCTTTTCAAAGCATAACACGCTCAGGAACTCAAGCTCTCCTCGTTTCAACGTGCTTACGCACTCTCTTAAAATGTAACTGCGATCCAAATGTTCTTTAGGCGATGACCATTGCTAATTTGTAAATTGTGATGACCTCAAAATGCTGATCTTGTGTCTGAATATTCTAACACCATCCTAGTCACTTCTTGATTGTTCTAGCTGGCACCTATGCCTTGTTACTTGCACGCAGCAATAACAGAAAGCATGTAAAATGCTCTGCTGCATGTAGTAATAAATAGCCTCAGAAATTAATGTAAAAAAATAAGTACTCTAATTTTTTTTTTACTTAGACAGGTATGACATTAAAAATTAAATGAGATATTTATGACTCTCGAAATCTTGTCAAGTTCTAACCAGCATTCTGCTGAATAATATATATTATGCATTTTGCGATTGGGGAGTCTGCGCCTATTTTGAAATTAAAAGGGAGTGTAGAATTATCTGTGGTCGCCATATGAGATGTCTGTGTCTGAGGGGACCTGGACTAGCAGTTCTGGCTGTACTGGTGCTCCTACAGCACAGTCAAAGCCGCTTTACTTATGGCTGGTCCCTGTTTGTAGTAGCACAGTGAGCAAGAAAATGATGGAATGTAGCTTGGCCCAGAGTAATTAAAATTACTGAGGTTAATTCTATATTCTATCATCCAATTTTTTTGTTTTTCTCCTTCTAATTTGTGACCATTACATTTTTATTTCTCTAAGCATTTCTCTGCCTTCAGGACATAGGCCTGAATTGCACGACACATCTGAATTCTGTTGGGGTTAATAATTTCTGTCAATATCCCCAACGAAACTATGAAATCTTGGAACAACATGTATTTTTCTTTGCACCTGCATATTTTGACTTGAAAACGGGTGACGACTCCATGTGAAACGTCAGGAGAAAATGGGGAATTACAGGGAAGAATCAAACCCAGAGTCACTGTTTCCTTGGTAATTTATGATGTCTGAGAAAACCTTCAAGGTCCCACCTGTAATCTCAAAATAACTCTGCCCCCTGGATTTACTAGTACCGCAGGCATCAGTCTTTCCGATGGCGTGGGGCTATTTGGTGGGATACTGGTGCACTTGTGAAGGAGCCCGTAGAGTTGAATATGAGACATGGGTTCACGAACAGGTATGTATTCTTTATTTGAGGGGGTTTTTTTCTCCAACTTTTGTCAAGTGTGTTGAGGGGTAGATGTGTTAAAGTACTCAAATCATAACCTCTGCATAAAATCGTCAGCGTTTTATAGTCACCCACAAAAGACAACAGTGGCCAAGACTAAGGTTTTCATAAGGTAACATAAGGCAGCAGCCTTAGGGCACAAATATCAAGGCAAAGCCAATGAATAAACAGAAAAACAACCTTTCTCTTAGTGTATGTAGGAATGCGTAGGTATAAAACTAAAATTTTTAAAGTGTAATATCTCGGCAGTTCACCTTGCATGCTGCCTCTCTCAGTTTTTATTCAGCGAGGTAAACATCAAACTGACATACATCTCGAAAAGTTTTTAAAAATCGCTCCATTTATGTATGCTTGTGAAGATTTTGTAACATCTTATTCAGGGATTGGATTTTGATGAGTAGTTCAGGTTCTCATTATCTCCAAATAGACTATGTGAATGTTCTTTTGTAAGGCATGCAAAAAAACAACAACAAAAAAAACAGGACGTGCCACTAACTATGGCCTGTGAAGAAAGAATGTGGTTGAGGATCAAAGGAAAAGCGCATAATAACAGCTAAAAGCAGAATGTCAAGCCGAGAGATGCTACCTTCAACATATTGCAAAGACTTTCAGAGCAAAGATATGGACACATTCTTGTAAATTGCAATGATTTCCTAATAGCATGTCATTCGTATAAGATGCATTCTATCACCCTTTACCTCAGTCCAAAACAGTCATGCTCAAGACCACAGGAGACTATTGGCTCGTGTGCAGAAAGGAGTGCACAGCGGGGTCAATGCTCTTATAAGGGGTTAAAAGCCCAAAGAATCTCCCTTTGCTAGGGGACCGGGAGTGCTTCAATGTCAAAATACATTTTTGCATGGAGCACTGAAGATCTTCGCACCATTTCTGGACAAAAGAATCAGGATATGAACAAGTAGTGCAGGAAAAAGTTTAAATCTAAGTAGCTGCCTGTGGCAGTAGGGAAATATAAATAAATGTCGGAATTTGTAAAGCGCACAGCTACCTCCACCGGAGGTGTCCCGGCGCTGTCCGTATACCACTTAGGAACCCTTCCTGGCTTTCCTGGGAAATGTCCACTCCTGGGCACCCCCAGGTGCAGCCAGGCATCCCAGCGCTTTTGGGGCCGTTGTGGAGACTAAGCAAGCTATTGCCCAGAGTTGCAGCGTGGGACCCATGATCAGAACAGGTACTGAGGCGAGAATATCCAGTCAGGGGAATTAATGAGCCGGAGACCCACCAAGGCGGGAATCGAACCCTGGTCCCTGGCCAGAGCTCTGCATCAAGGTCTGCCTGCTCTAACCATTGAGCCACACTTCTCCACCAATATACATAGGCATTTCTCCTAAACTATTGCCCACAAATTGATAGGGATGAGACCAATAAGGAAATACAAGTATCAAGAAACAGGGTAAAAATGTTCAGCACCCAAAACGAGTATAAAGATAACAGAGATAGCTGTAACCCCCACCCTGTTATCTCTTAGCATGCCTCCACAATAACATGGATGCCTATTCTTTTGCGTTTTAATTTGAAGGTGATAATGTACATATCCTGCTGTTTTGTCTACTCGACGTGCCACATATTTACTTTGGCACAGGCTGGTATAACTTGCCATGCCAGTAAAGTTCTTGTGAAACCGAATTTGCATTTGAATCAAGAAATGTTGGCATGAAAATGTCCGGCAAGCATTGCCAAAGTAAAACACGAATTATCCCAGCATCAGTGGCCATTCCTTGTTCCACTGTTTATAGTAAGAGATATTACTTGAGAGAGCGCAGCAATGAATGGAGGCTGTGTTTCCCTTTGGCATCACTAGTCTGCCATATATTGAGTGTCACTTGTATTGAGACCTTCGTGATTAGGGGCCACTCCGGCCTACATGTTCACCTGCTCCACTTGACAGCGGCGTCCTTCTTGCAGACCTGTGCACAATGGCTAAGTTCGAGACCCCGCCTCTCCCTGCCCTACCAAGGAGATTGCCCCGCCCTCTTGCCCCGCTGTATGGTGTGGCCTCAGGTTTGCCCGGCTTGGCCAGATCAACCCTGCCCTCCTCGGTCCGATTCACTCCCTTTTCAATCCCACCTCTCTGCCTCAACCACAGTATCCTCCCCCCTCCCACAGGGATGTCATATAGAGTACCCAGGGGTTGCAGCTGCTACTCCTAACTTACCCTTTCTTATCCCCAGTGTTGTTGCTGCTACCCCAGATGTGTTTCTAGCAGTAAGCTGCAAAAAAAAGAAAAGAAACAGTTCCTGTAGTTTTTTCTCCTCTGTCTTCCCCAGCCCCTCTGCAGCAATTAGGCAACTGCTCAGCAGGAGTGGAGCCATCAATAGTGCAGCGTTTACTGTTGAGCTGGGGTCCAGGGGTGCGAGGGCCTCAATTTATCTCAATTAGTGGCTCTTGTTTTACTATAAAACCAGGGATGGTGAGTCCAGTTTCGTTACCTTCATTAGAGTCCCTGCCACCCTCGCTACACTCCCGCTGCTAAGGATCTAAGGATGGGACAAGTGGTCAACTTAGTAATGTTTTTAGAGGGCCAAAGTTTGCATGATCTTACTTCCACTACCCCATGCTTTTTGGTGAATTAACATCCATGCAAGCACCCCCTACCAGGGACTTCAGGAGAGTTGCATGCCTTAAAGATCTCCGACTTTCAAGGTTGTCATACCAAAATCACATCCTGAAGCTGGAAATAGCCAGAAGGTGAAATCAGGAACTTTGGCCAAGTTCACAGGGCCAAAATTCACACGCCAGTACCTGTGATGCGGCATATAACACAGCTAGCATTGCTACACATGCATACTGGGGATGAAGGTCCAAAAACGTAAAAACAAAATAGTACCTTAGCAGCTATAAGACTATTTTGCCCTCCGCCTTCTTACCACCAGGATAAATAATCGCTTTTAGTTTATATAGACCTTTTTGCAGAGATTAACTAACTGAATTTTGGAGCAAATGGTTTGTGAATCAGTAAATCAATCAGGGGTTTATATAGCACAGCTACTCACCCATAAGTGTCTCAAAGCGCTGGAGTTAGGGGGTAAATGGGGCTGCTGATCTGTCTGTGCGCAGGCATTCAGTTGAAGAGTCAGGTCTTGATATCTTTCCGGAATTGAGTTAACAACAGGGATTGCCTAAGGTGGAGAAGCAGGGTGTTCCAGGTCTTTGCGGCGAGGTGGGAGAAGGATCTTCCTCCAGCTCTGGTCTTGTGGATCCATGGGACGGTGGCCAGGGCCAGCTGGGCAGAGCGAAGGTGTCTGGAGGGTACGTGGAATGAGAGGCGGTGGTTCAGATATGCTGGTCCTGCATCGTAGAGAGCTTTGTAGGCACAGTAGTCACTGTTCGCTCATTTGGCTTCACTCTTCTCTTTAGAATTCCAACCCCGGGGGCCTGTTATTTGTGCTTTAAACATTCCCAAAATTCAACTTACAATAACAACTGACTTACCACCAGATGGAGGCATTCAACACTTTCTGCATATCAGTTACCGTGTGATTTCCTCAGGACCAGTCCGAAACTCGAACAATCTCCTCGTTCTTAGAAATATTATCCTCCTAATAATTAGAAGGGTAAGCCAACCCATGGGACTCAGGCTGAAGAGTGAGGCTCTCTGATCCACCAACATACTGGGCAATGGAAAGTGTGGGGGCCATCTGGCTGAACCAGGTACACTACTATTTTTTCCAGGACATATTGTAAAATTAGGAAAAGTAGGCATTTATTCCATTCCCAGTTCATTTGGAAAATACAAAAAGTGAGAGGCGTTCAGAAGTGACCATTTACAAAGTTTAATTTCCCTTTGATGAAGAACTTGGGGCCTGATATATACTAAGACATGATTTGCAAAAAGTGCTCACAAATTGCATAATTACTTTTTCAGAATCAGTTCTGATTTTGTGAACCAACCTATGTACAAACTGGTTGGTTCTCAAAATGTCAAATCGTAGTGAGTCTCAGAAGGACCTGTCTAGTGAATATTCCTTAGTCAGACTCCAAATTGCAACCCTCTGTGATTGACCACAATCGCAAGGATGGTGGTCTGGAAGGGTCAGCAGTCCTCCATGTCTGTGATGGCGTTAAAAAACTGTTTTCTTTTAATGTTACCTGTTTTCCTTAAGGGGAAATGTGACTGTGTTTTTTTTTCATAAATGTAGGTGAGAGTTCGCAGTGGTCCAATGCACCACTGCCTACTCTCCCTGAAACTTTTTTAAAGGTTCACAATGAGGATGGAGCCCAAAGAGGACCCCTTCCAGTTTGCAAATTATATACAACCTCAAATTTAGGAATCAGTAATATTTTGAAACAGTATTACTATTGCAAAAAAATGATATATCCGTGTCAGAATTGGTATTTGGAATGGACACCCAAATCACGCCCTTTCTGCAACCATTTCAAAACCCATTTAGAGATTCGAAAAAGCTTTTACAATTTGCTAAAGGGGTTTAGAATAGTGCTTAATCTGAGCCGATGTTTGCAGGTGGGTCGCACCAGCACTCACTCAATTATGTTTCCTCATCAGACTTTGACACAGAAAAACGCATAAGGGGAAAGATGAAGTAATATAAAGATGGACAGAATGTGAAAAAGGAACAGAACAGGTTGCTGCAAGAGTAAGAAAAATGGACAGAGACTGGTGGTGAATTTAAAAGATGAGTTAGTATTGGCATCCCTGCCATTCGGTAGGACAGGCCACGGGCCTTTAAGCAAGACTTTGGGACTCAGCATTTTTCCTTTTTCAAATTAAGCACTGGGGGGCATATTATCAAGGACCGGTGTTAAAATTATCGCCGTTTTATCTGCAGGAAACTGCAGATAAAACAGCGATAATGGGCTTGATAATACGCCCTTGTTAATTCCAATAGAAGCCCATGTTAACACAAGAACATGGGCTTCTATGGGAATTAACAAGGGCGTATTATCAAGCTCATTAGCGCCGTTTTATCAACAGTTTCCTGCCGATAAAACGGCGATAATTTTAACACCGGTCCTTGATAATATGCCCCCTGGTCAGTACATTTGTAAGGGTGAGTTTAGGGTTCGCAAACCCTCTGATTTATCGAATCAGAGGGTTTTGCTAACGCTAAAACCCTCCGTAAATGAGGCCCTTGAAGACAGTTTTTAGCCAGGCCAGAAGGTCTTTAAGTGGGATGGTGTTTGTTTATTTAGAGTCGATCAAATAATTAACAAATTCATGTTTGCACTTTCCGGTGAGGTGCTTTTCAGCGCTGCTTTGTCTAAAAGCGAGAGCGCCTCTGAAAAATGCGCATGGAATACTCTGTTCACACCTGCAGCCTCTAATTGATGTAAACAAAAGTGCCAATGTAAATGCTGAAGGGGATTACCAAAAAGTTATTTGAAGTTTGGCGAGCTCACCTCAGATGCTGTGACGTTATTTTCATGTCCGTGCATGGGTCTTGTGGAGTACATGCCATTTAACACAGAATGCGGCACAGCTACAATTATTTCGAGGCACCTGTGGGCATACTATTATCTCCCACCCAAAAAGTGTGCCCCTAACCCGTGGACCAATAGCACTTCCTCAATGATCGGAGAAAGCTACTAGTAGAATTTTTTATCTTTTGAAATTTTGCTCCCCGGTGCAATTGTGCGCCAGGGGCAACCGCCCCTGTGGACCTGCCCACGCTACCACACTGTCCTCACCTCTAGGTGAAGTTTTCAGCAGAATCTGGCTGTCATGGCAAAGATATAGCACTGCAGACTAAGCTCCTTCACAATCCAACCAGAAGAAACAGATAAGCATTAAAAGGCTTAGGTACAAATAAAATGACCCAGAGAGCCATTCACAGCATCCCAGACGCCCATATCTAGAGAACAGCAGCAGCATTGTCGGCCATTTTGAAGGTAGCCGCAAGGTCTATTAATAAGCAAGCGGTCAGCCTCTCCATCACAATCGGGCTGGATATCTCCATGTGGTAAATTGTTGGGAAAAATATTAAACCACTCCTATTTATTAGTACCTGGCCCCTATTTTACACTCACTCACTTCTGTCCATCCTACATCTACTAATAAAATGTTTACAACATGTGTGTGGCGTTCTCCACAGTGAAAGCCGAGATCTCTGCACAGTAAAGATAGGAGAGTCATAGGCGAAGACCTACACACATAGATATGTGAGTAGCTTTTTGTTTTACATTAGTAGAACCATTTTAGTGATACAAAACAGAATACAAAATGCAGTTTGGGACTAGGGGGCATATTATCAAGGACGGGCGATACATTATCGCCGCTTTTATCGGCAGGAAATTGCCGATAAAGCGGCGATAATGGGCTTGATAATATGCTCTATGAATTCCTATCGAAGCCCATGTTAGATGTCTTCACATCTAACATAGGCTTCGATAGGAATTCATAGAGCATATTATCAAGCCCATTATCGCCGCTTTATCGGCAGTTTCCTGCCGATAAAAGCGGTGATAATGTATCGCCCGTCCTTGATAATATGCCCCTAGGTTCTTATGTACTCAACTCTTTTAATGCTACCCATCTGCAGGACTTTTAAGAACATTCATAAACTCAGTGTAAAACAGAACTGTAATGTCACAGCAAACCCATTAGCACTAGAAATTGCCAGCATTCCCCCTCTTTGATAAGGTTTCTCCTCTAGTGAAAAACACCCTGGGGCATATTCTCAAGGACACATTGCCGATTTAGTGGCACTTTTCCACCACAAAAGTGGCGATAGATTTATTGCCCTTTTCACAAGCCTGCGCTAACAGCCTACATCGTCAGTTTACCTGCAATAGCTGCCGCTAAAAACATCGCCAAGGCTGACAGCGACAACTAACGCTAATCATATGCAGAGTAGGCGTTCCCGTTGAAAAACTCACAATAACACCACTTCGCGATATTCTCAACGACCAGCCAGATCAGCAATGCTGTCAAAAAACAGGCAATAAGGCACGTTGGCAGCAAGGACTTCAGACCTGCTTTTTTCTGGTCTTAAGTAGGACGAAAACCTGCAGCATAAAGGGAGCCCATCCCTGAGCCACATCTGAAGACCAACAGATGCCATGTAGCTACTAATCATGCAGCTTGGAGACCCAAGAGGGCCACAACACCCCCGCCACCACCCCCAGGACCACCCCCTGGACTACCACCGAGGCAGCACAGAACAAGACAGCCACCCTTCCCAAAATGCACCAGCCTCAGAGACTTAACTCCAGAGGATGTTATTGCCCACTACAGGCTCAAAAGGACAACCATCCTCCGCATCCTGACCCACATTGCCTACAGGCTGATGGTACCAACACAGCGGACAACCAACATCCCTCTGCAGACAAAGCTGATGGCTGTGCTGCACCTGTTGGCCTCTGGTACCTTCCAACCAACAACTGCCAGAGTCAGAGGAGTTTCACAGCCAGCCCTATCAAAGTTCCTCACACCTGTCTTGGATGCCATCATCAGCTTGATACCCAGCACCTTCACTTCCCTCACACTGTGCAGGAACAGCTGGAGACCAAGCAAGGCTTCTACGCCATAGCTGGCTTCCCACACATGTTGGGGGCAATTGACTGCACACATGTCCTACTTGTGCCCCCTGTCGACACTGCACACAATTACCGCAACAGAAAGCACACGCATTCCATCAATGTGCAGGCAATAGTGGACCACTGAGGACTGTTCACCAATGTCGTCGCCAACTTCCCAAGCAGTGTGCATGATTCCTACCTCTTCCGGCAGTCCATCATCAACCAGCGCTTCCAGGATGGCACCTATGAAATGGACTGCTCATTGGTAAATACCAATGGAACATACCACACACCTCAACTCCACAATCATACAACTCACAACTGTGGGAATGCACACCTAACAAAATCACATACAACATGACAAATGACATGTCTACCTACCACATATGACAACACAAGTAATTGTGGTAACAGGGGCCAGACAGGGGCCAGACATGTAAACAAACCCTCCACAAAGGCAGTGCCCCTCTGCCACACAATTGCAGAATGTGGGGAGAGGTGGGAACTAAGAATGTGCGAAGGAGGCAAGTGCCCCCTGAATAAGAATGTACAAAATGCCATGTGTGGCGGTGTTGTGCTGGACAGTCTTGAGTATGCAGAGCAAAGACATGTCCATGTGGACATATACTGCTGGTGTTTGTAGTGTTGTGGACAGTGGACGCAACCGTGTTACCCCAGGCAGTGTGGAAGTCCTTGGACACATAGCTATGCCACCCTCCCTGTAATCATAAGAGTAGTGGGCTGGGCCGGTGTACGCCAGTCCAGCGTACGAGAGTGAATAAATAGCCCAAGCCTCTGAGCGTGGTTCACCTCCGGGATGGCCACCAAAGTAACTACTGCGTGTATCTCTGTCCGCCATATGCTGACCATAGGCCTACACACATGTGGCCGCCCACCTTAAATGGCCAATATTACAGTGTTGTTGTCAGGCTTCTGGACATGCACAGACAGGTATGACAATGGTGTGCCGTAGGAGTGCAAGTGATGCAACCGCGCAGCACACACAAGTGAATAGGCTTGGGGGAGGGAGGAGCAGCTCTGAGGCTACGTAATACACATTGACCCGGATGTATGACATTACAACGCATGCTTTTACATCGCATGCCTTTACAACGCAAGTATTACAATGCAGTCCATTACAACGCATAGTGCTTTGGGGTGCTGGATAGTGAATAGTTTAATTTACTATTCCAACTCCAGTCCCCGTGGACACTAGGGAAGGTTATTGGATAGTAAATTAACCTATTCCCTATCCTGGAGTGCCCCCCAGAGCAATGCGTTGTAATAGTTTGCGTTGTAATGGTTGCGTTGTAAAGGCTCTGCGATGTAAAAGTTGCGTTGTAAAGGTTGTTTACCCATTGACCCTGCACATTTGCTAGAAGCAATACATGGCAAATCACACACCACAAAATTGCAAGTCTGCCAACACAGCACGCAGAACCACCAATCTACAATAATCTCACTTATCTCTCACAGGTGATCAAGGATATGCACTCTGCTCGTGGATGATGACACCCCTCCGAGCCTCGAACAACTCGGCCCAGAGGCAGTATAATGTGGCCCACACACATACCAGGGGCATTGTTGAGCGTACATTTGGTGTGTTAAAGTCATGTTTCAGGTGCCTGGACATCACAGGTGGAAGACTCCTGTACAGCCCAGAAATAGTGTGCAAGATGATCATTGCATGTTGTGTATTGCACAACATATGTGTACGCACCAATGCCCCATGGATCCAAGTGCCAGATGTACTGGACGATGATGAGGAAGATGAGGCAGGTGGACCACACCCCACTGCAGCTGCAGCAGGAATAGCCCGAAGGAACACAATTATTAACAATTTATTTGCATGAGCACGTCACATTGTGACTGTCCTTAGCATTCATGGAACAGTACAAAATGACCACATGAACAGCATGTGCAAATAAATTCATTGCAAACACACATTCCCAGTGTGCATGTCAGTCCTCTGCAAGAGCACATCACTCTGACAAGTGTAAGTGCAACATTAAGTGCTAACAAGTTCACAAATAGCAAATATATGGTGGTTATGTCACTTTAGGGAGTCACATATTCAAAATGCCATTTCAGGGTATCAAATGTAGTACGTAATCCCACTCATCCCTTTATCACATGTGTACAAAAACATGACATGTTGGCTGTCATTGGTGTTCAAAAAAAGACAACAGGGTGTCATTTGGGGTCAAATATGACATTTCAGGTGATATTCGGGGTCAAATATGAACCCCCCTAATGCAGAGATCCATTATGTGACTCTGGTCCCACAACATGAGCAACTTGGACGTAAGGGGGATGAAGTCAGGGGTTGTTTGTCCACATGGATGTGTCAGAGTGTGACCTGCTCCTTTACCAATGTGGTCCACACTCAGCTGCCTCAATGACGTGGCGTGCACCATGTCATGATATTTGGACTGCAGCCATGCTAATCGTCTTGCAGTGTCACTTGCATTATCAGTGTGGCTCATGGACCCGCAGCTTTGCTGGGTTCAGCACATGTGCATGGGTTTGTTGTGAGATTAGTGATGTGTGGGGAGGGCCCCCTCTGGGCACATTGTCAATGGGGACCTACTTGCTATTTCTATGTGTGCTGCAGTATGCCAAGGAGATCAGGGAGATGATGAGTCATTGTGGGTGTGCACTGTGCTATACTTAATAGTGCATGTGTGCCATTGTGCCCATCTCCCCCCATCCCCCAGTCCCTGGTTGTTACTCACCCTTTTGCTGTTGGGTCAGGTTATGTTGAGCAATGTCCGGTCCCCCAACTCCTGCCCCCGTCTCCCCACTGATGACTGTGGACACCATTCCCTCCATCTCATTCAGCTCCTGATGTGGTGCTGGACACCCTCCTCCTGTCTGCATTGCTGCTTACCGGTTCTTAGAGAGTTTCAGCTTAGTTTTGTGCTTCACATCATTTCAGGGCTTCTTGGCACTTCACTCCAACTACATTCACCTTGGCCAAGATGGACTGCCATATTGCATTTTTAGTTGCCAATGACACAGTGGAGGTGATGAACACTTGCTGGTGGTGTTCTATCACCTCCGTAATCAGGATCTTGTTTTCCTGTGGACTGACTTGCGCCTTCCTTTTCTTCTTCTCGTTGCCCTTCTCCTACCCCGAGGTCCCTGGCTGGTCCACCAGGAGTTTGTGGGGTTCTGGTTGGCCTCTGTAGTTGCTCCAGCTTCCTCCATTGTGCTTCTCAGTTGTTTGGGTTTTGTGTATTTTTTTTATTTTACATTTTTATGCAAATTTTAAGGTGATTTATCCCGCCTGACATGTGAATAGCAAGCCTGGCATTGCTTATCGCTGATATTTTTATCGCTGTTGGGCCCATCGCAACTTTTTTCACGTTTGGGTTTCCATTTTCATCCGCATCCCGGTAATTTTAATGCGGACATTTGATGCATTATCGGAAAACTATCGCCTATTGCCGGACGTGTTGAGAATACACTGTTAACACGGCGTTAGTTTCCCGCGATAGATGGCGTTATGTAAAATTGTGTTAACCTAGGTTGGCAATAATTATCACCCATTCTTGAGAATATCCCCCTCTGACTTATATATTTTGGTCATCATTCTTGTGGTGATTTCTTACAAAAAAAATTAAAAGATTATTTTAGTGGTGCGAGTCAGAGTGTATGTTTGCTTCACATGTGGATAAGAAAGCGAATGCTCCATTTCCAATTTTGGGAAAGATGAAGTTTAGATTATGTTCTATCAAGGGTTGATAGGTGTCTTTTATGACCTCTCATGAAGGTTCAGTTTTGTATTTTTAAGTTTGGTCTTCCTTTATTTTGCAAGCGTATGACCTGATTTAGATTGTGTCTCCATCACAAAGTTGATGCACATTCCATCCATCATATCATAAGTGCATTATATCCTAATATGCTTGTAAGAGGGCAGATGGAATAGCCAAAATCTTTGTAACGAAGGACCAGTTCATCAAACGTTATGTCAGGGCATTGGTCTTTTGTTTGTTACCAGATATATATATATATTTATATTCATTCATGCTTACTGTTAGCAGCACAGTGTGTACACAAGTTTTATTATCATTCTTTTGGAATCCAGGCTGTGAACAAGAGTGGAGCTCACACAGGCTTTCAGGCAAAAGTGACTGTTGTCCATTGGGATAAGTATACCATGCAGCGTCATTTTTATCTTTGAATCTTGCCTCTCAAGATTTAGACATCATTTTATTTGGGAAGTGTATTGGGGCAGTAACCAATGAATTTGTTTGGTGATCTGACAAAGATCATCTGTGTGCGTTAGTAGCTAACATAGGGCTCAATTCTTTGATCAACTGTTTGTTTTATGAGCTTCAAGTGCATCCCTATGAGTTTTTAAAGTGGGAAAAGGGTATGGCAGTGAATGATCAAATATGACTGTAGCAAGAGGGGTCCATGATGATTACGGTACAGGTTGCTAGTGAACTGTGATTGCATTAATGAGCTAAACAACTAATGAAGAGACTTTGTCCGGTTTTCAATCCTGTACCACTTGTTTTAATTAATTGTACTTTTAGGATTTCTGGTTTACCCGCTAAGACATCGATTTGGGAAGCAGAAAACTATGTTCAAAACATATGTATCTTACTGGATCTGTTTTATAATAAAGGGATTATGAATCAATATGAATTAGAGCATACATGAACCCTATCCAACTTACAGAATTAATGGAACCATGCACTTTGTTTATGCACTTTGAAAATAATAGGGTCACGTCTAATTGATTATGCCTTTGTTAAGTTACTTGTTGCAAAGATCATTGTTTTATATGTCTGGGTAAATTTGTATCTACATATTGGAATGAGATAATTTGCTTTTTAAATAAAAGTTTTAGCCTATTTTGTAATTGTTTTAATTAACTGATCCACATAAAGATTATTACTGAGGATAATATTAGAAGGAGATGAAGGTGTATGTTAGAGATTCTATAGAGGAGATATTAGAGAAAAGGAGAGAAGACAGAAAATTATAAGAGAATTATTGGTCATTATCAGATGAGGGT
Source organism: Lissotriton helveticus (assembly GCF_964261635.1). NCBI lineage: Eukaryota > Metazoa > Chordata > Amphibia > Caudata > Salamandridae > Lissotriton > Lissotriton helveticus. The sequence goes on from NC_136061.1 coordinate 1,563,284,420, forward strand.
GATGCCAGAAATAGAAAGAAAAGTGGAAAATCTTTCAAGAAGATAGGCTTCTCAAAAAGAGGCCTTCTGATAATGTGGGGCATGAGTTATCTGGGGTGCTCAAGTTTTAACACCAAGCAGGATTAACACACCCTCAGTGGCACATGTAGAATGGATGCTCAAAGCAGCACAAAGAGATTCCAAGACATTTCTCAAAATTTTACAATGAAAGTAGAAAAGTATTGGATATGTTCTAGATTGATATGCAGACATAGATCGGCATGTGGACTTTGAAGAGCAAATGATGGGCAACATGCAAAAGCAGCCATTAAATGATTCAAAAGGTCAATTAACGTCCTTCTGAGATTAACCACCCAAGAATTACATACTGAATATAAATGGACAATGTGGGTAAATCTATAGAAGAATGGATTAGAAATCCTTTGATAAGCAGGTACATGGTGTTATGTAGTTAGAGTGTTCAAAGCCCATGGAGAAAGTGTGTATTATGATAAATGTAGACCCTAAAGTGATTACTTTTCTGTTTGAAATAAGCAGCAATCCTAGAAAGGATCTTGAGCTACCACTGAAGCATTGCCAAGATAACCGTTAGGATGCGCTAGGACCTCCAGCAGGCATTTTTGAGATGCTGGAAGGAATATCTAAAAGGAGTTGGGTTGGCAAAGAACTTTTTTAGGGATGAGTCGACAGAGTAAATTGTTTTTAGGAAGTACAAATGCAGGATTAATTACTGAAATAAGAAAAACTATTTTGAGGAAAATTGATCTAGCGGCGGGGGTCTAAGAGAATAAGGAGGTTAGTAAAGGGGCCAAAGAAATTGTTCATTGAAGGCATGGTCGAGACTATTGGGAAGCATGTCTCAACATTTACTTCCTTAAATAAGACACAGAGGTCATTGAGAAGGATGTTTGGAAATAGTAGTGTTTTTGCAAGTGACAGAAAAATTGGCAGTTTTGTGGTTGGGCATGTGTAAGATACCAATATCAGAGGCAGGGTACAGGTTTATTCTAGGGTTTCCAAGCAGTCACGGGTTTTTATTTTTTTACCACAGAAAGGATAAGGTGGAAAAAATAGAATCTCAGAAACTTTAGAGTAAGAAGGCAGTCGAAAAACGCAGCCATTTTACTGGTTCATTCCTGGAAAAGGTGGGAGGAGGAATGAAGACATTCTTGAAACATTGAGAGAAGATCATCAAAGGTCCATGGATTTTAGAATCAGTGAAAGGTTACAAGGTAATATATGCAGAGATTACTGTGCAGGTTTGGAAAAAAGGAAACTAATTTGGAGGCCTGGGCATATAATTCCGCTGCATTTGCAGGGTTTGCAGATTTCAGCGACCCGGCGTTCTGCGGAGTAACTAATAAACTCCAACTATGCAACAGAGTTGAATTCTTTGCGTGATCATCAAGTCATTACAGGCATGCGGGGAGCACGGCGAGACAGTGATTGAGAAAGGGGCGGTACCTCCGATGACGTCTCAGCAATCTGGCTGTGGGGGACTTATTTGTCAAAACAATAGTGGCTCATGGTCCTCAACAACCATCAGCAGCCAAGGAGACTTCATCCCCCAACCAGTAGTGCGCCAGGGGGCCACATCTCTGCAATCCAGCTGTGGGGGACTTACTTGTCGCAACAATAGGGGTTCTTGGCCCCCCTTGACGCTCAACAGCCAAGGGGACTTCATTAGGTGTGGGCGAACAATACTTTGTCTGTTCACAGAATTCCGTGGAATTTGGCAGAGTTTTTTAGCAACTCCGCGGAATTAAACTCTACAAGCTCCATCCTGGCTGACTTAGTTGGTCAAAGAAAGAAAAAAACAGTTCCCTTTGTTGAGAAGAAGGACAAAGGTTGATAACCAATTATAAATGTGACAGAATTGAACTTTTACTTGGTATACAGACCTTGCAAGATGGAAGGGATTCATCTTTTAAGAGCTATTCCTCAGGAAGGCAACTGTTTAATAAAGTTAAATATGAAGAACGCTTGTTTCTGATCAAGAAGGTTTACCCTCAGTTCAGATAGAGGATTCAGCTTTACCAGCTTGTGCTTTTACTGTACGGGCTATCGTCAGCCCCATGGTGCTTTATGAAGATGTTAAGACCATTATTGGCTCACTTTTAGTTAAGAAAATGCGGAGTAAGATTAATTATCTACCTTGATCACATATTAATGATGTTTCTAAAATATGAGGAAGTTCTAAGGCATTTAGGATCAGCACAGAAGTTGGTGGAAGATCTGGGATGCATTGTAAATCTAGAGAAGTCTGTATTAACGCCTTGTAAATTTTCAGACTGCTTAGGATTCCAGTAGGCAGAGTCTGAGCAATATTAATGTTGTCAGATAGGCAGGAGAGAATGATAATGCAAGAGATTCACAAATTGTTAGGCAAGAATACAGTATCTTTGCAGAATTTGACCAAAGAGATCAGTCTTCATCAAATCAAGCATAGTTCCTGGATCCTTTTTGTTACTGGGATCAACAGAAAGTGAAAGGGATGAAAGGAGATTATGCTTGTGGTATAGCGACAAGGTCAAATTAACCATAGGGTTGCTTGATGGCTGTAGGATTTGAAGGCATGGAATTGATGTGCATCTGAAGCACCATGTTGTCCTGGAAAGTAGTTTTGTGTTCTGGAAACAGATAAAAACACTGTTGGCTGGGGAGCACTGTTAGGGCATCTGGAAATGGAATGAAAATGGACAGTGAAGGAAAAACAATAGCTTGTAAGTTGTCTACAGATAAAATCAGTTTTGTTCACTTTGAGAAGTTTCAAGGAGAGTTTGGAGAAATGTACAGGCAGTTACTCACTGCATTTGTCTGTAGGAAATCTCTGCCGCTCTTTCATTTGCTAGCCAGGTTGCTGCTTGCATTGAAATGTGGACTGATGGCTTTAAACAACCTGTATGTCTTTTACATATGTGCTATTCCCATTGCTGGCATGGGTTTGTTGTTGGGATATGGCACACTGTCCAGTGTGCACATTCGTTATATAGCTCCTTATGTTAAAAAAAATTCTATGACACCCCCCCCCCACCTTCAAGAGATGTTTATTTGTCTCATATGGTCAATACACCCCTGTTCATTTGTTTCTGTACACACTCCTGTCTGACACGTACACATGCTCTATTGCCACCACCGAGCTTGTTGTTGAGATAAAGGAGTTTTTATAAATCCTACAACTCCTCCAAAACATAAAGAATAATGTTTAACATCAACAAAACACTCACTTAGAAAATATCTGCACCAATCAGATGCAACTATGTTACTTGAGTAAATGCTTGTTTGCATTTTCTCTTACTTCTGACACTTTGGAATTGGATTGCACATTGCAACTCTGGTATGTACATATTATGGCAGGAAGATATTCTAATTTCTTCTGCTCATCACTCTCAACTGCTTACTCATTAGGTCAAAAAACAACTTCGATGTAAACAAGAGGAAAATGTATAATTGCCAAACAACCTTCTTTCATTTTTTCTAAAGTACAGTAGGAGAAGAATGTCTGTCTTTAAAATTACAGCAGGTGAGTGTTCCAGTGTAAATTTTTAAAGGCATGTACCCAATTTGGTCAACGGCAAATTACCACACTGTCCATTTCCAAAGACACCCGATGCCCCTAAAAATTGAATTGAAGGACTCTCCTTTATTTTTGAAGAACATCGTTTTATGCCCATTCAGAGATTGGATCTCGCTAACAAATTGATTGGATCCGATTGATCTTGTGACACTTGTTGTAAAACCCTTGTGTCTACCCTGAAGAAGTGACTGTCAATTTAAAAGGTCCAGCCGCGGCCCGTGGAGGGAGTTACGGTGGGGCAGGGAGGCGGGGAGGGGAAGGGGCAGGGTGGAGGGTGCTAAAAACTGGCATATGGATAATTGCAGGTAAGTACACAATTGAATTAATAAAACGAAATTCGGAGCGCGCACAGCAGCGCATTTTGCGATGCAGTGCGCGCTACGAAATTCGTTTTATTAATTAAATTGTGTACTTACCTGCAATTATCCATATGCCATTTTTTTGCACCCTCCACCCTGTCCATCCCCCTCCCCGCCTCCCTGCCCCGCCGTAACTCCCTCCACGGGCCGCGGCTGAAAAGGTCGCGAAACACATAGTGGCTTGTCTAGTATATGGATTAGAATTTTCAATATATTTTTGAGCTATAAACATCACATCTCTTCAATGTAAACTTTGGAATTCTGTCTATATTTAATGATGAAAACGTGTTAAGGATCTAGACCTCCTTCACAAACTTTAAATACCCTGCAAGAGTGAGTTCTCACACTTAGGTAGCACACTTTAATTACCCCAATCTATCGGGTGTGCTTTCAGGGTGGTTGACAGTATTTCGAGAAAAACAATATAGACATACACAAATATTGCCAATAAAATTTGGAAATCATAAATATAAGACCCCTATGCATAAACAATAAGGACACAAATATAGGTGACAACAATTTTATGGAAAAGTATCTAAAATATAACAATATTGTAAACAAAAACAAAGAAATAACAAAAATTGCCACCACATTGAAACCATGGAAATATAACAAACATCACGATAACCAAAATATCAATCAAAGAAAAATGTACATCATTCTAAATAAAACAAACAGTATGACATTAAGGGCCTGATTACGAGCCCCACCGCTGCACCGCCAAACCTGCTTGGGAACCGCACGCCATATTATGACTTTTTTAGCTACTGGCGGGCGGTTCCTTTGACAGTCCCACGGCAGTGCCTATAAAACAGGCACCACAATGGGATCGTCAAAGGAAGTTCCGGCATAGCATGAACGTGCTGGAACTGAGGGTGCATGCACCCAGGGGGCACATGTTGCACCCCCCTGTGTGCATCAACATGGAGGGGGGCACATCCACATTGAGTGACGAGGGAGGAAAGACCTCCATGAGATTGGTGGCAGTGAGGAAAGTCATAATATGCTTGGCTGGACTGTGGCGGTCCTGCCAAGCATGTTACTGCCTCAAAATTGCTGTGTCCCCGCCAGGGAATGGCGGTTCCCTGGCAGAGGCAGCAGTCCCAGGGTGGCTCGACCGCCAAGGTCGTAATGTGGCAGTCGGCAGACTGCCACCGCCATAAGTCTGGCAGTATGACGACCACCAGAATCGTAATTAGGCCCTAATTATACATTTAAGATTAAAATATGTCATAATAAAGTAATATACATTAGATATATATAACAAAAATACAAATTTGCTTTTGCTATAAATTGAACAAAAAGACTCAAACTGGTCTCCAACCAACCTATCAAAATAAACCTACAAATAGTTAACAAATAGAAATTTTAAAACATTATATAGAGGCCACAAAAAAGCTCAGCACAATGCTTCCTGAAGAACAATTTTGGCAGGACACTGTCAGTATGCTGATTGCAAACCTACAAAGGAAGACTTCAAGAAACCATTAAATTCTACAAACAAAGTAACTTTGACAACAAAATAAAACATACGAAAACATTAAATAAATGAAATAATGTGACAATAGCAAATAAATAAAACTGTTCTACATATCAATTTCAAAATTCAGGTGCCTCCTCTACACAAAGAAAGTAACACGTAAAGGAAAAGTGAATAATGGCAGAGCCACCAAATTACTTGGAATACAAAAAAGTCCACCTCGAAGTAAGTATTGAAACCAAAGCATTAAAATAAAAATAAAAATAAAGGAAAAATAAAAGCAGAACATATTTCTTTTTAATTAGGTAAAACAAGCAAACTGGTAACTGATATATAACTTAAAACGCAAACTAACTAGCAAACATCTTCCTCTCAACAGACTACAACAAAAGAAAACTGCCACGAACAACAGCAAATAGTCATGCAAAGCAAAGTTCCACAATCTAAAGGGAAGTAAAGGCAACATCCAGAAAGTAAGTTAAAATGTGTACCTGTCATGTAAAAAGGGAAATAAATATAATATCATATAGTGTAGTGTCCTGCAAAAAATGAACATATCTTATATAATTTAAAACCCACAGTTAAACCATTGGAACGTAGAATATAGATGAAATCCCAAAAGGTAAAGCTTATTAATTTATAGAAGATATACGTATAGTAAGGAGAGCAACAACAGTGGAGAAAACTCACTTTAAATGCACAACATTTTATTTAAACAGATGCTACAGCAGGCCTGCCACCAAAAATGAAATAGTTGAAAGCATTAAGGAACATAATCATCCTTCAATATTACTGAACCAGAAGTCAGAACATTTTTCTAGGAATTGGAAGTACGAGAACAGAAGAACCAATGGGAATGGTACTTATAAATATCCTGGTGTACATTCCTGGTCAACACGCCAACTCCTTGGCACAACAATTATGAAATGATATAATGCCAAAACATGAAGAATAACCAGGGAAAAACCAGCAGCACCTATAAAATATGTAGATACAGACATACCTCAATACTTACTAATCATATATTAAAAATACACTTTGCTACAGGACAGTTATGCTATCATTCATGCTGCCAATTAAAATTTACTAACCTCAACACAGTGAAGGATGTCATTTTTAAGTTGTGTCCTTCACTAATCAAAAGCACAATATATGATCAATATCAAATTTTAAACTTCCCATTAGTATATGCACTTTTCCTAACAAACAAAGTGCAGCTTAAAATGAAATGTTGACAACTATACAACAGAAACTAGCAATTATATATGACCCGCAAAAAATCATCATAGACAAGCCATGATTTCCACAAGACTTATGATCTACCCACAAACTGCAATATAAGAGCATATAGAGGCACATACAGAAGTCCACCCTGAGTATAGAATATGCAACTAACTTAGAATTTTCACACAAAATAAAAAAGCTAATAGCTTAGAAGTCACTAAACTTTATGATATACTAATTGAATCCCTATATTATCCACAAAAATAAAACAAAATTAGCTACACTTATGGGTAATTTTCAGGATACTTGGTTTGGTTGCTTGCTCTAATCAGGTCACAGATGCCAATCCAAGTATCACATTCCATAGTGGAATGTCTATGACAGCACCATGTCCCAAGAAGAAAATGCAAATAACACATAGGAAAAGTGACACACTTATTTCCAAGGAACACTTTGAATAAGCTTGCAACACTCTGCCAATTCCCACATATACTTAAAAAGAAACAAAGCTACCATGAGCTAAGAATGGAACAATTCCTAAACCAACTCAAACAAACAACAAATGCATGAATTCCTAACATGCAAAGTAAACTCTCTGCTAATAACTTAGGCTTACCATATCTAGACTCAATGGCAAGAACCCTACATTAAAAAAACACATCCCAAACAACAACTCAGTTTAACCTCCCTAAAACAAAAACACTCTTACTTTATTAATATTTATTTTTTATTGGTAGTAAACCAAATTTATAATAGCAATCTGAATACAAAAAAATTCAAGAAACAAAAATTCAGATTTATGATTACATTTTCTACAATACGTATTGTAAATAAATACCCAGTGCAAAATAACTCACATTATTTTAAACTAACACTTACCTATCACCTATAAAATATGATAGCACCAAAAAAATCACATCTTAAGACAATAAATAAACAAACATTACATCAATATCCAATAGTATAAATAAATATAATAAGATTATACTAACAATTTTGTAGTCGAATCCTGGTTAGTAAAATGAGGATCACTAAATGGAATCTTCAAAAAGAAATTGATAAAATAAGAGCCTACAAACATCTTCAAAAATAAGCCAGAAAAATAAACCTTCCAATATGACTCCAATGATCCAGGGAATCCATCCAAAACATAGAGAAAATAATAATACTTTAAGGTAAAAAGAAAAATCAAGGAGAAAGTAAAAAATTATTTTTGTTACAAAATGTCCAACTTATTTTCTTGTAAACAAATAAACTGACACCTGATTAAAAATAAAACCAGATGTCCAAAAATAAAAACCTGCAAATTAAAAAATATAAAAACCCAGCAAAACACTTACAACCTCAGTATAAAACAAAGCACAGTGAAAAAGAACCATTACATTTCACAATGAGGCCTACCGCAATATCGTAAACTAATAAACACATTTTACACCAAAAGCATTACACTGAAACAAAATCAATTACAAAGACTAGCATAACTAAGTCTAAACATATCCCTTTCAAGCACTAAACCTTTAGAAAATAGATTTAAAATAGTCTTACCTGTACCAGAGACCAGCATAGGAAACTAAACTCATGAGCTCTACAAACATTGACAGTAATGTTTTTAAACACAAACATTAAAAAAGATTTAAAAGGGTGTGTTTAAAATACTGTACAACTATTTTATGTACAAATAATAAATGTAAAAAGGCTGAAAAAATAAAACAATTTTTCAGTACTTTTAAATGTACTATAATGATTAGAAAATATAAGTTGTATGTTTGTTAAATATTGCTGTAAAAAACTGCAAAAACTGTTTACAAAAATAAAAGTGAATGTACACAACTATATAATGTGTGTAATTATAGTTACAAATGACTTTTACCTTTAATTGGTAAAACATAAAATGCAAACAAATACTAATAGTTTATTGATAAGACATTTACAATTCCCAATAAAAACTTAGGGCCTTATTACATAGGACTGCCCCACTCCCACACAGCCAATTCTGTGCAGAAACCGCCCAACAGACCAAAAGAGTTTTCAATAAAGCCTGATATCTGAAAATAAATACTTATGAAGGAAAAAGTATAAAACCCCCACAAAACACTTACAACCTTAGTATAAAACAAAGCACAGTGAAAAAGAACCATTACATTTCATAAGGTCTACCTTAATACCGTAAACTAATAAGCACATTCTTTACTAAAAACAATACACTAAAACAACATAAATTATAAAGCCTAGCATAATTAAGTCTAAACATACCCTTTCAAGCACCAAACCCTTTGTTAAAATGTTTTAAAACATATGGGCCCGATTCACAAAAGTAATCTGAGACAAAATCCTAACTTTACGACTTTTGGTATTCACAAAAGGCCTTGAGGTGTAGTAATGATTCAGAAAGGGGGGTGGTGATGAACAGAGTGTCTGAATTAAGCAGACCACTCTTACCCAGTCCAAAGATCAGGGCTTGATCCATCACTGTTTTTTAGCTCACTGCACCATCCCAGCTCAGAACCTGGCTACATGCAAATTAGTCTGTTCCTGTCCCAGTGCATGATGGGAACAGGGCAAACCAAACTACCAAGCCAATTCTTATACTGGGAAGGAAACAAGCTTCCGGGGACCGGTTTCTGGCATTTCAGCCGTCGTCGGCCCGGCTTGCTTGAATCCTGATGGTGCAATGAGCAAGGGACTCACATCTGAGTATACCCTTCCACGCTTATGGTGGACAAAATGATTCAGAAAAGGGGGTGGTGATGAACAGAGTGTCTGAATTAAGCAGACCACTCTTACCCAGTCCAAAGATCAGAGCTTGATCCATCACCGTTTTTTAGCTCACTGCACCATCCCAGCTCAGAACCTGGCTACATGCAAATTAGTCTGTTCCTGTCCCAGTGCATGATGGGAACAGGGCAAACCAAACTACCAAGCCAATTCTTATACTGGGAATGAAACAAGCTTCCGGGGACCGGTTTCTGGCATTTCAGCCGTCGTCGGCCCGGCTTGCTTGAATCCTGATGGTGCAATGAGCAAGGTACTCACATCTGAGTATACCCTTCCACGCTTATGGTGGACAAAAAGCTTGTCTCCTTTCTGGTGAAGAATTGGCTTGGTAGTTTGGTCTGCCCTGTTCCCATGATGCACTGGGCCAGGGACAGACTAATTTGCATATAGCCAGGTTCTGAGCTGGGATGGGGCAGTGAGCTAAATAACGGTGATGGATCAAGCCCTGATCTTTGGACTGGGTAAGAGTGGTCTGCTTAATTCAGACACGCTGTTCATCACCACCCCCTTTTCTGTATCATTTTTGGCCACTATAGGTGTGGCAGGGTATGCTCAGACATGAGTCCCTTGCTCACTGCTCCATCAGGATTCAAGCAAGCCGGGCCGACGACGGCTGAAATGCCAGAAACTGGTCCCCGGAAGCTTGTCTCCTTTATGGTGCAGAATTGGCTTGGTAGTTTGGTCTGCCCTGTTCCCATGATGCACTGGGCCAGGGACAGACTAATTTGCATATAGCCAGGTTCTGAGCTGGGATGGGGCAGTGAGCTAAATAACGGTGATGGATCAAACCCTGATCTTTGGACTGGGTAAGAGTGGTCTGCTTAATTCAGACACTCTGTTCATCACCACCCCCTTTTCTGAATCGTTTTTGGCCACTATAGGTGTGGCAGGGTATACTCAGACATGAGTCCCTTGCTCACTGCTCCATCAGGATTCAAGCAAGCCGGGCCGACGACGGCTGAAATGCCAGAAACCGGTCCCCGGAAGCTTGTCTCCTTTCTGGTGAAGAATTGGCTTGGTAGTTTGGTCTGCCCTGTTCCCATGATGCGCTGGGCCAGGGACAGACTAATTTGCATATAGCCAAGTTCTGAGCTGGGATGGGGCAGTGAGCTAAATAACGGTGATGGATCAAGCCCTGATCTTAGGACTGGGTAAGAGTGGTCTGCTTAATTCAGACACTCTGTTCATCACCACCCCCTTTTCTGAATCGTTTTTGGCCACTATAGGTGTGGCAGGGTATACTCAGACATGAGTCCCTTGCTCACTGCTCCATCAGGATTCAAGCAAGCCGGGCCGACGACGGCTGAAATGCCAGAAACTGGTCCCCGGAAGCTTGTCTCCTTTCTGGTGAAGAATTGGCTTGGTAGTTTGGTCTGCCCTGTTCCCATGATGCACTGGGCCAGGGACAGACTAATTTGCATATAGCCAGGTTCTGTGCTGGGATGGGGCAGTGAGCTAAATAACGGTGATGGATCAAGCCCTGATCTTTGGACTGGGTAAGAGTGGTTTGCTTAATTCAGACACTCTGTTCATCACCACCCCCTTTTCTGAATCGTTTTTGGCCACTATAGGTGTGGCAGTGTATACTCAGACATGAGTCCCTTGCTCACTGCTCCATCAGGATTCAAGCAAGCCGGACCAACGACGGCTGAAATGCCAGAAACCGGTCCCCGGAAGCTTGTCTCCTTTCTGGTGAAGAATTGGCTTGGTAGTTTGGTCTGCCCTGTTCCCATGACGCACTGGGCCAGGGACAGACTAATTTGCATATAGCCAGGTTCTGAGCTGGGATGGGGCAGTGAGCTAAATAACGATGATGGATCAAGCCCTGATCTTTGGACTGGGTAAGAGTGGTCTGCTTAATTCAGACACTCTGTTCATCACCACCCCCTTTTCTGAATCGTTTTTGGCCACTATAGGTGTGGCAGGGTATACTCAGACATGAGTCCCTTGCTCACTGCTCCATCAGGATTCAAACAAGCCGGGCCGACGACGGCTGAAATGCCAGAAACCGGTCCCCGGAAGCTTGTCTCCTTTCTGGTGAAGAATTGGCTTGGTAGTTTGGTCTGCCCTGTTCCCATGATGCACTGGGCCAGGGACAGACTAATTTGCATATAGTCAGGTTCTGAGCTGGGATGGGGCAGTGAGCTAAATAACGGTGATGGATCAAGCCCTGATGTTTGGACTGGGTAAGAGTGGTCTGCTTAATTCAGACACTCTGTTCATCACCACCCCCTTTTCTGAATCGTTTTTGGCCACTATAGGTGTGGCAGGGTATACTCAGACATGAGTCCCTTGCTCACTGCTCCATCAGGATTCAAGCAAGCCGGGCCGACGACGGCTGAAATGCCAGAAACCGGTCCCCGGAAGCTTGTCTCCTTTCTGGTGAAGAATTGGCTTGGCAGTTTGGTCTGCCCTGTTCCCATGATGCACTGGGCCAGGGACAGACTAATTTGCATATAGCCAGGTTCTGAGCTGGGATGGGGCAGTGAGCTAAATAACGGTGATGGATCAAGCCCTGATCTTTGGACTGGGTAAGAGTGGTCTGCTTAATTCAGACACTCTGTTCACCACCACCCCCTTTTCTGAATCGTTTTTGGCCACTATCGGTGTGGCAGGGTATACTCAGACATGAGTCCCTTGCTCACTGCTCCATCAGGATTCAAGCAAGCCGGGCCGACGACGGCTGAAATGCCAGAAACCGGTCTCCGGAAGCTTGTCTCCTTTCTGGTGAAAAATTAGCTTGGTAGTTTGGTCTGCCCTGTTCCCATGATGCACTGGGCCAGGGACAGACTAATTTGCATATAGCCAGGTTCTGAGCTGGGATGGGGCAGTGAGCTAAATAACGGTGATTGATCAAGCCCTGATCTTTGGACTGGGTAAGAGTGGTCTGCTTAATTCAGACACTCTGTTCATCACCACCCCCTTTCCTGAATCGTTGAGGTGTAGTAAAGCAAGGATTCTTAACTTTACTACTCCTAAACTGAGACAAAATCCTAACTTTACAACTTTTGGTATTCACAAGGGGCATTTAGGAGTGCTAAAGTTAGGATTCCTAACTTTACTACTCCTAAACTGAGACAAAATCTTAACTTTATGATTTTCGGTATTCACTAAAGGCATTTAGGAGTAGTAAAGTTAGAATTCCTAACTTTACCACTCCTAAATGCCCTAAATGCCCTTTATCAGAAATAAACTAAGAATGAGATTTAGTTGCCAAAGTCTAATTTGAAAAATCGAGTCATGTTCTTCCTCGCCCGATTATGGAAAAACGTATCCACTCAGAATTGGGCAGAATGGAATTCATTGAGGTAAATAAGCTCTGTTTTGCTCATATACAGGTCCTATATGTTGTCTTTTATATGTAAATGAAAAGGAAATGTTCATGATAATACAGAAACTCACAAAATATACTCATGCATATGCTAAGCGAGCTCATTGGATTGCGTTAACTTCTAAATCCATACATTTGTGAATTGGCAATTTAGTCTGCATTATCAGAACTAGATGTGAACATTCAAAAAGTAAGTTGGCTTGTACTAGAGCAAGCAATTGTAATTTAGGGTCCTACAACATGCTAAGGGCATTATTACGAGTTCGTCAGTTCATAGGACCACAGAACTGCTGCGACCACCGGGGATCCAGGATCTTGCACTTGGCGGTCAGGCTGAGTAATGTGCTGGTGGTGCCGCTGCCCATCGTCGAGCACATTACAACTTGCCTCACCGCCACGCTTTCCACGTTGGTGAGCACGCCATGAAAAGGGTGGTGGTGAGGCAACTAAGGGGGCTCTAACAGGGCCCCCTGCTGCTCCAGGGCCAGGGGATGCATGCAGGGGAACACATGCTGTGCCCCTCTGGAAATGCTACCCCAGTTCCTGCACGGTATGGAATGCTCAACATGCTGCATTCGGTACTGTGTAGGATTATACTGCGGTGGTGTCATGGCAGTGCATGTGTAAGGCTGTCCTATGAGCCTCAGACAAGCACCTCTGTGACACCGCCGCAGCACGCAACACTGCCCACCGACCAAAGAATACTTTTGCAATCTGACTAGCGGGCACACTGTGGGCTTGGCAGACCTCCTGCAGTGCTCTTCTGTGGTGTGCCACAAGAAGACCACCAAACTCATAATAAGGCCCTAAATGAACAAAATTTTGTGTGCTGAAAATTGTGAGCCTCTGCTCCCAATGCATGGGAGTGTTTACTATTTCGCACTTTGCTATTGAGCACAAAATAGATTTGAGTTTGGTTCAATGGGTTGAAACATTTTTATTTTTTTTAGGTGGGAGGCCATTAACATTTTTCAACATATTAAATTGTGAACTCAACTACCACATCACTGAAACTCTTGGTATGTTTTAGCTTATCTGGGTTTTCTTTTTTGGGCATTTAGCTTGTCTTTTGCCTCCAATTTTCTTTAAGTGCCTGAACCCAAGCATTTTAAATTGGTTGAGGTTTTTACCAATCCCATTGGATGTTGTACACTCTCTTTTCTTCTCAAATTTATAAAAATGAGTTGAAAGAGGAGGCTGCTTGGCTGGTCACCTATCGGCTGACTTCCAATACTTTCCTGAAACTATGTGGCTAATGCAAAAAAGAGACAAAAGATAAGCACTTTATGTTTGATGCTTGCCACAGACCTTTCAGCCACACTAGAAGTTTCCCTAGTGGGCTCTATAATAGGAGGTGCCAACTTTATCGCTATTACAAATAGTGTGGTAATCCTGCAAGATCAGACAGTTTTCCCCAAGGCCAGCCTCAGCAATGGTAGCGACCAGTGCAACAGTCTTTGCTTGTGCCCTAATAACCTCCTTCTCCACAAATTCCCTATCTACCAACCTCCAGCAGTGCTCCTAAATTCTCCATAGCCACTTTCCCTCATATTCATTTATTTTATTTTATAGGACTACTCAACCAGTGTAGGGTGTCAAAGCTTTTTACATCACATACACATTATACAGAGACAATGGATCATACATGTGTAAATCAGTGCATAGGAAATGTTACATAAGACAAAGAAGACTACCAGGTGCAGTCATCACATGTCATCCATACTAGTAGGCAGTATAGATTAGGAGTGCTTGATCTGGTGGGGAAAAACTGAGAATTTAAAATGCAACTCTGTGGTTGGGGGTAGGCTTTACTAAGAAGAATGATTATTACCCAAATTAACCATTTTTAGCAACATTTGGAGAATTACATTTACAGGAAAAATTATAATGCTCTAACCTTCACCAAGGGCCACTTGAATTATATGATTGTGCGACTGCTGGGTTTTTCGCGTTATTATAGATTTACTGCCTTTGCCACATAATTCATCACTTGCTGCATAATAAGCAAATTTTAACAAAAAAATGTTTTCTAGCTTAAACGAGTTAAAAGTTACAAAGAAACATCAACACGTGCTGCTGCACAGTTGAAGGCTCTTGGCAAATGTTGAGTGGTCACCTTTCTGTTGCTTTTTGCTATTTTGCGGAGTTAAACTGGTACTATTGAGGTGCAACCAATGCCAAGACAGTGTTTACAAGTGTAAAAAAATAAATAAATAAATAAGTTATACTATCACAATGTATGCCACATGATTTGCCTTTGCTTGCAACACAATTTATTTAACCCTGGGGCATAATTTGGCCCGCCTCTACCACATAATTCCAGTGGCCCTGCCTAGACCTTGCAGTTTGCATTCAGCCCTTTGATGACAGTTAATAGCTAACTGTGCTGTTACGATTGTACCTTATAAATTGCAAGTAACAAAAGCATTTCTCTGACAAATGCAGTAACCAACTGAACTGTCTACATGATATGTAGTAACCAGCTGTACTATCTACAAGATATGCAGTAACCAGCTGAACTATCTACATTATATGTAGTAACCAGCTGAACTAGCTACAAGATATGCAGTAACCAGCTGAACTATCTACATGATATGCAGTCACCAGATAAACTATCTAAATGATATGCAGTAACCAGCTGAACTATCTACATGATATGCACTTTTGTGATCTGCATGCCTTTGCATCAGCTATATTAACCCTCTGCACTAATGTTTTATAGTAAAAACGTCCACTAGACAAAACTCCCCTCTCCAGCAGGTCCATTAACCACCAGAGTTATCTTGACATTTTTAAATGTTGCCCGAAGATTGCTGAAGGCAAGAAACTCAGTCCAAAGTATATTTGGAAAATCTGCGCCCACCACCTCTGAGGTCTGCGCCTAGCGTCATGGCACCAATAGCACCGCCCTAAAGCCGGCCCTGGTTTTCCCTGGTTTGCTGCTGCTGGAAGCAGTCAAAATAGCCATATGAAATGTGGTCATACTGTGGAGTCTGATTTGGAAAACAAGGGGCCATATTATCAAGCAAGTTCTGGTGTTAACCTGGGCTTCTATGGGAATTCACATGGGCATATTATCAAGCCCATTATCGCCGCTTTAGCGGCAGTTTCCTGCCAATAAAAGCGGCGATAATGTATCGCCCTTGATTGATAATATGGCCCACGATTTCCATGCCTTTCATCAATTTCTTAGTGAACCCTCAGCACCTAAATGGTAATGGCACATTTATTTGACACCCGAGATTCTCTACCGTTTAGTAATTATGGGTCATATTATCAAGACAGGCGATAAAATTATCGCCGTTTTAACGGCAGAAAACTGCAGCTAAAACGGCGATAATGGGCTTGATAATATGCTCTATGGAATTCCAAATAAAGCCCATGTTAGATGTACTTCACATTTAACATGGGCTTCAATTGGAATTCCATGGACCATTTTATCAAGCCCATTATCGCCATTTTAGCGGCAGTTTTCGGCCGCTAAAACGGCGATAATTTTATCGCCTGTCTTGATAACATGCCCCTATATGTCTAAGTGCTGCCATTACTGTTTTCATCAATCGGCCACTCATAATGAGGGAATACATGTGCAGAAATCTCACATGAGACCATTCCCTCCCTCTCTTTGGTCAGCCCAAAGAAGGTGGTCCCAAACATAGTGAACGGCAGGTAAATACAAGCATTCACCTGCTCAGTAATTCACACGCGAAAAGTCAATTTCATGCCAAAATAAATGAAGAAAATGTAAATGACAACTGAAAGATGTGCAGCCTCTGTGTTATTCCATCTCTGTTGCAAAAAAAAAAAGTCCCTTCCTTTGTGCTCAGTGGAATCTAAGCATACTCAACTCTTGGGAACCAGTACGTGCCACTCGATGGCAACTTTTTTACACGTCACTCACACTGCATGCTTATGTGAGATAGTGTCAGGAGAACAGGTAAATCCACTGAAAGAATTACTAGGTTGGCAATGTTTTCCGAACGAATGTTTCTCATGCTCCTTCAGCACTTGCCTGGAGCCTATTGGCAACAGCCCTTGAAGCTCGGTGGTGGACTCCCACACTCGCCGGCTGCCGTCTACAAATTAGTGTCATGTCATTTCCTCGTTGCTTTCACGCGGTCCATGTTTTCCTTGACATTATTTAATGTCACTGTGCCCACACAAGGCATTAAATCAGGTGTGTGCACAGACGTGGTGGCAGAGCATGCATTTTGTCAAGATAAGTACTTCAAATGTGCAAGCACTGCCCTGTACTGAGGACCTGCACTTCTCCAGTTTGAAAGGGAGAGCATATGCACTCCTCAGAACTGCTGCAATATATTTAACGGGAGAGTGCCAGCACTTCTCAGGAGCAAACAGGTACTCTTAAGAGTGAGTACCTGCCGTGCACTTCTCTATTGACATTTAAAGCACAGGTCAAGAGAAAGAAGCCTTTGTACTAAGCAAGTGAGATAGTCCGTGTGGTATTTAGCTTTGCAATATACGGATCACCGACTGCCTAAACCTTTACACTGATTTGCTTTTGAATTGTCACTTTTATCCTAAATCAGACTTTGACATTTTTCTGCCTTTCCAAGTTCCTGCACGGTCGCATATTTTCTTCTTTTCAATGTAACAGTTCGGTCAAAAAGGCGCTGTCAGTTCGTGATCTGCACCACAGAGCATGATAAATCAGTCAGATGGGAATGCAGATAAATAAACAACCCGGAAGCTATCACATTTCTTTAATTTTATTCATAAACCGTTGTAATTTCGAATCTTTGAATGACAGGGAATTATAAGAGGAAGGCGGTTGTATGCAGGGGCGTAGGAGACACAAAATTTCTGAGGGGTGGTGGGACAGGGACAGACATGAGGACTCTCAATTGAGCCAATGCAAAGTACCTGCGGCCTGCGAGAGCAGGCTCCGATAAACGAATATAATTGCATAGTTCTGAAGTGCAAAAGTGAGCTAATGATAAAGGGGGGAACGAGTCACAGATTGTGAGTATGCTTTATTGTTTTTAACGTTCTGCAAACTACATAGAACATTGGTGAAAAAATGTGAACAAACAAGAAATGTAGGGGGAAAAAAAAGAATAAACTAAATGTTCTTAGTGCCATTCCTAAATCTGAAAATGCAGATTTGCTAATCAGAAACGATTCTTTCTTGCTGCAGTCTCCTTCTGCCTTTATTCTCTTAACTGAAAATAATGCAAGTGCTTAGAAACAGTGCTATTAAAGAACCATTTAGCCGGCCTCCAGTTGGCAATTCCCCTGGGTTAGCAGACAGCCCCACTCAGCCACTAAATGTGGTCCTGTGTGTAAGTTTTAGCCAACGAACAAGAAGGTTTCTCATCTAATCTCACCCTTTCCATTTTTGTAAAACATTGAATTATTCTTTTTTTTGTTTACAGTTTTATATAGTGTGAGCTTGACCCAAAGATATTGGAGCACTTTACATGAGCACCAGTTACATTAAAAAAGAACGAGATCATTTGTTGTAGGTACATGGAGATTAAGTGATTCACCCATAATCACTGGATGTTGAGTCAACATCATGTAATATTCACAAACCTTGTCAGGGTGAACCCTCAAAGTCACTAATTTTGCCTAAGCTCCACCCCCTGGAAGCCATGACACAAAGCAGACAGGCTTCACTCACATAGGGCAATGTATAAAAATATTTATGCAGAACCAAAACAATAATAAAACTGAAATGTTAAACAATAAAAATCCCAAACTAAATTAGAAAACTAAAATAGAAACTATTAAACAAAATGATTAAAATCCATTAAGGGGAAACAGAGATGTGAATTTTTTCAAGCTTTATGTAGAAATTGCTCCAAAAAGCTCAAAGCACCAATGATCGTCAATGCTTACGAATGACCTAGACCTAAGTGAAATTTGAAGCCGACTACGATGGAGCAAAGGATGGATATACCAAACAGTTTTGTCCTGTACCTTCTGACTTTAGCCCTTTCATTTCCATACACTTATAAAGACGCCGAAGACCTCAAGGGAAGGTTCTATTCCAGGTCCAGTTGCCACTGGCCAGCTGGGCAATTGCTGGAAAGACCTCTTGTATTTGTTGTGTACCTGTCACTGGAACAGGTCATCAGCCTTATGACCCAATGAGTCCAATTCTTTGTCCAGTGTGCAAAAGGCAGCTTGTCCAGTTCCAGTCCTTCAGAATTCCCCTCTGGTCACAGATAGCAGCTACAGCCCTCTCCTATGCTTCCTCAGGTCTGAGAGTGTTCTGAAATGGGTGACTGGAGGTGCCACATTATGCCTACCACAAGCTAGTGGGCGGAAAAGACTCCTGTGCACACCCTAAAAATTGAGGTAAAAGTTGCTGCGGCTGACCCTGCCCACTTTGGATATTTTCAAGATGGCGAAAGACTTCGGCCACACTAAACGTGGGCTCTGACAGCTGGCTGTGTGTGTTTGGAGTGTACTATGGTAATCCTTGGCGTCCTCTCACATCTTACACTAAAATCCAGTTTGAAGCACCAGTCTATCCCCACTAAACCCAGAGACAGAAGTGTGATAGGATGAAAGCAGAGTTTGCTAAAAACCAGACAATGATTACACAAGAATTAGGTTGGCATCCTGCTTCACCCTTTGAAGTGCACCCCAGTATAATATGTAAAACTCAGAGACAGAAGTCTCATTGCAACCAGACACAAGAATTGTCTGGTCATCCCCATCGAGTTTTCACCCTTTGAAGTGCGTCACACGTTTTATATATACATCCAAGAAGACCTGTCAAGTGGGATATGACATGCAAACAGGATTTGGCACTATAGCATTAAAACAAGATGCTCATGGCCCTCATCCTGCATAATCTATGATTTTTAGAGGAGTCATCTCTGTCATTCAGACCCACCATGTCAAGTACAATGACCTACTGTGTAGCTTCTGGGAGTACGTTCACACATCATTCACACCTATTCAGATACTGACTTGGAGAAGTTGGAGAGCAAATGCAAACTAACATCCAGGACCTTTAGGCAGAGAAAGGATAACTTTCCTACAGTTACCTTTCCGTAGGATTTGTTAAAAATCTGATTTGAACATAAAATTGGATTTTTAATCATTCTTAAAATTATGATTTATGATTTTTCTAGCAGTCATGTGGAAAACTAATCACAGCCCAACTTTTGCAAGATGTAAAAGGGATGTTGAAGTTTGGCCTAAGGCAGAGGAAGAGGCATTGAGGTGAGAGAAGGCATGTAGGATGTGTATGCGCCCATTGTCAGATTTGTGGTGAGAAGTTTTGCAGAATTTTGTTGAATATAGGCCTATGCAAGGACCACTACAGGAGGGCACAGAAGTAGATTGGTTGCGTAACACAGCCTGATGCTCACCACTGTAATATAACATTTGTTTGCATTGACAAAGTGGTGCCAAAAGTTTCAGCAACAGACTTAAAGGGCTGATGGTTTTCTATCAGTCACGCAGCAAAACTACACCATAATCACTAGATCCAGTGAAAAAATATTCATTGACTGACTCGTTTTGTTAAGTTATTGTTTGTGTTTATATGTTATACTGTAGCCTTCTGAAGACATGCACCCTAAACATACAAAAATACATGCATGCATATATGTAACTGCATTGTTGTTCACAGAGGTATGTAAAGCGAAATGTCAAAAACAATAATAAAAAGAGGTATAAAAACAACAATATATTGGTTCCTTGAAGATTCCTGCTTCAAAACGACTTTCACAATACAACATGTCAGTTCTTCGAAAATGCATTCTTCGCTGAAAGACACATGTAAACATAGATCTACATGATAGGAGATTTCATGTAAATTGTGACAAGCAGGTGTTCAGTGCTCAATTTCATTCCACCTTTGCCCGTCATTCAAATGCAGAAAGAAAGAGAAACCTCACACCTTACCCATTCTCTGGCTAAACCTTTGCAGGTTTTTCACCTATGGTATAGTGCCACTGAAAAGTTGCAGGCTTTCGGGAGGATGGCTCTGTCATCCTTCTCTTTGTCAGCGTGAAGCTCGACTTCAAGGCTGCATTTGGGTATGGCAGAGGAGGCCCTGGGGGATTACTTTTTGTGACCCCCTTGTCCTTGCCACTTTGTCCACTGTGTCACCCCCACTCCAAAATCTGGAGAGGAAAAATCCTCCGCATCCCCCTCACTTCCTATGCCCATGCATGCATTCTTAGGAAAAGAAAGAATACTTGTAAAATGCTTGAAGGACAAAGTGAGACAGAGACACAGTTGCCTTACAGTTATAGCATTATTGACTTTAATTATGGGTCGCTTAAAAATGTAAAAGTGCAAAGTGATAGTAAACTGTAAAGATTTTATAATACAAGTGTTGTGTCATGAGTTAATATATTCATGTAGGAAGGTTATCGTAAATATATCATTGTCACAAACACAGAAGTTACAAGTGGGATTTTGTAACCGGCACATGTGGGCATTTTAACTAAAAAGTTTGTTAATGTTGTTATTTATTTATTGTATTTCTGTAGCACAAAAACCTATGTGCTACCAGAACTTACCTACAATAGGAGCATCAAATAAAATACACAATTTAACAAACGTTATCAGTGAAAGACGAATTAACTTAAATGAAATACTGTTAAAATAATTATGCAATCATAGTAACATTTGGTAGCAGAAGAAACAAATCATTCAAATACATAAATAAATAATGAAAATGAATAGTAAAAAAGTGCCATTGGTCACCCCATGTTTATCTTTAATTGTTTGTCACAATGGAAGATTTACAAAGCAATATACTCTTATGTCCAATAGACCCTTCCAGTTTCGAGAATTTACAGAGTGTGAAAAGGGTTTGTATGGTTCTACAAAAATATGTTATATTCAGAGACAACAACCTAGATGCAATTTCGAAATATTTTTCATTGTGTACCAACTACAAAGACATTCATATGCTAACATATAATGATAGTTTATATTGTATGTTAAAAAGGGTATGAAAGGAACAAATGTATTTCTGAAATGTGTGGAAGATACTAAGTTTAGAAACAGTGGCTATTTGTACTCTTCCTTCCTTCGAATTACCTGTACTATCATGTGATTCAGAGGGCAGTTTGCAAAATGTCTTCTTTGTTGCACACAAGCTTACATTTGGATGCCAAAAATGAAGAAGAATCCAATTGTAATAAGAAGTGTTCTACCATTCTGTGTTTCCACACAACTTGCAGTAAAAATGGTACCCCACTCATGTGGCTTGGGCTAGCTCCCAAAATACAAAATGCAACCTGGAGACATCACATTTCACCAAGCAAAATCAAAGCTTTTTTTACAATGTCGATAACATCAGAATTTGGGCCCTAACTGAGCCGCCACAAAGGGAAACCTACCAAACTCAGACATTTTTGAAAACTAGAAACCCAGGGTAGTCTAAAGGGGTGTGATTTGTGTCGATCACACAATGCTTTTATTTTTTTTTATTATTTTTTTTTTACACAGAAGTACTTGCACGCTTTGGCTAAAAAAAAAATATTTCCTCACATTTCTGAGGGACAAAATTCCTGAAGCTGTGGGCATCCACAAAATTCCAACCACCCAGCATTTCCACAATCCTCCCAATAAAAAAAACACTGTGTGTGACTGGGCCTAGTGCCAGTGACACAAAACACCTCAAAATGAGACATGAAAGCATCCCATTTCACCATTATAAAGTAACCCTTTTTTTGCAATGTGGGTAGCTTCAGAAATTGAGCCCTTCCTTGGCCGCCACCTAGGCAAACCTACCAAAACTGGACATTTATGAAAACTAGACATCCAGGTGAGACCAGGGTGGTGCAACTTGTGTTGATCTCACAATTGTTTTTACCCAGAAACCTTGAAAACCTCCAACTTTGGCAACAAACACATATTTTCCTCATTCTTCTGAGAGAGTATGTTCTGGAATCTACAAAGATCCACAGATTTCCTACCATTCAGTGTTCCCACACTCATCTCAATAACAATGCTACCCCTCTTGTGAGGGTGTTTTAGATAGTGCCCCTGACAGGAAAGAAAAGACACAAAATGAGACTAGGACAGAACAAATGTTTCCGCTCTGTAGCTGCAAATTTTAGGCCTGGCCTCAGCTGCCACCCAGGGAAAATGACCAAACTGAGATATTTCTATAAAGTAGACACCCAGAGAAGTTCAGGATGGTGTGCCATGCATGGATCCTATAAGGTACATTACCCACAATGTCCTTTAAATCTCAAACTTTGGCAAAAACACCATATTTCCTACCACCGGACATTCCCACTCTTGTCCTGATACAAAAAGTAGCCCGTTTGTTTGGATGGGCTTAACATCCACACCAGCAAAGGCCTCGAAATGCACCATGGACAAAAGCAAATTAGACCACTTAAAACAGAACCGTTTTTTGCAATGTGGGTAGCTGTGAATTTTGGACTTGAGTTTTGTTGTCACTCAGAAAAGCCTACCAAATCCAATTATGCATCTTTTTAAAGTATGGCCCAATGCCAGGGTGGAACACTTCCACCACTTTTTTTTACTCCATTGTAAAATCCATGCATTCTAGTCAGCATTCTGCCTCCTCTGAGTTCATAAATCATTAGTGAACGCTTAATAAAGGTACATTTCCAATCTGCCCCGTTTGGGACCAGAAGACTCTTGCCTCTATTGTCCCTGCTGGGGAGGGGCATGGTGAGTGCCAAAGCTGAGTGCCCCTTTATTTTTCAACTACTTTAAAATCCCTTGCATCCAGTCAGCTTTCTGCCTCACAAGAGGGAAATATTGGGCAAACTCCTATTTGTTCCTGGTGGGAGGCAGAACGTGTGTAATCCCCTCTTTTGGGGCAGGGGCATGGCCCTATGCCAGGATGGGCCTTTCCCACATATTCCAAACAATTTGGTCCAAACTTCCCTGGTGTCCTGTGGGCATTCTACCATCTGGGACCAAAAGGGGGCAACCCTTCCAATATGTCTCCCACGGGGGACAGAAGCCTTTATTGCCCCTGTGAGGTGGGGCAATGGCCAATGCCAAAGTGGGCCACGCCTACCCCCTTTTGTTTTTTACAAAAACTATTTCCCTGATATCTAGTGGGCTTCCTACCGCAGAGGACAGATGAGAGCGATCACTTAATCTTCCTTCTATGCGCCAGAGAGAGTGTATGCGCCTTCTGGGGTAAGGACATTACGCAATGCCAGGTTGGACTGCTCCCACTACTTTTCTTTATCCCCTTCGCTACTAAGCCTTCCCCCCCCCACCCCCCCCCCCTGTGGTAAGCCTTTTTTCGGCTATTTGGGGTAGTGAAACGCTTAGGCTCCTGTAACGTTTTGACCACATAAGGTATCCACGCCAAATTTACGTCCTTTTTTCCCAACATCATGGGGATTCTAAAGGCACCCAGGGTTTGTGGATTCCCCTGGAGAGGACCCAGAAATTAGCCAACATTTTGACAAATGGGAAAAAAGGCTACAGATGAAAGCGTCTGTTTTTTTCCCTGCAAATTGTATAAAACAAGGGGATGTGGTGCTGAAATCACCATCTTTCTGGCTTTCAGGGACAAGCAGACTTTTGTCAGAAAACCCATATTTTGTACACAATTTTGGCATTTTTCTGGGATATAGCCTATTTTTGCTATTTTTTGTGCTTTCAACCTCTTTTCAGTTAATGGTAGAAATGGGTATGAAAGCAATAATGGATCCTAGAAAGCTATACATTTTAGAAAATTAGACAAAATTCTGAATTCAGCAATGGGTCATTTGTGTAGATCCTTAAAGGTTTCTTTATGGAAACTAACCGTTTAGTATAGGAAGAATTGAAAAATAGTTGAAAAACACAGCCATTTCTGTCAACATTTTCACCTGTAACTACTTCTAAGTATGACAGCTGTTTGACAGCAATATAACGTTACATCCACTGGACCTTTCTGGTTGTGGGGATATATAGGACTTGTAGGTTCACCAAGAACCAGATGAACCCAGAGCCAATAACTGAACAGCATCTTCCAATGGTTTGTTATTATGTCCCGGGTATATAGCAATTAATTTGGGTAAATATATACATGGAAATATTGGTATGAAAGACACCTATGTATTTCTGAAATTGGAACAAAATATATAGTTTATAAACAGTATATATTTGCACATTTCCAAAATTGTGAGTACCCATACTAGCACGAGAATTCTCCTGATAAAAAGGGTACCTCATATGTGTGGGTATGCCTAGGGCCCGCGACAGGAGACAACCCAAAACACAACTTGGACACACCACATTTTTATAGTGAAAAAGGACCCTTTTTTTGCAAGGTGCCTACTGTAGATTTTGAACCCTAACTCTGCCTGCACCTATGGAAACCTAGCAAACCTATACATTTTTTTAAACTAAACACCACGGGAAATCAAGTATGGGGTGAATTGACTGGCTCTCACCAGATTCTGTTACCCAGAATCCCTTGCAAACCTTAAAATGTGTTTTTTTTAAAAACGCATTTTCCTCACATTTCTGTGGTGGAAAGTTTTGGAATCTGCGTAGATCCACAAAATTCTACCCGCCCTGTGTTCCCCAAAGTCTTTCAAGAACAATGGTACCTCACTTGTGTGGGTATGCCTAGTGCTGGTGACAGGAAACGGCCCAAAACGCAACGTGGACACACCCCATTTTCACAGTGAAAACTGACCCTTTTTTTGCAAAGTCCCTGGCTGTAGATTTTGAACTCTAGCTTTGCCGGCACTTAGAGAAACCTAGCAAACATATACATTTTTTAAAACTAGACACCCAGAGGAATGCAGGCTGGTGTAACTTGACTGGCTCTCACCATGTTCTGTTACCCAGAATCCCTTGCAAACCTCACCATTTGTCCAAAAAAACACATTTTCCTCACATTTCTGTGGTGTAAAGTTCTGGAATCTGTGTGGATCACGAAATTCCACCCACCCCGCATTCCCCAAATTCTTCAGAGAACAATGGTATCTCACTTGTGTGGGTAGGCCTATTGCCCGCGAAAGGAAACGGCCCAAAACACAAAGTGGACACAACACATTTTCATGGTGAAAACTGACCCTTTTTTTTGCAAAGTGCCTAGTTGTAGATTTTGAACCCTAGCTCAGCCAGCACCAAGGGAAACCTAGCAAACCTGAAAAATAGATACCCAGGGGAATCTAGGATGGGGTGACTTGTCTGGCTCTTGCCAGGGCTATTACCCACAATCCCTTGCAAACCTCAAAACCTTTCATCACATTTCTGTGGTGGAAAGTTCTGGAATCTGTGTGGATCCACAAAATTCCGCTCAGCCCACATTCCCCAAAGTTTTCTGAGAAAATTGGTACTTGACTTGTGTGGGTGAGTCAAGTACCCACGAGAGGCAAGGGCCCAAAACTTATTGAGACAACTTCAAAATTACCTAGCACAAAACAACCTGTTTTTTTCAAGTGGGGGGGTCCCATGAATGTTTCGCCCAGTGCTCGGCGGCCATCTAGGGAAACCTACCAAACCCACACATTTCAGAAAACTAGACACCCAGGGGAGTCCAGCAAGGTATGGCTTGCGTGGGTCCCCCAACATTTTTCTAACCAGAATCCCCTGCAAACCTCAAATTTAGCTTAAAAAATCAATTTTTTCTCAAATTTCTGAGTGGGAGAGTTGTAGTATCACTGAGCTGACACAAATTTCATACTATCCACCTAGGGAAACCTAGCAATCCTATAAAGTTTTGAAAACTAGATACCCCGGTAAATCCAGGATAGGGTGACTTGGCTGGCTCTCACCAGGTTCTGGTACCCAAAATCCCTTGCAAACCTCAAAACTTGTAAAACAAAACCATATTTTCCTCACATTTCTGTGGTGGAAAGTTCTGGAATCTACGTGGAGCCACAAATTTCTTACTACACAGCATTACCCCAGATCTCCTGATAAAAGTGGGACCTCACTCGTGTGGGTGGGTCAAGTACCTGCGACAGGCAAGGGCCCAAAACCTATTGAGGCGACATCAAAATGATCTATTACTAAACAACCTGGTTTTGCAAGGGGGGGTGCCATGAGGTTTTGGCCCCAGGCTCGACGGACACATAGGGAAACCTACCAAACCAACACATTTCTGAAAACGAAACACCCAGGGGAGTCAAGCAAGGTATGCCTTGCGTGGGTCCCCCAACATTACCCTATCCATATCCCTTGCAAACCTCAAATGTTGTTGAAAAATCTATTTTTTCTAACAAGTCTGTGTGGGAAAGTTGTAGGATTACTGAGCTGACACAAATTTCATACCATCCAGCGTTCCCCCAGGTCTCCCAATAAAAATGGTACCTCACTTGTGTGGGTCGGCAAAGTGGCTGCAACAGGAAATAGCCCAAATTGTACTGTTTTGAGTTGGGGGCACCTTTGGTTTTGGCCCCGGGCTCACCACAATCCAGGGAAATCTACCAAAACCCACACATTTCTGAAATTTAGACACCCTGGGGAGTCTAATGAGGTATGGCTTGCATGGATACCCAATGTTTCCCTACCCAGAATCCCCTGAAAACCTCAAATTTAGCTGAAAAAAACACATTTACCAAATATTTATGTGTGTAATCACCATGACGGCACAAATGTCTTACCCCAGCACGTTCTCGTTAGTGTCCCGAGTTAAATGATACCTCACTTGTGTGAGTGTCAAATGCAGAATTGGCTAACAACATATATTTTTTAAATGTATCGCTTAGAATTCTCGGTGCTATACCATTATTCCCTAAGTTTTGGGCTCTTCCCAGTCACAGGACGTTGCCCAACCCACGCAAGTGAGGTATCATTTTACTTGGGAGACGGGAGGCTGGGAGGAATGCTGTGGGGTAGGACATTTGTGACGGCACGGTGATTCCACCCCAAAATATTTGGAAAATTTGTTTTTTTCAGCGAAATTTTGCAGGGATTTCTGGGTAGGAAAACGCTGGGGGGTCCATGCAACCCTTACCTCGCTGGACTCCCCTGGGTATCTAGGGGCATATTATCAAGGGGGTTTATCTCCGCTTTCTTGGTTTTAAAAGCCAAGAAAGCGGAGATAAAATTATCTCCCTATTACCTAGCTGTCGCTAACACCAGTTAGCGACAGCTAGTAGGAGATAGCGACCATCTTGGGCCCCGCTTTGCATGTCAGAGATATTTATCACTAATGACATGCAAAGTGGGCGTGCCAAGATGTTAACCTTGCTATCTCCTATTACCAACTTTTGGAGATATTCGCGCTAAGCGCGAATATCTCCAAAAGCTAACACCTGCCCCTGAGCAGTTCTTAGCCATGTTATCCAATGGTAGGTGATTAACATGGCTAAGAGCATTAGCTCGGTAATGCATGAATAACGCTGACTTTTCAGCGATATTCATGCATTTCGGACAATTTTTATCGCTTAGGAGATATACCTTGATAATAGCAAGGTTCCTAAGCGATACAAATCGCCGCAGCTCGGCGATAAAAATATCGCCGCTAAACCAACATAGCGATAATTATCGCTAGTTGTTGGTAATATGCCCCTAAATTCTTGACTTATCCGTACACAATGGGAGGTGGATTGTAAAGTTACATCCACTTCTCCTTATTATGAACATTTTCTTCAGCGCTGTTCTAACATCGTTGGTTTTTATGTGATATTGATGTCAATCGCCGTATATCGCCGGATTTCACATCGCCTTTTAGCAAATCCTTGCAAATACACCGCTAACATGGCGATGTGATCCGGCAATATACGGCGGTATTGAGAAATGCACTAGATACGTTTAGCGATGCTTATCGCTCGCTTTTGATAATATGCCCCCTAGTTTTCAGAAATGTGTAGATTTGGTAGTTTACCAAGATGGCCATCGAGCCTGAGGCCAAAAAATCAGGTAACCCCCCCTTGCAAAACCAGGTTGTTTTGTGATAGGTCATTTTGATGTCTCCTCAATATGTTTTGGGCCCTTGCCTGTCGCAGGTACTTGAACCACCCACGCGAGTAAGGTACTATTTTCATCGGAAGACCTGGGGGAGTGCTGGGTGGTAGGACATTTGTGGATCCACTTAGATTCCGGAATTTTCCCACACAAACATTTGAGAAAAAAGTGATTTTTTCATCAAAATGTGAGGTTTGCAGGGGATTCTGGGTAGAGAAACATTGGGGGATCCGCGCAAGCCATACCTTCCTGGACTTCCCCGGGTCACTAGTTTTCAGAAATGGGTGGGTTTGGTAGCTTTCCCTAGATGGCCGCCAAGCCCGGGACCGAAAGCTCATGTGACTCCCCCCTTGCAAACCCAGGTCATTTCTGGATGCATAGGGGGCATCTGAGTTTTTGGTCCCAAGTCGGCAGCCATCTAGAGAAATCTTGGTGGGTCAAGTACCCACGACAGGCAAGGGCCCAAAACCTATTGAGGCAACTTCAAAATTCTTATCACAAAACAACCTGGTTCTGCAAGGGGGGTCCCATGAGTTTTTTGCACCAGGCTCGGCGGCCACCTAGGAAAACCTACCAAATCCACACATTTCCGAAACTGACGCAAGCCATACCTTGCTAGACTCCCCTGGGTGTCTAGTTTTCAGAAATGTGTGGGTTTGGTAGGTTTTCCTAAGTGGCCGCCAAGCTCAGTGCCAAAAACTCATGGGACCCCCCCCCCCTTGCAAAACCAGGTTGTTTTTGATAGGTAATTTTGAAGTCGCCTCAATAGGTTTTGGGCCTTTGCCTGTCGCGGGTACTTGACCCACCCACACAAGTGAGGTACCGTTTTTCTCTGAAGACTTTGGGTAATGCGGGCATGGAGGAGTTTTGTAGATCCACACAGATTCCAGAACTTTCCATCACTGAAATGTGAGGAAAAGTGTTTTGTTTGGACACATTTTGAGGTTTGCAAGGGATTCTGGGAAACATAACCTGGTGAGAGCCGAACAAGTCACCCCATCCTGGATTTCCCTGGGTGTCTAGTTTTCAAAAATGTATCGGTTTGCTAGGTTTCCTGTTGGACTTGGCCCTTTTTGCAGGGTCATCCATGAACTTTTTGCCATCCTCCTGTATTTTGTCTGACCTGTTTGTGTTGGTTTTATGACTCTGGGCACTTTTTCACTGCTGATCAGCGCTAAAGTGCATATGCTCTCACTATTATAAATTGATGTATGGATTAGTGATTCCATGATTGGCTGATTTGTTTTACTGGTCAGACCCTAGTACTGTGCACTGAGTGTGCCCAGGGCTTGTAAGCCAAATGCTGCTAGTGGGCTTGCAGCACTGGTTGTGCCACCAACAGAAGCATCCTGTAAATGTGTGTCTCAGGTCTGCCATTGAAGAGCCTGTGTGCAGTCTGGTGCTGCCAAGCTGACTGGGCAAGTGCACCCACTTGCCAGTCCCCAAACCGTCCCTTTTCTTCATATCAGACACCCCTATGATAGGCCCAAGGGCAGGGTGCATTGTAAGTATAAGGTAGGAGAAGCCCTGATGTGTGTGGCATGTCCTAATAGTGAATTACAGCCATCTTCGTTTTTCACTATTGCAAGGATACCTATTTCTCATAGGTCAGACTGGGCAGTTACATTATTACATTTTATAATTCTAACTGACTCAGGGAACTAGGTAGAAATTCGAGTTTAGTATGCCTGAACTCAGAATGATAAAATACATATTTTAGTGGAGTTGGTTTTAACATTCTGTGTTTGAAAATACCACTTTTAGAAAGTAGGCATTTTCTTGTCTAACTATCCCAGCCTGCCTCTGCTAGGCTGTGTATTCCTTGTCTGGAGTTTTAGTGACAGGGGCTGGGGGATTCCAGGAGACAGGGTGAGTCAGCCCAGTGGTGAATAGAGAGATCTGCATCTAGATGAGGGGGAGGAATTGTACCTGGGACCTGAATATGGCTGTGCCTTCCCTCCTGTGGTGTGTCTGATGTCTCTGCCCTGCACTGTGAAAGGAAAGAAGTAGTCATGTCATCAGAGTGCTCAAGGACTGATCAGAACTGGTTTGGACTGGGCAAAGGCCTCTCTGCCTTCAGAGAACAAAGAGAAACTGTGTATAAAAGAGGGGACCCAAACCCCAGAGAATTAGATCACTTTGGGAAACAAGAAGAAACCTTTGCTGAGGAGTGGAAGTTGAAGAAACTGAGGGGAGACTATCCCTAAGCTGAAGTGCTACTTGGGGGATTGGCCTGGAGTGGTTGCCTGACTGCCAAAGAAAGGAGAAAGGAACTTTGTGTGCTTTATTCAACTTGTGAAGGATCTCCAAGGGCTTGAGAGAAAAGTTTTCCTCCTGCTGAAGTCTCAGGGACAACAGACTTTAAACAACAGCTCCCCAATGGTTCTTTGGAAGTGCCTGCAGCTGTTTTGCCCCTTCTGAGGGACTGCATGTCGCAAGGAGCTGGAAGAGCAACTCACAAAAAAGAAGCAGCCGCTGCCGTCGCATCATGGAGATGTCACCGCTGCAGCTATTGCATTGCACTGCATCACAATGAACATCTCGTAACATCGAAGAAGCGTGTCGCTGTCGCAGCCGCTGCCGTCGCATCACTGAGCAAGGATGTCGCAGCTGTAGCTGTCGCATTGCACCGCATCACAAGAATTACCTCGCAACCACAGAGAAGCGTGCCGCCGCCGCAACCGCTGTCGTCGCATCACTGAGCAAGGGTGGCGCTGCTGCAGTTGTTGCATCGAGCAGAAGCGTCTCGCATTGTCAGAGAAGAGTGTCACCGCCAAAGTTGCTGTCGTCGCATCACTGAACAAGGGTGTCACGGCTGCAGTGTACCCCTTACCCTGACTAGAGGCAAGGGTCCCTATTTGTCACAAGTACCTATCTGTGCCAACTAGAGACCCCCAAATCTAACATTTCCCTAGGAGCTGGCAGAGATAGGGTTTAAAATCTACAGATGGGCACTTTGCAAAAAAAGGGTCAATTTTCACGGTGAAAATGTGTTGTGTCCACGTTGCGTTTTGTGCTATTTCCTGTCGCGGGCACTAGGGCTACCCACACAAGTGAGGTACCATTTTCCTCGGGAGCCAACGGCGAATGCTGGGTGGGTGTTTTGTGAATCCACACAGATTCCGGAACTTTCCATCACAGAAATGTGATGAAAATGTATGTTTGCAAGGGATTCTGGGTGTCAGAACCTGGTGAGAGCCAGACAAGTAACTCCATCCTGGATTCCCCTGGGTGTTTTAGTTTCCAAAAATGTATAGGTTTGCTAGGTTGCCCTAGGTGTCAGCAGAGCTAGGGTTCAAAATCGACAGCTAGGCACTTTGCAAAAATGGAGTCTTTTTTACTATGAAAATGTGATGTGTCCACGTTGCATTTTGGGCCGTTTCCTGTCACGTGCACAAGGCCTACCCTCACAAGTGAGGTACCATTTTTCTCGGAAGACTGCTGTGGGTAATGCAGGGTGGGTGGAATTTTGTGGATCCACGCAGATCCCAGAACTTTCCATCACAGAATTGTGAGGAAAAAGTGTTTTTTTTTAACTAAGTTTGAGGTTTGCAAGGGATTCTGGGTAACAGAACCTGGTCAAAGGCACACAAGTCACCCCATCCTGGATTCCCCTTGGTGTGTAGTTTTAAAACATATACAGGTTTGCTAGGTTTCCCGATGTGCCGGCTGCACTAGGGCCCAAAATCAACAGGTAGGCACATTGCTAAAAACAAGTCTGTGCCCAGTGGGCTTTGTGCCGCCTTTGGGGTAATCGGGGGAAGGGTTGCCCCGATATGCCCCCAAGGGTGGCAGAAAGTCTGTGGCTATGTTTTTGGCAGTGGGGGCATTGGTATGCCCATTCTGGGCAGCCCCCACCCTACCCATAAAAAAGCCAGCGTAATCGCTGGCTCCTATTGAGCTTTCTGCCCCCCGGAGGCAGATCAGGGCCCACTGCCCGCATCTGCCCCCCGGGGGACAGAGAAAATGTGGCATTTTTTGGGGAGATGTGGGAATTGGCATGCCCATTCTGAGCTGACCTCACCCTGAGGCCTAGTGGGCTTTCTGCGCCCCCTGGGGCAGATAAGGGGCTAGTGCCCCAATATACCTGTAGGCAAGGGCCGAAAGACTGTGGTAATTGTTTTTGGGGTGGGGGCATTATCATCACCCATTCTGGGCAGCCTCCACCCCTACATTTAAAAAAAAACTGGTTTCAATTGGGTTTTCTGTCCCCCCGGGGGCAGATTGGGGGCTTCTGTCCCCTGGGGGGGTGAAAGACTGATATTTCTCTGGAGGGGGGTAGGGGCATTTTCATGCCCTTTTTGGGAAGCCCCCACCCCAACATCAATAAAAAAACAATCCCTGGTCTCTAGTGGGCGTTCTGCCCCCCTGGGGGCCAGATTGGGGGCTACTGCCCCTGCATGCCCCCTGGGGGGCAGAAACACTGACATTTCTCTGGTGAGGGGACATGCCCCTTTTGTGCAGCCCTCACCCCAACATCAATTAAAAAAATGGTTTTAGTGGACTTTCTACCCCGCGAAAGGGCAGAAAGACTGACATTTCTGGGGGGGGGGCATTTCCATGCCCTTTTTGGGAAGCCTCCACCCCAATGTCAATAAAAAAATCCCTGGTGACTAGTGGGCTTTCTGCCCCACTGGGGGGCAGATTGGCGGTTACAGCCCCCGTATGACCCCTGAGGGGGCAGAAAGGCTGACATTTCTCTGGGGGTGGGGGTGGGGGAATAAGCATGCCCTTTTTGGACAGCCCCCAACCCACCATCAATTAAAAAAACTCTGGTGTCTAGTGGACCTTCTGCCCCCCTGGGGGGGACGTATCATGGCTACTGCCCCCATCTGCCCCCCAGAGGAGGCAGAAAGACTGTTGTGCCCAAATGAGAATGGGGGAGCAAAGGCCCTTGCCCAAGGGGCCGCCCCCTTCTCCCTGGTGCTAGTGGGTGGATCCCTGCTTGGGGATCACCCCAGGAGGGTGATCCCCAAGCAGGAGCGAAGGATATCATTAGAAAGGGGAAATTCTCCCCTTTCCAACGATACCTCTCCCATCTTTTTCGGTGCTCGGGGGGCTGAGATAGCCCCACAGGCACTGAAACTGAGAAACTGAAACTAAGTTTCAGTTTCAATTTAATTGTAATGACGATAGCGTGCCATGCGTGCAATTGTCATAAAACCTGTGGACAAGGGAGGGGCCATCATTGTCCAGGATTCTACAAAATACAAGGATGAGATCTTCAACCAACTCCAGGATAGGACCAGCTACATGAAATTACGAGCAGACCCAACAAAAGAATTAGAAAAGGAGATCTTGAAAACCACGGGTAGGGACGGACAGAAGGTTTCCTATCTGATTTGGAATTTCTCTACTTAACCCCAAAAATCTATACATTGCCCAAAATCCACAAGGATATGCAGAATCCACAGGTTGCCCAATAGTCTCGGGATGCGGATCCCTACTTGAACCCTTAAGCAGATACTTGGATTTCTTTCTGAAACCAATAGCAGAAACTACAAGGGCGTATCTTAGGGACACGATGGAGACAATTAACCTGGTGGACCAGCAATCATTTGACCCCACAAAACAACTTCTAGTGACTCTTGATATTGTGTCACTCTACACGAGCATACCACAAGAGGCAGCCCTTTATGGGATGAGATTAGCTCTTAATTGGAGAACAGCACCTGTGGCGGTACCAACTGATTTCATCATCAAGTTACTTCAAATTGCCCTGATGAAGAACTTCTTTTACTTTCAGGGTAATTACTATTTACAAATCAAGGGCATAGCGATGGGGGCGGCCTTTGCCCTGGATCTAGCGATTATCTTCATGGAACACTTTGAGAACTCATTTATCTACAATGCCGACAATCCCTTCAACACCAGAGTCACACTATGGAGGAGATATATGGACGATATTTTGATGATCTGGATAGGAGATCCAGCAGAACTAAGCCTTTTTCATGAATGGCAGAACCAGAGGAGTGCTGACATCTAGTTCACCATACATTCTAACGCTAGGGAAATCAATTTCCTTGATATCATTATCAGAAATGAGAACAACCAACTGTTCACCACACTGTACCATAAGCCAACGGAACAGAACTCTCTGCTCTGGTACACCAGCTATCTCCCAAGAAGCTTATGGGACAATTTACCCTTTGGGCAGTTCCTGCGGATCCAGCAAAACTGCTCAAGGAAGGAAGACTTCATGGATGAATCAGAAGAACTTTGTGCACGGCTTCTGCAAAGAGGTTATCCAAAAAGACTGGTGAAGAGATCACGCAAAAGGGCATGGTTCTGCCCTAGAGAGAGTTTGTTGACACCCAGCACACGGGAACGCAACTCCACACAGAGGTTGATCTGTGTCACCACGCTCTCCACTCAGAGTAACGCTATTAAGAAGGTGGTGAACAAACATTGGAGCTTAATAGCAGATGACATGCAGCAGCCAGACCTACCCATGCACTCCTTCAAAAAAAAACAAGAGCGTCAAGGACATTGTAGTTCGGTCATTCCTAGATCCTCCCGAGGTACCAACCCTGCAGTAACTATGGAATTTACCCCCCACCCGAGGGCACTATAAGTGCAGCCACTGTAAGGCCTGTAAAACCACGATTCAGACTAAACAATTTGTGTATACGCAACATAAGATTGATTTAGAGTCATTTACAAATTGCAACACTGCCAATGTGATCTACGGAATTATCTGTCCGTGTGACAAAGTATACATTGGCAAGACAAAGCAAAAGGTTAAATCTGGCATACTGCAATACTGCCATAGAATATGGTGCAAAATCCAAGCTGCAACCCTGGTTGAGCATTTCAAAGATGCGAAGCATGGACCAGAAGACCTCAGATGGGTTGTTTTGGAGAAAGCGTACTTGGTTCTAGAGGGGGCAATATTGAGACCATGCTTAACGTTAGAGAATGTAAATAAATGTATCGCTTGGACTCCTTTCGCGGGGGTCTAAATGAATTGGACACTAACTATGCACAAGTATCTTGCCTAACTTTTTGACTAATACTATACACGTTTGAAGTATGATAGTCCAATTCTGCTTAACGTTTGACTGTTATTAAGATAGATATGCCTTTGTGTTTTTTGTCTGTATATACCTGATGTTGCTTTTAATGTAAAGCCAAGGGCCTGTCACATGCTGGTCATGGTATATGTAACCAGCAAACAAACCCCCCTATACCGAGGTTGTTTTGTCATCCTTACATTTAAAAGAGTTTACTGTTTTATTTCAATTCGCCTAGAATTTGGGATTTATTCTAACAACGAGTAGTCATTTTTCCCCCTGGCCTTCCATGAACAGTATGACATAGTGCCTTTGTCTTTTTTATGTATATGCACTGTTCTTCCGATATTTTTCATACCAAGTTGGTAGTGTGCTAAATCTTTCTTATTCAAGTCGCTTATTAGCATATTGTTTCTCAAACTTCCCTTCTATTTGAGCCTAGGCTCATTTACCATTACTTATGCAACCATGTAGTGTTTTATGAATATTTATATTCACCACTTTATTTTGGAATTAGTCTTTCTTTTCCCTTTTTTAAAAACGGAGTGATGCTTTTATTTATTTGCAAAGTTTTATATAGCGCTGGCTAGACCCGGAGGTATCAGAGCGCTTTACATGAGGATCAACAAGTTACAGGATACATAGTTATATCAGTTGAATTAGCGAGTTACAGGTTACATAGTTACAACCGTTTGACTCAAAGAATCACAGAGGGAGGGGAAGTGAAGGAGACACGAACGGGGAGAAGAGGAAAACAATGTCTGATGACCGGCTGGGTAGGTGACGGCAAGGGGCCAGACTCCTCTATAGCTGCATAGGACAGCTCCACCGGGCATCGGCCAAGGTTGCTCGGTCTCCGCTGTAGGTACAAACAGATTGGTATCTGCCCAGGGGGCGTCGTCATTGTTCCATTGAAGCGGGAGAGAAAGAGACACATAACGGGGAGACAAGGAAAAACAATGTCAGATGACTGGCTGGGTAGGTGACGGCCAAGGGGCCAGACTCCTCTATAGCTGCATAGGACAGCTCCACCGGGCATCCGCCAAGGTTGCTCAGGCTCCGTGGTAGGTACAAACAGTTTTGTGATTTACATCAGTTGGATCAGCGAGTTACGGGTTATATAGTTACATCAGTTTGACTGACAGGATCGAAAGAGGGAGGAGGAGGGGGATGGAAGGACACACATACGGGAGACGAGGAAAAGAATGTCATAAGACCAGCTATGTAGGTGACGGCCAGATAGGTGCTGGAGAATAGTTACATGAGTTACAAAAGCATAGCATAAACATAGGGTGGAGGGGGCACTGAAAAGATGTTCTCGGTCCTGGTGTTGCGTCTCGAGGTCAAGGACCCTGGTTCCCACCGAATCCACATCTTGCTGCAGGGACGTCAAAGCTCCGACAAGTCCGAACGTAGTTGCTCCATTGAAGATTTGATGTCATGACTGATGTTACTGCGTAGTTCAGCTTTGAAGTGCTTGAATATGTTCAGGAGATCCGCTTTTTTTTAGGGCCATTGTTACTGCGCCTGTGTCCCCTCGAAGTGTAGAGCGTTTTTCAGAATTCGGAAAGAAGTCCGAGACCTTGTTCAAAGTGTTGCCCGTGGCCTTCTTAGGCGGCATATGGATCAGGCCCCCAGAGCGTTTCGAACTGCGATGGTAGATTAGCGCTAAATTCAAGGCTGCAGACCACTGCGGAACGTCAATATGGAAGGCCTCGCGTCCGGGATATGTTGGGTCAGAGGGCTAGTGCTCAGTAGTGAACGCCGTCAACACCTGGCCACCGGGTCATCAGGAGGGAAGCTGCGCTCCCCTATAAAAGGTCCATTAGAGAAAAACACATCCTCTTTCTTTGGTAAGCAGAACAGTTAAAGTGAAGAACACAGTCCAATGTTTGTGAAGAACTTGGAAAAACAAAGCTGCTCGATCATTGGAACAGCAGACCAACGGGCTGGAAACAGAAGACTTGATGCGTGCATCGTCAGAAAAACCGGAACCTGCAGGTATACATAAGACAGTCCATGAGACATTAGCATCGAGCATCTGTGACTACGCGGCAAGCGTGTGCACGGCGCCACCGCGCTCTGCATTGTTTAAATAAATAGAGACAGCAATTCCGTGCTCCCTTCATGGAGACAAACTGGTTAGGCACAACGAAGGTAAGAGAACGGTCACTCTGCGCTTAGAGAACACGCTTCTCACTGCCAGATACCTTCGTTTAGACTTTGAGCCTCATTTTCGAATGGCGGCTAAGATCAGTTTCTTGTCCTTTTTTATTCTACAGATTGTGAGCACGTATTGGCATTTTTGAAGCGGAGACTATTACTTTGGGTACGCATTATTTTATTGAGGCAACACGTGTCTTCTCTTAAGAAATACCCCGCTGTTTTTATAATGGGTCCTCCATTTCTTTTCATCTTCTCTCAGATTAACTCTACAAATATAATGGAATTTAGTAGTCCTTGATTAGGATTCTACCACATTTTGTGTGTAGTGCAATTTACACTGTGTGCACAGTGAGTGTGATTCAATACTGTCTCTAAGCTTGAGAGTACTCTACACTGTGGCATATATCCTGATGGCCCTCAATTTGTTTTGTAGGTACCAATTATCCGCTCTTGGTCCTATTTGAGCCTATGGGCCTTACATCAACACTACCACTCCCAGTCAAGGCTGGCGTTATGGTAATTCTTTAATTTATTTCTACCCTTTATTAGTTCTGAACCTATATACAATACTAAATACTGCTTATATCTATTCCCCAGGTGCCCCTTTGTTCTAGTCCTAAGGAAGCCCCCGCAGTAAGGATCCAAGTAGCGTGCCTTCTTTTAGGGGTTGAAACGTCCACTGTGTTATTTTCCGATGCCAGTTGTGTATCAACAGTGATTTGTAACTGTGTTAACGTTATACAGTGTAACCAAACTACTATTCTAGTTTGCGGCTCCTAATGAGCCATCTCCATTGTAAATACTTTGTGTGATGAATATGATGTCACTACCTTTTCTTTACACCTTTTAAACCCTCACTTAATGCACACAACCCTCTCTTTCGTCTCTCCCACTGT
This sequence comes from Lissotriton helveticus, assembly GCF_964261635.1. NCBI lineage: Eukaryota > Metazoa > Chordata > Amphibia > Caudata > Salamandridae > Lissotriton > Lissotriton helveticus. The sequence goes on from NC_136061.1 coordinate 1,563,323,090, forward strand.
TGTGGGGCACTTGCTGTGTTCAGCTTTTTTCAACTATGTGTTGTTTGACAATCATTTCAGTTCAGTGTGATTAAACACCATTGAACTAGCAATTTATAAATGCATCATTGTTAATTTGTCCAAATATGCTTTCAAAATGTTGTGTGTGTTCTTGAGAATTGGTGCACTGGGACCACCTCCCACTATATTTGCACCAACATCATCATTAATTTTCATTCCATGGGTCTGATTTAGATCTTGGCGGTATTATCCCTGTCCCGCGGTGTCCGATCTTCTCTGCCAAGTCAACGGTCTTTCGTCCACCATATTTAGATTATGCAGGCTGATTGCCATCCGCGTCGACAGAGTGTTTCCTGCCGTGGTCACGGCACACCACTGCAAAATCAGCGGACTCCAATGCTGGCGAATAGTACTCCATTGCCATGAGGCCAGCGGGTTCCCACCTAGTAGATTTAGAATTCATGGTGGTAATGCCAGTCTCCTAGCAGAGGCTCCCTGTTGGAAGGAGTCCATTGCGGTACGCGCTCAACAATGCTCCATCACTCTGGCCACTGGCAAGATGCTAGTAGAACACACCTGATTTCCATTGGCCAAATGGAAACACCTGCATATCACTCTATGAAACATAATCCATTTAAGACTGTGATCCTTTGCCATTCCACTGCACCATGAGATTTTCTGCCAGAGATTTTGCCAGTTAAGTGAGGTATTTTGTTCCATTTCCCTGTTTATTGTCCCTTTATCTCCTTTCATTTATTACTTTCTGGTAAATTATTTACTTAATCGTATTTCTTTGCACAAGTGTAGGCTCCAAAAATCCACGTTTTACTGAGGGAGAATTGACAGTCATGGTGGATGAAATCCTAAGCGTAGAGGCACAATTGTTTGGAGCCCAAGTCCAAAATACACCCCCTCCCTCAGAAAAGGCAAATATGGGTCAGAATAGTCAACAGCTAACAACCTGCACACACAGTACGAAATTTGAAAGAGATGGAATGACCTGCGGGGGAGGGTGTGTTCCCTGGCCCCCAAGCATCACACGGAGGCCCAGAGGACTGGTGGTGGTTCTCCCAGGCTCCCCTTACAACTCATGCCCTGGGAGGAGAAGGTTTTGCAGATCCTATATCCTGAAGGCTTTACAGCAATACCTGTTAGAGTGGAGTCTGTTAAGTTACACTTTACAAAGTATCACTAAACCTCAATGTCCTGATTGTTCTCAACTCAGCTAATGGCAATGTGTTCTGCACATATTTTCATAATATAGAAATCTCAAACTATCAGTATCAGATAATTTGATTTGTTTGTGTGAATGTAATGTGTTGCATCTAAGATCACAGGTGTCAATCTCCATTACGTGTCACTTGATGGTATGGTGCCTGTAAGTGTCACAACATCAAATAAACTTTTAGCCATATATGTGCCATATTTTAAGTGTCTGTCCCAATTCAACTACATAATTTATACTGGTATGTTCCACTAACAATTGTGCAAGTGTTGGTAAAGTTGTCTTTGAAATGACTACAACTATCATGACACGCTGTTTCTGTTTTGTCAAAAGAATATTGCTCTGGCATATTCCCATTCTCTCTTGTCTAACAGATTTCAACGTATGGGAAGGTGTCATTTTGGGCTCAATCCCTATTCAATGTACTCCTCTGAAAATGGTTTGGATTATTTTCTGAATTCTGTCCTGTTCTTCTCGACCAATTGAAGTGATGTCATGACTTTCGCTCACTAATCAAACTGTGTTGACCCACAAATTGCAAGGTATGAAAATTACTATGCTGAATATAAGTGGTAGTTGCAAAAATTGACTCTGCACTGTTCATACGATGACTAATGCCAAACATATCCATCCAATTTGTGTAAATGTCTGGTTAGAGGTCAGCTAGGCCTTGAAATGATCAATTACACATTTCACCTCTCCACTGTGTTGGGTTGAATGGTTGGGAGATGTTAGCTTTACTTCCTAATCACTTCATAAAAATTTAAGGATATCTTATTACCAGCTTTTTTTGAAGTTGTACTATTTAAAATTACTAAAAAGTATTGTAACATGTTCAATACCACTGAAAGCTATTATCATAATATTATTTACCTCTTTTTCTTCTTGGTATCTACATTGTTTGTCTCAAAAAATGTGGAGGTATAATACACACTTTTACTAATAACAATTTTCTCCATTACTCAAAAGGCCCAACTGCCAGACCACGTAGCAAGGAATCTGCCACTGATGACAACTCCGCTCCAGCATTAGGCCTTCAGTGATGACAACACTCCTGGTAATATGGATGACAATGAGGATCCTGGTCCATTAAGTCAGCATGGGAAGACGGCTGTAGTGAGTCTCACTGGTCCATACCAACACCTTCCACCCCAACTGTAACATCAAAGCTAACTTAAGGCTCCACTTCCTGTGATCCTACCACTGTAATACCGATCTGCTGCACCCTGGTAATGTTAAAACCACAGCACCTCCAGTTCACCCATGATCCAGTTGGATGGGGCACACTGGGCCAAGGACACATGGTAGTGGGAGGGATAATGTGGGCCAGCATAGTGAGACCACTGAGGTCACTCTCACCCAGACCACCATTGACCAAGTCTTGGGAGCCTATCATAAATATCAAGACATGATGGGACAGGACCTCACTGAGCTCCAGAAGATTAAACAGCTGCAGAGGGAACACAATTATCAGATGGAGGCTCACAACTCCAATATGGGCTCCCTGACTGGGATGCTGAGAGACATTTACACCCCTTCCTTGGTAATACAACATCTGCCCCATTTACATCTGCCTCAGCCACAGGAAGGGAGGCCCTGCCACCGGAAGAACCACCTACAGCCGCCCCAGGCCCTGCGTCTGTGCATCCCCCTCAGCAGCGAGAAAGGATGTCCATCCAAATTATCAGGAGGTTTAAACAGCTGCAGAGGGAACACAATTATCAGATGGAGGCTCACAACTCCAATATGGGCTCCCTGACTGGGATGCTGAGAGACATTTACACCCCTTCCTTGGTAATACAACATCTGCCCCATTTACATCTGCCTCAGCCACAGGAAGGGAGGCCCTGCCACCGGAAGAACCACCTACAGCCGCCCCAGGCCCTGCGTCTGTGCATCCCCCTCAGCAGCGAGAAAGGATGTCCATCCAAATTATCAGGAGGTGAGGATGGCATGACCGCAGCTACAACCAGCAAGAAACCCCACACCTAATTTACTCCAGTGTGTGACTAGCATTCACTCTGTGGACTATTTATGGACACATTTATCTTTCTGATGCCTATCGTATTTTGCACATTGGACTTCAAACAATTCTGGTTATTCAACTATGATTTCATTCACCATGACTGACTTCTTCACTTTTTGGCTTGCTTCATCATTTTCACCCTGTTTAATTTCTTCATGTTTAGTTCAATAAATTCACAACTCAAAAACTCATAGACTGATGTTGTATATCTCAACTCTATCAATGCATTTGTTTCCTTCCATCATAACTTTACAATGACAAAATTCAAAATACTGTGTAAACATAGATATTTTACATGTAGGTAATGGTTATCTCAAGGTTCCAAAATATGACTCCAAAAACAAAAATACCCCTAAATGTCCACATTATCACTAATATAACAATCTATTAGGCCTGGGCCTAAAATTCCATTCCACTAGTGAAGTTTGCAGAGTGTTTCTCACTCTGCGCTTTGCGTAGAGCACCGAGTTCTGAAAACCTCTGCATAGTGGTGCAGAGCAGATTTGCCTCTTGCGTGGCTCGTCTACGTTAAGTTAGTTATTGCATTGAGAAACCTGCCCCTCGTATTGAGGAACCTGCTGCTGGAGTAGAACCTCTATGTGAGCACCAGAAAGAAGCAGCACCCTCTTGTGCTGCACATGGTACCAATCGTGGTAATTTTACAGAATGGGACAAACTCCCAATGCTAAAAATTAGTGCAAGCAGTGCGACTTACCTTACTCTGCCGCTTGTGGAACTCCACATATCACAGTGTAATTTGTTCTGCATTTCACGGAGTTCTGAGCAGCAGAGCTCTGCAAACTCTACCCAGGTCTACAATCCATACATGATACTAATACTCAGTGCCAGTTTTCATATTTCCAGTTCCCGACCTTGCCAACATGGAAGATGGGGATATATCCAAAACAATCAGTTTGAATAGGCAAACTATCTTTAACTCATGCCATCAGCTGGAGCTACACCTTCTGGCTCAAATAAGGAATCCCACAACCAGGTTTCAGTAGTATGCCACAAGAAGTATGTCCTGCAATGATGAGGCATATCAACAGCTACATACACTTTACACACAAAGAGGATTTTGCCAATGTGAAGGGAGATTAGCATGATTTGGCTCCACTACCACTTGTAGGTGGAATTAATGTTGTCATACATATTGCCTTAGTGCCAACACACAACAGAAGTCCAACATATGTTTAAATCTTCCATTCAATCACAGTGCAAGTTGCCTTGGTACAAAATGTGTACACCCAAAGTCTGTGTCTTTCCCAGGATTAACCCATGTTCCCTTTGTACTTCAAAACAGCACTGTATACCTACAAATGTCACAATGAAGATGACATGGTGAAAGAACATAAAACAGATCAAACCAAAAAGATTATCATCAAACATAATATAATTACAAAGCCAACTTTTGGAGGACACAGTTTCTCAAAACATTCAGCGATAAACAATGTAATTGAACACAGTAGACAATGTTTCTAAACTGTGATCAACAAACATCGTTGGCCTGAATTTCCCTGAGTTTTCCCTTCCTAACAAGTTACCACCACATACTTCTCTCATCATCACATCAATAGTTGGTGTAACGGTGGAAGTGAGAACATGTAAAGATATACGTACACTCATGAAAAGAAGTTGTCAATGACATCTTGACTTAGGTCAACTCCTTCCTCTTCATGACTGTCATCTCCATTTGGCATTTCAGGATCCCCATCTAGTGGCTCTTTATCGCCTCCATTATTGTGATGTAAGGCTGTTCTGTCGCATGGCGATGTTGTGGAGCATGCAGCAGGCAACGGTGCACCTTATGGGTGAGTAGAGGAGGGTTCCACCAGTTTTGTCCTGATAATGATATCTGGCATTTCAGAGTCTGAAATTCTGCTCCACTGGCTGCCGTGTTCTTCCATGGGCCTCATTGGATCACATGTCCCCAGGCATTGTCTGATTCCTCAGAGGTACCAACAACCATGGTCGGTTAGGAGAAGCTGAGTATCCCAGATGGTAGACAACAATAATTGCTATAAAAAGTGACACAATTTCAGATTATTCAATTAGAAATCCCCTAAACAATATTATGAAAGATTGTACTGACCAACCAGCCAAGCTATCTCAGGTCCAGGTTGTGACATTTGCAAAGGTATGGAGCTGTTCCATAGTGCAAAGGAATCATGGGCTGAGCTGGGAAAATGCGCACAGACGCTTGTGATGTACAAATCCAGAAAGCAGAGAACTTGCACGTTGATTGAATGGAAGGTTTTTTTCGATTACGGTTCTCTAGCATGTGGTAGCACAAAGGCAATATGTGTACCATCAATTGCTCCAACCACATATGGCAGGTGACCCAAACTGTAAAAGTCCCCTTCACATTGTCTAAATCATGCTGTTGTGGTAACGGGATGAAGCTGTGATGTATCACATCATTAAAAATATATCTTCTTGTAGCACACCACTGGATGTTGCTTGTGACATTCCACCAGATACTGTCACAGCGCGATGGAAGGATCTTGAGGCCACAAAACGAAGTACTGCAATGAGTTTGAAAATTGGTGTAATAGGTGTGGGATTTCTGTTGTGAGACTGAAGATCTGGCTTCAGCTGATGACATAAATCCAGTACAGTTTGCCTATTCAATCTGAACCTCTTGATTATACTCCTTTCTTTCATGCTGGGAAGGTCCGAAAATGGACAGTACACCTGAGGCTGTCATCTCCTCACTCTCTTAGGGTGCATCTGTCAGCATTGTTAAAGCATTTGAACATTTATACAATTTTTCAGAGCAACATATTTGATATTTAACACTTAAGTCATGTAGTTGTACAAAATATATATGGTTTTACTACCAATTTTCAAAAAAGATTTGCTTTTTGTCCTTTTTTCTTCACAAATTACATTTATAACCTAAACATTATTTAAAAAAGGCATAAATATTACATTTCAAATGTAGTATTTGCACATAATAAAAAGGTTCCTTCAGAAATAGTGTGTAAATAACACAACGCTAATATTGCTTTCAGTACAGTAATTCACTACATGTAAAGCTTTTTTAAAAGAATGAGTGTCCATCGAAGTTTGGATATTTAAACACAATAGCCCCCATTTGGGTGGTGGTGACTCAATTAACAGACACAAACACACTATTTTGAAATCCCAAAATGGCTGGTGCTTGACTTAGCCGATAGGACATTTGGAAATAGACGGGCTTGGCGGAAGTTGACCATGTAGTGGGAGGAAAACTCTACAATGGATGCAGCCTTAGTCGAACGTTGGGGTATGTAATGTACAAAGGTCAATGGCTGTGTCTGTCTACGCTGAAGATTGCGTACTGCGGGCCCATGAACTCAGCAGTTGGGAAAAAGCTCACTTGCCTCATAACACTGCTGCCATCAAGACCTCCTCCAAGTTTGCTGCTGTTACTTACCTCTGGAGCAACGGTGGCTAGTTGTAAAAGTGAGAGAGTCCCTGCCAACTTCTCAGAGGAGCTGGGTGGAGGAAGTGAAGTATGTGCTGTGAAAATATGTAAAAATATTAAAATACCTAAGGGTATCCACTGGGAGACTTTAATAGCGTGGTACCCTTGGTAGAATAAAAAAACACACAGGTTAGTGGGTTACTATGGGGCGTATTGTGCCCAAGTAACTGCTAAAAGGTTGACATGTTTCACATCTTGTATGTCCACTGCTGGATCAGTGGCGTTTCTTCGGGACGTAGAGTGAGGTGTGATGGTGCACGTGAGTGATGTGGTTCCAAAGAAAACGGTAACCCACTAGAATTACAGGTACTAAAGGATTAACCACATGGCTAGTGCTTATGTTATTGTGGTTGAAACCTCAATTCGTAGATTTCCCTAAATAAAGGAAGTACCCTAAATGCAGGGGAATAATGCCCCTCCGATAGTCCTGGCTGATGGCCTGCACCTTTATATGGTTGCGTTGGGTGCTGGCTCAATCGCACCTACCCTGCATCAGCGGCTGCCTGTCTGTGCAGCCGCTGATGCAGGGTAGATGCAGGGTAGGTGCGATTGAGCCGTGTGGTTAATCCTTTAGTCCAGCAGTGGACATACAAGGCGTGAAACATGTCGACCTTTTAGCAGTTACTTGGGCACATTAGGCCCCAACGTAACCCACTAACCTGTGTGATTTTTTTTATTCTACCAAGGATACCTGTCAAACTCCAACCTACACCTGGCAAACAGCAATCTACCCCTTCTACCCACCAACCTACCCATTTGACATCCCAATCTACCCCTACTGAATGCCAATCTGGCCCTTCTACAACTCATCCCACCCCTCACACATCTCAAGTCACCCCTACCAAACTCACATCTACCCCTTCTACATCCCAACCCACCCCTAAAAAATGCAAGAGCACCTCTCGCAAAACCACACCCCCACTCAATCCCAAGGGTACCCCTTCCAAACCCAAGGGAACCCCTCCCAAACCCAATACCTCTCCCATGCAAGATTTTGAAGGTGCCTAGTCTGCCTACTACATGTCCCTTTCTGAGGAGTTTCCCCTTGTCAGTGTTTTTAAGCCATCTTTGTGCCACTGCACAACAATGCAGATGCTTAGGTTTATGGGCTGCCATTTGGCATAATTAATCTTTTGAGAGACTTTTCTCATTTTGTTGAATAAATACATATTTTTGATTTGTGCAAATTAGTCCTGGCAATATTACCCCTCAGCAATTGTTTGACCCAAACAATGTTTCAGAGTAAACTGTGAAGTACTTATTTTTCTTTACCATGATGACAGGAAATATAACAGATTTTTTTAATGTCTACTTTGTTAAGTGCATACACTGGTTAACGTTGAATGTGAAGATTATTTGAATTTGGGTTCAGGCATTCATCATAGTAATGGCCATGCAAACCAACTAATTGATGTTATTTGGACGTTTTACTCCAGGTGTGTTTGTTTCATCTTGATTACTGATCAGTATGAAATATTTTGTGGCTATTGAAATTGGATACAGTACAGGATTTGCACTAGACCAGGGAAAATGTTACATGGATGTATATGTTGAATTCTTCTAATTTGTGACAGACATTGATTTTCCAGTTAATTTCTGAGGTAAAGGTTACACCTTTGTCTAGTGTAATTCTACATCATGTTGAATTGCACATATTCCTATGATATCTGTTGCATATGTTTTAAATGTGGGAATTTTGGAAATTTCTTTAAACACACTTGTGTGGTGACTTTTTGATTTTTATTTGGATATCCTTTTTTGTACAAGAGTAAACTTTTTTGAAGGCAGCTTGCACAACATTTTTACATGCAATTTGATCATACAGGTGTGTTTCTTTACATTTCTTAGACGTCAACATTACAGACATCTGTATTGCAGACAAGTCAATAGGCAACAGGTAAGAGTGTAGCTTACTGTTGATTGCATCCATGGCAGTGTTGGTTTTGTTCATCATCAAGGAGTAGAAGCAGCGGCAGAACTTGGAAGATCCATGCCATGGCAGAACAGGAAGTGTGTAAGTGAGAAAAGGTGAGTTTCTGCCTTATAGCTCCTCCATTCCATCAACTGTGTGGAGAATTTACTGCCACAGTTATGGTGGCAGGAAGGCACATCGTGATTGGCCCAGTAGGGAAACTGGCAGTCCTCCTTCCGACAGACTCTTTTGCCTCTCCCCCCATTGATGCGGTCGGGATTTCCTCGCAGTGACAGCCAGCTGTACCGGGCGGTCTTTCGTCTATGGACCCACTGACATCTAAATAGAGTGTGCACACCGCCAAGCTGGCAGGCGGGAATACTGCCGAAAAAGCCACAGCGGGATTTGATCTGCTATTGTCTAAATCAGTCCCTATGATACATAAAAGTAACATGTTAAAAACAAACTTTAGGTAGAATAACAAGACCAGGCAAATAAACATGGCATGAATAATAGCTAAAACTGGGCATAGTTCAAAGTTCTTATCTCATACAGTATAACACTAACCATATCAATTTTCTTCACCAGGGGTCAAGGTTATCATTTTATATGTCATAAAACATTTCAGGATCAAATATTTCTTATGCTACAATTTCAATTGAGCTCAAACAGTGGTTTGACTTAAATAAATTGTTTACTTTATTGTTTCAGAATTGCAAAACTTCTTATAAAAACGGACTTTGCAGGCACTCAGGTAGATTCACGAAAGAAAATGCGGCTCGCAAAGGGCCAGAATCTGCGAATCTGGCCCTTTTCGAGCGCAATTTTTGCATTTGGGATTCATCATCCCAAATGCAAAAATCGCTATTAGCGAAATCGCATTTTTGCGAGGAATTGCATTTAAGGAATCTCTATTTGAGATTCCTTAAATGCAATTCATTAACCATTTTTCAATTGCGAATTCGCAATTTTTGGTCGCTATTTACCACGAAGTCTGACTTCGTGGTAAATAGCGAAAAAATAGAAAAAAGCACTCTAGTGCATTTTTCTCTATTGCATGTTACAAACACACATGTCCTTTGGACATGTGTGTGCGCAAAACCTGTGTAAATTTGCGTTTCAGGGGTGCTACAGGGTGTCCTTTGGACACCCCTGGCACCCTTGAATTCGCATCCTTATTTGCGATTCGCTATTTGCTAATCGCAAATAAGGAATAACTCCCCATTCATTCCTATGGGCCTTTAGGCCTTTTATTGTGTGCGACAAGTGATGGTGCAGAGCTGGTTTGCAGGTGGTGCAAGTACTATTGAGTGGCTGGGGCCTGTGCCACCTGCCTTTTCAGCCTGCCACCTTTATATTTGATCAGAGAAGCAAGTAAGATGGTATCTAGACAGGCAGGAGGGGGATTATATCATGAAATTGACATGATTTGATGAAACCGCAGTTTTTAAACATGAACTTTTCCTCACATAACATGTCCTGACAACACTGCCAAGACCAAGAAAAGTAGGTCTGTTTGTAATGTGCACTTTGTATATGGCCACAATTGTTAAATGTGCAACATTATTGACTATTAAACCATAATTACATGGGGGGAGTGATATCATTTGATAGGACCGCACTCAAGAGGCCAGTGGGATGGGAATGGCTGACAGGTGAACCACGCCCAGCCCTAAGGTTGTTTTTTGGGCTGTTTGTGGGCCAATTTTATTGGCTGGTTTGGCTCTTTTTCTTGTTAATTCCTCTGCTATTACCACACAAACATTGCCTGCTGCAAGCACAGAGTGTCACATACCTTGCCAAAACACCTCCTATACAACATGTCTTTACATTATAAGTTTAAAACTTAATTTGCAAATGTGGCCCACTTTTAGCTATTGGATTTGCTAATTATGCTATTTCTAATTTAGTAACCAGCATCTTTCCTGTCCCATTCTGACTCTAGAGGCAAGCAATGGCCTTTAGGCCCATAGGAATGAATGGGGAGTTATTCCTTATTTGCGATTAGCAATTTGCTAGCCGCAAATAAGGAAGCTGTAGGAATCGCAATAAATATTGCGATTCCTACATGAATCCCGTTTTGCGAGTCTGTAATAGCAATTCCTTATGAATCGCTATTAAAGACTCGCAAAACGGGTCTTTCATGAATCTACCTGTTTGTCTTTTACCCAACCCTATATTTGTCGCCTTGTCTCAATTTAAAAATGTCTTTCTCTTTTATCCCTAAGCGGCCCTCTTCAATGTACTAAATGAATTGCTAGCTGGTATTTTTAACTGAGCTCTCACCAAGACAACACCTATAATATAGACCCGCTAAAGCACTAAGCGAATATTTTTCATAGACTTTCACTTCATTACTGAAAGGAATGATTTCTACAATGTTCCCTCTGTCATGCTCATCTCTCCCTGTGCTTGGTCAGCTAGCATCTCAATTCCTTAGAAGGTTAGAGAGATATACTGAAGGTACAGTGATGGTTTCTTTACCTGTAGCGTCAAAAATAATAACAATCCAACACAGATTGTCGCTTCACATTTTGAAGCTTAGTTTGAGTAGATAACAAAGTGTTGGATATGGGATTCTGGCAGACCAGTATTCAGTAGGCGGTCTCTTACCATAGGTGCCTGTGATGAGGCTTTGCAAAGAGGTTATGAACCCAACACCGAGAGCTAATTCTTTCTTACTTATGATATCTTGTACAGCAAGGAAGATTGATCAGGACAACGGAAGAGGATCTTGATTTTGGGAGGTGCTTGATGAGACTCCCCCAAAACAATGCTGCTGTACTTTTAATATATGGAGAAATGATATTAGTTATGTCTTCCCTCAGAATAGTGAAGGTCCTCATTAATCCTCCTAATACCTGATGCTCTAGACCAGTGGTCTCCAACCGGTCGATCGTGAGCTACCAGTAGCTCTCCGAGAACCAGTGAGTAGCTTGTGCCACTTGCATTTCAATTTAGTAGTCCTTTAGTGTTCGTTGGGCTAGTTGGGAATATTTTAGGCTCCGTTGCCAGCCATCGCTCAAACCAGATGCTCTGATTAGCTTTGAGCTTAGCTGGGGTGGGGAGGGGTAAGTTGGAGAGGGGTGGGGCGAAGAGGATGACGGTCCTCTCCCACGTGCACATAAGCATCTCGTCTCTGCACCCCCTGCCTTTCACACCCTGGCACAATGCTTTTCATTGTGCGCAACGAGTGTTGGTGCGGAGCAGCAGGCATGGCAGGGCAGATCAGCTGGTTTGCAGGTGGTGCAAGCAGTATAGCTGCCGGGACCAGTGCCATTAGCCATTTACAGTATGTCACCTTATATTTGATCGGAGCCGCAGGTAAGCCATTGCAGCACACCCTGGGGCCTGGACCCACAACACCTAAGGCACTTAAGGCCCTGGCTATCCCAATAAAAGTAAACATACTGCGTTGAAGGGTCCTGCATAGCTGAATTAGCATCACGAGTTCTGTGACAGCTCTCTTTGGCGCAGATTAAAGAATGCACCATGCCAGTTCTTGTTGCATATTCACCTTGAAGCATTTATTAATGTTTCCACCGCGTGCCACTTCGAAAGAACGTCGAGGTTATGGGGCGCACCTACACTCAATTCAAGAAATATCTCGAAAGAAAACAACGCAGAGCGTCTTTGACAGGTGTGCTTGGAGGGGCACGACTGCTCCTGAAGCCGTGGTACCAGAAATGGAAGCCAAGCGTGAGACTGCAGTGAAGCAATCTGAAACAAACAGAGCGTTGCTTCCTTAAGCTAGTGGTGTCTGCCCACCAGTCTCCAGGAAAAATACTGATGTTATTCTGCCATTTCTTTGTGGTCTCGAACATCCCTAACCACCCCAAACGAGAGGCGCCATGCAAAGTGACAGGGCCCCCTATGGTCTGGTGTGGTGGCGTCGGTCACACCGCCCAAGGGCCAGCCCTGCGTTGGTTGCATTCATGACCATTAAAGTATTTACGGAGACCCAGGGTCCAGCATCTGAATGGCAGTATAGATTGTGAGAGTCGTCTGCGTTGGTGAAAAAGGGAGCGAGGAGCTCTCAGTCAGCCTACCCAAGGGGTCGTCATAGAAACCCCTAATCACTCGGCTGACAAAATCACATTACTCAGGGATCTTATCGACTCCATAGCCCTTCATGTTCTTTAAAACCAAAGCGGCTAATAGTATGTCTGCCCGACCTTAAATAAAACGGTGCAATATTGTTAGTTATAAACAACTGTCAGCATGGGCGGACCACGTCACCTCCGTAGTGCCTCGAGGTTATTTATAGTCCAAACTCCAGAGGCACACAGGCTTGTCCCATCTTACTTTCTATTCTGTCCACAAGACCGTGCTACACATTGGCGTCTTCTGCATTTCAAAGTGTTGAAGATAATGTGACAGGCTTCCAATTAAGCTGCAAGGAGCGCAGGTCACAACATGTATACAACTCTGATGGTATCGACACAAGCAGGCGAAGGACAGGTCATGCAATTTATGTGTAGCCTCAGTACTTTAAACACGATGGCCGACTTGTTCTATGATTGAAATCCCTGAAGGACGTGTTGCCTCAAAGGAAGGAGCATTATACCATATATCCGAATATTTTTATGGGAAGGGATAATACGTGGTGGCCTTGTGTGAACACAAAGTATGCAGAGTATGCTCTTTTGTTTTTTTTTAGGCTCCATTGCCCGCCCTCACCTAAACCAGCTGCCCAGATTGGTTTTCAGCATAGCTGGGGGTGGGTGGGCTTAAGAGGATGACATTCCTCTCTTATGTGTGTACATCTCGTCTCTGTGCTCCCTGCCTTTCCCACACTGGCACCATGCTTTTCATTGTGTGCGACAAGTGATGGTGCAGAGCTGGTTTGCAGGTGGTGCAACTAGCATTGAGTGGCTGGGGCCTGTGCCACCTGCCTTTTCAGCCTGCCACCTTTACATTTTATCGGAGAAGCAAGTAAAATGGTATCTACACAGGCAGGAGGGGGATTACATCATGGAATTGACATGATTTGATGAAACCGCAGTTTTTAAACATGAACTTTTCCTCACATAACATGTCCTGACAACACTGCCATGAGCAAGAAAAGTATGTCTGTTTGTAATGTGCACTTTGTATATGGCCACAATTGTTAAATGTGCAACATTATTGACTATTAAACCATAATTACATGGTGGGAGTGATATCATTTGATAGGACCGCACTCAAGAGGCCAGTGGGATGGGAATGGCTGACAGATGAACCACGCCCTGCCCTAAGGTTGTTTTTTGGGGTGTTTGTGGGCCAATTTTATTGGCTGGTTTGGCTCTTTTTCTTGTTAATTCCTCTGCTATTACCACACAAACATTGCCTGCTGCAAGCACAGAGTGTCCCATACCTTGCCGAAACACCTCCTATACAACATGTCTTTACATTACAAGTTTAAAACTTAATTTGCATATGTGGCCCACTTTTTTAAGCTATTGGATTTGCTAATTAGACTATTTCTAATTTGGTAACCAGCATATTTCCATCCTGTCCCATTCTGACTCTAGTGGCAAGCAATGGCCTCTGCTTTCATGACTTTTGCTCTAGTTTGTTTTCTCACTGTTGTATCAGTCCGACGTACGTCCCATGTGTCAGTAATGTTGCAAATTATGACCCTACATTTCCACCTATTGGCTAGGAGCCCAGGCTCACGCATTCAGCCCACTACCCATTATCTTCCACTACTGCGGCAATAGCCTTCCTCCCTATGGGATACACGGAATCTGTAATCATGGGAGTCCACCTTCAGTGAGAGTGTTGGTATGTCAGCTTGCCTGACCTTGAACAGCAGAGTGATTTTCTTCAAGTTGGGGGAATGTACTTTTCAGGGGAATAGTCATTCATCTTTAAAATGGCTGCACTTGACATCTTGCATTGCTTGTTTCAGGTTATTAGTAGGGGTGGGCAAAAGTCACATAATGTCATTTTGTGCAATTAGGTGAAATTTCAGGAAAAACCAGATCAAATCACTCAAAATGCAAATATGTCATTTAGCGCTATAATTTATTCCGTGGCATATTTAGCAAACTTTCACACAGCACTGCAAGTCACCTTGCTGCACTGAGGGAAAGGGCTGGAATGTGCTGTATTTAACATTATATGTCGCATTCCTATCCTTTCCTTGCGCTGACACACAAACTGCTGTCTAGTGTCAATGCAGGCACCCCTTTGGCGAGGGGCAAGGGTACCTGCATTGCAGACAGAATTGTTTTTGTGCAGGAAGAGGAACCTTCTTGCTCAAAAACAATCCTCTGAGGCATTTCCCGTTTTGTATGTGTGCTGCAGAATGCAGCACACATAGATAGAGGAAAAAAGGAGAGCAATAAACGTATTTGTCCTTGTTACGCCTCACCTGTGATGGCATAGCATTTTGACGCATTCCCAGGTCTACCACTAATAGTAAATTTGAGAATTTGCCAAAATCTATGCGCGAATATGTGGTAACACCCATGCTCCACTCATAGAACGCCTCCCTGGGCCAGTGTAAGACAACACATAGATTTGCGCTGCCTTGCCTCCATATCTATGAGGCCAGTCAAAGCCACACAGGGTAGCTTAGCGTGGCCTCACAGATATGATATTTGTAGTTTGTGCCACCAGAGTGTCACAGAAAGTGATGCTCTGGCAGCGCAAGGCACTTGTAAATATGCCCCTAAAGGCACAGTTTTGCAGTATGCGTGTTTCTGCCTCTTTGTTAACTGTGCACAGCCTTCTACTCGGCACACCCTTACATATGATCACTGCACCAGTTCATTCACCAAGTAGCTCATGAGATAATGTTGTTGATGCTCAGAAGCAGTGAATTTATTATAGTAAACAATCAGTTTTAGGTGCCCTGGACTTCGACAGAGCTCAGATAGACGCTGCTATTTATTTAAAGACATTTCTTTTTATTGAAACACTGCTTTGTGAACATCAGATTATATCACTGCTTTGAGAGGCATTTTTAGAAGTGATAGTATTTCTTAAATTTCATGGACTCCCTCCATCACTGATGACAAGCAAGGGAAGTCACTTATCATGTGTGCATCATATATGTGGCCTAGGTTATTACTATACACAGAGTTTTATAGTCGCACAGGAGAGATTTTGTACAGTGTACACCCTGCTTATGCTTTTCAAGGTACTGTCATGTATGATAATGAAGAAAGGGGAGGCATTGTTTCGCAATATTATTAGCGCATACTAACCCAATGTGTGGCCTGAAACAGTTACCTACAGGGGCAGCAAGCTGTGCCATGTAGGGTGTGTGGTTGAAAGCGTTTTCTTTGGTTTGTGATCTTATGTGGAAAGTTTTTCCATGTCTTGGCTGATGCACACCAAGGTATGTTTACTTTATTTAATATCTAGCAGTAGTATGACCTTTATTCAATAAAAAATCTTCATAAAAGCATGTAAATATACAAATTCAAAAGCTAAAATCATATAACAGGATTAAAAATGCATCATACTATACAATACACATTAAATTCCATACAATTAAGAAAAAAACAAAGGATAAAAAGGGGAATCCATTTTCACAAGGCCAATAATATCAGATTGGAGCCATGAAGGACATTGCACTAGAAATTATTCTCTCATATCTTTGCTCTTATCTTATCTATCAACCATGCCCATCCAGGGTGTTGGAACATAACGCGTTTTTTCGCCTGGATCTTTAATCTTATCAACTGTGCGCATCCCAAATACTTAGCTACTCCACAGATCAATGTGAGAGAAGAAGTATCAGTTTTTAAGATGCGTAGTGCAGCACAATGGTTCGTTAGGCCTAGCATTTTACAGACCGGTTTGAGCCATTTGGCTCTAGCCATCCTGTAGGCCGGGCAGGCAAAGAAAAAATGGGCAATAGACGCATTTTGGTAGGTGCAGCCTGGGCAGGGCGCTGGTGTTGAATTGGGCCCTTTCCAAGATGCTATCACACTATTGAACGGGAGGGTCCCTAGTCTCATCTTCATATATAGGACCCTGTCCCTGGGAACCTCTATAAAATCCAGGTAGGGTTCTAATTTGCAGATGGATTTGTGCTCGAAGAACACCTCAGTAAGTTTCCCTGTTTTGGGATTAGATAGCTATTGTATCTGCAACCAATCCCAATAGGCACGCTTCAGGTCCTGTTTGGAAGGTGAGATCTGGCTAGCCCAAGCCTCTCTTAGTCCAATATCTATTAAAAGCTGCCTAAGGTCAGCTATCCATTTGATCCTGTTCCCTGTATCAGCTATTACCAATTCATCGAGGGCAGTGGCATAATTGGACAACTTGACAGTCCTTCTTATGCGTGCCCAAAAGAGCAGGGGACGAAGACGTGCAATGTCCTGGATGGAACGTCTTCCCATATCATAAAATAGGGGTTTCAACGGGGTGGAAATAGGAAGGGAAATAAGATCTCTTAAAAATGTATTTTCTGATTTAGCAAGCTCGCTACTATTCTCGAAGCCCCAGAGTTCGGCCCCGTATAGGGCCGAGGGTAGTGCTTTGACGTCATAGGCCGCAAGCGCCGGGGCGACTAGCCTACTCGCAGACAGATGTTGTTCTCTGACAATAGCCCCAGACTCCCGCTTGGGCTTAGGAGCATTTTGGCTAGATGGGAACTCAACCTCATATTTTTAGAGACCCAAATTCCCAGATAGTCAAAAGACTCGACGGTGTCCAAAGGGGTATCGTTCAGGGCGATGCCAGTTCTAAAACGTTTTGATGGGTTGACAGTCATTCATTTAGTTTTGTTTGTATTGATTGTTAACCCCCGAGAATTGCAAAAAAGACTAAACCTATTTAAGAGTTTTTGGAGGCCACCTGGTGACTTGGAAGTCAAGAGGGTATCGTCGGCGAACAGGAGGGTTGGTGTCTTCCAAAGTGGGAGCATCAGCTGGTTCCTCTTTGAGATGGTCAACCACCCCATTGATGAATAACGAAAACAGGGTGGGGGCCAGCACGCATCCCTGGCGCATCCCCCTGTTCACCACGATCCTCTCTGGCAATTGCCCGAGATCCCCACCTGATTTTAGCATACTTGTCCTTATGCAAGCGTTTTGTGAAGTCGAGGATCTGAGGGGAGATGCCCAGTTGTTGTAGGACCTGCCAGAGTTTATCCCAAGGCACTAGGTCGAATGCAGTCTTCAGATCTATGAAGGCCAGGTACAAACTGCCTTTCCCTATAGTCACTATTTTCCAATACATCATGAAGAATCTGAACACCTGGTCCATTGTTCCCACCTTTTCCCTAAACCCCGCTTGATAATGAGACAGGATGTTTCCATCCTCCATCCATGTTCTCATCCTCATAAGGAGCACCCTGCCAACCACCTTCTGAATCACATCGATTAAACTAATCGGTCTGTAGTTGGCAGGGTCCTCCCTATCTCCCTTCTTAAATATGGGGGCGACCTCCGCGCCTTTCCAAGAATCCGGGACAGGAGATCCCCTTGCTTTTAAATTCATTACAAGTAAAATAAAATGGGCCCAAGGCTTAGGATTGTACAAAAGCAGGTCCTCAGGGAGACCGTTAGGTCCCGCAGCATTTCCCGGAGCAATGCTATTTATTGCTAGCTCTACCTCTTGGAGATCAAAACAATCCAGTGTCAAGTGAGCACCAGTGATAGTTGGGGAGGGCTCAGCATTTGGGGACGCAAGACATTCTTCTACCGAATAAAGATTGGAGAAGTGCTCGTGCCATTGCTGACCTGTGATATTGTTAGGGATTGGGTCTGATCCTTTTCTGTTCCCTCTATTGATTAGATCCCAGAATAATGTTGTATCCCTCTGCTTGGAGGCATGTTTAAGTTCCTGCCAATGAGCCTCATCCCAATAGCGTTTAGCTTCCACCAGTGCTTTGGAGTAATCTTTTCTTGCTGTTTTAATTCTTGATAAATCTTTCTAACAGCAAGAGATAGTGCCACACTCTTTTCCCTACAGCCCAAGGAATACCATGGGTTAGTGGGCCTTGCTCGATCTCGCCTTGGGGCCAGTTTCCCTTCTACAATAAAAAATTAACTCAACTTATCAATTGATTCCTGATAAAATTGATGAAAGTTGGATTGCTTCCCCATTTCACTATAAAGCACCACAAGATCCTTGTTCTTAGACTCAAGGACTTCCCTGATGCTTTACAATTTGTATTCTTGTTGGGAGACTTTATGCCATTTTTGCCATCTATTGCAATTAGAGGGGGTTACCTCTCTAGTTGACATTAAAGGAGGATTGTGTGCCTTTGTACCAAGGGGGCGCCAAACATTGTTAACTTGTAGACAGAAAGGGTTATGGTCACTGTATACAGAAGGCGTAACTACCATATCCTGGAGGCCCTCCATAACCGAACATCCATAAGAATATAATCAATGCTGGATGGGTAGCTTGTCCTATTAAACGTATTAGCTCCGCTTAAATCAGAGCGTGTCCTCCCATTTGCAGCTCTTAAGTTAAATTCCAGGGTGAGGGCATTGATTTGGATGGCCTTCTGAGACCACTTCTTAATGGGGTCTAAACTAAGGGACGGAATAGCCCATTTTGCGTCTTCTTCGGCGGCTCCCAGAAGATCGTCTGTACTCAGAGGTTCGAACGTACAGTTGAGGTCCCCAGCTGCTATAATGTTGGAATGTGGCGAAATGCGAGATAAAATACTTTCGTAGGCTGTTATAGTCAAAGATAACTGGGCACCTACAGAACCTCTTGCATAGATGTTAAATAATTCTAAGGCTGTACCATTGGGTGTACCTCTAACAGTTAAGTGTAGAATGTTCCGTGTCAGACAGGTGTGTGTAACAATCGTCCAATTTAGGGAAATACTGATCCAGATTTGTAATCCCCCAGAAGGGCGACCCTTGCCTGAACTAGTTGCTGGAATAAAATAAGATTAAGCACATTTGGGTTAGTCATGGCCTCCACTGCTATACTATCTAGGGCACCAAGCGGTGCCCATACATCTTCTGCATCCAGTCCCTGTATATTTAAAATTCCTATAGATCGGGAGCTAGCAAGCGCATTAATCTCCCTGCATCTGGCTCCTGTTGTAGCAATAGTACTATTTTCGATGGACCCTAGATTTAGTCAATCTACCCTATTCAGACCAGACCCCCCGCCCGGTCTCCCTGATGTTTCATGGTCTACCACCCTAAATGGGGTCCAAAGTGGTGAGTGTCTGATCTAAATGGCAGAATGCTCTGGCGAGGAGGTGCGGAATTCCAAGGCCAACAAATTCTCAGCGAGAACAGCATCAATTAGCAACAGCACGATGCAGTCTAGTTCAGAATTTCGCGATGAAATCCTCCTCGCTCTAAGGATATCCTCGCGAATTATGGATCTGCATCCCCTCACATGTCGCAACCAATGCATTGCCTTATCGCGGATGGACTCACTGCTTTCATACCCCTGCCTACATGAAAGTTTTGGAACTTTCACCATATAGACTGTAGCTGGGTGTTTGTGGTCATGCCCGAAGGAAGTTGCCTCTGGGGCCCCATGGTGTTGGAACGGTTGTGGCGAGCCCCGGGAGCTTTCATTGAATCGGCATAAGATTTTTGGGAGCTAAAGACAGGGGCCATAGGAGGGATGGAATTTCCTCGATCTCGCAGCCCGGCGGGGATCCCACCACCCCCCACAGAGAGAGCACCGATCGTTGGACTGTTCAAATGTGGAGGAGATGTAGTGGGAGGAGGCTGAGACAATAAGATGGTAGCTGGAGGGGGAAGTTTGGCCCTGCGGTTTAAGGCTTCCACCATTTTCCTCAAGGAGTCCACCTCTTTTTGGAGAAGTTCCACTTTCTGCAACAACCCCTCATTGGAATCTCTACATTTACATCTGTTCGCCAAGTCCACAGCACCAGTAGGATTACAATTGTTCCTTATTGGGGGAACAGTTCCCTCTACCAAATACTCCAGCACTGCAAATCTATTAGAACAAGAGATTGGTGTAGACTACTCATCAGCTCTACTGGCACTTATGACCCCTGAATTGTTTTGATTTTGAAGGAATGCAGAAGGTGTAGATGGAGGAAGTCCCTCAGTGCCCTCTGCCGGTAGGCTATGAAGAATTGGGTTAGTGGATTGGTGAACCTGTTTTTTGAACAAAGATGGAATTATTCGTTGGGGTTTATTAACTAATACCTCCTCCTGCTGATCTATGCCAGTGTCAAATGCTACATTGTTGCCTCCTAAAATCTCTTCACATTTGCTAACTATTGTTTCACTTCTATCAAGGACACAATTACTGCCTGCATGGCTCGCTTTTTTTACCTTTTTGCCTTTCTTGTTCCTGACTGCCCCCCCACCCTCCATTGACTTCCTTTTACCCATTGGATGTGTATAAATACCGGAATAGGGCTTTAACAACAACGTACTAACAGAACACAACTTTTGCTGCCTAGAGTTCACCAATGATGGTAATCAAGATGATTAGAAGGCCCCCAGGTATGTACCGAAAAAGTCCCACAACAAATGATGCTAAAACAGTACCTAGTGTCCCATAACCTAGATGGAAGAGGGGGGCCCTGCCCTGCCTCTTCCTGGCGATGACGGGCTAGGACGGGCCTGCCTGGCGCATGTCCGAGCGCGTCCTGCGTTGCGTGCGGCACGTGATTGTTAAATAGCACTGCTGGTGTTTAGGGAGGGACTCGGGCACACGCTGGCTGCCCCGCTGTCTTCTGGGGCTTGAAGTCCTCACAAGGATATCCCCGCCAAATTCACAAAGCGTCTCCCGCGAAGCGCGAGGCGCGAGCTGTATTTCAGGCACTGCCGGTGTTTAGGGAGGGGCTCGGGCACACTCTGGCTGCCCCGCTGTCTCCTGGGGCTTGAAGTCCTCACAAGGCTGCCCCTGCCGAATTCACGAAGCGTCTCCCGCGAAGCGGGAGGCGTGAGCTGTATTTCAGGCACTGCCGATGTTAGGGAGGGGCTCGGGCACACGCTGACTGCCCCGCTGTCTCCAGGGGTTTGAAGTCTTCACAAGGATGCCCCTGCCGAATTCACGAAGCGTGTCCGCGAAGCGGGAGGCGCGAGCTGTATTACAGGCACTGTCGGTGTTTAGGGAGGGGCTCGGGCACACGCTGGCTACCCCGCTGTCTCCTGTGGCTTGAAGTCCTCACAAGGATGCCCCCGCCGAATTTATTATCGGATAACATAATAAACATCATCATGTTATGGCACACAAAACACAGCAATGTGGTGAAAGATGAGGTGTGAGACAGATATGCAGTTTCAGTTTATGATTTTCAGTCTGCTGACAGCTTTGAACAGCTCTATAGGTCCCATTGGTATTTCATGTGATTGTATTAGTCTACTAGCAGCCTTATCCGGTTACTACTAAGGTCAGTATCAAACAGTTTGCTGAAGAGGGGAACATCGATTTCAGGTTTCATGTTGTAAAGTTCACCCACTGGGTATCACCTTCTCCCTAGAGATGGCGTGGCCACTCTTAGTGCTTCATTTAGTGAGTTGCGACTTAGGACCTACTGAATAAGAAAATTAGACACAAATAGAACAACAGGGCAGTTTAGAGAGGCAAGTTAACCAGCCTTCTACCTTAAAATGTCCTACTTCTTAATGAAAAAATGATTGAATAATCTGCAAAGCAGATGTTTAACTCAATGGACAATAAGTTGTAAAAGAGAGTAACAAGTTAATAAAGGGCTCCTGAGTAGATTGTGAATAATATTTCGATTAATTTCTCTTGTTGTTTCTCTAGTTTAAATTATGGCCTAACTGTGTTCACTTGAAAGTATCACCTGGAGCCTCAATTAACAAAAGAGAGTCTCCCAACGAATTAGTTTGTGGACTGACAATTTCTTGTTTTAATGCTTGAGTGTTGTCTTTCATTATAGATAAAGCGGGAATGACAGGGCTATTTGTCAAATATTACTTAGCCACAATGGGAGGTGTATTAGGGCACATCAGAGTGAAAGTACTTCAGATGTATAATTTAATGGCAACTCAACTTTCCTCAGAAACAAAGGTCATGATTCTGAAGCAACCGGTCTAGACCAGGGGTCTCCAAACTCTACTGTAATAGGATCTACTTTTTTTTCAATGAAAATCATCCTGAGAGATTAATAGTATTGATGTAATGTTTATTTATTTATTTATTCAAAGTTTTATATAGCGCGAACAAGATCTTTACAGATATCAGAGCGCTTCACAATGACAGGGTAGGGGCAGTAGGAATGAACAGAGGTAGTGGGAGCAATGTAGTAGTCACTAACATGAAAGGATAATAATAACATACATAAAACATATCAATATACAGTCAGGTAAACAAGTAATATGAGACGGCACAAGTCATTGATCCCACTACAGAGGTGTTCAGGTACACCTTGGGTGTGTGGAAGGCTTATACCAGTGTTTTAGTATAGTCATCAAGTAGAGGTATAGTGCCAAAGGACAAGGTGAGCATTGACACAAGGCAATGCAGAGTCTCTGATCCAGCACCTATAAGGTTCAGGAGATCTTGGCCAGAAGGATGGTTTTCACCTCTTTCTTGAAGAGTGCAGTGGAGGAGATACGCCTTGTTTCAGGAGGGAGCGCATTCCAGATCCTGGGTGCCATTCCTGAGAAGGAGCGCTTGTAGGTTTTCTCTTTCCGGAATCTACGGGGTTTCAGGAGTAGATTTTTTGAGCTTCTATTGGATCTCGAACCTCCTGATATAGACAGGACAGACAATCTTAGAAGTGATGTTGAACATCACTTCTAAGATTGTCAGCAGTGATAACATCTATTCATTAGGCAGGGTTGCCATCAGTAAAGTAAAAAAACATTATCGATTTGAAATGCCTCTATATGGATAAAAGCCATAGCTGCAATCCCCCTAGCACCAAGGCAATACTATGAGAAACAAATCTCTCCAGCTCAAATAGAAGCTTTAAATACATTTTGAAAATGTAACCATTTTTCTCTAAACTTCAGCTTATGACACATTTTTGTCTAGAATACTTTTGTACTTTTGGTATACATATAATAGTTCCATCAAGCAAAAACTTCTATAAAAATTGGCTGGGCTGCACCCAGGAGAGCTACTCGCATGCACCTGGAGAGCTGCTGGCAGCTCATGAGCTACTCGCTGGAGAAGCCTGGTCTGGACATGATTTTTTTCATAATTTTTATTTTTCATGGAGATCAATTCACCAAGATGCTAGGAGTTGGAGAAATGACTTCCTACACTCTCTTACCTTAATTACACTTCCGGAAGAAACATCATATAACCTGTGACCTGAATTCTACAATAACTGCATGATTAAGTGTCTACTTTAGATACCATGTACGTTAGAATGCTAGCATTCTCCTTTCTTTTCGTATTATATGAAAAAGAATGTATTCATCTGAAGAAAATATAGCACCAAAAAAAAAATACAGATCAGGGCTGGGAACCTGAATTATTTATGCCACAAACTGTCAGGATTTAATATTACCCATAGAGTAAAGCACAATAAGAAATATATTAATAAATCATTGGAGAGAAGAAGAAAAGAGGAAAACTTCGGCAGTTATGTCCACGTCTATTAATTGATATGGACCACGCACTGAATATGAATTGTGTTGTCTGACTTTAACTTATCGTTTTCGGTCATTTATTTCTGGTCCTTTGGAAGGCACTATCACTTGTGTGAATAACAGAGTTGAATATTTTATTCAAACACATAATTTTTCATGTTTTACAATAATGGAGCATGGCAACAACTTTTTTTAAAAAGCCGTTGTTTTAGATAACTTTGAAAATAATTTGGAAAGTTTACATTGCACTGCTGAATATATTTGTTTTACAAATTCAGAAGTGTAATAACCCGGTCCCAGTTGAAGCTACAGAAAATAAACTGTGCTTATTAAGACACTGTTTACCTGCTATACTTGCAGTGGCAGCTTTTGATCTTTAGAACAGGTAGTGTGTGATACTTGCCAAGAGGGATAGTGAGCCCAGATTCTATCAAGAAGGATTTGGTAGGTTTCTACCCTCAAAACATTTTTGGAAAAAAGTGAGTGATGCAATGCCATTTTCACATATATTTACTAAAAAACAAAGTCTGTGAAAGGGCACCCATTAGATAGTCTTTCATGATGAACAAGGCTAATGAAACCGGACGCTATCATCAGCTGATTGTTTATATATATATATATATATATATATATATATATATATATATATATATATATATATATATATAACTACTGGCGGTCGCCAGTAGGTATATATAGTTAGGACCTAGATACCATAGGAAATTCCGGAACATTCTATTGGTTATTCCTTTGGCGCCGATTGAGGGATCTGCCTGTAATTTTCCTTAAATTTGCCTCGCTGCGCTCCGCTCCTTCCCTGTAAGTTTCGGGGGGATTCGTAAAGCGGGGGCTGAGAAAAAAGGGGGGTCCCAAAACGTGTTTTTCCCATGTTAATTTCCATAGGGACATTCTGACAAGGCTACAGCTCGAACGGCTGAACGGAATTACACCAGATTTGGCAACATGGTAGGGACTGGTATGCAGCAGTGCCTTTTGTATGTTTGGTGTAAATCCCTCCAGTAGTTTTTGAGAAAATTGAATGTGAAATTGAGTCCAATGCCATTTTCCATAGGACCTTTAGACACAGCTACAGCCCGAACGGCTGAATGGAATTACTGCAAACTTGGCAAATGGTAGAGCCTGGTATGCAGAAGTGCCTTTTGTATATTTGGTGAAAATCCCTTCAGTAATTGTTGAGAAAATCGACTTTTTTCAAATTATATATCTACACCGTCCTTCCACTGTCCTTGCACGTGCGCGGACCTTAGCGTGCGCGCGCGGAATTCTGATTGGCTGTTGGATGTCTGTCAACATTCCAGTCAGTCGAAATGAGGAAGTGTTGTCCGCCATCCTGTTTTTGTGGCAGATGATAGTGGTTGTAAACAGAAGTGTAATAGTTGACAAGGAGACAGGGTAGAGATTCCTGAGCCCCCTAGGTTTTGTCATGGGGTCTGTAAAGGACCCCGAAGGTTGAAAAAAATAAAAACAACATTTTAAAAAAATCGCGGGGTCCGCGCACCGTGCGCGGACTTCGGCTCAAAAAGACAAAAAAGAAATACATTAAAATAACAAGTTTCAGTGTTTAGATGTTGGTTGAGTGCAACATTGAGTGATGACTCTTTCACCTTTGGGTTTAGGTAGGTGTTTTGTGGAGAGTTAGTATGGTAATTGGTAGAGAGCATTGGGGGTAGGTTAAATATTATGTGAGTTTGAAAGTGTTGATAATTTGAACCAATTAAAATGTTACTTTGGTTTTGATTTTGTGAGTGATAATATTTGATTGGCTAGGTATCTGAATATGTATGAGAAATGAGAGGGAAAAACAGCCATTTTCAGATTTTAGTGTTTGAGGTATACTTCTGAGGTGTGAGATTGAGACAGAATTTACTGTTCAACAGTTTTCTAGAAGGTGAGTTGTTAATTTGTAAGGAGAACTCTGTTATTCACTTTAAGTTAACAGGAAAAATGTTAATGTTTTTCTGTTATACTTATGGATTGAGTAGAGAAACATCAGATGCAGTGCTTTATATTTCTAATTCTTGCTTGATACTATACACTGTCCAGGGAAACACGGCCATTTTGTGACTAGAGTGTCTGAGGTTCAAGTTCAAAAGACCTTTATACGAATTTCTTAAAATTCATAAAAGTACCGATCATAACATCAACAAACCATGATAATATATGTACATACAAATAATGAATAAAATAAGACATATGACATTCCATTCCATACAGTGACAATACAATATATTTCAGAACAATATGCTACATTTCCATGATGACACAAATAAAACTGATTACTATACTCAGGGATTTTCCATCGTCTTACGTGCTCGTATGGCCAATCTTAAAAAGGAACTGGCACGGAAAGTTAGTTCATCACTATCCAAAGCAATCAACATACTATATGAATCTTTAAGAGTCAGTGGTCTGGATTTTTTAAAATACGGAGTTAAAAACCATTTGATGAATACAAGATAAAATTTACAAAAAAATAAAAAGTGCAAATCATCCTGAATACTCACGCCATCACAGGGACATAAAATAGAATCGGCGCTATGACAGTACCCTAGTGGAAAGGACAACATAAATTTTACAGTGCCTGCCCTTAAACGAAACAACAATGATCTCTCCCAGCTGGTCATGGGCAGGGAGAGATAGGGCGGCAAAGTCTGTCCACACAATCCATTGCCTATGTATTTCATTACAGTTGATTTTTGTGATTCGCTTCTAAGCCTTTCCCTGTTGTAAAGTGCATATAGCGCATTCTTGACCTCGACTTTATCCTTTAATTCTATAGTCGTAGGATCGGTAAACAAAGTGCCTCTGTCAACTTCATTTAGTGATTTAAAAACTTCAGACAACCATGGAATCCTCATTCCGTGGTCACTGCTTAAACAGTCCTTTATAATATTTTGAGTAAGAGCAGCAGCATCATTCCTCCAGATTCTAATCCAGAAAAGTGCAGGTCTTGCTCTAATAAAATCACTTATGTGTGGAAGATTTAGTTCGCTGTGACAGATAAAATTAGATGAGGAAATTGGTGCACCCAACACCTTCCTACAGAAGCGATTTTCCTCCCTTTGGATGCAGAGGCTGTTTCTCGATCCCCATACCTCTGCTCCATACGTGGCAACAGATGCGCACTGCAATTTAAATATCTTTAAAATAGCCCTAGTGGCACCTATTTTCTTTGGGCGTGGGAGGCTCAAAACAGAGTTGTTGGCTTTCGAGAACTTGCTCGTGGCGTGGGCCAAATGCCCACTCCACGAGCCGTTCGCAGCGAAAACCAACCCTAAATATGGGAACTTAGGAACAGATCCCAATTTGTCTGTGCCTAACTGTATGGTATTGAGTTTCCTTTTGCCAGGGCCACAGGACATAATAAAAGATTTTTTTAAATTTACCTTTAAATCCAGATCCTCCATGAACTTAACAAAACTATGTACAAGCAGACGAAGAGCGTTAGGAGTGCGGGCCATAAGCACCGCATCGTCTGCATATAAAAGCACTGGAAGTGGTTTCCCTAAAATGACTGGGACATCTGTAGTAACTTTTTTCAGGCAGGTGGATAAACCGTTAATATAGATGATGAACAACAGGGGCGCTAAAACGCACCCCTGTCTCACCCCCCTCCCTATGTCAATGGCTCCTGATACCTCGCCGCCCATCCCGATACGTACCCGTGCTTTCAGGTCAGTATGGAGATAGGCTAAAAAATTTACAAGAGTGTTATCAAGGCCGTTGGTTGAAAGGATGGACCAAAGCTTTGATCTATTAACAAGATCGAAAGCGGATGAGAGATCCATAAATGCGAGATAGGTGGGGGAGGAGCGGGCAACACTATATTTATCGATTATCAGTTTTAAGTTTAAGCATTGCTCCACTGTTCCTACCCCACTACGGAACCCCATCTGACACGGATCTAAAAAGTCAGTGTCAGTTGCCCATTCCAGTATTCTGTGGAAAATTATACGGCCCAATACTTTTAAAGTATTGTCCAAAAGGGAGATAGGGCGATAATTCGCAGGGTCAGACCTATCTCCCTTTTTGTAGATAGGGACAATAATGCTGGTTGCCCAAGTAGTCGGCATGGCTGTTTTTGGGAGACTATTAAAAATATTGAGAAATATAGGTGTCCACAAGTCAACATCATATTTGATAATATCAATGGGAAGACCATCTGGTCCAGGTGCCTTATTTCCCAGACTCTCTTTTATAGCTGTTTTAACTTCATGATCTAGGATTAGTAGACCACCTGATTGACCAAGAGTAGGTGGAGAATACTCCTCTGTGGGGGCTGCATAAATACTAGAAAAATGGGTCTCCCATGCTGCGCTTGTTATATTACAGCTGATTTGGGTAAGTTTCTTTCCCATTTCCCTTGTTTTTCTGACAGCTGACCAAAATGGGCCGCTGCCGCCCAAGTTTGCACTGATTACCAAGGAGTCCCTTTGATCGAAAAGTTAATTAGCCTTCCGTTCTGATATTTTGGCTTTATAGTTTTTCCTGGCTAGTTGAACGGTGGCTTTACACCTTGGTTTAATAGAGAGAGCCTTTCTTAATTCTCTATTTGCCAAGGAACATGCCGAGTCGAACCACTTTGGCTCTTTACCTTCCTTGGGTAATGGAACAGACAAAAGAGTTTTGATAGTTGAGCACAAAACTTCAAAATCAGCAATTAGTTGGTCATGATTTTCACTTGGAGATTTACTAGAGTCAATCAGATGCGGATATAGCAATTGTACATTTGTTAAAATAGCCTCACAATCCACTCCCCTCCATTTTAACCGAAGGCCATCAATTGATGGAGTAATGTCCCTTGCACCATTTAAATTCGCAAAAATCAGACTTGGAGCAAGATCCAAAATTACAACCAATGGCTTGTGGTCACTGAGGGGTGTTTGTACCACAGAAGTTTTTACTATACAATCTGTTAACAGTGGTGACGTAAATACATAGTCAATGGTGGAGCTACTGTGCGCGCCAATATACGTTGGAGCATAAGGAGAATCAGATTTATGTCCTATTCTCAAGGCATCATCTAAATCAAATTCAGTGAGTAATTTGGACAATTCAGAACCCCTGCGCTCTGCTGGATCAGAATAGGTTTGATTAACAGATCCAACACTCACTGCTAGTTTTGCGTTGAAATCACCCCCTATTAAAATACCTGACTTATTGTCTACTGAAAGGGAACATTCCAATTTACTTAAAACCTTGGATAATGCCAAAAAGTTCTTGTTCGGTACATGATAAAAGTCATTATTATAAAAATTAATTAAATAAACTGTGGTCTTTGACTTCAACTTATATTCAAGAATCTGAATGTTGGAATTATCAGGACCATCGTTCTGCAGGTTTCTAATTGTACCGCCTGCAAGAATCTTGATCCCAACAAAGAGGCCACCCACTTCTCTGCCAAAACTCGGTTTGGGCGATGTTATGCTGAAACAGTGATAGCCCTCTATATACAAATTACCAACAGCCCATGTTTCCTGGAACATAAGAATATCTGCATCATTAATTATCTCAATCCATGCAGGATCTGATAGTTTAGATTCCAATCCTGCAACATTCCAACTTAGGATTGATAACCCATGGATGTTACAATGGTTGCCTGGCCTAACCCTAGTGCTAATGCTCCCTACTTTTTCAAATGTGGTATTAACAACGACAGGTTGATTGCAATAAGCGGGCATCAATTCCATGGTTTCTAAGGTGCCATTCAAAACCTGGGAGTCTGCAGCTAAAGCTGGATATCCCTCTTGTGTACTGACTTTAGCTTGGCTATCGATGTCTGCTTTAGGCATTATATTCAGTCAATCCTGGTCGTCTAGGTTGGAAAAATATTCAAAACGATTATAAGTGGGAATGTTGAATGTTGACCTTACTTCAGTTATCGGTTGAAACTGATGGAGGTCAGGGGCAGGATAAGACCTATCTCTATAATTGTATAGGTGCATGTTTGAGAATTGAAAGTGATGCGGAGAGTGGGAAGGGGGTACTAACATTGGGATCTGGTTCCGCCAATTATTATGACCATTCAAATGGCCGAAATCCTGATTTTGTAAGAAGAGCGGTGATTTGAATCTTGCACCAAAATTCAAATCTTGATAAGAGGTAGTGGGGTGGCTCTCCATGACTTGTTTCTGGGTATCAAATGTCTATAAAAATAGCCTAATGGAAGGAGTGTGGTGTTAAATTCCCGAGTTGAGGGTGATGGGGCACTTGCTAATGTTTTCTCTGCCCACTGTGGGTTCTTAAAATTGATTGTAACACAATCCCCCTCAAACTTTTTTCTAAGTGGGCCTATCCAACCCACCCTCTGAGTATTAATAATCTCCCTTGCACCTTCTATAGGGAAATTGCAGTTTGCAATTAACCAATGTAGGGTTTTGTTTTTGAGAGATGAGGGGGTTTCTTCTTGGTCCTTCCTTAATTTGGAAACATTAACTAGAACAAGGACATAAGCCCCGCATTCTGGTGGTAAATTAATGCGGGAAGGGGCCTGTCTAGATGCTTTTTGTGACGGTTGGACCAGGGTGGAGGCACCTCCGGAATTCGGAGGCTGGCCCGCCGTAGGCACACTTATCTGTTTTGTATTGTGATCCTTCCTTATGACTGAGGCTACCTTGTTACAATTAGCTATTGGTTGGCTAACACTTATCCCCTTCGGTGGTACTAGGGCTGGTTTGGGTAGAATAACTGCATTTGTAGATGATACTTGGGAGATATTAGGATCAGGACCTACTGTTTTGGTGGAAGTAGGTTTAATTACATCATTTGCAGCGGTTATTTTAGATAAACTCTTAATGGGGGTGATTAGTTCCGCTAGTTGCTTTTCTATCCGGGTGAGCCTGCTTTCAATGGGGGATAGGTAAATACTAAGAAGTTCACCCAGTTTTGCCAGCATGTAATCATTTACTATTTCAGTGTGGTCAATTGTTTTACCATCCTTTACTACTATCCCATCCTGCTGCTCCTTTTCTTTTTCTTCAACCTCATAATCTTTAGTAGTCTCCTTAGTCCTACTTATGTTTGAGTTGGGATTAGAGTTTGTATCTTCCCCTTGATTTTGGGGCAGGACATGTTTACTGACCTTTAAGGGTTTAGACTTAGATGCATTTTGGTTTTGTTGTAATTTCTGGATAGCACCCTCACGTCTTCCCCTTAATTCCCTAGTATTTTCTACTGATATAATTTCAGGGGAAGGGGTCATATGTAGGTCAGGAGTCTTCTCTAAGTCCATACTGATGTCTGTGTCGGAGTCTATCAGGGGAATAGAGGCAGATAGATTTACTTCGTTTGGGATGGTATGAATATCAACACACACATTTAATAAAGGTCTAATATTAGTAGGCAAAACCTGGATAGGAGTGGTTGCGGAAGCAATAAGTCCCAGGGAGGAGCGTTTGGCATGGGCAAGATCTTGTGAGACCCTGTGTTCCAAAAGGGATATACCCTGATTTATAGCATCATTGGCCTTAATTATAAAGTTGTCGATAGGGCCAGTTTTGCTAGTTTTGCTACTACCTCCAGCAGCTGCAGTTCTGCTACGACTCCCCCTTGGGGACATGTTGACAATAGGTAATAATGAACTGATGTTGTCACGTAGTGGATTCAAAATATATGAGCTTGTTGGACACTACAGGATTCAGTTAACAAGTACCCGAGTACCTAGGGCAAGTTGTACATAGTCACACAGTCCGTAAATCAAGTCCCAACAGATTACTAATAGGTAATATGTTCTTTTCTCCGATCCATATATTATGCGGTTTGCTCCGAAAATCTTAGTCCTTAGTGCAGTTACCCAAGCACAGAGTCAAAATAGTCAGGTACCTTATATTGAAGACGTTAGAGAGCTACACCCGTCCCGTCCTCCTCCGGCCTCTGAGGGCCACAGAGGGCCCGCCCTTTGCCCGGGCTTAGCCCGGCGCGACCCCGCGCGCTCCCGCGATGCGGGAGGGGCAGCTGTGATTTAAGCGCCTCCAGGCGCGGAAGTCCGGTGAGGGAAGAAGGCGGCGCCCCAGAGGCTTCTGGGTGGTGTAGTTCCCGCTCGGCAGCCGCGTTGGGTTGCGGCGGCGGGGAATCACACACACAGGCAGCCGGTAAGTAAGGCGTCGCTGGCCCCAAATGCTCCCCAAAGGTTGTAGGATTGCCCCGCTCCGCCGGAGGGGCAGCTGTGATTTAAGCGCCTCCAGGCACGGAAGTCCGTTGAGGGAAGAAGGCGGCGCCCCAGAGGCTTCTGGGTGGTGTAGTTCCCGCTCGGCAGCCGCGTTGGGTTGCGGCGGCGGGGAACCACACACACAGGCAGCCAGTAAGTAAGGCGTCGCTGGCCCCAAATGCTCCCCAAAGGTTGTAGATGTTGGTTGAGTGCAACATTGAGTGATGACTCTTTCACCTTTTGGTTTAGGTAGGTGTTTTGTGGAGAGTTAGTATGGTAATTGGTAGAGAGCATTGGGGGTAGGTTAAATATTATGTGAGTTTGAAAGTGTTGATAATTTGAACCAATTAAAATGTTACTTTGGTTTTGATTTTGTGAGTGATAATATTTGATTGGCTAGGTATCTGAATATGTATGAGAAATGAGAGGGAAACACAGCCATTTTCAGATTTTAGTGTTTGAGGTATACTTCTGAGGTGTGAGATTGAGACAGAATTTACTGTTCAACAGTTTTCTAGAAGGTGAGTTGTTAATTTGTAAGGAGAACTCTGTTATTCACTTTAAGTTAACAGGAAAAATGTTAATGTTTTTCTGTTATACTTATGGATTGAGTAGGGAAACATCAGATGCAGTGCTTTATATTTCTAATTCTTGCTTGATACTATACACTGCCAGGGAAACACGGCCATTTTGTGACTAGAGTGTCTGAGGTAGTTTTGTGAGGAAATTTTTGTGTTCAATTTCTGGTGTGAGATTTACACAGTAGTGACTCTTCTAATAGAATTTAATAGTTTTTCTCTGCCCTATCTCACTCTTCCTCTGCACCATCTCACTGTCTTTCTCTTTCTTTTAATAGTACACTAACATCAATAATGGCTGAAAATGAAGAGTCATTTGACATCGTTATAGAAATTTTTGTGACTGTTATTGAGGATGTTCCTGAAGGAGAGCTTTATGATGAAGGAGATGGCTTGGACAATTTCTATGATGAATCCTTGGATTCAGATTTAATGGAAGCTTTGGAGTTCATTGAGTTTGAGGATTCTTTTTGGGAGATTTTTAATATTGACATTACTGATGATGCAATCTTAGACGATCATTTAAATTTCGAAAACTTCCAGCAATAAATTTAAATTTAGTAAATAAATATTGTATGAGAGTTTATACTTATCAAAATGTAATTTATGAGGTAGTAGCAAACTGATAATTTTTGGTGTTACATAGTAAGTTTACTCATAAATATTTCCCTTCTCCCCCAAAATTTTCTTAAATGTGTATTTGACATCTCTTTTTCATGTCCTGCATCCTTTCTCTCACTGTCTGTCTCTGATGCACTAGATTGCAACATATGTAAGTTTAAAGAACAGCAAGTGTGTCTCACCAGAGCAGGAAATCAAGCAGTAAGCGCTGTTTCTCTTTCTTTTAATAGTATAATAAAATGATGAATGAAAATGAGGAGCCTACCAACATCTTCTTTGAAATAACAGCAACGTTTATTGAGGCAACTTATTCTGTTGTGTATATTGATTGTATAGATGAAACAAATCATGAAGAACATGAAGGAGATACCATGGCAGATTTTTTTGATGAAACTCTAGATCTGGAATTAATGGAATGTGCAGACATTGTTGAGTTTGACGAATCATTTTCAGACACTTTGATGGATGAAATTCCTGATGAAGAAATGCTACAAGTTCTTTTAGATTTTGAAAATTCTGATAAATAAATTTTAATTTAGTAAAGAAAAATTGTTTTGAAAATTATACTTATTTAAATGTAATTTATGAGGTAGTAGCAAAGTGATACAATTTTGTGTTCTTTATGTCCTGCATCCTTTCTCTCACTGACTGTCTCTGTTGCACTAGTTTACAACATAAGTAAGTATATAGAACAGCAAGTGTGTTTCACCAGAGTAGGAACTCATGACCCCCTACGCCAATTCTGACCACACATTGAGAAAGGAAGGAATCATGTGAACAAATCTGTTTCTGCTTTCCTGAAAGACTACAGTATGGATTCAATATACCACAATAACTTGCATTACAAGATACAAGGTATCTACAGAGGAGACGATGTCCATTTCCATTTAGTTTTTTTTTTTTTTATTCCACTAGGTCCGCTCACCCTGAGTGCTCGGTGCATGCACTGTGAGTGCTCGGTAAATGCACGGTGCGCGATCCCTATCGCCGCCATTATGTGGTTTCAGAAGAGAGTGAGAAATATAACTTAAAAACGTGGGAAGGGGGTAGGGTAGAGTGTCCCTGGTCCCTTAGGCCTTCTCAGGGGGTCCTTCAAGGAGTCCTAAGGTTAAAAATAATGTTTATTTTTAGAAAAATAACAGAAAACACGATACGTCCGTGCACGGGGAGTGCTCGGTGAGTGCTCGGTGCGCGGACCTTGGTAAAAATTAAGAAAAAAAATAAAGTTAAAAATCATATTTGAGTGTTTACATGTTAGTTGGCTCTAAAAAGAGCCGTTGTGTTCATTGTGTTTTTTTTTATACTTACAAGTAAGTACCAATGCAGAGTCTGATGTTACAGAGAAAGAATTTGTTCCCTTCATCAGTGAAATGTACACCATCTGTCCTATAGATGCCTTGCATGTTGTAACTCAAGTTGTTGTGGTATATACAACCCATTCCATAGTCTCTCATGCATGCAGAAACAGATTTATTTACATTTTCCTTGCTTTCTCAATCTGTGGACAAAATTGATTGGACCAATTCCATTTTTGCCTTTGGCATATATTGGAAGAGACAAAGGCAGTTTGAGGAAAAAGTGACATCAATTGTCCAAAGATGTCCTTCAATAGCATTTCCAGACCAACCCCAGTCAAAGTGCATAAGTCATTTCCACCACAGTGCACAATTATGAGGTCAGGGTGTGGGAGATGCATGAAGGATTTCACCAATGGTATCAATTGGTGACATCTCAATCCTCTCTGGCCAATCCTTAAAATATCCACATTTGGTAAATCAAGGTTTAAAATTCCTCTGTTTGTTGCATACCTTTTAGAACAGAATACAAAACTGTGTCCTACAAACCATACTGAAGGCATCTTCAAGGCAGGTCTGGTTGTACTCAGATGACGGCTGTAAATGAAATGGCAGTTGGAAAGCTTGCAGTTTTAAAAAAAAGAGGAGGACATTCACTGCACTTGAAGCTTAAGAAATGATTGGTGCTTTCTGAAAATGGAAAAGAGCATATTAGGGTGCATAGATTTGGTTTTTAAAAGAAGCAATTCTAATGGTTCAGAAAAGGTCATTGAAAGGAACATTGCTCATGATTAGCTGTTATATTGAAAGCTCTAACAACCTTGCTTGATTCATTTGCAACATAGTATGATGAACTTTTAAACTCTGTTCTTCCTTAGGTGGGAGTTACCATGGTAACAGCTGGAATGAGCACTAGGGGGGTGGGTGAATATTATGTGAGTTTGAAAGTGTGGGAAAGTAGAACCAATTGAAACGTTAGTTTAGTTCTTAAATAGTGTGGGAAGAATGAGTTGGAAACTGTGCCATTTCTGTTTCCAGTGTCTGAGCTGCAGTTCAGGGATTCTGTTTAAGAAAATCTGGTGTGTGTTCTTTTAATATAGAGAGAGTGCTGTTTGCAGTATTGGGAAGCATAACAAGCATATTGGGCTTCATTACTGTTTATTTTGAAAATGAGTCAGGTTTCTCAATTTATGTCATTGGTAAAATCCTTTACGCATCTCTTACAGCATTTCATATTCTTGTCTGTGTGCCAAATTTATTACTCTGCATGCATTTTCTGCTTGCACCCATGTCAAACATTGTGCAAGGGTTTTGTAAATATGCCTCTCTTTTTTGTATATTCTATCTCAATTTATGCCATTAGTAAAATCCTTTACGCATCTCTCAAGGCATTTCATATTCTTGTCTGTGTGCCAATTTTATTACTCTGCATGCATTTTCTGCTTGCACCCATGTCAAACATTGCGCAAGGGGCTTGTAAATATGCCTCTCTTTTTTGTATATTCTATCTCAATATGCCATTAGTAAAATCCTTTACGCATCTCTCACAGCATTTCATATTCTTGTCTGTGTGCCAATTTTATCACTCTGCATGCATTTTCTGCTTGCACCCATGTCAAATATTGCACGAGGTGCTTGTAAATATGCCTCTCTTTTTTATATATTCTAACTCAATTTATGCCATTAGTAAAATCCTTTACGCATCTCTCACAGCATTTCATATTCTTGTCTGTGGGCCAATTTTATTACTCTGCATGCATTTTTTGCTTGCACCCATGTCAAACATTGCGCAAGGGGCTTGTAAATATGCCTCTCTTTTTTGTATATTCTATCTCAATTTATGCCATTAGTAAAATCCTTTACGCATTTCTCAAGGCATTTTATATTCTTGTCTGTGTACCAATTTTATTACTCTGCATGCATTTTCTGCTTGCACCCATGTCAAACATTGCGCAAGGGGCTTGTAAATATGCCTCTCTTTTTTGTATATTCTATCTCAATTTATGCCAATAGTAAAATTCTTTACGCATCTCTCAAGGCATTTCATATTCTTGTCTGTGTGCCAATTATATTACTCTGCATGCATTTTCTGCTTGCACCCATGTCAAACATTGTGCAAGGGGCTTGTAAGTATGCCCCACTTTATCTTATATTCCATCTCAATTGATGCCATTAGTGAAATCCTTTATGCATCTTCCACACCATTTCATATTGTTTTCTATCTGCTATTCCTATCCCTATCCATATATTCACTGCTTGCACCCATGTTAAAGGTTGCGCAAGACACTTGTAAAAAAGGAGCATATTTACAAGCCAAATTAAACTATTAGCACTATCTCTGTACCAGCATTGAATTCAAGCATGAGAAACACTTTAAAAAGAAGTCTACCCTGTAAGCTAAAAGATACAAATTGTGAGCACACACACCTAACATTATGGAAAAAGATGAAAATATAATTCCTTAATTCACATACACACTCAGGGGCAGATTATGATGGCGGACGGACCTGAGTCCGTCCACCACCATAGAGCAGGAGGGAACCTCCGCATTGCCTGCGGAGTTCCCTCCTGTGCAATTAGGATGTGACCGCCACCCTGGCGGTCACATCCTCTATTTTTACCATTGCGGCGGGGCGGCTTCAAGCTGCATCCGCCGCAATGGTAAAAATGCATACATTGCATTTGTATGCAGAAAGCGTCAGGCACCGTGCGGTGGCTGCCGATTTCTGCATACAAATGCAGGGGGGTACCATAGGTACCCCCCATGTGCACCCCCCACACCCCCTTCACCTAGGGGGCCCGCAACAGGCCCCCGCAGTGAAGTTACACATGCTTTTCCACGGCGGAAAACCCGCCGCGGAAAAGCATTTTTTAAAGCCCTTCCTAATATGGCGGACGGTGTCTGAGAGACACCGCCACCATATTAGAGCTTTTCCGCCGCGGTTGTAAGCCAACCGCAGCGGAAAAGCTGCGGACGGAAACCAGGACCCACCAGCCATCCTAATGTGGCGGTGGGTCTTTGGTGGGTCTGCTGCGGTTTTTCCGTATCCTCTGGGCCGGCGGTGGCTTCTGCCGGCCCGGAGGATGCGCAAAAACTGCAATCATAATAGGCCCCTCAGTGTGTTCCTTGTCAAAGAACTTAAAGCCAGACATTTCAACAAAAAACATTTCGTATGGTAAATCGTTTTAGACACAGAAAGTGAGATGAGACACACACACAAACAGACAGATGGTGTAGGCAGAGATTGAGATGACACACACATACAAACAGAGAGATGGTGGAAGGAGAGAGTGAGATGAGGCATGCAAAGAGGGAGATGGTGCAGGCAGAGAGTGATATGAGACACACAAAGAGAGATGTGAACTAGTGTTTATATTGTTTAGTTAATGTAATTGCTATGTGCGATGTTGGTGGTGGTCTATAAAATGTCATATTTTTCTTTTCAACAGATTGTAAATATCTACAGAGTCATAATAGATTATGCCTACCAAGAACCGCAAACAAAGACTTTATAAGCAAGCTTTATCAATCAAGAGGACTCAATTAGAAGATTCACCCAGAAGACAATCTTCAAAGAAAAGAAAAAATGCTCCTGGTAATGCACCTGTGTTTCCTGTTTTTTTGCAG
Source organism: Lissotriton helveticus (assembly GCF_964261635.1). Taxonomy (NCBI): domain Eukaryota; kingdom Metazoa; phylum Chordata; class Amphibia; order Caudata; family Salamandridae; genus Lissotriton; species Lissotriton helveticus. The sequence goes on from NC_136061.1 coordinate 1,563,361,484, forward strand.
GATAACTTGAATGGACTCTTGTGCAAAGGTTATTAGTTTCTGGCAACGAATGCATTGCATCATCAAATTCTTAAGTTCAGGTTGGATATTTGCAACCATTGATGCTTGCATTGGTGGTGCTGTTGCTTCAGAAGAAGTGCTGGGAGTAGAGCCCTGCTCCTCTGATGATATTTTTATTACAGCTTTACTCCAATTGTTTGGGTGTATATTCCGGATATGGCATTCCATGCTATAAGTTCCAAAGCTGTACTGTTTCTGTGGATTCCCTCTTGAAAGTACTGTGTGACAGATTTTACATGTGACAACAGGCGCATTTACCTTTTTCTCTCTTTCTGTTTTTTTTTTTAAATTTCCGTACTATGGACTCTCTCTGTGTTCTAGGGGTTTTAGGAACAAACTCTTCTGAAGATGAAGTAGAAGAATCCTCAAGTTCCTTGTGTTCAGGATGCTCTTGTCCAAAGGCTATTAGTTTCTGGCAACGAATGCATAGCATCATCAAATTCTTAAGTTCAGGTTGGATATTTGCAACCATTGATGCTTTCGTTGCGTTTACGTTTTATTTACGGAGCGCTTACGTCATCTTATGATGTGCTTTCGTGGTACGCACCCTCGTGAGATTTATAATTGTTTAAATAAAGTTATATATGTTGTTTAAAAGTTTAAAATAAACATGTTCTTTATTATCCCAGTTAATATGTTTCTTTATATTGTACAATGAATATGTAGATATAATGATTTAGCACCCTCGTGAGTTTTATAATTGTTTAAATAAAGTTATATATGTTGTTTAAAAGTTTAAAATAAACATGTTCTTTATTATCCCAGGTAATGTGTTCCTTTATATTGTACAATGAATACGTAGATATAACGATTTAAAGTTTATAAAACTTTCGGAGGTAAATAATGAATTCCTGTGTACATGCATAGCTGTGCATGAACATTTGTGCCATGTGGCACACATACATGCCCTAAAACCATGTATGTGTGTGACATGGCACACAAATCAGAATCAAGGGTGCAACAGGGTGTCAAAGTGACAACCTGTCTCCCTTGACAATTCGGTAATTTTACCAATTCGGTATTTACTGATTTGGTAATTGCCATTGATTCCTATTGGCCTCAAGACTTATAGGAATCAATGGCAATTACCAAATCAGTAAATACCGATTCGGTAAAATGACTGAATTATACAGATTCGGTAATTTCAAAAGAGAAATTACCTACATCCGAATTACCTACTCTTAAATATTGAAGTGGTATGATTTGGTATTCATGAGTAGGTAAATTGAGATTATGTACATCTGGCCTATTGAGTTGTAACATATTTATATACATATGTTACATTGCAGTGCTTTGGAAGTAGCACAATATACTATAGGTAAACACCTTATAGGTTTATGCTGTACCACATCCTTATAGTTTTGCACTTTGACATTCACTATGACAAACTTTTACATACAAACATAGAAATTTAGTTCTTTCTTTAACCAGTAGAGGTAGTTCTAAAAAGAACTGGGTTTTTTTTGTTTTTGTTTTGCTTGAAAAACGATGTAAAAGAAAAACTTTTTAAGGCAGTTAATTGTTCAACCGGAACAAACTATGAAAAATAAAGAAAAAAATTATGGGGTGCACCTGTGCTTCCTGTTTTTTTACAGGATAACTTGAATGGACTCTTGTCCAAAGGCTATTAGTTTCTGGCAACAAATTTATTGCATCATCAAATTCTTAAGTTCTGGTTGGATATTTGCAATCATTGATGCTTGCATTGGTGGTGCTGTTGGTTGAGAAGAAGTGCTGGGAGCAGAGCCCTGCTCCTCTGAAGATCTTTTCATTACAGCTTTACTCCAATTGTTTGGGTGTATATTCTTGACATGGTGTTCCATGCTAAAAGTTCCAAAGCTGTACTTCTTCTGTGGATCCCCTCTGGAAAGTACTGTGTCACAGATTTTGCATATGACAAAAGGCTCATTGACCTTTTTCTGTCCTTCTGGGAATTAAAAAAATTTCCAAACTATGGACTCTTTTGATGATGTAGGGATTTCAGGAACAAACTCTTCTGAAGATGAACTAGAAGAATCCTCAAGTTCCTGGTACTGAGAATGCTCAGGTTCCTCATGTTCAGAATGCTCAGGTTCCTCATGTTCTGAATGCTCAGGTTCCTGCTGTTCAGACATGTCAATAGATTTTTCAGGAGCAAAGTGCTGAAGAAAAAAGGTGTTTCTTCCTCGAAAGCCAAAGAAGAATGATGAAGATGGGAGGGGTCTTTCAAGAATTGGAGTAGGAAGTATTATAAACCAATAAAATCTTTTGTTATGAGGTCACATGGTTGGACGTAAGCTTACGGAGAGTTTACGGAGCGCTTACGTAAGCTTACGGTGCGTCTACGTATTATTTACGGAGCGCTTACGTCTTCTTACGATGCGCTTACGTAGTACGCACCCTCGCGAGATTTATAATTGCTTTAATAAAGTTATATATGGTCTTTAAAAGTTTAAATTAACATGTTCTTTATTATCCCAGATAATGTGTACCTTTACATTGTGCAATGAATACGTAGATATAACGATTTAAAGTTCATAAAACTTTCGGGGGTAAGAGCTCGAAGCTTTTACGGTGCACGAACAGAGCTCTTACGTTGCGTGCACGTGCGACGTACCCTCGCGAGATTTGTTACTACTTCAAAAAGTAATATACTGTTGTTAAAAGTTAAAAAAAACATTTTCTACATTAAAGCAGATATTGTCTACCTTTAAAATCTACGTTAAAAACGTAGATATTATGTTTTATAAATTAAAAAAATTTGTCGGGGTAAGAGCTCAGAGCGTTTACTGTGCGCGGACCCTGTAATCATATAAAAAAAACTTGAAAATAAAAATTATATATATATTATAATAAATATATATATTCACTGAAAAAAACATAGGTTTCAAGCCTTACATAGTTAGGTATTAGCAATTAAAAAACCTTGCCAATTCACTGAAAAAAACCATAGGTTTCAGGTCATATATAGTTAGGTATTAGCATTTAAAAAACCTTCCAAATTCACTTAAAAAACCATAGGTTTCAGGTCATATATAGTTAGGAATTAGCATTTAATAAACCTTGCAAATTCAGTGAAAAAACATAGTTTTCAGGTCATATATAGTTAGGTATTAGCATTTAAAAAACCGTGCAAATTCACTGAAAAAACCATAGGTTTCAGGTCATATATAGTTAGGAATTAGCATTTAAAAAACCATTGAAATTGCTCCTATATAGTTAGTTGTACTAACTATATTTCGCGCACCTGCAATCCACTGCTGATGATGTCACATATTACATCATTCATGACATGGTCAGTGACATCACTGATGACATCACTGATGACATCTCAAATGACATCACTGATGACATCTCAATTGACATCACTGATCACATCACTGATGATATCATTCATGTGATAATACGATGCACCTCTTCACACTCTAATATAACCTTTGATATACCCAGTGTTAAACACAGACTACCATTCTAGAAACCATTGACACACCAATACCAGTTACTACATACGCACACACTGATTGCTAGGTCTATACACACATCCAATCATTTACCCATAGAAGCACTCATACATACAGTCACTCATCAATACAACACTATCATCTGCACTGAAACACCTATACAGACACTCACACTCTGCCACTCATCCATGGAGTTACTCACACATCTAGTCAGTCATGCAAAGAATCAATCACACTTTCATTTCCTCAACTATACAGTTATACACACAACACCTTACTTATTCAAACATATACTAACACATACTTACTATGTTATACAATTACTGATACAAGTACGCAATGATCCATACAGCCACTTGCACAATCAGTGGCTCTTATGTATAGTCATTTATATATGCCAGCTACCCACACACACACTCAGTCTCCTATACAAATACTCGGGCAACCAATCAATAACACATATAGCCACTCATATAGCTACTGATCAACACATGCAGTTGCTTACACAACAACAGACATAGTGATGCACACATTCAGACAGTTTAGTCACTAACGCATGCATTCAGTAAGACACATTTAATCACTCACTCATACATTCAGTCATGTACCTACTAAATCCTTCATCCAGACACTTATACATCTACTCATTCTTCAATATGTAAAACATATTTAAACTTTACAGAAACACACAGTCACTGGATGATGTCATCAGTGATGTCATTTGAGATGTCATCAGTGATGTCATCAGTGATGTCACTGACCATGTCATGAATGATGTAATATGTGACATCATCAGCAGTGGATTGCGGGTGCGCGAAGTATAGTTAGTACAACTAACTATATAGGAGCAATTTCAATGGTTTTTTAAATGCTAATTCCTAACTATAAATGACCTGAAACCTATGTTTTTTTCAGTGAATTTGCACGGTTTTTTAAATGCTAATACCTAACTATATATGACCTGAAACCTATGGTTTTTTCACTGAATATATATATATATATATATATTCCAAATGAAAGAACCAGACACTTGGAGTCCCTCTCACAGCGCGTTTTTCTTTATTCAGCAAGGCAGCATTCAACCACAGAATGGTAGGTACAGCAATTACTACTGCCAAAAGTCCTGACGTGTTTCAGGTTCCTCTTGCCTTTCCAGCTCGCAGGTATTATGAGTCATGCAGCAATGGTTAATCCCCCCAGTGGGCGTGTGCAGGCAATGCACTCTGGTTGTTGAAGTCTTTGCAATGTTGAACCTGTAGTAGGGCCAGCCGCTATTGTTTCTTAGGTGTGTTTCCTTTCCCACAGTGGGTTGCGCCATCTCACCATCCTGTAGCCATGCCGATATTCACCTTGCTGAAATCGCGATGTTCAATGCAGCCCCGTATTCGTGACGGTGCTTGACCTGCTCATCCGCAGGGAGGGGCTCTCCGCGACCGTGGCAGGGAGCAAAATATTCCAAATGAAAGAACCAGACACTTGGAGGCCCTCTCACAGCGCGTTTTACTTGATTCAGCAAGGCAGCATTCAACCACAGAATGGTAGGTGCAGCAATTACTTCTGCCAAAAGTGGGGAAGCCGTATATTCAAAACAAAAATTTCCTTTGCCCGCGCAAAGTAGGCAGCGCACAAAGAAGTTGATTTCTTAATTCGATTTATTCCACCAGTACTGACAAAAGCGTTTCGGCCATCACTGCCTTTCTCAATGTCAGCGTGCATTAGTGCATCTATCATTTTTAAATTGTTGTTGCATTACAGTGGAAAATGGACTATCAGAAATCTCCTCGTTTTGTCCGCAATGGCCCCGTCATTTTGATGGATTTCCATTTTTACCCGTGTGCCGCACACCATTACACAATAGCATTTTTGCACAGTATCAAAATACATTGTATAACTGATAAAAGCAAATACAAATATATCATACATTTGATTTAATTAATAAAGGGAAATCAGCAGTTTCTATTGGGAATGGTGGGAGATTAGATAATATAAATATATTATCGAGAGGCATTAATTTTCAGATATTGTGCACCAAATTGGCTAAATCAATCTCCCGCCGATTATCAGAGCAATATCTCCTTATACTGTAAAAGTAATTTACAACAAATTGATTATATTACATGTTTGAGCACTCCATTCAGAAGCCACAACACACTGCAAAGGCGGCTCAGGCCAGACCTACCAGAACAGGAAAGGTGGCAATATTGTTTCATTGCAATGTTATTTACTGCAGGCAAATGTACCTGTTCACTGCAGGGTAAAGTGAGTTTAAAAGGTTCATGAGAGCCTATTAAACCTCCCAACACTGTTTTTAACAATCTCTAAGGCCAGTGGTTCCAAACTTCTTAGAATCACGACCCAGTTTTTAGAACAACAAACTTTTGTGACCCACCCAGCTTTAATGGACATGAGTTGGACAATTTTTGACTGTATCTAAAGCATCATGTGGTAGTGCACTGTTTTTTACAGGCAGATTTTCCATTGAAATGGCCTCTATATGTGCACAGACATGAAGCTTTTCTGATTAAATTATATTGCACACAAATGATAATTTTAGGATATTGGTTTTCATGGAATATTTATGATTTGTGCACTGCCAAGTAAAGTGTCTTTATTTGTTTTGATCCTATCAAAATGCGTGTTTCCATCACACTCCAAAATAAATAAATATTTGCTTTTTTTTCTTTCCTAAGAGCAGAATGTGTGCAGTTCATTTACAGGTATTTATATTTTGTTTTGTGTTACAATAATCCTCACTTGGGGGATACCTATGGTACCCCCACAACATTGGCATGGGCAAGGTGGCAGACACTGCGCGGTGCCTGTCATGTTGTGCATGCCAATGCACAACGGCCATTCACTGCATTGTAGTGGGCGGTGCTGTGAGCACCACCCTCCACAATGTTGTGAATGCGGGTTGCCACCGCACGGTGGCGGTATCATCGGCATCCTAATTGATGGTGTTGGACCCTTTGTCTTTTGCGACCTATCAAAAATTGGTTCACGCTCCATCAGTGGGTCGTGACCTACAGTTTGGGAAACAATGCCATTCCTTGAATAGGCACCGCAACGAGATTGCAGTGGGGCAGCTAGGATGTCGGAATTGCGAACCCCGGTGACCCTTAAATGATGTCTATGTTACATTCAAAGACAAATTCTTTGCAGAACTCTTTGAGGTGGCTGTGTTCACAAACCATTTCACCAACGTTTTAAAAAACCACCAACCATTCGGAAAATCAGGCAACCTTGGCTGAGATATTATGGTTTAGAGATGGAGGATAGGGACGCAGACAATGTACACTTGGTTTCACGAGATTCTGTGAGAGTGGAGCCCAGTGCCCCGGGCCATCGAGGGAGATGTGTGATAACCATTGTGAGGGAGGGAACAGTGCAAGAGACCTAGAAATAGAGAAATGTAATGTTATACATTCTGCATTCTCACCAACAGTATTTCCCTACCTACTCTACATGTTTGGGAGACACGAGAAATGTACCAGCTGATCATTGTTTTTTTATTTATATGCTTTTTCGTTTCTTTAAATAAATATAACAACAGTTAGAAAAAAACACCAACCCAAGCCTTGCACCATTATGTTCAATTGGATTATATCTTGTCTTGTTTGTTATTCATATATTATACTCTGATGTTCGAGGTGTATTTCACCGCTAAGATTGATGGTTCTGATAGCAGAGCATGGCCTGAAGCCACACTGAGCAACATTCTTCTCCCAGATGTGAAGAACATGCCATCCTTGCCTCCTGCCTCACAGCAGTCCACACACAGGCCCCGTCTCCCAGCTCCCTGAGAGAACATGGGGGCATATTATCAAGGACGGCGTTAAAATTATTGCTGGTTTAGTGGCAGAAAACTGCCGCTAAAGCGGCGATAATGGGCTTGATAGTATGCCCTGGAGAATTCCAATAGAAGACCATGTTGACACCAGAACATGGACTTCTATTGGGATTCTCAAGGGCATATTATCAAGCCCATTATCGCCGTTTTAGCGGCAGTTTTCTGCCGCTAAACCGGCAATAATTTAAACTCCGTTTCTTGATAATGTGCCCCATGGTTCATTGATGTGGCTGGGTTAGGCAGGCGACGGCAGTCCATATTTACAGCAAAAAACTGTTTATAATCCTGCAAAGGGTCACCTGTAGCAATAGATGAACCTGACCATCGCCTTCATAAGGTCTCCACAAATCTGCCCTCTACCCCATTCCATTCCACGCTGTACTCTTGTCCCTCCCCCAGTGTTAACTTCCAAGAGTCCCACCCTGCACTGTCCCCATGCCCCCTCTCTAGCAATTCTTACCTGGGAGAGCAATGAAGTATTTCAGGCACACAGTATGATTTTCTGCTGTAAGCTGACCTGCAATAGGTTATCATGAATTCTGATTGCCATAAAAAGCACAACATGCGAACTACAGTGTGGCAGTGTGGCATCACAACACTAATATAACTGAATTTCAATGCACTGGTATTACAACCCATCTTGATATGATGCAAAGTGCAAATTCAACTTTGAATATCCGCTAATTCACTAATAAGTAGCCCCTTTAAGCCTACAATCCGTTTAATAGTATAAGATGTGAACCATGCCTTACAGGTAAATTACAACCTGTGCAGCAAGAGGATTCAAAAGTTGCTTACTTAATAACACCGAAGCACCCTTTCCATGTTATTAAAGCATGGTTGAAAATAATGTTTGTTCTCTCCTACGTTGGTTTAAAAAGGGCTAGAGTAACCATCTTCCCGTCATTATTTTTTATCAACATCTACTAAATGATTTTGCTAAATATCCCACAAGGATGGTTTACAGAAAGTCATTAATCTCTGTCTGAACCCTAGACAGTTGCCATACTGGTTAAGCCTTTTTCCATCCCCTGCAGTGACTGAAATTTAATTTAACCTGCACTGCTTAAAGCCCTGAAATGTCTTCCTGGTAAGAAGAAACGATATTTTGGGAGAATGTAGCCTGCTTGCAAATATCTGGTAAGAAGGCAGCTGTAGATTAATGACAGGCAATCCACCCATAGCCATCTAGGAATATAAGGGGAGAGTAAAGGAAAGATGGCTTACTAATAAAAGGCAGGAATACTTATTGTAGGTTCATAAGAAATCATGTCTATGGTGTGAGTTTGCCTTTGCGGCTAACCTTCTCTGGCTTGTTCCAGGTATTGCAGGAGGTGCCTTTGGGCCAAAACCAGTCTCAAGGGGGTTAGCTGAAGAAAATGGTTGAGCCTGCCTCCAAATGACTTGTGGTTTTTTATATTTTTTATTTTAAGGAGTGACCGTAAGGGAAATATTTTACAGCATATGTACAAGAAACTGGTGCAGTGCTGTGTTATGCCAAAATTGGTAACGCCACAATCGAACAGTTTAAAAAAACGAAGGGACGGGCAGTATTCACAAGAATACGGCACACCCCCGCATTACCCCTAGCGTTTGTGCTAAAAAAGCTGCCTAGTGGCAACGCAGGCACCCTAGCACCCTTTTGCTACGGTGCCTGTGCTGCAGGGGCAATTGTTTATGTGCAATAAGTGGCACCCTCTTGTACATAAACAATCTTTACAGTTGATTTGCTCTATCTATGTGTGCTGCAGAATGCAGCACATGAGGAAAGAGCAAAATACAAGGAGAAATAAAACATTTCTCCTTGTATCGCCTACTTAAGAGCAGGTATTCCCTTGTGGTGTTTTGGGATCTGCCCCATTCCTTGTAATTATGGGGCAGCATCAGAAAGGAATGGGTGTTGTGGCGGAATGCCTGATGCAACACCCATTGCACGGCCCTTTCACGCTAGGAGCTGCCTGAATAGGGCCAATATTTGCAAGGTGGTGTCAAGCCACGTTGAGTGACTTAACAATGCCTTGTAAATAAGGCAAAGGCGTTTATGCCACCAAAACATAGGAAAATGTGAGGTTCTTGTGGCATTAGCCCTTAGTCACATGAAGAGTTAGGCCTGAATTGTAGGCTTTGGCCTAGAGCGAGGGTAGAATCTATCTCACTGTGGGATTTATAGTTTGGTAATGCCAGAACAGCTGGTGGAAATTGTGAGGAGTTGAATTAGATAATCACAAACACAGAACCTGCTCTAACCTGGGACAAACATTATGAGCATACCCCAAACCACATCTTGGTTCTAATCCTAAGTACCAGCTATTCAATGCTGTACGCACTGGGTGCTCCTATCGCTAATTTAGAAACATTTCTCAAATGTGTCTACCCCGAGTACACATATGGACTTTGTACGTTTCTCACTCTCAAAGATTTTTGCACACCATATCCAACAAAAAAATGTGGAAAGGTAGTGGAGGCACCTCACGGAAGCACCACCATGCGAGCTACTGATAGGTTCTCATCAGTGTGCTCCAATTTTCATCATTGGGAGCCTCCACAACCAAAAAGAAAATGTGAAGAAATGTGCACAAATTATTTGAATTTGTGAAAAGGTAAAACACTCACCCTGAATAGTATTCGTGTGCCCACAAATCCTGATCCCCTGCTGTTAAAGCAAAACATTTCACTATTTTTGCTTTCACAAACTAAAAACGAGCTAATTAATAACTGGCACAATCATCAATTTTATTCACTGCTGTGTCTTTGCTCAATTTAAAAACAAGACCTACTGTCCACTCCATCAGTGCTTATGGAAAGCCAACATGTTTCATTGCCTTTTAACAAATTGCCGGCAATTTCTTCAGGGCTAGGGGTTAGTCCTCGCCACACTGTAAGTTCAATAATGTACCTGGGGACAATAGACATAGAAAACACATAACACAAAGTTAGGCACAACGCATGATTAAAAACACTCCACGCAGCGCATGTGTTTGTTTGACTCATTGCTCACTTGTACGGAATATTTACCCGGTGATTGCCCACACCTTGCATACCAGCAGCCACCTTTCCTGGGGATGTATACGCGTCCACAACACCCACACGTAATTGTTATGGTTGCTCTCTGTCAACCTGAAGAAAGATATAGACCTTAGTCACTGGTGTAATACCACGAATGTTATTTACAGTGTGATCCGTGATTCACTCCGCTCATATGCCAGATATAATTGAGTTAGGTATATGTGCCTACTTAGATCCGGACCTCATGTAAAACACCCACTTTCCTGTGACAAAGGCTAGCACTAATGTCTCAGCTCCCTTGGACCCATTCTCCCTCCTACTCACACCACAAGTCTGCTCCTCCCTGCTTACCGGTATTTGGTTAGCATCTGGCTTCTAAAGTCCGCGCTTACTGATTCTGTTCCCTCGGGGTCTGTATAAACGCTTAATAACGGACGCGCGCCAACGCCCACCCTCTTCCGGTTTGAAGCGGTCACATGGCCCCTTGCAAGGGCGCTATTTTTGAATGGTGCAAACATACTTTAATGTGATGTTAAAAGGAAAAGTAATTTTAAAAGAAAAAGTATTGTGGCAAGTGGAGGATACAGGAACGAGATTAAAAAGACAATGGATTTGTATATATACAATTGTTGAAAAGATCACTGTTATTCTACTGGCACCGCCGGCTTTGCTCAACCATTGGTGGTCTATTGGACTTACTGGTATGCCAATTCTTCTTGCATACTGTGATGGCATTATAAGGTTGACTCTACCATTGTGCCCCATCAAGAGTAGTGCTCCGGTGTGCACTAATCACACATAATCTTACTGCACAAATAGAACTACTAACAGCCACTGACTTGATGCAGCTAAGTGTAAGTCCCCACTGTTGGTCCACTCACTCCTGGTAGATCCAATGGGTCTCTTTGGTAGCAAGTCTATTCCCAATATTGTACATGTCTCCCAATACTCTCTCTAGTACAACCCACTTAATATCTTTGTAGTTGTGTTTCTTCTTCTTGGAAGTGACCCACCAGGCGTGTAGTCAGTTTGCCTGCCTTGAGGGTACTTAGATGTTCTTGGATTCTGATCTTAATCTTCCATGATGTCAATCCGACGTAGTGCAAACCGCATGGGCATGTGAATTTGAATTTAAAAACATTTATATAGCGCGCATTTACCACGCGGTTTCTTGGCGCTTTTAGATTGCGAGAAGGCAGCAAGAGCGGAGGTTTTTTTTTGTTTTAGACAGCGTGGGCTCGGGAAAAAAATTAGGGTTTTAAGACGTTTACGGAACTCAGTGTAGGAGGGTGTCATACGAAGTTCCGCAGGGAGGGAGTTCCAAAACATGGGGGCAAGGACTGCAAATTTGGTTCCGCCCGCCTTTTTCTTTCTGAACCGGTGAGTGGTGAGGAGTGCCTGGTGGGTAGAACGAAGCTCTCTGCCCGGTATGTAAGGCTTAACAGCGGAGCAAATAAATTCCGGGGCAGTGCCCATTTTAGCCTGAAAGGTGAGGCAGCCAAGCTTGAATAAGGCTCGCTCTTTCACCGGCAGCCAGTGCAGTGCCTGCAGTAAAGGGGTGGCACGATGATATTTAGGCAGGCCATGGATCAGGCGGGCAGCCTGGTTCTGCACTAGCTGCAGCCGGTGGGTGGCGTAGGCCGGAGCGCCATTGTAGATGATATTACCATAATCAAGGCGCGAGAGCACCATAGCCATCACTATGATATTTAGGGCAGGTAGGGAAAAAAGCGAGAGATCTTCCTAATAGTTCTGAGGGAAAAAAAACAGGAGGAGACAACGGAATTAACCTGTGAGTGAACAGAAAGTGAAGAATTAAGGAAGATACCAAGGGTTTTGACCTTGGGAACGGGAAGCGGGGAGACACCTAGTGAAGACGGCCAATGGGAAGGGGACCAGGGACTGCAACCACCTCCGGTCAAGACTAGCTCCGTCTTGTCCGGATTGAGTTTGAGGTGGTTGCAGTTCATCCAATCTTGGATGAACAGCATGACTGATTGAACATTCTGGGAAGATGAAGGGGAATGAGAAAGGTTAAAAATTAGCTGGAGGTCATCGGCGTAATTGAACACCGTGACCTCGAGCTGCTGTAACATAAAAATGAGGGGGTAGATGTATAAATTAAACAAAAGGGGGGAAAGTGAGGAACCTTGGGGGACCCCGCAAGCAACCTTACGGGGGGCAGCCCTGAAGCCAGCTAGATGGACCGCCTGAGCCCTGTCACTCAGGAAGGACTCGAGCCAAGCGAGGGCTAGGCCCTCTATGCCCGCCGCCCTGACACGGGTAAGAAGAATGGAGTGATCCACCGTGTCAAAAGCGGCGGACAGATCTAAAAGAATGAGGGCCTGCGGAAGATTGGTGTCAATGCCCTCGCGTAGGCTGTCCATCACTGAGATCACCACCTTCTCCGTTGAGTGGAGGGGGCGGAAGCCCGCCTGCCGAGGGGAGAGGCAGTGATTGATTTCCACGTAGGTGCTCAGGGTGCTGGTTACATGGGTTTCCAAGACCTTGCCCAAGTAAGGCAGAAGGGAGATGGGACGGTAGTTGGAAGGTGATGAGGGGTCGGCACCAGCCTTTTTTAAGATGGGAATAATAGCCGCGAATTTGTGGGCAGCGGGAACCACTCCGTTCCTGAGTGAGTCGTTCAGGAGTGTGAGGGGTGGGGTTGGACAAGCTAGGAAGATTTCTCTCAGGATGTAAGCAGGGGCAAAGTCCAGGGGGGAACCTGACTTCACCTTTTGAAGCAGAGGGGGGAGCGTGACTGTAGTCAGGAGGGGAATGGAAGTGAGTTTGGAGGTGACAACAGGTGGGGAGGGGTTGATGAATGTGGGGGACGGAGGGGGGATATTGGCCATAATCTTTGCGACTTTATCAACGAAAAAATCGTTGAGCGAGTCGCAGAGCGGTTGGGAGGGGGGAATCGAAGCCGTGGCTCTATTAGATGAGGCAAGCTCATGTACCGTGGCGAAGATTTCTTTAGGTTGTGACTCCGCTAACAGTATCCTGTTAGAGTAAAACACGGTCTTAGCATCAAGGATGCCTTGCTTGTATACCTTGAGCACGGAGAGGTAGGTAATTTTTTGGGCGGGGCAGTATGTTCTTCTCCATGCGCGCTCTGCTCTGCGTGCGGCCAGCTTTTTCTCCTTGAGATCAGGGGTGAACCAACGGTTAGCAGCATGAGTTCGCTTAACCGTGATCCGCCTTAAGGGGGCAAAGTCGTTGCCTGCGTGGGTCAACCAGTTGTTGATGGTGGCCAGTTGGGCCGGGGCGGCGAGGCCAATAAGATTGGGGCTAGAGTTGGCCAGGATTGAGCAAAGGGATGGCATGTCAGCTTTACTCCATTTTCTGACCCAAATGTTCTTAGGGAGACGGGGTTTGACAGCTGGGGCTAGGGCAAGGGAGAAGGAGATTAAAAAGTGGTCAGACCAGGAACAGGGGGAAATAGTGGGTGAAGTGATGGGAATGTTCAGGGTCCAAACCTGATCGAGCGAGTGGCCATGTACATGAGTAGGGCTGTGAACGTGAGGGGTGAAGTTGAGACTGATCATAAGATCAGTGAATTCTTTGGAGGAGGGGCTTTCGGCAGGATCATTGGGCCAAAAATTCAGTTCGCCTAGGACTAACACTGACGAGTTGTTTACTACCAGTGTTGCGAGAATGTCCTGAAGACTAGAGACGAAGGTGGGAGTGGGGTGGGGGGGGCGATAGATGAGGACAGCAGTTAAGGGAGTCGAGTGAGAACTAGAGCGAATTATCAGGCAGTCGACTTCCGGAATGGGGGGGAGGGAAGAATCTGAAAGTGAAGATCAGTATGAGCTATCAGAGCCACTCTGCCGCCTCTCCTGCTCTCCGGTCGATCCGCTCGGATGGTAGAGTATGAGGGAGGTAGTGCAGCTAGGACATTGGGCAGGGAGTCGGCCTTGAACCAGGTCTCTGTTAAAAACAAGAGATCCGGTTTATGAGTATCGATGTAGTCAAATAGCTCATACTGGTGGCTGACTGCTGATCTGGTATTAAGAAGCGCGGCCGTGGTGTTAAAGGCCGGAGTGTGGGGGGCAGGTGAAAAGGAAGGGGTGGGGGGGACAGTGCAGGGCGAGGGGAACAAACCAGCTGTGGTAGCTGGAGGAGTGGGCGGGGGACTGGAAAAGAGACCTAAGTGTTTCAGCCGATCGGAGACAGACAAGCTAATGTCAACCTGTAAATAACATTTGATGTTTTGCAAATGGTAAATTTGTTCAAATACCACGTTCTGCCACTTACCAGTTGAACACTTTTAATCGATCGCCCCTGTGAGTTCACATATAGAACACCCACCACATGGGTAGTGTCCAGATGGGAGCCCCAAGGTTTTTAGCTCCTGGGTTGGGCGGTTATGCACCAACTGGTCACGCAGGTTTCTTGATCTTTTAAAAGCAAACCTTTGGGGTGGCATTTCAAAACCATTTGTGCTTAACAAATGCCAATGCTTCCTAATGATCTGCCGTATTTTGGTAGATAGAGGATCAAATGTAGTAACTACCGGTAGGAAGTCCCCTTTCTCCTTGTTATTCCTCTCCAAAAGGGCCCCTCTAGGTGTATTGAGCGCCCTCTTCCTAGCTCTGTTGACTACTTTCTTTGAATATTCCCGATTTTCAAGTTTGATTGCCAATTCAGCTACCTGTTCAGCAAATTTCTGAGTAGAACTACAGTTCTGGCGATAATGTAAGAATTGCCCCACTGGTAAATTATCCCAGAGAGCTCGGGGAGAAAACGATCTATAGTGCAGGAGAGAGTTTTTATCTGTGGGGTTCTGAGGCACATTAGTGCAAAGTTGATTTCCTACTGCACAGATATCCAAATCAAGATAAGTAGCCGTATTTCTACTGATGTTCCATGTGAACTTAAGGCATTCATCAAGCCCATTGAGCCAATCCAGAAACTCCTTGAGGCTCGACTCTGTACCTAACAAAATACAACCATCTATAAATCTCTTCCAGAGACAGATGTTATTCTGGAAAGGATTAGATGAGTGATTGATGTAATTAGCTTTAAACTGGCCCCCATAAATGCAGGCCCGACTGGGGGCAAAAGTTGTCCCCATCGAAGTACCGGACACTTGGAGGTACAGGTGATCTTTGTACGCAGAAAGATTCCTCATCAGGGCTATCTCAATACATTGTAGTACAAAAGATTGAGGAGTGTCGTTAAACCACTCGCATTCCCATGGGGTATGCTTGTGTACAATGACTCAATGTCAATTGTGATCAGGAATTGCTGGTCAGGGTCATATTCAATTGTCTCCAAGGTATTCAAAACATCCGTAGTTTCTTGAAGATACGATGGTTGGGTAACAACACATTCCCTCAGAAAGAAATCTGAGAATTGCGACAGCAGCTCGAACACGGACTGAATACCCGAAACAATCGAGCGTCCCAGCGGGGGCCGCTGCGCTTTGTGTATCTTCTGCACTATTTAAAATGCTGGTATCCTTGGTTTCAGATTTATTAAAAAATCAGCTTCTTTAAAGGTAATCCATTTCCTTTCTTTTGCCTTTGTCACTAAATTGATTATTAATTCCTGGATTTCCCCCGTACGGTCACGTGCAAGAGGTCTGTCATTTTGACATACTCCAGGTAGCCTTAGTATTTCTGCCTCATAATCGCTGGTCTTCATCACTACCACCGCACCGCCTTTATCAGCCAGTTTGATGGTCAGTGATGCATTGTTTTGTAAGGACTTCACTGCTCTCCATTCAGCCCCACTCATGTTGTTGAACACTTGTTAATTCTCTTTGTTCTAAATTACCGATATCCTGCAATACTTTCTGCTAAAAACCTGAACTTCAGGTCCCATTAAGCTATTAGGAAGGCAGAATTGGGAAAGATGGTGTAAATTCATGGAAAACAACGAAGGGGGGCCACATTCCTTGTCTGCAAAAAACTTTCTCAGTTTGATCCTTCACATAAGTTCAAATAATTCCCTCCTGCATTTAAAACTATCATTCATGGGTGTGGGTACACACCCTAGACCCTTGTTAAGGACCCGCAGCTCATCATTTGTGAATACATAGTCAGATACATTTACCACTATGTCATTCTCTTGGACATTTATTTCAAAATTCACAGGGGTGTCCTGCCCCGGCTAAGTGTAATTCTCGGGGAGTAGTTCTGCCATGTTTGAATCAGATGCTGGCGGGCCCTGCCCCACCCCCACGGGCCTACTCCTCCTCTCTGGCTGCCTGGTGCTGTCCTAAAAAAGACTAAAACAGTGCACCCAGATCCTCATTGGATCTCTCCTGGGGGTTAAACCTCACTCGGCCCTCATTTGAAGTGGAGGGTTGGGCACTAATCTCGTCCTCTTCGCTACTTGTATTGTCAAAGGTCCAGTTCTGGGGTGTTCTCCTACCCTGACGACAGCCACCCCTCTGGCCTTGAGGTTGACATACCTGTTCAGTATTGGACTGGTAACATTTGTCCTCTGTGTATGGAAAAGCCCATTCGTGCGTATATTGCTCCAAGGAGTTGAATTATATCTTCAGGGCAAATCGCCCTGTCCTAGTCCTCCAGGCGTGTCTGAAGCAGCAATATTTGTTGGTACACATTTTTGCTGCAAGAGTGGCCTCTAGCTTCTATGCCCCATTGTTCTTATGAGCTTTTTATGAC
Source organism: Lissotriton helveticus (assembly GCF_964261635.1). Taxonomy (NCBI): domain Eukaryota; kingdom Metazoa; phylum Chordata; class Amphibia; order Caudata; family Salamandridae; genus Lissotriton; species Lissotriton helveticus. The sequence goes on from NC_136061.1 coordinate 1,563,378,481, forward strand.
GTTGTTGTCAAAACTCCATCACTCCTGGCCTTCCTACCTAATTTTTCACATTTTGGTGGTGTTATCTATTACATTAGTGGCGGTTTCTGTGCTAGGGCATTGGGGCTCCACCCCCTTTACTTTCTCTATAAAAAGGAAAGCAATGTGCAGTGATAAATATGTGGTTTTTGTTTTATAAAAATACAAATATGCACACATACAAACGTACTTGAATGAGGGCCTTATCTTTTGCACTGTCTACCAGACTGTCACTTCCGTCATAGTGCTTTCTCTAAAATTACTTTGGTCACCTGGGCGACCCTACATGCAGAGAGTATTTGCGGGGCTGACAATCTCTACGCCATGAGGCGTGTAAGGTCATCAGCTCGGCAAAGACCTTGCATCAAAGGCCAGTCCCCACCCCCTGATGACATGGAGGTGAAGTTAGCCCCGGGCGTTGGAGACACAAGCCCTGTAGCGCTAAGCCTCCACGTCAATCAGAAAGCATTTTCACTCCATCTTTTCCAGCTCGTCACGCGACCCACCCTGTAACGAGTTGAAAAAGGATGTGGTAAAGGCTGCAGGCAGGACTGTAAGATACTGCGCAGGCTCGACTTGAGAAGTCTGCTTCCTGCCGCATAATTTAATCCTAGAATCCATTTTCATTCCGGGCACAGCAGCATGTAACTGTTCAGAGACGCACATGAATTACTGCCAGTGCCAGGCCACTGAGGCCAGCTAGACTCCTGCGGGTGATGTCGGTCGGTGGGGGATCAAAGGACGAGGTGTTGCTTGCGTACTGCATACCAGGTTGGGGCTGTGTGCCTGAAGGAAAAATTGCAGATGTGCTGTGCGTAGTTTGGGGTAATGTGCTACCACTTTCCATTGGAAGAAGGTGTCAGAGTTTTATTGCTGTTGCCGAGCATGTGTTTTTAGTAGACCCCTGGGTGTTTGTCATTTGCAGAGGGGGCTGAGGGCTTGGGTGAGGTGTACAATTACCCTGTTTCCTTTGATGTTTTATTGCTTTATGTTAACACCAAACTGGTCTTTTCGCAACACAATGCCACACAGGATCTCAGAGCTGAATAAAAAAAAAAATTGACACACCACCCTTCATTTAGTGATGTAATGGATGCTTATGAACAGAAACATATTTCGATTTACAAATAGGGTTGTTCAGTCTTGTGTGGGGGTGAGCCAGTACAGCCCTTGTTTCACTATGCATGCAGTTTAGAAGGTTTTGAAATTTGTTATATTAAGGCCCCCCTGGTCTTTGGATAGTCTGAGTTTTTGCAGGCTAATTCGGGGTTTTTAATTCGGGGTTTTTTATCCTTCCATAAAAAGTTGTTGATTAGTTTATCCAGTTTTTTGTGGAAATCCGCTGTGTTAATCAGCGGGAGCATGTTGAGCATGTAGTTCACTATCGGCGTGAACATCATTTTGACTGTCTCTACTCTCCCCCACCATGTGGTGAATTTGGGTGACCATCCTTCCACTCTCTCTTTCAGTTTGCGTAGTATCGCCTGTTCATTCTGATCTAGTGTGGACTTAAGATCTCTCACGAAGAGCAGGCCCAGGTATTTTATGGATTTTTTCTGCCATGTTAGCCCTGATTCACCCACTACAGTCTTCGTGGTGTGTACATTCAGTGGTTTGCATTCTGATTTTTCTCTGTTTAGTTTGTATCCTGATACGTGTGCGTACTGTTCTATGGTGTCCATGAGCGCCTTTATTGACTTCTCTGGGTTCTCCGTTGTGATAAGGATGTCGTCAGCGTAGGCTGCTAGCTTCACTGCCTCTCCTCCTATAGGAATTCCTGTTATGTCTTTGTTCGTTCAAGCCGCCGTAGACATCGCAGCAAGCAACGCTCCTGTAGGAGTCATAATCCGGTCCTAGAACAGGTACACATGCCCTCCAGTACCACAACCAAACTAAACTCCCCCTATACCTCCCACCTTTTTCTCCTTCTCTTTCTCTTTTCCTGCCACTGAGGGGGTGGACAATCAATGGCCGCGAAAGGGACAATCTCACCGGCGACACGAAGGGATACAAAGCCCGACCGCAAATGCAGGGAGGGCGAGAAGGACGGGGCAGAAAGCCGAGATGTAACCCACAAGAAGACACGAACAACAGGATGCAAAGCCAGGCTGCGCAGCCAGTCAGAAAAGCCAAATGCCAATTGTAATATTATGTGATATTGTTACTTCTGTGCCTTGTCACCTGGCCTGGCTTGAAGGCAACTTCCCTCCAGTTCAGCAGCCAGATGAAGTAAATTAAAAATGCCAGCTGTGCTCTGCCCATTTAGTTAGGTATTTGCACTTAAGGCTGTTAGTGATCCAAACCATTAATTGTGTTTCGTTGTTTGCTTGAATTGGAAAAATAATGTGTGCGTTTGTATTGGGGTCGCAGGCATGTGTGGAAAGGCATTGCATTCCATACTAAGGTTTTATTCCAATAAATGTTTTGTATAGCGTGTACGTTCGATCTCCTGAAAGGACAAGAATCCTGATCTCTGTCATTGCATTTCAGCCTGTAAACTGAAGGGGTATGGACAGAGTGAATACATATGACTGTGCCTGAAAAGACCACAGCAGAGTGATGCAGTTTACCAGAGAGCGTGCTTTATTGTTCCTCGCCTGTGTTACGAATTCCATACAAAACTGAGTCCTTCGTGCCAAAACAGAAATGTTTTTGATAGCAAAAAACAAAACATTTTTGGATCTGTTTTTGCAGGGGATTCCTTCAAGCTACAAAGCCTCAGAGTTTATCATTGGGAAAATAACTACTTTTCACACAAAGCTACCAAATCAAATACATCCTCCTTAACTGACAGAAGCAGTGCAGTTACAAATGTGGAGTTCAATATTTGATTGTCTGTCATAAAATTGATTCCTGCGTGGAAACAGGCACAGCAGCACAAGACAGAGAGTTGTTTCAAACTATTGCATCTTCCTGACTTTCAGAAAGGGGATTAATAATTCCCTTGAGGGTGAGGGAGGCTCTCTGTACATTTTGAAGTTCCAGATCACAGAGTGTGCTGTGGTCTGCCAAATCTGAGGTCGGGGTGTGCCCGCTTCATCAAGTGGTCGAGGTGTGCCCGCTTCATCAAGTGGTCGAGTTGAGTCTGCCTCATCAAGTGGGATTAAGGCGCATTGGAGCCAACTGCCTTCAGAGGGCTCCCCTTGTGTGGGAATGAAACATTAAGATACTGTGATTCCAGAGCTGCGCTCTGACTGTTCCTATGGCTTACAGCTAGTTTCTGACTGTTTCGATCATACTACACCTCAGTGACAGCAAGGTAAATGCTCGCTGCTGACATCAGTCACTAAGGCTAGAAAGCAGGCTGGACTGCCCATGAATGACATGAGAACTTTCAGTGTGACTTGTTAAAAAGCATTTTGCATTCTGGAGAGGTCCTCATATGCTGGAAAATATATACCTACTGAGCCTTTTGTAGTAGTTTGGTACCACCACTAAGTGGAATCTTGAGGTCTTACCTTGCCATAAGGAAACTTTAGGATGTGAGACTGACATAACGTGCCTCCTCCCCCACCCCTGAACAAACCCAGCCACACCACTCACAAACCTCACCAGCCGACACTGTATTACATTTTTCTTCTGTTGCAATTCTTCCCCTCAGTTCAGGGAATATTAATTGCTTAAGAAGCAAAGTAGTGGACCAAGATTTTATATCATACAATAAATCATTTAACATAGTTTCGCTGCAGGAAATGTGATGGCCAAACCATTACAATTACAGGGTTTTATATGCTTCCACACAGCCGCAGCTTGGAAATCACATTACGGTCCCCAACATGCGGGCTTGCAACCTATGTGTCAATAACTAGCACAACCACTATTAAAGAAATTCCCTCCTCCTCAACAACTGTCAACACAATCAAGATCTCTCTCATTCGTAAAGGGAAGAAGGAGGAGGTGTTAATTTTTAACACCTACATAAATCCAAAACCAGAAATCCAAGATTCAAGGCCTCCTGTGGACTGTCTATTGTCATCTATAAGGAAACAGGATACCCGTAATCTTATCCTCTCAGCGGACCTAAACTTTCATCTTCTGGGCTCCTGACAGACAAGGAGGTGCAGGCCCAGTCCTTGATCTGGAACATTCCGGAACAAAATAAAAACCCACAATGCAGAGTGAGCAAAACAGCCAGGCTCCTACTGGAAGACCTGAAGCACATTAACTTTCAGGTATTAAATGGCAGATTGAAGATTCTCCACCAGCAACCTCGTATTATTCTGAAAACACATGCTCAACATTAGAGTACACAGTGATCTCCCTCCCATTCTTTCACTGCGTAGCCACATTCCGCCTTGGAGGCAAGGGGGACAGTGACCATCGGCCACAGGAGGTATCCCCTCTGGCAACTGCATCAGCTTTAGAACATCTACCAGGGGGTCCTCATTCCAGCCACACAATCAACCTTAGAAGAAACAAATCCTCACTAGCCAACAAAGGGGATGTGCTTCAAGCTGCGAAAGCCTTATTACAGAAACAAAATGGCCTTTCAGGGTGTCCCATCAGCAGGGGTGTAGCACAGGCCCCGGCAGCCCAAGCGATGCGGGGGGCCCCTTAGATCCAAGGGGCCCCCTCGGCACTGAACTCTGGCCGAGAGAGCTCCTGATTGAGCCCGGAGGGGCCCCCCTAAGTACCGTGCAGGGAGGCCCCCCTCACTTTTCGTTACGCCAGTGCCCATCAGCAAATAGGAAACTTTCAATATCAATCTATCAAGCGCATTTTTTCGTCGACAGACATGATGGCTTCCCAACACTCAATGGAATCAACTAAAAGCAATGAAAAAACAATAAACAAAATGCTGAGATTCCTGAAGCACAAACTTTGAGACATAAAAAAGTCCAGGGAAGATGCGCTTTGGGCAAAACTCCTGTGTGATACTCCTAGCAAGGGCAGCAGAGCAAAAAAACATACTATTCAACCAAAATGATTTCTCTACAGCAACCAACATCTTAAATTTGTCGCTGCTCATGGACATGGCAAAATCGTTCAAAAATACACTCCATCTCTGCTTTATAGACTTCAGGGCAGAACTTGACAACATAGATTGACAAGACTAGAGAAACTAGCACTCTGAAAAAAATTCCAAGCACTCCTTAACATGCTAATATACTTACTCACAGACATCTGGATGCAGGTAAAACTGAGAGAGGGCACACATCTTTCAAGGCGCATCTCTACCACCAAAGGGCTTAAACAAGGATGTGTGCTAACCCCAACCCTGTACAATCTCTACATGGTGGAAATGGCACAGACCCTTAACTCATGCAATGGGCATGCTCCAAAGATTGGTTGCAAGGCTCTATCTGTCTTATACGCCAATAACTTGGTCTCTGTCAGCCACACGCAAGTGGATATGCAAAACCTCTTAAATACTCTGCAAGGATACAGGACAGACAATTTCCTTGAAGTGACATTTGAGAAAACCAAAACAATGCCCGTAAAAAGGAGTAGGGAAACACCTCATGTCTGTCACCTGGGTAACACCCAAATTCAGAATACAACTAGTTACAAATATCTAGGGGTAACTAGCGACAAGAGATGCCAATTCTCTGGTCAGCTTAAGCTGATCAAAAGGAAATGGATGGCTCTAGCAATAACTCTGAGGCGTACTAAATCCAAGCTGACAGGCCCCATGCTTTCCCCCTCCTCCAAGTCGTACAGTCCAAAATTCTGCCAATCATCACATATGGTAGCGAAGTCATGAGCGGAAAAGACTCTGAAGCCTTGTTTCCGGTCCAGGGAAGAACTGGCTTGGCAGTTCGGGCTGGACTGTTCCCATGAGGCACAGGGTCAAGACTGATTTGCATATGGCCAGGTCTAAACTGGGATGGCATGGTGAGCAAAAGAATGATGGATTTAACCTAGATCTCTTGACTGGGGGTGAATGTTTTGAGTTGTTCTGCATTCCGTCCATCAATTGTGTGTCTTTTGCTTTCTCGCTCTAAGTGCGCCAGGTATGCCCAGACGTGGGTCCTGGGCTCACTGTGCCACTGGAATCAAGCTATCCTGGCTGAAGAGGGGTGAAACCCCGGAACCGGTCCTCGCATGCTTGTTTCTGGTCCAGGGAAGACCTGGCTTGGCAGTTCGGGCTGGACTGTTCCCATGAGGCACAGGGTCAAGATGATTTGCATATAGCCAGGTCTAAACTGGGGTGGCATGTTGAGCAAAAGAGTGATGGATTTAACCCAGATCTCTTGACTGGGGGTGAATGTTTTGATTTGCTCTGCATTCCGTCCATCAACTGTGTGTCTTTTGCTTTCTCAATCTAAGTGTGCCAGGTATGCCCAGACGTGGGTCCCGGGCTCACTGTGCCACAGGAATGAAGCTATCCTGGCTGAAGAGGGGTGAAACCCCGAAACCAGTCCTCAGATGCTTGTTTCTGGTCCAGGGAAGACCTGGCTTGGCAGTTTGGGCTGGACTGTTCCCATGAGGCACAGGGTCAAGACTGGTTTGCATATGTCCAGGTCTAAACTGGGGTGGCATGGTGAGCAAAAGAATGATGGATTTAACCCAGATCTCTTGCATGGGGGTGAATGTTTTGATTTGTTCTGCATTACGTCCATCAATTGTGTGTCTTTTGATTTTTCACTCTAAGTGCGCCAGATATGCCGTCCTGGGCTCACTGTGCCACTGGAATCAAGCTATTCTGGCTGAAGAGCGGTGCAACCCCTAAACCGATCCTCGGATGCTTGTTTCCGGTGCAGGGAAGACCTGGCTTGGCAGTTCGGGCTGGACTGTTCCCATGAGGCACAGGGTCAAGACTGATTTGCATATGGCCAGGTCTAAACTGGGGTGGCATGGTGAGCAAAAGAATGATGGATTTAACCGAGATCGCTTGACTGGGGGTGAATGTTTTGATTTGTTCTGCATTCCGTCCATCAATTGTGTGTCTTTTGCGGAAACCTTGGACAGCACATTAGTCACTGCCTCCAGAATCACGTACAACATTCTGACTCATGCCTCAGCAGCACAGATTCAGCTGCAGGTTGGCATCACCAAGCAACATCTTGCAAGACAGTGGGCCTACATAACCTGTTGGCACAAAATCATAAATGCCCCCCCCACCAAACATCCTAAATCACCTAATCTGGCAAGAGCTCCAGCACAGAACGACATCTCCAGCAAGAAACTTCCTACAAGAATACCTTGTAAACACTGGACTCACCCAGCTCTGGGAAGCTCCAACTGTGCATGTAGTTTTTTAAAAAGTGGTGCAGATGGTAATTTGGAGCCTCTCCCTAGTAGAAGGCAAAGCCACCCTCTCAGCAAGAAGTCATGCCTGTATGACAATTAATGGTGATATATCGCTTAGTCCAAAGACATATTTCAGTCTGGGATATTCCAGGAATACCAAGGAAATATTTCAGAAACATCGGCTTGGAAAACTCCCAGCTATCCCGCATCTCCCACTATGGCTGAGGGGGCAAACACCACCGCAATGATGCCTGTGCGGCAACGGAAATGAGGACATGCCACATTTGATCTGCATGTGTATCAGCCTGAAGGAGGAACAGTGTCGCCTGCTTAAACTGCAGTTCACCCATCGTAGGATTTGTGTTGTGGAGACAGGCTGTGATAGTTTTGTTTCAAACCAGAGGACCCGCAGTTAAACTTCAAGTTAGTTACATTTTAAGAACTGGCAGAAAACCAACTGTCAAGTGCCAGCATAGACACGGCTTCTGGAACAGCCCGGGCTGCCAACACTTAATTCACAAAAACAACTACTCTTCTAGCCCAGAACACAGGTTGGTGGGAATTCAAAGATTTCAACCAAGAGCGCTATTGCTAAGAACTATCATTTGTAACAGTTTGCCATTTTTTAAATGCTCTTTAACACCATTGAACAGAAATCAATCCGCTGTTGTCTCAAAGGAGCTACGCCTTTTAAATTACTACTCCCTTTTACATGTGTATGAGCACACACTGCAATTAACTATCAACTCAATCCTGTTTTTTCTTGGAACAGCTAAGAATCTGCTATGGGCAAAGGCCAATGAGGACACATCTTTAAATAATTTTTTTAATTACGTTTTTATCTTTTTGAGTTTTTTAACACTCTAGACTCTTGTCTACCTTTTAAAATTGAGTGGTTTTATTGGTTTGTACAATGTGATGGTTTTAATTATCTATTTACAATGAAGACCGCTTACTTACTCACATACTCTTCTGTTTACTAAATTGGCTTGATATTTTATTTGTTTTATTACTTATGTAGTCGCTGTATGAATATTTAACTCACATTTATAGGAGGAAAAGATAGTTGATTTGCGTCGTAATTACCTGAATTAAGTCCAAATTGTCTCATTGGAACTGTATTGCCTGACAGGGAACTAGATTAGTAAACTCGTGTGAGTTCATACCATGCCCTTGTGAAAGGATAATTATGTGCTTCTATTTCCCACCATCTATCTGCACAGGAAGTGACATCACTGGTTTCCTGCTAAAACTGTCTGTAACAGAAGAAGCCACGCACCAGGATTAACTTCCCATCACCTATCTGCACAGGATGTGACATCACTGGATTTCCCATCTTCTATCTGCATAGGAAGTGATATTATTGGATTTCCCATCTTTCATCCACACAGGAAGTGATATAACTGGTTTCTACCAAAATTATCTTGACTTAATGGAGCCTATAGCACTGACACGCTGCTGGTGGGATTAAGGTGAACCAAATGTAGCCCAGACTGAGTCTGACCGTGCACCTACCTTCGCCCAATGCCAGGATTCCTTGCCCTCTTCCCACCCACTCCTCCCACCATTGCTGCACCACTGTGACCCTCCAAACTCAGAACGCCAGTCCATCTCTCAGTGCTCCAGATATGCCTCACTGCCCAGTACAGAAGGTGCCTTTCCCTGCACCATCTGCCATTTCGCATGCACCCTACTGCACCCATATCACTGGAGAAGTGTGGCTCAATGGTTAGAGCGGCAGACCCTGATGCAGAGATCTAGCCCGGGACCAGGGTTCAATTCCCCGCCTCGGCGGGTCTTGGGTTTTAAAAATTCCACGGACCTGATAATTCTCGCCTCGGTGCCTATTCCAATCATGGAGTCCCACTCTGCAACTCTGGGCAATAGCTTGCTTAATCTCCACAACGGCCCCCACAACGCTAAGGATGCCTGGCCTCCACCTTGGGGGTGCCCAGGAGTGGACACCCCACAGGGAAAGCCAGGATGGGCTCCACAGCGGTATTCGTACAAGCGCCTTGAGACCCTTGCGGGTGAGTAGTGCGCTATACAAGTATCAATTTACATTTACATTTACATTTACCCACTCACCTTCCACACCCAGTGTTAGAAATGGGAGTCTCTAGTTGGCAAAAGTAGGTACCTTTGTCCAAATAGGAACCCTGGCTTCTAGTCAGGGGAAGGGGGTATACACGCTTTACACTGTTCACCCCCTCGGTAGCTTGGCACAAGCAGACAGGCTTATTCCAAAGGCATTATGTAAAGTATTTGCACCAACACTCACAGTAACACAGTGAAAACACCACAAATGGACACCACACCCCTTTAGAAAAATAAAGTGTTTTTATCTAAATTCAACAAGACCAAAAAGACAAAAATCCACCATACATATAGTAAAATAGCACTTCAAAACAGTTACTTGCAAAAATAGCACATGTAGAACAAAATAGCACCAACTGGGGCTAGTACGACGTTGTGACAGTACTAAATCCACAGTACGGCACCGACCGCGAGGAGCACAGCGTCAGGCACGGAGTCACATGGACCCCCCAAAAAACTTTACCTTGAAAACAAAGTCAATGACGATGCACAATGTCGTGGAGGTGAGACATCGGTGCTGAGGTCGAGGCCGGCTCCCTGGCTGCCATGGGGGAGGCGAGGGATCGTGTCCGTGAGGAGGCGACATGTCAAATCCAGGACAAGGGTAGTCAGTTGCGTCAGCATCGGTTCCGTTGATGGCGCAAAGTCGGCGAGTTTGTGGAGTCACCCAAGGCGGTTGTCAGTACCGTGACAACAGGATGCAGGCACTGGCGATGATGAAATCCGTGCCAGTGCTGGCATCGGGAATGCCGATAACTGCTGGGATCGGTAGGCATCGAAGGGCATCTGAGCTGCGGTGCAGGTTGGATGGTGATTTGTGCACTTCACGAGCGGTGCCCCTGGCCTTGGTGCAGGTCGCAGCGTCACAGCAGCATCCCTGACGGCGTTGGAGATTGCTTTTCTTAGTTCTTTGCAGTTTCTCCCAGCTCCCAACAGCAGGAACAACCTCCAGAGGCCCAAAACTGGAATAGGCACCTTCTGGCAGGAAATAACTCTCAGCAACAGAGTTCAGGGGATCTTGGGGTGAAGTCTTTGTGCCCCTGACACTTCAGAACAGGATGCCAGCACATACAGGCCCTTGGAGATTCTTCCTCAAGCAGGCTCACAGCAAAATTCTAGTCTTAACCCTTTCCTTGGCAGGAGCAGCAACTGCAGGACAACCCCAAGCATCACACAGCAAAGGGGCAGTACTCCTCACAGCTCTCCAACTCTTCTCCTTGGCAAAGGATCCTCTTAAGTCCAGAAGTGATCTAAATTTCTGGGGTTTAAGGTTCGCTACTCATACCCCATTTTGTCTTTGTTCTCTTTGTTCAAGGGTCTCTGAGCCAAGTCCAAACTAGTTCTGCCCTCACTGGTGCGGTATGACCACAGGGGGTGGAGAAAGCAGTGGGCAAGGGAGACAAGCCCTATTCCAGTGCAAGGCAATTTCCTCCCACCACTCTAAATGCAGCCAATGTCTATTCAGCTCAGGTCTGAGTCCCCCAGGAAGGGCCAGGCACACCTGACCCCCCCCCCCGTGGCTGCCTACACTGAATCCCCCTCCCCTGGCACTCCAAAACCAGACAGTCAATCCAACAAACAGGCAGAGGCACACAGAATGGTTAAACAAGAAAATAGCCACTTTTTAAAATCGCTATCAAACACACAATTTAAAAAACATCTTTACTAAAGGATGTGTTATACATTCTAAGCTCAGATATACCAAACTCCATGTTCATCTTGTCCCTATGGGACGTTATACTTGTAGGATGTTACAAAGCGTTCCCCAATCTATCCTATGAGACAGATAGCCTTACAACAGTGAGAAAACGAAATTGGCAGTACATACACTGCACCTGCACAGGGGGTACCTTGGGCCGATCATAGGGGTGTCTTAAATGTAAAAAAAGGGACGTTTAGGGCTTGGCAAGTGGGTGCACTTACCAGGTTGACATGGTGTTTTAAAACTGCATGAAGACACTACAGTGGCTTGTCTGAGATACATTTTCAAGGCTACTCATGTGGGTGGCACAATCTGTGCTGCAGGCCCACTAGTGCAAAAACAACAATTGATGGACGGAATGTTGCACAGTGGCAAAACATTCACCCCCAGTCAAAGATCTGCAATTAATACATCGTTATTTTGCTCACCACACCACCCCAGTTCTGACATGGCCATATGCAAATCAGTCTTGACCCTGTGCCTCATGGGAACAGTCCAGCCCGAACTGCCAAGCCATGTCTTCCCTGGACCGGAATCAAGCATCCTAGGACCGGTTTCTGGCTATCAGCCATCATCAGCCAGGATAGCTTGATCCCAGTGGCATGGAGAGCACGAGACTCACGTCTGAGCATACCCGTCCCACTCGGGGTGACAAATGCAACAGCAACAATTGATGGATGGAATGTTGCACAAAGGCAAAACATTCACCTCTAGGCACAGATCTGGGTTTAATCAATCGTTATTTTGCTCACCACACCACCCCAGTTCAGACATGGTCATATGCAAATCAGTCTTGACCCTGTGCCTCATGGGAACAGTCGAGCCGGAACTGCCAAGCCATGTTTTCCCTGGACGTCTGAAACTGAACTCAGACAAGACGGAGGTCCTCAACCTAGGCCCCACCCCCTCTGCGTGGGATGACTCCTGTGGCCGACCGCACTGGGAACAGCTCCAACACCCACGGACCACGCACACAACCTAGGATTCATCCTTGACTCCTCCCTCTCGTTGTCAAAGCAGATCAACGCCATCTCCTCCTCCTGCTACAACACCCTCCGCATGCTTCGCAGGACCTACAAATGGATCCCGACCGAAACCAGAAGAACGGTGACCCAAGCCCTCGTCAGCAGCAGGCTGGACTACGGCAACACACTGAACGCAGGAATCCCGGTCAAACACCTGCAATGACTACAACGCATCCAAAACGCCTCTGCCCGACTGAACCTCAACATCCCCCGCCGCAGCCACATCCCCTCCCACATTAGAGACCTACACTGGCTCCCCGTCAACAAGAGAATCACCTTCAAGCTCCTCACCCACGCACACAAAGCACTCCACAACACCGGACCAGCCTACCTGAACAACCGACTCAACTTCTACTCCCCCGCCTGACAGCTCCGCTCTGTCAACCTCGCCCGTGCCACCGTCCCGCGCAGCCAACGAACAACCTCCGGCGGCAGATCCTTCTCCTTACTCGCCGCCAAGACCTGGAACACCCTCCCCTCCCATCTACGGCAGATCAAAGACCTGCTCATCTTCAGAAAGCTCCTCAAGACCTGGCTCTTCGAGCAGTAGCAGCACCCCTCCCCCCTCAGTGCCTTCAGACCCTCACAGGTAAGTAGCGCGCTTTACAAGTTCACTGATTGATTGATTGATTGACTGGACCGGAATCAAGCATCCTAGGACCAGTTTTTGGCTATCATCCGTCATCAGACAGGATAGCTTCGTTCCAGTGGCATGGAGAGCACGGGACTCACGTCTCAGCATACCGGTCTCACTCGGGGTGACAAATGCAAAAACAACAATTGATGGATGGAATGTTGCACAATGGCAAAACATTCACCCCCAGTCACAGATCCGGGTTTAATCCATCGTTAGTTTGCTCACCACACCACCCCAGTTCAGACATGGCCATATGCAAATCAGTCTTGACCCTGAGCCTCATGGGAACAGTCCAGCCCGAACTGCCAAGCCATGTCTTCCCTGGACGTCTGAAACTGAACTCAGACAAGATGGAGGTCCTCATCCTAGGCCCCAGCCCCTCTGCATGGGACGACTCCTGGTGGCCAACCGCACTGGGAACAGCTCCAACACCCACGGACCATGCACGCAACCTAGGATTCATCCTCGACTCCTCCCTCTCCATGTCAAAGCAGATCAACGCCATCTCCTCCTCCTGCTACAACACACTCCGCATGCTTCGCAGGATCTACAAATTGATCCCGACCGAAACCAGAAGAACGGTGACCCAAGCCCTCGTCAGCAGCAAGCTGGACTACGGTAACGCACTCTACACAGGAATCCCGGCCAAACACCTGCCACGACTACAACGCATCCAAAACGCCTCCGCCCGACTGATCATCAACGTCCCCTGCCGCAGCCACATCTCCTACCACCTTAGAGACCTACACTGGATCCCTGTCAACAAGAGGATCACCTTCAAGCTCCTCACCTACACACACAAAACACTCCACAACACCGGACCAGCCTCCCTGAACAACAGACTGAACTTCTACACCCCCGCACGCCAGCTCCACTCCGCCAGCCTCACCTGTGCCACCGTCCCGCGCATCCAACGGACAACCTCCGGCGGCAGATCCTTCTCCTTCCTTGCCACCAAGACCTGGAACACCCTCCCCACCTATCTACAGCAGACCCAAGACCTGCTCACCTTCAGAAAGCTCCTCAAGACCTGGCTCTTTGAGCAGTAGCAGCACCCCCCCCTGCTCCCCCTCAGCACCTTCAGCCAGGATAGCTTGATTCTAGTGGCATGGAGAGCACAGGACTCATGTCTGAGCATAACCGTCCCACTCGGGGTGACAAATGCAAAAACAACAATTGATGGACGGAATGTTGCACAATGGCAAAACATTCACCCCCAGTCACAGATCTGGGTTTAATCCATCGTTATTTTGCTCACCACACCACCCCAGTTCAGACATGGCCATATGCAAATCAATCTTGACCCTGTGCCTCATGGGAACAGTCCAGTCCGAACTGCCAAGCCATGTCCTCCCTGGACCGGAATCAAGCATCCTAGGACCGGTTTCTGGCTATCAGCCGTCATCAGCCAGGATAGCTTGATTCTGAGCATACCCGTCCCACTCGGGGTGACAAATGCAAAAACAACAATTGATGGACGGAATGTCGCACAATGGCAAAACAATCACCCCCAGTCACAGATCTGGGTTTAATCCATCGTTATTTTGCTCACCACACCACCCCAGTGCCCACTAGTAGCATTTGATTTACAGACTCTAACACACTCAGTGCACTTCACTAGGGACTTATCAGTAAATCAAAAATGACAATGAGGGAGAACCAATTGTAACAACAATTTACACAGGGAGCACTATCACTTTGACACTGATCAGCAGTAGCAACGTTCCCAAAGCATTTAAGCCAGCAAAAATTAAATCCAGCACAGCATCAAAATGCAGGCGGTAGAGGCAAAAAGTTATGGGAACCACGCCAAGGATGCCCAACATACTCAACACATATGACCACACGCACCCAAATCTCACTACACCACATCCCTCCCTGAAATGCATACTCAACACTTGCTCCTACACTAAACAGAACACCACAGTTGGGGATGTTCTATACAATCTCTCACCGGCCTGATCAAAACCTGTTTGATTCCCTCATCGGCCACTGTCACCGCCACAGCAATCCTCACCTGGATACAAGATCACAAAACAGACCAGGACAGGACAAACAGACCTTGAGAAAGAATAACTATCATCTTCAAAGAAACCATCCAATGTTCCACCACCTCGCAAAGTACCACCAGCAACATCGAACAATTAACCTTCAAACTCCTCATCACCTCCAACTGCACGCTGAGTGGTACCCACGTCTATCTCCCTTCTGGGCCATGTGTCAACCTCACGGACTTTGTCATCCCCTAATCTATGACTCCCTTTGATTTAATTTTGAAGAAACCACACTATGTGCTTTTGGCGGTTTGGGTTATTTATTTTACCCATCAATTTATATTTTCTTTTTCAGCAAAGCAGTTTTTAAGGGATGATCTCTTTTTCTCAGAGAAGCACATAATACAATTTAACATTCCATATTTACACATCAATATATTCAGTCACTGTACAACATGAATAACTCCACATACAAAAATGATTATTCTACAAAATATATAGAAAATGTATGACAAATTGAAAAAAATCGAAAAATATTTTTGACACTATATACATCACATATATATACACATATCACACCTTGCACGCCAGTTTATCAAGTGCATAGACACTACCATGAACTCAATCCTGATTTGAGAAAACAATTCGTAAATTTAACTCAAAAAAAGGCATAAATTAATTCTATCGGCCTTTTTCTTAGAGATTGAAGGCATTATGCATTTTGGGTTCCGACTGATGGACTCACCTTCCCTACACTTCATTCAGCAAGAATACACAAGCAGACTGACCACGTCAAGGATAGTGCTATGAAACCAGATAACATTACAAAACAGTTCAAATGTGCAACCAGGTGGCTTCTAGATGTGATTGGGTGGCATATTCAGGCCCATACAAATTAAAACATTTCAAATAATTGTTGCAATCGTTTTTATTGCAGTTATTATATATGTGTTGATAAAGTTAGTTACACAAACTCTTCTGGTAACCAGGTTTAGAGGGGGCGCACTACCATAGTTCAAGGTCTAGTGATAAGGTAAATATATTCATACAGTGCTTCAAAAGGGTGAAAAAGAGATTGGCTACCAGGCAACCCCACAATACCCACTATGTGGGTGAACAATACACAAAAAGAATTTCCTCCCTGAGAAACAAAAAAGTGTAATTTAGTGTAAATAATCATTAATTGTAGAAAATTCACATTTAGAGCCCAGATACAACTGGTAGATAAACTAAGTCAACATAAATCAAAAGTTTTCAAAATGCCATGATTGGTGTTGTCCACAAGTAAGAATCTTCCCATAAATCTTGTCCAGTGTGGTCATTTATTTCAAATCAAATATTTAGTACATCCAATCCGTAGCACACCAGCCAACACGTGTTTCGTCATGCACAAGTCTGTGCCAATAACTTCATCAGGGCTGAAGTTAAAAAAAAAGATACACTTCATTATAATACATCATGACATGAGTTTTAACAAAGATAATAAAAACCTAAAGAAAGTAAAAAATCCATGAGTCCAACAGTCTCGAATAAAAGAGAAGAAAAAAGATACAGAACAACACCATTACAGTGTTATAAAAATAGTAACAAAAATACAGCAAGTCACCAGGGTTTGAGATCCACCGCAGTGCTCAACTCCACCAAAGAGTAAAGTATAGTAAGTAAAGTAATATTTCACCTTTTTAAACTGATAATTAAGATGTCCCAAAATTCAACTTGTTTAGTTAACTTTAGACTCGGACACTGTAAATATATATGATAACAAAAAAGAATTCATCAAGATTATGTCAAAATGTATCATCCTTCTACTAAAGTCTATACAGCGTACTAGACATTAATCACTAAAATGTGGCTCAACGTGACACTCTACCTCACTTATAATCAGAGTCACAATCCCTTTAAGAAACTAGTCACTCGACTCAATAATGTATAAGTGACTTGAAATCAATTACTATGACGCTCACCTTAATGCGTTAATAATTCATAGGACGTATTATCCATAATATCGAGTAAATCATGAGTTTAACATTTCAAAAGTAACCTGCAATAGAGACAAGGGGTAAGTATACACCCCATGACAAATAAACAGCATGGTAAACAGCAATCCTATCTTGCTCACCTATATGTCGAGTTCAACAACAAGAAATTACAATACAGTTCCAGTAACTTCTAACCGTCAATCCTGTAAGTAAAAATAAATATAGCGAGTATATCTTATATATAGTCCATTGCCACTCAAACACTCTAAGCCCCATTTTGTATACAAAATCTCACCTGAAGTTGCCCGTAATATATGTAACCATTTCCGTGATCTGAAATAAATTTATATTTCAAAATAAACCAGCGGTCTGATATACTAATCATAAAGTCCAAATAGATCCCTTAAAGGGCTGACCGTAAAGTCTCACTCACCAGTAACACCGTATCGGTCTCTCAACTGTATTCCATGGCGTGCTCCCCGTGCGCCATTACAGATGCTGTTTATAAGGTAAATTTGGGTAAGCGCCACCTTGAAAAGGTAAAGAATCCACTCGTATAGCGGAAATACGTATTACTTAAGTTAAAAATCCACAAAATAATATTCGGAATCAATATATATCTAATCTAGTGTAACAATGTAGTTAGTATTGAATTATTTATAAAAACAATCAGCAACCACCATTCTATCCGTAATACTGTGCATCATCACTTTCTACTAGTAATCCACATCATACTATCAGCGTACAGAGAATACTGGAACTGCACCAATTCTCATTGTTAAAGTTTAAGCCATTCTTATACA
The DNA here is from genome assembly GCF_964261635.1 of Lissotriton helveticus. Taxonomy (NCBI): domain Eukaryota; kingdom Metazoa; phylum Chordata; class Amphibia; order Caudata; family Salamandridae; genus Lissotriton; species Lissotriton helveticus. The sequence continues at coordinate 1,563,395,930 of NC_136061.1, forward strand.
AATATAGTGTACGTGAAATATACATTGTTTGTATAGAATATAAAAAATAAAAGGATATATATAAATAAATCGTCAAAGACAAATTAACAAATTATGTATTCCGATGAAACCAAGTCTCGATCCCTGTACCTCTAGTACTCTTACAGTGAAGTGATCACTTCGAGCCAGTTCTACCAATGAAAGTTATTAGTGTATTGTGATATCATATCCACTCCTAATACCGGAAGACCATAGACATACTGAGAGTAAAAGATACAGGAAAGGAAGTTCGAGGTTTAAGGAAGAAGTTCAAATGTTGATATTATCTTAATAAATTGATTAATTAAGAGGGCAAAGATACGACTAAAATCCATATTACGTGCATACTTCATACCACAAATAATTCACAATATATGAAAATGATAGTTGATAATGTTAAATGTACTCCATTCCCATAATATACATTTCCTCAAAAACTATTTTTTTTCAGTAACCTCTTGCAACATTAAAAAGATACAGATAACAACATTATTTATACATATATACAGAAGCATGAGATATATGTACAATAGGATCCCATATTGTTACAATCTATAGAGAAGCATTATTATTGGCCAAGAAAATATTGAAATTCTGAATCCAAATTCAGCCCACATTCAACTGCCCGTAATTTCAATATCCACATAACTTCTCTACGTCTTAATTGTAAAGTTCTGTTGCCACCTCTTCTATTGCTTATCCTCACAGTTTTGTACCAGATGGGCTGCAATAGGATTTCTGGTATCTCCATTTTTAAGAGCCCGGAAATGTTCCACCATTCTATCTCTTAATCTACGAATAGTGCTCCCTACGTATATTTTGGTGCAGGTACAAACAATTACATATATAACACAGGTCGTGTCGCAAGTGATGAATGAGTTAATCCTATGTGGACCTGAATTATTATATTTGAATTCATTAATCTTCTTAACAGCCCACCTGCAAGAACTTCAACGGCCACAGTAGAAGAAGCCTTAGGGTTGGTTACTTAACCAATTGCGGGTCAGTACTGTTTTGGGGTAACTTGTGCTTATGATATTCAATAAAGTAGTTCCCTTCCTAAATGTAATGCTAGGTTTCTCTTTTAGGAACGGGGAAATATCTACATCACTTTTCAGCAGGTGCCAGTATCTAGATAACACTCCATATAGTTTATGGCTCCCTGCTCTAAACTTTGTGACCAATCTTACTACCTCATGTTCATCTCTTGTCCGTGAAGACATCTTTTTTGTTTTGAGAGTCTCCACCCTCTTGAGTTTAAGTGCCCTTGTTTTCGCTGCCTTAATAACATTGACATTATAATCTCTGGTTTTGAACCTAGTTGACATATCCTCTATATTAGTTTGAAAATCACACTGTTCTGAGCAGTTCCTTCTAGCTCTTAACATCTCCCCATAAGGGATAGCATTTATTTGGCTTTTTGGGTGGCAGCTACTCGCATGTAACAATGAGTTGCAACTCGTCTCCTTACGAAATATTTTACTGCAGAGTCTGCCCTTCTCTATAAATAACTCAACATCCATAAATATTACATGTTCAAAATGTCGTAGTAAATCGTATATTCACATAATTCATGTTCAAATAGGCAAACAATTATTGGATTTCTTCAACTGAACCTCTCCAAATAAGTAGGCAATCATCAATGAAGCGCCCCCAATAATATATGTGGTCAACCCATTTGCCGCCCCTAGGGCCTCAAACCACCCCATAAAGAGGTTGGCAAAGGACGGAGCGAATCTGGAATCCATCGCGGTACCAAGCTTTTGCCTATACTATTCGTCATCAAACAAAAATATGTTATTTTCTAACACCATTTTTGTCATATCCAGTAACATGACAGTATGATTGTATTTCCGCAGGTCTTTTGTGCAAGAAACTTTCCAGTGCAAGCAGTCCCAGTTTATGATTGATGTTTGTATATAACGCTACTACATCCAATGTAGCAAGAATCATCCCTGGTTCCCATACTATATCGGGGAGCTTACCTGGACTACTGGGGGTTTCTTTGGCTGCCGAGTCCACCGCCAAGAGTCACGCTGAGCGGATTGGGAGTGCCGAAGCGCCGACTGGTATACACCGCCATTAGCGCCGCCGCCCCGGGACTGCAAATCCCGGCAACCTCTGCAGCGGTGCGGTTTCACCGGCACGTGTGCAGCGCCAGGAGGCGCATAAAGACGCTCGAGCCCCTGAGAGCGGGGGGAGCTTACCTGGACTGCTGGGGGTTTCTTTGGCTGCCGAGTCCACCGCCTAGAGTCACGCTGAGCGGATTGGGAGCGCCGAAGCACCGACTGGTATACCACCGCCATTAGCGCCGCCGCCCCGGGACTCCAAATCCCGGCAGCCTCTGCGGCGGTGCGGTTTCACCGGCGTGTGTGCAGCGCCAGGAGGCGCATAAAGACGCTCGAGCCCCGGAGAGCGGGGGGAGCTTACCTGGACTGCTGGGGGTTTCTTTGGCTGCCGAGTCCACCGCCAAGAGTCACGCTGAGCGGATTGGGAGCGCCGAAGCGCCGACTGGTATACCACCGCCATTAGCGCCGCCGCCCCGGGACTGCAAATCCCGGCAGCCTCTGCGGCGGTGTGGTTTCACCGGCGCGTGTGCAGCGCCAGGAGGCGCATAAAGACGCTCGAGCCCCTGAGAGCGGGGGGAGCTTACCTGGACTGCTGGGGGTTTCTTTGGCTGCCGAGTCCACCGCCAAGAGTCACGCCGAACGGATTGGGAGCGCCGAAGCGCCGACTGGTATACCACCGCCATTAGCGCCGCTGCCCCGGGACTGCAAATCCCGGCAGCATCTGCAGCGGTGAGGTTTCACCGGCGCGTGTGCAGTGCCAGGAGGCGCATAAAGACGCTCGAGCCCCTGAGAGCGGGGGGAGCTTACCTGGACTGCTGGGGGTTTCTTTGGCTGCCGAGTCCACAGCCAAGAGTCACGCTGAGCGGATTGGGAGTGCCGAAGCGCCGACTGGTATACCACCGCCATTAGCGCCGCCGCCCCGGGACTGCAAATCCCGGCAGCCTCTGCGGCGGTGCGGTTTCACTGGCGCGTGTGCAGCGTCAGGAGGCGCATAAAGACGCTCGAGCCCCCACATTGCGGGACGCGAGCTGAATGCCGGGCTAAGCCCGGGCAAAGGGCGGGCCCTCTGTGGCCCTCAGAGGCCCGAGGAGACTGGGCTGGGCCACAGATTTTGGCTCTGTTGTAAGCGTTATTAATTACAAGTAAGACTTAATCATCCTAACTGGAAGACTTGGTTGTTTCGTCAAAGTGCTCTGTACTAGCTCATTTTGGTGACTGTTCAGATTAATATTTTCTCTTACAGGTTTTTCCTTTCGGATTTTGTTTTTAAATTACTCGTGATGTCCAGAGGTAAAGTAGACAAGCCCACCTCTGGCCTAGGTACCATGGATAACTTCCTAGTGAAAAAGGTCAATCAGATTAATAACGAGAAAAGGGCTTCTTTAGGACTGGGTAGTGCTCCACTCCTACAGGATGAGGTGCCTCTCATCGCTATTGACACACCTACGCTAGATAATTCTAATTCCCTTGATATTAGTAGTAGGGATTCCATAACTACTGTAGCACAGGTACATGCTGAGTCACAGGGAGACCCCCTGGATACCTCCATTGAAGAAATAGAACCAGTGAAGCCAGTGTCCAGACCAGTGAGAAATTGCAGAAAATCTCAGCCTAAACGGGGGGGGTAAGCATATCAAAAAGCGAGCTGAAACAGCTGCACCGGTTAGCAATGGTCCACTCTTAGGCCCCTGCGCAACAGAGGGAAATAACGAGGAGGGCACTAAAACTTATTCTGAACAACTTACCCTCCTGCTAAGTACTTTTGAAAGGAAATTGGTGGAAAAAATGGAAGAATTGCTTAGTCCCATGTCTATCAAGCTAGACAACTTAGCTTTGGAGGTAGATCGATTAGGGCGTCTAGTGTCAATACACAAAACATCGGCCCCTACTGTTAGATCTATGGTTGCGGAAATAGGACAGGGTCCCTTGAGGGAGCGGGCTCAGGAGATCTGCCGGAAAATCACCGTAGAAGATAATGCAGATACTGTTTCCGCCAAGCCCCCACCAAAAACTGCCGTGACTGCACCGAGATCTGCAGATCAGGATGGCAGGCTTGAGTTCAGACCAGAAAGAAGAAGTCGTTATATTAATCTGCCACCTGACTGTGCACCTTACGTGGCTGTTTTAACTAACGTTCCAGCTATAGAAGATCATCTTGCACAGTCACAAGGGGAATCTCATGATTCATTAAAAAATAAAGCAGTAGCCTGGCTAAACTCTAATTGTGAATTTCCAACTGCATATTCCAATGAGATACTAACGGTGAGAAGGGTAAACTGGATTGGCCCATCTAGAAAGGCAAATAGCGGGGACTGCATTATTGTCAATTTTAGACATCCCCAACATGTGGCAACAGTTTTACTAAGAGCAACATCATTATTGGCTGATGCAAATAGCATATGTGTCCGACCACTTGGATACTTTTATTCTCACCTTCTTAAAACTCCACATAGACATAGGAACTTCAGGCCTCTGTTTCAATCTCAGCCCATGGCCCCAGCACCACCACACCTGTATAATGTTGTTAATCAAAACAGGGATGGGCTTATGGTGGAAACACATAAAAGATTTGACTTGCTCTCTGGCCTCGAGGCTTGTGATTGACGGGAGGTGCCTACGGGCTAAGGAAATATAAACTCTGGGGAAGCGGTTCATACGGAGATTTCACAGATGAACACACAGGGAAATAACGTAATCTCCTGGAATATTGCTGGATTGGGCACTAAGATGTCAGATTGTAATTGGGTCCGCTATATTAAGCAGTTTCAGATCATCTGTCTCCAGGAGACCTGGCTAGTGAACTGTGACTGTTTTGAAGGGTATAAAGCTTTTTTTGTCCCTACAGTAGCATCTAGCAGAGGCAGACCTAAAGGGGGCATGGTAACGTTTATTTCGGTGGCACTCTCCTGTAAAATACGTAGAATTTTAACAGACAACTCTGGTATCATTGGTTTAGTATTAAGTAGAGATAACTGTCAGGTTGGTCTGGTGAACTTTTATAATGCAAGGAATTCTTGTCTAGCTCTTAGTCCCATATGGGCTCTGAATGTATTTATTAGTACTTCGATGAATGAATGTCTCCACAACCTTTTAATAATGGGTGACTTCAATGTTCACCCATGTGGAGATCCCTTGTTTAAAAATCTTTTAGATTTGCACTGTGAACGTACAGAGGGATTGCATCTGGAACATACTTCGGAGGGGGAAGCCTTCAATGATCTGTTGTCTAATCTGGATTTATTACCAACAATGGCACTCAGGGATCCTTTGAAGTGCTTCGAGATTCCCACTTTTAAGGGCCACGGGAAGGGTACCTTCATTGACTATGTTCTGCTCACAGTACCAATGCAGACTTTTGTGCATTCTTTTAACATCGAACACAGTGATTTCAGTGATCACAACCCACTGACTGTTCTCTTGAGGGGCCCCTGGCAGCTAAGGAGGGGCGGAACTTCACCACTGGCAGGCTGAGTACTACTGACGGGAGAAGGCGCCTGAAGTGGACTATGATTTCACCAGACCGCTTGTACAAAGATATCAAGGAACATTGCACTGAGGAAATTGTAAAATGTACTCAAGATGGGGTGGAACCTTGTCAGGTCCTGTGTGCTTTCCAAAGTATTTCTGCTAAGGTGTCCCAGTTGATGTCAGCGCCAGTAAAGCACTCAGCGACCAGGGGTCCAAGATGGTTTAATCAGGATTGTTCCAGGGCCTCACGTAATCTAAGGGCAGCACTGACAACAAAACCCAGAATAACAGAGAATATTCAACAGTGCAGAAAAGAATATAAGTCTGTCATCAACAGACGCAAGGAGTCTCTAAGAGAAGAGGCATGGAATGAGATCCTCGAACCCTCGACTCTGAAGTGTAGTTCTAGATTCTGGGCGTTAGTAAAAAGACCTTTTTTGACCCAGGACCCAGGGGATGGATTAGAATGTTGTATAACAAAGGAGGAATGGGTCACACATTTTACCAAATTGTATGGTGGCACGTTAAGTATTAATTCTAATCCCATTTCCCCTGTTAGTAGTGATCCTATTAGGTTTAACAGAGGTGAGGTTATTGAGGGAATAATGGGACTCACAGCTGGGAAAGCCCCAGGACCTGATGAGATCCCGCCAGACTTATATAAGTCTGACCCCAGCTTCTGGGCACCAATACTAGAATCGGTCTTTAACGCAGCGGCTAAAATAGGCTGTCCAAAGTCATGGGGGACGTCAACGATTGTCCCAGTTTTTAAGAAAGGGGACAAGGGCAGCCCTCTCTGTTATAGACCCATCTCTTTAATCCATTCTATGGTTAAAATAGTGGGAAGAGTGCTACTGATGAGGCTTTCCGACTGGGGGATGGAAAATAGCATTATGTCCATCTCCCAGTACGGCTTCTGCAGTGGAGGTTCTACCATTACACAGTGCCTCAACCTCTTTTTAATTTTAAGTAAGTACACTGTCGCCCAAAAGGGTACTGTCCACCTTGCCTTCATGGATCTGTCCTCAACTTTTGACTGTGTTAACAGGGGAAAGCTGTGGCAGTCCATGAGGGGCAAGGGTGTTGACAGTGGGATTGTTAATTTTCTTGTCGACTTACACAACAATACCAGTGCTAATGTTAGGTACTCTCAAGAGCTATGTGTAACTGATAATTTTAATATTGGGAAGGGTGTGCGTCAAGGCTGTATCCTTGCCCCTTTTCTTTTTAATTTTTATATTAATGATCTAGACAGCGTATTGCAGGATGTAAAGGCCGACTGTCCTAGAGTCGGCAGGCGGGGTATTCCTGTTCTTTTATATGCGGATGACGCAGTTATAATTTCTAGAACAAAGAGAGGTCTCCAAGCTTTATTAAATGCTTTTAATAAATTTATGATGGATAGGGACCTCCTGGTCAACAATTCTAAACCCTTTATTATGCAAGTTGGCCAAAAACCAAGCAGAAACGTCTTATTTAAAATAGATAATGTAGCTATTCCCATCTCGAAGTCATTTAGTTATTTGGGGGTCTCTTTTGACTCCAAACTTAGTTGGGGCTCACATCTTGACAAAAAGAAAAAGGAATTGGTACAAGTGAATGCTACTATCTTCAACTTTGCATCCAAATTAGGGAAAAAACCTAACAATGCCATGCTGAAGCTTTACAACGCAAAATCAGTGGCATCTGCTGTTTATGGCAGTGAAATATGGGGCTATGTGGCCGGTGAGCAACTACAGATTGTAGAAAATTCATTTATGAAACGTCTTTTATGTGTCCCAGTAGGCACATCTAATTTTGTAGTGCATGAAGAGCTCGGGGCACAATACCTTTGTGATATTTTTTCACTACGCCCATTAACATGCTGGCTAAAACTTTGGCTGAATCAAGATATTCCACTGACCCACTTGATTATGAGAGATTATTTGTCACAGGATAAGGCATTAGGTACACCCTGGCTAAAATACTTAAAATCGAACTTCTCTAGGCTTGGCCGCCAGGATTTGTTCGAGCATCCGAGTGGGATTGTGAAGGGTGATGTGGATGCAGTTAAGCGAGCCTTCTTCATGGACAGAAAGCTTAAAAGGGAAGGTGAGGAGCTCCTGAAACCAAGTGTAAGAAGATTTACTATGTTAAAAACAGGGGATGTGATGGAGCCTTACCTGATGGGATCGCTGTCTTCTCATGAGAAGTTCGTGTTAACGAGGTTTAGATTTAATATTTTTCACTATTTGCTGTTCAGACCTAAAAATGCTGCTCATTTTAAACCTGCAGCTCCCTGTGGCTGAGAAGGTGTGTCTCCACAGGATATGCTGCATTTTATATTTTTATGTAAATTTTATGAATACCCCCGCAAATGCTATTTGGCAGACCTTTTAAAGAAACTCAATTTTAATCGTATCAGACCAGCTTTATTGTATCTGCAACTCTTGCACAGTGACCGTATCCTCCAAGTTATTGAATTTTTAAAATTGTCATTCAGGATGAGAAATTGTTTGGACCAATGATGGAATCTATATTAATTTGAATATTAATGAACTGTTCATGTATGAAAATTTGTTGTTTTCTGCACTTTGCACTTTCTGATCAAGTCTCAGAATTATTGAATGTTTCAATGTTTTAAATTGTCGATAGTGTTAATGTACTTTTATGGTTTGAATTAAAACCGAATAAAGTCTTTTGAACTTGAACTTGAACTACTATATTGTTCATCAAGTTTAAAATATGCTTAGTGTCTTCAATATGGGAGGGCAAATTCTGAACATAAGGTCTTAAATAAATATCAACAAACTGTGATATTTTCTCAGTAGGCCCACCGATCCCCGAGATAATTGGTCTCCCAGGTGGTTTCTGTTTATTTTTATGGATTTTAGGCCAACGATATAAACAAGGAGAATGTAGGAATTCTACTCGTAAATATGTGTATTCGTCATGATCAAGTAAGGTCAGATCATACCATTCTTTCAACTTTGTATTAATTCTGTTAGTCACAAGATGTATAGGATTAGTTGTTACTTTCTCGTAATACTTGTCATCATTCAGTTGGGAAAGAACCTCTTGATTGTAATCAGACTTTTTCATTATAACGATGTTGCCACCCTTATCAGCCATTCTAATAATCAAATCCGGATTCTCTGTCAACAATCTCAATGCATCTCTATCTCCCCCGTTATGTTATTTCTATAAGTAGTCTTGTCACTCTTCAAATCTGAATCAATTAGTTTATCTATGTCCAGATTGACTGCCTTATAAAAAGCATCTATTACATTACCAAAAGATAGTTGAGGGGACCACCGTGATTTAGTTTTCAATCCACTCCCTTCCACATAACTCTGATTAATATCTAAATCATCCAATAATTTGGACATCGTTACCAGGTCCTCCTCACTCTCTGTCAATGACAGAAGTAATCTGGTATCAGATATTTCCTGTATCGAAAGGTTACTCAATTTAGGTTTCTGAATAATAGGTCTAGTAACAGATACTCGATTTGCAAAGAATTTCTTTATTTTCAGCATCCTGACAAATTTGTAGAGATCTATCTTGGCCAAATACCATTCAGTCTTGGTCGACGGACAGAAACTTAAACCTTTTTTCAAAACTGAAATCATATCTGTTGACATAACAAGTGAAGAAAGATTAATAATCTCTATCTCTTTAGAGTTAATGGAGGAGACACTCAGTTCTTCCATGACCGAGTTCTCATCCCTTGTCTTGTTTTTGGATCTTCCTTTCCCTCTAGTTCCTCTCCAGGCCTTTGTCCAGCTGTTTCTCGGAATCTCACTCCTGCTTCTCAATTTCCTATTCTTATTCTCTGAACTTCTTCTAAAAAATGGACATTCTCATTAGGTGTGACCATTTGTATATCACCCGTCTCCTCATTCTCAATACTAGATATGTTACTAGAAGAGGACTGTAACTCACTCACACTAGAAACATCACCTTTCTTCTTAGAATATTTATCTTTATTTATCAAGTAGTCAAACCGGCGTGCATATGTAAATATACGTCCGGTCTTATAGTCATTTTCATCGCGTTTAAGCTTTCTAGCCTTCCTTCTTTTGATATCTGCTTGTAAAGCAGTTAGTATATCATCTAGTATGGTTTAATTTTTTACTGTCACTTCCGGTAAGTTCAGCTGTTTGATCTCATCTTCAACAATCTGAATTTCAATAAGTAATTTTTTGATCTTTCTCTCAGCATTTTCAATTAATATATTGATCAAGTTTCTAGAACTGTTCGTCAGTCCTTTTTCCCAAACATCTAGTAAATCTGGTTCTAAATCTTCGTAGGTTGGCACTATCTGTGACCTCAATCCCCTTGGTATCTTGTTGCTCAGGGAGGACATTATTTTTGTGTGTTGATAAAGTTAGTATTGTGCATCATCTTCGTCTACAAGAAAATCAAGGCATTGACAATAATTTACTGCTAGCTACTCTTAGGGATGACGAGGATAGTTACAATAAAGAAGTACAGGTAGAAGAACTGACACTTTTCACAAATGAATTGTTGTATGAATTTGGCACCCGGAAAAAAGAGGGGATGTGGAAATATAATTATGTTTATGTAGTCCTATTGCTTTGCATTGATGCTTCTTATGCACATGTCGCCTCATGCTATGGTATGTTATATGACCATAGTGGTATGTCATGTTGATTTCAATCTGATGTGTTAATTAGTCTTAACTGTGTACCAAATTCTAGGACTCTAGTCAGCCCATAGGCCATTCTCTTCATTGTTTTTCATTTGCACATATTTATTGTCATAGAAGCTGAGTCTCATTTTTAAAAATTGGGAACTAGAAGTGTGATTTTAGAAAAATAGTGAGGTCAGCAGTATATTCATAAAAATGACCATCTTTCCGAGGACGTCTCACTTCTTCTTCAGTGAGACGTCCTATCACCTTCCTCACTAAATAGGTTTTACTAAAGTAAAAAAGATCGATCACATGTTTTTAATCCATAGACTCGTATTGAGTAAAAGTGTTTTTAAACAGTTGAAATTGGATTTCATTTAGCAATATGCTCCTACTGACCTCATTCTAGGCAGAAGCTCTTATCAATTGAAATGGCAATTGTCCTATTTATTTTTGCCATACAGCTTGCTATTTTTGCATTAAACTCATTTTAGACGGTTGGGCTTTCTGACGCATTGTGTTTTGCTTTATTGCCCTTCTACATGTATTAATCCAGGAGCCATAATACCCATTTAGTGAAGAACTTGTCCTGCCTTTGGTACGGAGTTGAAAATACCTCCTGGTAAAGTACAGCAGTTCCACGGACCATGATGTCAAGGCACTATCAGAGAGAGGTGCGTGAAAATTGGAAATGTTACTTTCATCTACTTTTCAAATTTTATTCAATTAAGTTTACGATGTTGATGACATTTTTTTTTAAATGTGAGCAAACGTCCTCTAAACTATAGGCTTTTATAGGAAAAGGTTTTGCACAATCTCTGTTAGAGACTGGGGGGCATATTTACAAGGGAAGTAGCGGAGTGAGGGGTTAGCCTTTCTGGCTTAACGACTCACTCTGCCACTTCAGAAACGCAGGGGTGCACCATATTTACAAGAATATGGTGCAGCCCTGTGTTTCCCCCTGCGCTGGTGCTAGACTTGCAACCTAGCGCCAATGCAGGAACTCTTGCACCATAGGGCAAGGGTGGCTGCAAGCAGGGTAAGATTGTTTATGTCCAGGAAGGTCCCCCTTCCTGCACATAAACAATCTTTAATTGTTGTTTTGTAACTATGTGTTTTGCTTAATGCAACCCACATAGAAGTTGCAAAGCAGCATTTAAAAAAAAATTATTGTTTATGTGCAGGAAGGGGGCCCTTCCTGTCCTTAAACAATCATTGACCCTTTGCTGTTTTCACGTGTGCTGCACAACGCAGCACACATGAAAACAGCAAAAACAAGGAGAAATGAAGCATTTCTCCGAGAAATTAAGCATTTCTTTTCATTGCACCAGGGTAAGACTAGGTTTTCCATGGTCGTTATTCCGATGCTGCCTCCTATTTACGCCCCCCTTATAAATAGGGGGAAGCGTCCGAATCAAAGGGTATTGCGGTTGAATGCCCACAGCAACACCCATTGACCTCCCCTTTCACACTAAGCATAGTGTGAAAGGGGGCTTTATATACCGAAAACAATGTTACTTGTAGGGTTAGATGTAGAGTCACTATACACAAGTCTCCCTCAAGAAGATACTCTACAGATGCTAGAAGACCTATTATACATGGAGAATTGGACTCACACTACCCCACAACACTTTGTATTGGAATTCTGCCGAATGGTCTTAAGAGAAAACTTCTTTGAATATAATGGTGACCTTTTTCTGCAGTGCCATGGGACTTCTATGGGCAGTGCCTTTGCCCCCTCAGTGGCTGGACTCTACGTGAGCCAGTTTGAGAGCAACCATGTACTCAATGAAAATAACCCATACGTTTCCAGTATACTATACTGGAAACGTTACATAGATGATGTCATCATGATCTGGCGTATAGATAATAACCTGGATGTATTCATGGAGTGGCTCAATGGGAGAGATCGATGGCTAAAATTTACCTACACTTCAAGCAACCGACAGATAGATTTTATTGACTTGACCATTTTTGCAGAGCAAGGGAAACTAGAAACAAAAACGTTCACAAAGCCTACGGCCAAGAACAGTCTATTGTCATACAATAGCTATCACCCTAAACCCTTACGGGATAATCTCCCCTATAGCCAATTCCTGAGGCTCAAACGTAATTGCAGCAAAGAGAGTGACTATAAACAACAAACACTAGAACTAAGTCAAAAACTAAAAGCGAGGAACTACACAGCCGCGACAATTTCCAGATGCCGCAAACGAGCGAAACATCAACACAGGGATTGTCTTCTCCAGAGCCATGTCAAAGAACCTGTGAAAGATCTAGTGACATGTGTAACAACATATTGTCCAGCAACTTATGAGGTCCAAAAATTAATCAACAAAAACTGGGGAATGATTACATCAGGAAAACATGACTGGCCAAGACCAAGGTTCGCGAATAAACAAACAAAAAATCTGAAAGACACTTTAGTACACACGCGGCCATTAAAAAGAATGCAGATAACATCAGCAAGAGATATGAACATGATGCCCATCACCGGACATTATCCTTGCGGGACCTGTGTAGTCTGTAAACTAACTAACACAACGAAAACATTACAACTCACTGAAACACTTCTATGGACTCAGAGACAGCATACAAACTGTAACTCTTCCCATGTAATATACTTAGTGAGCTGTCCGTGCCAAAAGATGTACGTGGGCATGACCTGTAGAAAAATCAAGGTGAGAATAGGAGAACACAGGAGTAACATCAGACTGAAGAAAAATACGACAAAATTGTGTAACCATTTCGTGGAGGTAGGCCACACCTGTGATGATCTGAGATGGACAGTGTTGGAGATGCTGACTAACAAACCCCCAAACTCAGAGAAAATACTTTTTGAAAAAGAACAGAGGTGGGTGAACCGCCTCCTAACCCATGTCACAGGTCTAAACGATGATATACCATGGCATCACTTTTCATGAAATCAAAACAGGCAATTTATAAAGTATCAGATCTTTAAATAAGTGATGGTGGATAACACTTTATTGTACCTCTGTTTTCTCTGTAATGTAAATAATGCTAAGTTATTATATCTACACACTATATACTACACTGCAATTCGCCCTACATCAGGAAATACGAATGCCAATATGAAGTAGATGTGAGAACATCACGTTACAGCTAGCTGTTTGCACTGTGTTAGTCGTAATAGAAAGTTATCTCACAGTCCTTTTTTTACTTCTACCTTTTTTTACTTCTACTTCTTGCTTGTGGAAAGACACACAAGAGTTTATTTCTCATAGAATTGATATAATACACTAATCATGAGAAATTAGATCTTGGAACAGTGATGGTAGGGAATGCAGGATGGTACTTGTGTCCCGTTCCGTGTTTGCAACAATATGTATGATGTCAATATACTATATCGATATATAAGATATTATCGACACCCCCTACTACATTAACCAAACTACATGCCGACACAAATTACATGTGAGAGAAATACGCTTAAATTAGTATTTCAGAGTCTGATAAACACATCTATCCATAGTCCTCTTTTTACCTCCACGTCCTTACGTGTTAAAAGAGGAACCAGAAATGACCTCCTCCTACCCAGGGGCAGAGTCAGCACAATACGTCTTAACTTCGGCAACATGCGGGTAAGAATGGCGGCGATTTCAGACCTCACCAGGTAGTTAGACCAAGTGAGCAGCCCGAGTGTGTGAATAATTGTGTCACCTTTCCGCAGCTCGGGGAACACTGACTCCCCACGCACCCTGAGGAAGTTAGCGAGAATCTTCGTTAAGGTAACCCCCTTTTTTTACTCAACTCTTGTTTACTTAACGATAGAGCCTAGAGTCCAGTCCATTTATAAATCTGACTACCCCGAAAGGGATTAGAACTGTTCTCCTTGTAATAAGCTTCCCTTTCGTCACAGTATACATATCGAATGAGGAGATAAATGAACAGATTCCCTACACTTTAAGATATGTGTTTAAAACTCATACCTTGACACATCCAATCATGATCGATTTCACGATGATGTTGTGTGGCCCTTGTGATAGTTTCCACAGTTTTATTGACAATTTTGGTTACTGTGTTTACATGTATTTAAACCTGTCAAAGACTCCTCCCTATTACAACATGAGACTTATGACAGTGAAATTACCGCTTGTGCACTAATCACCTTGTAATTGACTGTGATGAACAATACCCGTATATATATATATTTTTTGTACCAGTTGTTTAGGAATAACAATTGAACAGAGTATGTTAAGGAACAAACGTTGGCTCCTAAATATTATCTCCACATGAAAAAAGACCATATACGTTACTTCTGTGTCTCCTGCTTCTTTCTCTCACATATATATCTGCCCATAATTTGGTGCACACCATTGTCCTTCAATTTGGACATAGGTAGGTACCTCTAAGTTACCTAAAGATGAACAGTATATTTTTTGTGTTTTTTTGTGTTTCTGTGTTGTGTTTTCTATTTCAGGAACCCAAATAGAGTTCTTAGCGAGTGTTGTCTAACAATACACACACCGTTACGAAACCTACACAAATTGTGTAAGTACATCATCGTTTTTCTTTGTATTTGTCCTGACGAATGCTCTACAGACCCGGCTGGGCCAAAGGAGCAGAAACATGTCGACTACCTACTGATAGATAATAGGCAATCCAGTAACTCGATTGATCCTTATATCCAACCTACTTTTAATAACAATATATCTCCTTTTATATTAAAGTTGCCTGTTGGAGAGAAATTGTTTTTTAATTTTTTTTCTTGTTTATCACCTTTTTCGTTTGTTGAGCACATCACCTTCCCTCTGGAGATGTCTTACAAATACCTAGACACTGCTATCTAGACCAGAGGTTGCCTTGGATAAGGTTGGCATATACCACAAAAAATTGGACACCCAATGACTATGCCATAACGCTGAGTGTGGGGCGGAGAAAAATATACACCGCATATATCCACCAGTGTTTATGAGGGTGTTCCATGAGAGCCAATGGTCTACTAGTTACAAGTGTCCATTCTCCTTTTGATTAATTGGGCTTTATTTACAAGGCAGCGTTAAGCCGCGTTAAGTGGCTTAACGCTGCCTTGTAAATAAGACAAAGCCCCTATCACCACAGGAACATCATAAAAAGTGACATTCCCGTGTTGATAGGGGCTTGTAAATAGGCCCCTGTGTCTCTAGTTGGCAGAGGTATGTATACACACAGGAAGGTGTGGAGAGATTAAAGTACACGTGTAGCAACACGAGACAGAAAAAAAATACATCAGTTTAGAAAATCTGCCCTCACCCACACACAGAAGTGTGTGACATGCTTCATCATCGGGTCTGCTTACAAAATGCCCTGGTGTAGCTACACTCAGGGCGGAGCATAAGGGAGGGGATAAAAAATAAAAATGAGAGACCACAATACCCAACACAAAATTACGTAAAGTTACGTATGGCTGACCAAGTCAAGCGCCAGGATACCCTATGGGTGACAGTTTAGCGCTATATAAATATGCCATACAATACAATTACAAATACAACACATACAGTGATAGATCAGTGAATATCACCCTGTGACTGGGACTAGTGATACGACAAAGTGCAGTTAATGGGAATGTGCTCTAAAACTGGTTTGAGGATACCAATCAAACCTTTATTTATGGGCTCCACAACCAGGATTAAAAGAAAGTAGGATGGGTCGTGTTTGAAAGAGACAATTAGGTTCTCGAAACACCCCTCCTGATACTGCTTGTGCCAACATGTTTTGACCGACTTAGTGCGCCCCAAAGGTCACCCCGGTCTTCTTCAGGACGTATGTCGTTCCCAGTCCTGATATTGGCCCAACCGTAATTCAGTCACTGTGCCAAAATAAACTATTCTATAGTGATCATAACTTGATCGTCACGTGTGGAGGAGGTTCCCAACGACACGGAAAACAAATACTGCAAAAAAATATCATAATATATATGTTTACATTTACGTGCCAGAAAGAGAAGTCCCCTCTCAAGCATCCAAATTAATTGTGTCAGCATGAGCCCATTCTATAGTTACTTGTAGCGATTATTATCCACTACATAACCCTGGTAGTGATCGCATTTATCACCCCGGGTTTTAAACAAAGACAAGAAAAAATGTATAATGCTGTATCAAATGAATCACCACACCTTACTACACATATCCCTTCTTCCAGTCTATCTTATTCACAAGAAGGCATATATCCACACTGAATCTGTACAATCAAATGAGGCTGTCCCCAACCGTGTACTCACCGAGTTTATTAGTATTACAAACTCGAAATGGCACCCGGAAGAGAAGTCTCCCAAGAACACAACCTGTGTTTCAGAATAAAGATAAGTTAACAAACGTCACAAACGCCTGACGGTGAAACTGATGTAAATCCATACCGTAGCATGGTCGTCCTATGGCGATATTAACACTTGTAAACAGACAATATGTCATAGGTATACTACCAGAGTGTCGGGAGTCACACGGCATAAAGTCCCCAAGTAAAACCCCACCACCAAAACTCCTTACTGTTCCGAGGAGCGCCCTCGCTCAACTGCCTGTTTCCGGATCGCCGCGCAGTCTGTAGCAGCTCCGGAGATTCAAAGTTTTAAGCAGTCACCTCTTAAAACGTCAATGATTTCCACGCAGTTGTATGTTGTAGCAGATTTCTCCACTCAACTGCGGTGATGCATCAGGTCCGTTGAGCGAAGCACCGGTGCGATGATTCAGAAGATGAAGCGTCTGGTTAATCTGTGATGGTGGGGCGATGTGTTGATCTTCTCCACTCAGTGGCAGTGATGTGTTGGTTCCAAAGTAGAGGTTCTGGATGCGGTGCTGGAGTTCCGAGTGCAATGCACTGATTCTGCTCCCGCAACTGCGACTGAGTATCGGTTTGGCTTCTAGCAGACAGGAGATGCGTTGTTGCGACTGGAGCAAGCCCCTAGGTCCACTTCCAATGGACAAGGCACAGGAGCAGGAGGTGAGACTTTAATATCCCTCAGTCTCAGAAACACGAAGCAAGCCATCAAGCCCTTGGACTGCACTATGGGTTCAAATAAAGCCCACTTCTTCCTCAGCAGGGCCAGAGAGTAGCAGACAGCAGGCCAGCACAACAGAAAAGCAGTTCTTCCAGGGCAGCAGACCAGTTGAGTGATAGTCCTTGTAGCAGGACATCAGTCCTTCTTCCTGACAGATTTTCTTTGTAGGTTCAGAAGTGTCTGATTGGGTGGGGTCAGCGACCCATTACTTATACACAGTTGAGCCCTTGAAATGGGAGTTACTTTAAAGAGGGGTCTTTAAAGTGCACAGAGATCCTTTCTTCCTAGCCCTGGCTCCAGGCTCACTACAGGGGAGCAATCAGTCTTTTGTGTGGGATCAGGACACTGTCTATTCAGGTGTAAGCGTCAGCTCCTTCCTCCCATCCTACCCAGGATGAGCCATCAGGATGCAAATTTGGCATTCAGACACACTTAACATTTTTTTTTTGTGCAACTCTCTAGAGGGAATGCACAAAGTCAAGCAATATCCCACTCCAGATGAGTATTGGAGACAGGCTGCAGACACACAGAGCAGAAAAATGGCAACTTTCTAAAAGGAGTGGCATAGGGAGCAAACAAACAATGGATTTAGTCCCACGTCTCTGAACTGGTGTGAATGTTTGACATTGTTCAAAATTCTGTCCATCAATTGTTTTTTTAGCAACTCTTTTCTAAAAGAGTAATCTTAAATCCAACTTTACCAGTAAAGAACATTTATCTTTACCATTCCAATGAAATGAAATATAAAAGAGCTACTCCTTCTCAATCAGGAATTACAGCTTAAAAGTGTAATAAGGAATTCCCAATGTTAACTTATGAGGGGAATGGGCCTCACAGTAGTGAAAAGTGTATTTATGTGTTTTTCACTACTAGGTCACGGACAATGTCAACTTACATGAACTACCTTTAACTTACACAGCACCCTGCACTAAGGGCTACGGAGGTCCTAACATAGGGGTGACTTAGGTATAATTAAAGGAGAGTTTAAGTCTTGGCAAGGGGTTTTAAATGCCAAGTTGACATGGCAGTAAAACTGCACATACAGGCTCTGTAGTGGCAGGCTGGAGACACAGTTAAAGGGCTACTTGTAAGGGTGGCACAATCAGTGCACAGGCCCACTAGAAGCATTGTATTTACAGGCCCTGGGCACACTTAGTGCACTCTACTAAGGACTTACAGATAAATTAAATATTCTAATGGTAGACAAACCAATCTTACCATGTTTTAGGGTAGAAGCACATGCAATTTAACACTCATCAGCAGTGCTAAAGTGCCAAGAGTTCTAAAGCCAACAGAAATAATCAGCATAAAGAGGAGGTAAGCAGGCAAAACGTTTGGTGGAGGACCACCCTAAGGCTGACAGGTCTAACAATCTCCATTTTGCAGAAGATGTCTCCTCAGAAAAAAAATGTTAAAAGAAAAAGCTCCAGCATACCATTTTGAGTGTACCCTCACATACTTCTTCACAATGTAAGTGTAGTTTTTTTCAAATCTATGTTTCTAGATTTGGTGTGCTTCATCATCGTATCACAAATCTCATATGAAATGTTTGCTAGCTTAGTTCATCTTTCAAAGTTCCTCTCTTGTTCCAATCCCCATTTGCCTTTGAAATTTCTTCCAATTTTCATTCTCCATATAGAATGAAGTATCCAAGAATATTTGAAGTGCCAAAGCAGTCTCCTTTATTCCATCATGTGTAATACAATCATATGTATAAAGCGATTAAGGGTATTTACTGACTTACTGTTCTTTTATGTTATGTTACGTATATACATGTGTTAGACTTGGCATCTTAGGCGTGGTTCCCCTGACTTTTTACCTCTACCTCCTGTATTTCTGAAGCTGTGCTGGATTTCGTTTTTGCTGGCTTACATGCTTTGGGCACTTTGCCACTGCTGATCACTGTCAAAGTGCAGGTGCTCACTGTGCAAATTGTTATTTCCATTGGTTGCCCCTGATTGGCATATTTGATTTACTGGTAAGTCCCTAGTAAAGTGCACTGAGTGTGCCAGGGACTGTAAATCTAATGCTACTAGTGGGCCTGCAGTACTGATTGTGCCACCCACAACAGTAACCCTGGAAAAGTATCTCAGACATGCCACTGCAGTGTCTGGATGCAGTTTTAAACTGCCATGTCGACTTTGCAAAAGCACCCACTTGCCAGGCCCTAACCTTCCCTTTTCTTACAATTAAGGCACCCCTGTGGTAGGCCCAAGGTACCCCCTGGGCAGAGTTCAGTGTATGTGAAAGGTAGGACATTTACTGGTGTGTGTGACATGCCCTGATTTTGAAATACTGCCAATTTTGTTTTTCACTATTAAAAGGCTATCTGCCCATAGGATAGAATGGGAAATACTTTGTAACAATCCGACAAGTATAACTTCCCATTGGGACAAGATAGAGGAATAAAGTTTAGGCTCTCTGCACTCAGAATTTTATAATACATCTTTTAGTAAAGATGTTTTTTAAATTGTGTGTCTGAAAATGCCACTTTTAGAAAGTAGGTATTTTCTTTTTAACCATCCTGTGTGCCTCTGCCTGTTTGTGTATTGACTGTCTGGTACTGGAGTGACAGGGACTGGGGAGGTGCATTCATTGTAGACAGCCACTGGGAGGGTTGAGGTGTGCCTGGCCCATCATGGAGCTGAGCTGAATGGGGCGTGACTGCATTTAGAGTAGTGGGAGAAGATTTCCTTGCATCTGAATAGGGCATGTGTCCTTGCACAATGCTGTCTCCTACCCCTTTGGTAATACTGCACCAGTGAGGGCAGAACTGGTTTGGACTGGGCTCAGAGACCCTTTGCACAAAGAGAACAAAGACAAAATGGGGTATAAGTAGTAGATCTTAAACCACAGAATTTTAGCTAACATCTCACTTCTGGACTCAAGAGGAACATTTGCCAAGGAGAAGAGCTGAAGAGCTGTGCCCCTGTGCTCTGCGCTGTGTGAGGTTGGCCTGCAGTTGCTGTTTCTGCTAAGGAAAGTCCAAAGACTGGAACTTTACTGTGAACCTGCTTGAAGAAGAATGTCCAAGGGCCTGTGTGTGCTGGCCTCCTGTTCTGAAGTCTCAGGGACACAAAACCTTCCCCCCAGCTCTACTGAACTCTGCTGCTGAGATTTCTGACCCGCCAGGAGGTGTCTATTCCATTTTTGGGCCTCTGAAGGTTGTTGCTGCTGTTGGGAGCTGGAAGAAACCTGATGAAGTAAAGAAATTGACGCATCACCCTTCTTGCAGCTGTTTTTCCAGATGCAGCACCGCCGTGCAAGACTCAACGTATCACTTCCCCCTACAGTTCGGATTCGATGCATCACTTCTCCTGCACGCAGCAGAACTGTTGCATCACATCCCCAAGGACTCAGGAACTGATGCATCTCTTTGTTTCTCGATGCTTCCCTTGTCTGCGGCTGTTTGGCCTTGTGAATTTTGACGCATCTACAGGTACTTTGTGTAGAATCACGCATCCATAGGTTTCTATCGACCAAGTTGCTTAAAACCATTTTAAAGTCATATTCTTATTATATGTATGTCAGATTTTTGTCGTGTTTGTTTTATTGAGCTTAGATAAAGATACTTTATGTTTCTATGTGGTGTCCATTTGTGGTATTATCACTGGATTACTGTGTGTTTTGAGTACAAATACTTTACATATTGCCTGTGGGATAAGCCTGTCAGCTCGTGCCAAGCTACCTAGGGGGTGAGCAGGGGTTATCTAAAGTGTGTACCCCCCTTATCCTGGCTAGAAGCAAGGGTCCCCATTTGGACAAAGGTACCTACCTCTGCCAACTAGAGACCCCCATTTCTAACAACACACATATATGGAACATAACATTAATAACAGTAAGTCAGTAAATACCCTTAATCCCTATGCGTAGCAATGATTATGTTCATTAACGTGTCCCTAACATCTATTGATTAAAGTCAGCAAGAAACATAGAGTTGAAGACCATAAAATGGAGAAAAGATGTTTAAAACAGTAATGTCCCATTTGTAGTTCATAGTCATAAACAGTGAACAGCGTTAACCAGCTATGAAAGTGGGAAAGGATCCAAGGAAATATCTCTAACCCTTAACTGAGCTCTGAGTTTGTGTCTGTTTCTCTCCATTCTGTTCTCGTCAAGCATTTTCTACTATGCATAGGATCACATTGATTGGCTGTGCTACATACAATCTATGATTCATGTCTAAGAGTATTTGAGTGAGTCACTGTTCTGCAATAGATGATATATGCCAAGTTTTGACAGGTCCATGCGTGACCTGCTGCTCTAGTTCAGGCTTTTTTTTGCAATTTGAAAATTGTAGTATACTTACACATCTATAAAACCAGGGCAACAAGTTCAAGAATGCAAAGAAAAAGCCTGCATGGAAACGCTAGTCATGCATGGACCTGGCAAACTTGGTAACTCTCTATAGATGCTAACATTCTATTGACAACCTACAATGGAGCATCAAATGCCAGGTCCATGGAGCTGAATCAATGCCATATGTTAAGGATCACTAATTCACAATAAAGACTTGTGCATGCTCTATCTGTTGGGGTCAAAATGGAGCTTCCTATTACGCCATGTCAAATAATTTACCCGTTTTCAACTCTACTTGTGAACAATTAATGTATTTCTTGTTGCTCATAAAAGTAAACGATTTTATAATTTTATAAACGAGATTGGAGCAGATGCAGGTGGATCTAAAATTTCACTTTGTTGGTTCCACATAATTAAAGTGTCATCTGTGGCAACAAATAATGGAGCATATTTACAATCCCCTATCACCACAGGATCATCAATTTTAATGACGTTCCTGTAGCACCAAGGTGGCATTAAGCCACTTAACGTGGCTTAATGCCATCTTGTAAATAAGGCACCCTTTTATGCTATACTTCACATTAAAAGGGATGGGCAATGAGTGTTGCGGTGGGCGTTCCACTGCAATACCCATTTATCTTAACGCTGCCCCCTATTTTCAAGGGTGGCGTAAACAGGAGGCAGCGCCAAAATTAGGACAAAGGAAACTTGGTTTTATTGCAGCGAAACAAGCAGAAATGCTTTATTTTTGCTTGTTTGTGCTGTTTCTATGTATGCTGCATTAAGCAGCACACATAGAAACACAAAAATGCCATGAATGATTGTTTATGTGTAGGAAGGTGTCCCTTCCTGCCCAAACACAATCATTAAAAAAATGACAATTTGCAACTTGTATGTGTGCTGCACAATTCAGCACACAAAGGAGTTTCAAATCGCCATTTGTGACACCTTCCTGCACATAAACAATCATTCCCTTAATGCAGTTACAGTGGCGTAGCAAGGTTGTTGTAATTTAGCAGCGATTAGGTTAAGCATTAGCAGAAGACATCTTGTATTTAGAGACTATCTTGCCCGTTTTGTGGAATCCATTTTGTAATTCTGGCAGCCATTTTGTTTGCCATGTGCTTGTCATGTGCTCTCTCCTTCCTTTCTGTTAACTGCTCTTGAAATCTGCCTAGAGACGAGATATATTTAGCATCTTCCACCTTCTCACATGCTCAGTTGAGCTTGCAGCTGTTATAGTCTGTAACTGTCAGGATGTGTCCACTAGAATTACCTAACTGTTAGCCCCTCCCACTTGTTGCCAGCACACTTTCTGTATGACCTTATATATACCTGGAACCAGCATTCTGTACTTGTACCGCCTTCATTTGAGCCCCTTTGTGGGTATAAAAGGACCAAGCACATTCTATTCAGTGTGCTACTTCATAAATTACAGAAGGGTGCTGTGTGAATGTAGTTCCACCTCATGAGGTTTAACAAACTCTGTCTTTTCTATTCCAGTTTCTGTGCCAACTTCTTCCTATTGGTATGAGGACTCTGTGCAGAGAAGGGCGAATTCCTTGCACTGGTAGGCCTTGCTGAGGCTCACCACCACAAATTGGCGCTTCAAATGCGGGGCTCATTGGCGACTCGGATGCCCGAAGGAGTGGTCGAGACGAAGGCTTGGAATCTCGCTTTGGACGCGATCGCTGCTTGAGGAGACCCGAGTCTTGGCAACCACGGCGTTTTTCCTTTCTTTCTGATCTGACCATCCAGGTGGCGCCGGTCCTCGACTGAGATCTCTTCTGTTGATTCGCCGCGCAGTGACCATTTGGTCGATTGAGAACTTGGCAGTTGGAACCTGGATACCATTTGATTGGCAAGAGCCGTTCTGCGGCACTTGCTGTTGGTTTGGATGCCTTTGATTGGTAAGGTAGTTTAGTAACACTTACTGCTGCTTTTTGTTTGTATGATTGGCCAATATTAGAATGTGTTTGACAATTATATATGTATTGCAATTCATATAGCCAGGTAATGAGGAGACTTTTCTCTATTTGAATTTGTTTGAACGGCGCAACGTACGAAGAGTACTTTAAGCGCTACTTTGATCATAATACTGCATATTCTACACTATTTTTTGCATGCCTGTTTCCAGCACACTTCATAAGATGTGTTGCTTTTGTAGTTGTACCAATTTGAAACTCGAAGCACAACCAGCCCCCCCGGAGGGGACGCCTAATAGGGACATGTATAGTAAGTATGGTATTTCTTTCATAATGTACAGCACATTATGGAACAAATACACTCGTAAAGATCCTGAGTTGCGTTGGCCAATGCATGGGTCATTTGACTTACGAACGATTCAGTATGTGGAGCAACAAATGTTTAAGCGAAAGGCTAGGCAAGACATGTTTGACTGTGTGCGAATGTGGGAGAAAGAAGCGCGTGAGCGAATGAAGCGTGAGCAAGCCTTGATTGAAATAGAACAGCGAAAGAGAATTCATGCGAAAGCATTGGAAATGGAAAACAGGGAAATGAAAGAAAATAAAAGCGAGGGAAGATAGGGGGCGTCATTTACAGGTAAATGGCCAATACACTGTTCGTAGACCTCTTTATCCTATTCTTAATAAACCCCAAGATGGTACTCTCTTATTAGATCGTTGTCCACCTCAGTATACTCTTCCTTCTGCTCCTTATGAGTCAGATGAGGACTCTTCTGCAGACCAGGACATAGCTAGAGAAACTCGTTCAATGTTATCTGCTGAACGTGCGTCTCAGATTAGATCTGCTGCGCGTAAAGCCGTTCGTAGTACTGCCACTGCTTCTGAACTTTTAGATAGTATAAAAGGTTGGCAGGAAAGGGAGCAAATATATTTTACCGATACATTTGCCGTAGAGGTTATTGAACGAGGTTATTGAACGATTTAGGAAACATTCGGTAGAAATGGAGCCCGATGATGTAGCAGTTGATTGTAAACAATTACGTGAAGGTCTTTTTGTCTTCTCCCAGGTGGCTGACACGATCAGACGCTTGGTTAAAGTGCGTGTTGAAGCAGCCCGTTTGCGAAAGGAGAAAAAGGCAGCAGACGCAGCTGCACGAACATCCCAGATCAGCATGGCACGAACTTCTACTCCTGAAACAGATAAGAATGTTGTAATTAATGTGAAACTCATGCGGGAATCCGTGCCATTATATGTACCTCCTAAAGGAACGGGTACAAATGATGATAAGACTTCTACAGATGCTAAAGGTTATTTTATTTATAATTGGGTTTACACTCCTTGAAATAGAGCTGATGTTATGGCCCTTAAAAATGCATTGCCTGATCCGCGAAAGAATCCAGCAGCCTTTTATGAGGAAGTTGAGGGTGCAATTAGTTCTTGTACTATGACTTTGCCTGATATTGATTTGTTTTTTGGATTAATATTACCGCCTGATATGTGGAGAACGGTAAGTAAAGTTGATGATCGTGCGACATTTGGAGCATTATGGAAAGATTTAGAGCAGTTAGATGAAGATAGAGAACCTGCACAGAAACCGTGTCAGTTAATTTTAAATCTCCCGGCAGCTATATTAGTTAAGTCAAAGACGATTATTCCCCCTAAAAAGATAGATTGGACTGAATTAGCGTCGTGTAAGCAAAAGGCAGATGAATCGGTTTCAGATTTCTTTACACGCTTTGAAGAGGCATTCCACGATTTTAGTGGCCAGTCATTGACAGATGACACAGGTAGGCATCTGTTTGTCGATATTATGTCACAAACCTTTTGCCAGTAATAACTAGCCGCCTAAAGGCCAGTGAGAGTTCATGGACTACCTCTTTTCCGGTTTCTCTCCTAACCATGGCCCAGTATTATGAGCGACAAGACTTAGAAGCTAAAGGTAATGAGGATAAAAAGTCTAAAGAGTTGAAAACAAAGGTTATGTTAGCTCAAGCTTATGGACCACCTTCTAGAGGTAATGATAGAGGCGGACGTGGATCTTATGGTTCGTCGTTTCCTTCTTATACTCGTTCGAATTTGTCTGTTGACCAGCGTGCAAACTGCAAGAAATTTGGACACTGGCTTTCTGATTGTCCAATACTGCGTGCTCAGCAGTGTCCACGTGGTTGGGGACACATGAGAAATCGCTCAGGATATTCAGGGCCCAGAGGAAGTACGAATGATCGCGCTAGGTCTGATGCAAATTCACTTGGGCAGGATGGGTTTAACACTTTTGATAGAAGGAACCAATATTAAATGTCCGACTATGTGCCCTCTGATTTTCAAGATTCTGCTTATGCCTAGGATTGCCTAGAATGGGGTAAGAAATCAGTTGAAGTTCCAGTAGAGTAGAATGGTCCCTATGTTGCAGCACATGGTTTGGGTTCTTACAGATCAGTTTCTGGTTGATACAGGAGCTACTCGTACCGCCTTATCTAAGCAACTGGTTCCAAGGGCTCCCCTGTCTGGCTTAACAATTATATCAATAGGTTTCGATGGAACACCTTAGCCCATTGTCACAACCACTTGCATTCCATGTTGA
This sequence comes from Lissotriton helveticus, assembly GCF_964261635.1. NCBI lineage: Eukaryota > Metazoa > Chordata > Amphibia > Caudata > Salamandridae > Lissotriton > Lissotriton helveticus. The sequence goes on from NC_136061.1 coordinate 1,563,421,921, forward strand.
TAAGTTTATTGCTCATGTCCGTTTTTGCTCTCTCCAAACACACCAGATAATATTGTGGGTCTTGATATGCTCAAATATTTCAGGGCTACGATACGATGTTCTCCGGAAGGAGTACGGGTTATTTTGAATGACAACTACCCTGTGATTGAGATATCCTGTATTGTTAAAGAGGACATTGCATTAGCTTCACTCCCTAGTACTTTGTGGGCTATGTCAGACACCGATGTAGGGCAAATGGTTATTCCGCCAGTGCATATTAGAGTCAAGGAGGGCGCTTCATTGCCAAGACTGCCTCAGTATAAGATTTCTCGAGAAGGAGAAGAAGCACTCACACGCATTGTACATGATGTTGAACCCCGCCCAGCCCAAGCACTGCAGGAACGTAGCATGTACCAATCCCCTTCCCTTGTCCACTAGATACCCACAGGAAAATAACACTATGAGTTTTCCAGTGAACCCGAAAAGAGGGTGGTATATTGATGAGACACCAAGTCTCCCACCCTTTAGGACGATAGGACACGGCTCCCTCCTTCACGCTTCTGCACCTGGAGATAACAAGGAAAAAACAATATCTCCGTTTGTACAGGCTCTACAATACTATACCTCTATCTCAGTGACCATGTCCCACCCCAACATGCACCTCCTCCTTACCAGTGGTAAGCGCAGGCTCAGCTTCGTAAAGGAACTGGACAATCCAATAATAAAAAAACACTCCAATGAATTGAAAGGCCAGTCAGGGGCACTCATGCACAGAGTCCTTCATTTTAAATGTAATAAAATCGAATCACAAACGAAGGGAAAAAATGTCAGGAGCAACGAATATGCTGAGCCACAAAAAAAAACCCTTCGTGTAAGAAAGGAAAAAGGGCTAACAAAGAGGGGGGAAAGAGACACTCGGAGTCTCCGTGATTCCACAGCGTTTGTGTACACAGCCCGTAGCGGAGTGACCCAAAACGTCACTTCCGCATACAACGACGTAGAAAGGCGCCAGTAAAATGCCCGGAACCGGGAAATAAACGCTTAAGCAACCTTAAGTGTTACTCGGTACACTACTAATGAACCAAAAAGGGCACTGTGAAATAACACCAATAACAGTGAACGGGAGCCCCGCTCACGAGTAATAACAATAAACAAACGCTGGGAAAAATACGAGTCTAAATCATGAAGGGAAGGAAATTAACCCTGGGAAAAGGGGCTAACTAACTACAAGGGGAAAAAGAAAAACAAATCAGGGTAATCAAAATCTCACACGAGCCCGTGAGAGAATAACAAGGGGGAAATAGACAAAAAACCCAAGGCAACAGGAATCTTCAGCAACAGCAAACAAGGGAGCAGGATACCGGAGTCCAAACAATGGCAATATCGAGCAATGAAACAAAGGTAGGACCCGCATTTATTCCTTTAGCCCAAGTCATGTGATGATGGTCCATGGTCACTAACATAGGACTAGCCCCAAATCCTAACAGTACCCCCCCCTATGACCCTCCCCACAGGGCGGGGTTTCAAGGGATGCTGCCTATGGAACAGTCGAACCAGTCGCGGGGCATGTACCCCTCCAGCTGGCTCCCAAGTCCTGTTTGTAACCTTTCCAATCCACCAGATAGAAAAGACGACCCCTGATCCGTTTGGAATCGAGGATAGCATGTACCTCGAATTCCTCCTGTCCATCAATCGTCAAAGGAGGTGGAGGAGGCAGCACCTGTACTGAGGGTACATAGGGTTTCAATAATGACGTATGAAACACAGGATGTACCCCATAGTCCTGTGGTAACTCAAGCTTCATTGCAACTGGATTAACAACCTGGGTTACTGGAAAAGGACCCACGTACCGGGGCTGCAATTTACGTGACCCCTGTAACCTCAGATTACGGGATGCCAACCACACTAAAACGCCCACCTTATATGAGGGAGCCGGGGCCCGATGTTTATCTGCCTGTGTCTTCATAGCAGCCTTGGCCTCGACCAAACTCTCCCTGGCAATGCCCAAATGTCAATCAGTCGCCTGCAAACATCATCAATGGCTGGCACACGTCCTGTGGGCTGAATGGCCACCGCTCTAGGATGGTATCCAAGCGAACAATAGAAAGGGGTCATGCCCAAAGCGGAGTGTAGGCTGTTGTTATAAGCAAACTCCGCTATGGGCAGAGCCGTCACCCAATCACACGACAAAGACGAAACCAGACATCTCAAATATTGTTCCATCGTCTGATTTGTTCGCTCAGTTTGACCATCAGACTGAGGATGGTATGCCGAGGACAAACGTATCTCCGTTTTCAGCACCAGACAAAGTTCAGTCCAGAAATGAGACACGAACTGCGCTCCCCGATCAGATATAATTACCACCGGCAACCCATGTAAACGCACCACTGAGGACATGAAAACCACAGCCATCTCTTTTGATTAAAGTAGGGGTCATGGAAGAAGTTCCTTACAATGTTTGCAATAGTCTGATTCTTCCCATTTTGAAAAAAGATACTGACACTAAGATTTACAGATTTATCATTGACTTGAGAGAAGTAAACAAGATTGTAGTACCACAGTACCCTGTGGTTTCTGACATAACGACACTACTTACTTTGGTTCCTCCGACAGCAACTACATTCTCTGTTATAGACTTGAAGAACGCTTTCTTTTCGATCCCTATTCATCCTGAAAGACGATATTTGTTCGGTTTCACTTTGAATAATCGATCGTTTTGATTTTATAGAGTTCCTCAAGGCTATACTGAGAGTTCTAGTATTTACAGTCAAGCATTGAAGAGACAGCTTGATTCCTTTACTTTGCCTGAAGGGGTGGCTCTCATACAATATGACATCTTGTTGGCAGCCGATACGCCTGAACTATGGGCCCGATTCACAGAACTAACTTAAGACATAATCCTAAACTTACTACCATTTACGTATTCACAGAAGGCACTTACTCATTTTGGTATTCACAGAAGACACTTACTCATTTCGGTATTCACAGAAGTTAGTACTCCTAAATTTACTACTACTAAATTGAGAAAAATCCTAATTTTAAGACTTACGGTGTTCACAAAATGCATTTAGGAGTCCTAAAGTTAGGACTCCTAAATGCCTTCTGTGAATACCAAAAGTCTTAAAATTAGGATTTTTCTCAGTTTAGGAGTCCTAAAGTTAGGAGTCCTAACTTTACTACTATTAAATTGAGAAAAATCATAATTTAAAGACTTACGGTATTCACAGAATGCATTTAGGAGTCCTAAAGTTAGGAGTCCTAACTTTACTACTACTAAATTGAGAAAATTCCTAATTTTAAGACTTTCGGTATTCACAGAAGGCATTTAGGAGTCCTAAAGTTAGGAGTCCTAACTTTACTACTACTAAATTGAGAAAAATCCTAATTTTAAGACTTTCGGTATTCACAGAAGGCATTTAGGAGTGCTAAAGTTAGGAGTCCTAACTTTACTACTACTAAATTGAGAAAAATCCTAATTTTAAGCCTTTCGGTATTCACAGAAGGCATTTAGGAGTCCTAAAGTTAGGAGTCCTAACTTTACTACTACTAAATTGAGAAAAATCCTAATTTTAAGACTTACGGTATTCACGGAATGCATTTAGGAGTCCTAAAGTTAGGAGTCCTAACTTCTGTGAATACCGAAATGAGTAAGTGTCTTCTGTGAATACCAAAATGAGTAAGTGCCTTCTGTGAATACGAAAATGGTAGTAAGTTTAGGATTTTGTCTTAAGTTAGTTCTGTGAATCGGGCCCATAGTGTACTTTGTCTTTGTTTTCTTTTCTTGCTACACACCATCATAAAGTGTCACGAAAGAAACTGCAATATTGTAGACCGAAGGTAACCTACTTAGGTCTCCTTCTGTCTAAGGAGGGCCGTGCATTGACACCAGATCGCATTCAAGCAATTTTAGACACCCTAGTACCTTCCACACAGAAAGATGTCCGTGCGTTCATTGGTTTGACTTCGTTTTGTAGGCAATGGATATTGGGCTTTTCACACATTGTTAAACCCCTGCTAGCGCTTTTGACTAAAAACACTCCGATCCCCCTTCCATGGACTGATGAATGCCAAAACGCTTTTCGTCAGTTTAGACAAGCTCTTTGCTCTGCACCAGTGTTAGGCACACCAGATTACACGAAGGCTTTTACACTCTATGTACACGAGAAATATGGTTGAGCATTGTCAGTTTTAGTACAGACACACGGGGACAAGCAGCGTCCCTGTGCATACTTTTCAGCTGTCCTCGATCCTGTTGCTCGTGCGTTGCCTAGGTGCTTCCGTTCAGTTGCAGCAACAGCTGTGTCAATACGTCAGAGTGAAGGGATAGTTTTGTTACACAAACTGTTGGTGCTAGTACCCCATGCAGTAGACGCTCTTTTGAATCAGACTAAGACACAATACTTAACTAGTGCTCGTCTGACAGGATACGAATTGACATTGTTAGTACCTCATATTACCTTAAAGAGGTGTGCAACACGGTACCCAGCCACTTTGTTGCCATATCCTGCGACTCAGCCTCAGTCAAAGGAGCATCACGATTGTATATTCCTTACTGAGGAACAGACAAAGGGTCGCATCGATTTGCAAGATATGCCCCTTCCAGATGTAGATGGGGAACTGTGGGTTGATGGGTCCTGTTTGAAGTTACCAGATTGGGAAGGGTGTACACCCTTCCGACACTGTGAGAGGCTCGACTGAATCAGAATGAAGGGCGCAAATAACAAGACCCGCTTTGTTGAACTATCAGTCACTGTGCTGGGACTGTCTGCTGCACTTCTCTCTGAAACACTCTTACCAAATTAAATAGTGCCTCTTCAACTCAACATTACAGGTATTGGTGACTGAATTCCACATTAAGAAGAGACTGTTGGTCCTGAGGAGAACCCTGCAAATTGGGGGTTCGAAACGTGTCGACCTGGTTTTAGTCCCTTTTGTCAACCACAATATAGCGAGATTTATCTCTCTAGCAGGGCTCTGCTTCTAAATATATTGCTGATCAAATGAAATCATGATATGAATAATCATTTATATGGAAAGATAATCTATTATTGACATTAGGACCAAAGTATATGTTTGTATAAGTGAATGATGAATGGATTGGCCAGTGTGTAAGTTGGATGTGTTGGGAATTTGTAAATTGTATTGTATATAGCCATTTTTTATGTAATATTTTATATGTGTACATGCAAAATATTCATGATTTGCTTATGAAAAAATATTGTTCAACTAGTGACGAAAGTTAAAAAAAAACGGACCACTATGTTTTATTAATAAAGGTCGACATCAGTATTTAAAAGTGACTTCCAGTACTGGCAGTAGTGTTGTTTATTTGGTATATTGGGCTTAGCCTTGCTGGTTCTAAGCTACGACCATGTGTCGTTCTTTCTCTTGAATTTACCAGATGGCACAACTTCAGCTGCTTATGCAATTACCACACTTGAGACAGTAGTGGAAACAGCTCGCATACCTCAGAAGTCGGCTCAAGCCGCTGAACTAATAGCTTTGACACGAGCGTATGAACTTAGCACTGACTTGTGTGTGAACATTTACACGGATAGCCGTTATGCTTTTGGAGTGATTCATGATTTTGGCCTACTCTGGAAGGAAAGAGGCTTTCTTACATCCCACGGGATGCAGATAATGCACAGAGAATTAGTGCATAACCTCTTGACTGCACTTACATACCCAAAGAAAGTTGCTAGTATGAAGTGTAGCGCACACAAGAATATCATTGACAAAATAGGACAAGGCAATGCCTTTGCAGATCGCATAGCTCATGAGACTGCGATGCACCGAAGCACTACATCCATGTACGTAGTAAAATCACAAGCTGAGCATTGGCAATGCGCTACAGAAGAAGTATTGGATATACAGAGATCTGCTTCTGTAGCAGAACTTGAGCAATGGGCTAAAGAAGGAATATTGGATGATGAGGGTTGTTGGCATAACAAAGAAATGAATAAGTGGAAATTGCCTGCAGCCTATTTACAACCTATGGTTCAAATGGCACATGGGCTGGCACATGTTGGAGCTCTGGCAATAACTAAATTGCTTACGCAAGTTTGGGAGCATCCTGAAATTGCCAGCACAGCTAAAAGAGGAGCACAGTCCTGTTTGATCTGTTGACAGTATAATCCTGGAAAAGGGACACGGACTCCTGCAGGAGGGTTTGCTACACCAACCGCACCTTTTGAAGTTTTGCAGATGGATTACATCCAACTTGAAAGCTGCAATAATTTGAAATATGTCCTAGTGGTGGTACAAATGGATAGAGGCATACCCTACAAAGGATAATACTGCTCTCACCACAGCAAAGGTGCTTCTAAAGGAGTGTTTCCCTAAATATGGTGTTTGTAAGCTTTTGTGGAATGACAACGGACCTCATTTTATTGAGCAAGTTGTTGAGCATGTCCTGAAAGGATTAGGGATCAAACAGAAGTTCCATACAGTATTCCACCCGCAATCAGCAGGATTAGTGGAAGGATACAATGCTACTTTAAAATTGAAGTTGGCGAAAATACTGGCTTCCACGTCTTTGAAGTGGACAGATGCATTACCCTTGGCATTGTTATCCATAAGATCGGTGCCACACTCACGATCTGGTCTCAGCCACTATGAAGTGGTCTTTGGGAGACCGATCAATATTTGGGGAGTTCCTAAGCCACGCCCCATACATGATGTTCCTTGTGTTCTGATGAATGATTATTTGGCACAGTTAACCAACAGTTTGATTTCTATTCATCAACAGGTTCAAAAAGCACTTCCTGACAGATCTACAGGTGAGGCCCACGAACTCCGTCCTGGCAACTATGTGATGGTCAACGTCTTTGACAGATCGAACAGCCTGGAACCGAGGTGGCGAGGTCCGGAGCAAGTGCTCCTTGCGACAAGGACAGCAGTTCGAGTGACGAACAAGAAGAACTGGGTCCATAGCACACACTGCAAACGTGTGTCGCCTGCCTTGCTGGAATCTTCTGTGCTGACCGACCATCGAAAGATTCTGGAGACGGAGAAAGGTCAAGCTATCTCACCTGACGAATCTGCAGAAGTCTTCCCAGACCACACGATTCCTGGAGCATCGCGATACCACTTGAGACCGAGGAAAGAATCTGCAGTGTTGAAAAAGACTGGTTGAGCTACCACCCTGGGTTAGTGAAACAGAGAGCCGATGTGGCAAGGGGGGGATCAGCCCTGCGTTAGTGTAGTGATACCCGTCTTGGCCCGTGGTGAAGAAATCAGCGGCTGCCCAAGGGATAAGAGCTCCAACGATTGTTTTCAATGAGTTTTTAGAAAGATCAATTATCGCTGTTGCCGAAATGAATAACAAAAGAATCATTTGTGCTGTAGGGTTTGTTGTTGCTCTGGTGGTTATGGCAATAATCACCTGGTTTGTTGAGAAAGGGGCTCCTGCTCGACAGCTTCTTGTTGCCACTACTCCAGCTTAAGTGGAACATCATTATTTTACACTTCCCTATCACGAGCAGAAGCATTGACAATCCTACTTCAATAACACATTCATCCAGATGTTGCATCATACACACAATGCCACAAATGCTACCAACTGTTGGGTGTGTGGAATGATACCTGCACACCAAAAGAAAGGAGGAACACCTTTTATTCCTCTACCATTTTCCCATAATGGTTCATGTCAAGCTTAGTATGCTCTTTTGTTTGCTTTTGGAAAGCATTATCTTTCGTCTGAATAAAGTATGCTATCAAGGTAAAGATGGTTATCCTCAAGCTAAAGGGACTAAATGGGAATGGGACGAGTACCACCCGGACAATATTTTGACACCATATGTCTTCACGAATATGAGGAATATGAGGAACATTAAAGACAATGGACCTTTTGTAATTTCTGTGACCAGAGCTAAAGCAGAACTGTGTATAAGTAGTGTTGGGAGAATTCCACTAGGACGGAAAATGTATATTGACATTGACTATTGAAGGTGCTAATAACAGTAGTTTTACGTCTTCGCATAATACTTATTTTGTATGTGGTAATAAAGGATACTATCAATTACCTGTTGGGTGGTCCAGGTTATGTTACATATCATTTTTGTTACCACCTTGTTCTTGGCCCCTCCATCATATCACCTGAATTTAAAGTTGTATAATGGCATTTCCAAGAATAGATACAAACAAACAATAAGTACAGATGAAGTTGACCAGACAGATACCACTTTGCAACAATACATCGATTTCAATTTAGGTTTATTCTTCTTTGTGGGTGCTGCATTGAATAGCAGAAAAATCATGCGATTGACTCGTGTTGTGGAAGCTGTCAAACAGCTATGGCACTTGGGAATATTACAGAGGAACTACAAATTGCGAGGATTGTAGCACTCCAAAATAGAATGGTATTAGACGTGATTTTGGCTGATCGAGGTGGTGCATGTCGCATCATCCGTAGCAGTTGTTGTGTGCTTATACCGGATCACTCACCTTCAGTATATGATGTAATCTCAAAACTGCATAAGATTGCTGCAGAAATTCACCCTGAGACTGGTACATGGACATTTTCGAACTGGATATGGACACTCTTTATTACTTGTGGCTGGAAACTACTGACTATTCTATGTATACTACTGGTTATACTATTTACATGCTGTACTTGTATACAATGTGGTCCTATGCTTTGCTCCATGTGCATCACTGCTTGTACACCTGCCAAAAGAAATATTGCAAATATGAAAGCACAACAAATGTTAAATAAAGAAGTAGCTGAGATGATAAACATCAATGTACAGGATGCATATCTAGATTACCCCAGATAAACAAATGTCTTCAGCTAATGTTGAAAGGGTTGTGTGTTGTAATTTAGCAGCGATTAGGTGAAGCATTAGCAGAAGACATCTTGTATTTAGAGATTATCTTGCTTGTTTTGTGGAATCCATTTTGTATTTCTGGCAGCCATTTTGTTTGCCATGTGCTTGCCATGTGCTCTGTCCTACCTTTCTGTTAACTGCTCTTGCAATCTGCCTAGAGACAAGATATATTAAGCATCTTCTACCTTCGCACATGCTCAGTTGAGCTTGCAGCTGTTATAGTCTGTAACTGTCAGGATGTGTCCACTAGAATTACCTAACTGTTAGCCCCTCCCACTTGTTGCCAGCACACTTTCTGTATGACCTTATATATACCTGGAACCAGCATTCTGTACTTGTACCTCCTTCATTTGAGCCCCTGTGTGGGTATAAAAGGACCAAGCACATTCTATTCAGTGTGCTACTTCATACATTACAGAAGGGTGCTGTGTGAATGTAGTTCCACCTCATGAGGTTTAACAAACTCTGTCTTTTCTATTCCAGTTTCTGTGCCAACTTCTTCCTATTGGTATGAGGACTCTGTGCAGAGAAGGGCGAATTCCTTGCACTGGTAGGCCTTGCTGAGGCTCACCACCACAAGCTCAGGTGATACCCGGTCTGGCAAATTTCTTGTCACCCCCGGCTTAACAAAATGGCAAAAATATGTGTTTAAAACACATATTTTTGCCATTGTGTCACCCCCTCAGTGATGACACTTGTCACCCCCGGCTTGACAAAATGCATAAATATGTGTTTAAAACACATATTTTAGCCATTTAGTCACCCCCCTCAGTGATGACACTTGTCACCCCCGGCTTGACAAAATGCATAAATATGTGTTTAAAACACATATTTTAGCCATTTAGTCACCCCCCTCAGTGATGACACCCGGGGCGGCTCGCACCCACTGCACCCCCCTTCCTAGGCCACTGTGCAGTTACACTTGCACTAAGGTGCAAGGGTGCCTGCGTTGGCGCTGGGCAGCTTAATTTAGCAGCAGTGCTAGGGAAAAGGAAGGGATGTGCCATACGCTTGTAAATAGGGCTCCTCCCTGCTTTTTCCGAATGGCGTGGCATTTTAATTTTGTGCCTAACGCCATGCTCCGCCATTCCCTTGTACATATGCCCCAGTATGTCTTGGATTACCAACTTTGTTGATATTTTGCGGGCACAGATGGAATTTACAACTGCAGATAATGCATTAGGTTACCAGATTTATCACAGCCATCAGATTAGTTAGTTAAAGTGTGAGTAAATTGGTGTTCTTAGTGGAGGGTTTAAAGGTGGTGATAAACAATGTTGGAAACACCTAGGGGCATATTAGCAAGAACCTCGTTAAAATTATCGCCGGTTTAGCGGCAGGAAACTGCCGCTAAAACAGCGATAATGGGCTTGCTAATATGCATTACAGAATTCCAATAGAAGCCCAGGTTAGATGTGCAGGACATCTAACCTGGGCTTCTATTGGAATTCTATTCCAATAGAAGCTAAAACTGCAATAATTTTAACGAGGTTCTTGCTAATATGCCCCATAGAGTTTAAACTTTACGGGTGAACATTCGCAATAGTTTTCTCCAGCCTAATTTCTCACATAATTTCAGTAATAATCAAAGTACCTTCACAATTAGGATGTGATATTTCCCCCAAACACTCCCATACTCTCAGTTCTTGAAAGGGAAAGGATTTCTCCAGAGAGATTTGTTTTCGATATAGATAAACAATAGGGAAGAGTTAATTTGCACTACGTAAAGTCTGTATTGAAAACAATCCACAGGAGAAGGGCTGTGGACTGCAGGAATATGGCAGGAAATCTACAATATCCAACAATTTACAAGCACACTTTCTAATCACACGTGTAATCACTGACACAAATATTTAATCTTTTGTTGGTGAACAGGAGCCATCATCTGTACAAGTATCTTCATTCATGGGGCAATGTTTACTTGGGGTTCACGTTAATGAGATGCAGACTTGCGTGAAAAGGAGAGAGCAGAAATGCTCCATTTCTACTAAGCTATAGTGCACCTCTGTTCCCTCCTTGTCCTGGCGCACTTTATGTAGCTTCCTAGCGCCAATACAGGCCATCTTATGCCAGGGGCAAGGGTACCTATTTTACAGGCAGGATTGTTTTTGCGATACCTTTCTGTACAAAACCAATCTTGAGAAGGAATTTCCTCTTTTTATATGTGATGGGAATGGATCACGCATTGAAAGAGGAAATAAGAAGATATAAACATATTTCTCCTTGTTTTGTTATCCTTGGGAGGCACACCATTTTGGCACAATTCCAGGTGTACTGATTTTAGTAAATCTGGGATTGTGTCAATTACTATGGCTGATTGCATGGAAACATCTGTGCTCCACCCATGAAACGCCTAACACTATGAAATGTAACACAAAACAGAACAAGCCTCTGCATTGCATTGCATTTCCTTACAAAGTCATGTAAGGCGGTGCACATCACCCCTTGTGTGACTTAGTAAATATCAATTAACCCCTTGGGTGCTCATGAAGAGCTCAGCTCGTCATGAGCTACGGCGCTCCGGTGCTCATGACGAGCTGACCTCGTCATGAGCACCGGGGCGCTTTACGCGCCCCGCCCCCCAGCACAGCGGGGGAATGTGCCCCTCAGTCAAGGGGTTAAGGACTTGCAGGACACAAGGACAACTCAAGTTCTTAGTAAATGTGGGCATAGGTATTAGTCAACCTCACTCTGGAACCAAAACCATAATTCTCAGAACATTTGCTTCTATTCTCTTTCTAGCAAGTCACATCATTGGAAGATCTCTCAATCCTAAAAAACGTAAACCCTTGGGCCCAGATTTACAAACGAATCACAGAAAGCAAATCAGCAAGACACCTTTTTGGGCTGTGTGACAGGGAAAAGTCACAAATGCACCATATCTACCAAAATATCTACTGAAGGGTCGTGACTCAGGTGGCCAAGATGGTGGTCAAGCCTTAACAGAGCTCCTGTCACCCGATGTTACTCGGCCTGCCTCCTGCCTGAGAGCAGTTGCACTTATTCCCCTCCTGTACACTTAATCCTCTGTGGGACCCTAGGGGCCTTTCTTACTCCCTGTTCGGAGGTCGACTAGGCTGCTGGAGCCTCAATGCAGGACCGGTGCGGGTGGCAAACTGCAATTAAAATGGTGGCTGTGTAATGCCTTTATTGGTGCCCCATGAGTGTCCCAGAGTGTTACCCCTGGGTGAAACGGTAGCTGGTTGTCATTGCTTTCCAGGGCCTGGTGTGCCCAGCGAGACTAAGGGGTGAGGCCCCCTGTGTATGGAGGAGATCATCGGGGCAAATTTGAGACAATGCGAATGAAAGGAAAGCACCTGCCTAAAGGCTGGAGACACCGCTGGGAGCTACTCACCCACTTGTGTACATGGCCACGGGCAGTGCAGCGCAGCGGTTTTTTGACTGAGTGGCAAAGGAGAACACTGCAAGGACCCCTGGGAGCCCTGTATTTCCCATTATTTGGCAGCCCGATAAGCCGTGGGAGAAGCTGCAGGCCCCTGCCTGCCTGTGGCAGTGGACGCGCCAACCATGGGCCCGTGTTGCAGCTGGTCTGGCACTGTGGGTCACGGTGGTTAACCAGGGGTGGCCAGTTGCTTAATGACTGCAGTCTGCCTACTACAGGGGCTTTTTAAAGCCCTAACAGAGTGTTGCACATTGTTCTGTGGAGGAAATATTAGTGTAGCCGCACCTGGAAGACATGCTGAGCCTTCGTAATTCGCAGTTTGAGAGGATACCAAGAACTAGCCCTCCCCTTAACTGACCCTTCGGCCGTGCAGGGCTGAACCAAGCCCAATACTTATAGGGGGACCCTATAATTGAGATCCATAGCGCTGGAAGACAGAATTGGCATCACCATAGTTTCTGCAGCTCCTGCGTCTCTCGACCAAGCCCAGTCGCTGTGAATGAATGAGTGAATGAATTTGCATTTCTAAAGCGCATGGCTACCAGAAGACCTCCCAGTGCTAGGAGCAGAGTCATCACGGTATTACAGCTAGGCATCAAGGAGACAGAAAGGTTTTGAGAAGTTTGCGAAAAGATAGTTGTCCGCAAGACGGATATGATTCGGTAGCTGGTTTCAACGTTTCACCGTGTTGTATGAATACAGGTGACTGCCACTCCAAGATCTGTTTATCCTGGGAACAGCTGCCAGATGCTTATTCCCAGAGCCGAAAACCCTATTGTAGCAATAGGAATAGATGATAGATCAGAGAATCGGTGGGCCCTTGGACGAAAAAGTCATGTGGACAATACACAAAGCTTTAAACTGTACTCTTTCCGTAACCGGAAGCCAATGGAGAGAGGCAATAGACAGTCTTGCGGATTCCCAATTAGGGATCTGCATGTGGAAGAGTGCTGCAAAGTTTTGTACAGTCTGTAGTTTTTTTTATTGTTGAGCACGGGAATCCTAGATAAAGCACATTGGCGTAGTCAAGTCGGGAAGGAATTAAAGCCTGAACCAACAATCTCCTAACACTGAAAGGCAGCAGGGGAAGAATTTTTCTTGTCATCTTCAGGATCCCATAACAGGTACCTGCCACCTTCCGTGCTTGCTCCTTAAAATTTAGATTATGATCCAGCCAAACACCAAGGCTTTTGATCTGATCTTTGGGAGGAGGCATAACACCCAAGCACCAAGGCCAGAGTGAGCTGGTGTTCAAGGTGGAGGATTTTCCCAAGAACAGCAGCTCTGTTTTAGCCCCACTAAGTTTTTAAAATGAGCCTTCCATCCATGCGGAAACCCTTTCAAGACAGTCGGCCAAGTTAGTTTCCACATTAACAGATTGGTTAAGGAAAATTATCAGCTGAGTGTTGTCAGCATATGGGACAATCTGAATGACAAAGGGCTTGACAACCTCGGTCAGGGGGCTCATATAAACATTAAAAAGCGTGGGGTTCAGGGAAGAACCCTGAGGCACCCCGCATCTCAGAGGCATACTTTCAGAAATAAAGTTATCCTCAAATACTTGGAACGATATGTAGTTGATGACTAACCGCGTCGAAGGCCGTGCTAAGGACAATTCCGTGGAGCCGCCGACATCCAGAATTTTTCTGGCTTCTTTAACTACTATCAGCAGGGCGGTCTCCGTGCCCTGTTGGGGTCTAAACCTGGTTTGTGAGGGATGAAAACATTAATTCTTCCCCAAGAAAGTGGAGAGAATGGAGTTAAAATACTTTTCAGCAATTTTTTAAATGCCTGGCAAAAGGGAAATCGGCCGGTAATTCACAAATACTTCTGGATCCAAACTCGTTTTTTTGAGAAGGGCTTTGACCATGGCCTGTTTCCAGAGAGACGGAACGAGTCCAGAGGAGAGTGAGATATTAATGAGGTCCAATATAGTTAGGGAAACCATACCAGAGGCCTGATTCAGAATAGTGGGGGGAGCAAGTCGCTAGGGAAGCCAGATTTCAATTGGTTAAGATACATTTTTAGGGATTTCATATCCATGGGGGAATTGCATCCAGGACGAGACCAGGCATTTGTGATTGGCCCTCCAAAAGGAAAGTATTTAGAAATACTGGAGTAGGGGAAAAAGCCAAATAAATATATTCAATTTAAAAAAAAACAAATGTTGTCAGATTGTTGCAGCGCCCTAAAATGTCAACAGAGGGCAAGGATGGAGAGGGGGGTTAAGAAGAGATTTTGCAATCTGAACAATTTCGTGAGGAGAGTTGAAGGCTGCGATAATTCTTTTTTTAGTACAGGGATTGAGCACTGCTAATTTCTGCTTTGTATGCTTTACTAGCCTCTCTGTATTTAATTTTCTTACTGGAGGAGAAATCTTTCCTCCAGCTTCTCTCCAAGTGTTTACATTTTTGCTTCAACTCTCTGAGCTTGGTAGTATACCAGCCTATTCTATTGAATCTTTTCTTGTTAGTCATCATTTTTTTGGGGACCAGCAAGTCTAAAGAGGAGTCAAACCAGTTATTAAACTTATCGTTGCCGGTTAATGGGTCATCCTCAAGCACGGGTCTGGTATTACTAAGAATTAGCGCCCAGGACTCAGTGGGGAATTTGGACCAATTACGACTCAATTTTTTTAACCGTTTCCACTGGCTGGACTTTAAACATTGAGGGCTGGATGGACATCACCTGCTATAAACCAGAGCTCAGTTAGGTTAAATGGAAAGTTTGAGTGGCCTCCTCTGGAGCTGCTGACTGTGATTCTATAAATTTTTGCTTCCGTGCTGCTTGGTCTGGCAGATACACAGGGGTTTCCTACACATTGGAAGTAGCGACTACTCCAACCATAACCCCAGTTGTCCTGTGTAGGGATCCAAGCCCCACTGTGACTCAAACTTTGCGCTCTCTGGGACTCCTCAGGACTGATGGCCACTGCTCCCCGAGGATGCTGGTGGGCCGGCAGGCTAATGGGTGGTTTCCTGTTCTGTGCCTGATTGAGCACGCACCTGTGCCGTTGAAGTGTTCCCCTATTAAGGAAGCCTCGGACAGTTTGGGGGTGAGTGTTTGATTTGCTCTAACGCTCCGTCCATCATCCCCTTTGGTATCACTTTGTTCGCCCTAAGTTGGCAGAGTATTCCCAGACGTGCGTTCCTTGCTCACTTTGCCACTGGATTCAAGATAGCTTGGCTGATGAGGATTATGAACCCGAAACCAGTCCCAGGATGCTTGTTTCTGGTCCAGGAAAGACATGGCTTGGCAGTTCGGTCTGGACTGTTCCCATGAGGCACAGGGTCAAACTGATTTGCATATCCCATGTCTGAACTGGGGGGGTGGAATGAGCTAAAGAATGATGATGGATTAAACCCAGATCAGTTGACTGGGGGTGAGTGTTTTATTTCCTCTAACGCTCCATCCATCATCCCCTTTGGTATCACTTTGTTCGCCCTAAGTTGGCAGGGTATGCCCAGACGTGGGTCCCTTGCTCACTTTGCCACTGGATTCAAGATAGCCTGGCTGATGAGGGTTATGAACCCGAAACCGGTCACAGGATGCTTGTTTCCAGTCCAGGGAAGACATGGCTTGGCAGTTCAGGCTGGACTGTTCCCATTAGGCACAGGGTCAGACTGATTTGTATATGGCCATGTCTGAACTGGGGTGGTGGAGTGAGCTAAAGAATGATGATGGATTAAACCCAGATCAGTTGACTGGGGGTGAGTGTTTGATTTGCTCTAACGCTCCATCCATCATCCCCTTTAGTATAGCTTTGTTCTCCCAAAGTTGGCAGTGTATGCCCAGACATGGGTCTCTTGCTCACTTTGCCTCTGGATTCAAGATAACCTGGCTGATGAGGGTTATGCACCGAAAACCGGTCCCAGGATGCTTGTTTCCAGTCCAGTAAAGACATGGCTTGGCAGTTTGGGCTGGACTGTTCCCATGAGGCACAGGGTCAGACTGATTTGCATATGGCCATGTCTGAACTGGGGTGGTGGAGTGAGCTAAAGAATGATGATTGATTAAACCCAGATTAGTTGACTGGGGTGAGTGTTTGATTTGCTCTAACGCTCCGTCCATCATCCCCTTTGGTATCGCCTTGGGGTAAGCCGGTCGGTACGCACAGGAATCCTCCAAAAGCATTTCTTACGAACTTCCTCCATTCTGATGCTAGATTGTGGACAGTGGTAGCACCTCCTCATGGTTCGTCTGTACTTCCTGGTGTTGGCTGCTCCTGCTGCCCTGAGGCAAGCGGGATGGCTAAGTTACTCCTGAAGTCATCCATCACCTTACTGCTAGTAATGGGGTGCGATAAACCCCCATAACGAAGCCGGCTCAGAACCTAATGGACCAATACAGCCTCCCTGGGCAAGAAAACATGGTGGCTTTTGAGGGACATCTACCTACTGTACCTTGCGAGGCCCCCGCAGACCGGACAGCCATCCTTACAGCAATTCAGGACTCAAGGGTGGTGATGGAATCCAAAGTAGATGGCTTCTGCATCAACCTCTCCATCCTGCATCAGGACCTGTGCAAGGTGGCCGAGAGGGTGACCTAAACTGAGGCCCAGATTTCGACAGCAGAGGATGACATTGTGACCCTCAAGCACCAGGTTTCCATACTGCTGTCCATGGCAACTGCTCTGGAAGAAAGCGCAGAAAATGCTGCAAACCACTCCCGAGGAACAACTTGACCTTATCAGCTTTCCTGAAATGGCAGAAGTATCTGGTATGGATAGCCTCTTGGAGGAATTGTTCCGGTCCTGGGTTCCAAGGAATAAACTGTCTTGCTGTTTTTATGGTGTAACAGGCGCACCGTGCCCTTACTAAAAGACCTTCACCGGGTCCCCCCAACCCAGTGATAGCACGTATACTCAAACATGGAGACCGTGATGTTATCCTTCTGCGAGTCCCGTCTCAACAAGATCTGAGGTACCTTAACGTCAAAATTCGAATCATTCCAAACTGCACCAGAGTGGTCCAACAGTATCGTCGCTCATTTGAAGACGTTAAGCAGAAACTCAGGGCGCTCAACATCCAGTACATGTTCCTTTTTCTGGCCCTTCCTAAGGGGATCGTTGACTCATCCACATGTTTCTTTGACACCCCCGAAAAAGCTTGGGAGTGGGTGACAGATCAGCGGCGGCTGTGGCTGACTGTCTCAGGAGGCCTGACGGAACTGGGGCGACAGAACACTGGGACCCCCCCAAGCACCCCGAAAAAAATGTACCCATTCCCAGAGAGGCCCGCTGGGCCAGTGTGAAAGACAAGATTCAGGAAGTCCACCTCTGGTGGGGGAGACCCCAGGTGCAACAGATCATGAGGCAACCCTCTCTGTCATCCCTGTACTCCATATGTCCCTTGAGGGTGTTCCTGATTCGTTGACCTGAGCCACCATTGATCATCACGCATCATATTACATGACTTGGGTCCCGCTGTGCTCCTGGAGGGAAGTTCCTACTGAGTGGGGCGATGAGTCTCCTATGGTTAGAATGTGGGGGGAGGTGGAGGAGGGCAAGGACAATTCTTGCAGTTCTCCAGTATCAGTAGTGGTAGTCAAAATGTTATTGGCTGCTCTCAGGCACGGTTATCCTACTTTGGGCGACTGAGAGCCTTGACTGAGTGTTTACCCTGTTTTTGTTGTGTTGTCTTTATTATGGGTGTCAGATGCTTTGGGGCTGGAAGGATGGAGTGGTTGGATTTGGGGGAGAGCAGGTTGTTTTGAGTTGGAATGTTACTTTGCAGTGTTTTTTTTTACAGGTACACATTACAATGGTTCTTTACCGTAGATGTCCTTAAATCAGTATAGACTCCATGGTACACCCTGGCCTATTCCCGCCTCCGTGGGACAGCGGCTCCCAACACCATTTCTTGGACCCCCTTCCAGATGGCTAAAGTCGTATCATGGAATGTGAACTTTCTTTTGGACGGTATCAAGAGATCAGACAAGCTGCCCTGCTGACTCAAGAGGAGTTGCGGTTCTCCTGCAAAAGTCCTATCCACTGACAGTAACTGCTTCCCGCATGGAACCCTTGGGAGATATGTGAGGAACAAAGTGCACCTGGAGACCTGACACCCACATCTTTGTTTCCTGTTATGTCCCCCAGGAATGCCTGCATTTGACTCTAGGAGCGCTCCAGTCACTGGTGGATGCCCTTCCACTGGAAAGACTTCAATGTGGTCCCAAACCCCACACAGGACACATTGAGCATTCCGCACAGAGTGGCGCTCTCTGTGTGCTTGAACTCATGGGCGGACTCCATTGGTCTCTGTGATGCATGGCGTTCGTGAATCCTACACAGCGATCGTAAACGCACATGTGTGTGGCCCACAAAACAGAGTCCTGAATTCTTCTAAGTATTCCAGCCTGTGACTTGCTAATGCTGCAGTCCGTTCAGATCCTGCCACAGGGCATTTAATGCATGGCATCTGATGGATTGGGAATGTGCTGACTTCGTGGAGAAGGAGCTGCAGGCCTTTGTCCAGATTAATCATTGCTCAATGCCCTCTGCAGGGACTTTATGGGCAGAGAGCACGCCTACCTTATGGGGCCTACTTAAAAGGTATGTGAGGAGAAAGGAACAGCAACAACTGGTGCAGGTGATGGATCTGGAGAAGCAGACCCTTAGACTGGAGGTCCGTTCCCAGACGAAATCCAGCGTCAATTGGTAATGGCACAGTCTAGACTGCGACAAATCTATCTAGAGAAGGTGAATCTGTCCTGGAGGGCACCAACCATATCACGCCTGACCTGAAAACCCATATGAATATATGGCTCCCATATGAAGCAACGATGAAACAAAAAATTGCTGGCATGACCCATGAAGTCTTACACTTCAACACCCCAATATACCTAGCACCAAAACTCAAGCTATCTGGTGGCTCCAGATCCCCTAGAAGTGCCAACACCTTACTGCTGAAGCAACAGAAATTCCATAAAAACAAAGCTTAGAATTAAGCTGTCTCGGTCATTGACCCCCTTTTGTACCACTCGGTTATTGGCCTGAGTATCTGGAATCCCCTGCCCTCTGAAATTAGACTGAACCCCTTGACGGCATCTTTCAAAAAGGAAGTTAAAGTGCTTTTGATTAACACATTTCTGCCCTAGATCCCCCGCTTTCCAGGAACTCTATGACACGCTCTCCTCACCCTTGTTTACTACTTCACTGTTACAATTGTATTTTGATCTCTTGGTTTAGAGTTACTATTTCTTGTAACTTTCGTGATTACCTTGTTGCGGGCTCCTCAGGCTCCCTCTCTCTTGCGCAATTGGAAAGCTCTATTTTACCCTAGAGCCTCCTATCTCCAGGCCTGCTATGACATGTTTCCCTCAACCTTGTGTGTTATTTGATTGTTAGGATTGTATTTTGATCTGTTGACCTAGAGTTAATCCTTCTTGTACCTTCTTGATTACCTTGTTATTTGCTCTACAAACCTCCTCTTTCTCACTCAATTGTAAATTGCTCTAATACCCCCAAGGGTCATGTTTACACTATTTAAAATTTGAAAAATAAATAAATAAACCCTTGCATGGGTGGGGCCACCCGCCATTAAATCCATTGAGACGCATTGCTTTCTTTAAAATTATATGTTTCCCACTATACTGCTATATTCTGGCAAACTTCCCACATCCGATTTACTCGGGCGTGGCTTTGTTCCCTAGAAGGTAACAGCCTTTTTTTTGGTGGGGGGACACAGTGTGGCCTTTGCCTCTGTACGAAAGTTCCCGTTCGATGGTGGCCTTGGTATGCCCTATGTTTATAGCTACTTCTTTACTCCACAGCTGGATTCGTTCAGCAAGTGGTTTGCGGGGGATGGGATGATCCAGCATATAGGCCAGAGCTGCACCTTATAGGTCTTGATGGTCTTCTCAGCCTGTTTTATAGCAGCTTGATACCTCAGTCAACTCCCTCCTGTACCTGGGTGACACTGCGTTGATGGATAGCGGCTTTGCGCTTTATGGGGTGGAATCATTGCCTTACAGATATGACACATCTCTGGCAGGGTACCTGACTAAAGCAGGTGTCATGTATTTTGGGGTCCGCTCGACCAAATAGGAATCACATACCTAGGAGACATTCGCGGTGGACGGGTTGTTAATGTCCTTTCAAGACATGCAAGACCAACATAGTTTTTCCTGCACACAGTTCTTTCTGTATCTGCAGTTGCAACACACTTTGTTGGTCCACCTCCAAGTACATGCCTTAGATCCCCAAATACAGTCCCGTCGAAGCAAATCTAATGACGGGAAGATTGGGTGAAGGAGCTATATTGATGATTTATTGATCTCTGTTGATCAACGCCCCAGATCACTTTGTCCTTCTCCTGCAGAGGAAGGAGGGCAGGGCAGGTGAGCTCGATGATGATGACTGGAGAGAGGCATGCTTGGGGCCAAGACAATTGTAGATTTCCTCAAGGCTTTGGATGATCCAACTTAATTATCTCCATGGGACATATCTGACTACTCAGCGGTTACAGCGGATGGACCGCCTGGTTGTGGCCGCATGAGCGAGAGGTTCTTTCCCTGGCACAAACTTCTGTCGTGCGGCCTTGTCCTGCCCATTCTTATCATCTTTCTGGGACAGGTTGGGACATAAGATCTCTGCTGTGCTGGGTCGCAGAATAGACTTGAGTCCCCAGATGGCCCTGCTGGGTCTCCTAGAGGAAGTTGGGGGTCCAAGAGCCGCAAGGATCATTATAGTCGTGGTATCCCTGGTGGCCAAAAGGAACATTACCCAAACCTGGAAACGGCCAGAGCCCCCCTCCCTTGCGATTTAGAAAAGTGAGTTGACTGGTGTGCACACCAAGTAAAACCTATTTATGAGACAAGAGGCTGCCCACAAAAACATGATAATATGTGGGGTAGCTCCTGGGCTTATCATGGATTTACGCTGGGATGAGAGTGTTGATATTATTGACTGTGACTGTTAAGTGGTTTTTTCGGACACAAATGTGATGATGGTATTTTGTCAATGGGGGATGAAACCTTGTGATCTTAAATCTAGGACCCGATTCACAGAACTAACTTAAGACAAAAGCCTAAACTTACTACTATTTTGGTATTCACAGAAGGCACTTACTCATTTTGGTATTCACAGAAGGCACTTACTCATCTCGGTATTCACAGAAGTTAGGAGTCCTAACTTTAGGACTCCTAAATGCCTTCTGTGAATACCGAAAGTCTTAAAGTTAGGATTTTTCTCAATTTAGTAGTAGTAAAGTTAGGACTCCCAACTTTAGGACTCCTAAGTGCCTTCTGTGAATACCGAAAGTCTTAAAATTTGGATTTTTCTCAATGTAGTAGTAGTAAAGTTAGGACTACTAACTTTAGGACTCCTAAATGCCTTCTGTGAATACCGAAAGTCTTAAAATGAGGATTTTTCTCAGTTTAGTTGTAGTAAAGTACTAAATTGAGAAAAATCCTAATTTTAAGACTTTCGGTATTCACAGAAGGCATTTAGGAGTCCTAAAGTTAGAAGTCCTAACTTTACTACTACTAAACTGAGAAAAATCCTAATTTTAAGACTTTCGGTATTCACAGAAGGCATTTAGGAGTCCTAAAGTTAGGACTCCTAACTTCTGTGAATACCGAAATGAATAAGTGTCTTCTGTGAATACCAAAATGAGTAAGTGTCTTCTCTGAATACGAAAATGGTAGTAAGTTTAGGATTTTGTCTTAAGTTAGTTCTGTGAATCGGGCCCCTAGTTATTAAAAATATATACATCTACTAAAATATCGTGCATTCCTTCCATGGTTCAAGAGTGCCTGCGTTACAGGCAGGATTGTTCTTGTGGAGGAAGAGGCACCGTCCTGCACAAAAACAACCCTCTGAGGCTTTTTCCTCTTTCTCTCTAACCTGCAGAATGCAGCGCGTATAGAAAGGGGGAAAACAAAGCGAAATAAACATATTTTTCTTCCCTACGCACCACCTGGAAAGGCGTAGAATTTTGACAAATTCCAGTTTTAAGTAGTTCTGGGAATGTGCCAAAAACCATGGGGCCTCATTTATGAAAAGTGACGCATCGCTGCGTGAAAACAGTGATGCGTCACTTTTCATTTCTCCCTCCTTGCGACACCAATGATGCGTCATATTTACATTATGACGCATCATTGCGCAAGGAGTTACAGATACGTCAGTATTTCTGACGTATCTGTAAGCGCAAAAGTGACGCATTGCTGGAATGTGTCACAGAAGTGACGCAACTCCAGCAATGCGTCCTTTCACATGGGGCAAGCCCCATGTGAAAGGGCCTGTGTCAGTCTTGTGCCTGCTGTGAGGCAGGCGCAAGATTTTGTTGCAATGGTGTCCTAGAAGTGACGCAGTGAAATCTAATAGATTTCACTGCGTCACTTCTACGACCCTTTCTTGCGTCAATACGCCCCCCTTGCATACATTATACCTGGCGCGGGTATAATGTGGCGCAGGGGTTTACAAAGTGACACATCTACCTAGATGCGTCCCTTTGTAAATAGGGCGCTACAAGGCGCTTTTTTTCGCCACGGGTGCGTCACAAAAAATGATGCACCGGCGGCGTAAAAGTGACGCAAGGGCTCATAAATGAGGCCCAAGGAATGCCTTCCCAGTGCCAGGCAAAGCAATGCAGAGACTGGCCTTGAGTTACGCTAGATGTACTGTGCCACACAGACCCATGAAAGGTGACTCTGCATGCCATAGTAAATCACATTTAAGGGCTTAGGTCACCTTGCAACGCAACGCTAGCCCTTATTAAATCTACCCCTTGGTTGGAACAAAGAATATCTGGCTAGTGTTGGCAAATATGAGGTCAAGTGTGATGGCCGGTTGCATTTTGTGAGGGCCTGGTATTACACCTGTACTCAATGTCTTGTACAGTATAACTGCCTTAGCACACATGTGACACGTGCCAACCACTGCAAAATTAAGTAAGTAGCAGCAAAGGCCTCGATCATTTTGAAAGCCGTGTAGTTGATTTTAACACGTGTTCCATAGTTTGCTGCTCCTTCCCTTGGAGAATTGTATTATTTGGCACAGGTCCGCTTCTTTTGCCTAACTGGTTAGGTCTGGCTCTATCTCATTAGAAGTGTTTATGTCAAAGTTTCTCTTCGAGTTTTGCATCCCTGTGGCAAGAATGTAAACGATACGGTTCGTCAGCTGCGTGAAGCGGACAGGCACAACTATGCCCAGAAGGAGGCATATTCGTGTTGGAGCGTGCAGGCCACATCCTACCGAGAAAGGCAGGCCCATTTCTCAGAATAGTTCATTACAACCAACAGCTAAATCAAGTAGTATAAAGGGAACCATTGGTGACAGCCATCGCGCAAGATCTGAGGGGTGGGTGGTGGGAGGGCTGCGGTTGGCAGAACTGAAATAGTACATGTTCTGGTCTCGAAGTGACAGATGGTGTACATAGCTCTGTGCAAGATAATACTTTTCATTGGCAAGGCAAGACAACCTGCATCAAATACTAATTAACTGACTAAGGAGTGTTAGAGAATGTGACGTCATCTTGCAATCGGTACAACGGGCTAGTGGGTGCAGCAAGGTGTAGAGGGGTTAGGTTTTCTGAGATGGAAGAACCACTAACATATCATAGATCAAGATAAAAACAGAAGGTGACAACACGTAACAAAGTGATATAATGTGCCATATAACATAACATGGCAGTGCATGACATAAGGTAACACAGTATGTATGGCATACAGGGCCATATTAGCAATTATCGCCGTTTTAGCGGCAGTAAACTGCCGCTAAAACGGCGATAATTTAAACGAGGTTCTTGCTAATAAGCCCCATAATGATTTAACGCCTGGAGCAGTCCACCTCGAAGCTGGGGGACTGCATTAGAGTCTTGGCAGGGACCCTCCACATCCTGTGATTCTGGGCAAATCACTTATTCTCCCCGTGCCTAACAAAAATGAATGCAAATGTAAAGCACTCTGATATCGTAGAGTTCCTGCTATATAAAACTTCAAAAAATTATCTAAGTCTGTGCAAACAGGCTCTTTGACTAATATCGCCAATTGCAGTTTTAGTAAGTGTATGTCGATAAACCTTGGGACATATTAGCAAGAACCTTGTTAAAATTATTGCCGTTTTAGCAGCAGGAAACTGCCGCTAAAACGGCGATAATGGGCTTGCTAATATGCGTTATATAATTCCAATAGAAGCCCAGGTTAGATGTGCAGGACATTTAACCTGGGCTTCTATTGGAATTCTATAACGCATATTAGCAAGCCCATTATCGCCGTTTTAACTGCCGCTAAAACAGCGATAATTTTAACGCGGTTCTTGCTAATATGCCCCTCATTCCTTAACTGACTGATTGCAAATTTTTTTAATGGTAAAGCCCTGATGACAACCTCATCGAATTTTGGACAACTGAGGTCAAAACGTTGACAACCATTGAAGGGACAGACCATCTTTCACTCATAAAGCTATAAGGCATAACGTGTATTTGTAAAGCGCAGGTTCACCCGTAGGCATCTTGACGCTGAATAACAGATGTCCCTTGCTATGCAACTCAATGGTTCTCATTTTATCGACCTCAGATGGATGAAAGGCTGAGTGGACCCCCGGAATTTGAAGCTGAGACCATGAGGTCGAACACAGGCCCCTGCAGTGAACGCATTAGTCCACTGAACCACCAGACCCGGTACTACCAAAGGCAGCCCAAGTTTCTTGTATTTATGAGAATTATGCTGGGCTATCCTCACTTTTTCCTGCCATTTCTGAATTTCTATTGAATTAAAAAAATATATATACACTACTTTCTCTTAAATAAGCTCAGTGATTAGGCATTTTCAGGCCTTCTCATTTACTAGTATCAGAAGTAACTGGATTAATATTTGGGCCGGGTGTCTGCCCATTCCAAAGACAGGGGCGTAACACAGGCCCCTTTTGCCCCTGCGGTGCAGAGGGGGCCTCAAACTTTCAGGGGTCACACCAACATTTCAGGGGCCCACATTCAGGCCTAGTCCACTTAATATCGCTGAGATATAGGAGAATCAGCAGCCCCTCTTCACATTCTGCATGGGGCCCCGTCATTTTACGTTATGTCACTCCTCAAAGCATAATCACAACCCTTGTCAGTATGAACCATTAATGTCACTAAGTTAATCTGAGCTCAATCCTTGGTAGCTATGGCACAGAGCAGACAGGCTTAGCTTAGGGCAATGTGTAAAATATTTATTGAGTATCCAAACAGTGGTAAAGTCGAATGAAAAACAATAAAAATCACAAAGCAAATTAGAAGAATAGAGCAAAATTGAATGAAAAATAGAAGGAATTTCCCCAGAATACAGTTTAGCTGTGGGTCCCTAGGCTTGAAGCAGGCCAGCACAGCTTGCCTCCGCGAACGTATCCAAAGGAACCTTAACCCCTTCTGTGCTAATGACGAGCTCAGCTCGTCATGAGGTTTACCTGTCGTGCGCTCATGACGAGCTGAGCTCGTCATGAACCGCGGGGTTTTAAAAACTTCAGCGCGCAGCGGGAAAACCCACCGCGCGCATGTGGTTAAGCAACTGCCTCATTTCCTCCAGTAGCTCTTTGCAGATGGATGCATAGTGGGTGCAGTAGGTCTTCTTTTCCGTAGCCGCATAAGATGCAGGAGGATGGAGTCGGCTCCCTCAGCCAAGGTGGAAGATACAAGGCACACAGAAGTATGCCAAAGCGATGCCCTAGAAATTTGAATTTAATAGTTCTGGGGTAACCAAGGCAGAAATATTTCTTGGGGGCAAAAGTTATGTAGCTGTTTAAGGTCATCCAGGCATGAGCTCTGGCTGAGAGAGTAGCCTTATCTTCCACAAGTGAAAGCTGCTTTATTGCTTTCCATACCAGTTTTTTGAAGGCCGTATGACAGATATGTGTGTCCCAGAGCTGGGACAGCCCATTTGTTGCCAGGGACTCCTGGAGGGAGCTTCTTACAGGTGATGTATCTGTCTGTAGCAGTTTTTGCCAGAGTAGATGGTGTAAGGTGTTTGGAGTGGCATTCCTGAACTTATTCCAGCAGATTATGTAAGCTCCATGCTTGGCCAGGAACTGTTTTAGTAAGCCGAGCTGCAGTCGAACCTGTGCTGGTGAGAAGCAATGTGGGAGGCTAAATGTGGTAAACAACCTTTACAACGAAACTTTTACAACGCACTACCATTACAACGCGGTCATTACAACGCAAACCATTACAACGCATTGCGCTGGGGGGCACTCTAGGATAGGGAATAGGTTAATTTACTATCCAATAACCTTCCCTAGTGTCCACGGGGACTGGAGTTGGAATAGTAAATTAAACTATTCACTATCCAACACCCAAAAGCACTATGCGTTGTAATGGATTGTGATGTAAAAAACGCGTTGTAAAGGCAGGCGTTGTAATAGCCTGCGTTGTAACGTCATACATCCGCTAAATGTATGTCTTAACTAAGGTGTCGTCCAGTGTCGTCCAGTATCTTGGTGTCTTTGCCTTGCATTGGTTCTCTGCCATAAGTGACTGTTGGAAGTATTTTGGCTTGTGCGATTCCTGAGGAAGGGGCTCAGTGTATGGCCCCATCAGTTTTGATTTGAGGTTCTTCCGTGTGATTGCTTATTTCCTGTGGGCAAAAAGGCCTTCTTTGTCAATAATGATGCCTAGGTACTTAAAATCGTCTGCCGACTGAATTTGTGTTTTGTCCAGGTATCAGGCCAGTGGCCTTTTCCCCTTATTGTTGATATTCATTGTTTGTGTTTTCTCAAAATTGACCTTCAAACTATTCTCCATGGCGTAATACTGCTTTGTGTTAAGGAGATGTTGTAGCCCAACCTGGGTGTGGCTGACTCATTTTAGCAAGCTGGCTCAAATGATTCCCCCCAGCCTAGTGGCATGGGAATTGCTGGTGTTAAGTTTTTGCATAAAGTCGGTCAAAATGAGTTTGAATAGGATAGGAGTGACCCCACACCCTTGCTTCAGGCCTTTGGTTGTTGGTACTTGTTTGGAAAGGTGAGTACCTGCACAAAGTTTCACCTGTACCCACGTATCCGTGTGGAGAAGTGTCAGCATGTTTAGTATAGCTTGGGGAATATTCCGGCAAGCCAGCTTCCCCCACAGCCTTGCCCTGTCTACATGGTCAAAGGCTGCTCAAATTGATGAAGCAGAGATGTAAAGGCAGTTTGGAGGCCTTTGCAATATCTATGAGTAGTGAAATGGCCAAAATATATGTTTTCATGCTTGAAGTTTTAGAGAAGCCTGTCTGGTTGAGCGGAATTATTGCGTTCTACTCTGCCCAAGATGTAAGGTCCTCCAGCACTATTCCTGCAAACTCTTTTGCCTCATTATCGATCAGGAAGACCAAGTGATCTGAGAGTGCCATTTATGGCTCTTTTGATATGCTTTAGTTGTTTCCTTTGGGCATTCGAGATCTTTCTTTCTTGCTAGGTTCCTGGTGAAGGTTTATTTTGGGTAATGTGGCATATAGATCTGCTAGTCAATTAGTGAAATGTTCCCATCATTCTATGAGGCTGTTTGATGTTCCTGTTTGAGCTTGTAGCAAGTCCATTGCTGATGATTGCAGAGTCTCAATGATTTCTTATGTAGATTTAATTATTTTTAATTTAATTATGTAAATGGAGTCTGGGGCCTCCACCGGGCAGTTGAATGGGGGTGCGTTTGCTAAAAGGGGCATTTCTTGTGGTCGATGGGTGCTATCTCCTTTGTCCCTTAAGTGAAATGCCGAGAGGCAGTGAAAAAGTGAGAGGGTATTGAAGGTGTAATCCAGTTTTGAGCAAATTGAAGAAAAGTAGAAGGAGGCCACTGGCGGAGAGTCCACCTGGAATCTCAGATAGATTGAGTGCCCTGAAATTGAGATGCTCTACTTCATCCAGAGGGCATTGCTTTTTCTATTCATTTTTCTGTGGGAGTTACATCTTTGTGAGGTATTTTCCAATGTGAGGATTGGTTCCACACTTCATCCACCAACGATGGGCCTAAGAGGTGGTGGTTCAAATCCACAGAGAGAATGAAATTTATTTGAAGTGTCCAGCTTACTTAGGTGCTTTAGAAGTTGGTCAACTAAGTGTTCCGAGTCTTTTGCGTTTTGGGTGGATGTAGGCGTTAACTATTATTGCTTCGTCCTGAGATCCCTTGAAGGAGAGAGTGGCCTTGACCGTGATGGTGACCGTTGAGTCAGAGTCCACTTGCTCTGCTGAGGTTGTGCACTTTGTTGATATATCGGTCGCCAGCCCTCCTGATAGGTGTCCAAATCTTTCTCCCTTTGCTGCTGGTGTGGAGAAGAACATGAAGCCCTGCAGGTGGAGCGGTTCTGCCAGCCATGGTTTCTGAAGCATTTTTATGTCAAAAGATCTTAGGTACTGCAGGAACTCCGAGTCAGATGTTTTGCTTGCCAATCCACTGACGTTCCATGAGCAGGGGCGGAGGGTGGTTTTGCTGTCCGTGGTGGCCGCACCATCCTGTAGGTCTTGTCGCTGGGTGCCAGGAAGGACATTTATTCTTCTAGAGATCCACCTGATATCAAGATACATGTTTCATGGTTCTTATGCGCTCCAGGACAACTTTGTTGACTGGTTGGTGCCTTCCTCTTTATTGGTGACTGTTGGAAATGGCCCTTTTTTCAGGGTTATCCCCAAACTTTTTGCTTCTTCCTCCTTTATTTTTCCTGACCTGTGATTGTTGGCAATAGGACTCTGGGCACTTAACCACTGCTAATCAGTGCTAAAGTGCATATGCTCTTTGTATAAATTGTTATTGTAATTGGTTATCCATGATTGGCATATTTGTTTTACCAGTAGGTCCCTAGTAAAGTGCACTGAGTGTGCCAGGGCTGGTGATTCAAATGCTACTAGTGGGCCTGCAGCACTGATTGTGCCACCCACATGAGTAGCCCTAAAATGGTGTCTCAGGCCTGCCACTGCAAATCCTATGTGCAGTTCCTAACTGCCATGCTGACCTGACCATTGTCCCCACTGGCCAGGCCTAACCCTTCCCTTTCTGTGCACATTGGACACCCCTATGGAAGGCCTAAGGTACCCCCCTGGGCAGGGTGCAGTGTATGTGAAAGCTAGAGCAAGTACTAATGTAGGTGACATGCTCTGGTATTGAAATACTGCCAATTTCGTTTTTCACTACTGAAAGGCTATCTTGCCCATAAGCTATAATGGGGAATGCTGTTTATAATGTTTACCTGCATATCTTCCCATAGGAGCAAGATAGAAAATTAAAGTCTTGTATCCCTGAACTCAGAATTTAATAACCTATCTTTAAGGAAGCATGGTTTTTAAATCCTGTGTTTGAAAACAGCCCTTTTAGAAAGTGGCTGCTTTCTTGTCTGACCTTTTTTGTGTGCCTTAGCCTGTTTGTGAATTGACTGTCTGGTTTGTGAGCGACAGGGGCTGGGGTGGCTCCCAGAGGCTGAATGAGTCAGCCCTAGGCTGAATAGCTTAATCTGCATCTTGAGTGGTGGGAGAGGATAGCACCTGGACCTGAATAGGGCTGTGCCTGCCTTCCACAATGCTGGCTCCACCTCCTGCTGGGCGGCTGACGACCCTGCCCCTCTCTCTCAAAGGAAAGAAGGAGTCAGGTAAACAAAGTGCTCCAGGACTGACCAGAACTGGTTCTGACTAGGCCAAGGCCTCACTGCCCTCAGAGAACAAAGGAAATATTGGTATAAAAAGGGCTACCTAGACTTCAGAAAATTAGATCATCCTGGAATCAAGAAGGAACGTCTGCCAAGGAGAAAGCTGGAAGACTGAAGAGGAAGGACTGTCCTGCTGGGTGTTTGTGGGCTGACCTGCAGTTGCTTTTCTGCCAAGGAGAGGGGAAGGACTTTGCTATTTCTGTGTCCCCTTGCTTGAAGAGATCTCCAAGGGCATGAGGAGAGCTGGCCTCCTGTTAAGAAGTCCCAGGAACAAAAGGACTTCACCCCCAGCTTCCCCCTGAACTCTGTTGTATGAGTTCTGCCCTTCCTAGAGTGCTTGATCCAATTGTGGGGCCTCTGGAAGTTGTGCCTGCTGTTTGGGGAGATGGACAAGGAGAAAAGAAGAAAATCTGCAATTTTCATCCCCGACAGTGTGAAGAAATTCCAGCCGCCGCAACGATCGAGATCGTCGCAGCGTCTGTTGCCGCTGCAAGAACCAACGCATCGTTCGCTTGCGGACCGCATCGCCCCGGTGCTGGATGATTCCTGTTGCTGCGAATATCGTCGCAGAGCCTGTCGTCGCTGGGTGAGATCGCCGCACCGCTTGCTTGCAGGCCGCATGACGGTGCTGGGAACATCGTCGCAGAGCCATCGCATCGAGGGGCAGTGAGAGGAGAAGGTCGACGCTGCGCTGCGCATCGCCACAGCACCTTAGATCATCGCCATCCCGAAGCTCGTCCCATCGTGCCTGTGCGTGATGCGTCCTAACGAACCTGCGCACCGGAATCCATACAAGGTATTGCATCCCTTCCCATACAGACCGGATTCGTCGCAACACGCCCGCTGCATCCAGCGGGGCTGTCGCATTGCCTCCCATTGGTCTCAGGAGTAATGCATTGCTTGTTTTTCAATGCTGCAGCTTCCATTTGGAACTTTTGTCACATCTACAGGTACTTTTGGCTAAACGTGACGCAATTGTGAATTATTTTGACGCAATCCCTAGAACTCTTTTAAAACTCATATTCTTGAACTGTGTATGTTCGATTTTTGTTGTTTTGTTCTTGTGTAGTTTAGATAAAGATACTTTATTTTTCTAAACTGGTGTGGAGTCTATTTGCGGTGTTTTCACTGTGTTACTGTGAGTGTTGGTACAAATACTTTACACATTGCCTTTGATAAGCCTGTCTGCTTGTGCCAAGCTACCAAGGGGGTGAGCAGTGGTTATCTAAAGAGTGTATCCCCCTTACCCTGACTAGAAGCAAGGGTCCCTACTTGGACATTGGTACCTACCTCTGCCAACTAGAGACCCCCAGATCTAACAGTGACTGTCCAGTGCCCCTCTGAGCACCGAGCGGTAATACCTTGTCGGACTAGCGGCTACGGTGACGTGATTGGGCCAAAGCTGAGGCGAAGGATAGCCTGGATTGTGGTGAGGGGAGATGTTTAATTCCCCAGACCTTGAAGATGCGGTGCTCAGCTTGTACTTTTTGAGTGATTGTTGCCTTTCTCCAGGTAGCCTTAGTGGCTTTGAATTCTGAGGGGGCTACAGGGCAGATAAACTCAATTGAAAATGTATTGGTTGAAGTTAGATACGCTAGGTATTAGGTGGATGATAGTAGCCTCAGGATGTTTCCTCTGTTCAGGACACCACAGTTCCCTTTAGATTTGTGCTCAGACCTGAGGAGTAGGATGTTTGTATCAGGCTGCATATCCAAAGAAGACTGTGTTGGATGGAGCTGGCCACTAAAGAGCTAGTTGGCTAGGCTGTGTCCATCTAGCTCAGATTGCTCCTGCTCTCTTGGATTGCCAGTAACTGCCGTTGTGGTGGCGATTTGGGGAGGCCCTGTGACTGCCCCCTCATAGTAAAGCATTTCCTCTGGTGTGTGGTCCTGGGTTGAGGGCTGCCAAATTCCCACTGTAGTTTCGTTTGTGACTGGGCCTTGATCAGAGGTATCTGTGGTTGCGCTGGAAAGGACCTTGGTGTCTGTCTACACTTATCTCAAGTCTTTGTTTGGCTCCATTGCTGCCCCATGATCATTGATGACCGCAGCCGAGATCTTTTTCTAGGCCCCTCCCAAGCAGGGTCTGGATGGGCTGGGACTGGGGAGGCGGCCAAAATGAGAGGCCCAGTGGCGTTTCCTGGCGCTTGGCTTGAATGGCCCCTTTTACTGTGTGGGGAGTTCTTGGGTGATGACGCAGCCCTGGTTTCTGCGCTAGCTGTGCCCCAGGCTTTTTGGCTGGGGGACAGATCTCCTGGGCCAGATCTACTGCTAGGTGCTCATAGTTCCCGAGGTTGATTTTCTGAGTCACAGATTGAGACCTCTGATTGTACTTGTTGTCGTCCGAAGATGAGGTAGAAAGATGTTCGGTTTTTGATTCTGGCCTTTCCTTGTTTGTTGACATCTTTGCCTTGCATTGGACTTTAGTTTTAGGGCTCCTTCTGACAGCAGAGCTGCTTCTTTGAAGGTTCCTTGGTGATCTGCAGTGGAAGGGGAGCCCCCTCCCTCCAGCTGATCGCTTGAGCACTGTTGCAGATTGTTTATTCTATTGGTCAGCACCAGTTCTGGCTCTGTGTGGATGCTCTTTCCCAAAGAGGGTGTGCTACAAGTGGCTATGGGTTCTTTCTGTGGAACTTCAAGCATGTTGCTGAGCATGGAAAGGAGAGTGGCACGATCGAGCTACACCCACATTTTATTTGCACTTCAGACTTTTCTTTCTTTAAAAGGCAATAGAGATCCCCTAGTTATTCATTGATGCCAGTGACAAACAGCGCCAGAGTGTTGAGTGAGGACAGTTGAATGTCCATCTTGTCCTATTGGTACAGAAGAGTCTCCACAGACAGCTGCATGGTGTACAGAAGAGAAGTCCACACGGTGTCAGACTGTGACGCGGCACCCCTGCCAGGATTGGCCCACATTATGGCATCTGGGTTTAGGTCGGGGTCTGCTCTGTTACCTTGTGGCCCTTTGGCAGGGGTGGCCACATGAGGTGTGAGCTGCACCTGAACCTGGTCGGGCTGCTTCCACTGGCCAGGGCTCAGCCTGCTCTGGTGCCTAAACCCACTATAACCCCATCAACCACTGCAGCCTCACTGCCTGCTGCCTCTGACCCCCTGTCCCCCTCTCTCCCCTTCCTCTCACCTGGCTCACTTGATTCCTTCTTTGTCCCTTGAGGGAGTCAGGCTTCAGATGTCAGGGGCCAGGAGGGCAGAGAGGGTCAGGGCGGGCTGAGGAGCTTAATCCGGAGCTTCATCCGGGGCAACTGAGGCAGTCAGACCACCAGACAGCACCTGCCACAGCGTGCCTCTCTCACCATGCACCTGAGCAACGACGGGCAGCGGGCTTAATTTCGCTGAGTAGCGATGTATTTGATGCGGGAAGGTTGGTGGGCTCAGGAGCTTGATCTGGGGCAAACTGGGTGAGTCCAGGGCTGGACTGGCCGTAGCAGGCACCGGGCAATCCCCCGGTGCGCTGCACGGGTGGAGGCCGGTTTTGGGGCACTGTGGTCTGTTTTTGTTACAGGTCCGTGTTTGCCGGCCCTGCCAAAGAGCTCGGCGGCAACTCCAAACACCCTCCCCCCCCCGGTTGTGGTTCCCAGTCCGGCCCTGGGTGAGTCAGACTGCTGTGCAGCACCCGCCGTGTCCTGCCCCTGTAACTGTGCCCCTGAGCGAGTTTTGGTGCTGGAAGGAGGTGGGCTGTGACGGGAGGCTGTAGTTCTTTTCTACTTGCATCTTGCTCTGAGCTCGAAGCTCACATCTACCAGCATGTGTGCATCAGTGCATCAATAATTCAAGACATAACCAACTCTTCTTGATTTCTGATTGGATGAATGATGCCTGATGGTATGTCTAATTGATAACAATAGCCTATTAAATGATCCTCGTTTCCTGAATGGATATCTAATTCCTGACTGGAGATCTAATTTGATTCCTCAAACCTGATTGAAATCCAGGTTTGATGCATTACTGATTTCCCAATTTCTGATTGGATGCTTATGCCTTTTACCATTTGTGCTCAAATCCTGGTTTATTCCAAGGAGCAAGGGCATCTGAACTAAAAAATTCTAAATTTTCTAACCTCAGCATCTCCATCGTAGTTCTACTTTGGCACTGAAAGTTTTGTTTCATAAACTAGTAGATGCATTTCCTCAATTCTGTAAGATTGGATCTGTTCCACCATAAACTCACTAGTTTGATGCGTATGTGGAGTATTGAGAAAATACTAATATTGGTGTTGTTAGACCACTAATTATGACATTTGTGACATCATGAGCTTTTCAAATGTTAATAATTAATATTCCCTGGATTCTCTGCTGTTCGTGTAAACAAAAAGCAAACATTTTATAATATAAAATATTATTGCGTGTTTGACTATTTTCTTTGCATGAACAGTAATGATCTCATATTCAGTATTGTAAAATTCAACCAGTAGGAAACCTAAAAATATAAATGTATCAGCCTCATTTGGTCAAAGTGTCTTTAAGTATGAAAATGTCTGTCAGAGTCCCTTTCAGAGGGCCTCAAGGCATGCAGGGGCTACAGGACCGAACAGTGGTGTGGAGGCTGTTACTTCTGATGTCCCGGGGCCCTATGAAATATGGATCCTGAGCAACCGGGCTCTTCTACACTTGATTCACACTGTGGTAGCTGTGGGTGAGCAGTTAAAGGCTCCCTCAGAGGGGCAAGTGTAGAAACAGGTAATTGAACATGACTCATAACTCAAACTACACACAGTATGAAAAATAAATCTATGTCCAGTCCAACACTTACTTTTAGAAGAATAACAAAATATTTCATTTCTACCTCTACATATTCAAAGGAATAATGACATCCATGAGCAATAACAAAGTCTCCCTGAGGACGGGACTCTAGTAGTTGCCAGGCAAAGCCCAGGCCCAACCTCCTTATAACGAGGTCAGGGCTATTCCCCATTCACTGGTGGCCGCATTTAGCGAATGCTCACTATTAAACCGTACTCAAGAGTTCCCTTTGACTCTTCAGGCATTAGACAAAAGTGTCTATTGTGCCACAGCACCATTACCAGCAAGTTTCTGTGGGGTCCCTCAGGCCTAATTCTAGCCTTACCCACTTCGATAGAAACGTCAGCGGTGAGGCGAGTGCCATCTCTCCGCAGGTGCTCACAAGTGCAAATCCCATTCAGAGTAGTTGGGCTGCCCATGGTACATGAGGCAGCAACCAGCAGATGCAGGCTCTCTCCCTCGAGCCTTGCAGTGTGTCCCAATGATTGGACCTCCTCCTTCAAGATGAGGTAAGTCACTCTTCCCTCACAGGGAGAGATTCGATCCTTCGGCTCGTGACTGGAGCCCAGCAAGTGTGAAACGTCTCAAGCAGAGTCCTTCATGGTCTTTAGGATTTTATTCACATGCAGGCCTTGCTGTGTGGACCAGACTCGCCGGTCACAGTCACAGTCTTTTGTCCAGGTATGGAAATAAACTTCTGGAAATGTCAGTACTAGCTGCCCTTTCTGCCACACGGGCTTCTAGCGATATTCTCCACTGAGGCTCAGACTTCTCCGTTGCATTCACACTCACCCCAGTGGCCCCTCCTAGCATACAGGGTAACTGATTAAGGCAGTAACAGGTCCTGATGTTCCTGCCAACAAATAGTTCAACTGTGGCACCCTCTGGCATAAGGGGTCACTGCAACGAGGCAATGCGGACCTGGTGCTTCCCACATGGCACTCGAGACACAGCTCAGTTCACAGTGACCCTCTCCGGGCTCACTTCTGTGCATGAGTAACAAACTAATCAGTGCACAACCATACCCTCACACCTCACTCAAAGCGTTCTCTCGTTAGGGCTCCCACTGGACCTCGCTTCCTCCAATGAACTCCGCTTCCTCACAGGGCACACTGGTCTTGGCAAGCAGGCAGGCACTGGTGCCCCAGGCTCCAGGGTATGTGATCTTGATTTACTTAGCCTTTCAGTACGGGCTGAACTGTTCCCATGGGAAGCAGGGTCGAGGCTGATTTGCTTATAGCTGGGTCCAAACTGAGGTGGCATGATGAGCAAAACAATAAAGAGCTGGGATGCTACACCAAGTGATTGCCAGTAGTTAGACAAATTGCAAGCCTTCCTCTTATCACCTTTTGTGTGTTTCATGTGAGGCAACAGTCAGATAGCATCATTACTATTTGGGGCTACATTACCAGACATCCCCAAAATTTTGTTTTTTCATTGTTTACGAAAATGGAGTGCTCTTAAAAGAAAAATTTAATTTGATGGCAAAAACGGGGCTAACATTATTGCATAACTCCTTTAATGCCACCACATAGCAGCTCCTTTAAAAAGAAGAACTTTGAACATAAGAATTTCATCACTATAAAACAGTGGATCACCCCTTCCTCTTCTTCTTTGTGCTGCTGCATGGTCAGATAACTATCCTTTGGCAGCTCTGTGGTGTGATGCGTATATGCATTGGTTATTTGTAATGATTTATCAGAGTATGGTTTTTAATGTGGGTTTTTGTATGGCGATTGGCTGGATATAATCCGTATTTTATTTTGCTGTGAATTCAATGATTTTAATGAAAGGTCTATGCACTATGGTCTATTTTTAATTTCTGTGGGAGACATACTTTTGGATAAAGCCAGAATCACGCTGTACTAACACAGTGCCGGCAATAGAACGAACACAGTATTAGCACGCATTCGTTCAGCATGCAATTCATAAAAACGACTTGATTTTATGGGGGCCCATTGGGGGAATGGTGTTGGATTTAAAGTCCAACCCCTTCCCTACTGTTGAGCAGACTAGAGTTGGAATAGTAAATTAAACAACTCCAACATCAAGCACCCCCTAAGGCAAGTCGTTAAAATGACTTGTGTGCTGAACAAATGGGTCCTAAAGTGGCATTCGTACTAAAGACTGCTTTTGGAACGCATGCATCCAAAACGTATGCAGAAAACCGTCATACATTAGTTTCTGTAGTCCTAAACTTAAATCCCTATGTATGGTTACCACCGTGTTTTAAAATTTCCGATGGCAGTTGGTAACAAGTACTGAATGCAGGCATGTCGTGGGCTCGTCTATACACATGCAGGGACTTGAGCTCGGTGGTTTGCGGGGTGTTG
The DNA here is from genome assembly GCF_964261635.1 of Lissotriton helveticus. NCBI lineage: Eukaryota > Metazoa > Chordata > Amphibia > Caudata > Salamandridae > Lissotriton > Lissotriton helveticus. The sequence goes on from NC_136061.1 coordinate 1,563,458,811, forward strand.
AGTAACGCTCTCAGGTCGGATGTATGACATTACAACGCATGCTTTTACATCGCATGCCTTTACAACGTGGTTTTTACAACGCAAACCTTTACAACGCATAGCGCTTTGGGGTGCTGGATAGTGAATAGTTTAATTTACTATTCCAACTCCAGTCCCCGTGGACACTAGGGAAGGTGTTGGATAGTAAATTAAACTTATTCCCTATCCTAGAGCGCCCCCCAGCGCAATGCGTTGTAATGGTTTGCGTTGTAAAAGTTGCGTCGTAAAGGCACTGCGTGGTAAAAGTTGCGTTGTAAAGGATGTTTCCCTCTCAGGTCTCTTTCACTGAGTCTGAGTTTGGCTCACGCACTGGCGCATGAGTAAAGGACAGTACATAATGCTTCCGGAAGGAAAGTAATTAAAAATGAAGAAGGACTTCATGGGCTGGGTCACGCATCTGTGGTGGTGGCCATTTTGAGACGTTGTGAAAGTCTCATTTAAGTATATGAATACATGTTTTCGACAGATTGGGCTCGGATGTTCATGTTTAACGGTCAACTAGTACAGCTGTGAGAGAATTTCGAGTGCAACGATTCAATAAGGGGCAGTAGTGGTCACTAGATTTAATTGGAATTTTAATAGAGATTTTTGACATTATGACGAGTGAAACAAGTAATTTAGATTGTTTAGAAAGTAGTAATATGGAGGAGAGAATTTTAAATATGTTAACTAATGTCTCTTTAAATTTTAATAATAAAATGGAGAGACAATTTGATGATTTAATTCAAACTATGGGTTTGATGGTTCAGGATGAGAGACTTTTTTCTGCTGCAGAAGGTCCACCAGTAGGTGACAGTGGCAAAGTAAGTAGGAAAAGAAAGCCCCTGTGGAAGTGCGACTTGTAGCTAAGACGTGCAGGAAAGGAAGTTCAGATAAAGGTTTTGGTGGCTATAAAAAGCATGATTGTTTCAAGGACACACATGGGAACAAGTTAAGGGTCCAGAATTCACAGGTAAAAAGTATGTTGAAGCTCGTAGGTACTCTTTGGATAAGTTGCTCCTCAGATTTCGATACGGAGTAAGATAACAGAGAGAGCAAAAAGAAACCTGCAGACTTGGCAGGTAATATGGGAGAGCAGGAGGCTCTTGTGGATCCTTTTGGTGAGTTTATGTTTGACCCCATGTTAATAAACCACTAATTTTTACCAGAATGAGTTCCAGTGGCTCAAGTAGCGGAATACATGGAAACTTGGTTGAGGAAGCAGATTCATGAGGACGTTAGACTTCGTATGAGGTCTGAATGTCCGAGACCTAGTTTCGCCAATAAAGTCACGGTGACGCCAGAATAAAATGCAAAAATCATTGCATTTATTAGCAAAGGCAGATGGGAACCTAGGATGGGTCTAGATAAGGGCCTTAAAATGTGTCAAGATCATTTGCTGGACTTGTCAGGTCTACTGGCAAAATATTTGAGATTGTTGAGGAGACCTATGATGGAAATAAGTCTTTAGCTATTGAAGAGTTACATCACTGGGTTCAAAATGCAGCTTGAGGAATGCTAAGACTGCCTTATCTGTTGAACGAAGGAAAATTATCCTACTGAAAAACAACCTAAATTAGTGGAACTTGCTGGTAGTGAAGGGGGTCGATCAGTGAATGGTTTGCTGTTTGAGGACGATTTCATCTAGGAAATGTCCAAATATGTGGGAGCGTTTGGCTCATTGCAGAAATCTCAGAGAGAGATCAAGAAAGTATTTAACAAACGTGTTTTTGGAGGGGCTGGGACTAAGAGAGGTTGGTTCCCCAGCCGAGGTCAAGGGCTCACTAGTGCTTCATTTAGACCCAGTACATTTCAGACCTCTTATCAAACAGGTGGTTTCTACCCTCAAAGGCGGAGAAATAGAGGAAGAGGTGGACGTAGCAAACGATGTACAAGAGGTACAGGTACGACAAGACCCTTTTGTTGCCCCTCAAAAGTTGAGCGCCACACTTGCCCAATTGTTGGGAAATTGGAAGTGGGTGACAAGAGATCAGTGGGTTTTACAAACAGTTTTAGGTTATCATATATATTTTATGGAGGAGCCAATTCAAATTCAGCTGCCTGGGATGTTAAAGTTAAACGTAGAGCTCTCAGCCTTGGTTGACAAGGAGGTTCAGGATTTGGTTGCCAAAGGGGCAATTGTGGAAGTAAAGGAATATGTATGAGGTTTTGTCAGCAATATCTTTTTGGTGGAGAAAAAAGACAAGGGAATGAGGCCAGTGATGAACTTGAGAGGATTACACGATTGGATGGAGTATCGCCATTTCAAAATGGAAGATATTCAACAAGTGAGAGTTGTTTTATCAATGGGGGAATGGATGACTCATCTGGATTTGAAGTACGCATATCTGACAATCCCAGTTGGGAGCCTCATCAAAAATATCTACAGTTCAGATGGGGAGGAAGGATGTGGAAGTTTGTTAGTCTTCCGTTCGGAATGTCATCTGCCCCATGGTGCTTCACAAAGGTTTTCGACGAGTGGCAGCATATTTGAGTTAAAGAGGGATAAGGTTGATTATTTATTTGGACAACATCTTGTTGATGGATCAGTGCAGCTTGAGGTTAGTGGAGCACACAAGTTTGACAGTGGAGTTGTTAAAGAGTCTGGGATTTGTGGTGAACAAGAAGAAGTCATGTCTTGTCCCAGGGCAGGTAATTCAGTTTTCTAGGATTTATGGTAGATACTGTGGTTAGTCAGTTGAAACTACGAAAGGAGAAACTAAAGCACATAAGGAAGGAAATATTCAAGGTTTTGGATGTGAAAAGATTGTCGTTAAGGGCTTTAGCATGAGTGATAGGTTTGCTTTCTTCAACAATACAGGCTATTTTTCCAGAACCTTTGAATTATCAAGCTCTCTGGAGATTAAAATCCAGGCCTTTGAGGAGTGGTCTAAATTATTCAGAGGAGATTGTTCTCTTAGAGGGGAGCAGGGAGGACTTGGTTTGGTGGATAAAGAACTTGGAGGCATGGAATGGGAAACCTATATTTGGGGAATGTCCTGAGATGGTGATACAATCAGATGCGGGCCTGGAAGGCCGGGGGGCTCGATGTGGTTCAGTCACAACAGATGGAGGTTGGTCAGAGGAGGAAAGTAAACTTCATATAAATTGTCTGGAGCTGTTAGCAGGGTCTTTCGCGAATCAGGGTTTTACAAAAAACAAGGCAAAGTGTTCTGTTTTGCTGAAGATGTTTCGGCCGAAAGGTATGTGAACAAGTTGGGGGGTCCAAAGTCAAAGGATCTTGCAGATCTAGAAAAGGTTTTTATGAAGCTATGGTCTTCAATGGGAGATTTGAGTGCAGGCAGAACACATTTCTGGACTGAAGAATGTAGAGGCGGACTGATGTTTAAGACATTATAGTCATTTGAGTGATTGGAAGTTGGACAGTCAGGTGTTTCAGAGATTAATGGTTCTCAGGGGTCCATGCAATGTGGATCTGTTTGCGAACAGGTTCAAAGAGCAGTTACCAAAGTTCTTCAGTTGACGTCCAGATCTTGAAGCAATGGGAGTGAATGCTTTTCATCAGAATTGTAAGGGTCTCAGGGCATATGCATTCCCTCCGTTTTCCATGCTCACTCTGCTGACAGGTCTATTAGGGAAGCAGAAGGAGACCTTGGTTTTGGTGACTCCTCCTCGGAGGTCACAGGTTTGATATTCGGTACTACTGGAGCTATCTGTGGAGTTTCCAGATTTACTCCCTGTGTTTCAGGATATTTTACTGAATCCTTGGGGTGAGAGTCACAAATTGGTGATGTCAAGGCAGTTGAGACTGGTGGCATGGAAAATTTCAGGCATGTATGGGAGGTGCCTGGACCTTCACAGGCTGCTTCAAATCTTATTAAGGACTCCTGGGCCCCAGGTACAAGCAAGATGTATGGACTGGCATGGCAGAAATGGTTATGCTGGTGCGTGGAGAGGGAATTTGATCCCGTTCAAATGGATGTAGCTGAAATAGTACATTTTTGACAGGTTTATTTGAGAAAGGTTTAGCATACAGAACGATTAATGGTTATAAGTCTGTGACAGCGGCAGGGCATGTGTTGGTTAATGGGAATTTGGTTAGACAGGATGTGTTGGTATGGAGATTGTTGAAGAGTATTAGGATTTCGAAACCTCCTGTGACTCGATATAATTCAGTTTGGGATGTGACTAGAATATTGCAATATCTAGAGGGTTTGGGCAGTTACAATTGTCTACGTTTAAAATTATTGTAGCTGAAGGTGACTATGTTGTTGTGCTTGAATTCTTTTGAGAGAGTATCAAATGTGAGGGTTTTGGATGTGCCAAGTAGGACTTTTTTTCCTGAGGAATTTTGTTTTTATTTAAGTGGGAGGACTAAAACAAATTCATTTTCTATTTTTTATCCATATTTTGATGAGATTGTGAATCGGTGTGTTGTTCATGGGGTGAAGGAGTATGAGAGTACAACAACTAATTTAAGAGCGAGTGGGAAAAAGCAGATGCCTATTTCCTTTAAAAGTCAGTGTAAAGCAGTATCATCTCCCACTCGTGCTCGTTGAGTGAAGGAGGCGATGAGATGCCCAGGTGTGCATGTAATTTTTTTCGGAGTGCATTCTGTGAGAGGTGCGTCTGCTTCCGAAGCCTTTTCACTTGAAGGTGCCTTGCAAGATATTTTGTGATGTGCAGACTGGTCGAATGATGCAATTTTACCTAATTCTATTTTAAACCTGTACATCTGCAGCTTCAGTTCTTTTAGAAAGGCTTTAAACTTGCAATAATATTAGCCCCCGGTCTTGCCATTAAATGTAGATTTTCATCAGCTTGGTGTTCAGAAAATCTGGATTTTATTAAAGACTCGGACGATGATATTATTCCCACCCTGAACCCAGCCCAGATTTTAATAGTGTTTCCTATGTTTCAGCTCGGACTCAACAACGATGGAGTCGAATGGTAATTGAAGATGTATTCATGGAGATTACATGGATATTCAAAATTTCCTGGATTGTCATGTGTTTGGTGTTTTAATGGACTTGTTATTGAGTAATGTGTTTACATTCAATGCAGATTGCAAAAAGAAGGAAAAGGAAGGAGTGTTCCACTTTTTTATAGTGACGGAATTCTTATGTTCAAAGTTCTCATTTTTAAAAGAGCTGCTGTGTGGTAGCATTAAAGGAGTTATGCAATAATATTGGCCTCCTAGTCTTTTATAAAATCCAGATTTGCTGAACACCAAGTTGATGAAACCCTACATTTGGTTGAGAAGTGAAAATCCTTGCACTGTTCCTGTCTGCAAAGCAGGGCAAAGTAAGCATCACTGAAGTACAGTGAACAACTATACAGGCGACAGAAGAACTGAGGGGCATATTATCGCGCAGGGCGTTAAAAATTATCGCCGTTTTAGCGGCAGAAAACTGCCGCTAAAGCGGGGATAATGGGCTTGATAATAAGGCCTTGTGAATTCCAATAGAAACCCATGTTTTGGTGTGAACATGGGCTTCTATTGGAATTCTCCAGGGCATATTATCAGCCCATTATCGCCACTTTAGCTGCAGTTTTCTGTCGCTAAAACGGCGATAATTTTAACGCCCTGCTTGATAATATGCCCCAAAGTTTCCAGACACATAACATCAACATGACATGCTTTAGAAGGGCAAGTTTCCCTTATGCACAGACCTAATGGCGTTGCTGTCATTGGTGCACACTTTACCGGGGATGTGAGTGTTCTAATTCACCTTAATGTTGTCTGTTCTTCACATTCCATAAGGGCCCCGTTTTTCTTTTTAAACCCATGTTTTTAAATTATTGCCCAAGATAACCCCCTCCTCTGACTCCCTGTTTAAGAAGGTGACCTTGGTCTCGACACACCTGAGAAGGGCCCAGGGATAGACGTTGGCAGCAGACTCAAAATAAACAATTTGGGCGCCTGCATTTATTTAGTTGCAAATTAGGAACTACCAAAAGTTCTTTTCCGCTGAATCGATGTATTCTCATTACAGAGAAATGTGCGAGTCAAGAAAGAGACTTATTGACTAAAGTCGAATCTATAATTTATTTTCAATAAATTAGAAGATAACATTTTAAGCCTATAATGAGCTCCGACAGAACCGTGTCTTTTCTTGTACTTCTCACTTGATCGCCATTCAATGGGATGACATGTCTGTGATAAGCAATGGCCTGAGGAGCTGAAATAGCCGGAGGACTTAAACGCAGGTAATAATAGCCAACTCTCCCCAGCCATGTGCTCCCTCCCTCCCCACACATCCCCTTTCTCAGAGTCCAACATCCCCGGGCACAAACAGAGAATGCAAGTCGTCGCACGCATGCTTCCATGGTGAATAGGGGAGCTTAACGGAACAACTGATGCCAATTTGTCTTTTTGTCAATCGAGGGATTGCGGGCCGATTACACGTTTCAAGTGAAATGCCTCCTCTGACAAGTTCATGTTCGAATGGCAGTCACCACGTGTTTGCACAGTGATCTTTTTCCCACCAGTTAAGCAGGTGTAATTGCATTTAACAAAACAAAAATAATAAAATAAAATTACACTTATCGCAAACCGGAAAACTTTTTATAAATTGACTTTTGTTTGAAGTCTGAACCATTGTAGGCTGAGGAAATATTAATCTCTACAGAGCCATGAATCGTTTTAATGATAAAACGTGACATTTCTTCTAAACAGGAATTGTAACGAATGTTCGATTCTTTTCGATTCTGCATGAGTGACTTGAAAGCATATGTACATTAGCAGCTGTTTTATAAGTCTTCTACAATGAAAATATTTTCTAAACCAAAAAACTCTTTATTCACACTTTTATTAAGTACATGGGGTTCCCTTCTGCCCATTGTTTCTCTTGAAATTCACTTGTTCCAGTCAGGCCCGGCTCCAGGAATTTTTATTTGGGTGGGCCAAGGGTGCATTTGGGTGGGCCACTGTGGGCTCGATTTGTTGCATATATGTCTGGGCAGGCCTGCTTCAGGGCCCTCCTTTATCTCTTCTTAGTTTTACAAGGCCCAGTAAAACGCACTCTTTTCCAAATCTCTTTCTAAGTTTTATCACTCTCAAAAAGTGTTTTTTCCATGTAATGTTCCTTTGATGGGAAGAGGAGGTTTCTGAGGTGGGAGTATCAGGCAAATGACACTTCTCGGGCTCCCTCTGTGCGAGCCTTCAGGTAGAATCCCTCTTCATTACTACCTCCACCTGACCCCAGACTCTGCAACGCACTCACTCCCTTACAGGCTTGATTATCCACTACTCCTCTCCAGTGCACCTTATCTCACAGCTGACCTTGGGCCCCAGCCCCATATCAGGCACCATAGGGAAAACATTAGTAAAGTCACCTTAAAACTTAAAACATTGAATATAGCAGTAAATATAATTGGTACGCACTTTAAAGTATGTTCCACAGTAACCCTTATGACCCGACTGCTAATTAAATAAACAAAAACAGAAAGCCGATGACAGGGTCGGCTTTAGCGCTGATGCGAAAGTCTTTTTTTGGTGCCACACCAATTAACTCTTTCTCCGTAAATACCTTTACTACCACCTTCCAACAGTGTCCCTCATCCCTTCATGGCCCCCCTATTGACCTCTTCCTTGGATTCCCTCACTGCCACACTTCACAAGAGCCCCTCATATCCCCCTAGCCCCTCCCCCTCAGGCCCTCCTCCTCCTCAGACTCCCTCACTACCACCCTCCACCATTCCCCCTCATCTCTCCCTAGCTCCCCCTCCACCCCATGACCTCTTCCTCAGATTCCCTCACTGTCACCCTCCAACAGTGCCCCTCATCACTCCATAGCCTCTCCCCCCATTGACCTCCTCCTCAGATTCTCTCACTGCCACCCTTCACCAGCGCCCCTCATCTCTCCATAGCCCCTCCCCTTTTGACCTCCTTCTCTGACTCCCTCACTACCACCCTCCACCAGTGCGCCTCATCTCTCCGTAGCCACTGCCTCATATGCATTTCATTTGTTGTATAGCGCTACTCGTATCAGTGTAAGGTGTAACAGTACTTAACATCACGCACACATTATACAGAGACAATCAATCATGCAGGTATGTAAATCAGTCTACAGGGAATGTCACATAAGCCATAGAGGATTACAAGTTGTAGGAATCACATGTCATCCATACCGGTGGGCAGTATATTGTAAGAGCGTTTGGTCTGGGGAAACACAACCTTAGGATTTAAAGCATACCCCAGTGGGTAGGGGTTGGCTTTACTAATAAAAATGTTTATGTGCCCAAAAAAACTCTTTTTAGCAAAATGAGAATAATGAAAGACTGGGGAAGATCTAACTATATCACAAAACAAAAAAAGCGAAGTTCTAACTATACCATTCATGTTTGTATGCAGCTCTTTGGTGACAGTTCAAATGTCACTGTCCTATGTTAGGATTGTAACTTCTGAACTCCAAGTAACACAAGGAACTCTGTGACTAAGGCAGGAACCCACTGAGCTTCCACATAAAATACAGTTCATCTGCATTTAATAACTACTAAGAGATGGATGATTGCTCTCCAGTAGGATCATTAATCGCCAGGGTTTTCTGGGAATTTTGTATGGTCTTATTTTGTCCTGCAGCAACCATGATAATGATAAAAACTGTTCAAATGAAGCAGTCACGAAGTATGTGTCCTGCTGGGCCTGTGCAGAATTTTAAAAGAAAAACAAATAGTAACACATTCTCTTACCTACTCTATAAAACAAACTTTGTGTCACAGCCTGAGGTGATAAGCAGCTGCAGGGGTCAGGAAAGGTGAATAGGAATAAGCAAACTTCTTCTCTACTGCGCTGCATCGAAAAAGTAATATTCACCAGCAGTACAATCGGCAAAGGTTACCTTTGTCAAAGAAAGGATTTGTCGCATTTCGCCATGGAGATGAAGGGGCGAAAAACTAAACTAAGCCTCGTTAACATAGCAATGGTCTTTTAAAGACCTGTTAAGTACTCGGGCCGGCTGCGATCATCTCTATGACTGTCTGTGTATTCGCCAGGGAAGTTGTCTCGGTCCGGGCGCACACACAGCCCTTTGAGCCCAATGGCGTTGCGCGCCTGCCTGCAAACCCTCACTGCAGGGCCAAGGATCCTGTTTGGGTGGGCCAGGCTCATGTTTGGGTGGGCCTGGCCCACCCGGCCCACCCGCTAGAACCGGGCCTGGTTCCAGTCCTCCTCACCAGTAGTTGTAAGTTCATATCATGGGTTTAGAGAATCACCCTGCAAAATCGCTGCTCATACATTGACTATGTTGGCACAGAGGTTCTCAGGCAGTGCTTAAGTTATCAAAATAACAAGTGCCAGGGTTCTCTTCAGGAGGCCACTGTAGCTGGCACCACACATTGCCCCTTCCATGCTGCCAATGATAGTAACAACACTACTAGCAGGGCTTTAAGTGGGATGAAAAAACTGGAGGGTCTCTCCAAGGGGTGTGGCCAATGTAATTAAGGTTGTGGCTTAAAACACATAAGCTAAAAATCTGTACTAAGCATAGTGTGCCGCCCGACTTGTATTTTGCTGTTTCTGTCATTGAATCAAGATATATGATTCAACAAGTAACATTATGCCTACAATAAGTCACGACTTTTGGCTTTGTTAATGGTTGTTAGTTGCATAAGATAAATAAGCAGCAACTATGGCTGTATATTATATTGAAAAAGTTACCACTTAAAGCCCTGGTGATACCACGACAATGTTGCTGCTCCTGAGTTTCAAAAAGGGACTGGAAATCCAGAGAGAAAATTACTCTCTTTTCCCTACAACTCTCACCTGGCATGACATCATGCCGGAACTTCTCCACTAGTGAGAAGGTAGCAGTGTGAGCACGCGCACATCCATGTGCCTGTTGTCACTGCAGTCTGGAAAAAAAACGGTCGCCTGTGCCAGGGCACAAAACAGAGCCTGAAAGAGACCCGTTTCGAGGCCCTTTATACAAAACTGCTGGTGCTCATCACCGATGAAACCCGGCCCACTTAAAGCTCTGACTACTAGCCATCACTTTCCTACAAGTGTGACATTGCGGACTATTCCAGGCCCCCAAAGCTAAAATAATGGCTTGGGCAGCAGAAAATAGTCAGTTTTAATATAGATTAAATTAATAATTGACTGTTTTTCTAGTAATCTCAGACAGCGCTACCTTGTGGAATATTGTCACAAGCACCAGTGGCGACAATTAAGTGCTGGTGCCGAGTACCGGAAACCACCAGCTCAAATTAAGCAGGTTGTCTCGAAGGGCTATCCTGCTTGGGAGTGTGTAGTCTAATGCTGCATCCCTGGGGTCTTCCCATCCCTTAAAGGAAAGCCAAAGGAAGCACTAGAGAACGCTCTGACAATGCAGCAGGCCTCATGTTGTCTGTGTCTGTACTGGAGCAGCGGTAAATTTCCCATGAAGGTGGTTGAAGTTCCCTAATGAAGGTGGGTACTTTGTTTTATCGCATTCACACTTGTGGGGGACTTTAGGCCCCCACTCATGTAGGAGGTGAACTTTTGACACACTACTGATACACATAGCAGCAGGCAAAATACAGCACCATGTTTCTGCGTACTTAGTTATGTGCCTCACTGTTTGCAGTGCAGTCAAGAGAGGAAATATACTTAAAAAGTGATGAAATACAGTTCAGCAACCAAGGTTTCTAAGATGTATTGTATCAACGGAAAAGAGCAGAAAGTACCATATCTATAAGATACTGTGTTATTTTTCTCTCCCCTTGCACTGAGCCATGTTTGTCTGCCTTGCACTAACCTACACACACTTGCATTATAATGTAAAGGAGTGCGGGATGTTAACCATAGGTCTTGTACTGAGGCCTAAGACGTCCTAGCACCTGTGACACTGTACTTGCTGAACTTATGATAGCCACACCCCTTGTTTTTCCATGATGTCAGAGACTTTTTAAGGCAAGGGCAAAGTGGGCCCTGGCGAAGGGCCCCAGCCTTTCAGGGGGTCCCCTGTTAGAGACAGCTCTGTTTTGCAGTGTCTCTTGGTCTAATGACCTTAAATAATTGTTAAACAGATTGTTTTAAATATTGTTTCCCTTTAATTTATTTAAATGTCGGTGATATATGGGTGGCTATTACAGACATTTTGCTGAGAAATGCTTGTTTTTCAACACCATGCACCATCCATTAAAAATGTTTCTTTTAGATCAAAATTGGACTTCACAGTTGAGAAATAGGAAGGGATCACAAAGATTATTTGTAAAAAAATTAGGGTGCCGCTGTATATTATGATTTTGAAAACACACAACTATACCTGAATATTAGATGTAAACACATTTAGAATTTGGACCAGTGTGCCTGAGGACTGTCAGTGACCTGGCCAAAGAGGGCAAGAAAGAGCTTAAATTAGATCATAAATTCGAAGCTGTTCTGAACAGGGTCCCTCAAAATACGTTTGGCCCAGGGCCACCGTCCTAAAGATGTTCCTGATTGATATATGCTCTTATGATGTAACTATACAAATGTCATATCACAGACAGGATCGCCCACAGTATATGCAAGCTTTGAGAAAGTTCCTTGCACAGGGCTGGGCTAAAACCCCATCAGTGAAGGGGTTTACATTCCAGGCATAGAAAACCAGGTCCTATACAGTATCCATTTTGTTTTTCATATGTGCCTTTTATTGTATTCTTTCCCGTGGATGAGTTTTCTCTGAATTAAACAACCGTCGGTTGTTTTCAATGATCCTGTGAGTGAAATTCACAATCTGACCACAGGAGCATGGAGTTCTGTGTTTGTATCACTAGTTTAGTCAAGCTGAACAAATACTGCGAAGGAGGGGGCTGACAATAATACTTGACACTAGGTGCTAATATGCTTTAACTTTAACATACTCCCTGGTGGATGGAGACATTAGGGAACCGGGCTCCACGCAGGACATTCCAAAATGGGATCCTTTGTCTATGTTCACTAACTGGGGAGGGAGTTGAAATAGAGTAGGGGCTTGCTATATGAGACCACTAAGACAATGTTTTTGCCTGAGTGTTGTTTGCCCACGCCTTCCCTGCATGATACATTATTACTGTTATTTGCCCATCTGCAACGCCTGCCAAGCTATGCACGTTCATGTAAACAGGCTGCACGTTCTTACATGTGCTGCATGTGTCAGCAAGTAGGAACAAAGGCCTGGAGCCTTTCAACCAATGGAGAATAATGAGAATATAGGCCCTTCTAACAACTCTGGCTTCATGGGGTTTACTGGACAAAAGAGCAAAATAAGTATCAGCAGTAAAATCACACCACTGGGTCAACAGGCTCCTGGCAGTGATAAAATGGAGGATTCCTTCTGATAGTTTACATTGCATCCTAAATAAGCAGGCGTGTCACGCACAAACCACTGCCTGCACCTGCCCGAACAAAAATCAGCAGATCAACACAAGTAGGAGTTAATTGGAGTGCTTTTCTTTTCGTTGGGCACAGATTACTGTTTTTCGAAGTAGGGCAGTTGTGACACCAAATAAACACAAGGCGGGCACACAGTAGCTCAACCTAACATAAGAGCTGGGGTTGGTTTTATGAACAATGGGGGTTATTTGCAAGCCCCTGGCGCTGCCAGTGCGTCACTATTTAAAGTGACGCACCCGCAGCGCGAGGGGCTTCTAAATAAGCCCCAGTGTGTGTAGAACAAACGAGGCGTGCCAAGTTTGCTGTCGCCGTGCAGGTGCTTGAAATAGTTGAGCAGGGCCTCAATATTCTAGTAACCTTTTATTTTATGTATTGTAAAGTCTTCATCGTGCGTAAGCAACATACAGGGGCTAGTGATTTGAATCAGCAGTAGTGAATAGTTAGACACTACGGGGCTAATTTACAAACCCTTGCACAGCCAGTGTGTCACTTTTTTTTTACACACTGGCAGTGCAGTTTGCTGGCTCATATTTACAAGGCCACACAAAGCCACCCAGCGTGGCTTTTCATGCCCTTGTATATATGGCCCCTTTTCACTCATCACTTTGTGTGAAAGGGGCGTGCCATGGGTGTGGCTGTGAGTGCTCCCACGCAACACCCATGGATTCTGCAGCATTTCCAGATTTACAATATTTTGGGGAGGTGTAAGGAGGCACAATGTGGAGAAATACTTTTATTTCTCCTCATTCTTTCCTCTTTCTATGCACAAAAAATTTATGTGTAATGTAATATTCATTGGCATGCAGTTATTTCTTAAGTTAAAAAAAATGAATACCCTGTGCCTGTTATGTGCCTGAAGTCTCAATGTTGCTAACACCACTGACTGCCATGAGTTGTAAAATGGAGGTACTAATTTCCTCCATTGGTGTTAGGTGGGCCTCTATGCTGGGACCGCTTCCGATGTCGCTACCCTCTGCACTTTGAGTTACTAATCTTTCCCTTATTTTTGACTGCACCATACAAATTTATTTAGTGGTATGGTTGGCGACTCCTACCAGGGTCAACTTTAAGGTGGTGCAACCCATGAGGGGGGCATTTAGCTCAGGGGGGTGCTGTGTTTAGCAATAACTTATGATTTAAAAGCACCTGCTGAAGAGCACCTTGTGCATCTAGTTTTCAAGTAGCAATAAAAATGCCAAGATTACTCTTGTGATTAATGTTCCTGCTAGAGAGAGAGATCAGAGTTTTGTCAGTGTTGACTCGCCATAAGGTAGCGCAGAGGGTTAATATGCCTGCAGCAAAGAACAGATCTGTATTTTATGTGGATAGCTGAGTGGATCAGTAAAGCCAACCTTTACCAGTGCTTTAAAACAAATGAAATGTGTGTGAGAGAGGAGCTATGGAGAGATGAGGGGTCCTTTTGCTGGGTGGTAGTGAGGTGGAGGTTATAGGGAGGGGGTGGGTGGCAAAAACAATCTACCCGCCTCACAAACCATTTCCTAGAGGTAGGACATGCACCCACGGACTTTTCCTGGACAGTTTTGGAGAAGCCATGGATTCCTCCGCACATTACGGATATCACGAAACATCTCTTCAAACTGGAACAGAAATGGGTGTATCGTCTCAATACGGACAAAAATGGCCTCAACGAGGACATTCCCTGGACGACACTGTAGTATGCTCACTTCTTTGACCTCCAGTACTTTGTCTCTTCTTAGAGCAGACAGGGTGTTAATTTCTTTGGAGATGTGGACCACTCTAGCACTCCAATGCACTCATAACCTTAGGAGTTGAGAAAAATTCTTACGGACCTTGAATAGTACAGGGTCTGTAGATTTCATATGTGTCTATACACCTTATATCATAGTGGTAAATAAGATACAAACCCTAGTAGCTCAACCTAATACTGCGTGTACAACACCTGTTTGATAAAAAACTTGACAAAAAACTGCCCTCTGTTGATGCACTACATCGATTTTGTATGAGTTCCTCAATGGAACGAGGAAATTAAAACTACTGATAATTGAGTGTTAACGTAACTAGTGGTCCTAGACTTTACTGTCATATGTTGATTTATATTGAGGCTATGCCCCTGTTTTACACAAGGAATGGCATTTCCTTACTTTTTGGTGTCCATCCTAAAACAGCCTGGTGCTTGGATAAACTCGATCTTTGACCATCTAGTAAATAACCGAGACTAATATGCGGTTTTATCTATATTCAACAAAAGTCGAAATTGCTCTTACGGTGCACGAGCCTTAATACTACATTTCCCATCAAACTTGTAGTTTGAGGGAATCGCATGACGGCACATGCGCAATGGCTCAGTGACGGGGAGACGGCATTTCCGCATCTTCAAGTAGAAGCAACAAACCAGTTGCGGTGCCTCCCCGTACAGCGCAGATGCCAGACTAGGGGTATCGACGGAGAGGTAGGTGCCCATCCACCCTTGACTCTCATTGTGCCGCGCATTAACCGCGGAAGGAAGCACGCTCTTTAATTGAACTCCGGATGGGGTTGTAATTGTATTTGCGTGTCTCTATTCGTAATAGAATTAAACGATTGCCGATATTCTCTGAATGGATTGTTTTTGTTTTTGTCTAGTGCTAAGTTCATCTGACGGCACAACGCCCAGTACACATTTTGGCTAAATTACTGAAGCAATTTGTTATGGGCTCTGTTGTTGACCAATATGTCATGTGTTTGGTCTTCCTAATGAGATTAGATGGTCGCATTTGAGGCTCATCCGACCGGTTTTTGTGGTTTATTTATTTATTTACTAATCTTTTCCAATAGAGCGGTGCCCCCATTCTTCCTGAGCTGTGGCCAGGCGAGGTGTGGCGCCGGTTTCTCACATTCTAGGTGAGTGAGAGACTTATTTAAATAAGAAATGGTTGGGTTATGTATTTGTAACCTACAAGTACATGAAAGATATCAAATGTTAAAACTCATGATGGGTGACCCTAACTAATGCGTTTGTCCTGCTCTCTGTTTTTCTTTACATGTTCCGTCTATATGTGATTTCTCTTGCCTGTATACATCAGCTTCTACTAATCAGGAGCGATGAGAAAACCGTCTCAGGTGATATCGTATGATTTTGTTTATTATGCACACACGCACTCGTTTTAAGCAGTAGCAAAATACAAATTTGGTCCTGAAGAAGCAGGTGATACAAATAGTATCGGTAACTGCAGAAACATGTCGACCTTACCATACATGCAGTAGATATTTGCTTAACCTACTGATATTTTGCACTTTTGTTCCTTTTAATTTTGGAAGTGGACTGCGCCTGATTAAAGTATATTCTGCACCCACTATCCAATTTTTAAAATTCACTATCACGTATTATTCTTTGTGCACTGCTTACTCAGTTACTAATTTCTGTGTGCACTGATGGCACGTTGTGGACGTACCACTTGGTGAGATTGGCCCAAATGATGACCAACAGGGCGATCCAGAATACGTAACTGATGGGTATCCATACCATGTAGTGATGGGTCCTAACGTTTCATGTAGTGGACCGGACATGTTTTGAATATAGAGCTTTTGAGTTTTCTGAGACCTACAGTTATTATTTTTGTATGTAGGGGGTGGGTGGCACCAACAAAGATTGTTGCAGCAGATGCCAGAAGCTCTAAAGCTAGCCCAGTTATGTGATCATGAATTCGCCAAATAATTAGCATTTGTTGTTACTCTGGGAACATTCAAGGAGGATTTGCAAATAGGTTTATCATGTTCCCCAAAATACTCCTCCACCAAAAGTTTTAACTAAGCATTGGTACATTTTTGCTTTCTCTTTTTCTGTCTTCTACCCTCTATACTATCATGGGTAGATCTCTGGATAGATTTGGGTTTTGAATCGACAAACAGTGATGTACTCTTCTCGTCTCTTTTCCAACACTGGACCTGCCTTCCTTCCAGAATTGATGATGTTATCAAGGTCTGCCGGTGTGACATTTGCAAATTGCTCTTTTACTGATTTAATTGTAATTCTGTATTTTCTGATTGAACTCATAACAATTCATCACAATGAATGGGTTGTTAGTACATCAATATTACTAAACCACATTTTCTGAGTCAATATTTCTTACAAATTACTTTTTGTTATTTCACACATCATACATTAGGCCCTTCATCCTCTAACTGGTCTCTTGTTGGGGAAAATGACACAAAAAAGCATAATCACTGAGTGCGAACATAAAGGTAGTACACTTAAATGCCCTTTGTGAATTCCCAAAATCATAAACTTAGACGTTTGGTCTAAATTTAGACCAAACATCTAAATTAACCTTTATGAATCGGGCCCAGTATATCAACAAAACAGTGTTTTGCTTCAAATGTTTATTGTACTCCGGACGTGTTAAGTAATATAAACATTATGTGGCAAAAACATAAAAAATCAAAGTTTGTTATATCCATTCCTCTTACTTGCTTTACTGTTTATGGCAAATAATAATGCTAAGGTCTGGAAGAAGCACCACCCCAGGGGCAGTGTCCCCTGGATGCACAGCGAAAATAATCGACAACAGTGGAGTAATCCAAAAATAATCAAAGTTGATGCATGTTCATCTGTTTTTCGAAAATGGATTTTATTGTTTCCCCATAAATCCTTATTCACAAAATTGATATGCTGTGTTTCCTTTACACATTGCTTATCCCCAAAAATTGCTGTTCGTAATAACAAGAAATAGGTTACTTACTGCCAGATAGTTGATAAATTAATAGTCCCAATACATTTCGGGCTAGACACAGTCCTTCATCAGGGGTGTGTTAAGCATCAGCGTAAATCAATAGAATATGTCTCTTCAAAATCAACGCGGACCAGGCAAATGACCTGGCCACGTGCAACATCTGTTTGGGAAAAACAATGTGTAAAGGAAACACAGCATATCATTTTTGTGAATAAGGATTTCTTTTTTTTGTAAACAAACTTTATTCAGTTTTCTTTTACTAAACGAAAGAGCTTCCATATTTCCTCTGCATATTACATTCAAGTATACAGTGTTGCATCTATTTAAGGAGAAAGTATGTCATATTCGCAACCCAGTCTACTCCGTCCAGGTCTTCATCTCCAGCTTCTTCAGTATTACTGTCCACAAAGTACATTTATCTAAGTCGGTACAACCTTTAACTCTATCCCAGAGAGCAAGTCCACGCTGCTCTAAGGTTGTTCATATTTTGACTCCTCCCCTCCCCCAATAAGGCCACTAAAAACAACTCCCCCTTCCCTGTTCCCCCCTCCGACACTTCATCCCCCCTCCCCTCAGACATGTCGCTCTTCCCCGTATCTCCCTTGTCGCCCAGCATGCATTTCTACCACCCTATTGAAATCCTTATGTCAGTAGTCAGGGTTCCCACTAGGGGGATGCTCTCACATCCATCGCCTCACCCAACATCCGTCCCACCTACACACCAGAGACAATGTTCCAGAGCTGGAAGGTGAGCCCCCCGACTGCAGAAGGCCGGTCGTCGTCATCAGTTGGGCTCTTAAGCAGGTCCCCCATCGCTACCTAGGCCGTAGCCATTTCCAGTAATTTATCATTGTTGGTTCTCCGGGCCATTTGTAGTTGGAAAATCCCCTCACAATCCGCCCATTTTATAAATTCCCGCAGCCATCTAACTGTATTAGGGGTACTGACCGCTTTCCAATGGCTAGTAATCTCGCTTTTAGCTAGGACTAGTCCTAAATCTAAGAATTTACTGGTGATCTTGTTACGGGCAGTGCGGGGAAACCAGTGTAGCAGGCAAACGCCTGGAGTCAGCTGCAGATCCCTATCTGTCACCTCCTTTAGTCTGGTTAGGACCTCCCCCCAAAACCCGTGCAACAGTGGACATTCCTAGAGCATGTGTAAAAAAAACGCAGCATTTTCCAGTTTGCACTGCGGACAGGCTGTGTGGGATCTGAAAAACTCATTGATTTTGAGAGGAGTGAGGTACGCCCGATGGAACACATGAAATTGTATGAGCTGGAAGCTCGCGTTCCAGGAACATTTCCATGCCCGCTCCATCAACATCTCCCACTGCTTTTTCTCTATAGGTGTCCCCAGATCTGCCTCCCATTTAATACGCAGCCCCTCTAGACCCCTGTGTAATTCCCCTATACAGGCAGGTAACCGCCTTGATCTTTACCGCTGAAGTGACCACATACTGGCAGGGGAGGAAGGTCTGTGGTTCCTTCATTCCTTTCTTCCAGTGTTTATGCATAGCTGCCGTCAATGCTGCATGCAAGAGAAAATCTTGGGCAGGTATTTCATACCTTTCCCTAAGGTCCTGAAAAGGTATGAGGACACCACCCTCATAGAGATCCCCAGTATTGGAGATCTCCAGGTCTTTCCAGTCCCGCAACCTCTGCCAATCCCCTCCATGCAGTAACGCCTCACAAAGCCATATTGGAATCTCAGGCGCATGCGGGGGACCCACCTTAATTCTCCTATTGGCTCTATTGCAGCATTGTCGCCCTACCCACTGATTCCTCGGCACCTCTCTTTCGCATAACGGCAGCTGGAGAAGAATCCGAGCGAGTTGGCGAAGACTCATGTCCATACCCCTCTGGTCTGGCTCCACTCTCAACTTCCTCGCCATCCACTGCGTGAACCATTGAAATTGGGCAGCATGGTAATATGCCTCAGAATCAGGGGCTGCGAACCCTCCCTCCTGCCTAGGGCGCATCATGGTATTCAGCGCCACTCTGCGCCTCCCTGAACCCCACAGAAAACTTGTAACCATAGTATTTAGTTGGACAAAATATTTCCCAGGTACCCAAAGTGGTAGCGTTCCAAAATAGTAAAGTAGACGAGGCAGGGTTATCATCTTTAGCAACGTCACTCTCCCCGCTACTGATAAAGGCAAAATCCCCCAGAAATCAAACTTACCCCTGGCAGCTCCCAATGCACGCCCTATGTTACCCACGAATAAGTCTGCAGGCTCATGATAAATTCTGACTCCTCAATAAGGCAAGCAGCTGCTTTCCCATCGCACATCTAGCCCCTCAGGCAGTTCAGCTCTACCCCCTCGTACCGGAAATAGACACGTTTTATTCCAGTTAACTTTGAGACCTGTGAAATAATACACGAGGTACTGGTCAGTCTGTGTAGAATTCCTCATTTATTTAAGAGGAGAGCAAAGACATGTCCGTATCTGAAGCCTGGGTTTTACTGTCATTTCTGGAATCCCGAACACAGCAGTGTTCTTGATTCCAGAAACGAGAGCAGAACACTACACAGTTCAGTTCAGTTCATAAACTTTATTCGATTCACATAAGAATCATAAAAGTCAAATAATACATTTTAGAACATACTTTAAAATTCATTTCGTAAAAAAAAATACAAAAACACATTACCAATACTATGCAGTTAATATTAATATTAAGAAGCAACATGTTATACCAAGAAAACATTTTAAACAAATAAAAAAAAACATAATCCAAAAAGAGAAATATATGAATAACAAAATACACTTTCAATAATGTACAAAACAATTTACATGTTGAATTTGTAATCCTTATACCACACAGGATCTCAACGCTTCCTTTGAACACGTTGGTTATGCGAATCATCAAAACAGTCATCAGATGAAATTGTGAATTTCCTCCAATTACTAGCACTATTGGCAGATTTAGAATGTGTCGTGACACAAGAATCACAATTTTTTTCTTTTGCCCACAACCACCTGGGAATCGTAATTAGTTTGGACAAACTCCAGACATTACCATCAGAAAGCTCCACTACTTGTCTTCTCACACATATAACTTTTAAAGGACAAGAATAGCGAGACTCTCCAGATTTAACAAATCTGCCTTTTCTAACTCGCACCCAATCATTGACACTTAGTTGGGTAGTGTTAACCCTCTGATCATTTTTAACACCATCTTTGTGAATACCTAAACTTCTCATCCATGTTTGGCTCATATTAGAAACACACTTCCTTCCTCTCATTTTTTCAAAAGGAGACAGATCACCCATGCTCCTAGGAGGGTTCCTATAACACCACAAAACTTCACTTATCGTTTGTTTGCAATCCTTCCCATTCAGTAAAGCTAACTGAAGACCCTCTTTAAACACCTTGATCCACCTCTCAACAATACCTTTGCTCTGGGGATAATAGACAGATACACGTTTATGCCTTATACCATGACGTTCCATAAATTCTTTCATTTCAAGAGAAACAAATTGTACCCCATTATCAGTGGTAATCGACTCAGGAAGACTTTCCCTTTCAAAAATATCATTTAAGAACCTTATAACTACATTAGAAGTCACGCTTGAAACAATTTTCACCTCCGGCCATTGAGACAATGGATCTATTAGAATAATAGCATACACAGCATTCTTATTATATGATAAAGGTCCAGCAATATCCAATGACACACTCTCCCAAACACGAGCAGGTCTAGAAATGGGTAACCGATCATAAGAAACATGTTTTTGAGACTTGTCGCTCAAACAACATTCCATACACTCTCTAACTTTATGTTCAATAGCTTTGTCCATAGCTGGCCACCAAAACTCACTTCTTACCCTTCTCTTTATGGACGTCATACCGGGATGACCTCCATGAGCCATTTCTAATATACTCTCTTGTAACTCACAAGGTACAACCAATTGTAAACCTCTAAATAACACACCATCATTCAATGATAACTCATGGGCAATGTGGAAGAAAGGAAGCACATTTTCTGACAGGGAAGCTTTGCGAGGCCAATGAGACTTTACCTATGTAGTGACATCTGTCAAAGTTGAGTCTTTCAAAGTGTAGCAGGACTATTAAAGCACAATCCTCTCACCCCGGGCACAAGTAGGGGCTGAACCTTCAGCAAACCATGTTCAAACTTTTCTGTTTAAATAATTTCAACTTTAGTTCCAAATTTGGTTTTATTGCGCTTTTCCAAATAAATTTCTCATGTTTTTTTTCACATGTTTATGTGAGATCATTTTCACCAAACTTCAAATTTTCCAGTGCATTTCGGTGCCCCATGCAAATACCACAAAGCTCAAAGGATCCCCAGAGGCCTTCGAATTTCCCTGCGGCCATCTCTATGTAAGAATTCCAAACCGTTCACAGAACACTGGTATGCGATACTGAACAAATGTAGCTTGGACTTAATCCTTCTCATTATTGAAGAGTTATCCAAAATATTGGCAGAATTAAAAACCGATATAGACAAAACCACAGAAGAGTTGAAAAAGGTAATATCGGAAGATGAATTAAAAAAGATTCTTGAGGACATCAACAACCAACTCAGTAGGCACACACAAGAGGTCAACGAACGTAAGTTACGGAAGTACAATAGAGATACTCTCGATTATAAATTACAGGAAGTATACACGTGGGCAGAAGTATATGCAAGGAGACGTCAAACCAAAACCTACACCTCTCAGACTGACTCTTCATCAACAGATGATGATAGACGCACCTCACAAGAAAGACCAAGAAGGAGGCCATCAATACAAACAAGTCAAGCTGGACCTTCCACTGAGGGTCCTTTTTTAGAAAGAGGCCCCACAGAAACAGTAGACCCCGGAGGGGGCGTAGAAAAAACAAAAGAGACATCTCCGCCTCAGACAAGGAATGTAACGGCCAAGAAGGACAAAACCAAAAAACACCACCAACAGACATGAAAAACTTGGTAATTAACATTTCAAATGAAAAATTTAACAACATCCAGTTAGAAACATTACAGAAAGGCATGTCCTTTGTACCCACTACATGGACTAACAAATTGGAGTTGGAAATAAGCCTTTTTAAACTCACCCGGAAAATCAGACTACGTCATTTTTTAGATAACGTCATAACTGAACCAGTCCAACACACAACAGACCAATTGAAAGGGTTAAAGACAGTTAGCACATACATGCCTCCAGTCAGTCACAAAACCATTGACTTATTTGAGATTCTATGTAAACAAGACATAGAGAGAATCAACACGAACAAAAACAATCGTAAGAGGAATATGACCAACAAGGAATTTGGCATAATAGACTCGGTCGCTAAGAATGAGAAAATAGTGTGTCAGAAAGCTGATAAAGGAGGGGCGATGGTGATTTTGAATAAGTCATATTTTGAAGCAGAGATTAAGACACACATAGAAGACCAATCATTGTACATGGAAATGGAAGTGAACCCCACTGAAGAAATCCGCAAGACATTAAGCACCATTCTAAAAAAGGCAGAAGACAAAGGAATAATTACGGAAAAAAACAAAAAATATTTGACTCAAGACAGCCCAAAGAGTCCCACCATATACATGGTACCGAAAGTTCATAAGGACCAGTATAAACCACCTTGTCGGCCAATCGTATCGACTAAAGGCAGTCTCCATGAGCCAGTGGGGAAATTTATTGACCGGTATCTACAGCCCTTGGTATTGAAGTCAAAATCATATATTAGAGATACCACCGACTTTTTGTTGAAACTGGGGGATCTAAACACGCAAGAAAAGATCATCATGGCTACTGTTGACGTCAAGTCATTATATACATCTATCCCCCACAAGGAAGGTCTTGAAGCCATTGAACAGGCCTTGTTAAACTGCACGTATGAACAAGAGATACAATTTCTTTTAATTGAGTTGATGGAATTTACATTACTGAACAGTTATTTTGAACATGAAAAACGTTGGTTCATACAACAAAATGGTACGTCTATGGGCAATTGCGCCGCGCCGGCGTATGCAAATCTATTTATGGCCTCATTAGAACACCAATACATCTATGAATGACAAGAATGGGCAACACAACTTTTGATGTACGTACGGTTCATCGATGATATTTTTTTAGTGTGGAAACACGACAGACAATCATTGATTAACGAGTTGGAACTACTGAACACAAGGAACGAACGAATAAGTTTCACTTGGCAAATCAGTATGGACAAGATTCAATTTCTAGACGTTGAAGTCAATCGAATTAACAATCAATTCAGCACGAACCTATACCGTAAGCCTACGGATAGGAATAATCTTTTGAAATATGACAGCCACCACCCCCAATCGTTGAAAACACATCTACCTTACACTCAATTCTTAAGGGTGAAGAGAGTGGTCTCTGATCCTTTAAAATGTCAAAAACAACTAAAGGATATGGTTCAAAGGTTTGATGACAGAGGATACCCTAAAGACACAATTGATGCAGCTTTAAGAAGAGCACAAAATCAAACTCGAGAAAATGTATTGATCAGCAAAGACAAAAAGACTACTGAAAGGATTAAATGTGTCAGCAAGTTTTCAAATGTAAGTAGCCAATTTAAATCAATAATAAGACGACACTGGCAGATGCTCAAATCAGAAGTGGATTTCATTTTTTTGTTGTTTTTTTTTAAATATTTTTATTTGCATCAAAGGATCACATAGGCCATAAACAATTCATTTTTCCACGAAAGAAAAAAGGAACAGAAATATTACAGAATTCCATAATTGCATTTAGACAAATATATAGCATAATTTAAACAGTGCAAAGCATAAAATTAAGAGTCGATAAGCATGTATTTTGAAAGCTATTTGCTAAGACATGAATAACCCCCATATTCTGTCGATTTTTCGTCTGGCCTGCTCTCCCCTAGAATCTGCAATAGCGGCTTCCATACTATGGATCTCCTTTACTAGACTCCACCATTCTAAAACTGTTGGTGGGTTCTTTTGAATCCATGCTCTGGCAACAATTAGCCTTCCACAAGTAATTAGGATATTCAGCAGATCTTTAAACCTTTCACCCCCATTGATGCCTACGCATACATCAACATTTGAGAATAAGAAAGATTGCTCCAACCTCTCAGTGATAGCCTTAGTTATTCCTTCCAAGTATTCCTTGAGGTGAGGGCAAGTAAAAAACATGTGGACAATGTCCGCACCACTCAAATCACATTTAGGGCATTTCGTTTTATCTGAATGAATGTTGTTCGTTGCCCACTTAAGTATCCTTTCAGGCGTATAATATAATTGACAGATTGTTTTAAACATCTGCAATTTTAAGCTGGAAGATTGAACTGATGTATTTAGGCTTTTAAATGATGTGACAATTAAATCTGTAGGAATACTCATTGCCAGTTTCCTATTCCATTTCTCTGTTAAAATAATAGCATCATCGGTCTTGAGATCAGAAAAGAGCTTATAACCCAGACTTATAATAGATTTGTCAGCATCCCTATAGATACAGTCCCATATCACAGATTCTGAGATTGTAGTGAGTTCTATTTTTTTCACTAAGTAATCTCTGATCTGATAGTATTTAAACCTAGCTATTTCTGGTAGATTGTAGCAAAGTTTCATCTTATCAAATGCCATAAAGCCAAGATGATCATATAAATCCCCCAGAAGTCTAATACCAGAGTTTAAAAACATTTGACAGGCTGTGTCATGAAAAATAGTAGGAAAGCCGGGATTGCCCCATAAAGGTGTTTGACTGTGTAAGAGAGATGTATTGCATTTAGCCATAATAGATCGCCAGATACTCACAGTGTCCCTTATGGTCTTAAATTTAACCCTTTTAAAATAGTTGGGGTCATTCATCCTATACAAAAACATATTGACATCTAATCCTAGTAGAAACTTGTGAAAGTATAAACATTTATCCAGAACTGCCAAACTGCAAATCCGAGTCAAAAATGCTGACCAGTAGTAAAATTTAAAGTCCGGAAAAAGCAGTCCTCCTTGACTAAAGGGAAGTTTAAGCAGTGATACAGCACGCCGGGCTTTTTTATATCCCCATAAAAAACCGCCAATGATACCTTCTAGTCTAGTGAAGAAGGAATTATTGACCCGCAAAGGGATTGTTCGAAACAGATACAAGAATTTAGGCAGAATTTTCATTTTTATTAAATTTATTCGACCAATCATATTAATAGGAAGTTTATGCCATTTCTTAAGTTGCATGGCAGTTTCTTTTAATAAAGGTTCGTAATTTAGTCCTATGATGGAGTCAATATCTGAGCATATTTTAACACCTAAGTAGGTGGCTATATTGCTAATTCCAGGGACAGGAGTGGTAGATTGGTAATTCATGACGATTTGAGTTTTGGTGGTATTAAGTTTGTAACCAGAAACTGAGCCATAGATGCCAGCTTCTATTAAAATACCTTTCATAGTTTTAGCGACATCTGGGGAAAAAACTGCGATATTGTCAGCATATACAGTTATATCTAATTTGTCTAATCCATTAAAGAAAGGGCAGATTAGTGTTTGACGTTGTAAAGCAATTAAAAAAGGCTCTATTGCAAGAGCAAAAAGTAATGGTGACAAAGGGCACCCTTGCCTTGTCCCTCTTTTAATGGAAAACAAAGAAGAGCATTTTCCCATATATGAAATCTTACCCATAGGATTATCATATAAAGATTGAATCCATCGTAGATGTTTTCCTTTAATACCAAATGCCTGTAGTGCGGCCCACAGAAAACCCCACCCCACCCGGTCAAATGCTTTTTCAGCGTCTAGTAAAATCATACCGAGTGGGGTGTGTTTAATCCGTGCCGCATCGAAAGCTGATATAGCCATGTTAATACGTGCTGTGGTGTCACCCTTAGGGATGAAACCATGTTGTTGGGGAGAGACAAGTTGGGACATATATGGAGCTAATCTAGTAGCCAGTATTTTGGCAAAGATTTTTGCATCGCTGTTAATAAGAGAGATAGGCCTGTAAGATCCCCTCTCTTGTGGGGCTTTATCTTTTTTCAAGAAGAAAATAATTTGAGTTAGATTCCATGATCTGGGTGCTTGTTGCCCTTTACCAATAGCACTAATCACATCAGCAAATAGTGGTAATACTTCTTCAGTGCAATATTTATACAATTCCATAGGAATAAGATCTTCCCCAACAGCTTTACCCATTGCAAGAGATTTAATTGCGCCCCTAATTTCTAAAGGGGTGATCTCGGCCTCTAATTGAGCCGATTGATCTGGATCTAAGTTATTGACTTTATTAACATCAATATAATTAATAATACAGTCATCTAAGATAGCATCTTCCGGTGTATAAAGAGTTTGATAGAAGGAAGCAAACTGTTGTAGAATCGATTTTGGATCACAGAATAATTGATTATTGTCCCCTTTAATTTCTTTAACCATATTAATGGAGCGATCTTCCGCAACTTTGTAAGCCAGTAATTTTCCACTTTTATCTCCATTTTCATACTGTTCTAAATGATATTTTTTAAGTTTGTTAATGCTTTTGTCCCTCAAAAGATTTTTAATTGCTGTTTTAAGCTCAATTAGTTTGAGGTTTAGATCTTCTAAGTTTAAAACATTGTTACAGATAGCATCAGATATCTGGAGTTCAATATCCCTGATTTCGTTTAACCTTTGTTGATTTATAGTTCGAAGTTCTTTGTTTTGTCGCCATATGTATTGTTGAGTAAAGCCCCGTACGCTAGCTTTACATGAATCCCAGACTATCCATGGTAAGCTCGATTGTCTGTTAATATCAATGAATTCTTTTATATGCTCTTTGAGCTGATTTATAAACATGGCGTCAGAAAATAAGTAACGAGGAAAAGAGAAGGAGCGAGTAGTTTTTTCCTCAGTTGTAAGTGTAAATGTTATAGAAATCGGGTTATGATCAGACGTCACCCTTGGATATATATCCATTGAACATTTGCATTTATCAAGAATCAAGCCAGAGGCCCATATCATATCAATGCGTGAGCATACCTTATGTGCAGCAGAATAAAAAGTGTATCCAGCTATATCGGGATCTAAAGATCTCCATACATCTTTTAAAAGATGAATTGCTGCCAAGTCCACAATTGCAGCTCTAGTTTTCCTCATCCTTTGAAACGCATTTTTTCTTGTGATATCCAATTTATAATTCATTATGCAATTAAAATCTCCTAGCACAATAATCTCTCCCCCCCATCCCAGAAGTTCCATATTAATTTGGTCAAAGATTATAGACTCATCTTGATTAGAAGCATAAACTCCACATATTGTAAGTTTGAAGTTTCCTATCTTTATCTGCGCTATCGCCCATCTGCCAGCTTTATCGGTTAGAGTCTTAATTATTTCACATTTCAGTCCTTTATGTTTTAAGATCGCTACTCCCCTAATTGAAGCATGAAATTCAGTGCAAACTATTGGATCAAATCCTAATTGCTTGATCAGTTGTTTGTCTTTATAGGCAATATGTGTTTCAGTTAGAACTGCTATTTGCGGACTATACATCCTAAGTTCCTCATATACAAGACGGCGCTTAATTTTGTTGTTTAGTCCTGAAACATTCCAGGTTAAGCACTTTATTAAATGCATTCTAAATTATATGTTTCCTTACCTATGTAACCAAAAATAATCACAATCAGTGCCTTGTAAAACGTCTTAATTTTTTCTTTGTCATTTTTGTCATTTTTGTGTCCTTTGATGCAATTTTTACCCCAAACCATTTCTTCCCTTAACCCACCCCACACTCTGATACTGCCTCCCCCACCCCATGTTTACCTGTGGATCCCCCCTCCCTGTCGACTGCCGTTCACCTGGCAGTAGGTGGGTGGAAACTCTGACCGAGTCCAGGTATTTATAGTTAATCCATACGACACAGTACTACGCATTTTCTCATTGTCTCAATTTTAACCTCTTCATTGTCATATAAGCAATCAATTAATACCCTGTGAAATTTTTGTGAGTGGCGAGAGACTGAAAAGGTATTGACTTCAGTATATCTACTAAGGCCAATGAGACCAAAAAGAAAGAAACATAACATCTCTATTACACCAGTATTTACTTAACATTAGTCCTGAGCTCAATCATTACCCATTTTTCCAGGAGGTAATTGCTTTTTCGACCTCATCTACATCCAAAAAAAAATATGAACGGCCATTTTTAATCACTTTTAGCTTTGCAGGTTCTTGCAGATAAGCTTGAAATCCGAGTTCTTTGATCGGATCTATAAATTGTTTTAGCTTCCATCTCTTCTCTAGCGACAGTTTACTTAAATCTGATCTCACAAAAAAGGTGACTGACTCAGTAGTAACTGGGGTATTAGGGCGTGCTTTTAGGGAGATGGCTTGTCGAAGCAGATAGTTGCCAATGTAAATCAGAATAGGTCTTGGAAATTTCCCGCTCTTATCTCTCTGGAATAAGGGTAATCGATGTGCACGCTGGATCTGTGAGTCCCAGTCCCAGTCTGAGAGATCAGGAAAAGCCTTTTGAAACAAATGGGTAATGTATGCCCTCGGATCTGCCCCCTCTGCTCCTTCCGCAATACCAAAGACACGAAGGTTCTGCCTTCTATTCCTATTCTCCAAATCTTCCAGTTTGGCCTGCATCTGGGCTATTTGTGAATCATGCCTATTCAATCCTGCCTCAGAACTTTGCGATTTCTCTTCTATAACAGCCACTCTCTGCTGCAATTCTTCTATGTCCTGCGACGCTGCTCCCCATTTACATGCCATCTCTTGTAAAGAAATTTGAGTTCTGTTGTTGTCTTCTCTCATTTGCTGATAGTGAGTTTTTGCCTCTTGTTTCTGCTCATTTAGTAGATGCAAGATTGTCCGAAAAGAAGCATTCACTTCCCCCTGCGGTATCCACTCAGTTGCCCCAGTTGATGAGGATGAAGTATTGACACTCAAGTGCGTTACTTGTATAGATTCACTTAATGGCGTCCTTAACACCTCCGGAGTTGTAGCCTTGGGCATATCACACATATCATCAATTATGCTGTCACTACCGTTATTGCCACTATCCCCACTGTTACTGCTGGTATTGCTGGTATTGCTACAGTCGATTAACACAGAAGCTGAAGCAGGATTGTCTCCGGTAAATATCAGGGTGGATGCAGAAGAGTGAGGTTGTAACTGATCCACCGTACTAACTCCAGTGCTAGCTCCAGTAACCTTTAATTTCTCAGTGAGAATAGGTTGAGTAGGGCTGAGTGGAACATCAACTTTTGTTTTGCCGGTGGGTACCGTGATTACATCATTGGGGCTATTACCAGATAGTCGCAGAGCCATGGTTTTCACACCACCCTTAGCCTGCACCCATTGTCTGATAGGGCTGTTTTCAGCGATAGCTTTCAAGGCGTTCGTCTTTGTTTTGCCCGCCATTTTAACCATCTTACTCTTACTTTTTCCCTTCGGCTTTTTAGGTACAGTTTTATTTTTGTCTTTGATCAAACATATGGGCGTGTTACTCCCCTGTTCATTGACATCCAAATATTCTTCATCTGTTTCGCCTATGTCTGCGTTAGCATCACTTGCAATTCTTTCAGTTTCTGTCACCTCCACAACACAGCCTTTATCGAGGGAGAAACTAGTAACATTAATAGCACTAGTGACGCTAGAGGAGGTTTTAGCGTTGGTGTCAGTACTGGATGAATTCAATATTGGAGACTGAAGTGCTTGAGGGTCGATATGATGGACAAAAGTGCTACTAATATTGTTAATAATGGTAGTGCTAATGGTAGGATTTAGATCAGCAGTGTTCTCCGCTGCCGCCGCTGCTGCAACTCCGTTTCCCAGTAGAGCTGTGTCTAAGGGCCGTACCTCAATATCAGCCTGGGCTGTGGGAGCTGTAATAACTGTAATAGCGTCATTTTGACATTGTTTCACAGGGTCCTTTAAGTTATTCTGCTCCCCTTCCTCTACATTTGCAGCATTGCCTCCCATTTGACCCTTCTCGACTGCATTACCTTGATTATTTTTTAGCAGCGTCTCAACGTTCTCCGTTGCCGCTGCCGCTGCCGCCACTGCTGGTCCTGTCCCTCTGCTTACTCCAAGCTGTATCTCCTGCTCGGTGCTCTGAGCCGAGCTCTGAGCCGTATCCAAGGTGGATTTCTCCAGCATCTCGTTAATCGCGGTCACCGACAGTGAAACTGCCGAGGCTCCTGCTCTCCCGCTGGCTGTTGTGTTGCGCGTTGTCCGTGCGGGAGGTTTCGGCGCCATCCTGCAGACGCTCGCTCTCTCCGGCTGGGCTGCTGCCGGTGCTATGGAGGAACGCAGACCTGGCCAGCGGATCGCTGCTGATGCGGATGCCGATCCCAGCCTGATCCACTCTAACAGGCTTTCCCAACCTCGCCAAGTCCTTGCAATTACTCGCGGCAGTTGCGGTGTCTCAGCTCTTTTAACACCAGCGGAGAAGAATAAGCTATGGAAACAGCTCTTGATCTGCCTCATTTTCCACATCAGCCTCCGTCTCCGTCTCCATCAATATTACCGTGTCCCTCATTTAATCGAGGTAAGCCCTCGAGAGTCCAGGTTGCTCCGCTGGTTGCTCCGTACTGTAGATTTAATTGTATACTAGCAACTCGCAGGTCAGCGCAGTATACTGTGTCGGGTCATAGCGTGGCTATTGCTTCAGACCTGGACTCGGCTCAGCGCTTCCACTCCTGGCGGTGTCAATCCGCCATCTTGGATGTGCCCAAAATCAGGCAATGTCCAGAAGTGGATTTCAAAGGAATTTTTGCACAAGAACCACTGTTCGCCTACACCAGAGGGAAAAATTTGGGGGAAATGTTGACACACCCCATTGAAAGTAAATCCATGATGAAATATCGAGGAACAGTCCCATGCATGAATTGCAGCAGTTGCCATAATATTATGAAGGGGAATACCATAACCCATCCCATGAAAGGTCACACGATCCCATTAAAAGTCAACGGAACATGTGATACTATGAATGTGATATATCTGTTAAAATGCCCGTGTGGGTCAGTGTATGTTGGCCACACGGAGAGAAAATTGAAAACGCGATTAACAGAACATAAAAGCAACATTAGGATGGAATCAGTGAAATCTACTGTAGCGACCCACTTTGAGGAGAAGCATCACCATATAAGTCAGTTAAGAGCATGCATACTTGAAATAGTGACTCATAAAGAAGGTCCCATTAACAAAAAAACTTACTCAAACGTGAGAATTATTGGATTTACCATTTAAACAGTTTGAAACCGCATGGGTTAAATGACCGGACTGAATTCCTTTGCTACCTTTGAACCTGAGAACAGCCCACAATTGAACTGTGTATCTAGAATTTAACATATTCGCTTTGGACAATTAATTATGCATTTGAAATTCCGTGTTTGCATTTAATTAGGTAACGCTAGTACAGCGCCTTCCATGACGCTGGCGAGTAAATATGCGCTGTGTTATTTTCTAAACGTTGCAGTATCACATTGTGTACGTTTAGTATCCATAAAGTGACACAATACTTGACAAAAAATGTTTAATCGACATGTTAAGCAATGCGCATGCGTAGATCACGGCATTACGTAAAAACAAGGCCAGTCCAGGCTTCTGTAACTGAAACTCCCGCGCTAAACGTATGGGCGATAGATAACCGAACAAAGGTAAGGACCGGCTGGTCCGGAAAACGTTTGGAACTTTATGCGCTTTTTTTTTTTCAGAACACAATTTTATTGGGTTTTGGCAGTTGATAGAATACAAGAGAAACACTGCTCCCATAGTAGCAGAAAGACAGTGAGCATATATAAGCGATAAAGGTCAATAGATTCAATCAACATTTCCCTATATTCACCCGCCCCCATTTCAACCCAAGTCCCACCCTGCACGGTGTCTACATTGTCTAGAAACCGGAGCCTAACCACCATAGTAACAGAACTTTATGCGCTTTTGATCGCATTTAAATAATGCACTTAAACCGCGATGGGGGTCGAACGCATAGAAACTTAGAAGCAGGCCGGATAGCGGCATTGATTTATTACTAATATACACAGAAGCCGTGATAAAACCACATAATGATTTCAAGCACGTTAGAACCTTTATTTACATAGTTCGTTTGAATCAACCCCTAAACAATCGATTGTAGCCATTTTTCAGCAATGTTATATCATGAGCAGACATTGTATGTAATGGGTGAAATTTAACCAACAGAAGAAGGTTGTGTTGAATATCTTGTAGTGTAAGATACGAACTCACATATGATTAACATGCAACAACCATCATTATGAATCATTATGAGTTGTACAGTATGTAAGATGCCTTATTTGTATGGTTTCAGGTTTCCCTGATGAAGGTGCATGGGGCACCGAAATGCATTGGAAAATTTGAAGTTTGGTGAAAATGATCTCACATAAACATGTGAAAAAAAACATGAGAAATTTATTTGGAAAAGCGCAATAAAACCAAATTTGGAACTAAAGTTGAAATTATTTAAACAGAAAAGTTTGAACATGGTTTGCTGAAGGTTCAGCCCCTACTTGTGCCCGGGGTGAGAGGATTATGGTTTAATAGTCCTGCTACACTTTGAATTGTCTGACACTCCCCGGGAGGAGGGAGATACCCTGGAGCACGGATTAAACTCCCTAAAGACACAGGCTGTGCACATCCCACTACCTACAGTTAAAGTTGAGTCTTTTTCACATGTTGATCTCCATACATCCTCTTGAATGCAACCCTTAGATATCTCACATATGGAGACAACATTTTCCAAATCATTATCCTCTTCAACCAAATTATCATCAGGTGCAGGCAACCGCGACAAGCAATAAGCTAATACATTTCTCACACCTGGTATATACTCCACCTTAAAGTGAAAATCTTGCATCTTGTATTGCCCTCTTGCAATTCTGGAAGTTGCCTTCCCGCATCCTTTTGTAGTGAACAAATCGACTAAGGGTCGATGATCAGACCTGACCTTAAAAACAGTCCCATAAACATATTTACGAAAATATTCAATTTCCCACCAACAAGCGAGGGTTTCCTTTTCCAAAGCAGAATACTTGCACTCAGCACCCCTCAAAGGTCTGGATGTAAAACCAATAGTAACTAATTGACCTTTCTGACACTGCATTAAAACTGCCCCAATACCCACATTACTTGCATCAGTGACAATAATGGAGCTACAAGCGGTGTCAAAAGTTGCCAATGCAGGTGCAGATGCAATATTTTTCTTCAATTCCTTAAATCCTCTAGCACAATTTTCATCCCAAAGAAACGATAAATTTTTCTTCATTAAAAATCTCATGTTCAAAGTTTTATCAGAAAATAAAGGAATAAACTTTGCATAATATTCGGCGAGCCCTAAGAAAGATCTGAGTTGTTCCTTATTCTCAGGATTAGGAGCTAACTCAATGGCTCTGATCAAGTTTAACTTAGGAGAAATGCCTTTCTTACTTATTGAATGACCTAAGTAATCGACAGACGACACTCCAAACTTGCATTTTTCTTTTGTAAGCGTAAGCCCATTATCTTGTAAAATACATACCACCTTATGTAATTTATCAGTATGCTCCGATGAGTTGGATGCAAAAATCAAAATGTCATCCTGAAAATACAGGACCTTATCGAAATCTTTAAACAGATTGTGCATCACCCTCTGAAAGACAGAAGATGCCGATATAAGACCAAAAGGCATTCTTTTGTATCTGAATGCACCTTCTGATGTTATGAACGACGTGAAACTATCTTCGTGCAGTGCTATCTGGTGGTAAGCATTAGACAAATCTAATGTAGAAAATATAGATGCCCCCTTCAATTTTGTGAACATTTCATTAATATTAGGCAAGGGATGCCTATCCACCCACACACTATTGTTGAGATCTCTTAAATCAACACATAGTCTCACCTTGCCATTGGGTTTATGTGCGACAACAACAGGAGACAACCATTCTGCGGATTCTATTTCCTCAATAACATCTTAATCACATAGTTTTTGAGTTCACCTTTAACCGCTTCTCTTAAATGTAAAGGGACATTTCTAACTTTATGAACCTTGGGTATGGCATCTTGTTTGAGAATGATGTTGTGTTCAAATTTTTATTAATAGACCCAGTTTCGAAGCAGAGAAAACACAAGGAAATCTCTTTTCCCATTCAGAATCTGGATCAGATTCAATATTTAAAACTAAATCTGAATAACCAAGTACCTGCTCCAGGTGATTGAATGTATTTCCCCTTCTTTTGCGTTTTCTTTAACCCCCACCATATTTTCTTTCACTACATTCCCAACTGCTATTCTTGAACTTAATCTTTTCTCCCCACTCTTTTTCTTTCATGTCCTTTTTTTCAGATTCTGCAATGACAATTTTGTTCCTGAACATGTTATTATCTCTTATATATACGCATTCACTTGTCTTTTTCCAAACTTCCTTCTTTCACCTTCTTTCCTGCCTTTCACTACCAAGTATTCCCTATCTAAGATGGCCAACACTTTTTGTGCCTTCACCGACTATTATGTTAATGTACCAATGTATTGTTTTGTTTAGTGATCGTCTTATATGTAGTTATTTTGAGCATGTAAAACAGTTTGTTATATTAGCCACCGCCTACATTGTCCCGTAACGTTCCTTAGTTTTGAACTTTTCACTCGCTTCGCGTTGCACATTTCACAGTCCTTTTTTCATGTTGCACCCCATCGTACGTTGTCCTTTTTCTATGTCGCACCATACGTTTTTATAACACACCCTCTCCTTCGCGCATAACGACTTCTGTCGGTACCCGCCACTGAATGCGTCAACCTGAATACCCGGGTAAGAATTGTTAACCTTCATCGCGGTTTCTGACCGCTTTTCACAACTTTGCTAATGCGCACAGTTGGGTGCTTTATCGGGTGATTCTGACCTGTATCTTAGACATTTCTGCATCACTCGTTTTCCTGTATGCACGTAGACACGATTTTCACAAAATCCCTTCCTTTTCACCACTTTCTATTTTTCGTTCACATCACTCTATATCAGTTGTTGCTCACGGTCACATATTAACTGGCTTCACCTTGTTTGGATCCCGTTTTTTCCTATGGTTCGTTGGTTTTACTTTTCAGTTATATTCTAATCCTTTTGAGGGTAAAGTCCATTCCCTGAAACAGTGTTTGTTTCTTCTACAGATCTATTTGAGTCCCCTGATGAAGGGACATTTGTCCCGAAATGCATAGGATTTCTGCACCTTGAAATGTTTATGATGGATAAAATATTGAACCTCATCATTTGAGTCATTATGATTATAATATATGACCTTCTCGAATAAAATTTTGATGAACTACTTGGATTTTTGAACTTGAGTAACTACGTTAAAACTCAGAGGCCTGACCTGCCTTCACAGGAGCACCTACAGGATCCAGTGTGGGAATTTCCCACACCTTCTTGGTATCTGTTCACCAGGTGAAGCCAGGAAAGGTGCAGGAGCAGAAAAGCTTTCCATTTAAAAATGGGATAAACAATAAAAATAAAGGAAAAAAATGACAATTTTTGTGATTTGTACAGTCACCACAACAATAGAAAATAAAAGTATTCTTAAATAACCCCTTTTTATTTTATATATATTTTTTTTAAATCATGACTTTAAATAAAAGTGTATCGGGGTAACAGTTATTTCAGAAGCAGTTGTTGTAGCAAGTCACAAATACAGCCACAATTATTTGCTTGTTCACAGCAATCCTTTCTTGTATTCAATGCAAATAAATCAATCTTAATGGATTAGTTGCACGAAGCTAATTTTGGTCCCAAAATATGGCCACTGTACGTGGAATAACGTGCTTGACCGCACTGACGTCACACGTAATAAAAATGCCGGTGATTGTCCCAAAATATGGCCGCCAGCGCTGTGACGCACGAACGTCAGCGTGACACAACGCTACACACGGAGCTTGCGCACGGAGCTCGCGCTGCCAGGAATAAACAGGAAATGTTTAAAAATATGTCAAACACTCACCGAGTGTCCCAAAAGAGTGCAGTTTTCAGCCACATCAACCGGAGAAGAACAGCATCAACAGGTATGCCGCTCAAGACAATGGCAGCAACTATCCTTGGACAGTAACTTGATCTGCCGCCGGCAGGACTCCAGGTTTCTCTGTTCGTGCCCGATCGTCGCCAGTGAAATAATACACGAGGTACAGGTCAGTCTGTGAAGAATTCCTCATTTATTTAAGAGGAGAGCAAAGACATGTCCGTATCTGAAGCCTGGGTCTTAACTGTCATTTCTGGAATCCCGAACACAGCAGTGTTCTTGATTCCAGAAACGACAGCAGAACACTACAACCTGCCACTTGCCCCAGTCTAGCCAGCAAGTCTCGGGCACCTTGCAGCTCTTCAGCAGCATTGGCAAGGAACATTAAAAGATTGTCTCCATATAGAGCAATGTAGTGTGCCTGACCCATCCCATCCAAGCCCCTGTAGTACCCCCTGTCCATGCATGGACAGCTAGTGGTTCTATAGCCAGGGCGAACAGTAGGGAAGACAGTGGGCAGCTCTGTCTCATCCCCCTACCCACACTGCAGGCTTCGAAAATCACTCCCCCCGCTCTAACCCTGGCAGTCGAGTGGTTATACAGAATCTTCGTCCAGTCCACAAATCCCTCGCCCAGACCAAATGCCTTCAAGACCCTAAACAGATATGGCCACTACAAAATATCGAAGGCCTTTTCAATGTCAATTGATAGTACGCATGCCTCCCCTCTCCTCCGCCGTCCCGTGAACCAATTAGCCCAACCTTCGTATGTTCGAGGCTGTATTCCGTAAGGAATAAACCCGGCTTGGTCCCCATGCACAAGAGTTGTCATATGCCCCATCAGTCGGCTGGCCAAAACACTGCTCAAAATCTTATAGTCAAGATTAAGCATCGCAAGAGGGCGATAGGCTGTGCGGTCCCACCCCGTTTGTCCAGCTTGAGGAGGGGTATAATTACTGCTTCCCTTGTTGAGCTAGGTAGGTAGCCATCTTGCTTTGATCGATTATATAGGGTTAACAGCTGGTGGGCTAGCAGGTCCACTTACGTGACATAAAACTCAGACAGTAGCCCATCAGTGCCCGGAGTTTTGTTCTTGGCCATACGTTTTATGGCTCCCCTGATCTCACCCAGCTCCACTGGCCGACCCAAGCTCTCTGCATCTACCGTTCCAATCTGCGGCAGCTCAATGTCCAGGAATCCCCCCCCTCCAGAACCCTGGGATCTAGCCGGCTGTGATATAGAGTAGTGTAGTATTCCAGAAACTGTGTGTTGATAGCCTGCTGTCCATAGTGTACTGCACCACCCTCACCATGTAGCTCTAAAACCGGTGTCCCTCTGCGCACTGGGTTTGCTAGCCAAGCCAGGAGTGCCCCAGATTTATCCCTCTCAGCGTGCGCCCTTGCTGCATATGCCCTGTAATCGAAACATCTCAACCTCTCCACTTGTGTCACTAACCCTTCTTTCGCCACCAACAATACCTCTTCTTTATCCTCCCGTCCAGGCCATTACTTTTCTACCTCCCTGAGCCGTTGTTTCGCCTGTTGTACCTCATTCAATAAGGTTTTATGAACTCCCACTGCCTCCCCAATACAACGACCTTGTATCACAATTTTGAATGCATCCCACTCGTTATGTAGGCTAGTGGATGTGTTGATGTTGTGTTGAAAGTATTCCTCAATAGCATTACCTATGGTGGTGCGGAAGACCTGGTCTTCCAGCGTTTCCGGACGGAGAAGCCAGCTAGGGATCGCGGGTCTAATTCGAACCCAGTTCAAGGACACCAGTAACAGATTGTGATCAGTGGTTGTCCTGGCTAAATACTCACTCAACATGACCGTCATGTGCAAATCAGGGGAGCAAAGTATAGCATCCAACCGGACGTGGAGCTCATGTATAGCTGAAAAATAAGAGTAGTCCCGTTCCCCAGGGTGATAGGCCCGCCAAGTGTCTGCCAGTCCCCATTGCTATTGCCAGTCGCGTCGGGCTTCTGCAATCCTATGAGTGGGGCATCAGGAAGAGGGGGGTGAGAGAGGTCCAGGTCTATGTCAGTAATGCAATTGAAATCCCCTTCAGAAGTATAGGGCCCATCAACACCATCGCCAATTTCTGCGATAACTGTGTGAAAAAGGCAGGTTGCTCAATATTAGGGGCATATATACTTCCTAATGTAATGTCCCGGCCATCAAGCCGCACTGTGACTACCGTGAATCGGCCTTCTGTATCGACCAGGTGCCTAACACATTGGAATGGCACCCCTGCTCGCACCCATACTAAGGTCCCTCTTGCATATGCCGCATATGTGGTGTGAAACACCTGCCCGCTCCAACGACGCTGTAGCCCTGGTCCTTCTGTCTTCGTCAAGTGGGTTTCTTACAGCAGTGCAAGTTGCACCCCTCTCCGCACTAGGTAGGCATGAATTTTGTGTCGCCGACTCATAGTGTGCATCCCCCCTTACATTCCAAGACATAACTTGATTCCTACGAAGGTACCCATGGCTCCAAATCTATATCCTGACCCCAGATGAACCCCTTAGCGACATGTCTGACCCTCCCCCATCCGCCTCCAACTTCAAATTTTACCCAACTCCCAATCCCCAGGACAGGTACACAAGAACAGGCCTCATCCAAAAAAAGATGTTCATACAAAGACGAATAAAAAGAAGGTGGCGTATGGCTCACATCCGATGCCCCCAGAACCCCTCCAGGCACCCCCCACTAGAACTAAGTCAGCCATCCAGGCCCAGTAATTCTTGAAGAGTCTACTTTCAGCCCCCCACAGTGTAGCAGCTGGGTCCCTAGGCCCAGGAGTAGCCATGGGCATCCGACCATCCTTTCCGCATACCCTCTGTAGCTCGATCATCCAAACATCCCATCTGCTGTCTGTGGAGTAACGTCTGGAAGTTCGGTATCGGAGAGCCCCTGGGCACTACTCGATCTCGAGCTCTCCACTCCACCTCTCTTGTTGTCCGTGTCTTTACTAGTTGGACTGACTGCGCCCTGGCTAATGGCCGTCACTGCTAGGACTGCTCTGTCTCGTTCCTGGCGTCGATCATTTGGAGAGATGGGCCTCTGTACTGGCAATATGGTGGACAGCCATCCTGGGGGAGAGGATGCCTGTGGTGAGCGTGTGCCGGTGCTGCTTAGTGTGTCCAACCAGTCCCATGCAGCCTGCGGGGTGAGACAGAAGTATGTTTCGGCATTTGCAGTTACCCTGAAGCGGGCCGGAAACAGCATAGCGTAGGGTAGACGGAGCTGGCGCAGCTTTCGTTTAACAGCCAGGAAGGGGGTTCTTTGACTCTGTACCTCTCTAGTATAGTCTGGGAATATCATCACCTTGCTATTCCCAATCTGTAGATTCTGCTGCTCCCGGGCTCTCTGCTGTATGAAATCTCAGTCTCGGTAATGCAGCAGTTTCACCACCATTGGTCGGTGCGGAGCCCCAGGTTTAGGTGGTCGAGCCAGGACCCTGTTTGCATGTTCCAGTGTATAGAAGGGGGATAGTCCCTCCGGTGTCACCTCCGTTTTCAACCAGGTTTCCAAGAACTGGACCGCATCAGCCCCCTCCTCATGCTCCGTAACTCATATGATGCAGAGATTGTTGTACCTGGAGCGCCCCTCACTGTCCTCAGCCCTCCTCTCCAGCACTTTGACCCTATGCACCACTTCATTCAGTGAATTTCGCAGAGTGGCTACAGTGTCCGGTATGTCTTTCATGTTGGTTTCATTGGTCGCCACTCTCTCTTTGAGTTTTCGGTGGTCGTACTTCAATAGGGTGAGATCCGAGCCGATGGCGTCCATCCTCACCTCCAGCGCCTCCCGCAAAGCTATGATGGCCTGCATGATGTCTCCCAAGGAAGGGTCCCCGAATTTTCCAGGTCCAGGCCCCCCAGTGGCAGCATCATCATCATCTGTATGCTGCTCTGACTCCTCCATCAGCAGGACCTCAAACCCTTTTCTCCTGGACACTCTACCCATCCTGGTATCCGCAGGCAGTAGTGATTATCTATACCAGGAGAGTCTATAAGTCCTCTCCTCCTCAGCTATAAGGCGCAGTGTCTTTTCTCCCACCAAGATGGAGCCACACAGTTCACGTCAGAAGCCCGCTGGGCAGCCTGCCCCTCCTCGCAGGTTCTCCAAGCGGTCACTCCCAGTGCCCCGAGTATACTTGCAGTGGTCCCTCCAAGAACAACATCCTTAGGCATTGTACAGGAACAGTACTGCTGAGAGCCAGTTGTGACCTCGCTACATCAGCCTG
Source organism: Lissotriton helveticus (assembly GCF_964261635.1). Taxonomy (NCBI): domain Eukaryota; kingdom Metazoa; phylum Chordata; class Amphibia; order Caudata; family Salamandridae; genus Lissotriton; species Lissotriton helveticus. The sequence goes on from NC_136061.1 coordinate 1,563,498,974, forward strand.
GTCCCCCTGCCCGCCATTGTGGTGCGGTGTGTACTCAGTCGCAGCAGCAGGGCGCTCCCATACCTCCAGCGAAGGTGCCTCCCGTTCTCAGCAGCCGTCTACCCCAGCTCCCCACGCTGCAAGGCATGTTGCTGTCTGCCTGTAAAGTCCCCCTCTAGTCATGTGGGGGTCCAATCTCTAGCCTCTGGAGCATGTCGTCACCTGCCTCTTAGCTGGTCTGGACCTTCCTTTGTGGCCCCCAAACTCGTTATCCGCCCTACTTAGGAGCGCCACAGTTCTTTTAGCAGGCTCAGCGTAGCGCGGTCCCCCCAGCTGCATGCGCGTTTCACCTTCCGCCTCATCTCGTGCCTGCAGCTCTCTCTGTCTCCGCCAATCTCTTACAGCTGAGCTTCCCCACTTGTCTCAGCACTTCCCCGATAGTGCGATCCAGCTCAGGCAGATGTAATCAGTTCAGCAGGGCAAAAGAGTGTGGCAAAGTTCCCCCGCAGGGAAGCCAACTCAGAGTTATGTGGCCCTACTGCAGCGCTTCCAGAGCTTCCCTCGCCGCCATGTTTGGGTCAGGCAATTACTGTGGATCAGTTGTGGGTCCCGCTATCCCTCTCACCGCAAGCTCGCTATGCAGCCTCGCCGTACCCCTACTTAGCTCTCTGTCCCTGGATACTGCTCTGCTGACCAGAGGGGCTCCAGCCACCACAGTGTGTCGCAGTATCAGACTCTCTCTCCACCGATCGCAGCCGCCATTTTGCGCAGTGTGCAGGCAAGATGTGGTGCGAAAAACAGACCGCCGTTTTCCCCCTTAGTTCGTTCCTCAGGCATCTCGACAGTGAGTCCTGTTGAGCATCCGGTATTCCGCTATAGTTTGCGGTGCCAGGGATCCGTTCTGTGTGTCAGGATGGCTTTCAACAGAGGGAGGCCACGGAGGAGCCCCGAGGTCTGCTGCCGTCTACATCAGCGCCAAGCCACGCCCCAGTAAATAAGGATTTATGAGGAAACAATAAAATCCATTTTCTGAAAACAGATGAACATGCATCAACATTGATGATTTTTGGATTACTCCACTGCTGTTGATTATTCTCGCTATGCATCCAGGGGCCACCACCCCTGTGGTGGTACTTCGTACAGACATTTTCACGCTCTAGGATCAGAGAGCGATACCCTGTCTGCACGCGTAATTATGTCTGAATTCAAAGGAACAGTCAAGCCATGGATTATTTTTTGGTGTGCATGAACTATCATTTTGTGTAATATTAATGCTAAAACATCATCAATAATCAAATCAACTAAATAAATACATCCCGATTTTGATTATTTATTTTAACTTGACTACTTCAGTTCTATGTGGAACAATCCTTTGATTGATTTCGATAATACGACATTTTGGAATTCCTGGATTGATGCTGGAATAATTTATTTTTTGGGCATATGTAAAGGTGATGTATTTCCACTTTTTTCAGAACAGCAACATACATTTTTGATACTTTCTTTTGATTGTCATAAATATGGAATTTTAAGCCATTGCAAATTGTTTATGAAACAGTCTCCTCGTTATAAAAAATTCTGAATTAGAAGTGTACTTAACCAGTTTCAGTATGACTAGTCACATGGTTTCTAAAATATACAAAAAACTTCATAATACAGGAATTACTAATTTTTTCTTTATCAGTAGTTTCTGTAATGAGGAACTATCCTTGCCACTTTCTCTGGAAATCTGGCAGACAATTTAGTTGTCTAATGTTCCATGTTGGCTTGCATTTGCTTTGTATCAAACTTGTTTATTGTATTGAATTGAATATGGACTCCAGTTGGAGCTTTAAGCATTATAAGGGCCTATTAATGGGTCAAGATTAGGTGTGAGTCTTCAATGGCAAGAGCCCTAAACACAAATGCATATAAAGCAAAAGAAATCACATTAAGGAAACGCTCACTGGAAAATCCAAATGAGACAAAGTTCAAAGAGCAAACCATGAAGGTTTATTTAAGTTAGAAATCTATATGGAAAGCAAATAGATAATAGTTAGTCAGCCAATATAAAATACAAATAAGGTCAATCATCAATGGCAGTGGAAGCTGAGCCCTAATTTAATCAATAGTCAGAAACCAATAGAGTTAACACAAGGCAAATAAGAATTAGAGAGAAGTTTTCATAAATACTGCCCAATTCAAGGCACGGGAGAAGAACATCAAAAATATTTTAAATGCAGGTCAAATAAAGGATTAACATGAAGTTGGTCACTAAAAAGAGCAAGGAAAAATCTAGGCTCATCTCCCAAGTAAAGAGTTTTTATACACTTTTAGACAAGAAACTGTTTAGTCACTTTGGCTTTATACATAAGTTGCATTAAGCTGTCCAATAATAATACTGGAAACACATCACATTGTAAAATGACTTTTACTCAACAACTATTGAATAATTTGGTATTATACCCAACAACAGAAAGCAAAAGCACATTCACAATGTGAACATCACCTACATTCAGGCCTTTAATTGAAACTTTCCTGCCTTTAGGAACATAGTGCACACATATGAGAAACATTTGTTTAATACAATACAAACAGGACTGATAAAAATGAAACAGAGAAGGTCACATTTGAGGTTCCTTGGTGTATAGGTATCGAAATAGAAAACATGATAGTGCTCTTTGTACAAAACATGCATTTTAAAATGCAACTGAAGCTCGACTAGGCCAACTTAAATATTTTAATTATACTTAATACAGTACAGACACTCATTTTAATTTTTCTATTATACAATTAAAGCAAAGAATAATCAGGTTTGGCATTTGCTTCCACACACCTTGCAAACTGTCTATGGCCATATTTTTGGATAGTCCTTTGATTTGTTGGCATTGTAATCAATATGGTGGTTCATTAAAACATGCATTGTTTAAGTGTACAGGGTAGGAAAGTGGAATATTATATGGTGTGGCTGGGTAGACTTACCCTGTAATATATGGTCCTTGGATTCACTATAATAAATCCTTAACTCAGTCCTGGTAGAGTGGCATAGAGCAGCCAGGTTTTAGTAGACGGACATGTGCTAAGCCTTTTAGAGTACCAATATGACTGATAAGTAATTGACACCACTCAAGAGAAATCCAACACCAATTTATAAAAATAGAGTGTATTTATATCTTAATGTAGACACCAAGATGAACAGAATAGCATACATATAACTGGAGTCATAGATTTGAGAAGCAATATTAAATCAGTGCAGTAAAATTCCACTAGTGACAGTTGGTTACTTGCAGACCGATTTACTTGGAACCTTTATAGAGTTACGGTTATACGGGCCCTATGACCAGGCCGCAACAGTCAGATCAAGTTAACCTAGCCTTTGGTGTTAGGGTACAGAGTTGTTTTGGCCGCCCATGATGCTGAACGGGAGCCGAGGGTGGACCTGATTTTACCGCTTACAAGGTGCAGCAAGAGATAAAATGCAAAACACAACATTTGCACAGCTGCTGTTGTCAGATGATGGTTGCATGGTGTTCTCTGTAGATGCAGCATCGAGTGTGGGGGTCAATTATCGGACTGCTGACTTACAAGCCTTGACAGCGGCAAGCACAGCAAAAAGTTTCTGGATCTTCACATGGTCTGGAGGTGGAACAGGGAGGCCTGAAACTTTGGAACAGTTGAGACTACAACTCCCACAATGCACTAGACCACTTGGATTTTAGCGATCCCTCAGAGGGCCCGATGGCAGCAATGCTTTCGATCTGGTGAGTGATTTTACCTGCAGTTTGCAGGGGACTAATGCCACTATTCCAGGGGAGATGGAGGGTGATTCTGGCTTCCACAAGGGTCTTTCTCTTTGGGAGTGTTGCGTTTTAGCCAAGAACGAGGGTCGTTCACTCATTTTCAAGTTGGTTGCCTCATGGACAAGGTATCCCTCTTTAGCTTCGTGCTGGTGGCCAAGTCCTGTTGTCAATGACACAGGTCTCCTCTTAGTCTGTGTTTGAAGTAAGTTGTTCAGATCTAAGGCTCTGGATTTGGAGGTCCCTTGAATTCTAGATTTAGGGGAATTAGGGGTGTGAGACTAGTACTCAATGGGCAGCTAGTCCCTGCAACTAGTCCGCCTCTAAGGTGACCACATCCGGTGGTGTAGGCCACCTTCTCTACCCAAAACCCACTGTGTCAGCCCTCTTAAAGATTGCAGAATTCAGGTTTAAGTGCACCGACACGGCTGCCTCACCTAGAGGTGTGGCCAGCCTTCGTGGGAGTGTACACCTCCTGCATAGAAAATGTCCTGCTTTTCACAGTGCAAGTGCGCCTGGGGCAATGGGAGGATTGTTTCCGCCTTGGGGGGTAGCCCAGATGGATATCAGAGGCGGTGCAGCTTTTGAGGCTCACTGCTCTGATGTGCTAATTCACTAGCCAGCTGGGGTGGAGGCAGGAGTGACCTTCTTCCTGCCCAGAGGGAGCACACTGCCTGGCAAAAGGTCAGAATCCTGTCTTGGTGGCAGAAAGTGCAGGAAAGTGTGGACTGGTCAGCCAGAGCACAGGAAAGTTGGGGGCAAGCAGGGTGCAACCTCTAAGGTCCCCTCTGAGTGCTTGCCACGTCACCCAGGGCATAAGAATAATGTCAGGGGTCAGACGACACATTGTTTGATATCAAGTATGACCTATTTAAGTGGTACCATAATTGAGCTGCCACATTTGAGAGTGCCCAGTTGGCAGCCCATGTTATCCTATAGACCGCTAACACATATAGTAGTTTCCAATGGGGCATGTCACTATAGGAACATATAGGCTTGCACTTATAAATCAACACCTTTAATATAATACACCATGCCTCCAGAGGCCTACTAAAGTGTAACTGCAACAAATGATGGACGGAATGGTGAAACATTCTCCCCAGTCAATAGATCTGGGTTAAACCCATCGTTCTTTTGGCCAATACACCACCCTAGTTTGGCCCACCCACATGTAAATCAGTCGGGACCTTGTGCCTCATGGGAACAGTCCAGAATTAACTGGGCATACCAGCACCACTTAGGGCGAAAAGTGTAACTGCAATAAATGGTGAACGGAATGCTGAATGATTCAAACATTCTCCCCAGTCAATAGATCTGGATTACATCTATTGTTTTTTTGCCAACTACGCCACCCCAGTTTGGACCTAGCCATATGCAAATCAGACTTGACCCTGTGCATCATGGGAACAGTCCAGACAGAACTGCCAAGCCAGGACATCCCAGGACCAGAAAGAAGCATCCTGGGACCGGTTCCAGGGTATGTCACCCTTCATCAGTCACGCTAGCTTGAATCCAGTAGCACAGTGAGCAAAGGACCGCTTAGGACCGCTAACACATATAGTCGTTTCCAATGGGGCATGTCACTATAGGAAAAGTTGCCAATGCAGGTGCAGATGCAATATTTTTCTTCAATTCCTTAAATCCTCTAGCACAATTTTCATCCCAAAGAAACGATACATTTTTCTTCATTAAAAATCTCATGTTCAAAGTTTTATCAGAAAATAAAGGAATAAACTTTGCATAATATTCGGCGAGCCCTAAGAAAGATCTGAGTTGTTCCTTATTCTCAGGATTAGGAGCTAACTCAATGGCTCTGATCAAGTTTAACTTAGGAGAAATGCCTTTCTTACTTATTGAATGACCTAAGTAATCGACAGACGACACTCCAAACTTGCATTTTTCTTTTGTAAGCGTAAGCCCATTATCTTGTAAAATACATACCACCTTATGTAATTTATCAGTATGCTCCGATGAGTTGGATGCAAAAATCAAAATGTCATCCTGAAAATACAGGACCTTATCGAAATCTTTAAACAGATTGTGCATCACCCTCTGAAAGACAGAAGATGCCGATATAAGACCAAAAGGCATTCTTTTGTATCTGAATGCACCTTCTGATGTTATGAACGACGTGAAACTATCTTCGTGCAGTGCTATCTGGTGGTAAGCATTAGACAAATCTAATGTAGAAAATATAGATGCCCCCTTCAATTTTGTGAACATTTCATTAATATTAGGCAAGGGATGCCTATCCACCCACACACTATTGTTGAGATCTCTTAAATCAACACATAGTCTCACCTTGCCATTGGGTTTATGTGCGACAATAACAGGAGACAACCATTCTGCGGATTCTATTTCCTCAATAACATCTTAATCACATAGTTTTTGAGTTCACCTTTAACCGCTTCTCTTAAATGTAAAGGGACATTTCTAACTTTATGAACCTTGGGTATGGCATCTTGTTTGAGAATGATGTTGTGTTCAAATTTTTATTAATAGACCCAGTTTCGAAGCAGAGAAAACACAAGGAAATCTCTTTTCCCATTCAGAACCTGGATCAGATTCAATATTTAAAACTAAATCTGAATAACCAAGTACCTGCTCCAGGTGATTGAATGTATTTCCCCTTCTTTTGCGTTTTCTTTAACCCCCACCATATTTTCTTTCACTACATTCCCAACTGCTATTCTTGAACTTAATCTTTTCTCCCCACTCTTTTTCTTTCATGTCCTTTTTTTCAGATTCTGCAATGACAATTTTGTTCCTGAACATGTTATTATCTCTTATATATACGCATTCACTTGTCTTTTTCCAAACTTCCTTCTTTCACCTTCTTTCCTGCCTTTCACTACCAAGTATTCCCTATCTAAGATGGCCAACACTTTTTGTGCCTTCACCGACTATTATGTTAATGTACCAATGTATTGTTTTGTTTAGTGATCGTCTTATATGTAGTTATTTTGAGCATGTAAAACAGTTTGTTATATTAGCCACCGCCTACATTGTCCCGTAACGTTCCTTAGTTTTGAACTTTTCACTCGCTTCGCGTTGCACATTTCACAGTCCTTTTTTCATGTTGCACCCCATCGTACGTTGTCCTTTTTCTATGTCGCACCATACGTTTTCATGCCACACCCTCTCCTTCGCGCATAACGACTTCTGTCGGTACCCGCCACTGAATGCGTCAACCTGAATACCCGGGTAAGAATTGTTAACCTTCATCGCGGTTTCTGACCGCTTTTCACAACTTTGCTAATGCGCACAGTTGGGTGCTTTATCGGGTGATTCTGACCTGTATCTTAGACATTTCTGCATCACTCGTTTTCCTGTATGCACGTAGACACGATTTTCACAAAATCCCTTCCTTTTCACCACTTTCTATTTTTCGTTCACATCACTCTATATCAGTTGTTGCTCACGGTCACATATTAACTGGCTTCACCTTGTTTGGATCCCGTTTTTTCCTATGGTTCGTCATGGACCGTCATGTGCAAATCAGGGGAGCAAAGTATAGCATCCAACCGGACGTGGAGCTCATGTATAGCTGAAAAATAAGAGTAGTCCCGTTCCCCAGGGTGATAGGCCCGCCAAGTGTCTGCCAGTCCCCATTGCTATTGCCAGTCGCGTCGGGCTTCTGCAATCCTATGAGTGGGGCATCAGGAAGAGGGGGGTGAGAGAGGTCCAGGTCTATGTCAGTAATGCAATTGAAATCCCCCCAGAAGTATAGGGCCCATCAACACCATCGCCAATTTCTGCGATAACTGTGTGAAAAAGGCAGGTTGCTCAATATTAGGGGCATATATACTTCCTAAAGTAATGTCCCGGCCATCAAGCCGCACTGTGACTACCGTGAATCGGCCTTCTGTATCGACCAGGTGCCTAACACATTGGAATGGCACCCCTGCTCGCACCCATACTAAGGTCCCTCTTGCATATGCCGAATATGTGGTGTGAAACACCTGCCCGCTCCAACGACGCTGTAGCCCTGGTCCTTCTGTCTTCGTCAAGTGGGTTTCTTACAGCAGTGCAAGTTGCACCCCTCTCCGCACTAGGTAGGCATGAATTTTGTGTCACCGACTCATAGTGTGCATCCCCCCTTACATTCCAAGACATAACTTGATTCCTACGAAGGTACCCATGGCTCCAAATCTATATCCTGACCCCAGATGAACCCCTTAGCGACATGTCTGACCCTCCCCCATCCGCCTCCAACTTCAAATTTTACCCAACTCCCAATCCCCAGGACAGGTACACAAGAACAGGCCTCATCCAAAAAAAGATGTTCATACAAAGACGAATAAAAAGAAGGTGGCGTATGGCTCACATCCGATGCCCCCAGAACCCCTCCAGGCACCCCCCACTAGAACTAAGTCAGCCATCCAGGCCCAGTAATTCTTGAAGAGTCTACTTTCAGCCCCCCACAGTGTAGCAGCTGGGTCCCTAGGCCCAGGAGTCGCCATGGGCATCCGACCATCCTTTCCGCATACCCTCTGTAGCTCGATCATCCAAACATCCCATCTGCTGTCTGTGGAGTAACGTCCGGAAGTTCGGTATCGGAGAGCCCCTGGGCACTACTCGATCTCGAGCTCTCCACTCCACCTCTCTTGTTGTCCGTGTCTTTACTAGTTGGACTGACTGCGCCCTGGCTAATGGCCGTCACTGCTAGGACTGCTCTGTCTCGTTCCTGGCGTCGATCATTTGGAGAGATGGGCCTCTGTACTGGCAATATGGTGGACAGCCGTCCTGGGGGAGAGGATGCCTGTGGTGAGCGTGTGCCGGTGCTGCTTAGTGTGTCCAACCAGTCCCATGCAGCCTGCGGGGTGAGACAGAAGTATGTTTCGGCATTTGCAGTTACCCTGAAGCGGGCCGGAAACAGCATAGCGTAGGGTAGACGGAGTTTGGCACAGCTTTCGTTAAACAGCCAGGAAGGGGGTTCTTTGACTTTGTACCTCTCTAGTATAGTCTGGGAATATCATCACCTTGCTATTCCCAATCTGTAGATTCTGCTGCTCCCGGGCTCTCTGCTGTATGAAATCTCAGTCTCGGTAATGCAGCAGTTTCACCACCATTGGTCGGTGCGGAGCCCCAGGTTTAGGTGGTCGAGCCAGGACCCTGTTTGCATGTTCCAGTGTATAGAAGGGGGATAGTCCCTCCGGTGTCACCTCCGTTTTCAACCAGGTTTCCAAGAACTGGACCGCATCAGCCCCCTCCTCATGCTCTGTAACTCATATGATGCAGAGATTGTTGTACCTGGAGCGCCCCTCACTGTCCTCAGCCCTCATCTCCAGCACTTTGACCCTATGCACCACTTCATTCAGTGAATTTCGCAGAGTGGCTACAGTGTCCGGTATGTCTTTCATGTTGGTTTCATTGGTCGCCACTCTCTCTTTGAGTTTTCGGTGGTCGTACTTCAATAGGGTGAGATCCGAGCCGATGGCGTCCATCCTCACCTCCAGCGCCTCCCGCAAAGCTATGATGGCCTGCATGATGTCTCCCAAGGAAGGGTCCCCGAATTTTCCAGGTCCAGGCCCCCCAGTGGCAGCATCATTATCATCTGTATGCTGCTCTGACTCCTCCATCAGCAGGACCTCAAACCCTTTTCTCCTGGACACTCTACCCATCCTGGTATCCGCAGGCAGTAGTGATTATCTACACCAGGAGAGTCTATAAGTCCTCTCCTCCTCAGCTATAAGGCGCAGTGTCTTTTCTCCCACCAAGATGGAGCCACACAGTTCACATCAGAAGCCCGCTGGGCAGCCTGCCCCTCCTCGCAGGTTCTCCAAGCGGTCACTCCCAGTGCCCCGAGTATACTTGCAGTGGTCCCTCCAAGAACAACATCCTTAGGCATTGTACAGGAACAGTACTGCTGAGAGCCAGTTGTGACCTCGCTACATCAGCCTGGTCCCCCTGCCCGCCATTGTGGTGCGGTGTGTACTCAGTCGCAGCAGCAGGGCGCTCCCATACCTCCAGCGAAGGTGCCTCCCGTTCTCAGCAGCCGTCTACCCCAGCTCCCCACGCTGCAAGGCATGTTGCTGTCTGCCTGTAAAGTCCCCCTCTAGTCATGTGGGGGTCCAATCTCTAGCCTCTGGAGCATGTCGTCACCTGCCTCTTAGCTGGTCTGGACCTTCCTTTGTGGCCCCCAAACTTGTTATCCGCCCTACTTAGGAGCGCCACAGTTCTTTTAGCAGGCTCAGCGTAGCGCGGTCCCCCCAGCTGCATGCGCGTTTCACCTTCCGCCTCATCTCGTGCCTGCAGCTCTCTCTGTCTCCGCCAATCTCTTACAGCTGGGCTTCCCCACTCGTCTCAGCACTTCCCCGATAGTGCGATCCAGCTCAGGCAGATGTAATCAGTTCAGCAGGGCAAAAGAGTGTGGCAAAGTTCCCCCGCAGGGAAGCCAACTCAGAGTTATGTGGCCCTACTGCAGCGCTTCCAGAGCTTCCCTCGCCACCATGTTTGGGTCAGGCAATTACTGTGGATCAGTTGTGGGTCCCGCTATCCCTCTCACCGCAAGCTCGCTATGCAGCCTCGCCGTACCCCTACTTAGCTCTCTGTCCCTGGATACTGCTCTGCTGACCAGAGGGGCTCCAGCCACCACAGTGTGTCGCAGTATCAGACTCTCTCTCCACCGATCGCAGCCGCCATTTTGCGCAGTGTGCAGGCAAGATGTGGTGCGAAAAACAGACCGCCGTTTTCCCCCTTAGTTCGTTCCTCAGGCATCTCGACAGTGAGTCCTGTTGAGCATCCGGTATTCCGCTATAGTTTGCGGTGCCAGGGATCCGTTCTGTGTGTCAGGATGGCTTTCAACAGAGGGAGGCCACGGAGGAGCCCCGAGGTCTGCTGCCGTCTACATCAGCGCCAAGCCACGCCCCAGTGAATAAGGATTTATGAGGAAACAATAAAATCCATTTTCTGAAAACAAATGAACATGCATCAACATTGATGATTTTTGGATTACTCCACTGCTGTTGATTATTCTCGCTATGCATCCAGGGGCCACCACCCCTGTGGTGGTACTTCGTACAGACATTTTCACGCTCTAGGATCAGAGAGCGATACCCTGTCTGCACGCGTAATTATGTCTGAATTCAAAGGAACAGTCAAGCCATGGATTATTTTTTGGTGTGCATGAACTATCATTTTGTGTAATATTAATGCTAGAACATCATCAATAATCAAATCAACTAAATAAATACATCCCGATTTTGATTATTTATTTTAACTTGACTACTTCAGTTCTATGTGGAACAATCCTTTGATTGATTTCGATAATACGACATTTTGGAATTCCTGGATTGATGCTGGAATAATTTATTTTTTGGGCATATGTAAAGGTGATGTATTTCCACTTTTTTCAGAACAGCAACATACATTTTTGATACTTTCTTTTGATTGTCATAAATATGGAATTTTAAGCCATTGCAAATTGTTTATGAAACAGTCTCCTCGTTATAAAAAATTCTGAATTAGAAGTGTACTTAACCAGTTTCAGTATGACTAGTCACATGGTTTCTAAAATATACAAAAAACTTCATAATACAGGAATTACTAATTTTTTCTTTATCAGTAGTTTCTGTAATGAGGAACTATCCTTGCCACTTTCTCTGGAAATCTGGCAGACAATTTAGTTGTCTAATGTCCCATGTTGGCTTGCATTTGCTTTGTATCAAACTTGTTTATTGTATTGAATTGAATATGGACTCCAGTTGGAGCTTTAAGCATTATAAGGGCCTATTAATGGGTCAAGATTAGGTGTGAGTCTTCAATGGCAAGAGCCCTAAACACAAATGCATATAAAGCAAAAGAAATCACATTAAGGAAACGCTCACTGGAAAATCCAAATGAGACAAAGTTCAAAGAGCAAACCATGAAGGTTTATTTAAGTTAGAAATCTATATAGAAAGCAAATAGATAATAGTTAGTCAGCCAATATAAAATGCAAATAAGGTCAATCATCAATGGCAGTGGAAGCTGAGCCCTAATTTAATCAATAGTCAGAAACCAATAGAGTTAACACAAGGCAAATAAGAATTAGAGAGAAGTTTTCATAAATACTGCCCAATTCAAGGCACGAGAGAAGAACATCAAAAATATTTTAAATGCAGGTCAAATAAAGGATTAACATGAAGTTGGTCACTAAAAAGAGCAAGGAAAAATCTAGGCTCATCTCCCAAGTAAAGAGTTTTTATACACTTTTAGACAAGAAACTGTTTAGTCACTTTGGCTTTATACATAAGTTGCATTAAGCTGTCCAATAATAATACTGGAAACACATCACATTGTAAAATGACTTTTACTCAACAACTATTGAATAATTTGGTATTATACCCAACAACAGAAAGCAAAAGCACATTCACAATGTGAACATCACCTACATTCAGGCCTTTAATTGAAACTTTCCTGCCTTTAGGAACATAGTGCACACATATGAGAAACATTTGTTTAATACAATACAAACAGGACTGATAAAAATGAAACAGAGAAGGTCACATTTGAGGTTCCTTGGTGTATAGGTATCGAAATAGAAAACATGATAGTGCTCTTTGTACAAAACATGCATTTTAAAATGCAACTGAAGCTCGACTAGGCCAACTTAAATATTTTAATTATACTTAATACAGTACAGACACTCATTTAAATTTTTCTATTATACAATTAAAGCAAAGAATAATCAGGTTTGGCATTTGCTTCCACACACCTTGCAAACTGTCTATGGCCATATTTTTGGATAGTCCTTTGATTTGTTGGCATTGTAATCAATATGGTGGTTCATTAAAACATGCATTGTTTAAGTGCACAGGGTAGGAAAGTGGAATATTATATGGTGTGGCTGGGTAGACTTACCCTGTAATATATGGTCCTTGGATTCACTATAATAAATCCTTAACTCAGTCCTGGTAGAGTGGCATAGAGCAGCCAGGTTTTAGTAGACGGACATGTGCTAAGCCTTTTAGAGTACCAATATGACTGATAAGTAATTGACACCACTCAAGAGAAATCCAACACCAATTTATAAAAATAGAGTGTATTTATATCTTAATGTAGACACCAAGATGAACAGAATAGCATACATATAACTGGAGTCATAGATTTGAGAAGCAATATTAAATCAGTGCAGTAAAATTCCACTAGTGACAGTTGGTTACTTGCAGACCGATTTACTTGGAACCTTTATAGAGTTACGGTTATACGGGCCCTATGACCAGGCCGCAACAGTCAGATCAAGTTAACCTAGCCTTTGGTGTTAGGGTACAGAGTTGTTTTGGCCGCCCATGATGCTGAACGGGAGCCGCGGGTGGACCTGATTTTACCGCTTACAAGGTGCAGCAAGAGATAAAATGCAAAACACAACATTTGCACAGCTGCTGTTGTCAGATGATGGTTGCATGGTGTTCTCTGTAGATGCAGCATCGAGTGTGGGGGTCAATTATCGGACTGCTGACTTACAAGCCTTGACAGCGGCAAGCACAGCAAAAAGTTTCTGGATCTTCACATGGTCTGGAGGTGGAACAGGGAGGCCTGAAACTTTGGAACAGTTGAGACTACAACTCCCACAATGCACTAGACCACTTGGATTTTAGCGATCCCTCAGAGGGCCCGATGGCAGCAATGCTTTCGATCTGGTGAGTGATTTTACCTGCAGTTTGCAGGGGACTAATGCCACTATTCCAGGGGAGATGGAGGGTGATTCTGGCTTCCACAAGGGTCTTTCTCTTTGGGAGTGTTGCGTTTTAGCCAAGAACGAGGGTCGTTCACTCATTTTCAAGTTGGTTGCCTCATGGACAAGGTATCCCTCTTTAGCTTCGTGCTGGTGGCCAAGTCCTGTTGTCAATGACACAGGTCTCCTCTTAGTCTGTGTTTGAAGTAAGTTGTTCAGATCTAAGGCTCTGGATTTGGAGGTCCCTTGAATTCTAGATTTAGGGGAATTAGGGGTGTGAGACTAGTACTCAATGGGCAGCTAGTCCCTGCAACTAGTCCGCCTCTAAGGTGACCACATCCGGTGGTGTAGGCCACCTTCTCTACCCAAAACCCACTGTGTCAGCCCTCTTAAAGATTGCAGAATTCAGGTTTAAGTGCACCGACACGGCTGCCTCACCTAGAGGTGTGGCCAGCCTTCGTGGGAGTGTACACCTCCTGCATAGAAAATGTCCTGCTTTTCACAGTGCAAGTGCGCCTGGGGCAATGGGAGGATTGTTTCCGCCTTGGGGGGTAGCCCAGATGGATATCAGAGGCGGTGCAGCTTTTGAGGCTCACTGCTCTGATGTGCTAATTCACTAGCCAGCTGGGGTGGAGGCAGGAGTGACCTTCTTCCTGCCCAGAGGGAGCACACTGCCTGGCAAAAGGTCAGAATCCTGTCTTGGTGGCAGAAAGTGCAGGAAAGTGTGGACTGGTCAGCCAGAGCACAGGAAAGTTGGGGGCAAGCAGGGTGCAACCTCTAAGGTCCCCTCTGAGTGCTTGCCACGTCACCCAGGGCATAAGAATAATGTCAGGGGTCAGACGACACATTGTTTGATATCAAGTATGACCTATTTAAGTGGTACCATAATTGAGCTGCCACATTTGAGAGTGCCCAGTTGGCAGCCCATGTTATCCTATAGACCGCTAACACATATAGTAGTTTCCAATGGGGCATGTCACTATAGGAACATATAGGCTTGCACTTATAAATCCACACCTTTAATATAATGCACCATGCCTCCAGAGGCCTACTAAAGTGTAACTGCAACAAATGATGGACGGAATGCTGAAACATTCCCCCCAGTCAATAGATCTGGGTTAAACCCATTGTTCTTTTGGCCAATACACCACCCTAGTTTGGCCCACCCACATGTAAATCAGTCGGGACCTTGTGCCTCATGGGAACAGTCCAGAATTAACTGGGCATACCAGCACCACTTAGGGCGAAAAGTGTAACTGCAATAAATGGTGAACGGAATGCTGAATGATTCAAACATTCTCCCCAGTCAATAGATCTGGATTACATCTATTGTTTTTTTGCCAACTACGCCACCCCAGTTTGGACCTAGCCATATGCAAATCAGACTTGACCCTGTGCATCATGGGAACAGTCCAGACAGAACTGCCAAGCCAGGACATCCCAGGACCAGAAAGAAGCATCCTGGGACCGGTTCCAGGGTATGTCACCCTTCATCAGTCACGCTAGCTTGAATCCAGTAGCACAGTGAGCAAAGGACCGCTTAGGACCGCTAACACATATAGTCGTTTCCAATGGGGCATGTCACCATAGGAACATATAGGCTTGCACTTATAAATCCACACCTTTAATTTAATGCACCATGCCTCCAGAGGCCTACAATAGGGTTGCTTTACATACACTAAAGTGTAACTGCAACAAATGATGGATGGAATGCTGAAACATTCTCCCCAGTCAATAGATCTGGGTTAAACCCATCGTTCTTTTGGCCAATACACCACCCTAGTTTGGACCCACCCACATGTAAATCAGTCGGGACCTTGTGCCTCATGGGAACAGTCCAGAATTAACTGGGCATACCAGTACCACTTAGGGCGAAAAGTGTAACTGCAATAAATGGTGAATGGAATGCTGAATGATTCAAACACTCTCCCCCAGTCAATAGATCCGGATTACATCTATTGTTTTTTTGCCAACTACGCCACCCCAGTTTGGACCTAGCCATATGCAAATCAGACTTGACCCTGTGCCTCATGGGAACAGTCCAGACAGAACTGCCAAGCCAGGACATCCCAGGACCAGAAAGAAGCATCCTGGGACCGGTTCCAGGGTATGTCACCCTTCATCAGTCACGCTAGCTTGAATCCAGTAGCACAGTGAGCAAAGGACCCATGTCTGGGCATACCCGTCCCACTTAGGACAAAAAGTGTAACTGCAACAAAAGATGGCCGGAATGCTAAATGACCCTGTGCCTCATGGGAACAGTCCAGACCGAACTGCCATGCCAGATCCTCCCTGGACCAGAAACAAGCATACTGGGACTGGTTTCGGGGTATGTCACCCTTCATCAGCCAGGCTGGCTTGAATCCAGTCTGGGCATACATGTCCCGTTCATGGTGAAAAGTGTAATTACTACAAATGATGTACGGAATGCAGAATTATTAAAACATTCTCCCCCAGTCAACAGATCTGGGTTAAATCCACTGTTCTTGTGCCCATTACGCCACCCCAGTTTGGACCTAGCCACATGCAAATTAGTGTTGACCCTGTGCCTCATGAGAACAGTCCAGACCGAACTGCCAAGCCAGGTCCTCCCTGGACCGGAAAGAAGCATCCTGGTACCGGTTTCGGGGTATGTCACCCTTCATCAGCCAGGCTAGGTTGAACCTAGAGGCACAGTGAGCAAGGGACCCATGTCTGGCCATATCCGTCCCACTTAAGGCGAAAAATGTAACTGCAACAAATGATGGACGGAATGCTGAATGATTCAAACATTCTCCCCCAGTCAATAGATCTGGGTAAAATCTATCGTTCTTTTGCCCACTACGCCACCCCAGATTGGACCCAGCCACATGCAAATCAGTTTTGACCCAGTGCCTCATGGGAACAGTCCAGACCAAACTTCCAAGCCAGATCCTCCCTAGACTGGAAACTAGCATCCTGGGACTGGTTTCGGGGTATATCACCCTTCGTCAGCCAGGCTAACTTGAATCCAGTGGCACAGTGAGCAAGGGACCCATGGCTGGGCATACCCATCCCACTTAAGGCAAAAAATGTAACTGCAACAAATGATGGACCGAATACTGAATGATTCAAACAATCTCCCCCAGTCCATAGATCTGGGTTAAATCAATTGTTCTTTTGTCCACTACACCACCCCTGTTTGTACCCAAGGATTTAACCCAGATCCTTGTGACTGGGGGTGAATGTTTGCATTGCCTGGCATTCCGTCCATCAATTGTTTCTTTTGCTTACATACATTAAAGGCAGTGTAGGTGACTGTGGCAGAAATGGTGAGGGCACAGTCGAGTTTGAGCATTTTGTACTGCTCCTGAAGTCTGAAATGGCAGGCCTGCTGTCAGTAGTTTGCATGGGTCACCCAGGTCACAAACCATGCTGCAACCCTGGTGACCCCTTTACCAACAATGCCCTCGGTACCCCATACCATATACCAGGGACTTATCAGGGGTAAATCGTTTGCCAATTTTGATTTGCCAAATCATATAAAACAGATTTAGGAGATAGTGCAGGCACTGGGGTCTGGGCAGCAGACTCCAGTGCACTCTCAAAGTCATAACCATCGGCATTTGGAGCAAACTGTGGGGGTGACCATGCAAAAAAGGGCACTTTCTTCCATCCAGTTATCTTAAAATGTTGTTCTGAGGTGTGGGAGGTTATTAAAAATATCCTTACTATATGTGTTACCATTTCATATATACTGATTATATGCGTAATTTGTTGTATTCTGTACAATTTGTAAACCTCATAACAAATTATAAATTGCTACTGATAAAAACTGAAACCTACTACTTACCTTTAAGTAGAGCTCTAACCCATAACACAGCCAAAGTGTAGTAAAAACACCATGACTGCCTTTTACTTTTGTAAAGGCAGCCTATTAGCCAATCATATAGTGCCTTGTAATTGGCAAGTACCTCAAAATTACCACACAATTACCATGGTATATTGCAGCCTGTGATACACTACACCTTAGAGCCTTATAGTTTAAAAAATGCTTACCTCTAGTACCAAAAAGGATCATCTACATACCATAAATTATATCACTGCCAAATTTCAGTGAAATCCAACAGCCTATTTCCAACTATGTCCCTGTGAAATGTCTATGGAATTTGCAATGGTGTTAATTGCAAATCCTTACCTAATCACCACAAAACTTTGCATCACCTGCCATTGTAGAAAAACCATTAGGTTTGCAAAGCTTCGTGGAGATTCATCAAATGGGTGCAAAGTTATTAGGGTGCAAATATCAAATACCTCTCTCTTGGAATCCTAACTATTTTTACAGAATAACTACCACCATTATATATATATATATATATATATATATATTAGATACTTTTGTATATCTATCTATCTATCTATCTATCTATCTATCTATCTATCTATCTATCTATCTATCTATCTATCTATCTATCTTTCTATCTATCTATCCATCTATTTATATATATTAAAAAGCAAGGTTAACGAAAAGTTATGGTTAGATATGGTAGTAATATATAACTTTGTATTAAAAATATCCTTAGCAGGTCACTGAAAACCTAAAATTAAAGACATTATAGTTAGATGAAGATGACAGATAAAATATGCCATTTTAAATGTCCAAAACCACTAAAATACATCAGTTATAGTTGTCTGTAGTAATTGTAACTCAAACCCTAAAGTATGTATACCTCACCTCCTGCCATGCACAGTGTTGTCATGGTGAGGGTGCAAGTTATAGTTACTTTATGGTTTGATTGACTTAAAGTGCCTAATGTATGACTCCATCTTGAGCAGGCCTAGACTCAATTTTCCCAATTTTCTCTATTTTTGCCTTACAATTGATATATCTGTCTTTGACGCACATGTTGCCTATCCTTATTTTTCCAAGAACCTGTGAAAGTGTCAAGTCATTCAGACAATGAGATCGATAAGATACCTAATGCAACATCAGTCTAGAACAAGTGCCCTGTTATCTTTCGCTCAGTCAGATAATAATAAGAACATAAACAGAGTAGTCTGAATTGACGTATGTTTATTTACCTTATTTATTTGCAAGAATGTGTTGAAGATAAGCATATTGATGCACATAATTAATTTTGGACATCCCTAAGGTTATGACAGAAATTCCTATCTCAGATAAGATATAGTATAACAGGCCTGCTATACCACCACTAGTCAGGAGAGGTCTTTCTCCACAGATTTTCATGTGAGATACTGTCCAAAGGATCTTTAGACTGCCATAGTGCTTCTACACTAAAAGTTGATACCGAGCCAAGTGCAGGAGAAGAGAAGCTTCTGCGGATGTATGTATTCCTTTCTAGGGAATACTTGCTCCTGGCTGCTGATAACTAAAGTATTTTGCTGTAAACAAATATGTAGTGCATTGATTCTCCCTAAGAAACTCTAGATGGAAATTACGCTATTCCATGCTCTCATAGTCTAGAACATAGAAGTAGGTTTAGGCTGTTAGGTTGCTATATTGAAATAGAAATGTTCATTTTATTCTGATTGTTCGCAACATGCATTAGTGCTGTTTTTAAAATCTTTGTTTGTGGTTATTTTAGATATGCTAAGCAGCAGGATGAGACTGTTGAAATAAACAATTTTAAGCATTATGGCCCGAATTTACAAAGCCCTTACTTTGCCATTGTATTGCGCAAGGCGGCATAAGGCAAGTCAAGGGCTTCAGTGAGATTTACTAAGCCACACAGGGTCACCTTGCGTGGCTTAGTAAATACAGAGTAATGAACAGTAGCACAAGTCGCTGCCTTCCGTTAATCTGCATTGGGAAGGTATTTCATGGATGGAGCATGGGTGTTCCCACACATCCACCCATGCATTTTGGTGCATTACCAAACTTACTAAGACTAGTATACCTGGGAATGAGTAAAAATTGTATGACTTACCAGGTGAGACACAACAAGGAGTAATTTGTTTATTTCTCCTCATTGTTTCCTCTTTCTACATGTGTTGCATTCTGCAGCACACATAGAAAGAGGAAAGTGACTGTGAGGATTGTTTATGTGCAGGAATGTATCCCTTCTTGCACAAAAATAATCCTGCCAATAACACAGGCATCTTTGCACCATGGCACAATGATGCCTGACTTGGGACTTGCCAGACACAAGTGTACCAGTGAAGAGGGAGTCCAGGGATGTACCATTTGTTAGTAATTATGTGGCATTCCTGACCTTTCTATTTGGCATAGCACACCAAGTTGTCTTGATGCATGATGTTGCACTAAATGATAGCAAATCTGCCCCAAAGTGTCTTATTCTTTGTGCAATTGGTGTGCGGGATATTGTAAAGAACAAAATCAAGTTTATCTTATTACCACTGCATCCCTGGATCCCTATTTAAGGCCTATTAGTAATCTAAAACGCAAACACAATTTCAACTAGGTATGGAATGGGGTTGTGTGAGACTACAAAAACCTGCTTATTCACATTCAGCTGCTGGTGTATTGAGATAAGTTCAATTATGACACCTGTGGTATGAAGTCAAACCTTGTAGATCTAAGCATGAGCCTTAGTTTAAGTGCAAGTTATATTTTCTTGAAATAACTATAACCGGAGAATTTTGGTTGTTTTGTTGATTCAAAATGTTGTTTAATCTGACATTTTCACCTAACTATAAGGTCCCTCTGATCTTTGTTTTTTTCAATGAATTTCAAGGGTTTTTCAAAGTAAAGTAATATTACATTACTATATTGTAGGAAAGCAGGATCTGCTTCTTATGGTTACCCCCACTTTTTGCTTCATGTGATACTGTTTTTGACACTTCTGACTGGGATCCTGCTTATCAGGACCCCAGTCTATCTGCTTTCTCCCTAAACTGTCATGTCATGTACTTAGGTACACTCTAGATTGGATACTGGGGTACCCTTGTCAGTCCCTAGTATAAAGTACCCATTTACCCAGGGCTTAGGTACCCCAGAGGCCTCCCATGGGCTGAAGCGTGCATTATGCCACCCATTAGAGGCCATGTAATACGAAACTGCAGGCCTGCCATGTATGTTGGTGCTTGCACCACTTACTTAAGATATAGGTTTACTATATCTAAGTGTTACTACACTTAAAACCTATGTCACCCTTATAGCAGCCCTTAACAACCCCTGAAGGCAGGGTGCTAGGTTCAAAGTGAGAGGGTACGCCTGCAGCCTACAAAGTCCATTCTCCCGTGTTGTTAGTGCTGCAGCCATTTATGACATATAGAGTGGCATTATGCGACCGCGTTACTATTTCCCAGAAATTCCCCATCTGTGGGCAGCCACAGAACATATTGCAAAAATCTACGCCCTCCCTACTGCAGCACAGGCAAGCTGCTGTCTGGATCCCAACATTCTTGTTAATCCTAGCTGGGGTAAGATACACTCTATGTAAAATATAAAAATGTACTAGCTAGAATCTAGCATTCCTGGTGCTCTTCCATGCCCTTTCCACTAGCTCCCCCCACGTTTTTTCTGGAATGACCTATATAAGCATGTGACTGTTTTAAAGGTCCCCGCTGCTGTCACAACATATTGGCACCCCATTGACGGCTGCGGTTCAGTTAATCCCTCCCCCCAGTGCTTTTGTATGCCCGCAGTGAGTGTGGAGTGCAAAAAGAAATCTCCTCCGGGCAAGTCATATCTCTCCTGAAGATCATTGAATAGGATCATGGCACTTTCCTCATATAAGTCTCCTAATGTTGTTAGCCCCCTCTCTCTCCAGGCCTCCAGCCCCCGCCAGTTTCGTCCATGAGGTAAAGCCTAACAGATTAGTAACGGGATTTCAGGAGCATATAGGTGTTTGATCTGTGCTCTTCTCAGGCTCCTATTCCAACATGTACGTGCAGTTCCCAGTTCCAAGGGAAGAGTATTAGCTCACATGGGGAGCCTTAGTACAATTTGGGATAGCGGTCTCAGGGTTGGGAAATCATTGCGCGGCTCTTCTGTCCCCTTTAGCCGACCCGCCAACCATCTCGTGAACCATTGTAGTTACACCACCAAGTAGTAGGCCTCAAAATCAGGCACAGCCAGTCCTCTTTGCGATCATGGCCTCATAAGCACTCCAAGAGCTAATCTCTGCCTTCCAGTCCCCCATAGAAAGCCCGAGATCATTGATTTGAGCTGGGCATACATTTTTGCTGGAATCCCGACCGACAACGTCCCAAAATAATACAGTAGCCTCTGGAGTGCAATCATTTCAATAAGAGCTACTCGACTACTCACCGTCATCGGGAGGGTTCCTCAAAAGTCGAAGCTACTTTTCGCTCCCCTTATGGCTCTCCCAATATTGCCCTCTAATAAGTCTTCCTGGGTGTAATAAATGTACGTACCTAGGTACGTCAAGCAGCGGTCTTCCCATCTCACTCCAGCAGTCAATTGTGGGCCCAGTCTGTTCACCTTTGTATGGAAAAGGCAAGACTTCCCACAGTTTACTCTGAGTCCCGCAGCCCTGCCGAGATCCTGCAGGAACCCCTTAGCTCCGTAAAGTGCTGCTCTCAAGTCTGCCAGAAACATCAGTAAGTCATCTGCATAAATGCCGATGTGATGGACTCGCCCAGCTACAGTGAGGCCTTGATAGTGCTAACCCGATCTGGCTCGAGCCGCTAGTGGCTCCATGGCCAAGGCAAACAAAAGGGGGGACAGCGGGCACCACTGTCTCGTCCCTCAGCAAACCCTACAGGCATTCGTAATTACCCCCCCCAGTTTTTACCCTGGCAGTGGAATCTTTGTACAGGAGAGCCGTCCATTTCACTATTTCAGCCCCATCCCAAATTTCCACATCACACGGAACAAATAAGGCCATTCAAGGCTGTCAAATGCCTTTTCAATATCCACCGAAAAGACAGCCGCTTTCAAGGGCAGCTGAAGCCCACTATTTAGTTCCTCTTAGTCCAGGGGCTCCCCACTTTGCCAGTTTAGGGCTCAGGATGTTTATAATTGGGGGATACGGTAGACGGAGCTCTGCAGCTTGTGTCCGCTCACATCAGCTCCATCGGCACACTACAGAAGTACATGCATTTGATACATTTTCAATCTTATCTGTAAACTGATGATAGCTAAATTCACATTGGATGTATTTTAAAAATGGTTTGCTTGCCATTTATAAAGTAAATAAAGAGCAAAGTTTCAGTACAATTTAGTTAATGAGACTCAAGTCTGGAAATAAGATGAGATCCTTTCTTCAGTTGACTTAGAATGCACCGGAGATAATTTCTCGGGGTGCAATTTCCTGGGAATCAATTTCCTGGGAAGGGCACTGGGAGTGTCTTAAATCCTGTAGTACAGTACTGATTTGCATATTGCCATTTTGTGGCGGGGCACATGTACCACACATACCATTAGTGCAGTATCATTTTAAAACTAGCAGTATATACTGTCACAGTATCAGCTAATGAAGTGTTTACATACAATGACTTGTGTATATATAGCAGATATTTAACACCCATAATCCTCATTTAGAAATACACTATCACCATTTCCTTTCTGGAACAAGCAAAAAGCAGTTCCAAATATATTAAACAGACAATTATAGTGTATAATACCACATGCAAAACACAGCTATGCTAATTTTCTATTATTCATTAATAAAATACATTGGCAGGTATACGTAACAGCAATTTAACACCCATCGTACTCCATGAAAAAATTAGTGATTCTCTATTTCCTGCAAGAAACCATTAGAATACTATTGCAGATATGTTCATCAGTCCATAATCACACGTAAAAAAAAACTATTACCATATCCTTACAGGAATCATGTTACTACGGTGACAGGTATATGTACCAGCCATTTAGATCCCAACATCCCCAGGAATAAAAAAAACATATCTCCATTTCCTGCAAGAAACATGCACAATACAGTCCCAAATATATTCAGCAACCATTTCACACACATAGCCCCTGTTTCGAACATAGGTATGGCATTTCCCTTTCAGCAATTGCTAAACTACAGTGTCTGGCATATGTATCAGCTGTTAAACACCCACCATTCCCCATGTAAAAATTAGCAATTTCTATTTTGCTAAAAGGAACAATTAGAATACAGTGGCCATTGTATTCAGCCTTTTAAAGCTCACAACACCAATGCACAAAATAGCTATTGCTATTTCCTTAAAGGAATCATGCCAACATTATGGCACCTGTATGTAGCAGGTATTTAAAGCCCATCATCCCCTAGGTAGACAACTACTATCCCTATTACCTACCTAAATCAAGCCTAATACAGTCCTAGCAGCAACGGGCGGTGCAGGTGAGCGAGGTGGGGTGGGGCAGGGGGGATGTTGACAGGCGACGGAATAGGGAAAATAAAATAAATAAATAAACCCTATTCCGTCTTCTGTCGATATCGCCCCACCCCTTGCCCCGCCGCGCTTACCTGCACCAGCCGCTGCTGAGTCCCAGGTATTTTTAATGGTTACTCAGCACCCATAATCTCCAATGTAGGAGGCAGCCATGCCTATTCTTCTTCAACAGTTATTAAATAACATTATGTAACAGCCATAAAACCCCCATCATTCCCCATGCAAAAAATAGGTACTCCCATTTTTTCAACACAAACCACTATAATACAGTGGCAGCTATATGCAGAGCCTCTTGAACTATGAGATTTTGTGGTCACTACCTTATCAGCAAAATATGGATTTACTGTATTTGCCACATAATCAGTCATCTGATGCATAATGTGCAGATTTTAAGAAAGAAATGGTTTCCTATTCAAAGGCATCCTTGGTTACTAAAAATGCAGTGACACCTGATGCTGCATAGTATATGGCTCTTCACAAAGGTTGATTGGACTACTTCCCGTTGCTTTATTGATGTAGTTCGGTGTCAAACTGGCAATAATGAGGTGAAGCCTTTGCCCAGATAGCGCTAAACTGGGGTAAAAATTATAAAGTGTTGAGGTAATCCTATCACAAAATGTGGTCCATTACGTTCATAATTTGCTTTTTCTTGCTGCTTAATTTAGTGATACCTGTCACATAATTTTGTCCTGCCCTCTTGCCTAATTCCAGTTGTCCTGAGTATTTGTAACAGCCATTTAAACAAAGGTCATCCCCAAGTTGAAAATGGCTTTGCTAACTATCCCCAGATTAATAGGTACAATCCTATGTACAGGATATGCAATGGCCATTTGCAGGCCATCATCCCCCATATGAAGATTATCAATTCCCATTTTCCAAACATGAGTCATTAGAATGCAGTGACAAACATGTTCCTCAAACTTGAAAAACCAATAATCCTTGTACAAAAAATGCTACCATTTTTTTTACAGGAATCATGAAAAAACAATTGCAGGTATATGTAACAGCCATTTAACACCCATCATCACCCATGTAGAAAATCACTATCCCCATTTCCTATGAGGAACAAGCTCAGTACAGTCCCAATTAAAATTAAACATTCATTTAGCACCTATAGTCCTCCATGTAAAAATTAGGTATGTCCATTTCCTCCAAAACGCATCACTAAAATACATTGGCAGATATCATAGAGATATTTAACACACATGATTCCCCCATGTAGAATATCACTTTGCCCACTATCCCAAGAGGAATGTCTAATATTCTGTGCCTGTGACATGCAAAAGCCAATTAGGGCTAATAGTGCTCCGTGTAAACTTTATCTATTCCAATTTTCTTAATGGGAACCATTAGTATATAGAGGAAAAAGCATTCAACAGCGGTTTAAAGCCAATAATCGCCTGTGAGTAAAACATCTATCACTATTTCCTTACAGGAATCATAAAAATACCTTGGCAGGTATATGCAAAAGCCATTTAACACCCACCCATCATGTCCAATGTAGAAAACCCTTAATCCCCATTTCCTACCTGGAACAATCCTAATACATTCCCAAACATATTCAATGGCCGTGTAACACTCATAATTCCCCATGCAGAACACAGTTAGGACTATTTTCCTTCAACATTAATTAAATAACAGAACCAGTTATTTAACCCCATCACCTCTTATATAAAACTATCTACGCCCATTTCCTCTACACATGCCACTACACTACAGTGGCATGTATATGTTATTGCCATTTAACATACATCATCCCTCATGTAGAAATCATTACAACAAAAATTCCAAGAGGGCTATGTAAAATACCGTGCCCAGAATATGTAGCAGTCCTTTACCTCCCATAATCCCTAATTTAAACGTTACCTATTCCCATTTTCCAGGCATGACCATTGTAATATAGTGGAAAATGTATTCAACAGCTGGTTAAAGTCCATAATCTGCTGTAAGCAAAATGGCTATTACCGTTTCCTTCAAATAATCATGAAAACATAGTGCCAAGTTCATGTAAAACCCATTTTATATCCATCTTCCCTGATGTAGAAAATCTGTATCCCCATTTCCTTCTTGGTCCAATCCTAATACATTCCCATGTACATTCAAGGACCATGTAATACGCATAATCCCCAATTCAGAACACTGTTATGCCCATTTTACTCAAACATTTACTAATAACAGTACCAGGTATATGTGACAGCCATTTAAGCCCCATCATCTCCATGTAAAAAATGTGTATGCCCAATTCCTCAACAAAAGTGAATGCACTACAGTGGCGGGTATAAGTTATAGATATTTAACACCCATCACCCCCCACATAAAAATTGTTATGGCCATTATCCCAAGAGGGCTATGGAAAATGCCATGCCCAGGAAATGTAGCAGGCATTTACCTCCCATAATCCCAATGTAAATATGATCTATTCTGTTTTCCTAACAGGACCATGATAATATAGGGGGAAATGTATTCAACAGCTGTTTAAAGCCCAAAGTCCCTTGTGAGTAAAATGGCTGTTAATATTTCCTCAAAGGAATCATAACAATACAGCGGTAGGTATAAGTAAAATCTATTTATCAACCATCAACCCCAATGTAGAAACCGCTATTCCCATTTCCTACCAGGAATAGTCCGAAGGGAGTCTCAAATATATTAAGTGGCCATGTAACATACATTCTCTCTCATGTAGAACTCAGCATGCCCATTTGCCCTCAACATTTACTAATTAACAGTACCAGATATTTGTAACAGCCATTTGACGCCCATCACCCCAATGTAAATAATAGGTATGCCCATTTCCTGAATACAAATGACTAAAATGTAGTGACAAGCATATGTCACAGCCACTTAACACCCATCACCCCCATGTAGAAAGTGTTATGGCCATTATCTCAAGGGGCTCTGTATAATACCATACCCATGATATTTTGCAACCATCATTTGTAACAGGACCATTTATTAGGCTAAAGGGGAAAATTAGCTCAACAGCAGTTTATAGTATATAATCCTGTGTGAGTGAAGTACCTATCATCATTTCCTTATAGAAATCATGTAAATACAATGTCAGGTATATCCAAAAGTCATGCATCTCACCTGCTCATCAATGTAGAAAACCCCTATCTCCATTCCCTACCTGGAATAATCCTAATACATTTCCAAAAATATTCAATGACCATGTGACGCCCATATTCCCACATGCAAAACACAGCTATGCCCATATTCCTTTAACTCCTTCCAAATAACAAACCAGGTATATGTAACAGCCATTTATTCCTCAACATACCTATGTAATAAATATGTAAACTCATTGTCTCAACACATATCACAACATTATAGTGACGGGTATATGTTATAGCCATATAACACCCATCACTCCCTTGCAGAGATCCTTATTTCAGCATCCCAAGAGCACTATGTAAAATACACCGCCCAGGATATGTAACAACCATTTACCTCCCACAATCCCTTATTTAAACATTATGTATTCCCATTTTCCTAACACGGCCATTATAATGTAATTGAAAATGTATTCAACAGCTGTTAAAGCTGTTCCAGCCCATATCCCCTGTATGTAATGTAGCTATTACCATTTCATTACAGGAATCATGAAAATAAAGATCCAGGTATATTAACAATCTAGTTAACATCCATCATCCCTGATATAGAAAATCCCTATCCCCATTTCCTACCAGGAACAGTCCTGAAAATATATTCAGTAGCTGCTACAGCCCGTACTCCCCTGTAAGTAATATAACTATTACCATTTCCTTACAGGAATCATGAACGTTCAGTACCAGGTATATATAAATCTAGTTAAGGTCCATCATCCCAGATGTAGAAAACCCATATCCCCATTTCCTACAGAGGACAATCGTAATAGAATCCCAAATATATTTAGTTGTCATGTAACACCCACAATCCCTAATTAGGGACATAGTTATGCCATTTCACTTCAAAATGTATTAATTAAAAGTACCTGGAATTTGTAGCAGCCATTTGAAGTCCATTATCTACTATGTAAAAAATAGGTATGCTCATTACCTTAACACAAATGACTAAAGTACAGTGACAGGTATATGCAACGGTTACTTAACATCCATCATCTCCCATGTAGAAATCATTGCGGTCATTATCCCAAGAGGGCAATGTGAAATACCATGCGCAGGATTTGTAGCAGACATTTACTTTGGATAATCCCCCATGTAAATAATATCTATACCCATTGTCCTAACATCGCCATTCATTAGGGGAAAATGTGTTCAACAGATGTTTAAAGCCCATAGTCCCTATGAGTGAAGTAGCCATTTCCAATCATGAAATGCAAGGCCAGGTATATGTAGAAGCCATTGAACGCCCCTAGCAAATCCCCAAATATGTTTAATAGCCATGTAATGCCCATAATCCCACATGCTGAATGCAGCTATGCCCATTTTCCTTTAATCTTTACTAAATAACAGTACCAGGTATATTTATCAGCCAATTAATCCTCATCATCTCCATATAAAAAATAAGTATTCCTATTTCCTCAGCGCATATCACTACACTACAGTGGCAGGTATATGTAACATCTATTTAACACCCATCATCCCCCTTTTAGAAATTGTTACAACCATTATCTCAAAATGGCTACATAAAGCACTGTCCCCAGGATTGGTACCAGTCATTCACCCCCAATAACCCGCTATGTAGACATTATGTATTCAATTTTCCTGAGATATAATGCTGGGGAAATGTGTTCAAAAACTGATTAAAGCCCATAATGTCCTGTGAGCAAAACAGAAATTACCATTTCCTTACAGTAGTAATTAAAATACAGTGGCAAATATATGCAAAAGCCATTTAACACCCATCATCCTCCTTGTAAAAAATCCATATCTCCATTTCCTACCGGGAACAATCATAATGGAATGCCACATATATTGAATGACTATGTAACAGGCATATTCCCAAATGCAAAACACAGCTATCCCTATTTTCCTTAAGCATTTACTTGCGTTGGGGGGCGCTGGATAGTGGAATAGTTTAATTTACTATTCCAACTCCAGTCCCCGTGGATAGTAGGGAAGGTGTGGGATAGCAAATTAAACTATTCCTTATCCTACAGCGCCCTCCAGCGCAAGTCGTTGTAATGACTTTCATTGTTAAACCTGCGTGGTAACGGTACCGCGTTGTAAAAGATTCGTGGTAAAGGATGTTCCCCCATTAATCCCCCATCATCCCCATGTAAAAGTAACAGTCAGTGTTAGTGTTACTTACATGTTAGTGCAATACTTCATCTACTAATCCCTCTTTCGTAATGTATATTGTGTGTTCAGTGCCACTGCAAAAAGCTGCATTGCAGCTGTTTGTAACCCAGCAATATAACTAAAGTTAATTCAGCATATATTCAATAGGAATCTCCAATGGTATAAAACATCATATCCTATAAGGTAACCTATCACAATGTATATGTAGCTGAAAATGTCTCCAAATGTGCACTATGTGATTGTATACTAACAAGATAGTGTGGAATATAACCATTATAACAGATCCTGATAGGTAAACAACAACAAATGTTGAAGAGAGTTGACTTTCACTTTCTACATTTAGGCATTAAACTACACTGCCACCGGTGAACACTTAAGAGTACGAAGCCAATTATCCCCAATTATTCTTCTAGTAGATCCCAATTTTGAATTGTTGTTCTTCATCCTCTCCATAAAGAGGGGTATTGTGGTGGAATGCGAAGGCTCCCATGTGCCCTTCCAAACCTCTGCCATAAGCCATTAAAAACAACCATCACAGAAGGAAGCCTGAAAGGTCTCATTCGGAAATTAAAGACTTCATGTAGCATAACAAACACCATCAGATGCCTCAGATTTTCCGATAGAACCAACTTGGTTGTATGCTGGCCACATGTCCTATTTTGAAAAAGCCCTCGTGCCTCTCAGTGTTACCACTCTTTCATCTATTCTGTGCATAGGATGACCATCTATCCAAATAGGCCTACTCACATTCCTAAAAAGCAATACACATCCCGAATTCATTGGCAATATTGCAATCATCAATGTTGGGAGACATACAGAAATTGATACTACATAGAACACTCCTTAAGCACATTCGTTTACAAGTATGTCATTAAATAGATTTATATCTCTCATCAGTACATACCTTAATTTGTGCTTCACTTGCACACAATTATCTTTCACCCTTCTGACATGGTCAAAATAGTTCAACTTCTCTAAGGTTTTGTCAAATAATACAGCAGGTTCCACTAAGATCTAATCAAACTCACTTCCACATTAGCCAATCTATAATGCCTAGGTAAATCTTAAATACTGTAAACCACTTTTACATCTTATGGGTAAGTTTTTTTTTTAATTGAATAAATAAGAAAAAGTATTTGCCTGCTGATCAGCCACCTAAAAAAAAAATCCAAATTGATATGCTCGATAACAGACAAAACAACCATAGTTGGCATTGGTCAACAGGCTTAAGATGACCACCACATAAAGCATGTTAAAGTCATACGCTCAGTGTTCCAACATAATGGTCAGCCTTCCTCCAGAGTTGCTAAAATAGCATGGCCAACGTGACATGCTTAAACTGGTAGCTTCAAGGCCAAGCTAGCAGAAGAATACTCTAAAGAGGATGAGGCCCAGATCAAATTTACAAGTCATCCTCCAGTTACTATCTGCAGAGCCCGTAACTCCTCTGTAAAGGTAGCTAGCGCTTGCTGTGCATCTGTGTTTTGCTCCTTCCTATAGATCCAAAGGCAATTCGTTAAGAATTCTGGCATCTGCCCTCGACCACAACGATGCACAGGCAGTATTGTCTAGTGGTAAAACAGGTGTGCCCTGAATCTCACAAGAAATATGGGTTTAGCTAAAGGCTGATCTTAAATAGCAGCTTGGTTATTTGGTACTGGTTATAAGGTGCTGTGATTATCCTTTTGATGATGATAACGAGCAGTTTAAACACTGTGATGTGTGATTAAAGTAGATGCTTTCCTATAACATGTTCATGAGGGACGGCACTCGCTAAGATTGTTTTCCTATCATCTAGTTTCAGGGACATGAACAAAAACACTGGCAGTGGGTGCCAGTATGCTGCCCCACTTTAAGACCTGTTTATTTTCTTTCAACTCAATGTGTGTCTGGTTTTAGCTTTACTTTTGACAATGAGTGCAGCTAATGACAATATGCAAAATAAATTATC
Source organism: Lissotriton helveticus (assembly GCF_964261635.1). Classification (NCBI taxonomy): domain Eukaryota; kingdom Metazoa; phylum Chordata; class Amphibia; order Caudata; family Salamandridae; genus Lissotriton; species Lissotriton helveticus. The sequence continues at coordinate 1,563,529,868 of NC_136061.1, forward strand.
CTGAAAATCTTCAGTTATTGTGAATAAAAAGTATGTTTACCCTTAAGAACTGTGGGCTAGATATACTAACGACTGGTAGGAAAATAATGGTCGCAATTAGCGACCAATGTTTTTGTGAACACTGTGGTATTTTGTAAACTGTCTTATGTACTAATAGGTCAGTTCACAAAATACCAAATCGTAGTGGTTCGCAACTCAACTTAAATTCAGCCTGACTTCCTTAAAGGTATAGCCAGTATAATACGTTTGTTTACAGACATTTGCGAATGACCCAGACACCACCATGCTAAATAGTAGTCAAAGGCCCTGATTAGAAGTTAAGAGATTAATTCCAACCCATGCGTAAAACCCCTGTTTATTCACAGGTTGGAAGTGTTAGTTGTGTGTTATTTAATGCATTCAGTAATTATTGGATGCGTTGAATACCGTAACCTTCATTACATTTTGGCTGGTCAAACCTGTTGAAATTTACCAGGAGAAAAGCATATGGTATTTACCATACCATGCAGAGTTTGGTGCTTTAAACACCAAAATCCACATTTTATTCCCCAGAAACTCGTAATAAGTGCTATTTATCGCATCCGAAAGATAATGAACCCCATGGTAGATTTATTTACCACTTGTGAGAAATAGCACCTATACTTGTAATCAGGACCAAAGCCTTTGCATGCCTTTCAATCCTGCACCGTGTTTAAAAACTAAACATTTTCTAGACCTTCAAAAATATCTGTACATTTGATTTAGTATTTGATCAGATATTATACCACGTTATCTAGACTCTGGGCACTAATATGACTTTGGCGTTCACACTGTCAGGCTGTTGCATCTGCAGTTGAGAGAGCGCCGCCAAGGTGGTGACATCCTGGCTGCCGCACTATGAGTTTCCAGTAGGACTGGCAGTGTGTTGGTGGCAGAGTACTGGCTGTGGCATGCTTTGGCTCCAGAAAAGAGTCCGAAGTTGCCAGAAAAGAGTCCTAAGCTGATGCCGGCCATGATGCGGTTCTTCCTGTTGTTCGGATTCATTGTTTCCCTGGAACATGATGTGCAGGTGCAACAGTGCACACACCGAGCTGACAGCATTGGTGGGCATCATTGGAGCATCAACTACATTACACATGGGCACATTCACCCTATAGTCAGCCATTAAGGCTCATTACCTGCCTTTCTGCGACTCGTGCAAGGCGTGGTCCCTACAGTCTATATGTCGGTGGAAAGGCATGTCATAATTTGGCTGCCGGCAATAATGCTGGCACCTCCACCATTCGCCACCTCTTCCTCTCCTGTGACTTCCAAAGGATCACAGATATTGGCGGTGGCGGCGGTCTAGAAGCAGTGTTACCCCCACCATCGTAATCGGGCAATTGGACCGCTAGTGAGGCGGGCGGTTGGACAGACAAAAAGCGACATCGGTTGCCTCATCCCGGGGCAGTATTTGGCCACTTTGTGATTAAAACATATGATCAAGAGGGTACGTATTAGATACAAATTTATTAAAAACTGTTAACTTGAATAAAAAAGTTATGGAAGAGAAAAAATGCCTACTGTGCAAGTTTGAAACATTTCAACTCATGTTTCAGAAATAGTTTTGATGGAATTTAAAATCATGATAAATTATAATTACGTTGAATTTAGGGGAATTTAGACTAAATGTTAATGCATTCTGTTGGATAATTTTTTCATTTCTACAGTTTTTTGGGTACTCCCTATCAGGAGTTGAAACCCTAAATATTACATTGTCAGTTATAAGCATGTGCTTAGAAATCACACACTAGAACCATTTTTCTGAAAAGATATTATGTATTTTATTTTATACATTCTGTTCTTTATGTCATAGCTGTATTATATGAATGAAATCGGATGGATGCACAGCAATTTGAAGAATAATCACCCTATTTAAGGTGTTTTGTTATGGTAATTTTGTGGTGCTCCGCAAGGTGACGTCAAGTGCCCAACGGCGTCGGTCAATATACGTTTAAGAAGTGAAGCTAGAGGGTCTCTAGTTTCATCCCTTGGCAGGCACACATGTTGTTGTCTTTTCTAGTGATAAAAAGACTTCCACTCAATAAGTTTTCTTTGAATGTCTTTATGTTTCATTGCTTTTTTAACTTCAGTGTTTCAAAATTCATTCTTATGTCATCAAAATCATTGTAGACAATATTTACTTCAGGCAATGTCTTTAAAACGTGTCCAATGCATTTCGGGCATTAACATCATGCCCTTCATCAGGGAATCGACACTGTGAAACAATGAATGTGAATAGCTATTAGTGTGGCTACTATACATGTCAACATATGTGAAAGTAAACAAGCAAACATATTCCTGAACATAATCGTATTCACCCTTATTGCATACTGTGCACATACAGATAAAAATAACGTGATTCAGTGGTGATACTTAATAAATTGGAGCGGTGGGGAGCAAACAAAATGTGAGTATGAGGGCGGCGAACAAAATGTGAGTATGAGGGCCGCCCTCATACTCACATTTCGCCGCCCTCATACTCACATTTTGTTTGCTCCCCACCGCTCCAATTTATTAAGTATCACCACTGAATCACGTTATTTTTATCTGTATGTGCACAGTATGCAATAAGGGTGAATACGATTATGTTCAGGAATATGTTTGCTTGTTTACTTTCATATATGTTGACATGTATAGTAGCCACACTAATAGCTATTCACATTCATTGTTTCACAGTGTCGATTCCCTGATGAAGGGCATGATGTTAATGCCCGAAATGCATTGGACACGTTTTAAAGACATTGCCTGAAGTAAATATTGTCTACAATGATTTTGATGACATAAGAATGAATTTTGAAACACTGAAGTTAAAAAAGCAATGAAACATAAAGACATTCAAAGAAAACTTATTGAGTGGAAGTCTTTTTATCACTAGAAAGGACAACAACATGTGTGCCTGCCAAGGGATGAAACTAGAGACCCTCTAGCTTCACTTCTTAAACGTATAGCTGTATTATAAACATAAATGAATAACTTTTTATTATTTCTGGTCACTGGATCACATTGAAACAGAAACAGGACCTCAACGAAGGCTCCAATGCCATCCAAGGGAGCCTGAATACAGACCTGCCTTCATACCACTTTGAAATGAGCACCCAAAAGTCAACTCACCAGGTCTAATTACAGCATTCATAAAAGCACAGACGTGAACAAATGTGCACCTGTTTATGCCTGTGCTTGCATGAGCTACAACATTAAAGCTAAACGTCCTTGATTTGCCAATGCTTGTTATAGTTTGGCTCATTTTTGACTGCTATAAATTGGAAGGAATTTGGAAGGGAGGCTTCTCAGTTAGGGTGTGAAGCATTTGACCTTTTTTAAAACATATTTTTATTGTTTTTTCAGTACTGATGGCACAAAGCATACATTCATACTAAATGAAGTATTGAAATATAAAATGATAACATACAAAAAGATAAGAAACAATATGGTGTTCATGCTATGTTAAGGTAAGTGATGCATTTTGCGATGGAGTGACAGTTGTAACAGTTATACAACCATGAGTAAAGAGAAATATAAACAAGCAAAAAACAAAGATGAACTAGTGAACTCTCCCTCCCAAACCACAGAGCAGTACAACAAAAGGCGTATCTGATGAGGATCCAGTGTTTTGACGGAATTAAAGATACATGGATTACTTCTGCAAAGATCTTTTACATAGCTCACATGATTATACTTTTATCTGATGAGCCATCAATTATTTGTAGCTCTTAATATAAGACATGCAAGTCCACAACGCTTAACAGGGAATTCCTCTAAGAAAAAATGAAAAATATCTCATCAGTGAAATGTTTATGTTATTAGACATCAAAAGATGTTTTACTTTAAGATCTTGATGTTTATTTTTGTTCACATGTCAATCATTCAGTGTAATGCATCTAGTAATATTACACTTATCAAGACCAACTGCAAACTTTTCACTGGGGAGACATCTGTGTCATTCAGCATCTATCACAGTACTGGCACATGCCAGAAAGCTTGACACACCCAATGTGATGCATGTATATGCCTCCCTTTTTACTAAGTAAATATTTGCTCTAGTTGATGTATCTTTCAATGTTTCAAAGTGAGAAAACTAAATCAAAATGAAACACTTTCCTTGAGCCCTTTAAGCCATTCCCATGAATAAAAAAACAACAGATTTTTTAAAATATGGCATTGATGTAAAAAACAGCTGCCTTTTGCATGACTAAAAAAGTTATATAATTGTTCATCATGGCTTTGATGTGAAATACCTGGGTAATGAAATGAGCTTTATATGCCTAACTTTTTTGTGCTGATTTTCTTTACGTATAGTGAATGAATTAACATTTTTGTAAAATGATATTGAATTACATAGCTTTTATGGTGCTCCGTGTGTATAAAATTATTTACAACAAGGGGTGTTGATGGACATGGTCTCTGAATTAAGCAGAGTACTCTCACCCAGTCAAGAGATCAGGGCTAGATCCAACACCGTTTTTTAGCTCATTGCACCATCCCAGTTTCAGAACCTGGCTGTATGCAGATTAGTCTGTCCCTGGCCCAGTGCATCATGGGAACAGGGCAGACCAGACTACAAAAGCCAATTCTTACACTGGGAAGGAAACAAGCTTCCGGGGACCGGTTTCTGGCATTTCAGCCGTCTTCGGCCCGGCTTACTTGAATCCTGATGGTGCAATGAGCAAGGGATTCACATCTGAGTATACCCTTCCACGCTTAGGGTGGACAAAATTATTTACAACAAGGGGTAGTGATAGACAGAGTCTCTGAATTAAGCAGAGTACTCTCACCTAGTCAAGAGATCAGGGCTAGATCCAACACCGTTTTTTAGCTCATTGCACCATCCCAGTTTCAGAACCTGGCTGTATGCAAATTAGTCTGTCCCTGGCCCAGTGCATCATGGGAACAGGGCAGACCAGACTACAAAAGCCAATTCTTACACTGGGAAGGAAACAAGCTTCCAGGGACCGGTTTCTGGCATTTCAGCCGTCTTCGGCCCGGCTTGCTTGAATCCTGATGGTGCAATGAGCAAGGGACTCACATCTGAGTATACCCTTCCACGCTTAGGGTGGACAAAATTATTTACAACAAGGGGTGGTGATGGACAGAGTCTCTGAATTAAGCAGAGTACTCTCACCCAGTCAAGAGATCAGGGCTAGATCCAACACCGTTTTTTAGCTCATTGCACCATCCCAGTTTCAGAACCTGTCTGTATGCAAATTAGTCTGTCCCTGGCCCAGTGCATCATGGGAACAGGGCAGACCAGACTACAAAAGCCAATTCTTACACTGGGAAGGAAACAAGCTTCCGGGGACCGGTTTCTGGCATTTCAGCCGTCTTCGGCCCGGCTTGCTTGAATCCTGATGGTGCAATGAGCAAGGGACTCACATCTGAGTATACCCTTCCACGCTTAGGGTGGACAAAATTATTTACAACAAGGGGTGGTGATGGACAGAGTCTCTGAATTAAGCAGAGTACTCTCACCCAGTCAAGAGATCAGGGCTAGATCCAACACCGTTTTTTAGTTCATTGCACCATCCCAGTTTCAGAACCTGGCTGTATGCAAATTAGTCTGTCCCTGGCCCAGTGCATCATGGGAACAGGGCAGACCAGACTACAAAAGCCAATTCTTACACTGGGAAGGAAACAAGCTTCCGGGGACCGGTTTCTGGCATTTCAGCCGTCTTCGGCCCGGCTTGCTTGAATCCTGATGGTGCAATGAGCAAGGGACTCACATCTGAGTATACCCTTCCACGATTAGGGTGGACAAAATTATTTACAACAAGGGGTGGTGATGGACAGAGTCTCTGAATTAAGCAGAGTACTCTCACCCAGTCAAGAGATCAGGGCTAGATCCAACACCGTTTTTTAGCTCATTGCACCATCCCAGTTTCAGAACCTGGCTGTATGCAAATTAGTCTGTCCCTGGCCCAGTGCATCATGGGAACAGGGCAGACCAGACTACAAAAGCCAATTCTTACACTGGGAAGGAAACAAGCTTCCGGGGACCGTTTTCTGGCATTTCAGCCGTCTTCGGCCCGGCTTGCTTGAATCCTGATGGTGCAATGAGCAAGGGACTCACATCTGAGTATACCCTTTCTTCTCAGACATGAGTCCCTTGCTCATTGCACCATCAGGATTCAAGCAAGCCGGGCCGAAGACGGCTGTAATGCCAGAAACCGGTCCCCGGAAGCTTGTTTCCTTCCCAGTGTAAGAATTGGCTTTTGTAGTTTGGTTTGCCCTGTTCCCACCATGCACTGGGACAGGAACAGACTAATTTGCATACAGCCAGGTTCTGAAACTGGGATGGTGCAGTGAGCTAAAAAACGGTGTTGGATCTAGCCCTGATTTCTTGACTGGGTGAGAGTATTCTGCTTAATTCAGAGACTCTGTCCCTCACCACCCCTTGTTGTAAATATTTTTGTCCACCCTAAGCGTGGAAGGGTATACTCAGACATGAGTCCCTTGCTCATTGCACCATCAGGATTCAAGCAAGCCGGGCCGAAGACGGCTGTAATGCCAGAAACCGGTCACCGGAAGCTTGTTTCCTTCCCAGTGTAAGAATTGGCTTTTGTAGTTTAGTTTGCCCTGTTCCCATCATGCACTGGGACAGGAACAGACTAATTTGCATACAGCCAGGTTCTGAAACTGGGATGGTGCAGTGAGCTAGAAAACGGTGTTGGATCTAGCCCTGATCTCTTGACTGGGTGAGAGTATTCTGCTTAATTCAGAGACTCTGTCCCTCACCCCCCCTTGTTGTAAATATTTTTGTCCACCCTAAGCGTGGAAGGGTATACTCAGACATGAGTCCCTTGCTCATTGCACCATCAGGATTCAAGCAAGCCGGGCCGAAGACGGCTGTAATGCCAGAAACCGGTCCCCGGAAGCTTGTTTCCTTCCCAGTGTAAGAATTGGCTTTTGTAGTTTGGTTTGCCCTGTTCCCATCATGCACTGGGACAGGAACAGACTAATTTGCATACAGCCAGGTTCTGAAACTGGGATGGTGCAGTGAGCTAAAAAACGGTGTTGGATCTAGCCCTGATCTCTTGACTGGGTGAGAGTATTCTGCTTAATTCAGAGACTCTGTCCCTCACCACCCCTTGTTGTAAATATTTTTGTCCACCCTAAGCGTGGAAGGGTATACTCAGACATGAGTCCCTTGCTCATTGCACCATCAGGATTGAAGCAAGCCGGGCCGAAGACGGCTGTAATGCCAGAAACCGGTCCCCGGAAGCTTGTTTCCTTCCCAGTGTAAGAATTGGCTTTTGTAGTTTGGTTTGCCCTGTTCCCATCATGCATTGGGACAGGAACAGACTAATTTGCATACAGCCAGGTTCTGAAACTGGGATGGTGCAGTGAGCTAAAAAACGGTGTTGGATCTAGCCCTGATCTCTTGACTGGGTGAGAGTATTCTGCTTAATTCAGAGACTCTGTCCCTCACCACCCCTTGTTGTAAATATTTTTGTCCACCCTAAGCGTGGAAGGGTATACTCAGACATGAGTCCCTTGCTCATTGCACCATCAGGATTCAAGCAAGCCGGGCCGAAGACGGCTGTAATGCCAGAAACCGGTCCCCGGAAGCTTGTTTCCTTCCCAGTGTAAGAATTGGCTTTTGTAGTTTGGTTTGCCCTGTTCCCATCATGCACTGGGACAGGAACAGACTAATTTGCATACAGCCAGGTTCTGAAACTGGGATGGTGCAGTGAGCTAAAAAACGGTGTTGGATCTAGCCCTGATCTCTTGACTGGGTGAGAGTATTCTGCTTAATTCAGAGACTCTGTCCCTCACCACCCCTTGTTGTAAATACCGTGTGTATAAAAGGCATAGCAATATGGGGAATATTTACTAACACTTTACAACAGTGATGCAAACAGAGTGCAAAGTGACATGTTGGGATTTACTTACCAACACAAATCAATATTTGCTTTGGAAAATTGCCGTAAGCAAGTAGAGCTATATGTTACCTTGCAGTACTTTGAGTCAAGGGGGCATTGCAGGGGTGGTACATGGGCATCCCCATGCAACTGCCTATGGGGTTTGTTACAAAATCCTATCTTACTAAAAAAATGGTACACAGGACTTTGCACCAAAAATAAACAACTTACATTAACTGAATATGTACTGAAATGGTACCCTTACAGTATAAAGCCTATAATTGACACCAGGCACACACAATGGAACTACATTATAAGGCATTTTGTGAATTGGTGCAAATAAGCCAAGATTGCAACATACCATAGTAAATATAGAGCTTTTTTTATCTATCACTTGGACGCAACAGAACATTGGTGTCAACGTTTATTACATTTCCCCAATATGTTAGGAAACACATGCTTATGTTTCTGTCTAATGTATGTCTCACTAATATAAAGGCACCATATATATGGAGAATGGTGAGGTTGAGTCATGCATTGCCACCATGCCTTAAGATGAGCCACATTTTATTCAGTATATTTTCAACCTTAGGCTTTTTTATAATTTATTTTTAGTTAGAAATATTCATACACAGCTAGGTTTCAAAAGTAACATAAATAAGAGCCAGCAGGGTGGCTACCTGCTTCATATTGAATGAATAGGAACTGGTTATATTTTTAAACATAGGGCACACTTATAACTGTCCTATGAAGCCGTTTCTTTAAGACCTAACATATACTAGTAAATGAAGCATCACAATCAAATTTCTCATACAAAATAGTAACAATATTGAGCTGCACAATAATCACCAAATAAAGATTGCCTACCCTAATGTCTTAATCCTATATTAAAAAAGATAAAACAATAATATAGACAATGAAAATACCACCATGGAAAATATCTAAAGTGCTCAAATATCATAAATAATAATACGCTAATACTAAATATTGCCACTAAAAAAAAAACATACTAAATCTAACTAAAATATTGAGAATTAAAATATTGATGACATTTCTTTTTTTTACTTTAATAAAAATTAAACTAACCACCTACAAAAAGGATTACAATTGATTTTCAATACACTAAAAAATACATATATTACCAGAAAAACGAAACACATATTAATATAACAAGTTCTATTGTTAACATAATGTAAACATTAAAAAAATAAAATAGGTAAAGAAAGTTTAACACTATAAATAAATACAACAAAAATACAATATAGATATATGACATTGCTTGTGCAGTAAATGCATTAAACATATGGATGTATAGATTTAAAATAAAAGTATAATAGAATATGACCAAACAGACACTAATTAGTACTCAGAAAATAAGGTTGAAAACAATTAAAATAAAAAAACCAAAGAAACCAACTAATCAATTTAAACTTTAAAAGAATTAAGTGATTGCAAAGCTTTAGTAATGTATATAAAGGCCAAACAATGTTTAAGAAATTGTTTCACTAAAACTCTGCACTTTAAGAAGATGAAATGCTTCCATGTAGCTGAAAAACACAAGCTAGAAAAGACCACTGTTAAAACAAAACGATTTCCGGGTATGTTTTATAATTTATTTTTAGTTAGAAATATTCATACACAGCTAGGTTTCAAAAGTAACATAAATAAGAGCCAGCAGGGTGGCTACCTGCTTCATATTGAATGAATAGGAACTGGTTATATTTTTAAACATAGGGCACACTTATAACTGTCCTATGAAGCCGTTTCTTTAAGACCTAACATATACTAGTAAATGAAGCATCACAATCAAATTTCTCATACAAAATAGTAACAATATTGAGCTGCACAATAATCACCAAATAAAGATTGCCTACCCTAATGTCTTAATCCTATATTAAAAAAGATAAAACAATAATATAGACAATGAAAATACCACCATGGAAAATATCTAAAGTGCTCAAATATCATAAATAATAATATGCTAATACTAAATATTGCCACTAAAAAAAAACATACTAAATCTAACTAAAATATTGAGAATTAAAATATTGATGACATTTCTTTTTTTTACTTTCATAAAAATTAAACTAACCACCTACAAAAATGATTACAATTGATTTTCAATACAGTAAAAAATACATATATTACCAGAAAAATGAAACACATATTAATATAACAAGTTCTATTGTTAACATAATGTAAACATTAAAAAAATAAAATAGGTAAAGAAAGTTTAACACTATAAATAAATACAACAAAAATACAATATAGATATATAACATTGCTTGTGCAGTAAATGCATTAAACATATGCATGTATAGATTTAAAATAAAAGTATAATAGAATATGACCAAACAGACACTAATTAGTACTCAGAAAATAAGGTTGAAAACAATTAAAATAAAAAAAACAAAGAAACCAACTAATCAATTTAAACTTTAAAAGAATTAAGTGATTGCAAAGCTTTAGTAATGTATATAAAGGCCAAACAATGTTTAAGAAATTGTTTCACTAAAACTCTGCACTTTAAGAAGATGAAATGCTTCCATGTAGCTGAAAAACACAAGCTAGAAAAGACCACTGTTAAAACAAAACAATTTCCGGGTATGTTATATAAATTATACTTAACCTGAATTAAATTAACAAAAACTACATGTGCTTATTTTGACTGTGGAAGTATAATAATCTTCCTTTAGATAGGGGTAATCTTGTTCCAGGCTAAATGCTTTACTATCTTTCTCAAACTTCGAAGTTTTGTAGCTGATCGTGTTATCTTTAAAAATCAATATCTCCTTCTCAATTTTCTCAAGCAATGCCTTCGCCTCGCTGTCAGAGTGATTGTTTTTTAATTCCTGTGCTAATTTCTCTAACTCATCTAGTTCTTTTTTACATAACCTCTGTGCTGTCTCTATTGTGTGGACCATGAGGTCCCTTCTGCATTTCGTGCTTATGCAACTAAATCCTTTCTTATATTCCGGGTCACCTACAAAGATGACCGGAGTATTCTTAACTTGCAACCCCCACAGGATTGTGCCTCCTTTTAGATGCTGCAGAAGGAAATGACCATGCAACTCTGTTCTGATGTGTTTCTCATTCAACCGCGTTAAACTATCAACTTCACTTTGCTGTTTAGCTTGAGTGCTCAAAGTGACTGATGAAAAGGGGGAAGGGGCCGAGACTAAACTTTGAATATGTTCCTCTGTGAAGGACAGAGTATCTTTTTCTGACATCTTACTCAGGTGATTCTCAAAACCACCTACCAGAGAATGCAGTGCTCACTACTTTTAGATCACTCTGTCTCAAGATTTTGTGATACTAAAACAGGAAGATCACAGCTGACAGTGACTTCCATCTTGAATTCACTCGGGAGCGCGAGGAGATACGGCAACTTGGTTTTGAAAAGGAGAGTAAGGTGAGGACTGGGGGGACCTCAGGCTAATAATGAAACTAGTATAGATATTCGAGTGCGGTTTAAACACGATCCATCATGTGATTTTTTTAAATAGAATGCAACTGCGTTATTGAGAAGCAGACGTTCACGAACAGGTTTATGGAAACGTTCTGCCGGTTAAGATATGCAAAGGTATGCCTTTTTCCTCGCTAGCTCCACATTATGATGCACATTTATATAGCACATAGGCCATTGGTCATAATTTGGTAAAAGATTGTTGATTCCCTGAACAGATGTGTATCGATTCCACAACCCAAGGTTAAGCAAATCCGCCCGAATTATTGAACCATCATCCTAAGGACATATTAAAGGTATGTTTTTGTTTTTTAGAAAGACAGTACCACAGGACTCAAACAAAGTAGTTTGCCTCGTTGCTTTTTTCAATGGAACTTTATTGTTCACATATGGTCAAGAACATTGGTCCCCTTTTCCAAATTGAGAGAGATGTATGGTCATTGAGAAATTGTTCAGGACATTGGCAGGTATGATCACACATGTAAATAAAGGGTATAAGAAACAATAAGGAGGGTCTAGGCTAATGATAGTGTGTTTTATTTGTATTATAGATTATTCCAATGTGTTGTGAGTAAGAAGCCCTGATGAGAGCCCATTGAGAATCCGTGTGACTTGAAACGCGTCGGCAATTGCTATTAAGTTGGCAAATGTGGATAAAATATCAAAGAAAATGTAATTGATTCAGGAAAAAATGTGGACTGAATTGTAAAATATATATATATATATATATATGACACATTGGTTTTGTGATGTATTCATGTTGATGTGAAATAAAGTCAAATTGGTGTTTGTAAAAAAGTGTTGGTATTATATATTGTGATAAATGTTATGTAAATTGTCATGTATGTAAATATATATATGTTATTTTATATGTGTTCCACTAAAAGGATATAAGGTCCTTTCGCAAAAAAAGAGGTGACAAAAATAGGGTGAATAAATAACCCAATCTCTGAAAGAATATAGTGTGGTTGTTGAAAAAAACAAGTTATAATTAATTAGGATACCAGATTTTCCCCTTGTTGCACTTATTAATACATAAACCAGTAGCTCGTGAAAATACAATTGTTAAAAATGTATATATACTAATATATTGTATCACCAACATTAAATTGGCTAATAGAACCACATGTACAAGATCTCAGAAAGGAAAATTATTACTAAACCACATAGAATACACATATAGCAAAGAAAGTTCATGCAGTGAAAGAACGTACTAGAAATGTACAGAATTCCAATACACATAACAAAAGGGCAAATAGAAAAAATTAAATTGTTGAAAATGTTAGGGAGAATTATCATCCCCCAACTTAACAGAAATCAAAGCAAGAAATTAACTGCAAGAACTCAGGGAAGCTCATGCAAACTTCCAAAAGCGTACTGGCACAATTTTAAACAATATAATCCCAATGTTTCTGATTACACAATTTGCCAGCTCCCTGCAATTCCCAATGTAACAATACTTGTAGTCAGTATTAGAAAAGCAACCAGAGAAAGACCGGCAGCTCCAAAAAGACTTTAAGGTGTACATTTCCCTGAAAGCTTAACCTTAACACACACAAATTACACTTTCTTTTTAACCCCTTTAGTACTGCTGTCGGCCAACGGTCGTCGCAAGCACTACCTTGCCAGTGCTGCGCACGTCCGTTGGCCGACGCGGCCTAACCCGTTTCTTCGAACGTTCAGCACTGGCGCTGAACGTTCGAAGCAGTAAACGGGTTAATGACAATGGTAAAAATAAGAAAAGAATAATGGTAAATGTTAGTTAAAACAGTGTACGTAACGTTTTCCAGAGCAACACATGGATGATGAATGGCATATTGTAATTGTGCCCTCCACCATTCACACAAATCTGTACAATCCATGAAGAATACCATAACACCAACATCCCCTTAGTCTACACACTTTGACCCAAAATACAAAATGCAACTTCGAAAATAACTATTAAACTAATTAAAATTCAAACACAATAGTTTCAATCCTCTAAAAATAACTGTCAACTTTGAGCAACCAATGTTTTTTACCATTTTCTAAATAAATATTCACAGTCAATCATGTCAAAGCAGTTACTACTACTTTAAACAATGTTTCCGGAAACACTTGACAAAATTGGTACAAAGTATTTAATACTTAACAAATGCCAACATGTGCACCTGAAATTAAATAAGGCATCTCTGTAGCCTGTCACCCTCTTACTGAAGTAGCAAAAAATTTCAAACTATTTATAGAATCACCTTACTATCAATGAAGTGAACAAAAATGAATTCCTTTAATGGACTACTTTGAAGATACATGGAAATGCAGATTGAGTGTTTTTGACACAGATGCCAAACGAGGTAGAACATTTTTGACAGTAGCATGGCACAATAGGCAAAAAAACAACAGTGCAATGGAAGGGGGCACAAATCCTTCCAAGCAATGTAGGAAGAAGTAACCCTGTACTTTACCAATTTTAGCAATTTTTAAAAAGGAACAAAGGGGCATATTATTAAGGACCGGTGTTAAAATTATCGCCGTTTTATCGGCAGGAAACTGCCGATAAAACGGCAATAATGGGCTTGATAATACGCCCTTGTTAATTCCCATAGAAGCCCATGTTCTTGTGTTAACATGGGCTTCTATGGGAATTACCAAGGGCGTATTATCAAGCCCATTATCGCCGTTTTATCGGCAGTTTCCTGTCGATAAAACAGCGATAATTTTAACACCGGTCCTTGATAATATGCCCCAAAGTTACAATGAACTAAGAATGAATCACTTGTTAACCCATATAAAGCCTAAAGTATCAAAACAAACTAAATAAATGCACAACATGCTAAAATGTAAAGGTCAACCTTTTGACACAATCCAGGCCTATCATGCCTGGACTGCATAGCAAAAACCGTATTCTAAATACACTAACAAATAAAAAAAAAAACACCAAAAGCAACTGTAAAAATCCTATAAACAACTAAACATTGTATTTATTAATTTAAAATGTTTTAATATTTTAATATTCATTTAGAAATAAAAATATAAAATAGTCCAACAAAATTGAATAGTAGAAATACTGAAATAAAATTATATACTTAAGGATACATAAATCATATAAGAAATCTAAAACTCTAAATACAAAATACAAAACATAGGGGCAGATTACGATGTTGTTTGGAAACTCTTCCGACTGAATCGGTTTTGGAATAGTTTCTGACCAAATCGGGTTCGGTGAGTCCCACCACCCGATTATGATGCTTCACAACATCGTTGGGTCAGAGCTCGCATTGACTTCAATAGGATCCTGTGTTCCGGACGAGAACACAGGCTTCCATTGAAAAAAGGGGTGGCTGGGGAAAACTTGCAGCCTGTGGTGGGCACCCAATTGTGCCTGCCACACTGTGCATGGTTTAACGGTGGGGTCCCTTGGGCACCCCCATGGGCCCCAACTGGAGACCTAAGGGTGAAGGGGTGTCTGCTACGGGCTCTCAAACTCAGATTCCGATGGCCATTTTATGTCAGGCAAACTGATTCAGAATAGCTGTCAGGGTCGGCCATCGTAATCACTCAGTCGGACACCATGTCCATAGAGCTGTATGATTCAACTCCTAAGGACTCCGCTGTCCAAATGCCGATCTAAACCGAATCGGACAGCCCACATGGTTCCCCTGCTTCGTAATCAGTGCTTCGGAAATGTATCCGATTTGGTCAGAAATATAGGTTCCATATCGGATTTGGAGAATCCGAGTCCCATTCGGAGCCTTTCCAACCTAATTCATAATCGCCTCTAGGTATAAAATACATATAACATGAAAACATCATTTACAAAAAATAACGTTTATTGAAATACCACAAAATAAAAATATCCCATTCTTTGAGAATGAAAAAACGTTACTTACAGGTTTGTAGCTGGCAAGGTGAAATTACATTATAATCCACAAGGCAAAAATATTAATTAATTAAAAAATAAAAGGGTAAAAAAAATGCAAAAATGTAAAGAATTACGTTTTAAACAAGTGAGACCAATCCATGGAAACAATCCAAAACTCAAAAGTTAAAGAAATGTTTCAGGAAGAGTGAACAATCAATGAAATTAATAAATAATATTGGTAAAAAAAAGGAACCAAATGTACTTCCTTAAGAAAAACCAACCAAAAAATGACATTGCCTGCGACCTAAATGAAAAGCTGTAAAAAAACACAAAACACCAATGTGCAGAGCACACAAACCCCATAAACATTTAAATACAATACACAACTTTTCAAAAACATATAGAATAAATACTTTTCTAAAAAAAAAAATCTATTACAAAGAAGGCTACTGCACTTTACTAACACAACTACGACACAATTGTAACACTAAACAACAAAGGGGTATATTCATAAGAACGTGTGATAACTACCGCAAGAGTAGCGTGACGCAACTATCAACATTGCAGGCCATTGCGGGAAAATAACCCAGTGTCAATGTGGAATTCACAACAAGGAGGTTGTGTTAGAACTGGCCCTTCTTACAGGGTCATCCTCAAACTTTTTGCTTCTTCCTCCCTTATTTTTCCTGACCCGTGGCTGTTGGCAATAGGACTCTGCGCACTTTACCACTGCTGATCAGTGCTAAAGTGCATATGCTCTCTGTGTAAATTGTTATTCTGATTGGATATACATGTTTGGCATATTTGTATCACCATGAAGTCCCTAGTAAAGTGCACTGGGTGTGCCAGGGCTGGTGATGACAAATGCTACTAGTGGGCCTGCAGCACTGATTGTGCCACCCACAGGAGTAGCCCTAAAATGATTTCTCAGGCCTGACACTGCAGTGCCTGTGTGCAGTTTAGAACTGCCATGTCCTCCTGGTCAGTGTCCCCACTGACCAGGCCTAACCCTTCCCTTTTCGTGCATGTCAGTCACCCCTATGGAAGGCCCAAGGTACCCCCCTGGGCAGGGTGCAGTGTATGTAAAAGGTAGAGCATGTACTAGTGCAGGTGACGTGCTCTGGTAGTGAATGGCAGCCATTTTCGTTTTTCACTATTGTAAGGCTATCTTGCTCCATAGATTTACATGGGGGATGCTGGCTACAGTGGTTAACAGCATTTCTTCTCATAGGAACAAGATAGGACAGAAGTATCTAGTATCCCTGAACTCAGAATTTAATAACACATCTTTTAGGAAAGATTGTTTTTAAATCCTGTGTTTGAGAACAGCACTTTTAGAAAGTTGCTGTTCTCTTGGCTGACCCTTCTGTGTGCCTGGGCCTGTTTGTGTATTGACTGTCTGGTTTGAGAGTGACAGGGGCTGGGGAATTCCCCAGGAGGATGGATGAGTCAGCACTAGGCTGAATGACTGCATTTGCAACTGGAGTGGTGGGAGGAGTTAGCACCTGGGCTGAATAGGGCTGTGCCTGCCTTCCACAATGCTGGCTCCGCCCCCTGCTGGGTGGCTGAGGACCCTGCCCCTCACTCTGAAAGGAAAGAAGCAGCCAGCAAAACAAAGTGCTCAGGATCCACCCAGAACTGGTTCAGACCGGGCTCAGGGCCCACATGCACCCAGAGAACAAAGACTTTAGGGGTATAAGTACAGGACCCCTGACAACAGAAAATTAGATCATCCTGGAAATCAAGAAGGAACCTCTGCCAAGGAGAAAGCTGAAACTGAAGAAGGAAGACTGTCCTGCTGTTGCTCTGCTGGACTGACCTGTTGCTTTGCTGCCAAGGAGAGGGGAAGGACTTTGCTGCTGAGCTGTGTCCCCTGTCTTGAAGGAATCTCCAAGGGCCTGAGTAGAGCTGGCTCCCTGTTTTGAAGTCCCAGGAACAAAAGGACTTCGCCCCCAGCTTCCCTGAACTCTGCTGAGAGAGTTCTGTCCTTCCTAGAGTGCTTGATCCAGTTGTGGGGCCTCTGGAAGTTGTACCTGAGCTGGGAAGCTTGAAACTAAGCTTGAGTGACTTTTGAACTTGAAAAGTGTCGCATCGCTCGCTTGCGGAGCGCATCCCCGACAGTGCGAGAAGTTTCCCGCCGCTACGGAGGTCGAGATCGTCGCAGCGCCTGACGCCGCTGCCAGAGACGTCGCATCCTTCGTTTGCGGGACGCACCAGACCGGTGCGGGAGAATCTAACATCGCTGCGAGAGTCGTCGCAGAGCCTGTCGTCGCTGGGTGAGAACGCCGCACCGCTTGCTTGCGGACCGCATCACGTCGCTGCGAGCATCGTCGCAGAACCAACGCATCGAGGAGCTGCGAGAGAGAGGATCCCCGCTGGACCGCGCATCGTCGCCCCGGATATCGTCGCAGCCCCTACGAGATCGTCGCATCGTGCCTTTGCGAGAACAGACTTCCTACGGAATCTACGCATCGGAATCCACACAAGTGGCCTTCCTCCCCATACAGACCGGATTCGTCGCAACACGCCCGCTGCTGCAGCGGGGCTGTCGCATCGCCTCCCCAGGGTCTCAGGAGCAACGCATCGCTTGTTTTCCACCGCACCAGCTTCTGCTTTTGGAACTTTGTTGCATCTAAAAGGTACTGTGAGTAAACGTGACGCAACTGTGAACTTTTCACGCATCAGTAGAGAATTCTAACGCAACCTTAAGAACTCTTTTTGAAACCATATTCTTGAACTGTGTATGTTGGATTTTTGTTGTTTTGGTCTTGTGTAGTTTAGATTAAAATACCTTTATTTTTCTAAACTGTTGTGGAGTCAGTTTGTGGTGTTTTCACTGTGTTACTGTGAGTGTTGGTACAAATACTTTACGCATTGCCTCTGGTTAGCCTAGACTGCTCGTGCCAAGCTACCTAGAGGGTGAGCAGGGGTTATCTTAGAGGGTTATCTCCTTGCCCTGACTAGAAGCAAGGGTCCCTATTTGGACAGTGGTACCTACCTCTGCCAACTAGAGACCCCCAGATCTAACATTGGTGGTCAGGCGGTGGGATTTGAACTTGTATTTGTACTAGACCCACAGTAATTGGTGTACATCACTAGTGAGTGCAGACCACTACGCCACCGCATACCACGGTTAAGTTTTTAATTTTTGGTTCTATTTTTGATCATAACCCTGAAAGAATCCAAGCATCATGTCTCAGAATGGTAAACCAGCAAGTGATGTTGCAGAACTGGAGTTTGATATTGAAATGTTAAGTGATTACAAAGTAGGTCAACCCAGGCAGTTCTGCAGGAACTTTGGATGCCCCATGAAGCGCTGCTCCAAGAAGGAGGAGCTACAGGAGGCCTTAAGGGCCTGGTGGGAGACCAAAGAGGCTGGGGAGACAGATGATGCAGAAGTGGATGAGGATGCACAAAGGGATGGTTTCAGGCCACAGGATATGCCTGTGTCCAAAGCTGAAAGTTTTTCCCCGGAGGAGTTGGAGGAAAACCAAAGGGCTAGAGATCATAAGTTAGAAATGTTGAGGCTTGAAATGGAGCTGAAGCAAATGGAAAGAGAAAGGGCGGCGGAGGAGAGCAAAAATGCCCGTGCCCTGGAGGAATTGAAATTGACCTTGGCCCATGAATTAAGAATGAGGAAGCTTGAGTTGGAGCTCAGGAAGCGTGAGGCAATGAGGGTCTCAGCTGAAGAAGAAACATGGGTAGCTCAAGAGTTGAGCTTTGCTGAGTTGGAGGTGGAGTCCAGCTCAGATGGTGGCAGCATGTTTATGATATCTAGTGCTGAGAGAAAGGTACAAACACCCAGAGATGTGGTGCCTGACTTGAGGGAGGGGGTCGACATACACCAGGGGGTTCAGGTTTATGATGTAGTTCCAGTGGAGTGCAGTGTCCTTGAAGTAGATTGGGGGACTGGCACAGGGGACCATATTCCTAGTGGTGGGAGGGACACTCTACTGACTCTAGAAGAGAGGTACAGGGAGAGGGGTTCCCCCATGATAGAAACCTTGGTGTGTGTGTGTGAAAACCAGCCAGAAGAGTGTGGGTTGTGTGACAGAGACAGTCAGATACTGTCTTGCCAGTCTCAGGAGAGTGGTGTGGGGTACTTGTGTGAGGCACTGGAGGGTGAGGCAAAGGGTAGCTTGGTCAACAACTGTGGGGGGCTGTGTGATTCATTTGTTGGAGAGCATATTTTAAGTCCCTGTTTTCCAGAGCTATGCCAACACCCGGTGGAGTGTGAGTTCTCTGACCCCAGAGGGCTTGCGTTGGAGGCAGACCTCTTGGTGGATTCCAGAGAGTCTGAGGAGGCATTGGCGAGTGATCCCAAAAGGAGTGGCTTAGATATCTTCCAGACCTGTGAGGTGGAAGAGGTTCAGTGTAGCCCAGTTAGGCCCCAGTGTAGTGGGAGGGGTGTAGGGGCTCATGTCCGGTCTCAGTGGAGAAGGAGTGAGTGTGGGATGGTGTGTCTCACGGTGCCCGAAACCCAATCTCAGGGCCTGGAGGGTTCCGTAAGGGAACACCAGGTTGGGGACCTAGACTGTACTTGTAGGCCATTTGAGGAGGATCTCCTAGTGTCTGGTGAACGGGGAGTGCCTGTAAACAGGCCTCCATCAGTTCTGGTGTCTGGCAGTGCCGCTCCATTTGGGAGGGTACAGAAGTCCAGACTGAGGGGTGAGAGGGGGAAGGAGTCCCCAGTGGGAGAACCAGTGGGTCAGGGACCAGTCGGGAGGGCTGAGTCCCCAGTGAGTGACCATGGTGACCTCCCTTCTGTCCTGGGGGATCTTTCCGCGCTGTCAGGTGGAAAGGGGTCGGGAGATCTGCGCCAGGCAGACTGTCACAGGACACATGAGTTGTGTGTCACCCTCAAGGGGGTACTATGTGAGTCCCCAGAAGTCCTGGCGTGCCAGGCAAATGCGCAACCGCAGGTTTTGGTCCCTGGGTTGGGAGACCAGGTTCAGGATTTGCCTGACCTGGAAGGAAGGACATCTGTAACCAGTGTCCTGACCAATATGGTTCCCAGGGGTACCCCTCCAGTAGGGAGGGTGCAGCGCTCTGGAAGGGGGTGCAGAGGGAGGGAGTCCTCGCCCCTGACCCCGGTACAACCTGAGGGGTTAAACCCTAGGTTGGGAGACCAGTTGCGGGAGGGAGGTCCTGAACTGGTAGGAAAGTTGTGTTCTTGGTTGTCTTGGTGGACAGGGTTGCCCCTGGAAGGGGGGCAGGAGTCTCACCCTGGGGGTGGACTGGGCCACACCGCTGTGTTGGCCAGGTGGGTACTGTCTACCAGTATAGGCACCTCAGTGAGTGAAGTCCTGGTGCGCCAGGCAAGTGTTCCACTGCAGGGGTTAGTCCCTGGGTGGGGAAGCCAGGTTCAGGTGCTGTCTGACCTGGAGGCTTTGGAGCCTAGGTTTGAGGGCCAGGTCTGGGGTGTCCCCCCTGACCTGGAATACCAGTTGCAGGATAGCACCCCTGACCTGGTGGGTGAATGGTGCAGGATACCTGCCACAGGTGCCCTGACTATTCTAGAAGGGGGTACCGCTCCAGGTTGGAGGGTACAGAGCCCCAAGGAAGAGGAGGGCCGGGTCTGGGGAAGCCCACCCCAGCCTCCTGTCCAGCCACCGGATACAGGTCCGGGACTGGTGGGTCAGTGCCAGAGTGTCAGACCTGACCTGACAAGAGAGGGAGTGGACAAAGGGTGCCAAGCACCTGGGGCTACTGCCCCCCACCCTCTGACGCCACAGAGGTTTGAGCGCCCTGAGAGGCATCAGGCCTGGGTCTCATCCCTGATCACTGTTGGTGGTCCCTGTGGCTTGCTGTCTGTCTGTTGGGACACACCGGTGAGCAAGTTATGTGTAGGTGCTGCACAGGTGGTGTCCACAGGTGAGGAGAAGGGTTCCACATGGATTGGCATGGTGGACCCTGAGAGTATGGATAGAGTGATCCAACTGGGTTTAGGACAGCGTAGAACAGGACTGCCCTGCTGTGTGGGCCAGTTTCCGTGTTCTACCACCTTAAGCAGGGAATCCCATCGAGGTATCGTTTGGTCTACCCTGGCTTTAGGCTGGAAGGGGGTTGTGTTAGAACTGGCCCTTCTTGCAGGGTCATCCTCAAACTTTTTGCTTCTTCCTCCCTTATTGTTCCTGACCCGTGGCTGTTGGCAATAGGACTCTGCGCACTTTACCACTGCTGATCAGTGCTAAAGTGCATATGCTCTCTGTGTAAATTGTTATTCTGATTGGATATACATGTTTGGCATATTTGTATCACCATGAAGTCCCTAGTAAAGTGCACTGGGTGTGCCAGGGCTGGTGATGACAAATGCTACTAGTGGGCCTGCAGCACTGATTGTGCCACCCACAGGAGTAGCCCTAAAATGATTTCTCAGGCCTGACACTGCAGTGCCTGTGTGCAGTTTAGAACTGCCATGTCCTCCTGGTCAGTGTCCCCACTGACCAGGCCTAACCCTTCCCTTTTCGTGCATGTCAGTCACCCCTATGGAAGGCCCAAGGTACCCCCCTGGGCAGGGTGCAGTGTATGTAAAAGGTAGAGCATGTACTAGTGCAGGTGACATGCTCTGGTAGTGAATGGCAGCCATTTTCGTTTTTCACTATTGTAAGGCTATCTTGCTCCATAGATTTACATGGGGGATGCTGGCTACAGTGGTTAACAGCATTTCTTCTCATAGGAACAAGATAGGACAGAAGTATCTAGTATCCCTGAACTCAGAATTTAATAACACATCTTTTAGGAAAGATTGTTTTTAAATCCTGTGTTTGAGAACAGCACTTTTAGAAAGTTGCTGTTCTCTTGGCTGACCCTTCTGTGTGCCTGGGCCTGTTTGTGTATTGACTGTCTGGTTTGAGAGTGACAGGGGCTGGGGAATTCCCCAGGAGGATGGATGAGTCAGCACTAGGCTGAATGACTGCATTTGCAACTGGAGTGGTGGGAGGAGTTAGCACCTGGGCTGAATAGGGCTGTGCCTGCCTTCCACAATGCTGGCTCCACCCCCCTGCTGGGTGGCTGAGGACCCTGCCCCTCACTCTGAAAGGAAAGAAGCAGCCAGCAAAACAAAGTGCTCAGGATCCACCCAGAACTGGTTCAGACCGGGCTCAGGGCCCACATGCACCCAGAGAACAAAGACTTTAGGGGTATAAGTACAGGACCCCTGACAACAGAAAATTAGATCATCCTGGAAATCAAGAAGGAACCTCTGCCAAGGAGAAAGCTGAAACTGAAGAAGGAAGACTGTCCTGCTGTTGCTCTGCCGGACTGACCTGTTGCTTTGCTGCCAAGGAAAGGGGAAGGACTTTGCTGCTGAGCTGTGTCCCCTGTCTTGAAGGAATCTCCAAGGGCCTGAGTAGAGCTGGCTCCCTGTTTTGAAGTCCCAGGAACAAAAGGACTTCGCCCCCAGCTTCCCTGAACTCTGCTGAGAGAGTTCTGTCCTTCCTAGAGTGCTTGATCCAGTTGTGGGGCCTCTGGAAGTTGTACCTGAGCTGGGAAGCTTGAAACTAAGCTTGAGTGACTTTTGAACTTGAAAAGTGTCGCATCGCTCGCGGAGCGCATCCCCGACAGTGCGAGAAGTTTCCCGCCACTACGGAGGTCGAGATCGTCGCAGCGCCTGACGCCGCTGCCAGAGACGTCGCATCCTTCGTTTGCGGGACGCACCAGACCGGTGCGGGAGAATCTAACATCGCTGCGAGAGTCGTCGCAGAGCCTGTCGTCGCTGGGTGAGAACGCCGCACCGCTTGCTTGCGGACCGCATCACGTCGCTGCGAGCATCGTCGCAGAACCAACGCATCGAGGAGCTGCGAGAGAGAGGATCCCCGCTGGACCGCGCATCGTCGCCCCGGAGATCGTCGCAGCCCCTGCGAGATCGTCGCATCGTGCCTTTGCGAGAACAGACTTCCTACGGAACCTACGCATCGGAATCCATACAAGTGGCCTTCCTCCCCATACAGACCGGATTCGTCGCAACACGCCCGTTGCTGCAGCGGGGCTGTCGCATCGCCTCCCCAGGGTCTCAGGAGCAACGCATCGCTTGTTTTCCACCGCACCAGCTTCTGCTTTTGGAACTTTGTTGCATCTAAAAGGTACTGTGAGTAAACGTGACGCAACTGTGAACTTTTCACGCATCAGTAGAGAATTCTAACGCAACCGTAAGAACTCTTTTTGAAACCATATTCTTGAACTGTGTATGTTGGATTTTTGTCATTTTGGTCTTGTGTAGTTTAGATTAAAATACCTTTATTTTTCTAAACTGTTGTGGAGTCAGTTTGTGGTGTTTTCACTGTGTTACTGTGAGTGTTGGTACAAATACTTTACGCATTGCCTCTGGTTAGCCTAGACTGCTCGTGCCAAGCTACCTAGAGGGTGAGCAGGGGTTATCTTAGAGGGTTATCTCCTTGCCCTGACTAGAAGCAAGGGTCCCTATTTGGACAGTGGTACCTACCTCTGCCAACTAGAGACCCCCAGATCTAACAGGTAGCATGCAATAGACACCAGATAACGCGGCAAAAATCGAAACGCAGACGCAAAAAACCATTAGTTGATGCCAATCACAGTACAAAAATCAGAGAAAACCAGCCACAGGCCTGCTAATCCGTCAGGCGGTAAAATGCACTATAAAAGAAAGAGAGAAAAAAAACATAAAATTCAAACTGCGTAGCACCATGGATGCACCCAGACCAAGTGCAGAGGATAAGCCAAACCCCACAAGCCCCACCGAGGACCAGCAAGGAATCCCAAGGTATCCCCTGCTCGGGGAAGGGAAAGTACAAGAGAAAGAGGAAGACGGGGTTCAGTCTGTAGGAAGACAGGGCCATTTTTACGGAGGTCACAGGACACTACCAACAACTGTTCGGCACCTCCACTGCGGCACTGGAAACCCAAATGGAAATATGGCAGACCATCATCAACAACGTCAATGCAGTCGGAGTGGCGAGGGGGACATCAGGGGAGGTCAAGAGGTGCTGGCATGAAGTGCACAGCCAAACCAAGGGGAAGCTCGCTGCCAACAGCAGAAATGGTGGCCACAGTCAGCAGTGCGGAGACAGTGGCAGATATGGGGGCCTGGACACAGCACGATACGACCTGACCCAACAGCAACAGGGTGAGTAATGACCAGGGACGGGGGGCGGGGGAGATGGGCACAATGGCACACATGCACAAATATGTGTAGCACACTGCACTCTCACAATGATCGTGGAACATGTCAATGAGAGCCTTGACACACTTCAGCACACATAGAAACGCCAAGTAGGCCCATGTCCACAATGTGCACAGAGGGGCCCCCTCCAGATCCCCAGCATCACAATGCAACACACACATAGCAATCACAGAACAACAGCAATGACGGCAATGAGGTACAAAGTGCAACACCAGCAACATAGTACATGACTCACAACAGGTCCCGTACGTGCGTAGTAACGGTCCACTCATATTCGGCATTGTCTGACACTGTGATGATAAAGCATGGGTACTACCACACATCCGTCTTCGAGTTGAACAAATACATTGACTTCCATAAAATAGCTAGCTACCCCAAAACAGCCACAATGTACATTGTACATTGGCATTCAGTCAGAATGTATACATCAGCAAATCTCCAACATACATGTACGACTCTGTAACCCTGCTTCTCCCCTTTCACATTGCAGAGAGAGAACCAACACTTCCTGTAGAGCAGACCAGACACATCTTCAGTGACGATGAAGAAGACCCCCTGGCCATCTGCACCAACGCCCTCCAACGGATCGTAGATAGCCTCAGCACCCACCCCCTATAGCCGGGCAGGTCAGCTGCCCCGAGGTGAGCCCACCACCTTCACAGACCATACTGCAGGAAACACACACCACCACGGCTGCCTCCCTGCACCCCCAACCAATTCATGGAATTCCAAAAACATATGTGGCGTTGCCAGGTGGAGTAGGCTGACCAGCTCCGGGTGGGCTTCAAACTTGTGGCAGCCAAACTCGATGCCATACGTGGGTGTCTGAGTCCCATCAAGGACCATGTACAGTCCCTATCGGACACCCTCTGTATGCACCATGCACCAGCACAGACCTTGGCTGACCTCGCTGGGGCAATGAACTTAATACAAGAGCTGTGATGTCAGACAGGCACCAGCGATCAGAGCACAGAGTTGGCACCGATGCAGAGTTCAATGGAGACCATGGAGCAGATGCAGGCTGGAAGTCTGTCTGCCACGGCTGGACACCAGCAAGTAGTAACTGGGAACCTCAATGCCCTGCAGTATGTCACATTGCCATTGCTATAGGTAAGACTAGCCAAACGGTTAGTCCAATCATGCACTGTTCACTTGGTGTTTTCCTACACCTGCTCTGCTTATAACTTTAAATTAATTCATGATGCCATCCTTATTCATACTTTTTAATTTTCTTTGATTTCAACAAAATTCATATTGTATGACACAAATCATAAATTCATCACAATCGCTTTTAACTTATAAATCATATATACATTTGTACATTATGATGATTTACTCATATCATATTATATTTCAATCAACATTAACATTTGACACGCCCGATGCATTTCGGTACCCAACGGTACCTTCCTCAGGGGCAGTTCTCTGTTTGAGAAAAGGTCTGTAGATTCACGCCCAGGGGTACTTTGGTCTGGTTTGAATTAATGCTGTGTTTGAAATCTGTTGGTCGGGAACCTGAAAAAATGACTAGCTTCGAATATCTCTGAGTAATATGTTCCGAACTTGCTCACGAATGCCGGGTCTTTCCTCACGCACCCCTCAATCACTTTTCAAAAACATTGCTATTACTGCCACTGAGCCATTCCCAGATGACTGCAGGGGGAATATCGACACACACAGCTCCGAGCCCTGATGTGTGACACACAGTGATGCTGCCTCATCACCTTCGCAGTCTGTTGTGTCAGTGGCACACAGTGATGCAGCGATCACCCCGCCATACACACCGGACACACTGGACACAGAACTCGTATCAGGGGAGTAAGAATTACTCTGTGAGGAGGTGGCAGTAGCATCCATCACCCCCATGTGCCCTGTTCCTGCCTGGTGATGACCTATTCAGCATGCCCTGGGAAAAGCCTCCTTCTGACGTTCACCCAGACACCGACACCGACGACCATTTCATCACTACAGACCAATTTCACAGCAATCCTGCTGCGGAATGCACTCTCCCACTTCCCAATCACTGCTTAATTCCCAAAGGACTGTGTTTGGCCCACCACTGGGCTTCCATGTGATGTGGACTTGGATGGCCATGTACAGCACCAGCTCTGTCCATCACCTGAACGTGAATAAAGCATTCTGAATCACACTGATGTGTCATTACTATGTTCTCTCATGTATGGGAATATGGCTGGATGTGGGGACAATGATTGCACATGAAGGTATACCATGGTAACTGACGTCTATGCACATGTGTACACAGGAACACTCTCAAAGTCTCAACCAATACCGACAACACCCTCAGAACCGTCAAACACCTGCACTTCCAGATTCACACCGATCCCAACACCACCCTCAGATGAACCCTCGTCTACAGACCCCCTGGACCCCGAGCACAGTTCAGCGACTCCATCACCGACCTCGTCAGCACACACAAGCCCTCGCCTCCATGGACTACATCCTCCTCAGGGACCTGAACTTCCACCTCGAGAACAACAACAACACGAACTCCACCACCTTGATCGACAACTTCGCCAATCTCGGACTCAGACAACTCGACATTACACCCACCCACTCCACCAGCCACACGCTTGACCCCATCTTCTCCACATACTCCCACGTCTCATTCAACCACACCACGGAGCTCCACTGGACCGATCTCCGATGCATCCACTTCACCTTCCGGAAACCCACCACGCACCACCACACCCAACAGATACCGCACAGCTGCTGGAGCAAAGTCACCGAAGACCAGCTCTCCACCACCCTCGCCCGGAGCCCACCCACAGACCCGACTGACCCCGACACCGCCGCTCGCAACCTCAGACAGTGGATCAATGACTGCGCCAACACCCTCGCCCTGCTCAAAAAGCCCTTCAACACCCACACCAGCAAGAAAGCCAGCTGGTTCACCGAAGTCCTCCAGGCCTACAAGCAAACTTGCTGAAAACTCGAAAAAAACTGGATCCATGAATGAACTCCGGAAAGCTACATAGCCCACAAGAACACCACCAGCAGACACCATCACCTCCTCAGATCCACCAAAAGGACCTCCTTCAAAGACCACCAGGACAACAACACACACAATAGCAAAGAGCTCTTCAACATCGTGAAGGAACTCTCCAACCCCAGCTCCAACACCAACGACATCCCACCTTCACAAGACCTGCGCGACTCGCTAGCCACCTTCTTCCATTGCAAGATCACAGACATCCACGGCAGCTTCAACGCCGCCACCACCCCGGCAACTACTAAGACCACTGCTCCCACGACCATCACCTGCACCAACCGCCTGCTCGCCTGGACCAACATCAATGACGACGACACCATCAAGATCATGAACACCGTCCACTCTGGATCCCCGGAAGACCCATGCCCACACCCCATCTTCAAAAAAGCCAGCAGCACCATCGCACCCCATCTCCGGAAAACCATCAACATCTCCTTCGAGACAGCGACCTTCCCGGAGAGCTGGAAGCACGCAGCGATCAACGCCTTACTCAAGAAAACCAAGGCAGACCCCAAAGACCTCAAGAACTTCTGACCCATCTCCCTGCTCTGTACCCGGTGAAGGTCATCGAAAAGGCCGTCAACAAACAACTGACCAGCTTCCTCGAGGAGAACAGCATCCTGGACCTGTCCCAGTCCGGGTTCCTCAACAACCACAGCACCGAAATTGCCCTCATCGCCGCCACCAAGGACATCAGGGCCCTGCTAGACAACAGAGAAACTGCAGTCCTCATCCTCCTGGACCTGTCAGCCGCTTCGATGCGCTCTGCCACGGCACACTACAAACACGCCTCTCTGACAACGGAATTCAAGAGAAGGCCTGGACTGGACCTCCTCCTTCTCTCCGGCAGTACACAGAGCGTCCGCCTCCCCCCTTCCGCTCTGAAGCCACCGGGATCATCTGCGGCGTACACCAAGGCTCAAACTTCGACCCAACGTTGTTCAACGTCTACATGGCACCGATCGCCCACGTCGCATGCCGGTATGACCTCAACATATACTCCTACGCCAATGACACCTAGCTGATCCTCTCCCTCAGCAAGGACACCCACACTGCCAAAACCAACCTCCACGAAGGAATGAAGGCTGTCGCCGAGTGGATGAGGAACAGCCTACTGAAGCTGAACTCGGACAAGATGGAGGTCCTCATCCTCGGATCCAACCCCTCGGCCTGGGTCGAATCCTGGTGGCCGACAGCACTAGGAACACCCCCTACACCCACCGACCACGCACGCAACCTAGGGGTCATCCTCGACTTTTCCCTCTCTTTGACAAAGCAGGTCAACACTGTCTCCTCCTCCTGCTTCAACACCCTCTGCATGCTTTGCAGGATCATCAAGTGGATCCCCACCGAAACAAGAAGGACGGTGACCCAGGCCCTCGTCAGCAGTAGACTGGACTATTGAAACGCACTATACGCAGGATCCTCAGCCAAACTCCTGAAACGGCTCCAACGCATCCAGAACGCCTCCGCAAGCCTGATCCTCGACATCCCTCGCCGCAGCCACATCACACCCCACCTGAGAGACCTGATCTGGCTCCCTGTCAACAAGAGGATAACCTTCAAACTCCTCACCTACGCACACAAGGCACTCCACATCACAGGATCAGTGTACCTCAACATCAGACTCAGCTTCTACACCCCCACCCACTAGCTCCGCTCCTCAGACGGTGCCCTCACCACCGTCCCCCGCATCTGAAGAGTGACTGCCGCCGGCAGATCATTCTCCCACCTCACCGCCAAGACATGGAACACCCTCCCCACCTGCCTACGGCAGACCGAAGACCTTCTGACCTTCAGAAGACTTCTCAAGATCTGGCTCTTCGAACAGTAACAGCTCCCCCCCAGCGCCTTGAGACCCTCACGGGTATGTAGTGTGCTTTACAAATGCTATGATTTATTAATTGATTGATTGTGTATCCCTGAGACACATGGCAACTTGGATCACTTTGTAGGTGAGTACAAGCTGTGTCCCTATTGCACATCAACAATGATCTCACGACCCCCCACACTATAGCCCCATGTCCATGTGTTGAATGGGGCTGTGGGTAGGATTGACCAAATCTGTAGCAGCCCAGGAGTGCTGCCCTACATCACAGGTGACAACAGAACTGCACGTTGCAAAGCCACTTACACATATCTGTGTGGCCACATTCAGTTATGATGTAAGACAGTGCTCCACATGGTATGGGGTTGCACACCATACTCACATTGTTGTAGTCACTTAAGTGCACATCTCGGCCAGCGCCTATCCCATGACAATGTCTGGCTCACAGAGGTTGAACTTGCAAAAGGGACACACCACCATTGCACATGCATCAGTCAGTTCCTCCCTGTGTAGGGACAATGCTCATTGTGGCACACAAGTGGACAATTAAATCAACACACCACACACTTAGACACCAGTAGGGTGACATGGACTTTATTGGGATGTGCGTGTCAGTACGGATGAGGCAACGGCCACAACAGGCAGGGACATGCTTCCGACATGCACGCAGCATGAGTACATGCTGAGGTTCAGACATTGTTCTTTTTAAATGGACGAAGATCATCATGGATGGGAATGCTCCCAGCCCACCTTGCCATGCTAGATGAGTCATGTGTTGTTTGGTGTCTGCCCATTGCCCCATGTGAGGGGACACGACTCACTGCCCATGGGATCTGCATGGTGCTCTGCCACTGGGGTTCGCATTTCGTCTGCTCTGCTGACAGTGCTCAGGTGAAAGGGTCTCACGTGTTCACATGTCATGCCACATTGCTATGTGTGTGCTGTGCCCCAGCAGTGCGTGTCCAAATTGGCAACATTGCCAAACGAAGCTGTGTTGCTACGACCATGGACCTACCTCACCTTGTACGGGTGGGTGTACACACGCGTTGTTACACGCCCATGCATCCAGGGATCGGCCGATGGCAGACGTGTCCTCTGTTGTGGTGGGACATGTGAGCAATCCGAACGTAGCTACATGTCGTTGGGACCTGTGTTGTGGGTGACAGTCGGATGTGGCTGCAGGGACGTAGTTACTCATCCATGAATGCCCGCGCAGCTTCATATGCAATGTGTTCCAATAGTACGTTGTTATCTTGTTCAAGGAACACCAGGGTGAGCCAATCCATTAACTGGTCCGGGCAGGTGTGCTCAGCACACGCCGTTTCACCAATCCGCAATACAGCCCATTGTGCAATCTCCCATGCACAACTGCCAATACATACGCAGGATGTCAAGGCATCCCATGCTTGGATGTCTCGGTTACACTCCTGTTCATATTCCAACAGGGGGCGCACACTCAAGTCATGGTCCAATTAATCAACGGTTGTGTTGGATAGGCAGACTTCCATGGGACACTCTAATGTGCATGTTCGGCAGTGGAACCAGGGCTGTACGCAGGTGATGTAGTCAGTGCGGAAGCTGAGCCTGTAACTGATCCGCAGCACTGCCAGTGGCACTAAGCCCAGTAAATGCAGCATGCTTGCCCGGTAGTATCCCACGTGACGGGGCTGTGCATGTGCCCTGAATGGCCTGCCATTGCCTTGGTGCGTCTCGTGGAACTCGCACTCTTCTGTGCTGTGGCAGTTGTGTGGAGGATATGCCATGGCTCTGACCAATGGTTCGAATGTGTGTGCAACGTTGGGCAGCATGGGTTGCTGTTTCCATGTGAGTCAAGGCCATCCCATGCGGAGGTACCTCAGGCAGGGGCTTCGGTGTGTGGGATGTGGATAAGTTGGATAGTTCTTTTGCATCTGCCATGGCATCTGTCTAAAGGGTGTTCCAGGCGCGTTCTGGATAAAGATCAGAAGTGCAGGTGTCCTCCCGCCTTTTGCATCGGGACAATGGAGCTTTCATCCTGGAGGTTTGTCTGACTACTACTTGCGGTTTTGGAATGTGATGTGGCTTTGTGGCTGCGATTGAGACACGGGCTTGGGCTCATGGTGTATGGATGGCTATACACACACATATTGGCATGTGGTGCCAGGTACCCTGCAGGGCCTTGTGCTGCTCGTGCAGACTCACTCCATCTCTCTCCCTCGCTGTCTTTCCTTTGTTGGATGCATTGCACACCTTCTTCTGTTGTATTTCATCTTTCAGACTGTGTCTGACGGATTGTCCAGTGTGGCCCCCCTAGGACTCAGCCGAATGGTTGTTTATTATTTTTAGTTTTATGGTGTTTTGTGTTGGTGATTGCATTGCTGTATGACTGGTTCTCCATTTTCTTGCCAGGCATGTATGTTGATTTTCCTGCTTGTGCGACCTCAGGCAACATATTTGTTTTATGATTCATGGTGTTGGTGTGCAGTTTCTTGGTACGGGATTGGGGGTGGGTCCGGGGGGGTATGTTGCGGGCATGGGTGTGGTGTCGGTGGGTGTTGTGGCCCTCTTGGGTGTCTGTGCTGCATGTTCAGTGGCTCCATGGCATCTTTATGTCTTCGGGTGTGGCTTTGGGCTCTGCTCCCTATTGTGGTGCAGACTGTGGTCTGACTTGAACCAGGTCAGAGCAGGTGTAAAATTCCTGCTGCTAATGCACCTTATCGTGTGTTTTGTGTTCTTATCGCCGATCTGTCTGGTCGTTGTGAATGTTGAGGTGTGGTGTTGTCACGGCTTTTGTCACGGGAACGCCAACACTGCATCTCATTAGCAATAGTTGCGGGGTCCTCTGTGGCGATGTTTTTTGCGGCTGCTATTGCTGCAAAAGTGCTGCTGTGGGATGTTAGCACCAGCTTGTGAATGGTGGGGTAAATTTATCACGACTTTGGCTGCGATAAAGTGCAGTTAATTCCACGATAGCTCCTTGTGAATATGCCCCAGGGAATCTTGTCTGATGGGATCTAGGAACAGCTCACATTAACAAAACTACAAAATAGATTAAGTAGTAAACAAATGGCCACTAAATAAACAGCAAAAAACAGCTCAAATCCCATAGACAATAATACAATAAAAAAGGAAAATTTCTTAATATTTTTTAGTATACAAACATTTTGTAATAGAGAAATATGGGCCAGATGTAGGAAGCCTAATACCGGTCGGTAACGGCCGAAATTGCCGAATTCCAGCTGCTACCGACCGGTATTTGGCATTTTAGATGTAGGGGCCTAATTTAAGGATTCGGTAATTTACCGAATCTGTAATTTAAGGAATCGGTAAATTACCAAATTCTTAAATACCGATTCGGTAAATTACCGAATCCTAATGTAGGAAGAACTCAAGTGAGTGCTTTTCACTTGTAAGGATTCGTTATTTACCACAAACTACAAATTGGTGGTAAATAACGAAAAACGTTAAAAAAGCAATTTTGTGCTTTTTTAACAGTGCCATGTGGCAGACATGTGTGCCACATGTGCACCCATGCACTATTCAGGGGTGCAACAGGGTGTCAAAGTGACACCCTGCCACCCTTGAATGTGTTACCCATTTTAGATTCGGTAATTCCCATTCATTCCTTTGGGCCTGGAGGCCCATAGGGATGAATGGGAAATACCGAGTTGGTAAATACCGATTCGGTATTTACCGAATCTTACCGATTCGGTAAAATTTACCGAATCATTAGCTACATATCATTTACCCATTCTAAAATACCGAATCAGTAACATTCGATATTTTAGAATCGGTAAATGATATTTATCTACATCTGGCCCATAATGTTAAAAATGTTTAAAACGTAACTGTAAAAAAAAAAGGAAAATATATTACAAAGAATTATATGGAAATAAAAATTACTTATAATACTTTGTAATACATTTAAAATATATCCAAATATACATTTTGTACAGTAAATTATGTGTTATGTAGGTACATAAAAATAAAAAAATATTGAACATATATGTTAAAAAGTTATCACAAAATCCATAACAATATATGTTAAAAAGGTTCATGTTGTTAAAAATGTATGTACATAAAAATGATAGTTAAAAGTGTAATAGAATTTATGTTGAGATGTAAATAAGACAAAATATACAAAGACAAAAGTATGTATGTTACTAAAATAAATCAATGTAATAAAACCTACCTGACAGAAACAGTTTGGCATTCATACGTTTTCACTTCATGTTATCAATAATTTATTATACACATATTCAACTACTTTCACCTATAGAACTACAAACAAAAAGCTATATAAATTATTTTAAAAACATTCCTTCTACCTAACTAAAATTGAACAAACTGTTCAACTTACATAGAAGTAAATAAAATATTGTAAGTCCAATCTAAATGACTTTGACAAAGAATGAAACACATTTAGAAATGTATATTTACTGTTTCCACTCATATCTAACCCACTTGAGGAAAGCATTGGAGTTTGGGGGGAATACATTTACCATTCCCACTTCAAACTAACCCACACTGGAGAATGTGTTGGATTTTGAGGGTGTGCATTTATTATTCCCACTCCAATCTAAACCAAGTTCGGGAAAACATTGGACTGTGATGGGGGTAGATTTACTATTCCCACTCCAATCAAAGCCAAATTAAGGAAAGTGTTTGAATTTTAGGGGGTAATATTTACTATTCTTCCTCAAGTCTAAAACACATTGGGGATAGCAAAGGACTTTGAGTGGGGTAAATTTTGTATTTACACCCTAATGTAAGCCAAATTGGAAACAACTTTCGAGTTTGAGGGGGCACATTTTCTGTTCCTACTCCAATCTAAACCAAACTGGGAAATTATTGGAATTGAGGGGTGGAGCATAGATATACTATTCTTATGCCAATCTAAACCACTTTCGGGAACGTTTTGAGCTTTGAGTGAGCTCATTTTAATATTTCCACTATAATGTAAGTGGAATTGGGAAAATATTGGACTCTAAAGTGGGTAGATATTCTAGGGCTCTCCGATCAAAGCCACATTGGGGAAAGTGTTGGCATTTGAGGGGGTTATATTTACTATTCCTACTCTAGTCTAAGCCAGGGGAAAGCATTGGATTTCTGAAAAGGCTAGATGTACTATTCTCACTTCAATCTAAGCCACATTGAAGAAAGTTTTGTACTTTGAGGGGTGTAAATGTACTAGTCGTACCCCAATCTAAGCCACATTGGGGGAAACATTGGATTTTGAGGAGAGTAGATTTACTATAACCACTCCAACCTAAACCACATTGGGCAAACTGTTGGATTTTGCGACAGTTTGATTCACTGCTCCAACTAT
The DNA here is from genome assembly GCF_964261635.1 of Lissotriton helveticus. Classification (NCBI taxonomy): domain Eukaryota; kingdom Metazoa; phylum Chordata; class Amphibia; order Caudata; family Salamandridae; genus Lissotriton; species Lissotriton helveticus. The sequence goes on from NC_136061.1 coordinate 1,563,564,358, forward strand.
AAGGCAAACCACATATTTAAAATAATATTTTTTAAATCTAACTCAAAAATGTTGATCAGTACAAAAAATATAGATAGAAAATAACACATTATAAAAGCAATACAAATATCAATAAACAGTATATAATAAAAACAGTTAAATCTATAAACTGAACAACACTTTTAACAGCTTTTAGAGATGTATACTTTTATTTATGTTGTGTTTTATAAAGCGTGAACGTGACCCGATAGGGTATCAGAGTGCTTTACAGGGATAACAAGTTGATTAAAAAGTTTGGTATAGGCGATACAACAAGATATTACAAAGAGTACGGATAGGTGATCATGTGTACACTTGGGGGGGGAACAAGTTACTTACATGATTCTGAACAGGCGATCAGGAGAACACTTTGCAGAGATAACAAGCTATTTACAAAGAGTAGGAATAGGTGATAATGGGTACCCTAGAGAGAGATAAAGCTGAGTTTAGCAGGAGCAGAAGAGGACTGTACAACCCCAGCCTCTGTCCAATAAAGTGACAGTGAAATACGAATGATGCAAAATGTTGAGAAAATGACCTTTAAACCAGAACGCAAGGTTACAACAACTATATCAAGACCAGCATGCACGGGTAGAGTTTGGGTAAGGAGCAAAGTCGAATCGCTAGGTCGATGAGCTGTATATGCATTGAGAGTGTTCATGGGACGACTTTGCCCATTAGGAAAGTCTTATCTTCCTTTTTGAATCTTGACAAATAAGGTATTCTTCTGATGTTAGGCAGCAACGAGTTTCATATTCTATTAGGGGCCCCAGAGAAAGCTCTGTTGTATGTTTTCTTCTTCTGGAAGATGGATGGTTTCAGGAAAATGTTCCTGGCAGACCGGGAGTTCCTTTCTCCTTCAGATACCGTGATTTTCTGGGCAAGATACCCAGGAGAATTTGAGTGTAAACTTTGTGTGGGATTCAGGCAAATTTGAGTTAGATTCTGGCTTCATTGCCTTCAGGTGTGGTGAGATGTGGTTGAATTCTTTTGAGCCTGTTAGGAGTCTAGCTGCTGTATTGAGACAATATTTTAGGGGGGCTGAAATGAAATAAAATATTAAATCACCAACTTACAAAAAGACATACAATTTAAGAAATATACATTTTAATAAATGTTTTTTCTTTAAACTTCTTTTTTATTGGCATTTTGTTATTATACACTTACAATATCACCACTAATAAGATCCAGCATTTGATATTTTCCATAATTCCACATTACACAAGACATTTGGGGTCATTGGGCCCCAAGTATTTTTAAATAATCTCTGCTTTCGAAGGATTATATGTTCTCTAATGTTTCTACAGTTATGTATACTGAGATATATTACATTTGTGTAGTACTTAGGGGTACAGTACAAAATGTGGCTCAAAGGAGCAAGAGGCTCATTTGTTATGTGTAATGTGTAGTGTTATAGTGTTATGCCTTGAAGATGTAATTTCACAAACTAACTCACATAGGAAACAAAGATAGAGAAAGAGGGGGAAAGAGAAGGAGCAGCAAAGAAAGGAGAATGAAAAGAGAAAGAAAATGTTGAGGGTGCAAGCGGGGTGCCGTCTATGTAGTCTACTCGCAACTGTGCACACATAAGGTATTAGTTTTCTACTGGAATGAGTGTGCTAGCATAATGAGGGAAGTATTGCTGTAAGGGATTGGGCATACTCTCTCAGGCTTGAAACTCTCAGTTTTACATCTTCGTCTGTGGCTTGTAAACTTATAAACTTAGCCTGTCAATTAGCTTCTATATTCTGTAGGGAGATAGTGTGATATAGGACAAGTCCAATGAGGAGAGGTGAAGGGGGAACCCCCTCTCCTTCCCTCTTAAGGTCTGTTCCTGTGTGTCTTCTCCGTCTTTCAACTATTTTGTGGGTCATCTATTTGTTCGGGTGGAATCCCATTCCTCCTCCTCAGCTGTGTCTGTACTTATGTCTGATTCATCTCTGGGGTTGTGCCCTAGGTGCGTCCAAGTTGTCAACACCTCTGTCCACAGTTCTGCTCTAGGACGAAATCTCACCTCTCTGGCCTCCCCCCTGATCAGTGCCCTTCCCTCTGCCATTGCCCATTGGGTTACATCTGCTCTCCAAACTCTGGTCAGTGGTCCCTCCGATGATTTCCTGTCTATTGCTATTCCCTGTTTGGCCAAACCCAGTGCTAAGTATAGGAACCTAGAGCTAGATGTAGGTGGGCTAATACCGGTCGGTAACAGCCGAAAATCTGTAAATTTCCCGTTACCGACTGGTATTTAGCACTTTGCGATGTAGGAGGCTGTATTTAAGGATTTGGTAATTTACCGATTCGTTATTTTAAGGAATCGGTAAAATACCGAATCCTTAAATCCTATGTAGGGAGCACTCAAGTGAGTGCATTTTTGGTTTAAGGATTTGTTATTTACCACCAACTGCAAGTTGGTGGTAAATACAGAAAACCTTTAAAAAAGCAATTTTGTGCTTTTTTAAAAGTGCCATGTGGCAGACATACATGCCCTTTGGTGCATGTATGTGCGCCACATGTGCACACATGAACTATTAAGGGGTGCAACAGGGTGTCAATGTGACGTCCTGCCACTCTTGAATATGCTCCCCCTATTACCGATTCGGTATTTACCGAATCGGTAATAGTGAATGGCTTCCCATTCATTCCTATGGGCCTCCAGGCCCATAGGAATGAATGGGAAGGTATTCCTTATTACCGATTCGGTAAATACCGAATCAGTAATAACGAATATTACCGAATCTGTAAAATTTACCGATTTTTTTACCTACATTCTAATTACCGATTCTTAAATACCGAATCGGTAAAATTCGGTATTTAGGAATCGGTAAATAGAAATTACCTACATCAAACCCCTAGTGCCTACCTTCCTCTAGGCAGGTCTAGAGATTGTGCAGGGACTGCCCAAGCATGGAATCTAAGGTGGAAAGTATCTCTTCCCAGTAGGACTGTAGCCTACATTTCAATAAATGTTAAATGAAAAAAAAATTACCCAATTTTAAAAAAGTTACTAGAGTAAATATGTAGACTTGAAACATTACTTAATACTTTAATTTTTTTAATTCAATTTTAAAATGATATTTATAACCCAGGATATTCCTTATTTGATATTTTGGCAGAATATCTCCAAAATATTACCATACCACTTTCCAGTGATATGTGACTGACATTCATCCATCTTTCCTCTCCATCTGTACGGTTGACAGTGGCAGAAGCGAAATGCAAAATGCATCCCACATAATTTTCAGTCTTTCTGTTAATAGTTACAATGTGGTGAATGTTTCAGCCTGCTCATTCAAGGTTTCAAATCTCTCCCATATAGACCCTTCATCCATGTAAAAGCCACAAGCATCTGAACTATCAGCAATGCTAACACAATGCTAACACTGTGACTTTCCTTGTATAGGAATTTGTAGAATGTAAACCAGCACAGTCAACAATAACGAGCGTAGTAGGACCTGCTCAAGTGCTTTTGACAGACAGGCCAGTATTCTTCCAGTTACAGACAGGTAAAACTACAAGAAGGAAATCTGCACCTGCATAATGATGAGTGGCAGGGGCAGGGCCAGTCAAGTGATCAGTTGTATGTACATAAATATGTGTACTGCATACACAGTTTAGAAATTTGAAATGAAACAATGTATTCCTTTTATAGAAACATGCAGTTTGAACACACAATAATAGTACCTGAAGTCGTCATTGAATTCCTGTCCTTCATCCCTCTCCAATGAGAGGCTGGCCTTTCAACCCCATCACTCTTTACTTTTGGTACTTCCTAACATTTGGACACCCAGGGCCTCAATTATGAGGTTTTGCCATAGGGCAGCACCACATGCCTACCTGCTGCGCATCTCTACGGCAAAAGAAAAGGGCTGGAATGCCCGGTATCTAAAGGATACGGCGCATTCATGTCCTTTTCCCCTGTGCCAGTGCACAATGGGCTGTCGTGCGCTAACGCAGGCAACTTTGCACCATGGTGCAAGGGGCCTGCGTTGCGGGGATGATTATTTTTGTACAGGAAGGGAAACCTTTCTGTACAAATATAATCCCAAGAGGCTTTTTCATCTTTTAATGTGTGCTGCAGAATGCAGGACACATAGAAAAAAGAAAAACGATGAGAAATAAAGATATTTCTCCACGTTGTGCCTGGGAGGTGTAAGCTTTTGGCACCGCCTCAGATTTACGATTTCTCGTAAATCTGGGGCGCTTTTGGCACTTCCTCAGATTTAAGATTTCTCATAAATCTGGGGCAGTGTCAAAAGGCCATGGATGTTGCTGGGAACGCCCCCAGCAACACCCATTGCATGCCTCTTTAACGCATAACACTGCGTTAAAGGGACTGATATTTGTCAGGCAGCATTAAGCCAAAAAAAGTGGATTAGTGCTTCCTGATAAATATCATCCAGGCTTCTGAGTCACGGAACATCACAAAAAGTGAGGTTCCAGAGGCTCATGGAGTCTCATAAATGAGGTCCCTAGTGTCTACTGTCTTGTAAGAGTATTAACAGAGTTAGCAGTTGAAATTCAGCAGCTTAACTTTGGACAGTGTGGTATTTAGTTTGTACAGTGTGTCAAATGCTGTAAAAAGTAATTCCCGATACTGTTTGAGCCTTTCTCTGAATAGGGGTCCAATATCAAGAATGTGCTGTCAAGCTAAAGCTGTCCTGTTAGTTACAGGCCTTTCTAATGAGTGAGTCGATGATGGTGTTTTCCACTATCAGTGTGAGCATTTAGTTATGCCATAATTTAAGTCAGTCAATAGAGTTGCATGTGACCAGCCATCTTCCACAGTTCGCACTAAATCCAGTTGATAGATGGGACCAATCTGACTCCTGTATCTAGTAATTTAGGGGCAGATTTACGTTACCTGGCCCATCCCTGCAAATTAGCAGGGATGCGCCAAGAAACGTGCCACAAGCAATGCCTTTGTTGTGCCACCACGGATGCGCCGCATTGTGCGCCATGGCGCAAGGATAGGCAGATGCGTGTCACATCTTCATGCGTAAGGTTGGCGCAGTGCTGGTGTTCTGTCGCGGACGCGACGCAACTCCAGCACTGTGCCAACCCGGCCTATCTTCCACATGGTGCGTCACACCTTACGCCTGCTTCAGGCAGGTGCAAGATTTTGATACAGCGATGTCGGAAAAGTGACTGATTGAAATCTTGTAGATTTCACTCAGGCAATTTTCCGAGGCGTTCCTGTGCCAGAACGCCCACCCTGCGCCGGTACGCCCACATGAAACCTGAAGCAGGTTTCATGTGGCGCAGGGCTTTACAACGAGACGCATCTCCCTAGATGTGTCACGTTGAAATCCCCCGCAGCATGGCGCTAGCTGTACGCCGCCGCTGCGTCACAGAAGTGATGCAACGGCGGCGCAAAAGTGGCACATGGCCTTGTAAATCTGCTCCTTTGTTTGTAACGTTTTCTCCATCACTTGTTCCCTTTTAACAATCAAATATGGGGGTGACTGATACCAAAATGTCTCAAATTGGGCCTATTTTGGATACAAAGATAATAATGTCACAGGCCACGAGCAGACGATTTTCAATGGGAGAGTCAGTATTTCTCAACATATGTGGGGACGTCTATGAAACCAGATAATTCGGGATCGGAGAGATATTAAATTAATGGAAAAAGTTTGTTTACAGCCATATAAGAATATGGACGTTTCTATAGAAAATGGAGGTCAAACTACCATTTTGATTAAATGTAACCTGCCTGCAATCGAAAATGATGGCATGATCCATAAAACCACTTCAACCTAGGGATGTTTGGCAGGCTGCATATCCCTCTTCCCCTATATGTTAATGTAATTCAGCTCCATCTATGATTGTAATTTGTAGGCAGGGCGACATTTCTGTTGCATGAACAAAATCTCACATACTACTCCTTTAATACTTTTTTCACAATTGACATAATTCAATGTACTTTTTCTTCATTATTTGACTGTGACTGATTGTTAAGTTCCAATAACAATGCTTCCACGAAATGATTCGAAGAATTTAATGAAGTATACAGCATAAACCACCAACTCTTAGAGACAGCGATCAAACTCCCAACTGACTGTCCCTTGTTCCAATCCCAAAACCCTCAGGTGCATGGAACACCTTGACATCACAAAATAACATACATGGCATTCCACACATAGCAACCTGATCCAAGCCTTAACACAGTTTTAAGCAGAAAATGTCTTGAATAAAGGGTTAAAATGATGTGTGCAGTGACTGAGAGACATTTGTTGCTTAAATCAGTCTCTCACAGGTATTCCATGTAACTTTTTATATGAGATCTTTTGCACAATATGTGTAATGTCTGTAGAAATTAAACTAATTATGCAAGGAAATAATTCACAATTTTGCCCACCACAAATTATTTGGTTATATTATCTAGCACCACTATAGTTCACTGCAGAAATTAAACTTTGTTTTCCGAACTTTCTCACTTTTGATTTATTGTGCGAGCCCTAGTTGTCCAAATAGCTGATATAGTTAACCATGTCAGCAATTCTTTTGAAACCTATGCTTGCTCCCACGAAAGACAATTCTTTTCAAGTACCAAAAGATGTGATAATATTACGCCTGTGCTCAGGTATTTCAGTTGGGTGTTTCTTTATCCCAGTTCGAAATGTGCTCTCTGCCTTATAAAATGTGTATCTCATGTGCTCCTGATTCTTGGCAGGAAACATGAGGCTCTTGGGCAAGTTGAGGGTTGTGGAGGACAGAAAGTATTTAAGAATTATTATAAGTAGGCCCCAACATTTCCTATGCGAAAGATGTATGTGTGCGCACTGTTACAATTTAAAATGAGGTACTCTGTGAGTTGAGTAAGATCTGCTGCTGCTTTGTGGCATTGATATACCTTAAATCTTTTTACTGAACCCCTTTATGCATATTACATATGCCATCTTAATTCTCACATATAAGTGAATTGTGTGTTCAAATGTACAGGACACTCACACACAATCAGCGCTGTTCAAAAAGGCAACTTACACTTGTAATTTACATGTATAATTTACTCTTTCACTTATGAATAACTTTACTGCCTTTGGCTATTCACAAAATAAGAGTGCAATGTTACTTAAAAATTAGGACTTATGTGTTTCAACCCCCTAAAAAAGGGCCTGGAGCCAAGTTTACGAGTATGAGTTACTGCTGCTAAAAAAACAGTAGTACATCCAGCAACACACATGGCCAACCACTAATATTGAAACACCATCCCACAGAACATATGTGAGGTAGGGATTTAAAATAAAACCCCACAGGAAATAATGTTAAATCAAATTAGTTAAAGTGGTTAAAATATTAATAAATATTATTTCATGTAAAAAAATAAAGATAAAACATATTTATTATTTAACTAGCTTACCCGTCGCGCGTTGCTGCGATCTCCGAAGAAAGGAAATTCAAGGAAACTCGTCATGATAACATTCAATTTACATTGTGTAATTTTTATTGAGAATTATTCTTTTTAATATGGAAAACATTTCAAAGTGTCATTTTAATTCTATTTATTTATTCGAGTGCTTGTGGATACACGATTTTTTGTTTTTCCGTCTGGTGCGTTCATCAACATTCGAAAGATTATGAGGGCCCTTGGGGGCCGATATTTTAAAACAAAATTATGCCAAAAACCTACGCGGAAGTGTACTCAACAACTTCCCAAAGTTTCCTGGCGATCGGATGAATGGTGTTTTAATTCTATTTATTTATTCGAGTGCTTGTGGATACACGATGTTTTGTTTTTCCGTCTTGTGCGTACATCAGTAGTTGAAAGATTATGAGGGCCCTGGGGGGCGGATATTTAAAAAAAAATTATGGCAGAAACCTTCGCGGGAGTGTACTCAACAACTTCCCAAAGTTTTATGGCGATCGGATGAATGGTGTTTTAATTCTATTCATTTATTCAAGTGCTTGTGGATACACGATTTGTTGTTTTCCGTCGGGTGCGTACATCAGTATTCGAAAGATTATGAGGGTCCTGGTGGGCCGATATTTTAAAAAAAATACGCCAGAAACCTTTGCGGGAGTGTACTCAACAACTTCCCAAAGTTTCATGGCGATCGGATGAATGGTGTAGTAATGCATATGCCAGAAACCTTCGCGGGAGTGTACTCAACAACTTCCTAAAGTTTCATGGCGATCAGATGAATTGTGTAGTAATGCATATGCCAGAAACCTTCGCGGGAGTGTACTCAACAACTTCCCAAAGTTTCATGGCGATCGGATGAATGGTGTAGTAATGCATAAAGGACAGACAGACAGACAGACAGACACACATTCGTTTTTATATATATAGATTAAAAATATGATAATACAATTTTTGGATAGATACAATAATGTAACATAAATTCTTAATAAAATTTGATTACATTACTTTTAATTATTTCAATTGCATGCATACTGCTGCCATAAATATTCCATGCACACATTTACCACAAGATCAGAGTAGGTGGTGAATACGTGCTTTAAGCCCCTCAGAATAGGGTGTATTATGCAGAATACCACATGATAATGTCATGCCACAAAGTTATTCTCTAAGCCAAGGAGTTGACTTAAAATTTCATGGTTCTGACCAGGTGTTACCGCATGGTAACAGTCATTATGTGTGCAGAGTTTGCACCCCGCGAGTACCGTGCAACTCACAGTCAGCATATTAGTGCGGGCTGATCATCAGAAGACTTCACATACTCTAATGTGCAGTGAGAACAATTCCTGCCCGTTTGTGCCACTGATTTCTTTGTTGCCCTGAAGGGAAAAGCAAGTCAGAGAGAAACAGATGTGAGCCATATGTGGTCCTTCATTCCACAGTACAGCTGTGGAACGGAAGTGTTACACTGAGATCTTACAGACCTTGAAGTTAAAGGACTTTGATTCGTATTCTGATACATCTGATGTTCATATCTATTGCTGGCTCAACTTTTTGACTGCATCTTTACATAAACTGTGCATCTGATCTGAAAGCAGTTCAGATCTTGCAGCCGGGTTGAGAAACCTAACTGTTCATGCCTTTTTGACCCAGACATGCACACTTAGAAGTGCACAACCACTCTTTGTGACCTAAGCCCTAGCCCGCCCCGCCCTACATATGCTGGCTCAGCCAGCAGCTGAAAAATAAAACAAGGTAAAATATCATTTTTTCAGCTACTAGCTCTGAGCCAGTGTGGCGTCCGCTGTGAGTCCATCATAGGCACATAAAGCTAAATGGCGATCACAGTAATACCGTGGCAGGGCCTGACAGGCCTAAGTGAGGGGGCTCGTTTGCACATTTTTTCCAGGCCCTGCCTCAGGCTGGTGTTTGATGCTGTACTGTAGTGAATTCGTTTTGTAGTGAACATGTTTGGTCTCACTTCCCGTTTCTCATAGACATGTTCTCTAGGTGGCCGGAGGTGAAGATTACAACGGGAATTGAGACCAAACATGTTGTGAGTTTTCTGAAAGAATTGTTTGTGAGAGTGGGGATCCCGAGTGTTTTGCTGACAGACAATGGCGTGCAATTGGTGTCGAATGAGATGGAACGGTTCTTGAAAAGTAGTGGTGTGAAGCACAAAAGGTGTTCCCTTTATCAACTGGAGACCAATGGCATGGTGGAAAGGTTTAATCACGTTTTGAAGGAGATAGTTGCCATAGCCAAAGAAGGGGGTTTAAATTGGAGAAAGGAGGTGTACAAGTAAGTTGAGGCCTTTAGAGTCTCTTCTGATGCTGTTACGGGAAAATCTCCCTTTGAGTTATATAAGGGGAGACAACCCAGTACTGTGGTACCTGTGGAGAAGTGTGGCTTAATGGTTAGAGCAGGCAGACCTCGATGCAGAGCTCTGGCCAGGGACCAGGGTTCGATTCCCGCCTCGGCGGGTCTCGGGCTCATTAATTCCCCTAACCGGATATTCTCGCCTCAGTGCCTATTCTGATCATGGGTCCCCCGCTGCAACTCTGGGCAATAGCTTGCTTAGTCCCCACAACGCGAGGGATGCCTGGTCTGCACCATGGGGGTGCCCAGGAGTGGACACTTCACAGGGAAAGCCGGGAAGGGTTCCCTTGTGGTATTCGTACAAGCGCCGGGAAACCCACTGCGGGTAGCTGTGCGCTATACAAGTACAAAAACATTTACATTTACACCTTGGGTTAGAGACTTGGAACCAAAGCCTGTTGTGGTAGATAATGGGGCAAATTGGAGACTCAAGGAGAGAAACAAAATAGAGGCTCACAAGAAAAATTTTGACATAAAGAAATGTGTGAAGGTGACTAAAGTCAAAGTGGGTGATGTGGTCCTGGTAAAAAAAACGTCTACCTTAGGTAGCTTATCTGGGTTTTTTAAGCCCATGAGGGTGGTGAAAGTTTTATTGAATGCTGTAAAAGCTGAGGACTCTCTCATATGGAACCTAAATAGAGTGGTGGTTCTTAAGGAAAGTGTTGCGATGAAAGCAGCAGGGAACCTGACTGCTTCAAACCTCTGTTCTGGTGTGAAACCTATGTCTGAAGGTTATGTGGGAAGGTCTTCCAGAGAGGGGGAGGTTCCTGGATATTTCAAAGACTATGTTATGATTTAAACCCCTGGCTGTGTTGTAAATTACATCATGTGTTCCTGTATATAGCATTGTTTTGTGTATCTTTGTTTTTTTCAAATGGAGGGGAGGCGTGTGGCATCCTGCAGGTTGCTCCATACACAAGGCAGCTTAGGGGATGCAATGGAGATGGAAGGTGAGGTATGTCATAGGAGACAGACTCGTAGTGACAGTTATTTAGAAGCTGCTTTCGGGGGTGGATGGGACCTTTTATTATTGTCTTCAATAAACTTCATCTTGAATCTTCCTTTTGCCAGAAGAGGTTTCATTCGCAGAGTACACTTTGTTTCACATAGTTTATCAAATTAAGCACAAGAGGCGCTAAAGAAGGCTCAGTGAAAAATTAGCAAGTGCCTTAGTATCACACATTTTGGTGAAGTGGGGAAGCCAAATTGATCACAGGCTTTGTAGTTTCACATGTACATGCTTTGCTTCCCCTACACCCACCTTACAAACCCAACTTCACCCAACCACCACCCTGCTGGCATCAATGCAGCCCTCGGTCCGACCATAGACCATACTTTGTAGACCTTGGGAGAATATTTGTGAGGACCCATGGCCTAGATCATCTGCTCTATACATACAAAGTACAAACTCAAGTCAGCCATACACAGCGTGCAAACCCCTTCCCTATTCTATTTCTCAGGGGCAACATAACTTGGTATGAACCCCTCATCCCCTACCACGTGCCAGCTCATGTATCTACATAACTTTACCCTAAAGCCACATACATGACCAGGATGGACCAGTGACACAAATGCAACCTTGCGTTATCCCCATACACACTAATTTAACAGCCCCCACAAGTAACAATCAATAATACCTAATTAGTGCCTGAATTCAGGTTGTGACCATCTATGCTGCATTGTGTTATCTCCTGACCTGTTCCGTGCACTCGCATACCTCTCCCTACTCTCCATGGTGATATTGGCTCATACGAATCACTGATAGCAACAAACTGGCTATCAGACTCAGCTAACAAGCCTGTAGACATTGCATTCTACATATTGCAATCTTCTGCACTGAGCTACCAGCAAAGAACAGGGATCTCCTTAGAAAGTGTGAAGCTTGGTTGATCCAAGACGTTGGTATCCTCTCCTATAATGTAGGGTGGGCAGTCATGTGAGAAGGCGTGGGCAACGAGCTGAGCAGCTGATTGGTTTGAGTGATAATCATAAATCATTCCTAGAGTGCCAACAAATGGTCCATCCCCTGTCCTAATCTCTGCATGAAAGTCTTTCATACTGACTGAAACAAAATTGCCTTTTTGCATGGTTGCCCCAGATGTTCCGCCTTCTTCTGGACCCTATTTTTGCTGCAATTAGGAGTCTGTGCACTGTGATAATGCTATTCAGTGCCGGGAAACATCTATTACAATGCAGGCATTACATTGCAGTGCCTTTACAATGCAGTCAGTACCACAACTGCGACATTACCAAGAGTTCCATTACAACGCAAGTCATTACAACAACTTGCTTTAGGGAACACAGCATTGGACTGGTGTTGAATTTTACGTCCAACACCTTCCCTACTGATACACCGACTGGAGTTGGAATAGTAATTTAAACTATTCCAAATTCCAGCGCATCCATAAAGCAAGTCGTTGTGATGACTTGTGTTGTAATGGAACGCATGGTAACGACACAGTTGTGGTATTGACTGCGTTGTTAAAACATGTGTTGTTTTGACATGTGGTGGTAACAGATGCTATTCTTCAGTGCCACAATATATATGCTGTGGCACTAAAATGGTATAGGCTGAATCGATTTCATCCCGTTTGTCCATTTAACTTTCTTGTAAGGCCCTATTAGCTGGTACAGAAAATGAAAAGGGCGCGCTACGAAATTCGTTTTATTAATTAAATTGTTTACTGACCTTCAATTATCCATACTCCAGTTTTTCGCATCCCCCACCCTGCCGCTTCCCCGCCCTGCCTCTCCGCCCCACCGAAACTCCCTCCACGGGCCGTGGCTGATAACAACAGGTACCGGTGAGCTTGTGCAAGGTCTGCAACACAGCAGCTCTATTCATTGGGTTGGAAATGGTGCTGCAACGAGGTGATTGAAGAGGGCCAATTGAGGCTGAAAGGTAAATACAGCACAGAAGCTAATGATGTTTTCAAATACTTTCTGACCTCCACGCTGTGCTGGTTGGATTGCCCATGCTGCTGCTTGCTTTCACGTCTGCACCTTTCAATATGCAGTTGAATTCAGATTCATGCTGCTTGTAAGCACTTAGTTACATTGTGTGCACTAGTGCACGTTATGTTTCTAGGCACATGACCATGTTCGATATAAAGAAAGTTAGAGCTGTCCATGTAATGTAAAAATGGGAGAAACAGCAGCCACTATAATCTAGTTATATACAGAATGGACATTAATACCGTTCTGCTGTCAGAGTGCAGTGCACGTCAGTTTTCTGCTTATATGATATACCTGCCGGTGATTTCAGATATCTTTCTAGTAGTACCATAATTGAGTATTAATTCCATGCGAGTACTTAAATTTCTTTAACAAGCACAGGCACGCTTAGAGATTCATTGGCCCAGCGTGTAAGGACAGCTCTGGACCGTGTGTGTTTAAAGTAGTTTCTTATGACGCCTGTAGGAACGTGATGGTTAGCAGTTGTGTTGTTACTGTAGTTGGCAGTGGCAACAGTGGCAATGGGCAGTGCACGCGGAAATGACATCCTAAAGAGAGCCCTGGTGCTTTAAAAGAAAAAAAATTAAGTACAGGTTAAAGTGTCAGCAGGGTCAGGAAAGTTACATTCATATACACATAAATTTTAAGTGCTACGTGGACTCCATAAGCAGCACATAACAAATCCCACACTTAACTTAATTTAATTATGCACATTGATTCACTTTTATCTCTATTTGCCTTAAGACTAATTAAGAAAATGAAATCCAATTTGAATGTAACTTAGATGTGAACCTCAGCTAGGCTTGATTTGCTTCAGAAATCTGAGGCTTCCACTTTTCTTTTGGCATTGCAGATCGTAGGGGATTTTTGAAATTAAGATACACTTGTCTGAATGTTCCTACAGTGTTACAATACATGATTAGGGCATATCATTTAAAGGGACCGCTTAGAGGTAGGCAGTAGTAGAACATCTGTCAAAGACTTGCTAGTTGACATCTCGTGAGTCTCCTTCTAAATTGTTTGAAGAAAGGTGACTCCTTTCTGTAGCCACTGACACCCTACTCAGGAAAACTTTACATGAAAGCTGCCAAATGCCTCCATCAGAGGGTGCCAAATAGAAGGCATACCCCACAAAGGGGGGAAAAAAGTATTGACAAACTTAAGAATCTTGATAACCGAATACAAATGATGGGAAGTGGTGATCACCAAAACTCCTCCTGAAGGAGCAGGGAAGAGAAATGAACAAGGACAGATATTGGGATCCAGCAGAAGAACCAGCTACAAGGAGCAACAAGCATTTGCAATGCAATCGGTCTTGCATGTGCAAGAGTTTGAGGGTTTGGCATTCTAAATTACAAATGCCATTTTTTTATGTGTTTTGCAAACCTGCAAGCGGTGTGTAAACACCCACTTTGTACTTATAGCCCTTGCTTACGAGAAGCAAGGCTGGCAGTAAAAGAGGTGCAGTTACTACCAGCCTTGCGTCTCTCGTACGCAACCATTATAAGTACAAAGTACGTGTTTACGCAGCGCATCAAGGTTTTCCAAACACATAAATAAAAAGCATTGTCATTTACAACCCCATTAGCTCAAACTCTCGCAAATATGAGACCTATTGCATTGCAAATGCTTGTTTCATTAGCAGCTGGCAAGAAGCACCATCAGCACAGACTTTTTGGAGTTCTGTGTGCAGTTGCCAGAAAGAACCACAATTTATCTCTCCGTAATTTTGAGTGCTTGTAAATATGTTGTCCCCCGCTTGTAGATGATGGCAAAGTCCATCATGGTAAACGTAACTACATTTTTGTTTTGACACAAACTTTGTGCTTTGTATTATGCAGAAAGTTGAGATATTTCTGCTAAGGGAAGAATACAGAGACTTCTTCGACTTGCACAGGTGAATCCAAGCTTTAAGTGGGTTGTAAACAGAACTGCACACATTATTTCAAGGCCAATTATATAGAATTGTGTTCATACTTTGAGATTTTGCAAGGGCCAGAGCCAGTCACTTAATATGAGTTTCAGTTAAATCGTTTTGATTCATTTTTAACAAACCAATTCAGCCCGTTTGCTTTATTAACAACTTACAGTTCACACAACTCTAAAATACTTGTCATTTCCTTTCAAATTTGCTGACAAGTTTCATTTTCAGAAGAAAAAAATACAGACTTTTGTTGATTTTCTTATTTGTACCTCTCTAGTCAGTGAGTCTTAGGCCCTTATTACGAGTTTGGTGGTCCAATGAATTGCTGAACCTGTGGTGGTAGTCCGTGGACCTAAAACATTGGCGGTCCACCTGCCGTATTAGGACTGTGGCAGTTGGACCGCCATGGGACCACTGCTGCCACTTTCCCTGGTGCGCAGCATTCTGAGGCCCTTAATATACTGGTGCTGCGGCACTGCCAAGCATATTAGGAGTTTCATCACCACCACACTTTTCATGGGTGTGTGCAGGGGAGCACATATTGTGCCTCCTGTGTGAATGCACCCTAAGTTCCTGCATGGCACGGATTTAACAGTCCATGCCCAGCAGGAACTGCCTTTGATGCTCCCACTGTGGTGCCTTTTTCGAAGGCACCACAGTGGGACCGCCAAAGAACCGCCCGCCAGAGTGTGCTATCTCGGAGTGGGGCGGCAGCGTGGTGGTCCCGCTCCAAGACCGCCAAAGTCATAATAAGACCCATAGCTGTCTTTCCAGCCTCATGTAATCAATACAATTCATAAAAACTACATACTCAGAGGGTCTTTGGGCCAACAATCTTTTTTCATGGTGTATTCAGCTGTTATTCACATTTTGTCACTGCTACCACAGCATACACCATAGTTCAGTATAGTTGCCCCACTTCGGCCATAGGCTTCCTTGCAATGCGAGTGAAGGCATTTTGCTTTCTTACATGTTCACATCCACCTAAAAAACACTACAGTGCCAGGGCTGGTGGATATTGTGGGTTGTGTCCGCATGGATACTCTTTCCTGTCTCTGCATGGAGCTCCAAGCTCACAAAAGCAACTATTGTGTCTGAAACCTTAAGATGCCTTTGTTTGGTTTGATAAACTCTCACCAGTGCATGTGCAGGACAGTCATCGAGCCAGGGAGTGAATCTAGTTGCTTTAGGAAACTTCACTGGGACACTCATGGGGAATGGGTACATTGCACAATTCACTATTTGTGGATTTGGAAGTAACGTTACTGGCCCGTAATTCTCTCTTGGGTTGATGCTGATGAGATCTTCTTCTCAGAGGGTCTGCTTTGAATTTGGACTTCCATTTCATGTAAACAATTGATGCCCACCACTAAAACAACGAAACAAAGGTAGGACAGACTCTTTTTTCCTAGTCCGCTAAAACATTTATACTATCAATATACTGCTGACAGTTATTGTTGTTAAATGAGACCACACTTGTTTAAGTCTGTTTTTTAAGGTCTCATTATGCTTCCCTATAAGGACCTTCGAGGGATGGTGGACAGCAATTTGACCTTCAATTGTATTCTTTTGTGACCTCCTTTACTGCTGTGCATTGCCCCTGATGAGAGATTGTGTCCGCTTTGTGCCCAGGAAGCCTGCCTCATTGAGTGTGTGTTTGTGCTTTGAGTTGCAAAAGGAGGGAGCTTCTATCTGCCAAATGTCTCATCCAGTCATAGACATGAGTTACCACCTCAATTATCTCAGGAAAAATCACTCATCTGCTAACAAAATTGAGCCATTTTACAGTGTGGGGAATTCCTTTGAAGAGTTTCTAGCCAGGTTATGTTGTTTTATGTTATGCCAATTTTTATGGTGCAACTTATCTACTGTGAGCTTCTCTGGGTGCCTTACCACGAATGTAGGCTGTGTGGAGCTTCTAGTTGAACAGCCAGGACTTCATTTCTTGCGGACATTGAGTAGTGAAGGAGCTGTCCTGATGTGTTGAGGAAGTTCATTTCAGTTTTTGGCAGCGATGAAGGAGAAGGCGCACCCTCCTGACTTGTTTCTGCGGATGCAGAGGGCCATTTCAAGGGTGAGAGAGGTAGATTTTATCTATCTGAATGGATGGGAGAGTTGAAGTTTGTCATTGAAGTATTCTGAACCGGGATTGTGGAAGGATTTGTAGGCGTGGATTAGCAGCTTGAATTGACAATGTTTCTGGATGGGTAGGCTGTGTTGTGCAGTGAGGTAGGGAGGGGCGAGATGCCTAGGAGGAGTCAGACTGCAGTATTTTGGATGGTCTAGAGCCTTTGTGTGAGCTGTTTGGAGATTCCATCGTAGAACGCTTTGCCATAGTCAAGTCTGTTGGTAATGAGGGTTTGGGTGACCATGCGTCTTGTTTACGTGGGGAGCCGTTTGAAGATCTTGCAAAGCGTTCTGAGGATGAGGCAGCAGGATGTGGTCACAGCTTCAACCTGTTTATTCATCAGGAGTTTGTCATCTAGGATGATGCCAATTATTCTGGTGTGGCCTATGGGGGTGGGCTTTGGATCTAGTTTGGATGGCCACCAGGTGGAGTCCCATGAAGAGCTTTTGTTTCTGAATATCAGGATCTCTGTTTTGTCCATGTTGAGTTTAAGGCAGTTGTTTCTTATCCAGTGTGCCACATTGGTCGTGCAGGAGGTGAAGTTAGTCCTGGTGGTGTTGTTCTCATCAATGAGGGAGAGGATGAGCTGTGTGTCGTTGGAGTAGGAGACAACGTTGATGCTGTGTGCTCTTATGATTCTGGCGAGGAGTGCCAAGTACACTTTTAAAAGGGCTGGGCTGTGGGAGG
Organism: Lissotriton helveticus; assembly: GCF_964261635.1. Lineage (NCBI taxonomy): Eukaryota > Metazoa > Chordata > Amphibia > Caudata > Salamandridae > Lissotriton > Lissotriton helveticus. Next base: position 1,563,581,806 of record NC_136061.1, read on the forward strand.
AACCCTGATTGACACCAGAGATGAGCTTCTTGGGTTTGAATGTGTATGGGGGGAGCCTGACTCACTGAGTTCTGTTGGAGAGAAAGGAGGCGATCTATCTCAAGGCGGACCATTGAATTCCAGAATCCTGGAGTCTGTCGATGAGGGTGCCAAGGCAGATGGTGTTGGAGGCTTTTGAAATGTCAAGTAGGACGACCAGTTGTCATCTGATGCTTCCAGGAGGGTGGTTTCCATGCTGTGGCTGCTGCAGAAACCTGGTTGAGTGGAGTCCAGGAGGTGGTGCTGTTCAAGAAGGGCAGAGAGTTGCCTGTTTATTTCTTTCTGTAGGACTGTAGACAGGAGTGGAAGGAGCGAGATGGGTCTGTAGGTATTGCATTCTTTCAGGTCTGCCGAGGGTTCTTAAGGAGAGTTGTGAATTCTGTGTGTTTCAAGCTATCCAGGAAGGTTACACTAATGATGGAGGAGTTGGGGATGGTGGTGAGGGAGGCGATGATTGGTGTTCTTCCAAGGTTGTAAATGTGGTGGGGACAGGGTCTGTGGTGGACTCTGAAATGATAGTCTGAATAATTCTGGCGGTGCCTTCTGTGGTGAATGGGCTCCAGTTCATTAGATGGTGGGCTCTTGTGGTGGTGTTTTTTAGTTGTGTCATGATGTACTCGGTTGTAGGTTTGGGTGCGAAATAAGTATAGATTTTGAGCATTGGGTTGTGGAAGAAGTCAGAAAGGCTGTTGCTGAAGTCCTATTAGGGGGATAATGGTGCTTGTGGCTTTCTTTGGATTGACAAATTCTCTGGTTATGTTGAAAAGTTCTTTGCTAGAGTTGGAGCAGAACTCTAGTCTTTAGTACAAGGGTAGTTTTCCTGGCTTCTTTGATCTGTGCCCCTGTAGGATGACTATAATAAAGTCGAGTCAGGACTGTGACAAGGAATTTCCTGCCAAACTAATGGAACACGGCTTCTCCTTTTCTATCCCTTCACCTATGCCGAAGTGATTGTAATACAAACCTGGCACCTTTTAGGTAGGTTGAAAATCTACACTGCCGTGAACAAAAAAACAATACCCAACACAGCCTGTATTTCTTCTACTATGCCTGAAAGTGCTTTATGTTGTGACCCAACAACAACTTGACAAAATGTGCACACTTTAGATATTTTTATTTATTTTTTGCAACTACTTATTTTCATTTACAAATACATTAGTCACATGTCCAAAATAGCATTTTTCAAAGTTATTTGACACATGCTTATTTATGTATTTATTTCATTTGTAGAGCGCCTGGTTACACCAACGCTGAGACATATCTCGGTGAGCGAAAGTGTGGTTTACCACGGTCCTTAGTTCTTGCCGTCCTCGGCTTTTACGAACAGGCAAGTTTTCAGCTGCTTGCGGAATGATCTTCATTAGGCTCTGTTCTTAAGGTAATCGGCAGGGCGTTCCAGCTTTTGGCTGCTAAGTACCTAAAAGAACGAGCCCCCATACGGGCCTTGAATATTCTTGGGATGCTTACTAATGCCATGTCCCTGGATCTCAGGTTTCGTCCTGGGGTATATTTAGTTAGCAATGGTTGCAGGTATCTCGGGCTTTTATGTGAGAGGATGCAGTGGCAGTAGCACAGTGCCTTGAACATGGTTCTCTTCTCCACTGGCAACCAGTGTAAAGTGGACAGGGCTTTCTTAGAGTCAGCTCTCCTTGGAAGGCCGAGAACCAGACGTGCCGCAGCATTTTGCATGCTCTGCAGTTTGGCAAGGCCTTTTTTGGACGCGCCTAAATACAGCACATTACCATAGTCTAATTGTGAGGTAATTACTGCCTGCACTACGGTTTTCCTGGGTTTAGATGGTAGTAGATCTATGATTTTTCTCAGGGTTCTCATGGGGCCATAACACTTCCTGGCTACCTTCCGTATCTGATTGTCGAAAGACAGTTTGGAGTCGAACCAGATTCCAAGATTTTTCACCTCTGATTTTGGGTGTGGGACTTGGCCAAGTACTTCTGGCCACCAAGCAGATGACCAGATGGAGGGTGCTTTACCCACCACCAGTACCTCCGTCTTACTCCCATTTAATTTGAGGCAGTGGTTCGACATCCAGTCGGCTACCTCCTCTAAGCATTTGGCAAAGCGGGTCACTGCCTGAGCTTTGTTCTGGGAAAACATTACAATTAGCTGCGTGTCGTCTGCGTAGGACACTATCGACACCTCATGTTTCTCTACACATTCTGCTAGTGGTCCCACATACAGATTGAACAGGGTGGGACTCAGAATTGATCCCTGTGGGACCCCTTGGGGCAGAGGGTAGCTATCAGATCGGAGCGTTCCTTGGGCGACTTGGAAGCTACGTTCATCCAGGAACGAGGTCAGCCACTTCAGAGCGTTGTTCCTGATACCACAGGGTTCCAGTCTTTGAAGTAACAAGGGGTGCGACACGGTGTCAAACGCCGCGCTTAGATCCAACAAGATCAGGGCGGCTGTTTGTCCCTCGTCAACATGTTTCCTGAGTGTTTCTGTCTCCATGAGTAACGCTGATTCTGTTGAATGTGCCATTCTAAAGCCTGACTGTGAGGGGTGCAGAAGGTAATTTGTGTTAATGTGGTCTACCAGCTGTTTGTTAGTGATTTGTTCTGCGACTTTAGCCACAAATGGGAGCAGTGAAATGGGGCGCAGATTGTCTAGCTTAGTATATTCTAGTGATGGGTTTTTCTTGAGGGGTCTGACAATGGCCTGTTTCCATTTTTTTGGAACTATACCCGTCTGGAAGGAGTGGGAGATAAGAAGGTAGGATTATGTCCATCCCTTCCATCATTTTATCCGGTTGCGCCGGGTCTCGAGGAGAGCCGGACTTTATTCCTTTTACTGTAGCTTTTAGAACCTCCCTTTCCTGCATTCTAAAACCATTCAGCGTAGTTCTTACATTGCTCACCATTTTGGTTACCGATGCAATGGTGCCAAGTCGTGCCTCTGTAGGAAATGTATCATATATATGTGTTACTTTATTAGCAGGGAATTCTGCTATCTCATTGCAGGACTCTTTCGTGGCAGGGGTATCCTCATGTTTGTCCATAAACAAACAACTTTATTTGGAAACATTGGAACAAACGCTTGTACATATAAAATTATATTTGTCCCTCCATCCTACAATTCACTCACTCATACTTTCACCAAAATGCACCACCTATCATACCATCCACTCATAACATAGCCCAGCCACTCCACACATCCACACAGAAATATACAACAGGATGAGATGTTCAACTTCAACCTTTGGAGTGTTTTGAGCTAGGATCTCTCCTAAAAACAACTGATGCACGTTTCGGCGGGGAAAATAATTTCATCCAACCGACCTTCTTCAGGACCACACAAAATGAAGCTACTTGTAGGGGAGTCCAGTGGAGGAAAATACTGCTATCTAGAACTTTTAAAACAAAATTTGGGTGATATACAATTTCCTGATCCTTAATGGACTCTTCGATTCCTATTAGACTCCTCTAAAAGCCAATCACGTTGCTACTAACTCCTTATATATTTCCTTATATTTTTTTCTCTCGTAGTACATTTGATGGCCCCATAATCATCATTTCACCCAAAAACTGTTTAACCGCGATCTGTATAAAGTGACGGGACAATCTGGAAATAATCCATCTGAGCTGCAGAACACAAATGTGGGCTTCTGGTATGCTTGAGGAATTTTCATAATTATAACAAGCCTGTTTGGTCTCACAGAAATCAAAAGCTGCTCTTATAAATGCCAGATCGTAGAGGAAATACCATGCTGAGGATTTTGACCTGGTCTCTGATAACTCACTGGATCTGCTGTTTGTTACGGAGACCTGCCTTGATGACGTATTAAATCCAAATTGTTGCGCTGGCCACCCCTGCTGGTTTTAAGCTTTGTCGGGTGGATCGGCCTGTTGGTAGAGGAGGTGGCATAGCCATCTTATAGAGGGATAACTGGGTATTTCACAGAGAAGTCTCTAGTACATGGGGCGCTTGTGACGTTCTGGATTTTAATATCCACTTCACTTTTACCCTAGGTGGCTCTCTCATCTATCATCCCCCTGACCCGGCTAGCGCCTTTCTTAAATCTTGCGGGGATACTATAGTCAAGCGATCATTCCGCTTTTCCTACTTTATGGTTCTGGGCAATGTGAATTTGCATCTTGATCAAGAAGATGCTAAAGACTCAGTGGATTTCCTTGACTCTCTCCAACTAGCTCACCTTTGCCAATGGGTCTCCCATCCTACTCATCAGGGTGGCCATATTTTAGACCTTTTCTGCTGCAACTTTCCTGTTGTGGTGGCCGAACCCTTCCCAATCTCCTGGTCAGATCACTTCCTCATCTGTTTTTCTTGTGAGATCACTCGGCCTGCTCGGCCCTCTCGCTGCATTCGCCCTCTGACGTTCAGTAAAATTGATCCTCTTCAATTTAAGAGCTCTTTGGCTGCCTCTAGGCCCCCGTCAGCAAGATCTTGAAGGGAGTGTGGCCGGGTTTACTAACTGGATTGCCAACTCAGTGTCGTCACTATCCTCGGCTCGCGTACCTAAGCTTGCCAGGGAATCTCCTTCGAAACCTTGGTTCCTACTGGAGCTAAAAACTCTGAAACATGAGTGCAAAGTTCTGGAGAGAGCTTGGCGCTCCAGCTGTTACTGCTCTATGGTGAAACTTACTCTGAGAGCAAAACAAAAAAGTTATTACGCCACCATCGCAGCAGCAAAAATCCAATACTTTACATCGTGGATCGACCAGACTCATAACAACTCCAAAGAAATTTTCTCAATTGTGAAAAGCTTTATGTCTCCGTCCGCCTTGATGCGTTAGGCGCCTGTTACGGAGTCCTGGTGTAATACTCTTGCCAGGTTCTTTTTGGATAAAATGTGCACCATTCAAGCTACGTTTGCCCCCTGTGCTTCAGTTGCTATGCTCTGTATTTCTGTTCAGCCCTCAGTCGACCCATCGCACAATTTTTCTTCCTTCCCACCTGTAGATTTATCTAGCTCCCTCAAAATTCTGAAGGCTCTGCAAACAGGTTCTCCTATAGATCCCTGTGCAGCCAGACTATTGGCCACTGTTGCAGACTGCATCAATCCAGAGGTCAATCTGATCATTAACATGTCGCTGGGGTATGCCCACGTTCCAACGTCCTGGAAGCAGGCGAAAATCCTTCCCCTCCTTAAAAAGCCATCCCTGGATCCATCCATTCCCGGAAACTACCGCCCTATCTCGCTGTTGCCCAGCCTGGCCAAGGACTGTGAAAAGGTGATTACTAACCAACTCACTGAGTATGTCGAGACCTTTGGTCTTCTCTGTCCGGCGCAATCGGGTTTCCGGGCCGCTTATAGCACAGAGTCAGCTCTATTGGAGGTGTCTGAGGCGATTTGAGAGTGCCTCGATGCCGGCGGGAGGGCCGCTTTGGTTATGCTGGACCTCTTGGCTGCTTTTGATACTGTGCCTCGTGCCCTGCTTCTGGATCGCCTCTTGGAGATCGGAGTATATGGGTCTGCGTGGGGTTGGATTAGGTCTTTCTTGGAGGGTCGCTCACAGCAAGTTTGTCTTCCACTGTGCGCCTCCGCACCACAAGCAGTGGCCAGGGGTGTCCCACAGGGGTCATCCCTTAGCCCCCTTCTTTTTAACATCTATGCTACCCTGCTGGTTTATCTTGAGGATGCATTAGGGGCTAAGGTGATGGTCTACGCTGACGACACGCAACCGCTGTTTTTCGTGGGGACGTGACGAGGATGCAGTTCTCCCCGCCCTACACTGCCTATCCTCAGTTTTATAACGTGCATGACTAAGACAAATAATACAAGATTGTGAATGTCATCTTGAAATCAGACAAACAACACAATATTGTATGATATAATGAAAGAACCAGCACTTCAAGGATTTGATCCATGGTCACAGAGTATAACAACTACTGATGCCACTAAGCTAGAATTATGTTCTGTTTTAAACAGAGGGACAAGATGGCAGAGAGTTAGGGCACCATTACGATGTCCGCCCGCCACCGTAACGTTATGGGGGCCACCGACCAGGGGAGCGGCAGTCCCACTGTGCCATTTATGATGCACCCGCCACACTGGCGGGCTCATCCTGCATATTTTACATTGCGGCAGGCAGTGCTACAAGCAGCACCTGCCGCAATGCAAAAACTGCATGTTGTGCATTTGCATGCACAACGTGACAGGCACAGCGTGGTGCAAATGTCAGGGGGTACCATGGGTAACCCCAAGTGTACCCCTCAGCCCCCCAACCCCCGGGTGCCCACAATGGGCCCACAATACAGAAGACCGAATGCCTTTCCATGGCGGCATCACCACCATGGAAAGGCCAATTGCCGCCATCATCATAATATGGATGGCGGTGTCTTGCAGACACCGCCACCATATTATACATGTTGTCTGCCCAGTCAATGAGTCCACTGGCTGAAAACTGCCAGACGGTCTTTCTGTCCGCCGCGGACCCCCCAGCCATCCTAATATGGAATGGGGTATTTAGGTATGGATGGCGGGCAGATCGTCCCCGCGGGCCCGGCGGGGGCGATCCGCTCCCCATCCTAATGGGGTCCTAAGTTATTACCCTCGCAACACCTTCCTTATCATAAGTGGAAATAAAGTATTCAGTAAGTGAACGCAAATCACTGGCTTGTGTGTGGTTGTTCGATTATTTTAGAACATTTGTTTGGGGTAGTGAAGTAGAGATTAAGAGTGACCATAAAGTACTGTATGATTTCACTGCTGAAGATTTGGTACATGCATTTGCGAGATTAGCTGGTATGTCAATGTAAATGCAGGATTATGTTTACAAGATGGCATATGCGCTCGGGAAGAAAAATGTGGTGGCAGATTTCTTGTCCAGGATATGATACATATTGTGGAATATGAACATAATGAGTGGGAGGATTATCAGATTTTGTGGGTGTGTGATGGAAGTAAACCAGCTATTACAAAAATGGAATGGGATGATAGATACATGAATGATAAACTTTTGTGTGAAGTGAAAAAGTACATTAAGTCAGGTTGGCTAAGGAAGGAAACCTTGTGTTGACAAGTATGAGTGTTTTAGGAGCTAGGGGATGAAGTATATTGGATAGAATCTAAGAGCAATACCACCCAGTAATTAAAGAGCATGTATTATGGAACAAAGGAAAAAAGGTCATCTTGGAAGTGTGAGGATGAAGCAGGTTATAAAGTATCTTTATTGGTGACCAGGTATGGATCTGACAATTGATCGTCTGGTGAGAGAATGTGTGACGTGTGCTGGGTCTGACAAGTCTCTATTGACATTGAGACCACCCATGTGTGATATGAGGGGTCTGTAAGAGCTGTATGAGTGTATTTCTCTGGACGTTATGGGAATTTGTTTTGGGTATTATGGATTTGTCTATTAGCTTATTATCTGAATTGAATACAGTTTTTACTTGGATGGGCTCAAATGTTTTTGGAGGATTACGGTGCAGTGAATCGTACCATGTCATTATGCAATCCCAGCACAAATGGTATGGTGGAGATATTGAATAGGTTGCTGAAGGGGATTATTCCCTTGTTGGAAAGGTGTTAGGAGAAGGGCCAGCTTCCACGGGAGCGAAGAAGAATCCCTCCACCTCCAGGACACAGAAGCAAGAATGTGATATAAGTATATAAAACACTCCTGTCTACTGTCTCCTAAAAGTATGAGGGAATTTACCCAAGGAGTGTCCACCACTCTCCTCATACGAGGGGTAACGAATAACAGAAGGCGTCTCAGGGGATGGTCCAGGCTAGGAAACAAAAGCAAGTTATAAACAGTAACAATCCTCACTGTTATTCTGATTAAAAAGAAGAAAACATTGACATGTGTGATTAATTATTGATCTTACCCCAACTGTAGGTCGGGCGAGCTTCATCGATGAGTTCTGTTAACAGGGAGGGGGCTAGAAGAACTCACGAAGGACTCATCACACCTCAGACGCAAACAAAAAGCATGAAGGGAGGGGAGGTGCACCGACCGGCTGCAAGGGGGAGGGCAAGTGCAGCGGAGCAGTACAACCACACAACAAACACAACCAAAACAATACTGAAAGGGAGTGAGGGACACCGACCGGCTGTAATGGGGGCAAGTACAGCGGAGCAGTACCCTCTCAGGAGGTGAGACACCCGGGCCCTTGTAAGACAGGGCGGAGCACTCACTCTCAATAGGAATGACCCAAAAGAATGGTACAAGCAAAGGAGGTACTGCAGCCACCAAGGGATAAGGGAATGAATGCAGTGAACTGCCGACGCCCGCAAAATGCGTGAGCTTTGGTAGGGGCGTCGCGTTCACCGGTTCGCGGAGCGGCGAAGAAATGCCGAGGACCTGCAGGCATACACACACCACTCCTAGAGTTGAAAAATACAAGGGACAAGGGGGCAGCAACATGATGTCAGCGTAGGGATCCTCAAGAACCACCAGAGAGTCCTCAAGACGCCAGCAAACACACGAGCAGGAACCAGGAAGTGGAGAGGGGGCGTGGTCACGAAGGAGTAAGCCAAGCAAAGGCTGTAGTTCGCTGCTCCTCCTTATTCACATTAGGGAAGGTCTGTAAATTACATGCTCACAAGATAAGGGGCCACAAAAATGTGTCAGACCGTATCAATCACACAAGTCAAGGCTATTGAATCCTAACAAAAGGTATGATTCATGAGGGAAGTGTGTAAAACTGTAAGATCAACAGTGTGCAATGCTACAGGTGTTACTCCTTGTGAGTTGTAAGGGGTCATTTTTAGAAGTTTAAATGCAATCACTGTTGGATTTTCCAGAAGGGTCCACAAGGTGAGTGGTCATTGGGGGTGGTAAAAGAAAAAAGTTGTAACGTATGTGCTGCATATAAGGAATATTTTAATAAGAAAGGGAGGTTTAAATTTCCAGTTCGTAAGACTGGACAGATGGTGAGAGTAAACAAATCTGATAAGGTACCAAAAGGTGTGAGCAAGTTTTATGAACCTCAGAAAGTGATCAAGGTCATGAGTAGGAATTCTGTTCAGTTGGAGAATGGCAGGTGTTGGCACATGAGTTGTGTAGCTGTGTGTAGAAAGGAAGGAAGGAAGTATGTGAAAGTGAGTTGATGCAAATCAAGGGTATTCATTTGACTTGAACTTGGTGATAAATGCTGGGAGTGCTGCAGTTGCTGAGGGTGATGCAGCTGTGATTGTTCTAGATGTTCCAAATTGTGATGCAGGTACTAGTGATGCAGGTGCTGGGAGTGATGCAGCTGTAGGTGTTTTCAGATGTTCTGAATTGTGACGCAGCAGTGAGTTTTCCAGGTGTTGAGAGTGAAGATGCAGTTTCGGACGTTCCAGATTGTTCCACAATAAGTATTCTAGATGGTGTGAAAATTGCTGTACCTTCCATGAGCAGAATTATTAAGCCACTGATGGAGCATGGTTTTCTATATCTTAATTTCAAGTGCAATCATTAATGACCATAGCCACTGGTCGTATGGACTTTTGGTGGTCAATGAAGAGAAATGGGGATATATCATCTAAATAGTCAATAAATCATGGAAGACTTTAGATTTTAGTCTATAAGACACTTGGGGCCTCATTACGATGTCGGTCAGAGTTTCCTCCTACCGACACCGACTCAGAATTGGCACTGAACGACTTGCAGTTCCTCCAGACCGATTGTGATGCGACCCAGCACTGATCGGTCAGATTCCCATTGACTCCTATGAGAGCCCGTGTTCTGCCTGACAGTCCTATGGGGAATTGGGGTGTGTGTGGAAAACTCTGCACCCTGTACAGGCACCCCATGGTGCCTACCACACAGTGCAGGGTCTTACAGGGGGTCCCTCAGGTACCCCCTCGGGCCCCAACCAGAGGCTTCAGGATGAAGTGGCCCTGCTAGGGGCGACAAAATTCACTTTCCAGCAGCCTTTTGGTGTCAGACACGCTGACTCGGGAAGGCTGTTGGAAACCAACATCGTAATCGCTCGGTCAGAAACACAGTCCATAGAGCTGTTTGATGCGGGTTCGACTGAATTCTCTGAGAGGCTTACAGAACTGATTCGGAAGGACCATGCTGTTTATAAACCGGCCTCGAACATCGTAATCGGTCGGTCGGATTGTCAACGGTCTAGGAGATTCTGACTGTCAGGAGGAGGTTTTCCACCCGACTTTGTAATCGGCCCCTTAGTGTGAGTTAAGGTTGTTTTATTTTCAAATCTTTTAGTTTTTCATCTATTTATTCACTGAGCTTTAATCTTTATATTTCAGCATTAAAAATATATCTAATCTATCAATCAATATTTGATTATAAAACAGAGCAATATATTTGTAAAATTCCCAGTCAATATAGTAATAATACAACAAGCGTGTTCCATAAAAGAAACTCCCTATTCTAAATAAATTGATATAATAAGAGGAATGGTGTTAGTTCAGAAACCCAATGAGGAATTCTGATGAGCGGGATCAATGCACAAGCATGAAGCCTTCGCAAATCAGACTCGAAATTATTCACAGTCATAATTCAGCAGACATCTATAACTTAGGCTAAATAACCTTTCGTGTAAAGAAGTCAAGCAATTCAGAGATGAGTGTCTAGTCAGAATGTCGAAGAAAGGAATCCGCCTTACTCTAGGAACACGCTCTAATATAAACACACAAATTCTATGTTGCAACATTATTTTCCTTTGTCTTCTTCATCCACCAATAGAATAGCAGCAGCTTCCTGGGAACAAGGTCACTCCCCATCCTCTCACCAGAGCATACTAGACTTTCAAACAATAGTCAGTGAAAAGTTACAACTAGTTTTCTCGTGGTCCAAATTTTCTTTTCCATGAATCATTCTCCCTGCCGTTTCATCTTCTCCCGGTGAGTACCTTGCTAACAGTTGCTTAATGCAAAACAAACGCCTATTCACTTACAGTAGACTTTTGAAGTTGTACCATCTGCAACAAAGAAAAGAAAAACATCGTGCACAACAACTGTTCAATATTAAAAACAGGCCTTTCCGTGTTGATTAATTATTTTCCAATTAACATGGCTTTGATAGTTAGGCTAACTTAAGTCAATATTTCAATTCAATTTGCAGGACTAGAACATTTAAGTATGGTTGCCTATCACACAATTTGCATTTGGCGTATCCTTATTTTAACATAAACTTGTGTTCTTTATTAATGTATGTGTTTTTAATAGCAGATATAATTTGGTGCAACAGCGCCAGTGGTTATCAGTGTGATGAGTAGAACATTGTGTACAGTATTGGTGTATTAAGCCTTGCAAATTCTCGCTTTATACATTTTCTCACCATATACGTGTAATGGTATCGATAGTAGTGTGTATGTCATTTCTTTTCATGTGTGTGTGTGTATAATTGTGTAATTGTTTTCTTTGTTTCTTTTGAGGGCAAAAGGTGTGTTGTGTTGTTAGTTATGATGTAAGGAGGTGAGGCCATGTAAAATGTTATGTGAGGATTCTGGGAGAATATTTAAAGAGAAGTTGTGAAATGTTTGGGGGACTCAGTCTGGAGGAGCAGAATAAATACAATAATTCCCCTAAGATGCATAAGCTATCATTGTCCTAATAAAGTTGAAAAAAATACACTTGACTAATGTCCTCTATACAACAACATGCATATAATGTTGTTGTCGGTAGGGTTTCCTAATAAATGCATTGTTTGAATTATATTTTTTGTTTGCTTATTGGACTAATGTACCTGGTAATGTTTTGTAAGAGCAAAATACAGGACTGGAAACTAGCCTTAACAACACAAACCTATCTGGTCCCCGCACAACTTCGTTTAACATTTAACAACACACTATCCCTTTTGAAAATGTAATATTTTCTCTTTAAAATCTTTTTATTGGGTGTTAAACATCAACAGTGGCCTGCAGGTAAACACAATGAACACGTAAAAGAGCTGCTAAATAACCCATAAAGTCAAAAGCACTGTTTTTATTAGAGTAACAGCATATATAATTGTATGTTTAGTATAGGTACTTAAGTATTACAACTTTGCCTCTTCAAGTTATCCTACAGAGTAAAACAAGCAGAGGTAAATGGAGAAACACAGTAAACTGTGCACCTTACCCAATTTCAAAATATAAGACAAATTGTGCATGCTAGTTTTTTAACGGCTTCACAGCTGATAGTAACTCTTTGCAGCCTACAACCAGGAAGGGTTTTGAGTGTGTCAAAGTAACGCACATTCAGACAATACCAGACCCATTAGAATCAACCCATGCATGCCACAAGGGAAACAAATGACAACCGAGATGCGATACACCCAGCTAGATTAGGAGACCCTTAAAAACTAAGATGTCTTTTAGGATGGCGGATGGGTGGTAGCCGCCAGGCCTGTGGTGGACATCTGCCCGCGATTGCAACCCAGAAAACCGCCGGGCCCATTAGCATGGTGGTGACGACCACAGTGGTGACATTTTCCGCTCGCCACTTTTCCTCCGGTACCAGGCCGCACGCCTGCCTAACGGGTGGAACTGGACCATTACAATGGTGCCGGTGCAGGGCAAGGCTCCGCCTGCATGATTATGATGCCGGCGGTAGTCAGCCTTTCCGCGGTGGTGGGACCGCCATGGAAGGGCATGCGGAGAATGTCTCCTGGGGCCCAGTTCAGACCCCCAATGTGTTGGGGGGTTGTGTGGGTGCAGTGGGGGATACCCATGACATGTCCCTGTACCAGGTGGCAGGCACTGTGCAGTGCCTGCCACGCAGTGCATTGATATGCTTGACATGCTCCTTTTCACATCGCGGCGGTGCTGCTGGCAGCAGCAACCCCCGCAATGTTAAAAGCCATGATCATGCCGCCGCAGTTGGATTTAGACTACGGAGCATACTAATTGGAACGGCCGTTATGCCGCTGTCCTAGCGGGCGGTCTTTTCCCGCTACCATGGCAGTCGGTGTGATTTTCCGACCGCCATCTTAATAGACCCCTATGTTGGAGCAATAATACCGGGTTCTCCAAGATGAATCCACAATGCTCTAATGGCAGCTAGGGACCCACCATGATGAAATACAGCATGCTGTAATGCCAACAACATGCTTGCCCGATTCAAATTGATCATGTTTTAACGGCAACAAGGGACAACCAAGATCAAAGTTAAGATCCCATCAAAATCAAATCCACGGGCTGTAATGGCAAAAGTGCAACTGTCAAATTTGAATACACCATATAGTAATAATTATTCATGCTGACAATAACAAGTATAGGAAAAACAAACCAAGCATACTGTGATTGCATCAAAGAACCTGCCAACACTACATCCACAAGGCTGCAATAGCAGGAACAGGTAGTCCCAGATCAAATACATCAATCTTTAATGACAATCATGTGGCTGGCAAAGTGTAATCACAAGCAGTGGGCCATCAACATCAAATCTTCTATACTGTAATGGCAAGAATGGGCGTGCTTGGAGCAAATTCACAAGGGTTCACTGATAGAATATCAATTACAAAAACATCAATGTTAAACATTTTGCAAAAAAAAATAGAATACGAAAAGATCGACTCCTATACCTACACAGTTAAGTACAAACATATTGAATCAAAAACATTGATGTAAAAAATATATATGTAAAAAATATTGATTTAAATATATATATATATATATATATATATATATATATATACATACATATATATATATATAAAATAAAATAATGTATTAAATATATTACATTTATTAAATATTAATATTAATAGTAACAAAATGTATCAAATTTGATATACATTTTAACAAAAAATAACAAATAACGACATTAAAAAATAAACACACAAACATAATAATTTATATTTACTTTAAAATAATTAATAAACTATTATCTTTAATTTATTTTAAAACTTTAAAATTAAATAAAAATAATATATGTACATATATATATCAATAATGTAAAATATAAAAAAAAACATTCTACAATAATTTAAAACATTAAAGTCAATACTTAAATTTCCCAATACAATCAGTGCAACAGTATAATTAAATGTACTATTCCAACTCAAGTGAGTGCAACAGTAGGGAAAGTTTTGGATAGCAGAGGAGTAAAAATGACTGTTCCCACTCCAAAGAGTGCAACAGTAGGGAAAATGTTGGATTGCAGAGGGGTGAAAATTACTATTCCTACTCCAAACAGTGTTGGATAGCGAAGAGACAAGAATTACTATTCAAACCCAAACGGTTAAAACAAAAATAAAAAACATCAACAATTTAAAAAAATCATTACAAAAAACAATACTTAGATATGAAAAATCAAATATATTAAATATATAGCAATGATAAAATATGATATTAATTAAATATAGAAAACCTATAAATAATACAAAGTATACAATTATAAACACATTTATAAAATAAAATTCCTTTAAACTAGAAATTATTTACAAACAAATAAATTAATTAATACATAAATGTATTAATTGTATTTCCTACCCTATAACACCACACCAATAACAACACTCTTCCACATTTCTAATAATTTTTCCCAAAAATTAACATAATTAATAATGAATTTGAAAACTAATAAACATTAATTGACTACAGACACTTTAACAATATTATTACCACAACACACACCAAAATTAATCTCTAAAATAATAAAACACAATTATAACTTATTTATAACTTAAAAACTATTACTATTAACTAATAATACAGTGTATTTAATACCCCGCCCTTTACCGCCCTTTACCCCTTTAAAAGTGAAAACAACAGACAAAAAATTAAAGAATTACCCAAAATACATATCAAATAATTAACATTAATTAACAACTATATATTAATTAATTAAATACAAATTACTTTCCACCCTTTACTTCCATAAACACCAAAAAAAAAATTATTTACACAATTCCACCAATTAATTAAAATGAATTAACATCCAATTATTAATTCATCAATTAGAAATAAATTAATTCCCTCCCTGAACACCTATGAACACCACAACATACACCTAAAATTAATTACACAATTACCATAATTAATTATCAATTAATTAATTAAAATTAATTAACAACCAATTATTAATTAATTAATAATAAATTACTTTACACATTTAACGCTATAACATCTCAATGAAACAAATATTAATGAATACAAAATATCCAATACATTTAATATAATGAAATTATTTCCCACCCAATTCCCCTGTATACTCACAAACCGCTACGGTACTAAAAACGCAAAATTAAAATAAAAAAAATTAATAACTACTAAACATTTAACACATATATTAAAAATACAAACAATTCTTTTAAATTTTTTACATCTATGTTTTTGCAAATGATATTAAACACTTCGATATTTTTAACATCGATATTGCTTACCTAAAATCGATATTCTTGACCACGAGAATCTGTATGTCGATATTTCTGACCCACGATATTTGCAACTCGATATTTGTGAAAGTCTATATTTTTGATTTGATATTCTTTCTCTGCACCTTCACAAGGCTGCAAAGACGAGATTGGCCTTCCCATATGTAAATCCATCTACCTAACATGGCAAAAGAAGATATGCTGAGATGGTTGTGAAGGTAAATTTCATGTGGAGTAAACTCACTGATGGGGCTGGTTCTATCTTTTTCTCAACCTTATTCATTCTTTTTACAGTGCTAGGATGCCAACAGGTAATACTCTTGATAGCTTGGACTGGGCCCTAACATTTTTACCATTGACACTAATTTACCATCTGTAAGGGTTAAGCCCTTTTTTCTGTGCTAAATCTTTCTTCTTCTCAATTATGGACCTTGGAATGTCGTATTAGGAATCAAGGAGCAAGAATAGACATCTCAAATCACTAATCATTAATAGTATAATTTCAGTCTATGATGAGAGTTAAATTGTTGTTTAAAAGCTATGTTTCTCATTCAGAGATATGTAAAATTATTTCTTTATATTTGTCTTTATTTCAGCTATTTCATCAATCAAATCAATCAAATAAATGTATAGAAATCTCAGCAAAGAAAATGGTTAGAATAAAATATCAAATGATAAATTGCATTCAGGGCATTCCATAAAGGAAATAAGTCCCCCATTCTATAAATCAGGATCAGAGTTTAGATTACAAGAACCCATGAAGAGTTTGAATTCCAGGAAAAAGAGTGAAATCAAAGGAGAATAAAGCTTTGAAGCAAAATTAAAGTAGCAGAACTTCGCATAAGGGTAGTTCATTAGGCGAGTCTCAATATAGCCAAGTTAATCAGCTTACAGTTGCAGTAGTAATCTGTCAAATCAATATTGTAAAGTGAGTCAAAGGGGTGCAGCAGCAGCCACTACCATCAAAGGCTGGGTCTGAGAAAAGGGTACAAAGAATCTGACGTGAAACTACCTAAGAACATGCAATAATATAAAAGTCAAGAAAACATGTCAGCAATCGGGTGGCAGGATTTTTTGGTAAGCAGGTTCAACTCTATTTCCCACCGAAATACATGAAGCTTATACTTTTTATCGCACAGTCATCTACCGACAGTCTTGCGTAGTTAGATTCTAGAAACATCAGTCATGGTTCCCATACGCCACAACAGCAATTAACCGTCTACATCTCAACTTTTTTCACTGCGAGAGCAATGAACTAATAACTAAAAAGCAAAATCACTGTTAGGTAATGCCTTCTTTGTAAGACGAATTAAGCATTATTGTTTAAAATGAACAAGGTATTCTATTCATCATTATATGAAACATAAGACAATTGGAAGTTCAAGACATTTAAGAATAAAAAAAAATAATCAAAATATTATATTTGTTAAACCAGAATATTCTACAGTTATGACAGCAACTCTAAGCATGTCACTCTAATGTCAAACTTTTAAATCACATTGTGCACAATTCAGCAATATTAAATTCACTACTTGGTTAACGAAATCTTTATTCATAGCCTTTCTATAACTATGACTGACAATTGCGAATCAATTAAACGTTAAGTTTTGCACTCTTTATGGGAGCGTGGCTTGATCATGAAAGCCCTTAGCTCTGTGCCGGCCCACCTTTAGTCATATATCTTCTGAGGAGCTAATATGGCTGGGGATCGCCTAGGGGATCGCCTTTGGGGTGCTGACACATCCCGAGACACCCTTTGCCGGGGTCCTGCTGCTGGCAGTGCAAACCAATTTGTCGGACGGGGGCTGAGGCGGCTTTCTGTGCCTTGTGGTACAGGTGAGCCGAAACATTGGTTGGAGCTGCGTGGAGCCTGGCGGTGGGCCTTTGCCCTGAGTCTGAGGCAGAGAAGCTGCTGGGACCTCCCGCCGCTGGTTGGCCCTGCCTGGCATTGGATGCTGTAAGTCGCCAGGCCTGCTACTCACTATTGGAGCTGCATCAGAGAGATCTGGGCCGCACCATGCCTCGCCAGAGATGAGCACCTGGAGATCGGGGTAGTGACAGCAGGGCGAGTGGCTGGGGATTCCTCATCCTTGAGTGAGGACACATCGATGGCGTTGCGGATGGCACTGGGCCCCTGGACTGGGGCCAGCTCCTCCTGGTGCGAGCAGTGCAGGCCTGCTGTACGAACCCCCATTGGTGGCAGGCACCGGGTCTGTGGAGTTTGCTGGGACCTGGTGGACCTCGGGGATGGGGGGGCTGGAATGCATCCCCTGGACAGAGAAGAGTATTTATGCCTCCCCAAAGAGGCAGTGAGTGAAGTGCCCGGTTAGCTATCCCTATTACATGCTGCTCATAGTGGGGTTTAGCCTCAGTTGAAGGACCTGGGTGTGGCTTGGGTTCATAGCATTCTGTGGATCTACTGGTTGGCACCACCTGCGACGATCATTGTAATTCAGTAGTTGTGACTGTGGGTGGTACTCTAAAACTGAGTTGGGCTGTGATGTACCTACTACTTGTGGAAACTGCTGCATCATATTTGGGTGGTGGCTAGAGAGAAGTGCTGGATCGAGGCCTGAGCAGCAACTCAGGACAGCCGCGCCTCCGCCGGGCCTTCTTTGTGGAAAGCCTAACTATCAAACGCTATTTGATTGCTATCGGGCTGGATGAGCCTTCTATTTTGTTCAACTGCGTTGGCTGGGTTTGGTCCTCATTTGATTTTTGGGGGACACTGACTGCAGCTATGGGCAAACCTAGGCCCAACAAGGGGCCCTGCAGCTGGAGACTCCTCGCTCCCACCAACTGGGGCAAAAGACGATGGAGAGGGAGATGACACTTTGATACACTCCAACCTAGACAGGGTCCTTCCCACCATTTCAGACACTAAGGCAATTCTCCAACACAACATTGGCCCAATTTCTGTGGGGCTGGGCCAGATACAGGCAGAACATCACAAATTGGTGTACCGAGTTAAAAACGTAGAACAGTCTGTAGATCACATCCTCCCCAAACAACAATCAACAGATTGCAGGGTGGAGGATCTTACTACTATATTGCTTACACTGGAACATAGAGCTAAAGATGCGGAGGGCAGAAATCGCCGCAACAACATTCAAGTGATTGGACTACCCAAGGGGGTTAAGGGGACAGACATGTTTTCTTACTTGTAACATTAGCTTAGCACCACAGCTGCACCCACCACCTCACGAAATTCTTTGCCCTGGACAGAGCCCACCAGGTGCTGTTGGGCCCTCTGTCACCTGGGAGACCTCCTAGACCGGAGTCAGCGAGGCTATGACATTATAAAGACCAAGACATTATCTTGCAGAGGGCTCGCACCAGTGTCCCATTCACAACTAAAAATAGTAAGGTGCTTGTGTTTCTGGACTTTACCGCTAAGGTGCAGATTCAGGGTGCATCCTTTGGAATGGCTAAGAAATCTCTCTGTGATGAGGGCATACAATACTCATTAATGTTTCCTAGCAAACTTTGTATAGCCCTCGATGGCCCGACATATTTCTGTGACTCTCCTGAAACAGTATGGACTTGGTTGGAATCCTACTATGCAGGTGCACCACTCGCGGGCTCCCAGAGGAGGCACAAAACTGCCCGACAGACAACAAAGAGACTGCTTAGATGGCCCACTCAGAGGCCATCCCTATGGTGACCCTCCTTCTTGCAAACAGAACAGGAGCTCAGAGCAGCATTTCTGGCTGTGGTAGAGATAATCTCATCACAGAAGGCTATGACTGATAAAGACTCCACCTCAGACCATCGCACTACAGTCTTCGACCCTGGGAGTTCGACTCTGAGTGGAAATTGCCTCCCAGTCATAACCCTACAGTCTGTAGATTACATAATTTGATGCATATTCTTTGCTTTTCTTACGGTTTGTATTTAGCTGTGATTGGCGGTCTGACTTCCACCATATGAGGGCACTGCATGTGTGTTCATATTTAGATGGTTATGGTTTGAAGATGGTTTACAGGCGGGGTGCTGCGGTGGTGCCCTGAGATTGGCTTGCCGGCGGTGGCCTCCGGGGGATAATCTTTCAGCGCAATTACTAGCAGTGGGCTGGCACGTACTAGGGCTCTAGGTACTCTACTGCCTGTCCCTACCCAGACTTCCCATACTAGAAATTGGAAGGTGGTTTTCCCATAACAATGTTGTTTCCTTATAGGTTTGGATGGCCAATTGTTGCTGGACTGCCCTTGGGAGTGGGAGTTTGTGGTTGGGTTGTTGTTATGCTGTCCTGGGGGTCATTGATAGATCTGACAAGGTTGAGGAGTATATGGGGGAGCGATGATAAGACAGAGGCTCATTATCAATGTCAGATATGAGACTCCCTCATTCTAATAGAAAACTATTTTCCTGGAATGTTCAAGGAATGGGTTCTGACATAGTACCCATTGTTATTTGTATTGCTGAGGTATACAAATTGCAATGTTACAAATAACCTATCTTACTGCAGAGGAGGCAATCCGCTTGCTCCGAAGGTGGCATGGTCAACTTTATGCAACCTCTTATTCTGTGTATTCCCAGGGGGCACTGTTGTGGATTCGGGCAGGTACCCCATTTGAATCTACCCACTCAGTTGTTGACCCAAAGGGCCACGATCTACTGGTAAAAGGTTGACAGCTGGGAAGGGAGGTAACCATGGGTAGTATATATGACCTGAACCTAGATTAGATCCTCTTCCTACAGGCACTATCAATACCCTTGTCCTCCCTCATAACAGACAATCTCATCCTAGGAGGTAATTTTAACTGTGTTGCTGATGTTTAATTAGACTGATCCAGAACTTCTTTGCCTGGGGAGGTAGGGTATAAAACCTTGAGGGTTTACAGTGACTGGGTAGGACACTGGGGCCTTATAAACATCTGGAGAGTACAGCATGGACATGGGCAGGATTATTCTTATTATTCCCATCTCAATAGATTACACAGCATTAGCTAAGAACATTTGGTTTTACTAAAATATGTATAGTATACTTACATATAGGGCTTCAGCCACTTCTCTTTATCCATTGGTCTTTAGTAGTGCAATTCACATTTTGTTTCCACCTACTACAGCATATAGCATGGGGCAGGGGGTCCGCCTACTTAAGCCACTGGTTAACTTCACTTTGAGTGACTAAATTCTGCTCTCTGACAAGGAGCAACTCACCCACAAGCTAGTTCCTTTCAGTGCCAGTGTTTTCTTTTTTCTTTATAACTACTTTAGTGTTGTATTTGTGTTTAGAGTCTGATGTGATAGCAGGATGAATCTAATGCACATTACATCTTTATAAGATCCCATTGCCTGCCAATGCTGTTGTTAAATTCATGTTGGGGCATTTTGCTTTTCTGATGGCTGCTACTTCACAACATACCTCAGTATGTCCATTTGAAACTGTTCTGTATTAAGTTATCCTTTCTCTTTTCTTCTTTCTATTCTTCCCTTTCCTTTTCTCTTTTTCATGCCTTATTTCCTTCTCTCTTTATCTTTCCGTCTTTCTTTCTTTGGAGTTGTATATAGAGCTAGCTAGACCCAAAGGTCTCAGAGTGCTTTACAAGTAGTATGCAAAGGTTAATTTGAGATATATGAGAGTATACATGTAGAACAAATGTGGTCAGCGGGAGCTTTAAACAAAACATATTAAAAATAGTGAGAAGATACAGTCAAAGTACAAAATACAGCAACACAGTAATGACGTTACACAATACAATACAACAATAGGGTAGTGACATTAGTGCCAAAGTGGGACTGACTGGATCAGAAGGCTACAACGAGAGAGTCTGAGGAGTGGGGCAAGGTCTTTGGGAAACGCAGACAAATTGTCTGCGAGAAGAAGCAATTGTTGAGTAGTAAAGATTTGAGATCTCATTTGAAGCAGTGGAAGGAGGGGCTGCATTTGAGATCTTTGAGGATTGTGTTTAATACCCTAGGGGCATTTCCCGAGAAGGTGCCAGTCTGGGTGGATTTCTTTTCCAGCTTAGGGGGTATTTGAAGAAGAGAGTTGGAGCTTCTCAGTGTCCAGTATGTGCCAGCTCTAGAAAAATTGGTTTCTAGGTATATGGGGTTTTTTGTATGAAGGGCTTTGTGGGTGATGCATGCGGTTTTGAGAATGCATCGTCCTTCAATGGGAAGCCAGTTGAGACTCCTAAGGCCAGGAGAGATATGGTCGAATCACTATATTTCTGTGAAGAGTCTCGCGGCTGCATTGAGAGTGCCTCTCAGGGGCGCTAAATGACAAGGTCATTGGTGGGGATAAAAGGTTTGATTTTGTTTAAGTGTTTTAGTCTGAGAAGGGCTCCTTTAGCTGAGTTGTTGATATGCTCCTTCATTGACATGTTTCTATCCAGGGTTACACCTAAGGATTTTATGGAGTTTGAAAGTGAAAGAGAGCAGTGTAGTGTGGTCAGGTCCTTGAGCCATTCTTGGATTGGTAGGGGCTTCTTTGTAGGGGAGAGGAGTAGCAGTTCTGTCTTTCTGGGGTTCAGTTTTAGGTGGTTGGAAATTAACCAGTTGTGTATCTCGTTTAGTGTGGCATTCAGATGGAGGAGGTCTCTAGGTCACTTTACATTGTAATAGAGTAGATTGTCATCAGCATATACATGATATTTGACCCCTGCTTGTTTCAGAATAGTTGTGAGGGGTTCCATGAAGAGATTAAATAAGGCATGCGAAAGGACAGATCCTTGAGGAACAACTTGTCGTGCTGGAACAGGCTTCGAGAGTCAGCTGTTGATTTTTATTTGTTGAGAATAATGTTGCAGGTAAGATGTCAACCATTTCAAGACTGTGCTGTTGATACCAGAGCGAGTCCTGATAGCCTCAAGTAGAGCTAGATTGTGTATTGTATCAAAATCCACAGATAGGTTGAGTACGCTTAGGAGGCATGAGTCCCCTTCATGTAAGGATTTGAGAATGTCATCAGAGATATTGAGCAGAGCAGTTTCAGTGCTGCTGCCTTTCTTGAAGCCCGTGTGATAAGCGTCGAGAAGGATTAATTCATCAATATACTGGATGAGTTGTATCAGGACACATTTCTCTTATTAATTGGGAGGAATGTCCCTTCCATGGTTCCAGAACACCCCATTCATGATCCTCCTGGAAACCTTCCAAGAATACACCGGGATGGCAGGGCTTGGTTTCTTGAATTGCACTGTGCTAGCTACAAAGGGGAGTGTGTTAAGGGAGGTCTAAGGGTTCCTGATCTTAAATTATATTATTGGGTGACACAGCTTCTGGACTGTGCCTAAGGTCTGGAGGGAGGCAAAGCACTTTTTAGGGTGACCCGGTAGGGTAACGGACCGAACTCCACTGTGGCATAGGGATTTGCTGAGTGAGGTGGGCGGCTTGGTGGGGTTTACTGGATTGGAACTAATCGGGATAGAGCATTTGGGAGATATATGGAGAGGGCAGACCCTGATGTCCTTTGTTGACCTTCGCCAACACTTTGACCTGGCAGACACAGAACATTTCAAATAAATGCAATTGGTACATGCTCTCTGAAAGCATGTTTTAGAAGGGGAGTCGCTGTCCGAGGCATCCCCTTTAGAAGACCGGCTTCTGGCCAGATAAGTGTATTTCTTTATCTATAAAAAACTGCTTAATACCTCCACTGACCCACTGGTGGAGTTAAGAGAAGTGTGGGCAGAGGACCTGGGGGAATAGAGGACGATGAGTGGAAAGACTCAATACAGAGCCCGAGAGAGGTGTCTGGTGCGCTTGCGTATTCTTCATAGATCCTACTATTCCAGGACAGTCATATGTAAGATGGGAAGGATGGCAACACCGCTGTGCCTATGGGGAGCATGGAGGAGTTTGTTTTTACCATATTCTTGGGTAGTGACCCAGGTAATGTCACGGTTAGTCCCAGTGGACACCAAGAGGCTCCTCTGAAATATTAATGGTGAGGAATCATGGCCTAAAATTCAGAACATGTGGCTCACACTGGGAGCTGGGGTGGCCAAGCGAAATATAGCAAGGGCGTGGGACAGAGTGCCCCCCCGACCAAGAGCGAATAGGAATCGGACATTGATTGTCAAAGAGCAAAATGGATGGTGTATCAAAACAGGGGATGCCCGTAGAAATAGGAAAAGGTGTGGGGGGGTGGCCTTGTCAAGGTTTTTAAGATGAGGGTTGGGAGAGGGCTTAGAGGATGAGGAGGCACCTGGGACTCCCCCTCCCGCCACCCCATCAGGGTAGGGACAGTTTAATAAAATGGCGAGTGGGTCCTAAAAGCACCGAAACGTGAAAATGCATTAACTTCAAATATATTGGACAAATTCCATCTGAGGAGTACTGATTGCAGCTAATAGGCCGTATATGCTGTATAATACAAATGTTAATTAATTTTTTTCTTTAAGATTACTGGGATTGAGGATGGGGATTTGTGGGCCACTTGTTGCATATTAGTGATGTATGATTTGCAGACTGATTCAACTTCAAATGGGAAAAGGGAATTGAGGGCTCGATAGGGTCTGTGGGACAGGCGGCTCAGGGGATGAAGGTCATGTAGAGTTGGCGGCTGACATAGCAAGAGCCTTTAGGGTGATTCAATTTATCTATCTTCGGATTGGGGTGGTGTGTTAGTTTGGCCTCGTTTGCGAGATCACATTTTACCTAGAGGTCCTTACTTAGAGACTCAGTTTTTTCTATGCGATTGAGAAATAGGGTAAATATGTCAGGGAGGGATCCTGTTCTATACATTGGAGGACAAGCAGAAGGTTCCACGTCTAGAGAGAATGGGTGGAGTTCAGTTGGGGGGAGGGCAGTGTCCTTGAGGTTGGAACTGAAGAGTGATGTTTGGGTTGGGAGGGTTCGTAATTGGGATTAGATTTTGTGATGAAGTTGGATTCAATAGTGAGTGGACTAGGCTTGGGATTGCTGCTATTGTGACTAATGAGTGCATCTAAGAGCTTTGTGTTGTTGTAGCTCTGCCCTAGGGTTGGCGTAGTAGTGGGCAGATAGGTGTGCTCCTGATTAGAAAGTGTATTTGTGGGGTGATATAGGGGTGCATGGTAAATCACTGGGGTCCAGGGGGACAAAACCATTTTGGCATAGTATTGCTAGAAGTGTTGGGAAGTGATGGTCAATAATAGAAAGATGATGGTTGGTCGCTTGTACTAGGATGTTACCTGTCCTCAAAATGGATATGTAGACCTCCCCTCTGAATTTCTGGGACGGAGCAGAAGAGAGATGAGTGCCATAGGGATTTTACTGTTTTTGTAACTGATAGGTGGAGGATGAATGTCTTTCTCCATTTTGCTGGGCATTTCAAGTAGAAAATTAAGTCGGACTTTGTATTGCCGCTGATTGTGCTATGGTAGGTAGCAGCAATTCGTTTTTTTCAGGATGTTGTTTAAGTAGGTTGTGTTTCAATGTTTTTCTGGCATTACTTGAGAGATTTATTGGATCTTTTATGCTCCAGAAGTTGGTGGCCTTATCTCTCAAGTGTGGTGATGCTTGGGAGATGTCTGAGTGGTCATCATGAGAGTAGCCAGAGGATGTTGCACTAGATAGTAAGTTCTGACCAGGAATTCAGACGCGATTACATAAACCTGACTGATTCGATATGGGAGGTATCAGCAGAGTATATATGAATGCTAGCCAAATAGGTGTAATCAGTTCAGTGAAAGGGGTGAATAGCAAGGAGAATGAGCTGATGTCTTGCTTCTCCTTCCCAAAATACCACTCCCACACGATGGCTCAAACATGACAAAGCAGGAGACATAACACAACAACACTGAGAAAAGGATTTCACTTTATAAATGAAACACATCAAAGACTCTCCTTTTAGAATAAGACTTGGGGTTTTATTTATGCAATGCTCTCTAACAGAAAGGCTTTCCCAGATGTCAAATATATATATATATATATATATATATATATATATATATTCACGCTCCGTTTGCCCAACACATTGAGTTGCACTCTGACACAGGCGAAAGGTGGCAAGCCTTTATTTCCAGTATGAGCTGACATCTGCCTGCTGTTTCCAAATCCAGTCTCTCCCGAACGTAATGCCTGACGCGTTTCTGGAAGATACGACTTCCTTCATCAGAGGCTTTTACGGGATTGATGTGTGCTTTAGGACTCTGTTCCTCTCACTCCAATGCGACTTTACACGCCCCCAGATGGGCGGGTTCCTTAACCAGCAAGGCATTGTGGTATACAGAGTCCTGGCATTTCACGCACTATTTCTGGAGAAAACAGTTCGCGCCCTCAGATGGGCCCCCATCCAACAGTGCCAGCTCTCATCCCTCGCCGGTGTCCCACAATGCGATTCGGCAACTTCCTGGTCGCGTGGTCCCCACCGTTAGTAGGGGTGGTGCAACTCGGCGACTTGGGCAGCCGCCTAATATTCACGCTCCGTTTGCCCAACACATTGAGTTGCACTCTGACACAGGCGAAAGGTGGCAAGCCTTTATTTCCAGTATGAGCTGACATCTGCCTGCTGTTTCCAAATCCAGTCTCTCCCGAACGTAATGCCTGACGCGTTTCTGGAAGATACGACTTCCTTCATCAGAGGCTTTTACGGGATTGATGTGTGCTTTAGGACTCTGTTCCTCTCACTCCAATGCGACTTTACACGCCCCCAGATGGGCGGGTTCCTTAACCAGCAAGGCATTGTGGTATACAGAGTCCTGGCATTTCACGCACTATTTCTGGAGAAAACAGTTCGCGCCCTCAGATGGGCCCCCATCCAACAGTGCCAGCTCTCATCCCTCGCCGGTGTCCCACAATGCGATTCGGCAACTTCCTGGTCGCGTGGTCCCCACCGTTAGTAGGGGTGGTGCAACTCGGCGACTTGGGCAGCCGCCTAATATTCACGCTCCGTTTGCCCAACACATTGAGTTGCACTCTGACACAGGCGAAAGGTGGCAAGCCTTTATTTCCAGTATGAGCTGACATCTGCCTGCTGTTTCCAAATCCAGTCTCTCCCGAACGTAATGCCTGACGCGTTTCTGGAAGATACGACTTCCTTCATCAGAGGCTTTTACGGGATTGATGTGTGCTTTAGGACTCTGTTCCTCTCACTCCAATGCGACTTTACACGCCCCCAGATGGGCGGGTTCCTTAACCAGCAAGGCATTGTGGTATACAGAGTCCTGGCATTTCACGCACTATTTCTGGAGAAAACAGTTCGCGCCCTCAGATGGGCCCCCATCCAACAGTGCCAGCTCTCATCCCTCGCCGGTGTCCCACAATGCGATTCGGCAACTTCCTGGTCGCGTGGTCCCCACCGTTAGTAGGGGTGGTGCAACTCGGCGACTTGGGCAGCCGCCTAATATTCACGCTCCGTTTGCCCAACACATTGAGTTGCACTCTGACACAGGCGAAAGGTGGCAAGCCTTTATTTCCAGTATGAGCTGACATCTGCCTGCTGTTTCCAAATCCAGTCTCTCCCGAACGTAATGCCTGACGCGTTTCTGGAAGATACGACTTCCTTCATCAGAGGCTTTTACGGGATTGATGTGTGCTTTAGGACTCTGTTCCTCTCACTCCAATGCGACTTTACACGCCCCCAGATGGGCGGGTTCCTTAACCAGCAAGGCATTGTGGTATACAGAGTCCTGGCATTTCACGCACTATTTCTGGAGAAAACAGTTCGCGCCCTCAGATGGGCCCCCATCCAACAGTGCCAGCTCTCATCCCTCGCCGGTGTCCCACAATGCGATTCGGCAACTTCCTGGTCGCGTGGTCCCCACCGTTAGTAGGGGTGGTGCAACTCGGCGACTTGGGCAGCCGCCTAATATTCACGCTCCGTTTGCCCAACACATTGAGTTGCACTCTGACACCGAGTTGCACCACCCCTACTAACGGTGGGGACCACGCGACCAGGAAGTTGCCGAATCGCATTGTGGGACACCGGCGAGGGATGAGAGCTGGCACTGTTGGATGGGGGCCCATCTGAGGGCGCGAACTGTTTTCTCCAGAAATAGTGCGTGAAATGCCAGGAATCTGTATACCACAATGCCTTGCTGGTTAAGGAACCCGCCCATCTGGGGGCGTGTAAAGTCGCATTGGAGTGAGAGGAACAGAGTCCTAAAGCACACATCAATCCCGTAAAAGCCTCTGATGAAGGAAGTCGTATCTTCCAGAAACGCGTCAGGCATTACGTTCGGGAGAGACTGGATTTGGAAACAGCAGGCAGATGTCAGCTCATACTGGAAATAAAGGCTTGCCACCTTTCGCCTGTGTCAGAGTGCAACTCAATGTGTTGGGCAAACGGAGCGTGAATATTAGGCGGCTGCCCAAGTCGCCGAGTTGCACCACCCCTACTAACGGTGGGGACCACGCGACCAGGAAGTTGCCGAATCGCATTGTGGGACACCGGCGAGGGATGAGAGCTGGCACTGTTGGATGGGGGCCCATCTGAGGGCGCGAACTGTTTTCTCCAGAAATAGTGCGTGAAATGCCAGGAATCTGTATACCACAATGCCTTGCTGGTTAAGGAACCCGCCCATCTGGGGGCGTGTAAAGTCGCATTGGAGTGAGAGGAACAGAGTCCTAAAGCACACATCAATCCCGTAAAAGCCTCTGATGAAGGAAGTCGTATCTTCCAGAAACGCGTCAGGCATTACGTTCGGGAGAGACTGGATTTGGAAACAGCAGGCAGATGTCAGCTCATACTGGAAATAAAGGCTTGCCACCTTTCGCCTGTGTCAGAGTGCAACTCAATGTGTTGGGCAAACGGAGCGTGAATATATATATATATATATATATATATATATATATATATATATATATATATATATATATATATATATATATATTCACTGAAAAAAACATAGGTTTCACACCAGTTATAGTTAGGTGGAAATTTTACACGCATAAAACCATTGAAATTCCCACGTTATAGTTAGTTGGACTCACTATAACTTGCGCGTGCAATGCACTGCTGATGACGCCACATATTACATCACTCATGACATGGTCAGTGACATCACTCATGACATCACTGATGACATCTCAAATGACATCACTGATTACAACATCCTTGTGATAAAGTGGCAGACCTCCTATCAGCATAAAATAACCTTTGACACGCACATTCAAAAATAGAAACTAACATTTTCTTAAAAAAGGAGAAACCAATGCCAATTACAACAACTTATTAGGTAATTCCAACATCTACATACACATCCACTCATTCACCAACAGTTCTATATAGTCACTCATGCATGTACTTACTCATCATATGTACTCATACACCTATACATCCTGTTACACACTAATACTCATCCATATAGTTACTCACACACAAATTCACACATGCAAATAAACTATCCAAAAAACATTTACTTGATTATACTGCTATATACACACCACTACACATACTTCGACAGAAACGGAAACATTCTTACTCTCTTAAACAATCAATTATAAAAACACATACTCACTAACCCACCCATACACACAATCATCCACCCATACGGTCTTGCACACATGCTGTCTTCAAAATACATACAAATAGTGAGTCACTCATTCATGCATCTGTGCTCTAAGTAATATCCCCCACCGAACCATACAGACACTAATACTGATACTCAAAAAAAAAACTAATAACCCATATACACACTCATGTAGCTACTCACCAACCCATGCAGCCACTTATACACAAAGTGAGACACAGATACAGATATTTAAATATTTAAACATTACTCGCTAATATATGTATTCACTAAGATACATTTAATAAGTCAGTTAACCAATCAATTTTACACAAAAAAAACATCCATTTAGACATTTATTTACCCATTTATTCTTCCATCAACCTTTAGATATACATATATAAAAAATATTTATTTTTCAGAAAGATACACATTCACTGGATGATGTCATCAGTGATGTCATTTGAGATGTCATCAGTGATGTCATGAGTGATGTCACTGACCATGTCATGAGTGATGTAATATGTGACGTCATCAGCAGTGCATTGCACGCGTAAGTTATAGTGAGTCCAACTAACTATAACGTGGGAATTTCAATGGTTTTATGCGAGTAAAATTTCCACCTAACTATAACTGGTGTGAAACCTATGGTTTTTTCAGTGAATTTAATAGGTTTTTTAAATGCTAATTCCTAACTATAACTGGTGTGAAACCTGTGTTTTTTTCAGTGAATATATATATATATATATATATATATATATATATATATATATATATAAAATTTCTATGGCAAAATGAAACCCCTCATTGTGTTCCTTTTCAAATTAAATGTATTAAGTGTTACCACTTTATTCCAATCAAGATGACTTCAGGTGTGCCATACGTTTGTCATAAGTAACACTGTTAGCGTTCTAGTTGTTCTTTAGAACACTCTGGGACATTCTGTCATTGGGCTATAGTTGGGCTACATCTGGCTGATATTTGGGCTACATTTGGGCTCTTTTGTCTCTGGTGGCCATCTTGGGAGACTGCATATCAGAATTGTTTTAATGAAATATAAGAGGATTTGAGAAGTCACTCAAAATGTGCCCTAATTTTTCTTTCTTCAGCACTAATCATAATTTCTATGGCAAAATGAACCCCCTCATTTTGTTCCTTTACAATTTAAATGTTTTAAGTGTTAACACTTTATTCCAATCAAGATGACTTCAGGTGTGCCATACTTTTATTGGGCTACATTTGTTTTTTTTTGTCTCTGGTGGCCATCTTTGGACTACATTGGGCTACATTGGGCTACATTGGCTACATTTGGGCTCTAACATATATATAGCCCAATGTAGCCCAATATATATTTTTTCAAAGTTAATTTTCGTAAAAACCACTGGAGCATATATCTTGAGACATAGCAAAGGCACATCGGGGTACCAGTCCCTACAATTTTGCCAAGTTTGCTGGAAATCCATTCAGCCGTTCGGGCTAAAAGTGAGTCCAACCGCCCTATGGAAATTACCATGGGGAAAACACGTTTTGGGACCCCCCTTTTATCTCGGCCCCCGCTTGACGGATCCCCCCGAAACTTTCAGGAAAGGAGCAGAGCGCAGCGAGGCAAAGTTAAGGAAAATTAAAGGCAGATCCCTCATTCTGCGCCAAAGTTATTCCCAATAGAATGTTGCAGATTTCCTATGGAAAACGATCCTAACTATAACTACCTACTGGCGACCGCCAGTAGGTAATATATATATATACATATATATATATATATATATATATGGAGATATATATATATATATATATATATATATATATATATATATATATATATATATGTATGAAAAAAGCAGTCCTTGTTCCGTCAAATGACGGCGGAACTTGATAGGTCAGGACCTCAGAAGTCTCACACGATGCAGCGGAAAATATCCAAAAAACAATCACTACTCAAATGAGTATGCAGGAAGACAGTTTATTCCATAAAGGATGACACGTTTCGCTCTACCAGGGAGCTTGTTCACATAGCGCGCCCAAAACACTGAGAGACTTATATAGTAACAATAAAGGTGGGACAATACAAAAAAGTGTATACGCCTTCTCTGCATTACATCATGGAAATAGTGAAAAGACTAACTGAAATGCCAGTTTCAGAAATAATAAAAACCAGACTAATATTTGTAAAGACAATACGCAGTACATATGTATAGAATGTGATCACGCAAAGCCATGAAATTACAAACATAAAAATTAAAATGAATTATAGGAGAATACTAAATGCATTGGTGAACAAAATTCACTTTGGTACATAAATGTAATTGATCCTCCTATTACATTCTGAAAACAATAAATAATAAGAACCATCCAAAGAAATAACGACATAGTGCCATAGAATGAAAAGAAACGTGAAAATTCACAATGGTTAGATGAAGATAAAAAACCCATATTATGACCTCATGTCAATAGTCAAATATCATAAGTGATCACATGGAGATGATAACAGTAAATAGTACTGACAACACAACAAAAATATATAGCCTGAAAGAAGAGAAGGAACTATGGTATCAAAAAATATTGAAAAGAAAAGTGCATATATAAATAAATAAAAGGCCACAGCTGAGAGTATGACAGAGTAAATCAATATAATCACACACTATAAATCAGCAGTCAAAGAATAGCAATACCTAACACATTAATACCAATTGGTATATATTAAGGGTAATCACCAGACGGGACTGAATCAACAAAATGGTACAACCATGCGGCCAACCAAGAGGTGAAAACAATGAAATAGAAAGCAGAGATTAAAGAAATCTTAAAGATAGCAAGAACTAGAGAACATCATGGAAATTAGTGAGGACCAGGTACATAGCAGTAAGTAGAACAGATCATAAAAAATTGCTCAGGTCTTCTGTTAAATTCAACCCATTAGGGGCCTTAGTATCTAAGGACAGTATTAGATGTGATTCTTTCTGCCTGAGTAGCTTCATACGGTCCCCACCCCGGCCGGGTTGAGGTACCGAACACAAAACCGTGTATTCAAAATCTTTGAGCTTTTTGTCGTGCACTGAGCAAAAATGTCTTGCAACAGGGTAGCTGGTATCACTATTCACAATCACACGAATGTGCTGCAGAATACGTTGGTGTACGGGAAACTTAGTACTTCCAATGTACTCAAGATTACAAGTACATTTCAATTTGTATACCACGAACTCAGACCTACAGGTGAGATATTCACGAATGGGAATAGGTGTTGTACTGAATGCTGTGACATAGTGTGTACTGTTCTTGGCAAAAGTGCAGGCCCGACAAGAGGTGCACTTAAAAAACCTGTTTTATTGACAATACTCTTTTTGGTATATATATTTGTATGCAAGCAATAATAAAACACTTGGCCAATGCAACTGTTAAATGCACAAATAATAATTAGTGAAATGCACAAGCAGATAATAATAGACGTCCTGCAAGAAATCAGAAAGACATATACAATAAATACGTCAAATGATTACTTTGGATGTGCACTCTGACTCACTCACACATCACAAAGAAAACACCTCAAATGATCATAGCCACTGGCCACACATCACAATGGCAATCATTAAAACTCAAACACTTCACCTGGTACATTCTTCATCCTGACCCAGTCCAGACTGGGGACTTACAGCTGAAGCCAAGAGACTCAGCAACCAGATGCCTGCACTGAAGATGCGTCCATCGTTCAGGCTCAAACATTCCTGGTTTCCAAGTCAACAACCCTCAGCTTTATAGTCTCAAAACACACTAGAAGGTTTGAGTGTCTTTCCTTCCGTGCCAAGGAAACTTACTGGCATTGGCCACCTCCCATGCAAGCATTCCAGGGCAAAAGGAGTTTCCTCGTTCCCTCTACATTCTCACATGTTCCAGCCTTTATCTTAACAAAGCTTATGAAAGCCTTCGAGGGTACATTCAACAATCTCTTCTCCAAAACAAAACAACCCTGAACATGATTAACCCAAACAACGTGAGCACTCTGTAGGCCTGTGCGCGCAGAAAGCTCTATCAAGACAGAGTCAGAATTCAGGTTGATATGAGGCGATGTCAAAGCCAATAGTAAGAACTTCATAATACTTCCCAATGTACAACACAATGCACATTTGAGCACCACTACATATAGCATCACATAATTCATCTCTCAATGTACAATATAATGCACATTTGAGCACCACTGCTCATAACACTGTACTTTCTAATGCACATCACACACATTTTGTCCCTGGCAAGGCTGTTCTACTCACTCTGTGACAGCTCCCACTTTGCTAGAACTATGAGATTACACAAGAGAAATCCTCAAGGAAAACAAAGCATATGCAGGACATCGTACATTCAGGCTAGGGTTGAAAGACAATTGAAATCATGGTAGTCAAAGGTCATCACGTGGTGATCATTTGCATCGAGTGGTGTCAATTCATAAGAGTGCCTCTAGCACTGCAGCTGGATATTATCTGTGGGGGTATACTGAATTAACCCGTAAATCGCCCTATGTTGGTAATACTCCTCTAGTGTACAGGGTGAGTCATCGGGAGAAGTGAGGAAGGTTGAAGGGAAGACGACTACAGGAATTGATGGCTCCTTTGGCAGGACGCAGAACTTTCCATGAAGAGGGGATCCCCTATCAAGCAGTCAGCTCTGCTTGCAGGTTGGAGATGGGTAGGTGGAGCTTCAGTGGACTCCAGCAGCAGTCACCTGTCAGCATGGCACCAGGGTCAGCAACTGATGTGGAGGAGGGGTATGCGTGATTGAAGAGTAATTTTGTGCTAAGAACAGATGCTAGGCATGTTCCTGAGTGCCTCGGTGCAGAAAAGACCTCCCGGGCTCAAAGGCAAGGGGCCTGTAGCCAATTTTATACTGATTGACTTTTTAAGTAGTTCCCTTCAGTGCCAAGGAGTACTATGGTAATGTATGGGGTTATTTACCCCAAAACATTATTGCCTGTCACAAACATATTATTTTTTAGATTGATGACGGCCCAGCACATTCCCAAGCAATAAAGGATTGCAAAAACTATTACAAAACAAAACAAGAATTACCAGAAGGCTGGCGGCCAACACCAGACTGAAAGACTTTGCCAATGCTTGTTTTAATTTGGTGTGGGATTTTTCTAGTGTTGTGGTTTCAGTTTAATACTGCTTATGTGTTGCATAAATACTTTGTACATTGCCTCCAAGTTAAGCCTGACTGCTTTTGTGCCAAACTACCAGAGGGTTACACAGGTTAATTTAGTGACTTTTGCAGTTCAACCTGACAGGCATTATGGTTGTTGCCTAAAAAGGGTCTTTTCCGCCCTAAAAAAAATGAAAAATTCCCACATAACTGCAGATAAGTGAGTGATAAGTGTAACTTATCTGTGTGAGCAGCAAAAAGTCAACAAATTGATAGAATTCGTGGGACCTGCCTTCCATCCATATCTCTCTCTCTCTCTTTCTTTCTCGCTCTCTCTCTCTCTCTCTCTCACTCTCTCTCTCTCCCAAAAGCCACTTCCCTTCATACTTGGATCACAGCTTCACTATACTGTTCACACCAGAGTGTGGACACATGCTCTAGACAGCAAGGTCGATAATATTCAGTGTTCATTGCTCTTGTCTGAGCAATGTTGTTGCTAGACAGAAGTACTGAAAAACATAGCTGGGGGTTTCCTGGAGATTTCCCTGTGAGAGGTTTAAGGAAATTATTCAGGCACTAGAAGATTAATTCTTTAAGAATCTATTCTACCACAGAAACCTGAATTCTGCTGGAACTAAGAACAGAAGGATGTGGCTGATTGCTTTTTAAGAACTGTGGAGTGTTGACTCCAGCACATGCTTGAATCTCTGATTCTATAGCCAGGAACGTGGATCCCTTGCTAACCCAACAATAAAAACAGATATTTATTTCTTATGCAGGAAGGCATACATCTGTAGACTAAGTCCAAGATTTACAAATCCCATGCAATGCAGCTCAAGTGAACACAAGGTATTGAGTGAGATTTACTAAGCCACGCAAAGCCACCTTGAGTGACTCTGTCTGACTTAGTAAATGCAGGCACCATTCCACCATGTGTAAAGGTTACCTGTGCTGGTGTTTGTCAGCCACAAATGTGCTAGTGTAGAAACAGCAGGAATGCACTTTATGTAAGTAAATATGGCACATTCATGCCTTCTCCATTTGACTCAGCACATTGACGCGGGTTGTCGTGCTGTGTTGCATAGTGCTTAATTTTTTGTAAATCTGCCTCTGAATGTCATCAAAAAAGCAGAACTCCAAGAAATAGTCAGCAGCAACATCTTGGAGAAATCCAAAAAATAAGGTTGACACTGAACTTTTGGCAGTGGTCCTCATAGAACTCCAGGACATTGGTATCGGGGGTGGCACTTGCCTGGTTGAAGTAATTCTTAAAAATCGCTCTCAGAAAGTTGTCCTGCAACCCCATCAGTCGGGACCCAAACATCTATGGTGTGGAGTACCTCAGGGGTCGGCGCTGAGACCGCTTATTTTTAAAATATATCTGGCCTGCTGTTCTTAATTATAGCTACGTAGGACGTGAAGGCGATATCTTATGCCGACAATACCCAGTTGGTGTTTTTCTTTAAAGATCAGTCGGAGGACTCCTCCAATAGTTTTAAGGGCTGTATGAAAGTTCTTGCCCTATGGATGATCAACAATAAGCTCAAACTCAATGCTGATAAAACGGAAGTGTTGTTCTTCAGCAAGGCCTTGCAACCAGCAGTGGAGCTGTGGTGGTCAGTTGCAATGCCCCCCCCCCCCCCATCCCAGCAGCTACTACAAAAAATCTGGGGGTCAGTGGGAAGCAGATCTTTAATTCTCAGTCCAAATAGGGCATGTGACAGCCTCCTGTTTCAGCAAATTACGAAATTTGCGGAAATGTCTTGATCTGCTGCCAGAGGATGGCCGCAAAACCATTGTCCATGCCACGGTGTCATCCAGGCTGGACTATGCAAACAGCCTTTACGTGGGCCTGCCAGTGTAAGAGAATCAAGTTTAAGGCTCTGACCTTTGCTTTCTGGTCATTTAATGGCAAATGTCAGAGTTATCTGAAACGTCGGCTATGTCAGTATTAACAAAAGAATTCATTGAGATCTAATTCTTAAAATCTGCTCTGGAATCCATGATTTATGAAAGCTCGCTGGGTGGCGGAACTTTCACGGTGCGAGCTACCAGACTATGGAACTCTCTGCCAACTAATTTTCGCCAGATTGATTCAGAGCCAGTATTTAGGAAGGCTGTGAAAACGTGCCTCTTTAGTCTGGGTTAGTTTCTCGGGGCTTCATGGGGGTCTGCTTTTCCAGTCACTGCTGCATGCCACCACTGCTGGAGCGCTGGAACACCTCTGTAGAGGTAGCTGTTCGTGCTTAATAAATGTCGGTATTATTATTATTATTATTATTATTATTAAAGTGGTGGGCAAAGCCATTTGACATCTGAAATCCATGACATGCTACCAGAGGTATGATATCTGCAAATTGAAGAACAATTGGATTAACCAGTAAGAAGTTAATTAACTTTTGCCAGAGTTGAAGAGTACTTCGACAAAATGGCACACAGTGCCAATGTGGCAGAGAAATTTAGTTACATTGGTGGATTCATAATTTATACACAGTTTGCACCTTTTAGGTCATTTGAACATGAAATGTGAGACTAAAGAGGCACTTCAAAACGGGGTCCAACCTTGTGGAGCCGCTCTTTGCCATGTGATCGTGCCTTGTCTCTCTGAACCCTTGCACCTTATATAACCTTCTCTCCAATGCAGGACAGTCACAAACATGCCTCAGTAAACTAACCAAAGATATGCAGACTATATGCAATGCGGAGAGTATGGACATGTAGGATTAGAGAAATTGCCATGAGCCAGTATTCTTGGCAGTGGCAGCCTCCTCAAAGAAAAAGTGATGGGAGGAGTGAGGGGTGGGGGGGAGTTTAATAATAATTTCTTTAAAAGGAAAACTTACCTGGAGCTGCCAGCTGCCTCCCGCGTCGCGCCTTGGTCTTCCTGTTAGCAGCAGACACTGGGACAATATCACAGACTCCCTGTGCCATCCCCGCACTGCTCTCATACTATGAGAGCAGCGCCGGGATTGGCCTGAGCAGGCTGAAAAGACGTTCCACTCAGGTAAGGGAGTCTATGGGGTTTCTCCAGCCTGGCTGTTCAATGCAGGTGGGTTGGAGAAACTTAAGTGCACACATAGTACTTCTCCTTACCCCTACCAAGGCCCGTCCCTCCCCACTCCCTATTGCACGCTGGCTCTGCCAGCAACTGAAAAGTAAAATAATGAAATTATATTGTTTTATTTCTCAGGTGCT
This sequence comes from Lissotriton helveticus, assembly GCF_964261635.1. Taxonomy (NCBI): domain Eukaryota; kingdom Metazoa; phylum Chordata; class Amphibia; order Caudata; family Salamandridae; genus Lissotriton; species Lissotriton helveticus. The sequence continues at coordinate 1,563,618,785 of NC_136061.1, forward strand.
GGCTCTGAGCCAGTGGAGCGACGGTCCTCCTCCATTGCAGAGGAGCCGCCCCTGATTATGGTGAATTTAAACCACTTGCATAGGTAATTTCAAGCATCTGAAAATTAGGTATATGAGGTAAAAAGTGAATTACACAAATACAGGTAAAAAAGCATATGTTACGGTTTATGCTAATTTATAAATATTTTTATGAATGAAGTATTTCATATTAGTTATTAAAATATGAACGATTTCAGACAGACCTCTCTCCCTAATAAGTGTTTTGGGTAACACTCAGGAGCGTTGCGGAAATATGAGAAAGAGAAACTAATGGGTCTATAAGCAAAAGTTATACATATTAAAAATGCTGCCGTGGGGCTACAAAATTGTGAACAGACGACATATAATGTAGTTTACTACTGTTATTCAAATCTAACACTTGCCAGGTTAATGAAACTAGTAGCCCGGTACAAAGCTGCATACTAATCCTGGTATTAGCTGAGGGGAAAAGACACCAATTTGAGTCTTTATTGTGAGTACACAACGTTCAGACTTGTATTGCAAAACACATGGCATTGGCAAGGTCTAACGCTCAGATCAGCCCTGTCAATAGCAGCTGGGGAATATTAGAGGTCTGTGAAATGTCTTGACTTGCACACTTACACATCACTTTATATGCCATTGGTGGTTGTGAGAAACATCAAAGGGCTAGAGAAGGACTGGTGATGCTTGAATGACATCCCTGTGCTGCGACTTTACCCCTGACAGAAGGAATCCTGACTCCACTGCCCTCTCGAATGTTTTTTTACTAGTACTGTTCCTATATCAAGAGCATTTTAACCAATTTGCCCTGTCCCTCACAACATTCTCAGCACCCACCACTCTCTCCCACTCTCTCCAAGGACCACATGCCTTAGCGGGGACAGGTTTATGGCAGGTCACGGCAGCCAGAGCTGGGTGGCAAATCTTTGTCTCGGGGCAAAGTTGGGAAAGCACTTGAATTAATCTTGGGTGTAGGTTTCCATCTTCAGCAGGCCTCGCGGGATAATATACATGTTGTGCTGTGTAGGCAGTTTTAGATAGTCTACCCTTATTTTTGGGGCCGGGACTTATTTTCATTGTCTGTTTTGACCCAGAGCATGAGATAGAATGGCAGAAAGAGGAAAAAAGAGGAAGAGAAAAATATGAAAAGAGAGGCAGATGGAAATCAAAGATACAAAAGAACCTGCGGGAGGGAGATATAGGGAGACAGGAAGTGTTGAGAAATGGAAAAAGAGGCGGATTAAAGACTGCACATCATAGGTACTTTGCAACCCAAGCATTCAGGAAAAACCCTCCCCAGACCCCCAACACTTACTTTCATTTTTTTTCAAAGTAAGCACAGTTATATATACATAAAGGAGAAGAAGGTGTGTATGTGTGTGCGTAGGTTTGTGTGTAAACGAGGGGTTGAGACCAGGTTAGAACATTTCAAACAGCTTATTTTAAGGTAGTTGCAAGAGGATGATTCATAATTCATTAATGCAGTTTGAGTGATAGAGAGAAGAGAAATTACAACCAAAACCCAGCATACACATCTGCATGTTTCAGAGGGTACTAGAAGGCTAGCGAGAGGGCATCTAGAGTGCATTATGTGCCAAGGTTCAAGAGGGTTGAAGACTTTAAATGTAATGACCATCCTGAAGGCAGGTAGGGAAGAATTGGTTTAGAGCTCAACCTTAAAGAATTGCAGTGCTTGATTCGAGTAGATAGAGACAGTGTGATGAATAATCTACCAGGTCTGCCATTGCAGGGGGTGTTCAGTTTTAAAATATCAATTCAAGCTGGCAAAATCAACCTTTTTGCCAGGCCTAAAACTCCCATCTAATACACATAAGTCAACCCTAGTGTAGGCCCTAGGCAGCTCATAGGGCATGGTGCATTGTATTTAACCCCTCGATGCGGATGACAAAGCCAGCTCGTCATGGGCGTTACCTGCGCTACGAGCATGACGAGCTGGCTTTGTCACAAACCGCGTTTTTTTCAAATTTCAGCGCGCAGCCGGAAAACCCGCTAGCGCGCATGCGGTTAAGAAGATGGGCATATACTTTTATGTTTTTCAGATCCTGGTAGGGAAAAACTCACACATTTGTTTTTCACCACTGTGAGGCCTACCTCTCCCTCAGGATAATATTGGGTTACCTTATTACATTTAATGAGTGACACCATTTGTTAGGGAACAGGGAGAAATGTCATGCTTCATGTCTATGGAATTGTAATTTAAAACACACTTTAATGGTGTATTCAAATTTTAAGTCACTTTTCAGAAAATGCCACTTTTAGAAACTTGGCATTTTCTTGTCATTGTACATATGCCCAACAATATCTAAACTAGAGATACACTTTCATACCAGCAACATCCAAAATACGGTCAAAATATCTCATTGTATTGGGAAATCCACTATTACTCTTTTCGTGACTCAAGAACGGGGATTTCCCGTTGCAAATGACGTCTTTATTTTGGCGCTCCAAAAAGTATTTTTGTGCTTACTAACCTCAACCAAAACCCAAAGTATGGGGTCGATTAGGATCACGGATTTTCCGCATCCTCCGGGCCGGCGGAAGCCACGTCGGCACGGAGGATGCGGAAAATCCGCTGCTGACCCACCAAAGACCCACCACCACATTAGAATGGCTGGTGAGTCTTGGTTTCAGTCCGCCACTTTTCCGCCGTGGTCGGCTTACAACCCCGGCGGAAAAGCTCTAATATGGTGGCGGTGTCTCTCAGACACCGCCAGACATATTAGGATGGCTTCCCAGACATGCTTTTCCGTGGCGGGTTCTCCGCCGTTGAAAAGCATACGGATCTTCACTTCGGGGGCCCGTTGCGGGCCCCCTGGGTGAAGGGGGCTGGGGGTGCACATGGGGGGTACCCATGGTACCCCTCTGCATTTACGTGCAGAAAGCGACAGGCACCGCGCGGTGCCTGCCGCTTTGTGCATGTAAATGCAATGCATGCGTTTTTAACATTGTGGCCGGTGCAGCTTGAAGACGCACCCGCCGCAATGTTAAAAATAGAGATGTGACCGCCAGGGTGGCGGTCACATCCTAATTGCACAGGAGGGAACGCCGCAGCACATGCGGACTTTCCCTCCTACTCAGGGCTCGCTGACGGACTTGCGTCCGTCCGCGATCGTAATGTGCCCATATATAAGTTCATATGATGGTCACGTTGTCAAAATGCTTACTTACGGGCATGTAACAGTAAGCCTGTATTCCTAATAGTTTATGAGTGCTGTTACTGTGATATCATTTCTGGAAAAAGAAAACATGCAATATTCATACAGAACAAAGGGTGTGCGAATGGGCTCTCTGCCAATCAGGAGCTCACATTTCGTCAGGTGACTAATCTGTATACAAGAGGGCAGCTGAGGACATCAATTTGTGGGAAATGGCCTCTCACAGCTCAGGCAGCTCAAAGCATACAAAGACTCGATTATTGAATTACAGCAGCACATAGAGTGTGATATAAGATACTGGAACATTTCAAATTGTTCACCTAATACTGGAGCGAACAGATGTTTTTTGTTTACTCTAAGGTGGGCTTGTTTGTTAAGCAAATGATTGACTGTTTCATATCAAGTCAGTCTGAGACCCTGCGTTGATGCTGTCAATTAAAAAACATACAGATACTGAATAATAATGTATGAAATACAAGTGATGCAGACAACAATAAAATATGAAAAGAGAAAGATGAGAAAAAAGAAAAATATATACATGATTAAAACATGATTTTGAAAAATACACTTGGAAAGCTTATTTTTAGAGAAGTGGGTTCTAATCTTATTCTAATATTATTCCTAATTATCGTATGCTAAAGGTTCTAGTCTTTTCTTCTTCTATGATACTTGTTTTGTGATTCAATTCAATATCTAACGAGGCTGTTGGTATACGTGTTTCTCAAAGAAAATAAACAGGGCCTCATTCAACTACTAAGATTGTAAACGTGCCAGCGCTGATTAGGAAAAGTGTACATTTTGAGGAGACGTGAATTTATTTACATAGAGAATGAAACCGTGTTTACCGTAATTTGCTTGGCGTGTGCATTTTGCTCCCAGCACAATTTAGGCCTTGGCGGCATGCCAGGGGGGTGGTGAGTGCAGACATGTATTCTAGAGATAATTTGATTATGCACAATTTGAGATGTATGTGCACAACTCGACTGAGTAGGGGTGCTGCCATCAATGTTACATCCCTGTACTCACAGGGATTCTGAGAATTCCAAGCATAATATAAACAGTGGTTGAAGTGCATTAAATACTGTATGGGAACTGTGATGCTGAGTGGACAGGGGGTGGATGATTCAGCGTGGTGCGGGGTCAAAGGCGTGGAGAAAAACACGAAATATTCTGCAACTTTTTTCTGTCTTTCACCTTCAGGGAAATACATATACAATAAGGCACTGGTTAGATCAAAAATAAAAAAAAGTGAGCGTGATCAGTAGACATGCACATTGTACATTATGAAACCTCGATTTGTTAATGCACTGTAGAGTTCTGTGTTTGTAACCAGAGAGTCGCAGAATTTATTCCTGGTTGGTGCAGTCAAGATTTATGTATGTTTAGTGCTATGAGGTCCCAGTCTGCAACAGAAAGCACTGTGAATATGTAAGTCAATGTTTTAACTTTAACCTCTCGGGCCACCCAAAACAGTCATGCACACTCCCCTGTTCTCCATGCAGGCTGCATGCATGGAGAATATGCCCACCCCCACAGCCCCTGGCTGAGCGCCGTGTCATGGCACTCAGATTAACCACAACGCTCCATTGGAGCATTGTGATTGGCTTAGGGGTGGGAGCCTGGCTGCCTGTTTCCAGTTCCGACCTGGAGTTGGAAACAGGGAAGCAGGAGAGAAGACGAAGGACCCGGCGGCTGCAAGGTAAGTTTTATTTTTTTATTATTAAATTTTTAGAAGCCGCCCGCGAGCCCTCCCGTACCCAACTCCCCCACCCGCGAGTCCTGCCAGCCGCCACTAAGTGTTGCAAAGTAATCAGAATTCAGGAGGAGAGTAGTAAGGGAGTACTATGTAGTTTGTGTAGCATTTTGGAGCACAATAATAAATAAATAAGACTATTTGTGGAGCGCACGGCTACTTGAAGTGTCCAGTGGTAAAACTACGTTCCCATGAGGAAGGTGAGCATAAAGAATTTTAGGAAATTAAAAGCCAGACATTAAAATCCAGATTTTAAGCTGCTTGCCAAAAGAGGCTTCAGATCAAACCACATACCAAGATGTTTAACTTGTGGCTGAGGTGAGGGTAGGGGCCCTAGAGTATTGGGTCACCATGCAGTGGGCCAGATATTCGGCTGATTGCACAAAATCAGTACCTCGATCTTTTCGGCATCCAATTTTAAGCAGTTAATATCCATCCAACTGGCTACTTCCGGGAGGCACAAGCACAGTTGGGCAGCAGTATCATTGCTTTTTTGAGAAAGAGTGATAATAAGGTGAGTATCATCCGTGTGCGAGATGATACTGAAGCCGAAGAGTTCAATAACATCAGTCAGAGGACAGAGAGAAATATTAAAGAGAGTTAGGCTCATGGAGGATCCCTGAGGTACACCTTGATGCAATGGAACCACCTTAGAATGGAATGGTTTTTGAGAACCCTAAAAAGGTTTGACTCTGCAAAAAAAGAGGCAAGCCAAAGCGAGGAAAAATATATTTGTTAAACCAACAAGCCAAAGTCCTTTACCTATGGGAAACCTGCTTTTTAAGAGAGGCAATCTGATCTAATACTCCTCTGATCCAGTGATCAGTTTCTTTACTGGTCTTATCTATGTACTTATCTAAAGTGAGAGGACTATTTTCAAGTGCTTGAGAAAACCTCTCCAAGGTCACTTTGGACCACTGACGTGACCACGAGGTTATGGAGTCATGGCCTACCAATACCACATTGAGCTTTATAAAGATGGGAATGGCGAGATAGTCTGACCCGTTCAAAGGAAGCATGCCTTACTCTCCAGATTCTTGAGATTAGAAAATACAGGGTTGAGAGTCTGACCTGGCCTGTGCATAAAATTGTGAACTAATTTAATAAGTTGCAAGCCCTCCAGATCCCCTTGTAAAGATTTTAGCTGACATTTTCAAAATGTAAATTGAAATCCTCTACCACCAAAAGTTAGAGTAGTGAAGTACTAGAGGAGAGTAGTGTGTCTGCTAGGAAAGGGATAAATTAGACAGCGACCCGATGGGTGATAAATCAGAGCCCCTTACAATGCAAAGTTTTATGTAAGAGCCAGGGAAAGAAGTATGCTTTGTATCCTTTGATCGATAGCTCAGAAAGGAGCCCCGTAGCCCTTGCTTATAGACAATCACAATCCCTCCTCCCCTTTGAGTGGCCATGTCTAGTCAGTCAAACGGAAAACGGCAAAAAGCTTATCAGTCATATGCAGCTTTTGCGACTGACTTACCTTAACTAAAGGTGGTGTGCAGGCAGAGACCAAGAAGCAGTGTTTGCAGCATGCCTCCATATTATTTGTATTCAAAGAATGACTGCATGGGGAAACAGCGGTTTCAACGCGGGTAATACCACACGGGTGGGTTACAACACGGACGTTACATCGTCCGCATTGTTACCATGCATGGCATTACTTCGCAAGTCGTTTCAATGACTTGCGCTAGATGATGCGCAACACCAGGGAATGTGTTGAATTTTAAATGCACACATTCCCTGCTGTTGCGCTAACTGGAGTAGGAATAGTAAATAAACTATTCCTAAGTCCAGCGCGCCATCAAGTTTAAGTTGTAGAAACGACTTGCGATGTAAAGCCATGCGTGGTAACAACGCAAATGATGTAACGTCCGCTTTGTAACCTACCACGTGGTATTTGCTCACGCTGTAAAGAGACCTATTCGACTGCATGAGGCAGGCAGAGCCGCTTGACAATGCAGAAGTTTCTGCCTAGTGTAGAAGATGGGCCTCATCTACAATGGCCAGAGGTACAGGCCCCTGGCTCCCTGCAGGCGTGGATGGGCACAGACAAGTTTGCCGATGTTGCACCCTTGGTGCACCAGCTGCGCACCCACTACACGGATGAGCATCTTCCATGTTAACATTGTCTGCTTCCTAAAAGTGGGTATGAATGAAGATGTGGGTGTGAAGACATGCACAAAACTGAGGGGCAACTAAAATACAAACTGGAGCCCAGAAGTTTCTGTCCCTATTGGAAGGTTTTCACTTCAGAAAAAATACTGGCAACTGCGAGCCTGGAAATCTTATAAAAATGTCCACAAATTATGTCACTTTAAAACTTACTCAGAGAACCTGGAAGATCCGTGCTTTTCTATGTCGATGAATCTTTGCCACAGTTTTAGAATGGAGCTTTACACAACATTTGCATTTGATTTTCGGTCAATAAAGAGAGTTTTGGTAAAGTTTAAAAGTTTATTTCCTCTTATTAGTAGATTAGTCGCTTTTTTCTTTTTATTCAAATTAGTGGCAAACCGATTACAGATATAATAAGAAATAATACTTGTTAGAAAAAGCATAGAGAAATAAAAATAAAAAAAACAGTGTGTTATTTTCATATTATAGTCCCTATTTTAAATTAAAGGGTCTGTCCTATCCTCACAAAAATCCACAAAGAGTTCCTTCTGGAAAAGAAGAAGTAGAATTTTGGAGCAAAATCAGATAACTAAGGAAAAGATTGAAAGCCCTGCCGGCCATATGCAAATCAGTCTTGCCCCTGCTCCTCATGGGAACGGTTCAGCCCAAACTGCCAAGCCAGGTCCTCCCTGGACCAGAAACCAGCATCCTGGCACCAATTTCGGAGGATCACTTCTAATCAGCCAGAGTAGCTTGACTCCAGTGGCATGGAGAGCACGGGTCCCACATTCTTCATGCCACTTGAGTCAAGCAAGCCTGGCTGATGAAGGGTGGTACCCCAAAACCATCTACGAATAACACATGATCAGGCTCAATCAGGGATTCCTCCTTAATGTCAGGGTGGGGTTTGGTGCACAATTCCATTACATCTAGACAGTTGTGTTCACTTTCATCACAATTTTCATCCTTTAAAGGCAATAATGTTGAAGGGTTAAACACTGTGCAACATTTTTAAACAACATTTTCAGAGGATAAAATAGTGTGTTCATATTTTGCCAGCCTATAAAGGGTCATGTATTGAGTATCTGTTCTGGCTAGCATTAGCATCACAGAGTGAGGGACAGAGCTTGGGTATCCCTTTGCTATATTCTTTCTCACTTTTTTCCAGACTAGTACTTACCGTTACCACCGATTTAAGGTAAGGCGGGAAGTCCCACCACTACAAGGTCAAGGTTAGTAGATAAATATGCAACAGGTTTTCGAGAATCGCTATGTGTTTGTGTTAAAACCAAGAAGGCGCACCCATCTCTCTCACTGCACAATAGTGTGAACTCTTTAGTATAATCTGGCATTCCTAGTGCCAGGGTGCAACACAAGTTTTCCTTCCACTCTAGGAATGTTTTCATAATTCATTGTCCTATGGAATCGGTTCAGACATATCTCTGTGTGTCAGTCTCAGTAGAGGATTTGCCACCAAGGAACAGTTTGGTATCCACTACCTACAGTAGCCAAACATTCCCAAAAACATCCTAATTTATTTCCGAGTTTGTCGTGAATTCATATGCAAGTTTGGTTCCACTCTGCGGGAGACCGCAAACAGACACCTGCACCTTTCCTACCCGGCCCCTGGCCCAGCCTTGCACTTGTACTTTGCATATAGTCCCTGGAGCGACTTTAAAACACCTTCACCTTTCCTACCCAGCTCCTGGCCCTGCTTTGCACTTGTTAATGTGAAATAAAGAATTCCCTTGGATCAATCTAACCAACAATCACCTTTCTTACAGTCCATACAATCTCACCTACACTGATATCACAGCAAGAGATCCCCACAGTTATGGAGACAAACACATTATAACAGGGACTTCCAAAATTATAAAAGGAAATACCCTTTTTGTTTTTTCAATAGAAAGAAGTTAAAAACATGATCATGAGGATGACATTTATGATCTGTGATCTAGATAAAAACAAGCTACAAAAAAGACAAGTTACATAAAAAGAGACAACATTCAGTGAATCATATTGAAAACATCCAAGTTATTAATTTGTTGAGATCTATTCACAAATTCAGGCAAGTATCGAAAAAACTCAGTACAATAGTCTCTCGAATTTAAAAAAACACAGGCATCGACGCGTTTCGGTGTGCTGCCGGATATGCACCACCTTTCTCGAGACAAAAAGAAGTTCAGATGTCACTTAATTTCTGTCGCAACATTAAAAAAGACCAGAATTGTCTCCTGAGTATAACCGCTGGTGCAAGCTTATTGGTACAATCCTTCCACAAAGTTCTACCCTGCTTTTCTGGTCATAATAATACTCTGGCACTTGAAAGTAATACTTCAAGGCATCCTGAATTTAAACAATTGAGATAGTATCCTCCAACCGTAAATGCCCCTTATTCTCACTGTTCTTCTGTCCTATTAGTCGCAGGACAATGTGGGGGTCTGCATAGGTGTCAGTGGGGCCCGAATGTTTCACTCTTGGGTAATCTGTTAAATAAAGTTTTAACAAAATCCAATCCCTTGTGGTTCTTTTTCATGAGAGATACCTCCCTGTAGAAGTTTCCATATACGGTAAACCTTTGTCACGGTGTGAGTAAAATGTCATGCAGTCCCAGGGCGTAGCAAAAACCTTGCACTTGTACTTTGCAGATAGTCCCTGGAGGGACTTTAAAACCAGTGCAGCGGTAACGCAGTGCGGGACGCTCGCGGGCGTGCCCGGACCGGGCAAAGACCAGGCCAAGACAGGCCCATCTTAGCCCGTCATAGCCAGGAATAGACTGGACTGGGCCACGGCTTCTCATTCAACACTGAAAGGTACTGTGGTACAGGGTAAAAACGCTATTGCTCATTGACATTGAGACTTATTATCGCTGCCACTGTCATGTTTTGCTAGGATAGCAGCATTCTCAGCGTGGATTGTTTCTTGGTTGATGAAGGTTGTTTTGTGTGAACTGGGGTTCAATTGTGCTAGGTTTATATATAACTCTTAACCTGAAATGGGTAAAAGAAAGACATCAACAGTTGCTCCTAAAACATTAAGCAGCCCAATACAGAGACGTGTTCGCGTCAATCACTTCTTAATTATCAAACGGGGGCTGTGGGAGCCATTGAACAACAGATTTTGACAGTGGAGGAGTAGCTGAGCTTGGGTAACTTACACCACGGTGCAAACATGGCAGGGGATAACACCACACACAGGTGCGCCAAACTACTATTAACTGAAAGACCTCAGGCAAATAGTAATGGGTGCATTATAGATAATTCAGGGCATGTATCAGGAAGTGATCAAGATCAGGAGTGCCAACGACCTTTTAAGTGAGTAAAAAATCCAGTTCTATCTCCGAAATAATGGGGAACATAGGCTCACCATTGGTTAAACCCCTTTTAAAAACATGAAAAAAGGCTTCTAAGGGAATACCGTCAGTGTTACAAAAATCAGAGGGCAGGGAAAAACTCACAGGTACCTCTAATACACGCACACAAAATGAGGTGATTAAGTTAAAAGCTAAATTGGACTCCTTGGATACCTTTCTCAGAGCTACACTAGATAACTTATTAGGTAGAATTGGAAAACTGGAAGATGCATTACTTAATGGTTTGTGCAAAGTACAGAAATCAATACAGGAGTTACTAGATGTGCATAGGAGTAACCAGGTCCAACTTGTTAACAGCGATAGCAGGCATACCGCCGGACCTGTACCTATTAGTAATAAAGAACAGAGCAGTGCATTACACTGAAGAGATGAGAAATTTCCTATTCCTAGTCATGAGGCTCAATCCAATACTCCCCTTATAGTCCCATTTACATCTACTAATCCCCCAAATTCCAACTTTAATATCACAAGTACTCTGAATGGGAATGAAGTTGATCAGCATAATATCTGTCTGGAATTACCGCCTGCCGCCACCCCTTATGTAGTGGTGTTAGCTAATGTCCCGAGAGTACAGATGGGGAGTATGGAATCATTGGAGACTTAAATAAATAGATTGTTACACTGGCTAGGTACTAGGAGAAGACTAACAGAGAGACTATATTAAGAATTTAAGATGGCTAGAAGAGTAAAGGCTGGAAGAATTTGAGTGGGGACTGCGTGGTACTGATATTCAGCTCTCCACAATTAGTGCAACTAATTTTGAATAGAGCTGGGTCCCATACAATCACTGCACAGGGTGTCAACTTAGTATCATTAGGTTATTTTTATCATCCAAAGAGTAATAACAATGTTATCAACCTGAGGGAACCACTCATTTCGGGCTTTATGAATCAGTTCAAATTGCCTGTTCATAATCGGTTTGAGACATTTTCTAACCTCGATTTAGGTGACTGACTACAAATGGGAGAACATCAGTATATAGTGTAGTGTAGTTCCTATATTCCCAATAGGCTCTGCGCATTGGAATAACATAAACAATAGTTTAGACGTAGGACTGAGGTCGACTAGGTCTCTACTGAATATGTTAGACTTAATTATAATTGCCAGCTAGCTCAGAGGTCACTAGAAACTTTCTCGAGTGAACAGGAAGGAGTTTACTTTCCTGAATAGACAAGAAGGGATTCGTTTCTGAGAACCGCATAAACATGACAACTTTGCTCCCTCCAGAATAAGGAGTATATCTCCAGAGTCGCGGAAACAATAGATAACTATTTCACTCAGTCAATCGCGCATACTTAGTTTCACCAGAAGCGCAGAGAAATAGAGAGACGAGCTATTTCAATAAAAGTGGTTATTTATTGAACAGTCTTCTTTCTCATGCAAGAGAAGTGAGTTGCCACAATTGCAATACTTGTTATAAAGTAAAGTGCGTACAGTAAAAGGAGTATTATGAAATAATACTGTAAAAGCATGGTACAGTTTCTAAGCCATACCGTGTTTAAAATAGATAAAATATATACATCTATAAAACCATGACTAAACATACTCAACTGGTGCTTCTAAGATACGCCTACCCCGGTGTACCTAACCTAAGCCTAGTATGTGGGAAGGAGTATATGAGCTGCAGTTTAAGTTAAGATAGTTTTGCCAAGAATCTGAATCAAGAATTCTCTGAGGATCTAATCAGCTCCGTACCTTGGTTAGAGAATGAAGGACTCAGGACTCAGGACTCGATCTCCCAGCAACCCGCAAGGGTGACTGGAAACACTGGAGCTGGATTTCTCGGCAGGAGAAAAGACAGTGTCTCTCTCAGTGCGTCAATGGGAGGGTCGGCTTCCTTCGGCACTTGCCACAGCAGGGCGTCGGGCAAGTAGATAGCTGATCTGCTCCAAACCATCGTGTGTTTGCTAGGGCAGCTGTTGGTATATTTATACCTGGAAGGTTCCGAGTTTGACGTAAGGTTGAACATAAGACGTCACAAAGAACTTACAGTTCTTTCAGGACTCCAGGAGTTCTTGGACAAATCAAAACAAAAGCAGGGGGAATTCCGGGGCTGCTGGAGGCTTGGTTTGTTTAAAAAACGTGTTGTACTTTCTAGGAGTCTATAGGAGTAGCCTTGCCGTATTTGGACTGCATTGGCTATGACTAAATATGGATACTATTCTTAGCCTTCATAAGGATATGGTTTGTTATAACCACATAAGGGCATAAATCGGGAATATTTAAATAGGATACGTTCACAACAATAGCTACACCCAGCATCAAGGACACTCTGCCCAGTACGGGACACCTTGAATCACCATCTACTAATATAACAATTGTCAAGCTGACCTCAATGAGAAGGAAAGCATAGGGTTAGCGCATGGCACGCTGGGCAAGGATACGCTAGTATCAAATTTACCTCTACCTCAACAAAGTAACTCAATTCAATCTCATGTTGGCAATGTGGGGGTTAATGAAAATGGTAAAGAACTGGAGGATAAGTGTCAACTCCTGTTCTGGAATGTTGCCGGTTAAAAATCTAAGGAGTCTAATACTTTATGGATTAAGTTTGTTAACAATTTTAATATTGTTAACATACAAGAAACCTGGGAGATAGACCCTATACATATAAGTGGCTACAAAACATTCCACACCCCATCTATTGCAGCAACATCCGGCACAGCAAAGGGGGGGCTGTGCATGTATGTTTCAAACTATCTTACTGTAGGGAAAATTGAATTTATTGCCACTGAACCTTACTATCATATAGTTATTTTACATGTGGATAGCACCCTCTGTTTGGCGGCATTGAACTTCTACAATAATGTGACACCGGCTTTGATTAAAGAAACACTGAAATCCCTGAGCCGTCATTTACATACCTTATATATTCGCTTAAATAAGGAGGTATTTGTGATATGGGGCAGGGATTTTAATTACCCCATTTGTAAACATATTGATAAAGATGTATGTGGCTTAACTTATGAGAATGGGTACAGTTTCGTTCATTTTCCGCATACAGTATACGGTGACTCTTTGAATGATATAATGTTCACGTTCAACCTAGGATTTGTCAATAGTCTGTGTTCACCCATGGTTCCTTTCTGCCCTACTCTCAATGCTTGTGGTACATTTTATACAATTTTTTGTTTTTCCGTCTTGTGCTACATCAGTATTCTAAAGATTATGAGGGCCCTGGGGAGCCGATATTTAAAAGAAATTTATGCCAGAAACCTTCGCTGGAGTGTACTCAACAACTTCCCAAAGTTTCCTGGCGATCGGATGAATGCTGTTTTAATTCTATTTATTTATTCGAATGCTTGTGGATACACAATTTTTTGTTTTTTGTCTTGTGCGTACATCAGTATTCGAAAGATTGTGAGGGCCCTGGGGGGCCGATATTTAAAATAAATGTATGCCAGAAACCTTTGCGGGAGTGTACTCAACAACTTCCCAAAGTGTCATGGCGATCGGATGAATTGTGTTTTAATTCTATTAATTTATTCGAGTGCTTGTGGATACACGATTTGTTGTTTTTCCGTCTGGTGCTTACATCAATATTCGAAACATTATGAGGGCCCTGGGGGGCCAATATTTTAAAAACAATTATGCCAGAAACCTTTGCGAGGGTGTACTCAACAACTTCCCAAAAGTTTCATGGCGATCGGATGAATGGTGTAGTAATGCATAAAGGACAAACATACAGACAGACAGACATACATTCGTTTTTATATATATAGATGAGCTAAAACAGCTTCCTTACACAGGTGCATTCATTCTTTCCTTTAATTCTGTTCTAAGTGCTTGAACGCAAGACAGTCCCTTATTATTTCTTCCAATTCAACTTTGAGTTGTGAGATTTCGAAAGGCTTTTCTTTTTCAATCTCTGATCTCTCATATATCCCACATTCTCTGCTTTACTAGATTCTGTTGGTTCCTCAAACCAAGCAGGTATATATTCCTCCCCAGTCACAACTATTTCTTATGATGAGATTGGGGCTGTAAGTACTAACATTTCCCCATCTATAAGGGATTGCAGCATTATTGGTAGCTTCCAGGCAACTATCTGTGAGTTCTGGGAAGTTGGGACAAATCCTGAAGTGAGTGGATACTTCTCCTGTAGCTATTTTAGTCTCAGGTATTGTTTCTATAAGCAGAGGAGCACTGGCCACCACCCAAGTTACAGTTACAGAGGGATGGCTGATGGAATTTGAAACTGGTATGGTGTAAGCATAATGAATCAATGAATGCTAGCGAGTGAGTGAAACAAGCGATCCTGATGGAAATAAGGAACGTTCTGGGGATTCTCTCCTGAGAATGGTTTTGTAGAATTGGTCTATTTTGGTGCACTTTTCAACACTACCTGTGTGATAAATGGACTAACAATACAGTTCTTATAGGCATTCATAAAGGAAAGCTCATAAAATATATAATAGATTTTCTGGGTTGACAAGCAAGTCTGACTAGCGAAGGGGCTAGGGCAGTTAATAGGCAAGATTGCATTGACTCTAACCTTTCCAATATAAAGCACATAACATAGGAGCATAAACGTCCATAAAGAAACACACTTGTAATTTTATTTCAAATAGAAATGCAGGTTGTAAAGCCCCTGGACTAGATGGCTTACCGGTAGAATTTTATAAGGAATACATTGATATAATGGCTCCTGTCCTTCGAGAGGTCTTCGAAGAGTCTCTGGCTGATGGCATCCTTCCCCGCTCTATGCGAGAAGTAGTTATCACATCGCTCCTTAAGACCGGTAAGAACCCTAACAATTGTGATTCCTACCGCCCACTCTCGCTCTTGAACTGCGACGTCAAAATATTGGCTAAGGTGTTGGCCACCAGGCTTTCCCTGCTGATGACTCGCATCATTCTTCCAGACCAATCGGGTTTTGTCCCTGGCCGATCAACTTCCCATAATCTGCGTACGTTGTTTTCCCTGATTCGGACGATACACCCAGACCTCCCAGTCGTGGCGGTATTTTTGGATGCCACCAAAGCATTCAACTCGGTCGAATGGCCGTACCTATTTACTGTCCTGACACGTATGGGATTCCCTGCTCTATTCATCTCTTGGATTCGGCTGCTATATACGCAGCCCACGGCGAGAGTACTGATCAATGGCTGCCTTTCCCCCGCGGTCGCGATCACCAGGGGCACTAGACAGGGATGCCCGCTATCTTTCCTCTTCTTTGCGATAGCTGTAGAGCCTCTGGCTTGTAGGTTGCGACAGTTGCATAGGGAAAGTGCATTTCGATGCCTTCAACGTCAAATTGACGTGTCGTTATATGCCGACGACATGACACTTTACGTCAGGGACCCAGAGCAGAATCTTAACCCCTTGTTAAGAGAATTTGTCATTTTCGGCAGGCTATCTGGAGTATGCATTAACTGGGCCAAATCGCAATTCTATGCCATCACGGATGCAGTCACTGATTTTCCGTTGGATTTTCCTTTGGAATGGTGCCGTACCGACTTACGCTACTTGGGAATACAGGTCACACGCGATAAGGATGAAACACTGCGACTCAATTATGGAGTTGCGGTCACGAAACTCACTGCATCAGTTGATCAATGGATTTCTCTTCCCTTATCTATGGCGGGGAGGGCGTCCCTCATCAAAATGGTGGTACTACCCCGTTTTTTGTACCTTTTCCTTAATATTCCCTACTACCCGGGTGCTCTTTTCTTTAAAACATTACGGATGGAGCTAAGCAGGCTGTTTTGGGGAGGTAAGCACCCACGGCTCCGCTGGTCGATACTGATTCAGCCATATGATCGGGGAGGCTTCGATATTCCTGATTTCGAGGCCTACTACGTCTGTGCACAGGCACATTATGTGTAACATTGGCTGCGTCCCACGCCTTTTATGCCTCAACTAGCAGTCAAGGACTGGATTGCGGACCCCCTACCGCTGAGTGGGCTCCTTCACTGTTCGCCGTCGGCCATAGAAACGCCGTTTACTACGGTCACATGAACAGTGGACGCCTGACGTTGCCTGACTAAGATGTTGGGCTGCACTATGCTATACTCCCCACGGCTCCCATTAATGTACCATCCTACGTTGGAACTCCTTCGAGAACGAGGCTTTCAAGCACTCTGCAAACGCTTGCAAATCGTCTGTTGGGGTGATCTATTTACTGATGGCCAGTTCAATACTGTGGATTTGTTTTTCAAGACCCATAACCCCACTCCTCTTGAGTCATTCTATTACCTGCGGTTGCGTCAAGGAATGAGAAAGATCCTTCCTGACTTTCCTAATTAACCTGCGGTCCTACCTCCCTTGCATTTCATGTTATGCTCACAAGACGGCTCGCACTTGGTATCGGGCATGTACCGACATGTTCGGGTATCTCGAGTGGAACAGGACAGCTCGGCCCGGTCACACTGGTCTGCCGACCTGGGAATAGAGATTACGGATGACCAATGGTCTTACTGCAGTGGCCTTACGGCTCGCATTTCAGCAAGCTGTAGGCTTAGGATGATACATTTTAAGTTCCTTCAGCGCCTGTACTATACACCTGTTAAGAAGCTTAGGTTCCGCTTATCCAATGATGACAGGTGTGAACGCTGCCGTGCAGAGCATGCTGGATTCCTCCATCTGTCCTGGGAATGCCCCTCAATCCAAGCTTATTGGCAGCAGGTACACATTGCCCTGGAATCTATGACTAAAACACATATGGACCCTGACCCTCTATTGATGTTACTGGGCTATACACCGCACATCCCTAAGTCCTGTAGAAAATTCTTAGATATTGCTCTCCTCCTTGCTAAGCGCCGTGTGGCGTGTCGTTGGGGACGTGGTAGAGCACCGAAGTTCAAGAATTGGATAAATGATCTGACCTACTGTCAGGAACAGCTCACTATATTTGCAGAGACACTTCCAATCTCTAGTAGGCCCAAGGATGTTTGGGGCCCTCTGACCACATATTTACTTACTCAAGCGCATGGGGATGGTGTTGCATCTGAGAGGGATGTACTGAATGGAGATGAAACAGCCGTAGCCCTGCCCACGCCATGATATACACCTTGGATGGGGGTTATTATTGTACTCTTTTCGTACATGCGATTACATAGTTGGGTATCTTGTGCCACACATGTAATATTGCTTACTGGATGTTGTGATTGATTGGCATGAACCATACTGAGATCTTAATGTGTTGTAAAGAACCTCTGACATCCACCCCGATAGTGCATACATTGCCTCTACTTAAGTACCCGCTCCTGCTATGATCCTCCTACTGTACTGTCATGATTTCGCCATATGATATGCTGTAAACACTGCTGTAACGCTCCACACTACTTACCTCTGTTTTCTTGTTCTGCAAAAAACTATAAATAAAGTTTTTAAAAAAATAGAAATGCAGGCTGGCAACTTCCTTTTCTGCATCAGCTATTCAACGTTGATTGCCCAGTAATCTTCATGACTTATTAAATAGCTGCAAGTATAAGAAATATCCATTCAAAACAAACATTCCATTTTTAGGAAGACATCAGAAGCTTTGCATTTTTGAGCAAGGCAATTTTGCACAAAATAATGAAGTAAATATTTTACTTAAAATAGTTCATATATCGCTCTGAAGCCCTTGGGTCCATCAGTACCTTGGAAATCCACTAAATAAAAATAAATTATGAAATGAGACTAATATGCATTCCTCAAAATATAAAAAATAGCCATTAAACAGATTTCATTTTTTCTAGAAAGAAACAGCAAAAACCTTATATGTATAAGCAGGCTAGGTAAAAATGTTCAAAAATGTAACTTTTATTTTATTTTTAAATACTTTACATGCCACTCTCAGGCCCTTGTGCCTGTCAGCCAGCACAGCAGAAAACAGTTAAATAAAACAAAATTATGAAAAAAATAAATGTACAGTTTAAGAAATTTCAAAACCAATATATTTTAAGCACAATTTAAAAAAAAGTATAATATTTAAGTACTTTGCATGCCAATCTCAGATTGTTGTGCCTGTCAGTACAGTAGAAAACCGTTAAAGAAAAATACATTATGAAAATAGCTAAATGTAGTGCAATTAAAGAAATATACCCTCAAAACCAACATATTTTTAAACACTAACAAAAATATTTTAAATAATAATAAAATATGAAAAAACATACAAATTCACAGATATATAAACACACATACAGAAATACATATCAACTGTACAGGAGTTGTATGAATATTAAATGGAATACGTAAGTTTCAACAGTAATTCCTAATGTTATTAAACAAAACAAACTTAGCTATAAACACCTGAAACTATGATCACACATCAGATTCATATGATCTATTTATATAGAAAGTTTGCTCGTCAATCTTTAATATGAAAAAACTTTTTGATTGTTCTTTTGTTGAATTCTGGTATTTCCTTTATTAGCTAATTTTCTATTGATAGCATAGCCAATGCATTAACTCTAGTTTGAGTCATTGTGTTTGGCAAAAGCATTTTTACCCTCTTTATTGTGGAAAAACATTCCTCAGACTCTGCTGTTGCCATGGGTGTAGTAATGAAAACTCTTAAAAGCTTTATGGTCTCAGAAAAAGACTTTAATAAGTTGTTTTCACACAAATAGCTAAATTAAGCCAGGGCACCACCAGTAGCCTGACGGAAGTCACATCTTCCATACAGGACTGAAAGTTTTGTACAGCATCCGGCTTTGTCTAGCATAGGATAGGCTTCTAAAATTTCAGCGAGTGCCTCGGCTGGAAAAGATTTGGCATGTCTTTCTAAAAGGTCACTTTGCAATAGTGTTGCACTTACAAGATGCTTTGTGAATGCAAAGCGCTCTCTGGCATGGACCACAATAATGTCACAGACTTTTTTTGCTTCTTGGGTCAAAGTATTTATTTAGAGTCTACGATTTTCAAATTTAGATTCTTGTGGCAGTGTAGAATCCAAACTGTCAATGGATTCCCGTACTTTGGTGATGCTTATCACAAAATCTGTAGTAGCTTTCTGGACAAACACAGTGTCAATGCCTTGCTTTTTAAATTTATTATATTAAATGTCTAGGTGGCACATTATGCTATTAAAAAGAAACAAAGAATATAAACTCCCTATCTTCTAATGTTCTACTAAATCTCTTAGCTTTGCATATAGTATTGGACTCGAAATCACCACTGTTTTCAATGGTTGTCATGCATTAAAGAAGATTGTCTCTGTATTCATAAATGAAGTTTATTGCTCGAATATTGAAGTTCCAGCGAGTTGTGGACCCTCTTGGAATATAATTCCTTTTCAGCGAACGTGAAAAAAATGCTGTTATACCACCCATCTCTGAAAAGAAAATCTTATCTCTAGATATTTTGGAGGAAGCCTGTTCCATAATTAGGTTAAGCTGGTGAGCATAGCAAAGAATATAATGTACATTTGGGTACACATCCTTGATTTTCTTTTGCACTCATAGCTTTGTTATGTTATGTTATGTTATGTTAATTGGGTTCTTCTATAGCGCAACGGCTACTCACAAAGGAGTGTCCCGGCGCTTTGGCGAAGAGGACCTTTATTGGAAAGAAAACATAACTGGGAATAAAAGACTTCACAATTCCTAGCTAAACAGCCAGGTTTTTAATGCTTTTCTAAAAGACATCAGACTAGGGGCCTGTCTAAGATCAAAAGGCAATTCATTCCAGGCACATGGAGCCAGGTAGTGAAACGAGCGCCCCCCTTGACGAGTGCGTTTGATGGATGGAACGCACATTTTGAGCAGGGAGGCAGAGCGAAGAGCTCTGCTCGGTTTGTACAGAGCAAGCCGTTTACTAATATACCTGGGGCCCAGGTCATGAAGAGCCTTATAGGTTAGAGTCAGGCTCTTGAACAGCACCCTTTTGGCTATAGGGAGCCAGTGCAATTCCTTAAGCAGGTTAGTAGTACTCGCTCGTCTAGGAAGACCATAAATGGCCCGTGCAGCTGAATTTTGCACAACCTGAAGTCTCCTTACCAAGTATTTAGGAAGACCTAAATAAAGGGCATTTACATAGTCCAAGCGAGACCCTACCAATGCTTGAACGATAACCCTGCGATGATTCACGGAAATCAAAGGGAGAAATTTCCTGAGCATCCTCAGGATACCGAAACATTTCCCTGCAAGACTGGCTATTTGGGGTCCAAAAGTCAACTCATTGTCTACAATGATACCAAGATTTTTAACCCTGGTACTAGCATTGGTAGGAGGAAAAAGATCCTGGGGCCACCAACTTTTCCAATTTGGTTCAGAGACACACCCGAAAAAAAGCAGCTCCGATTTATCGGAGTTGCATTTCAGGCCGTGTCTCTTGAACCAATCAAAGACTGCTTCTAAACAGCCTCTGATACGTGTCCCATCAAACATCTCATTCTTGTTCTGGGTGAACAAGAGCTGGGTGTCATCAGCGTAAGACACGATCTGAGCGCCAAACGACTCCGCAACCTCTGCAAGGGGGGCCATAAAGATGTTAAAAAGCAGGGGGCTAAGAATAGACCCCTGAGAGACCCCCACTTCCAGGACTGACATAGCTGCGGAGTGAGGTGGCGCCCAGATCGTTTGTCGGCGGTTGGCTAGAAATGACCTAAGCCAGTTCCACACCGTCCCCCTAAGACCACAATCCCAGAGTCGAATTAGGAGAGTGTCATGGGGAACGGTGTCAAACGCCGCCGACAAGTCTAGCATAACCAACATGGCCTTGCCTCCCGAGTCTAAGACCTCTCTAATGGCGGTGGTGACTTCCAGTAAAGCGGTTTCTGTGCTGTAATTCGCACGAAACCCAGATTGAGTACTGTGCAACATGTTGTTATTCTCAATGAAATCTGAGATGGATCGGTGCACATGCCTTTCCGCCACCTTTGCCAGAGCAGGGAGGAGAGAAATAGGCCTATAGTTGGCGTGTATGATGGGATCCAAAGTTGGTTTTTTAATTAATGGAAGAATAAGAGCACTCTTCCAAGCCTGTGGAACAATGCCAGAAGAAAAAGAGGAATTTAGCATAGAGTTGATAGGACTATTTAGCACAAAGGCTATTTTGTTAAGACAAGAGACCGGGCAGGGATCTAAAGGGGAGCCCGATTTCAAGCCTGTCAAGTAGTCTAATGAAGCGGCAAGGCTTAACTGCGGAAATTCCCAGAGAGTGGGATTCGCGAAAGAAACAGCATCCGGATCAACCACCCGAAACTGCTTAGAATAAGTTGCAAGGCCGGCTTGAATGGTAATTATTTTGTCAACAAAATAATGAGCTAGTTCATTCAGCCAAGATTTGGAATGACCCTGAACAGACTTGGCCAACGGCGGAGAGGTGAAGTCTCTGACAATATTAAAAAGCTCCTTGCAGGAGTTATCCGAATCATCTATCCGACGTTCAAAGTAGGTTTTTTTTTCGCTCCAAATCATCTTATGGTAAGATCTAGTCAGATCTTTAAATTTTTCTCTCTCACGAGGGTTATAGTCTTTTCTCCAGATTCTTTCTGCTCTCTTGCAGCTTTGACGGGCTTCTTTAAGCTTGGATGAAAACCAAGGAGCAGAGGCACGTTTATTTCCAGGTTTGGCAACTTTCTCAGGCACCAGATCCGCCAGTATAGTTGTGAGCCACTCCGTATAGAGGGGTAAATCTGCTTCTACACTACCGGACAAAGTGCAAGGCGAACGTGCCACAGCCTGGAGTAACGCTTCACTAGATAATAGATGAAAAGGTCTGGACATACGCTTAGTACATGTCACAGGGTTCAATCTAGCAGGAGAAATACTAGAAAGACTAAAAGTGATTAGAGAATGGTCTGACCATAGTACAGGCTGAGGGACAAGTACATTAATAGGAACCCTAGAGAAAACTTGGTCCAAAATATGGCCCTTATTGTGTGTTGCAACATGGATGAATGGAGTGAGTCCTAATGTTCCAGTAACCTCCATTAGTTTTATCGTGTCGGGATTGACAACCTCGTCCATATGTATATTTAAATCGCCCAACAATAGGCAATGTTTAGATTTAAGGCAAGGGACCGATAGGGCAGCCTGTAACTCATCCACAAAGGAACCTAATGGACCAGGGGCGCGATATGCCAGAATGCCAGTACAAGCATACTGAGGGGACAGATGCAGAGTAAAACCTAATGCCTCGGTGTTCAGAATATTATCTACCGGAAAGGTAGTACAGTGCAGCTGGTTGTTAACTATAATCGCTACACCGCCCCCACGGCCAGATATTCTGTCTCTCCTAAAGATGGTATAATTAGGTGGGATGGCGTTTGCTAAGTCTGGAGCAGAGGAATCACTCAGCCATGTCTCGGTAAGAAAGAGGCAGGATATATCAGAGTTCGCCAGCAAATTCCATATATCTAAGGCGTGGCCCCCTAAAGAGCGCGTGTTGAGAAGTACACAAGTAATGGTAGTCTCTAGAAGAGGAAGAATAGGTCTCTTATATAAAGGGGCTCGCCAGCCACATACCTGACAACCTTTCCTAAAAGCCCGATGGCCCGGAAAAACCGAGTGGCATCGCCCTAGCGGCGGACGAAGATTGAAAAGGGTCTCAGACGAATAAGAATAACACATTATTAAAACCAATAGTACAATACCTGACAACCAAGCAAGCCTGCCAGCCGTCCTGCCCCGTCTGCTGCCGGAACGCTGACGGGCGCAGACGGGCAGGACTCTGGCACGACTCAGGCGCAGGGAAGGCGCCACCTTGCGCGTCACCGCTGCGCGTTGAAAAAAGTGGAGCTTTAAGTAGGCCGGCGGAAGTAGAGAAACCCAGGCGCCACGACCCGCACCAAGATGGCGGCGTCAGGCGTCGCTGGTTACACTAGTATGGCGCTCCCTCACCACCCCAGAACCGGGCCCACCAAACGGCGGTGCAGGATAATGTTTTAAATGCAAGTGAGGGGCCAGAAATAAACGCTAAGGCAAATAGAAAGTATTTGTTTTAAAATCACAAATCAGACACAAAAAATGCTACGTTATGCTAGCAATTTAAAAATGAGCGTGTTAGCGCAGAATCGCGCAGTCCTTAGGCACAGCGTCTACCTCCTAACCTTACAGGCACCAATTGGCCAGGGAAGATCGTCCGGCAGGTTCCGCCTTAAGTAGGCCGGCGGAAGTAGAGAAACCCAGGCGCCACGACCCGCACCAAGATGGCGGCGTCAGGCGTCGCTGGTTACACTAGTATGGCGCTCCCTCACCACCCCAGAACCGGGCCCACCAAACGGCGGTGCAGGATAATGTTTTAAATGCAAGTGAGGGGCCAGAAATAAACGCTAAGGCAAATAGAAAGTATTTGCTTTGAGTAATTACTTTTCCTTTAGCACATTGCTGAGGGAAAACAATGTTTAATTCATTAAGAATGGCTGAGGCAATTGTTTCTGCAGATGAGTCTTTTAGATGTGTGAAACAATAAAATCTTTCAGCTACCTTCCAATTTCCATCAATTTAGCGAAAGACCAAAACTGACTAAGGTTTAGTAGAGACATCAGTTGTCTCATCAGCTTGGATAGCCACATAATCAGTGCTTCTCAACTGCTGTGTAATATGTTCTCTTATTAATTCTAGCATACAGTCCAGCAATTCATTCTGAATAGTTTTAGAAGTGCCTTTAAACACTGTGGCTGTTTTTAAATGTGTTTCCATAGCACTGTCAATGATGGAAACAAATCAACTAGGCCCCTGAACACACCAGGATTAGAGACTCTTCATTTTTATCATGGCCTCGTAATGTCAGTTCAAAAGCATCCCAAAAATGAATACAGTCAAGCAATTTTGATAAAGTGTATCAGTTTTTATCGACTTCTGCATTATGTTTTCTTACTCTCACATGGTATGCTTCATTCAATTGCTGTACAATGTCTAATTTTCCAAAGAGAGATACTTTCAACATATTTGTCAAATGGAATCCATAGGAATCATGTTTTTTTATTTTTACTGCCAGATGCTTTTGGTCAGTAACTCCTGTTTTTATCCAGGTAACTTCACCTCCAAAGAGTAAGCAAGGAAAGCTGAATAGGGCATTTTTGGAAGCGCTACCAGTAAGCCATTACATCCTATTATACCATGTTCTGGTAAATTGACTTGTGTAACTCTTTCCCCTATGTTTTGCAGACTGCTCATTTTTAATTTCTGGTTTATCAGCTCCTAACGTTTTCACTTGCAGTTGATTCACATGTTTCAAGCCCGAAAATGGGTTTATGAGTAAACTGTCAACTGTGTTCATTGTGTCCAGCAATAGATAAGACTGGAAATAGAAAACCTAGCCTGTTTTTAAAATGTTCCCTCAGTTGAAGACACAAAAACTATATTACGCAAAATACTAAAAGACTAATATGAATTGTCATGCACACACAAGTAACAGTAATTAGTCATCTATCCTCTTTCTGACAGGAATGCAGCTGCAGCAGCTATCCCCCAAGCGGTATAGCCTTGTAACTATTTGCAGAATTCCTCCTGGTATCCTGCTAATTATTAAAATATAGTGTAAGCTTTGCGGATAGGTGCCATTGCATGCACAACACCAGTGGTGATTGAAAAGAGAATTTAAAGGGTGTATTCAAATTATGGGGTCCTTGAATTACTATTATAAGGATAAAATAACTATATGTTAGGAGTAAACCTAAAACAAAGTACTTGAACATTTTCTTTAAAAACATAAGACTCTCATTGAACAATACCCTTTAAAAGAGTTCTAGGCAGATCTCTGATATATCCAGTACCTGCCTTTAGCAAGCACAGCAAAATAAATTAATATTTTTCAAATGTCAAGTTTAACATTGCAGTTAGACCATTTAGAAATTCTACACATTTTTTAACGTAGCTATTTTACACATAAAACAGATTATAGACAGTGCTAGTCCTCAGTGATCCTATTACTAAATGGACAGCAGTCACACTGTCACAACACATTAGATAGATTTTATACTCACTGTTATACTCTGTGTGAGTAAAAATATTAGACTGAAAAACATTATTGTCAAAAATATTGTCGACTGAAAAATAGAATAAAAATAAGCAAACATAAGTGTAGTGGGGGCAGGGGTAAGGGGCATCATTTTAAAGTAGACAGGAACATTTAAAATGAGGTGAGGGAAAGGGGCAGGAGACTAGAAATGCATTTTAATAATTCAGGTGAAGTTAGCGTTAATGGATAGTTAGGAGATTTTAGGCTAGCACTAAATTGTAGTAGAGGGCTATTATGAATCAGGGTACCATTAAAGAGTAGTACATTTTTTTAAGCATCAAGAAAGGATAGAATTTATGGGCAGTTTGGCGTTTAAAGGCTTTAGGGATGGGAAGCATAACAGGATAGTAAGGGATTATTAGGCTACAGGTAGGTAAATGAAGGAGTACATACAATAATAAAAGATTTAAAAATCAACCATTTTGGCATTTTGGAACTAAACCTGTAATGCAGTTGGGCCTTATACTGTACCTGCCCAGGGCTGCTGTGTAATTATGACGCTGCCTGGCGTTATTTGTGGATGGGACCCGAAAGGAACTAAACAGTGACTACCGGGCTGGCGCCATATCAGCCCTATTTGTTATTGTAGTTTTGTGACACATGCGCAAGGTACATGTGTCACAAATGAGCCCACAAAATGCCTGCATCAGTACCTGGCCTGCCCTGCCTGATGCAGTGATGCTCAAGTCTGACTCCCAGTATTGCAGGCAGGCAGGCAGGCAGCAGGACTCCGCAGTTGGGGCACGCTTACGCATTGGATTTAAAATGGTAAGTAACATTGCTGGTACTTATAATTTTAAATAAAATGAGCGGTGCGAATGCCGGCCGTGCAAATAGGGAGGGTGCAGCCCCCCACCCTTTAAAGTTAATGTAAACCGCCACTGCCTAGGAGGCCTTCTAGAGAAATACGACAAAAACAAGTATGAAATGCAACTAAACTATTATGCAGAGCTGTTTAGTGGAAGGAGGCACCGCATATTGGCTGTATAAGTCACTCTAACCAACTGCATAATTTGCACCTCCGCTGCAGAATACTTCCAGTGAGTCGGGTCATGATTTACAAATTTAGATACATGGACTGCAGATTAAAGTTTGTTTTCCTTAACCTGAGTGAGACTGCATAGGATTAGCAAATGTGGGCAATAGTTTCCTTCTTTCTATTGATATGTTCTTTAATTGGCTCTGCCCTTATTCTGTATCCGTCACATGATTCACACCATTTGTTCACACTTTCCAATGTTTACTGCAGTAATTACGTCTGGTCTTTCCACATGTAAATTGGATAGGAGGATAAATAAGGGGGACAAACTGTAAACGTTCATTAATTGGCCAACAAATATATTTGCCATGCTTGGAGAGTTGTAGAAATAGTTGTCCTTCAAATTACAGTAAACTAAAGAAAAAATAGTTTCTGTTGCTCAATTGGCAGGCTAGACCCCCCCCCGAAAAAGCATCATTTCTGTTTGAAAGGAACCCCAGAATACTAGTTTCTATAGCATTCCCAAGGTTCACCAATCCCTCACATTTCCACTGGGACAACCAATTGTTTTTGTTGTGCTCTGGCATATCAAGTAGAGAATATCATTAAAACTTGATATCATAACCAAAATATTGAGGGCAAAAATTGCAAAAGATAAGTGCATATAGATTTGCTATTCTTAACACCAGATCTACCTACCTTGAAGATGCATATATAGTTGTTTCTGGCATTGGTCCAGTTGTAGAACTCCATTCTAAATATGCAGATTTTCTCTTTGAGAGAATCTGTCTTTAACCAGAGATTTTATGTGAGGGATAGTAGAGATATGTTGATTTTTTTTGCAGGGAATAGAGCTTGATCCCATAAAAATGTCTGGTTACCTTTGATATTGAGGCCTTGTACACCAACAATTTCTCATATTGCTACATTGAGAGCAGTAGAACACTTATTGCAAAAAATGAGGTTGGCTGAAACTCATTTTGGCAAAAGTAATTCAAGTTTGAAGAACCTTTAACTCTACAGATCTCAGGTACTTCCATAAGGGCAACTGCAGCTCCAAGAATGGCTAAGATATGATGACCAATTTGATGAAGGAATACTATACTTGGGGAGAGGAGTTGGCCTAATGGCTAGGGCGGACGTCCTCGGATTTGGGGAACTAGGTTTGAGTCTCGGCAATGACGCTGAACATCTTGTGATTCTGGCCAAATCACTTAATCTCCCCGTGCCTAACAAAAAATGTCCTCATGTAACGCAACTGGAGCTATGTAAAGCGCTCTGATACCCGATTCGGGTCAAGTTTGCGCTATATAAAACTCTGTAAAATAAAAAATAAAAAAAATACTTAGATTACCATCTTTGTAAAACTGATATTCATATCTCTGGTTCCCCATATTGGATTGGGTGTCATTTTAAAGATAAAAATATTTCCTATATTTATAAATTGTGTGGGATTTTTATTGTGAGTTGTGTCTTACTTATTTACTGTATTGGTGTTTTTAAATGCTTTACATGTCTGTCTCCATGGTAGATGCATACCAATAAACCACCTTCAAACAATAATCATAAAAGTACAAAACTTAGAAACATATTAAACAGTCAAAATAATTAATTGAGCAAAGAATTGCGACAGCGAACCATACATAATAGTCTGTCATGTGACCTGGCCAATTCTTTGCACTGAGATTAACGCATCACTCCAGCAGAGTTCAAAACAGTTACAAGATGTTCTTGAATGGTGATGGGGCAGTATGTTTCTGTGACTCCTTGCAACAAGGTGTGAATGCTGTGTTAAAGGCCCACAAGAAACAGGACCCTATCTCTGGCAAAGAATCTCAGTTACAACCACTGTTCTCTAAATGGACAGGGTTTGTAATGCCAAAGAAGAGTGACACATTGCAATATAGACATTAGGGGACATTCAGCATTCTCTCCGATGTCCAGGGTTGTCATTCATAATGTAGAAGATGTCAATCATGAAAACCTATGACTATGTGACTGGTTACTCACAAACAAGGGACGACTCAAGTATTAATGTCTTTCCAGCCTCGAAAAGCCTGCCGTGCACAAGGAGACATGCAGTCCAAGACTGAAAATGCAAAGTGAAATGTATTAAAAAATATGATAATTGAAAGATATGTATTACAAACACATTGCACGTTGTAAATGGAGAAAGCAGAAATCTGCAAGAGTGAGATTTAGTGGAAGGGTATGTCTGTATTGTATTAAAGAGACCTGATGTGAATTTAAGACTAGATATCTTTGATAAAATTTGTTGAAATTGAATAGTTTCAGTCGAGGGCTTCTGAGCAGAGTTTTAGACACCGGCTCTTGTTCTTTTACAAATTAAGGGGCATATTATCAAGGGATTTATCTCCGCTTTTTTGGCTTTAAAAGCCAAGAAAGCGGAGATAAAATTATCTCCCTATCAGCAACAGGGTGCTAACACGCAAATTCGCATGTTAGCACCCTTTTTCTCTACGCTTCCCCTTGCATCTCTAATGAGATGCAAAGGGGGCGTTCCAGAGAAAAATAATAGGAGAAATGTTGTTAAGCGACATTTCTCCTATTATCAAGGATCTCGCTAACCCTGTTGGTGATAAAAAAGCAGCGCTAACGGCGTTTAGCACTGCTTTTTTTACACCTGGTATTTTCCTGACTTAGCCATGATATCCTATGGAAGGTGGATATCATGGCTAAGTTTGTGAGCCCCTATCATCAAGCTAACTCCAAACTTCGAGAGATTATCGTTGGTTTTCCAGCGATAATCTCTCATTTGGCAGTTAGCGTGAGGATTTTTATCACTTCTGAGATAAACCTTGCTAATAGCAAGTTATCTTTGCGATAATTTCAGGCGATGCTTAGCGTTAAAAAATTCGTTGCTAAGCCTTGTTAGCGATAAATATCGCTAATCGTTGGTAATATGCCCCTAAGTGCTGATTATATTGATCATGGGGCCTCTGCTGTTGCTTCCCCTGTGAAGCCGAAGATGGGGGAACTTTATCCCTGCTTTAACCCCTTGGGCGCGGCCGCGATTCTGCACCTGTGCGGCTGTTTTGAAGAGTGGGCGGGTTCATGAAGGCCCCCAGCCGTCATCAGCACACGCCCACCGTGATGCATGACGGCCGGGGGCCGTCATCAGCATGGAAGGGGTTAATTAAATAATGAGAGGGTGGTTGTTTGAATAGCTAGCCCCTCTAAATCTAACAAAGAGAGAACGAGGGGCCAGTCCAGACTGCTTAGTGCCAACTTACTTTAACACGCCGGGTTGGCCCCCTCTTCCAAATTATCATTTCCTGAGTGGGACTGGAGAAGGGAACTCTTCAAAATATCAGTTCAGTCCTCTGCTACCTCCCTATGAAACCTATGGTTAGTCTGGAAATGGGGAAGGCTCAGAACTACCTATTTCTCCCCAGGTCATCAGCTTTGGAATTAATCCACATGCTGTTTGTTAGTGTAATGGATCTCCTTTTACGCACGAAATCATCACAAATTACAGGGGGGGCAAGATTCCCAACCTAGAGCCCCCACCGACCCATCACTTCCCCCACTGGATTTCCCTAATAGGGATGAAGTCCACAGCTAAATATCCAAACTGACCTGCTCTAGATTTGAACAATAACCCAGTAATGAGTGTTGTCCAGCAACATTTTGCATCTCTCTCCTTGCCAAGAGAATTTCAAATAAGTAATAGATGATCAAACTTGAGAATATCACGGAAAAGTTATTAAAATCAGAACAAAGCATCACTAGTAAAAGACTCTTGCTATAAAAATTAAACACAACCGTGACATTTGTGCAAGGGACCAATCTGGGAACCACACAGCATCAACTGAGAAGCACACACATTGATTATGTTTTCGTACCATCCAACTGAAAGTGACTTAAACATGCATCTTGGATGAGTAGGTACGTGAACTGTATGAGTAAAACACATTACATTCTGTGATATGAGAAATATATGCTACTGTTCAACCACTATCCCTAAGACTCCAAATATTTCATACATTTTAAAGTAGTTCCTCTGTTGCAACATGATTTCTTGTAGACTCCTATTTAACTCAACAGAATCTGGTTCTCAGGTCTTTTGTCTTCGGTGAAGGAAGAATAATTCCTTCTATATCCAGTGGAGGATTTATTTTCTCATAAGTTAGACCATGGGCCATATGTATCAAGCACTAATGCGTTCGCAAATCTCGGCATTTGCGAACGCATTAGTGCAAAGTGGTATGTATCAAAGAAATCTGCGTGCAAAATAAGGAATCGCAAAATTTGCGATTCCTTATTTTGCGATTGCATTTAAGGAATCCTTAAATGCAATGTATGAAGCATAAAAAAAATGCAAATTGGCCTTAAGGAATCGCAAATTACCACCAACCTGAAGTTGGTGTTAATTTGCAGATTCCTTGAAAAATGCACTTTTTTGCATTTTTCAAAGTGCAATGTGAGGCACATACATGCCTTTAGGGCATGTATGTGCGCCACATGTGCACCCATGCTGATTTCAGGGGTGCAACAGGGTGTCCTTTGGACACCCTTGCACCCTCGAATATATTCTCAATTTGCGATTCTCAAATTGCGAATCGCAAATTGAGAATAACTTCCCATTCATTCATATAGGCCTCCTGGCCCATAGAAATGAATGGGAAAGTATTCCTTAATTGCGATTCACAATTTGCTAATCACAATTAAGGAATACTAAGAAATCACTAAAAAATTGTGATTTTGTACATACATCCTTATTTGCGATTCTCAAATAGCGATTTCTAAAAAATCGCTATTTGAGAATCGCAAATCAGGTTGATGATACATATGGCCCCAAATTTTTCTTCGATTTCCTCAATTGATGGGCTTTAAGTTCCAGAGTCACAGACCTACATGCACCTGGGCTTTTTATAAGAAAAGTTATTGATCACATATGAAGCCAAAAAACAGCTCACTCAAATATATTATATGAGCAAACACAACATTCAAACGCTGAGTGTTAAAAAAGCCTACTAGTCAGCTAGCAGACTCTATTAACATTTTTCCAGTCATACTAGCCATTTTTCCTCCACCACATTTTGGAATTATTTCATTGTGTGTTTGTTGAATTTTTCCCTCTCTGCAGGGTCATCACCAAATGTTTTGCCTTCACACTTCCTGTTTTGCTGAATTTGGTTAGGACTTTTACCACTGCTAACCAGTTCTAAAGAGTGTGTGCTTTCTCCCTCAAACATGGACAGTTGGCTTACACCTGATTGGCACATATAATTACTTATAAGTTCCTAGTACATGCCACTACATGTACACAGGGCCTGTAAATTAAATGATACTAGTCGGCCCCAGCTCTAATTGTGTCACCCACTTAAGTAGCACTTTGAAGCATGTCTCCGGCCTGCTATTGCAGCCTGTAGTGCACTTTTAAAACTGAATTTTGACCTGGCAAAATAAACCTTGTGCCAGTCCTCAACCTCCCTATTGAATACATGTAAGTCACCCCTAGTGTAGACACTAACAGCCCACAGGGCACAAAGCTTTGTATTTACAAAGGAGGGCATGTCTTTTTAAATGACCAGCCTTTCTTATCAGAGCCTGCTGTGTACCTGTTGCGCCGGAGTACGAAGACGGCGCAACATTTTAAACTCTAATTTACCCTAAGGTACTGGGACCATCGCCAAGCCGTTTTAACTGTCATTTCACTAACACCCCTCACTGCACTCTCAGCAAAATACCAGATCCGCTGTAAACAGGCGTCGATGCACACCCGGGACACATTAGGTGTCACTGGGTGGGCCCGATGATGAAGCATGCCACCAACTAGGTTGGTGGGTGAAGGCTTCATGAACACACCAACCAGGTGCCCCCTGATAAAACTGGTCAGAGTCCATATATTAATAGTCATACAAAGCTAGTCTTCTTTGATAATACATATAAACCCACAGGTACGTGGACTAACTTTCTAGTCCTCTCTCTCTCTCTTGATACGTGCATCTTTAGAACATTCACATTAGCTTGTCTAAACCATTTGTGCCTTCTGCCATATCCTTGGTCACATGACTATCATTAGCTTAGCTGTTGGCCTTTTGGGCATTCCTCCCAAACAGTGAGACAAAGGGGGAGTAGGTGTTGGCAGGATGGGCCATCCTGCCAAGATGGTTAGGAGGAGCTGTTCTTTGCCCCACTTACATTTTTAAAATGCTGTCCCCAGCACACAACAAAGGCAACTTCACACCAGTTTACTGTCACCTTAGACTACTTGGAGCCTTTTCAGGGGAAGGAAAGAGCTTTCCAGAACCTCAGGTGAGAGTAGTATAGAGAGTCCCACTTTAAAGTCTGGCACCAGACATAAATATTGGACCTCTTGAGCCACTCATCATATCACTTCTGTACCTGTGGAAGACAAAGAAGAAGGATCCCTCTGCTACCCTGCTGCTGGAAGGACTGCCCAGCTGCCCTGCTGCAGGAAGAACTGCCCTGCTGTCCTTTTGCCTGAGCAAAGAAGCCTGGACCCGCTCTTTGAATCTGGGACCACCAGAGTGACTCCAAGAGTTAGCTAGATGGCCTTGTATGTGAGCTACATGCGCATAACCAGCTCCAGAGACCTAAGCACAGGTTAATTTAGTGACTTTATATTATTCACCCTGACAAGAATTGCAGTTATTGCTTGAGAAGGGTTTCACCCTCCTCAACCAATAATCCAATTACTCACAGTGCTCTATTCCAAGACCTCCCAAATGAACCCTTTTCTCATAGCTTTTATACTAGGTTTCTAATGTATATAATAATCATAGAATATATCATAGTTCATTGGGAGTAAGCATCTCACTATTTTATGCAAGACTTTGAGCTGGGAAGTAATTACTCAGTATTCCAAGCTGCAGAAGACAAATTATGTTTTCAGTCATGGCCCAAGCATCACTACTTTAAAACACTTCTATATCACAAATCTCCTTGAATATTACCCTCTGATACCAATCCTGCAATGCTTCATGAAAAGATGAAATCTGAAAGTCTGAGCATAATTTGTTGTAACAAACACACAAGGGATACTAGAGGTCTATCAAAGGTTCAATATTGTGTGTCAAATTCAAAAGAGTAACCTATCTATGAACGTGTGTCTGATCACAAAAAAAGGGGTGAAGTGTGAGAACAGGACAGTAAATACTCCCATCAGCCCACCCTTTGGCGGAATATCGTCATCTGGGATTTTTTGTACAAAGACTGGTATCTGTTAGGTCTCTCACCTGAGAACCTCGTATCCTCCTGAGGCGGAAGCCGGGAGTTAGCTGTAAATCTTTTTAAAATTTTGTGTGTCGCTTATAATATTGCTGATTTTAATAGCACCTACCTGCCCAGGCACCACAGGACTCGGATCCTGAGCACACCGCACAGCTGTCTCTGCGCTGTCAGCGGACTTACAAACCACAAACAATTCACGGCGCCATTGCCGGCATGCAGATAGGCCACGCCCCTTGGAGGACACGCCCCCTTTCTCGCTCGGTATATAACGCTGAATACAAGCGCTGTCTGCCAGAACCTCGTATCCTCCTGAGGCGGAAGCCGGGAGTTAGCTGTAAATCTTTTTAAAATTTTGTGTGTCACTTATAATATTGCTGATTTTAATAGCACCTACCTGCCCAGGCACCACAGGACTCGGATCCTGAGCACACCGCACAGCTGTCTCTGCGCTGTCAGCGGACTTACAAACCACAAACAATTCACGGCGCCATTGCCGGCGTGCAGATAGGCCACGCCCCCTTGGAGGACACGCCCCCTTTCTCGCTCGGTATATAACGCTGAATACAAGCGCTGTCTGCCAGAACCTCGTATCCTCCTGAGGCGGAAGCCGGGAGTTAGCTGTAAATCTTTTTAAAATTTTGTGTGTCACTTATAATATTGCTGATTTTAATAGCACCCACCTGCCCAGGCACCACAGGACTCGGATCCTGAGCACACCGCACAGCTGTCTCTGCGCTGTCAGCGGACTTACAAACCACAAACAATTCACGGCGCCATTGCCGGCGTGCAGATAGGCCACGCCCCCTTGGAGGACACGCCCCCTTTCTCGCTCGGTATATAACGCTGAATACAAGCGCTGTCTGCCAGAACCTCGTATCCTCCTGAGGCGGAAGCCGGGAGTTAGCTGTAAATCTTTTAAAAATTTTGTGTGTCACTTATAATATTGCTGATTTTAATAGCACCTACCTGCCCAGGCACCACAGGACTCGGATCCTGAGCACACCGCACAGCTGTCTCTGCGCTGTCAGCGGACTTACAAACCACAAACAATTCACGGCGCCATTACCGGCGTGCAGATAGGCCACGCCCCCTTGGAGGACACGCCCCCTTTCTCGCTCGGTATATAACGCTGAATACAAGTGCTGTCTGCCAGAACCTCGTATCCTCCTGAGGCAGAAGCCGGGAGTTAGCTGTAAATCTTTTAAAAATGTTGTGTGTCACTTATAATATTGCTGATTTTAATAGCACCTACCTGCCCAGGCACCACAGGACTCGGATCCTGAGCACACCGCACAGCTGTCTCTGCGCTGTCAGCGGACTTACAAACCACAAACAATTCACGGCGCCATTGCCGGCATGCAGATAGGCCACGCCCCCTTGGAGGACACGCCCATCGCCCCCTCTCCCTCGATAAAGTATGTGCTTTTACCGTACGCGCAGCGGACGGGCGCAGCCGGCGCGCCGTTTGCGCGCCAAAGGCGCGCCTAAGGCAAGCCCGTCTTCGCCCGTCATCACCAAGTCATCGCCTCTCGCCGGTCCCCCTGCTCAAATTACACGGACGGCATACCACTATGATAAAAACTATCTCCTTGCACTTAACCCGGGCCAACGCTGTGACAAGCTAGTGGGCTGCATTGGACAGACTGATCTTCATTGTAAATCTTGTAACTTAGTCATATCTAAGCCGAGCCTACTTCGACACAAAGCCAGTATAAGAAAACACACTCTGCTCACGATTTTTCAGCTTAATGTCAGGTCCCTGGTAAAACACCACCCTGAGGTAAATACTCTATTGACCGATGAGAACCCAGACATACTATTCTTGTGCGAAACCTGGCTCAAGGACGAGCTAACCGGCATTCCTAACCTTACGTTGCCGGATGGATTCTCTATGATATCCATCAATAGAGACTCTAGGGGAGGCGGCATTGCCGTTATCTACAGAACACCATACTCTTGCTCCTTTCTGAAGGAAGACATCACGGGATGTGAGTGCGCCCGTTTCAAAATCACCACTAGCCCTCATTTCTCCCTCTCTGGCCTTTTCATCTACCGACCCCCGGGGCCTAGTCTCTAAAT
Source organism: Lissotriton helveticus (assembly GCF_964261635.1). NCBI lineage: Eukaryota > Metazoa > Chordata > Amphibia > Caudata > Salamandridae > Lissotriton > Lissotriton helveticus. Next base: position 1,563,654,397 of record NC_136061.1, read on the forward strand.
TTACGGAGGAACTTTTAGAGGTAGCCCACGCACTGGTTATGAGCTCCGCCAACTTTACTATTTTGGGAGACCTAAATCTCCACTTTGACTCCACCTCGGATCCTACCATCAGTAATCTCCTAGCGGATCTTACAGCCCTACAGCTGATCCCTCTTATACAGTCCACTACACACTCTGCTGGTCACTTACTCGACCCCGTTTTCACCAATATCCTGGAAGCCAGAGCTGATATACCCAAACCCATGGGTTGGACTGACCATTTTCTCATCAAATTTGTGATATCGGCCGATACCCAATCCAACAAGGTTTCGCCTTCCTCCTGTTTTAAAGGGCCCTGGCATAAACTCCAAAATAAGGATCTCTCCGCTATCTTAGGAGAACCTAACCTCGCAACCACTAACGACATCAATACGTCGTATGCCTCCTTTCAGGATTGGATCACTAAAGGACTCGACGCCCTCATACCTGCCAAATGGACTAGAGGACGTAGCACCCCCTCTAATCCATGGTATGATGAAAATTTGAAACTTCTTAGAAAGGAATGCAAAGTAGCGGAACGTTACTGGAGAAAAGACTATAAGGACAAGGACAAAGCTTTTTACCTGTCCAAACTTAAATCATATCATAAAGCTATACGCGCGGCCCGTGCATCCTTCTATGCCAAGGAAATCGACTCCAGCTCCAACCCTACGAAAACCATTTTTAAACTGGTTCAAAAGCTGCAAAACTGTGGCAATCCTGCCCCGTATATCTCTTCCACTCAGCAGTGTGAGGACCTCGCCACCTTCTTTGTTGAAAAGGTGAGGAAAATTTATAACACCTTCTCACAGAATCCTTCTGGCTGCACTAGTTCCTCCAACTCCCCCTTTAAAGGCACCAGACTTACTTGTTTACCTGCTATCTCTCACGAGGATCTAGCTAAACTCTGTAGAAAGGTGAAATCCGGTGCCCCTTCAGATCCCATGAGACCGGCTCAATTTTTAGAGGCTCTGGACTTCTTTCTTCCATCCTGGCCACACTCCTCAACCTCTCTTTCTCCTCGGCAACCGTGCCTACATGTTGGAAACAGGCATGGGTCACTCCCATTATCAAAAAGCCTACCCTGGACCCCACAAAGCCGGAGAACTATAGCCCCATCTCACTGCTCCCCTGGGTGTCCAAACTAGCAGAAGCCCATGCTAACACCGTACTATCAGACCACATGGCCCAAAATAACATCTTGGACCCCTCCCAACACTGGTTCAGGCCAGGGCATAGTACGGAGTCTGCCCTTCTATCCACCACCGAGCATCTCCGGAGGGTACTAGATGCAGGTCAAAGTGCTGCGCTGATACTACTCGATCTCAGCGCAGCCTTTGACACGGTTTCCCATAATATCTTACTGAGTCGCCTGGAAAACATAGGGATCAGTGATCTGGCCTTCGAATGGTTCCGCTCGTTTCTGACGAGCAGATCCTTCCGTGTCTCAGCACCCCCGTTCACCTCCCGATCACACTCTATCGGCCAAGGAGTTCCGCAGGGTTCGGCTCTCAGTCCATCCCTTTTTAACCTGTATGTGCAGCCTCGCGGCAGTGGCCAAAGAATGGGACCTCACGCTGGTGTCGTACGCCGACGACACACAGCTGGTAATTACCCTCACTGAGGCGCCCTCAACCTCTGCAACGAGATTTAGGGATGGACTGGCTGCAGTCGCCCATTGGATGACGGCTAACTGCTTACAATTGAACGCAGGGAAAACCGAGGTGCTGCTCCTAGGTAAGAACCCCAGCTGTTGGAGTGACCATTGGTGGCCCCCCTTGCTGGGCCCCATCCCTCCTTCTAAATCTCTGGTAAAAAACCTGGGAGTTTGGTTGGACTCTTCACTGAGCTACCAAACTCACACCAAAAGAGTAGCAGCTAAGTGTATCGGGCTGCTGAGAAGCCTTAACTCCATTCTAGGGTTCTTCGACCCCAAAACACGGCAGCTCATAGTCCAATCCACCATCCTTTCCCGGTTAGACTATGCTAGCGTCCTACTGTTAGGCGTAAACATAGCTGAGACAACCAGGCTTCAACGAATCCAGAACTCTGCGGCCAGGGCAATAGTTGGCCTTCCTAGAAGATGCTCTGCTAGAGCCACCATACAAAGACTCCACTGGCTCCCAGTGGAAGCCCGAATCCAATTTAAGGCCCTTACCACTACCTTTAAAATCCTCAAAACTGATGGCCCTGAACTCCTCCATCCGCTTCTAACACCCTACACCCCCCAGCGCAATCTCCGCTCCTTAGGTCAACATTTAGTGGTCCCCCGCACGAAACTCTGCCGTGTCGGGGGTCGCTCTTTCAGACTTTTGGGAGCAAAACTCTGGAATTCCCTTCCCCTGAACATCCGCAGCCTTGACAACTTGTCCGCTTTTCGCAAGGCGATAAAAACTCACCTGTTCCCACTATTGTAAGTCTCCGGCCTCCCCACCCCCTCCCAGTAGGTTATGCTATGGTTTCTCAGCGCCTGGACGCCCCGTTGCTGGGGCAGCTGTCGCGCTTCAACAAACTCGTAACATAACATAACATGATATTGTGAGGAGACTTAGGAACAGATCCTCCAGTGTGGGTCACTGGATTCACCGTCTGAAGAGGAGGTGGAATAATTTGAGCCATATCTCTTACCTGTCTTGGTGAAGTCTGGGGGTGTAAAACTATCACTCGTGTAGGGATAGATTTTCTCTAAGGAAAACTTCGCCAAGTCTTTTTTAAATTTGTCGAGTTTCGTGAAAATGATGGAGTCTCTGTATTCTTTATTGGTTTTATTCGTCTCATCCAGTTGTTTTTGGAATTGTTTATTAGTGAGTGTGGTTTTAATTTTCCCTTCGAGGACCTGGATCTCAACGAGGATGGCATCAGCCACCCTCTTAGCAGTAGTAATAATCAAAATGATCCAGTCCCGGGTACACCGCCATGCAATGAGTGACCAATCCTTAAGAAGGGTCTTATCTGTAAGGAATAGCCTCAGGGTATTGGTAACAATAAGGCCGGTAGGGGCACATTTCCCATGCAAATATTCCGCCATCATTTGTCCATGGGCGATAGTGCGGGTGTGGCTTTTTTTGAGATTAAGGATGGTATCCCAATCTCCTATCTGGGTTGGTCCAGAGGTTGACATCGAGGTTGACATCGAGTCAAGAATGCTCGGATTCTCAGTGAGAATGGAAAGTAAAGTGTCATCATCAAAAGAGAGGCCCGTGAAGTCCGCCATCCCAAAGTATCCACTGCCAAATGCTTACAAAAGGGAGCGTAACCGATAAATCAAGATATATTAATCTCTACAAACAGAAACAGACCCACAGCCGAGGCTGTGGAGAACTGACAAAAAACAAGGATTTGGAAGGGTCTGAGGGGAACTAAATTAAAGACCTCCAAAGTATCCTATCCCCCAATCTAACTGTAACAAACACACAAGGGATACTAGAGGTCTATCAAAGGTTCAATATTGTGTGTCAAATTCAAAAGAGTAACGTATGTATGAACATGTGTCTGATCACAAAAAAAGGGGTGAAGTGTGAGAACAGGACAGTAAATACTCCCAAGTGTTGCAGTAGTATCCCATATCATAGGTCCTGAAGAAAGCCTTTAAAGGCTGAAACATGTCGACCAAATTCATCTGATTGATAGTAATATTTGCTTGTATACTATCCACATACTGTTGCTTTTAAACATTACCTCTGTGATGACCCCTCTAATAAAGTACTTCGCCTTGGCATCACACTAGGTAATTTTAACTCACTTTTTTTGTTTTCACTTGTTTTCACTTTTTTCACTGCAACCTCCCATTCAGCCATGTTATACAATAATTTTCATCGCCACTGGAGGATCTGTTCCTAAGTCTCCTCACAATATCATCAGGTGAGAGACCTAACAGATACCAGTCTTTGTACAAAATATCCCAGATGACGATATTCCGCCAAAGGGTGGGCTGATGGGAGTATTTACTGTCCTGTTCTCACACTTTACCCCTTTTTTTGTGATCAGACACACGTTCATACATACGTTACTCTTTTGAATTTGACACACAATATTGAACCTTTGATAGACCTCTAGTATCCCTTGTGTGTTTGTTACAGTTAGATTGGGGGATAGGATACTTTGGAGGTCTTTAATTTAGTTCCCCTCAGACCCTTCCAAATCCTTTGTTTTTTATCATAATTTGTTGTACTCAGTTCTATTTTTGGTCCCAGTTTGTTCCTCCCCCTCCCCTTGGAATACCACTGGCACAACTTGCAGCAGGAAGAGAGAAATAAGAGAAAGTACAGAGATGGTGGTGCAGTCCTGGAAATTGGATGTCTGGGTGTTGGATTGTTGGGGGACGGTGTTGTGATCTGCAGCTTCTTTCCCAAGCAGACGTCTCCCCCTAAAAGCTTCATCAAGGAAACTGCTTACCCACAAATCAGGATATTTTGTTATTTTGCCTCTCACCATGGTATAGGGTTAAGAACCTTATGATTTTGGGATTTTGTGCCTCCTCTTGCTCTGTAAGTTTCCATCTAATTATATTTCTGGGTATTAACATCTGCAGATTCTGGATCCTGACAGAAGGTAACTGGATTGTGTCACTAAACTGCAAATAAGAGAAGAGTGTTACAAACTGTGTTCACTCTGGTGGGCTTTATGCATAGCATGTTTACTTGCCTACCCTCTACTGAGTTTTTTGTTCATGTGAAAATGCTATCTCCCCACACTAACCAACCTGCAATGTTGTTGACCATTACTCTGTATGCAAAATGCCATGTGGTTGAGAGAACTGTAATATTTTTTTCACCAAACAGAGCTCAACATTGTTCTCTGCTTTCTATACCCAACGTCCACAACTGCAGGGTTTTGCCAGCATTATATGCCCACCATCTGCCCATCTTAACCACCCTCTCCCTACCCCAAAACAAGAGTTGTCTTAATCCTGACCCCACTGCTGATTAAGAGAGTGTGGCATAGCAAGACCTCCAAAGGGGCTTTGACCAGTGATGTACCCCCTAAAGGGTGATCTGCTACACACCTCTGGGGGAGTGATCTGCAGACTGGGCTCTACTACTGCTCAGACTCCCATCAGGACCTCCTCAACAGCAGAGCAGAAGATAATGCTGCAGACCCCCTCATTGTCGTCAAACATGCTATGACAAACCAATGGGCGAACCGTAAATATAGCTTACTTTTCTTCCCATAACTCCTTGCATGCCCCACCAAAGCAACAAATCAGCAGTAGGCAAAAGTATGCATATGAAGGTACATACTAGTACTGCAACGCAGTCCATAAATACATATAACAGGGAGTCTTTTTTCCATCTTTTTCCCTGCCAGCCACACAATAGAAAATGGCGGCCATTCGCAGATGATTTTGGGAAGAGTGGTGCTTTCCAGTCCTCGTGTATCTGTGGAGCAAAAACATAGCACGGTTTCAACATGTGAGAATGAAGACCATAACGCTTTCTTGGCAAGAGTGCCAATTCGTTGAGCTGCTTAACATGTTTGCTCATTCAGCCTCAGTATGTTTGGGCAACAAAAGTCCACTTCTTTCATCGGATCCAGCTTGCAAAACAAGCGATTGAATTAAACACAGAGAAGACAAAAAAACTAAATATGATATAATCTCACCCCGGTGCGCGCCCTTAGCAAACAAGGCATTGCTTGGATTCACACCTGGCTAAGCAGAGCAATCAATTCTTTCTGCAAACAGGCTGTGGGATTTGTGTGTAACAGCAACAATGCACGATAGATAGGTGATACCTGAGAGAGAAGCATTTCTAAGTGTACCTGAACGGTCTGAGGAATTTTCCCCTCAAGTTGGTAAACTGCTCTTTTATGAAAATAGCGTACAAAATAATGTCTTACAGCCTGCAACTGGCCTCAATAAGTTCGGTGTTATTTTCAAGGTAGGGTTCTAAAAAAATAACTTAGGGGCTTATTTACAAACCCCTTGAGCTGCTGGTACGTCACTTTTTCCCCACATCAAAAGTGTTGCACTAGTGGCGCGAGGGGCTTGCAAATAAGCCCTTTAATTTGGGCCCCGAGATTGCAGATGGTGAGCACTGGCATTTATTTGTGGAGACTGGTACTAGTTTTTCATCAGCAGATGTTGAACCTGAACAAGGGAGAAAGGGCAGAGAAGGTTGAAAAATGGAGGCAGAGAAACAAAACAGTGACAAAGCAAGTGGTCAAAGAATCACCTATGGTAAGATAAAGAGACAGGAATTGTAGTGTGGTGGAAGAAACAGGCTTGAAATTGAGTCAAGACTAGGCAGCCTTAGCATTCGGCAGCCCTTTCGTTCAGCAGCGTCACTGGCAGGCTCCTCTTGATTAAAAAAATCGCACGCACCAAGAGGAGGACAAATAAAAATGTTCTCTGGAACAATTTTTTATAATTTTCCTGTCATAATTAGATTTTCTAAGCAAAATATACTTTTAGCACTTACTTGTTTTTTTTAATTTTTCAAAATAATCAGACTTCATAAAGCTATGTAAGTTTTGAAGAAATTTCATGAAATGTGGTAAATTGTGCACATTGTTTGCTCATACTGTTACCTTCATTTCAGTTGACCAGGAAATCCCTACTCAGGTGTAAATTAATCAGGATTCCCGAATGTCTGATCATTACATCTTTCCATGGGTTATTCTTTGCATAATTTTTGCCAGGTAAAACCTGCATGATTTTTGTCAGGTAAAACCTGGCAACATTTCTGAGGGAAAAAACCGATCGCTCCAAGTTTCGCCTTTCACAGTGGGAGAAAATCTGTGATGCTTCTGCATTATCCCCATTTCCAATGGGCAAACCTCAGACTGTTGCCGTAATGTTGCACTCAGAAAATATCACACCTAGCACAATTGGTATTTCCTGGGGGTAGTATTACTGTGTCAACTTACCAGCCAAGAAAGACTGAGGACCTGTGAATGTGGCCTAGGTCACCTGACTTCCTAGTTATGCTTAACCACATTGGTTTAACGAAAAAAAAATATTGATCTCAATATTATTTAGTAAGTTAGACTTAGTTTACCTAGGTAGCTCGATGTATGTTCGCTCTTTGGAAGCGTCTGTCCAGCCACAGTCCTTGCTATTAAAACAACGCCCAATCAAAAGCTGCTGAGAACCCTTTACCTGATAATGGGAAATTAATAACCTCCTGCCACAGACAGATCCACTAATAATGTATGATAGTAGATGTGGGTGAATGCAGATAGTTGTTAAAAAAGTTCAGTCTTACATTATAGATAATGAGGGACTGTGTCTTCCTCCCATCTAAAGGAAGCTCGTCCCAGGAGTTACATGTGAGAGCACAGTGTGACCAGGGCTTCTCATCATCAGTCTCTGCTGATCTTTCCTTGTAAAACACCCTCAAATGTCCACAAATGTAGGGAGGGGCAAATACCTACCAATCACTCGCTCTGAATCTATTGCTATTTACATACATGACGCAATATGGCGTGACCTCACTTTAGTATGTAAGATCCAAAATGCATCAAGAGAATGATGAACTTTAATTTCTCACTTCCCATTACATGTTAAAGTCATGTAGACATGTTAGAACCATTGTATGGGGACAGTTGAGATGCTTCATTGTCTAATCTAGGCACGGCAACTTCATCAGGAGAGGAGGAAAAAAAACTGAGGCAGTCTCCAAACTAGTACTTCTACCTGGAAAGATAGATGGATGGTGCAGTAAGCTCTATGATGCCTGAATATAAATAGACCTCCCCAGACCAGAGAGCTGGTCTTCAAACCGTGGAATTGACATTTCTCTCATTCACATGATTTCTGCATGACTCTGGCGGCTACTGCAAAGTACATAACAAAATGCATATACCACTGCAATATCTCAGCCTGGCTTTCTACAGCACTGCAGCTTTCTAGGACTTTGAGGAACTGTGATAAAGCCCATTGATGACCGAAGATTTCGCCTCTTGCACTTTTCCCTACTAACTTCCGCATATCCAATAACACAGACACACATAAGATCAGTTTTTTAAAAGTTGTTAACATTAACACAGACTCTTCTGAAGTTTCTTTCTTATCATTTTGGGAGTGATGCCTTATGAAAACTTATGTTCAGATCCCTACAATACAACAAAGTGCCCAAAGCATGAGCGTGCTATCATACTCAAGTCTCCACGAGGATATTAACACACACAGAAAATAGAATTTGACTAAAAAAAATAAGATTGTTTGAAATTTGCATCACTATGTAAAATTACTGCAAAATTAAGCGTAAGTACGCAAAATGAAAATCCGTGATTTTGTGCTTATTTTAGTGCAAGATCCATCTTTGCTTCATTTTTTGGTGCAAGTATGCATTTAAACAAAAAAAACACACACAGCAAGCAGTTGCGCACATTCAGTTGCTCCCAAACATTTGTAGTAAATATTTCCCACAAATTACTGAAAATTGAGCAATTTGCACTAGAATTTTTACAGTCAATAGTGCATAAAAATTACGAGAAGTAGCGTAATACTGTAACTTCAGTATTTTCATGCAGTAAGCATATTGCAAAATTCCCCAAATTACGTGAATTATGTCTTCTTATTCAAATGTTGCCCAGGCCTAAAAAAATAGCCATCCAACAATATTGGCTCTAAGATATTGACTTGCTCAATATTGTCACTTCAAGGAGATGTGGTCTTCGAAAAGGAAATATCCCACCCATAAGTGTTACCTTGATGATGTCATGCAAGTCAACATTTTTTAATCTTCATTGTTGCAGGTTGAAATGTTGTGCTCCTTATTTTGACATGCAATCAATCACGTATGCTGACCCATGAGTTCATAAGCTCACCTGGGGAATAGGGCCGCACACCCACAACCAGCCCAGATAGCTCACACGTACCCTCCAGACCAGTCGCACAACGTAGGAAGTTCACAATTAGCAGGTTGTCTATACTAGTGCCCAGTAATACTTAACAGCAGGAAGAAATGATATCAGCACAGCTAATTATACAAGTTCACAAACTCACTCATGTATTGTATCTAACTTCAAAAGAGTATTTGCATTATCTGTAAATCTTGTTATGCTAAAGCATTCCTTCATTCCTTAGGTCAAACCAGCATATTCATTAGGAGAACAATCCTCAAAAAACAGTCACACTAATGACATCCTGCCAGCAAGTGAAACTATTAAAAGAATGGATCGCAAAATAAGGCACAAGTTCAACAGTGAATGCATAAAACTTCCTAGGACTTCAAGGTGAAAACTGCAGAGTACGCAGAATTAGGCCTAAAAACTTGCAAAACTCACCAATTTTGTATGATGCAAATTTCACACCAATTTTTTTCAATTTCGCGATTATGATATTTTACATCTTTTATACCTGCGGAAGTCTGGTGCCAAAATAAAATGTCTTGCCAGCACTGTAAAACTGATATTTGCTGCAGGTGAGGAACTTTAGGCCCAGGAGATCCCCAGTCTGTGTCCCAACCCCCTCCAACTCAACTGAATCATTGACTGCTCTTAGTCTTTTGATTTAGTGTTGATTCAGACAGATCATGTTTATTCAACATCATAAACATAGCAGACATTAAACATTAAATCTGCAAGTTGTTGCCCTCCCTTGCTCAGCTATTTAGGAAAAGGAGCTCAGTCTTCGAAAAACGCTGTATACATATATTTACACTCACGTTCCCTAAAGGAATGTCCAAGGACTCACTTTCAAGAATTCCCTTCATTTTACCCAGACCACACAGGTGAAACCACCCACATTCCTGAAGGGGCGAACTTAGGGTTAGATGTAGGTAAAACGGTTTTACCGATTCTAAAATACCGAATTTTACCGATTCGGTATTTTAGAATCGGTAAAACCTATGTAGGTAAATATTCGGTATTTGTTACCGAATCGTTAAGATTCAGTAATATACCGATTCGGTAATTGCCATTCATTCCTATGGGCCTGGAGGCCCATAGCAATGAATGTCAATTATCGAATCGGTAAATAACGATTCGGTAAAATTGTGAAATAGTCAAGGGTGGCAAGGTGTCACTTTGACACCCTGTTGCACCCCTGATTAGTGCTAGTGTGCCATGTGGCACTCATACATGCCCTAAGGGCATGTATGTGTGCCACATGGCACAGGTGTAAATGCACATATTTGAATTTACATAGGAATTCGTTATTTACCACCAACTAATAGTTGGTGGTAAATAACGAATCATTAAAGCCCTGTAGTACTGTTTACAGTGCTACCTACATTTCAAAATACAGATTCGGTAATTTTATCGAATTGGTAAATTTACCGAATCGGTAAAATTACGATTCAGTAAAATTACCGAATCTGTATTTTTTCATGCCCTACATCTCAGTATCCAAATACCGGTCGGTAACGGCCGAAAATTGGTATTTTCGTCCGTTACCGACCGGTATTTGGATACCTACATCCGGCCCTTAATGCTAGAACCCCGGCGTACCCGTCATGGCCCTCCCCCAAACACCATCCTGTGAAAAGGGACAAATCGAGATTGGGTGGGGGATATTGCGCTTTTATGTTGTGGTGCGGCTTCTGCACCAGGCCCGATCCCTTCAGTCTGATATTTGTCAAAGAGTGGGTAAGCAAGATGGCCTCACCCTAAATAGCCTGACTGGCCATTACAACAGTGGGATTCCTCCCCCCCTCCCCCCGTGACAATCGCGATCGCCATTGCTGGTTTCGACCCCACGAGAAGTTCAGTGATGCTGGAGGACCGAAGCAATCCTGTTGTGGAAACCCCCACCTAGTTCGATCCCCTCTCTGGCCTAAGATAGAACGAGAGCTGGGGAGGCTAGGACCACAGGTGCCCAAGCCTAAATTTACAAATACCTTTTGGTGGTGCACTCTGTTCATTCTGCTTGAACAAGTCTCCAGCTATTCTCAATAATGGCTTTTGTTCATGAAATGTGCCTTTGCATTTAGTTTTCATTCTAGATAATGTCAAAGCCTTAAGTTATATGACAAATATTGTGCATATTTTTAAAACGTGTTAGTATTCCTCCCCCTACCCCCCCAAAAAAAATACCACTCCATGTGGTAAGTTTATAAGTGGAACTTAAAAAACACAACCATTCGAATTTAACCTTGATAAGATGCAACTGGCTCTCAGTTAAGCGAAGAAGAATATTCCAGGACCTGTGTGTGTTTCACAACAAGGCTTTTTGAGGGATGAGGCCATGATATCTAAAATATGGCATCTGGCTAGGGGCCTACATTGACCTTGCAATCCACCCAAGCCTGCTCACAGGATTCAAAAGAAAACAAGCATTGGCAAAGCCAATCAGTCTGGCCTTTCACATAGCTATAGTTATCTCAAGTAACAGATGTCCCTTCCAAGTCAGAAACAACCATGCATAGTCTCTAAGAAAGAATGCAGTCCTTCAGACCTTTACTAGGTGTACCTCGCAAGTCAAAAGCAACTACTTAACAAGTCTGTCACAATGCTGCAATAACTCACTGTGTTATTAATGTCCATCTTGCATAAGATGTAACTGCTTAAACTGTTCTTCAAATGTTGAGGGGTGTGGCTTCAACATAAAAAATGTCACATCTAGTTTTGTTACTCTAATAAAGCTTAGATATTCTTTCATGAAGGTTCAGTTCTGCAATTCGTTACTAGGTGTTCTTCACAAGTCAAATGCAAAAGCACTGACAGTTTTTGTGAAGAGGCAATTCCACCAGTCATTACTAGGTGTCGCTCACATGTCAAATGCAAAACTATTGAACTTCTTACATGAAGCTGCAGTTCCATTTGACATTATAAGGTGTCCCTATGATGTCAGATGCAAAAGCATTGACTTTTAAAAGCTGCAGTTCCCCTAGTGGTTACTAGGTGCCGCTCACAAAGCAAACACATTGAAATACTTACCAGAGGCTGCAGTTCCACTAGTTTTTACTAGGTGTCCTTCACAAGTCGAATGCAAAAGCATTGAAATTCTTACATCAACCCTCAGTTCCACTAGTCATCACTAGCTGTCCTAAAGTTCCCTCTAGGTGGAGAATGGCGTAACTGCCGCCTTGTGAAAAATGACCTACACCAATCTGAAGGGCTGTGGCTTTAGTATATAAGTTTGCATACGTCCTTTAGCAATTTTAACCAGTTGTGCTAGTTTTCTATACGATTAATTATTTGAGCTGGTTTATAGCGAGTTATAAACATTTTACTTTACAATAAATGTTGACAATTATGAAAATAGTTGCTGTAACCCTGCTAAACATAGAGAGTACCACTTACTGGGAAGTGCAAGTGTCTAGCAATTCCACAAAGCTATAGTTCTATTAGTCGTTACTTGGTATTCCTCGCAGATCCAATGCAGGAGCATTGATAGTTTTCATGAAAATGCAATTCCACAAGTCAGTTACTAGGTGTCCCTGACAAGACAAATTTAAAAGCATTATAATTCTTTAATTAAACTGCAGTTCCACAAGTCTTTACTAGGAGTCTCTCTAAAAGTCAAATGCAAAAGCTATGAAATTCTTACTTGAAGCTGCAGTTCCATTAGTCATTACTATGGCATCAACCCACAGTCAACTGCGGGTGGTAGTGGGAGTACCGGCCGGGCGGTGCCGTGGGGAGGGGGAGGGGCAGATTGGGGGGTAGTAATGTATGTAATCTGGACCTTAACAGGTAAGTAACCATAAAAATAAATGAAACGAATTTTGTTGCGGGCACTGCATCGCATTTGGTGATGCAGTGCGCGCAACGAAATTAGTTTTATTTATTTTTATGTTTACTTACCTGTTAAGGTCCGGATTCTATACATTACTAGCCCCACCCTGCCCCTCCCCCTCCCCACGTCACCGCCCGGCCGGTACTCCCACTACTGACCGTGGCTGCCCACAGTTCTACTAGTGGTCACTAGGTGTCTGGCATTACTGCAGCCTTGCAAAGAATGACCAGCACCAACCTGAGGGGTTGTGGCTTTATTATATATGTCATACACACTATTGTGATTTTAACCAGTTGTGCTTGTTTTCTACACCAATACTTATTTGAGCTGATTTATAATGAGGAATGAACATTGTAATGTATTATAAATATCCTGAGAGTTATGAAAATAGTTGATGTAACCCTACTATACATAGGGACAAAGAGTCCCTGTGAAGTGCACGTCTAACACTTTTATTTTTGTGGGAACTATTTTTTCGGTGTATGTTTGCATGTGCAATGGAAAAATGCAGCCATTCAATGGATGCAAAGGCTGGAGAAGGTCTGTTGACCTTATACCCTTTAAAGGGCGGGAGGGAGTATAATTCGAGTGGCATGCCATCAGACCAATGGTGAAAGAGTGTTGAGTGGGAGCCTCAGTCTGTGTTTTCTGTATATTTGTTTGGATAACATAGGGCTGGTAAGACAGCTAAAGTTTGTCTTTAGATCAGACCGAATGAAAAAGGCCGAAGGATATGCAGCCTAACGTGCATTGATTTTTTCAGCTATTCAGATAGTGGGTTGATTTCCCATTGCGAAGAGCTGTTCACAACCTGCAGGTCACTGGTTCCAACAACAGTGAAACAGCATGCCTCTACATCCCTTCATGGTCTCCATATTGTGATCTGCTACGTAAGCACTATCAACTTTGATTACTGGCATTTTATGCAGGGCGTACTCAGCCCAGGCGTAGTGATAAATGTTTAATTAAAGCAGGTCTCATTAAGGGATTGAAAGATGCATTAATAGGCCAAATGGCAATCTCTATAGTAAACGTCATGATTATTACAAATAAAAAACCTGAAACACACATAAGAAATGACAGCTGTGCAAAGGCTCCCTCAGCAGGGGTAAGAGTTTTCAAAAATCGGGAGCTGCCCAGGTGCTGCCTCTTGATGAGCCCAGGGGCTTAGCTCAACTTTACTGCTGCTTCAGAACAAGTCAAACCAGCCGTCCCATCTTTATCTTCCCATGCCCCGCTGGTGTCAGAGACGCCGGCTGTCAGCGCGCCAGATACAAATCAAAAACTGCAAAGCTGGCTGTCATCTTGAAAGGAGACTGTAACTCTCACAGAACCTGGCTGCAAGAACCTCGGGGCCACGCTTGAACTAGTCGAAGCAAGCATCGGGATTCTACTCGCCTCAAGAATATATTAACTTTTTGTCATATAATTGTAATTATCTACTGCCATAGCAGTCATAAAAAGCAAACCAGATATTTGTAATGAGAGTGCAAATAAGAAGCAGAGAAAAATAAAATTGCTTTTACATGTGGAAGCCAAATATTAATTAACCCAATATTGAGGTATGGGGGTCCCGAAATTATCAATATTTCCATAAATACAAAAGTAACGCAGAAGGGTAAAAAGGAGAGGGAAAGGCTATTGAAATGTGGCATGCCTTTGACAAACATTCGATTTTAAACAAATAAGCTTAAATTATAGTTCTAATTTTAATAGAATGGGCATTTGATCTGCCGCTTTTTGTTACGGAAAAAAACAAATATTACAGGTAATGTTAGAATGCAAGGCCAAATCAATTTTTTGATAGCAATGGCATACAACTGTCATAGATGTAAATTAAGGGTCCTCTTAACAGCAGATTTATGAGTTCTGGCGCATCTCTGCAAATCAGCAGGGATGCGCCAGAACTGATGCGTCACGCAATTCCCTCCTTGTGGCACCACAGATGCGCCGCATTTACAATGCGGCGCACCAAGGTGCAAGGAAGGGCAGATGCGTGACGCATCTTGTGGTGTACGGGCGGGGCATTGCTGGAGTAGCGTCGCAAGTGCGGCGCAACTCCTGCAAAGTACAGAGGCCACCCATACATAACGTGGTGCGTCACTCCTTACGCCTGCTTCAAGCAGGCGTAAGGATTTGACCCAGCAGCGTCGTAAAACTGACTCAGTGAAATCTTGTAGATTTCACTGCGTCAGTTTTATGGGGCTTTCCTACGAGGGAACGCCCACCCTGCGACAGAACGCCCACATGAAACCTGACGCAGGTTTCATGTGGCGCAGGGCTTTACAACGTGACGCATCTGCCTAGATGCGTCACGTTGTAAATAGGTCGCAGGGATGCGCCACGTTTCCACGCCGTTGCGTGACGCAACTGCGGCGTAAACGTGGCGCAAGTCCGACATAAATCTGCCCCAAAGTGCGTAAAGGAGTGGTCCTGCAGTACTCTTTCATGTGCTCTTACAAGCGAAGCGTTTCTGAATTTATTCCTAAACATCTAAAATGGGAATTAATCGGAATATTCAGGGAATGATTGCTCGCAATGGCTTTTTAATACTACATAGTTGACTGTTTTGGGGCAATTCACAAATGCACGTAAGAGTACGTAAAACAAATTAATTTAACTTTGTCATATCCATAGACGAGAAAGAGAAAACATAGAAATGCTTCTTTAAAATGTGATAAATGAATCATGTTGCTTTAAACCGTAGGAGAAGATGCTTTCTGAAACATTTAAAAATAAAAGTGCAGCTTAAATAATTAGGAGGCTCTCATACCTAATATTCTTCTATGACTAGGCCTGAAAAAAATATTCTCGACTTCTGCTTGGCAATAAAATTAAATGCCTTTTAGGGCTGCTGATCTAATGCTCTGACAATAAAATTGTGCATAATTTTAAAATGTGTTGCTCTAAGAGAAATGTATTTTTTTTTGCTTGCACCATATGATTTCCTCATTTCACAAAACAATGTATTCTGCTATATTTTATAATGACTAGAGTATAAGCAACTGTTGAGCTTATGGAAGATATTGTTTTTATTGGCCTTATCAAGACACTGACAGAAATATATCATTGCTTTAGACTAGCCTTTTGTCCACACAATGGGATACTGACAGTAGCTAACAGAATTGGCCTGCAAAGGTTCTCATGAGAAGGTTCTTTCATGTATCTAGTGCAAGTCATATTAGAGACATTTAGATAACTGTTCCACCGGCATGAATGTTTACCGTGGGAAATGGGAGAAGAGACGACAGGACATCAGAAGATCCATTTCCATTGGATGAAGATCATTCAACCGAGCTGAATCTTACAAACGTTTTATTTTTTCATATATAGGTGTTCTTAGTAAGAGAGGCTATGTCATTCTTCCTCTCCATGCCATCTTACCCTAAATGCTTTAGCCATTATTTTCCCTTTTTCTTGCCAAGATTGCTGTGTGCTACTGCCAACTGCTATTTCCTTTCACCCTGATCTTTTTCCGGGGAGACTTTCTCCAACAGTTGATGATAGCTAATGCTATAATACATTTTCCTTGTTTTAAATAACAGTTGCTACAGCAACTTGATGGGGAACTCGGCTGAGTTTTTGAAACTGCTCTTTATGGGGAGTTCATTCTTTGGCTAACTAAAAGCTCCGGAATCTTTCTCTTTTTCAAAGAGAACTCTTTGGGGCATATTCTCAAGGACTTATCGACGAGTTATCGGCACTCTATCGCAGCCAAAGTGGTGATACATTTATCGCCCTATTCACAAGCTGGTGCTAACAGCTGATATCACCAGTTTCCCTGCGATAGCAGTTGCAAAAAACGTTGCCACCGATGACTCCGGCAACTAACGCTAATGAGATGCAGAGTACGCGTTCCCATGCAAAAAGCCACGACAACACCACTCCGCAACATTCTCAAAGACCAGCCAGATCGGCGATAAGATCACAAAACAGGCGATAAGGTGTGTTAGCAGCAAGGATTTAATACCTGTTCCTACCTGGTGTAAAGTCGGACGACAACCGGGACCATAAAAGGGAGCCCAGTCCAGAGCCACATCTGAAAACTAACTGATGCCATGGAGCTACTGATCATGCTGCTCGGACACCCAAAATGGTCACAATACCCACCACCACCACCCCCAGACCCCATACCCCCCCCCCGGGCCCTTCCCCGGGCACCTCCCACCCCAGACAAAGATATGTTACATCAACTTTACGAAATCATGAACAAAACAATTCGCCTGATGTCGCACAATTACAATACTTAACATTCACGTGTGGTCAGAAAAAGGAGAAACATTCATTCATCTTTGAATTTTCAAAAAAATCGTTTTCTTCAGATTAAACCAAAAACAACTATTTTGAAGAGTCATGGCTGGTTTCTCAGGACAATCTGTAAGTCACAACCTGGAAGACAAAGTTCAAGATAAGAAGGTGTGTCATGCGCTCATCAAAGGGTAGAGAGAGAGAAAGAGAGAGAGAGAATGAGAGGGAGGGAGAGAGAGAGTGAGAGAGAGAGAGAGAGAGAGAGAGAGAGAAAGGGCGGGAGAGAGAGAGAGAGAGCGATAGAGGGGGAGAGAGAGGGAGAAAGAGAGGGAGAGAGAGACAGTGAAAAGAAGAGTGGGAGAGAGAAAGAGAGAAAGAGAGGGAGAGAGAGATAGAAAGAGAGTGAGAGAGAGACACTGAAAGGAAGAGAGGGAGAGGGAGAGAGAAAGAGAGAGAGAGAAAGAGAAGGAGAGATAGAGAAAGAGAGGGAGAGAGGAAGAGAGGGAGCGGGAGAGAGAGTGCCAACACTGCAGACCCAGGCCTCACTGCTGGCCTGTTACCACCTGTGTGTCTCCTACAACATGCCGGTATACACTGAAGTCCACCAGGTCCCTTATCTAAAACAGAGTCCAGGTTCATGAATGGCAGAGTCCACACAATTGCACACGCCATCATCGCTAGCCCGCCCCTGCGCACACAGGCTGCTGCAACCCAGCCCCTCCCACCATCCCAGCTGTGATTGCCCGCCCCTGCGCACCCAGACCTCACTGCTTACCTTTCGCCACTGGCGTGTCTCCAAGAGGGCCCACCACATGCCGGTGCAGGCTCCAAGCCCGGGGACCACGACCTTGGCAGCCTTCACATCATGCAGCCCCGCACCGCGGGCCATGAGGTCACACCTTGATTCTTGGTCTTGATTCGCACATGGCATCATCGCAGGCTGCACACCCGCTCAGCTCTTTAGGTGCCACTTACTCTGTGGACCGCGAGGCAACACCACGTGGTGGTAGGCCCACGCTGCCCCTAGCTCAGGCCTACACTGCGTTCCAGCAGGGCTCACACATATCCTTACCAGTCCGGACCTCCAGGACGGGGCATCATCGCAGGCTGCGCAACTGCTCAGCACTTAGGGTGCCCCTACCTCAGTGCACTGAAAGTCACCGCCCCGTGGCGCTGTGCCTGTGCCTGTGTCGGCCAAAGTGTATCCGGTGCTACCAAGTCTGTGCACTGCAAGTCATGGACCCTTTATGATTGAGTATTGTGGTGCGGATGTCATCATGTCACCTCCGGTAGTGGGGAGTGTGATATGGTAAGGCCGTAGGCCCTCATGCATTAATAATAACCATACGGATACACCCAGATAGTAAGTGGAAATGGCATCCAGCACGTGCGCCCTGCCCTTTTTATTGGCAGGGTCACATGTCCTGTGACACCTGTGCTGGATGGATGTGGGTGTGAACTAGTCATGAGGGAGTGGCTGTGGCATGCTGACACCTAGATCTGTGATCAGCAGATCACTACAGGGAAGACCTGGGACATGTAGCGTTGTCGTCCCCCCCTTCAAGCGTTAGCAGGGTGGGCTGGGCTGGCGTATGCCAGTGCAGCGTAGGGGTGTGAACTATGACCACGGGGCTCTGGGCTTGGTTCCCTCCTGGGCTGAATAAGGAAGTAACTAATGCAAGTGTCTCTGTTGTAGTATTGGCACCACCCGGACCGCAACCGGTAATGTTGCACCCTGTGATTCAAGTCCCACAACATGAGCAACATGGACTTCAGGGGGAATCACTGACCCTACATTCATCCATACTTCCACACTTGAATGATCATAGACATGACACATCTGTGTGAACATGAATGTTTAATGCACATTCAGTGGAGTGTTGTAGCTGGAGAAGTACAGGGCCTTGCAAACCCTACTTTACATCCAGAGTCCTTTACAGAAAGATAAGTTCATTGGAAGAGGAAGAGTTCAGTCCGCATTCTGATTGCTCTGTCATTGGTAACCAAACAGAATATGGCAGTCCATGTCGAGGTCCAAGGTAAGTGTCGCAGAGTGCATCGGGGGACAGTGGAAGGTGATGATGCGGAGGCCAGAACCAAGCAAAAATAGGCCATATGGTGGAGATGAATACTACAGCTTTCTTCTTGCCACTAAGGCAGATTCATCGTCATTTTCGTCCTCTGCTGTTTCATGTGCCTCACATGTGGGTGGTGGTGTTCTGACCCCAGCAGTGTGTGGCAGTGACACCTCTGGGGCCAGAGGTGGAATGTCTGCGGCACTCTGTGGCACTGACACTTCAGGGGGCGGAGATGTGGATGGAGTGGTAGCAGCAGCATTCATCCGCACTAGGCCTTGTGGCAGCACTGCCATGAGGAGGGTCTGCAGGGCACAGAAGAACCCAGCTACCTCTCGCTGGTATGCAGTCGTAGCAGCCGCTCTTTCCGCCTGCGTCCTTCCATGTTCTCCATGATCCTCCGCATATGTCCTAACACCCGGGTGACATCGCTGGAGCCACTCTGACTAGACAGTTTGTCTCTGAGCCAGGACTCCAGCGATGTCAGCCATGGATCGTTGGAGAGCATTGAGCGAACTGTGGGTGTCCGTTAGGGACTGTGATTGGTCCCTGATAGGACTTAGACACCCACATATGGCATCTAGTTTGGCTGCCATGCGGTCAAATCCCACCCGCACCTGTTCAGCCAGCTTCTCCTGGCACCCCAACACACAGCGTTGGATGGCCATGTGTTCTTCATGGGGGTCCTGGGAGGCAGCCATGGTGGTGGGTGCTGCCTGCTGTGTGGTCTGTGCAGGGGGTGGGGTCTCCTCTTTGCAGCTGGGCTGCCCTGCCCCTGGAAGTGGGTTGATGTAGCTCTCAATGAACTGTTGGAGGGCGTTATTGTCGAAGGTGTGGTGGTCCTCTTCGGCCTCAGAGAAGAGAGGTTCGGCCTGCTCTGCAGGAGGTGTTGGCTTTTCCTCTGTAATGTGAAGGGGGATGCAGTTTAACATTGTGTTCACATGTATGTTGACGCATTGTACATGTTTACATACAGACTGCATGACAGTGTACATTGTGACTGTTTGGGAGGAGCTGCCTATTTGATGCGGGACAGTGGATACTTCGACAACATAACGGATGTCTGTTTGTACTTGTACATTGTCAACTCACATTTTCATGCAAGCCAAATTTGATTGGCAAGTTTCTACAAGCAAGCGGCACCAGTTGTGAGCTCTGCTCTGTTGTGGATGTGTTGCGGTTTGTATCACATTGTTGTCAATGTTGATGTGCTCTGCATGTTGTGTGTGTGTGCTGCATTTTGGGTGAGTCGCCCCTGCAGCTCTGATTTAGCTGCTCCTTATCCCTTTCATGCAATGTGCCTTTGACTTCTGTGCATATACAGTGCTGAGATGTTGCATACTTGGGTACGTTGGTCTCTTGGTGGGAGTTGGGGCTCTGGGGCATGGTTTGTCCACAGATGTGCTATACTTAATTGTGCATGTGTGCCATTGTGGCCATATCTCCCGTCCCCTAGTCCCTGGTCGTTACTCACCCTGTTGCTGTTGTGTCAGGTCATGTTGAGCAGTGTCCGGTCCCCCAACTCCTGCCACTGTCTCTCCAATGATGACTGTGGACACCATTTCCTCTATCTTGTCCAGCTCCTCCTGTGGCACTTCACTCCCATCTCCAGTCTGCATTACTGCCTTCCGGATGTTGGCAAGTTTCTGCTTGGTTTTGCGCTTCACATCATTCCAGCACCTCTTGACCTCTTCCATTGTTCTCTTCAGCACTCCGACTGCATTCACCTTATCGACGATGGACTGCCATATTCCATTTTTTGTTGCCAATGACACAGTGGAAGTGACAAACAGTACATGATGGTGTTCCACCACCTCTGTTATCAGGATCCTGTTTTCCTGCAGACTGAACCGCGTCTTCCTCTTCTTTTTGCCCTTGCCCTTCCCTGACCCCGAGGTCCCAGGCTGGTCCTCCGGGGGGCTTGTGGGGTTCTGGTTGTCCTCTGTACTTGCTCCGACTACCTCCATTGTGCTTCGCAGTTGTTTTGATTTTGTTTGTATGTTTTTTTCTACTTTTATAGTGATTTTTCCTGCCTGACGTGTGTGACTTGCAGGCCTGGCGAAGATTATCACTGATTTTTTTATCGCGGTTGGGCCCATCGCAACTTTTTTCGTGTTGGGGTTTACATTTTTATCGCAGTCCTGGTGGCTTTATCGCAGACATTTGACCCGTTATCGGGAACATAACGCATGTTATCGCCGTGTTGTGGGTAGGACGTTAACACAGAGTTATTTTCCCGCGATAGACAGCGATATGAAACATTGCGATAACCGATTTTGGCGATGATTATCGCACGTTGTTGAGAATATCCCCTTTATCGGTTCTTATTTAGGTTGGGACTCTTAGACCAAGATGATACATGCTGTCTATATTATGCAGCCTCTATTTAAACTTTTTCTTGATATTTCTTTAGATTTACTAATATGAGTTAAAACAACAAAAACAATACTGAACTCTTCTTAAGAAATAAAGCTGTAAACTATTCCAAACCGCTCATCATTGACTGAACATTAGGTTACTGAAAGTTGATCTTCATGTTTGAAATTACATTTATTACAGCTCCATTCTGCCACAGCGCCCAAGATCCGTTGGCATGAAGACGGAGGAGCATCAAAAATAAAATACCTTTTTGTTAAATGCTTTGGGTTTGCACTGGTCATCAATTTACCCTCCCAAATTTTGGCCGCTAACAAATCTGGTAGCAGATGATGGTTTACGCCCTGAATGGAGCTATAAAATAAATCCCAAACTTGACTTAAATGTCCTGATTCCAAATTCCAGAACTTGAAGATTCAATAAGGCTGTACTTGAAGGCGATTGTGGTTTAGAAAGGTGTTAGTATTATTGGGGCAAGTTGTAAGTGGTTTGTATTCTGTTTTTTTTGGAGTGTGTGAGTGAATAGTAAAAGTATAAAAAAGAGGTTGAAGAAAAAGAGATTGAAGATTTCAATCAATCAATCAATCATTTCATTTGTAAAGGGTGCTACATACCCACGAGGGTCTCAAGGCGCTGGGGGGGGGCTGCTACTGATCGAAAAGCCAGGTCTTGAGAAGTCTTCTGAAGGCCAGCAGGTCCTGGGTCTGTCGTAGGCCGGTAGGGAGAGTGTTCCAGTTATTGGCGGCGAGGTAGGAGAAGGATCTGCCGCCAGCGGTGGTTTTCCGGATGCATGGAACTGTGGCGAGGGCGAGGGCGAGGTTAGAAGAGCGGAGGCTGCGGGTGGGGGTGTAGAAGCTGAGTCGGTCGTTGAGGTATGCTGGTCCTGCGTTGTGTAGGGCTTTGTGTGCGTGGAAGAGGAGTTTGAAGGTGATCCTGTTGTTGACGGGGAGCCAATGCAGGCCTCTCAGGTGGGGTGTGATGTGGCTGCGTCGGGGGACGTTGAGGATCAGTCGTGCTGAGGAGTTCTGGATGCGTTGTAGCCGTCTCAGGAGCTTGGTTGTTGCGTAGAGGGCGTTCCCGTAGTCCAGTCTGCTGGTGACGAGGGCCTGGGTTACGGTTTTTCTCATGTCGGAGGGGATCCATTTGAAGATCCTGCGGAGCATTCGGAGGATGTTGAAGCAGGAAGCGGAGACGGGGTTGACCTGCTTGGTCATGGAGAGGGCGGAGACGAGGATGTCCCCAGGTTGCGTGCGTGGTCGGTGGGTTCTGGGGCTGTTCCTAGTGATGTTGGCCACCAGGAGTCGTCCCAGGCTGAGGTTGTGGGGCCGAGAATGAGGACCTCCGTCTTGTCTGAGTTCAGCTTCAGCCTGCTGTCTTTCATCCATTCAGCGACGGCCTTCATTCCTCTGTGAAGGTTGGCTTTGGTGGTGTGGGGGTTTTCGGTGAGGGATATTATCAGCTGGGTGTCGGCGGCGTAGGAGATGATGTTGAGGCTGTGTTGTCGTGTGACGTGGGCGGGTCGTGCCATGTAGATATTGAACAGCGTCGGGCTGAGGTAAGATCCCTGTGGAACGCCGCAGATGATCTTGGTGGTCTTGGAGCAGAAGGGTGGGAGGCGGACGCTAAGGGTTCTGTCCGAGAGGAAGGATGTGGTCCAGGCCAGGGCCTTCTCTTGGATTCCGGTGTCGTGGAGGAATGCTGTTAGGGTGCGGTGGCAGAACGTGTCGAAGGTTGCTGATAGGTCTAAAAGGATGAGGGCGGCTGTTTCTCCTTTGTCCATAAGGATCCTGATGTCGTTGGTGGCGGTGATGAGGGCGGTCTCGGTGCTGTGGCTGCTGCGAAAGCCAGACTGGGATGGGTCCAGGTTGTTGTTGTCTTCGAGGTAGCGGGTCAGCTGTCTTTTGACGATCTTCTCTGTGACTTTTGCCGGGAAAGGGAGCAGGGAGATGGGCTGGAAGTTCTTGAGGTCGTTGGGGTCCGCTTTGGGTTTCTTCAGTAGGGCGTTGATCTCGGCGTGCTTCCAGCTCTCCTGGGAAGGTTGCTGTCTCGAAGGAGATGTTGATTGTTTTCCGGAGATGGGGTGCGATGGCTGTGATGGCTTTGTTGAAAACGTGGTGAGGGCATGGGTTGGATGGGGATCCGGAGTGGATGGAGTTCCTGGTCTTGATGGTGTCTTCGTCGTCTGGTGCGGGTGGTGGTCGCAGGGGTGGTGGTCTCGGCGGTGGATGTGTGGGTGGGGGTGTTGAAGCTGTCGTGGATGTCGGTGATCTTGCGGTGAAAGAAGGTGGCCAGTGAGTTGCACATGTCTTGTGATGGTGGGATGTCGTTGGTGTTGGAGCTGGGGTTCGAGAGTTCTTTCACGATGTTGAAGAGTTCTTTTCTGTTGTGTGCGTTGCTGTCTAGGCGGTCCTTGAGGGCGGTCCTCTTGGCGGTCCTGATGAGTTGGTGGTGTCTGCGGGTGGCGTTCTTGTGGGCTGTGTAGCTGTCTGGTGTTCGGTCAGGGAGCCAGCTCTTCTCCAGATTCCGACAGGTGCTCTTGGAGGTCCGGGGTTCGGTGAACCATGCGGCTTTCTTGTTGGTGTGATTGGTGGCAGAGGTCTTGAGTGGGGCAAAGGTGTTGACGCAACCGTTGATCCACTGTTTGAGGTTGATGGCGGTGGTGTTGGGGTCATTGGGGTCGGCGGGTGGTCCCAGGGCAAGGGTGGTGGTCAGTTGGTCCTCGGTGACCTTGCCCCAGCAGCGACGTGGCATCTGTTGGGTGCGGTGGTGTGTGGTGGGTTTCCTGAAGGTGAAGTGGAAGCATCTGTGGTCTGTCCAGTGGGGTTTGGTGGTGTGGTTGAAGGAGAAGATGGTGTCCAGTGTGTGTCCAGCGGCGTGGGTGGATGTCGTCACGAGCTGTTTGAGTCCGAGGCTGGCGAGGTTGTCGATCAGGGTGGTGGAGTTGGCGTCGTTTTTGTTCTCGAGGTGGAAGTTCAGGTCCCCGAGGAGGATTTAGTCCATGGAGGCGAGGGCGTGGGTGCTGATGAGGTTGGCGATGGAGTCTCTGAACTGTGGTCGGGGTCTGGGTGGTCTATAGACGAGTGTTCCTCTGAGGGTTCCTCTTTCAGGCTCCGCGTGGCCGAAAGATCCTGGGATAATATAAAATTTGAACTTCTTTCCAGGATTTAGGTATAGTTTGTGATGTACCATCATCTACATCGGTAATATAGATTTGTTTGTGATTGATTCATATCTGGGGAAACTGCATTGATTTGGGTGATTTCCCGCTGGATGAGACCTCACTTGCGATCGTGAAAAAATTCTTGAGTGGTTGTAATACTTTGATTCTTCTAGCAGAGCAAAGAAGAAGGTATTTAAGTAGTTATTTAACAGAGTTGTACGAAGGAAAATTGCAGAGGAAAATTGTAAAGGAGCGTGAGCTTTGTGAAGCATGAGATTGTACGTCATCGTCTTTCGTGCTGAGATTAGTTGGTTGGTGTGATTTTATGCTGGGATTGGTTGGAAAAGTCACTGTTTCGCACTGGAACGGGATCTTTAAAAAGTGAATACTGTCTTTGGATTTGGTAATTGATTTCATGGGATAAAATTGGATTGCTGAAAATATACCGAACAGAATTGAATTGGCGAAACATAATGGTTAACATGAAATGTTTTAAGGATTTCAAGAAATTGGTGAGAGAAGATTTTACTATTCCATTATGTAAGGGAGAGGAGGCCCCTCCCGAGGGTAAGCCAGCATACATTATGATTACTGTACATGGTTTGAACACATGTACTTGGCTCCATCAGTGGATTAAGGTAACTAAAAACGGGAGTGCATTGAGTTTTCCCAGAGATTGGACATTTAACGCCAGATTCTTGGATCATTTGAAAGGAAAATTGTATGAAATTAAGCCACCAACTCGACCTATTCAGTAAGAAACATATAATGTTTAGTTGAAGGTTGCAAGGGAAAAGGAAAAAAAAAGGTACTAGAGGAGAACTGTTTGAGCAGTGCAGAATTATGCAAATGCTTTGTGTGGTGAAGAACAGCATTGATGGAGGAAAGCTATTATTGAGTAAACTAGGTTAAATCCAGTACTTACTTAAGAAGCTGCAAATGAGGAGAAGAATTATTCTGCCATCAAGAAAGAAGAGGATGAGTCAGATACTGATTCAGGGGTTGAGATATTCGACCAGATGTTGAATTCTAGACCCCCACCATTACATACTACCCTTACTGAGCAAAGATATTTGGCTACCGATACTGGTCAAACAGTGGCTTCTGACCCTATGGAACCAGATTTAACACCAATTTAACTGCCCTTACAAGTCTTGCAGATTGTACTACCAGTTACAACTTGATCACCTGTTGTAGTCCCCACTAGGACATCTGCAACTGCTGTGCCTACACTAACCCCAGTACCTGTTGTTAATACCCCGATTGCATCTCAAGTACTTGTGTGTGCTCCTGTCTCAGTAGAGGTACGGTCAGAAATACAGCCAGTGGCTATGTCTGGATTTGGTATGACTTCCCAAAATCCACATGCATTCGCAGGTGGAAGGATACAGTATAAATTGGAAGTTAGAATGGCAAAAAAGCATGAAAAGAAAAAGAAGGAAGCAGCTAGTGGAGAAGGACAGGATGAGCAAAATGAGAATGAAATGACAGTATATCTACCTAAAGAAATACCAGGAGGACCTTATATACATGTTCCTTGGAGCAGAGGTGATCTGGCAGCATTAATGAACAATTTTCCAAAATTGTAAGACAAGCTGGTGCAATGGTATTCACAATTAGAGAGATTCATAAACATGTCTAAAGTATGGTGAACTGATTTAAATACATTCTTTGACATTGTGGTGCCTGCTGATTTATCGGCTGAATGTAAGACAGCGGTGCAATGAGCAAAAGAGGAATCATCTAGAAAAAAAGAGACAAATGAACCGTCTCTTGTAGTAATCGCAAAATATGAAGTGCTTGTTACCTTTTTGAAAGGCAAAGTACCTCCAAAAGATATGGATTGGCTCAAAATTAAAAGAACCACACAAGAGCCGAAAGAGACTGATCATGAGTATTATGAGAGATTATTGCAGGTGTTTCAGCAGCACAGTGGACGTGAGTATCCTGAAGAAAGGGACATGCAGATTCTTGTATCCCAGTTTATATTAGGACTGATGCCTGAGATCTGTGCAAACATAACACAAAGTGTGATCTGCTGGCAAAATAAATCTCTTGATGAGATCCTGCAATATGCAAAATATTGTAGTGATCAATTGGACATGAAGCAGAAAAAGATTAAAGAGAAGTTCATGTTGGCCCAGACTAAGCTAGCTCAGAGAGGATTTCAAAATCTTCCTTTTGTAGGAAATCAGGCAAACATGCAAGCGGTTGATACCCCACCACCTGGGTATCAGACGAACCAAGGGCAAATGAATGTGCCACAGGGTAGAGACAGGGGTGTTCCTGTAAATATGAGATCGAAATCAGACGTGGCTCCTATGAAAAAGATTACTGCTTGTCACATCCATCATAGAATTGTACATTGAAAGCTAGAATGTCGATTGAATCCTGAAAATATTGGAAAAATATGCAAACACTGTGAGGGGTGCAGGTTCCAAAAATACCTATGCAACCGATGCAAATACCAAATTAGGGAACAGGTCCCTATGATTGCTCATGTGCCTACACAGATAAGTAATCCTAGGTTAACTTTAAACCAAATGATAAAAAGTGAATAGAAACAGTGGTGGCTGGTATTTGAAGGCGGTGGGGGGGTCATGAGGGGGGTCAAATAAAAAATTTAAATATACACTTATCTGTCTGCCTTGGCCGCCTTGCGTAGCCGCCGCCTCCTCTTAGGCCTCTTCCCCTCTTTCAGGGCAGTAAGCAGGATGCACTCGGTTTCCAGCAAACCGATAGCCAATCACAACTCTGAAATGCAGCGTTGTGATTGGTCTGAGTGCCATGGATCTGTACTCAGCCAGAGAATGAGAGGCTGAGTGTGTTCTCCATGCAGGCTGTAGTGCAGCCTGGATGGGGAACATGCAATGTGCGCATACATTTTTGGCCACCCTTAGATGGCTGGCTGAACATTCATGCGCACTTTAGGGAGTTCAAACCACTCCTCCCCCCCCCCCCTGCTCTGCCCACAATGCTGCCGGAACAAGGAAAAAACTAAATGATATTGACTTAGAGTTATTATCATTTCATTTTTCCTTTAGTGACACTGCTTAAAATCATTGGGCGACGCTCTTCTGCCTTAGTGGAGGAGCCGCCACTGAATATAAACCCATTTCAAATTGCCATGCCACAATTTCAGAATCCTATACTGCAGTTTCAGAATGCTATACAGTAATTTCAAAATCCAAGTCAAAACTCATTGCAACAATTCCCTTTATTTGAAACCAATGGCTCTGGTTATGATAATTCCCAATGACGGTGCCTGAGAGGGGAGAATGATTGCATACTTGGTGCAATCTTAGAGGTAGACCATAGTGGCCCATATGTAGCTGCTGAGGTTTATGGCCACCCATATCATTTCTCATTGATACAGGAGCTACCCATTCCACTGTGAGGGCCATGGAAATTACAGACCTACCTCTCTCGGTGAAAACAATCCAAGTAGTAAGAGGTACAAATAAACAGATACTGGATCAATTATCAGAGAATGTCCTAGTAAAAATAGGAATGTTCAGAGAGAAGCAACAATTTGTTGTGTATAACACAAGTCCTGTGAACTTGTTAGGGAGATATATTTTGTATAACTTAAATTGCACAATTCATTGCACACTGGATGGTGTTGTGTTTCAAACACACAAGGAGGATGTCCATTTCAAATTAATTAAACAGCAAGCTGAAGTAAGGATGTTCCCTTTATTGATCATTGATGCATTACCTGAGGGGTTGAGAGAAACCATGGCTGCAGAACTATAGGATTTCAAAGGAAAAGATATCGGACTTATCAAAGGTGTATAACCACTCCGTATAAATGTAGAGCCAAATGTTGTCTATCCCAGAATGACACCATATCATTTGACCCTATAAACAATTGCAGGAATAAAACCAGTGATAGAGGATATGTTACAGAAAGGGTTTGGGGGGAAAATAATTGAGAGTCCATGTAATTTCCCAATTATGAGATTACAGAAGCCCAATGGTAGATACAGAATTGTTCAAGATTTTAGGATGGTTGAATGAGATATTCGTACCCTGTTGTTCCGTGGTACCGAATCCAGCCACTGTATTGTTTCAAGTACCATGTAAAGCAGAATGGCGTACTGTCATTGATTTATGCCAAGCTTTCTTCTCAGTGCTTTTGCATAAAGAAAACCAGTAGATTTTCGTCTTTGTGTTCCAACAGAAGGTATTAACCTGGTGTTGTGTACCCACAAGGGTATACAGAGAGTTCATCCATTTTTAACCAGATCCTGAAAAGAAATCTGGAAATCCTACAGATGCCCTGTAAGCCTACCCAGGTTCAGTATATAGATGACCTGCTTGTGTCATCAGAGACACAGGGTGCAAGTAAACATGACACCATTGCACTTTCGAATCACCTTGCTGAGCATGGACACAAAGAGTGTCCAGGTAAACTGCAGTACTGCCATATACAGTTCCATATCTGGTACACATCATTGTGAGGGGAACCCGAAAGGTGTCTCCAGAAAGAGTGGAAGCCATTCTACAGATAAATCCACCCTGAACTAAAAAAGAAGTCAGAATATTCTTAGGAATGGTTGGCTACTAAAGGCAGTGGATACCAAGCTTTTCCTTAATGGCAACACCTCTTCAGAGCCTGCAGTTAGCTACGTAAATGAGAGTTACCATATGCACTGACCAGCCGCGGCCCGTGGAGGGAGTTTGTGGGGCAGGGAGGCGGTGCGGGGGAGGGGAAGGGTGGAGGGTGGTAAACAACGGAATATGGATAATTGCAGGTAAGTAAACAATTTAATAAATAAAACGAATTTCGTACCGCACCCTGCAGCCTGCACCCTGGTGGGGGTTGGGGCCACTAATGTTACACCGGGCTTGGGCACATTGTAAACATGCTGCGGCCAAGATCACTGCTAATCGGACGTCCAACACATTGCCCTTGCAGTCCCCTGTTGTTCTCTGCCATCACCCGGACATCACCTCATCCATTCTTTCAAATCTTTTCCTTCCTTCCTCCATCACCGCCCCATTACAGCAGACAGCGGACCCCCTCCGGGTGTTTTCCAGTGACCCAACCTCAGAAGGTGGGTGGGCACTAACTTGGCATGAGGTCAGGAAGAATGAGTGGAGGGGTGAAAAAAGACAAAAAAACTCCAGTCATTCCAAAAAAGGAGAAGGAAAAAGACCTATCAGTACTTACGGTGATGCACCGTTACATCGCAACTTTTACAACGGGAGTCTTTTACAACGGATTTTTTACAACGCAGGATCCATTACATCGGATGCCATTACAACGCATGGCATTACATAGCAGATGCTATTATAACGCATGGCATTACATCGTAAGTATAGGTAAGTATTTATTTTTTTAATTTTATTAATATTAATTATAATTAAATATATGTATTTATGTTTTTAATATTATTAATTTATTATTTATTATATTAATTAAAGTAATTTTTAAAATAAGTACAGGTGTACAGGGGTGTTTTTAGGTTTCAGGGTAGGGTTTGGGTTTTGGGGTACAGGGGTGTTTTTAGGTTTCAGGGTAGGGTTTGGGTTTGGGGGTACAGGGGTGTTTTTAGGTTTCAGGGCAGGGTTTGGGTTTTGGGGTACAGGGGTGTTTTTAGGTTTCAGGGCAGGGTTTGGGTTTTGGGGTACAGGGGTGTTTTTAGGTTTCAGGGCAGGGTTTGGGTTTTGGGGTACAGGGGTGTTTTTAGGTTTCAGGGCAGGGTTTGGGTTTGGGGTACAGGGGTGTTTTTAGGTTTCAGGGTAGGGTTTGGGTTTTGGGGTACAGGGGTGTTTTTAGGTTTCAGGGTAGGGTTTGGGTTTTGGGGTACAGGGGTGTTTTTAGGTTTCAGGGTAGGGTTTGGGTTTTGGGGTACAGGGGTGTTTTTAGGTTAAATTAAATTAATTATATTATATTAATTACATTTCTTAATTAAAATAATTAAATTAAATAAATTATTTTAATTAATTTAATTTAATTACAATTAAAAAAATATTTAAATTAAATTAATTTCATTATATTAATTAAATAAAATTAATTACAATTTTTATTAAAATTAATTTAAATAAATAGATTTAAATTTATTAAATAAAATTAATTACTATTTTAAAATGTATTTTAATTGAATTAATTAAATTAAATTAATTTAAATTAACTTAATTACATTTTTTTTAAAAAGGTATACTTACCTATACTTACGATGTAATGCCATGCGTTGTAATAGCATCTGCTATGTAATGCCATGCGTTGTAATGGCATCCGATGTAATGGATCCTGCGTTGTAAAAATTCCGATGTAACGGAATGCGATGTAAAAAACCGCGTTGTAGTGACACCAATCCGTACTTACGCCGGAGGGAAAGGACTTCTCTGTATCAAGGTGACCAAACAAAGAAGTGTGGCACGAGCTGGAAGCCTTAATTGCAGCTACTGCACTAACTACAGTAACGGCAAGTGCTAACTCAACTATTACGAAAAGAGTACAGACTCTGCCTCACACGCCAGTAGAGAAGGAAACAAAAGAGCTATCTCACTAGCACAAACCAGGCACAATTCATGGAGCGGGAACGGGAGCCCGAGCAGAGACAGAGACCGAAGTCACGGATGGTTGACGAAAAGCGACCGCTTTACGTGAAGGGAGACCAGTAAAGCATACGGGTGTACGGAGAACCCCAGGTATGCCAGTAGGCACCTTCACAAAGATTTGAACGCTGGCAGTGTCCAGTATTGTGTGGCAAAGAAATTACCCCCAGCCCTGAAGAAGTTGCCGACCAACCTAGACAGGCAACGAAACATGTTGGCTTCATATATTTCAAAACGAAGCGCAACTGCAGCGTTTTGGTTTTAATGGGAGTAGATACCCAGCACGGAATAAAGTGATTCAAATAGCTAGGGATATTTAACTCCGTTCTATAATAGGGTATCACACTGATGAGCGGTGTTGACACCCCAGGAGGGTAGATGCACATGAGTGTGATAGGGACACACACTTTTGAGTTGTTTAGGATTTACTTTCATATTTTTCCTACTTTGAAATTTTGTTTATTTTTGGTGGGAAGGAGCCAATGATGAGAAGTGGAACACACTGACCAGAACCTGTCAGTAGTTCCCAGGTGGTTGCTCCCGTGAGGTTCCTTCCTGCCATCCACACATTTTTTCCTGACTTGTTTTTCTCTTTTTCTGCATGGACCTGTATAAGCTTGATTGAGAGAAGGGAATGTAGACACATAAGAGGAGACACATTGAGAGTTTATGAGGATATTTTATAGTTAGGCACACCCTGTTGTAACTCTTAGAGTGGGTGTAGGGTTAGGCATAACCACACACACTAGTCAACAGAGGATGATAAGGAATATATCGCCTATTCAGATCAGGATCAGGTTATTTTGATTAATACAATTCATGCCCAAACAGCAGTAAACGAGTGCTGATTACTGATGTCTTATAAGTAGCCATCAAAACCACCGAGAAAAAACAGGTAAATAACAATTCCAAGCTCCCTAAAGATAGTAATTCAAGTAATAACACCACTGATTCTCAAAGTAAAGCCAACAGGAATCCAGCTTAAGATAGAAGTAACAACAGTCATGAGCACGAAACAGAAGTACTGCAGGAAATGGGACTAGACTCCCAGGATGTTTTAAATAGAGAAGTCCCAGGTTCGCAACTTTTAACAATTAAAGTTCTCCATCCTTCGGAAAGTGCCCAAAGTCACAATCTCCAAGTAATAGAGGCGCAAATTCATAGCCATATGCCCTTTCCAGATACACAATCTCAGCAGCAACAACAAACCCCACCAGGCTATAAACAGGTCGACGCATTACATCAGATGAATACAAATATTCTTAGTCCCTTTGGAATAGTACAATGCTGTTGAAAGCCCCTCTTCCAGAAGACTGGGGGTCTGCCAAACTAAACACCCACAAGCCAGATACGTTTGTGTCTCCGCTTATTTCACTTTCACTTAAAATGGCACATCAACTTGGACAGGAATTTGAGCACTTTATCCAACATGACGATATGCAAATCAAATTCAAAAACGCTGAAACAAGTCCTATGATGTCAAGTTCACAAAACAAGGAACAACCTAGTAAGATTTTGGGATGCATGGACGATCTGTCTCAGGTTCACCTTCTCCACTGGGAACAACGTGCTAGCTCACCCTTAGCAGAACCTAGCACCCGACCATCATCCTCACTCTGGCCGTATTTGCTAAACACCATGGACACTATTGGTAATGCCATGATTTATCATGCGGATGACTTAGACACCCAAGAAGACCTTTTAAATATCCTAGCAAATTATGTCCAGGGGGTTGAACAAAAGCTGCAAAGTTTCAATTAGATGATTATGAAGGTGCAGCAAGACCTGAAAACAACTTATCAAGTGTGTCATTGCCATTGCACCCAAATCATCTACAAACTAGCTGAAGTTCCAACCCTAATGACTGAATTATTAGGGCCACTCGGGACGCACAACCTAAGCCTGCAATCTCAGTTGACAAGGCTAAGGGAACATCAAGGGAAGAAGATCAGGTATGTCATAACACTCCTATGGAGCAAAACGCAATAGCGACAAGGACAAACTTAGTTCAACCACATGTAAGTACATCCAAATTAAAACCATCAAGTGCACCTGGCAACACGGCCGTCTAGGGCACTCTACCCCCGATCAATGCAACCAGTCACCATTAAGGCATCCAAAAGTAACAACGTCACTAACTAAGTGGGAGAGAAAACATCTGAGAAAGGCCAGAAAAAGTAAACAAACCAGACAGGCACCCAATGTAATCAGTGTTGCGATCGAGCACGATAGGAACCAAAGTGAAGACAACGCCACTCTAAATACTGCGGACGCAGCAAACAAGGAGGAGCACTGGATCCCACCCTCCAATTTGCCCATTCCTCTAAGCAGTCAAGATCAAGATACAAGGGTGCAACCTCCACTAGCAACAGGGCCGGCTTTAGGCATGTGCAAGCTGTGCACCTGCACAGGGCCACCAAACCCCAGGGGCCACCACGCCAATATAGATCCTTAATATATTAATCCTCTGAGGATGGATACATATTTGCGTGGTGGCCCCTGGCAGGGATTTGGCGGCCTCCGGCTCTGTTCCACTTCTAAACACCCTGACCCCCTCCCCTCTTTACTGGCCTGCACGCTCCGCCCCGCCCGGACCCCTCTTCCGGGCCCCCCACCTACGCTCCCTGCCCAGGGCCACCATGAGCCTAGAGCCGGCCCTGCTAGCAAATATATATAGTATATTTAAGCCTCTTGCAAGAAAAGAGAAACAGAATGTAACAACTCAGGCCACTCAAACTACGAAAACTACATCCATATCAGGGCATATTTCGATAGAAACCTGTACAACAAGCCCACGGAGGCCACCCTGCTAAGGCAAACGATAGAGAAGAGAGGTGTAACCTAGAAACAATATTCAGTCACCGTCTGGGAATGAACAATGAAATACAGCCACAAATAAACTCATGTAACTTTGTGAAGTTGGCTCCGGCTCACTCAGGGCGATTCAAGGTTGACAAAGAAAATTAAAAGAGCTCAGATAATGAACTAGGGGACGCTTTGCTGCCTGGAAAGCACTTTGTTTGTTTGGGACCGACCTGCCTGTCTCCCTACTGCTCGCGGAACCCGCTCCGCGGGTCCCGCATCGCGCTGTGCAATCTGCTGCTGCCTTAAGGACGGAGGGTCAGCCGAGGGAAATCTTTGACGGGGCTGCGAGCGGCGTGCGCTCACGGAGGGACTTCAATTCCCAGGAGCGCCCGCCAGCCCGGAGGAGCAACACCTCCCCGACCCCTCCCACCCTTCCACCGATTATTTTTAAACAGCACTCCCTGGTTAGCGTGTGGGACGCTTTGCTGCCTGGAAAGCACTTTGTTTGTTTGGGACCGACCTGCCTGTCTCCCTACTGCTCGCGGAACCCGCTCCGCGGGTCCCGCATCGCGCTGTGCAATCTGCTGCTGCCTTAAGGACGGAGGGTCAGCCGAGGGAAATCTTTGACGGGGCTGCGAGCGGCGTGCGCTCACGGAGGGACTTCAATTCCCAGGAGCGCCCGCCAGCCCGGAGGAGCAACACCTGGGCCGCTCTCCCCGACCCCTCCCACCCTTCCACCGATTATTTTTAAACAGCACTCCCTGGTTAGCGTGTGGGACGCTTTGCTGCCTGGAAAGCACTTTGTTTGTTTGGGACCGACCTGCCTGTCTCCCTACTGCTCGCGGAACCCGCTCCGCGGGTCCCGCATCGCGCTGTGCAATCTGCTGCTGCCTTAAGGACGGAGGGTCAGCTGAGGGAAATCTTTGACGGGGCTGCGAGCGGCGTGCGCTCACGGAGGGACTTCAATTCCCAGGAGCGCCCGCCAGCCCGGAGGAGCAACACCTGGGCCGCTCTCCCCGACCCCTCCCACCCTTCCACCGATTATTTTTAAACAGCACTCCCTGGTTAGCGTGTGGGACGCTTTGCTGCCTGGAAAGCACTTTGTTTGTTTGGGACCGACCTGCCTGTCTCCCTACTGCTCGCGGAACCCGCTCCGCGGGTCCCGCATCGCGCTGTGCAATCTGCTGCTGCCTTAAGGACGGAGGGTCAGCCGAGGGAAATCTTTGACGGGGCTGCGAGCGGCGTGCGCTCACGGAGGGACTTCAATTCCCAGGAGCGCCCGCCAGCCCGGAGGAGCAACACCTGGGCCGCTCTCCCCGACCCCTCCCACCCCTTCCACCTTTTGTGTGCAAATCCTATAATAGCCAATAGTACTCCCGCAGCGCGGGAGAGCGCGCGGGAGAAGCCCGGGACAAGGGCGGGACCGTCTGTGGCCGTCCGGGGCCGCAGGAGGCCGGGCTGGGCCAGGTTATTAACATTTAGTACTGTTGTTTGTTGCAAGTTCATTCCATTGTTTTTAAATCACTGTTTGTGGGTTTCGTCATGAGCCAGTCTGCCCCCCCTGGTGTAGGCAACTCGGTTCTTGGGCCACTCGACAAATTTTTTTTAAAAATCCACAAAGGATGTTGATAAGGATCTACTCCTAGCCGAAAGAAGAGCAGAGCGTCGGCGTTCAATTGAGCATTTAAAGAGAACTTCAATGCAGTCTCAAACTGTCTTGAATTCTACCCATGATATGGTTGCCCATGGGTTGAGCTCTATTGAGGCCGATGCTACCGACATCAATTTAACCCCAAGTATATTTAGATTCCCAACTATTTCTCCGCTTTGTGTTAATGCTACCAGCGGCGATCACTTGGGTTGCCCGCCTGTTGATCACTCTAGTTTTGTGGAGACTAACATTCCCCCTACTAATTTAATTGATTTAGACTCTCGCTCCATGTTGCCCACCCCTCCTCTGGTTGGTCTAACTTTAGGCGATGGTTTATCTTCGAAGAGTGATTGTAATAGTAGAGCCAAGCCTGCCGTGGCCAAAAGGGCTGTGCAATCACCACCAAGGAAAAGAAGGAGGAAGGGAGGGGTAAAAAGAAAAGGATATAGTGGTCGGCCTCCCACACCAGCATCAGTACCACCTCAACGGGTAGCTGAACCGGCTCTACCATCCATCGTAGAGCCCATGGTTTTAGACACTCAGGGGTTGGAAACTAATGAACTATGTAGTGATGGGGTTCAGGAGGTGTCCCTTGCCAACTTAGAGAAGCTTATTAAATCATATATGCTTCCTGTGTTGGAGCGTGTTAGGATACTGGGGGACAAACTGGACCGTTTGCTGGCGACCATCGAACCCATTCATGCTCCTAGCGGGGATAAGGTATTGGGACCCCCTATCTTAACTCAGGGTATACCCCAGGTTGCCGCGGACGTAATTAGCTCTACCAATAGAACTAGTAAACATGCTTCCACTAATGAGAATGCTACTACAAAAAACAAAGCAGTGGTTCCAGTGGCCAAACACCCCCCAGCAGCAAGTACTGCTAAAGCACATTCCAGGGTGGGAGTTAATAACAAACCCTCTGAGAAGGTGGGTGTATCCCAGCAAAGGAATGGGGTGTCTAAACCCGCCCTTCCTACTGGTAAAATAAGCAGACCCCTCCCACATAAGAAAAATGTTGACCTGCCACCGGATTCTACGAACTATGTCATCGTTCTGACGGGTGTGCCCCCAGTTGCGGAAGGGGATAGGGAAAATTATGATAGCCTGAAAAATAAAGTCATCTTCTGGCTGAAAACAAATAGGCCCCTTCCTTCTCATCTAAATGGGGACATTGTTACAGTCAGAAGATGTCGGTGGGTAGGGGTACGCCCCAAGGACATAGAGGGGGATATAGTTATTATTAACTTTAGGGACCACAAAGTTGTATCCCACCTCTCCGACTGGTATGTTGGTAATAATGAGGGTGGGATTTCAACGAGGAACCTGACCTATTTTTATCCAGAGACTTTGCTCAATCCATTAGATCAACCCTCAACTACTTTTAGTAAAAACACTAATAGCCTCCTTAAATGGACTAATTTTACCCCAAATTTTTATGGCTCTCAGTTCAATCCGGAGGCACAGTATCGATCTTACACCCAATCAAACTACAATTGTCCTGACCAGGCGCCAGGATGGGCAAATATCAATACTCAGATTAAGGGCCCTCCAGTTTTACCTGACTCCTTATTCCCCAACAGGCCCCTGTATCCACCGGTCCCCATAACATCAGTTCCTGCACAGATTCAGCAGTACCCAGGTTTTTTCCCAACACATTCCCATCCTAATATGTTTACCCAGCCCAAGGAGTCTTGGAAGATCCCCCTGAGAAATCTATACGATCCATTATCATGGCTGGCGACCAATGATTGACCAGCACTCTCACCGGGGGTTGTTGTCTCTAATCCAGAGTGCAGGAGGGGGGAGGAAGGTTTGGGCACTTTACCTTATGTTGTTGAGAATCCAGTGGACCAAGATTATCAATCTGTGGAGGGCTGTACTAGTTGTACGGAAGAGCCGGAGCTCTTAACTTTGTTATCTACCCCCATGTACACTACTGAAGTTAATACTCAAGGAGCAAGTTCGGGGCCAACCTGTCTAGTTAGGTCATTGTGTTTAACCATGGACGGCCCGTCTACAGATGCTGTGGGATATGTTGAACCCGTCCCCATGTCTAATGAACCTAGCTTAAATGTTATTACTAATATGTGTGACGAACCAAGCGGGAAGGGTACCACCCTGGGATGTTGGAATGTTGCTGGAATTGATTCTTGTGTATGTGTACCTGATTGGGCCGATTTTATACGTCAGGGGGACATCTGGTCGTTCCAGGAGACTTGGGCAACTGAATCTGTCTATTTTCCAGGTTTCCTGAACTTTAACAAACCGGCAGTTAGAGCCCAAAGAGGCAGGGCCATGGGTGGTCTCACCATTTGGGTTCGTCAGGTAGCTGGTGTTTCTGTAAGGGAGGTTTCTATTGATTGTCCGGACATATTGATAATCAGATTGGAACTAAGAAGTGGCCTAAACATATTGCTTGTTAATGTGTATGCAAGAGGCATTGCGGGAGCCCGCGTGTCACCTACTCTCACATGTTTGGATGATTTCCTGGGTTCCACCCAACTAACTGGTCATGTGATAGTGATGCGGGATTTTAACACTTGTTTTGAACCTTTAGGCAGTGAGGACAGACTATTAACTGATGATGAGGACAGGACATGGGGGATTCCCACTCTTGAGTTACCCCCGATTCCCAAATGGTCTCAATCAGCAACTTTTATTAAAGGTTTTTGTTTAAACTGGGGGATGCGCGCCCTGAATGGTCGCACACGCTCCGACAGGGTAGGCAATTCTACTTTTTTTAATGGCAGACATGGTAGTCGCATTGATTATATCTTAGTTGATATAAAAATGTGGCATTTAGTTCTGGACATGACTGTTAAAATTCGTCCAGAAAGTGACCATGAACCGCTTTTAGCGGAACTAAAGGACATGAGTTTTGCAGGGCCGATCGATCGACAGACCAACCCCGTACAAGAGGCTGTGGTCCTATCTAATGACATGAGGAGGGTGCGATGGCAAAAAGTTTCTGTAGACCTAGAAGCACGTGCTAAGATCAGAAGCCTGGTATCAAATTCCATATTGGAAATTGATAAGTGTGACAATCAGGACACGCTGATTACATCAATCACGGATATCCATGCCAGATTGTTTTTGTCACTAAAAACTATGTTTGTTAATTTTGTGGTCAACAAGGGTAGGGGGATGGTTAAGAAACCAGCTAACTGGTTTAATGATGCCTGCCGTGAGTCCCATAAGTCTCTGTTTTTGGCCCTGAAATCTAAAAATCCAGCCTCAATTAAAACCTGTAGGAAGGCGTACAAAGTAGCTAAATACCGGGCGAAAACTGTATGGGACGACGAGCGATGGTGCCTTCTTGCTGAGGCCTGTGGCTCTAGGAATTTCCAACGCTTTTGGCACCTGCTTAGGTGGGGCCAGTCTCAGGACGACCGCCCTAGCCCTGCATCCATTGAACAACAAAAATGGGTGTCATATTTTGAGGAACAATTTAGCAGTCAAGGCCTTACGCAGGTCGCCATCAAATGGCCGATTTCTTTTGACTCACTCGTGTTTACGGCGAAAGAGGTAGAGTCTGTCTTGAAAGCCATCCCCAGGGGCAAAGCGCCCGGTCCGGATTGTATCCCGGCGGATCTTTTCCAACAAGATCAGGACCTATGGGTACCATACCTAGGGCATTTGGTAAATGCGCTGGCAGTGGGCGCCAGGGTTCCTGAGTCCTGGACTGGCGCCGAAATTCTGCCCATATTCAAGAAGGGTGATCGGTCGGTTCCTTCGAACTACCGGCCGATCAGCCTAATTGATGCAGTTCAGAAGATCATCGCTCGCCTTGTTCTGTCAAGGGTCCAGGCTTGGATTGAGGAATTTAACATTCTTACTCCTCTCCAAGCAGGGTTTAGACCCTTTGTGAGTACCCTGGACCAGGCGTTTCGCTTCATGCTCCTGCATTGGAAGACGGTTACCTTGGGCAAAGGCAATTTATATGCCGCTTTCGTGGATCTTCGATCCGCGTTCGATCTAGTCCCGAGGGCCGGTCTTTGGAATTGCCTATTGGATATGGGGATGCCTCCCATTTTGGTCCGGCTTATAGTGAATCTCTATGCCCAAACAGTCGCATTTGTACGATGGGGCAAACCGGGTGAGGTGACAGAGAAATTTCCAGTGGCTAAGGGTGTCAGGCAAGGTTGTGTTTTGGCACCGACCTTGTTCTCTCTATATATCAATAGAGTTACCAAGTATTTTGACAACTCTTCCACGGATGCTCCAACTTTGGCCGGCATGAGAATCCCCCTGCTCATGTTCGCTGACGATACTCTCTTGCTCTCACGCCCCAGGCAGGGCTTGCAGAATGCCCTGTCAAGGTTCGAGAGTTTCTGCAGCGAACATGAGCTGGAGGTGAATGTCTCCAAAACCAAATTTATGGTTTTAAGGGGGAGAAAGTTAATAAATGCCAGGGTCACCTTGGGGGGTACCCCCCTGGAGCAAACAAAACACTTCACCTACCTGGGTGTTACTTTTAGCGACACCTTGAGCTGGACTCACCAGATTGAACTAATGACCATGAAACAGAAACAGTTAGGCGGAGCATTGATAAAAGAGCACAAAGGGTCATTTACTAGGCCAATGTCTCCGCTCATTAAGATCTATGGTGGCAAGGTTCTACCAGCGATTCTCTATGGTGCCGAATTGTGGGGTGGCAGTAATTTGGATTCCCTAAAGCATGCGCACAATAAGTTTTTAAGACAGGCAGTAGGGCTTCCTCTGTCGACTCCAATAATCCCCCTCCTCTATGATCTAGGTTGTCATCCGGTGGTAGACCAGGCAAGACTCCGTCCCCTTACTTTCTGGCGCCGTTTATGGACTACGCCAGAACTCCATTTCTATGCAGAAGCTTGTCTGGAGGTTAAGAATAGCCCTGGTGCCTCTAACATTGGATGGTTCAGAGACCTTAAGTCTACCCTATTGGCCCTCGGTTATGGTGATCTGTGGTCCTCGCCCGACACAGCAATTTTCCCCTCTAAAAGGGATCTTAAATCTAGTTACTGGATCTGGGTGACCCACAACATGTACATGGAAACTAACTCGTGCAGCCTCACTGGCCTGTTTATTGTACAGAAGGATATACCCAAGTTAGAGGGGTTCTGGGACATTATTACTAAACCCCTGGACCGCAAATTATTTTTTCAATTTAGATGCGGCTCACTTCCCATTGGGGAGTTTACAAGAAAATGGGGATCAGTTAGCTCTGGCTTTTGTCATAACTGTCAAGGTATCAGGGAAAGCGTAGAGCACCTGTTATATGTGTGCCCCCTGTACTCGGCCCCCAGAGTTAAATGGCTAAAGCCTGTGTGCAGGCATCTAGGAACTAGATTGGCTGTCGAAGCCACAGGATTGTTAAAAGTTACCCTGGATCCCCTCATTGTTGTGGGGGTGGCTAAATTTCTCGGGTGGGCATGGGTGCTTAGAAGCAGGTCCATCAAAAACAATTGTATTGTGACCGCATAGTCTTCTGTAACATGCTGATGTTGGTTGTCCATGTGTGTTTATTCTTCTTTTTAATTGTATATATGGTTTAAGAAGATGATTAGTTTGTTACTGATTTAATACCTGTATTAACTGTTTAATGTGTATATATATATTGTATTTTTTATTATTGTCTTTTATGATTGACTAATCGAATAAAGACTTCTTGAACTGAACTGAACTGAACTAGGGCTCGATGTTCTTAATAATAACCACGAGCTGGATTTTATCTCCCACTATGTCTCGAGGGGAATTCATGGCATCCTTAATAGATGTGACTTAGAAAGCATAGATTTTAGACAAAATGCTAACCCCACAGGCCAAGAAATCACCAGTTACTTTTTTTGATAACTCTTTTATTGAGCTGATCTGGTGGCAGCAGGACTCATTTGCAAAATGGGTCATCGAGGTAAAAAATCCAGTCCCCCTTCGCTATCCAAGCCCGCTACATCAACTAAACCAGACAGTGGGCATGCTAAGAGGTGCTAAAGGCCCGGACCATCTTAGTCCAACAAAGGGTTTAGCTCAAACAGCAAAGAAAATTACCATCACCTTTGCTCACCCCGAAGCAGCTAAGCACTCTGGTTACAGGCAGACGAATATTGTAGGAATAACCCACGGAGAGGCATGAACAAATTTAACCAAAGCCTTAAAACCGAACCAGGGTCTCAAAATCTGCACCTTGAATGTGAACAGACTAAGCTCAAAACTAAAAAATCCTGACTTAATGGAGTTCATTAAACAGCATGATCTATTCCTTCTTTCAGAAACATGGCAAATAAATCCCTCACCAATAGTAGGTTTTAAAGAATACCTGAACCCGCCTAAGATAGACACAAAACACGGCATAGCAAAAGGTGGCCTCTCTATTTTTATCTCAACCAATATCTCATGTCATGCTTCTGTTATAGACCTGGGTTCGACTTGGATGCTATGCATCAAATTGGACATCTTTCCCTCT
Organism: Lissotriton helveticus; assembly: GCF_964261635.1. Taxonomy (NCBI): domain Eukaryota; kingdom Metazoa; phylum Chordata; class Amphibia; order Caudata; family Salamandridae; genus Lissotriton; species Lissotriton helveticus. The sequence continues at coordinate 1,563,696,367 of NC_136061.1, forward strand.
AACAGCTTGCTAACATTGAATGTCTACTTCCACCTAACGAAAAAACAAAAGAGGGGAAGAATCGAGAAATTAATAGCAACGTTACTCACACTAAAACGTGCTCACCCACATGCCAACATCTTACTGTCTGGAGATTTTAACATGACTTTATTACCTGGCAGGAAAAAAAGGACAATTGGCCATACACAAGCCTCTAAATGATGAGACACACATGGCAACAGATGTGCGGTCCTTCTGGAAGACCTATCAATGTGCGCTTAACGGACGCGGCCTGACAGATAGCCACCCAGCACTTACAAGGGTTACTCAAAACGCAGGATGAACCATTGATTATACATTCTCAGACTATGACCTCCTCCCTCACATTTCGAACTTTCAAATAAAAGAAAGGGCTAAAGTGATCATCCACCTCAAACTTTCAAACTGCACATATGTTTGGCAGTACCAGTAAAAGACAACGCAATGTCCCAACCATCTCAATGCTACAATTTAAAACGCCTTATCTGGAAAAAAGAAAACATAGGGGATATCATGGCTACATGTATAGCCTCTTTGAGCAACTCAAAGTTGAACCATCATGTATAGAGGCCTAAGAATCCTATATTCATGAACTAAGTAACAAATCCTCAAGACATGGCAACAAACGAAAAACAGGAAGACCAACAGGGGCTGTTTGGTTCACCAGCAGCTTAAGGAAACAAAAAAAACAACTAAAGAAATAACTAAGACAACTACGAACCTGGGGGTCAGAACCCCCCCAGAAAATCCTTTCCCTAATATCAAGATCAAGAAAAGATTTAAAAAGGGACATTAAGGTGGCTAAGAAAGAGTTCAATGAACATTTTTGGGCGAAACTCCTCTACTCCAGTAAACAAAGAGACTCCAAACTCTTCTGGGAAAATATTAACCTGCTATCAAATGGCAAGAACCAACACTACAACTCGGACATAATGGAGGACACCTGGAGAGCCCATATCAAACTCACTTACAATGTTATTCCATCTTTAGGCACCACAAAACATGAAATGCCAACAGGGAAGGGGGAATTGATACCAAAAACGCAAACTGGATTTCGGGCTGGTATGGGCATCCTCACAAATATTTACACGGTTACTCTTTTAGCTAACCAAGCCTACAAAATATCCATTACTCTGTATGCGTGCTTCATGGACCTTAAAGCAGCCTTTGACAAAGTACCAAGAACAAAGCTATGAGTTAAAATGCAAGGTAGGAGTGTTCCAACTAACTCTTGGAAGCTATAATCAACCTTTACTCACACACGTAGGTTTAAATAAGGAAAGGAGATGTGCGCGGCATAACTAACAAGATATCAACAATCAACGGGCTAAAACAGCGGTGCGTGTTAGCCCCCTGTCTATTTAACATCTATACCATGGACCTCGAGAAGCATCTTTGTTTAATTTAAGGTGACCCCCCCCCCAAAATTGGGCAAAACACCAATACCCAGCCTCCAATATGCGGACAACATTGTCTTCCTTGCCCAAACACCCATAGGCCTGCAGCGTTTGATCACCCAACTACGTGCCTACACCATCACAGCCCAACTAACAATTAATCACCAAAAAACCAAGGTGATGTGTTTTTCCAAACATCACAAAGCAAGGAAAAGATGCAAATTCGCCTGGATATTAGCCGAAAAACCACTATCCGGGGTGGACTTGTACAAATATTTAGGGTTTCAACTTGACAGCAACCTCAATTTAAAGCTACATTTGGACCAAGGGAAAACGAAAGCGAAACAATTGCTCTTCGCATTTAAAATCTTACAGAAGAAGCTCAAAGACTGCTCATCCAGTCATTTGCTTAATGTAACCGCAGCAAAATTCCTACCTTCTATATCATACAGCTCAGAAATGCTGAACACAAAAGACGTCACAGCCCTAAACTTATCGCAATCAAGCTTTTTTAAGAGCTTGTTTTTAGTTCTAAGACATATTTCACAGGCTCAAATTCATCTAGAATATGGGATAAAAAACCAGAAACCAGCGAGACAAGGGGCAATCGCCAAATACTACTGGAGGATGAGGGCAGCAGAGGATAACACCGTAGCCCATTATTTCTGGGAAGAGATTGAAAATCAAGCCAAGCTAAACTATTCTATTTTTACAGTATTAAAAGAATCTCTCTCGGCATTACAGCTGAGGAAGCCTGGCTCAGCATTACCACTTACCCTGGATTTAAAATTGTTGTCAATAATGCAATCAAACGGATCTCGTTATTAATGGATAAAACAGACTTTGCAAAGAAACATCACGCATGGGTAGTGATACAATCTTACCAGACGCTGAAACCTCTAACATACTTGTCTGAACACCTCTCATTTCAAAAAAGCATTATTTAACATGGCTGGGGTCATTCTCCTCGAAGGATTTGACCCTAAAATGGAAGCAGACCTGGCCGACCAAAGAAAACCACCTATGCAGTCAGGGTGAAGAGACATTATTACATCTCTTATGTATTTGCCCCTCATTACTGGAAATTCAAAAAATTGTCCTTGGAGAGCCATTAAGGAAAGAACAAATAAGGACGTGTAGAGTGGCGGTCATAAAATGCATAGGAGGTCTGTCGATCCTACTGTCCTGCAGAGCTATAAAATTTGGGAAATTGCCGCAAAAGAACTGGCTAAAAAAGGCGATTTAACATGAGTGTTCCTAAATTGAACTGTTTGCACACTTGCTAATTGCACAATTCACATATTTTCATATTTTCATCTGAGTGGTTAGCACATTTTTTAATCACACTGATTATACCTTTTAAGATTGTCTCTCAGTCTAATTTGATGATGATTGTCTGAGGATAGGACCTAGTTGTGTTTTTTACTTTTAGCGTATATAATCGTCTTTTCAATATATTATGTATTCCAGTGGTTTTCCCACTCTTTTATGATTTTTAACAAAATCAAATAAAAGTGTGTGCTTCAATCTCCCTAAAGTGGCTGGGTCTTTTACATTTTATGTTAATGAGCATTCGAAGTACACCCCACAGGAAAACAGGACTTTCACCACATAAAATCCTGATTGGCAGGACAATGAGAATTACAGCTATACCTACAAATGCCAATGTGAATATTATAGATTACATAATCTTGGATTACTGCAATGAATCGGCTTACATGGTTCATTCTGTCTCTCATCAGGTATCAGCGGCCACACTAAGACTTCCACTAAGAAATGTGCCACAACCTCAGTCTCAAAAATTGGGTCATCATCAAGAAGCATGTCTGGAAGACTTGTCTTGAACCAAGATGGAAAGACCCCTTCAAAGTGATCTTGACTACGAACACTGCTGTTACGTGTGATGAAGTTGCAAACTGGATTCATGCATCACACACCAAAAGAGTGAGCAGCCCAGAAGAGGTGCCTATTGTCTTCCATCCTAAGAGAAGAGCTTTGGTGGCCGCACTGCCAGAAAAGAGACCACCCAGACCAGCAGCACCAGTGCAAGTCCAACCACAAGAAGAAGAAAAGGATGAAGATCAGCATATGAGAATTCAAATGCCTGAAGTAACACAAACTGTCAGTGATATCTCTAACAAAATCGAAGCAAAGATTGAAGCCCAAGTTGAAGGTACTCAAGGAGTGGTGTGAGAAGATGAAAATGACTCAGGTTAAGGAACAAGTATAGGAGTAAGGAGAATAAAGAGACAAGCAGAACGGCCAAAGAGTTATGAAAACAAGAACCCAAAAAGGAGTATTTCCACAGCTCAGATTCTAGAGTTTATATCTGAAGAAGACGAAACAGATGACAAACGTGGTATAGATCTAAATCAACAAGTAGTGCGGAGAATCAAAAGAGCACAAGTACCTTGCTGCTGACACTCTGCACCTGAATGGTCCTATTATGTGAACACTGCTCTGAAAGTTACACTAGAAGACTTGTGCAACATGAATCCTGAACTATTAGAGCCACCATGAAAGTCAAAAGAAATCGCAAATGAATTTGAACAATTATTGAAGCAAAAGAAGTTGGAAAGGCTGTGAGAATAGACTTTGAACTATACCTGATCGGTTTATTATTTGAGTTAAATGTTTTACAGAAGACTAACCTAGGCCTGAGAAAAAGCTACAGAAGAGTTAGGGATAACATTTTAGAAGAACACTTGGTAGGTTTAAGGATTGTCTATTTAGAAATCTGAACTGTAAAGAAAAAAAAAAGAAAAAGGGGCCCAATTCACAGAACTAACTTAAGACAAAATCCTAAACTTTATACCATTTTAGTATTCACAGAAGGCACTTGCTCATTTTGGTATTCACAGAAGGCACTTAGGGCCCGATGTAGGTGGCAAATACCGGTCGGAAACGGCCGAATTCGGCCGTTTCCGACCGGTATTTGACATCTTGAGATGTAGGGGGCCAGATTTTACAGATTCTGTAAATTTACCGAATCGGTAAATTTACAGAATCTGTAAAATACCGAATCGGTATTTTTACCGATTCGGTACCTTCCAGATGTAGGTGGGACTCTTCAGAGTCCCTAAGGCCTTACAGAATCGGTATTTTACCACCCAATCCAATTCGGTGATAAAATACCGATTCCAGGTGTGCATGCACATGTGTGCATGCACACCTAGCCATGTGACAGACAGACATGCCCTTAGGGCATGTCTGTGTGCCACATGGCAAACATGCCCGTCTTTGGAGTGCTAGATGGTGTCAAAGTGATACCCCCTGCACCCTTGCTAAAATCGGTATTTACCGTTTCTGTAATTACAGAATCGGTATTGCCCATTGATTCCTATGGGCTTCAAGGCCCATAGGAATCAATGAGCAATACCGATTCAGTATTTACAGAATCGGTAAATACCGAATCTTAAAGATTCGGTATTTACAGATTCTGTATTACCTACATCTCCCCCCTTCATATTTAACGACTCTTAAATACCGAATCGGTAAAATTCGGTATTTAAGAGTCGGTAAATATGAATTACCTACATCTGGCCCTTACTCATTTAGGTATTGACAGAAGTTAGGAGTTCTAACTTTAGGACTCCTAAATGCCTTCTGTGAATACCAAAAGTCTTAAAGTTAGGATTTTTCTCAGATTAGGAGTCCTAAAGTTAAGAGTTCTAACTTTACTACTCCTAAACTTAGAAAAATCCTAACTTTAAGACTTTCGGTATTCACAGAAGGCATTTAGGAGTCCTAAAGTCAGGAGTCCTAGCTTTACTACTCCTAAACTGAGAAAAATCCTAATTGTAAGACTTTCGGTATTCACAGAAGGCATTTAGGAGTCCTAAAGTTAGGACTCCTAACTTTTGTGAATACCGAAATGCGTAAGTGCGTTCTGTGAATACCAAAATGAGTAAGTGCCTTCTGTGAATACCAAAATGGTAGTAAGTTTAGGATTTTGTCTTAAGTTAGTTCTGTGAATCGGGCCCATTAACACTAACTGTATCAGAGAAGCCATTCACTAAAACTGCTGAACTGAGCTTCAGGTTAAGTCATAGAGAAATGGGTTGCATTAGAAAAAGGTGCAAGTGTATCATGGGATGGTTTTTGTACTAACAGTAATCTTCATCATTATGGTACTAATAAGGTTGAATTTGACACTTGAGTCAGAGCTTAAAGCAAGGAACTTTATTAATACAAACACACAGTTGATCTTAGGGGAAATTATCTTAGTTATGCCTTTGTAAGCTATAAAAAGGATGGATATTCTATTAATGTTTATTCTAGGTGATTACAAGAATGCACTCATGCTATGGATGCAAAGGACTTCTATGTTTGTGCACATTTTCCCACTTCTGTTTCTGATGAGGTTAAAAACTATCACATATCTGTGTCTTATACAGTTTCCTGTAGTATTTTACTATTATTAGTTTATAGTCGAGAACATTTGAATACTTTTATGCCAATCATGATTTAATACTTTCTAGAGTACCCTTGATAGAAAGCATGAATTTACACATGCAACTAAAAAAGATGGACACTGCCTGATATTATTTCTTTCCACATACATCAAAACGATAGTGCAAAGACTTATAAAAACAATTTAATCTGTCTAATGCGACCTGTAGAAAAGGCATACATAATTAGTTTAGAAGAATGGTACATTAACATGACAAAAGTTTCAGAAAATAAGGGTGATGTTTTACAGAATGCATGGAAGAAAGAAGAAAAGGAATTTAGAAAGAAGATGGTTTACCCTAAACTCAGACTAGACAACCGACACAAAGGGAAGATTTGCGTTTACAAAAAGAGAACACCAAAAAGAACAAGACATGTAGGGCTTAGTAGCTTTGAACACACGTTCAAATTGACAGGGGGATTTTGCAGATATTGCAGGGAGATGAAAATACAATTGCAGCGGTTATTTCCTGTAGCCAGCTGATTGGGAAGGGAATATTTAGGCATATTAATCCAGAAGATCTATCATGTTAGAAGATTAGATACACTAACTTTGACATTAGCACATAGACAGAAATGTGGTGTAGAATCTGCAACTGGATTAGTAGGAGATATATTTGGAGAAATAATTTCACTTCTAGGTGTCATCGTAAACGATGAAAGATTAGGAAATTAGCCACAGTAGTCGATAAAATGGCGACCAGAATATCTGGAGCCTTGCTTGTGCTTAACACGTAATTAGTTTCTATAAGGTCCTTAATTTTGCAGGACCGTCTTGCTTTAGACACGCTGCTTGCATAGAAAGGAGGAGTATGCTGAATGTTTAAGATAAATCACTGCTGTTCAAACATCCCTGACAAATTTGAAAAGAAATAGGAAACTATGGAAAGAACATTTCAGGTTTAGAACTCAAATTACCTGAATTAAAATCACCAAGTCTGTATGAAAATGTTGGGAAATGATTAAGCACCCATGGGAACTGGTTTTGAACAGCAGGGAAAGGTTTATTGAAAGCTATATTAATGCCGATAGTAATAGTCGGTTTTTGTTTAATATTTCTTTATGCCCTATTACTGAGTTGTAAATATATCTCATGCCAAAGTCAGAAAAATCTTCAGAAGAAATTATATGGAAGGGATATGGCAATGCATGGTATCATGAACGATGACTACATGCGATCTCTAAATATTAGGGGGATGTTAGAACTGGGGTTCTCTAGTTGGCTGAGGAAGGTACCTTAGTACAAATAGGGACCCTTGCTTCTAGTCAGGGAAAGGAGGAACACACTCTTAGATAACCCCTGCTCACCCCCTGGTAGCTTGGCACGAGCAGCCAGGCTTATCTCCAAGGCAATGTGTAAAGTATTTGCAACCACACTCCCAGTAACACAGTGATAACAACACAAATGTACACTACACTGGTTACACAAAAATAGCGGTATCTTTATAAAAAGAAATACGATGAGACCAAACGATAGAAATCCAACATATGCGTATTCGTAAAATTTGCTTTGCAGGTTATTAGGCCAGCAATCACTTGTAGATTCTTGCGGTATTAATGAGCAATTCACAATCTGTAATGCAGTACTATGCTGTTCAGAATGCAGTACATAATGTAGTACTAAGACAGTACTGAATGCAAGAATCAGGGGGTTCGTAATGCAAGATCAATGCGGTACGTAATGCACAAATCAGGCAGTTTGTAATGCAAGATTATTGCGGTACGTAATGCACAAATCAGGCAGTTCGTAATGTAAGAATAATGTGGTCAATGATGCATAAATCAGACAGTTCGTAATGCAGGAATAAAGCGGTCAATAATGCATAAATCAGGCAGTTCACAATGCAGGAACAATGCAGTCAATAATGCATAAATAAGGTAATTCATAATGCGAGAATAATGCAATCAACTCGGGCAGTTTGTAATGCAGGAATAATGCGGTCAACTCAGGCACCATTAGGCCCCAACAACAGAGACAACGGTCAGACGCTTAAAAGGGCGGCCCGGTACTGCTGGGCAGGTACAGGCCGCTCAGGGACTCAGAAAGTCTAACACGGAGCAGCGGGAGAGAGCTCGGAGCACTCCTGTACTCCTCGTGCACGCCTCCCCAGGGCACACATGCTTGTGGCTCCCGACCGGAGTCCAAGCCGTACCTGGGGGGTGCTCTACCTCGCTCTCTCCCTCCACTCGTCTGAAGTCCTGCTGGGTGATCCGATCACGTTGAAGCTCTGTTGCTAGGCGACGCTGTAGCAGATGGGGTACGCGCTGCCTTCTCCTTCGCTGGTAATCTTGGGCAGATTCCTTTTCAGTCAGTCAGTCAAAGTACTTTATTCGATAATTCAATATCATAAAAAGACAGTATTGATCAATATATAAATAACAGTTACATACTTAAAAAATTCACAGATTTCAAAAAATTTCATAGCTAAAAAAGTGGTTAAAAGACATATTAAAAAAGTTAAAGAAGATCAATACATATACAGGGTATATACTATACAAGAATACATGAGTATAGATTATGAAAATACGATCAAGTGTGGAGATTCAATATCTTTTTTCTTTCCCTGACAGCCCCCACCAAGAAACTTGCGACATGAGAGATGACCCTGGGGCTGTTTAATAATTGCAAGTATAGGAGAGCAGGTCTCACCTGAATAAACCCTGCTTCCTTGAAGATAGGGACAAGAAACTTCCTCCTTTGCACCATATAATGGCTACAGAACATTAAAAAATGCATTGTGTCCTGCTTAGAGAGATTATCACAGGAACACGGAGGCGCTTGATCGGAGGTACACCATGCTTTTAATTGACCTAAGTTCAAATAAATCAAATTTAAACGAAAGCGCGTTAAAAGAAATCTGTGGTAAGGTCTGTTAACTAAAACCAGGTAGGGCTCAGGGCCTGGAGGATTAGAAATCATAAGGTAAGATCTGACAGTGGTTTTTCTAAGTTCCTTCTCTTCCCTACACAATGACAACCTTTGTAGCATTGCCACTTTTGTTAAAGCTACATCCTTTGCGGTTATTTTTTCCGGCTCAGAGAAGAGCTCTGGCCTTCCAATGTTCTGAAAACCTTTCTTAACGTACGATAGCCACTTGATTTTATTTGCGTTGTCTAAATGGAGACAATCCCTGAGGATGGAGTGATTCAAGGAGAGTTCTTCATTTAGCCAGGTCTTCAGCCAGGTTATTAACGGCGCTACCTTTAGTAAATCAGTAATAAAACCAACACCCAGCTCTGAATGCACTGAGAAGGAGGTGGTTGACTGCGGGACTGATAAAATTGCTCTCAGGAATTTATTTTCAGTAATTTGCAAGTAGTCTGTCGCACCATATCCCCATAGAGAACAACCATATGTTGCTACCGCCAAGCACTTTGCTTTATAAATGCTTAGCAGTGCTTCTATGGGCCTACCCCGAGCTTTTTACTAAAGGCCATATTGGCCATGGAGGATCTTGCGAAAGCAATGTTTCTGGCTTTAATCTGTGTACTCCAAAGCCACCTCTCCTCAAAAATAATACCTAGGTAAGGGAATGTTGGGACTCTGCTTAGTTCCTCCCTGCCACAGAAGAAGATTTTCACGTTCTTCTTTCGGGAACCTTTCCCAATTATCATAATTTGGGATTTTTTTACATTAATTTTAAGGTCTAGTGAGGACATAAAAACCTCAAATGCATCCAACAGAAGTTGAAGCCCACCCTAGTTCGTGAGAGAAGGACAGCGTCATCCGCGTACAGGAGAACCGGTATACCCAGGTCTCCTGCACGTGGTATGTCTGCCTTCACCGCCATAAGCACCGATTCAAGGGAGTTTATATAAATCGTAAACAAGAGAGGGGCCATGATACACCCCTGCCTGACCCTCCTTTCTGAGTGAAAGTAGCTAGAACAACGCCCCTCTGTGTTTACCCTAACGGTGGCCCGCAGGCCAGAGTGTTGATCAGCCAGGAAGTTTACCAAAATTGGGTCAAGGCCTAAGTCAATTAGGATCTGCAACAGTTTCGAGCGATTCACCAGGTCAAAGGCCGAGGAAATGTCCATAAAACCTAAATATAAGGACCCTTCCCTAGCAACAGTATATTTGTCCACTAACAGTTGTAAATTGAGACACTGATCCAAAGTGCTTCTTTTGGATCAGAATCCATATTGGACATTTGATAGAATCCCTTTGTCATCAAGCCAATTCTGCAGTTTACGCAGAATGACCCGCCCCAGGATTTTAACAGATGAATCTATTAGGGAGATTGGACGATAACATGCTGGATCTGACCGGTCCCCCTTCTTGAATACTGGGACGATAATAGACTCTTTCCATGAGGATGGTATATTATTGTAGTTTAATGCGTTAAAGACCTTACTCAGGATTTTTGACCAGAATTTTGAATCGCACTTAAAGATATCTGCTGGGACCCCGTCCGGTCCAGGTGCTTTATTTTTCTGCGTTTCATCTATAGCCCTTTCTACTTCTGTCACTTCAAAAGTAACATAGTGACCCTCAACTCTCTCTTTAGTCATAAATAATGACTCTTGAGGAGTGGTACTAGAGTATATGTTACTAAAGTGCGTGATCCAAGCTTCGTCGGCAACGTTGGATTCAAGAACGCTATTCTCTACAGGAGCGAATAGGGGTTGATTTACTACTTTCCAGAATTGGGAACTGTTTTTTAAAACATCTGGATCTAGTAGCTGTGACCAAGCATTATCTTTTAGCACGTTTTTTCTGTTTTGTATGGCATTTTTATAGGTTAGTCTTCGCCTGGCTACTAGGGCGCTATCTTTTTGATGAGACTTTAGGACCTTTAACAGGTCAGCGTGAGCCTTGGAGCAAGAGCGGTCAAACCATCTCTTGGCCCGATTTTGTGGCCGGCCCTCAGCCACCGTTAAGCTCTGCTTAATCTGTTTATAAATACTGTCAAATGAGCTAATCACTTGCTCAGTAGCAGCCTGAGAGTCTAAGCACTTCGCTACGTCTTCATTCACCTTGTTCAGTACGTCCTGTAAGACGGCCTCTGGGTTTATATTTGCCCAATTTTAGTCTGCGACCCTGATCTGTCAGGGTCACATCCTGTCCACCCTTGTGAGACGCTGTTTTGAATGATAAAAAACCCTTAGACAGAACCTCCGGTAAAGCTGGATTGTGGTCACTAAAGACTGAGATTTCTGTTCTGTACTTGAATACTTTTCCTAAAATGTAACAAGACATAAAAATAAAGTCAATAACTGTACCATCATCCATACCTTTGAAAGTAGGGACAATCAAATCACCTTCCCTGCAACTTGATTCATACAGGTTCCATGCCGCCAAAAATTCTTCAAGAGCCTCCCCCCTTTTTGTGTGTTCAAAGTGCACTACTGCAGAACAAGGAGGACCCTCTCCTACTAAATTGGCACATGGAAAAGTACACGGGTGAATATTGAAGTCACCTAAAAGAATTATCTCACAACCGGTTACCGTAGTTGTGTAGACTGACAAAAATGTATCTAATTGGTCCAGATTAAGTCTGGTGCTGTCATTTACAGAAGCATTATAAAAATGTATAAATAAAATGCTGATGGAATCTGGGGGATTCAATTCCCCGATTAAACAATGGCTACATCCTGAGTCAAGCTGAGTTAGCTTTCCTTTTAACTCTGTTTTGAACAGAGTTAGCAGACCCCCTTTCGCTCTTCCCACCCGACTACCTATGGCAGGGATAAAGAAATGAACATATCCATCAAGCGAGAAACAGTTCAATTGGTCCCATGTTTCCTGTAAGGCCACAATGTTAAATGTTTTTAAATAGTCAATCCAAATTTCATTACCCATTTTACCCCTTAGTCCAGCGACATTCCAGGTCATTATTCTGCATGGTTGAGCTTGAGTCTGTTGGTTTTCAGCCAGCCAATCATTTTCCTCCAAAGATGTTAAGGGAGCGAACCGGTTAAATAAGGGTAAGATTTGCTCAGGTGGAAAGTTTGGTCTGCATAGATTGTAACAATAAGAATCTTGAGTTATTGGATTGTAATGACCAGAGTGGGCATGTGGCAATGTGCTTTGTACAAAGGGGGATGTTAACGAGTGGTGATGAACAACTTGTGGTTTCGTGGTTTCATTTAGATGATTATAAGAAAAAAACAAAGGGCGGGCACCTACAGAATTGGCCATCGACGGCAAGGAGGCTGCCCTCAACAAAACAGTTGCGACATGCTGAGGGTGCCTAAAGTTTATGATGACACAATCTCCCCTGCTAGTCTTTTTTGAGTTGCCTATCCAGCCTACTCTTCGTGTTGACAAAATATCATTACAGTAGGCGACAGGAAAGCCACAATATTTGCTTAGCCAGGCTATTACTTTATGATTTAAAGAGTCATGTGTTTCACCCCTCGCATCATGTAGGTGTGAATCTAATCCTGGCACATTAGTCAACACAACTATGTAGGGTGCGCAATCGGGTGGGAGGTTGACTGTAGGTTTTGGCTTGCCCTCCCTCCACCCAATAGGTTCTCCTGTGGCGTTTGACTGTGTATTGACTCGTAAAGTTGGGTGAGTAATAGATGTCTTAGTGGGAGGCTGGTTACTAGCTACAGCTGAAACCAAGGTTTTATTCGACCCACAATCTGTATTAGCTCTCACCTCGTTCACCATCGCGTCTGGACTGGGGGGCCTTACTGTTTTAGTGGAAGATAGATGGGTAGATAAGAGAACACTTAGTTTAGACACTTCCTTGACAACCTGGTCAAGTTTAGCTCCTTCCCCTTTACTTGGGACAACAGGACCCTTATGTGTTTTGCTAATTGCACCCGGATTTTGCGGTGCTGCTATGGGGGGAGTCAGGAGAGTGCTTAATCTAGAGACTTCTAGAGAGATCGATTCTACTTTTTCTACCAGTGGCCTGATCATGTCTTCCAGTTTAAGTGTGAACATATTTGCTAAAAAGTCAAATTGGTCTACGGTCAGAGTGTCCACGTCATGCTCTTTGGGGGTAGCAGCAGTAGACTTTAATTTAACAGCGGTGGAGTCCACCTTTTTTACTCTGTGATGCACTGCGAGTTTATTCTGTTTCCTTCTGCAAGCCCTAACCACTCTACGAGCGGGAGGGGATACTTGAGAAGTAGCTGGTGAAGAGACCGAAAATACAGATGGGGATCTTTGAGATATGTCTAACAGCGTGGGGGGCGGGGAGTTGGTAGTCTCCTCTGGATTTAATTGTGTTATATCTGGATCCCCTCCCAACTTAGCGCTGGAAGACATCTCTGGGACTGTTAGCTCTGGGAGTGCAACGCTACTTCTTGGTGAAACAGGAGGACTGACACGACCCAGTGACATGCGGCGATCTGAGTTAATTTTAGAAACAACTTTGACCATATAATTTTCTATGGTGCCGGTGAGAGTAGGCATTTTGGATGAGCGCAATTTGGTCATGACAAAAACTAAGGGGTTAGCCACTCACAGTTCTGCAGGATATCCTGTTCGGCAAGGTCAAAACCCGTGGCCCAGCCCGGCCTCCTTCGGCCTCTGACGGCCGCAGACGGTCCTGCCCTTGTCCCGGGCTTCTCCCGGGCGCTCCCGCGCATGACTCGCGGGGCGATAGGGGCGTGAGCCTCTTGAAGCGCCTCCGGGCGCGCTGATGGCGTGTGAGGTGCGCCGGCCCCGGGGGGTGCTGGGAAGTGTAGTCCCCCGATGGGTACTACAGCCGTTGCCCTCACGGCGATCGCGGTTTGCCTGACCTCCTGTAGTTCCCCTCACGGCGTGTGGCTGACCCAGCGGTCGACTAGCAGCAAGGTGAGTCCGATTTAGATGAGCTCCCCCAGATTCCTTTTGACGAACAATGATCACAATCCCTTTAACCTCGTAGCTTCCGTAGCTTCAAGGAATCCTTTAGCACGTTGCGGCTCGAGCTGGCAGCGGCGATCTTTCCTTACAGCCTCAGTTACGATGACGACTCGGGGCACAAACAGCCATGGAGCAGCGTGGATGATTGATGTTTCACGCTGCTGGGGCAATGTGGTCACAGGGCACCTGATAAACAGCACCACTGAGCGCAGCAGTCTCAGGCGCGCAAAAAGCACACGCATACAGCGTCGCTGAGACACATTTCCTAGGTTCAAGCAAGCTTTTAGCAAGTTGCAGCTCAGCCCAGCGATGGTGATCTTTCCTCACAGCCTCAGTTACGATGACAGCTAAGGCCACAAAGAGCTATGGAGCAGCAAGGATGATGTTTCGCCCTGCGGGGGCAATGCAGTCACGGGGCACCTCGTAAACAGCAGCACGAACCACACGGCAGTCTCAGGTGTGCAAAGAGCACACGCACACAGCGTCGCTGAGACACACTTGGAAATTTTTATGTTCCTGAGTTTCCACAACAGGGGACCAGCTCTCCTCGGGCCCTTGGAGACAAATTACTTCAGGACTCAGTCCACAGCAAAGTCCTCTCAAGCAAGGGGACACAGCACACAGCAAAGTCCCTTATCCTCTCCTCAGTCAAGTAAGCAAACTGCAGGCCAGCCCCAGAACACACAGCAAGTGCAGTCCTTTTCTTCAGTTTCTTCAGCTGTTCTTCTTTGGCAGAGGTTCCTCTTGACCACGAAGTAGTTTCAATCCTGTTTCAATCTGGATTTCAGTCTTGAGTTCAGGAGTTTCAGCTCTTACACTTATACCCCTAAATGCCTTTGAAGTCTTTGTGTTCAGGGGGCTCTGACCTCGTTCCAAACCAGACCTGGGAGACTTCCTGCCAGTGCACAACCTTTTCCTTTGATAGTCAGGGCCTAGGACCCAGATGCTCAGCAGGAGGTGGAGTCATCCTTTTGTGGCAGCAACACAGCCCTCTTCACATCCAAGGGGCTACTCCCCCCCACATCAAATGCAGGCCAGCCTGCTGCTGTCTCACCTTCTTCTCCCTGGGGTCAGGACACTTCCCAAACCCTGTCACATCCAAACGCAGATGGTCACTACACAAACAGGCAGAGGCACACATGATGGTTTAAGACAAGAAACCAGCCCCTTTTAAAAACGTGGTTTCTAAGCACACAATTTAAAAAAACATCTTCACAAAGATGTGTTATTAAATTCTGAGTTCAGGCACACTAAACTTCCCCTCTCCATCTTATGCCTATGGGAAAACATGCTGGAAGCAAGGGACACAGCATTCCCCATTCTGTCCTATGAGCAGGATGGCCTTGCAACAGTCAAAAACGAATTTGGCATTATTTCACTGTCAGGACATGGTACATACCTCAATACATGTCCAACCTTTCACATATACTGCACCTTGCCCAGGGGTGTACCTTGGGCCTAGTATAGGGATCGTTCAAACAACAATGACCTGGTCCACTTAGGCAGCATTTTACTGGCGGAGTAAACACTCGCGGGTCTCTCAATATCGTCAGGAAACGACAGGAGGCTTGGGACAACTCACAGGAGGGGTTGTTCCTTCGTTTTAACTCTAACCTTACGGCCGGTAGGAGTCACCTTGGCATCGTGGGGTCGTGAAGAATGGTGTGTCCAGCATTGATGCAGTGGCTAGAAAATTAATGCCCTGAAGAAATTGCCTATAGTATTTTGAGAACGGTCCATACCCAAGTGGAAATGTAAGAATTACTACGAATATGTAAACCACAACAATTATATTTTGTAGTGATGACAGCCAATACTATATAGACTCACCACCCATCAGATTATTGATTTATTTAGTTTATTGTTGAAAAAATGGATATAATTATTTTATCATTTTGTAACTCTTTTTATCTTTTTTTCATTTTTTATATATACATTTCTAATGTGACGGATTTATGATTCATAAACATATAAATTTTAAGAACACATTAACACACAGACAATAAGCATTAGACATGACAAATGATGGAGGCAATGCGGCAGGGTAGTTCACAACGCGTGTTTCGGCCAAATGGCCTTCCTCAGGTGACCGTCTATTGCAAAAGAACCAGGTATCCAACCCCTAATATGTAGTGCGATTTAGCGTGATGGTCAAAGTCGTGATATAATAATTTGTATACCGTCTGATCAGAAGACGTTATCTGTGGCCCGATTACAACCACCATAAATGACATCGACGGTACAGATAGAGATTTCTGATAACTTAACTTCGGGCTCAATAGGTATCCTGTGATATTTAAGCAGTTTCTTTATAGAAGGATAGTCTATATAAGCAAGCAATACAGCTGCCGATATATACACTAATATTAGATGTCTTGCGATCTAGAACTAAACGGTATAATGAACTGGAGACTGAGAGTCAAAGTTCAAATATTTCATAGTCGATATTCTAAAAGTCGAAAAGAGGTTTCGGTATGACTCACAATATGTGTGCAGCTCCGCATGGGCTGACCGCATGGTTGACGGCAGGATGCAAACAGGACACTTTCCAAACCCTGTCACATCCAAACGCAGATGGTCACTGCACAAACAGGCAAAGGCACACATGATGGTTTAAGACAAGAAACCAGCCCCTTTTAAAAACGTGGTTTCTAAGCACACAATTAAAAAAAACATCTTCACAAAGATATGTTATTAAATTCTGAGTTCAGGCACACTAAACTCCACCTCTCCATCTTATGCCTATGGGAAGACATGCTGGAAACAAGGGACACAGCATTCTCCATTCTGTCCTATGAGCAAGATGGCCTTGCAACAGTCAAAAACGAATTTGGCATTATTTCACTGTCAGGACATGGTACATACCTCAATACATGTCCAACCTTTCACATATACTGCACCTTGCCCAGGGGTGTACCTTGGGCCTAGTATAGGGATCATTCAAACAACAATGACCTGGTCCACTTAAGCAGCATTTTACTGGCGGAGTAAACACTCGCGGGTCTCTCAATATCGTCAGGAAACGACAGGAGGCTTGGGACAACTCACAGGAGGGGTTGTTCCTTCGTTTTAACTCTAACCTTACGACCGGTAGGAGTCACCTTGGCATCGTGGGGTCGTGAAGAATGGTGTGTCCAGCATTGATGCAGTGGCTAGAAAATTAATGCCCTGAAGAAATTGCCTATAGTATACAAGGCAATGAAACATGTTGGCCTGTGGTTTGTGGTTATATAATTAATAGCCACTCCCTGCTTTTTAACCAGATAGGCTGCACGAAGGAATAGGATAAAGGTCTGAATCACGTGAAGTTGCCTATCTTGTCGCATTACACTGTCTGTTTTGTTTGTGGTGTGTTTTACACCGTTTTTCCACTGCACTTTAATTGCACTTACACATTTATGTTGTTTGGACACATTTCTTTAAAAGCTTGAGGACTGCCGATGATGAGAACAGGGCTACACTGCTGAGTACCTACCAGGTTTCCCGTTGGTGGTTCGCCCGTGAGGGGTCATCTTGCTTGCTCACATTTTTTCAAAAGACACATTATTGTTTGTTGTCCATTAATCACGACTGTCTTACAAGGGATTGAGGCTTTTTAAATTTGGCATGGTAACGGTGTACTCAGTACCCCATAGACTTTTAAGAAAGGGGAGATAGTTGTAAATGATTGCAACGTGTTGTACATCCGTTGAAGAAGTATAAAATACTGCCTAAGTGGACCAGGTCATTGTTGTTTGAATGACTTTGTGAGTGGAGGGCGATCTGTGTCCGGTTTTTTCCTCTGTGCTCCTATTTGTGTTCCTAGTATAGGGATGTCTGATGTGCATAAAAAAAGAAGGGAAGGCCTGGCAAGTAGATGTACTTGTCAGGACAATAAGGCAGTTACCAAACTTCATGCAGGCACTGTAGTGGCAGGCCTGAGATCTCATTTTAGGGCTACTAGTGTGGGTGGCACAATTAGTGATGCCACCCCTGGGTAGCCTTCCAAAATGGCACTGCAGCCTGGGTACGGTGGTGCATGCATCCTTTATTAAGATATAGGTTACATATATCTACCTTTAATCACTGACACATGTAAACCTATAAGTCACTCCTATGGCAGACCTTATCAATCCTGGAGGCAGAGTGCTTGGTTTTGTGTGAGAGGGTGCCCATGCATGAGCAGGATCCCTCTGCAGCTTTCGGAATCTATTCTCTGAGGCTGTTATGCGATGCAGCCAGACCATATACTCTTAAGTGCATTATAAACTCACGGTAAATGCTAACTTTGGAATTGCTGCATGGAAACATGTTGTGTTTGCTGTCAAACACTTTCGAATCCTACCACCTCCCGTCAGTTCCTGGCAGCGGGGGGGAAATTCCATCCTTCTAGAGGGAGAATACATGTACACACTTACCTGACCGGTAATAGTTTAAACAAGCCCTGGCATCACAAAATGGATGCCACAGACACGGGTCTGACCTCCTGCTGCTGGACGAAACTCTGGCAGGGGAATCCTGGACAATAGGTTTCCTGTCACAGGGAGGTGAAACCATCTCACAGACAGGCTTTAGTGTATTGGGGCTGGGTGGGAGCATTCATAGAAAGCTTTTCAGACAGTGCTGGGGGCACACTTGGTGTACCTGTGCATTGCCCAGCTCAAACCAGTTGCAGGGGCACTCAGCCCCTGCTATGGTGTGAAATTGGACAAAGGGAATGGGTGTAACCACCCCTCTTCCCTGACCCTCCCATAGGTGGGTCCCCAGAGTATGTCCAACCCCCTTTTCTTAGTATATGTATGGGAACCCAATCCTTAAGACTTCAGATTACACCTGGACGAAACTCTGCAACATATATCCTGGAACTTCGACATTCTACATCGACTAGAAGACGGAAGAATCTCTCTTGGGGTCAAGGAGTGACTCCCCTGTTCAAACAGGCACCGAAGAATCATCTTGCCGGTCTGCATTTCCCATAGCTCCCGCCGGATTCCGAAGTATTTGTGACTCAGGACACGGACTTCCAGACTTCTCAGAGGCTGACACGAGATCCCAGCAAAGCTGAAACCCTCAGCCCTCACAAATAAAATTGAACCGGAACTCCTGGACACTGTGCACATTTGCTAGTGCATTAACTTCCCGAGCTTTTCTGAAGTTGTGCGTTGGGCTACTTGTAGTCCAAGCCCGAGCACCATTTGCTCCGAAGACTGTGGGCCTACACTCCACAAGTGCTCCATGGGCCTGCTTCTAGCATTTCCGCTTGGGACTCCTTCGCGATCCCTGGTCCGTCGACTGGTGGATCCCCATGAAGGTAACTCTTCTCTTTCTTGGGCTTTCCTAGCTGCTCCAGAAGTGCCCTGACTCCATTCCAAAGGATGAGTCCCTCAGACCTTGCTGGGCTTCACCGAAGCCAATCTTTGCTTTCTGCGTGGGTTGCTGTTGCCAAGGCGTGTTGGGTCGAATCCGGAAACCAACACCGCAGCACCCAACATCCTTTGTAGGACAGCTCGAATCCAGCTCCTGGTCATCCTCTACACCTCCTGGTTCTCATGGCTGAAGAGTCAAGCTTCACCTTCTTCTCCTGAAATCATCCGACATCGGTGGGCATCTTCTCAATGCTATCCTTGTGACTGGCAAGTGGCCCAGACTCTGTCCCCTCTGCTTTCAGGTTCTTCACATCGCCGATCCACCCGGACACTTTCCACTTGGACGCCAGCAGCACTTTGCAGCAGCTCTCCATTGAAATTGACAACGAAACCCTATACGAAAAGACACCTAGGCACCCGGCTTCCCTGGGTGAGGTAACTCGAGTACTCCGGTGCTCCCATGGGTGTTGACTCTAGAGCCTCCTAGTTCTAAAGGGGTGTGCTCCAAGTCCTCTTCTAAGTGTCTTTAAGCTTTAAAATTCCAACCGCGACTTTCCCCATAGAAGTTAATGGTGATTCGCGGGTGTGTTTAGACACTGCACGCGTCTCAATGGGTCCCCTGTGTCACTACCTTGGGTGGTTCCTGGTGGCCCTAGCGGTTCTAAAGGCTCTAGGCCTTGTATCTATCTCAGGCGTGGTTCTTATACCACTTTCTTAATATATGGTTTGGTATGCCCCTGGGGCCCAACATATATATTGTGCTAATTTACGGTATGCTAATTAAGTTTACTGAATGTACTTTTGCCTCTAGCCTCATAAAGAGACTAGAGGGATGTGTTCAGAATAAATACATATATTTTATATATATACCTGGTGTGGTTCTCCTTTCATTTGGTCATATAATAGACTGGTAAAACAAGCTGCTTTACATTCCTTCAAGTCTTTGCCTGAAGGTTGCTCTCCACAGCTACCACTAGGATAGCTTTCTATATAGGTTGTCTTTAAACCTACCATCAATAAGAGTCGTTTGGACTGGTGCAAGGTGCCCATTTGAATAGTGGACAGCATATGCCAGGCCAACTTCTCACATTGCTGTGCAGCGTGTGGGATTCTAGCTTGCCATTGTTTTACCAGATAATCTCAAGTGATTGATCATTTGAAAACCACTGACGGTACCAGAGTTACATATAAATACAAGCTTAAATAAAGTAAGTTTGACTGAACTTAGAGTTGTGTGTGAAGGGCTTAAGCACATCCTTATTACAACTCAAAAGAGTTTAGTAGGTAAATAACTAGTAGGTAGTGTTTACACCACACCTCACTAGTTATGTTTTCGGTGGCAGGACCTAGTGTGTCCTTGCCAGATGTCAGTAAATTACAGGCATCTACGTATGGCACATTCCCTTTCTCTGAGTTAAGGTCTCTGTGTACTATGAGAAAATTGAATACTGGCAAAGGTGCCACCACCTAATGCTTCAGAGAGGTATTACTGTTAGATGACCTTAATAAGGCCCCAGTGCCTGAGGTGGTAGGCAGTGGGGTGGAAGCAGCAGATGAGGAATATCCTAGTGGTCCAACCCCATGGGAATCAGACTCTGATGTTGACCAGGGAGGTGACAATGGCCTTGACCTGGATAGAGCAGCTCCTACTGAAGATGGAGATGGAGGCCCAGTGGGTTCCTTCTTTGTCCCCCCAGGAAGAGTTGGAGGTGTGACTAGAAGACCAAGATCTCCTTCAGTGGAATCTAACCATTCTGACACATCTGTAGGGGCCTCTGTCTCTTCTCATAGGAGGGACACCTCCCAGGAGAAGAGAGAGCATCAGATGAGACTTAAAGAAGCTCAACTAAGAATAAGAAGACATAAAGTAGCCTTAGAAAGGGAATCCATAGAGCTTGAAAGAGCTAGAAAAAAGATGGGGCTAGAGCCCCATGGTGGCAGCAACTTCCCTAGTGGTAGGGGAAGGTCTTATGACCATAGAAATTTAAACAAGATTGTCCCTCCCTACCAGAGTGGGGATGACATCCACAAATGGATAACTGCACTGGAAAGGGCCTGCAAAGTACAGAAGGTCCTCTGGGAGCAGTGGGCAGCAATCTTGTGGCTCTCCTTTGAAGACAAAGGTAGAGACAAGCTCCTCACTGTCAGAGAAGAGGATGCTGATGATTACAAAGTCCTGAAGAGTGCTCTCATAGATGGGCTTGGCCTAACCACTGAGCAGTATAGAATACAGTTCAGAGATACCCAAAAGACACAGACTCGGACTGGGTTGACTTTGTAGGTTGTAGGTTGTGCTACTAAGGCTCTGGAGGGCTGCTTACTGGGCAGCACAGTGTGTGATTATACAGGAGTATACAATTTGATTATGAGGGAGCAACTCCTTAATAACTGTCAGAATCAGCTGTTGCAACAGCACCTGGTAGACTCTGATCTGACCTCTCCCCAAGAATTGGGCAAGAAGGCAGACAAATGGGTCAGAACCAGGGTGAAGCAGAAAGTACAGAACCAAGGTGGTGACCAGAAGAAGCAATAGCCTAACAAGGGTGGGGAGAAGGGTAAAGACCAGAGGTCTTCACAAGGCCCCCAAAAAGCTTCTCATGGTGGGAATTTCCAATCTTCCAAGAAGAAAGGCCAAACGAAACCATGGTGAAAATCTGTAAACAGAATAGCCATAGGACTAGTGATTGCACTAAGAAAGATGCAACTCCAGCCACTTTTGACCCTAAGGCAACCGTTCCCCCTAGTTCAGCTTCAAGTGGTGGTACTCAGCAGAAAGGTGTAGTAGGGGTGACCCTGGGTACCGAGATGGGCTCTGGCCTAGACAGAGTGCCAGCTCAGGCTGTGTTAATCTGTGATGGAGGCATGGATATGTCCTCCTGTGTGAGTCCCAGTAACTTGGGCAAGTACTGACAACAGCCTTTGATAAATGGAAAAGAGGCTATGGCCTAAAGGGACACAGGCGCAAGTGTCACAATGGTGACACAAGACCTTGTGGACCTCGGACAGATCATACTTGTTAAACTCTACCAAGTGACCAATGCTAGCAATGTCAGGACCAACCATGCCCTGGCAGTTGGTAATTTCTCCTGGGGAGGGGCAACTGGCCTCAAGAAGATTGTGGCAAGTGCAAACCATCGTGTTGAATGCTTGCTTGGAAATGATTTAGAGAATTCAGCCTGGTTTGAAGTGGAGGTAAGGACCCATGCAGAAATGTTAGGGATCTCCGCACATGTGTTTGCTGTGACTAGGTCACAGGTCAAAAAGTCTAACACTGAACAGGCCCTGGATTCTGGAATAATGGACCAGGTGCCTTCCAAGAAAAGGAGCAGTAGGGTTAGGGCAGTGCCTTCCCCCCTGACTCAGAGTGATGATCAGTCTCTTGAGGGAGATGATTGTTCTCCTGAAAAAGGAACTATCCCAGAGGAGCTTGAGCCTGCTCAGGTTGAGTTCTTGGGGACAGGGGGCCCCTACAGGGCAGATCTGAGCCAGGATCAGCTGAGCTGCCCTTCTCTTGAACCCCTCAGACAGCAAGCTGCTGCTGAGGCTACAGGGAATGCTAGTGGCACCCATAAGCTTTATTGGGATGATGGACTCCTGTACTCAGAGAGTAGAGACCCAAAGCCTGGTGCAGCCAGGAGGTTGGTTATACCTTTGATGTTCAGGGGCTTTCTATTGACACTAGCCCATGATATTCCCTTAGCAGGACACCTGGACCAAAACAAGACTTGGGACATAATTGTCCCTCACTTTCATTGGCCCCACATGTCTGAAGACACCAAGGAGTTTTGTCGCTCCTGTGTCACCTGTCAAGCCAGTGGTAAGCCAGGTGGCACCACAAAGGCCCCCCTGATACCACTATCGGTGGAGGGGGTTCTCTTGGAGAGAGTGGGGATTGATATTGTTGGACCAATGGATCCTAAGACAGCATCTGGACACAGCTTTATCCTAGTGGTAGTGGACCAGGCCACAAGGTACCCAGAAGCTATATACCATTTAGGCCCACTACAGCACCTGTTGTGGCAAGAGCCCTCTTGGAGTGTTCTTAAGAGTGGTTTTCAATAAGGAGGAAGTATCAGACAGAGGTGCAAACTTTATGTCTAGCTACTTGACTGCAATGTGGAAGGAGTGTGGAGTGAACTACAAATTCACCACACCCTACCACCCACAATGCAATGGTTTAGTTGAAAGATTCTACAAAACCTTAAAGGGTATGATAAAGGGTCTCCCAGAAAAGCTCAGGCGGAGATGGGACATCCTGCTACCCTGCCTTTTATTTGCATACAGGGAGGTTCCTCAGAAGGGGTTTGGCTACAGCCCTTTTGAACTTCTATTTGGGCATCCTGTCAGAGGCCCATTGTGTCTGGTGAAGGAGGGATGGGAGTTACCTCTCAAACCCCCTAAACAGGACATAGCGGACTATGTACTTGGTCTCCGCTCCAGGATGGCTGAGTATATGAAAAAGGCAACTAAAAACCCTGGGGCTAGCCAGGAATTACAGAAAGCCTGGCATGACCAAAAGGCTGTACTGACTGTTTACCAGCCAGGACAGAAAGTGTGGGTGTTGGAGCCTGTGGCCCCAGCAGCTCTCCAAGGCAAGTGGAGTGAACCCCACACTATTGCTGAACAGAGGGGAGAGGTTACCTATTTGGTAGACCTTGGAACTCCCAGGAGCCCCCATAGGGTGCTTCATGTCAACAGACTGAAACCATATGTTGACAGAGCAGACATGGACTTGATCATGGCTGCTGATGAGGGACAGGAGGAAGAGAGTGACCCTCTCCCAAACCTGCTCTCACAGAACAATAATGGTGGGTCAGTAGATGGTGTAGCCTTGACAGACAGCCTCACTGATCAGCAGCAAACAGATTGCAGACAAGTGCTTAGTCTGTTCAGACATATGGTCTCTCTGACCCCGAGTCAGACCACCTGGTGCACTCATGAAGTGGACATTGGGGACAGTCTGCCTGTTAAAAATATGATTTACATGCAATCTGATCATGTCAGGGACTGTCTCAGGACTGAAGTCCAGAAAATGTTGGATCTGGGAGCTATTGAACCCTCAAATAGCCCTTGGGCTAGTCCAGTGGTCTCGGTACCAAAGCCTCACAACCAGAGTGGTAAGAGAGAGATTAGGTTTTGTGTTGACTACAGGGGTCTCAATGCAGTCACCAGGACTGATGTCCATTGAATCCCAAGAGCAGATTAGTTTGTAGATATGTTGGCCTCAGCCAAATTTCTGAGCACATTTGATCCTACAGCTGGCTACTGGCAGATCAGATTAGCTGATGATGAAAAGCCAAAGACAGCATTTTCAACCCTTAGTGGGCACTATCAATTTGTGATACTGCCCTTTGGTCTGGAGATAGTGCACCTGCCACTTTTCAAAGGTTGGTGAACAAAGTTCTAACAGGCCTAGAAGACTATAGTGCAGCATATCTAGATGACATTGCTGTCTTTAGCTCCAACTGGGAAGATCACCTGGTCCACCTGAGAAATGTTTTTGAGGCCCTGCAAAAGGCAGACCTAACTATCAGGGCTACTAATTGCCAGATAGGGCAGAGTCAGGTTGTGTACCTGGGCTACCTTGTAGGTGGAGGCCAGGTTCAACCATTGCAGAGCAAAATCCACACCATCATGGAATGGGTGGTTCCAACTACCCAGACTCAGGTCAGAACTTTATTGTGCCTTACGGGGTACTACAGGAGATTTATCAATGGGTATGGTTCCATTGTGACACCCCTGAATGACTTAACTTCTAAGAGAATGCCAACAAAAGTTCAGTGGACAGTTAGCTGTCAAAAGGCATTTGATGACCTGAAGCAGGCCATGTGCACTGCACCAATTCTGCAAAGTCCTAACTACTCCAAGGAATTCATTTTCCAAACAGATGCATCTGAGTTGGGGGTAGGGGCTGTGCTGTCACAATTGAATGATGAAGGTCAGGACCAGCCAGTAGCTTTTATTCGCAGAAGGCTGAACCCTAGAGAGAAACGTTGGTCAGCTATTGAGAGAGAGGCCTTTGCTGTGGTTTGGGCTCTAAAGAAGCTGAGGCCATAATTGTTTGGCACTCACTTCACTGTTCAGACTGACCATAAGACCCCATTATGGCTAAAAAAGATTAAGGGTGAAAACCCCAAACTTTTGGGTGGTCCATTTCCCTACAGGGGATGGACTATACAGTGGAACATAGACCTGGGAGTAACCATGCCAATGCAGATTGACTCTCCAGATATTTCCACGTAGAACATAAAGACTCAACTGATCAAAGTTAGTTTAATGTCCCTGCATTGGGGGTGGGGGGTTGTGTAGGAGAGTAGGATCTGCTTACTATGGTTACCCCCACTTTTTGCTTGTGTTTCACTGTTTTTCGACTTTAGTCTGGCTGGGGCCCTGCTATTCAGGACCCCAGCCTAGCTGTTTCCTCTCTAAATTGATTGCATGTACTTTAGGTACACTCCAGATTGGTTACTGGGTTACCCTTGTGAGTCCCTAGTATATGATACCTTAGGTACTAAGGGCATAGGTACCCCAGAGACCTACCAGGGGCTGCAGCATGTATTATGCCACCCCTGGGAAGCCTACCAAAATGGCACCACAGATCTGCTACTGCAGCCTGGGTAAAGTGGTGCATGCACCCCTTACTAAGATATAGGTTACCTATATCTACCTTTAATTACTGACACATATAAACCTATAAGTCACACCTATGGCAGGCCTTATCAATCCTGAAGGCAGAGTGCTTGGTTTTGTGTAAGAGGGTGCCAATGCATGAATAGGACCCCTCTGCAGCTTTCGGAATCTATTCTCTGAGGCTGTTCTGCGATGCAGCTAGACCATATACTATATAACCACTCGGTAAATGCTAACTTTGGAATGGCTGCATGGAAACGTGTTGTGCTTGGTGTCAAACACTTTGGAATCCTACCCCCCCCCCCCACCAGTCCTGGCGGTGGGGGTAGAAATATAATTCCACCCTTCTAGAGGGAGAAGACATATACACACTTACCTGACCGGTAATAGTTTAATCGAGCCCTGGCATCACAAAATGGATGGCAAAGCCACAGACACGGGTCTGACCTCCTGCTGCTGGATGAAACTCTGGCAGGGGAGGCCTGGACAATAGGTTTCCTGTCACAGAGAGGTGTAACCACCTCCCAGACAGGCTTTAGTGTATTGGGGCTGGATGGGAGCATTCATAGAATGCTTTTCAGCCAGTGCTTGGGGCACACTTGGTGTCCCTGTGCATACCCTCGTTCAAACCGGTTGCAGAGGCACTCAGCCCCTGCTATGGCACGAAACTGGCCAAAAGGAATGACCCTCCCATAGGTGGGTCCACACGCAGAGTATGTCCAACCCCCTATCTTAGTATAATTATGGGAACCTAGTCCTTAGGACTTCAGATTACACCTGGACAAAACTCTGCAGCATATATCCTGGAACTTCGACAATCTACATCAACTAGAAGATGGAAGAATCTCCCTTGGGGTCAAGGAGTGACTCCCCTGTTCAAACAGGCATTAAAGAAACATCTTGCCGGTCTGCATTTCCGAAGCTCCCGCCGGACTCTGAAGTATTTGCAACTCAGGACTCAGACTTCCAGACTTCTCAAAGGCTGACACGAGATCCCAGCAAAGCTGAAACCCGCAGCCCTCACAAGTGACATGGATCCGGAACCCCTGGACACCGTGCACAATTGCTAGTGCTAGTGCATTAACTTTCCATGCTTTTCTGAAGTTGTGTGTTGGGCTACTTGTAGTCCAAGCCCTGAGCACTATTTGTACTGAAGACTGCAGGCCTGCACTCCACGAGTGTTCCGTGGGCCCGCTTCTAGCATTTCTGCTTGGGGATCCTTCGCGATCCCTGGTCCGTCAACTGGTGGGTCCCCACAAAGTTAACTCTTCTGTTTCTTGGGCTTTCCTGGCTGCTCCAGATATGCCCTGACTCTCTTCAAAATTGTGAGTCCCTCAGACCTTGCTGGTCTTCTCCGAAGTCAATCTTTGCTTTCTGCGTGGGTTGCTGTTGCCAAGGCTTGTTGGGTCCAATCTGGAAACCGACACCGCAGCACTCAACATCCTTTGTGGGACAGCTCGAATCCAGCTCATGGTTGCCCTCGACACCTCCTGGTCCTCGTGGCTTCACCTTCTTCACTTGAAATCACCCAACATCGGTGGGCATCTTCTTATCGCCTTTCTGGTGACTGGCAAGTGACCCAGACTCTGTCCCCTCTGCTTTCAGGTTTCTTCACATCTCCGATCCACCCTTGGATCCACCCGGACACTTTCCACTTGGACGCCAGCAGCACTTTGCAGCTGCTCTCCATTGAAATCGACGACGAAACCCGACACAAAAAGACACCTATGCACCTCGCTTCCCTGGGTGAAGTAACTCGAGTACTCCAGTGCTCCCTTCGGTGTTGACTCTAGAACCTCCTAGTTCTGAAGGGGTGGGCTCCAAGTCCTCTTCTAAGTGTCCTTAATCTTTAAAATTCCAAGCGTGACTTTCCCCATTGAAGTTAATGGTGATTTGCGGCTCTATTTAGACACTGCACGCGTCCTACGTATGTTGTGCTAATTTACTGTGTGCTAATTAAGTTTACTGAATGTACTTTTGCCTCTAGCCTCATAAAAAGACTAGAGGGATGTGTTTAGAATAAATACATATATTTTATATACATACCTGGTGTGGTTCTCCTTTCATTTGGTCATTCATGAGATTATAGACTGGTAAAACAAACTGCTTTACATTCCTTCAAGACTTAGCCTGAAGGCTGCTCTCCACAGCTACCACTAGGATAGCTTTCTATATAGGTTGTCTTTAAACCTACCATCAATAAGGGTCGTTTGGACTGGTGGAAGGTTCCCACTAGAATAGTGGACAGCAAATGCCAGGCCAACTTCTCACCGCTTTCGACTGGAGTCCAAGCCTTACCAGAGGGGTGCTATGCCTTTCTCTCTCCCTCCACTCGTCAGACGTCCTGCTGGGAGATCCCAATCACGTTGCAGTTCTGTTGCTAAGCGACACAGTAGCCGGACGGGTTACGGCGCTGCCTTGTCCTTCGATGGTGTTCTTGGGCAGATTCCTTTCGACGAACAACTATCACGATCCCTTTCACTTCATAGCTTCCGTAGCTTCAAAGAATCCTTTAGCAAGTTGCGGCTCGGGCCGGCAATCTTTCCTCACAGCCTAAATAACAATGACAGCTCAGGCCACAAACAGATATGCAGCAGCGTGGATGATGTTTCACTCTGTGGGGCAATACGTTCACGGGACACCACGTAAACAGCACCACGGACCACACGGCAGTCTCAGTCGTGCAAAGAGCACACACACAGCGTCGCTGAGACACACTTCTTAGGTTCATGCAAACTTTTAGCCCCCCCCAGATCGTTCGGAAGAACGCGCGGTGTACCGACGGAAAGAGCGGTGCTCCTCGTACCTGAGCAACAGCCAAATGGGGTGATGCCATTCCTCCTACCGAATAGTAATTACGGAGGAGAGGACTGAGCAACGTTGAAAAATATACAGGTGATATTTTTCCAATTATATACTTTTTGTGCAGTAGCCATTAACATCAAGGTCCTGAAGAAAGCAGTGACATATTCAGAGTCACAATTGCTGAAACATGTTGACCCTACTGACTTGCGGATATTATGTTAAATCTGCTCGTTTATTTACATTTTAATCTTAGGAGTATTGAGGGAACCTAATAAACTTTGCAATCCACTCAAATACGACCTAATTTTAGTTTGCACTTTTTCACACATTCATCTCTTTTTTTGGCACTGTAATTCAGCTACCCATTCAAAATAACTATCCGGTTTAATTACCAACACAACTTTATATTATATATAAGTTGCTTATTGTCTAAACTTACATCAGTAGACAAACTGTACTTTCTCCTGGGTAAGGAGAGCCCAAATGATGTATTGGGCGGCACCGGACGGGAGCTGATGGGCACTTTTTCCAAATCTTGGATACTTAAGTGCAGTATGACACATAATTATACTTATTTGCACATATTGGTCCATCTCACAGCACTCTGTCTGATGTTCACACAGTAGAATTGTAGCATTGTCTGACCCCCAGACTTCTCTTTGTTTTGTATGATCTTTTCTCACAGCCTCAGTTACGATGACGCCTTGGCCACAAACAGCTATGCAGCAGCGTGGACAATGTTTCACGCTGCGGGGGCAATGAGGTCACAGGGCACCTCATAAACAGCACCACGGACCACACAGCAGTCTCAGGCGTGCAAAAAGCACATGCACAGAGCGTCGCTGAGATACACTTGGAAACTTTTATGTTCCTGAGTTTCCGCAACAGGGGACCAGCTCTCCTCGGGCCCTTGGAGACAAATTACTTCAGGACATAGCATACAGCAAAGTCCTCTCAAGCAGGGGGATACAGCACACATCAAAGTCCCTTATCATCTCCCCAGTCAAATCAGCAAACTGCAGGCCAGCCCCTGAACACACAGAAAGGGCAGTCCTTGTCTTCATTCCCTTCAGCTGTTCTTCTTTGGCAGAGGTTCCTCTTGACCACAAAGTAGTTTAAATCATGTTTCAATCTGGATTTCAGTCTTGAGTTCAGGGGTTTCAGCTCTTACACTTATACCCCTAAATGCCTTTGAAGTCTTTGTGTTCAGGGGGCTCTGACCTCGATCCAAACCAGACCTGGGTGTCTTCCTGCCAGCGTACACCCTCTTTATTTGATAGTCAGGGTCTGGGGCCCAGACGCTCAGCAAGAGGTGGAGTCATCCTTTTGTGGCAGCAACACAGCCCTCTTCACATCCAGGGGGCTACTTGTCCCCCCCAGATCAAATGCAGGCCAGCCTGTTGCTCTCTCGCCTTCTCCTCCCTGGGGTCAGGACACTTCCCAGACCCTGTCACATCCAAACCTAGATGGTCAATACACAAACAGGCAGAGGCAAACAGGATGTTTTAAGACAAAAAAACAGCCACTTTTAAAAACGTGGTTTGTAAGCAAACAATTTAAGAAACATCTTCACAAAAAGATGTGTTATTAAATTCTGAGTTCAGGCACACTAAACTCCACCTCTCCATCTTAATCCTATGGGAAAATATGCTGGAAACATGGGACACAGCATTCCCCATTCTGTCCTTAGGGCATGATGGCCTTCAAACAGTGAAAAACGAATTTGGCATTATTTCACTGTCAGGACATGATACATACCTCAATACATGTCCTACCTTTCACATACACTGCACCTTGTCCAGAGGGGTACCTTGGGCCTACTATAGAGGTGTCTGATGTGCATAAAAAGGGAAGGTAAGGCCTGGCAAGTAGGTGTACTTGTCAGGACAATAAGGCAGTTACCAAACTGCGAGCAGGCACTGCAGTGGCAGGCCTGAGATCTCTTTTTAGGGCTACCTGTGTGGGTGGCACAATTAGTGCTGCGGGCCCACTAGTAACATTTGCATTACCATCCCTGGCACATATAGTGCACTTTACTAGGGACTTTACTAGTAAGACAAACATACCAATTATGGACAACCAATTACCATAACACTTTATACAGGGAACACTTGCACTTTGACCTTGATCAACAGTGGCAAAGTGCCCAAAGCATCTAAGTTGGCAACATTATGTCAGAAAAAGGTCTAGGAGGAAGGGAAAACGTTTAAGCAACTTTATCCAGAAAGGGGCAAGTCCAACAGGGGACAAAAGGAAAAAGACAGGACTTAATAGATGACGAGAGTGCATTCTGAAAGAAAATCACATATAAACCCTTATTGAATGCTGCTTAAAAGAAAATTAGAAAGGAGGGACTGTTAAAGTCTATCTTTTTCATAAACGTTTACTTTGGATTAACATTGAAGAAAATGTGCCTGACATTAGAAAATGTGTTTAACTTTGTCATGTCTGTAGAAAAGAAAAAGAAAACATACAAATGCTTCTTTAAAATGTGATAAATAAATCATGTAGCTTTAAACCTTAGGAGAAGACACTTTCTTGAACCTTTAAAAATAGACGTGCAGCATAAATAAGTAGTAGGCTCTCATACCTAATGTGCTTCTTCCACAAGACCTGAAAATGTTTTTCTCATCTTCTGCTTGACATTTAAATAAAATGTCTTTTAGAATTGCTGATTTAATCCTCTGACTGTAAAATGGTTCATCACTTCAAAATGTGCTGCTCGAAGAGAAATGCATTTCTTTATGTGCTCACGCCATATGATTTTCCAATCTCACTAAACAATGTATTCTGCTATATTTTATAATGAATAGAGTATTAGCAAATGTTGAGCTTACTGAAGATATTGTTTTGCATAGTCTCATCAAAACTTACTGATAGAAATTTATCATTGCTTTAGACTAGCCTCTTGCCCACACAGTGGGATACTGCCCCAAGCTAACTGAACAGGCTTGCAAAGGTTCCCATGAGAACCTTCCTTCATGTATCTAATCTAAAACATATTTGAAACTTTTAGATAACTATTCACCGGTGTGAATGTTTACCGTGGGTAATGGGAGGAGAGATATCAGAAGCCCCGTTTCCATTGAACAAAGATGATTCAACCGAGCTGAATCTAGCAGATGTTTTATGTTTTCATACATACATATTCCTAGTTAGAGAGGCTACTCAGTTCTTTCTCTCCATGCCACCTTATCCTCGATGCTTAATGCTTTATTTCCCCTTATTCTTGCCCAGATTGCTGTGTGCTACTGCCAACGGCTATTTTCTTTCACCCTGATATTTTTGCAGATAGACTTTCTCCTACAGTTGATCATAGCTACTGTTGCGATTCATTTTCCTTGATTTAATTAACAGTTGATATGGAAAATTGTTGCGGAACTCAGCTGAGTTGCTGTAACTGCTCTTTATGGGGAGATCATTCTTTGACTAACTAAAAGCTCCAGAATCTTGCTCGTTTTCAAAAGAACTCTTTATGGGTTCTTATTTAGGTTAGGACTCTTAGACTAAGATATGGACTATTTCCTTTAGGGAGCATGCTGACTATATTTTGCGGACTCTAATTAAACTTTTTCATGATACTTCTTTAAATTTACTAATATTAATTAAAACGACAAAAACAATACTAATCCCTTAATGAGAAATAAAGCTTTAAACCTCTCATCATTGACTGAACATTAAGTTATCTAAAGTTGATGATTATATTTTAAATGAAAATTACTACAGCTCCTTTCTGCCACTGTCGCAAAGATCTGTTGGCCTGAAGATGGAGGAATGCAAAAAATAGGAGGCCTTTGTTGTAAGTGCTTTGGGTTTGCACTGGTCATATTTTGCCACCCCAAATTTTGGGCACTAACACTGGGTTGGTGAAAGCCTTTATTGCTCCAGTGACTGGTCCTCAAAGTTGTGCTCTCACATTCTTCCTGGATATCAGGTTGTCTTTTCTCTATCTTAATTCTCAGTTAAAGCTCTACAAGTCATGAAGACTTTCGTTTTTTTTGCCTAGCTCTATGGCGGGTGCGTCAGCGTTTGCTTGTCGTGATTTTGTTTACAGTCACAAATTTTAAGTGCAAGATTGTAGGGTATTGAGGGAATGGTTTCCAAAAGTTACTGATGCCTACTCTGATGGGCTGTGCATAAGAATTTACATGACTCATTCCTCTGAGTGATTGTAAATACATCTATACGTCCTGATTGGTACAAAATTATATGGTTCTAAATAGTGGATTGCTTTCTTGGCATATTACAATCAGCACCCATTGTTATGTCAAGTGCATTAAGTGGTGTAAGGGCAGTAGTAGTAAATTATGTTTATTGTATTAATCAGAAGATTACACTAAAAATGTATAAAACTTCACTGTCAGCACAAGTATCAAGTGATCGTTAAAAGGTTGTAGAAACTTGATAAAAATCAATGTGTAAAAACAGTTTGGTTAAATCAAGTCACGAGTTAAAATCGATGTAAAAAATAAACAGTATGCATAGATCACAAAATGAATGCATTATAGATTTGGTCTAAGAATGTCATTAGCATTATTATTTCACTAATCTCACTGACACAAAAACAGTATCTAACCGCTTCCACAGTAGATCTTATTTTGTGCCTTATAAAAAATCGATTGCAGATACATTTTCCCTAAATACAGTAGTTTGGGGCAAATACACAATATGTGCAGAGAGTTTCTGTTGGAAGCCCACAGAGTCCACAAACAGTTTTTCCTTTGACTGCTGGGTTCCATTTCCCTTAGAATTCATAAATGGGGATATAAAACATTCTGAATCTTAAAAATGAAATCTTAATATAGTCTGGCAGATTTGACCCTTGATATTTTTGGCTCTGCAAGGAAAAAGTGTCCACAACTAAGTCGATGTGATTGCAATGTTTAGATTGTGCCAGGTCACAAGCCCTCCTTTGCAACTTAAAATACCATGCAGTCGTCTTTTTCTGGCCGGTCGATTTAACTTTGCAATGACTCAATATCAGTTAACTTATAAAATTCTGTGTTTGACGATAAGAATTGCGGCTCCCAGTTCTCATATGTTGTTTTTCTTACTTCCTGATGGATTAAGGATTTTAGAGTTGATGGAGCTGCCCTTTCACAGTCACATGAAAAATTCAGAGTGCTTCTGTGGTAAAGTGACATTAAAATATTTTAGGTTTAGTTCAAGTCTAATAACACAGTGTGGAGTACCTGCGTGGAGATGGAGGAGATTACGTACACTCTTTATAAAGATTTTGTCAGACTGGCAATGGCTCAATGGTTTAGCGCATGTGATGCATAAAGCAAATATGGTATGAGTTTCATGTTTAATGCTTTCAATGATGGCATGATTGCTCTGCCGCCAAACAGATTTGCAAATCTTATAACAGATGTAGTGATTTCTAATGGCTTGATGGTTATTCAATGATATCTTGCTGTTGAATGCAGCCCCAAGATAATCGTATGGATTGGTTTAATCAAAGTTTTTTTAAGGACCCACGTCCCAGAGTTAGGTTTCTTTCCGAAGATCTTGATTTTTGTTTTTGACAGATGAGCAATTAGTCCATTCCCCAAGTTGAACTTCTTTTAGTGATTTAAAAGGTGGTGTAGGCCTTTTGAAGTTTTTGGCAATATCACTACATTTTCTACATGGGACAGATGTGATATTCTTGTACCTCCCAACTTAGGTTAAATGTCCAGATCTGAATCCAGCGATTCAGTTATATTAACGATATACAAGGAAAATATTCAGGATGACAGACTGTATCTCCGTTTGAGGCCGTTCCCAATGTGAAATTTAGAAGTCAAGACATTGTTGGTGGATAAATGTACCTGCAACCAGATGCCAGTATGTAGTTAAACAAGGAAATGCAATAAACCAGGCTTGATTTTCCACTTCTTAAGCTATGCCTATAGGCTTTGCCGATTTACTTTGTCGAACACAGCGGAACAATCCACAAAGAAGGCATGCAGCTTTGTTTTATTTTTAAAACTTTTTTAGAAGGTTCACAGCCATAATATAATTAACAACTGAACAGCCAGAGAGGAATTTGGTTTGTGTTAATGGAAGTAAAGGTTGCTCTGCGACCCAAGAATTAAATGTGTTTAAAAAGTGTTTAGCAAATAATTTCCCTTTGAAGTCTAGGAAAGCTATTAGTCTGCAGCTGGCTGGATCTTGCTTGAGACTCATTTTATATGTAGAATGAGCTACTGCATCTTTGTATGAGGACAACATCTGCCCGGCCATAGTAACACAGGAAAATAGCTGTGCCAGAAGTGTATTCGAAAAAGGAACATCTAATTTGACCAGGTCTATAGGTATGCCATTTGGACCAGCAGCATTGGAAGGGTGAGAGCATCTTATTAATATTGCTATTTCCTCCTTAGTGATAGCATGATATGATGCAAAGTCCCGTTGTAACTCCAAATGAGCCTTTGATAGCTGATTTATATAGAGAGGTTATATGTGTTTCCCACTTGTCATTTGATATGAACAAGTCATCAGGCTGCTGATAGGATCCAGAGCCTTCAACCAAAGTCCAAGAGGCACTTTCGTTTCGAGCAATGTGACCCAGGTCTTTTCTTGTCTGTTATGTTTTATTTGTATATTTTCCTTCTTTAATGTTTTCTTCAGGATTCTGATTTTTGCATCACAATTCCTAGAAGCGGGTAATTTTAGGGTGTGACATAGGACCTGATTCTGATGAGGTAAAGAAGGCCTCCTAACCGCACTTGCTCCATCCAATTTGGAACATGGAAAGTGTCTTTCCAACCGACTCGGAAAGGTTTCCAACCGACCGAGTATGATGCAAGTTGGGTGTTAGGAATATCCCAATCCCAACACGTTGGCATTTGGAATAACCGAGCCATGCAGAGTAGAATCGTATGTCTCTACAGGTCTTGTTTCTGAACGACTGAGTATGATGCTGGATTTGGATAGCCTTTCTGAATCATGCCGCCGACTTGAATAGACAGTCAGAAGCAGACTTTGGGGCCCATGGTGGCCCCCCCTGCACCCAAAGCCTTCCCAATCGAGCCTGTGGGGGTACCCATGGGCCCCCCCTACTAGCCATGCACAGTATGGCAGGCGCAACAGGGTGCCTGATTTACCCAGCCACTCCTTTCTTCAATGGGAGCCAATGCAATCGGTCAGAAAGAAAGGCTCCCATTGAAGTCAATAGGAGTCCAACCAAATCGTATCTGGAAGCATTCAGATAATGCATACTCGGTCAGTTGGACTCTCCTGATCCGATTCAGTCAGGAACCATTCCTAAACCCATTTGGTCGGGAAGCTTTCCAAACTGCATCAGAATCGGGCCTTTAGTGTCTTGTGATAGACACTTTCTACCTTGCTAAATTCCTTAGCATTGGATGAGTAAAAAGTGCTTCTCCGTACAGTCTGTAGCTTTGTGGACAAGACAGATAGTATGGTGTCTAACATATACTGTCAGGTACTAGTTCAATCCTCAGTAGTGCTGGGATTGAAAGCTTCACGTTTCAAATATGAGAGCAGTGGTGGCAGAGCTTCATACAAATTAGAAGCTTTATTTTTTAAGAGCGTTGTTTCATTTTAGTTTCTTGCCGTTGATATTGGTCATGCAATTACTGTTTGCCAATTTCTGTATTTCCAGCTGATCTAGTTTGATATTAACTACTATGATCTGAGGATCATGATCGATCACATATCTCCGCATAATAGCATAGTTTCTGCAGCAGTGGTTGTTAGAATAATGAATGATGATGTCGTTGATGTTCGTCAATGCCGTGGGACCCCGAAATGTAGGCTTGTCAGACTTATCACCCAGGAATCTCCCATTTAGTGCCAAATATCCAGAATCTGACAAGAGGTTGTAGGTAAGTCTGCTTTGGGCATTTAGAACCTTTTGTTTCAACTGCCTGGTTACTTTAGGGAGCGGAATGTTCAAACTTAAGTCTGGGTCCTCAGGGAATGGGGAATAGTACACTGGAGGGAACAGATGTTGGTTGAAGTCACCAGTGATAATAACAAATAACTGTCCATACCTGCCTATTAATAACTCCAACTCTTCTAATGCTCAAGATATTTATGTTTATTTTTTAGGAGATGAGGGGGGAAGTATATATTTATGATCAGGAACTTTGCTGTAGTGTGGCATGTAAATAAAACTGCTAATATAGAGTTCGCAGATAATTTTAGTTTAATACTTGTCATGTGAAGTTTGTTGCTTAGTAATGCTGCCAGCCCACCACTCGATCTCCCATGGTCGGTCGCTTTTACCTTGATTTCGTGGATGGTGTAATTCGATATTGTTAGGTTGGAAGGGTGCCATATTGGTTGTAAACATATCACACAATGGCCATCAATGAAATATAACAGTTTCCCCCCAGTGATTAAGCCTGCAATGTTCCAAGGTATGATGGAGAATTTGTTGTGGAAAGTTTCGAGAATTCTGGGTATACCAAGTATGCAGATTAGTAGTTAGAAGAATAAAGAGCTCATTTCAATTTACTATTTTCATTCTATAAAACATCAGTCAAGGGAACAGACAAAACTGTTATTGAATTTAAAGAATAATATTTGATATGACCAGCTAATTCATTTTATCCATTGTGCTTTCTTCATGAAGCTTGGTTTCATGATTTTCACTACAGCGTGTTTGTACAATTGCCCTCGAATGGCTGTATCAAATTCAAATTCAAATTCAATCAATCAATCAATCAATCATTCCATTTGTATAGCGCACTACTCACCCGGGAGGGTCTCAAGGCGCTTGGGGGGAGGGGTATGCTACTGCTCGAACAGCCAGGTCTTGAGTTGTTTCCTGAAGGCGAGATGGTCCTGGGTCAGCCGAAGGTGGATGGGGAGGGAGTTCCAAGTCTTGGCAGCCAGGTAAGAGAAGGATCTTCCTCCAGCGGTGGCTCTTCGGATGCGTGGAACGGCTGCGAGGGCGAGGCTGGTGGACCGTAGCTGGCGGGTGGGCGTGTAAAAGGTCAGGCGGTCGTTGAGGTACTTGGGGCCCAGGTCGTGAAGAGACTTGTGTGCGTGGGTGAGGAGCCGGAACGTGATCCTCTTGTCGACGGGGAGCCAGTGCAGGTTCCTCAGGTGGCTGGAGATGTGGCTGCGTCGGGGGACATCCAGGATGCGTCGGGCGGAGGCGTTCTGGATGCGCTGGAGTCTTTTCTGTAGCTTGGCTGTGGTTCCGGCGTAGAGGGCGTTTCCGTAGTCCAGTCGGCTGGTGACGAGTGCCTGGGTGACAGTCTTCCTGGTCTCGGTCGGGATCCAGCGGAAGATCTTGCGAAGCATACGCAGGGTGTTGAAGCACGATGAGGAGACGGCGTTGACTTGTCTGGTCATCGAGAGGGAGGGGTCCAGGATGAAGCCCAGGTTGCGTGCGTGGTCGGTTGGCTTGGGTGCGGTGCCCAGGGCTGGGGGCCACCAGGAGTCGTCCCAGGCGGAGGGCGAAGATCCCAGGATGAGGACTTCCGTCTTGTCCGAGTTCAGTTTCAGGCGGCTGTCCTTCATCCACTCTGCGACGTCTTTCATCCCTTCGTGTAGGCAGGTTCTGGCGGTGTCGGGGTCTCTGGTGAGGGAGAGGATCAGCTGGGTGTCGTCGGCGTAAGAGATGATGTTGAGGTTGTGCTGCCGTGCGATGGCTGCAAGAGGTTTCATGTAGATGTTGAAGAGGGTGGGGCTGAGTGAAGATTCTTGCGGGACGCCGCAGATGACTTCGGTGGCCTCGGAGCGAAACGGGGGAGGCGGACTCTTTGTGTTCTTCCGGCGAGGAACGAGATGATCCACTCCAGTGCCTTCTCTTGGATACCGATGTTGCTGAGGCGCTGGACTAGGGTGCGGTGGCAGACCGTGTCGAACGCAGCGGAGAGGTCCAGGAGGATGAGGGCCACTGTTTCCCCCTTGTCGAGCAGGGTCCGGATGTCGTCGGTGGCTGCGATGAGGGCGGTCTCGGTGCTGTGGTTGGCTCTGAAGCCGGACTGCGAGGGGTCGAGGGATCCGTTCGTCTCGAGGAAGGCGGTCAGCTGTCTGTTGACGATCTTCTCGATGACTTTAGCAGGAAAAGGGAGGAGCGAGATGGGGCGGAAGTTTTTGAGATCGGTGGGGTCCGCTGTAGGTTTCTTCAGGAGGGCGCTGATCTCGGCGTGCTTCCAGCTCTCCGGGAAGGTGGCGGTGTTGAAGGAGGCGTTGATGATGTTCCGGAGTTGGGGTGTGATGATGCGATGGTTTTCATGTTTATTTGTTTGATTAATTAAAATCATACAAAAAGGCAGATAAAACTTCCCCAATTTTTAAAATTATAAGACAATCGGATTTTCAATCAATTTTCAATGAGTTAAATATATATCATATATGGCTGTATCATTTAACTGACTGCAACTGGTAAAGAGAGGTTACAGGTGACCCCTCTGCCCTAGTTTATTAAACTGACTTATAAGAGCTGTGAAATCTATGTGAAGACCGTACAAGTCATGTTAGAGCTGCTTATGGGATTAATTCACAAAGACTAGAAGACAAACCTTCATGAAATATATTTATGCCATCCCCAGGGTAGATTAAAAGGCCTTAAGTCCTTTGAGTACTGAGCTACATTATGCTCCCGAGCTACATTGCTCCAAGAAAGCATACATATAGTTAAGCCAAGCTTAACAAATACATATCGCTGCATTCATGCATCACTAAATGACTCCACACATACTCCAATATAAATCATCTTTCGAATTCGCTATTTTGCACTACATTTTGATGTGAGTGCAGCATCAAAGATGCTTTGTGTCGTGAAAGTGCCAACCTCAATAGAATGTGCACAGAGGCGCACGGCTCGCGGGTGGTGGGTTGGCGTGCAGGGCAGTGGGGAGGTGTGGGCTGCAATGAAAAAATTTTAAATAAAAACATTTACCTTGCTGCCGCCGGGTCCTGCGTCTTCTCTCCTGCTCACCTGTTTCCGACTCCAGGTCGGAACAGCAAGCAGACAGCCAGGCTCCCACCCCATAGCCAATAACAACGCTGCATTGCAGCATTGTGATTGGTCTGAGAGCTGAGACACGGCGCACAGCCAGGGGCTGTAGGGGTGGGCATGTTCTCAATGCAGGCTGTAATAACTCCAATATTCAGAAATTCAACAATGCAGACACTATTGTATGAGCCACACTCAATAATGCATAAAGTCTGTCTGATGTAACTAAATATCTTCCCATGATTGTGGAGCGTGACACAGTTAGTGCAATATGTCCAACCTTTATTGATAAACAGAAAGGGTGGCATTACTGCATGTCTGACATGTGATTAAGGAATACAGGATCATCTATTTCTAAGTTGGCCCATCTGTTTGTGTGTCTCCTCCATCTCGTTCAGACCCCGGGCAATTGTGTTCAATAAGTGAATCCACTTACATTCCTTGAGATTGAGTGGCGCTGACAAATTGCCCCCCCCCCCCGGTGTGTAAGTGTACTTTCTCAAGAACAGTCCATCTAAGACTTTGGGGTTGGTGTGCTGAGTTAACAAAATGGTCGACTAAGGGTGCCCCTTGTGTATGACATCTGATCCTTCCAATGTGTTGTAGGATCCTGCATTTGATCTCTTGTGTTGTTTGCCCTGCTTATAGTTTGTCACAAAGGCAATTGATATCCACTCTGACCATTGCAACCCCGGTCATCACAGTCACATAGGGAGTGGCTTCAGGGGGCAATCCAATCACAGGTAGATTCTTAGTATCATTGTCTGCTGAGACCTTCTCTCTGTTGGTTTGATGAGTCAGCCTGGTTTCACTTGGAATCCGTTCCTCCTCTGTGTGGTCCGTGGAAATTACCATAGGGCTGATTGGGCCAGCCCCGTCCCCTGGAATATGTGGAGACCATTCAATGCTGCTTTATGGTTTAAATTTGTTACAGTTTCTGCACTATTGCTGGGGTTTCCAGGTTTCCTTATCGATTTAGGCACTTTAATGTAGGACTTTATTAATTGTTCCACTACAGATAGTCTTATCAATATTGGGGAGAGTTCCTCATTGATAAGTGTTTTGATTTTCCCAAGCAAGTCCCCGACCAGGTCATCCACCCAGCCTTGTTTAACAATTTTCTCAGTTCCTTCCACCTCACCACTGTGGTACCGCTGACTTACATGATCTGGGGACAGGGGGCATTATTTTTGCTTTTGATTGCACTTTTGGCCTTCTTCACTGGCTGACACAATTATTTTGAGGTGGCCCCTTCAGATTTGCTAGTGGTACATAATAATCTAGGTCTTTTTTTTGTTGCTCTCCTGTACCAGAATCTGCTCTGTTGACTCGTCTGCAGATTGGATTGTTGCCGTTTGACCTTGTGGGGCTTCTGGCCCTGTAATCATGGGGCTGCATGGAACGTTAAGATCTATCGGCAGTCCCCCACCCCTCACAGATAGTTTCTTTTCTGTGAGTTCTATTTCAGTTGTGACCACTCCATTGGACCTCTGAAGCATACGATCAATTGAGGTTGGATGTACCGATGAACTTGGTAGAATAGTTTGGGCCCCCACTGCATACTTTATACTTTCTCGTACCCATATTTTACTGATGGTGTTCAGCCAGAAGCCAGTCAAAAATAGATTCCCACGGCCAGCGTGATGGTAGCGGCCTACTGCCACAATGGTGTCTGGGGCTTGTGGTCTGCCCTCTGGTCTCGTTGCTGTGTCTCCCCCTCAAATTATGGTTTTCCTTCCTCTTTGCTTTTTCCTTCTAGGCCTTTGGGTGTGTCTAGGTTTCCCCTAGGACAATGCTCTTGGTGCATAGAGAAAGGAGCAGTAAGTATTTGGGCTCAGAGGAAATATTTGAGAGTATCCATCACCAACAGCTTTGGGATTTTTTGTGGGAAAAGAAGAATTAACCCTCCTGATAATAGTCCGAGGGTTCTAAGGGTAATCCTCACTCTAAAATAAATATAATATGCCCTTTTCTTTTCGTGTTAGCTTGATTTCCTCCCTAGGGTGAAGAAGTATATATATATATATATCTCACACAAGAACCTCCGAAAGGGGAGCCCATGACCCTGCAGGGCGGCCTCTTCACCCGGGCACGGAGAAGCCCGATAAAATTTCTTGGCAAGAAAACAACACACAAGAGGCCCACTCGAGGAAACAGCATGTATTTAATCAGGCAGAGTGCTCAGCAAATCCATGTCCCAACTAGTTTTGGCTCAGAGCCTTATTCACGGGCAGGAGTACCAACAAGTGTCAAAGTTCACGCATATTATTGACGTGTATGAGGTCACCTGACTGTTCTTGAACTACTGCACCCAGAATGCACCGTATTTGCACAGGTAAGTGAAGGATAATTCATATTGTTTGTCGCTGTAAGCACAATGTCCCAATCAGCGTTTTCGGTGCATTCACTATCATATGGAATATAAAACCAAGTGGTGAGCAGACAGGGTTCCAAGTGAAAAGCAAAATGCTATGATAACGTCCTGCTTGATGTTCGTGCTGCCGTCTCCCTGACGATTGAATGGAGAGTTATCTCCAGTCAAATCCCTTTCAGCGCTGCCGTCAGATAGCCAAGTGGAAACCTCAGTGGGCCGGGCGGCAGCGTGTGGGTCAGTCTCCCTCGTAGAACATCTCACACAAGAACCTCCGAAAGGGGAGACCATGACCCTGCAGGGCGGCCTCTTCACCCGGGCACGGAGAAGCCCGGTAAAATTTCTTGGCAAGAAAATAACACACAAGAGGCCCACTCGAGGAAACAGCATGCATTTAATCAGGCAGAGTGAACAGCAACTCCATGTCCCAACTAGTTTCGGCTCAGAGCCTTATTCACGGGCAGGAGTACCAACAAGTGTCAATGTTCACGCATATTAATGACGTGTATGAGGTCACCTGACTGTTCTTGAACTACTGCACCCAGAATGCACCGTATTTGCACAGGTAAGTGAAGCATAATTCCAATTGTTTGTCGCTGTAAGCACAATGTCCCAATCAGCGTTTTCGGTGCATTCACTATCATATGGAATATAAAACCAAGTGGTAAGCAGACAGGGTTCCAAGTGAAAAGCAAAATGCTATGATAATGTCCTGCTTGATGTTCGTGCTGCCGTCTCCCTGACGATTGAATGGAGAGTCATCTCCAGTCAAATCCCTTTCAGCGCTGCCGTCAGATAGCCAAGTGGAAACCTCAATGGGCTGGGCGGCAGCGTGTGGGTCAGTCTCCCTCGTAGAACATCTCACACAAGAACCTCCGAAAGGGGAGCCCATGACCCTGCAGGGCGGCCTCTTCACCCGGGCATGGAGAAGCCCGGTAAAATTTCTTGGCAAGAAAACAACACACAAGAGGCCCACTCGAGGAAACAGCATGCATTTAATCAGGCAGAGTGAACAGTAAATCCATGTCCCAACTAGTTTCGGCTCAGAGCCTTATTCACGTGCAGGAGTACCAACAAGTGTCAAAGTTCACGCATATTAATGACGTGTATGAGGTCACCTGACTGTTCTTGAACTACTGCACCCAGAATGCACCGTATTTGTACAGGTAAGTGAAGGATAATTCCAATTGTTTGTCGCTGTAAGCACAATGTCCCAATCAGCGTTTTCGGTGCATTCACTATCATATGGAATATAAAACTAAGTGGTGAGCAGACAGGGTTCCAAGTGAAAAGCAAAATGCTATGATAACGTCCTGCTTGATGTTCGTGCTGCCGTCTCCCTGACGATTGAATGGAGAGTCATCTCCAGTCAAATCCCTTTCAGCGCTGCCGTCAGATAGCCAAGTGGAAACCTCAGTGGGCCGGGCGCCAGCGTGTGGGTCAGTCTCCCTCGTAGAACATCTCACACAAGAACCTCCGAAAGGGGAGCCCATGACCCTGCAGGGCGGCCTCTTCACCCGGGCACGGAGAAGCCCGGTAAAATTTCTTGGCAAGAAAACAACACACAGGAGGCCCACTCGAGGAAACAGCATGCATTTAATCAGGCAGAGTGAACAGCAAATCCATGTCCCAACTAGTTTCGGCTCAGAGCCTGATTCACGGGCAGGAGTACCAACAAGTGTCAAAGTTCACGCATATTAATGACGTGTATGAGGTGACCTGACTGTTCTTGAACTACTGCACCCAGAATGGACCGTATTTGCACAGGTAAGTGAAGGATAATTCCAATTGTTTGTCGCTGTAAGCACAATGTCCCAATCAGCGTTTTCGGTGCATTCACTATCATATGGAATATAAAACCAAGTGGTGAGCAGACAGGGTTCCAAGTGAAAAGCAAAATGCTGTAATAACGTCCTGCTTGATGTTCGTGCTGCCGTCTCCCTGACGATTGAATGGAGAGTCATCTCCAGTCAAATCCCTTTCAGCGCTGCCGTCAGATAGCCAAGTGGAAACCTCAGTGGGCCGGGCGGCAGCGTGTGGGTCAGTCTCCCTCGTAGAACATCTCACACAAGAACCTCCGAAAGGGGAGCCCATGACCCTGCAGGGCGGCCTCTTCACCCGGGCACGGAGAAGCCCGGTAAAATTTCTTGGCAAGAAAACAACACACAAGAGGCCCACTCGAGGAAACAGCATGCATTTAATCAGGCAGAGTGAACAGCAAATCCATGTCCCAACTAGTTTCGGCTCAGAGCCTTATTCACGGGCAGGAGTACCAACAAGTGTCAAAGTTCACGCATATTAATGACGTGTATGAGGTCACCTGACTGTTCTTGAACTACTGCACCCAGAATGCACCGTATTTGCACAGGTAAGTGAAGGATAATTCCAATTGTTTGTCGCTGTAAGCACAATGTCCCAATCAGCGTTTTCTGTGCATT
Source organism: Lissotriton helveticus (assembly GCF_964261635.1). Lineage (NCBI taxonomy): Eukaryota > Metazoa > Chordata > Amphibia > Caudata > Salamandridae > Lissotriton > Lissotriton helveticus. Next base: position 1,563,740,562 of record NC_136061.1, read on the forward strand.
CACTATCATATGGAATATAAAACCAAGTGGTGAGCAGACAGGGTTCCAAATGAAAAGCAAAATGCTATGATAACGTCCTGCTTGATGTTCGTGCTGCTGTCTCCCTGACGATTGAATGGAGAGTCATCTCCAGTCAAATCCCTTTCAGCGCTGCCGTCAGATAGCCAAGTGGAAACCTCAGTGGGCCTGGCGGCAGCGTGTGGGTCAGTCTCCCTCGTAGAACATCTCACACAAGCACCTCCGAAAGGGGAGCCCATGACCCTGCAGGGCGGCCTCTTCACCCGGGCACAGAGAAGCCCGGTAAAATTTATTGGCAAGAAAATAACACACAAGAGGCCCACTCGAGGAAACGGCATGCATTTAATCAGGCAGAGTGAACAGCAAATCCATGTCCCAACTAGTTTCGGCTCAGAGCCTTATTCACGTGCAGGAGTACCAACAAGTGTCAAAGTTCACGCATATTAATGACGTGTATGAGGTCACCTGACTGTTCTTGAACTACTGCACCCAGAATGCACCGTATTTGCACAGGTTATTTAAGGATAATTCCAATTGTTTGTCGCTGTAAGCACAATGTCCCAATCAGCGTTTTCGGTGCATTCACTATCATATGGAATATAAAACCATGTGGTGAGCAGACAGGGTTCCAAGTGAAAAGCAAAATGCTATGATAACGTCCTGCTTGATGTTCGTGCTGCCGTCTCCCTGACGATTTAATGGAGAGTCATCTCCAGTCAAATCCCTTTTAGCGCTGCCGTCAGATAGCCAAGTGGAAACCTCAGTGGGCCGGGCGGCAGCAAAGTGGGTCAGTCTCCCTCGTAGAACATCTCACACAAGAACCTCCGAAAGGGGAGCCCTTGACCCTATAGGGCGGCCTCTTCACCCGGGCACGGAGAAACCCGGTAAAATTTCTTGGCAAGAAAATAACACACAAGAGGCCCACTCGAGGAAACAGCATGCATTTAATCAGGCAGAGTGAACAGCAAATCCAAGTCCCAACTAGTTTCGGCTCAGAGCCTTATTCACGGGCAGGAGTACCAACAAGTGTCAAAGTTCTCGCATATTAATGACGTGTATGAGGTCACCTGAGTGTTCTTGAACTACTGCACCCAGAATGCACCGTATTTGCACAGGTAAGTGAAGGATAATTCCAATTGTTTGTCGCTGTAAGCACAATGTCCCAATCAGCGTTTTCGGTGCATTCACTATCATATGGAATACAAAACCAAGTGGTGAGCAGACAGGGTTCCAAGTGAAAAGCAAAATGCTATGATAACGTCCTGCTTGATGTTCGTGCTGCCGTCTACCTGACGATTGAATGAAGAGTCATCTCCAGTCAAATCCCTTTCAGCGCTGCCGTCAGATAGCCAAGTGGAAACCTCAGTGGGCCAGGCGGCAGCGTGTGGGTCAGTCTCCCTCGTAGAATATCTCACACAAGAACCTCCGAAAGGGGAGCCCATGACCCTGCAGGGCGGCCTCTTCACCCAGGCACGGAGAAGCCCGAAAAAATTTCTTGGCAAGAAAACAACACACAAGAGGCCCACTCGAGGAAACAGCATGCATTTAATCAGGCAGAGTGAACAGCAAATCCAAGTCCCAACTAGTTTCGGCTCAGAGTCTTATTCACGGGCAGGAGTACCAACAAGTGTCAAAGTTCACGCATATTAATGACGTGTATGAGGTCACCTGACTGTTCTTGAACTACTGCACCCAGAATGCACCGTATTTGCACAGGTACGTGAAGGATAATTCCAATTGTTTGTCGCTGTAAGCACAATGTCCCAATCAGCGTTTTCGGTGCATTCACTATCATATGGAATATAAAACCAAGTGGTGAGCAGACAGGGTTCCAAGTGAAAAGCAAAATGCTATGATAACGTCCTGCTTGATGTTCGTGCTGCCGTCTCCCTGACGATTGAATGGAGAGTCATCTCCAGTCAAATCCCTTTCAGCGCTGCCGTCAGATAGCCAAGTGGAAACCTCAGTGGGCCGGGCGGCAGCGTGTGGGTCAGTCTCCCTCGTAGAACATCTCACACAAGAACCTCCGAAAGGGGAGCCCATGACCCTGCAGGGCGGCCTCTTCACCCGGGCACGGAGAACCCCGGTAAAATTTATTGGCAAGAAAACAACACACAAGAGGCCCACTCGAGGAAACAGCATGCATTTAATCAGGCAGAGTGAACAGCCAATCCATGTCCCAACTAGTTTCGGCTCAGAGCCTTATTCACGGGCAGGAGTACCAACAAGTGTCAAAGTTCACGCATATTAATGACGTGTATGAGGTCACCTGACTGTTCTTAAACTACTGCACCCAGAATGCACCGTATTTGCACAGGTAAGTGAAGGATAATTCCAATTGTTTGTCGCTGTAAGCACAATGTCCCAATCAGCGTTTTCGGTGCATTCACTATCATATGGAATATAAAACCAAGTGGTGAGCAGACAGGGTTCCAAGTGAAAAGCAAAATGCTATGATAACGTCCTGCTTGATGTTCGTGCTGCCGTCTCCCTGACGATTGAATGGAGAGTCATCTCCAGTCAAATCCCTTTCAGCGCTGCCGTCAGATAGCCAAGTGGAAACCTCAGTGGGCCGGGTGGCAGCGTGTGGGTCAGTCTCCCTCGTAGAACATCTCACACAAGAACCTCCGAAAGGGGAGCCCATGACCCTGCAGGGCGGCCTCTAACCCGGCCACGGAGAAGCCCCGGTAAAATTTCTTGGCAAGAAAATAACACACAAGAGGCCCACTCGAGGAAACAGCATGCATTTAATCAGGCAGAGTGAACAGCAAATCCATGTCCCAACTAGTTTCGGCTCAGAGCCTTATTCACGGGCAGGAGTACCAACAAGTGTCAAAGTTCACGCATATTAATGACGTGTATGAGGTCACCTGACTGCTCTTGAACTACTGCACCCAGAATGCACCGTATTTGCACAGGTAAGTGAAGGATAATTCCAATTGTTTGTCGCTGTAAGCACAATGTCCCAATCAGCGTTTTCGGTGCATTCACTATCATATGGAATATAAAACCAAGTGGTGAGCAGACAGGGTTCCAAGTGAAAAGCAAAATGCTATGATAACGTCCTGCTTGATGTTCGTGCTGCCGTCTCCCTGACGATTGAATGGAGAGTCATCTCCAGTCAAATCCCTTTCAGCGCTGCCGTCAGATAGCCAAGTGGAAACCTCAGTGGGCCGGGCGGCAGCGTGTGGGTCAGTCTCCCTCGTAGAACATCTCACACAAGAACCTCCGAAAGGGGAGCCCATGACCCTGCAGGGCGGCCTCTTCACCCGGGCACGGAGAAGCCCGGTAAAATTTCTTGGCAAGAAAACAACACACAAGAGGCCCACTCGAGGAAACAGCATGCATTTAATCAGGCAAAGTGAACAGCAAATCCATGTCCCAACTAGTTTCGGCTCAGAGCCTTATTCACGTGCAGGAGTACCAACAAGTGTCAAAGTTCACGCATATTAATGACGTGTATGAGGTCACCTGACTGTTCTTGAACTACTGCACCCAGAATGCACCGTATTTGCACAGGTAAGTGAATGATAATTCCAATTGTTTGTCGCTGTAAGCACAATGTCCCAATCAGCGTTTTTGGTGCATTCACTATCATATGGAATATAAAACCAAGTGGTGAGCAGACAGGGTTCCAAGTGAAAAGCAAAATGCTATGATAACGTCCTGCTTGATGTTCGTGCTGCCGTCTCCCTGACGATTGAATGGAGAGTCATCTCCAGTCAAATCCCTTTCAGCGCTGCCGTCAGATAGCCAAGTGGAAACCTCAGTGGGCCGGGCGGCAGCGTGTGGGTCAGTCTCCCTCGTAGAACATCTCACACAAGAACCTCCGAAAGGGGAGCCCATGACCCTGCAGGGCGGCCTCTTCACCCGGGCACGGAGAAGCCCGGTAAAATTTCTTGGCAAGAAAACAACACACAAGAGGCCCACTCGAGGAAACAGCATGCATTTAATCAGGCAGAGTGAACAGCAAATCCATGTCCCAACTAGTTTCGGCTCAGAGCCTTATTCACGGGCAGGAGTACCAACAAGTGTCAAAGTTCACGCATATTAATGACGTGTATGAGGTCACCTGACTGTTCTTGAACTACTGCACCCAGAATGCACCGTATTTGCACAGGTAAGTGAAGGATAATTCCAATTGTTTGTCACTGTAAGCACAATGTCCCAATCAGCATTTTCGGTGCATTCACTATCATATGGAATATAAAACCAAGTGGTGAGCAGACAGGGTTCCAAGTGAAAAGCAAATATATATAGGAATTAGCATTTAAAAAACCTTAGAAATTCACTGAAATAAACATAGGTTTTAGGGGTGTTATAGTTATTTGGACATTTCACTCGTACAAAACCATTGAAATTCCCCCGTTATAGTTAGTTGTACTAACTATAACTTGCGCGCCCGCAATCGACTGCTGATGATGTGACATATTACATCATTCATGACATGGTCCGTGACATCACTGATGACACCACTGATGACTTCTCAATTGACATCACTGATAACATCATCCAGTGAATGTGGTTTGGTTCGATATTTAAATAAGTATAATATATATAGCAATCTGCCCTGAAGACTGAGTGGATGTATAAGTGTCTGAATAGAGGATTTAGCAGCAATGTGATTGACTGTCTAAGTGACGAATTTAAAGTGTCTCACTAAATATATGGGATAGTGATTAAACTGTGTGAATACCTGTATCACTCTATCTCTTGTTGTGTAAACTACTACATAAGTTGGTTACTAGCTATGTGAAAGTCTATATTAGTTAATAATTAGTTAAGTGAGTATTTGTATGGGATAGTGAATTAATGTGTGTGTGGTTGGGTGGGAGGTGTGTGACTGTCCAAAGATGTGTAAATAGTTGATTTAGTATGTATATGAGGTTAAGACTGTATGTGGAAACAGTTGTTTGGGTGAGTGAATCTCTTTATGGGTGTGGTGATGAGTAAATATATTTCTCAATGTTACATGTCCAACAAACTAGAAATACAAAAGGCAGTGTATGTGACAGTTGTTGTATATAAATAAGTATACATAAGACTCAGTGATTGTATGAGTGATGTATGGATAACTGTATACGTGTAATAGTGATTTTATAACACACTAAGGGGCCCGTTATGATATCGAGCGGATCGCCCAAAAACACCTCCCGCCTCTAATTTCCCCCCACCACATTACCATGGCGGGGGGAACGTCTGCCGGTTTTCCGCCGGTAGGCAATCCGCCCGATTGCCTACCGGGCGGAAAAGAAGTTTACATGGTTGCGGTGTCTGGTAGACACCGCCATCCATATTACTATGCAGGCTGGGATGTGCCTTTCCGTGGCAACACCGCCACGGAAAGGCAGGCAGTTCTTAACATTGGGGGCCTGTAGCGGGCCCCCAGGGATTCTGGGGGGTGCACATGGTGGGTACCTATGGTACACCCCAGCAGTTCCATGCACAACATGCCTTGCTGGCATTGTGGCGGGTGGTGCTGACTGCACCGCCCTCCACAATGTCAGGAATGCTGGATGCGCCCACCACTGTGGCAGGCGCATCCTAATGTCCCCAACGGGACCCCCGCCCTTATGGCGGGCGGTCCCTTTTTGCGTCGGGATGGCGGGCGGAGTATGAGGTACTATCTACATGAATGAATAAAGTGGTGTTTGTGTAATGTGTAGCTTAGTAAATATAAATATGATCAATTGTTTGCATAAGTGAGTAGGATGACTGCATAAGTGAATAGGATGTCTGCTGGTGTGTAATGTTGATTTAGGTGTATAAGTATATTTAATAGTGTTCTATTGATCTTTGTTAGCATGTATGAGTAAATCTATAGGTAAGTGTTTAGATGTGTGTGTAGATGTAGGAATCACTGAGTGGGTTTTTGATAACGTGTAATGGTTTATAATGAGTGTTGAAAAGTTATACTAGTGTATGATAAGATGTATCAGATTGTCACGTGGATGAAGTCATCAGTGATGTCATTTGAGATGTCATCAGTGATGTCACTGACCATGTCATGAATGATGTAATATGTGACATCATCAGCAGTGGATTGCGGGCGCGCGAGTTATAGTTAGTACAACTAACTATAACGGGGGAATTTCAATGGTTTTGTACGAGCGAAATGTCTAACTAACTATAACATGTCTGAAACCTATGTTTTTTTCAGTGAATTTCTAAGGTTTTTTAAATGCTAATTCCTAACGATAACATGTCTGAAGCCTATGGTTTCTTCAGTGAATTTCAAAGGTTTTGTAAATGACAATTTTTAAATGTATTAATTCTTATATTTATTTTTTTTATACTGATTTACTAAAAAATGTTAAACTATTTATTTTTAAATATTTTATGTTTTAAATTACTATATAATTACATTATACATTAAATTACAAAATATTCTTTCTCAGAATTAATTACTTTAGTTTAAATACTTTGCAAATAGGCAATAGAGTTTTAAGTACAGTAGTTACAGTTGTTGCAATGGGCAACACAATTTCGCAATGCAACATTGAGCTGAATGGGAATTTCTAGTTAAATGCAATTAGTTACTTTATGGATTATTTTTCTAACCACAGGACTGGATCATAGATTCAGTCCTGGGACATCTCCTGTAAACAGTTGAGTAAAAGCGTTTTGGTTACAGTAGTGATTTTTAAGGAATAATTGTATTTTAAAAGTTGACAAAAGCTTTTTCACATTGAATCACCAATGTTATCATATAGGAGGAAATTCACTTAGCACGTAAGTAGTGTTATCGTTACTTTTTCTTACTCAGTGGGGTATCCTGGATCCAGCACTGGTGCTTCTCCTGTAAACAGTTGAAAGAATGCGTTTAAGTCATACAGGCGATTTTTAAGGAATATTTGTAGTTTGTGAAAATAGACACTTAGAAACTTTTCTGGTGAAAACCAGACAATGGATTCCTATGGAAGGAAATGCAAGTTACTGGTAAGTATGGTTAGAATTACTTTGCAGGGTCAGTGCTGGGCTATAAGATACAGCAGTGGGTTCTCTCCTGATAACAGGTGAGTAAATCGGAATTCGTAGTACATCCAGTAAGCGCCACAGAGCTGCGTAGCAGAAAGATGTAAAAAGGGGCATGGCCTACACCGCTTCTCTGCAACGCAGCGCAGTGGCGCTTCCTGGAAGCACCTGGAGGGTAGTTGGCCCCCATGGTCCCTCAAGTTTGAAATGGAATTTTTTCCCCAACTTAAAACTCGCCACAGGGCGTGTTTGCACACATCACGTCAGGCCCCTCCCCTCCCTTCACCACTGTGTAAACCTGCCCTGTCACCGTTCTAAGTTGAAAGATTAAGTCCCCTTCAATCCTAGGGCCCCTGGGGTCAAACTAGCCCACTAGGTACCTCCAGTAAGCGCCTCAGAGCTGCGTTGCAATGAGGTGTTAAAAGGGGTGTAGCCTCTGAACATCTCCCTGCAACACAGTTCCCTGGTGCATACTGGACATACCTGTGGGCTATTTGGCCCTCAGGGACCCTCAGTATTGAAAGAAAATTAATTTCCCAACTTAAAATACGCCACAGGGCGCGTTTGCACAGTGGTGAAGGAAGGAGGCGTGGCCTTAGGTGATATGTCTGCAAGCACACCCTGCGGTTTAAGTTAGAGAATTAATTCCTCCTCAATCCTGTGGGTCCCTGGGGGCCAACTAGCCCACCAGGTCCCTCCAGTATGCGCCAGGAGGCTGCGTTGCAAAGAGGTGTTCAGAGGCCACGCCCCTTTTTATAACACAGCTCCGTGGCGCTTACTAGAGGTACCCGGTGGGCTAGTTGGCTAGAGGCATTTTGTATATTTCTGCACTTTAAAACTTTTTGTTTGTTCACCTCTGTAAACCATGTAAAGCACTCTGATACACTCACAGGTCAAGTTTGCGCTCTATAAAACACTAAAATAAATAAATAAATCTCATGCATGCGTACTGAGTCATTAATTGTAGGTCTCGAGGCCCTGCGTCCCTGGCATATGCTTGCCTGAGTTTAGAAGAAGCTGTCTCTGCTAATGCTTTTGCTTAACAAAGAAGAAACAAAGAAGAAAATAACATGGGATAGAGTAGAAGCTGGTGGTGAACAGTGATAATAACATATTTGAGGAAATAACATCTGTTTATGATTCTTTTATTAATAGTGTGCATTTGGGCCTGATGTGTTAAGCTAAAAGAAAAGATGGCGGTTGAGAAGTAATACAAGTTGAGTCTGCGCAATGAAAGTTTGGAGTGACCTGGTGACCGGATCATTGACCGGCTGCCAAGAACCAAGGACGAGACGCCTGAGAACGTTTATTAGCTGAAGAATTATATAAATACATATATATAATCTGTTTATGAACGTGTGAGAAAGGAGGTTTTCCTGAAATATGAATAAATTAAATGGGAAGGGTTTACTAAACAAAGGATTAGTTAAGAAATAAAGAATGACAGCCTGAGGTGATGACAACTCCCCTGCCCTTGCCCAATCGCAGTTTAGTGTTCCAGAATACTTGCAACTTTGAGGGTAGGATATGCAGGAGCAAAGGGTATAACTAGAGTAACTTAAAAAAGAGTAGAGAGATTTTTTGCTGGTTTTGTGTCTGATGCCTATGTCGATGCTGAATAAGGACGGGCGAAAACTGCTGCTGGAGAAGAACAGACTGGGAACATTCAATACTGAAAGACAGCCTGAATATATTGAAGAATTGCGGAAGAGTATCGAGGAGGGAGAGAGTGTGAGAGAGGGATGCGCTCCGGTGCGTCGCTCTCTAGGGAAGTGTAGTAAGTATAATCCTATCCTGCCCTTACTCTATAGTCTTTGTCTCCTGACTCTTTATCAGGTGACCTCCACCAGTCCTTTTGGCCCGGGTTGGGTTTCTCATTTCATCACTCTGTAATTATATCTCTGCATAAATTTGCATAACTTTTTTGCAAATGTATGATATGTTATGTCTTTTGTCTCTCCATTTATCCACTCCTAATGCATTGAATTGTTGAATAGATCTATGAATTGAATGTATTTGATAAGTGAGGTTTTTTTCTCCAATGAAAGTTGATGGAGTTTGTGCTATGAATCTGTATAAATGAGCGTTCATTTTTGAATGAGTTATTAGATAAAAAATCGATTGAATCTTACTTATTAATCCGGAGTCTGTGATTCTTTAATTAAAGGCTATAAGTTAAACTAGTTATGATCGTTAATATCACCATCAACCACTTGACTAATGGTCCATTGACCAAAAGAAGAGTGTTGATCTGTGAAGATTAGTTAGGTATTGACTAATCAAGATCAATGAAATAAAACTTGACCACCAGTGGAACAGCCAGGAAACTTGAATGTGCTTATGGGCCTTGTGTGAAATTATTGTTAACTGTGAAATGTATTCCCCAGGCCTTCCGCTGGCTCAGTATCATAATAATTTTTACTGACCAGATTGTATGTTAGGTTCACACACACTTGTTTTTTAATGTACTGTGATTCACATTTACTGTAGCAATTCTGAAACATCTAAAGCTAAGCTTATAAGCAAAACCGAAATAATAAACAAAATGTCACCAAAATAAATAGCTTTGTGTCACTGCACAAAACATTAGTTGGGAGTGAAGTTGTAAAGCTCAAAGCATTACAATGTTTCATTAATTTTTGCAAACTTTGCAGACTTTGTTAAGTGCGAATCGTTAGAGTACTAAAATGGAGTGCTGGATGACTGACAGACTGAACACCTTGCTGCTGCTTCGGTCTGTTAACTAGCTAGCAATAGAGGGTTCTGGCTCTTATCAGCAAGGCTGAGCCTACTTATCAGAAAACACCATGAGATTGGCCAATGCTGATATCAATTCACTCTATTCTTTCCCAAAGAGTACAAGAAAACCATTCAAACTTTATGTTTTGATAGAAACACTTTTTTCTTTCTTTTTTTAATCCTAAATTTGCATGAAATTTCTAAATTATCAAATGTCACAGCCTAACAAAAGAAAAATATTAATATTTACATATTTTTTGCAATCAACATAGAAACATTAAATGGCATACCATTACAGACAGACAAAAAACATTTAAGACAAGACAAAGCAACAAGCTCAGACAGGTAAGTACCTATTTACAACTTTTCAACCTTCTATTTAGAGCAAGATACAAAGAGTGTGCTGTATAGAAAGCAAACTCAAACTGTTTCATATTACATATAAATTTCCAAACAATGAGATTGGTATGAGAAACAGTTGCAGGTAATACCTTTTTTTAACACTGTTTGAGAGGAAATTCCGGTTGATGCGTTTTGAACCCTTCCTTTTAATCTCGGGGTCCTCCTCAGGACCGGAAAAAAAAATTAAAAAGAGGGGAGAGTTAAGCTCTTGTTCTCTGCGCATTCTACTCTTATCACCCGAATTAAATGCCTGTTTCAATGATAATATCACCATTTCTTTAGAGATCCGCTGATCTTTCATATTCACCAATGAACCATACATTTTCTATCTACAAAAATATATATCTAAAGGAGAAAATAAGTAATAGATCAGCATTTTTTTAAAAAGGGGGAGAGAAAGCCATCTGTCAATGTCAAATTCAAAGGACGGCAAACTTACTTGTTTGTTGCATTGTTAATTCCTAATGGAACATTTTCCTTTCAGGTCTGTGAACTGTAAAAGGGAAAAATAGAGGTCAATGAAATGAGGAGACTAGCTTTGCTATTTTAATTTTCCAGGATGGTTGTAGATGGACACATACCTGTTTGGTTGCTTTCTGAGCACAAGGACACCGCTGTGTGAGTGCCATGTACGATTCTACATGAACAAGTGAAAAGAAGTAGTGATCGTAATTAGCTTTTTTGTCCAGAAAAAATCCTGAACCGCTGTAGCCGAATTTGTGTAATAGTCGATATGTCAACCACATTTATTGCGCGTATTTTGTTTTGTCATTGCGACCTAACTCATCCGACTTTCCAGGCAGATTTAAAACTTTGAACGCCTACATTATTACACCATTTATTGAAAATGTTAGCACTCTCCATGTAAGGTTATATGTGGATCTTGTGAAGTAAGCTGGTGCAAACAAACATGTGCTCCTTCACCATGGTGAGCTGTAAGGCCTATTTATGTGCTAGTGATAAAAATGTGGTTTATTACTTAACACCAGTTTTTTGGGTGGTCTGGCTCATATTATTGTATCATTTTTGAAGAATATTTATGTGATGTGTTGGCGGTAACAGCATGTGCAGAACACGAGCCAGTAGCTGCAACTTGTATTCCTCTCATAAAATGGCTGGCTGGAGGTTGTACAATGTTACAATGCCTTTACCACGCATGCCTGTACCATGCTTCATTTACCATACAATGCTTTCCAACATAGTGCCTTTACCACACATGCCTTTACCATGCATATACCTTTACCACTCTTGCCTTTACAACGCAAGGTAAGTATATAGTAAGCTAAGTGAAACATATGTATATATTTATATGTTAAAACAATACCCTTTCAGGCTTAATGTGCAGTATAAATTATGCAAAACAGAAGCAGAGAAATCTGGGTAGCTCCTAAGTTTAGGTGCAGAGCAGCTCCTGTATAGAGCACCCTACAACACTAGCAACACTCTGTATCTGCTCACCTCAAATGTCTGTTTTTCTAGCAAAGTATTTAAACATAAGATTAGCACAGTGCCATCCATGCTGAACTACAAAATGACAAAAGCCTTTGATCACTCAGTATTGCAGATTTGAATTGGTAAAATGCCACCCAAGCCAACATGGAATGAATAAAAGCAACCCCTGACACGTGTTTTGCTATCATTATAGCTCTTTAGACAGATTTACCTTTGTCCAGACACAATTGATCAGCCAGTATAGCTCAAAACTATACTCTTTCAGGTTTAGAGTAGCACTTACATTATGCTAAAAAGCAGAGGACTCTGGGCAGTTCCCAAGATTAGGTGGAAAGCAGCTCCCGTGTAGAGCACTCAATAACAGCGACACTCTGCATAAGAGCACAACTCTATTCCTAATAGAAAACGTCGAAAAAGAATACACACAGACACCACATGAAAGACTAACACTCTTCCATCCATGGACCTCCAATAGAATAGACATACTACCAATCTACTTGTTGACGTCATTGTGTCATATCAGTATAAAGATCTATATATATGCAAATGCAAAGCCTCAAGTACAAAAACAGGGGGAATACCAGTTTACCTATCACTTGTGTACTAGTGCTCGAGTGGAAATAACCCAGATACAGTGTTCGTTTGGGTTGGAGTGCTGACTATTGCATATTGAGCAGGAGGGAGAAAGAGCTGTTTCATAATTTTTGCAGAGTAATTGGAACTGAAAATACATATTGTGTGGCCCCATTACTTTCTCTCCACATTGCAATTATATATAGTACATCAGGGGAATTTGTGCTGATGAGATCCGATCTCCTGGGAGCAATCACAAAAGAATACATCAAAAAGAAAGGGTCAAAACTCCACCAGCCTGGTTCACAAAGCCATGTGCACACTCAGGCCAGCTAAAGTGTGCATTGTCTTAATTTATAGTTGAAATCCACAGACGTTATTCACAAAGTCTGAGCTAAAACTCGTAGCAAAATGTACTCACACGTGTTTTGCTTGTGAGATGGGGCAGATGTATCAAGATACCTATTTGCTATTCTCAAATAGCGATTTTTTGAGAATCGCTATTTGAGAATCCCAAATGATATGTATCAAATAAATCACAATTGTTTCGCGATTTTTTGATATTCCTTAATTGCGAATTGGCAAATTGCGAATTCGCAATTAAGAAATACTTTCCCATTCATTTCTATGGGCCAGGAAGCCCATAGGAAGGAATGGGAAGTTATTCTCAATTTGCGATTCGCAATTTGCTAAACGCAAATTGAGAATAATTTCAAGGGTGTCTTAAGGACACCCTGCTGCACCCCTGAAATTTACATGTGTGTGCATATGGCGCAGCATGTATGTGTGCCACATGGCACCTTTACAAATGCCAAAAAGTGCATTTGTAAAAGAAATCGCAAATTACCACCAACTACAAGGTGGTGGTAATTTGCGATTTTTTAATTGGAATTCGTACAACTTGGGTGCTTCATACATAGCATTTAAGGAATCGCAATCTGCAATTCCTTAAATGCTGATGCAAAATTAAGGAATCTCAAATTTTGCGATTCCTTAATTTTGCGATGCAATTTCCATGATACATCGCATTTTCAGATTTTTTTCTCGCAAACGCTGCTTTTTTGCGAATCACAGCTTTTGCAAGAAAAAAAACGATGATACATCTGCCCCTAAAACTTCTTGTGGTGATGAATGGGTATTCCAGGGCTACGATGCTTAGGGAAGTTTCTTCACACCCAAACCTTTCCACATCCCAAACTCACTCTGAGAATGGCATGTTATTGTACGCTGTCTACAGGTGCACGAGCTAAAATGACTTCTCGTAGGTATAAATAGGAATTATCAAAGAATTCCAGGTATGATCTTGGAAGTATGTGGCTGTTGCAGTTTCTCAGGAAGATAAAAAAAAGTGGTGGGTGGAATGCCAGAGATAATCTCAGCCACATGTAATTACTGAGGGACGCATTTCATTCCATCATTCTTTTGCCCACTATGCCAATTCACACGGAAACCAGCCAATTTCTCAAGCACCAAACCAACTGTTTTTTGTGGAGTCCAAAAAATACTCCATATGTAGGCAAAAACTTCAGAGAGTAAATGTACAAGTTTGTTTTTTATGAATCACGCCCTACATTTCTCGTAAAGAGGATTACTGTTCCACTCAATACACTTAACATAAATTTAATTTATTATTCTTTAACATGAAATCGGCACTTGCTCTTGATCTAAATTTCACACCCTTTTCAAATTAAGACGTGTACATGAAGTCTTCATACTGTCAGAATATTGCAGCTTCATTATTAGTCATCGCTTTTACACAGTTCTTAATTAGATCATTAAACTGGGTGGAGTCCGACAATACAAGTAAGCTCTATGAATATTTTATCTGTAACTCTCATAAGGAAATGCTTGGAAGCCAACTTTTTCGGTGTTACTACGAACGGGTTCTGATGACACAGCTGTGTTAAAGGATTTTTTCTCATGAAAACTGTCTTAGGGTTATAGGTTTTTTTTTAATCACTCACAAAATACCCCCTTGTCATTGTTCCCTTGAATTTTCCTCTGAAATTCTCGACAAGAAGCAGGGATAAGTGTTTTACAATGTATATTTGTTTGTTACATATTTGCAGACTGTATGTAGGAAAGTGTCTCTTTTGACATGGTTACCCCCCACTTTTTGCCTGATCTCTGGTGCAACATTGACTGAAAGTGTCCTGGGTCCCTGATACCAGGTGCCCAGCACCAGGGTCCCTTCTGTAAACTGTATGATTGTTCTACAATTGGCACCGCATTAGGATCCCTGTAAGTCCCTAGTAAGTGGAATCCCTGGTAACTAGGGAGCCGCACAACAAATGTTGCCACCCTAAGGGACCCCTCACCAAGCTCAAGCAAACTGCCATTGCAACCTGCGTGTCTTGGTGTGGACAAAACTGAAGAGTCAACATGGCACACATACCTGTGTGCCATGCCTGACAGCACTACATGTGGTATAGATGGGTCATCCCTACGGCAGGTTTTGCAACCTATGGCAGGGGCAACCATAGCCAGGTGTGAGCTTGTCTGCGGGAGTGGATATGTCCCAGTGATATCTACGTTCACCCTTAGATATTACAAGTGCACAGGGAAGCCATAATAAGTACATGGGCTGGAAACTCATCATTATGAGTTCCCCAGCTACATTATGGCTTCAATGTATCCCAAGTTGTTTGTTACCAAACACCTCATCTTAAGAAACACCCACTGATGCCAATGATGGATTTATTAAGAAATGCGCCCAGAGAGCACCTTAGATGTGCTCTCTGAAAACATACTGACTACTAGTGGGGGAACATCCATTACGACGCGGTGTTTACACCGCACTACCATTACAACGCTGGATTTACAATGTAAGTCGTTACCACGACTTGCGCTGGAGGGCGCTCTAGGCTAAGGAATAGTAGATTTACTATTCCAACACCTTCCCTACTATACGTAGGCTGGTGTTGGAATAGTAAATCTTACTATTCCTAAGTCCAGCACCCTACAGCGCAAGTCGTGGTAACGACTTGCGTTGTAAAACCAGCATTGTAATGGTAGTGCGGTGTAAACACTGCGTTGTATTGACATACAATCCTACTAGTGTGTTGACTGACTGATCTTGACTAACCCACCAACACAAATAGGTTTCTGACCTCTTGAGGTGAGAGCCTTTGCTCAAGAAGGTCAAGAATAAAGCCTGCTCTAGGCAGAGGTGTTCACACCTTGTCCAAGCAGGATGGCATCTCAGGGTGTGAAGTTTCAAAGGCCCTTGTGCTTTGTTATTTGACCTTGGCCTCTCCAGATAGTGGAGCTGTCCACCTCCCTGACCCCCCTTTTTGGCAGCAAGGCAGGTGGGAACATTATTAAGGTTAGGAGGTTTGCCCACATTCAACCAGCATCACCCTTAGGGCAGGCCAGCTGATGTAGACCCCACTTTTCAAATTCCTCCATTTTGTTTTGGGTGGAATTTGCATTGTAGGGTTAGGGTTATGCCCAGTTCCTACAGGAAGTAGTCATATAGAGGATATTGACACCCTAAGGGTAGGTAGCCCATTAGCTACTACTTGTCACTCCTCTTAAAGGCCCCTAAATTTTGGATTTAGGTGGTACCCTTGAACCCAAGAACTCAGATTCAATGGATCAACAGAAGAAGGATGAAGAAGAGTCACTGCCTGGCGGGAACTGCAGCAGAACTTTGGACTTTGGCGTGAAACCCTGCTGCCATCAGCCCTCTTTAAACAATCATGAGTGAGTGACTCGTCCTAAAGGTGGGAGAACTAGCAAAGCCTTGGGTAGCCTGCCAGCACTTAAAAAATGACCGCCAATCTCCCTTGGAGTAGAGCAGCCTCTCACCTTCAGTCCTCAGGCACCAACAAGCAGAGTCTGGCCCATTGCCTTGCAGCTCCTCAGCCCGACCAACCCGCAGATGACCAGGAAAAGGTGCTCATGCGCTGGAAGGTCAGCTCTGTCTCCCTACTGAGTGTAAAGACACCAGGACCAACTGGTAACATGCAGCACCAACCCCCAGGGTACTGGACACCTTGCATCAAACATAAACAGTGAGATGTCCAGATTCCCACTGCACCAGGACCAAGCAGCCATTGGGGGACATCAACATCACTGAGACTCACTTTGAGAGTGGCCCAGCTGCTTTAATTTTGCCCCTGCCAGTTGTCTGTCCCTGACCGAGAGGTGCATCATTGCGCACCCAACCCAGCCGACATAACCACTCTGCACCCAAGCCGCCCAGCCCGGGTCCCAACAAACCGCCTGTCCCCCCTTGCTCCAAGACCCCTTGTGACCAAAGCCCCCATTTGGGAGCTCTCATACTTGTCCACAAGTCCCCTTGTGAAGCCTGTTTTTGTTTGACCCACCTACGCCGGGTGCATCAGCTACAAGCCTTACCAGCTCCCTGCTCCCGGTAGAACCAAGACAGTTCAGGAAGTAGGGCTGGTAGTACTTTGGACCTTGGCCTACTACAACTCTGAACCCTGAAGGTAAACTCCTGAAACAGACTGTACCTATCTTTATGCATCTTTGACTTTTCCTCCCATAGGATTACATTGTGCATAAAACGGCACAGATTTTACCGTTTTATCTAACTGTGAATATTGCTATTGCAAACATTAACTACCTTTGAGCGAAGTTCTTGGTTTTAAAACATATATAAAATAAATGTTAGAGTTGGGTGATTTCCAGGTTGGGGAAGACATGATGGAAGCACAGATGCATGGATGTCAATTAGGGCTCATGAGTCACAACTGCAACCCCTAAGCCACCTGCTGTGACCGACCCGTACCACTTTGCTTGCAACCCCTGACTGTTTATAAGACTTGGCAAGCGCTCTGGTGGCATAAAACCAGCTGCAGTGTGAGCAGCACTTGATTTCAATGCCCTGTTGAAGCTCTGCCTGCAGAGACAACATGATGGCCTGCGAGCTGGTCCTGGGTGGGGGAAAGAACTTGTCTTTCTCATTGCTGTGGTGAATCTGGGCCAGCCGGTGCAGTCCTTGATTTCATACAGTGCATGCATCTGCTGCGGGCCTGGGCCAGGAAGCTGAGCGAATGAGCATGGAGTGCGCACAGCATGGTAGGACACGATTGGACAGTGATTAAATACATGTGCTGTAGCTAGCAGCACGTGCATTTAAGTGCAAGCGTGGATCTACTACACCCTACCCTAGCTGAGTATATGGAGTCTGGTGCTGTATGTGTACCACTTTGTTTGGGACTGCCGACTGGGTCCTAGGGCCTTCATTCTGGTAGGGCGAAAGTGCTGCCCTGGCAAAAATGACTGCCCAGCCCCCACGCGGCAGAAAAGCAGCACTGAGACAGTGCGGTCTTAGTGTCTGCTGCATGGGTGCTGGGTGTCAAGACTCTGGACGACTGACTAGAACCAACGTAAGTTCAGGACTGGTCCATGAGTGACCTGCTTCACTTAATGTCACTTTCTGATCCGAACGGGCAGACACATGGCATGCGAGGGTGTTTGAGAGTGAGAGTGACTGAGTGAGTCATCACATTGATTTGACTGAAGTCTCGACTTTTTGAGTCTCCTTGTGGTGGTGCCAGTTGTTGTGACTCCTGTGAGCTGCGAGCCCTGGGCAAACGTCTAACAGAAGCCTCAAATAAAGTAAGATAAGATTATCTGTTTTTTGAGTTGACACAAGATTTCCAACTACCCTGCCAAACTTCAGAAATGATTGTTAAATAGCACATATTTCAGGTTTAACCCTTCCAGCAGCCTAATCCTTATTTAGGTATTGTGAATAACACATTATTTGCCATTGTTTTATGTTGAACGCTGCAGTTGTGTAGCCACAGCATGGGCACGCCGGTCAGTGAGTGCTGGTGGACTGGCCAACAAGAGATTGTCTGTTATGAACAGCACCATGGCCGAAATGATCGTACCAGGCATCGGACTACAGGTCGGGGGCAGGTTTTGTTTGTGGGGGACGGTTTTGTAGTAGTTACAAAAGCAATGGAAAGTTCCTTGTATATTCTGCAGTTTTAGGGCAAAAATAAAAGTGTCAAGTTAACTCTGGTGATGTATTATTGTACCTGCTGGAGAGAGATGGGAGTTTGTCTAGTGGCAGTTTTCACTTATCTAAGGTAGCACAGAGGGTTAATATGCCTGCTGTATAAAGAATGTGTACCATGAATGTCAAAGAACAATATTTTATGTGGATAGCTCAGTGGGTTACTGCTATTGTCACCAAGATTCTGTTGTTACTGTACATTTCATAAGTTTCATTTGTAATCTAGCACAGTGAGCCATGAACTGCCATCTAAGATCTGCACGCAGGCTGCATGGTACAGGTTAGAATGGTATGTTTTTCCCATTATTTCTACCCTTATTTTGCCAAGAAAGGTTTGTTTGGGTAGGAATTAATTATTATTTTTAAAGTCAACCCTAACTACTGTGTTACGATCTGAATCCTAAGTGTGTGCTTCTCCGGACCAAGCACTCTCTAAAAATGCCTATCGGTATGGATGACACGTGAACCTCTTGTAGTCTCCTTTGCCTTATATAACATTTTCTGTACACTGATTTACACATGTATGATTCATTGTCTCTGTTTGTGTGTATGATGGGTTTTAAAATGTGGAAAGTTTTGCTTTAGGAGCAGTGATTATTGGAGTCATTTGTATATGAGGACTGTAACATCTGAGCTTGTAGAGCAAATATTCATGCCTTTGGGAATTCTGGCTGTTAGATAAGATGTTTGTGGTTCGTAAGGTATGCTAATGCAGAACAAGCATATTATTGATCAACACAAGTACTGTACAGTGATGTGCATGTTTTCTTTTTTTTTTCTTTTTTTATTATTGAGCGTACGTGTATACATATCACAAAAACAATATACATTTCATTCCAGATGTAAACATACAATAGACCAGAGCTAGCAAGCATAAACAGATTATGAACATGTATAAATATATAAAGAAAACAGGAAATATAAAGGGAGAAGATCTTTCATAGTTAAATCAAATTTAACTCTTAACCAATTCTTATATTCAGTGTCTCTGGTGACATCATGCTAGGGTGAGAAAGATTATAGAAAGAAGAGACTAAAAAGGAGAAACAAAACACCATTAACTCTCGTTCCCCTGACCCCTCATCCTTATAGTTCTCCATCTGGCCACTGGTGCCCACAGCCGTAGCCCCATCTCTCTAGTTCGTAAGCCCTTAAGTTCATATAGGGCACCCTCAATGTTGTGGATACCCAGCAGCCTACATAGCCACATTTGAAATGTTGGAGCCTCTACATCTTTCCAGGCGGCTGTTATTAATATCCGTAGTACTGCTACTGCTATAAATATTAAAGCTTCCTCCTCAATTCTTAATTTTAAATTGATATCACATCCAATAAACAATAGGGTTGGGGATAGAGTTATTTTGACTTCTAGGAGCCCCTCTAAGAAAGCCGTTATCTCCGTTTTAATTGGCTTCAGTTTCTCGCACCCATGAAACATATGTACAATATCTGCAGGACCTTTGCCGCATCTGGGGCAATCGCTATCAGCCCTCATCCCCCAATCGAACAACTTGGATGAGGTATAATATAAATTAAATAGGGTTTTAAAATGTTGAGCTCTAAGATTGGAGGAGCGCAGAAATCTCTTATCGAAAGTGAGAGCTCTATCCAGATCAGTCTCTGGATCCCCCAATTTTACCGCCCAGGCTGCCTCAGTCTTAAGCATGTCATCTGGAGAACTTTCCATAAGGATTTTGTAAAGTCCATTAATTTTTCGCCCGCCTCCCTTCAGATAATCCAGAAGATTACTCCTTTTTCCCAAATTAATTCGGGGTCTTACTGATCTGATTGTATTCACCACCTGAAGATATTTATATTCTTGCCCTTCCTGTAGTGAATATCGCAGCCTTAGATCAGGCAATGATCTGCATCCATCATTCACCATTATTTGCCCAAGTGTTACAATACCTTGCTGCTCCCAATGTCTCCAGGATCCATCCATACACAAGTTTGGGAAAAGTCCAGAGTTCCATAGAGGAGTATGGTGGTTATACTTTGAAATACCCATTACTTTCTGCACAGATGCCCAGACCCCGGCTATACCTTCAAGTATTTTGTACCGTGATTTCTTGTAGTACCTTCTTTCCGTTTTTCTCAAGAGTATCCCAAATGCTTCATCACCCAATGCCAGTTGAAATATCGATGGAATATCATCAGGGCCCCCTTCCTGTGTCGCCCCCTCCTGATCAAAAAGAATTGCCATTTCTGTAAGGAGGCAAGACCAGTGGTAATTCCTAATATTAGGCATACATAACCCTCCCCTTTCCTGAGATAAAGACATATACCTGTTTGATCTTCTGATCTTGCCATATTGCCACAGAAATTTCATAAAGATTGCTTCGATTTCCTTTATTAATTTATCTTCTATTTTAAATGGGATGGATCTAAGTTTATACAAAATCTTGGGAAACATAGTCATTTTGATAACGTTAGCCCTGCCTATTATTGATAAATGAAGTGTATTCAACCTCTTTAGCTCTAGTTCCATTGATTTCAAAAGGGGTATAAAATTATCTCCAATTATATTCCCTGGTTGTGAATTAAGTGTTATGCCAAGATACACCACCGAATTGACATACCTGGCGTCCTGTTTGATTATATTCTTGAAGCACAAAATTTGGGTCTTAGCTTCGTTCAGGCGATATCCTGAGCATTTCCCAAACAAATTTGTCATGCTCACAATTTCCCTCATAGCGGATTCCGGATCGTTCGTGATAACAGCTAGGTCAGCCGCATATGCGAGCAATTTTGTTTGAAATCCTTTTATAATTACTGGTTTTATCGCCATATTAGACAATATCTGTATAATTAATGGGTCTATGTACAGGGCAAATAGGATAGGAGAGCAGGGGCATCCCTGCCGAGTACCTCTCGTTATACTAATTTTTCCAGAGCTCCCACCCATCAATTGGATCTTGGCTGAGGGAGTAGAGTACATTGCCTGTATGGCCTGTCGGAACCTTGGTCCAAACCCCCTCTCCTCTAACACTTTCCATAGAAAAGACCACCTCACCCGGTCAAATGCCTTTTCCGCATCTAGGAGGACCATCGCGGCCCACCGGCAGCGCAGATGTTAAATACGGTAATCGCTCTTTTAATATGATTCGTCGTGCCTCTTCCTGGGATGAACCCATGCTGCCAGGGTGAGACCAGGGTCGCGATGATCCTCCCGAAACGGGTAGCCAATATCTTGGCATACAGCTTATTATCGGCATTGACCAGGGAGATTGGCCTATAGGACCCTGGATTTTCTTTGGGCTTGCCCTTTTTGTGGAACACCACAATGTTGGTGCTCCTCCATGACTCGGGTATCTTACCAGTAATCATAATCCCGTTAAATAAGTCCAAGAGAAGAGGGGATATTTCCTCCCGCAAACATTTATATATTTCAAGTGGTAACCCGTCCGGGCCCACAGCCTTTCCTGCTGCCAGACTTTGCAATCCTCCTATTACCTCCTTGATGGTTATAGCCTGTTCCAAATCCTCCCTCTCCCGCTGACCCAATTTTTGGCCTATACTTTCCCAGCTGTTAATTGGGGTATCTGTCACCACCTCCTCCTGGTATAGATCTTGATAAAACCTTCTAAAGACCTCCAAAATTTCGGCAGGCTCCTCATATACTCTCCCTTGTTCCTGTATTTTTGTAATTATATTTTTTGACGTGACTTGTTTGATACGCAGTGCTAATGCCCTTTCAGCCTGTTCCCCTGTCTCATACAGCCTGGTTCTGTTTGTATGATATTTCGCCGCTGATTTTTTGGCCAATTGGATCTGTAATCCCGCTTTTATAGCATTAATCCTCTCAAGAGTTTCCAGTCCTTGCCGCCCCTGACATATCTCCCTTTGATGCTGCCTTTCCGCATTGCTCAGACTTTCCAGTAATTGCTCCCTTTCCAACTTAGTTCTTTTCCATTGTCTAGTAGTATAGCTAATGGTCTCCCCTCTTAACCCTGCCTTATAGCTGTCCCAGACTACCCCCCGGGAAGCACTATATCTGTTGGCATCGAAGAATGCCTTTGACCAGTTTCTAATATAATCGATATAGACGCTGTCAGTTAATAGTTTCCTATCGAAAGTCCATGGTCTTGGTCCTTTTGTAGGACGATTGACGTCCATTATCATTACCAGGGGGTTATGATCAGACATTATCATTGGAAGTTTAGTGATTTTAACCTTGTTAATTTCTGTGGCTGATACAAAGAAGTAATCTAATTTACAATATTTATTAAAAGGATGTGAAAAGTAAGTAAACCCAGTATCCAATGGTTCCTTATTGCCCCAGACATCTCTCAACCCATGTGACAGCAACAACGCGGATATGGCTCTATATACCCTGGGTTTACGTCCGGTATATGGGATATAGTTAATAAAATCTGCCGAAATATTACAGTCTCCACAGACTATTAATGGAGCTGGCCAGTCTATCAATTCTTTCTCGATAAAATAAAAAATGTCAGGGTCATCCGAGTTAGCTCCATAAATTGAACAGATAGTACATCCCAGGTTCATTTCACATATAGCCCACCTGCCAAGGGCATCTGCCTTACATCACTTAACGCCACCCAGGCCCGCCTTCGCAATAATAGCCACACCCCTTGTAGTAGACGTTTGAGAGGAGCAAGACAGGATCTCGAACCCTTTTAACTTAAGCCAATGCTTATTCTTCCATGGCAGATGAGTCTCTTGTATTGCCAAAATATCTATATCTATTACTTTAAGGTATTCCTCAAACCTACACCTCTTCCTCCAGTCGTTCAAACCGTTAATGTTTATGGAGCCAATTTTAAGTTTAGGCATATTCCTGCACCAACCACTGCCAGCTTCTCATACGACAAAATAACATTTTAGAAATAAAATTACAACATCTCTTTTTTTGTCCTTTTCGAATTGAATTTATATGTATGTTAGTAACACGTACTCTCTTTTCTTTTATGTTTCCTCCCACACCCCCAACCCTCCCCCCTCGCACTCTGCCCATACACCCCCCCCCTTACTGGCCCCCTGGCCACTCGCCCACCTCTGTGGGGTGCTCAGACTGGGTCTGTGCATATGATGGGAGCAGCGTTGCAGCGAGGACTCAATGCGTACTACTTAGTGGCCTGGATGGCGTTGACCACAGAGCTCATATTTACTACATCCAGACACAGATTAGTATAGCATAAAGAGATACCTTGGTTGACAATTCACTTCATTGCCTAGACCTTAAAAACATCCTTACGATATCGACATCATTTAGTATGCATTATCAATAACAACTCCCTTCGTTTCTAGGTATCTGCTAATACATTCTAATTGCTGCCAATCTAACCAACCAGCGCACTACTGCAAAGGCAATGGATCCGCAGACTGAAATCTATATAGAGTTTAGAAATTCTTTAGCCTTAATTTCTGATGGAAAATATAAAGTCTTTCCATGATGAATTATCTTAAGTTGGGCTGGGTTAATGAGATAGACTTGGACTTTTTTGTCCTGAAAAGGTTTGATCAATTGTCGTAACCTCCAGCGCCTTTCCACCGTCACGTGACAGAAGTCGGGTCTGACAAAAAATGAAAACCCCTCAAATGTTCTCTTAGCGTCTGGTCTAGCCTTCTCTGCTATAGACTGACGCAAAAGGAAATTCCCCAGGAAAATCAAGATTGCCCTGGGTTTATCTCCTTCCCTGAAATTTCGATTCATCTTGAACGGGGTTCTATGTGCTCGCTGAATCTCTGACTCCCAACACCAGCTGTCCAATTCAGGAAATACTTTAGCAAATACTTTCACAATGAAGGCTCTCGCATCCCCCCCCTCCAAACCTTCCGGAATCCCCAAGACCCTAAGATTATTTCTCCTGAGCCTATTTTCAAGGTCCTCGAGCTTCCACTGTATGTCCTGGGCTTGTGCCCCATACGATTCCACCTTGCTGGTGGCGGCAGCAGATTCAGCCTCAGTAGAAACCACTCTTTCTTCGAGATTTGAGACTCTGTCGTCCACTGTCGCACAAGCCTTTGAAAGTTTCCTCACGACAGTCTTAATCTTCCTCATGGCCGCTTGAGATTTGCGATTATCCTGCCTGGTCTCTTCTCGATGCGCAATTATTTCCTGGTGGATTGCCTCTAACATGGAGCGTTGGGTGGATTCAAAATCCTGAGTTTGATTCGGTGACCCCTGAAGCAGAGTAGTCGGTGAGTGATCCCAAGCTATCCCCTTCTGTTTTTTTTTTTTGAAGGAGACTCCTGGTTTCACTGCAGTTGTAGGGGTATCCTCCTCTGGATCAGTGTCCGATTCTAAATTACTGCCGTCTATATCTGAGCTGTTCCCCCCCTCATCTTCTGACCAGTCTGCCTCTTCGGCCACCGAATGGAAACACTCACTAGACGTCTTCTCACTTTCAGTGTTACTCGTTGCCTCCATCCCCTCAGTAGGAATATTGTCAGCAATCGTGGTGCTAACTACAGCTGGAATGTCCTCAATTCCATCTTGCATTTTGCTGGCGCTGTTTTCCATGGCCTCCTGTTGTTCCCTTGCTGTTACCTGCTCTGAGCCAGGGATAACAGTAGGAATGACTGCCTGCGTGTTACTTTTATCCGAAAGGAGTTCTGTGGGCAGGTCAAACGGGCCCCCCGATATAGCCATTATTGCATCTGTGACAATCGAATCCGTGGCAATGTCTGCCTGAGTGCTAGCTTTGTCCAAATGGACATCTGAAGACGTCTCAGATGCACCCGCCACCACAGCCTTTGTTGCCTTTGTTGCGTTTATGCCAAAGGGACCCATTGCACCAGACCCGTTAATACATTCCTGATCTATTGATCTGACTTCCTTGCCCTCGGGGTCGTCTTGGGCGCCCTGCATTGTATTCCCCCAGGTGCTCCAGGTACATCAGCTGCAGCTGCTGCTGTATCTCTTGGTCTTACCTCCTTGCCCTCGGGGCTGTCTTGGGTGCCCTGCATTGTCTTGCCCCCAGATGCTCCCCCCGGTACTCCAGGTACATCAGCCGCCGCTGTATCCAAGTTAGCACACAGTTTCCCCCCTTTCTCCTTACCGCCTCGGAGCATCTCTACTATGCTGATGTTTGCGGTAATGGCGGTGTTCTGGCGAGTCCTAGCTGCTGCAGACTTGGTCTCCTTCACCGGGGGTTGAACTCGCCCTGGTGTTGAGCCCTTTGTTGTTACTGCCGGCTCTTGAACCCGTCCCGAGCTGCCGTCGATAATTTCCACGGTTGCGCCCGCATTTTCACCCGTATTCCTCTTCCTGGCGGTTTTCCCGGCGGTATTCGTTTTAGGAGCCATCTCCCCACTCCGATATACAGTCCTGAAGCAGAACGCCTTCAGCCGTCTGGCTCTTGCAGGCCGACACGGCGTCCCTCTTCCACCGAGGACGACCGTGAATGCACTGGATCCGCTCCGCCCACTGCCTCCGTGAGCTCCGCAGGCACCTCCGCAGGCACCTGACTCCAGCTCTGCTTCCAGGCAGACCGCGGCACCCGTCACTGCAAACCGTCGGAGCACAGCGGGAGTCATCAACAATCGGTAAACCAGCATTTACCCTCCGTCAATGCTAGAGATTGTTACACGGTAGGTCCGATCTCTGGGGGAGCTCCATCTGTCAATCCATGTCCTCGCTCACACTCCGCTGCTACTCAGCCGCACTGCGTGGCCGCGATCTTTCCCGGTCGTGATGTGCATGTTTTCTGTAGAAGAAATTTATGATAGTAAACCTGGAACGGTTCAATGGCTCCACAGGTTTAGAAGTATGTGTACCATCTCATGGATAGGAAGGTTGCTGGGAGAACTTGACATGGATTAAATAGCACTGTTATCTACGTTCAAAGACTGAGATTTAATACATCATACTCTTAGTTTCAAAAACAAATGATAAAGTGAACTTGTTTTGAACATTATAGGCCCATTGCCTTCCCAATTTAAAAGTTATTGGATATGGCTGATTTCAACTTGAGTAATGTATTTTTCATTGTTGTACACTATTTTATAGGTTTTTAATCAATGTTACATTATCCTAATTGTATATCTGAAGATACTATCAAAAACAATGTATATAGCTGCATTTTCAATAGAATTTGAACTATGGCTGTTTATAGGGTAATTCTTTTGTATCTGTAGAGATTTTTCAGCCTCTGTGTCTGATGCAAGCAGGGCTTTAAGTGGGCCGGGTCTGAGCACCGGCAGTTCTTTTCAGGGGTCCTCGAAACGGGTCTCTTTCGGGCTCTATTTTCAGGCCTCCAAAGGTAGTCTGTTTTCTTTTTTTTTCCTCGACTGCAGTAAGAGCATGAACATCGATGTGCCCATGCTCACAAACAACTTCAGAAGCTGACTTTTTACTTTTCAACAGCGCCCCTTGCCGCACTTGCACTTTTACAGTAGGTGTGGCGCTGTCCCCGGACTCACGACACTCCATCTCCCCGCCCCCACTACTCGGCAGCAGAAGCCAGGAGCAGCAGTGCCACCGGGTCACAACTCCATCTTGCAGGAAGACGAGCGGTCGGCAACTGCGTGGTAACTGGCACAGGATCATCTAAAGCCCTTTGAATTAATTTTGTCCATGTGAAGAAGCTTTTTTTCAGCTTGCATTCCAACCTCCATAACTGATCACAAAACTACCCCAAAGACAGTGTGTCCCAATAGAACAGCGTTTTCATTTAATGACTGTGTTTTTTTGTCTCGGATCAGAAAGGCACAACAACATACCCTCAAATATTATTTATACATACAAGTGTGTTTCCATCGCTGTATTATTTGATATAAAGTGGGCAGGCACTCGAAAAACCACGTGCAGGCAGTAAATAAACATTCATACCATCAGCCGAAAAACCAGTCACTCCTCCCTGTGCCTCCATCTGCTGCAACTGCTTCGCACTTAGGTACCGGCTGCAACGAAAATGAATAGTAAATTTGGGTGGTTTCTTTCACCAACTTATTTCTGCCTAGGTTTAGACAGTTTCACAATTATTTCAGATCTAGTCACTTAGCACCCTTCCACCTTTACCTGCGATCCTTTCATTAACAGCGCATGCAGAGATGGGGTAAGCCAATGCTGAACAGCCTCACCCCCATTCTGAAAAGGATTGACAGCGAATGAGGAAAAGCAAAGATGTGCACCTACCCATTGGGACAGGAGTGGAGTGGTGACAGCAGTTTTGTGGTGCTAGGGGACTCCATTTGATTTCATGGAAATAGAAAAGTTCACGTACCTACTACCTACAAAACGGCTGTTTGCTGCGAAGTGCCGGTACTCTAGCATAAAAAATATTGCAGCACTGCTGAGAAGTGCAGGTACTCTCTCTCTCCCCTTCAACTTACAAAAGTGCGGCCACTGTACTGGAGAGCACATGCCCGTTTGAAGCACTGGATAGTAAATGAAACTCGCCCTGCCAAGGACACACAAAAAAGGCCCCCGCATCCCTGCACTCAAACAAAGCCAATGTGTGCTACATTACTTTGACATATCTAATTCGTATTGTAGGCTTCGTTTGGGCAGACAGCCAGTCAGTTTTAAAAGTGCATTTGTTTTATGTACTTTGTGCAACACGTTATTGCTTCTTGAAGGTATTAAATGTAACTGCTAACTCTCAGCTTCGGTTGGCAGAGCACTGTTTGTGTTGCATGTTTAGTGCAGAGGTTTAAGTGGGCCAGGTCTGTCTGGGTCTGAGCACCAGCAGTTATTTTCAGGGGGCTTCAAAACGGGTCTCTTTCAGGCTCTATTTTCAGGCCTCCAAAGGTTGTCTTTTTTTTTTCCCTCGACTGCAGTGAGAGCAGGGACATCAATGTGCCCATGCTCATTTTGCTCCCTACTGAGCAGTGGAGGTAGTGAGCATGCCAGGTGAGCCGCATTGTAGGCTTTAAAGAGATCCATTTTCTCTCAGGATTTCCCTTCTTGCAGCGCAGGTGCGTCGTGGTGCCAGCCTTCACATCGTGGGATGATTAGGAGAGAGACGACCACAGGCAGCCAGGGGCGTAACACAGGCCCCTGCAGACCCCGCGGTGCGGGGAGGCCCTCACCCTCCAGAAGGCCCCGTTAGCACCGCACTTCTGCTGGGGAGCTCTAGATTGAGTCCAGAGGGGTCCCCTTCACTCACCCTGCAGGGGGGCCCCCTCAAGGTTCGTTACGCCACTGCAGGCAGCCTGCTCCAGCACAACCCTGCACTGACCTTTCACACTGAGCGTCAAAGCTGCAGTGTAACCCAGCAACAAGTGAAGCGCAGAGAGAGGAACTAGTCTGCGTGATCCTGCCCCAGCCCTAACACAATGCTAGTTATCTTGATGTAGACCACGCCCATACTTGGATAGGCCATGCCCCTTTAAGAGGTTTGCCCCGCCCATTTTAGAGCACCCCCAGTTTTTCTTTCCCACTTAAAGCCCTGGATGCAAGTAACCAAAAGTTAGATGCATCACTTCATGTGATAGCACCAAGCCAAAGGTCATGCAATGTCGCTTTATTTTTTTAATTGGGTCCAAATGTCACGTGCTGTCACTTGCTGTGATGTCATCAGGTCAAATGCCTTGCGATGTCGCTTCCTGTAACATCATTGGGTGAGCCAAGGGGCAGGGGTGTCATTTCTTGTGGTGTCTCCATGTCTAAATTCATGTGATGTCACTTCATGTAGCATCAGGTGAGGGTCACATGACATGTAAAGTCACTTCCACTACCCCATGCATTTTGATGAAGCAATGTCCATGCACGGAAAAAGTGGTTTCAACACTAAAAAAAAGTTTTGCTGTGGTTGAAAATGAGCACACAAAAAAAATCAGTAAATATATGATAATTGAATCTTCATTATCAATGTTTATCTTGCTTATCTGCTCATTTTGGCAGGTGAGGGACATCCACACCGTAAACCTTTGCTGGTTTCCTTGCACAAACAACATCTAAAAATGGTGGCTCTTTGTGGCTCCTCTACATTCTGTATACCGCATACTAATATGTTTTGGCCAACAAATTTACTATGCAGCAACATGCTACCAAATTGCACATTTCCAAGCTCCTGAGCGAAAAGGTGTTAACAGAAACAAAAAATTGGTACCCGGCAAAGGATAATATAAAAAGCAGACAGATAATATGAGCAGAGATTAACGTAGTCCTGAGAATCACAATTTACATTGCACGCATTTCTTGAAAGTAACATTTTGAGAGATCTTGAACACGGAATTGAACCGAACTGACTGATAAGGAATCTGGCAGAGGAATGCTTTACAGTGTGAGCTTGACTTACAAATGTCTATTTTCTGGCCTTTGACGTTCTGCATTCTAAGAAGTACCAAGTGTGGGATCTTGAGATTGGGATTCCAAGGAGTCAGCAATCGGTGAATCACTTGAGTCAGCGTGCTCATGTTCAGTCAGCGCCAAGACACCCTAGGGTATTCACGCTCTTTATAAATCTTTTTAAATTAACATAACATCAACAGATCTGCCCTATTAGAATTTTAACTAAGGACCTGTAGGCAAGACAAACATGCCAGCAACGAGCACTTAACTCCATTAGCCTTAAACACAAAATACACCAGCCGATTCACTTCAAGAACATTTGTAATACTTTGTGGGTTGTACTTCATAGAGTTGACTTTCTGCATGATGTGCAATTGACTTATAAATGTATTTGTTTTAAGTAGGAATGCAGCAATTCTACAAAGGGTGTATCTTTTAGGGTGGTAGTTAGAGTACGCCAAGACGCAACTTGTAGCAGCTATCTACTCTTCTGTAGTCAATACTCCTGTAATGTGAATGATAAATTAGACTGATAGTAACCTGTATGAGGAACTTATTTAGGGCCATAGGGTAATTTTATTGTCTTTTAATTTTGTATAATCTGAGTGAAAGCCTAACTAAACCACCGAGAGACTGGTTACATTTTGTACCAGGTAAAGATGTAGATAAGACTCTATTGTCAGTATCTTTAACTGAAGGGCCGAGACAGTGTTCTACAAGACTATAAAAAGTATTTATTCATATAAAAAAATCAACAATCTCTACCAACATTCAGAAAAGTAACAGTACACCAATTATGACATTTCCAGGTAAGACTTGATTAAAGTACAAATACAAAATGGTGGAAATAAAGAAAGGACACTCAACCAGGATCTTCATGACACAAGTGCCCTTAGCAAGAGAAACAAACACGAAAACGCAGTAGGACTAGGAGACAAAGATGGCGGTGGTGACATTCCAGACAGAGTTGTGTGTTTCTCTGACAGTACTAAGAGCTGACCAGCTGCATAAGACCTTGTTGTGCCAATGAGCTTGCTGTTTCTCCAAAGTAGCTAAGTGTTGAGTTTTTGTTCCCAGACAGATGATTTTCATACTTGTATTTCTAGTGAAAGGCCTTGAGAAACATTCGCCCCATCCAAGCAACAATGTTCAGCATTAGCTGTAGCACATATCCCAGGTGTTCATCCCCCGCCAGAGCAAATCCTCGGCCACTGTTGTGGTGGGATGATAGTCTGTGTACTCCACGCTTGGGTATGTGTAGAAGTCTGTGGCTGGGATTGTCTCTAGGCACTCAGCCCCGATGCAGGACACACAGTAGCAGGCAGAAGGCGCGTACTGCAGATGCAGCGGATACTCGCTGGCGGTGTTGAAGGCACAGCTCCTGGCCTCTTGGTGGGTAGGAGAGCTGAAGCTTTGTGGGGCAAATGGCAGGATCTGGTGAGGTGGGGAGCAGCTGTAGTCAAACGAACTTGAAAGATCTGACGAATCTGATGGAGATTCTGGACACTGAAAGAAAACAAGGAAAAAAATTAGGGAGGGTAATTTTTTTTCTTTAAAACAGCTATGGGTCATGCACAAGTTTAGACTGTCGACTGCTAGTTATGTTTTTCCCTGTCCCGTAAGAGGACAAGTGCTATCACCTGGACTTCCCTTCTTGGTCAAAATTAAGTCACCCATGTCGCGTCACTTTATCTTGTTGAGCCTTGGTCCACCATGCCCAACAAATTTGGAGTTCTAGAACCCAGGCTCACCACTATTACTACGTGCTATTTAGAAACGTGGAAATGTGGGGCCAGATACACATCACTTGCCCAGGTGTACATTAGGCTTTCCAATAGAAAATATAATTTACTTATGTGGAATTCATGGCCAGTTCTCAAAGCCAGATATGTGAAGGTTCTGCATGCACAGAAAATGTACAGGCTTAGCTAAACATGCAGAGTTGATAACACTTAAGTGTAATACAAACATGTAGAATTTAAACATGTATAATTAGGTGAGAATACCAAAGAATGCAATGAGCAATAGTGAGAGAATCATAGGTGTGAACACTCTAGGACATTAAATGCAAATTGTGTGCATCCCCATAAAGTAGTAGAGTATCACAATATTGACAATACTTTAACTGTATGTAGGGAACACATAATGGACTTTGACAGAGTTGGGTGAATTGTTTGGTGATGGATGCCAATTATACAGATATTCCGAGAAGTGTGTAGGAAGTAGCAGGATTTATAAGACAAGCATATTGGTAGGAGGAGAAAAGAGAAAAATGAATGATAGTAGGTTGACATCCCTAAACCGAAGCCTGTGTACTTTGCATAGAGTGGGGTTTACATATGTGAAGAAGCAAGAGAATTCGGCGTTTCTCTTTTTTGTTGTGAGCCTCACACTTTTCACCATGTATGTTAAACCTAGCATAAATTAGGTATGGGGTACAAATCTGAAATACGATGTTTGTGAATAGGTTTAAAATTGTAACATGCAAATGCAAGAGAAACTTTTACCTTCCTTAAATTACAAATGAATTCAGGAAGTTTTGTGATTGTGACCCTCTCTGTACATCCCCTTCAGTCCTGAGGCACAACAAGGGGAATAGTAAGGAACAATACACCTGGCTTCTAGACTGATTTATATTTGGGAAATGTTGGAGTCAGAGTAATGTTTCACTGAACATGCACTGATCATTTCCCAAAAAAAGGAAATTCTGTAGATTTTAGTGGCGGCTTCACCGCAAGGCGGAGGAGCATCGCCCCACTGCTCTGTGCGCAGTTCAAAAAGGAAAACTAAAATGATTTTATTATCATTTTATTTTTCTGTACTGGCTTAGTTGTAGGAGGGTGGGGCTGGGCTGGCCTGGCCAGTGCGGGGGGAGGAGTAGTGGGCACTCTCTAAGTGCGCATGAATGTTTGGCCGGCCGTCATGGGCCAGGCAACGAGTCATGCGCACTTTGCATGTTCTCCTTCCGGCTGTATTACAAAGCCAGGGTGAAGAACATGCATAGGCTCCTACTCCCTGTCTGATCATCGAACCACAGCGCTCAGACCAATCACGGTGATGCTGTCATACTTAGGACACCAGCGTTGGGATTGTTTAGGGGAGCCTGTGTGCTTCCTGCTTCCTGCTTGTAGGAGTCGACAACCAAAGAGGACTAAGAGGTGGCGGCTGACCTGCAGGTGATTGTTTTTATTTTAATTTTTCATCCCCAACCCTGCCCCGCCACCCCCATTAAGTAGCAGCTGCCACTGGCAGATTTGATGACATTCGTCCACATGGCTCATCAGAAAATTTGCATTTTATAATATTGCACATTTATCGTATTTCGGCGTATGCTCTACTCTAAATCGCTTGCTTGTCTGGCTTAATCTCTATTATTGTTCCTCTGCAGCAGCCCACACCTCCTTTCACGGATCACAATATCTCCTTCTTTGTAACTATATCCCTTCAACCTAGCAATACCTAATCTCCTTTAGCCTGTCTATTCATCCCACTAACCTTCTGCGTGAACTCACATAGCCCCAAATAATGATCACACCTAATTTCCATTAATCTGAACTTTCACAAAGAAAGTGGAGTAAATTTAAGGAAGGAATTTCTTGAGCACACACGACTAATCTCACAAAACAACAATGACAAGAAACATAATGGTTTAACCACTAACTTTGGGTTTCGGAGTAGCATGTTACTAGCCGAAAACCACTTCACTGCTTCGTCGGGGTAGCAAGCACCACATAAACGCAAATACACCTGCGATTCTCCAAATGTGTGCCTGATACCAGTGTCATAATCCACATCTCAACAAATTGCATATTTGCATGCAAAATAGGGGTAGGGTGTGGTTGTCCTGTGGCAGGGTATGGTTGTCCTGCAGCTGGTGCCACTCTATTCCTTTATTTCTAGGGGCTGACAAGCAAAGCATGCCCCCATATCCCTGGCATACCCTCAGTCCAATGTAAAGAACTTTTTCCACCTCTTCATAAAGCGCGTGTTTTCAAGGCACTATTGATCACTAGCCCAGCCATTCAACAATGTTGAAGACCCTCATCCAGGGGCATATTATCAACGCTGTGCAAAAAATATCGCACAGCGTTGATAACGTGGAAAAATCTATCGCCGATTTCACATCGCCTGTTAGCAGCGTATTCTCAACGCTAAAGCCAACAGGCGATGTGAAATCGTCGATAGGTCGCATTAGCGCGTGAAAACAAGCGCTGTTTTCACGCGCTAATGTGTGCCTTGATAATATGGGGGGTGGATTCGGCTTTATGATCCACCCCCTCATGTTAGCAATGCCTAACACGTACTAAAAGCAGGCGTTGGGAGACCTGCGATAGACGCGTTTATCGCAGGTCTCCTTCTCCCAAGGCCTGCCTTGTGAATAAGGCAATCGCACCTCCAACCACATTTTACATGTGATTGGACGTGGGAACGCCCAGCCTGCATCTCATTAGCGTTATTCATCGCCCACAGCGTGGGGGCGATGAATAGCGCATGAAACGCGTCGCTAACCGGAGTTAGCGACGCATTGATAATTAATTCATGCGTTAACAACCGGGAAAGGTCGCTAACACATGAATTAAGGCCCTTGATAATATGCCCCCCAATCCTTAGTTTGAGCCAGTAGCTGCAGGAAAAGGATCCTGGCACTGAATTTTGTGAACATGAATTTCTTTTTTATCATCAGACTTTGACCCACACCAAGACAGAGAAAGGCAAACAAGGACGCAACAAGGGCCTAGAGAAAAAAAAAGAAAAAACAGTTATAGAGGGAGAAAGCAGGCTTGGAAAAGAATCTGGAAGAGTCAGATAAAAGAAGAGGAAGTGAAAGATTATGAAAGAAAGAGGCAAGAGCTGGAATTTTAAAACAAGACAACCTTGGCATTCGGTAAAGCTGGCAATGGGCTCCTAAGAAATACTTTAGGCCTTTCTCTGCACCTATGCTTTTTCAGAAAGAGAAGACGGCATCCAATCACAAAATCAGCCCGGTCATCAATTTCTAAATGCTTTATCATACAACAATGTTCTATTCACAGCAGGTTCTAGCGGCGGTGGCACTTCTCCAAGAATATGCCACCCACCTCATCCCTTCTGTTGCACCAACAATCTCCAAGATTTTATCTAGAGGATTTATTGGCCTGGGTGTCACACCTTCACAACATCCCAAGGCAAATATCGGCGGTGGATGTGTTCTGTGTGTCCTGGGTGTTGTGCTGGCTGCCCTCGGCTCTCTGAGTCTCTGCACACAGTTGCCCAACCTAACAGTGAGCAGCTTTGTTTCCAAGTGACGAGGCAGCCTGTTTACAGCTCTCGACCACAAACAACACCAGGCCTCCTTGAGAGAGGGAAGGAGGGAGCTTACCAGGCTCTGGTTGAAGCGCGTGGAGGCTGCCTGGGGATTCCCTGTCACGTGGTCCTGGGAGGACGCCTGCAAGGTGGCCAGGAAGGTGTCTGCAAAGGGTTCAGGCTGCAGGTACGAGTCCAGCAGGTGCTGGTCGAGGTAGCACGATGTCTCCTCAGGGGGGGCTTGGCTTGAAGGCGGCGTGGGCTGGAATAGGTTGGGGGCCAGTGGGACGCCCTCCATCTCAAGGTAAGGTCCTAGAGTGGCCGGAAAAACAAAATCAGCAACATACAGAATATTTCATGGGCATCCATCTTTTTACACAAGTTACACTTAGTTGTGAGATGTATAGTGTTTCCGGGTGTAGGCCAGGGGTTAGAATGGTACCTTGTGCAGAACTGAAACCCCCCTAAGCTTGCATTTCTCTTTTAAGAGCCAAATCAATGCAAGTGCTTGAAAGAAGAAGAAACTTTAGAAGAAATGTTGGAGGGACCGTATTTAATGCAGGTGTCACGTGTCATCATAAAAAACTATGGTAATGAAAAATCAACTTTCTCTCTCGACTCATCCAAAATGGATAACCAATTATTTTAATGGGATGTGTGGCATATCATAAAAGCTAATCGTACTTTTACATGGGAGTCACGTGCTAGTTGTTTTAATAATGTAGACAATGGTATACTTTTTTTCAATGGAAAGAATGTTTGCTCCTTTAAGTACATTTAAAGGAACTTTGTTCACAGATCTCGGTGGCGAATCAAAAGCCCTTGAATAACAGCCCCTCGTGCTGATATACTAGGGGGCAATTGGCTGCATCTGAAATCGCCCTGAAGATGAGTTTTTCCCAAAAATGAAAAACAACCGATAGTTGAGTGTGTCACAAAAACTCAAACGTGTGCCCAAAGAGGGGGTGTGAGAGTGTCTTCAGTATAGGAGGGCTCAGACATACATGTGTCAGTGCGCAGCATCCGATGGGACCCCGGGCATTTATCTGCCGTGCTGGCACGCGCTGACGTTGGTGCTGTTTGTGAGAGTATGACATTGCCTGGCACTGTGCTATCAGGGAATAATAAAATACAGTAGGCGTTTATTCGTTGTATTTACCTCACCATTGGCTAACAGGGAAACCCTGTTTTAACAGAAAAAGACGACTGGTTGCAGCTGCGAGTCTATCTGTCTATCTAGCAACATGAATGTATACAAATAGTATATATATA
Organism: Lissotriton helveticus; assembly: GCF_964261635.1. NCBI lineage: Eukaryota > Metazoa > Chordata > Amphibia > Caudata > Salamandridae > Lissotriton > Lissotriton helveticus. Next base: position 1,563,776,474 of record NC_136061.1, read on the forward strand.
TATATATATATATATATATATATATATATATATATATATATATATATATATATATATATATATATATATATATATATATATATATATATATATATACACACCCACACACCCACACATATACTGTGGGTCTATATATGTCTGTGCGTGTATATATATTTATATATATCTACATATGTATATATATATGTGTGTGTGTATGTATGTGCATATATACATAAATAGAGGGAGAGAGGGAGCTGTGTAACAACTCATGCGAGGCTATTTGACAATATAATGTATACAGCTATACAGTGTATATATATATATATATATATATATATATATATATATATATATATATATATATATATATATATATATATATATATATATATATATATATATATATATCGAGGGGGTTGAGCTGTATAATGACCCATGCAATGAGTTGGTTGGGAGTATGTAATAAGATTTACTGCTGCAAAGCCAGAAACGGCTCGCCTGCGTTTTTCATAGGATGGGGTGTCGGGTTTCCCTGCTGGAAACAGCTTGTCAACCAGGGCTTTTCTCTGTTGCCTTTACTACTCGCGTGAAATATACCCCCTGCCTAAAAGTGTATCTATATACTCTGCGTGGTACATGAAAATAAAAAAGTGAAACATTTTAAAGAGGGATGTTGTACTGCAATGTGAAAAAAGCCTCAGCAGTGGGCTTGTATGCAATTAGATGCAGAATTTCGGCAGAATGCAATCTGTCGCAATAATGTGCATGTTGTCTATGTCTTCCCTAAATGCGGCTCTTTGAGGTACGAGGGAGGGGCAGGCGCGGGGCTGCAACGATTGCGCCGTTTTTACCCCGGGAGACTAACGGGTTGGAAAACTCCCGTGGGGGGAGCGATGCAGCCTTGCACGTCTCATTCTGCACAGTGCTGCCTCGAAAAGAGCCGGGCAGATTATGCTAAAATGGGGGGTTCTCTCTCCTCCCTGGCTGGGCTCTCCTCGCTCCCTCATCTGCATTGACTTGGCCCCGTGCACGTCCTGATTGGCTGAATTCGTAATTGAGTGATTCCTCTCTTCAAGTCCTTTAATCGAGCCTTTTAAATAAGCCCTGAGACCGTGGGCTTTTTTTTTTATAAAAAGAAATGTTCAAGAGAATGTGTGATTTTTTTCTGGGGGTGGGGGTGTATGGGTGGGCAGCGTGGGGATGCTGTCTGCACCAACCTGCGCAGGACGAAGATGATGAAGAGACGATTGACTCGGAAAACGGGACGCTGGCGATCCGTGATGCCTGCGGGGGGAGAAAAAAAGTATATTTTTTTAATAACAAAAAAAGAAAATTATCGCTCTGAGACGTCTTCATTAAGATGCACATCAATAGATTTTGCACAGAATTTATTCTGTGGGCTACACCGGGACAACATCAACATTTTTTGCTCTGCGCACTTTGACAGGTAAGTGGCTCGACTCATCTGTGCCTGTTTGCGCCCTGCCTGCTGCCTGCAGCGCGTCCAGCCTGCGAGTGCACAGTAGTGACAGGCTGCTTTGCTTCTCGAAGAGGACGGGTTTCCAATTGTTGGCAGACAATGGGTGGTTGCAGGGGAGGCGGTGGGGACAGGCAGAGGACAGTGGGGCCCCTGGTAGAGTCAGCGAGGGGCTGTGCAGCGACGTGCGTCATTTTATCTGTTCTCTGCCTGGCGCACAACGCGCCCTGCTTGGCACACCGGCTGCCCTGCGCTGACCCCCTCCTGAGTGTGCAAACGAGACAAGCAGCCCTGGTTTGGAAATGGCATATTAGGTTTAAACTTGAAATGCACTGTGAATGTGTTTTACAGTCATAATTCACTCACTACCCGCCACCAGCCCCTGCTGCTTCCAATGTTTCACTTATTTGCAGCACAGAAAGCCAGTGGGTCGGGTGCACAGGACGTTGGATGTGACCCCCCTCCCCTCCCCTGAGTGTTGTAATACGCGCTGTGTGGTGTTCACCCATTCTGTGGACAGTCGCTCGGGTTTGGAGGCGCTGGCGGGACAGGTGCAGGAGGGCTGTGCTCAGCAGTGCGGCGCGCAGGCATGCAGGCATGTGCGGTCAGGCTCCGAGCGCCTTCACTTCTGTACACTGGAGCCCGGCTGCACTTCCTTCTTTTGGAGCAGAGAGCAAAGGCATCTTTCTGCCTCTAAAGGCAGAGACGTGCGTTTTTCAGCTGATTTGCAATACTTCTTAAAGGGACAGTGCTAAGCCAGCTGAATGGGCAGCAAATACTGTATTATGTCTGAGCACTCTCCCCTTCCCGCTTCAACTGCCTGACTTTTCAGCCATTTGATGCCCAGCATTTCTTGGGGCATGCACGACACCGGACACGTGCATTGCAAGGCGTGAGCAGTGCGGGAGTGTTCAGCTATTCTGATAACATCAGGGGAAGCGATTACATGCCGTGCCTCGCTTTAAAAGGCAGGGACGTTGCGTGCGTCTTCCTTTGGACATATATTGGGTGCGTTAAGGGGCTTGCTCAGACCACAGAGGTTTTTTTGCACTGCCGCAAAGGAAGGGCTCATGTTTTGCCACACAGTGTGCACGCGTCTCGGCCATGTATTGAGGGCATGTAGGGTTCTGTTGAGACCACAGGTTGGATGCACTACCACAGTGGAAGGGCTTGGGTATTACCACAGAGGTACTCTGCGTGCGTCTTCGGACAGATGTTGAGGGCATTAGGGCTTAGGGGCAGTGCTTTAAATGGGCCGGCACTGTGCGGTACTGAGTACCGGCATTTTTTTTATTTTCAGAAGGAGAGCACCTGCAATTCTCACGAAAAACGTAATACTTTCAATTAGGGAGTACCGGCACTTCTCAGAAGCACTTTTACTTTTCCATTTCAAGCCCTACTTAGGGGTGAGCATGGAGGGACTCACTGAGACGAGGGGACAGGCGTGTTGCGCGGTTTTCAGAGTTTCTAAAGGCGTTATATGTCGGCTAGTTCCCCTGTGCCCATGCATTAGGACCAAGTGCAGGGTGCGCGTGTTTAACCATTCCGGGGGCGTTGTGTTGTGGCACGAGACTCTGGTTTACATTAGAAGGCTGCTGCGCGCCTTTCTGCGTTCGCGAAGCACGCGGTGTGGCGTGAAGGCCTGAGACGCTCAGGCTGAAAGTCATGGGAAACGCCTGAGCTACCTGTCGTCCTGAAAACATGAAACGTTAAGGTTCCAGGACACGTGCTTTGCAAGTCAGGGGTAAAGGGGTGTTGATTTACAAGTCAGGCGTAATCCATATGTTCAGTCATTCTGAAGGCCCTGCTGTTTTTGTCAGATCCTATCACACGCTTAAAGCTCATGGTTCATGCGCAAGTGCATTGTGATTTTACACAGCTTTAAATGATTTCAGGGCATCTGTATTTTACCGGTCATGTGTCATGTAAGTGTGGTCAACCATTCTGGAAGCTTCCAGGGTTTTCAAGCGATTCTAGAGACGCGTGCTATTCAGGGGAAGTATCACGCTCCCGTGTTCAGCCACTCTGGACATCTGTGTCTTTGCGCGATCCGATGAGCACATCATGTACATGTCATCATGTGTCAAGCACGTGTGCTCAGCCCAACTGAAGGTAATTTTGCTTTAAGGCGACCCACGAATAAATAGTTTACATACCACACGTGATGCATGAAAGTGGATGTTTTTTCAGGAACTCTTTGGGGCACATACTCTAATGGTCATGTGTCATGCATGAGTACTCAACCATCGTGAAGGGGATCCACAGACACATATGTAACAGTTGATGTGCCATACATCAGAGCTCAATCGTTTTGAAGATATTCTTGTCTGTAAGAGAGTCTATGGACCCATACTTCACAGATTCTGTTTGTGTATGTTCATGCGGCCATTTTCAAGGTACATATATTTATAGGAGGTCTTCTGGTCACAAGCTTTGATGAAGAATGTGCCATACATACATGTGCAGCCATCTTTAGATGCCAGTGCCTTGAACAGATCCTATGGACACTTCCTTTACAGGTCATGTCAGATGCACATGTATTCAGCCATCCTGAAAGTATGTTTTTTGGGTAGATCCTCAGGACACATGCCTCTCTAGTCATGTGTCAAGCATGTTTGTTCAGACATTCAAGAGCACAATGTTTACAGTTGACTGTAGATGGACATATGTTCTTCATGTGTGTTCTGCCGTTCTGAAGGTGTACATGTTTTCAGGAGATTCTCAGGACACATACTTTTCTGGTCTTGTGGCAAGCATGTGTGCCAAGATATCCAAACTCGCAATGTTTATGGTACACCCTCAGGACACCATTTACAGGAGATACGCTCTGCATGTGTGTGTTATGAGGGTTTACATGATTCCAGGATATCCCAAGGGCACCCGCTTTGCTCGTCACGTGGCATGCATGTGTGTTCAGACATCCGGACGCACTATGTTTAAGGTAGACCCTAAGGATATGTTCCACTTAAATATTCTGCCGTCCTGAAGGCACACATGTGTCCAGGAGATCCACAGGGCATACGTTTTACTATTCACGTGTAATGCAAGTGTGTTCAGATATTGAAAGCCACAATGTTCATGGGAGAGTTTAAGGACGCATAGCTCATATGTGTTATGCTTTGCGTGTGTGCCCCTACGTTCTGAATGCATACATGTGTTCGGGAGCTCTTCATCACACACGCTTTGTCGGTCATGTGTCATGCGTGTGTGTTCGTATATTCAAAGGCACAATGTTCATGGGAGAGTTTAAGGACGCATAGCTTACAGGTGTTATGCTTTGCGTGCGTGTTCCTAAGTTCTGAATACATACATGTGTTCATGAACTCTTCAGCACCATGTGTCATACATGTGCAAATGGAGATATTCCGAGGGCCTGGGGAGCTTCTTGGACAAGTAAACAGAGGGGCTGGAGTGCGCCAGCTGCCTGCGGATGCGTGAACAGGCGTGACTCCTCGCTCGCAGTGGGCGTAGCCCGGCACATCAAGGGAACCCCTGCAGCAGGGCGTGGGACGCGGCTGCCGCCGAGTCCACCCTGCCTGCAGGGCTGCGAGCACCCGGGGCTTTTCTGGGAAGATTCAGCAACCCACCTTTCTGTTCACTCACAGGCAGCCCTCCACATGACGGCCGCCCTTCCTTCCCACTAACCAACTGGGAAACCGAAAACGAGATTTACTGTACCCGCAAGCATTGCTTCGTATGCAAATATTTTCCCAGCTAATGGCTCGCTTTAAGGCATTTTTTTTTGTAATACCGTGCAGCTTGACCGAGCCATTTGTTTTAACCTCATCCATTGCCCTGTAAACTTTCTGCTATGTGAACAACACATGCGTCCAATGGACGTTCCAGACAGCAAATCTTTCCCTATCAATATTTTTAGTTTACATTGCCCGAAATTAAAGCCTTTTTCGCGACAGGCCACGCAGTATGACAACTGCTGTTGTGTGCTTTTATTTTTCTGGAAATAGGTTACTGCAATTAAAAACTGTTCCTAATCGCGCCGATTAATAGAGGCCGGGCCCTTTCTACCTTCAGGTGTGGATTTTGGAGGCACACCACGCCGCTGCCTCCTTGATTCCGCCACCCACGTGGCCCTGAACATGTGTGTATGAGAAGTTTAAAACCCGATGCCTACCTGCTCATGCCGCAAAGGTATAAAAAACAAGAGCAGACTCAAGGTTAAGATGAGTAATGCAGCCACTGACAGGAACTATCGGTCCACCCTAGGATCACAGGTTGGTGCCCTCAATGGAGCTGCTCAGCTTTTCATCCTCAAGAGGGTGATGCAATGAGTTCAAATTTAGTTGAGCTAAAAATAACCATCTGTTTTTCAGAGCAGGAATTCCCAACGGGTACAATGCTTATTGTTCTGTTACTTGAATCAAGCTTCAGTCTTCAACCAACCAAATGTTGATATTCTGTAGTTAATTTTTGGGGGGGTTGGGTGGGGTCCCTTGAGTGTGGGGCATTTTTTAGTTAACGTGTGAGCTAGTTTTTCTGCTTCAATGTTATATCTTGGAGTGACAGGGTGGTCAATGCTGTGGAAATTATACTCACTTCATCCTTTCAGATGTCTAACATTGGTGAAAAAAAACACACATTACAGAAAAAAAATCATGAACACTCGAAGGTCTTAGTGCAAAAAAAATCTTTTATAATGTTTTTCACTACTTAACCCGTGAATAATACCAATAAAGCATTATTGAATTGAATTTTTCAGAACTTAGGTTCACTAACTTGCCCATCCCATCCTCTATCTCACGGCCTCTGTAATCTCTGCCTGCGGGCGCAGGTGCTCACGCCCGCTCCTTTTCGGCGCGTCTTTTCAAGCCAAAGTCCACACAAAGGAAATATGCACTCATGTTTCTACTGTACCGAGCAAACACCCCACAAAAGAGGTCTTGGACAAATAGTTCTTTCCCTTATCACAGGCAGGCCTTTCAGCAGGCGGCACTCAGACTCTGTTTGCACAACTTCCAACAGGAAGAAAGATAAGTATTTTTTTTCACTTTAGCTGGAAAGTCTTAACTTGTGAAGGCCTACCCACCCCTTTAGGTAGTTATCAACAGTTTGTGAGTACACTGTTCACGAAACTATATGATGTAGGATTACATGTGAACTCCACATCACTGAAATGGAGGTGAAACATTAAATACAAAAATAAAAGATGCTTCCAAATGAAAGGGTTAATGAAAAAACACACCTCTGTGTTAGAAAACTGCACCTATTCCTGCTAAAGTGCGTTTTTTTGTGTGAAAACAACGAAGCAGTTTTTTAAAATTAAACCTTAGGTTTGCGATTCTAATATCCAAAGTTCGCTCAAATTGTCCCCCCGTTTCAAGGAATGATGATTAATAAAATAGTTACATTTTTCCATCAGATGTGTATTTTTATTTTGGAAAAAAAAATCTAAAAGGTCTCCATCTTCATAAGTAGGTTTTCGTTGGTTACGAGGTATACTTACAGCTACACTCTTTGGCCAAGTAGGATGTTGTTTCCATCCTAGCCAGATTCTAAAGTTGAAAATCTCGGTTTCTAAACTGATAAGGGATTGCTATTTGGCTCATGGGCAAATGTAACGACCTCATCTTGCTTCCATCAGGGGAGGGGAGGCTTCCTTCAGTTCTGGTGTCAGTTGTCTTAACAAGAATTGACTACAGTAATCTGATCAAAACTTGACATCTGGGCTGCTCTCCAGCGACATCAAAAAGCTACAATTTGTTCAAATGTGGTGGTCTGATTGTTTTCAATCTGTGCAAAGTCAAACATGTTTCTGAACCCCCTTGCAAGCGCATTTGGCTGCCAGCAGCACTGCATATTCGCTTTGATGTACTATACTCAGCCAACTGAGCCATTTATAGGTGTTGACCAAAACACAACCTGGGAGGATTCCAGCATGTTGCGGCTTCATGCTCTCTTTCTTCTGGTTAACTTTATTTGTTCTTTGAACGCCCCTGTTTGACATCTATGTCTTGCCTTTTTTATCATAATCTCATGGCTTGAGAACTATCTGCCCATCAGCCCCCTGGGAATTTGCAGTCTGCGAATGAACTTTAAGTTACTTCTATTTTCCTGGGGTTGTTTGGCCTGCTGACATTAGAAATCATTTATCTATGTCTACCTCCAAGATGCTTTTGGGTAAAGGTCATGGTCTATAAATACTCACACTCACTCACTCACTCACTTTTGCCATCAACAATTTGCATACTTCCCAAATATTGCATAATGTCAAAAAGAAAACTTCATCATAAAATTGACAAAGCTTAAAAAACATAAAGGGCAAGAAAATACTGCAAAAAGTAGGTTTGCTGGTGAAAAATTGATAACTCACATTTTAGTATACAATCATGCACAAAACATTTCTAAAGAAAAACATCTCTTGTGAAACTTATATTGCAGATAATTTCTCCCTCAGGCAAAGATGTGTGAATTTGACAAATTAGTGGCTTCGCAAAGCCGCAGAGTTGTCCACTTCCTAGAAGTTTGCTGGCAGAACTGTGCACCCCTATACAATACCCTCAAGACTTCTTGGTGACAAAAATTAAGAAACACAAATCTTACAGTGTATACAGCTTTGGTTTCTGCTTGGAGCGCCCTCCTCTGTTGCAATAACTCTTTCACTGTAATCTTCACTCTCACTCCTTGGTAAATCTTTGATTTTTCTAGACAAATGAAACAAAAAAGAAGCCAAAAAGGTTTAAAGAAATGAAAGCCAGCACTGTAGTGTGTGAACGACAGTTACATTCTTATGTGAAATATCAATTTACTTTGTAATTAGGCCATTTATAATCACGTCTGTTAATTGATTCCCCTGTCAATAATATGATAAATACAAAAAATGAAACACATGCATTCACTTTAATGAGCATTAAATAAAATATATAATTCATGCAAATTTTTGCATTGCATGCTCACCCTTATCACCAGAAAATCTTTATTATTGGAATTTGTCATGTAATCACTTTACAAGTATAAGCTATGTGCATGCACGCTTTTAGTGGTACATCCCCACTTTTTAGCTATAATTATTTGAAGTAGTGCTGAAAATGTCATATTTGAAAGGCAATGGCAGCTTTAACCTGTTTTTTCCCAGCAGCACACATGAACCTCTTAAAGCTGTTCAACAGCACACTGCTAAAACGTTATGACTAGGAATGCCTATATCCTTCTTCACCAAGGTGAATTCCTCAGGATTGTATTCCATTCTTTCATTTTTTTTAAACTTATCTCTATCATCAGTAGATGATCCCTAGCATATACAAAACAGGCTTACAAAGGATTGTAGACTGAATTGCTATGCCACACCCTCTTAACAGAAATACAAGCACCAGAGAAAGTTACAGCCTTGTTAGATTTCATTAGGGTGTAGGTTAGGACACATATTTCATTACCAATATCGAAACACCTTTCCCACTCAGGGAGACTCACGAGACCCACATGGATAACAAAAAGGCGGTGAACTGAAAGGTTTGAAATATGAACTGCTTGGAATGAGATTGAGCTGCATTCTATTCCATTGTTTATAATCCATCTGCACTATTAAGGAAGGTGATCTATCACTATATGTTGCTGGGTTATATCGCATTATTGAAGTTCGTTTGGGAAGCTCTGTTGGGTTAGACTAGGTTAGGCTAGGACAGGTGAGATTGGGTAATGTCAGGTTAGGTAATTTTAGGATTCAATAGGATAGATTAGTTTAGATTGAAGTAGGCTTGCTTAGGTTAGATTAACTTTAGATAGGTAAAAACGATTTAGGTTAGGATACACTAGATTAAGTAAAGTTAGGTTTGGCGATGTTAGATTAGGATAGATTATTATAATAGGTTAAAATAAATTTGTTTAGATTAGATTTTAATAGGTAAGGCTGGTTGAGGTTAGGCTAAAATCGGTTAGGTTAAGATTGGTTAGATGAAGTTCTGGTACATTAAGTTAGATTAGGTTCCTTTACATTTGGTTAGGATAGGACAGGCCAGATGACAATACAGTATGTTAGGTGAGGACAGAAACACTTGCATAGTGCACACTGAGGCACACTAAAAGTTGTTTAAAGACACACAGATCTTTCTTAAAGCAAAAACGTTCGAAAGAGCTGTCCCTAAAAGAGTCAAATCTTTCACAGCTTCCAATCTGTTAAATTTGCCTGGGAGTAGATTCTACATTTAAGTTCCTGGGTACACATTTTAGCGTCTGTCTTTACCACTTTGGCACACTCACTATATTTAGAGGCAAACACCGTCAGAAATAGAGCCCTAACGCAAGTTAGGACTGCCTAATTTCCAGTAAATTCAGTTAAAAAAACTCAAAGCTTTATTTCGATATAGAAATATCATAAAAGCACGACACAAGTGAAATACAGTACATATTTTTTAAGAACCAATAATAAATAGTTAAATAACAGGAATAAAAAAGACATTAAACCATTTAACAGCTTTGATCGTGATTTAAAAACCTAACAGCCTTGTAAAATTTGTATCTTAACTCTTTGAGTCTAATCACCCATGCCCAGCTAAGGAATTTGGCTACCCCACAAACCAGTGTAGTGCTAGGATCTGTCTGAAGGATTCTTAGGGCAAAGGCATGACTCCTAGTCTCGAGCTGCCGACAGACGGGTTTTAACCATTTAGATCTTGGTTTATTGCAGGCACTACACACAAAAAAGAGGTGTGGAATGGTTTCGAGTGCATCATTACAAGACGGGCAGATGGTGGATGTTTGATTGGGAGGTTTCCACTTGGAGGTACGTTCCCGTACCGGTACAGTTCCCAATCTAAACTGAATGTATAAAGCCCTGTCTTTGGGTTTTCTAATAAAACCCATATAAGGTTCAAAGGATTGTACTGACTTATGGAGACGGAACTTGTCTGTGAGTCTACCCAAGTTTGCAGCTCTAGATTCTTGGGCATTGACCCAAGACCAATTGGCTCGCTTTACCTCCTGTTTGGAAACCGATACACCGGTCTTCCACACAACATTCAAACCAATAGCCACTAGCCACTTCTTTACCTTTGTTAACCAAACAATTTTATGCGATCCCTGCATATTCATAACTTCCCTAAGGCCGTCTGCGTAGCTAGCTAGCTCAGGTGTATGCCACAGGCGAGCCCAATAGAGAAGCGGTCGCAAGATGATAATATCTTTGATGGATCTGCGACCGAGGTCGTATTGAAGGGGTTTGTTCGGGGTGCCCCTAGGTAAATACAGAAGCTCCCTAAAGAACTTATTTTCGCCATAACAAGGGAGTCGACATTATTGAAACCCCAGAGCTCCGCTCCATAGAGTGCACTATTTATAGCTTTTGCGGAATATATCTCCAGTGCAGGGGCTATGGGTCTAGATAATGAGGCTCTGTGCTCCCTACCAATAACACCCACTACACGTTTGTGGTTTAGGGCCATTTTCTCAATGTGTGGGTTCCAATTAATTTGAACCGATATCCTAATCCCTAGATAGTCAAACATTTTGACGCGCTCTAGTGGCTCCTCATTAAGTGTGAGCGTATGATTGGCTTTCCTGCTAGGGTTAAATTAGAGGAGCTTGGTTTTCGAAGTATTGATGACCAAGCCCTTAGAGTTGCAAAAAACACAAAACCGATCCAAAAGCTTTTGGAGCCCCATGTGCGTTTTAGAGACCAGTAACGTGTCGTCCCCAAAAAGCAGGGCAGGGACTTTAACACCAGCCAGACTAGGGGCATCAGGATCAATATTTGATAAAAAAGAAACAAACCCATTTACAAATAGAGAAAAAAGGGTTGGCGCCAGGACGCATCCTTGGCGGACACCTCTATTTACCGGGATTTTAGCAGTTCTCTGCTCCTGGGAACCCCACCAAATACATGCATATGTTCCATCGTGCATGCGGGCCAGCAAGTTCAAAATGGGCAAGGGGAACCCCATCTCCTGCAAACCCGCCCACAGCCCCTCCCGGGGAACCAGATCGAATGCGGTTATCAGGTCAATAAAGGCCAGGTACACACCACCCTTGCCAATGGATACTGTCTTCCAATGGAGTAGCAACAGCCTAAATGCTTGGTCAACAATGCTTGTACATGACCAAAGCCTGCCTGAAATTGGGAGATGATGTTATTCTCCTCTGCCCAAGAGAGGATCCTTTCCAGGAGGACCCTGCCAACCAAATTCAGTTGTCAGTGGTCACTCGTATCTACTGATTCAAGAGAACCTAAAAATCCTTTATTCCCGTTGTTGGAGACACACCATGTTGTAATACTACCTAGCAAGTGCTTTAGTTTTTTTCTTGGTGTGGTATAGCTTCCTGATTCTGAGTTCCATAGGCAGGCATGATAAATAATATTGCATGGCTTCCATAGATTTAGCCTACTAAACTCTGAATATTGTTGCTTTTCAACCCTCAATTTTAGCGAGAATTTACTCTGTGAAATTAGTGCAGGAAAAATGATGGATTAGTTCAAATGCTGTGCATTTAATGTATTCCCATTTGAGCAACCGACTCCCATTTGCCTCCCAAAATGGGCTACCGGGGGACTCAAAAGAAAGCCCAAACAGTTTAATTAGCATAGTGTTCACCATTTGTAAAATCGTCAATGAACACATACAAGTAGAATTTTCACATAGTGAATAATATGTGTTCTTGAGCCACCTTGTTATTGGCACGGCCCTCCTGTTATCAAATGCACTGTATTTATTTCTAGCTGTTATCTGCCTTAGTGCAAAGTTTTGGAGAGCTGTAGGTGAGCAGTGATGTGTGTTATTGACAAATGACATCACAGGCCCACGCATTCCTCCACGCTAGTATTCATTGGTATAGTCCTACGGGTGCTCCTGCTAAGGCGCCAACCGGGACTTGACTCGGACACGCTGCAACTATGGCGGTTGTGCTGGTCCCCAACATAATAGAAGGGCGGGGCTGTTGATGGCACGTGATGACAGGGCCAGCACCAGCCCAGCCTTTCCATCTATTTGATTCTCAGAACTGAGAGCATGACCCGGAAGCATTCAAGTGCTTCCAGGGAGTGGGGGAGGCAGGTCCAATCTGGTTCCTGCCGGTTCCTGGAGGTCCCGATAAAAGGGGTTGTGGAGGGCAGGACAGCAACCAAAACCCTTTCACTGTCTGATGGCATAATCGCCGCGGCAGGCAACCAAAACTCAACACTATCAGAAGGTACTAGATAGACAAAGACGAGACTCTCTGAGGAAACATGCTGACAATTCTGCAAACTCAACTGACCGCTTCCCACGGCCCATAACCGAGCTGACCTTGTGAACCAACTTCAACCGTGACAAAGTACCACAGATCAATAAGGAAACCGAAACAGCAACTATAAAACTCATAAAAAAGAATGTGGAGTAATGAGGCAACTGCCTCGGTATCCAAAACACACAACTGTCAGAAGCCATCTGACAGACAAAGAGAAGACCCAGACGAGGACGGTCTTTTACCTCGCTGCTCCACATTGCCTCAGCTGAAACCGTCTATGTGAATACCTCCTGCCTGTAATCCCAGCCAATGGCGAAACCATCAATATAGGCCCACCCTTGGAGAATGCGAGGAGGAGCGGCAGAGTCTCCCATAGCTCTAAGTTCCTTATTGGCCGAGGGCTGAATAGGAGCCTACCTCGAGTGTCGAGGGTCCCCTGAAGGGTGAGGGCTCTCCTGCACTGCAGGGCCGACAGTGGCAATCTTTATGACTCTGACTCCAGCCTAGCACTGGCTCCTTGCTGCCAGTGGCGGCTCCTCTGCTAAAGCGGAGGAGCATTGCCCCACTGCACAAAAATAAAAATAAAATGACAATAAAGTATCATTATTGTCATTTTATGGGCAGGGCTGCCAGAGCAGGGGAGGAGTGGTTTGTACTTCCAAAGTGTGCATAATCTGTTTGGCCGGCCTCTTGAGCTGACCAAACAGTTCATGCACACTTTGCATGTTCCTACCAGGCTTCATTACACAGTCTGGTGAGGAACATGCACTGGCTCCCAGGTCCAGTCTGAGCAATGATCCACGATGCTCAGATCCAGGGCCAGACTGGCCATAGCGGGTACCGGGCAATCCCCTGGTGTGCCGCATGGGTGGGGGCCGGTTTTGGACCCCTAGGGGCCGTTTTTCTTACAGGGCCGTTTTGTACCAAAACCGGCCGAAAACCGGCCATGGCAAAGAGCTTGGTGGCGCCACCAACAGCCCCCGAGTGTGTGTGTGTGGGGGGGGGGGGCGGCCGAGCGCTTTGCCAGGGCCGGTTGTGGTTCCCAGTCCGCCCCTGCTCAGACCAATCACAACGCTGCATTGCAGCATTGTGATTGGCTCAGGGGAGCCTGTGTGCCTGGTGCTTCCTGCTGCCTGTCGGACTGCAGAAAGGAAGAAGGCACAGAGGAGGCGGCAGCCAGTGTTTTTTTCAATAGACTCACTGTTACTCACACCACTAGGTCTGAAGAGGCTTGCCAAGCTCCTTACCAGCCCTCACATACAATATGCAACTTTAACCAAATGATGATTCGTAGTTCTAAAACTAAAAAGGAAGGGGAATAGAGAGCAGCAGTTTTTGATTTTTTCGCCGGAAAAATAAATAGTTTAATGCACTCTATAAATGATATGATGCAATACAATGCAGGCTTTATGGAGTCATAGGAGTGCTTGGTACTGCACTCAAATTGAATAATTAAAAAAAAAGTAAAAAACAAATGTGTAGAAAGTCACTCATAGCTTCAGTAAGCAATGAGGTGTGTGGGTACACTGCCTAATAATTCTTGGAACCAAGTGAAGCAGAATGATCCCATATAGAGCTCACAGGAGGGGTAGAGCTTGCCTTCTACCTGCAGACAGATAACCATCGTGCACCTGGTTCTGAAGTTAGGTCAATGCAAGGAACACTGATATCAGATTTTGAAGGAAAACAGAACATTGTAGATCCTTCGTGTGATATTCATGTCTTTGAACAAGGACTCACCCAGTCAACAGCAAAGCACACTGCGGCCCTCCACAAGGATTAATGTGACACACTGGATTCTATGGTGTCCCAACCAAATCTGTCATAGTAAATTTCACTGCATCCCTCTCAGCACCAACAGATCTGTGCTTTATACGAGAAACCTAAAACATGTGGATGTGTTTGTCATTTATGATGTCATGAATGATGTAATTCGTGAAGGGACTCCTAGCGTCTCTGAATGGAAGGGGTTTTAAGCTTTAATAGACATTGGCCGGGTGGTTGTATTCCACATAACTCTTCAGCATCAATAGTGTTCTCTAAAGAAAAAAAACATAATACTTTATACTTCACCAAAGCTTCGTCACTTGTGACACAAGGTTTCGTCTTCTTCTAGGCCTGGTTATGAAATCCCGCTCTGCTTGCGGAGTTTGCAGAATTGTTACCACTCCTTGGGCACGCACCGTTAAGTTGTCTAACGTAAGCGAGGAAAAATCTTACTCCAGACCACCTCCTGGGGAGATTTCTCAGCATGGATGGTCACAGATGGCTGCTACTGCTCACGTTGAGAAACGTTGAGGTAGCTGCCGTTCGAGTAGAACATCTTCTCGAGCGACAGAAAGTAGCAAAATCCTCTTGCGATGCACATGGTACAGTTTGTGCCGATTTTCTAGTGCAGGACAATCACCGATGCTAGAAAATCAGCGCAAACGGCACAACCTAACACTGTCCAACTCTTGTGGAGTTTTTGGGTCACTCCTACTTTCCTCCTTTATATTGTCCTATCAGTGGCCAGGGTGCAGAGGGCCAGCTGTTGTGGCAGACTGTGATCCCCGCGCTGTGCGGAAGGTGGTAGACTGACTGGTCGACTATGGGGAGTTTACTAAATGTGGCAGAGAAGCAATCATTGCATTGACCTGGGTTTCACCATGAAGTGATTGCAGCAGGGCTCGGATTCTGGCAGTCAGTGACTGTGTTGCTTCTTTCAACCAGCCGTGTAATAGTAAACTATGCACTCCACAGAATGTAAAAATGTGAAAAGGACCCCTGAGTCTCCATACCTTGCCAAAGATTGAGGACCTTAGCTAAAGTCTGCCAGATATGACACTGGGCCAAAATGTGGCGGATATCCCATCCGCCGTATTACATCAGATTTTTGCTATAATGCACTTGTAATATAGCAGACGGGACACCCACTATGTGCATGATGGAGTAAACTGTTCTTCAAACTATAAATAACACCATAAGTCATTATTCTGAGTGGCAAGGATGGTAATGTGGCATACCTGTGAATATCTGGAAGGGGTTTCCATTTATTTGTAGCGCAGCTGTTAATCTATTCATGAGAAAGTGAAAGAGATAGAAAGAGGGAGAGTAAGAGACAGAGAGAGAGGCAGAAAGAGAACAGGTTGGTTCAGGAGAGAGAAAGATAGGTAAGAGAAGCATAAAGGTATAAGATGCAAAAATCATTATACTAAACTTAAATATCAAGAAGAAATAGATGAGAGCACAATTGGATAAAGAGGGGAATGCAGCTGAGAGATGTGCAGGTAAGTGCAGGACTGATGGAAAAATGGATAGATGGCAAAATTAAAGGAAGGGATAGAAATAGAGATTGGGCAATTCTGTGAACTAGGCAGACATTCTTGTGATGGTTAAATGAGTGTGATATGCAGACTGGGTGAAATTATATCTCATACAAAGAGCTAGTGCACCATTGAGAATGTGTTTTTTTAAAGATTGTAGTTTTCATAGCAGTAATGTGTGAAAAGGGGTGAGATGAATACATGTGATTCAGAACTATTAGACAGCTTACGAAAGAGTGATGGGCAAAGAAATTGGTTGTGTGAAGGACAGCGGGTGTACAAGAAAGCACAAGGTGTGCAAAAAGGTGGGTAATGAAGAAAAGAGGAGTGACTGTACAACAGAAAGTGGAGCAATAAAAGACAATATTGTGTGCAGAAGAGTTGTTGATGTCCAAGAGGATGTGGTATGCAATAGGTTATGGTGTGCAAAATGGAATGGGTGAGTGGGAGGTGTCAAACTATTGTGTGAAAATTTGTGCTGAAAGAGAGGGGTGTGCATAGAGAATTAGCTGTGCAAAAGAGATTGATGTGTGGAAAATATAGTGGGGTGAGCAAAAGAAAGTGTGGTCTACTAATGAAGTGCAATGTGTATAAGAGAATGGGCTGACCCAAAGAAATTGGGTGTGGGAAAGGAAATATGCATGCAGTAGATTGTGTTGTGCAAAGGGAAGTAGTCAAAAAAAGAGAATTGTGTGCAAAAGAGAATGGATCATGCAAAAGATAGTTGGGTGTGTGGAAGATGCTGGAGAATGTGACAAGAAAAGCACTTTGCAAAAAAGCATGGAGTGTGCAAAAGTAAATGGAATATGCAAAAATTAGACTATGTCTCTAAAGAGAGTGAATGTGTAATAGAAATGTGGTATGCAACATCCAGAATGCATGCCAGTAGAGAACATGGTGTGCCAAAGAGGAGGGAAAAATAGTATAGTGTGTGAAATGGCTAGTGCAAAACAAAAGTTAGGAAGGAAAAATGAATGGGTTACTAAAAGAAATTGGGTGTGCCATTGGACGTGTGGTGTGCAAAACAGAATGTTATGTTTGTAAGGTAAATGATTACCCAAGGCAATCCGGCAGGCAAAAGATAGAGGATTGCACAACACAGAGTAATGTGCGAAAAACAAACTAAGCCTGCAAAAAGAGAGCAGGAAGTGTTAATAAAGGGAGGTGTGGGCGGCAAAAATAGATAGTGCGACAAGAAGAGAGTGAATGAAACAGAATGGAGTGCACAATGTGGCATACAGTATTGTTAGAAATCTGGTCTCTAGTTGGCAGAGATATGCACTCTGTCCAAGTAGGGACCACAATCCTAGTCAGGGTAAGTCACAACACAATCCTAAATTATGCTGTGCTCAACTACTGATAGCTTGGTACAGAGCAGGCAGGCTTAACTTAGAAGGCAATGTGTGATGTATCTGTGCAGTAACTCATACAACCACACAATAAAACACAACAAAAATACTCCACAACAGTTTAGAAAAATAGAGAATGTGATCAAGATCCATTGAGTAGAAGTCGAGTTATTGAATTTTGAAGAAATAAATGCAATAAAGCACTTAGAAGCAGGTAGCGTAAAAAGGTTACTTCAGGTTGCGATGGACAGGTGCAAACCAAAGTTCAGGCCTACCGTAATGGAGAGTGGGCCAGCTATACGAACTCACTTGGGCCCACTGAACACAGTACCTCAGATCCTGGGGTGCAGTCTGCAAGGTGAGGCTTTGTGCCGTCCTGCGTCGGTTCTGAGAGGCTGTGCAGCGAGACTTTATATCACCCAGTGTCGGTTCCGAGACCTGTCACCTGTGCGATGAAGCTTTACGAGGCTCCACACTGCTTGGCATCGAATTTGGCGGGAACTCAACTCCAGAACACACTTTGGAGGCCCAGAACTTGGAGTATGCACCACAAGCAGGGGGTGGACTTGCAGAAGGCAGAGTCCACCAGCACCTATCAAACTGTAGGAAGTCTTTTGTGTCCCTAAGACTTCAGAAATAGGAGGCAAGCTAACAAGCACTTGGTGATCACTTTTAGAGAAGGCAGAGTCCAGCTCTCCTTCCAGCAGAGTCAGAGAGCAGCAGGTAAAGAAATGTTCGCTTTCTAAAAGAGGCATTTCTTAAATAGTAATGGTAAATCCGACCTTGTCAGTAAAGAGGATTTATCATTACCATTCCAAAGACAGGAAACATGAAGAAGCTACTCCTTTCTGATCAGCAATTACCACTTAAAGGTATTTTAAGGAATTCCCAATTCAAGCTTACGGTAGGAGTAGGCTTCACAGAAGTGAAAAACAAATTTAGCTGTTTGTCACAACCAGGACATGTAAAACACAGAAGTACATGTCCTGCCTTTTACTTGCATAGCGCCCTGCCATTTGGGCTACCAAGGGTCTTCCTCAGGGTGACGTATATATAATAAAAGGGAAGCTTAAGGCTTGGAAGGAAGTTCTAAATGCCTAATCAAAGTGGCAGTAACCTGCCTACACACAGGCACTGAAGTGCCAGGCCTGATATATGGTTCAGGGACTACATGTATGGATGGCACAATCAGTGATGCAGGCCTACTAGTAGCATTTAATTTACCGGCCCTGGAAACATGTAGTGCACTTTACTAGGATGAATATGCCAATTGGGTATGAGCCAATGTTACCAGGTTTAGGGGAGAGAGCACAAGCAAGTTAGTATTGATTAGCAGTGGTAAAGTGCACAGAGTCCTAAAGCCAGCAAAAAAGGTGACAGTAAAGTGGAGGGAGTCAGGAAAGATTTTGGGGAAAGACCAACTTAGGCTGTCATGCCTAACAGGTATTCAGAAATGTGAATTTTGAACAATAGCACGTAGTGTTTAAAAGAGGTTTAGACGTACATCAGAGTGGAGGGTGTCCAAAAGAGACTAAGGAGTGCAAAAGAAAGGGCAGTTGCAAAAAAGAAAATGGAATATGAAAATGGAATGTAATGCATAAAACAATTGGGAGAGAAAAGGATATTGCTGGTGTAACATTGGACTTTAGGCTTTGAAAAGCCAATGAGGCATACACTAGGAAGATGGTGTGCAACAGAGAATGTGGGATACAAAATAGCAGTTAGATGTGCAGGAAAGACCCGGTATTTAGGGGGGACTTGGACATCTAAATGTATATTTGGCATTAAAAGAAAACTAAAAATGCAGTGTAGAATGTGAGTTGTACAAGAGACTAAGGTGGGCAAAACTGAAAGATACACAAAAGAGGGTGAGACGTGCAAAAGACACTTTGGTGTACAAAGTAGAGAAGACCAGAGAGCGGTGTGTGCAAATGAAAATTTGGCTATAAAAGTTAGAGAGTGTGCAAAAAAAAGAGGGAATGTGTGTGCAAAAGAGATTTGGGAGTGCAACATTAGACAAAAGTGAGCCGGTTAGTAAACAAGTGTCGAGTGTCGAAGAGAGAATGATGTGTACAGTTCTGTTTGATGTACAAAAGTCATATTATTTATGTACACATTATTCCACTTGTTTCCATTACTGAATTAGGCCAAATAACAGGGATATAAAATACATGCCCCATGTACATCTTGAGTTACAGAACTGTAGATGGAAAAAGAGTTTTTTCACTTAACACTAGCCAGGGCAATAGAAATAGCGCAGCATTGCAAACTTTAAGTGCACCGATCATGGTGGCATCAATGAAGTGAAATGAGCAGGGAGAAAGAAAGGTGTTTAGTGTCCTTAGTAAGCAAAACAGCACATTACCTACCAGTCAAAGGTCTTCATATAAATGGTCGTCCTGCAGATTAAACATATTACACAATTGAGAAATTTACGTCAATAGATATATGGCGTTCCACTAAATTTCACTGGTCAATTTTAGAACCCAACATCATTTTTTTCCTGTAGGACTAGAGACTATTGGGGGACGGCCTTTGAAACAAGTAATACCATGCAGTATTACACCTTCTACACTGTTTTGGGTGTATATAGTCTTCTAGACAAAACTTAGAAGACTTTGCATAGCAAAAAACACAGGATCTGGAGAAATATGTAGACAGTTGTAAGCTGGATTCAGGTGCAAAATAATTTTCTGTCCAATTTCAGTAGAATTCCAACATGGGTAATGAGACTGTTGGCAGAAATCTTGCTTTTTCGGATCAGCTAATAGTAGCAAAACATGACAAATCTAGGTACTGTTCTGCAATCAACTACACAAGCCAACCACAAGATCAAGGCGAGGAAGCAAAAACAGTGTTTTTCAAGGAGTGGGAATCTTGAAGGAGGTCAGATTATATATGCTTAATGAAATTTTAATATATTTAAAACAGAATGTATTGCCTACTTAATCAGGGTACTATCTTCATATGTTGTGTTTGCATGGATACCACGGAGTAATGGCATACTAGTTGTGCGCACAGTTTGTACATATTGCAGTTTTTAATTTTTTTTTAGCATATAGGTTTGTAGAGGGGCATTTGAGAAATATCTTCACTGTTGTATGATGCTAATTTATCCTCACCAATACGGCACCTATAATCGGGCAAAAAGTACCAGATATGCAGTTTTACCCTCACAAAAAAGGCTCTGCACAGGCCAATAAGAGAAAACTGCGGTGAGAGATAGCTGCATAATTTTCATTACGCAAGCATAAGCCCCTCAGAATTTCCAAATTTCATTACATAATGTGTACAAACTGTTCTCCATTTCTCATAATACAATGTTTTGTGTGTGGTTCTTTTTTGCCCTTAAGGACTGGTTGGGGCAGAAATGTGCAGGTTAAGAGGCATTTTCTGTTGCAACCAATCTCCTGAGTGTACATGTGTGAATGCATAGCATAGAAATAACAATAGCCTTGGAGGCAATCGCATTAGTGCACTTTGAAGGATATATTGTGCACCGCTCGCAAATCCCTAAACTTTGAGGTGGAGATAGTGCTTCAAGTTAAACAAGCTAACTGATGAGCACCCCTGATGTTAGTTGTATGAGGGTTATGATTGAAAGTCAATTGCGGCTTAAAGTCAAAGCCTGTTTAAAAAAACAAAATCAATGAGAGTGGCCAAACCTTCTGTTGACAATAGATCGCCCACCAGTGGATATCTGGGCATGTGCACATATTAAATAGTTGTAATAAGTGCTATGGACACATTTTATGTAGCTGGAAGTTCATATGGTGTTGATGTTTATTTCCAGAAATGTAGTAAAGATTTTGAGGCACTAGAGATTGTTAAATAAAGCAGAATGTGAAGTTGTCCCACCTAGAGTTTGTTTACGTAACAGTGGCATTGTAAGCATGGCTCAAAGGTTGCATGCCACTGTGGCCATCTCAGGAATGCATGTAGTGTATATTCTTAAACTACACAGGATTGTCCATAGGGCCTCACAGAAGCATATTTTTAGTGACAAATGTATATCTCTCAACCACTTGACTGACAGTTGTGGGTCATGTCAAGTCTTTAAGTGGGTAATCTAATTAAAGTGAACAGAAAATTGTCCACAGCCAGTGCTTTAAATAGGCCCGTACTGTCCGCTACTGAGTACCTTCAATTCTTTCATTTGAAAGGGAGAGTACATGCACTACTGCAATACATTCAATGGGAGAGTACACAAAATTATCAGAATCAAACTGGTACTACAAATAGTGAGTATCTCCACTTCTATATTCCCATTTAAAGCACTGTCGACAGCTGTAGTGTGGTTAATTACTTCAGGCCACAAACCCTACAGGGCAGTGTTACAATGATTGCATGATGTCATCAGTGATATCATCAGCGATGTCCACACAATGATGTAATTTAACATGTCATGATGGATGTAATATAGGAGCTCATAAGCGGTGCATGGCAAGGCACACGTTGTAGTTAGCTCAGTAAACTATAACTGGTGAATTTCAGTTGTTTTTTGGCTTTTAAACATTCGTTTTTACCTTATTTCCACAACTAACTTTAACGTTTTTTCAGTGAATTTCTAGTTTTTGTTTACATAATCTAAAATCCAAATTCCATACCCAAATAGAATGCAACTTTAACCGTAGTTTTTTCATTGAAAAACCGAGGTCTTTTTAATGTAAGGTAAGATTTTATTAACATACCTAACATGCCTGACTATATAATCACTTTAGTTTTTTCTGCAAATTTCTAGTTTTTTTAATGTAGAGTGAGATCTTATTACCATACTTAACTATAACGTCATTTTTATCTTTGGTTTTTTCCAATGAATTTCTGAGAGTTTTTGACCACATGTTCTGTGCCCAGTCTCCATCAAATCATATCCCTCCACAGCAGGAGCATGCAACTATTCAAGCAGTGAAGCGTGCACGGTCCCAAAGAAAGACTCTCAATGGAGTACTTCACTGGGGGGGGGGCTGCACTGGGTACCACAGGAGTATCTTGGTACAAATGTATTTTTTATTATTTATTGGCCCCGGAGGTATTACTCTGAGTGTTCCCTCATGAGTACTAGAGTGCCTTTAATGGCGGATGCAATACTTTTCCTCCACCTGCAGCCAGCCAATCAGTTCTTTCGGACCCCTGGGCCGGGACTAGTGTTGCAGGAGCAAAAAGGCCACATGAGAAAAACATCTCTCTGCATAACAGAAACCCTTAATTTTTAAATATACGCTACAACGAGATGGCCTTGGGACTTCTGCAGGGCCAATCATTCACATCTATGTATTTTTTTAAGCCCTTTTAGGACCATCCCAAGAGCTTCTTTAAACACCAATTCTGCAAAAATGGTTGAACAAATATACACCAAATCATGGAAAGCACGCTTTCAGAGTTAAATTCTAACTCTCTGGCACACTTGGTATAATTCTGTTGACCCATTTTTTCTGTACTGTGTCCCACAATTTCGTATGGAAATTTAATGGGAACATTATGTTTTAGGACCCCCACCTTTTCTCTGCTCTCCTTAGAGGATAACTATGAATCCTTCCAGGAAAGAGCTGATGTGACTAAACCTTTTGTAAACGTTTTGTTAAGATTCTTAAAACGGGGCCAAAGTTATTAACAAAACAAAAACCACCCCGCCAAAGGAAACGTGGCCGCCACTGTGTAATATATATATAATATTTTGTGATAGATTGTGTTCCTCCCCAACGGAGAGGTGGTGATAGGGAATCTCTTCTGCGGAAATTAGAGACCCGGTATATAATTCTATTAGATACCAAGGCACCACAGGGTCGTAACATTGGGGAGGACTACCACACCTATCTTTAGACATTAATGTTCAGCTTTTGCCATGTTCATTATCAAGAGCATCTTTGCTTATGCCCACTTAGAGCGTGCATTTTTACTTATATGAAGTTTTAACCTTTTTTAACTGCAGTGTGACCTTTTGATACTTTACCTGATGATTATTAACCATTTCCCTGATGAATTCAATCTCCATGACCATTTTAATTTTCACCAATCACTTTATATCACTAATTGTGGGAGCACTTTACACCATCACTGCGCTTGTAGAAATTTGCGAATTTTGCACATGTATAGTACCTGTTATTGGTCTGCAAGACTACCAGCCCACTTGGGCACTATTACACTGAATTAGGAGTTCATGACAAACGGAACCTTAATTTACTTTAAGTTTTGTACAGAGTTTTGGTGATTTTAATGGTTATATTTTAGATGTATATAACTATTTATCGGCTTTTAGCTTTTATATCATTTTAAAAGTTGGATTTAGCCGTTGCCATGCTGACTCTTGTAAATAGATGCCTAATTTATTATGATGGTATTCTTGATGAATGACAATTATGTATATCACACATTATTTATTGTTTGTGATGAGGTTTAACAACTTGGAAACATCAATAGTATTTTTTCCGTTTCCTTTGCATGTGATGGCTCGTTGCACTTTAAATAGGTGAACAGCCCTCTTGACGCTTGTCATGTGATCAAGGCTATCTCTAGCCAAACGCGTCATGGCGGACTGGTGCTGGGCTAACATTTAATAAAATACAACATTTGCACCATTTCTGGGTCTCGCTGCTCCTGTTTTCCTGCTCGACAGTAACGGCTGTTACTGAATACTTCGAGGTGGGAGCACTACGTACCTCATATATATATATATATATTAATATATACATATAAAATATAGATAGATAGATATTACCTACTAAACACAGTTATCGTTAGGATCTAGTTTTCATAGGAAAAGAGATTCTTGACTTGCCTATATCTTTGGTGCCTTCTGACAAATCACAAACTTTTCCCAAAAAAACGCACCACTGATTCTAGTTGTGCATGGAAAGTTTTGGGGAGATCAGTCAAGCGGGGTCCGAGAAAAAAGGGGGGTGTCAAAAAAAGAGTGCTTCCCATGTTAATTCTTATAGAGATTTTAGACACGACTACAGCCTGAACCACTGGACGGATTTGCATCCAATTTGGAAAAAAAAGGTAGCCCTTCGTCCATAAAGTACCCTTTTTGTTATTTGGTGTAAATATGTTCAGTAGTTTTGGCGATATTAAAGAAAATTCAAATTGGTAAATCTAGGGTTACAAAACGTTTGCAAAAAGGAATGATCTTGTACTGAGATCTCATTGGCTGGTAACACTTCAACCAGGAAGTGTTGGTAGTAATTTTGGGACTCGGACTCGGTTGAGTCCCAAAAATAAAGTTATGCAATGAACTTGCTGCTTTCTTCTCTGAGAAATCAAGACTCATCACCATTGAGCTAGACTCTAAGAATGCTCTCCTGCCATCCTCTGGGCCCGCACCACTCCTTGACCCCTTAGAAAAGTGCAAAACTATCAGCCTGAACACTAAGAACAAGGCATCATAGTACACCTTTACCCCATTCAGTGAAAAAGACATTAACAAGATTCTACAGAATATCAACCATCTAACCACTTCAGTGACCATTGCCCCTGGTCATCTTTAAAGAAATCAAGAATGTACTCATCCCCACCTGGACAAGGATTGTAAACGCTTCTCTCTTACAAGGCACGATCCCTGACTGCCTAAAAGCAACTCAGGTGTCATCTATTCTAAAAAGAACTAACGCAGATAAAGCTGACATCAATAACTTCCGCCCTATGTCCATCATCCCTACTCTAGCCAAACGCCTAACAAAATGCGTACAATCTCAACTTTGCTCTCACATTAGGAACTTCCAACTCCTAGACCAGCATCAATCCGGCTTTCGGAAGGGGCACAGAACTGAATCGGTCCTAACTCACATTATGGTTGACATTTTAAAAATGCTTGACCAAGATGATTCCTGCCTCCTAATCCTCCTTGACCTTTCCTCCACATTCAACACAGTTAATCATGACAACCTCTTATCCATTCTGAAGAACAGGATGGGTTTCTCAGGTCGGGTGCTACAATGGTTATCATCCTTCCTCCCCCTCAGATCGCAAAGAATCAAGGCAAACCACTCCCTCTCCCAGCCCTCTCCAGTAGTCATGGGTGTCCCCCAAGGATCAGCCCTATCTCCTATCCTCTTCAACATTTTACTGGAACCATTAGCTAATTCACTAAATTCCACAAACATTCTCTTCCATATGTACGTGGACGATACGCAACTTTATTTGAAAATCTCATCTCCGGATAACATCATCTCACTCAGCACTACCCTAACGTTTACTCGAAATTGGTTAACTGAGAACCATATCCTGCTCAATACCTCCAAAATTGAATTCCTTCTCATCTCACTTCCGAAACACATCCCAAAGCCAGACCTTTGGCTAAATCACCTCACTGCTTTCAACTAGACTCATCTCATCATAGACTCAGCCAAATCTCTCAGAATCACCCTGGACAAGCACCTGCATATGAAAAATCCCATTAGCAATGTGTGTAAGAGAGCTTATCACTTGATGAGGACACTTAGAAATATCAAACCATTCCTTCCACAATCTGACTTCAAGCAGGTGGTCCAAGCGCTTGTCTTGCCGAGGCTAGACTACGGCAGTGCTACGCTCTCTGGTCTTCCCAAATATACCCAGGCTCCACTAAGGGCATCACTGAACGTGACAGCTAGACTGGTTACAGGTAACAAACTAAATGAGCACATTTCCCCAGTACTTAAATCTCTTAAATGGTTGCCCTGTAAAACTCGAATTTAGTTATAGATTGCCGTTCTGATGCACAAAGCCCTGCATTTCAAAACTCTCAGGTACCTAGCGCAAAAGCTTGAATTATCCTGTGGTGGTAGGGCCTCAAGAAGCACTAACACTTTCCTCTTGAAACCACTCATCCTCATCAAAAAGATAACTTGTCAACAAACCTTTTTCCAGCGCTGCCCCAAAGATATGGAACTCGCTTCCACCGGAAATACGCAGAATCTCCTCAACGACTGCTTTCAAACTGGAAGTTAAAAGATTCCTTATGAAGAAATTCTTACCTTAATTGGACTAGGCTAACTTGCTCGAAGTCCTCTATCCCACAACCATTGTACCACCATTTTGACGCTGCTCTTCTTTACCACATGGTGTTCCCCCCTAGTAACCCGCTATACACTTGTTTATTGTATTACTCTCCTTGACTCATTTGTCTTCTAATTATGCGTTTATTCCTGTTTTGTATTCTTACTTGATGTCGATATTGCATTTATGTCCTTCCTTCCATCCTTTTGTAAAGTGCCCTGATATCATTCGGGATCTTGTTTGTGCTACATACACCTTTATAAATAAATAAATAAAAGAAAGAAAGAAAATAAAAGTAAAGAAAAGGTGTCAGGGTAGGTATACCCTGACCCCCTAACCCTGCTGCTGGGGTCCCATGGGACTCCACCAGTGTCAAAAAGTTTTTTATCATTTTTTCCCATGACATTTTGAAGATTCGCAAATTCACTGCAAAATAAAGTAGCACAGGCTCCCATGTTTGTTTGCATTAGAAACCCCGGGTGGGCCAGATACCGGGGGCTTATTGATATGTGCAAGTAAATGAAGGGTACTAAGGTGGCTAATGTGTCCAGGATCAAGGAGATTCATGAGTCTGGGACAATTGGCTTCTACACCATAGACCTCCTTCTCCACCACATATGTTCCAGCTGTTGAGCCAGATGTGATGATAAGATGCTCTTTTAGCTTGCCACCTGCAAGGGGATCCACTATGAGCAGTATCTATTCAAGGCACCTTGAGTTTTGGATTGGGAGGGAGAGGGGAGCAAAAAGAAAGATTCAACTTGTCTATCCTGGGTGGAGTGACTTAAGGTGCCCCTTTATTACCATGGTTACACCCCCTTTGCCCCACACACACATACACACTTAGAAGAACTAGGGCTCACCACGCGAGGTGATTGGTGCATACAGATAGACTTGTGGAGCTTCAAGCGATTGACAGAGAAAGTGAGCTGCTTGTTGAAGGGGGGAAGGGGCGCACTAACTGAAGAGCTTGGGGCACACATATACACTGCGAGGAGCATGGGGCACATAGATAAACACACAGAGGAGTTTGCTTTGCATGCTGTCTGAGGAGCTTCAGACTCATGAACTCATGATGAGGGGAGTTGAGGCACATGACGAGGGGAACACCAGAGCACTAACAAACTGAGGAGCTTCTGCTACAGGGATAGCATGTGTTGCCTAGAGTTTGTGATGATTGCAGGGTTCATGGGCAGTGCAAAGAGCTGAATTTCCTTTATGATAATGTGAAATAGACAGTGCCAGGAGTTTAGGGCCCACACAGAGATAGTAAGGTGATCTCTCGCTGTTTTAAAACATTTGGGGCCTCATTTATGAGAAATTACGCATTGCTGCGTGAAAGCAGCGATGCCTCACTTCTCAGTGCGCACTCTTTGCGACATACCTGATGCGTCATATTTAATGTATGACGCATCGTGTCGCAAGGAGTTACAGATACGTCTGTATTTCTGACGTATCTGTAGGCGCAAAAGTGACGCATTGCTGGAGTGTGTCACAAAAGTGACGCAACTCCAGCAATGCGTCCTTTCACATAGGGCAAGCTCCATGTGAAAAGGCCTGCGTCAGTCTTATGCCTGCAGTGAGGCAGGCGCAAGATTTTGATGCAATGGTGTCCTAGAAGTGACACAGTGAAATCTCATAGATTTCACTGCGTCACTTCTACGACCCTTTCTTGCGTCAATACGCCCCCTTGCATACATTATACCAGGCGCAGGTATAATGTGGCACATGGGTTTACAAAGTGACGCATCTAACTAGATGCATCACTTTGTAAATATGGCGCAACAGGCACAAAAAGTGACGCACCAGCAGCGTAAAAGTGACGCACAGCCTCATAAATGAGGCCCTCGGTGTACAGTTTACTCAAACCACCACGTTTAACATGCTCTCAGATTCAGGTGCTGAGGCGAGGTGGAGAATCACCCCCTAAGGAATTTCACATTCCATGGTGATGCCCAGTAGAGATACCACATTTAAAATGCGGGTTTTCCAGATGGAAGGTGTCTCTGCCTGACTTAGCCCCACTAAAAGGACATGCATTTTGGGTAAAATGGTCGGACTTCAGAGAAGTATATTGCCGCGGTCACCATGCTCACAGTCTCAAAGCTGCACCTTTTTTCTAGCAGGGACAGTGGTGCCACCATGAGCTAAAAGCCACTGTGGTACATATGTTCATACCTACCACACAGAACGCTGAGTGAGAGCATCAACCATCTTCAGGCTCATTAGGCTGGAAAATCAAAGGAACATTTACAAGAACATTGTGTGCTGACCATCAGGACTTTTTGTCTGGCTGGATAGCTTATGAGCCCTTTCCCCATAAAAGTAACCACCTGATCCTAAGCCTGGTGGAATTTCAGTTTGTTCATATGATCAGCAAAAGCACTCTTGAGCATGGGACTATACAGGAACACAGACGGGATTAGCATCTAACCAACCATTAGCCAATTGTGCTTTTAGAAGATGCTAAGCACTAATTGAAACCAAGTGATCTAATCTCTCATTGCTGAAACCTTTGTGATACCTGAAGGTCACACATTCTAAGTCTGCTGCTTTTCATCCTTCTAAGGTGAATAACATGAATTCTTGAGATGAGAAGACAGTAACAACTGTGATGAAAAGTGCTATGAAAAGAAAGCAAGTGCTATATGAAGAGATCTTTTTTTGCTTTTTTCACTGTTCTTTTATAAACCTGTTTGTGCTGAATATACTCACAATAAAGGATGGGTCTGTGAGTTTGTGCCCAAAGGAATCTTTTGCTTGACTTTCTAATTCAGGAGTTGGCACAGACACTGTGTTTGATTGGATGAGGAATCCATTTAAAAGGGCGCCAAAGACCCAGTTGAGCGCGGGCTTCTGTTGACGTTTGGATTTCTCCACAATAGACTGATTTTGAAATCTGCAAATGCATTGCTAAATATAGCCTTTTCCAGAGTCCAGCCAGAGCAATAGATCTGTCTGGAGAGGGGCCAAGACAGCAGGCACTTTAGCTTTTGAGTGGAATGAGAAGTCGCTATCAAGTTTTGTTTCTCGAGAACAAGGTGCTTCTGGCTCGGTGAGCCCTCCTGGAGAGGCCGCAGGTGAGCAGGTCTATGAGTAAGGGTGTATGTTGAACAAAAAGTGTGTCTGAGGCATGTGTGGAGAGGCCTTGAGGAGAACATGTCAAAATATTTTCACTTGCCCCTACCTGCAAATATGACTAAGTCTTCCCTATTTTATTTTACTTTTGGGAGAACCCACCCGATATTTGACTAACAAGTTCCAAGTTCTACTGGCCTTTGAGCGGTTTATGCTGCTGACTGTTCCCCAGCCCTTAGTACCTTTCAGCCAAACATGATTGATATAAAACCACTCACAGACCTACGGAGGCATTCACACACCCACTCACAGAGCCATGCAGGTACTCACACACCCACTCACAGAGCCATGCAGGTACTCACACACCCACTCACCACTGACACACTTGCAGACTCACACAGATACTCACATACCCACTTAGAGTTCCACACAGACACTCACACAGTCACTCACACACCCAGACAGACACTCACACACCCACTCACAGACACATAGACACTCACATACCCATTCACAGAGGCACACAGACACTCTTACACCCATTCACAGAGCCACACAGACACTCAGGAAACCACTCACAGACCCACTTAGACGCTGTTACAATGACTCAGAGACCCACGAGACACTCACGCACCCACTTACAGACCCAATCACATACTGACACACTCACTCGCACAACCTTATAGCCACTCACACGCCCACTCACAGAGCCATACAGCCACTCACACACACTCACCACCCTATACAGCCACTCTCAAAGGTTACAGGTATGAAATAACATTAAATAAACCTTAAAAATTAACTAAAAAAAGAGAGGTTACCGGGGCATTATAGTTAGGAAATAGCATTAAAAACAATGAAAATTCACTGAAAAAAAGGTTACAGGGATATTGTATTTATGCTCAACTATTGAAATTCAGAAGTTATAGTTACTTGACCTAAATATAACTTATGCCCTGCAAGGCGCTGCTTATGACCTCACATATTACATCACTCATCATATGGCCAGGGACATCATTGATGACATCATTGCTGACATCTCAAATTGCATCACTAATTACATCATACACACACCCACTTATACACCCATCCATCCTCTCAGAACCCCACTCACATACCTGCACAACCACCCACATACTCATTAACAGACCCATACAACCACATACATACCCATTCACTCACCCTTACAGCACTCACACACTCAATTAATCACCCATGCAGAAACTCACAAAGCCACTCACTCACCAATTCAAGTACTCATACACCAACATACTCATCCATACAGCCACTCACACTTCCACTTACTCACTGATACAGCTACTCACTCACCTGCGTATTTACTCAAACAGCCATTTACACATCCACTCACCCATACAGCCACTGACACAACCACTCATCCATCCATACAACCACTCACACACCCACAGAATCACTTACATGCACATTCGCACATCCATACAACCACACACATACACTCACTCACCCTTACAGCCACTCAGACACACACTCACTCTCCAATACTCACACTCACAGCCACTCAATTAACTATACACACACTCAAAGAGTTACTCCTCCCCACACAGCCACTTACACATCCACTCCCTCACCCAAGCAGCCACTCACACAGTCACCCATACAGCCACTCACAAACCGATGCAGCCACTCACACAGTCCCTAACTCACCCATGCAGCCCCTCACACTCCCTCTCACTCGCCAATACAGCCACTCACACAGCCAGTCACTCACCCATACACCCACTCACTCACTAATAAAGATAGTCAAACAGAAACTCAATTGAGATATACTATAAATAGTATGACTAAGTACTAGTACAAAAACAATAGTAATTTAACTTATGCAGGAGCTTAGAATATATCTTTAAGTCTAAACAACGTCTATGAAACACTAACACTCACTAGGTGATATAATCAGTGATGTCATTTGAGATTATCATGAGCAATTTCACTGACCATTTCATGAGAGATGTAATATGTGAGGTCATAAGCAGTGCGTTGCGGGGGCATAAGTTTTAGTTAGCTCAGGTAACTATAACTGCTGAACTTCAATTGTTTTGTACGTGTGAAATCTGAGCCTTACTATAATGTCCCTGTAACCTTTGTTTTTTTTCCCCTTGAATTTCTAAGGATATATATGTTTCAGAATTAGGGGTGTGGTGCTCAACTTACTCCAAGGCTGTGCTGAATTACATGTAAGCCCATTTTGAGCAGTTGTAACTTTAGAGGTGTATTTTGTGAACATTTCAACAGCCTTACTTTATATATTAGCATATCCTTTCCAAACCCCTTCTGAAATTTCTCATAAGCCCACCCATTGTGAGTAATTGCTCGCATTTTCTTGTCACTCTCCTAGCCTCCCTGATGTTTTCTTCTAAGTAGTATACTTATGTGTACAGATATCTCCACACTGCAGCAGAGAGCTCTGCATAGAAAAGATAGGAAAGGCAGAGATCTCCAGCCATAGGTCTCTGGTTTTCATTTGGTAGTATGTGAGTAATACTACTGCTTCATGCACTACAACAGGAAGTTTGGGGATCAAGTCTAATATCTCTATACCCCAATGTCTCTCTTCCTCAGTGTTCATGTCTATATATTGCTGGTTTCTGTTAGCAATAACTGTTTATAAGCAACATTTTCTCTGCAGTGCTCATAGGGCACAACAATGCAGTCATGTTTACTGGTGCAATATCTAACTCGCATCAGTTCACTTGAAAACAAGAGGAAGTCACCCAAATCTGTGCATGCCATGTACAATGCAGTAAGCTGGTTTCTTGGCCTATGTGACTTCAAAGGGAAACTGCTATGGTAGTTTCTCTGAAAGAGGCCAGGAAATCACTGCTGGTTAACTGATTATCAGGGGTCAATACTACAGCTTTTGATGTGTGCATATATTCCAAATGTCGTTAACAAACATGCTATCTAAGTGGACCCAGAGCATCTACTTCCTTTACTATGCTAAAGGATTACAGGTATTTGAGACAAAAGTAGGTCAAGAAATAAACTTTACTGGTGTACTGAAATGTTAATGCCCCCATCTCAAAATAATTACCTCCTCAAGAGATGCAGGTGCAAGGGAGGGCTAACCTGGTGCCCCTTTGGGAAGATAAACTAGTGGTGCGGCGATCCATGGAGGTCTGAAGAATTCTCGTCCACCAGGGGTAGAGAACTCATGAGTAAATCCTGGAATCTACCATGCATGCTTGGACACCACTGAAATATGAAGTAAGCGTGTCAAATGTTTAACAAAAGAGGGAGATGTATAGTACCAGGGTGAGGAGAGTTTTCTTGCTATGCCGACATTGCAAGCTGGGACCCCCTCTTCCTTAGGCTTCTATTCTCATGGTTCATGTTGATGCAGTTAGGTCACAACTTGCAGATGAGCAGAAAGTACTCAAATCTTGGGTAGACTGTTTCTCTACAGACAGCTTCTTTTAGCTTGGGTTGATCCAGGATGCCATGGACGGATCCCTTCCACTCAGGCTAGCCCATATTCCAGACAAAAAGGATCAAAGGGGTCAGCCCCATACTTTTACGCCTGTTTATGCTCCTAAGGGCTTGAGAAAGAAGCAACCCTAGGCAAATAATTGGTCATATCTTATATACAGACCTACAACAAGCATATTGATATAAACATAGACTCAGTGTAGTCTACATTTAAATTAAAAACTTCATTTTATTAATACAAATTCATGATAAAAAGTTGTTAATGTGAGACATGAGATATCTGAGACTTATAAGGCAAATAGGACATACTATACTCATCAAAACAACATAAACAAATATACATTGCACGCGGCAATGCGGCGAGCGCATGGTAAGTGTTTTTCTTTTTTACATTCTATTTTCCCTGCATTGACTGTCAACTCCCCTCAATGCCACCTCACCACTCTTACCTGCAGGTGTCGCTCCTGTTTACTCAACAGATTTTGATCCGGAGCAAGTGAGAAAAAAACACAAAAGGGAAAAGGAAAAGAAAGATAGAAAAGCAGTGGCAAAGAAGGGAACTTGGGGCCAGATGTACGACCCTTACACTTAGCGACTTGCAAAATGCAATGTACAACAGTGTCACAGACACTGTTAGCGATTCCCAATGGGGTCGCAAATTGCCTGCCTCATCAATATTCATGAGGCAAACGTAATTTGCGACCCCATTGGGAATGGCTAGCACTCCCAGGGATGGTGACCTTCTGGGGTCAGCACCCCACCATGCCTGGGACTGCTTTTTAAATAAAGCACTTTTTTTAATGCAGCCCGTTTTCCTTAAAGGAAAATGGGCTGCATTTAAAAAAAGAAAAATTAAACTTTTCAGTTTCATTTTGTAAGGACAGACAGTGGGCCTGCCTGCTCTTAAAAAATATTTTCTCACACACTCACAAAGGGTAATGGGTCCGCTGGGTTCCCCTTCCCGTTTGCTAGTGGTTTACCACCTACTTGAAGTAGGTGGTAAACTGTGAGTGTTTTGCAGTCGCAAAACAATAGTACATGGCAGTGAGTCTCGATATTAGGAAAATACACTCCTTCCTAATAGCAAGAGTGGCAAAAGCTATTTTGCGAGTCAGTGACTCGGAAAATAGCGTTTATGCATGCCTTTACCCTTTTTTGCAGTCTCACAGGAGCCGATCTCCCATTTCGAACGCAAAAAAAGGGTAGTACATCTGGCACCAAGTGTGAAAAAGAACATGTAAGAGTGAAATAAAGAAGCAGAGAATATATGATGGTAAAGTAAAGAGGCATCAGGTCGAATCAAATGTATGCAGTCTTGGTAATCAGCAACTCGATCTGCAATCGGGGTCAGACTGGGACAGAAAATAGGCCTGAGCACCAAAATAAAAGTAGACCCCATTAGCGAACCAAACAGCTAGAAAAGGCCCACTTTGCAAATCAGGTCAGGTTTGAACTTTTAAAAATATGCTGTATGGGTATTTTGCAAGGTCCGGGAGAATGTATACATTTGTACTTGCTTCAGGCAATGCTTGTGGTAACATCCGGAAAATCAACAGCAAAAACCGTCCCTGTCCGGTTGCTCTATAGGCTAGTCCAATCTGGTCAGCAATGGGCCCTGCTACTTATTCCTTTACAAATTAAGCACTGCCTAAGCTGGTGTCTATGTGACTTCAGAAGAGCTCTATATAAAGACAAGATTTCACAGAGGGCCATTCCAGTGGAGCGGCTTGTTTATTTCAACTACAGAGTGCCCTCGCATCTATGTGGTGCTAGTTAACACCTCATGGTTACTCTAACAGACCCTTTCTAAAATATCATAAAGTGTGAGTTGACATGAAGTGATAATGAAAGAACAAATCATAGCAAATGCATATGTTCTCTGGTTATCTTAGAACCATGGGAGAGTTTCTAGTTTACCAGTTCATAAAGGTTGGCAAGGGGGATATTGTATATTCACTGAACTGCCATAAGAAAAATGGTAGTGGATTGAAGCTTTTTCTTGTAATTAGTCTAATGATGATTACTAGTTTTAGATAGAATAGTAATTTATCTAACAGAACTTTAAAAGATGTTTTGCTGGACATGTATGGTCCAGTATGAGGCCTGTCTAACATTTCACTTAGGCCGGTGTAATTTAGCATGATTTCTGGCATTTCGTGTTACATGCCGTAACTAGTATTAGTTATACATTGTACACCATTGCATAATTGATCTTCAGTTATGATGAAAATCCTAAAGGGGGAGCAGGGAACAACGCAAGTAAAGAGAAAAGGAGAGGCTGCTTTTTGCCTCATGCACAACTTTGGGGCATATTATCTAGAAACGTCGTTAAAATTATCGCCGCTTTAGCAGCAAGAAATTACCGCTAAAGCTGCGATAATAGGCTTGATAATATGCCCTTGTGAATTCTCATAGAAGCCCATGATCTGGTGTGAACATGGGCTTCTATTGGAATTCTCAAGGGCATATTATCAAGCCCATTATCGCTGCTTTAGTGGCAGTTTCCTGCCGCTAAAGCGGCAATAATTTTAACGCTGTTCTTGATAATATGCTCCCAACTCAGTTCAAAAAGTATCCTTGAGGGCAAAACTTAGAATGAGAATGTGCGTGACTTTACAAAATAGCTCAAAATGCTAGCTCAAGGTTGTGTGTAATTTCGCCTACATTTGCATGTTTTTGGGGGGAATTTTGTATACTTTCCCCCTAGAAAATTTGGCGAATTTGATGTGAATCAGGCAGGAAACATTTGCAAATGGTTAATTGGAAGTTCCACCAGGGGAGCCCCGCGCAACATCACAAAAGCAACAATGTAGGTTTAAACTGACATTATGCGGGCCTACAATTCAGCACGAAAAACCTGAGAAAAATGTAGTCTCAGATTATTGACATCTTTCATAGCAGGGTGACTTGAAACATGGAAAGGACATATAGCAAGAGACAGAGGGCTAGATGTAGGTAAATCAGATTTACCGATTCATAAATACCGAATTTTACCGATTCGGTATTCATGAATCTGTAAATCTGATGTAGGTAATTAATCGGTAACAAATACCGAATCGGTAGGATTCGGTATTTACCGATTCGGTAATTACCGAATTGGTATTTGCCACTGATTCCTATGGGCCTTGAAGCCCATAGGAATCAATGGCAAATACCAATTCGGTAATTACCGAATCGGTAAAAATACCGAATTGCCAAGGGGGACAGGGTGTCACTTTGACACCCTGTTGCACCCCTGTTTCTGGCTTGTGTGCCATGTGACATACATGCCCTTAGGGCATGTCTGTGTGCCACATGGCACAGGTGTACATGCACAGATGTGCATGTACACAGGAATTTGTTATTTACCATGCAATAGTATTACATGGTAAATAACGAATTCTTAGGGGCCTGTGGCACTGATTACTGTGCCACCTACATATTGATTTACAGAATCGGTAAATTTACCGATTTGATATTTTACCGATTCTGTAAATTTACCGAATCGGTAAATTTACCGATTCTGTAAATCAATGGCCCCCTACATTACAAAACCCAAATACCGGTCGGTAACGGCCGAAATCGGCCGTTACCAACCGGTA
This sequence comes from Lissotriton helveticus, assembly GCF_964261635.1. Taxonomy (NCBI): domain Eukaryota; kingdom Metazoa; phylum Chordata; class Amphibia; order Caudata; family Salamandridae; genus Lissotriton; species Lissotriton helveticus. The sequence goes on from NC_136061.1 coordinate 1,563,812,850, forward strand.
TTTGGTCTCCTACATCTGGCCCAGAATCTGTAATCTAAACGATGAAGATATCTCCTACCCCCTGATGCCATAAGGATGTTGGCACAGAGTGGTCATTAGAAGTAAGAGAGATTTGAAATATTTCTGGACATAGTGGTGCTACATTGCTTGTTAGAGAGAGCATGATTCCAGTGTTGGGGTTTTCCACTAAAATACATCACTATGCGGGGGTTCTGGATAAAACAAAGCAAACTTAGACTATAACTCCCACAATGCATTATACTGTCAAATAAAAGTCCGAGAATGGAAATATTGTGGCATATGTACAAATAAGTGGCGGAATGAGGCCTTAGCAGTCATGTCTTAACACCTCACTCCACCACTTCAGAAACGCAGGGCTGCACTATATTTACAGGAGTATGGTGCAGCCTTGTGTTTCCCCCTGCGCTGACGCTCCCTTAGCTGCCTAGCACCAACACAGGCACCCTTGCACCATAGTACAACGGTGTCTGCGTGCAGGGGGAGATTGTTTATGTGTAGGGAGGTGTCCCTTCCTGTACATAAACAAACTTTAAATGCCATGTTGTCACTTCTCTGTGTGCTACTTAATGCAGCACACATGGAAGTTACAAAATTTCATTTTTCTTTACAAATTGTTAATGTGCAGGAAGGGACACCTTCCTACACAAAAAAATACAAGGCGTTATGCTTTTTCCATGTGCGCTGCACAAGCAGCCCACTTGGAAAACGCAATAACGAGGAGAAATAAAGCATTTCTCATTGTTTCGCTTCTTTAAGACCAGGTTTTCCCTGGCCTTAATTTTGTAGCTGCCTCCTATTTACGCAACCCTTGTAAATAGGGGGCAGCGTCAAAATTAATTGGCGTTGTGGTGGAACACCCACCGCAACACCCACTGCCCACCCCTTTCACGCTAAGCATAGCGTGAAAGGGGTTCCTATTTAAAGGCAGCATTAAGTGGCTTAACGCTGCCTTGCAAATATGGCGAAGCCTCTATCGCCACTGTCCTAAAAAGTGACGTTCTCGTGGCGATAGAGGCTTGTAGATATACCCCATTGTGTCTGGATAACATGATGCAAGAAGGTTGGTAAACCTAGCGGGCAAGCATGTTAATTTCTCACCCCCTTACCTCTCCCAAGTGTTTCATTTCACGATGTTACAAGTGGCTCCAAACTTCTGGAAGCATGTTAACTCATTACCCTCTGTCCTGTACCTTGACTTTGTTAGGGTTCACAATGTGCCCATGCACTAGGCAGTGTGACCAATCCACACCCTGCCCACTGCCATGTCTTTTAGATATTATAGTGCTTTTCAGGACTTTAAGTGGGATGAAAAAACTGGGGGGTCTCTCAGAGGGGCATGGTCAATGTAATTAAGGGCATGGCTTAAAACAAGTAAGCTCAAAATCTGTGCTTAGCGTAGTGTGCCGCCCAACTTGTATTTTGCGGTTTCTGTCATTGCATCCAGATATATGACACAACAAGTAACATCATATTTACAACAAGTCAGGCCTATTGGCTTTGTGAATGGTTGTTAGTTGCATAAGATAAATAAGCAGCAACTATGGTGTGTAGATAACATTTAAAAAGCTTCCACTTAAAGCCCTGGTGACAACATGACAATGTTACTGCTTATGAGTTTCAAAAAGAGAAGGGAAATCCAGAGAGTAAATGACTCACTGTAAAGGATTTCCCTTCCCCTACAACGCTCACCTGGCATGACGTCATGCCGTTGCTTCTCCACTAGTGAGAAGTGAGCAGTGTGAGAACTCCACATCCATATGCCTACTGTCACTGCAGTCCGGAAAAAAATGGACCGCCTGTGCCAGGTCACAAAACAGAGCCCAATGGAGACCCGTTTCGAGGTCCCCTTTAAAAAACTGCCACTGCTCAGCACCGGTGAGACCCGGCCCACTTAAAGCCCTGGTGGTCTTTTACTCTGGACAGCATGCCCAGAACTCAATCTCGGACTGCTTACCTTTCCCTTCATGGCGCTGGCATTGAACTGATGCACTTTGGCATTTTTATTTGGACCAGATATCAGCAGCCATTTTGACAACTCAGTCACGACCACTCACCGGTATGAAGGGGAATTCAGCTAAACTGACACCCCTCCTCAAATGGTGGAATTCCTCTGCATAGAGAGGGCGCTTGAGCACCAGGATTCACACAAATACTCAAACGTCCGACACATGAATGTTATAACGACACACAAATGTTATCTGAGCTTTAAGTGGGCCGGGTCCTGCCGGTGCTGAGCAGGTCTGAGACCGGTTCTTATCGGGCTCTCCATGAGGGTGAAAAAAAATGTTAAAGCTGCAGTAGTACTACTATCCTTCACTGCCTTTTTTGTAGCTTCAAAGATATAGTTATTTCAAAGTCTCCACATTTCAGAACAGAAACATTTTCAATATCATGTACAACGAAGCCATCCTTGCTGCTTATTTATTTTATGCAACTAACAAGTATTGACAAATCCAATAGCTCTGACTAGTTGTATGCATAATGTTACTTGTTGTATTATATATCTGGACTGGAGGCAATCAAAGAAGCAGCAAAATGCCAGTCAGCTGGCACACTATGCCGGGCACAGATTAGTTTATCTGTGTTTAAACACGCCCTTGATTATGTCGGCCACGCCCCTTTAAGAGACTGACGAATTAACTATGATCACATTGTAATGGAAAAATCTGTAGTTCTTGGTAGGAACTTCGCGTCCCAGATACTTCTGTGGTTTTATTGTAGCGTCTTGGTTCTTTTAAAATGTGTATTTATGTATTGTGCTGTCTTTTATGACATGTGTCGAAATAAAGACTTATTTGATTGATTGATTGACGAATTATTTCATCCCACTAAGTAGGGCTTTAAATTGGATGAAAAAACTGAGTGGTCTCGAAGAAGCGTGGCCATGCTGTTAAGGGCGTGGCTTAAACACGGGTAAACTAAAAATCTGTGTTCAGCATAGGGATTTTGCTGTTTCTGTGATTGAACACAGACATATCATCCAACAAGTAACATTAAACCTACAACAAGCCAGGGCTATTGGCTTTGTCAATGGCTGTTAGTTGCATAAGATAAAGAATCAAGAACTATGGCTTGTATATAATATTGAAAATGCTGCCGTTTTGAAATTATGAGACAGTGAAAGGAGTCTCTTCGAAGTTATCCCAAAGGAAGTGAAAGGTGGTACTGCTGCAGAGTTAAGATTTTTTTTTTCACCCGAGGTTGAAGGCAAAAATGGAGAGCCCGATAGGGACCAGTCTCAGCACCTGCACTGGCAGGACCTGGCCCACTTAATTCCCTGCCACTAAGCCCTACCACTTCGTGTACAGCCTTATTTATACACGAAGGTGCGGCATAAGCATCTAAACTGTAGTGCAGGCAGCGATGCCAGCTCTATTAATTATCCACTCTTCGGATGGTGGGGTTGTAGGTTTCTCACTTATTCTGTGGATGCTGCAATCAGGTGTGTTTTTGGTGATTGTACTTTCACCAACAGCTGCTAGCAAAACCATTAAGTCAGAAAACAAGTAGACAGGTGGGTAGAACTCCCTTGTTTTGAGTGGGTTGCTGGCGACATGATTTAACAATGATTAGAGTGCTTAGAAGTGGACCAGCCCCCGCAGTCAGCACTGCACATAACAATGCTGCATGCCAACGCGTGTGACCCTGAGCACATACCTGTATGCCTCATAAAAGACGAACGCTCAAGTAGTCCTTTGATGCGCTAAACTTGAATAAAACATTCATCCATACTGGACTCGGATTTCACCACCCAGCAGAAAAGTAAGCCATGCGCAAATAAGCGCTTGGATGCGGTTTATGTAAATACGACGTATCTTCACACGGGACATACATATTACAAGCATAACACAGTGTAGAAGTGATGTTACCCCATCCCTTCTGCAAACCATAACACAAATTGTGTGGTTAGGGCGGAAAATACATGATAGATTTAAAGACACACCGCATATCCCTGCCCTTGTTAGTCACTCTAAAACGTGAGGCGAACGGCCTCAGACCCGCTTTTAAGCACCTCTTTCCGCGGCCAGAAAGAGAAAACTGACTCTACCGTCCCGGAAAGGAACGGCTGACACAGCCGTAAGGAACCCCGTCGCTTTTACGACAAGAAACCTGCTCTTCCAACCAAGTTTGAAACCCTGCAGTTTTGACGGTCCCGTGGTCCTTTGTGTGGAGGGGTTCTCTTTTGGAAAAGGGGGCGCAGAGCGGTTTCAATGGGTCGAGGAGGCCCGCGGGGCAATCCCGGAGCGAGTGAGAGGTGCAGAGCCGACGCTGGAGACGGCTGTGGAAAGAGAAGGCAGGACAGGTAAGGGTGCCCAGGTGGGCAGCAAACGCAGCGCTGGGAGAAGAACGAGGAGGCAGCCACGTTAAGGTCTGTGCATCAGGTCCTGTGCTACGGTGACATACAACAATGCTTCATTCACAAACACAAGCCCACCCTGGATGAGTACACCGACATTAGGCGGACAGCATAAGTGCGTGTGCGCGCTGGTCTTGAAAGTGGCGACTGTCTCTCAGTAAACTTTGAGGAACAACAAGATGGGTCGGAAGGTCTGCTCTGCGGAGGGCTTCGCACCAAATAATAGAACCCGTCTGTGCGTGTTGGGGGGAGGGGGTTTTCCCAGTACCCCCACAAAAGAATCGCCTACTTACCTACCTGAATGTTGTTGGAAATAGCGAGTAGAGGGCTTGACGAGGTTCCACGGAAAAGCGTAATAAATGTTGCCAGCATTTTTTGGGGGGAAGTAACAGATCACAATATCTAAATAACTGGCACTACCGTCTTCACTCAGGTCAAATTGGGACGGAGGGGGTCCCTTCTAACGATAGTGACAAAATGCCCGACCGTCCACACCGAAATTAACAAAGAAGATTGGACATTTTTGTGCCTGCTTTCACTCTGCTGCAGGGAGAAGGGGGTAAAAATAGTGCGTAAAGCGAGGTAAACGTGTAGAAGGTAGACGTGAAGGAGGGACGTCGTTTGTTACTGTTGCCATCGAAGATTAAATTAAACCTCCTCCGCCCTCCCCCCTCCCTTCTCCGTCTGTAACGTGACTGCGGCTGAGGCGGACGGACACGGTTGTTGCATGTCATGTTTAACCCTCCTGGCGGGAGAGGGTGCCTCAAAAAGAAAACTAGAGCACGTGTTTAGAGAGTTTGGAAGTTAACGAGGCGCGGGCGCATCTTTATAAGGTGCACAAAGGGTTAAGGCTGTGGTGACAGATCGATGACCCTTTCCTTCAATGGTTAACACACAAATCGGTGGATTCGTGTGTGTGTGTGCACTGAATTAGCCGCGAGACAACATTCAAGAGTGGCCAAGACGTCAGGAGTGGGTTTTGGAGGGGGTGGGGGCGCTCTGTTATTGGACCTATGCGGAAAAAAAGAGTGTTGGACCGTCCGCACTGTCGCCCCAGCGGTTACCCTCAGCCCCCAAATCATGACCGCTACAGCCTAGCCCGGGTAACTACTTAGCCCGAAAGCGGGGCGAGGCGCCCACAGAGCAACAAATGTGAACACGTCTGAGTCCCGTTTTGCACAAGTTCCCAGCATAATGTAAATACCATAAAGTTGGCGGCGAGGTGTGTAGAGTATTGTTCAGTAATAACACACACACATTGTCCTTGTTCTAAAAACATACCTTCGCAGTATTGGTGGACCCTCGTGTGATTAGGGGTTGGGACCAATAAAGTGTGAAAGGTTTAAACAAAAAAAAGTGTGTACAACAAAGAATGGCATAGTGCACACTGGACAAGCTATGCCTATGCCCTGCTTTGGCATACTTTCTTTTGCACCCCCCAACCAAAAATGTAAAGGAGCGGACAAGCGTGTGCCACCCCTCCCAAACGGACAGGTTAGGCCGGGATCTGCCCACCCAGGTGACCTCGCTCTCGGCACAGTCCGGGCTGCCCCCTCGCTGGTCCGGCGTCAGCTGTGAGGGCACCCTACCCGGGAACAGCACAGGCACATCAGGGCGGTGCGGAGCTGAAGGGTGGAAAAGTCCCAGGGGGGGTCCAAAGACCACCGCCATATCCTCAGCGAACCGCACTCCTCGCGTCACCTGAGGGTTAATTGTCCGCGCCCTGCCACCCACGAACCCCGCCTGGCACCCATGGGTGCCTCCATGCAGAACAGGCGCGCAACCAGCGCACGCTTTCCCAGCAACGCCCCGTTTTAACGGTCAGAGAAACATGCGAAAAAAGCCTTCCAAAAAACGCCGTAGTCCGGTTTTGCATTGAATAATTTTTTTTTAAGCCCAATCATGTCGCCATCGCTCGAATCAATCTGCATACACCCCCCTGCCCTCCCTGTAAATAAACCCGAACCTCCACCCACCTGCCCCCTCCTCATTGTCCGCGGCATCACACGCACAAAAATCTGCATTATTGAAATTTAGAAGTGCTTTTTAGCTAAACAATTCGCTATTCCCTTTTATGCTTTCTGCTGTCACTTTTTAAAACTCGCAGACGCTGCCGTGTAATCGGAGACACTGCAGACGTGGGTTGAGAGAGAAGCCACGCTCTCTCCAAACGCAGAACGCGTATGAAACAGCCACCAAAAAAGGTGTATTCGAATTAAAAAATAAGTGTGCATTTCAGTAAATACGTCCCCGCACCTCGTTCCTCGAGTTCGGTGTAGTTTTGTCAGTTCAGTGCGTTGTTTGTTCTTCTTGCTTGCTGCGTTGTGTTAAATCACTCTCTCCCACTTGTAAATCATCCCTTCCTTTCACAAAGGTGTCAAACTCCCACCCGGACGATAAGACGCTACAAACAGAAGCAGAAGAAGCTAAACATATGTATATGTCTATATATATATATATATATAAGGACTTACCAGACATTTTAGGAAGAAAGCAGAAAAAAGGCTGGAACTTTCCTCCCCTTCACCGGTGCTTCAGAGGAATTCTCCCAGCAGGGCTGCAGGATTGGAGGCACGATTCTAAAATATAATTTTAAAAAATAGCAAAGACACCAAACTGCTTGCTCCCAATTCGGGCAGAAGGCAAACAATATATTTCGATTATACCTTCGGATATAAGTTTGAGTTTTTCTCCCCCATGCCAACTATTTAAAACCCGGAGAATCCCTTGATTTGACAATGAACTATTGCGCGATACTTTTAATTTGAATATTCAAAGGCTTAACAAAAAGGGAGCTCTTTTTTCGAAACTCTGCTTGCCCCGATGTACCTGAGGGTCTCGGGCAACTGGATCTGGTGACAGCAGGCTCCCCGGACACTGTCCTGGGGGCAATTTTCACATTTTACACCCTTTTGCCCAAACCGGCCACATGCACCAAAAAGGTGCTCAAAATTTTGGTGCCAGATTGAAAGGAAAAATCTCACTGTCCTGAAAATTGGCAGGGTGACTGTAGGGGATGTCCTGCAAGGGGTGCTGATTAGATTTGGGGACATTTTGCACGTTTTGGTGTTTTTTTCTGACTTTTTTGGAGGAGATGGAGCATTACGGGGGCGGGGCATTTGAGAACCCCCATATTTATGCACATGGGGGCTGAAAAAAGTCGACCAGCAGGAGCCCCTCTATCCACCCAAACACACTGCACCCTTTAATGTGCCGCATTTGCGGTTATTTTCCCATTTTGTGGTTTTTTTTGTGCATCACATTAGGGCTCTGGGAAAAGTAACGGTTTCTGCCTGCAGTGCACTTCAGAGATGCCTTTCCATCGGGCGTGCACCTTAGCAGCACCGAGTGTGTGAGTGAGTGACTCACAAGGGCTGGCTTCGTTTAGATTTATAAACGACTTAATTTTGTGCCCTTGCCCCTTAATTTATCGCATTTACCACAAATGGGCCTTTTTTCGAAGAAGTGGCACTTTTACGCAAAATTGTTATGCACAGGGTTTTCACTGCCAACAGGCCTGTGTGCCCTCCACGGGGTCCAGTGCAACCTTCAGGGTGCAAGATAACCCCGGGGTTTAGGCTCAAAGCTGCCAGTTCCGAATCTGAAAGTCGCACCCCGGAGTCTACCGGGCCTGCATCCTCAGTCTGCGCATGTCTGATCGAGCCTGCTCAACCCTGGCATGCTGTGGCGTTGACACGATGGAATCCACAGAGCCAGCTTCTGAGTGATCGTACGCCATTTTCGCTTAGAAGTCATCGGAGGGAAGACATTAAATACTTTGAAATCATTTTATTTATGTGTCAGGGATAGCTGGTTTTAACGACACTCAGTTTCTGATGTTGCAGGCTTACACATTAAATCACTCTATAATATGTGTGTGTATATATGTATGTGATTATGTGTTTATATATATGTGTGTGTGTATATATATGTGTGTGGGTGTGTGTGTATATATGTGTGTGTGTGTATATATGTGTGTGTGTGTATATATATGTGTTTGGGTATATATATGTGGGTGTATATATATATATATATATATGTATGTATATGTGTGTATGTATATATGTGTGGGTGTGTATATGTGTATGTGTGGGTGTGTATATATGTGTGGGTGTGTATATATGTGTGGGTGTGTATATATGGGTGTGTGTTTATATATGTGTGTGTGTATATGTGTGGGAATATATATATATATATATATATATATATATATATATATATATATATATATATATATATATATATACAGGGCAAGGGTTAAACTCCATGTTAGCATAGTACAAAGTAGTTCAAGTGAAACATCACCGCATTTGCTGTCTTTCAGAACGCATGTTGTAATGACTTGACCCATGACAGCTGAAAACTACTCACCCAAAAACATTGTTGGCGTGATTGTATGCCAGTGCTCGAGTTTCCCCTCATAGCGTCCTGCTTAAATTCCTATTTGTTATAGGCAAGAAACAAAAGCATACCTTAAAGCATACGTGCAGATGCACATTGAGTAATATGCTATTTTTGAAGGTTGGCGAGGATGGAGCGGATCATCATAACCCACTCTAGGCTTCTCCTGCCTTGAATCACCCCCATACATTAAGCAATGCAATTAAGTAGCATATTACACTGCTTCGCAGTGCACACACGCATATGCTGTGGCGCTGAAAATAATGCAGCCAAGCAAACTATTTATAGCAACTGTCTTCTGACAAGTTGTTGCTTACTTTTTTATCATGGGATTGGTGTTTCCTTTTTTGTTCTTCATTGACTAGAAAGGGAGAGGAATTTTTAAAGTCAATTATGTCTTTTTTTTGCCACACACAACAACATGTTAACACATTTAAATGAACTGTATGTTTTAAGCAGTTAGGGAAGAAAAAATTAAATATATATTTTTTTGTAATTCTGAAGTGTGCAGGAAGCAGATTTTAATAGGCTCAAAGGGAAAAACCCCCACTTTATTTGGTGATGCACAAATGAGAAACCCTATGTCAACACATTATCATTTGAGTGATGCATACCATATACTTTTACCAGTAAAGTGTATGTCTGTGCAAAGATTATTCCAATTCAATGGAAAATGTGCTGTCTGCATTAACAGTGCGCTACCACACAATCTTTTAGTCCATAAAAAAAATCGACATTCTTCATGTCCTTTAAAGGTAGGTGAGTCGCGAACGTTTGTCATTTTTAAAAGTGGGTTGTGGTTCTAAGAAGTCTGGTACCCACTGGCTTAAACCGCAGATGCGTAAAGTGTTATATGCCATTTAGTTCCATTGTTGAGGGAGGGGAGGGTTATGATTACTTCCTTGAGGACTCACCTCTTGTGAGTCATGGCCCACACAAATGCTCAACAATGGTAATATATAGTACAGTACTCTCTCTGCTGATATAACTGTTATTCCATGGCAGTGAAAATAAATGTAACCCAATAATCTATTATTTAAAGCAGCTGCATCAATATGCCTGCATTCACACATTTATTACTTACTACAAGTGCAAAGGGCAAATTCAAATTTATTACCACAATTCAACAAAATTGACATGACAAAGTCATGTTTTACTGCCCCACAGAGAGCAGGTAGCAATTACTTTACACTGTAAAACAACTCTCCCAAAAGTTGAGGTTTCTTCAATGTAATTTTAACTTCAGCACCAGGTTAACCCTTTGCATCCAGACTTTGGTTAAGGAGCTTTTGTTAAACAAATGCATGAAAAAACAATAGGAAGGCATAAGCTATCTACGGAGAACCACAGAGTACAATATGCTATTTAATACCATTGTTAAGCAAGGGGGGGGGGGCATCATGAGTCACTTGAGATGTCGCCCCTCATAAGTCATGGTTCCTCCCTACTCTCAAAGAAAGGTAAAACAAAGCACGTTTCCACCATCCATGAGGGCATATTTACATTTTGGTTATGCCTCCGCAGGTATTACAATGACATTGGTGCCATAGCTTTCTGCTAAGATATATGTATTTAAGTGCGTTCCTGCTACAGGTTTAAACGTGGATATGTACTTTTATAGATCACATTACAATTGTGGCCACGTGTGGTGTGTGTTTGTTTAGGAGGAGGGTTTATCGAGCAACAAGGAAGCTTCACATGGAAACTGCAGATAGAGTTTCTGGTTCTTAAATGAACGTTTTTTAATTCCTAGTTCATTCTGTTGAAGGGGGGTGTTGGGGGTGGGGGTGTACAGCGCCCAGAGCTCTGCTCCTCTCATGGGAGAGGCCCAGACGCCTTTCGTGGTTGCTTCTCTCTGTGCTATAGGTTGTGGGGTATTATCTCTGGCCCGGACCCTCAGGCGATGCCACCACTTCGGCCCTGGAAGTGGGGTGGGGGTGGGGGGGGGGAGCTCCACATAATACATCTGTCAAAAAGCAGCAGATTATTTTATGCAAGGCCTGGTTTCAGAGGCACAGCCTGCATTCCAAGCTATATGTTTCATGCTGTCACTGTAGGTACTGGAAGTAGGGGTGCAGGGAGTGCTGCAGCACCCCCTAAAAATAACCATGCTAGAGTTCAGAAGGTGAATGAGCAATACAAATGCCTTTATATTTTTTTGTTTATTTTGTCACAATTACTGCCTGTTCAAGGGCAAAGGTCAATTGTCAGACTATGCTGACAAATCGCTGCTTTTTTCCAAACCTGTGTTTACTTTTACTTCTGTGACTGCAAAGTGAGGGGATTTAGTAAAAGTGACCACTCTTGCTGGGGTACAGGAAGTGAAAGAAAGCTGTAGGATATCAGTATTTTTCTAATACACAACATTTAAATGCCTGTGAATTAGCTATACACATTTGGAAATATATCAGCAATTGGAAAAGCACATATGAAGCCCATTGTTCCCCGAATTCTGAAGTGTGATGGAAACAAAGATTTTGATAGGATCAAAACAAATTAAGACACTTTACTAGATGCTGCTCAAACGATAAATATTCCCTGAACACGATTTCTAGACGTTATCGTTTGTGTGCTTCAAATTTTTACCAGTAAAACTGCACATCTATGCGCTTTTAGTGTCAATTTCAACAGAAAATGTGCTGTCTGTAAATGACAGTGCGCTACCTCACCAGTGCTCCAAAATGCACCACATGCTACCTACCACACCTGTACCACTGTACTGCTGACTAGGAATGGCACATTTTCTATACTTGTTTTTTGTGTGATGCTTGAATTTCTCACAATCTTTATGGCTTCAGTGCTATAACATTAACAGCAGCATCCCCACCCTAAAAATTGTTTCAGCACCACTCATGTGCACAGTGCGAGTGTGCCAGGCAGTGGTAAAATATTAATAATCTGGCGCTGGTTTCATTAGACCTTTTGAATGCTCTTGGTCATAGTGCACACAAAACTTCCTTATAATAGAGAGCAGGAGGCATTCTGAAATACCAATTGCAGAATTTCTATTAATTTTTTAGGTCTTGCATATAATATATATATATACATGTTTGTGTGTGTGTGAAAACAATACCCTTTCAGGAGTAGAGTGACGCATAAATTGTGCAAAAAAGAAGCAGAGAAGTCTGGGTAGTTCCCAAGTTTAGGTGGAGATCAGGTCTTGTATAAAGCACCCTCAATACCAGCAACACTCTAAATTTGCTCAAGTCAAATGTCTGCTTTCCTATCAACGTCTTTATGCATAGGATTTGCACAGTTACAACTACACAGAGATAGAAAGAGACTAAGTCTTAGGCCATTTCTATAGCAACGTTTTTAAGTAAAGGATTAGCACAGTGCCATCCACACTAAGCTGTAAATGACAAAACCTTTTACCACTCCAGGCACAGTATTGCAGCTTTGAATTGGTAAAACACCAACCAAGCCAACCTGAATTGAATAAAATCAACCCCTGACATGTGTTTCACTATCATTATAGCTCTTCAGAGAGGTTTAACGTTGTCCAGACACAATGGAGCACCCAGTATAAGTCAAAACATACAATATGCATTTCAGGCATAGAGTGAGAAAAAAATTATGCAAAAAAGAAGCAGAGAACTCTGGGTAGTTCCCAAGTTTAGGTTGAGAGCAGCTCCTGTGTAGAGCACCGTCAACAGCAGTGGCACTCTGAATTTCCTCACCTCAAATGCCTCCTTTTCTATCAAAGTTTTGAAAGCATAGGCTTAGCACAGTGCAATCCACACCAATATATAGAAATGGACAAAGTAATATAGTGTGGTGTTGAGTTTGTTGCAGTACTGTTTTGAATTCATTATTGAGGTGTGTTACATTTATAGTAGTGGGCTATAGCATTCATTATGGTGATGTCTAGAGTTTTTAACAACTGGGTGTATAGTTGGGTGTGGAATGCTTTAGCAGGGGGTGAGTTCTTTATAATGGTTTGCTGAGTACATACAGTGAGTTGATGGCTATATCAATGTGGGGCATTGATTTCTCAAAAGTTGGGTTTTGAGTTCCTAATGGCAGGGTGTTAAGTTCATTATAGTACAAAAAAGTAGATTGTTGGGTTTGTTATAGGGCAGCATTGAGATTATATAGGGGGCAGTTGAGTTCATCACAATGGGACAGTTTATTATAGTAAAAGTGCTGAATTCACTGGTGGGTTTTACAGTGTGGTTTTCAATTTATTATAGTGGGATAAATAAGTTCATTCTACTGGGTTACTGCATTCATTATAGTTGGGTGATGATTTTATTAAAACAGGACATGACTTTAATTATATTGAATTGGGGTACTGAGTTAATTAAGTGTTGAGTTCTTTGCAGGGTTGTGTTTAGTTCAATACAGTGGTTCAGTCTAGTTCGATGTTAAGTTCATTATATTGATGTTTGAGTTCATTGTCATGGGGTACTGTGTTATTAGAATGAATATGATTAATCAGTTAGAAAGAATAAACCAGGCCTATGGTAGTGGGTTCAGGTTTAGTGTATTGTGTAGGCAATGTTTCTAGTATTGTGTGAGCAGGCAAGCCTATTTTAATGGGACTGGGTGAATCTATTAAATTTGGGCAAGAGGGTATGCCTTACACTGGGTTGGTTAGGCTCATATATTGGGGAGTGTTGAGTTTGTAATATTGCATGCAGTGAAACTCTTGCAGTAGGAATGTGGGTCATTTCACTGAGCATGTGTAAAGCATGTCACAACGGGGATGTTGATTATATCATAGTTGGGGTGTTTGGTTTTTATAGTAGCACTGTTGACTATTAAAATAATGGTTGAGCCTCTTCTCTTTTGAAGTTAATGTCATTATGCGTGGGAGTCGAGTCTCTAATCTAATTCTATGGTGCTGATTATATTTTGGGTCTTGAATCAATTATATTGGGGTGCGATTATGGTTTAGTTATGGTGCTGAGTCTGTAATAGTGGGTCTGTTCACTTGCTAAGGTTTTGTGTCAAATATTTAGTGATGGTGTTTATTCACTTCTAATGTTGGAATGATGATCTATTATAGTGAACAGTATGAATGGGTGAAGGAATGATTGGCGTATGGGAGAAGAAAGTAAAATATTAGGAAGAAATGTTGATTCTCAACTGTACTCATAACATTATGTCTATTACAATTTTTTTTCTGTTGAGTTTTTATTATAGTTGATGTCTTGAGTCATTCTTATTGTTGGGGAGTTTGGTCTACCATGGTGCAATAATGAATGGAAATTCTGTATGGCCTGGCTCTGCAAACTGAATCATCTCAATGAGGGGGTAGATCTGTGAGAACACTATTGTGATTGGGATATGATTTTAATATAATGGCATTCTTAAGTGTTTTATGCTAGAAACAATCAACTTAACATACAGTAGACATTAAGGGGCTAATTACAAGTGCATCCAGGAATGCCAGTGGGGCTAGTAACAAAAATCACCAACACCATCAGGACAAAAAGTTTGATAGTTCTTAGAATTTTCGTTGGCTGTAACCAGCCACAATCTCATTTTGAAACATAAAGGAAAATATACAGGAATTGGTGCAGAAACACCAATTTCCATTTGTTATTACTCAAAAATTGTATCACTGTTATTTCCCCACCTATTGAATTGAGGTGAATTACTGGGAATTACTCTGGGGAAGTTGCAAAGATGCAAAAATAATGGGATACTTTTCAGGGGCACCCAAAAATGTGTGAATTTTGTCTATTATATTTTCGGAACATGACTATTGAAATGAGGGTGTCAAATCAATGATAGTGTGGGAGTTAAGCTTAAAGTAGTGGTCCATTGAGTCTTTTATAGTGGGGTGTTGAATCGACTCTAATTAGATGTTGGGTATAAATTACAGTGTTGATGTTGTAATTCAAGTGTAGAGTGGGTGTTGAATTCAATAAAGTAGAGCTTTGAGTCAACTCTAAGGGGAATTTCAGTCTATCATAATAAGAGTGATTTGTTCCAATAAGTGTTGTGCCCATTATAGTGAAGAGTTGAGTCTATCATGGTGTGAGATTTTGGTCCCTTGATAGCAACGTGTTTTGTCTTTGTTTATAATGGTATACTGATAAAGAGATTCTCAAGGCAAAATCACATTGCAGAGTTTAATTTTAGAATGCAAAATTAAGTCAGTTCATTATTGGTTAGTGGGTGCCAGAGAGGGTACTTGGTGACGTGTTCTTAGTCTGTTATCTTGAAGCAGTGGACTTCTCTTATGCTTACATTAAAAGGTTTTAACCCTGTTACAGTTGGAGCTGCTTGTTGGCTATAGTAGCAGCCATTGAGCATTTTAGAAAGGAGGTGTTTATGGGCAGCATATTGAGTCTATCAAATTTGTAGCACTAGCTTTTTTAATATATTAGGTGTTGATTTTATCATATTGAGGGCAGTGACGTATTACAGTTTGGATGCTAGTCTATTTCTATGGTGGTTTTGAGTAGTCACAGTAGGACAATGTAGTCATTATAGGTTGGGCCTTGTAGGTTGTTTTTGGATGATGAGTCTATCGTATTGGTTGTGTTGTGCCATAATTATAGTTGGAGAGAGGAGTTTATCATATTGCCCGTGTTGAGATATCATTTAATGTTGAATGAATGTTAAATCTGTCCTATTGCTGATGATTGAGTTATCACTATTAGTTGGTTGTTGAGTTTATCATGTACATGATGGTATCACTCTAGGTTGGGTGTTGCATATTACATTCATGGATTCAGGGTGTCTAATGTAGGTATTACGAGCCTGATTTAGATTTTGGCATGATGGATATCCCGTCTTCCGTATTACATGTGTATTGTATTATAGCCTATGTCTAATACGGTGGATGGGATATCCATAGTGTTAGTGATTGAGTAACCCATCCAACAAAGTCAAGATCAGTCCCAAAGTCTATTCTTGTCTGAATATGGAGTCTTAATCATAATAGTCTTATTTTCCATAGAAAAGTGAAAACCTTTATGTTACTTATTTTACAGACACCTAATACATCTGAAAAGTAATTTTCTGGGTGTTAGGCCAATTCTAATCTACACCTCTGTTTTGTGTTTTTTGGTGTTATTTAAACAAAACTTTGCAAATTTCATGGACTTTGATGATATTTGCAAAGTTTTCCCAACAACACAGTGATTTTTGCAGACGCAAAGTTAACTGATTTTGCTGACTTCTACTTTAAACCTTTAAGATAACGGCCATGTTCAACCTTTCAGTATAACACTGTGGTGAGAATGCGGCTTTTTTTACATTGATTTTCTATATCTCAGTTTCGGTTCTGGTTATGTCGTAACTGGGTTCTGTCCAGTTATATTGTGGGGTTATCAAACAAAATTGAAATGCATGACACTAAATTCCTCTTTCCCTTCCATGATTTGGCAGAGGAAAGGTGGCCAGATGAAGAGCACCCACTTCCAACTGTTAGAATTTAACTCTGATTTGGAATATCCCAGCAAACACTGGAGTAACAATAGTAACAACTATTACAGCCAGAGTTAGAGGAAGTCTGGCAAAGATGGCGAATTGCCTGTGTCAACATTGTTGCTGCGTGCCACATCTGTACTTCGTAGCCATTACCTACCACAAAAAAGCATTGGGAACGCTAATAGGTCTTATTGGACACATTGACTTTGCCAATGCAGTTTGACGCTTTGCAGCATCGGAAAAAAGCAAGTGTTTTCTGCCAATGTTGTAAAGCTTCAATAACGCAACCACTGATGCCGTGTCATACTCTAGGTCCACACATGGGTCACCACGCATGCATGTGCCTACCGAATGTCTTTGCTGTAATTTTTCTATTTTGATATGGGATCCAAGAAAACAAGAATTAAATAAATTAGCAGGAAAGTGGAAAAATAAAAAAGGATCCCATAAGTTTGAGGGACAATGGAGGAATGGGTGTGGAGAGGAGGGAGGAAATAGCACATAAGACAGAGAGAAACACAGGGTTTTGAGAGAGAGCAATATGGAGCACATGAGAGGTGAGGGAGCTTGGTGGCAGCACCACACGAGAGAGCAGTCAACACATGATGGACAGAGCAACAAAGAGAACTGGGGTGGGTATTGGCCTAGAAAAGTAGCACACAAGGTAAGAGCTGGAAAACACATGCCCTCTCATGCAGTGCTTAAAAAAAAGTAGTTCCCTAAAAGTGATTAGTGAAAGGATACAAGCTAGAAAGCCAAAAGGATGATAAAGAAGCTATGCTCCAGAGCATGGACGAACACAAGAACAGAAAGGCACAGATTTGAAGAAGAAGTAAGCAAATTGCCATGGTAAACAATGGGCGGGCTGTATGCCCTCTAAATCTTTTGCAACCAGACAGCCTGCATTGCATTATAGGTGAAATCTCAATATGATCACTGGGTGGAGTGACACTGTATAGTAACCCGACAGTGTCGTCGATCTGTCAGCGTTTTGTTAAGATTTAAGTGAGGGTTGGCTATGCATATGTAGGCACTGTTTGTGTTTGCACCCTGAAAACAAGGATCCAAACGCCCTTATTGGTCCATAACAAAATTCTGAGCTGACAGGAAATTGGTTTTTGCCTGCAGCATGAAGTGTAGCTTTCTGACTCCCTTGGAAAAGTATGGGCCCTGACCACCACTTTGACGCCACCATGTTGGCATCTTGCTGCCCAGTTTCTTATGCACCACATTGTCCCTGCTTCCCTACGGACCTATACAGCACCCCCCTACCATGTGTGGGAATTAGACTGCCAGCATGGTGGTCAGGCTGTGCTGCATTCTGGAACTTTATCTGTGGCATACTTGACACTCAGCTGCACCTGAGACTCAGGAACTCTTGTCCCCTGCATGTCTCAGACAGGGCCAGGCATGCTAAGGTATCGACTCCTATAGAGGGACAGTGGAGGGGGATGTCAGTCGTGGGTTTTTACAGGCCCTCCACCGTTTCTCTGTTGGAATGACTGACTGGGCACTTTTACCGAAGCTGTGTCAGTCTGTCAAAGCCCCCGACATATGTGTCCCTGAAGGTCTATCTCTTGCTTACTGGTTCCATGTTTTTGGAAGCTGTTATTTGTATATTATGCATATGGCTGAAAAGGTTGCTGCAAAATTCTGTATTTCAGTCATACACAATTTCTGATTCCATACCCTAATAGTTCATGATTCTCCTTTGTGACTTAGGGAACAGGTATAAGTAGTATGTACTATTATTTTTCTCGGAGCGCCGGCTATCATCTTCTGAAACCTTCATTCTTCCGTAAGAAAAAAACATACAACAGAGTTTTCTCTGGGGCTACACCAAGAATATAGAACTCACTCCCTCTGAGCATCAGAAAAATCTCATCCACTTCAATATTTAAAAAAAAGCCAAGTCCTTCCTATGGAATGAATTCCTCCCTTAATCCGCAGCAGCCCATTCACACCATGTTCTAGAAGTCCCAGCAAACAATCACTCGACCTACTCTAGCCTCCTAAAGGATACTCTCTGTAAATTCATCCATTACCAGACTCTAGATGGAGCTCTTCATTCTATACCTAGGCTGCAAGCCTATTGTCCTTATTCACACTGTGATATCCTTTTGGGGACAGCTACAACTAAATGTCACCATTGTGAGTACCCAGAACAAGTACAAATGTATTATAAGTTAATAACCTAGGTTCTTTCTAACTGTATTATTGATTGTACAAATGTTTTTCTCGTTTAAAAAAATATATTTTTGAGATACCTGGCAACTGTTTAATGGTATCAATTTTAGTGTTTAAAACTAAAATTGCTATAGATATGTGGAACGCTCTGATACCCATTTCTGGCTCTTGTTCGTGCCATACAAAACACTAAATAAATACATTTTTTTTATTATTAATAGCAGAAGGATCAATAACTATGATACAATGTTAATGTGGCACCTACTTAATGGTTTTGTGACTGACAGTAGCTAGGAACAGACTGAAAGCTGGCAATATTCAAAACGGAGATCTCCATGTTGCAGAAAGCCTTCAGCATTAAACAGTTAATTGTCTGAGCACTTTCTCAAATCCAGTCAAAACTTGTTTTGTGAAAGATTTGCATCAGGCACATGCTATTTTCTTTTAATAACAAGTTTTATTGGTGTGTTTTTATCCCATTAGAGCAAGTGTGACTCATGGGCTATGGGTAAAATCAAAGATATCAGTGCACCATTCAATACTTGCGAATAGCATTTATTAATATAGGTGAATAGGCTAGAACCATATCTAGATATTAACTTTCTGATGACTAATTAAGCGGTCAAGACAGCTTTCGTAGTTTCAAAGAACTACTAATTGGCATTGTATTTGATGGATATGGAGAACATCAACAAGTGATGATGGTGGTTGAATGCTTGTTTTAGGAAAGTTAAGTATTATGTGGTATGGGGTTAGTCCTCACCATGTAATACTATCACGATACACCAGAGATCGTCCTTGGATTCACACTTATAAATCCTCAGCTCAGTCCTGGTAGTGTGCAAAGAGCAGTTAGGCTTTACTAGAGGACCACATGTTAAGCATTTCAGAGTACCAACGTGGACGGTAAGTAATTGACACGACTTGAGAGAAATCCAACACAATTTTATAAAAATAAAGTGTATATTTATACTTATTTGGACAACAAAATGAATGTAAATGCATACATACAAAAGGAACTATAGATTTGAGCAGCAATAGAAAATCAACACAAAATGATACAGTGAAAATGTAACATTGCAGTCAATGACAAAAACCACTTGTGACAATTGGCCACTTGCAGGTCGAGTTGCGTGGTACAGGTGGTGCAGGTCCCAGGATCAAGCCATGACAGTCAGTTCAATATTACCTGGCTCATGGAGTCCAGGTGCAGAGGTGTCCTGGCTGTCCCAGGTGCTGAACTGGAGCCATGGGAAAGCTGCTTTTACCACTGAAACGGTGCTGCGGGGGAAAAAGATGCAAACTTACAACAACAGTGTGATTGCTGAAGTCGGTCAGATGGAATTCCTTCTTAATGCAGCGTCGAGTAAAGGGGTCGGTTGCCAGACTGTCGACCAACAAGCCTTGGCAGCATTAAGGGGAGCAGAAAGTAACTTTGACGTCCAGTGGTCCAGGGGAAAGGCAGGACTCTAGTTCCCAGAATGCACTAGACCATCTGGATTTGGGTGATCCCTTGGAGGGCCCCATGGCTGATTCGTGGGATCTGGAGCACTGTTTTTCTGCTGTTAGACCTGGCTTGTCCAGCGGGTTTATCCCCTGACCTTTTTGCTTTTTGGCCTCCTGTTTTGGACCCTGTTTTTTTGGTTTTATGACTTTGGGCACTTTACCACTGCTGATCAGGGCTAAAGTGCACATGCTCTCCCTGTAAATTGTAGCTATGGATTGGTGATTCCATGATTGGTATATTTTATTTACTGGTAATTCCCTAGCACAGTGCACTGTGTGTGCCAAGGGCCTGTAAATCAAATGCTGCTAGTGGGCCTGTAGCATTGATTGTGCCACCTACATAAGCAACCTGTAAATGTAACTCAGACCTTCCACTACAGTGTGAGTGCAATTTGGTGCTGCCATGTCAACCTGGCAAGTGCACCCACTTGTCAGACCCTAACCTTCCCCTTTCTTACATGTAAGTCACCCCTAAGGTAGGTCCAAGGTACCCTTGTGGGCAAGGTGCAGTGTATGCAAAAGGTAGGACATGCCCTGATTTGTGTGGCATGTCCTGATAGTGAAATACTACAGATTTTGTTTTTTTACTATTGGGAGGCTATCTGTCCCATAGGATAGAATGGGAGTCTATTTATAGCATCTTATAAATATAACTTCCTATTCGGACAAGATAGAAAGGTGTAGTTTAGTATGCCTGAACTCAGAATATAAAAATGCATCTTTTAGTAAAGATGATTTTTATATTGTGTGTTTGTAAATACCACTTTTAGAAAGTAGGTATTTTCTTGCCTTAACCATCCAGTGTGCCTCTGCTAGGTTATGTATTGACTGTCTGGCTTTGGAGTGACAGGGGCTGGAGATGTGCATTCCGTTCAGACAGCCACTTTGGGGGTTGATGTGTGTCCTGCTTTTCCTGGATGAGTCAAGGCTGTGCTGACTAGACCTGGGCTGCATTTAGAGTAGGGGGGGGGAGGAGATTTCTTTCACACCTGAATGGGCCTGGTCTGCCTGGGACAATGTTGACTCCATCTCCTGCCGGGCAGCTGCACCAACTGGTTTTGGCTGGGCAAAGAGCTTCTCTGCCACCAGAGAACAAAGGAATTTGTGCTACAAAAAGTGAGACACTGACCCCAGAACATTAGATTACTGCTGAACTAAGGAACCTGCCAGGAAGAAAAACCAGAAAAGCTGCAGGAGGAGTAATGCCCTCTGCTGTGTGCTGTTGGGGTTGGCCTGAGGTGGTTGCTTCTGACTTGGGCAGGGAAAGGACTGGACTGTGCTTTCATCATCCTGCTGTTTGAGTTTTCTCCAAGGGCTTGAAGTAGAGCTTGCCTCCTGTTGGAAGTTTGAGGAATAGAAAATACTTCAAAGATTACTTCTGGGATTTTAAGAGGAACCGTTGCCAAGGAGAAGAGCTGGAGATACTGAAGGAGAAGTACTGCCCCTTTGCTGGGTGCTTTCTGGGGTTGGCCTGCAGTGGCTGTTTCTGCCAAGGAAAGGACACAGACTTTGCTGTGTGGTGTGTCCCCTGCTTGAGGAAGATCTTCAAGGGCTTGAAGTAGAGCTGGCCTCCTGTTAAGAAGTCTCAGGGACACAAAAGACTTCCTGCAACTCTACTGGTGCTGCTGGACTCTGCCATCTGTGAGCCCTACCCTTCCCTGAGGTGCACTCTGCAGTTAAAAGGCCTCAGAAGTGGGGTTTGCAGCTGATCTCTGCAAGATCCGGCATGAAGCATCACAAAAGTGTGCAAAGTCTCTCAGAACCGATGCTGGTTGATGCAAAGTTGCGTCGAGTCCCGTCGGGTGACGCTAAGCCTCGCAGCCCCAAGCACCAACGCTGGAAGACTCGAAGCCTCGCAAAGCGATGCCTCACCTCCGGTGCACAAGACATCGCACTTGGACACCAAGTCTACAAGAACACCGGGGGCGCAATAAGAAACCAATGCATCACCTCCCCTTCAGTAAGAAACCGATGCATCACCTCCCCTTCCGTAATGAACCGGGGCATCACCTCCGCTGGAGTAAGGAACCAATACATCACCTTCCCCGGGCGTAAGGAACTGACGCATCACCTTTCCTGTGGCTGTTTTTGTTTGTGACTGTGACACATCCAAGGTAATTTGTGTTGAAAGCGTTGCATTCATAGTTTGGTATGCACAGAACTGTTTCTTGCTCTTGAAAGTCATATTTTGATTTTTGTATTGTGGATGTTTGTCGTTTTGGTCTTGTTTGGTTTAGATAAAGATTACTTACTTTTCTAAACTGATGTGTTGTTCATTTGTAGTGTTTTCACTGTATTACTGTATGTGTGCACAGATGCTTTACACACTTCCTCTGAGATAAGCCTGTCTGCTCGTGCCAAGCTGCCAAGGCTTTCTGGGCAGGGAATATTTTAGAAGTGTATACCCCCTTACTCTGACTAGGAAGAAGGGTCCCTACTTGGACAAAAGGTGCAAACTATTGCCAACTAGAGCTCCAATTTTGAACACCTGCAATTTGCACAGACTAGTGCCACTAATCCAGGGGAGTCTGAGGGTTCTTCAGGCTTCCACAGGGGTCCTTCTGTCTGGGATGAGTCTCGAACAGAGCGCTGCCACAGTTTTAGGGGTTCTCTCTTTTGTTTTGGGCAAGTCTTGTTGTCACGGGTACTGGTCTCATCATATGTACTTTTTGATGCAGGTTGTTCAGAACTGAAATTCCGATGTCGGGGGGTCCCTTAAATCTCAGATTTAAGGGATAAAAGGGTGTTGGAGCTAGTAGCCAATGGGAAGCTAGTACCTGCAGCTAGTCTGCCCCTGAGGTGACCACATCCATGGGTGTGTATGTCACCTTTTCTTCCCAGAACCCTCTATTCTCCCCCTCCTAAAGATGGCAGAAATCCGATTTTAGTGTACAGACCAGGCTGCTTACTCTGGAGGTGTGGCTAGCCTCCCTAGTCCAACTAATTTTCCGCCTGTACGGTGCAAATGTGCCTGAGGCAGGGTGAGGGATATTTTCTCCAATGTGAGTCAGCCCTGATGCATATCAGAGCTAGTGCAGCCTTTGAAGCTCACTGCCCTGATGTGCCACTTCACTAGCCTGCTTGAGAGGAAGGAGGTTGACGCCTTCCTACCCAAGCCTTTGTTCCTGATTCCTGGGAGTGATCACACTGCCTGGTAGAAGTCAGCAAATGTGGCAAGTGCAGGCTTGCCAGCTAAAGCACAGAGAATCTAAGGCATCCAGGTGGACAACCTCTAAAGTAGCCACCTGGGTCTATGCCACATTCCCCAAGGCACAATATTCATGTCAGGGGTGAGACGTCACATTGCTTGATGGCAAACTTGACCTATTTCAGCGGTGCCGTAACGGAACTGCCAAACTTGAGAATGCCCAGGTGGCATCCCATGTTATCCTATGGACTGCTAATATTACATTAGTTTCACTATAGGGACATTTAGGCTTGCATTTATATGTCCTCTCATTTAATATACTGCACCCTGCCTCCTGTGCCGAGGAGACCTTCTTTAGGGTTGCCTGACATTTATTAAAGATAGTGTATATATTGTTCCATACAAGATGAGGGCACAGTCGAGCTCGAGCACCTTGCACTTCTCCTGCAGTCTACAATGGCAGGCCTGCTGTCAGAAGTTTACTTGGGTCACTCAGGGTGGCACAAAACTGTGCTGCATTCTTGGGGACCCCTTTACCACCTATGCCCTGTGTACCCCTGGTTCCATACACTAGGAAGTTACAAGGGGGTAAAGTATTTGCCAATTTGGGATTACCAAGTCCAACATAGGTTTTCAGAAACAGCACAGGCACTGAGGTCTGGGCAGCAGACTCTAGTGCATTATCAGAGTTATAAACAGCAGCATATGGAGCAAAACAAAGGGGGGTGGCCATACAAAAAGGCCACTTCCGTACACTTGTATCAATCTCATCCATTAGCATTTACTGTGGCTCCACCATGTTTTGCTCAATGTGCTACCACAGAAAGGGATCACCCTTATAAAAAACAGCATTGGGCTGCCCCACACGCCCCCCCCCTTTATTTGATGGGCCAGGTCTTCTCTTTCAGGGAAAATGAAGCTTAACCAAAAATGTTCCTTCCACATTGGGCCTTATCAGTGTGGTACACGTATCGTAAAGAAGAACAAGCTACTTGACCTATGTCTGGGCATACCAATACTACTTAGGGTTACACACTGAGCAGATCAAAACATTATGGATGGAACAATCAAATTATTTTCAGAGCTGGTAGTTGTTTTGGTTGGTATTTCAGATCCTATATCTTGAATCACTGGGCCAGGACAGACTGGGTCAATTATATACTGCTAAAAATAGGTTGCGCCCATATTACTGCTGGGATATTTTATTCTTGATCATCTGGTTTTTGGACCTTTACTTTGGGTGAATCTCACTACCTGAGTCTCACTCAGGGTAATTTCATGGTAAGTGTATTAAGCATGCTTACCACCAGTGTACCCCTCTTAAAAAACAACACCGTGGTGCAGCTTGGGTAAGGAGCACTGGTTGGTTGCACATGAATATGTGAGTGCACTTGTGTGCAAGCTGTAAGTGACGGAATACTGTTGCCTGGTAGCGTCACCCAAGTAAGATGCCTGTGTTCATTAGGAACTGCAAATTCGCCCTGTCAAAATACCTTCTTTTGGCATGCCTACAACTTCCTTTTAAATATTAACAATTAATCTCTAAGTAGGCCTTATTGCCTATAAAGGTAGGATGCATGGAATTTAAAGGTAGGGCATGTAAAAGGTAATGTTGGGCACATTCTTAGAGCAAAATATCCCCCAAAGCTATTTTCACTGTAGCAAGGCTGGCTGCTTCCAAGGGGAAACATCGGGCTACATTGATACATTTAATAAAATTGGATTTAGTAGGCACTAGAGAAATAATTCTAGGGCTAATTTTTATAGATATCCAAAATCCAGTTTAATTGTGAAATTGAATTTTGTCTACCTGTTGAGCAAAAGCCACCCTTAAAAATGTACTATTTTCCTGCATAAAGCTTGAAAGTATTGAAGTGTCACATGGCAACTGTATGGCTCCCCTGTGGTGAGATGTGCAGTGATCTCAGACAGAGGACAAAGGGCTCGGGTTTGTGTGGGGGTGGGGTGGGGTACTGGCCTTCCCTTGACAGGATGGCCTGGGGCTAAGCCCAATAACTAGTTACACTTCATAGGGGCTTACCCGGTCACAAGCAGATGAACCTGACACCAAGCCTGCCCCTTTCTTTGTCCCTCTAGAGAACTTGGCTTCAAAACCAGTGAGAGGGGTAGCAGCTCCAGAACTGTTTTGGAGTGACCACAAACGAAGGTTAGACTATAACCATAGCCACTCCTCTGGGTAGGCACAGGGAACTCTGACCAGAGGAAGAAGGCAGCCGCGGTCGGTAGGGGAGTACCTGCCGGGGCGGTGACGTGGGGAGGGGCAGGGTGGGGGTTAGTAATGTATGGATAAAGTAGGTTTGCAGGTAAGTAAACATTTAAATAAATCAAACGAATTTCGTTGCGCGCACTGCATTGCATTTGGGGATGCAGTGCGCGCAACGAAATTCATTTGATTTATTTAAATGTTTACTTACCATCCAAACCTCCATTATCCATACATTACTAACCCCCACCCTGCCCCTCCCCCTCTCCACGTCACCACCCCAGCAGGTACTCCCCTACCGACCGCGGCTGGAAGGATCCTGTTATATTGGATTGTCCCAGAATGCTGTGTAGGAGGGTTTGGACAGGTGTGGAGGGAGGATATGGAATCCTAGGATTGTCCCGGGGTGCCTGTCTCTAGAACCTTCCACCTAAGTATAAACCCCTGCACAGGGAAAAGACAGTGAGCAAGACCCTGGACCTGGATGGTGACACCAGAATCATGAACAGCTAGAAGGAGAAGCTACCTGATCCCTTCTGATGAAATAAGGCCTTTGCTTATAGCTGATCCCTAAGACTATATGTGTCTCTCTGGGGGCAGTGGTGCTGGCCCCTTTATGGCCCCCGAGGGCCAGTGTAGTGGAAGACTTGGACTTCACTGTGCCCCAAGTGTCCTGCAAGACAGGCAAGAGGCCATGGGGCATGTGAAGGGCAGATGAGAAGGTTGCAGGTGGGAGCCAGCAAAACTAGCTCCCCACAAGGTGTGGATTTTTGAGGCACTGATGTCTCTGCAAAGCATTATGGGGGCTGCAGGAGGTGGAGCAGCACCCCCCACATATAATTTAAGAAAATTAAACCTGTCTCTTCCAAATCATAGGATGCAAGACATAGGGAGACACTGTATCTATTTTCCAACCTTGATGGGGATGCAGCTTTATGAACTTCAGCTCAGGTGTGCAGAGATCGCTAGTGGTCGGTCCATTTTATGTGGCCTGAGCATGTAAAAGAAACCTCTAACACATGCTTACATTTCTTTCAATGTAGTGCTGTAATTAAAAATGATTATTTGTAAACAGTGCAATGCTTTTATTTATGCTAATGATTGCATTTAAATATTATTATTGGGTCCATTGGTTTTAATGTTGATCCCTTGACGAAGGCAATAGGCCCGGCTTATAAGGTGGTGACCCCTTGACAAAGTCAATAGACTTGCCTTATATTATAATCTGTTGACCCCTTGTCAAAGTCAATAGGCCTTACTTATATTTTAATATGGTGACCCCCTGGCAAAGTCAATCTGGCTTTATTTATTCATATGGTGACTTCTTAACAAAGCCATTAGGCTTGCTTTATTTCAAATAACAGCCCCATATGATGTTGCATATGGTATAGGTAGGGGGTGTTGTGATTCTGGGGTTCTTGACTCCCTCTGGGTCAAATGTGATTCCACCTACCTCTCGTATGCATTTGTAAATGAGTGCATAATATTTAGTATTGTGTGTTTGCGTGTGTGTGATATATGTACTTTTCCTTTTTCAAAGAAAAAGCAATGGCCTGAAAATCATTTGAGTGTTGTTGTTGCATGTTAGTGGATGGAGATTACTCAACGACCTTTTGGATTGGATGAGTTCTTAGAGAGGCATGCCATTTGTGTAATATTGGCCATTTCTGGATGAAGTTCTCCACATGTTGAAATGGAGAAAACACTACCTGTGAATGCTATCGGTCATGGGGTCATTTTAAGATGATGGAGACACAGATGGGTTTGGTGGCATTGTTTGTGGTTTCTTCTCCCTCTAATCATTATGAGACACTAATGGTGAAGGACTCAGGCTTGGTCCTGAGCCGGTTTATATATTTGGGGGTCACCGGATAAAATTAAGGAGATATAGTTCAGGCCTGATGCAGAGCTCTTTGCTATTCTGATATGCTCACTATTGTTAATTCCTTTTTAGGACTGGGTTGACATTGCAGCTGTCTGCAGATTATATTGCTCACAACACACTCAGAGTGGAATTTTGGTAAGCCCCCTTCAACTAAACGTTTTTTTAACTGAGCCCCTCTGGCATAAGACATTGTAAATCACATCTTAATTGAACCCAAAGTACTATTGTTCTTATTTGCCACTGGGCTATTGACGGTTTAGTTTATCGTAGCTCCTCCTATGAAGTGCCTATATTGCAAATGCACCAGGCACTGTTTTACATCTTCAAATATGCTCATCCATCTCAGTAATTTGTTTAATTGATTTATGTTTTACAAACACTGTATACGGAGAACAATATTTTTGTTTCCACTGCAACAGTTATTTTCCTAATGCTTTTTCATGACTCAAGTGTGACCCTGATCCTAACATGGACTCCTTAATGCTATTTATTTATCACACCTAATGGCTATCTTGGAGCCTGGCTGAACTCAATATCATAAAAAAGAAATTATGAGCATGATAATATGGAGCCACTATACAGCAAGCATAGCATGTACAGCAATATCACCAACAACACACCACCACCAATACCACAACATCACCACCCCAGCATCAACAATAGCACCATCATCACCACCATCACCAATGCAACCAGTGCCACCACTACTACAATTACCAATACAACAACCGTTACCTCCACCAATACTATCGCAATCAGCACTGCCACAAAATCACTAGCAAAAGCTTCAAAATAGCATCACTAATTTAGCCACTACCAATAACACTACCAAGATCAGCAACACCACTGCCACCTCCACAGTAGCAAGACCACAACCAATAAAACACAAATGCTTTTACTGTAATATCAGCACCAATACCTCCAAAACTGCCACAAATTCCTCCACCAAGACCTCCACTGACCCTATACAACACCACCACAAATGCCACCACTGCCATCAAATCCACTAACAATGTCATTGCCACCATTTAAACACCACCTTCACGACTATTATCAATACCACCAAACTAATCAATTTTCAATTCAAACGTCTTTATTTCGATATATTTCATCATAAAAGACATCATAAAACACTTTCATCTTCTATTTACAACATTTACCATAAAAAAGAAAAATATTTAAAAACTTAATTTAACCATAAATACCCAAACACATCTCCTACCAGTACAAAATTACACATTTACACTGGGATACTAAATGGTTAATGGATTAATATACATAAGACAGGATTAAATTAGCATATAAAGACGTCCCAAGAAATACATTACTGTTTAAAACATCAATTGATCAACAAACAAGTAGCAGTTGGGTGCCTAGCTCTAATACCCCAAGTCCAGCCCAAAAATGTAGCAACAGCTTTGGCCACCGGGACTGATGTTATCGACCTCAGCAGCCATAAAGCCTCCTGTCCCACCCGTGTTCTCAGATTTTTACAAACTAATCACTACCAATACTTTCCCTCGGATTGGTGTCACTACAACGCGGTTTTTTACAACGCATTCCATTACATCGGAATTTTTACAACGCAGGATCCATTACATCGGATGGCATTACAACGCATGGCATTACATCGCAGATGCTATTACAACGCATGGCATTACATCGTAAGTATAGGTAAGTATACCTTTTTAAAAAAATGTAATTAAGTTAATTTAATTAATTTAAATAAAATACATTTTAAAATAGTAATTAATTTAATTTAATAGATTTAAATCTAATATAATGAAATTTATTTAATTTAAATATTTTTAAAATTGTAATTAAATTAAATTAATTAAAAAAAATTATATAATTTAATTAAAATAATTAAAAAATGTAATTAATATAATATAATTAATTTTATTTAATAAATATATTTTAATTAATTTATAAATGGTAAATATAATTTAATTAGCCCTAAGCACAAACCCAACCCTGAACCCTAAAACACCCCTGTACCCCAAAACCCAAACCCTACCCTGAAACCTAAAAACACCCCTGTACCCCAAAACCCAAACCCTACCCTGAAATCTAAAAACACCCCTGTACCCCAAAACCCAAACCCTACCCTGAAACCTAAAAACACCCCTGTATCCCAAAACCCAAACCCTACCCTGAAACCTAAAAACACCCCTGTACCCCAAAACCCAAACCCTACCCTGAAACCTAAAAACACCCCTGTACCCCAAAACCCAAACCCTACCCTGAAACCTAAAACACCCCTGTACCCCAAAACCCAAAAACACCCCTGTACCCCAAAACCCAAACCCTACCCTGAAACCTAAAAACACCCCTGTACCCCAAAACCCAAACCCTACCCTGAAACCTAAAAACACCCCTGTACCCCAAAACCCAAACCCTACCCTGAAACCAAACCCTACCCTGAAACCTAAAAACACCCCTGTACCCCAAAACCCAAACCCTACCCTGAAACCTAAAAACACCCCTGTACCCCAAAACCCAAACCCTACCCTGAAACCTAAAAACACC
Organism: Lissotriton helveticus; assembly: GCF_964261635.1. NCBI lineage: Eukaryota > Metazoa > Chordata > Amphibia > Caudata > Salamandridae > Lissotriton > Lissotriton helveticus. The sequence goes on from NC_136061.1 coordinate 1,563,842,497, forward strand.
CCTGTACCCCCCTGTATCCCAAAACCCAAACCCTACCCTGAAACCTAAAAACACCCCTGTACCCCAAAACCCAAACCCTACCCTGAAACCTAAAAACACCCCTGTACCCCAAAACCCAAACCCTACCCTGATACCTAAAAACACCCCTGTACCCCAAAACCCAAACCCTACCCTGAAACCTAAAAACACCCCTGTATCCCAAAACCCAAACCCTACCCTGAAACCTAAAAACACCCCTGTACACCTGTACTTATTTTAAAAATTACTTTAATTAATATAATAAATAATAAATTAAATTAATAATATTAAAAAACATAAATAAATATATTTAATTATAATTAATATTAATAAAATTAAAAAAAAAAATACTTACCTATACTTACGATGTAATGCCATGCGTTGTAATAGCATCTGCGATGTAATGCCATGCGTTGTAATGGCATCCGATGTAATGGATCCTGCGTTGTAAAAGTTCCGTTGTAAAAGCCTCCCGTTGTAAAAGTTGCGATGTAATGGTGCATCACCCTTTCCCTCATACTGACACCACCAATATCAAATCACTAATGCTAACACTACCTCCAACTTCAATATCAGTACTCCCCAACATCACACCCTATCACATCTGATGCCAACACCAATGATGCCAATGCCACTAAAATAAACACAACCAATACTACCAATACCAAACCAGCAAAACCATCCATTACCACAAGTTCCACCATCAGCAGCATGAATGCCACCACAAACACCACCATCAATATCACCAATACCAGCACCAAAACTCCCACCACAATTGCCACACCATATCACCGAAACCCATACCACCAATACTTCAACCATCAGTATGGCCTACATCAATGTCACCACTATCAACACTAGTATTACCAACAAATACCACCTATATCATCACCAAAATCACACAAACACCTCCCAAATACCATATATACTACAGCCACCAATACCGTTAAAGCACCCATACCAATATCACCAATGTCAACGTGATACAACAACTACCATTCCCACCACTATTACCATCACCTACTTCACTAATGCCACCACTACCTATACCATTCCCAATACTGAAAATACCACAACCAAAAAGCACAATACCAATGCCATCACCACCAATAACACTCCCAACAATCCACTCCCCCAATATCCCACCATGAGTACCACTACTAACAGCATCACTGTCCAGCACTGGCAAGAGCAATCGTTCTGGCTTTAATGAGCAACTACATGAAATATCTATTTCTGATTGTTGGTTTTGGAAGCCCTGCTTTTCTGAAAACATTTAAAGGCTCATTGTTTCCCAATATACTGATGATGTTAATGGTTTTCGTATTTGTCCTCTGTTTTTTAAAATGTATATTCTGTTCTCCTTTCTCACGCATTCAAAACACACAGAAGCTTATGTCCTGATTTGCTCTATAAATTTGAATAAAATAGCGATTCCCAAGTCCGTCCGGGGTGTAGACCCATTCTACATTTTCATTATATCGATAGAAGATACCTTTCCATACAATTACCAGTCGGGGCTGCTACCTGGAAGCAGCAGTGGGGTAGGTGAGGGAGACGGGGCGGGATAAGGACTGGATTAAAAAAAACACTTGCCGCTGCCTCTTCTGTGTCCTCTTCCTGGCTTCTTGGGAGAAACAGGGATCAGGAAGCACCAGGGCTCCCACGCACCACGCAGCCAATCATAACACTGCAAAGCAGCGTTCTGATTTGACTGAGCGCAGTGACACAGCGGTCATCCCGGGGCTGGAGGGGTGGGCATGTTCTCCACGCAGGCTGTAATGCAGCCTGCATGGAGAACAGGGAAAGCGCGCATGACTGTTTTGGGCATTGCACACTTAGGAGTGTTCTACCACCTGCTCTGCAGCCTGCTCCCTCACGCAAGCTGCTGCAGCCGGAGGATGAAATAAAATGCTAATAACATTACGTTATTATCATTTTATTTTTTCCCTTCTTTCGCTGCTTCAAGGCAGTGAGGCAAAACTTCTCCGTTTTAGCAGAGGAGCCGCCACTGACAATTACTCTAAAGGGCTCTTTTATATAGTTGTTAGTTATCTCAAAACTGTGTCACGAACCCCGGTTTTCTATGCCTACTTTAGACTTGTCTGCCCAAAATGGACAATCCATCAGATAATGGCTCAAATTATAATAAATTTAAGAACAACCGTGTGACTGGACCTTGTATCCTGTAGCAATGTAGTCGAAAGAATATGTCATATCCTGTCTACCAATCTAAAAGTATTGGACGTTCTACCCCTCAAATAAAACATACTTGCCACTTTTCTCCAGCATTTTAAAGCATGCCCGTTGAGATGCCTCGATCTAAAACGGCCTGATATCCTGTCCCCCAAAAAAACAAGGATTGGCATTGCCAATAGGTCTCGCCTTTGGGACCTTATAAGCGCTTAGCTATGCAGCATATAATCCTGGGTGGTGTTCAGACCGAGATTGAATAGCTATACAATGACTATTTTTGCCATTCACAAAGCTAGTTTAGAAAGTAGGATTTTCCTTGCAACACATCTGTATGCGTTTTTGCACATGTATGGGTTGGCTAGGATGCACAGGGTATCTGTATCATATTGCTTCTAATACATTTACTGGTTAGACTGGCAGCTTTTAGAAAGTTATACCGACACAAATATGGTTTTAAATCGATTCTGTCACTGATGTGGCAGAAATGTCACTGCCCAATATTAACAACACGAACGTGATAATAACTCTTATTGATAAGAATATGAAGAGCTTTGGATCCCTGTAAGATATTAGCTACACGGAAGGAAGGGTCACAGTGGCATATTGGCAACAATGTGGGTGGGCTCATTGACATACCAGTACATAGTTGCAAGGGGTAATCACTAGACTAAGTATATAACCAGGGCAATATAAAGCCCCACTGAAGACACATGTAATTACATATCAGCCTGATAACCTGCACAGGACACACTGCAAACGTGGCCTCAATTGCATTTACCTGGGACGGATGACGCACATCGATGACCTCCCAGAGACTTCTTCAAGCAAACATAAGGCTGGCACATGGCAGTTCAGCGCTGGACTGTTCCCATGAGGCACAGGGTCAGGCTGGTTTGCATATGGCCATGTCTGAACTGGGGTGGTGGAGTGAGCTAAAGAATGATGATGGATTAAACCCAGATCAGTTGACTGGGATGAGTGTTTGATTTGCTCAAACGCTCCGTCCATCATGCCCTTTGGTAACGCTTTGTTCGCCCTAAGTTGGCGGGGTATGCCCAGACGTGGGTCCCTTGCTCACTTTGCCACTGGATTCAAGATAGCCTGCCTGATGAGGGTTATGAACCCGAAACCGGTCCCAGGATGCTTGTTTCTGGTCCAGGGAAACCATTGCTTGGCAGTTCGGCGCTGGACTGTTCCCATGAGGCACAGGGTCAGACTGATTTGCATATCGCAATGTCTGAACTGGGGTGGTGGAGTGAGCTAAAGAATGATGATGGATTAAACCCAGATCAGTTGACTGGTGGTGAGTGTTTGATTTCCTCAAACGCTCCCTCCATCATCCCCTTTGGTGCCTCATACGCAAGGCATGCTGACATTTTTCACATCAACACTGCTGTAAATTAACACACACCATAGGACTGCTCTTCTTAGAAATGGCAAATAGTGGTGGTGTAAGAATGAGGGAGGGGGTCAGCACATGGAGGAGGGGAGAGCAGGTGAAGGGGGGTGCACACCGTGATGCACACTTACCGACCTACAGAAAAGGTTACAAAGCCAACAGCTGGAATTGTGAAAGTACAACATAAATGTGACCTGGGAGACTGAGGTTGACACTACCAAAGTCCTTACATATTTAAAAGCACCAGTTTACTGGACACAATATGCAATATGCGATAAAGCATATCAAAAAATGAAACAACACTCAATTGAAATTGAAATTCACACTCCCAGGATTGATCTATTGGGGACGGGTTACAAGGAGACAATGGCCATCCCGCAGCCTGCTCTTTGGGACACCAAGACCTACCACCTGACATGGCAGCCAGCAGCAGAGGCATAGATGGTAATTATTAAGAGGTTTGCGTGCTAGCGCTGGACAATGCTAGTGTCACAAGAACCCGCTGCCTAGGTAGCACTTATGAATATCCCAGTACATCTTTCAGCGAGAAGACGCAGCTGTGTCACCGCTGGAGAACAATACATCATGAATATCCATACTCCATTTGTTGGTAAGGTCCTGTAAGCAGCCTTATCTTCCCTGTGTTCACAGCTCGTCACCAGAAAACCGTCTTACCGGGCATTAAAGCAACAACTTTAAAAACACTCTGAGGGATCAGCAGCTAATATCGGCAATATTTTCATTTTATTCTCATTTCCTTTCTGTAATTTAACGTTTTAGTGTGCTGCTGAAAAGTAGCTATTAAATCAAAAGCAGGATGAAGATAGCACAAAGACACATTTCCCAGCCCACACAAGAGTGTCTGATCCTTTCAGAAAGTAAAGTTATCTTTGCAGAACATCTTGGTAAAAAGAAAGAGACCGACAAACACCTGAAGGCACTCCCCCTGCCTTTAATGTACAGCTAAGTACAGCCTGCGAGCCAAGTGTCTGCACTTCAGCACCCAGGGATTTGGCGGATTCTTCCAAAGTATACATTATAAAGGGAGAGTCAGGAATGGTCTCCCAAGTTATTACAGGACACAAGCTAAACCACAGCAAGCAGTGGATGCCAAAGAATCTGGAGAGATGTCGGCAAAAAAAAAGAAAAAAAACAACAATAAAGATATCACAAACAAAACAAGCACGGCTGCTAAAGTGAAAGCAACTGCGCTATGTCCAACTAGTAACATGATCCACGACGAGGGATGAATGCAGCTTGCATCCTGCATGCCACTGCTCGCTCCCGAGACCCAAAGGCCATGGGAGTGAACGTTTACAGAACAGGTGGGACATGCACCCGCATTTGGCCAATTGTGTGCTTTCATTTTTGAAAGCCACACGCAAGGGCCAATATAATGTGTGGAAAATAAAAAGCCATGAGTTTAGCCAAAGTCTGGAGTGATTCTAAGAGGCTCTCTGCTAGAGCAGCGCATGCACGCTGCGCTAGGCTCGACCTAACAAATAGAACGTGTTCAATGTCTGCTTTAAATTCAAAATGCACTTTTCATTACATCCTAGATTTAATCTCCCTACCGTTCTCTCTTCAAATCGCAAGCATAATTGGGCCCTCAAGATAATCTGGGGGCTCATCCCATTCCTTGAAGTTCCAAATTGTTGTGCAGTAATCATCACATTGTTTTATAGCAACAGATTTCACTGGTTGAATTCTGATGAGATTCATTGGTGGATAGGTTTAGAAAAAGGATTCTTAGTGTCCAGCTGCCATCACTTCTAGACATAACTGGTGCCCTGTCTCCCTCTCAAAATATATTTTATTTTTTATTTTTCCTAACCTTTTAACCCAAATGTACCTGGGGTCTCTTTGTAATGGTCCAGACTAACACCTGTAACCCTGAGTTACGGAATTCCAATCGTGATCCCTCTGTAATTTTCCACAGTACACCTGCATTGGATGGAAACACAAGTAATCACTGGATCTTATAGTCCTGACTTGGCTGATAACTTCCATTACCAGCCTAATTAGTATCTCTGGGAACCTCAGAATAATGTCTCAAGTCCAAACTTTATGAACTATCCAGTATGCGCCTCCTTTACTGTTGTATGCCGCCCTGGGGACTTTGCTTATTACAGAAGGGTCCGGTGATGCTTGCATGGCCCCTTCTGTAACATCTATTGCGCTTGTGCTACATGCACGCCGGCTTAATCTCAAAGGGGTGTTCCCGCATTCCCATTAACCCATGGAAATGAGGAACCACTTTGCCTCTGAGCGCACAATATATTACAGATACCAGGACAGAGACAAAGGGCAGTTGAGAAGCACACAAGAGGTGGTGAACAGCCTATGTGCCCCAAAGGGTGGCGCGTACAATAATGAAAGGAGGTCTAATAAACTCTCCAAACATACTCCTACAGGTTGTTGTAGTCAGTCATAGCACCCACCTGCACAGAGATCTCTTCTCCACTTTCAAAAGCAAGCCAGGTTGCCTTCTTTCACTAATGACTTCAAAAGGCTGAGCTTGGGCAGCGTATTAACAATAATAGGGCGCACTGCCCCAGTTGCAACCGGCCCAGCAGTGGTTTCTTTTTGAGGGCGGGTAAGCATCGCACCCACCCCACCCATCCCGCTGCGAGCCGCATAAAGTGTTACAAATAAAATGACAATTAAATGATTTCATTGCCATTTTATTTTTAACCAAGGTGAACCGGAGCCACAAGCCTGCCTCTGATCCAGGAGGGCGTGTTCTCTGCTGCCGATTGGGGGCAGGAGAACTGGAGTAGGAGTAGGAGTGGCAATGCACTTCAAAGTATGCATGTCACTTTGGGTGGTGGTCTTGTGCTGGCCAAAGTGACATGCGCACTTTGAAGCTCTCCACCCAGAAGTCCTAGACAGCTAGATGGAGACCAAGCACAGACCTCTAGGGTTTGAAGGAGCGTTTGGCCAGCATGCTCCATGCAATGCTGATGCTGCTCTCATGCAGCATGAGAGCAGTCCCAGGATTGGTTCAGGGTTTTTTTGGTCAACTGGCAGGAGGATAGTGAGGAGGATACAGAGCCCATGGGTCATACGCTTTTTTGTTTTATTTATGGAATATGATGTGTAATGCATGTAGTAGGTTTTACCTTTGAGGGAGAGGTTGTTTTTATTTAGGCTTTTGAGGTCGTTTTTTTAATTTAGTATGGGAAAATACTTTTTTGTGTTTTTGGAGTTGGTGGGGCACTTCACCTGCCCCACCACTTTGAAAGGTCACCAACCACTCCTGACCCGGCCATCAGATAAGAAAGTGCATTGCAACCACAGACAGTATGCCCAATATATAATATGGCCTCTGGTGTCTTTCCTCTAACAAACACATGCTCCGTGCCCTGCCCTGGCTGGTAAGCTAGTCATTAATCAGTGCTTAATTTGGACCAGTGGTTACAGATGCTAGGCGCTGATGCCAAGTTTTCGGAACTGGAAGTTATTTTTCACATCAGATTTAGACTGAGAGCAAAGGAGAGAAAGGCAGAATAAGAAGAGTGAATGAGGAAGAAAGAGATAGGAATACGGTAACAAATAGCAATGTGGGATAAACAAGAACAAGCAAGAGTGAGAGGAAGGCGCATGAAATGCAGGGTCTTGGAAGAATGACGCATAAGGTTGAATCAAGACTACGCCTCCTTCGTATTCGCAGCTCCAGGTTTCGCATGATAATGAGGGCTAGTACGAAAAACTGCCCCACTGCACTGAGCAAATGTGGCATTGGCAGCTCGGGGATTGATCTGACCAGGAAGTCTATGGGGTTTCTCCAGCCCGGCTACTCAATACAGCTGGGCTGGAGAAACCCGAAGTGCACATGCGTGTTTTGGTTGTCCTGAGACGGCCTGCCAAAACACATATGCACACTTAGGTAGTGGAGTGTATGTAGCACTCCTCTTCCCTCCTCCCATGCCTAAGCCCCGCCCCTCCCCACACCGCTGGCAGAGCTGCAAATGTAAAATAAAACAATGCAAGAGCGTTGTTTTATTTTACATTTGCAGGCTCTGAGCCAGGCATTGAGACAACGCTCCTCCGCCATTGCGGGGGAGCTGCCACTGAAATATGGCCCCCTTGCATTGCATCTCCTGTACAAAATGGTATCAAGGAGCGTGTTGTTGAACTCCATGTAATTGACCAGCTATTAGAGCATGCACATGTCCATGAAAACATCAGGCTAGCTGTAGAAGTGTGCACTCCGAATATTACTTGAGGGGCATGTTAACTCTAAACATCTGGACATATATTCAGATTCACTATGCATGTAAGATTACATAACGGCTGGTGGAAATGGATTTGAGGGCTTGTAGGGGGACCCACTTACCCCATGGGGCTGGTACATGGACCCTGGGGGACACCTATGGTGCCCCCCTACATATCCCTGTGCCATTTGTCACGCATCGCACGGTGTCTGCCACGTAGTGCACAGATAAGTAAACACCCTATTTTTTGTATTGCAGCAGGGGTTGCTGACCGCATCCCAGTCGCAAAACGAAACATAGACAATGCAACCACCTCGGTGGCAGTCGCATCATAATGCGTAGTGTGGGACTGCCGCCTTGTAGGCGGGCGGTACCAAATACGAAACGATGGTGGACGGACTGAAGTACGTCCACCATCGCAATCAGACCCAAAGATTGGAATATTTGTGTCTTATTTAGAATAAGTAGAAATAACTCTGCCATTTTTAACTTTTAGTAATGGGGAATGGGTTATCGCAGGGTCGACACACAATAGCATGTAAAAGTACACAAAGAGTAGCACAAAAATACCACTTCCTGCACTTATGCATGATTTTGTGAATCATCTTCTTCTGATTCTCGATGCAACAAACTAGCCTCTCTGTGGTGCATTGTGGTGAGTCTGAGTACCTGTGTCTGTGCACTATGGTAGGCAACGCCATCTTAAGAAGACATTCAAAAGGTCACAAGGTGGTGAACCCATCTGCCACCTGCCTCACCCATCACCTGGTTTATTTTACCTGACTTTCCGGATGACACGGAGGGCAGAAGAACGGTTTGTTTTTCCCGAGGAGAGATCTGTTTCTAGGATTACCACCTGGTGTTAACATTTACTGCCTAACTAGAGCACTAAATTTGACGTAATAAATTCCCAGGAATTTGACTCATACTAAAGTTTAGCACCGGCAGTAATGCCTCCAAACTATATTTATGTGCAAGGTTTCATTCATCATAACCTAAGTGAACTTCTTTATTTATTGCTCTGAGATTTAAGAAACAAACCACGTTGTTCCTGTGCATGAACTTTAAAACCAAAAGTGCAGAAATAATCTTCTAAAATGAATTCAGAATATAGGCTAGGTTAGAGCTCCAGATAAACAAGGAAGGAGACATTCGATTCTAAGCTGATTGGGGGTGGAGGGTCCACCTCTGCCAAATGTGGATTGCAACAAAGAATCAGATTGCGGCTTCCGGGCTTTTCCACCACTGTATTTTTCTCCTGTTCCACATTTAGCAGTCCACTGTTACTGCAGTTCAATACACAGCACTGCTCAACACTTCTTAATAAATAAATGAAAGAATGGTTGACCGGTCCCAACTGAACACATTCCCATACAGCTTTGACTAGCAAAAATCAGCAAGCATTGGCAATGCCAAGAGGTCTGGCTTATGAATGCAGTGTCAACCCAAACCTAAAAATCCATGTTCATTAATGACTTTTCCTCTTCATCTGTGCTGCTGCCAGAGAAAAAAACATACATTATCTGGTTATCTAAGACACTTTAATGCATTGTAGTGGCATGTGTGTGCCCCTGAAAGTTCAAGCTCAGGCAGCTGACTAAATAGGCAAAATGATCACAAGCAATTTTTTGTGAAAGCACACAACTGCTGCCCACTCACAACAAGTACTACTGTCTCCCAACCAGTGGGTGGAGCCAAAGCCCATCTCCTGGTGATACTCACATAATTGTCTGGTGGCAGCCTCGCTTTCAAGCCAGACCGTGGCAGGGGCAGGGGAGGTCGGAGGGGTAGAAAATATATATATTTTTTTAAAAGTACCTGCTGGTTGCGCTGCCAGCCACCGCCTCTCTGGCGCCTCTCTCCTCGTAGCAGGGGAAGCACCCAGGTTCCCTAAGCTAATGACATTGCTGCAATGCGGCATTGTGATTGGTTCCCCTAAGTTCCCCTAAGCCAATCACAAGGCTGCATTGCAGCGCTGATTGGTCTGAGCGCCGTGGTTTGGGACTCAGACAGGGAGAGGGAGCCTTTGCATGTTCCCCACCAGGCTGTGTAATGCAGCCTGATAGGGAACTTGCAAAGTGCGCATGAATGTTTGGCTGTCCCAAGACGGCCAGTTAAACATTCATGGGCACTTTGCGTGGGCAAACCACTCCTGCCCTGGCCCCTGTTCTGGCCAGCACCGCCCCTCCTCACACCCAGGAACTGAAAAAGATAATGATAACGTTTTGTTATTATCATTTTATTTTTCCTCTACACTGCCTTAAAGCAGTGTGGCAACGCTCCTCTGCCTTAGTGGAGGAGCAGCCCTTGCTGATCCCTAGAATGCCACAAAAGACTGAAATATTTACTGCACCCGGTAAATAATATTAGCTGACAGTGAAGTATATCTGTATGCGATAAATGCCACACATTCAAAGTTTTTGATTTGCTATACAGAATCAGTAGTTGTTCCAGGCCTTTATCCCATGACCAATTTTGACAGGTTTGACCTGCCTAAGTATGCCTGGGAAAACCAAGGCGTGGGGCTGGTGGATTCCGATCCCTACACAAGTAGGGATCTGTGCAGGGATGGAAATCTCAATTCAATTGATTTTTCTTTGGGTAGCTGGGATTCACTCTTGAAGTACTTCGGTCTTATTGCTATGTTTCAAGGAATAAGTCATATTTCCTCCTGGAACAATCTAGCCATGATTTTTTACTAAAGCCTCATCCATTTAACATATGCGCCAAGGTGGCAACGTTCTCTTCTGTAGGCTCCAGGATGTCTCCCTCAGGTTCTGCCTCTTCCTAGACCCTGAGTTTCAGGAGCGGGATTCACGCACCACTTGCCCTTCCTCTTTTTGGCAGGCACGTGGGCCATTCTTTCGAAGGTCCTCCTGACTACCCTCTTGAGCAGCCATGGACCATGTAGTTAGGTACACCCACTGACGAACTGTAACATCTCCAAGTGGCACCAGAGCTTCACCTCCTTTGAGATTGTGTGCTCCAGGTACCCAAGGTGGTCCAGGCGTCAAGCAGACAATCCACAGGCAAGGATGGACTCACAGGTATCCTCAAAGAACCTGAGATCACCCCTCAAAGGGAACCAGAGCCATTGGGTAGTGGTTGTCAGTTGCAACAACTTGGTGGAATGCATACGTACTACCTGCTCTGAGGTCACAAGATGATATCTGACAGTTGCAATGCTAGCTCTAGTGTCTCTCAGAGTCTCCACCCTATGTCCACAGATGGTGACCCACAGCCTGTATTTCCAAGTATTACTAGGCACATGGATTTTCTGCACCATCTCTCCACCAACAAGGGAAACTATGGTAACCACTATGCTGTTCCTCACATAATCTGGGACAATCTTCTCCCCAAGCGCCACACTAGCCAACCCCAGTGACTGCCTACTGGTGAGGGAATTGTCCTATTTGGGGCACTTGGCATCCCCCTTGAAGTGCCCTTCCTGTTGGCACTCATAGCATTTAGGGGGTGCCTTCCATGATGACTTACTGTCAGGGAACTATTTCTTCTTCTGCTGCTCAGGTGGGAATTTGAAGTCTTGACCCATAGCACTAGTTTGTGGACCTTCAGATAACTGTCTGTTTTTATGTCTCCCTCCTCCCTCCTTTTTCTGGTGAGAACCATGTCCACCCTTGGGATAATTTATACCCCCAATACCTTCTTGTGGACCCTAGCGCTAGCCCAGTGGTCCGCCTCCTTAGCAAGCTCCCTGAGGTCAGTGAGCTTACTAATAATCAGATGTTAGCACAGATCTGCAAAACAAATACTGAACATGTGCTCCTTTGCAATCATATTGTACCGCCCCTGATAATCCTTTACTTTACTGCCCTTTACCCAACCATCCAGTGCCTTGCAGAAGGAATCCACTCAGTCCACCTAGGTCTGTTGGGCCAGTTTCTGACTGTCCCTGAGCTTCTGCCTATACTTTTCCAGGGTGAGACCATACTTTGTGAAAAGGGCTTCCTTCATGAGGGGGATACATCATCCTGTCTCCCTTCTCTTGGCCCAGTAAGGTTTCCCTCCCTTCACTAAGGATATGCCTCTCCTGACTAGCCCACACTCCTCTTCATGGTGTGAGGCAATCTCATAAACCTCACGCCACTTGTCAATATTAGTCAGACACCAGACCTTGAGGAATATAGACCCTCTTGTCTCTAGAGGGCACTGTGAGTACACTGCCACCATTACTTCTGGGCTCCACCTGCTTAGCTCTGATTTCCAGCTCTCTGAGAATTAGCTCATGGGCCATTCTCCTTTCCTCCATGGCTAATCTCCTCTCCTCAAAGACTCTCCGAGCCCTAGCCTTCTCCTTTTTAAGTTTGGCCAGCTCTAACTTGAGCTTCCTGTCCTCCCTCCTCCTGTCCTCCAACTCCTCTGGGGTCAGGCCCCTGGTAGACAAACTGTTCCCTGCGCGGGGAGGGTTGTTAATACCGAAAGTAGGTTACCCCCATCTTCAACAGGCTGCATTCCAAGATCCTCCTGCTCTGATCCCTCTCCCTCTTTCTGTTGATGACTGGTGGGCCTCTGCCCATGCCCTTAAGGCCTTTTGGCGTTTCATCTTTGTTGCTCCATTTGGCAGGCAGCCCCCTCTCCTGGGAAAAAACCCTTCAGCTCAGCCACCGTGTAGGTCTCCATGTTGGCAAGTTCAAACTCCATCCTTGCAGGTGGAGCTACAGACAGACACAAACAGTCAGAGTAGGAATGAATTTTAAAAAAGCAAAAGGACCAATCTGGGAGAATTTAAAATTCAAATTGGTCTTAGATATAGGATGGTAGTATACATCAAATCACTGTCTGGTACTGCTCAAGCACAGGTCCTATCCCACCGCTGAACACCAATGTGAGAAATTGAGCTGTTGGCTGACTGGGTTGTGAGCCCTACTTAAGCAGCCAGCAATCTCAATTCTTGTCAGTTTTAGCAACAAGCAAACCCCATATTAACCTGTGCTCAACTGTCTGGTAGCTTGGCACAGAGCAGTCAGGCTTAACTTCGAGGCACTCTGTGAAGCATTTGCGCCACGCTTCAAGGAGTAACAAAGTGGAAGCACCACACAAAAATGATTCCACACCAAGTTAGACAATTAGAGCAAACTGTAATAAATAAAACAAGACCAAAACAACAAAAATGAAATCAGTAGAACCAAAGTTATGCATTTTTAAAGATTAAAGTGAAAAATAGTGTACAAAACCATAAAGCGCCAATTATGGCTATCTGGTTGCACTGGACTGGGTCAATTCAAAAGTTCAATACGACCGCGATGGAAAGTAGGTCGTATATAGATCAAGGTTAGTCCCACTGAAGGTTTACCATCTCAAATTTTGTGCCAAGGTTCCTGTTCACGTTAAACAGGGCAACAGGGAGCAAGGAGAGCACCACAAGAGGTTGTCGTCATGGCGTGAAGACCAGGCCCCGTGATGCGGATGGGCAGGCTGGAGCTTTGGGTTGGCAGTCCCTCGTGGGCAATCAAAGCTGCAGTGCGAAGAAATGAGCTGGGGGTGCTTTGTGCTGATTTTCGGTGTGAGCCGCACAGTCTCCATGCGAACAGGCCCATTTGCGCTTGCAAAGTACCAAAAGTTGATTTCAGTGTTTGTTCGACACACAGAGGGTCAAGTACCTGAGAGGCACCACTTGGGCATCGGGAACTCGCTGCAGCTAGGTCCAGCAGCTAGTTCAGGATGCTAGGTAGCCTCTTATGTCCCTGAGGCTCAGATTAAGAGGCCAGCAGACTAGCCCTTGGAGTCAATCTGGTATCCTGGGTTGACGATAAGGTTGCAGGTCTAGTTTTTCCTTCCCCAGACAAGAGGGCAGCTGACCTGCAGGTGAGAACAGCACGGCAGTAGTTCCTTTAGAGCAGCAGTCTTTTCAGCAGCACATCAATTCTTCCTGGCAGAGCATCAACAGGTCCAGAAGTGTACTGAAGAGTTGGTATCTGTGGTCCTTCTTTTCTACACAGCTGTACCTTTGAACCTTGCCTTTGAAGTGCACAGATGTCCTGCCTTCCTTGCCCTAGCTCCAGGCTAACTACAGGGAGTATGCAGCCCTTTATGTGGAGACAAGACACAGCCTATTCAAGAGTAAGTGGGGATGGGCCCAGCTCCTCTCTCCAATACTGCCAGTGATGGCCATCCCAGTCACACCTAAGCTCCCATTGACTTCATCTGTCTAGATGGAATACACAGAGCCCAATTGACTCCCATACCCAGTCATGTGACCCAGAGACAGGCTGCGGGTACCAAATGGCTAAGATAATAAAATGCCAACTTTATAAAAGTGCATTTTCAGAATTGCAATTTAAAATCCAAATTCACCATAAGTTAGGATTTTAAATTGTACTTCCAGAGACTCCAAACATGAAGGGGTAACCTGTTCCCATTTGAAATTATGCCTATAAAATGTAATAAGGTAATTTAAATGCTAAATTTAAATGCTATCCAATGGGAGAGGTAGGCTTTGCAGCAGTGAAAACGAATGTAAGAGTTTTTAATTACGAGGACATTCAAAGCTTAAAAGTACATGTCCAAATTTTTTAATACATTGCATCTTGCCCTCTGGACTGTCTAGGGCCTACCCTAGGGGTGATCTGATCTATATGGATTAAAAAAAGAAGGGTTAGCTATGACAAAAGGTGTAATTTGCTAGGTCAACATGGCAGTTTAAAGCTTTACACTCAGGCTCTGCAATGGCGGTCATAAGACATGTTTAAAGGGCTACTTGAGTGGGTGGCACAATCAGTGCTGCAGGCCAACTAGTAGCATTCTTTTTTGAGGCCCTGGCCATTTTACTAGGGACCTACAAGCAAATTAAATATGCCAGTTAGGTATAAGCCAATGTTACTATGTTTTAGGAACAGAGCACAAACACTTTACCACTGGTTAGCAGTGGTAAAGTGTGCAGTCCTAATGCCAGCAAAACAAAGTAAGCAAAAGCAGGAGGCCTGAGGGCAAAAAGTTAGGAGAGACCCCACCAAAGAAGCCAGGTCTAACAGATAGGATTAGCGCAGTGCCATCCACGCCAAGTTAGAAAATGACAACGCCTTTTGCCACTTTGAGCACAGTACTGCAGCTGTGGATTGGAAAAATACCATCTAAGCCAACCTGGAATAATTAAAAGCAACCCCTGATCAGTTTTTCTCTATTGTTATTAGTTCTTTGGAGTAGTATAGCTTTGTCCAGATACAAGGAAGCACCCAGTATAAGTCAAAACAATACTCTTTCAGGCTTAGAGGGCTGCATAAATTATGCAGACATATAGGTTATGCAACTTCACCATTTCCTTTCCCACAAACCCCTTAAATCCTAAATGCATAGCTTTTTCATATAAAAGAGAGCATGTTTGAAAACATGAGAATAAAAATAGAATCTTTAGTGCAGAATTAATTGCAGACTAAATGGGAATACAGCTTGGGGAGGGGGCCGCATGCTCCCCTCCCCATATTTATGAAATTCGGTCCCAGGGGATTGGGTCCTTAGGGCCAAAAGCAGCTCTGGGAGGGGGTCCGCACTCCATATTTATGAATTCAGACCCCAGGGGAAGGTTTCCGGGGCCAAAAATGGCTTGGAAGGGAGGCTGTGCGCCCCCTCTACATATTAATAAATCAGGCCCTGAGATATGGGGTCCCAAGAGCCAAACACAGCTCAGGTAGGGGGCAGCACCCCCTCCCCTTTATAAAAAATGCAGCCTGGGCCACCATTTTGTGTTGTTTGCTTTAATCACACGGGAGTGCAACAAGATTGTGGCATACATTTCTGTTTTTTGGCCTCGGGCCTTCTGAGCCCTACCACTAATTGAGCCTAGGGCGGCAGGGTATCATATCTTGCTCCCTTATATTGTTTTTTAATACAAGTTTAGGACAGTGGACCAAGTCCAGTAATGGCTGCCAGCAACATTATCTCATGTTGCTGGCAGCCAATCAGAGAGATCAATCCTGCGGGAGTATGACTCCTGTGAAAGCAAGGTGGCCCAAGGGGAAAAAAGCCCCCTGAGCCAATCAGAACTCTCTATTCTTTTTAAATTAGGTTCGAGAGACACTTGCAAGAGTCTCTCAAACCCAACCGTCCAGATTTTCACTTATTTTTTAACCTTGATTGCTCAAAGCCTACTTAACGGATTTACAAAAATCCATCACAATCTATGCTTTTTCTTTGCATGCTCTGAGTGAGACTGTAATTCATTGGTGTTAATTGCCTCAGGCTAGGGATGCCCTTTCCATTTCATGTAATTTAAACTGTTTCATTTGGAAATGTACTGTGTGTCACAGTCTTTTTCCGAAAATGTTAAATAAAACAGTTAAAAAAAAAAACATACTCTGTGTACCAAGATCTAGCTTTCTGCCAAATTTGGTGTATTTATATTCAGCGTTTTTTTCTGTAGCCCTGCCTAAAGAAGTCTATGGAAAATGCATATGGATTTTGTGTTTTGGGACCCCCCCTTTCTTTATCGGCCGACTTGACTGATCACCCTGTACCTTTTCATGAACAAACTCGTCAAAAAGTAGCACCTTTTTGTAAAGATTAGTGGAGATCTGTCAAACGGAGCTAAAATTATTAGCAAGCACAAAAGGCATTTCCTATGGAAATGCTGACCTAGCCAAAACTGCCCACTGCTGATCCCTACTGGGTAATACATATATTATGTATACATAGTTGCCAGTAGGTAGTTATAGTTAGGACTAAATTTCCATAAGAATTTTTTTTTTGTTTGCTCAGAATTTTGGCGCAGTTTGCTGAATCGTCCTAAAAAAAAAATCAGTTATTGGAAAGTTTCTGGGTGATCCGTCAAGTGGGGGCTGAGAAAAAGGGGGTCTCAAATGGCATTTTCCAAGTATAGTTTACATAGGAAAATTGAACAGCGATAGCGCAAAAATGGCTAAACATAATTACACCAAATCTGTCAGAAAGCTAGATCTTGATCCAGAAATCGTGTTTATTAGTGATTTGTTGTAAATTCATTCAGTAGTGTTTGAGAAATTAAGTTTGAAAATGTATGTGTATATCACACCACGGAGGATCTGCGGACCTGACAGATCAAAAGATAAGACCAAATTGGCTGCCAACATGAACAAAGATATTTTGTCATCCATCTTAGCATTCAGTGATTCAGTCCCCTATACTGTAAAAAGATTTTAAAAACATATAGGGGACAAGGTAGGGGTACCCTGACCCACTTGGCTTGGTGGTGGTTCCCAGAGAGAAATATTTTTTTTAATGGTACCGCAGATCCACTTGGAGCCACAGATCGGTGGTAAAATATTTTTTTCCATAAAGGCGGGCCTCCTACCCTTTCAAAATACAAGCCCCCTGCGATAGTCTAGGACCCGGGGGAATCAATGCAATAAAAAATTAAGGGGAGCCGAGCATGCAGCCCCCTTCCCATAACATGCAAGGCCTCAGGAACCTCATCCTAGAGACACGTATTGTTTTTATCAGCAGGGGGGTATGCAACCCTCTCCTTTAGCCATTTTTTAGGCCCTGGTGACTTCAACTCCCAAGGCTGAATTCAAGCTAAGGTACGGCCCCTGGGACCCTATCCTACTGGGCATGCCATATTTTATTTTGGGGAGGGGGATGTGGGGCCCTTTCTCTGAGCCATGGGATGGAAAAGGGACCCCATTCCATACTCTGGGTCATCTCACTCTAATCCCAGAAATGGATTGGGAAGGCAGAAGCTGAATAACACCATCTTCCAAATTGGAAGAATCAGCCCAGGTAGGAAGGATGCTCATGCCAGCCTGCTCTCCATGGTCATCTTGCTTTCCTTCTCCTGGCCGCTCCCTCTGCCCTCTCTTCTACATGTGTGTGTGCCCCTGCCTATTCCTGCCTGACCTCTCTGGTCAATTGTTATGCCACTGGCCCATCTGCCTGCCCTGCCTGGTAGGCTTACTGTCCCTGCCCCCCTGTCCTCCATTGTCCATGTGCATGCCCCTCACCTCTGCTGTTTATTGTGCTGCCACTGCTACAGCCGTCTGACTTGTCTGGTCAGCTTTCTGCCTGTGCCCTTTCCCCTGCTGCTCTCTGTTGTATGTGTGCATGCCCCTATCCCTCCATCCTGTCCTTCATGGTCCATTGTGGTGCCACTGCCACTGTCACCTACCCTGTCTTTTCAGCTTGCTTCCCCTGCCCAGTCGCCCTCCATAGTCCGTGCCCCCTCTCTCCTGTGCTCCATGGTCCTATGTGCTGCCACTGCCCCTGCTGCCTGCCCTCTCTTGTCCATGTGAATGCTGCTGCCCCTCTCTCCTGCTCCTTGCAGCGTGTTGTTCTGCCATTGCCCTTGTTACCTGCACTGCCAGGTCATCCTGCTGTCCCTGCCTCTGTCCCCTCCTCTCCAACCCTCTACTGTCTGTGTTCATGTCCCTACCCCTTTACTCCTACCCTCTTTGGTCCATTATGCTGCACCTGACCCTGCTGCTTACCCTGCTTTGTCCGCTTGTTGTCCCTGCTGCTTTTATCCCTCTGCCCCTCTCCCTTCCTGCCCTCAGTTCTCCATGTTTGTTCCCTCAGTCACTCCCTCCTTCCCTCAATGGTCCACTGCATTTCCACGACCCCTGTTAGCTGCCCTACCTGGTCAGCTTGTCACCTTATCCTCGTCTCCGTTGACCACTGTTGTCTCTGTGCGTGACCCTACTCCCTCCTCCTTTTCCTTTGTGGTCTGCTGTGCTGCCACTGCCCCTGCCACCTGCTTGTATCATTTTATCTTTCTAGAGTGCAATGTTTTACAGACATTGATGAGAAATACATTTGAAAACTCATTGAAAATGAATCTTCTTTTTAGTTTTTCATAGCAATAGCACTAACCTTAAGTTCCTTGACAAAATGAACCTCCTTATTTTGTTCATTTCTGAAGGAAATGCTTTAGGTTTTAAATCTTTGAATCCATTGTGATGGCTTCAGATGGGCCACACCTCTATCACAAATACAGAATTTTAGCACTCTAGTTGTTCATTAGAACACTGTGGGGAGGCTGCAATAGAACACTGGGCAATCAATTGACAGGCTGCTGTTTCTTTTGGATTTACATTTTTTACTCTGAATATCAGACTTTATTCTCATATGGCTGAGAAAGAATTTATTTATGAATTTATAGAAAACGTACTCTAATTTTTGCTTCTGGAGCACTTACCATAACCTAGATGAGAAAATAATGAGATAAGACAGATTTCTCGCAAACATGGTTTATGAAATCCCAGCAGAGGATCAGCATTTTTCACTGGGTAAAATCACCTTAGAGCACAGCACCATTTTTAATATTAGTATGGTACCAAATTCCAAGCCGCAGAAATTTACAGTAGTATTAACCCTTTAAAGCCTGCTCAGTAGCATTTTTAAGTGCTAATATCTCCAAATCTACTGAACATATGTACACCAAGAAAATGAAAGCATGCTTTCAGAGTAACCTTCTACTTTCATGCCAGTTACTGTGTATATCTGTTCAGTGGTAATGGCTGCAGGCATGAGCAAAATTTTATATGGATTCTAAAATTGGAAACCACTCAGGCATCTCTTTCTTCTTACCCCCCTGCACAAATCTACAAATCTGCACGAAAATAATCATGTTGGTCCTTATCTAACTAAGCTAGTGATTTTTCAAATGTTATTCCAATCCATCCACAAGATTATAAGTTATAGGCAACACCCAATACACATGCCAATGAATCAATCAGGGTTTTAGAAAAGCGAGGCTACTCACCCTTGAGGGTCTCAAGGCACTAAAGGGGTGGAGGGTGGCTGCTGATCCACCTGGGCGCAAGAGTTCTGTTGAAGACCCAGGTCTGGAGAAACTTCCTGAATTGGGTCAGTGACGGGGACTGCCTTGATGGAGTGGCAGGGTTTTCCAGGTCTAGGTGGTGAGGTGGGAGAAGGATCATCCTCCGGTTTTGGTTTTGTAGATCTGTGGGATGGTGGCCATGGCTAGTTGGGCAGAGCAAAGGTGTCTGACGGGTACGTGGAATGAGAGGCGGTGGTTCAGATATGCAGGTTCTGCGTCATGGAGAGCTTTGTAGGCATGTGTGAGGAGCTTAAAGGGGATTCTTTTATTGACTGGAAGCCAATGGAGTTCTCTAAGGTGTTCGATGATGTGGCTGCGGGCGGGGATGTTAGGACCAGTCTGCCTCTAGCGCTTTGAACATTCTGTCATTTCCCATAGAGTGTGTTGCCGAAGTCGAGTCTGCTGGTGATGAGTGTGTTGGTGGCCATCTTAATAGATTTTGCGGGGATCCATCTAAATGGCATTCGAAACAAGTGGAGCGTGTGGAAGCCAGATGAGAATATGGCATTGATCTGGTGGTTCATTGTGAGTGAGGAGTCCAGTATGATGCAGAAGTTAATTGCATGATCCGTGGGGGTGGAGGTGTTCCCAGTTCGGGGGGCCACCAGGAGTCATCCCTGATGGGGTGAGTCCTAGGATGAGAAATTTGGTCTTGTCCACGTTGAACTTGAGGCAGCTATCTTTCATCCAGGTATCCAGCTGGCAATGGCCTTCATCCCATTGTGGAAGTTGATTCTGGCAGCTGTGTGTTGGTTGGTGAGGGAGAGGATCAGCTGGGTGCCAGTAACGTAGGAGAAGATGTTGAGCCCATGGTTCCTGCCGATGGAAGTGAGGGGGACCATGTAGACGTTGAAGAGGGTGGGTCTCAGTAAGGAGCCCTGGGCCACTCCTCAACAAGGAGCCCTGGGGCACTCCACAGCTGATCTCTGTAGGTTCTGAGAGAAACAGAGGTAGTCTGACTCGCTGTGTTCGGCTGGTAAGAAGCGAGTGGCTCCAGCTCAAACCCTTGCCAAGGATGCCGGCGTTTTGGAGTCTCATGATTAGGGTGCCATGGGAGACTGTTTTGAAGGCAGCTGAGAGATCCAGTAGGATGAGGGCTATAGTCGAGGAGGGAGAAGATGTCATCTGTGGCAGTGAGGAGTGCGTTCTCAGTGCTGTGGTTACTTCAAAAACCAGATTGGGAGATGTCAAGTATGTGGTTTTCTTCGATAAACTCAGAGAGTTGGGAATTGATGGCCTTCCCAATGAGTTTGGCTGGGAAGGGCAGCAGGGAGATGGGTATAAAGTTCTTGAGGTCTGTTGGGTCATCAGATAGCTTCTTCAGCATGGTGCTGATCTCGGTGTGTTTCCAGTCATCAGGGAAGGTGGTGGTCTCGATGGAGCAGTTGATGGTGTGGCAAAGCTCAGGGCAATGGAGGTGGCTGCTCTATGGAAGATAGGATATGGGCAAGGGTTCGAGGGGGATTCAGAGTGTTTGCTCTTCATGGTCTTGAGTGTGTCATCAGTTGAACAGGATCTGTTGGGGTGCAGTGTGGTTACATGCAGTGATGTCGGGCATGGTGGGAGGGTCTTGGGTATCGAAACTGTTGTAGATCTGCCTGATCTTGTGCTGGAAGAGGGTTCCAAGTTTGTTGCAGCGATCTTGGGAGGGGGGCGGCTGTGGTCTCGCTGTTGGGCCTGGCAAACTCCTTGACAATTGTGAAGATTCCTTTGCTGTTGTATGTGTTGGCACTGATTCTGTCTTGGAGGGACACTTTCTTTGTGGTTTGGAGGAGGAGGTGCTGTGCATTGATGGCGGTTTTGAAGGTTGCATTGGTTTCTGGGGTTTTGTTGTTCCTCTATCTGTTCTCGAGTCATCTACAGGTGCATCTTTACTCATGAAGGGTGGAAGTGAACCATCTGGCTTTCTTGGAGTGCTGTTTGCCGGGGGATATCCTGAGGGGTGCCAGAGTGTCGGCGCAGTTGGAGATCCATTGGTAATAATAATAATAATAATCCACATTTTTAAAGCGCGAAAAATCACCCGTAAGGGTCTCTAGGCACTGGGGGCCGTCGGGAAGATCAAGCAAGCTATTGCCCAGAGTCACATGGTGCTGGGCTAACCTGCCGCCGGAGCCGCGGATCGAACCGTGATCCCCAGATTCCAACGTCAGTCTCCCTGGCAGCGGCGCCACACCTCTCCCTGGAGGTGTGGCGCCGCGGCCAGGAGGTTGCATGGTAAGTTGTTGGTGTCTGCTGATGTTGGCGGCATGGTAGTGCTGAGGAAGGTGGTGAGATGTTCTTTGGTGCCCTTACTCTAGCTACGACAGGGGGGCAGTGAGCATGGTGGTGTATGGTGGGCATGGTGAAGGCGAAGTGTATGCAGTGGTGGTCGGTCCAGAGGAGTTTGGTGGTGTGGCTTAGGAAATGTTTCCACTGGTGGAGAAGACTTGTCCAAGCGTGTGTCTCGCTGCATGGGTCAGAGCGGTTACTAGCTGCTTGAGTCCAATGTTGGTGAGGATCTCCTGAACGGATGCAGTGTTCTGGTCAGTGGGGTAGTCCAGGTGAAAGTTGAGGTTGTCAAGTAGGATGTAACCTGTTGATGCCAGAGCCTGGGGAGCGATGTGGTCAACAATGGCATCGGTAAAGGGCAGGTGGGGGTCCAGGAGGCATGCAGAAATGGGAGGGTGATGTTAGGGTTGGTCTGGATCTGGAAGTGGAAGTGTTCCATGGTTGTCGGTGGGTCGTCCAAGTGAGTGGTCAGTCAGAGGGTGTTCTTGTGGACAATGGAGATGCCTCCTCATGGCTAGTTGGCGAGGTCCTTATGGGTGATTTTGTAGCCATCGGGGATGGTATTGGCGATGTCCGGCCCAGAGCTGGGGTTAGTCCAGGTTTCCATGAGGAGAATGTCGGAGGAGGTCCCAGATTTCTGTGGCGTGTTTGTGGAGGGAGCCCGTGTTGAGGAGGATGCAGCTGAGCCGGTCGGGTTAGCTGTTGGTCGGCTGGGCAGCAAGAGGAGCTGGTTTGTGGAGGTGGGTGAGGGTGTATCTGCATTTTAAGTAGGACAAGGATCCTTGGGTGTCCTTCAGTGACATGAGGTGGCAGGCGGCGTGGCCTCCAGTGTTGAGTACGAGGTGCTGGCTTCGTATCAGTGGGGGGTCAGAGAACCAGGGTCTGTGGAACTGGGCGCCAGCATTCTTCAGTAATGTGCAGGGGCAGGACTGCTGGGAGGTGGGAAATACGAGGAGTGGGAAAGGGTCACTGAAGGGGGACAGGGCCGCGGCGATCGCAGGGGCGGTGAAACAAAATGAAAAATGCAAAAAGGGGCAGGAAAAGGGCAGCAGAAAGTTAAAAAAGGCAGAAAAAGCATAATAAAGAGATAGAAGGGCAGTCCAGCAGCAGAGCAGTGACGCTCTACCACTAGACCACCAGGAATGAGGCACAGGCGGGAGCCTGCGGGTGGAGGAGGGCTTCAAACTCCTGACCAGGGGGTCAACTGCAACAATGGGGGCAGCAGCTACCAAGTGGATCTGTGCAGTGAAGGGAGCAGCCCACTAGTAAGGTCAGTAACACATGCTTCCCGCAAAATTGTTCTGGAGGTATTTGTTTTTGTATTTCTCAGCCTTTGGCAAATTTGTGTTTTGAGTGTGGTGGATGCCACAAGTTATTACATATATTGTGCGCAATGGTGTAAATTGTAAGTGGTGAACTTGAGTAATTTTACTCATTTGTCCATAACTCAGTTTTCAACTTTTTTAGTTGTAGTTAATTAACAACTCCCTCTGAGTATGGTCTTCAGGTTTCTACTGTGAGGTTAGGAACAGGGCCGTGGCCTGCCCCTGCACTCTCATGACTTGGGCTGCCAATCCCTATTTTGAACAGCTATTGGACATCTACAGCTGGGGGTGGACACAGCACCTGGCTGTGGCCTCGCTCTGCCCATCTGACGGTAGGTAGCAAACCCCAGGGGCCACAGCCTTTTGGATACATACAGCAATGGCTGGTTGCAGTGCTTGGTTTTAGGCCAGGCCCATCGTCCATCTGACTGCGGGCAGCAAACACCCACTTCACATGGCATTTGGATGTGCACAGTTGGGGTTGGTCACAGAAGCGGGCCTTCAACCATGCCCTCTGCCCATTGACATATAAAAGTGTTAACCAAATAAAACCCACTGAGCAATATTTTTAAATGCTAATATGACAAAAAAAACTGTATGTAGTTGCACTAAACCAATGACATCATGCTTTGTTAGTAAAGATCTGCTTTCATGTCAAGTTCGGTGTAAATTAATTCCGATGTTGGGGCTGCAGGTGTGAGCAGAATTAAAAACTACTGAATTTAGTTTCACGAAACCAATGACATCATGCATCATGAGTAAAAATCTGCTTTCATGTCAAGTGTGGTGTAAATCTATTCAGCAGTTCGGGCTACAGGTGTGAGCAGCATTTAATATGAGTGCTAAAATTGAGAAACAGTTCTTCTTTCAGTCCCTTAACCACCTTCTCTTTTTACAGATTTTCACAAAATTTGTCATACCAACACTTAGCTGACTAAGCTAGAGAATTCCTTATTATAATTAAAATCCTTCTGTGCAATCAAAAGTTATAGGCAAATCAAAAACTGTTTTTCAGTGGTAAAGCATTGATGACCGCTACTGTGTAATATGTTTTTTTAAGTAGTAATATCAAGAAAGGACTAGCTTAGTTGTGTTAGCGAGACTCAGAGGGTACGTCTGTAGGCAAACCATTTGGTTTGGACATGAAGCCCTCACCCACCAACCTAGTTGGTGGCATGCTTCATCATCGGGCCCACCACAGTGACACCGAATGTGTCCCGGGTGTGCTGCGACTCCAGATTATTGAGGAGCTGGTATGCTTACTGAGTGTGCAGTGAATAGTGGGTATGAACGTGATGTTTAAAAGCTATGCAGGTGGTCCCAGTTCCCGAGGGTATAAGGATAATTTTAATTCCTGGGCCCCTGCTAGCAGTTAAAAAGGCTTGCGGACGATATGGAGTGTATTATGAGCTCCTACGTCCTGTGTGGTCTACATGTTTCAGCCAGGCCTTTTGTTAAAACTGGCTTTCCTCAGGACCAATGAGTATGTGTGAGTGAAAAATAAACTATATTAAGTGGTTTAGTGAGTGATAAAAAAGTGTTGACTCGCTAAGGTGCTGTACGTGTTAGAGGGGGATTCCCTCTGCTTTAACTTGCTATTTGCTGTTAAAGCCTCCTGGGTCACCTGGCACTGTGGTGGGCCCGATGATGAAGCATGCCACCAACTAGGTTGGTGGGTGAGGGCTTCATGTCCAAACCAAATGGTTTGCCTACAGACGTACCCTCTGAGTCTCGCTACCACAACTAAGCTAGTCCTTTCTTGATATTACTACATATAACCAGGGGATCCGGACTAGCTTACCTAGTCCTCTCTCTCCATTTTGATTTGCTAAAATGTTTTTTTGTCATGTGCCTGAGTTCGGCCTGGCAGGAAATAGTGCCATTTTATATGTATCCAGTTCTTTCCTAAAGTTGTCTTAACTTTGTCACATTGACTTTTGACATACATTTGCATTTGTGACACTGGGGTTAGTTTCTTGGAAACACAGACCTTGCTAACAAGAGAACTTTGTGAGAATATATCACAATGCCTTCGCACTGTGTACAAGGCCCTCACGTGAATTATACAAATGTGTTTATTACGTCCATATGGCGATACAGCTACCAGTGGAATACAAAACAATTGCAGGCTGAACACAATCTCGGCCCAAGGCAATGATGCCTTTTTCTATATATAACCTTTTGTTTCCCAAGTGACTTTGAGTGGTTCCTGCATGCTGAAGCTTACGCCCAGCAGCTAGCTGATATCTCCGTGAGGGGTGCCCAGTTCGTGACCTAGACGGGTCCTACACTCTTACCCACCAGGTAAAGGGGTTAGATCATCTAGAAGGGGGCTTCTCCGCAGGTCATATATTTACACCTTTGACATGTAAGTTGGGGTTTGCATCATAGGAGTATGCTGGATTGTTATAATACTGTATATGAATGGATATAGAAGTTGTCTCAGCAAGATGGTGGAACTCTTCATTTTATTCACTGTCTTGAAACTTATAATGTTTGTCTGCTTCTGTCTATTGATCATTGCAGCACATATTTTCAATACAAGAATCAATTCAGTTCAATAAATATTAAACACGTCTCTTTCTGTATTCTTTGCATATTTCTCTTAGCGAAAGAGAGCACGAGTGTCCGAGCAAAAGGTTCTAGATGTGTCACCACAGTTCCTGAGGGAACAGGGTTGTCCTGTTCAGTAGTTGCCAGAACTGTTCGCCCCCTATCTAGGTTAGGGGAGCTAACTGTGGCAGTGTGAGCTAGCTGGTCTAAGACAACAGAGTCTACAGGGGTTCATGGAATCAGTCTGGCACCATCCTAAGTTTGTCATCCACAAACGCACAGTTCCTACTGATTAGTGTAAACTACACCACAGTTTACTCTCAGGAACTCAATAGTAGAGTTTGTGGGTATTCAGAAACATTTTTTGACCCATTCATACCCTTCAAAAGGTTTGAGATTTAGAGCCAGTTGTGTAAAAACTCATACATGTGTGAGCAGTAAAGAACTTAAGAACCAATTTATGTAGTAAAAGGCTAGTTCTTAAAATTGTAAATCATAGTAGGTCGCAATCCAACTTTTTTCATCATTATTAATGAGGTCAGTTGCAAACAGCCACTGATTATGATTGGAGGCCATCACAGGGTTGGTGTTCTACTGAGATCAGTAGACCACCATGCCTGTGATTGTTTTTAAATAAAGTAAACTTGTTTCTTAACCCCTTCCATGCTGGTGACGAACCCCAGCCGCCACGCTCCACGGTGCTCGTGTGCTGATGACGGCTGGGGTTCCTCACGGCCCCGCCCTGTTCGTTTGTTTACCTCACAGCGGCGGAAACGGGCCAGCATCGAAGGGGTTAATACTTAAATGCAGCCCATTTCCCTTAAAGCAATAGGGCTCCTTTTAAAGAAAAGTTTTCTTAAAACAAAAAAAAGTCTTTTAAAGAGTTGGTAGTGTTGCATCGGATTACTGCCTTCTCCTCTGCGAACTTTCACAAAGGGCAAATGGTCCCAAGCGACCCCTTCCCTTTTGCAAATTCATTTGCACCTCCTTTGAGGTGACAGTAAATTCTCAGTGTTTAGCAAACGAATTTCAGTCACAAAACATTGATGCATTAGATACTGATTTTTGGTATTTTGGAAGGGACAATTACAATATGCCCCTTCCAGGTGATGAATTAGTATCTATTCAGAATCCAATTTAGGAGCCAGAAAAGCTTTTCTGACTCCTAAAATGGAACACGTTCTTAGGTAAAAGCATTTTAACGGTCAGAATTGTTGGACTGCGACCTTTGCAAGCATTAAAATGCTTAGCAAATCTGTCCCTCATTCTGTCAAGGTAAGTAGTAAATCCCATGTTGGAGTATGAATGCGAAGAGTATCTCCCTCTTCCCCCAAGTAGGGTGAGATTGTAGGGGAAGGGATTAATCTCCTTTCCCTTGGAGAAAACAAAGAACAAGAATGCTCACACTGTGAATCATTTCTCTTCCATTTGCATGGTTGGATATCAGAAATTGCAAGACTTCCGGAGGTACTCCTGGAAGACAGTAGCTTTTGTAGTTTCCACTGTTGATTGTGTTGGTGAATTTTAATAACTGGTATCTCATGCTAGGACCTTCACCTCCATTCGATATATCACGGCCTTCCCAAATCCCAGCTGTCCAGGCTACAGATTGTTCAGAACCAGGCTGCCAGACTTGCATTCAAAATCCCCAGATGGCCGTCGGCCCAACCTTTATTACATCAACTCCACTGGCTACCAGTCAGTGAAAGAATAGCTTTTAAGGTCCACTGCCTGGTCTTCAAGGCTCTCACTGGTCCTTCCCCTGCTTTCCTGAAGTCCCTGATCACTCCTTATTGTCCCTCTCGCACCGAGGTCCACCCACCTCCAGCTCCTAGTCGTTCCCCGTTTCAAACTTACTAAATCTGGTGGTCGCAGTTTCTCTCACCTGGCCCCTAAGCTGTGGAACTCTCTCCCACTTTCACTCAAGACTTCTTGTTCCCTTCTTTCTTTTAGGAAATCCTTAAAAACTTTGCTCTTCTCCCATCCCCACTAAATTCCTTCTGTCCAATCTCAGTATCCTATCAGCGCCAGGAAACTCATGGTGACAGCGCGCTAAATAAATGACTCTTAACATTAACATTAACATTTAGGCCATGAGGTTCACTGACTTAAATGTTTCAGCTACCAGTCACTGTTTTCAGGACTACCGATCCAATTGGTTCAGCAGAATCAAAACAAGGCTGCATTAGGTTATCGAGCAAAGTGCCAGAAATGGAAAGAGTAATGACCTGAAGGAAGGTGGTCCCCTTGAGTCATCCAAGAGAGAAGACTTGGCGGTGAAGATTTCAAAATTGTCAATCCTTGTTTTGCAAAAGATGCTATAGCAGTCCATGTCTTCACAAGGACCCAAGCATGCATGGCACATGGCGTGCACTGCCTCTACATGCCTTTGAAATGGCAATGTTGCAGAGTGCGTCGTCCTGTCACAAGGCTGTTACTGAGAAACAAAAAGGAAAACTCTAGCAGGACAGATTTATCTAATCCAGTTAGTCAACAATAGCACATGAATTGTTATTGGAAATGGGTGAAATTATTTATATGCATTAATCAAATATTCATAAAAATACCTCTAATTGGGATCCCGGACTTGCTTCTACTTCCAGGTGCACTTATTTAGTTCCGCGAATGAATACAATGCAGGTTAATTAGCTTATGAGCAATGGATTGTGATGCTTGCTCCTGTCCGCTCGAAGCCCCACACCAGAGTATGCTCCTGCACTGAGTATACAACAGATATGATAATTACGGGCACGTTGGATGCAAGCGGCTGCTTTCTGCCACTGAATTCTTTCTGTGTCTTTGCCCTGTTTTCCGGCCTGTGATTTAGAGAATATATGTATTTTGGGGCATATTACCGAGGAGTGCGTTGGAAAACGCACAACGCACATTCCCGTATCGCCGGCTATCGCCGGATTTCATCGCCTTTTTAGCACGCAATTATCAATGCGCATCGGGCAGGCGAATAGAAATTCGGCGATAGTCGCCGATCTAGCACATTAGCGCATGAAAACAAATGTTGTTTTCACGCGCTAATGTGGGCCTTGATAATATGGGGGGGTGGATTCAGCTTTATGATCCACACCCCCTTGTTATCAATGCCTAACGCCTGGTCAGAGCAGGCGTTTGGAGACCTGCGATAAATGAGTTTATCGCAGGTCTTTTCTTCCCATCGCCTTCCTTGGTAATAGGGTGTTCCCACCTCTAACCACATTTTACATGTGGTTGGACGTGGGAACGCCCACTTTGCATGTCATTAGCGATGTTTAATGCCGACATGCAAAGTGGGCTTGGGGCAGGCTTTAAAATGCCCTTGTTAATAGGGCTCTAACAGTATCGCCGCTTTCTCGGCACAATTCTCCGAGAAAGCAGCAATACTTGCCCTTGGTAATATGCCCCTATGTTTGGTATCTCCTCTGGGTTCCCACTACCTTGTTTGGATCTGGAAGAGGCCATAAATCAACAAGCCGAAACGTGTCGACCATATATTATGAGAAGCCCATGCTGAGGCTTCAAACAGAAAATTTACATACAGACTGTCGTCAAAACTTTTATTGGATGCCCTGCACACATATACACATGATGGCCCAAAGATTCAGTGGACTATCTCCAGACAAACCTTTGGTTTAACATGTATTCTGGTCGTCTCATGACAAAACGGTGTACTATATACAAAGGTAGTGTGTTCTGTGCACTAAAGATGTTGCAATTCTTCTAATGTGCTTATGTATACTAAAAAAATAATTTGGAAATTGTTTTGCAAGCATATTAGACCTTTGATTATTATGAGGTTCATATTATGAGGTAATGATATATGAATATTTGATGAATGCCGGTAAACAATGCTATACATGTCCACTAACAAGTCATGTGTTATTGTAGAAGAAATGGATTAGATAAATCTGGCCGGCTAGTCGTTTATTTAACCCTTACTCAGGGTTATTTTGGCTTTCCCCTTCTGTTTGTTCCACAATGGTGTTATTGGGAATGAATCCGGTGGCGTTCTTGCAGTATACGCATGATAAGAAGGTAGTGCCCTTTTTTTATGGCCGGCTGTGGAATGAAAGCCACGAGCCAGGCAGGGAACAGCGAGAGCAGGTGAAAGGAAGGAACTCTGCGTGATATTGACAGACAGGGGCTGTGTTCACCAGGCTGCTCTCACGGTCCCCTCTCCATGCAAGTCTGTACAAGGTGGAAAAAAGAATCAGGAAGAGTGAAACCAGTTGTTTGTAGCTGAATCTGATGGCGTTTTTGAATATAGAGTGCCACCTACAGGACATTTGTAGATGCAGTTTTGGTTCCTGAGATTATGTGTGTTATTTGGGAACTTTTGTCGATGTGTTTATAGTAATTCACGTAAAATTGGGACACTGAGACATGTGTGTCAACAGTGGCGCTGACAAGAGGGGCTATCCCATTAAACTTGAAAGAGTTTAGATGGAAACTGAACAAAAAGGTCCCTGCAAATCTTTTGCTTCCACAGCATTTTTTGTATTTTCAAAGGTAGACTGTCAGATATCTCTTAGTGAGGTGGCTTTATTGCTCGGCATCCCCACTCTAAAAATTGTTCCAGCACCACTGCCTGTCAGAACTTCATTGTCTACAGTGCAGCAGGTAGAGTGGAGAAGGGAGGGTCTCGCCCACTAAACCCCAACTATAGGTGTTTTTTTCTAACAAACCAGGAGATGAGCGGCCCTTTGTCCGTGCTTGCATTAAAGCCTACGTCACTTTTGCTATGTTGCTGATGTCTGGCCTGCCCCACCTCTTCTTTCAAAATCCCTCGTTGAGGGGCATTTATTTAGACACATGAAGAAATAGGTGCAAAAACTGCGAGGCATAAACATTTACCCAAGGTAGTAGATGTTTTTTTTTTCAATTTATTAGGTAATGTGAGTTTGAGTTTGAGTTTTAAAATACTTATAGAGCGCTCATACACCTGCGGTTTCTTGGCGCTTAGAACTAACAAGGTCCAGGGCTAAAAAGAAGAGACGGGGAAAGTTGGTGGAGATTTAGTCACAAGACTTAGTGAATAGATGGGCCTTGAGGTGTTTCCGAAATTGAGGGTAGTGGGTGATGGCGCGGAGTTCTAGGGGGAGGGAATTCCAGAGTGAAGGGGCAAGGGTGGCAAATTTCGAGCCTCCCCACTTCTTTGTCCGGTAGCGTGGGATGGTGAGGAGGGACTGAGAGGACGAACGAAGTTCCCTGGTGGGTACATAGTGGGTAATCTCTGAGGAGATGAATGCTGGTGCCAAGCCCAATCGGGCCAAAAAGGTGATGGAGGCGAGCTTGAATTGAATCCGGGCTCGCACAGGGAGCCAGTGTAGGGTTTTCAGAAGGGGGGAGGAACGGTGAAATTTAGGAAGATTGAATACCAGGCGGGCCGCCTGGTTCTGTATCTGCTGCAGACGCCGTAAACTGTATGCAGGGATACCTGCATAAAGGGCGTTGCCGTAGTCCAGGCGGGACCCCACCATGGCTAAGATGATGAGTTTAAGGGCAGAAAAAGTGAAGAAGCGGGACACCCTGCGTATAGTGCGCAGTGAAAGAAAAGAGGAAGACTAACCTGGGAGTGGAGAGTAAGTTGGGAATTGAGTTTTATGCCAAGGGTTTTGACAGAGGAAGTGGGTTCGGGAGAGGGACCTAGAGAGGTGGGCCAGAAAAGGGAAGACCAGGGGCTGGATGAACCACCCGTCAACACCAGCTCGGTCTTATCGGGGTTGAGTTTAAGATGGTTGTGGTTCATCCAGTCCCGGATATGGAGCATGACAGTTTGGAAGTTGAGAACAGAAGAAGGAGAAGAAGAGATGTTAAAAACAAGCTGGAGGTCATCCGCATAATTAAATGCGGCGACCTCCATTTGTTGAAGAGAGAAAATAAGAGGGGCAACATAAAGATTAAACAAGAGGGGGGAAAGAGAGGAGCCTTGGGGAACCCCGCACTGAACTTTTCGGAAGTCCGCTGTAAAATCACCCAGGCGGACGGCCTGGGTGCGGTCACTCAGGAAGGAGGATAGCCAGATCAGAGCAGTCCCCACGATCCCCGCCGCCCTGACACGGGAAAGCAAGATGGAATGATCCACCGTGTCAAAGGCGGCTGAGAGATCGAGGAGCACTAAGACCTGGCGCTGGTTGGTATCCATACCCTCCCTGAGGTTGTCTAAGACCGAGAGAACGACGGACTCCGTAGAGTGTGCGGGGCGGAAACCGGCCTGGCGAGGGGCAAGAACTCCGTGAGTCTCTACAAAGGAACTCAGAGCGCCGGTGACATGGCGCTCGAGTACCTTTGCCAGGAACGGTAGGAGCGAAATAGGGCGGAAATTGGCAGGGACAGAGGGGTCTGCCCCAGGTTTTTTCAGAATCAGCACAATAACCGCGGACTTCAATGGGGGTGGAACAACACCTTGAGTCAGTGAACTGTTGAGGAGATGAAGGGGGGGGTCTTGACAGGTAACAAAGATGTGGCGAAGAATGTGAGCGGGACAGGGGTCAAGTGGAGAGCCAGATTTAACCAGGGGTATTAGGGAGGACAGGGCTTCTCTAGATATGGGGGGAAGGGTAGAGAGTTGTCCTTTGGGGGGGGGACATTGGGGGTCTACAAAGGAAGGAGAGGGGGGCGGGATGTTAGCTTTGATAGTCGCAATTTTGTTGATAAAGTAGTTATTGAGGGAATGACAAAGTTCCTCAGAGGGGGCGGGCTTGAGAGATGTCCTGTCCGAGAATGCCAGATTATGGATAATCGTAAAGATCTCCCTGGGCTGGTTTTCTGCGGCAAGGATTTTGGAGGAGAAATAGGCGGTTTTGGCCTCCAAGATATCTTTTTTATACTGGGTAAGGATGTTGGTATACTCCAGTCGTAGAGTGGGGCAATAATTTCTCCTCCAAGCCCGCTCCGCGCGACGCACAGTAAGTTTGGTGGCTTTAAGCTCTCCATGAAACCACCGGTTGGCGTCTTTATCCCGCTTGGAGGTAATACGTTTGAGCGGGGCAACAGAGTCGCTCCCAGCGGAGAGCCATTGGTCTATAGCCTCAGCCTGGGAAAGGGTGGAAAGGCCCTGTAGGGAGGGGAGGGAGGTGTTGAAAAGGGAAGAAAAGTCTTCCGGAGTGACCCGGCCCCATGCTCGGACCCAGGTGTTTTTGAGGTGAGGGGGCTTAGCTGGGGGGTGAATAGGGAGGGAGAATGATATCAGGTGGTGGTCCGACCACGTACAGGGCAAAATAGAAAGGGGTTCCATCGGACAGTTCAGGGACCAGATCTGGTCTAGTATGTGACCTTTAATGTGGGTAGGGGAGTGAACATGGGGGGTAAAGTTAAATGATTGGAGAGTTTCAGAAAATTCCTTCGAAGATGGGCACTCTGCTGGGTCGGAAGGCCAAAAATTAAAGTCGCCGAGGAGTAGGATTGAGGAGTTGTTGACTGTGATGGTGGCCAGGACTTCCAGGAAGTCTGAGAGAAACTGTAAAGGGGATAGAGGGGGACGGTAAGTGAGAAAACAGGTCAGAGGGGGAGTGATGGAAGTGGTGCGAATGACCAGGTATTCGGAGGTCGCAATATTAGGCAGGGACAAAGTTTGAAAAGGAAGGTCAGTACGTGCGATGACCGCCACGCCGGCCCCAGCTCTGCCAGAAGGGCGGTCAGCCCGAAGGGCATAGTAAGAGGCCGGTTGGGGGGCTAGTAGGGCGGGGAGGGAGTCTTCGCCAAACCAGGTCTCCGTTAGAAAAAGAAGATCTGGAGCATGAAGATCCAGCAAGACCGATAATTTGTGCGCGTGAGCGACTGCTGACCGGGTGTTAAGATAGAAGGCAGTAAGGGTTTTTGGGTTGGTAGGAGGGGTAGTGCTACAGGGTGAGAGACAGAGGCCAACCGTAGGGGGGGGAATAGAAAGGAGAGCAACAGGGGAGAGACCCAGAGAGACAATGCGGGAACAAATGGATGCTGATATGGGCCAGGGTCCCTGGAGGCTGCGTAGCTGGTCCGGGGTGTAGGTGGTAAGTGGGGCAGAGTGGCATGCCCCTAGCCCCGGACAGTCGCGGACGAGCGCAGACGAGCTTGCCTTAAGCGCTTAGTGGGGGCGTAGGAGGGGGCGTGGCCAACCGAGGGGGCGTGTCTGATGGCGCGCCTCGCCCTCGGGAAAGGAGAACAGGGTGAAAGTATTCGTTGCAGCGTGAGCCCGCTGTTCCAAGCAGTTTCAAGAGCAGTTTCAAGAGCGCGATAATAC
Organism: Lissotriton helveticus; assembly: GCF_964261635.1. Lineage (NCBI taxonomy): Eukaryota > Metazoa > Chordata > Amphibia > Caudata > Salamandridae > Lissotriton > Lissotriton helveticus. Next base: position 1,563,876,455 of record NC_136061.1, read on the forward strand.
ACAAAGTTAAGATGCACAATATCACACAAATAGTTTAAAATGCTAAAAAATCCGCGCTCCCGGCTTTTCGCCTCAGGAGTCCTTCATTAGTGTCGCGCCATAAGATCTGCGCGCACTAAATAGGCATCTGGTGAGGGGGCGTGGCCAACCGAGGGGGCGTGTCTGATGGCGCGCCTCGCCCTCGGGAAAGGAGAACAGGGTGAAAGTATTCGTTGCAGCGTGAGCCCGCTGTTCCAAGCAGTTTCAAGAGCAGTTTCAAGAGCGCGATAATACACAAAGTTAAGATGCACAATATCACACAAATAGTTTAAAATGCTAAAAAATCCGCGCTCCCGGCTTTTCGCCTCAGGAGTCCTTCATTAGTGTCGCGCCATAAGATCTGCGCGCACTAAATAGGCATCTGGTGAGGGGGCGTGGCCAACCGAGGGGGCGTGTCTGATGGCGCGCCTCACCCTCGGGAAAGGAGAACAGGGTGAAAGTATTCGTTGCAGCGTGAGCCCGCTGTTCCAAGCAGTTTCAAGAGCAGTTTCAAGAGCGCGATAATACACAAAGTTAAGATGCACAATATCACACAAATAGTTTAAAATGCTAAAAAATCCGCGCTCCCGGCTTTTCGCCTCAGGAGTCCTTCATTAGTGTCGCGCCATAAGATCTGCGCGCACTAAATAGGCATCTGGTGAGGGGGCGTGGCCAACCGAGGGGGCGTGTCTGATGGCGCGCCTCACCCTCGGGAAAGGAGAACAGGGTGAGAAGTTGTAAAGATTTTTTCTATCATCCTTTGTGATGTTCTGTCTATGGAAACCCTGACAACTTCGCAAAGTTGAACGGTTTTACGATTTCTCCAAATTTGGAGAAGAAACACCGCTTTTAAGAATCTTCAATTTGCAAAAGGAAAACGCATTTATCTTTGTGCATGGGAAAACCCTTTCTTTCAATTTTGCTGGCCTTCATTAAAGTGAAAATTATCCTGCTGCAATGTAGTGAAAATGATCTCCCAATGCTCGAAAAGCTTTGCACCTGGGTGAGGACAAACAAACAAGGAATTATTGCAACTTTCACAGATAAAAAAAACTATGAAAGTCGCTGGTGTTTTAAAAAAAAAATTGCACCCTCAGTTTCATCATAGAATTAGTGGTAGGTAATGACGAATAACGTGTGCAAACGGGTCACCCATTATGCTCATATTATAGGGATCCTGGTTGTAGTTGTTTCCTTCTTTTTTTACATATCCATCTGTATTTATCCATATTAATGTTTTGCTCATTTTATATGTATTCATCCATATTGATTTTGTGACTAGTGTAAGAAATGAAGCTGCAAAATTTATATTTCCATATTTATCTAACTTTAAAAAGTTAGTTATGTTTGACTGTTCAATTGATTTGAGCCATTTACAGTATAGTACATTCTTTATAGCCATTTGCATTGATGAACAGAATAAACAGCTGTACTGCTGCAGTTACTCAAGCATCATTAGGAATTTGCTAACTCCCCTACCTGACAACCTGCACAGTAACTGACCTAGCACTCAAGAATCACAGTGCTGAGAATCATCCAAAAGAATCCCAATTTTCAGTATTTAGCCATTTTTATTCATATTTAAAAATAAATGAACGAGAAAATAGACAGTTTTTTGTCTAAATGTATCTGTAAAAATCAGTAGAAATGGAAAACTGGAAGCCTGAATTATAATATATTTTCTTAGCAGAGCACTACATAACACATTTCTGCCATTCCCAAGCACTCCAAGATGTTTACATTCCCAAATGTAATGGACTCAATGTGGATGTATGTCGTTACTATGCATGCATTTACAACGCATGCCTTTACGATGCAACTTTTACAACGCAAGTCGTTACAACGACTTGCGCTGGGGGCCCCTGGATGGTGAATAGTTTAATTTACTATTCCAACTCCAGTCCCCGTGGATAGTAGGGAAGGAGTTGGATAGTAAATTAATCTATTCCCTATCCTGGAGCGCCCCCCAGCGCAAGTCGTTGTAACGACTTGCGTTGTAAAAGTTGCGTCGAAAAGGCACAGCGTTGTAAAAGTTGCATAGTAAATGCTGTTCCCCCTCAAGGTACATGCTTCAGGTGGCTCAAAGGCTGAGTCTGCCTTGCTGGACTTCAAATCTGTGACCTCCAGATCATCGCAGAGACTCCTGCTGTTAGTAGCTGCCAGAGCAGAAGCTGGCACAAGCGCCGTATGCACTCAGCTCGTATTAGAAACAATAGCTGCAATGGTGTCAAATGCCACTTGTGCCCATTTTACCGTTTTAAACTTCATTAGACTTCTACTTGTGCCCCTTTTACCGTTTCAAACTTCATTAAACTTCTACTTGTGCCCATTTTATCGTTTTAAACTTCATTAGACTTCTACTTGTGGCCATTTTAGGCCACGTTAGTCTTCAACTCAGTCTTTGCTCTCAATTGGCTATTCCTCACCCGTTTCCTACCTGTCCTTTGAATATGTTCTGGTTTTGCCTGTAACATTTCCTTCTGGAAGTGGGAGCCATGCACTTAAGATGGATTTGCAAAATGAACTTGGTGATAAAGTTCCAGTAGTAAAGATAACAGAGTATTAAAAGCCTCACAAAGAGCGGCAGCCCCTTGTTCCTCCCTCTCTGAGCCTCTTATGTTGACTTACTGTCTCTTTAAAGTATTATACAGTCAAGCTCAAAGCCCAAGTTTATGAAACCCACCCTACAAATAATCAATGAATAAACACAAAGAGTAGAAAGTTTTTTCTGGGAATATGTGGGACAACAAATGCTCCGACCCAAAGCAAAGGATCAAAATGTATCAAATACTGAGTTGCCATGAGCATGAACCCTCTTTCACACGCAAGCAGATTTTATCCACAATAAGTAGTGCTAACGCAGAGTGGATTATACCTTTTTCTTACCCCACCCCCTGCAACTGACCTTTGTAGGGTGCTTGAGGAATGAAGAGTAAAATTCAGTGCAGATTCACAATTATAGTGCAACACATTTTGTCACACAGTTTAATTTCGATTTTTATATAGGGCAAACGTGACCCGAGGGTATCAGAGCGCTTTACATGTTATGCAGAGTCAAGCTATCCCGTCAAGCTATCCTGGCTGAAGACGGCTGATAGCCAGAAACCGGTCCTCGGAAGCTTGTTTCCGGTCCAGGGAAGACATGGCTTGGCAGTTCGGGCTGGACTGTTCCCATGAGGCACAGGGTCAGACTGATTTGCCATGTCTGAACTGGGGTGGCTTGGTGAGCAAAATAACGATGGATTAAACCCAGATCTGTGACTGAGGGTGAATGTTTTGCCTTTATGCAACATTCCGTCCATCATTTTATGTGTTAAAAGGCTTAAAGCAAATGTTTAATTTTCTTTTAACTACAACTTTTTAATACGTGTTCTTTTTCAATGGAAAAACCCAGATTTTTAAAATTGAATGTAATCAACTCGCTGTATTTTAATCAATTTGTAATCAAATGAATTGGTGTGTTTTTATTGTGCAGCTTTTATGATAACTTTTATCGAAATAAAGCCTTTTTGACTTGACTTTTTGACTTGACTTATGTGTTATGCAGAGCAATATTTACAGACAATATATAGGGAAAATATTAAAGACAATGGGCAAACATGATAATATGTAAATGGCGGTGGAGTAAACGGGATTAACAGCGGCCTTTGCAGATTATATACAATGGAGTAGACATTGGTAGGTTAATTCTTTAGATCATTAAAGTCCGATGTAGAGTTGTTCCAGCTCTTTACTGGTTGGAGGGGGGAGATCATTGGGGAAGTTGATTGTTTCAGGAGAGTGGGTTGAAGTATTTGGAGAGAAGAAGTAATTTAAGGTTTTTCCTGAAGTGAAGACATGAGTGATTGTCATGTAGAGCTTGTGGCAGGGCATTCCAAATTCTAGGCGCATTCCTGGAGAACGAAAGGGTGAGTGATTTTTTTTCTTTGAATTTGGGCAAAATCAGCATTTAGTGTTAAAGTTTTGCAGCAGTCTTATTAGTCCATCTTTTTATAGTTTGTTGGCAAGGTAGGTTGGTTTTCAGTGTAAAGAGCTTTGTGGTTTATGCAGGCCACTTTTAATACACTTAATCTCTTCGATTGGCATCCAGTTGAGTACCGATTAAGTATGGATTTATTACAAATTTAAAGCCCAAGTACTATAAATCAGCCTTAGAAACATTGCATAGCAATGCATAATTATCAAAGGGAAACTGAATCGACGCACAAAATGTATCCTCAATAGTAAAAAACAAATGAAGATTTTCGAAGCTATTGTACAGAGAATATGGAAAACAATAAGGTGGTGAAATTGGCAGTTTCGGTCCTCCTGCCTATATGCATAGGGAATTCTAATTTCATATCTAACCTACGCTACAGAATGCTAAAAGAAATCCCATTCAATCCATAGAAGTAGAAAGGTGTCAGCATAGGAGAACGTCTGCAGTTTCCAAAGTAAAAGGGTATTGTATTGCATAAAGCCACACAACAAGAGTAGCGCTTAGAGGTCTGCACCTCTCCTAGTTTGGAAGAATCCCCTGTGATACTCTCTCTCTGTATCTACGTCTGGGTCTCGGAATAAAGCCATAAAGCATGCTCACACGAGATCCTTCTAATCAGTATCTAAGGTCCAATTATTGGGCATCTTCAAACAGCGCCCTCTAGACACACACGCTAGTAATTCATCTTCTTTGTGCCAACCTTTGATTCTATCTCCATATCTCACACAGACAGTAGTCCTCCCTTCGGCTTGTTCCTTTTTATCACCCTTGACCCCTTCACACTTTTCTTATCTTTTCACAGAACGAGCCTTTCCCCATTAATTAAGTCATCGCTCCGGGCACCTGCAGAGGAAAGAAACGTACAGCGCAGAGAAAACCATTGACTTTTGAGGTTAAACGTTGCAAAACCCAAATGCTTCAGGCCATTGGTCAAGTTAGCAAAACTAAGACTTCATGCACGTTGTAACTGCATGAATATAGATACATAGAAAGTCACGTTATAAGTGTAAAATGTTATTCTAATGAATACACTTTTGATTATATAAGGAAATGCAATACTTGTGTGTAGATACATGAAGCTTAATTAATGTTATTAAGCCACACATATAAATATATATAGAAACTGAAGTTCGTTATTAGTGCAAGAAAAGGATTTGTGTACACACACATATATAAATGTCGAGATTACATTGCAAATACACTTATGTATATGTCTTTAAGTGGCCTAATCAATAATAACCAGGGTGAAGCCAAAAGTACGCTGCTCCAGTAGTAAATAAAAAACGTGTATTTAGCTGATGTAAAAAAATTATTTTATTTATTTTACAAACATTGCCTATAATACATATTATCTTTACTGGAAGCAATCCTCAAATAATATTTAACAATAAATCAAAACCGACAACAGACTGAGGTAAAACAGGGGACAGTTTTTGTTAGCCAGTGCAGCAATCCCAGTACAAAAGGCAACAAATGTTGAAGAAGTTTAAACTCACAGTCCTGATGTCAAACTTGACGATCATATGTTTGAATAGACCAATTAGTTTGAGACAGGCTTCCTAGGATCAGAAACAGTAGACATTAGAATGATAAGTCCAGACTCATGTAGAGCTTGGGCCATTCAATGAAATAGAGACATAAACACTGAAAATGAACCACCGGCATAACATTTTCATTTATCGATAAAAAAACTTTTTCTAAACACTGCAAAAAATGCCTAGACCACCAAATCGGGTCAAATGCACTATTTCCAAGTACACTCCTAGCAGCAATTTTATGCAGTACCACAACCAGACACATGTTAACAGTAACCCTGGGCGGAGCTGGCGGAGCGGGACAACGCGGAGGCCCACTGAGGGGGGACCCAATTCCGCTCCGCTTGCCACCCACCTCCACCCCATAATAAAAATGAATTTGACATTAATTAAAACAAAACCACTTACCCAAATTGCAGCGTCCCCGGTCTACCCTCCTCCTCTTCCTCGCCGTCTTCCTCTCGAAACTTGGGTGATCATTGCAAAAAATGCGCATGCGCGCGCGCATTTCTTGTGAGGAAAACACAAAACACAACCTATATGGAGATGCACGAGTCAAGATGGTCACCCGCAGTTGATCTCTGGCGCACCCATCCCAACAACAGACTATTTTTACCGGTTTTTGGTCCTTTTGTTTGTTTGTTTTTTCACCCTCCTTACCCCCATGTGGTGAGGAGTCTCTGGTCATCTGTCTGCGGTGGAGTCCTTTGTCTGTATGGTCCACGGTGAATCTGAAATTACACCAACGCTTAGCATTGCTCTCTCCACAGAGTTCCTGTCAGTAAAGGTGGAGTTTTCATTAGAGCAGGGTGTGGCTGAATCCTCCTACTGTTGGTTTTCGCTGATGCACTTGTGATGTCCATCAGTTTTTTTTTATGGAGTTTTATATAGCGCAAACTCGGCCCAAAGTTATCAGAGCACTTTACATGAGCACCAGTTGCGTTACAGGTGGATACATTCATTTTGCTAGGCACAGGGAGATTAAGTGATTTTCCCAGAATCACAGGATGTTGAGCATTCCTACCAAGACTCTAACCAGGGTCCCCAGCTTCAAGGTCAACTGCTCTAGTCATTAGGCCACATCCTCTCCCTGTGACATCAGCTTGACTTGTTTACTTACACTACCATTTTCTGTTGCTATCATATATATCTTTATTGTTATTTCTCAACATGAAAGTCACAGCTACATCATTTCTGCTCCTAAATATAGACAAGCAGTATATCCTCTGCCTATGACCTCTAAAATTGTTGACTCTTCTGAACATTCACTTACAACTATATTGAAGGAAATGCAAGATATTAGGTCTCACACTGACAATATTGTTATTGAAATTAAAAATATTCATAAAGATATGGCAGGTCTTTCCATGAAAAACTGCAGATCATGAAATTACAATTAATGACACTGAAGCAAAAATTGACCAACTACTTCCACTTGCCACTACGATTCCTCCTATGAAAAAACTGTTGTAGATTTGGAAAATCGAAAGAGGCAATATAATTTGCGAATTTTCAATTTGCCTGAAGACATTGAAGGCAATGATTGTAGACATTATCTTGAGAATCTACTGCCGAATCTCTTAAAATTAACATTTCCAGAAATATTTGAGATTGATAAAGTGCATCATATCCATCTTATCAGAAGCCTGGCCAACCAAAACCATGACAAGTGATAGTAAAGGTTCTTCGTCACCATCATCTTGTTCCGATACAAAAAGCAGCACATGACATTCCCTCTATTATAGTTAATTGCCATTAACATAATCTTCATCCATCAATCAGGACTTTCCTTAAGAAACAGTTGCCATCCTTAAGGACTTTACAACTTTCCGACCACAACTTAGAAACACTGGATTCAAATATAGTCTCTTTGATCCTTCCACCTTGTGCATTTGGATTGATGACATCGCTAAATCATTACATTGTCCTGAAGATTTTCAAGTATTCTTGGATAATCATCTCCCACTTTCAATGGATATGCAGGACCAATCAAACTGATGCAACTTTGACCACATTGAGGCCTTTACTTCCTATTCACTTATTAGCCCTATCAATAGTACATTATGATTACTACAGGCTTTTCTCACCTGGCTGTTCTTCTCAAAGCATGTAGGTGTCTCAACCTGGCTCAATAGCACCCCCCTTTCACCCCCTATGGCTGTGGCAAGAAATCTGGGCATTCTGTTTAACTCACAACTCTCCTTTAGAGCACAGGTTTTATGCTTCTGCATTCTTTGTGTGCTCAGGAAATTCCTGAACTCCCTTCCTCAAGAATTACAGGTCACAGTGGTCTGGGAACTGATTGTATCGAGACTGGACTACGTAAAAGTTCTGTACCTGGGTCTTTGCAGATTACTTGGTTCCATGTTTGCAAGTGGTCCAGAACATGGCGGTCTGCTTACTTTATAAGTTACCCAAACACTCCTCAGTTTCTCATTTTTGAGAGAAACTACACTAGCTACCAGTTCGCAAGTGCATCATGTTTAAAACACTGACTCACCAAGCCCTCCACAACACTGGTGCCTCCTACTTGAATGAGGGGATCAAGGAGTACGGACCAGGAAGATCGCTGTTTTCTAGCAATGCTAGGTTGTTACCAATCCCCCATTTTAAATAAACAATGGAAAGAGGTTGCTCCTTCATGGTCATGACAGAAAGTATGTGGAATTAGGTGCCTGGCTATCTGAGATCAATTACTGATGAAGTAATTTTCAAAAAAGCGCTGAAAATGTATTTATTTACACTTCAGGGATTGTGGGATACTTGACGGAATCTGCCACCATTCACCGGTTCTGGATGCCAAGTGCCAGGCACTCACCGAGTTGCTGAGCGATATACAAAAGCCATTCATTCATTAATGTTCTCTATTGTCTTTTTATGTAGATTTCTGTATGTGTTCCTTTTTTATTACTTTTATTTTATGCTGTCCTCTGTTTGTAATTCCTTTTTCATATCTCAAATTGTGAATAATACTCCTAAAATGTCATTGTTTCCCTGGATGTTAAAGGATTACAACATCCTGTTAAACATTTTGAAAATTCTATATTATTTATTTAGGCATAAGGCGGACATTTGTTTATAACAAGCAACACATTTTGATGTCAAAATCTTAGCCCCCATAGAAAAGAAATTGATAAGTCACATACTCACTATTTTATTTTCAAAAAGCTTCAATAACAAATTTAGATAAACACTCGGAATCAGAAGGCAGATTCCCATTTGTTAAAATTAAACTTGGTAATACTATATTACATTTGGTTATTATATACGGACAAACAGTTGTTGACTCAACATTTTGGAATCGCATTACCTCTGAAATTATTCAACTTGCAAATGTTCCTCTTATTGTTGGTGTAGATTTTAATTTGATATATGATCCCCTTTAAGTTAGACTTTCCTCTACTACATTTACACCTCCAAAAGCTTTTTACTAACTTAAAACTCAGTTTAACTCCTTTGTTGCACCTGTCGGCCAACGGCAGTCGCAAGCACTACCTCAGTAGTGCTGCGCACGTCCGTTGGCCGACGCGGCCATTCCCACTTAATCAAACCGCCGCACCGCAGTGGAATTCGCGCTGCGGAAAGTGGTTAAAAATGCAAAACTTATTGACATTTGGATATTATATTTCCCAACCACTAAAGACTTTCCCCTTTTTTCTCCATCCCTGATAAGACTCATTTACATTCAGATTATTTAATAGCATCCAGAGATGTGCTAAATCTGTAACTCAACCTTCAATTGTAAATATTGAAATTTCCAATCATGCAATGATTTCACTATGTTTGCAACTCAATAAATCTTCTGTTACTCATTCTGGATGGCGCATGAATGTTAATACGGTTCTTCAAGATGTTAATAAAGACATCATACTATTTGCTATCAAACATAATTTTTCTCTCAACCTTGATGGTGTAACATCTCAAATTATAAAATGGGATGTTTTTAAAACAAACATACAAGGGGTAACAATTTCTATGAAGGCCCACGAAGATAAGGCATTCAATGCAAAACTATTAGATTTGGAGAAATAAATTGCTAAATTTGAAAGTTTTTTTTATCTCGATGACAATATCACTTTTTTAAACTATGCTCAAGAAAAACTTCGATATGAATATAATTCAATACTAAGTCAAAGAGTGGACAAGAACTTTACAATCAAAAAGCAAAAGTTTCTTTTAATGCTAGTAGTCTGAAAATGCTAGCTAAACATTTTCGCCTTAAAAAAGATAGAACTCAAATTAATGTTATTCATAGAGATATTGGAAAGATTGCTTTCTCTGCTCCTGAAATTGTTGAAGAATTTCTTACATTTTATTCCTCATTATATAACAAACCAGATTCCCATGACCCATGGGTACCCCTCTGAGACCGATTTTGGCCAAGCAAAGATTAGCTGAGCGCAAACGTCTGAGGGGAGTGTAAAACACGATTCTCGCTCTTAAGGGCCTGTCCCATGGAATGCTTTTTGGATATGCAGTAGGATCTTCAAGGTGATCCTCTTCCGAAACAGGAGTACCTGTGAACCTATCTTAAATTTTCTTAGTAGTTACTGGAAAACAGATATTTCTACAGATTTCTCCTTGGGTGGTTGAAGACAAGTTTGGCTAGCAAATATAACAGGACGATTTCCTATGTCTTTATCACAAACAAATTCTATTATCTTGTTAAATTGTTGATGGACTCCATGCAAATTATATAAGGCTAAGCTTGTTTATTCCCCTCTTTGTTGACATTGTAAACAAAACCTTGAGTCTTTAAAACATGTTTTGTTTGAGTGTAAAGTAATATTACAGTTTTGGAGAAATGTTTAGTCTAAATAATCTCCATCTTTGACACCCTCACCTATAAACTGATTATATGTAAATCTACTATATTATCCTCCAAGTTATCAGATCCTTAAACGTTTGTATCTCATGATCTCTATAACCTTCAAAGCCATTGCAATTATTTGGAAATCTGCTGATGCATTGTTGGTCCCTGCTAGGTGGTCTTGGGTCACATTTACTAGATGTGGAACTCAACTATCATTTAAGGAAACAGATAAAAATGCTCCTTTGTTTCAAACGTTTTGTAGACTGGTTGATGGTTATATTGCTATATACATATAATATGTCTGTTGATTGCATATGTTATTTCTTACAGATATAGTTGAAGGCTTATGACATAAGAAGCAGCTCATGTTTTTTCCTTATTCACATTTCTTTTCTCTTAACTACATGACACTTAGTCATGTTAGGTATATTTATAACTCCGTTGTTGTATTTTAACATTTCAGTATATTTAAATTTTATATATATACCATTACTGTATACCTTTGTGTGCTGTCTTCTTAATCAATAAAATATTTTGAACAAAAAACCCACAACCTATGCCATATGTCATTCTTGAATCTCTAACCGATTAGTCTTACATCTGGACCACTCTATGACCATTAGACAGATTTTCTAAATGTTCAGTGATCATGAAATCTGGGAAGGGCACTATGCATATATACATATATATATATATAACGGCAAAGAACCCTTCAGCACTTCCAGAACGGCGAATTGAGGGAAAACGGACCACCGGGACCTTTTCAATAGCAGATTTTTTCTTTATTTATTCCTTGTTTCCACGAATATATATAAATGCAAAAAAGAAGGAGAGAACTCTGGGTAGTTCCCAAGTTTAGGTGGAAGGCAGCTCCTGTATAGAGCCCCCTCAACACCAGCGACACTCTAAATTTGCTCACCTCAAATGTCTACTTTTCTATCAAAGTTTTTAAGAATAGGATTAGCACAGTGCTATCCACGCCGTGATAGAAATGGACAAAGTCTTTTGCCATTTGTACAGCAAAGTCTTTAAGCATAGGATTAGCACAGTGCTATCCACGCCAAGCTCTAAAATGACAGAGCCATTTACCCTCCAGGCTCAATATTACAGCTTTGGATTGGTAAAATACCATTCAAGCCAACCTGAAATGAATAAAAGCAACCCCTGAGACGTGTTTCGCTGTCATTACAGCACTGCAGAGCGTCACTCTATGCCTGCAAGGATATATATATATATATATATATATATATATATATATATATATATATATATATATATATTTCCTCTCAAATGCCCTTGAAATGGATGCAAAAAGCTGCAAGCAGCCTCGAGGCTCTCAGACCGGATGGTAGGAGCTGCATTGTGTGACTTCTGCAAAGCTCAAGGGCATTTGAGAGGAAATATATATATGAGATTGATAAAGGTTGCTGTGCAGCCGAAACACGTATCTCATCTAATGCGGGGTCGAGGGAGACCTGAAATACAATAAATGAGCCTTATTCCTGCCTACCTCGAGTACATGCCTCTTCTTCATTGGAGTTTTATGTTTCTTTTGATATATATATATATATATATATATATATATATATATATATATATATATCCAACAGCTAGTTACTCCTTCTGGATCCCCACGACCCGTGAAAGGTGGCGTGTACGCCGGCGGAGTTTCTCCGGTGTATACTTGTCACCAAACGTTTAAAGTTAATCCACGCTCTCAGGAAAAAAGAGGAAGGGTTGCCAAATTCAGAAAAATGCTGTTTATTCACAACGCGTTTCGCCAAAGAAATGGCTTGATCACGTGAATACCGCTTGAAGTTCATAGGTTAAATAACTGAACAGAATCGTAGAGATCGACATAGGACTACGGCAATGGTTACTCATAAAATTAAATAAATCAAATGGTATGTAACATGTTGAATGCACGAAATACGTGTTAACAGAAACAATGCGAGATATGAACACATTAAATTAATTGCAAAATATGCACATGTAAGGAAAAAACATAACAGTCATAGCAATGTCTTTTCTTATAAGATACCCCACTCCAAAATTCTCATATTGCATCTTGTCAGTAATTCTGAAAAAAGAGAACCTCTCAATAATCATTAACTGAATGTCAAATTAGCCGAACAGAATTGTTGGGACTCCACCCTGATTATTCATGCGTCAATCACAGGTAACTAACGTGAATGTGCCTGAGGGCAGACCAATAAGGAGAGGAGAGAGGAGAGACACGCCCTGGTTATGTTAAAACATCTGTCTCATGCATCGTATCACATAATACAACACTGACGGAGTGTCACCATCCGCGGTGTTGTCAAAGTGCTGGCCAGTGCCAGATCAGTTCATGTAACAATGCAAATAAATAGTCAATCGTGTCGCATAATTTAACACTAACGGAGTGCCACCCTTCGCGGTGTCGTCTATTCGCCAGGAAAAGGACTAAGGATGGCAGCTGTGGAGATTCCAGATAGCGGAGCGGGGCGGTCTTTGCCGACTGCCAGCACGTTGGTCTGCTTTCCGGAGCAGGAAATGCCTTGCCCAGGATGCTGGCGTTCTTTGGTGACTGGGCACTGTGATTGCTGATGCATAAGCGGTGAGGTGTGTTGGGCATTTCGAATTTATTTCCATCGGTCCCCCACCACCCTGCTCATGTGCCAAAGACTTACATACTTTGCGCTGCCTGGCAACTTTGTTATTTTCCATACTCCCTGCACCAATACATTGCATCTTTATCTTTGAGCCCTTTTCGGGACAATATTCCGGTAATGACCGCATCAGTTTGCGAAGCTGTGGCAATTTGAACTTTTCATATGGGCTCCTGAGGAAACTTTGACACGTACAGCCGCCTGAGGGGATTATGGGAGATGTAGTCCCACTCTGGGCAGCAGTGAGTACCCGGAGGCGGGTATTGCCGTAGGAAATATGCACAGTATGTGCAACACGGTAGCCACGGGGAAATGACAAAAGTTCACGGAGCCTGCTTTAAAAGTGCATATTTGCATGCGCATTTGGAGACATTTGTTTCACTAATGATTGCTCAGCGTGTGTTTTGTTTTCAGACTATACCGGAGTGACTTTGTATGGTTGAACTAAAGAGACAATGATGTGGGAACTTGTATGCCTTTCATGGCAGCGCAATCTGCATTCAAGCAGTTTTTTTTTTAATTCTTTCTGTATAAAATAGACTTACCAATAGAAAGGCAGCACATGTTGAGAGCATTTGGCGCCAATACAATGTTTCATAATTACAGTACCTTGATAGGCTAATTCAACTTGTCTATACCTCTGGCTAAAACAGGTTACAGCTTGTAATCGTTTTCATGCATTCATTATGAATTAGCTCAGGTTTTTATTGGCATTTGTGTTTTGAAATGTAATATGGAGTTATTTACAACTCCAAATACCCTGCACTACACTAAGAAGGCACATGCTGCAGGTCAATACCTCTTCCGTCCAGAATGCCTAAACCTGTAGTCTACCCTCTATGTTTATGTGTGCCTGTAGGAGGGAGGAGGGCTATATATTTCTACATTGTCACGGCGCCAAAACAGATTGATAAAGCCTGCTGCGCAGGCGAAACGCGTCTCTCCTTTTCTGCAGGGTCGTGGGTGACCTGAACTGTAATAAACAAGCCTGATCCATACACGCCTTGTGTACGTGCCTCTTCCTTGCAGTAGGAGTGGTTTTCTTCATATATATATATATATATATATATATATATATATATATATATATATATATATATATATATATATATATATATATATATATATATATATATATATATATATATATATATATTACCTACTGGCGGTCGCCAGTAGGTATATATAGTTAGGATTTTTTCTCTATGGGATTTTTGAAAATTCTATGTCTAATAACTTTGGCGTTTGTGGACGGAATTGGCTGAAATTTTCAGGAAAATGGAACATTTTGTTTCTGAGCAGCCCCTGAAAATTTGGGGGGGGTTCGTCAAGGGGGGGACGAGAAAAAAGGGGGGTCCCAAAACGTGTTTTTAACATTGAGTTTTCCATAGGGCGGTTGGCCTCACTTTTAGCCCGAACGGCTGAATGGATTTGCACGAAACTTGGCAAAATTGTAGGGACTGGTAGCCCGATGTGCCTTTTGTAGGTCTCAATATATGTGCTCCAGTGGATTTTGAGTAAATTAGGTATAAAAAAAGATATATATCTAGAGCCGCGCCCGGTACGCGTACCGGGGAGCGCTTCGGGCACGTCACGCGACTTGCGCACGGCAAGCTGATTGGTTCTCGGGTGTCTGTAAACATTCGAAACAGTCCGCAGCGCCCGCCATCTTGTGTCTCGGTAGGATTGAGACACAAGAGGTGGCAAGAATCAAAGGGGGGAAATGAGCAAAAGGGGGCAGGGTACACCCCCCTGACCCCCTACTTTTGATGTGGGGGCCATAAAAGGCTCCCGCGGGTGAAAAAAAAATAAAAAAAAAAATTCGATTTTCGCGGGGGGGGGGGGTGGGTGGGTGTGGAGCGCCCGGTACGCGCACCGGGGAGCTTACGGGGGAGCGTACCAGGAGATAAAAAATGACACTTTTTTAAAAAAAAAAAGCTTCTTTTTATAAATTGGAGGTAGTTCTGAAAAGAACTTTTTTTTGATTTTGTTGTTTTATATATTTTTTTTTGTTTTTGTTGTTTTATATTTTTTAAGACTTTTTAAAACAATTTTATATTTTTTTTGGATTTTTGTCAAGGGAAAAACAAAAACAAGGATTCCAAAACTGCTCAACAGGAGCAAAAAAAATTGAAAATTTAGGGACTGGAGGAGCAGCGGTGTTGCTGTTTCTTTAGGGCAATGAGTTCAACACTCTGCTCCCCATAGCAGAGCAGTTCGTCACACTCCGTGCACAGAAATTTGATGCCTGCAAACACCAGCTGAATGTTAGGGACCATTCTTGCACGGGGTGGTCCTGAAGGTGTTGCTCCACCAGTGGAGGTGCTGCCGCCATCTGTGGGTACATTCCGTGCCAGCTCTCGGACACTCTCCCTGGCAAAGTTGTTAGGGTGTCTTCTTTTCACATGCCTGATCAAATTAGCATTTCCAAAACTATATTTTTTCAGAGGATTGCCTCTGGATAGACTACTCCCACATATTTTGCAGGTTACTTTGGGAGCGTTGACTTTTTTCTGTCCTTCAGGGATGTCGTAAAATTTCCAGATGAAATGTTTTTTTTTCTTTTGCTGAGGAGGGTCCTCATCTAAAAATCCATCTGAATCACTGCTGGATGACTCTCTTGCAGCCATTGCTGGAGATCAGAAAAGTAGGAGATAAACAGAGTAGACAGAACAGCTCTTGCTCTCTCCAAGTACAAAGCAATAGTGAGAGAAATGGGTGGGTTTCACACAATTTGGAAAAAAAATAAGTTCTGAACCAATGAAAAGTGTTATTTTGAAGTCACATGGTTTGAAGCGCTTACGCTACGCGCCCCGGGGCGCGTCCCGGGCGTGTATCGTATGCGCATCGGGCCGCTTACGTTGCGCGATCGTGTGCATTTCCGGGTGCGCTTACGCGGCGCGTCATAAGACGCATCTCGCGGCTACGCGATACGTGTCTTATGACGCAAGGCGTGGCGGCTACGCGATACGTCACGATGTTGTTTTCGTTCGCGGCAATAGCGCTTCCGGGACGCGCATTAGTACGCGCCCCGGGGCGTGCCGCAAGATTGCGCTTACCCGTGCGTTCACCTGTCCGCGCCCCGGGAGCGCACCAAAAATAATATAAAAAAAAATAAACAAATTATAAAATATAAAATTCGATTTAAAATGTATTATTTTTATAAATATTTGCTATTAAAAAACCTATGAAATTCACTGAAAAAACCATAGGTTATAGACCATATATAGTTAGGAATTAGCATTTACAAAACCTTGAAAATTCACTGAAAAAACCATAGGTTATAGACCATACATAGTTAGGAATTAGCATTTAAAAAACCTTATTTTACTCACACAAAACCATTGAAATTCCATATATAGTTAGTTGTACTAACTATATATCGCGCACCCGCAATCCACTGCTGATCATGTCACATATTACATCATTCATGACATGGTCAGTGACATCACTGATGACATCACTGATGACATCTCAAATGACATCACTGATGTCATCTCATTTGACATCATTCTTGTGCTAATACGATAAACCTCTTCAGACTCTAATATAACCTTAGATACACTGGCTCTTATGCACAGTTATTTATATATGTCAACTACCACATGTACTGTGTTTTACATATGTACTTACTTTGACATGTAGCACTGAGATATCCATTCACTCACCAATACACTCATGCACACAGTAAACCGCCCATACAGCTGTTTCCACATGCACTTTTGAACCCATACATCTAGTGAATCAACTGCTCACACATCTATGCACAGAGTCATACACCTCCCAGACACCCACACACACACACTCAGTCTCCCATACAAATACTTGGCCAACTAATCAATAACCCATATAGTTAGTCATATAGCTAATGATCAACACATGCATCAGATTACAAAACAACAGACACAATGATGCACAATTTAAAACAGTTTAGTCACTAACCCATGCACTCAGTGAGACACATTTAATCACTCACTTATACAGTCAGTCATGCACCTACTAAATACATCATCCAGACACTTATACATTCACTCATTCCTCAATATATAAGACATATTTTAACTTTACAGAAACATACAGTCACTGGATGTTGTCATCAGTGATGTCATCAGTGATGTCATTTGAGATGTCATCAGTGATGTAATCAGTGATGTCATTTGAGATGTCATCAGTGATGTCATCAGTGATGTCACTGACCATGTCATGAATGATGTAATATGTGACATGATCAGCAGTGGATTGCGGGTGCGCGATATATAGTTAGTACAACTAACTATATATGGAATTTCAATGGTTTTGTGTGAGTAAAATAAGGTTTTTTAAATGCTAATTCCTAACTATATATGGTCTATAACCTATGGTTTTTTCAGTGAATATATATATATATATATATATATATCCTATACCAAAAGGTTGCCCTCTCGGAGTCGCCGCACATGGAAGGTTGACAACACAAACCGCCACAGGTGGCAACGGTGACAGCACGCCCCCAGCTCCTCATGTGGCCATATGCGTTTCGAGCAATGGTCTGCTCTTGTTCACTGGCACTGAAGACGGACTAAGCAGGTAGGTTTGAACATGACTAATTTATTCAATATTCAGTCCGCCCCAAATGGGCGTCACCACAGGCATTCTGGTCATAGTAGTTCCAAAATATGCCCCAAGACTAGAAAGTTCATAAAAACGTATGCGCTGCAGCTTCCGTCTTGCACAATAACATTCCCTGTTGGGTGAAAAGTCCGGTCAACCTTGCTGCCACAGCCCCAATATGTACCTGTAGCTCAGGCCCCTCCATTCCCGGCAGTGTCCGTGGTTACAAACACTGGGGATCCGCTAGCAGCGGCGGGGCAACTCCGCGACCAGACTAGCCGCCTTAAATCATATACCAAAAGGTTGCCCTCTCGGAGTCGCCGCACATGGAAGGTTGAAAACACAAACCACCACAGGTGGCAACGGTGACAGCACGCCCCGAGATCCTCATGTGGCCATACGCGTTTCGAGCAATGGGCTGCTCTTGTTCACTGGAACTGAAGATGGACTAAGCAGGTATGTTTGAACACAACGAATTTATTAAATATATATATATAGAGAGAGAGAGAGAGATGTATATGTGTGTGTGTATTACACAGTGGTAGTCACCACTGGCTAGTTATAGTTAGAACCATGTTTCCATAGGAAATGCATTTTTGGGGATAAATGTGCGTGTGTGTATATATATATATATGTATATATATATTCACTGAAAAAACCATAGGTTATAGACCATATATAGTTAGGAATTAGCATTTAAAAAACCTTATTTTACTCACACAAAACCATTGAAATTCCATATATAGTTAGTTGCACTAACTATATATTGCGCACCCGCAATCCACTGCTGATGATGTCACATATTACATCATTCATGACATGGTCAGTGACATCACTGATGACATCACTGATGACATCTCAAATGACATCACTGATGACATCACTGATGACAACATCCAGTGACTATGTTTCTGTAAAGTTAAAATATGTCTTACATATTGAAGAATGAGTGGATGTATAAGTGTCTGGACGAAGGATTTAGTAGGTGCATGACTGAATGTATGAGTGAGTGATTAAATGTGTCTCACTGAGTGCATGGGTTAGTGACTAAACTGTCTTAATTTGTGCATCATTATGTCTGTTTTTCTGTAAACTGCTGCATGTGTTGATCAGTAGCTATATGAGTAACTATATGGGTTATTGATTGATTGCCCAAGTATTTGCATGGGAGACTGAGTGTGTGTGTGGCTGGATGGGAGGTGTGTGACTCTGTACAGATCAATTTGTACTTGTATCAATGATTGTATAAGAGAGTAAGTATGTGTTAGTATATGGTTGAAAACGTAAGGTGCTCTATGTTTAACTGTATAGAGTAGAAAATGGAAGTGTGATTGATTCTTTACAGGACTGACTAGGTGTGTGAGTAACTCCATGGATGAGTGGCAGAGTGTGAGTGTCTGTATAGGTGTATGAGTGCATATGATTGTGTTGTAAACATGAGTGATTGTATGTATGAATGATTGTATGGGTGAATGAGTGAATGTGTGTGTAGACTTAGGAATCAGTGAGTACGTATGTAGTAACTAGTATTGGTGTGTCAATGGTTTCAAAAATTATACTCTGTTTTTAACACTGGGTGAAACAGAGGTTATATTAAAATGTGAGGAGATGCATTGTATTGTCACATGAATGATATCATCAGTGATGTGGTCATTGATGTCAAATGAGATGTCATCAGTGATGTCATCAGTGATGTCATTTGAGATGTCATCAGTGATGTCATCAGTGATGTCACTGACCATGTCATGAATGATGTAATATGTGACATGATCAGCAGTGGATTGCGGGTGCGCGATATATAGTTAGTGCAACTAACTATATATGGAATTTCAATGGTTTTGTGTGAGTAAAATAAGGTTTTTTAAATGCTAATTCCTAACTATATATGGTCTATAACCTATGGTTTTTTCAGTGAATTTTCAAGGTTTTGTAAATGCTAATTCCTAACTATATATGGTCTATAACCTATGGTTTTTTCAGTGAATTTCAATGGTTTTTTAATAGCAAATATCATAAGCTGTCGAATGTCAAGTACGTGGTAAGATTTTTTTTTTTCGTGTTTATGCACACTGATCTGCTTTGATTGCTGCCCCCCACCCCTCATTTCTATTAGGAGTACTCTCTCTTTGCAGATAGTGAAGGGTAGTTAACGCAGCCCTTTCCCCCTTTGTAATCCGTCGTGCCTGCTTCTCTCTCCATTTGATTGATTGTTCTCTTTGGTTCATTCTCTATTTACAAACAAGCACAGAGTCGCAATACTCTGTTTAGTCTTTGCAGATAGCGAAAAATCGTGTAAAAAAACAAAAGGAATCGAGCAAAATCAGTAGGCCACTAATGGGATCTCTTTTGACCTCGCTAAAATAGAAACATTAGGAACAACCTGTTGAAAATAGCAATGCGTATGTATATAAGCGGCGTTCATTTGTGTTCACAGTACCCCTTGTTGATTGTTTCAATCGAGCATTGAATTGTTCGAAGTTAATTCTCTTAACGATCTTCTCTACCTGCAAACGAGGAAGAATAGGAATATTCTATCTCCCTTTGCAGATAGTGAAGGGTAGGTAACGCAAGCCTTTAACACGTCGTACCTATTTCATTCCTCATTGATTGATTGATTGTCCGAACATTGACTGTTTGGGAATTAGTTCTTTTTGGAGGTATTCCCTGTTTGCAAATAAACGTAGGAAAATCTTTGCAAGTAGTGAAAGGGTACGTAATGCGGACCGTTCTCCCCCGTTGTAATCTGTCATGCCTATCTACTCCCCACTGATTGATGCACCTTTTTCACCCGGACCATTTACTAGAGATACGTCATCTGGCCCGACCAGAGAGCACCCCTAGTGAAAAGGACATATGCAATAATAACGAAGTGATCACTGTATCCTGTTAACAGAAACTTTACCATGAAACAACCTGGAAAGAAAAAAATAGGAAAACGAAAATCAGTAGGCCACTGATGAACATGAACTTTTATTAAACAACGAACAAAGAAACGATAACATAACGTAATGATAAAACCTATTAATGTCCTAGAAACAAGAAAACGTTAAAATATGCCAGTGGTGAGAGACCAGAAAAACAGTAAGAGAAACCAAATCACCCCTCGCAGTCCCACCGCCTGCCACGCCAAAAAAATCGATAGACTAGGGAAAATGCAAGTCAGTAGAACATCCACCCCCACTCTGGAAACTTCCAAGGTGGGGCAGGGTTCCGGCTACGCCCAGCCGGGAGCAGCCCATATAAGGCAGGTCCTGCTGCCACGCCTCGGCCAGGAGATCCTAACGTAGGGTGTAGCCGGAGGAGAGGCCGAGGCCAGCGGGACCCGGCCAGGGGATTGCCTTTACAACGCTGAACAGTTGCAGGGGGGGGGAATGTCTCCTCGACCCTCCCCTCTCTCTCCCAGTCCGGCCGCGGTGGCCCTTGAGAGTTGCAGGTAGTCCCGCCACATGCTCTTCCGGTCCGACCACCAACGGTCGGGGGGCCGAGGCCGACGGGATCCGGCTGCAGCCGATAAACCAAGAAACCCGTTCATGGGGCCAGAGCCAGGGGCGTCCGGCCGACATCCACCGGAAGCCCGGCCCGAAGACGGACGGGACACTTCTTTCTTTTATAATGGCTGCGACAACACTGGAGGGGGATGTCTTGCACATGCCTCCGACCCCCCCCTCGTCCTCATCGCCTGGTCCGGCCATAACAAATCTCAAGCGAGACGCCGTGGGGTGCACTGGGAGGGAGAGACGGTGCGAACAGGCCTCTCCCGCCTCCCCAGGTGGAGGCTTCCCAGCTGCACCCTCAGCGCTCCAGGCGGTGGCATCCTAACAACTACAGTGCTGCACAGTTTCGGAACGACCTAGATAACGGTTCTTCCACTGTGGCCATGCTGCAACGTCTCGCCCGGCAGGGTGGAGCCCGTCCGCTCATGTGACCCCGCGATCGCCGGTAGCTGCCGAACTCTCAAAATGGCGGTCGACCTGGCAAGAGCGGGCCCAACATAAAGAAATGGCCCGGTCACTGGTTGACTCCACCACCGTAGTCCTCCACGACCTTGAAGATTCTAGAGGAGCCGCGGGAGTCTCCGACCCCCGATGGGGAATGACTGCCATGATCGCCCGTGGAGTGACGAAACTGTATCCGCGGGACGTCGGCGCTCCCATGCTGGCGCCAGCCTCACTTTGAATTACTACAATCCTGCAGACCTCACTTCCGGTGAAAGCACAGTGTGACCCAGTAGGAAAAATTATTGCACCCCCTCCCCTTTTTGACTGATAGTTCAAACCACCGATCCTTTCCTTTGCCCTTTTAACGGAACTTTGGACTGCCTCCCCCTCTTTTACATTTTCTAGAGAAAACAAAACATTAACCACTACATTAGCATAGCAGTTGACACCAGAACTGTTTTCAAATTGAAAACCAACAACATCTTCAACAGAATCCTTTTTGTTTCTGCTGTGACCCTGCTACAGCACAGGCATTGTCCCCAGCAGTAATTCTGCAATGCCGGTAAGAATAGCTGTGGTGCCTACTGGACTCACTCACCCCCGCGGCGCCCCACGCCGTTTTTTGCTGGGCGGCAACTTACTAGACATCACTTTCGTGCCATCTAGATTTCAGCGCGTTCTGCTGCCTTGGAACTATTCGCACAACAGACCGCTACTGACAAGAATATTTCATTATTGGTGCTGTCAATTTCAATAAATCTATTGGATAATTAAAAAGAAATTGCCACGGTCTCTTCGTTGTTTAAATGTTTTTACTGTTTTTGTTTTGTTGTATATATTTATATGTTATTAAAGTTTTATATTCCTACTACTTTGTTGGAGTGCTATATATTTTTAATGTGACACATAATTGTAAAAACTTTGATGTACAAAGAGTCATTCCTGGAATCTTCCGCTTCAGGCTCGGTCCCCTCCCCAATCACAATACAGGATGGTTTTCAGATAGTAGGAACGCGTGTGCTGTGACGGATCACATCGGGTGTGGGCCTTGATCTACTATAACTCCTTTGAAGAGGGGTGATTCTTTACAGCTGGGGTCATAAACTACATCTGCAGGGCTAGCTGATAGCCTAGGACCGGCCTGGACATTCGGACACAGAGGAAGAGGAGTGTCAGAGGGTGCGGTAGTGAATAGGGCGAAAGGGAGGTGTCGGGCGGGCACAGAGTGTGATTCTCAGGGAAGAGCAGCGCAGATGGGGGAAGGTTTATTGCCCATGCATAAGACAGAGAGCGGTGGTGACCAGTGCCTGGGGGAGATGCTTACGAGGGTGAGGAGCCATGCTACGAATCGACAGCGTGCAGAGAGTGGGTCTGGTCAAGACATCTAAAATGGCTGCCGTGCACGACAAAAGTGTGGCATTTCAAAAAAGGCAAGATGGCGCAGACAATGTTTTTCAACACTTCCTCATTTCCTTCGAATCGAACGTTAACAGACGTTGGGGCATATTATCAAAGTTAAGCGATATTTATCGCTAACGATGCTTACCAACCAATTTTTTACCACTAAGCATCGTCAGAAATTATCGAAGATAAACCTTACTATTATCAAGGTTTATCGCAAATGCGATAATAAACGGCCGCAATGCATGAATATCGCTAAAAAGTCAGCGATATTCATGCATTACCGAGCTAATGCTCTTAGCCATGTTATCCACCTCCCATTGGATAACATGGCTAAGAACTGCTCAGGGCAGGTGTTAGTTTTTGGAGATATTCGCGCTTAGCGCGAATATCTCCAAAAGTTGGTAATAGGAGATAGATATCTTGCATGTTGTAATGCAAGTTATTGTGGTATATGGAACTCATACCATAATCTCTCAGGAAAGCAGAAACTGATCCTTTTGGGACCGCCTAAAAAGGCCTAGGGGGTGAGGAGTACTCTACTTTGCCCCCTTTTCACGTTCCGAACTATTTTATTTTACTCTCTTCTGTAATTACACAAAATACCAGCGATAAGATGCATCGGAGACACACACTGAGAGAAAGGAGGCCGGAGATGAAGCAAATACACATTGGAGATAATATAGTGGCAGAAGGGAAGTAAATATGAGTAAACTTACCATGTAACATAAAAATGTTGCACTCTATACTATAAGTCTCATTTTATACTACAATCACTTCGCTACAACCTCATAAATTAAAAATAAAAATAAATAATGTCTCAAACAATTTTTGATTTCTAAATATAAATTTATTCTTCAGAATTTTCTAAATTTGAAACAACTAGTAACATGTCCTCATCAGTAATTTCCTCTTCAATCATCTCATCTGGAATCTCCTCATTAAAAGTCTGCAATGATGATTCTTGTAACTCTATGGTCTCCAAACACTCGATAAATTCGCCATCAAGAGATTGATCAAAAAATCATTCAAGTCATCTCCTCCTTCTGACAATATTTCATTATTGGTGCTGTCCATTTCAATCAATGTAGTGGAATCATTCAAGTCATCTCCTCGTGACAATATTTCATTATTGGTGCTCTCAATTTCAATCAATGTAGTGGAATCATTCAAGTCATCTCCTCCTTGTGACAATATTTCATTATTGGTGCTGTCCATTTCAATCAATCTAATGGAATCATACAAGCCATCTCCTCCTTGTGACAATATTTCATTATTGGTGCTCTCAATTTCAATCAATGTAGTGGAATCATTCAAGTCATCTCCTTGTGACAATATTTCATTCTTGGTGCTGTCCATTTCAATCAATCTAATGGAATCATACAAGTCATGTCCTCCTTGTGACAATATTTCATTATTGGTGCTCTCAATTTCAATCAATGTAGTGGACAATTCAAAAGAAATTGCCACGGTCTCTTCATTGTGAGCCATTTTATTTTGAAATTGCTTGCTGTAAATTGCAGAAAAAAATAATCACTTTCATTTATCGTTTTTAGTAATACATAATATAAAACTAACTTCATCAAGTATTTAGTATAACAGAAGGACTGCAAATAAATAACAGAAAACATTTTTCAAATTATCTTCAAGTGTACAACATAGTTCCCCTTACAAATTAACAACTCACCTTTTTAAAAGTAGCAGAAGTGTTAGTACTGTGTAAATCAAACACCAGAAATTCACCACCAAAAATTCCTCACAAATGTACCTCAGACAGTAGTATCACAAAATGGCTGTGGTTTCCTCTCATTTGACATATATACATAACCAATTAACTTTCATCACACACAAATACAAAACCAAAGTAACATTTTAATTGGTTCTAAATTTCAACACTTTCAAATGTGTTTTCCCCATGCAATTTTCCATAGGAGATTTACATACGTCTACAGCCTGAATGGCTGAACGGAATTACACCAAACTTGGCAAAATGGTACATCAAACCTAAGAGGTCAGGAAGGATCTACTATGCCCCCTTATGGTCATTTCCCCCTTCGCTTTGGCCTCCTTTTGTCTCTCAATCCTACCGAGGGACAAGATGGCGGCCGCTACGGACTGTTTGGAATGTTGACAGACGCCGGAGAACCAATCAGATTAGCAAAGCTCCGTAACGCGAAAAGTACGCGAAGCGGAGCGCTGTTACAGATATATATCTTTTTTTCAACGTTAATTTCTCAAAATCCACTGGAGCACATATATTGAGACCTAGCAAAGGCACATCGGGCTACCAGTCCCTAATATTTTGCCAAGTTTCGTGCAAATCCATTCAGCCGTTTGATTATTATTATTTTGTTTTTTTTTTGCCCCGCGGGGCCCTTTTAAAACCTCCACATCAAACCTAGGGGGTCAGCGAGGATCTACTATGCCCCCTTATAGTTATTTCCCCCTTTGTTTTGACCTCCTCTTGTCTCTCGATCCTAACGAGAGACAAGATGGCGGCCGCTACGGACTGTTTGGAATGTTGACAGACGCCGGAGAACCAATCAGCTTCGCTTCACAAAGCTCCGTTGCGCGAAAAGTCCGCGAACCAGAGCGCTAACCGGTCCGCTGTTACAGATATATATCTTTTTTTAAACGTTAATTTCTCAAAATCCACTGGAGCACATATATTGAGACCTACAAAAGGCACATCGGGCTACCAGTCCCTACAATTTTGCCAAGTTTCGTGCAAATCCATTCAGCCGTTCGGGCTAAAAGTGAGGCCAACCGCCCTATGGAAAACTCAATGTTAAAAACACGTTTTGGGACCCCCCTTTTTTCTCGGCCCCCACTGGACGAACCCCCCCCAAATTTTCAAGGGCTGCTCAGAAACAAAATGTGCCATTTTCCTGAAAATTTCAGCCGATTCCGTCCACAAACGCCAAAGTTATTAGACATAGAATTTTCAAAAAACCCATAGAGAAAAAATCCTAACTATATATACCTACTGGCGACCGCCAGTAGGTAATATATATCACAGCTCCAACAACACCAGCCTGCTGCACTCGCAAGCGGGTGCCTGCTTAACGGGGGTGTGCCCGTCACATACACTCGGCTCCAAACATCCTCCTTTAATAGGCAAATTGACAAAGGCAAAACGCCGAAACGCGTCTTTGATGTGCTAGAGGTTTTTTAATAAAACTCTTGTGAAAAACCATCCCCGTGAGTGCTGTGAATCCTGTTACAGGAGGAGTCCTGGAGGATGTTTGGAGCCGAATATATATATATATATATATCCAGCCGATTGCAGAACCAAATTTTGGAAAGAGCCTTCCGGAGACAAATTGTTTGCAGCAATTTTAATCAAAGGTGACAGCATGCCAGCAAAGGAATTTCAGACAGGCGAAATAAAATCCAATATTAAAAGCCAGACGCGTTTCAGGTAATGAGTCCTTTCATCAGTGGCTTGTTAGGAAGGCAAAGGGAAAGCGAGTTCAAGGCACCTCCTGTGTTTTAACGCAGCTCCCCACCCGGTTGGGCGTGGCCACACGGCATCTTGGGAAACGTAGTCTGTGCCAAAGTCAACCCCAGTGGGTTCGCATTTTCCCTGCCACAATATCCTTGAGTAAATGGTGACCTTTCTTAAAATCCATGCCTTGTGTAGATGTTGTCACATGCTGTGAGCGCACACTTTCCTGCATCAGTGTAAGCTCATCCCGTTCCGCTACATGGCAGCATCGTGTGACGCCGCCGCGGACCCGCCATCAGCAGTAGGCTCTTTCCCCGACCTTGGCAGGCCGTAACATATCCAGCCGATTGCAGAACCAAATTTTGGAAAGAGCCTTCCGGAGACAAATTGTTTGCAGCAATTTTAATCAAAGGTGACAGCATGCCAGCAAAGGAATTTCAGACAGGCGAAATAAAATCCAATATTAAAAGCCAGACGCGTTTCAGGTAATGAGTCCTTTCATCAGTGGCTTGTTAGGAAGGCAAAGGGAAAGCGAGTTCAAGGCACCTCCTGTGTTTTAACACAGCTCCCCACCCGGTTGGGCGTGGCCACACGGCATCTTGGGAAACGTAGTCTGTGCCAAAGTCAACCCCAGTGGGTTCGCATTTTCCCTGCCACAATATCCTTGAGTAAATGGTGACCTTTCTTAAAATCCATGCCTTGTGTAGATGTTGTCACATGCTGTGAGCGCACACTTTCCTGCATCAGTGTAAGCTCATCCCGTTCCGCTACATGGCAGCATCGTGTGACGCCGGCTTTTAATATTGGATTTTATTTCGCCTGTCTGAAATTCCTTTGCTGGCATGCTGTCACCTTTGATTAAAATTGCTTACACTGATGCAGGAAAGTGTGCGCTCACAGCATGTGACAACATCTACACAAGGCATGGATTTTAAGAAAGGTCACCATTTACTCAAGGATATTGTGGCAGGGAAAATGCGAACCCACTGGGGTTGACTTTGGCACAGACTACGTTTCCCAAGATGTCGTGTGGCCACGCCCAACCGGGTGGGGAGCTGCGTTAAAACACAGGAGGTGCCTTGAACTCGCTTTCCCTTTGCCTTCCTAACAAGCCACTGATGAAAGGACTCATTACCTGAAACGCGTCTGGCTTTTAATATTGGATTTCATTTCGCCTGTCTGAAATTCCTTTGCTGGCATGCTGTCACCTTTGATTAAAATTGCTGCAAACAATTTGTCTCCGGAAGGCTCTTTCCAAAATTTGGTTCTGCAATCGGCTGGATATGTTACGGCCTGCCAAGGTCGGGGAAAGAGCCTACTGCTGATGGCGGGTCCGCGGCGGCGTCACACGATGCTGCCATGTAGCGGAACGGGATGAGCTTACACTGATGCAGGAAAGTGTGCGCTCACAGCATGTGACAACATCTACACAAGGCATGGATTTTAAGAAAGGTCACCATTTACTCAAGGATATTGTGGCAGGGGAAATGCGAACCCACTGGGGTTGACTTTGGCACAGACTACGATTCCCAAGATGCCGTGAGGCCACGCCCAACCGGGTGGGGAGCTGCGTTAAAACACAGGAGGTGCCTTGAACTCGCTTTCCCTTTGCCTTCCTAACAAGCCACTGATGAAAGGACTCATTACCTGAAACGCGTCTGGCTTTTAATATTGGATTACATTTCGCCTGTCTGAAATTCCTTTGCTGGCATGCTCTCACCTTTAATTAAAATTGCTGCAAACAATTTGTCTCCGGAAGGCTCTTTCCAAAATTTGGTTCTGCAATCGGCTGGATATGTTACGGCCTGCCAAGGTCGGGGAAAGAGCCTACTGCTGATGGCGGGTCCGCGGCGGCGTCACACGATGCTGTCATGTAGCGGAACGGGATGAGCTTACACTGATGCAGGAAAGTGTGCGCTCACAGCATGTGACAACATCTACACAAGGCATGGATTTTAAGAAAGTCACCATTTACTCAAGGATATTGTGGCAGGGGAAATGCGAACCCACTGGGGTTGACTTTGGCACAGACTACGTTTCCCAAGATGCCGTGTGGCCACGCCCAACCGGGTGGGGAGCTGCGTTAAAACACAGGAGGTGCCTTGAACTCGCTTTCCCTTTGCCTTCCTAACAAGCCACTGATGAAAGGACTCATTACCTGAAACGCGTCTGGCTTTTAATATTGGATTTTATTTCGCCTGTCTGAAATTCCTTTGCTGGCATGCTGTCACCTTTGATTAAAATTGCTGCAAACAATTTGTCTCCGGAAGGCTCTTTCCAAAATTTGGTTCTGCAATCGGCTGGATATATATATATATATATATATATATATATATATATATATATATATATATATATACATATATATATATATTACCTACTGGCGGTCGCCAGTAGGTATATATAGTTAGGATTTTTTCTCTATGGGTTTTTTGAAAATTCTATGTCTAATAACTTTGGCGTTTGTGGACGGAATTGGCTGAAATTTTCAGGAAAATGGCACATTTTGTTTCTGAGCAGCCCTTGAAAATTTGGGGGGGGTTCGTCCAGTGGGGGCCGAGAAAAAAGGGGGGTCCCAAAACGTGTTTTTAACATTGAGTTTTCCATAGGGCGGTTGGCCTCACTTTTAGCCCGAACGGCTGAATGGATTTGCACGAAACTTGGCAAAATTGTAGGGACTGGTAGCCCGATGTGCCTTTTGTAGGTCTCAATATATGTGCTCCAGTGGATTTTGAGAAATTAACGTTTAAAAAAAGATATATATCTGTAACAGCGGACCGGGCAGCGCTCTGGTTCGCGGACTTTTCGCGCAACGGAGCTTTGTGAAGCGAAGCTGATTGGTTCTCCGGCGTCTGTCAACATTCCAAACAGTCCGTAGCGGCCGCCATCTTGTCTCTCGGTAGGATCGAGAGACAAGAGGAGGTCAAAACAAAGGGGGAAATAACTATAAGGGGGCATAGTAGATCCTCGCTGACCCCCTAGGTTTGATGTGGAGGTTTTAAAAGGGCCCGCGGGGCAAAAAAAAATAATAATAATAATAATTGAACGGCTGAATGGATTTGCACGAAACTTGGCAAAATATTAGGGACTGGTAGCCCGATGTGCCTTTGCTAGGTCTCAATATATGTGCTCCAGTGGATTTTGAGAAATTAACGTTCAAAAAAAGATATATATCTGTAACAGCGCTCCGCTTCGCGTAACGGAGGTTTGCGAAGCTGATTGGTCATTCTGTCACTGGGCTATAGTTGGGCTACATCTGGCTGATATTTGGGCTACATTTGTTTTTTTGTGTGTCTGGCGGCCATCTTTGGGCTACATTGGGCTACATTGGGCTTCATTGGGCTACATTCGGCTAATTAGCAAATAGCTCATCGCAAACTAGGAATGGTAAAGAATCGCTATTTATTCCTTAAAGTTCGCTATTTAGGAAATGCAAAAAACTTTGATGATATATATGGCGGTTCATCTCTAACAAGATAAGAAGCATAGGGATACATTTATGATGACTGGCGCATCACCAGGGATGTGTTAGTCATTCTGTGCCGCTGTTCCGTCACCTATGGTGTGCTGCATTTACAATGCGGCGCATCATGGGGCAAAAACAGCACAGATGCGTGATGTATCTGTGCCGTAAAGGTGGCGCATTGCTGGAGTTGTATCGCAAGTGTGATGAAGCTCCAGCAAGGGTCGGGGGTGCCCCTGTCGCAGGGTTTCTGTTCTCACACAGAACTGTGGACAGAGGATTGGAACCTCGGCGAATGCATTGCTGGAGTTGTATCGCAAGTGTGATGAAGCTCCAGCAAGGGTCGGGGGTGCCCCTGTCGCAGGGTTTCTGTTGTCACACAGAACTGTGGACAGAGGATTGGAACCTCGGCGAATTAGGGTGTCCCAAAACTCACGTTAGTAATCAAAAACTCCTTAGCAAGCTAGGTACAGTGTCACATTGGATATAACAAACTCTCAATGTTTAGACAATCCAGAATATGAACTTATAGTACCTCAGGATACGTGGAACTCATGAACAGTCGGTCGTTATAGATTTCTTAGAAACCAGAACATGGAGTTAAGAAGAACAGATGTGTATTTGAAATGTTTATTTACTAATGCCGTCTTCTCAGGCGTAGTACCTTAGATAATAAAAGTACACATATTATCAGTAGCAAAATTACCAGCATAGTTACTAGTACATAAAAAGTGAATGGTGATAGTATGTTAACATGCTGTAAATGAATAAGAGTTAGCAACACTTATAAGCAGCCGCGGGCCGTGGAGGGAGTTACGGTGAGGCAGGGAGGCGGGGAGGGGGAGAAGCAGGGTGGAGAATATAAGTACACATATTATCAGTAGCAAAATTACCAGCATAGTTACTAGTACATAAAAAGCGAATGGTGACAGTATGTTAACATGCTGTAAATGAATAAGAGTTAGCAACACTTATAAGCAGCCGCGGGCCGTGGAGGGAGTTACGGTGGGGCAGGGAGGCGGGGAGGGGGAGGGGCAAGGTAGAGAGGGCTCCACCCTGCTTCTCCCCCTCCCCGCCTCCCTGCCCCATCGTAACTCCCTCCACGGCCCGCGGCTGCTTATATCTCACCCTCCCTAATACACATATTATATTATTTGCTAAGAAGGTCTCTTTGTGTTGGTTTAGGGCGTGCCCATACTTTAGTGTCTTAGATTTGAAGGAATCACATCACCATACACCAGCTCTCTCTTCATGTGAACCGCATCAACTGTTGTGTATGTGTGTTCGGCAAAGCAATATAAAACCCGCCTCATGCCCAGAATTGGCAGAAGTTGCACTTATGTTATGAGTATGAAGTCGTGGAGATCAGACCTCATAACAATTCTGTATCGTGTTGTTCTTGAAACTTTAGCACTCGCTGTACAGATATAGTTTAACAAGTAAAGCAGATAGTAGACCAATAACATATTATTCTCATGTAAACCACGATGAACTACTAGGTGGAAAGCTAAAGCAACAACTAAGTGTCGTGTGCAGAAGTTGCAAAAAAGGAAAAATGGCGTTTAAACCGGTAATGAGCCCATGCTAACTTAACACGGTGTAAAGATATCCAGGACCTAGATGACACCTCCTCATGATCCGGAAACGAACTGAATAAGATAATAGAAGTGCCATCTCATGAGAGCAGATTGCAAGTTTATATGTGGACGGTCCGCAAGGTAAAGCATTAAAAACTAGGAAAATTTAATGCTAAAGAAAAATAAAACAGCCAAGTACTTAATCGAGTCTTAAGCCAATAGGCAAGGTAAATAATAAAAACTTGACAAATAAGTCAATGAATTGTCAATGAAATGCTAGTACTCAGCATATCAAACATGAAAAAGGTCTATGACATAACTGTGTATGCAAAATAAGCTGCAACAGCCTCCAATAGGAAGTCACCGTCTTCATCCGAAAACAGTTCAGCCATCCAATTTAAAAGCGGAAAAGAACATACGTGCTCTCCCAGCACCGGATCCTCTATCACCATCAGAGGACAGCTCGGTGGGTTTTCAAGAAAGCTCTCTTCCAAGAAAGACTGTGCTGCCGCCAGTAAATTCCAGGGACCAAGTAGTCCATGCATCAATGCCACAGCCATAATCCTTTCGCCAGGACAAACCAACTCGTGAGTAATGATAGGAGTCATCAGCTGATTAAAGTCGACGTCAGGAGAAACCGGTCCGCAGAGACACAAATCAATGGCCCAATCGAAATCACAGGTCAGGCAGTGAAATACAGGCTGGACACAGGTGAAGTAGGAGAACCGAAAAGATAATCCATATGCCGTGCTTAATATCGCCAACGGCATTGTGCCATAATATTCTAGCATGCGATTGCGGAACAGTGTCAGCAGCTGCAGGGTCGGAGGTTGCATAGGAGGGACATCCATATTTAAAAATGTAAAAAAGCACAAGAGCGTCCGCTGGTAATGCAAGTAAAAATGCCAATCCACGAACCAGAGTGCAGAAAATACAATGAAAGGAAGCAGGGATGACTCCAAAGATTTTCTCAAATGAAGTCACGAGACCACTGGTAACAACTTTAAAAAAGTGTGTCAGGGACTTTGTGGAGGATGCGTTAAAGATAGTCGGAAACATGTTGCTGAAATTGAAAGGCAAATCTTAATTGAAAAGGGTGTGCACCTCTGTACGGGTGTTCGCTATGTGAAGTACGAAAGTTTCACGGGCCGAACTCAAGGCCACCTCTCTCTGAGACAAAAGAGCTCTTATTCTTGCCATGCCGTTGAAACGTGTCCCAAGGTTGGTATTTGTGGCCAGATTGAAAACTCCCTATGTTCATGTGTGGGAGGAAATAGAACATTTCTGCAGCAAATAACCCGTTCACTTACTGTTACGATAAAAGGAATACTTTTAATTAACTCAGAACAATCTTCATTATTGAGCATCAAATAACTACCATTTTCCAACAACTTGAACGTGGGGATGATAGCAGGAACTGGCGTGCCTTGCAACACGCAAGCCATATTTGGTCGGTGTTTGTTGCATGAACCGTGTAACTGTATGTGCCTACACATTAGTGAATGATCTGGCGTCTCAGTGCATTCCTCTCCATTCAGATAAACTTCTTGATCATCTTTGAAACATCTGTATGTGTATGGAAGCGACCAGACCTCATGAAGAAAAGCACTACCTAAAGGTTCATAACGACCTATTGGTATATATTTCATACAATTTGAAAACTTATATAAAGCAAAAGGCAGCGTTATTAAACCGTGGATAAGGCATGTTGTCAAAAAACCCGCAATCCTCTGCTGATGATGTCACTGAGCATGTCATGAATGATGTAATATGTGACATCATCAGCAGTGGATTACGGGTAATAGTATCTCTAGTTTACTCCCCTATAGCTGTCTTTATTTTAACATAAGTGTGTGTTTCCCTCCCTTATACTTACTGTTTTTGGTTCGCTTCCAGTTCGCGTACCGGCGAGCGAACTAGGAAGCGAACTAAGAGAAATAGAGGTTGGCACAGTTCCAAATATTGTACCAATTTTTTAATAACGGGGATGTAGTTCTGAAAAGAACTTTATTTTTTATTTTTCTGAACATTTTTTTACTGTTTTTGAATTTTTCGGAACAGTTTTATATTTTTTTGGGTTTTTCTTGGAGGGGGCAATGAAAACGATTCATTGTAAAGGGCTCAACAGGAGCAACAAAACAAAAAAAAGAAGTATTTATTATTTTGGGCGTTTCGGACAAACTTGCATATGATAGTCAATAGCTCTGTTGATCAGAGTGATGCTTCTTTCTCCGTAGGAAATGAATCCATCGCAAAATACGCAGGTGTGTTTTACTTCACCAAATCTCATTTGTATATTTGGCACCATCTCCCTGCCCTCTGGTCCCGTTACTTCCGGTACAACAGATCTTCTGGCCATAATAGGGAGATTATCTAGGTCGTTCCGAAACTGTGCAGCACTGTAGTTGTTAGGATGCCACCTAGTCATATGGCGATGCATTGTGTAGTTTCCGAAACTGTATTTTTTGTCGGTCCCTCTGGACAGTCTATCTTGACATATAAGGCAAGTTACGTATCTTGCATTTACTTTTTTCTGACCTTTGGGAATTTTAAAAAATTGCCAAATGAAGTTTTCTTTCCGGTGAGACGTCCTGGGCTGCTCAGGCAAAAACTGCCTCTCTTCGTGCTCGTCCTCCTGTTCCTCTTCTTCTTCTTCTTGTTGAATTATAACTTGAGCAGGTGGTCCACTCTTCCTTGGATGTGGTGGAGGTGGTGGGGAAGCACCAGCTGAAGCTACTAAAGAAGCCATTGCTCAGTGATCACAAAGGGTCTTTCTCTCACAATGATGAAAGTCAGAGTGAGGAAAGAAGGAGGGATTTTCATCATTTGGGAAAAACAAGAGTTCTCAACCAATCAAAAGTGTTCATTTTAGATTATATGACCTAGTCTTACATCATTAGGAAACCAAAAGTGAAATGAACCAATGAAAAGTGTTATTACCAAGTCACATGACTTGCTGTGTTTACGTTAAGCGCTTTGCAGGGCCTCCCGGTTTGCTTCCAGAAACCTGCGCTTTGCGACTCGCTTCGCGTACCAGTTCGCTAACGTAGTACGTCATATGACGTATCACGCGACAACGTGAAACGTCATGCGGACGGGAGGCGTCACGATGTTGTTTTGTAACGCGGCACTTGCGGTAAAGAAACATTTACCGGCTCGCGGTCTATTTCGCGGCATCAAGGTCAGCTAACGGGAAGCTTCCCTATTTGCGAAGCGGGAACGAAGAAAAAAAAATATAAAAAAAAAAAATTATTCATAAACATATAAAATATATTTTTGGATTTAAAGAAGAATACATTTTACAGCTACAGATATTAGCTGTTAAAAAACCAATGAAATTCACAGAAAAAACCATAGGTTATAGACCATATATAGTTAGGAATTAGCATTTACAAAACCTTGAAAATTCACTGAAAAAACCATAGGTTATAGACCATATATAGTTAGGAATTAGCATTTAAAAAACCTTATTTTACTCACACAAAACCATTGAAATTCCATATATAGTTAGTTGCACTAACTATATATCGCGCACCCGCAATCCACTGCTGATCATGTCACATATTACATCATTCATGACATGGTCAGTGACATCACTGATGACATCACTGATGACATCTCAAATGACATCACTGATGACATCACTGATGACATCTCATTTGACATCATTCTTGTGCTAATACGATAAACCTCTTCAGACTCTAATATAACCTTAGATACACTCAGTGTATACAGACACTCACACACTGCCACTCATCCATGGAGTTACTCACACACCCAGTCAGTCATGCAAAGAAACAATCTCACCTCCATTTCTTCAACTATACAGTTAAACACACCTTACTTATTGAAACATATACTAACACATATTTACTCTCTTATACAATCCCTGATACAAGTTCACAATGATCGATACAACCACTCACTCATTCAGTGGCTCTCATGCACAGTTATTTATATATGCCAACTCTCACATGTACTGTGTTTTACATATGTACTTACTATGACATGTAGCATTGAGATATCCATTCACTCATCAATACACTCATGCACACAGTCAACTGCCCATGTAGCTGTTTCCA
The DNA here is from genome assembly GCF_964261635.1 of Lissotriton helveticus. NCBI lineage: Eukaryota > Metazoa > Chordata > Amphibia > Caudata > Salamandridae > Lissotriton > Lissotriton helveticus. Next base: position 1,563,911,950 of record NC_136061.1, read on the forward strand.
CATGCACTCTTGAACTCATACACCTAGTGAATAAACTGCTCACACATCTATGCATAGAGTCTCACACCTTCCAGCCACCCCCACACAAACTCAATCTCCCATAGAAATACTTGGGCAACCAATTAATAACACATATAGCCTCTCGTATAGCTAATGATCAACACATGCAGCAGTTTACAGAACAACAGACATAATGATGCACAAATTAAGACAGTTTAGTCACTAACCCATGCATTCAGTGAGACACATTTAATCACTCACTCATACAGTCAGTCATGCACCTACTAAATCCTTCATCCAGACACTTATACATCCACTCAAGACATATTTTAACTTTACAGAAAAATACAGTCACTGGATGTTGTCATCAGTGATGTCATCAGTGATGTCATTTGAGATGTCATCAGTGATGTCATCAGTGATGTCACTGACCATGTCATGAATGATGTAATATGTGACATGATCAGCAGTGGATTGCGGGTGCGCGATATATAGTTAGTGCAACTAACTATATATGGAATTTCAATGGTTTTGTGTGAGTAAAATAAGGTTTTTTAAATGCTAATTCCTAACTATATATGGTCTATAACCTATGGTTTTTTCAGTGAATATATATATACATATATACATATATATATTCAAGCTCCAAGGTTACCCACGTGGCGGGAGCGCACTCGGGGAACAGCAGATGCTATGTAGTTGCCACCAGTTCAAGAAATGCAGCCTGACGCGTTTCTAGTCAAAATCTCTTTTTCAAAGGCTGTTTAGTCTGCATCCCATGACTCAGCCACACCTTAAAGTGCGATCAGCAGCCTTCTGATAGGCTGGCTTCTCCCACAGAATTGTGGTCCATGTAGTGTGGCATTCTTTGACCCTGGATGGGTGTCGAGGAGTGCAGGAAAACTAATGCGCGCCCTAGATGGGCCTCCTGAGCCGGGGCATCTGGATTCCAGCGCTGGTCTCTTTTCCCGCTTATGTTCTAGCGGTGGTGCACTCCCCGCGGCAGGGCATGCCGCGTACAAATTCAAGCTCCAAGGTTACCCACGTGGCAGGAGCGCACTCGGGGAACAGCAGATGCTATGTAGTTGCCACCATTTCAAGAAATGCAGCCTGTCGCGTTTCGAGTGAAAATCTCTTTTTCAAAGGCTGTTTAGTCTGCATCCCATGACTCAGCCACACCTTAAAGTACGATCAGCAGCCTTCTGATAGGCTGGCTTCTCCCACAGAATTGTGGTCCATGTAGTGTGGCATTCTTTGACCCTGGATGGGTGTCGAGGAGTGCAGGAAAACTAATGCGAGTCCTAGATGGGCCTCCTGAGTCGGGGCATCTGGATTCCAGCGCTGGTTTCTTTTCCCGCTTATGTTCTAGCGGTGGTGCACTCCCCGCGGCAGGGCATGCCACGTACAAATTCAAGCTCCAAGGTTACCCACGTGGCGGGAGCGCACTCGGGGAACAGCAGATGCTATGTAGGTGCCACTAGTTCAATAAATGCAGCCTGACGCGTTTCGAGTGAAAATCTCTTTTTTAAAGGCTGTTTAGTCTGCATCCCATGACTCAGGGACACCTTAAAGTACGATCAGCAGCCTTCTGATAGGCTGGCTTCTCCCACAGAATTGTGGTCCATGTAGTGTGGCATTCTTTGACCCTCGATGGGTGTCGAGGAGTGCTGGAAAACGAATGGTCCTGGGGCCCGAAATGTTTCTGAGCCTCACAAAGGAACCAGCAGCTGATGGGATTTTGGACTGATAAGTATTTCTGAGGCCCATCTGAGGGCTTTAAATGTGAACAGTATGAATCATCGTGCATCCATCAGTGGGATAAAATATACTGACACAGACCACAAGGCCCAACAGGCATTGCGTTGAACACTACAATGTAGCCCATCTGAGGGCGGTTAATTTACTTGTGGGGGTGTGTCAAGTAGCACAAACTTTTTGTCGAGCCTCTGAAGAGAGCAGTAGCTCAGAAACGTGTCAGGCTTTTAACCTCCGACATGAGAGCTGTAATGTTATCGGAATGGAAAACCCAGCCTTACCCGAAGAAATGCTTTCCAGCAAGCTGTTGTTCTCGTGCCTGTGGGCATGTGGGAGCTTTGATATATATATATATATATATATATATATTCACTGAAAAAACCATAGGTTATAGACCATATATAGTTAGGAATTAGCATTTAAAAAACCTTATTTTACTCACACAAAACCATTGAAATTCCATATATAGTTAGTTGCACTAACTATATATCGCGCACCCGCAATCCACTGCTGATGATGTCACATATTACATCATTCATGACATGGTCAGTGACATCACTGATGACATCACTGATGACATCATCCAGTGACTGTGTGTTTCTGTAAAGTTTAAATATGTTTTACATATTGAAGAATGAGTAGATGTATAAGTGTCTGGACGAAGGATTTAGTAGGTGCATGACTGAATGTATGAGTGAGTGATTAAATGTGTCTCACTGAGTGCATGGGTTAGTGACTAAACTGTCTTAATTTGTGCATCATTATGTCTGTTGTTCTGTAAACTGCTGCATGTGTTGATCAGTAGCTATATGATTAACTATATGGGTTACTGATTGATTGTCCAAGTATTTGTATGGGAGACTGAGTGTGTGTGTGGCTGGCTGGGAGGTGTGTGACTCTGTGCAGATCAATGTGTACTTGTATCAATGATTGTATAAGAAAGTAAGTATGTGTTAGTATATGTTTGAAAATGTAAGGTGCTCTATGTTTAACTGTATAGACAAGAAAATGGAAGTGTGATTGATTCTTTACAGGACTGACTAGATGTGTGAGTAACTTCATGGATGAGTGGCAGAGTGTGAGTGTCTGTATAGGTGTATGAGTGCATATGATAGTGTTGTAAAGATGAGTGATTGTATGTATGAATGATTGTATGGGTGAATGAGTGAATGTGTGTGTAGACGTAGGAATCAGTGAGTGCGTATGTAGTAACTAGTATTGGTGTGTCAATGGTTTCAAAAATTATACTCTGTATTTAACACTGGGTGAAACAGAGGTTATATTAAAATGTGAGGAGATGCATTGTATTGTCACATGAATGATATCATCAGTGATGTGGTCATTGATGTCAAATGAGATGTCATCAGTGATGTCATTTGAGATGTCATCAGTGATGTCATCAGTGATGTCACTGACCATGTTATGAATGATGTAATATGTGACATCATCAGCAGTGGATTGCGGGTGCGCGATATATAGTTAGTGCAACTAACTATATATGGAATTTCAATGGTTTTGTGTGAGTAAAATAAGGTTTTTTAAATGCTAATTCCTAACTATATATGGTCTATAACCTATGGTTTTTTCAGTGAATTTTCAAGGTTTTGTAAATGCTAATTCCTAACTATATATGGTCTATAACCTATGGTTTTTTCAGTGAATTTCAATGGTTTTTTAATAGCAAATATCATAAGCTGTCGAATGTCAAGTACGTGGTAAGTGAAAACATTTTCGTGTTTATGCACACTGATCTGCTTTGAATGGTGCCCCCCCCCCTCATTTCTATTAGGAGTACTCTCTCTTTGCAGATAGTGAAAGGTAGTTAACGCAGGCCTTTGCCCCTGTTGTAATACGTCGTGCCTGCTTCTCTCTCCATTTGATTGATTGTTATCCAAGCATTTACTGTTTTAGAATTGGTTCTCTTTGGTTCATTCTCTATTTACAAACACAGAGTCGCAATACTCTGTTTAGTCTTTGCAGATAACGAAAAATCGTGTAAAAAAAAAAGAAAAGGAATCGAGCAAAATCAGTAGGCCACTAATGGGATCTCTTTTTGACCTCGCTAAAATAGAAACATTAGGAACAACCCCTCATGACAAATACAAAACTAGTGAGATGAACTGAACTCCACACAATGATGGCTGCAAAACAGCTCGGCTCCGCCACCCACCCCGCCCAAAATAACGATAAAGAGCGGCTGCCATGATTGGTTGCGGAATGGCCACGACGGAGCTACGAAATGGTGGTGCTCTCATGCTAACCCCAGCTTCAGTCTGAAACATCCAGAAACACTGTAGACTACCAATTCGATCAGTTCCGGTAGCGCCCCAATGTAACCCGGTAGAGAAGAACTAGCCCTCCCCTCTTTGACTGATGGTTCTTGTTGCCTGTCCCTTCTGTTGTCATTTAACAGAACTATTTAGCCTGCTGAAAGGGGTTGTGTTCCGACCGCTGGTTGGTGGAGACATTTTGACTATATTCCGGACCTGCGTTGTCGCGTAATGCGTCATATGACGCGCCGCGTTAGCGCATCCGGAAGTCATCCGGGGCGCGACGCGCAGCGCGTAACGTAAGCATAACGAGTCATGTGACTTGTTAATAAAACTTTTCATTGGTTCATTTTACTTTTCTTATTCTAATGATGAAAGGCTTGGTCATATGACCTAAAAATTACGCTTTTTATTACTTCCGAAACATTATTTTTTCTAAAATATATGTTATAATGTTCCAGGCTAATGTACTTTCCCGGAAATTTTACAACTGTCCTGCAAGTAAAATATATTCTTTTTTCGAGAAAAAGAGCGTTTCTTCGTCCCATGACGGAGCCGTTGAGCAAAAGAGGGTCGACCTGCTGTCTTAGTCGCCGATACGCCTGAATATGAGATTCTTATCGATCACTTTATGTTGCAGGAGTAGAAAACACAACAGCCCTTGACCATTTATCTTTACTGCGTTCCTGCGTATTATACCTTTTACCCTTCATGTAATTGGTATGCTTTATTTCACTTGCCTTTTAATGATTCTAAAACAGTGACTATTATTAAAAACTTTACCAATGTATATACTACTACCATGTTTTCTTTTAAAAACCTTTATTGTGAAAATGTCATTATACAAATACGAGCCTATAACCACGTGGGCCGGCCACGGAGCAAACTGTAATCGTATATGATGAGTAGACATTTACACTGTAGAGGAACGTAACGGGCGGGCCATTAGGTTGCAAGAACTAAGGTGTCTAACAGTTGCGGAATCGGTGGACGTACATTTTATAATTAAAATACGACAGGGCCAGTTACAATAAAATTATCTAGATATACATTTGCGGGCAAGTACCATGGGTGACGTTAATTCGAACTTTCAATAGTACAGTAATCAATAACACATCAGAACTTAATATCAATAGGGATGTCGAAATATTCAATCAATTCTCGTCCCCGCCCGCCATATGCTTCAAAACTGCATACGTATCTCGTGATTTCAAGGTTCTGCAACCAGTACACAACAAGGAGTTACGAGTCCCATTTATTCCGGCGCCATTTTGGGTGAGGACGGGCAGGTCCAGGATATAGTCAAAATGTCTCTACCAACCATCGACTATGATGATGTTCATATGCTGTATTTATTAGAGTAACACTCATCTGTCCACATGAAATTAATTTGCCACAATCTAAACATGTCATTTTAATCTTTCCAAAGTTCTAAATATTTGGGACCATTTCCCTTGCCTCTGATGCTGTCTGTGCCACTTCTTTGATGAATGTACTGGCAGGTCGGGGGTTCTCCTCCAAATCTCTCTTTTATGCAGCACTATAATTAATTGGTGCCACCTCTCCATATGACGATGCATGGTATAGTTACCATAACTATATTTTTTTTCGGTTCCTCTGGAGAGTACATCGTGGCAGATGAAGCGTGTAACGTACCGGGAATTTACCTTTTTTTGCATGTACAGGAAAGGAAAAAAAAAAATCGAGCGTCCGAGTTCTAAAGTGTCCCAGGGCCATTTTAGTAGACCAGGCCCAAATCCAAAGAACAGGCCGCCATTTTGAGAGTCCTGTTGCAGCCGCCTGTCGCTGTAGCATCAAGAGCGGCCGAAACTCAGCTGAATGGCAACTGAAATGGTAAAGGGGCGCCCCACTACAGCAGACGAGCCTCCACCTAGGAAGGCCCGTTCACGCCGCCTCCCCCCCCCCCTTCGGGCACCCCACGCCGTTATTCGGAGCAGTATTGTAGGATGGCCACACCAGTGCGGCAACTTGCTAGACATCACCTCGGTGGTAACTGAATCTCAGCGCCTTGTGGTGTCTTCTCTTCAGAAAATATTCTTGCGCTACCTTTGCCCCATTCGCACATCGGTCCGCTACTGACACCATCTCACAGGCTAATGGGGCACCCCACGCCGAGTTTCAGCATTGTAGGATGACCACACCAGTACAGCAACTTGCTAGACATCACCTCGGTGCCATCCGGATCTCGGCGCCCCACTGCAGATGAAGTGCCTCTCAACTATGAAACCACCACGGTGCCATCCGGATCTTGGCGCCTTGTGCTGGTTCCGGCCTATTCACACATCGGTCCGCTACTGACGCCACCTCACAGGCCAACGGGGCGCCCCACGCCGAGTTTCAGCATTGTAGGATGGCCACACCAGTACAGCAACTTGCTAGACATCACCTCGGTGCCATCCGGATCTTGGCATCTCAACGCCTAGTGGTATCTTCCATACAGGAAATATTGTTGCGCTGCCTTTGGCCCCATTCGCACATCGGTCCGCTACTGACGCCATCTCACAGGCCAACGGGGCGCCCCACGCCGACTTTCAACATTGTAGGATGGCCACACCAGTGCGACAACTTGCTAGACACCACCTCGGTGCCATCCGGATCTTGGCATCTCAGCGCCTTGTGGTGTCTTCTATTCAGAAAATATTGTTGCGCTGCCTTTGGCCCCATTCGCACATCGGTCCGCTACTGACGCCATCTCACAGGCCAACGGGGCGCCCCACGCCGACTTTCAACATTGTAGGATGGCCACACCAGTGCGACAACTTGCTAGACACCACCTCGGTGCCATCCGGATCTTGGCGCGTTGTGCTGCCTTCGGCCTATTCGCACATCGGTCCGCTACTGACGCGAACTCACAGGCCAACAGGGCGCCCCACGCCGACTTTCAGCATTGTAGGATGGCCACACCAGTGCTGCAACTTGCTGGACACCACCTCGGTGCCATCCGGATCTTGGCGCGTTGTGTTGCCTTCGGCCTATTCGCACATCGGTCCGCTACTGACGCCGCCTCACGTGCCAACGTATTTTCTCCGCATTTTATACCCTATGCCGCATAACAGGTCATGTGACTTGTTTATAAAACTTTTCATTGGTTCATTTTACTTTTGGTTTCCTAATGATGGAAGGCTTGATCATATGACCTAAAAACAACACTTTTCATTGGATGAAAACTTTTTTTTCCCCCCCCAAACGATGAAGGCCCCACCTTGTTTCTGGATGTTTCAGACTGAAGCTGGCGTCACCATGAAAGCACCACCATCTCGTGGCTCCGTCGTAGTCATTCCGCGAGCAATCATGGCAGCCGCTCCCCACCAGAAGCCTGCAGGAGTCGGGGGCCCCCAAAACTTTTGATGAATCCTCAAGGCGGAGGGGACGCTTTCGAGAATGGGGTCCAAGACCTAGCAGACAAGCGTCCGATTTCCAAGGTGTCCCAGGGCCATTTCAGTGGACCAGGCCCAAAAAGGAAACAGCCTGCCGCCATTTTGAGAGTCCTGTGACAGCCGCCTATCGCTGCACCGCAAGAGTGGGCGCAACTCAGCTGAATTGCGGCTTTTGACACAGTGGACCAAAAGCGGACGGAATGGCAACTGAAACGGTAAAGGGGCGCCCCACTACAACAGACGAGACTCCACCTGGAGAGGCCCGTTCACGCCGCCTCCCCCGGGGCGCCCCACGCCGTTATTCGGAGCAGCATTGTAGGATACCAAAACCAGTGCGGCAACTTACTGGACATCACCTTGGTGCCATCGTTCTGCTGCCTTGGAACTATTCGCACAACAGTTTGCTACTGATGACCCACCCCCCGCGACGCCCCACGTCGGATGCCGAAATCAGTGAAATATGGACGTTGTGCTGCGTTGGGACTATTCGCACAGCCGACCGCTACTTCGTTGTTTTTCCCTAAAATTGTTTATATGTTATTACTGTTTTTGTTTTCTTGTATATATTTATAAGTTATTAACGTTTTATAATCTTACTACTTTGTTGGAGTGCTATATATTTTTAATGTGACACATAATTGTAAAAACTTTGATGTACAAAGAGTCATCCCTGGAATCTTCCGCTTCAGGCTCGGTCCCCTCCCCAATCACAATACAGGATGGTTTTCAGATAATAGGAACGCGTCTGCTGTGACGGATCTCATCGAGTGTGGGCCTTGATCTACTATAACTCCTTTGAAGAGGGGTGATTCTTTACAGCAGGGCCATAAACTACATCTGCAGGGCTAGCTGATACCCTAGGACTGGCCTGGACAATCGGACACAGAGGAAAAGGAGTGTCAGGGGGTGCGGTAGTGAATAGGGCGAAAGGGAGGTGTCGGGCGGGCACAGGGTGTGATTCTCAGTGAAGAGCAGCGCAGATGGGGGGTGGTTTATTACCCATGCATAAGACAGAGAGCGGGGGTGACCACTGCCTGGGGGAGATGCTTGCGAGGGTGGGGAGCCATGCTAAGGATCGACAGCGTGCAGAGAGTGGGTCTGGTCAAGGCATCTAAAATGACTGCCGTGCACGACAAAAGTGTGGCATTTGAAAAAAGGCAAGATGGCGCAGACAATGTTTTTCAACACTTCCTGATTTCCTTCGAATCGAACGTTAACAGACGTTGGGGCATATTACCAAAGTTAAGCGATATTTATCCCTAACGATGCTTAGCAACGAATTTTTTACCGCTAAGCATCTTCAGAAATTATCGCAGATAAACCTTGCTATTATCAAGGTTTATCGCAAATACGATAAAAAACGACCGCAATGCATTAATATCGCTGAAAACTCAGCGATATTCATGCATTACCGAGCTAATGCTCTTAGCCATGTTATCCACCTCCCATTGGATAACATGGCTAAGAACTGCTCAGGGCAGGTGGTAGCTTTTGGAGATATTCGCGCTTATCGCGAATATTTCCAAAAGTTGGTAATAGGAGATAGCGATGTTAGCGACTGTTTCCAGTCGCTAACATCTTGACATGCCCACTTTGCATGTCATTAGTGATAAATATCACTCACATGCAAAGTGGGGCCCAAGATGGTCGCTATCTCCTACTAGCCGTCGCTAACTGGTGTTAGCAACAGCTAGGTAATACAGAGATAAATTTATCTCCGCGAAGCGGAGCGCTGTTACAGATATATATCTTGTTTTTGAACGTTAATTTCTCAAAATCCACTGAAGCACATATATTGAGACCTAGCAAAGGCACATCGAGCTACCAGTCCCTACAATTTTGCCAAGTTTCGTGCAAATCCATTCAGCCGTTCGATTATTATTATTATTTTTTTTTTGCCCCGCGGGGCCCTTTTAAAACCTCCACATCAAACCTAAGAGGTCAAGGAGGATCTACTATGCCCCCTTATGGTCATTTGCCCCTTCGCTTTGGCCTCCTCTTGTCTCTCGATCCTACCGAGAGACAAGATGGCGGCCGCTACGGACTGTTTGCAATGTTTACAGACGCCGGAGAACCAATCAGCTTCGCAAACCTCCGTTACGCGAAGCGGAGCGCTGTTACAGATATATATCTTTTTTTTAACGTTAATTTCTCAAAATCCACTGGAGCACATATATTGAGACCTAGCAAAGGCACATCGGGCTACCAGTCCCTAATATTTTACCAAGTTTCGTGCAAATCCATTCAGCCGTTTTATTATTATTATTATTTTTTTTTTGCCCCGCGGGGCCCTTTTAAAACCTCCACATCAAACCTAGAGGGTCAGGGAGGATCTACTATGCCCCCTTATGGTCATTTGCCCCTTCGCTTTGGCCTCCGCTTGTCTCTCGATCCTACCGAGAGACAAGATGGCGGCCGCTACGGACTGTTTCGAATGTTCACAGACGCCAGAGAACCAATCAGCTTCGCTTCACAAAGCTCCGTAACGCGTAAAGTCCGCGAACCGGAGCGCTGCCCGGTCCGCTGTTACAGATATATATCTTTTTTTGAACGTTAATTTCTCAAAATCCACTGAAGCACATATATTGAGACCTAGCAAAGGCACATCGGGCTACCAGTCCCTACAATTTTGCCAAGTTTCGTGCAAATCCATTCAGCCGTTCGGGCTAAAAGTGAGGCCAACCGCCCTATGGAAAACTCAATGTTAAAAACACGTTTTGGGACCCCCCTTTTTTCTCGGCCCCCCCTTGACGAACCCCCCCCCAAATTTTCAAGGGCTGCTCAGAAACAAAATGTGCCATTTTCCTGAAAATTTCAGCCAATTCCGTCCACAAACGCCAAAGTTATTAGACATAGAATTTTCAAAAATCCCATAGAGAAAAAATCCTAACTATATATACCTACTGGCGAATATAAATATAAATATATATATATATATATATATATATATATATATATCCGGTCTGTAGAGATGCCGTCAGCCGGGTGGCCCGTGTTCAGGGTACCGGAAACCCTGTAAAGATGCCGTCAGCCGGGTGGTCCGTGTTCAGGGTACCGGAAACCCTGTAACATTCAAATCCAATCCTCAAAGTAATCACGGACACCAATAGATATCGTTGCAGAAAGGTTTATTTTCAGCTGCCAAGCAACGCGTTTCAGCTTTACGCCTTGATTACGCTTAGTGACCGGCATTTTTTTCACACTTTTTATATGTTTTTTTTACTTTTCTCAATAAACATAAGCAACAGACAGTGTAGACAAAATGACACCACAGTAAATAAGGCGGCCATCTTAACAATGTGCGCAAAACACAGTACTGGTAAGTTGTTAAACCTTAACAATCATTAGTATAATACATCATCCAGTTTGTTGATTTTTTAACATTTCTAACCGCGTTTAAGTACAATTTAGCCCAAGAGGGCACACCAACTTGGTCACCATTCCACATAGTTCATCCGTATGATTAGTGGTTATAGATATACATTTTCATATCATGCTTCATAGCCGATGGAATAAATACAAATTACGCCCAAGTGGGCCTTTTGCCCAGATCAATTACACAATTAATCTATAATATCTGAATCAGCATGCATAAACAAAGCAAAATCCAGGATTCATAACCTGATAAGATATTTGCGCTTCCATAAATCTTAGTCAGTGATTTACATGGCCCATTGTGAATAAGTGCAAACAAAAAACCTAAAAGTGAAAGAGATTAAAATACATTAAAAACAAGATTATACAGAATATTCCACAGCCAAAACAGTTCATCGCACCTTGTTACTTTTGCAAATGTACAGACAATTCTTCATTTGAATTTAACCCCAAAGGTGACATAGTCTCCAGATCTATGATGTACCTTGACTATAATTTCCGTAGGGTCAGTAATCTGTTTCCTCCTCGAACATGTTCTCCTACTGAGTCAATTACCACCATGTTCAACAATTTTTCATTTTGCAGGTGAGTGTCAAAGAAATGTCGGGCAACAGGATATTGTCTGTTATTGTGTCGAATGGCTCTGATATGCTCAAGTACCCATTTTTTTGCCCGATGTATGGTACTCCCTAAATATGCCTTATTAGAAGGACATATAAGTGCGTACACACAATACATCATATTGCATGTTAATGTCTTCCTGATTACTAGATCTCTCTTGCTACTACTGATGTTGAGACTCACACAATCTGAACTATTGTTGCAGGCCTTACAATTCCTGCAGCAACGAAATCCCGCTTTTCCCCCTAGTCTAGACTTGTCAGAGTCAGATACCAGGTTGGGGCTTAATTCATCCCTTAATGATCTACTCTTCTGGAAAGTCACTTGTGGACCATTACTGAGATGTTTTCTGAGATGAGGATCAGTGAGTTATATGTGCCAATGTTTCTTCAGAGTAGATCTAACATCATGGGCTTGCCCCGAGTAGATTGTGATGAATCTGAGTGTATTTTGTTCTTTTACCTTAACTTCCGGATGTAACAACTGAGCACGTGTTACTTTCTCCACCTTCTTGCAAGCTGCCGCTATAGATTTCTTACCATATCCTTGTTCCTCAAATCTTTGTATTATAGTTTCCTTTTGACTTTGGTACCCTTCTTCCGAACTGCAATTTCGCTTGGCCCGTAATAACTCGCCAAACGGAATGCTATGCACTAGACTCTTCGGATGAGAGCTTGATGCATTTAAAAGACTATTTCCTGCTGTCTTTTTTCGAAATACCTTTGTATGCATCATATTTTCTTTGATTTCCATTACGATATCTAAGAATTCAATCTCAGTTTTGCTTATATTTGCTGTGAATTTCAGATTGTACACATTTTCATTCCGACTAGTTATAAGAGCTTTGGCACTGTCAACATCTCCGTTCCAAATAAAAAAGATATCATCTATAAAGCGCAGCCACAGGACACACTGATCGTATTCTGCCATTTGAGCAACCACCTTCTCCTCCCACCAGCCCATGACCAAATTGGCATAGCTGGGGGCGAAGCAGGTGACCATGGCTGTGCCCTGTGAGTGGCAATAGATGACATCGTTGAATAAAAAAAGTTGTTGGTTAAGCAAAACTTTATCATACTGAGAAGCATCTCCGAGTGCCTCAATAGTGAGATTGATCGGGATCTTAGATAGTGTCTTATAGCTTGTAACCCAAAATGATGTTCAATAGACGTATATAAACTTCACACATCTAATGTTACCAGTGTGTAGTGAGATTCCCAGTGTATGCCGTCTATGATTGTTAGAAAGTGGGTAGTGTCTCTCAGATACGATGGTAAATCAACCACATAGGGTATTAAATAGTGGTCGATAAACCGCGAAGTATTCGCAAGGAAAGACCCCATTGACGATACAATGGGTTTCCCTGGTGGATTTGTGGGGTTTTTGTGAAGTTTTGGCAACAAGTACAGAATAGGGAGTTTAGGAAAGGAACATTTCAAATAATTGTACACGTCCCACTCCACTAAACCTTGGTCTCTCCACATGATCAATAAATCCCCATGTTCCTTGTTGGATCTAATTACTGAGTTTTTGTCTGAGATGTGGTAACATGTGTCATCTGATAACTGTCTCAAGCCCTCATTTAGATACATTATTGTATCTAACACCACCACGTTTCCACCCTTATCTGAGTTACGGATTACGATGGTGGGATCAGCTTTGAATTCTTCTAGGGCCAACAACTGTTCATATGATAGATTCTTTTTATCATAAGGTGTTTTTTTGTACCGTATCTTCTTGAGGTCATTCAACACCCCTCTCTCAAATGCATCGATCGCATCACAATCAATTTGTGGTAAAAACACTGACTTAGGTTTAAAACCATTTCCCGGATTAACATTATCATCAATCCCATACTGGTGCAAATCAGACATAAACATATTTTCATCAGTTAATTGCTCAGTTTGTGAGGTGAAAACATTCAATAATTCAACATCATCCCTATTTAGATTACTGATTGCCAACCCATGTTCAGTCATTATATTCTTTCCAAATTTTGTATCAAACCAATATGAATCTATGATGTACCTTGACTCTAATTTCGGTATCATGTTCTCCTACTGAGTCAATTACCACCATCTTCAACAAATTTTCATTTTGCATGTGAATGTCACAGAAATGTCGGGCAACAGGATATTGTCTGTTATTGTGTCGAATGGCTCTGATATGCTCAAGTACCCGTTTTTTTGCCCAATGTATGGTACTCCCTAAATATGCCTTATTACAAGGACATATAAGTGCATACACACAACACATCGTATTACTTATTAATGTCTTCCTGATTACTAGATCTCTCTTGCTACTACTGCTGTTGAGACTCACACAATCTGAACTATTGTGAAAAAAACGCCGGTCACTAAGAGTGAACAAGGCGTAAAGCTGAAACTCGTTGCTTGGCAACTGAAAATAAACCTTTCTGCAACGATATCCATTGGTGTCCGTGATTACTTCGAGTATTTCGAGGATTGGATTTGAATATATATATAGCCGCAGAGGACGCACCGCCACCAAGGAGCTTCCCACATCCGCCGACCACGGACCACAACTTTCGCCTGCGCAAGCAATACCATGGCGGTGGAAGCCGCCAGGGACCGGACTCTGGATTGGTCCTTGATACCTCAAAAATAGGCTATCGAGGTGAGGGTGATTTGCAACTAGGAACTTATTTCAACACATCACTCCCCTACGGGGATGAAGGCGGGGCGAACTACAATTACCGGCACTCATCATTGCTTTCACCGACTGCGGCGCCCACCAGGGGGCATCCACCCCTTTAAGTCACCAGAGACGCCCACCGTGGGAATTTAAAAACACCTGATGAGTTGGATGCTGTATGCCCCTCCGCTGAACTGATGTAACCAGCCCCCTTGAGAAAGGTCTGCTGTCAGACCGAAATGCATCGGGCAAAGACAGGCTGGACAATTGCAAACGGAATTAAAGCCTTTCGAACTCACCCCCAGTTGTGCGACTCACTTTCTTTCCTTTGAGAGAACCCAGACGTGATATATATATATATATATATATTCACTGAAAAAACCATAGGTTATAGACCATATATAGTTAGGAATTAGCATTTAAAAAACCTTATTTTACTCACACAAAACCATTGAAATTCCATATATAGTTAGTTGCACTAACTATATATCGCGCACCCGCAATCCACTGCTGATCATGTCACATATTACATCATTCATGACATGGTCAGTGACATCACTGATGACATCACTGATGACATCTCAAATGACATCACTGATGACATCACTGATAACAACATCCAGTGACTATGTTTCTGTAAAGTTAAAATATGTCTTACATATTGAAGAATGAGTGGATGTATAAGTGTCTGGATGAAGGATTTAGTAGGTGCATGACTGACTGTATGAGTGAGTGATTAAATGTGTCTCACTGAATGCATGGGTTAGTGACTAAACTGTCTTAATTTGTGCATCATTATGTCTGTTGTGATGTAAACTGCTGCATGTGTTGATCATTAGCTATACGAGAGGCTATATGTGTTATTGATTGGTTGCCCAAGTATTTGTATGGGAGATTGAGTTTGTGTGGGGGTGGCTGGGAGGTGTGTGACTCTGTGCATAGATGTGTGAGCAGTTGATTCACTAGGTGTATGAGTTCAAGAGTGCATGTGGAAACAGCTACATCGGCAGTTGACTGTGTGCATGAGTGTATTGATGTGTGAATGGATATCTCAATGCTACATGTCATAGTAAGTACATATGTAAAACACAGTACATGTGAGAGTTGGCATATATAAATAACTGTGCATGAGAGCCACTGAATGTGTGAGTGGTTGTATGCATCATTGTGAACTTGTATCACGGATTGTATAAGAGAGTAAATATGTGTTAGTATATGTTTGAATAAGTAAGGTGTGTATAACTGTATAGTTGAAGAAATGGAGGTGAGATTGTTTCTTTGCATGACTGACTAGGTGTGTGAGTAACTCCATGGATGAGTGACAGTGTGTGAGTGTCTGTATACACTGAGTGTATCTAAGGTTATATTAGAGTCTGAAGAGGTTTATCGTATTAGCACAAGAATGATGTCAAATGAGATGTCATCATTGATGTCATCAGTGATGTCATTTGAGATGTCATCAGTGATGTCATCAGTGATGTCACTGACCATGTCATGAATGATGTAATATGTGACATGATCAGCAGTGGATTGCGGGTGCGCGATATATAGTTAGTGCAACTAACTATATATGGAATTTCAATGGTTTTGTGTGAGTAAAATAAGGTTTTTTAAATGCTAATTCCTAACTATATATGGTCTATAACCTATGGTTTTTTCAGTGAATTTTCAAGGTTTTGTAAATGCCAATTCCTAACTATATATGGTCTATAACCTATGGTTTTTTCAGTGAATTTCAATGGTTTTTTAATAGCAAATATCATAAGCTGTCGAATGTCAAGTACGTGGTAAGTAAAAACATTTTCGTGTTTATGCACACTGATCTGCTTTGAATGCTGCCCCCCACCCCTCATTTCTATTAGGAGTACTCTCTCTTTGCAGATAGTGAAGGGTAGTTAACGCAGGCCTTTGCCCCCGTTGTAATCCGTCGTGCCTGCTTCTCTCTTTATTTGATTGATTGTTCTCTTTGGTTCATTCTCTATTTACAAACAAGCACAGAGTCGCAATACTCTGTTTAGTCTTTGCAGATAGCGAAAAATCGTGTAAAAAAACAAAAGGAATCGAGCAAAATCAGTAGGCCACTAATGGGATCTCTTTTTGACCTCGCTAAAATAGAAACATTAGGAACAACCTGTTGAAAATAGCAATGTGTATGTACATAAGCGGCGTTCATTTGTGTTCACAATACCCCTTGTTGATTGTTTGAATCGAGCATTGAATTGTTCGAAGTTGGTTCTCTTAAGGATCTTCTCTGCCTGCAAACGAGGAAGAATAGGAATATTCTCTCTCCCTTTGCAGATAGTGAAGGGTAGGTAACGCAAACCTTTAACACGTCGTGCCTATTTCGTTCCTCATTGATTGATTGTTTGCCCAAACATTGACTGTTTGGGAATTGGTTCTTTTTGGAGGTATTCCCTGTTTGCAAATATACGTAGGAAAATCTTTGCAAGTAGTGAAAGGGTACGTAATGCGGACCTTTCTCCCACGTTGTAATCTGTCATGCCTATCTACTCCCCACTGATTGATGCACCTGTTTCACCCGGACCATTTACTAGAGATACGTCATCTGGCCCGACCAGAGAGCACCCCTAGTGAAAAAGACATATGCAATAATAACGAAGTGATCACTGTATCCTGTTAACAGAAACTTTAGCATGAAACAACCTGGAAAGAAAAGAATAGGAAAACGAAAATCAGTAGGCCACTGATGAACTTTTTATTAAATAACAAACAAAGAAACGATAACAATACGTAATGATAAAACCTATTATTGTCCTAGAAACAAGAAACGTTAGAAGTAAGCCTGTAATAAGAAACCTGAAAATATCGCCCCTCACTGCCCCAAAACCTGTCTGTCCCACCGCCTGCCACGGCCAAATAACGGCAAACTGGGAAAGATATAAGTCAGCAGACATCCACCCCATTCTAGAAACTTCCAAAGTGCAACAGGTTTTCGGCTACGCCCAGCCGGAAGCAACACATATAAGGCGGGTCCTGCTGCCACGCCTCGGCCAGGAGATCATCACGTAGGGTGTAGCCGGAGGAGAGGCCGAAGCCAGCGGGACCCGGCCAGGGGGATTGACAACACTGGACAGTTTTAGGTGGGGGAATGTCCGTGTCCTCGACCCTCCCCTCTCTCTCCCAGTCCGGCCGCGGTGGCCCTTGAGAGTTGCAGGTTGTCCCCCCACACTCTCTCCCGGTCCGGCCACCAACGGCCGGGGGCTGGGGCCGACGGGATCCGGCTGCAGCCGATGAGCCAAGGAACCCGTTCATGAGGCCAGAGCAAAGGGCGTCCGGCCGCCATCCACCGGAGGTCCGGCCCGAAGACGGACTGGACATTTCTTCTTTCTTCTATAATTGCTGCAACAACCCTGGGGGGGGATGTCTTGCACATGCCTACGACCCCCCCCCCCCGTCCTCATCGCCTGGTCCGGCCATAACAAATGTCAAGCGAGACGCCGTGGGGTGCACTGGGAGGGAGAGACTGTGCGAACAGGCCTCTCCCGCCTCCCCAGGTGGAGGCTTCCCAGCTGCACCCTCAGCGCTCCAGGCGCCCGGAAAAGGATCCGGCTGCAGCCGATGAGCCAAGGAACCCGTTCATGGGGCCAGAGCAAAGGGCGTCCGGCCGCCATCCACCGGAGGTCCGGCCCAAAGACGGACGGGACATTTCTTCTTTCTTTTATAATGGCTGCGACAACACTGGGGGGGGGGATGTCTTGCACATGCCTCCGACCCCCCCCCCCTCATCCTCATCGCCTGGTCCGGCCATAACAAATGTCAAGCGAGACGCCGTGGGGTGCACTGGGAGGGAGAGACGGTGCGAACAGGCCTCTCCCGCCTCCCCAGGTGGAGGCTTCCCAGCTGCACCCTCAGCGCTCCAGGCGCCCGGAAAAGGATCCGGCTGCAGCCGATGAGCCAAGGAACCCGTTCATGGGGCCAGAGCAAAGGGCGTCCGGCTGCCATCCACCGGAGGTCCGGCCCAAAGACGGACGGGACATTTCTTCTTTCTTCAATAATGGCTTTGACAACACTGGGGGGGATGTCTTGCACATGCCTCCGACCCCCCCCCCTCGTCCTCATCGCCTGGTCCGGCCATAACAAATGTCAAGCGAGACGCCGTGGGGTGCACTGGGAGGGAGAGACGGTGCGAACAGGCCTCTCCCGCCTCCCCAGGTGGAGGCTTCCCAGCTGCACCCTCAGCGCTCCAGGCGCCCGGAAAAGGGTTCTTCCACTGTGGCGATGCTGCAACGTCTCGCCCGGCAGGGTGGAGCCCGTCCGCTCATTTGACCCCGCGATCGCCAGTAGCTACCGAACTCTCAAAATGGCGGTCGACCTGGCAAGAGCGGGCCCAGCATAAAGAAATGGCCCGGTCACTGGTTGACTCCACCACCGTAGTCCTCCACGACCTTGAAGATTCTAGAGGAGCCGCGGGAGTCTCCGACCCCCGCAGACACCCCCGATGGGGAATGACTACCATGATCGCCCGTGGAGTGACGAAACTGTATCCGCGGGACGTCGGCGCTCCCATGCTGGCGCCAGCCTCAGTTTGAATGACTAGAATCCTGCAGACCTCAGTTCCGGTGAAAGCACAGTGTGACCCGGTAGGAAAAATTGTTGCACCCCCTCCCCTTTTTGACTGATAGTTCAAACCACCGATCCTTTCCTTTGCCCTTTTACCGGAACTTTGGACTGCCTCCCCCTCTTTTACATTTTCTAGAGAAAACAAAACATTAACCACTACATTAGCATAGCAGTTGACACCAGAACTGTTTTCAAATTGAAAACCAACAACATCTTCAACAGAATCCTTTTTGTTTCTGCTGTGACCCTGCTACAGCACAGGCATTGTCCCCAGCAGTAATTCTGCAATGCCGGTAAGTATAGCTGTGGTGCCTACTGGACTCACTCACCCCCGCGGCGCCCCACGCCGTTATTTGCTGGGCGGCAACTTACTAGACATCACCTTCGTGACATCCAGATTTCAGCGCTTTCTGCTCCCTTGGAACTATTCGCACAACAGACCGCTACTGACAATCCACCCCCCGGGACGCCCCACCCCGGATACCCAAATCAGTGCGGCACCCAGGCAACATCTTCTGAATTTTCATAATTTGAAAGAACTAGTAACATGTCCTCATCAGGAATTTCCTCATGAAAACTCTGCAATGATGATTCTTGTAACTCTATGGTCTCCAAACATTCGATAAATTCGCCATCAAGAGATTGATCAAAAAAATCATTCAAGTCATCTCCTCCTTGTGAGAATATTTCATTATTGGTGCTGTCAATTTCAATAAATGTATTGGATAATTCAAAAGAAATTGCCACGGTCTCTTCGTTGTTTAAATGTTTTTACTGTTTTTGTTTTGTTGTATATATTTATAAGTTATTAAAGTTTTATAATCCTACTACTTTGTTGGAGTGCTATATATTTTTAATATGACACATAATTGTAAAAACTTTGATGTACAAAGAGTCATCCCTGGAATCTTCCGCTTCAGGCTCGGTCCCCTCCCCAATCACAATACAGGATGGTTTTCAGATAGTAGGAACACGTGTGGTGTGACGGATCTCATCGGGTGTGGGCCTTGATCTACTATAACTCCTTTGAAGAGGGGTGATTCTATACAGCTGGGGCCATAAACTACATCTGCAGGGCTAGCTGATAGCCTGGACAATCGGACACAGAGGAAGAGGAGTGTCAGAGGGTGCGGTAGTGAATAGGGCGAAAGGGAGGTGTCGGGCGGGCACAGAGTGTGATTCTCAGGGAAGACCAGCGCAGATGGGGGGAGGTTTATTGCCCATGCATAAGACAGAGAGCGGGGGTGACCAGTGCCTGGGGAAGATGCTTGCGAGGGTGGGGAGCCATGCTACGAATCGACAGCGTGCAGAGAGTGGGTCTGGTCAAGGCATCTAAAATGGCTGCCGTGCACCACAAAAGTGTGGCATTTCAAAAAAGGCAAGATGGCGCAGACAATGTTTTTCAACACTTCCTCATTTCCTTCGAATCGAACGTTAACAGACGTTGGTGCATATTACCAAAGTTAAGCGATATTTATCGCTAACGATGCTTAGCAACGAATTTTTTACCGCTAAGCATCGTCAGAAATTATCGAAGATAAACCTTGCTATTATCAAGGTTTATCGCAAATGCGATAAAAAACGGCCGCAATGCATGAATATCGCTAAAAAGTCAGCGATATTCATGCATTACCGAGCTAATGCTCTTAGCCATGTTATCCACCTCCCATTGGATAACATGGCTAAGAACTGCTCAGGGCAGGTGTTAGTTTTTGGAGATATTCGCGCTTAGCGCGAATATCTCCAAAAGTTGGTAATAGGAGATAGATATCTTGCATGTTGTAATGCAAGTTATTGTGGTATATGGAACTCATACCATAATCTCTCAGGAAAGCAGAAACTGATCCTTTTGGGACCGCCTGAGAAGGCCTAGGGGGTGAGGGGTACTCTACTTTGCCCCCTTTTCACGTTCCGAACTATTTTTTTTTACTCTCTTCTGTAATTACACAAAATGGCAGCGATAAGATGCATCAGAGACAGACAGTGAGAGAAAGGAGGCCGGAGATGAAGAAGAGATGTCAAATACACATTGGAGATAATATAGTGGGAGAAGGGAAGTAAATATGAGTAAACTTACCATGTAACATAAAAATGTTGCACTCTATACTATAAGTCTCATTTTATACTACAATCACTTCGCTACAACCTCATAAATTAAAAATAAAAATGAATAATGTCTCAAACAATTTTTGATTTCTGAATATAAATTTATTCTTCTGAATTTTCAAAATTTGAAAGAACTAGTAACATGTCCTCATCAGGAATTTCCTCTTCAATCATCTCATCTGGAATCTCCTCATGAAAAGTCTGCAATGATGATTCTTGTAACTCTATGGTCTCCAAACATTCGATAAATTCGCCATCAACAGATTGATCAAAAAATCATTCAAGTCATCTCCTCCTTGTGACAATATTTCATTATTGGTGCTCTCAATTTCAATAAATGTAGTGGATAATTCAAAAGAAATTGCCACGGTCTCTTCATTGTGAGCCATTTTATTTTGAAATTGCTTGCTGTAAATTGCAGAAAAAAATAATCACTTTCATTTATCGTTTTTAGTAATACATAATATAAAACTAACTTTATCAAGTATTTAGTATAACAGAAGGACTGTAAATAAATAACAGAATGTAAGTATCAATGAGGACTAGCTAACTTTTAGGGGGGGTAAAGGGTGACTCAGGTACGTCAGACAATACAAGGAAAAAAGCAATGTTTTCCTTTGAAAGCCCTCACCCACCGACCTAGTCGGTGGCATGCTTCATCATCGGGCCCACCACAGTGGCACCGAATGTGCCCCGGGTGTGCTGCAACGCCAGGAGACTGCGGAGCTGGTATATTGCTGCGTGTGCAGTGAAGGAGTGAGAAGTGAAAGTTTAAAAAGCTATACAAGCGGTCCCAGCACCCGAGGGTTAACAAGTATTTAATAAACTGGGCCTCCGTTAGCTGTTTTAAAAGGCGAATGGACAAAGTGGAGTGATTAATGATCTCCCATGTCCAGTGTGGTCTACATGTTTCTGCCAGTGCCTTTTCTGTAATAAGCTGGCTTTCCTCAGGACCAAATAGTAAAGTGAAAAAGTGCAATTAAATAATAAACTAATAAACTATATTAAGTGTTTGTGTTATTTATTGGCTATGTGTCGCGCTCGCTAAGGCGCTGTAGCTGTTAGAGGGGGATTCCCTCAAGCTTTTTCTGTTATTTCTTTGTAAAAAGCCTCATGGGTCGCCTGGCAGAGAAAGAGACCGATTAGTTCGGTCTGGTTCCTCCTTGGACCTATTCGTCCTTCTGCGGCGCCCGGTTCTCAAACCCCCTCTAACAGCTACAGCGCCTTAGCGAGCGCGACACATAGCCAATAAATAACACAAACACTTAATATAGTTTATTAGTTTATTATTTAATTGCACTTTTTCACTTTACTATTTGGTCCTGAGGAAAGCCAGCTTATTACAGAAAAGGCACTGGCAGAAACATGTAGACCACACTGGACATGGGAGATCATTAATCACTCCACTTTGTCCATTCGCCTTTTAAAACAGCTAACGGAGGCCCAGTTTATTAAATACTTGTTAACCCTCGGGTGCTGGGACCGCTTGTATAGCTTTTTAAACTTTCACTTCTCACTCCTTCACTGCACACGCAGCAATATACCAGCTCCGCAGTCTCCTGGCGTTGCAGCACACCCGGGGCACATTCGGTGCCACTGTGGTGGGCCCGATGATGAAGCATGCCACCGACTAGGTCGGTGGGTGAGGGCTTTCAAAGGAAAACATTGCTTTTTTCCTTGTATTGTCTGACGTACCTGAGTCACCCTTTACCCCCCCCTAAAAGTTAGCTAGTCCTCATTGATACTTACATATAAACACAGGGGATACGGGCTAGCATATCTAGTCCTCTCTCTCTCTTTGATCTGTATAATAAATAACAGAAAACATTTTTCAAATTATCTTCAAGTGTACAACATAGTTCCCCTTACAAATTAACAACTCACCTTTTTAAAAGTAGGAGAAGTGTTAGTACTGTGTAAATCAAACACCAGCAATTGACCACCAAAAATTCCTCACAAATGTACCTCAGACAGTAGTATCACAAAATGGCTGTGGTTTCCTCTCATTTTAGATATATACATAACCAATTAACTTTCATCACACACAAATACAAAACCAAAGTAACATTTTAATTGGTTCTAAATTTCAACACTTTCAAATGTCTTCTCCCCATGCAATTTTCCATAGGACATTTAGATACGTCTACAGCCTGAATGGCTGAACGGAATTACACCAAACTTGGCAAAATGGTACATCAAACCTAAGAGGTCAGGGAGGATCTACTATGCCCCCTTATGGTCATTTGCCCCTTCGCTTTGGCCTCCTCTTGTCTCTCGATCCTACCGAGAGACAAGATGGCGGCCGCTACGGACTGTTTGGAATGTTTACAGACGCCACACCAAACTTGGCAAAATGGTACATCAAACCTAAGAGGTCAGGGAGGATCTACTATGCCCCCTTATGGTCATTTGCCCCTTCGCTTTGGCCTCCTCTTGTCTCTCGATCCTACCGAGAGACAAGATGGCGGCCGCTACGGACTGTTTGGAATGTTTACAGACGCCGGAGAACCAATCAGCTTCGCAAAGCTCCGTAACGCGAAAAGTACGCGAAGCGGAGCGCTGTTACAGATATATATCTTTTTTTGAACGTTAATTTCTCAAAATCCACTGGAGCACATATATTGAGACCTAGCAAAGGCACATCGGGCTACCAGTCCCTAATATTTTGCCAAGTTTCGTGCAAATCCATTCAGCCGTTCGGTTATTATTATTATTATTTTTTTTGCCCCGCGGGGCCCTTTTAAAACCTCCACATCAAACCTAGGGGGTCAGCGAGGATCTACTATGCCCCCTTATGGTCATTTGCCCCTTCGCTTTGGCCTCCTCTTGTCTCTCGATCCTACCGAGAGACAAGATGGCGGCCGCTACGGACTGTTTGGAATGTTTACAGATGCCGGAGAACCAATCGGCTTCGCTTCACAAAGCTCCGTACCGCGAAAAGTACGCGAACTGGAACGCTGCCCGTTCCGCTGTTACAGATATATATCTTTTTTTGAACGTTAATTTCTCAAAATCCACTGGAGCACATATATTGAGACCTAGCAAAGGCACATCGGGCTACCAGTCCCTACAATTTTGCCAAGTTTCGTGCAAATCCATTCAGCCGTTCGGGCTAAAAGTGAGGCAAACCGCCCTATGGAAAACTCAATGTTAAAAACACGTTTTGGGACCCCCCTTTTTTCTCGGCCCCCCCTTGATGAATCCCCCCCAAATTTCCAGGGGCTGCTCAGAAACAAAATGTTCCATTTCCCTGAACATTTCAGCCAATTCCGTCCACAAACGCCAAAGTTATTAGACATAGAATTTTCAAAAATCCCATAGAGAATACATCCTAACTATATATACCTACTGGCGACCGCCAGTAGGTAATATATATATAGGTGCGTATATATATTTCCAAACAATGTTCAGCTGTAACCGCTGTGCACCCTAACTGCCGGTGGTGTCGTCTTCTCTCCCGATGCCTAAATTCTCCTCTTGCTCCACCACTAAGTTAAATTTGGTGCTCTAGTTTGGTGATGAAGTGCACTTTATTGAAGCAAATGAGTAATGGTATACAACTACACATATTCAGCTGTACAACAGCCTTTGTCAAGATGTTAAACAACATCTTGTGTTGCTTTTTTATAATCATGTGAACAGTTTTGAGAAATGAAGATAAAAACATACTACTACTGTCACTACGTTTTGCACACATAATGGAGAATAATAAATCTTGTCAAGAATTATATACAATCTCAAACAGTTTGTATTATAAACTCATGGTGATGTGTGTCTGATGAACATTTCATCAGAGTAAACAGATACACATTAGTTGTGGCATAGCTGATACATAATATTCTATACAGCCCCAGTGGGCACATACATCTTGAGTCCCAATTTACCTATGTTGATATTTTTCTTAGTTGAAAAAACTAAACACATCACTAGTAATGTTTGTAATCAAAATTGCACCCAAGTGGACATTACATGAGATATATTATCTCTTTTGTTCTCCATATATCGAGAACCAACAGGGAATCTCCCGGGGTCATCTGTAGTAAGACCCAAGAATAAAAACATATCTCAAGGATCGATAACCAATAAATTAAAACCAAAACACAAAAACAATGCGTATGTTCTACAGTCAGTTTATGCAGTTTTTAGAAAATAACAGACCAAAATTCCTATATATATATATATATAGCTTTGCAGAATGATAAAAACGGGGAATAATGAATCATAGCTGAACATAAAGTTCTTCATCGCATTTAAGGCCTCTCAGTTGTTTACTATTGAACGCTAAGATATTTTTAGAGTCCAGAATCCTCAACTGTTTTTTTTTGTTGCCACCTCATATATCCTTAGACATCTGATCAATCATGCTATATTTCAGACCTCTCTCTTCTCCTTCATGTGCCACGTGAAAGTGTCTAGCTACAGGGTATGTAGTATCACTATTCATAATGGCTCTTAGGTGTTGTACAATTCTCTTATGTACCTGTAAGATAGTATGGCTTCATATATCTTGGGGCAAGGACAACTTAGTATTTATACAACATATTCACTTTTGCAATTGGAAAAATACTTTGATTTTCTGTCTGTTCTGTCCCGTGATCACCATTTCTGTCATGTTTTTTCAGTTTTTACATGCGTTGCATTTGTTAGATTTAACAAAGCCATCCCTTGGTTTCAACTAAGTTTGATATTCTTTTCCAGCTCTATCATCACTTCTAGCTAGTGTATCTTCCACGGACCTAGCTCTTACAAACATAAATTGTAATCTCAAGGCTATGGCACCTTCTATCATAGAATCACGTCTGACAAGATGCCAATGGCTTCTCAATATGGATCTTACCTTCTCATGGTTCATATGAAAAGTGGTGATAAATCTACAATTATTGCCTACAGACTACTTCTTTTTTCTATGTTTAAATAAGACATCTTCCCTCTTGATCTTATGAACCTTGCTCTAAGCTGCTTCTAGGGTAGACCTACTATACCCTCTAGTCTCAAATCTACTAATGGTCTCCTTCTCCATTTTCTTGTATTGTTCTTCTGAACCTCAGATCCTTTTAGCTCTCAAGAATTCTCCATGAGGATATTCTTCTTGAGATCAATAAGGTCAAAGCTGCATGCATGTAAAGTGCTTTGCGTGCACTTGGTTTTCTAAATCACGAAGAACTTACCTCATCTTGATTTACAGTTAGTTTGACAGCATTCTTTCTTTTTCTCCCAACAGATGCCCACTGGCTCCCCCAGCATTCCTCAGTTACTATGGCATTGGAGCATCAACCCACCACAATAATATATAAAACTGGGCAAGAGAATAGAAGTCCAAATATAAAGAAACTTAAAACCAAAACAGAGGAAAATGAGAATAAAAATAAATACATGTATGCTTTGGAACCCATTCTACATAATACAAATAAGAAAAAAACTTTAAAACTCATTCTATACTTTTATAAAATGCCAGATTGCAATAGATACAACACTGGTTTGAGATTGGAAAAAAATGCAGCTCTGGTTTACATCTCTACCACTTATGACTCAAGTCATAATCCATCAGGTAGGAAGGTGCTTTCCTCGAACGGAGACTGAAATGATTCACTTCAGCACCATCATTGTCCTCATCACCAGGTATGTTTAAATTCTCACCATTTCTTCTGCTTCCATCACACCATGCAAACCTGGACATACCCCACACCCTGCCATCACACAATCTAACCACGTTTTTCTTCACACAAGCAATGTGTTTTGAACCCGGTATTTAGATTTCCCCATGTCTCTTTATAAACACATAAGCACTCACTCGTCAATCCTGCTTACCAAGCCTGATGTCTCTCCACCACAACAGAATCCACCACCTTTATCCACTTCTCACACTACAACCAGGATGGATTGTGTTTTGATCCGACAAGTCTTCCCCTCAGACACTGGAAAAGTGAAAGCTTGGTCCAGCACAGTGCGTAAGTGTATAATGTCCAGCTCTTCAAAAAACTCCTTCATCTTACTAGCGAACAATTGATCTCCATTGTCAGTAACAATGGATTTGGGGATTCCTTCTGAAGCAAACACATACCTTTAACATTCCAACACACTTCTGTGTATCACGGTACTCACACAACATTTCAATGTGTAGACGCAACCCAGCCCACATGCGTCATCCTGTACTACACCCCTCTCAACTTTGCTCCTCTAGGAATATCACACCCAATCCCGCCAAGATCCACACTCTCAGGATAGGTCAGCTCAATGTGCGATCTGTGCGTAAACACCACTCTGAAATTTCTGACCTCCTGACTGACCACTCGCTCGATGCCTTGTTCATGACGGAGACGTGGCTTCTCGATGAAATGGACTCGGTTTGCAACTTGGCGACGCCCACAGGTTATACCATTCACACTGTGAATAGAGGCACGAGAGGGGGGGGCTTGGCTCTAATAATCAAATCCCATCTTGACTGCCTGTTTAGCAAAACTGATATTAAGGGCTGTGAAAGTGCGCGTTTTTCGATCAAAGCTAACCCTCAGTTCTGCGCAACGGGGCTTCTAATCTATAGACCCCCTGGTGCAGACACTCCTTTCATTAGCTCACTTCTACAGTTTCTAGACGTCAACATCCTTAAATCTGCTAACTTTACAATCATGGGTGACCTTAATTTACATCTTGATAAGGACTCCGAACCCAAAATGTCCACCTTTCTTGCTGATCTTGCGGCCTTCCAACTCACTCAATTTGTGAAGGGCCCCACTCACACAGCGGGCCATCTTCTTGACCCCATTTTCTCCAATATCACGAGCTGCTCCGCAGGCGCGCCGATCCCCATGACCTGGTCCGATCATTGTTTAGTAACTCTGTCCATCCCGTGCAATTTGAGATCTGTTGCGGCACCTACTCCCTCAGTCCTGAAACGGCCATGGAGAAAGCTTCATCTTGAAGACCTACACAATCTTCTGGTATTAAATCCTCCACCCCTTACCGAAGATTTAGATGTAAGCTATGACCAGTTCTGCCTATGGATCACTCAGGCTCTTGATATCCTGATCCCGGCCAGATGTTGTAAAGCTCGCACCCATACTGCTAGCCCTTGGTATAACTTCGAATTAGCTAGCCTGAAAAAGGAATGCAAAAAGGCAGAGAGGGCATGGAGGAAGAACTACGATGTCAATCTAAAACTAGACTATGTCATGCTCCAAAAAACCTACCATCGTAAGATCTGCAGAATAAGGGCGGCATATTATGCCAAGGAAATTAATAACAGCCTTAACACCTCGAAAGCTGTATTTAAAATCTTGAAAGGTCTCACCGCAAAGAAAACTGTTAACACCACTATCACTTCCCCTGACCTCTGTAACAACATGGCCAATTTCTTCACCAACAAGATCCTGAAAATCTACGACTCCTTTCCCAAAGGCCCGCAGCCAGTTGCTATCTTTGATCCTACTAGGCCTTCTCTCTCCTCTTTTCCCGCGCTTGAGCGAGAGAGTTTCCTAAAAATCTGCAAAAAGATTAAATCAGGCTCTCCGGCAGATCCCCTTAAACCGGATACCTTCTGCGAAGCCCATGAATCTATCACTGCGCACATCCGAGAAATCATCAATCGGTCCCTTCTGACCGCTAAAGTTCCCTCCAAGTGGAAGCAGGCCTGGGTTTCTCCCATTCTGAAAAAACCCACTCTAGACCCCTCGCTTCCTGAGAACTTTAGACCTATCTCCCTGCTCCCCTGGCCTGCCAAAATCATCGAGGCACACGTCAACAATATTCTGACAGATTTCCTCCTTACCAATAACATCCTGGATGACTCTCAACACGGGTTTAGAGCTGGTCATAGCACCGAGACCGCCTTGCTCAGTGTTTCAGAGGACCTCCGTACCATCCTAGACACCGGAGGCACGGCAGCACTGGTCCTGTTGGACCTTAGTGCTGCCTTTGACACGGTGTCACACGAGGTCCTCTTGTCGAGATTGGAGGAGATTGGGATCACAGGGCCAGCGCTGGAATGGTTTAGAGACTTCCTTTTCAACAGGTCTTTTAGAGTCTCTACCCCTCCTTACATCTCTGAGGAACATAACATTGGACAGGGAGTGCCGCAAGGCTCTTCCCTGAGCCCCACCCTGTTCAATGTATATGTCCGCCCCCTGGCAGAGGTAGCTAGAAGAAATGGTCTTGCCCTGGTTTCCTACGCCGACGATACCCAGTTGGTGGTGTCACTTAATGACAACAGTGGTCTGGAGGCTCAACACTTCAAACAGACACTCACTGACATCACCAACTGGATGACGGCGAATTTTCTCCAACTAAACGCCGGGAAAACGGAGATTCTCCTCCTGGGCAAAAATACCTCGTCCTGGGGTGACAACTGGTGGCCGGATGTGCTAGGCCCTCCCCCTACGCCTAAGGAATGTGTCAAAAACCTGGGAGTTTGGGTGGACTCTGCTTTAAAGTTCACGCACCACACCAAAAAAGTTGCCGCCACATGCTTTGGCGTCTTGCGTAACATCAGGCCCATTCTGAAGTTTTTTGATTGCCGCACGCGCCAACTTATCGTCCAGGCGACCATTCTCTCCAGACTGGACTATGCGAGCTCCCTTCTATTGGGAGCGAATCTAGCTGAAATCACTAGATTGCAAAGAGTTCAGAATGCGGCCGCCAGGGCTCTGGTTGGTCTCCCGCGCCATTCCTCTATATCAGGAACCTTGAAGAAACTGCACTGGCTCCCGGTGGGCAAAAGGGTCCAGTTCAAAGCATTGTGCTTCGCTTTCAAAATTCTCAAAACCTCCTCCCCCCCAATGCTTCGCCCACTTCTGTCAGAGTACGTCCCTAGAAGATTGCTCCGGACAGAGGGGCAGCATCTTGCGATCGTCCCCCGCACCAGACTGGCTAGAGTGGGCGGCCGCTCTTTCAGTTTCCTAGCGGCCAAGCTATGGAATAGTCTCCCTGTAGCTATCCGCGGGATTCAGGATCTCTTAGTCTTCAGAAAGGCTATCAAAACACACCTCTTTCAACAATAGTTCCCTCCTTAGCGTCTCCACCTCACTGTATTTTGTCCTTCCGCAGCGCCGGGACGCCCCTTTGCTGAGGCAGCCGTGCGCTATATAAATCACTATAGCATAGCATAGCATAGCATAGTCAACTAGCACCAGGACAAATCTTTGTCCTTGCAGCAACAGGTCAAAAGGACGAACAATGTCCAGCTACAAATTAACCCAGGGTTCCTCCGGAACAAACTGCTGTTGACAATGGTGTATTCCTGGATACCTTAGATTTGTAATTTGCCGCACCAAGTATGCAATCTCTCACTACACCTTCAAGCTGGTTATGCAATCTCAGCCACCAGTACCACTCCCTAACTATCACCGCAGTCAAATTATTTCCTAAATGTCCCTCGTGCGCAAGAGTCACAATTTTGTCCTACAATCCAACCTGAGGATTCATCCGTTTCCATCCTCAATACATAGCTCTTCACAGACATTCCAAAGTGCCCTCACTACTGCTGCAAGATCCTTGAAATGCGACTATCCTGACACCACTAGATGTTTTACCAGTTCCCTTACCTCATCTTTGGCAGCTTCACAGTCCCACTCAACTTTACCAATTGTCGATTCCTTAACCCACATAACAAGGTTCACCGTCGCTTCCTCCCTGTCGAGCTTACTGGTAAGCTACTGTGATAAACAATCTGAAGGAACATTCTTAACCCCTGGAAGACCCTTGACTTAAAAATTAAACTCAATCAAATCTTCTCTCCACCTTTTTATTAGTGGGTAGGTGTTGTCCACATTCCTGCACCCCAATAGCTGTACTAGGGTTCTCTGATCCTTTCTGAGTACAAATGGTGGACCCCACAACAAAAACTTGCAGTGAGGTATTGAACAGGTGCAGGCTTGCTCCTCATGCTCAATTACTGAGAGAGCGCAAGGCGAGAGCCACAACCTTTTCTTCACCTGGAACATTACTGCAACTAGTCCCTTTAAACTCACGTCAGTTGTTAGAACAGTTTTCTTTGTAAAATAAAAATAACCACGGGTTAGTATTTAGGCAATTTCATTCTTTTTGATCTTGAAAGCCCTCTCAGCTTCATCAGTCCTCTCAATCTGTTCTCACTTCTTAAGTTGTAACCTGATGGGCTGCACAGCACTGGCAAACTTCCTGACAAACTTAGACTAATACTCTGCCATGCTCAAAAATTACTTGATTTGTCTTTGTTGGAAGATGATGGTGCCTTCATGATGGAATCTGCCAATTCAATTTTAGGACTTATTCCTTCTCCAGATACAAATTAACTGGGGTATGCAACTGACTCTACACCAAACTTACACTTCTCCTTCTTCAAGGTAAGGCCTCTGTCTTTCAATCTGGTCACTACATGCCTCAAAACATCCCCATGCTCCTGCCTAACTTTCCCATACACCAGGATATTATCTTTGAAATACATTATGGTCTCGATGCCCTCCAATACCTAAATCAGCCTGTGGAAGCATGCTGCTGCTGCGGCTAATTCAAAGGGTAATCTCTTAAATCTATATACTCACAAAGGCGTAACAAAAGATGTGAGGGCTCTGGAATCTTAATGCGGCATACAAATCCATCAGACTAAACACTGTAGCCCCTGTAAGAGTGATCACAGCCTCCATGGTCAACACACATCTGGATCTTGGCCCTATTGTCTTTTGGTGAAAAACACCAAATTCCCCTAGATTGGTAGGAACATACACTTTTACGCTTTCTCTTCCAACAGTCAGCTAGTGCACTCGCATTACCTTCCCATCATTCTTCTAGAGCATTGGCTTTTTTTTGGGACCCCCTATAGTTAATATGGAGCAAAACAACAGAACCCTCAAATTCAGATGTAGCGCTTGCAAATATATAATTTTATTAAAACAACCAATATGGACAGTTAAATAAAGGGGGCAGTTCTCTATGCAATAGAGTTGGCACAAATTCAGACCCTTTCAAGACAATAATTAAAAACACAATACAGTCATTAGTCACACCCAATTCAATACAATACAAACAAATATAAATCAGTACAGTTAAGAACATCAGTATGAATCTACACAATGAAACCCAATGGACCAAGGTTTGTATTCTATTGTCTAGATAGATCTAACAATTTTATATTGAAGAGGGAAACCTGGTGAGAGCCCTACTCTCAACCAAGGAATTCCTCCAGGTTAGATTCTTAAAGCAAATTGTGTCGTCGCGTTTTGGTGGTTATAAACAAAGATATGGAGAACCACCTTCTTCAGGACTCAACATGTATGGGATTTACTTCTCCATCACGGAAAACGAAGTATATCACTTTGTCTACGTGGCCAAAAATTTGGCCTCCGCTTTCACTCTCCTAATGCGATTAAAACTCGTATAAAAATGGTTTCTCTGTCACTGTTTTTTTTAACAGAAAACAAAATTGGGTATTAAAACCTCAAGAAGTTATCACGCCGCATAAATGTTCCTTCGTGCAGCGGAAATTCGATACTCCAAACTCATATGTATTGGAGAAATAGCCAATTGTAGTCTCTCACATTTGATTGTTCGACCCTCCACCAAAACGTTTCATGGGGTTGTCAAAATGTTTTAAAAAATGTATCCCCATGTTACGGGAGACTCTCTTTTATCGGGTCTTCCTATTTATATTTGTCCGCCTCAAAAGGTCAGATAAAAACATACACTATAGATTTCCTCCGTTTGCTTTCATTATGTCTTTCGGGCAAGAACTACCTTGACCAACCATTCTGAGGACTTTATTTCCACAATGACCTCCATTTGCAACAATTTGTTCAATTCCTCCTGTTAGGGCCTAATCATAAGATTGGGCACCTTCCTTGCCTTATCCAACACTGGCTTAGTTTTGTTTTACTAAGATAATTTTGTGTGTCTAATCCTTTGGGAAGGCCTAATCGATCCTTGAATACTCAAGGAAATTAATTCACCAAGCTAATGTCTTCCCCAATGGTGGCTACCATCATGAGCTAATTGGAAGAATTGGGGTTCAAATCAATTCTCAGATGTCTCTGATGCCTCCCCCCGAACAAATTGCCTCCCCTCTTGCCACGTATATTTTTCCCACTGTCTCCTTTTGAAATTTATCACCATCATTGTGTAGCTCATGAGGCCTATCTTCATTTCTCTGTATCCTGCCAGACTAATGTCAGGAGGTAGTAATGCAATGCCACTCTTCCCATAAACTGCATCCCAGATGTTGTCCCCCGCCCCAATGTGAAAGGAGACACAAAACTGGGAGGTTTTTCACACCTATTTCAACTTCACACTCTGTCATCGTTATATGGGCACTGTCAACTGTATCATCCACTTGCTTGACGTGTGTGGAGGAAGACACTATATGCAAAATCACATTCTGACTCTCTTCAGGCACATCAAGCATCTTGTGTACTTTTGTACTCTTGCAAGCCCAGGCTAAGTGCCCTTTCCCCCACAATTGTGACACACAGCATTCCGTGCCATACAATTCAGGTCTGTTTGAAAGATGATAAGATCTGACACATTTAAAGCATTTAAATTTAGAGTCTGTCTTTCCCTACATTGGGACTCACATTGCTTGATCCAGCACCTTCACCACCCATGGTTTTCCAAGGAATGTTACTTTGATTGCTATCAGACTGGCGCCTTGTCAACACCCACCTTGACTGAAAATGTAGACACTCTGAGTGATGAGCGTTACCACACATTTCTTAACCCAACCAGAAGCATGCACACCACTATCTTGATAGCTTGTTTGAGTGAGGAATTTTTTTCTAACAGTCTCTCTTGCACTTTTGGGTCATTTGTGCATCATCCCTGATGAGGGCATCAGTCAATTGATCTAATTCACAGGTCGGTGCAAGATTTTTTAGAGAAGACACCTTAGTCTGAGCCCTCATAAAAAACACATGCCTCTCCAACATCACAAAATATAGTGCAACCTACCACAATGAGCACATAGGCTTGAGGGGGACTCTCTTCGTCGGACTGCTACCCCCGGTTGTTGCCTCCTGTAAAGATCGACTTGTGTGTATGAAATACCCTCGTTCAGGAGCATTCAGGGATGCAACAGCAATTTAACTTCAAGCAAAGTTCAGCAGTAACCAACGTGCATCCTTACCACCGGTGGCGCAGTATTACGGCTTCTCTGCTAACAATGCCTAAATTCTCCTCTTGCTCCACCAGTAAGTCAAGCTCGGCACTCTAATCCAGTGATGAAGTGCATTTTTATTAAAGAATATGTGAAATGGAACAGACCTGCGTGTTTCAGCTGTACAACTGTCTTTGTCAAGATGTTAACCTTCATTTGTGTTGTTTTTTATGAACAATATAAAAAGCATGCTACTACTGTCACTAGAGAACAGGTTTATTATTCTCCATTATATATGAAAAATGTAGTGACAGTAGTAGTATGTTTTTTATGTTCATTTCTCAACATTGTTCACATGATTATAAAAACACAAGAAGGTGTTAACATCTTGACAAAGGCTGTTATATAGCAGAATCACGTAGATGTATACAATTGCGCAAATGCTTCAATAAAATATGAAATAATGAAATGTTATATGGGGGTGTGAGTGGGTGCATCAGAGATTCTGTGAATTATGTCATCAGTGATGTCACCGACAATGTCACAGGTGATGTAATATGTGAGGTCATAAGCAGTGCATTGCGGGGGCGCAAGTCATATTTGGCTCAGCTAACTATAACTGCTAAACTTCACTGGTTTTATACGAGTAGGACCTGAGCCTAACTATAACGTCCTTGTAACCTTTGGGTTTTCTGTGATTTTCTAAGGTTTTTTAAAATTCTATTTCTTAATTGTAATGTCCATTTTTTTAAGTGAGATTTTAAGATTTTCGTATTTTTGTTCTATAATTAGATATTGTACATTATAAATATGTTATATAACACAATTTATTTTTGGTATGTGTTTATCAGAAAGTACATTAATAACTGTTTTTATTTGTGAGAATTTTCTTGGTCGGCACAACATTGCCACATGTAATTTGGAGAATGTGTGATCAGCAAATGTATTTCACATACTGAAAAATACACTTAAACATATTTTTTAAATAAAGTTTAAGTCTAGATATTTAGTAAAATATTGTTTTAACTTTTCTTTGTGTGATCAATTTAGGAGAAACCCACCCTTACATTTTTTTTTATGTTCATGACTACCAACATCAATCCGAGGACGTTGGTAGTCGTGAAGGGCACATGATTTGTATAACGTGTAAAATAAATATATAGACATATTGTACAGTATATTTAAAAGTAGAGCTT
This sequence comes from Lissotriton helveticus, assembly GCF_964261635.1. Taxonomy (NCBI): domain Eukaryota; kingdom Metazoa; phylum Chordata; class Amphibia; order Caudata; family Salamandridae; genus Lissotriton; species Lissotriton helveticus. The sequence continues at coordinate 1,563,946,961 of NC_136061.1, forward strand.
TATTAGTGTACTGTTAAAACTCATATTTTTATAAAGATTTTCCAGAAAAATCATCTTTAAAGACTATTTTCTTGTTTTTCGCAGTTACGATGGGCATTGGGATGACGCCGGTAGTTGTGAAGAGTGTGTGTTGTATACAAAATTTAAAACATATATATAGACGTATTCTACAGTATAATTAACAGGAGAGGTGCATTTCTATATTGCTTAAACTTATTTTGTTGCAGTTGTTTAGCCTAAAACTAAAGTTGAAATCTATTTTTCTAATTTTGCAGTGACGCTGGGCTACGCAAACATATTTATAATTGCGACAATAGCGTGTTTTTGAAAAGTTTAAACATTTTTATAGACATATTTTAGAGTAACTGTGACAGTAGGTGTCTATATACCACAGCTTTAAAGCAATGCTTTTATATTTACATTATTCAAACCTAATTTTATATTCCATTCCTGGTGTTCACGATTACGTGCGTAGGCACGAAGATCATGTTACCCAAAAAGAATGTGATATGATTGGATAAAACAGTTTTCAACTATATTAAAAGGAAGTCCCACCCATATTATTTTTCTTGAATGTTCCATTTGTTGGGGAATCATTCTGAGCAGGTGTGTGTGCAGTGGAGAACTCATTGTGGAGGTTGGCTGCTTTTTAATTTTTTAAGAGAAAATGTCAGCAGGAAGTACAGAGGAGAACCTGCCCCAACAGGAGGCAGAACCAGATATTCAGGAGGTGGAAGGGGTAAAGAAGAGCAGTGTAGCTTGTGAATTTGTCACTATCCCATCTAGGGAGTCCAAGATGGTTGTGAGTTTGTAAAGTGCTTTCTTTGCGAGAAAACATTATTAAGAGGTTCAAACTAGAAGTACTCCTGTGTTGCAACTTCTATGTTGTACCATCTTAAAAAGTACCATATTATGCTTTAAAAAGGCCAAAGAGAGACAGAGAAGCTGCAGGACCATCATCATCTTCAGCTGCACCACCTGTACCAGTGCAAAAGGTCCCATCTCAAATTGAGAGCCGTCATGTAGACATGGTGCTAGAATTCCATCATGTGGCAATATACTGCATGGACTGCACCACCATAGTCACTGTGGGAGAGCAGTCTATTGTAGCTATGCGAGATGCAGCAAAGCAGCACAAATGTTATTTTTTTTTATTTCAATCCTTAGTTTGTGGAGCTTGTTTCTGCTCCTTGTTTTAGTTTTTTATACCATGTTTACCATTTCTTTGGAACGAAAACACCCAAAAATATAAAATCTTTAACAAAAATGTTTTTATGGTTAAAAAAAGGGTAAGCTGAATGAATTTATAACTGCATGGGTAGTGCCCTAGTGATTGGATGACTGCAAGGGTGGTGTCTAAGTAAATGGGTGAGTTCAAGAGTAGTGTCTGACTAAATGAATGAGTGCAAAGGTAGTGACTGGGTGATTGGATGTATGCATGGGTAGTGCCTAATGGAATGGATGAATGCATGGGTAGTGCTGGGGTGATTGGATGAGTGCATGGGTAGGGCCTGAGTGATTGTATGAGTGCATGTGTAGTGTCTACGTGAATGGATGAGTGCAAAGGTAGTGCATGGGTGATTGGATGAGTGCATGGGCAGTGCTGGGGTGATTGGATGAGTGCATGGGTAGGGCCTGAGTGATTGAATGCATGTATGAGTAGTCTAAGTGAATGGATGAGTGCAAGGGCAGTGCCTGAGTGATTGGAGGATTGCATGGGTACTGATTGGGTGATTGGATAAGTGCAAGGGTAGTGTCTGAGTGAATGGATGAGTGCAAGAGTAGTGCCTGGCTGAATGGATGAGTGCAAGGGTAGTGACTGGGTGATTGGATGGTGCATGAGTTGTGCCTGGGTGAATAGATGAGTGCATGGGTAGTACCTGAGTGAATTATGAGTGAATGGGTAGTGACAGAGTGAATGGAGGACTGCAAGGGTAGTACCTAGGTTATTATGTGAGTGCATGGATAATGCATGGGTGATTGGATGAGTGAATGGGTAGTACCTGGGTCATTGGATGAGTGGGTGGGTAGTGCACGAGTAAATGGATAAGTGCATGGCTAGTGCCTGAGTGAATGAATGAGTGCAAGGGTAAAACCTGAGTGATTGGATCAGTGCAAGGTAGTGCCTGGGTAATTGGATGAGTGCAAGGGTTGTGCCTGGGTGATGGGTGAGTGCATGGATAGTGCCTGAGTGATTTGGTGAGTGCATGGATAGTGCCTTGGTGATTGGATGTGTGCATGGGTAGTGCCTGGGTGAATGCATGAGTGCATGGCTATTGCCTGAGTGAATGGATGAGTGAAAGGGTAGTGCCTGGGTGATTGGGTGAGTGCATGGATTGTGCCTGGGTGATTAGGTGAATTCAGGGAGAATGTGTAGGTGATTGAATGAGTGCAAGAGTAGCACCTGGGTGATTGGATGAGTGTATGGGTAGTGCATGGGTAAATGAATGAGTGCATGGGTAGTGCTCCAGTGAATGGATGCATAGAAAGGCAGTGCCTGAGTGATTGTATGAGTGCATGGGTAGCACCTCATTGAATGGATGTGTGCAAGGGTAGCACCTGGGTGATTGGATGAGTGCATTTTTAGTGCCTGGGTGATTGTGTAACTGCATGGATAGTGCCTGAGTGAATGGATGAGTGCATTGGTAGTGCCTGGGAGACTGGACAAGTTCAAAAGTAGTGTCTGGATGATTAGACGAGTGCCTTGGTAGTGCCTCATTGGATGGATGAGTGCATGTGTAGTGCCGTGGTGTTTGGATGAGTGCATGGGTAGGGCCAGATTGATTGGATGAGTGCATGGTTTGTGCCTGGGTGATTAGATGAGTGCATGGGTTGTGCCTGGGTGATTGGATGAGTGCATGGTACTACCTGGGTGATTTGATGAGTTCCTGGTTGATTACATGACTGTATGGATAGTGCCTGAGTGAATGGATGATTGCATGAGCTGTGCCTGGGTGATTAGATGAGTGCATGGGTAGTGCCTGAGTGAATGGATCAGTACATTTCTAATGCAATTTTTATAAAGGATTAAACAGTTATATACATACCAGTGAATTCAGCTTGTAGATTATATTGTTTTCTAGCTCTCTGTGGGTAGTTTTGACACTGTTAGGATTTATAAAAACTAAGCACAAGAATAGTACACCACTCTCATACAAAGCAATCATTAAATTGCAACCTCTTCAACGTTGCACTCTGTGATCATGAGAAAGGTAGTAAATGAAATCATGTCTTTCATTTTAGATTACACTGGGCCATATGTAGGTGGCCAAATACCGGTCGGTAATGGCCGATTTCGTCCGTTACCGACCGGTATTTGTAGTTTCAGATGTAGAGGGCCAGAAAATTACCGATTCTGTAAATTTACCGAATCGGTAAATTTACAGAATCTGTAAATTACCGAATCGGTAAATGTACAGAATCGGTAATATGGGATGTAGGTGGCACTGGAAGCAGTGCCACAGGCCCTTAGGAATTCGTTATTTACCAATTGTTGTTCAATTGCCCATAGTTAACTGTCTTGATAGAAAACGACCAATAGAGTTCAGTAAAATACCAAAATTGCTTTCTGCTTGTTCAACTTCCTCTATTTAACTGTTTTGATAGAAAACGGCCAGTAGAGATCAGTAAAATACCAGAATTGCTTTCTGCTGAGGGACTTTCTTTTTTAAATTGTTCTGGCAACTGCCTCTATTTAACTTTCTTGATAGAAAGCGACCAGCAGAGGCCAGTAAAATACCAGAATCACTTTAGCATTCTCTAGATTTCAGTCCATAGAAATTATCTTCCACGAGCACCCGTAGACAACAATATTTTTTCCAAATCTTGTATTTTCAGTGATATGACCACCTAAGACCCTGATTTTATATAATAAATAGAGCTTTGGACTATACCATTTCCCGCTGAAAGGCAATATTTCTCTTCATGTGTTCCATTACCTGGCGTGTCACGCAGTTTGGTGCTTACTTTCCCTCCATGTTAAAGAACAGTAGATGTTTCAGCACCCAGGATAATGTGCTGCATAGCTAAATACATATAAGGTCCCAAAGGCGAGACCAATTGCATTGCAAATGCTTGTATAATTGTGCTGCATTGTATGATATATTCAGGTCGAGTTGTGTGCTTCAGGCCTAGCCCCAGCCACACAAGTGGAGTACCGTTTGTATCAAGAGGCATGTGGAAACACAAAATAGTAGAACAATTGTTATTACCAATTATATAGCCATGTCGAAATTTCTGCCGTGGATATGGATTATTCGGTCACGCAAAATGAGTCTGGAGTAATTATGGGATAGCCATTGTCTGCTGCTACTTAGATTTGCACAATATATTAATAAGTGACTAATACGTATATTGCATTAGTAACTGTAATTCGCTTTTATATCTGTTTTTATAACTGTTTAACTTAAGAATATGTAAAAATGTAAATAGGATGAGTTAGGGTGATATTTATTTATTTTTTACTTGATGATCAAAATAATTCACTGTGGATCTTGTTTCTTTGGGGACAGTTGGTGGGGTATCAAAAACAGCTTTTTTTTTTATTATTGTAATATGTCTTCTATGATTGAAAAATATCGAATAAAGACTATTTGAATTTATTACCAATTATATTTATCTGCATGTAATACTTCCAAATTTATGCCAGTGTGCAAGAAAGAAGACATTTTGCAAAATTCCCTTATATTCACATGATAGCATGGATAGCCCCAAATTCGGAGGTGACGAATAACCACTTTTCCTAAACTCAGTATTGTGTGTACTTCCCAGAAATACATAGGTTTCCTTCATACCTATTTTTCATTATTTATATTTTACCATATAAATTGATGTATAGTCGGTACACACAATCCTGGTAAGGTACAGCTCAATTTGTTGTCTCTAGGTATTGCATGTTTTTGGAAAACCTACAAACCCTATATATCACTATAATCAGAAGGATCTGTCTGAAATATTCACATATTGCTTTTGTAAATTTCCCATTGTGAGAAGAAGTTTTTTTTACTTCAATAGTTAGTTTCTTTGGGAAAATGTTGGGGGAGCTACACAAGTGACCCTTTGCTAAATTCAGGATTTTAACTACTTTAATTCCTTCATGGGGTTCACACCTCTTTCCACCACAAATTGCAAGAAGGTTGAAACCACACAAATTAGTAAGAATTGACTGCCTTTTAAACAAATGCAAAAACTAAGGTAAAACATAGTTTTTGATACTACTGTGCTTGTTTCTAAAAGCTTTAAAGTTGGGGGTCAAAGCACAGCAAACATCTTGCTGATGTTTTTTTCTAGAAAAAAAATATGCTTTCCTGAGCAGCACTCTTTCACATTGTGCGCAAAAAAACAAAAACATAGCTATATCTTGGCTATTTTCTCGGTCTTCTTTATGGAAATAAACAAGACCTGGGTACCTTTAGTATCCACAGGATGATAAAAAAAATTGTGCAAATTTGTTGTGGATACCTCATGGAAAAAAACATATGAAGCAATATGCGCAAAGTACCCCAAATAACAAAAAAGGCCTTGCATTCTAAGGGAAAAAGGCCTAGCAGCCAAGGGATTAAACATATATTAAAGTGTTCTAACCAAAGCTACCCATCACCTGACTTTTACCCTTGTTTTTCCAGTGAATCTTTATTTTTGTTAACATACCACATGCTAAAGTTCTCCACACCCAACCAACCATGAGCAGCCAACCCCAACTGTGCATGACCTTCATCTATGTATTGTGGAGTTTGGCCTCAGGGACTGGCTTGCAGCCTGGTCCTGCACCAATTCCTGCTTGGGCAGTCTACATCCACTGAGTCATGCATTTGGCTGTCTGTAGTAGGGTTGGGTCACTAAGCTTGGCCTTCCACCAGATTTGGCATGCAGCTCTCCACAGGAGCCTTACACACACTCTGGAAATGCACTTCTGTAGTGCGCAGCAGTGTTTGGACCCAGCTGACCAGGCCCAGTGTCCAACTTGCCAACCCCCATTGGGAATGGCCTTGGTCTATGCACCACAGGGGTTGACTGCAGGACTTCAATGGGCCACGGGTGGTGACCTGCCTGGGGGTCTGTGGCCGGGCCCTTCTCTCAACCGGTCACATGTGGCTAATACCTACATGTGGCCATTGAAAAACGACAACCGTAGTTCACTGGATAGTTTTGCTCTCCATTATTTTACACAATTTTTGTGGAACCAGGGAAGATCCAGGATTTACAAATCCAGCATAGGATTTGCAAATTCCACAATAAAAAGCTTTTTAAATATACATTTTATTGCTAGAGGTGTCCCTTTATGCCTCTTAACACATGGGTCCGGGAAGCAGGATGGGTTCAGTCAGCCCCTGCCTGTCATTTTACTTTAGGTCTCGCCTACAGACAGCTGTTAGGTGTTTTTTGCAAAATACCTTTTGTAGACCACACCAAGAGTTAAAGTGGCCTTAGAGCCAGCCCATTACTTGGTTGGATTTTTATCACTCTCATTTACTTGATTCTAATTCAATTATTTTCCTTCCTCTTCTTGTTTGTCCCATCCCTGTAGGATTGCTTCTTTGCCGTCTATTTGATTGGATGACTTATATCCTTACAGCTTTCAGATTTAGGGAACTCAATTTTTCTTTTACTTTGAGCACAACATGAAAGTGTATGTGCTTTCTTGCCATTTACCCCGTGTTCTGCTTTTTTGCCGATGCTACATAGTATTAGTGAAAAGCATTGGCAAGGCCAATAGGTCTAAATGGCAAGACCCATTTGCTTTGCAAATGCTCATTTTATTTTTACAGCACAGTGCTCAATGCACCATGATGAGTTATGACAGCCACAGCAGAAATGTTTCTGTGATGTCAAGAGTGTGGTGGTTTCATGAACCTGCAGCTGGATTCATCAATCTGCAATGCATGACCAGAGATAAGATACCCTAGTCCAACGGTGTGCCTTTAATACATTTTTCTTATAGCTTTGTGACTTCTCCGTGGATTGGTAAATTAATAGTCCAGATACCTCTAAAATGTACCCTCTTTACGCCCACACTGGAGCATTTCTTAGATGTCAATTTCTCAAAAACTGCTGAACAGATTTACACCAAACCAAGCAAAGAAACATCATGAGTAACTTGTGTCACCCAAGTTGGTGTAATTCTGTTTAGTTGCTGTTTTCTACCTTGACGACAAATAACAGTAACTTGTACCCCTCACATATTACATTGCTCACAGCATATTAAAAAACAGCATTGATGATATCACTGATGTCTCATCAGTTGGTGTGAGGGGCAGCAGCAGCCCTTGAGGCTGTAGGTACCCTCACAATAGCATCGTCCTCCAAGGTCTCAGCAGATGATTGCTGGTTTGCTCTTCTGGATGCTTCTTAGCTTTGTCCACTCTTCTGGGAAGCCGTACTGATGGCAGCAATATTCTACTTCTCTCACTTTCAAAACACCGGCCCTAGAAGGGATGTTACGGTGGGGCAGGAAGGCGGGGCAGGGCAGGGCAGGGGCAGGGTGGGGGGTGCTAAAAACCGGAATATGGTTAATTGCAGGTAAGTAAACAATTTAATTAATAAAACGACTTTTGTAGCGTGCCCTGCATCGCAAAATGCGATGCAGTGCGTGCCATATTCTGGTTTTTAGCACTCCCCACCCTGCCCCTCCCCCGCCCCGCCTTTCTGCCCCACCGGAACTCCCTACACGGGCTGTGGCTGCAAAACACTAAGGCAAATGATGTCTTCTGGGGGTGCTGATTATCTCTGGGGGCTCTGGGTTTGCTTTTTAGATAGTGTGCAATGTTTACACAATCAGATGTCTCCTTTCTGCTTTTTTGTGTTATCAGCTTCCCTGAACCTCCGCAGCTCTAATACAGATAATATTATTGTTTTTCAGGACTCTTGCAACATCAGAACATCAGGAAGGCGAGACCTCCTTTCCATCTATTGGAAACCCAAAACAGGTGCTACAAATCATGTAACGTTTTGCACAGTTGAGTCTAATTTGAAAGCATTATGTTTTATTGTTTGAGAGTTGGGTTTGCTAATCGCAAGTTAAAGCTCACAATTTTATTGGCACAATTCCAAATGTCCATTTTTTATGCCATCTCAAAGCCACATACTGCGAAGCGGAACCATGGCCCCAGAGCATGCCCCGGGTGCTGCGGAGGGTTTGAGAATCCTTGGAGACCATTGAAAATATGTTATTGGTTCCCTTGACTCCATAGTTCCACACGTAAGTTGTTCTTGTCCTTTTTGCACATATCATTACAGTCCTTGCCATAGGAGAAATCTACAACAAAGGGGACCTGCTAGGTATTTTGCAGTGCTTTCATGTTTCTGGACTGAGGATTTCTTTGCACTTCAGCAACGGTTTCTGGGCAGGATCAGCAGCAGAGGGAAAGTGCAGAGGAACATACTCAGGAGAGCAATGAGGAGCAAGGAGTTCTCCACACTAAGGATTCCAGGGGCTGTATTACACAAAGTGCCCTGTGGGTGCAATGCGTGTTTGCGCCCACTTTGGGCTCCTCCGGTGCACTTTGGCATTACAGAAGCGCCGCAGATGCTTGTGCAGCCCCTACAGTAATACTGAAATCACTGGCCCACATACAGAGCCAGTGCTTTCTCAAGAGGGTGCCTCCTCATTAGCATGTGGTGTGGCCCCAGGCAAATCAGGCAATCCCTGTGCCTTTGCACCTGTGCTGTATTATAGACGCAGGTGCAGAGTCAAAGAAGCTGAGTGCGCCCCCTTATAGCAGCTCTCTGTGAGGGGAAAAGGGGGTCCTATGGATCCCCCAGACATCCCCTTGCAGGTGGGTGCAGTCACTCCCTGCACCCGCCTGCAAGGGGATCTATAATACCCTTTAAAAGTGCTGGCAGCTTGCCACCTGCACAGTGAAACACAGAGTGGTTGCTTCAAAGCTGCTCTGTTTTTCACCTGTAAGTCATGCCACCTGGACAGTGCAAGTTCACAGCTGCCCTGGGGGCAGCACATTCTTTGTAATAGAGTACACTTTCCCTGTTTGGGCCCGGCGCACCTGTTTTAAGGTGTGCCGGGTGCAAACAGGAAAAGGGCGCCCTATACATATCCGAGTCCCTGGTCTCCACGCTAGTCCATTGTGTGGAACTTCTTCACAATCCATCCATGAGAGAAAAAACTCTCATCAAAATATGTGACATACACATGTTACCAGAAAAAGCTCAAAAGAGGAAGCAGTGCTAAATATAGTTTTGGAACGTCATCAATACACAAGTATCTTAAAACTTGGCATCAATGTCCTTTAACCCGAGAAAAAGGAAGAGATGCTCAGAAGGGACCTCTAAGTTGGCCTCCTCAGTACAGCATGCCATCCCTCCTGGCAAGAGATTGCCACAACATATTCTTCTGAAGGCGGATGAGAGTGGTTGACATTTTTCAAGAATTGACAAAATAGAGTTTATATGGAGTCAAAGTTTATACTTTGTGGAAAACGTAATTTTCTTCTATTAAAATGTTCCATATAGGTGTCTACTGGCATCATATTCAATTTTAGTGGTTGGGTCGTTTATATTAAACTCAACTTTATTTAGAAATGAACCCTCCAACTTAACAATGTAGCTTTTTCACTCCTACCATGTATGTATGTTAGTCTATATGTATATGGCAGAGTGCAAATCTAGCAAAATGCAGCGGAGTGCAATACATGGTCAAACACAAGCATAAAGTCAATGAGTAATAGGAAAGGAAGCTGGGTTGTAACATGTGGACCAGTATTGCATTATGATATAATTTTCTTCAGAGGCGAGTCATTTACGCTTTATTGAATTAAAGCAGTGTTGGGGGTGGCCCTGATGGATACAGGGATGTTATTCTAGATTCTGGGTGCATAGATGGCAAATACCTGATGTATTTTTTTTATTCCCTTTTTACACTTCTTAGTCTGCATACTGATGGTGCCCAGGCCTGTGGGTGTGCAGAGAACCACCAGAGATGGTGGTCACTCTAAAATAAGAGGGGTGCTGTCCGTGATGGATTTGTAAATGGTGCAGATGTTTTTGAAGAAGGTATATATGTGTGTATATATATGTGTTTATATGTATATATGTGTGCATATATATGTGTGTATATATGTATATGTGTATATATAAATGTGTGTGTATATATATGTATATGTGTATATATGTATATGTGTATATATATGTGTGTATATATATGTATGTGTGTATATATATGTGTGTCTGTATATATAAGTGTGTGTGTGTATATATATATGTGTATCTGTGTGTGCATATATTTGTGTGTATGTATACATGTGTGTGTATATATATATATATATATATATATATATATAAGTATATATATATGTTCATGTAAATCTCCTTCGCAAAAAAGAGCAGAAACCCATGTGGAGGATTAAAAAGCGCACTTTAATAAGAAAAAGTCTTTGGTGAATGCATTTCGGCAATGTTAGCCTTCGTCAGCGCCCCTCTCCGACCTCTTCTTGTGCTGTGGCGTAGGCAACCCTGCTTCGAAGTAGATGTAAAGAACCTTGCTCCGCCCCCTGATGTCATGGAGCACACCTGTGTGGTCCTGTGAAGCCGGACCCCAAGTCCCAGAATGCCTCTGTATGGTGCAAGCCAGGTAGGAAAATGCTCGACGGGGTGACACTGCCGGAGTGGAAATCAAACGCAGGCACAGTCGTGAAGCCAGTTGGGAGGTAAGGCAATTTCAAAGTCCAGTGCCCCCTCGAGTCCCCCACATATGAACGCAGCAACCTCTCCGCCTGGAAACTATGCACGGAGGTTGACTCAGTGGTCCCGGTCGCCCAATTGGAAATATAAATACCTCCAAACCGCTGTATATCCAGGCGTCCTGGCGGGTACAAGACGTATGTGTAACCACATCCAATGTTCAAGCGCTCGGCAGAGCAAACCAGACTGTCCTGACCTCTTGTGCTGCGGGGTCTTCTGTAATGCGCGCTGGCAGTCGCATAAAAATGTTCATGTAAATCTCCTTCGCAAAAAAGAGCAGAAACCCATGTGGAGGATTAAAAAGCGCACTTTAATAAGAAAAAGTCTTTGGTGAATGCATTTCGGCAATGTTAGCCTTCGTCAGCGCCCCTCTCCGACCTCTTCTTGTGCTGTGGCGTAAGCAACCCTGCTTCGAAGTAGATGTAAAGAACCTTGCTCCGCCCCCTGATGTCATGGAGCACACCTGTGTGGTCCTGTGAAGCCGGACCCCAAGTCCCAGAATGCCTCTGTATGGTGCAAGCCAGGTAGGAAAATGCTCGACGGGGTGACACTGCCGGAGTGGAAATCGAACGCAGGCACAGTCGTGAAGCCAGTTGGGAGGTAAGGCAATTTCAAAGTCCAGTGCCCCCTCGAGTCCCCCACATATATATATATATGTGATCAAGCGCTCTGTGAAGCGCGAAACGCGTCGTGATGACTTTGGGAGCATTACCTGCTAAATAAATTACTTCTGCACTGAATCTTGGGTTCAAGTCCGTTTTTGCCAGCAGACTGAAATCTCTGTGCCTTACCGGATTATTCCTGGAATATATATATATATATATATACAATCGACTCTCTGCACTTCCATCCGGCAAACAGAGACACGAACCCAACGGTATGAGCCAGATCTTAATTTATTATAATCCTCAAGACTGACGTGTTTCGGATACCTTGTATCCTTGCTCACAGGTCAACATGTTTTATATATGTTTGTGTCATAGTGATGCCACCACGTGATTAGTTAACATAAAAGATATACTGGCGCCACTTTTTCTTGCAAAGAAGTCTGTTTTCTGAATATGCAAGGTCAATACACATGTTGTTCGCATAAAATAAGCATCGAATTCATATAACTACATAAATGCATGTAATACAAATTACATTTCACGATCCAACCAAATTCTACTTCCTTTATAACGAAGTTAAAACTTGATTTATAAATATGTTGTGTCGCAGTTTATATTGAAAATAAATTAGGCTTAAATACATATTTGTTAATAGTAAAAAACATGTTACATATATAAATATATGAATGAAAACATGAAAATGCCAATATTATTAAGCCTTTAACTGTGCAAAGGTTGCAAAGATTACATGTAAACAGTACATTGTGCAAAATCATGCCTAAATAAATTCAAATCCTTCTACTTAGGTTTCCTGCTTAAATGCATAGGGGAGGAAGTATTATGATTGATCCAAATGTGCAATAATGCCAAAAAAAGTGTTGTATGCCTATAATGTGCAACTATGTTCAAAACTAACTCATATAAAGTGCTATTGCATCACAATATTATCTATAAATCTAAAAACCACAAAGGTATCTTAGTTTAAACCCTGATAAAAAACTTGAAGGGTAGAGGGTAAAACATAAAACCCTGCGGCCTGGATACTAACGCAGTTCATTGAAATATATACAACAAGGCTAATTCATTTATCATTGTCTACTTGCTAATGCGATAGATTACCGAAAGTGATAGAGGTCCTCACTATTGTTGAGGCCATTAGGCATTTTGCTGTCTAACTCCAATATCATTTGGGACTCTAATTTCCTCAACATTCTTTCCCTATCTCCTCCTCTACGGAGTTTGGGAATAGCCACCACGACAAAGTATTTCAGACAACTGAGATTGTTATTATGCACTTGTTTAAAATGACGATCCACCGGATACGTAGAATCATTATTGACGATGGCTCGCAAGTGCTACAAAATTCTGTTGTGCACCTGTAGCTTGGTGCTTCCCACATATCTTAGGCCACAGGTGCACGTCAGAACATAAACTGCGAACTCAGTTTTACAGTTAAAACTACCCTTAATTAAAACTTCCTCCGGGCTAAAAGGAGCCTAATAAGAGGTAGTGTTTTCTCTGAACTTACATGCTCTGCAAGAGGAACACCTAGTAAACCCTTGCTTAGCTGCTGCTAGTTCGGGATTAATCTTAACTATTAGTGTTGTCATCGATGGGCCTTTCCTGTATGCAATCGTAGGCTGTGGAGGAAGGTTAGGAGCTAATACCACATCAGTCATAATTATTGGCCAAATACAACTAATAATAGACCTGATTTATCTTTCCTGTTTATTGAAAGAGGTTATTAGTCTCGGCACATTCTCAACAGTTTCAAGATTTTCTGTATTGCTTGAGTTAGACAAAAGGAAGTCTCTAGATATAATACTGATTTTATTAACTGCTTCTGTTAATATATAAATATATATATATATATATATATATATATATTCAATCTTGCCAAACTTGTCCGGTTTAAAGAAGGCGCTGACACCATGAATCTGAATCCAAACTCGATTTATTAGATCAGTATCTGCTCAGACGCGTTTCGGCGTTGCCGCCTTGTTCACTATGTTGCCGCGGTCGCCAGTAGGTATATATAGTTAGGATTGTTTTCCATAGGGAGATCGCAACATTCTATTGGGAATAACTTTGGCGCCGGTTGAGGAATCTTCCTGAATTTTTCCTTAACTTTGCCTCGCGACGCTCCGGTCCTTCCCTGAAAGTTTGGGGGGGATTTGTCAAGCGGGGATAAAATGGGGGTCCCAAAACGTGTTTTCCCCATGTTAATTTCCATAGGGCGGTCGGTCTCACTTTTAGCCCGAACGGCTGAATGGATTTCCACCAAACTTGGCAAAATTGTAGGGACTGGTAGCCCGATGTGCCTTGCTATGTCTCAAGATATGTGCTCCAGTGGATTTTGAGTAATTTAGGTTAAACATTTTTTTTATATATCTATGGCGCGTACGGTACGCGTACCTCTAGTGCGCGAGCTGCATTCTGATTGGCTGCCAATGTCTGTCAACACTCCAAAACAGAAACTGTTGGCAGCCATCTTGTGCCTCGGTAGACTGAGGCACAGGAAAGCAGAAAAACAAACGTGTAGAACTCAAAAAGGGGGCAGGGTAGAAGCATCCTGACCCCCTAGGCCTGCTCAGGGGGTCCCACAAGGACCCCCAAGGACGGTGCGCGTACCTCATTTTTTTACAAGAAAAAAACAAAAAGATTCGGGGGCCTTGTAGAAACACTCTGACCCCCCTACGGCTGTTCAGGTGGTCCCATACGGATATTACCATATATAAATGTTATCCGCTAATAGAATTAGCATTTAAAAAACCTTGCGAGTTCACTGAAAAAAACAAAGGTTTCAGCCCTTATATAGTTAGGAATTAGCATTTAAAAAACCTTTGAAATTCACTGAAAAAAACATAATTTCACACCAGTTATAGGTAGGAATTAGCATTTTAAAAACCTATTAAATTCACTGAGAAAACCATAGGTTTGACACCAGTTAGTTAGCTAAACATTTTACTCATACACACACACACCCCACACACATACCCCCACATACACACACCACAACACCCACCCCTCCCACACACACCCCCACACATACCTCACACACCCACACCTCCACCCACACCCAAACACCCCACACACCCACACACACACCTTACACACCCACACCCCCACCTACACACCCCACACACCCCTACACACCTCACTCCCCCCCCACACACACACCTCACAGACACACCCCACACATCCCCCACACACACCTCACCCCTCCCCCACACACCTCTGACACACACCCCCCACACACACACACACCACACACACACCTCTCTCACACACACACACACTCCTCACACACACACACACCCCTACACACACACCCACATACACACCCCCCACACACACCCACGCATCCTACACACACACACACACACCCCACACACATACCCCCCCACACACACACACCCCCACCCCCCCACACACACACCACACACACACTTAATATTTGTTTTCTTTTTTTTAAGGGGGTGCCCCACACACATACCCCCACACACACACCCCACCCCCCCCCCCACATATATCCCCCACACATACCTTATACACCCACACCTCCACCCACACACCCACACCCATACCCCTACCTACACCCACACACCCCACACACCCCCACCCACACACACCTCACTCCCCCCCACACACACACACACCTCAGACACACCCCACACATTCCCCACACACACCTAACCCCTTCCCCACACACCTCTGACACACACACCACACACACCTCACACACACACACACACACACACACCCACACACTCCTCTCACACACACACACCCACACAACCTTGCAAATTCACTGAAAAAACCATAGGTTTCAGGCATCAGTGATGTCATCAGTGATGTCATTTGAGATGTCATCAGTGATGTCACTGACCATGTCATGAATGATCTAATATGTGACATCATCAGCAGTGGATTGCGGGTGCGCGATATATACTTAGTACAACTAACTATATAGGAGCAATTTCAATGGTTTTGTATGAGTAAAATGTCCAGCTAACTATAACACCACTAAAACTTATAGTTTTTTGAGTGAATTTCAAAGCTTTTGTTAAAGCTAATTCCTAACTATATAACTCCTGAAACCTATGGTTTTTTCAGTGAATTTCAAAGGTTTTTTTAAATGCTAATTCCTAACTATATAAGGCCTGAAACCTATTGTTTTTTCAGTGAATTTCAAAGGTTTTTTAAAATGCGAATTCCTAACTATATAAGGCCTGAAATCTATGGTTTTTTTCAGTGAATATAGATATAGATATATTCACTGAAAAAACCATAGGGATCAGTGAGGTCATTTGATATGTTATCAGTGATGTCACTGACCATGTCATGAATGATGTAATATGTGACGT
Organism: Lissotriton helveticus; assembly: GCF_964261635.1. NCBI lineage: Eukaryota > Metazoa > Chordata > Amphibia > Caudata > Salamandridae > Lissotriton > Lissotriton helveticus. The sequence goes on from NC_136061.1 coordinate 1,563,962,628, forward strand.
CATCAGCAGTGCATTGCGGGGGCGCGAGTTATAGTTAGCTGAACTAACTATAACGGGGGAATTTCTATGGTTTTGTACGAGTGAAATGTCCAACTAACTATAACGTCCCTGAAACCTATGGTTTTTCAGTGAATTTCTAAGGTTTTTTTAATGCTAACTTTTAACTATAACGTGCCTGAAACCTATGGTTTGTTCAGTGAATTTCAATGTTTTTTTAAATGCTAATTTCTAACTATAACGTGCCTGAAACTTATGGTTTTCTCAGTGAATTTCAATGGTTTTTTAATGCAAATTTTTAAATATGCCTACAAAGTTAGGACATGTTAAGAAAGAGGAAGAAAAGCACAGGAAGAAGCAAGCCAAATGCAGAAAGAGGCAACAGAAGTCCAGCAAGACAAAGACAAGTGCAGGAAGAAGCAAGAGATGTGCAGAAAGAACCAACAGAGGAGCACAAAGTCCTCCTGTGCCCCCAACTTCTTAGTGATAGGTACTGGTGGTGACTGACTCTGACTAACCAGGAACGGAGCCAGTGCTATGCTAAAAGACACTTAGAATGCAGTGAAAACTCCTACATACACTAGGGAACACTATGCTTTGGGGTACCCCTGTAATTAGCATGACCTCCTGTGTATTTGCCATGAGTTAGTGCCTGGGTCATTACATGGGTAGTGACGGGATGATTAGAGTGATGCAAGGGCAGTGCATGGCGATTGTATAACTGCTTGCATTTTGGCGGAGTGATTTGATAAGTACATGATGCTGGATGGCTGATTTGAGGAGTGAATGGGTAGTGACAGAGGGATTTCTGGAGTGCATGGGTACAACCTGGGTAATTGGGAGGAGTGAATCAGTACTGTGTAGGTGGTTAGAGGTCTGCATGGGTAGTGCACAGGGGATTGTAGCAGTGCATGTGTTAGTGCCTGGGTCATTCCAAGAGTACATGGGTACTGACTGGAAGATTAGAGTAGTGCAAGGAGAGTGCATGGTAAATTTACAAGTGCTTGGGTTTTGGTGGAGTGATTGGATAAGTACATTGTGGTGGCTGGGTGATTTCAAAGAGTGCATGGGTACTGACAGGGCGATGGCTGGACTGCATGGGTAGACGCTCAGAGGATTGTAGCAGTGCATGTGTAAATGCCTGGGTCATTGCATAAGAACATTGGTACTGATTGGATGATTAGAGTACTGCAAGCACAGTCCAGGGTAAAATTATAAGTGCCTGGGTTTTGGCGAAGTGATTGGATAAGTGCATGGTGCTCGCTGGGTGATTGGAGGAGTACATGGGTAGTGGCAGGGTGATGGCTGGACTGCATGGGTACTGCTCAGAGTATTGTAGCAGTGCATGAGTTAGTGCATGGGTCATTGCATGAGTGCATGGGTAGTGACTGGAAGTTTAGAATGCTGCAAGGAGAGTGCATGGTGAATTTATAAGTGCTTGGGTTTTGGCGGAGTGATTGCATAAGTACACTCATGTCACATCCGGTCCCGCCCCCTCCCTTTACTACTGTGCAAACACGCCCCCTGGCGGGTTTTAATTTGGGGGATTAATTCCCCTTGAATCCTGAGGGTCACTGGGTGCCAACTAGCCCACCAGGTACCTCCAGTAAGTGCCAGGGAGCTGCATTGCAGAGAGGTGGTCTGAGGCCACGCCCCTTTTTACACCTCTCTCCAACGCAACTCTGTGGCGCTTACTGGAAGTGGGTCCTATGCTCACTACGCCACTGGAGTCAAGCTATCCTGGCTGATGACGGCTGATAGCCAGAAACCTGTCGTAGGATGCTTGCTTCCGGTCCAGGGAAGACATGGCTTGGCAGTTCGGGCTGGACTGTTCCCATGAGGCTCAGGGTCAAGACTGATTTGCATATGGCCATGTCAGAATTGGACTGGCATGGTGAGTAAAATAATGGTGGATTACACCCTGATCTGTGACTGGGGGTGAATGTTTTGCCAATGTGCAACATTCCTTCCATCATCTTGTGTGCTTTGCTGTTCGCCCTATACGGGAAGGGTATGCCCAGGCGTGGGTCCTGTGCTCACTACGTCACTGTAGTCAAGCTATCCTGGCTGATGACGGCTGATAGCCAGAAACCGGTCCTAGGATGCTTGATTCTGGTCCAGGGAAGACATGGCTTGGCAGTTCGGGCTGGACTGTTCCCATGAGGCACAGGGTCAAGACTGATTTGCATATGGCCATGTCTGGACTGAGGTGGCGTGGTGAGCAAAATAATGATGGATTAAACCCAGATCTGTGACTAGGGGGTGAATGTTTTCCAATTTGCAACATTCTGTCCATCATCTTGTGTGTTTTGCTGTTCGCCCTATGATGGAAGGGTATACCCAGGCGTGGGTCCCGTGGTCACTACGCCACAGGAGTCAAGCTATCCCTACTGATGGCGGCTGATAGCCAGAAACCGGGTGGCATGGTGAGCAAAATAACGATGGATTAAACCCAGATCTGTGACTGAGGGTGAATGTTTTGTCAATGTACAACATTTCGTCCATCATTTTGTGTGTTTTGCTTACTGGAAGTACCTGGTGGGTTAGTTGGGCCCCAGGAACCCTCAGGATTCAAGGAGACTTAATTCCCCAGCTTAAAATGTGCCACAGGGCGCGTTTGTACTCTTGTCATATCAGGCCACACCCCCGGTGAATTGTAAATTGGGGGATTAAGTCCCCTTGAGTCCTGAGGGTCCCTGGGGACCAACTAGCCCACCAGCTACCTCCAGTAAGCACCACAAAGATGTGTTTCAGAGCGATGTAAAAAGGGGGGAAGGCCTTGGACCACCTCTCTGCAACACAGCTCCTTGGCGCTTTCTGGAGGTACCTGGTGGGCTAATTGGCCCTCGGGACCCTAGGTATTCAACGGGGCTTAATCACCCAACTTAAAACACGCCACAGGACCACCACTTTCTGGGGCTTTGAAAATAGAAGGAGTGCAGCCGCAGCCCCCGTCCTGGAGCCCTTGATGGCCCTGGGGCCCGCAACCCCACAAGGCCGGCTCATAAAATGTCCCTGGGTACCCACCCCTGGGACATTGCTGTTTGCTATGGCAGAGCGGGAGGTCGTAGAAAACCCTGCTTTACTTCTTTGAAGCAAGAGCAGGAAAACCTGCTCTCGCTTCAATGAAACAAAGCAGGATTGCTTTTGGGCAAGGGGAGCTGCATGTTAGCAGTTCCCCTTGCCCAAAAAGCAATGCCGGTTCCCGCAGGAGGTTACAAAAAGGGTAAACCCAGAATCACTGGGACCTGGGTACTAATCAGTATGCACAAAAGGGGATCCCAGTGTAATAGATCATTTGCATAGGGGAAACAACTTAAATCAAAACATTTTATAACAGACTATTTAAAGAAGTGAAAAGGCAAATCAATTGCAAACCAATGTTTTTGAATCACATTGGTAGAGGTAGTTGTTTACAAAAATCAATTTAGCAACATACATCTCAAAATTACTAGAACTGGTGCCCGGGAAAAAGGGAGGAAAGTGTCAGGTAGTTAGTGATGGGTAGGGTGGTTGGGGGGTAGTGAGAATAGATCACAAACAACTCTGGTATAGGAGTGCTTTTTATACCAAATAGACAGCATCTAAACTTTAGCAACAAAGAGTAGCCATACAAAACACATTGACATCACAGTTACTAAATCACTGTTGAATGATTGTTGGCCAGTTAACATAAAGTCGGCGTTTCAACCCCTTGTTTGTAGTTATTTGAACCCTTACTCCTGGGTCTTCATCAGGACTGGTGTGGTGTGGCCGGGACGGTAGGCACCATGGTTAGGTGTCGGGGAGGGGAGGGGGTAGCCTCCCACAGTCCAGTTGTTGAGAGAGGGGGAGGTTCCAGAGCTCTCCAAGAATTCAGGTCGGTGAAGGTGAGACGTCACAGTTTGTGCGTTCAAATATTGCACACAGGCATTGGTGATGCACTGGTCCTTATTACTGGGACTTCAGAATCTCTTTCAACTGAGTTAATCCGGGTAACAGAACAGAATCAATCTGTCTTGTATGAGGTATAAGCCTCACCTCACCTGGTAAACAGTCAGGTATATGAGACCCCACCCTCTCCGTCGGTGCAACAATCTTCTATGATTAGAGGAGTGGCAATATTAGTTAAAGATAATAGGGTTACAACAGGTCGGTGTCTAGCAAATAAAGATGGAGATGGGCCATGGCAGAATGTAGCTTTGGGGGGACTAAGTATACATTATGTGTTATATACGGATCCAATTTGGATGACACCTCTATCTTTGAGGAGTTAAATGTTGAATTAGCTTCATGGGGGGGCACCGCTGATTTTATGTGGAGATATGAATATTAATTTAACAATTTCAGCTTTACAGGGAGGACAACGGGGATATCATGGCCGCAAACCACGAGTGTTTAAAGCCTTGTATAATCTTGTAAATGATCATGGAATGATTGACTTATGGAGTGATTTAAATTCGATAGACCCCGGGTTTGCTTATTATTCTTATCCTCACAATAAATTTGCACACTTAGATTATTTTATTATATCTGCTTCTTTAGGGGGGTGTTGCAATTCAGATTCTACCGAGGATCACGTCTGATCATTCTCCGATTATATTGGCATTAAGTGTTACTACTCAGTGAACTATGTTATTCATTTTTAAGTGCTTATTCTATCATACATGGGTTTGTGTGAAGTTTTCTTAGGGAGAATTAGAGTTGGTGATTAGAGGTGTGGCGATGGAAATAGAATGAGTAAATATTGGTGAAAGTAAGACCATAGGTGGTTGAGAAATGAGCGAAAAAGGTGTGATTTGTGCACATTCCAATTGACTCCAAACTGTTGATGATTCATGGGAGGTGGCTGACAGAGAGGTCCATATTTGTTTGAGGGTAACGGCAGAATGTAATTGCCTGAGATTTGGAAAATTGATCTCTTCATTTTGTTTGGATTGTTGCAGTTTTACTAACAAAATTAATGATTTACTTTTATTCCATAAAAAATTATCAGTAACCTATTGATAGTTAAAATAAATATGAGTAGAAGTGTGACTGGAAGCATGGACAGATAGAAAGTAATTACTGGTCACATTATCATTTTAATTGTAGCTAGTCTTCCCCATCAGGACAAAAATGGGGGGGGCCAGCTATCTGACATTTTGTTAATTTTAGATCTGACCTCATTGAGATGAATGTTAATAGTTTGTTTGGGGGTATTTGAATATAAAACACCTAAACATTTGCTATGTTTAGAATTCCACGTGAAGCCTGTATCTTTAAACATGTCAGGAAGACAATATGTTTTAATGCCATAACCTCTGATTTCCCTACATTAAGTTTATGTCAAGATACTGTAGATTATTCATTTAGTAAACAAATAAATTCAGAAAGCGTGGTTTTTGGATCGGATATGTACAGCAGAATATCATCTGCATATCTGCCATAAATTTCACCTCAATGTGTTTGTATTTAAAACCGGAAAAAGCTGGAGATCCACAGATTTCTTTCTAAGAAGGGTTCCAAGGATAAAATAAATAAAAATGGGGATAATGAGCAACCCTGTCTGATCCCTCCATGCAGAGGAAAATACTGTAACTAATTGCCATAAACAAAAATAGAAATTCGGGGTTTAGAGTATAAAAAATAAATATATATAAGGATGTGGGGACTGAAATCATGCCATTTCAAAGCACCAGACATGAAGTCCCAATCAACACAATTGAAGACTTTGTTGGCATCTAAGGTTATGGCAGCCTGAGTGGTATTGGATTTGGGGCCATATGGATAATATTCTGGAAAGTTCTAGAATTGTGAGAGATGTAGTGTCCTTTCACAAAACTGGATTGCTGTTTACCAATAAAGACCCCTTTCTGATGTGGTTAGGAATAGCTCCTACCCTCGGTTGGAGCCATCCTAACCGTATCGGACTTGCCCGCTTTAATTCCTTTCCAACCAAGCCATTCTGAAGGGCTCGGTCAGAAAGGAATCCGGCTCGGTTTTCCGGATGTCTTCCGACAGGCTTGGAGAGCCCGTCCACCTTATAGAAACGCTTCAGTACTCTCCCGGCCGGCTCTTTCTGTTCGAGAGAGTACGATGGCAGTTTCCCCCTGCCTTTCTATGCCGGCCTTTCCAAAACAGAAAGGCACTGGTAAACTGTCAATGGGGGCCCCCTGCAGGGACCCCTAGGGTGCAAGCCCACCAAATGGCGGCCTAGGGGGCACGGATGGAGCCCCTCTGTTATTCCCTGCACCCGGTTGCAGGCACCTTGGGGTGCTTGCGACAGGATGTAGGGATGACCTGCACCCCTGCACTTAATGATGCGAGCATGCATTTCTTTCAGAATGCATGTTCCTGTTGTTAAGTATAGAACTGCGACCAAACCGGGTTCAGTCGCATCCTACTTGCAGGTCTGGAACCGACAAACAAGAGGTCATTTGGTTCCAGTTCCTGGCCGATGTCGGATGGACTCCGGTCCCCCCGACATCGGAATCGGCCCCTAAATTGGTATTTACTTGGTTTAGGTATTAGGGTGAGTAATTTGACAAAGATCTTGCAATTAGCGTTGATGAGGAAAATGGGTCTATAATTTCCACAGTTATATAAATCCTTGCCTTTTTTAAGACGCAAGCATAGCATTGCCTTAGAGAAAGTACTTGTGTTGTTCTTCAGTTAGAAAATTAGTAATTAAAAGTAATAATTTTGGAATTAGAAGATGTGGAAATTGGGAATAGAACCAAGAAACCACCGGGACCAGGATCTTTATCGTTTAGAAGTTTGGGTATGGCTGTTTTAATCTCCCACTCAGATATTACAGAATCTAAACAGGAAAGATTTACCATATGATCAACTGGTTTTGGGATTGATTGTTCGAAAAAAAATAATCGAATTCTTCAGCAGCGTGTGAAGACTCTGGGGTTATAGTTTAGAATAATATTCTGTGAAACATTCCAATATTTTGGAATCACTAGTGTATCTAACCCTATGACTATTTGTAATGACAGATACCTCGGATGTTTGCTTCTTAATTTTTAGATTACTGGCAATTTAGCAATAACTTTAAATAAGGTACCACAGGCATTATCCAGGGATTTCTTATTATATTGTATTTTAGCTTGTATCAGTCTGGACAAGATATCTCTTTTATTGGAGGAGAAATGTTCATGTTTCAGGGATTTAATCTGTTTTAATAGGTGTGAGAATTCTTTAAGTTTTTTTATTTTTTTTTTATTGCAATGCAATCAATAGTGAGACCCCTCCTGGTGGTTGTTTTAAAAGCATCTCAATGAAATTCATCCGGGTATCCAAAGCGAAATTGACTGTAAATGTAATGTAATCCACATGACAGGTTTTTATTAACGCGTTTTAGACTCAACCTATTTCACCATCTATTAGCTGACCCCGTGGGCTTTACTAACTTAGTTGAGTCAAAGGGTCCCTGCGGCTGCGATCGTCGATCTCCGCAGGATACTCTTCACTTTGTATTACTATGCCCATTTTATTTAATGCCCAGGCGCTGTTTTTTAATTGATCTTCTAAAAAAGGCTAATTTTAATTCAGCAAAAGATGCCCTAGTTTTTAAAAAAATGTCTAGAGATCCCCTTACCTTATTTTGTGTAACAAATTTTTTAAGAACCTCAGTTAGTCTAAGGTCCACTATGGGAACATGATAATTGTTATTGTATCGAGAAGTGAGAAAACAGTCTTTTTAATTCCCTCCATTTCTATGAATTGATGGACTAAGTGTGTTGGGTTTTAAAGAAATGTTTGCATATTTTAAAAGCTGTACTTTTATGGTGTTATTCAAATGCCGAATAAAGATTACTGACTGACTGTAAAAAAAAAAATTAAAGAGAACTGTAAATTACTCAACAAATTGTTTCTCTTGTAGTAGGGCATTATTGAATCTCCACCTACTAGAGTGAGATGTATCAGTAGACTGTCCAAGTCAACTATAACTGGGGCGTGGTCAGAAATGAGGATAGAATCTATCTCAGCATTTGACATGAACTGGGGCACAATCAGTGAGAGAAATACATAATCGATCCTGGAATGTGAGTAGTGAACAGAAGAAACCCCCTAGAGGGTACTGCCTTACAGAAAGATTTGTGCCTTTCGGTGGGTATATGTCTGGTCTGAGAATGACTATCTAGATAAGGGTCCAATAATTGTTTACAATCAACTCCCCGCTATAAATTTTTTTAATGGACATGATGATAATAGGGACAAAAAGTGATCCCAGAATTACGGATCTACCCCTTTAGGGCTATAAATATTACTAAGGGAAAACTGTGTGTTGTAAATGTTAATATTCAGTAAGAGCCATCTTCCTCATCAATTGTGACTTCATTCAACAGTTGAATATGTAAAGATTTATGAACCATAATTACTACACCATTTTTGTTATTAACAGCAGTAGAACTAAAAAAAATACGCAACCGATTGTTTAAGTAAAAAAGCAATGCCCTGGTCCTTGAGGTGTGTTTCCTGAAAGAAAGTATTTTGGCAGTTCAGTTTTGAAAGTTTATTTTAACTGGATTGTGAAGGCCTTTAACTTTCCAGGAAACAATGCATGAATTATTTATTGAAAATGCGTTAGAAGTTAATTAGACAACAAGACTTAAGTGAACCTATATTTTAAACTACTTTCAACATAATAATTTGATGGGATGAGAAGTGGTGGAAGCAATATAAAACATGACTTCATGGTAAGAAAGAAGTTGCATTAAATCATAGAAAAAAGAATAAGATGGAAAGAGGAAAGTAAAGGAGTGAGAAGAGAGTAGGGAGATAAGAGAGATTCCCCAGTGTAAATGGTAATAAAAAGATGACTAAAAGCCAAGTTATTTAGTCAAAAGTGTCAGGGAAAGGGAAGGTATTATTGATGGAAAGAAGGGGAACGAGAAATCGGAGGGCAGACCAGAAGTAGATCCACAGAGGAATAAAACAGGATGAGAACATTTGAGGGAGGAAGACTGAGTAAGTGTAAAAAATAGAGATACTGAACCGACATGTAACAAATGGGACTTACCAGACATGGAAATGAACAGTGTACTGCTAACAGAAACGTGAACGCTATAACAAAGAAACATTGGAGGACACAACAGCATGATCCATTAGGCTGGGGGTAACTGGAGACCTGCAATAAATTAAGTAAAGGTTAGGAATTCATAGAAACCGTATCAAGTTTTACTGGATGCCATACATTTTCCCTTGTGAGCATGAATAAACTTCCTTTGATCCATCTGGTCATCAAATGTTGTTTGTCCATGTATGTGACTTTGAAAAAGCAAGGATGGATAAGGCCATATTGAGCATTAATAGATCTCAGAGTTGATTGCAAGTCCAAAAATTATTTCCATCGATTGCCCACTGCTGGTTATCTTGTGTCCTGACCAAAGCATTTGTTTATGCTTTTAGTATTTATTTCCATGAGGTCAGAGTATTGTTAAAAAAAGGCCAGTAACCCCTCTGTCAATTTGAGTTGGAATTCGGTGTACCCTCTGGATGTTAGGCTCAGCAGATGATTGTAAGCCTACAGTCTTTAGAATATGAGGCCTTAGAAATGTAATCAGGTCGGACCCCTTAAAACCCTCCGTAATACCATATATGTGCAGGTTGTTGTATCAGTTGTAATTTTTGAAATCTTCTGTCTGCTTTTTCAATTGAATGACATCCCTCATATGGAAGTCCACTTTGACTGCAACTTCTCAGGGGACAAAGCTCACTCCAGCAGAGAGCCCCAGCAATGAGTAGTCTAGGTGCAGTTGGTACGGGTCACTTCCTGAAAAAGGCCTCTTGCAATTTGTGCACCTGTAGCTACAGAGGAGTTCATCCAACTAACCCTTGGACTTCACTGCTTTGTCCTTGTTACAAGAGAGAGAGAGGGTCAAGTCCTTCAGGGCCTCTCTCTGTCACAGACAACAGGTACAGTGCTATTCTGAACTTCTGCAGGTCCAAAAACTGTTCTGAAGAGAGTTCCTTGGGGAGCAAAATGTGTTGGTTGGTACTAGCTAGTGGCTGGAGGTGACTTGTGGACACTCCCTAACCAATGAAGAAAATGTTCCAAGGGTCCACCTCTCCCCAAGTTTGCAGCACATCCTGTTTGCCTTACTGTAAACAATCCCAGAGTGCACCTCACTCCTAAAATCCAAAATGGGGCAACCCTTCGTCCCCTGTGCAAAGCCTTTGTGGCCAGGAAAAAGAACAGTGGTCTCCCTTGGGTCCACTCCAAACCAGCTCTGGACGGGGTAGTTTTCCTGCCACTGGGGTTGGTGCTAAACCAGATAGTGTGGGCCTTGGGGACAAAAGCTTTCACCCCTTAATATCTCTACTACCCTAAACTATACATATGTAGTCTTCACCTCTGTTCCATTCAAGTTCCTGAGCTGATAAGGATCAAATGTCCCACAACCAGTCTATTCTATCACTAGGCCTAAGCCTCATAAATTAAAGCACTGAGTGGGCAGTTCCTAGCAGGCTAATACAAGTTAGCCTCCAGTAGCTTCAGGTAGAGAAAAAGTAGCACTCTAAAAGTTATTTTTCCCTAAATATTTATTAAAAATCCAACTTCACACTTGAATCGGACTTTCAATAAATATTAGAAATAGTCTTTGAATGACTATTGTAGCCTTTCCTGTCAAAATGTACAGATTAAAGTTTGTAATCTTTACTTGGACATCTTTTTTCAATATTTAGCTACCACCCTGCCAGTAAAAATAGGTTTTGGAGGAACATGTCAACTTTAATTTCACACGTTTCACTTTGAATATCAGACACCGTACCTTGTGGGTGTCGAGGTGTACTAAAAGGAACGTATTCATCTTTAATAGCAGGGTTTTCCACCTGTCAAAGAGGATACTTTGGACAGGTTTTACAGTATGGTTTTAGGTTGCTCCAGTCAGGTATACTTCATAGGCCTGAAGCCATGTTTTACAAGCCCACACTGTGAATATCCCCATAAGTGCTGCGTCGCAGAGATGCCATTTAACTTCCAGGCCCTTATTGTATTTCCCACATCACATACTAGAGCCTTATAGGCAAGTCAAATATGTCAATCAGGGGTCAGCAAACTTAAAAATGTTTAAAGGGGAGCACAGGCATTTTATTTCTGTTTAGCAGAGGTACATTGCACAGAGTTAAAAAAAACATCAAAAGCAGGGTCTAGAAAAATGCGGAAATCTGGTATTACCAAGCAGAAAAGGTGTATTTACTACAGTGGGGTTCCACAAAATGTTTCCCACCCAGAGTTCATACACACCGCCTAACAAGAAACAGTACTCCACTTGTGGGGCTGGGCCTAACTCCTGTCACAGAAATTAGTCGAACCAGGGACCATGTGAAGACTATATTGACTTTGCATGGTTTTGGGAATTATTCATTTCGTTTTTATCAGGAGTATTGTGTGGTTTTAGGAAAAACTGCAATCAATCAATCAAAGCATTTATATAGCGCACTACTCACCCGGGGGGTCTCAAGGCGCTGGGGGGGGTCCGCTACTGCTCGAACAGCCAGGTCTTGAGCTGCTTCCTGAAGGCGAGGTGGTCTTGGGTCAGGCGGAGGTGGGTCGGAAGGGAGTTCCAGGTCTTGGCGGCCAGGTAGGAGAAGGACCTTCCTCCTGTGGTGGCTCTTCGGATGCGGGGGACGGCGGCGAGGGCGTGGCTGGTCGATCGAAGCTGGCGTTTGGGAGCGTAGAAGTTGAGGCGGCTGTTGAGGTATCCTGGGCCTTGGTTGTGTAGGGCTTTGTGTGCGTGGGTGAGGAGCCGGAAAGTGATTCTCTTGTTGACCGGGAGCCAGTGCAGGTCTCTCAGGTGTCCGGAGATGTGGCTTCGGCGGGGGATGTCCAGGATGAGTCGTGCTGAGGTGTTCTGGATCCGCTGGAGTCTCTTTTGGAGTTTGGCGGTGGTTCCGGCGTAGAGGGAGTTGCCGTAGTCCAGACGGCTGGTGACGAGGGCCTGGGTGACCGTCTTCCTGGTCTCGGTGGGGATCCATCGGAAGATCTTACGAAGCATGCGCAAGATGTTGAAGCATGACGAGGAGACGGCGTTGACTTGTCTGGTCATGGAGAGGGAGGAGTCCAGGATGAAGCCCAGGTTGCGTGCGTGGTCTGTTGGTTTGGGTGCGCTGCCCAGGGCGGTGGGCCACCAGGAGTCGTCCCAGGCGGAGGGTGAGGATCCCAGGATGAGGACTTCCGACTTGTCCGAGTTCAGTTTCAGGCGGCTGTTCGACATCCATTTGGCTACGTCTGTCATCCCTTCGTGCAGGTTGGCTCTGGCGGTGGCGGGGTCGTTGGTGAGGGAGAGGATCAGCTGGGTGTCATCGGCGTAGGAGATGATGTTGAGGTTGTGCTGGCGTGCGATGGCTGCGAGGGGGCTCATGTATACGTTGAAGAGTGTTGGGCTGAGCGAGGATCCTTGAGGGACGCCGCAGATGACTTCGGTGGCCTCCGATCTGAACGGGGGGAGGCGGACTCTCTGTGTCCTTCCGGCGAGGAAGGAGGTGATCCACTCAAGTGCCTTCTCCTGGATTCCGACGTTGCAGAGGCGCTGTACTAGGGTACGGTGGCAGACGGTGTCGAAGGCCGCGGAGAGGTCCAGGAGGATGAGGGCCGCTGTTTCTCCGTTGTCGAGCAGGGCTCGGATGTCATCGGTAGCTGCGATCAGGGCGGTCTCGGTGCTGTGGTTGGACCGGAAGCCAGACTGTGAGACGTCGAGGGAACCGTTCTTCTCGAGGAAGGCCGCCAGTTGCTTGTTGACGGTCTTCTCGATGACCTTTGCTGGAAACGGGAGTAGCGAGATGGGGCGGTAGTTCTTGGGGTCGGCTGATGGCTTCTTTAGTAGGGCGCTGAGTTCGGCGTGCTTCCAGCTCTCCGGGAAGGTGGCGTTGTCGAAGGAGGTGTTGATGATGTCCCGCAGGTGGGGTGCGATGACAGCGTCGGCTTTGTTGAAGACGTGGTGAGGGCAGGGGTCTGTCGGAGATCCGGAGTGGATGGAGTTCATTGTGCGGATGGTGTCTTCGGTGCTGATCGGGGTCCAGGCGCGGAGGGTGGTGGTGGGGGGCGGTGGTTCGGTCGCGGCGTGCGGTGGTTGAGTGCTGAAGCTGTTGTGTATGTCCGCGATCTTGTTGTGGAAGTAGGAGGCGAGGGAGTTGCAGAGGTCTTGCGAAGGGGTGATGTCGTTGTTTGCGGCGTTGGGGTTGGAGAGCTCTTTCACGATGTTGAAGAGTTCCTTGCTGTTGTGTGCGTTGTTGTCCAGTCGTTCCTTGAATGCGGTTTTCTTGGTGGCATGGATCAGCTGGTGGTGTTTTCGGGTGGCGAGCTTGAGGGCAGTCATGTTGTCCGGTGTTGGGTCTCTGCGCCAGGTTTTCTCGAGTGCTCTGCAGTTCTTCTTGGAGCTCTTGAGTTCGTCGTTAAACCATGGGGCTTTCTTGCTGCCGGGTCTGCTCGGCTGGGTCTTCAGAGGGGCGAGGTCGTCTGCGCAGTCACTGATCCATTTCGTGAGGTTGGTGGCCGCTTGGCTGGGGTTCGTTGTGCTGGTGGGCGGGTTCTTGCTCAGGGAGGTAACGAGCTGGTCTGCAGTGATCTTGTTCCAGCTTCTGCGGGGAGCCTGCTGCTGGTGATGGTGGAGCGTGGTCCTTGTGAAGCTGAAGTGGACGCAGCTGTGGTCCGTCCAGTGGAGTCCGGTGGCGTGGCTTTAGGCGATGTCCTTGCTGGATGAGAAGACGGGGTCGAGCGTGTGTCCGGCGTAGTGGGTGGGGGTGGTCACCAGCTGCTTGAGACCGAGGTTGGCGAGGTTGTCCAGCAGGGTGGTGGTGTTGCGGTCGTTGTTGTTCTCCAGGTGGAAGTTGAGGTCCCCGAGGAGGATGTAGTCAGCGGAGGGGAGGGCATGTGGGCTGATGAAGTCGGCGATGTCTTCGCTGAATTGTGTGTGTGGTCCCGGGGGTCTGTAGATGAGGGTGCCTCTGAGGGTGGTCTTGGGGTTGACGTGGATCTGGAAGTGTAGGTGTTCGGCGGGTGCGAGGGTGTCGTCGGTGATGGTCGTGATGCGGATGGTGTTCCTGTGGATGATGGCGATGCCTCCTCCTGTCTGGTTGCCGCGGTCCTTCCGGATGATCTTGTAGCCGTCCGGGATGGCGATGGCGATGTCGGGCGCTGAGGAGGCGTTCATCCAGGTTTCCATGAGGAAGGCAACGTCTGGAGATGTGGTGTCGAGCAGGTTCCAGAGCTCAATGGCGTGTCTGTGGACGGAGCGGGTGTTGATCAGGATGCACTTCAGGTGGTTGTTGCTGTTGTGCGTCTTGGTGCTGGAGTAGTGCAGGTCCGGGTGCAGGCGAACTTGCAGGAGTGGCAGCAGAAGGGTCCGTGAGTGCGTCTCGGGGTGGCTCGGAAGCATCCTGGGGGTCGGCCGGCGTTGAGTGCGTGGAGTTCAGTGGCGTCGTAGGTCCGGCGGCTGGGCTGGTCTCTGCGGTAGCCAGGGGTCCTGGCACTGGGCGCGGTCCAGGCGCGGACGGGGGCAGACGGGCTTACCTTTGGCGCGCCTTCGGCGCACAATCGGCGCGCCCGCTGCGCGTGCACGCTGCGCGTTGACCGCTCTTCCATATGTGGAGAGTGGGGGGGGGCGGAGCGAGGGAGGGGCAGCTGGGTGGCGGGAGCGGGGCGGCGAATGGGAAGGGCTGACGAGGGGAGGGGCGGGGCCGCAGGGGGCAGCGGCAGGGAGCGGGGAGGTGGCGGGAAGCGCGGCAGGGGCCGGGGGCGACAAGTCACAGGGGTACAATTATACAAAAACGGGGGAAACAGAAAATAAACAGGGAGCAGAAGCTACACAGGGGGTCAAAGCAAACGGAGTTACAGAGGAACGAGTAAAACAACACGAGGAGTGTAAAATGCTAGGGAGCAGAGAACACACGGGGGGAAGAGAAACAATCGGAAACTTAACACAGAAGCGGCGCAGGTGGGGCAAGAGCGCCAACAGCGGAGTCACAGGGTCACGAGCGCCAACAGCGGAGACACAGGGTCACGAGCGCCAACAGCGGAGTCACAGGGTCACAGGACCCAGCTGCGAGCGGTGGCGGCGGCACTCGGCGGGAGCGGGGGGCAGCCTGGGCTCACTCACGAGGAGTGTGCGAGGTGCGTGGGGGTGACCAGCCCAGAGGGACAGTGGTCACAGCCCGCCACCTTGCCCACCTCGACCTATATGGCCCAGTCAGTGGGAGGGAGGGGCAGCTGGGAGGCGGGAGCGGGGCGGCGAATGGGAAGGGCTGACGAGGGGAGGGGCGGGGCCGCAGGGGGCAGCGGCGGGGAGCGGGGAGGTGGCGGGAAGCGCGGCAGGGGCCGGGGACGACAAGTCACAGGGGTACAATTATACAAAAACGGGGGAAACCGAAAATAAACAGGGAGCAGAAGCTACACAGGGGGTCAAAGCAAACGGAGTTACAGAGGAACGAGTAAAACAACACGAGGAGTGTAAAATGCTAGGGAGCAGAGAACACACGGGGGGAAGAGAAACAATCGGAAACTTAACACAGACGCGGCGCAGGTGGGGCAAGAGCGCCAACAGCGGAGTCACAGGGTCACGAGCGCCAACAGCGGAGACACAGGGTCACGAGCGCCAACAGCGGAGTCACAGGGTCACAGGACCCAGCTGCGAGCGGTGGCGGCGGCACTAGGCGGGAGCGGGGGCAGCCTGGGCTCACTCACGAGGAGTGTGCGAGGTGCGTGGGGGTGACCAGCCCAGAGGGACATACTCTCCATCTGCTTAAATTTGTAATATTGTGTATTCTAAGGTGATGTGCGCTCTGGTGTTACCCAGCTTGTTCATTCTCTATAAATGCCAATGCATTTATTGAAAACCATTCTGGGCTGCAAGGACAACATCTAGCTTTCAATTACTCTCACTGACATAGGGGCATATTACCAACGTTAAGCGATATTTATCGCTAACGATGCTTAGCAAAGAATTTTTTAACGCTAAGCATCGTCAGAAATTATCGCAGATAAACCTTGCTATTATCAAGGTTTATCGCAAATGCGATAAAAAACGGACGCAATGCATGAATATCGCTGAAAAGTCAGCGATATTCATGCATTACCGAGCTAATGCTCTTAGCCATGTTATCCACCTCCCATTGGATAACATGGCTAAGAACTGCTCAGGGCAGGTGTTAGCTTTTGGAGATATTCGCGCTTAGCGCGAATATCTCCAAAAGTTGGTAATAGGAGATAGCGATGTTAGCGACTGTTTCCAGTCGCTAACATCTTGGCACGCCCACTTTGCATGTCATTAGTGATAAATATCACTGACATGGAAAGTGGGGCCCAAGATGGTCGCTATCTCCTACTAGCTGTCGCTAACTGGTGTTAGCGACAGCTAGGTAATAGGGAGATAATTTTATCTCCGCTTCCTTGGCTTTTAAAGCTAAAAAAGCGGAGATAAACCCCCTTGATAATATGCCCCATACTTCTTCTAATTTAACTCAAAATCATCTTGAATTTTGAAAAAAAGGGTTTTGCAGGGCGGACGAATTTCCTAAACACATTGTTTAACCTAAGCCTATGAATAGTTAGATAGCTCAAGAAAGTATCCCCATAATTTTTTTCTGCAGGCCTGTCCTATTTAAATTATTGTCTCTCCTTGTTGCTATTTTGCTCACCCTTGTTTTAGTTCTCCATCTTTAATTTACCTTTAAACTAGACAGAAGTGACTTCCAGAAAATGTCCAGGTGAAGATTCGCCAAATGTCTTATAGGGTAGCACAATCTTGTTTTACATGTTACTCCAGGTAAAACTTTGGGCCTCATTTAGAATTTGACAGGCAGGGTCATTATCAGCATAGAAAATCTATTCCGGAACATTAACCACAAAAATGATTGAAAATATGTCTTTTTGGTATCTTTTGTGCAACCCATCTACACTGATTGCCACAGTTCTATCCATGATTAACACATATACTCGAAATGAGCTGGTTCCCAAAAATATTTTCAGGCCTAGACTAGTGCCTTGAAGATATCCTAATATATGCCTGCGTAACATATGCATTAGTCATAAAGGTAAGCATAAGTACAATATATTGTGTGCATTTGTTCCCTATGTGTGGCAGTCACACAATATATGCACAAGTAACGCACAAAACATGAGGGCCTACACAGGGAAGTGGCAGAGGGTTTTTCAAGAGCAGGTTCTGCAAAGTAATTGCCTACTCACAGATTATTTACGTTTTGAGTATTCATGAAGGTTTCCAAAAGCAATGTGTACATTGTAAAACAGCCACAGATGTAACACAAGTGGTAGTCTTCATAAACCAGGAAGGTACCAGTCAATAATGCAGCAAACGCAGTATCACCGGGGGGGGGGGGGGGGGGGCAAAGAGTCAGAGGAGCCCTTAGCCTCCAATTGTAGATGTTTATGCTATAAAACCAGCAGATAGTAGAAGGTGTTTTCCTTGCTTGCATTTGAACCCGTGGCAGCCTTGCTACGTCACCACACAGTTATCCCTATGCAACATTTATTAATTGCCCAATATGTATTTATATTGCTAGTTTCAGGACAACACAGTTTTTCTGTGACCTACAGACAGTGGCGGCTTGCAGCGGTAACGCCGTGGGGCGGGAGGCAGGCGGGGCTGGGTGGGAGGGGAGTGAAGTCTGGCATACGACGGCAAAGGTAAACGTAAATAAATAAATAAATATATGCCGTTGTATGCCGGACTCCACTGCCCCTCCACCCAGCCCCGCCTCCCCGCCCCACAGTGTTACCGCTGAGAGTCACCACTGCCTACAGATCTCAAACTTGCATCCTCTGGTAAATTCAGTGCAATTAAATCGCTTTTTGCTCAGCAGCAGCTCGTGCGTTAACCTCAAACTAAAAATATTGTTATGCATTTTTAAAATCTGGAAAATCTATTACTTCCAGGAATGTTACCTGGTTATGAGGTTGCAGAACTACTTGTTGTTTCCTGAAATATTGTGTCTGTTTAGTTTATGTTTGATTTATTACAATAAACACAGTTGATGGACAGAATGTAGAACAATGTCATCTGGGCCTAAATCCATCGTTTTTTTGCACTCCACACCACCCTGGGTTAGACACTGGCTATATGCAAATCAGCTCTGACCCTGTGCCTCATGGGAACAGTCCAGTCCGAACTACCACGCCATGTCTTTCCCAGACCGGAATCAAGCATCCAAGGACCGGTTTCTGGCTATCAGCCTTCATCAGCCTGGATAGCTTGACTCCAGTGGTCAGACTGATTTGCATATGGCCATGTCTGAACTGGGGTGGCGGAGTGAGCTAAAGAACGGTGATGGATTAAACCCAGATCAGTTGACTGGGGGTGAGTGTTTGTATTGTCAACGCTCCGTCAATCACCACCTTTGTTTTTTCTTTGATTTATTACAATGACAAGACTTGAGCAGCAATATTTTTCCGCCTGTGCTGAAGAGTCCACATATCAGTCTTGGTGAACGATATTTCTGGCTTTCAATGTCCCGTACATAAGCAAGCATGGCATATCTTTGAATACATAGTTTTGCACTACTTTTGCATTTTTAAAATAGCACATGAGCATCAGATTTGATTTTATGAATGGGACGAGGACAACGGGACCAGGAAGAATGAAGATTACTGGTAAGTAATAGGGTAATACCTCTCATGTACTCATAATCCTCACTAAATCAGTAGACTACAATAGTTTTCCACATATTTCTTAAACCAGTGGTGTCCAATGTTGGCCCACAAAGGCTGGATCCATGTCATATTTTCAGCATATCCAGATATAATATGTTTGCACACAATTTTTCTAAATGGGAAACTGTTTATCTTAAAAGTCTGGATTGGTTCAGCTCTCTTGGACCAATGTTGGATACACTTTTTTAATTTTTTCAAGCAGAATTTTAAAAGCAGAAACATTTCACTCATCAATTATGATTACAAATCACAGAATGGGTGTAAACAAAACTAATATAACCTAAGAAAAGAGTCGTTTTCAGAAAAAAGACATTTTGAACCCATGAATAGATACAGGATATCTAAAAAGCACAAATTAATTACTAAGATTTCTCAAAAATGCATAAAAAGACTAACATTTAAAAATATTCATTACTGCTGTTCCTTTCAAATATAATAGAGTGCATAGACAGAATTTATAGAGTGCATATAAAGTTGATTAATACTCATTATGACAGTTCCTTACAAATGTAATAAAGTGCTTAATGTAAAACAGAATAGTGTCAAGATGACCCTATCCAGGGCCGGCTTTAGCGCTGGTGGGGCCTGAGCGACAATGTCTGTTGGTGCCCCCCCAATGACCATCTCTGACACAGATTCCCTCACCACCGCCCTTTAATAGTGCCTCACAAATCTCCAGAACCACTGTCTCTCGTATTCATTTAGTTTTATATCACCACTCATACCAGTGTAAGGTGTCAGAACACTTTACATCACACACATTGCACAGAGACCATCATAGGTGTGCAAATCAGTGCATAGGAAATTTTACATCAGACAGGAATACAAGTTATAGTGCAGGAGTAACATGTCATTGATACTAATAGGCAATATAGTTTAAAAAGAGTCCTTATTCTGGAAAAGCACAAATTCAGAATTTAAAATGTAACACCATTGTTAGGGGTTCTCTTTAAATAACAAGAATTGTTCACCACCCCAATGGACCCTTTTGGCAAGATTGGGATAATGAAAGACTGGGCAAGAAAACATAAAGCTCTAACATATACCTTGATGTTTACACGTAGCTCTTTGATGAGCGTTAATAGCTCAATGTTCTATATTACGATTTTGACTTACAAACGACAAGTAACAAAAGGAGCTCTCTTACAGAAGCAGTAACCCTCTGACCTATTTACATTACATGCACTTTGTTATCTGCATGGTACACATTCTTAGCAGCAGGCATTTTAACCCTCTGCGCTACCTTTGGATGAGTCAAAACTTCCACTAGACAAACCTCTGCTCTCTTTCCTGGAACACGATAAATCACCGGAGTTATCTTGACGTTTTAATTGATTCCTACAAAAATTGCTGGAGGCCAGGAACATGCCAGCAGGTTGGTGCTTTTAAAATGATTATATTACTTGTAAAAATGACACCCCCACCCCAAGTCAGTGGCACAGATCGCATCGCCCTAGAGCCGGTCCTGACCCTATCGCTATGTAAAAGCAAAATGAAAGAACACTTCAACAATATGGTATAGCAAGCCAACAAGGATGTTTTCAACCACCCTAGATTAGATCAACAGCTCGTGCAGTAACACAGTAAAGCACTACTGTGGCCCCACCCCTCGAGGACATACAAAATTAAGTAATATTATAAACTGCTTAAGCAAAACAAAAAAGTAACAAAAAGTCACTTCAGCTATAAAGTGCGTGAACCAGTAATGATATTTCCATCTGACTAGACTTACAAAATCAGAGCGAGCTCTAATAAAACACTATTGACAAAAACCTCTGACCTGTAGCACTTTTAGTCAACTGCCAAAAAAACAAAGCTGACCTGGTATCAGATCTCTTCCAAAGAAAGTGAATCTGTTTCTTCCAGAAAGCGACTTCAGTACTGCTGTTCAAGTCCATGTACCCTCACATCTGGATGGTGGTAATGGCCTACTCCGGGCCCCCCAGACTCCACAATGGCAACCCTTAAGGGCATTCTATACACCACAGGACATCTCATTGAGGGTCTGAAGAAATATGATCACCTCAATCCTGATGGCACTCTAGTGTCTCCCTTTGCCACTCACTCCATCTTTAACACCAGATGCAAAATTTACAAAGCCATTACAACCAGCACCCATGCTACTCTTGCAGACAAGCTCACCACCTCTGGTGGTTCTTGGCTGACCTGCAGCCAGGACCCCATCTTGACTGCAGACTCAGAAGTGTAAAAAAGTAAACATAAGACCACAGGCCTTTTCCATCTATGCAAACAGGGTCTGGAACAGCTTCCCTGTATCTATCAGGACAGCCCCAACAGTACTCAAATTTAGGAAAGATTTTAAGACTTATGTTTTTAAAGAACACAACATCACTATCCATTAACAGTCCACAAACCAGTTGCCTTTCCTATCACTAGCTGACTTTTTTGCATGTCTTTGAATCTCTACAATGCTTAGATGTCTCTTTGGTTCCCCAGTGCATGATTAGATGCCTTGGTGTTAATCTGTTTTAAACGCACTTGCTGCTGCTTTTAAATTGTATTGGTGCAAGCGCTCCTGCTGATGCTTACCTGCTGCCTGCTTCCCCGCCAGCGCCCCGGTCCACCACGGGTGTTCCCGATTGCTGTGGAGGGCGCCGGCGAACAGCTGCTGTCTCTGATCCCATTGGCCTGAGCGGGTCACGTGGGCCGCGACACACTAGCCCAACCTTATTTAATGTTTGGTGGCTGGAACAAGCGCCTGATGTCTCTTTGATTCCCGAGTGCATGATTAGATACCTTGGTGTTAATCTGTTTTAAACGCACTTGCTGCTGCTTTCAAATTGTATTGGTGCAAGCGCTCCTGCTGACGGTTATCTGCTGCCTGCTTCCCCGCCAGCGCCCCGGTCCACCGCGGGTATTCCCGATTGCTGTGGAGGGCGCCGGCGAACAGCTGCTGTCTCTGACCCCATTGGCCTGAGCGGATCACGAGGGCCGCGACACACTAGCCCAATCTTATTTTAATGATCTGTGGCAATTTTCGCGCCCAGCGGACGGGCCCAGCGGACTCGCGCCGAAGTCGCGCCAAAGTCCAGCCCCTCTGCGCCCGTCCGCGCTGAGTCAGTGCTAGGGGCCAGGCGGGCTGGTCCCCGCTTTCTTCTGCCCCGGAGTAGCAGTCTTTATTCTATGGACACTTTGCTGTCTTTGAGACCGCATAGACAGGCCTGTCTACATACCCTTCCTCCTGATGCCCTACCTTACCTGTACTGCGGTACTTGTTATCGCGTTCCTCTTAGGGTACGGCTTGACCGGAGGGCTCCCTCTGCTGATGGGTTATTTAGATCTACGCCCCTTGAAAATGATCCTGGCTTCCTGATCAACGCAAGATCCCTGATTAAGAACAACCTAGCTTTCAGGGACTTAGTGTCGTTGAGAAAGCCCCCCTGGGTGTTTATCACGGAGACTTGGATCTCGGAATCCTCCGGTCCTGACCTCATCGAGGCTATCCCAACGGGCTATGCCCTCTCCAAAATGGATAGATATGGACGTAGAGGAGGTGGGCTGGGTATCCTACATAAGAGTTCTTTTATCTGTCGAACTGAACATCTTTCCACTCCTGCAGACTCCTTTGAGGCCTTGTATTTTTCTATCAATTCCTCACCCACAGTTTCCTTTTCTGGCATCTTAGTCTATAGACTCCCAGGTCCTAGTACCTCTTTTAGTCAGGACCTGCTGAGGCTTCTGGAACCCTTCATTGATAGACCTAATTTTACTCTTTTAGGGGACTTTTATTTCCATCTAGAGGATGTGACTTCAAGGGACACTCTGTTACTGACTGAATCCTTACAGGCCTGTGGTCTTCTTCAACTTGTGGAAGGTTCCACTCACCTGGCCGGTCATACATTGGATGTTTTTTTTCCCAATGATCTCAGATTAAAGACTGGTACCCCTATCCCTTTAGCATGGAAAGACCATTCTGCGGTTCCTTTCAAGCTTAAGGCTCTTAATCAATTTCCTCAGGCTCCTGATTCTAAGAACTGGCAACTTAGAAGAAGCTTTAGGCATATTAACAACGAAGTGCTTGTGCCGGTCTTGAAAATTTTTAGTCTAGTTAACAGGGACACCGATTGTGCCGCAGTAGAGCTCTCCAACATCATCGCTGAGGCGGTAGACAACTTAGCACCCGCCAAGCCTCACTACTCCGCCAGGAAGAGTACTTCTGCACCCTGGTTCTCGGATATACTCAGAGGATTGAGACAGGGTTGCAGAAAGCAAGAGAGGCTTTGGTGTGCTTGTTTGCACTCCGTCGAGAACAGACAACGACATAAACAGCTTCTGAAAGATTATAAAATGGCTATCATAGAGGAGAAAAAGTCCTACTTTCTTAACTTAACTACCTCTCCGAGTTCCTTTAGGGAGCTCTTTAAGATCGTTGACGTCCTCTTGGCCCCACAGAAGGTGGACTCCATATTGGAATCCCAGGAGCTTTGTAATAAGATCTCAACCTTCTTTTATACGAAAATCGCTGACATTCACACCTCACGAGATTCTGAATCAGGGACTTAATCAGGGTCAGACATCCCTTTTCCCCCTTTATCGACTATGGTAGCGCCCTTCTCAGCTGATCCTAGGCCCGTCTTCTCACCTTTCCCCTCCTCACCCTGAAAGAGTTAAACCCTCTTTTAGATAAGATCAAATCGGGTTCTCCTTTAGACCCCTGCCCTCTGAAAATCCTGAAGAGATGTAGGGAGGGGATTCTGCCCCCTCTTCTAGAGGTGCTTAACCTGGCCATTACGGAGGGAATTTTTCCCCTTCTTTGGAAACTGGCAGTGGTTAAGCCCCTCTTGAAGAAAGCCCCACTGGACCCTGGGGTCTTAAAAATCTTCCGACCCATCTCCTTGCTTCCTGCCCCTGCGAAAATTCTCGAAGTCCACCTCAACCAACATCTTACCACCTTTCTGGATGACTTGAAATTATTGGATGTCTCACAGCATGGCTTTCGGAGAGCCCACAGTACAGAATCAGCTCTGACTGCCGTGATAAACAACATCTGTTCGAAGGTTGACAGGGGCTAGATCACCCTGTTGGTGTTACTCGACCTGACGGCGGCCTTCGACACCCTGTCCCCCTCTATCCTGGTTGCCAGGCTTGGAGAGATGGGGGTCGGGGGCCCTGCCCTCACACTCCTAGCCACCTTTCTCCATCATAGGGAGCAGATAGTTAAACTGGGTGATTTCCTGTCACCCTCCACCCCGGTGCATTGTGGGGTCCCTCAGAGATCTTCTTTAAGTCCCACCCTCTTCAATATCTATGTGGCCCCCCCCTTGCCAGGGTGGTGAGATCCTAGGGGTTCGAGGTGTTATCTTACGCTGATGACACCCAAATCATGGTCTCCCTTACCCAGTCGGTGAAGGACTCTGCCCTCAATTTTAAAACCTGTATGGAGGCAGAATCCCGCTGGATGGTGCAAAACTTCTTGAAACTAAATGGAGAAAAGACCGAAGTTTTGATCTTTGGGGTTGGCCATGACATCTGTTCTAAAGATTGGTGTCCGGACTCCCTTGGGGACTGTCCCCTTCCCTCTTTTTCGGTCAGGAATCTAGGGGTCCTGATTGACACCTCCCTATCATTTGATCTTCAGGTCAGCAGGACCGTGTCAACATGCTGCGGGATCATTAGGATACTGAAAAAGATAGGATCATACCTCTCCCTTGAGGCGAGAAAGTGGGGCTACGATAGCTTTAGTATCATCAAGGTTGGACTATTGTAATGCACTGTATGCGGGCATGAACAAGAGCTCGATCCACCGCTTACAGATGGTTCAGAATATGGCTGCCAGGCTGGTGCTTAACCTTCCCAGGCTCTCCTCAGTGTCCATGGCCAGGAAAGACATTCACTGGCTGCCCATTCAGGCCAGGATCTCTTTTAAACTTCTTTGCTTAGCCCATGGGGCCATCTATGGTGCCGGGTCAGAGGGCATTAGGTCCCTTCTTGTTCCCTATGCACCCATTAGAGTGCTTAGGTCCTCCTCTAAAAACCTTCTCCAAGTGCCCAGATTTGTCAAGGCCAGGTGGGGAGGGAGGGCTTTTTCCTCTTTGGTTCCTAAGTTGTGGAACTCCCTTCTGCCCGATCTGGTGGGACAACCATCTTTGCTCTTATTTCGCAAGGAGCTAAAAACATGGCTGTTCCGAGAGGCCTACTTCTAAGCCCTGGACCCGGTAACCTCTTGGAGACATGTTGGTTTTGATTTTGCTTTGTCTGGCGCCTTGATGCCCATGGGCTAAGTTTGCGCCCTATAAATTTCACTTCATTCATTATAAATTTCACTTAATTCATTCATGCATTTTAGCTTAGGTTCATGCTATCAAAATAACATATACATATGCATACATACATAAGTTATGGAAATTGATGCAGCAGGACATTTTCAATTATGAATAACCATAAATTATCAAATCAATGTAGATTAGAGAGTTTGAGAAATAGCTTTTAATTGTATCTCAAATATTTTTGTAATATCTTTTTCAGTTTTGTAATTTCTATAATATGTGAGATAATTCTTCTGCATGCCGATTGCACTTTGAACACAGGCTTTAGTTCCCCATATAAAATTTAGCACACTCTTAAGATGAAATGTAATGCGTGTTACATTGATATATAATATATTGGTTGTGTACTGTATTTAGTTGATTGAAATTAAACTGTTTGCAGGGAAAGCTGCATATGCCTTTTTTTTTTAGGTCTGGCAACAAACCGCTTAAGTTGTCAAAAGAAAAATCATGTTGTCAATACTTAATAAAAGGGCATGTAAGAAGGAGTATTGAGAGAATCCTTTGATTACCCCTCTCCCTCATTAATTGGAGCTGATGTGTTTTAATGTATTGGTCTTGCGGAATGGGCTGCCCAGCAATCCCACAGTACTTTGTAGAAGGTCACAATATCCAGCAAATGTTCTGTTCATATGATATCCCACACACCTGTGCTCCCTATCTTGTTGGTGCTCACTGTTTTCCCACCACTCACCTTCAACAGGCCAGCTCCTATATGACTCGTGGATGGAAACCACCATATTGTTGGCTGGTTATGGCTAAAACGAGTCAAACGTGTTATTTTGGGCAGGTTTCTACATGCAAGTGCCTCGTAATGATTATGATTGTTCAAGTAATTTTCCCAAAGCTCACCAGGGTGTACTTAACAGCTTGATATTGACTATCGCCATATCACCAGCATTATTATAAATATTTAGAACATAAACACATGCAAAAATCATTAGGCTTGTATGAATGAATGTGGAAATGTAACTTGATGCCGCAGCCTTTGTCTGTTCTGGCATTCTGGGGGTAGGGGGGGGGGGGACAGTCCTTTTTTTGCCTCTGTTCCTTTCTACTTTCAGTTCAAAACATTCAGCGAGACAGCTCTAGTCCTAATTCTCTGGTATCTTAATATAGAAGGGGGAAGTAGTGGACACCGATGAGACCTAGAGTAACTGACTGTAGTATGCCCCCCCCATCATGGCCAACATGCACATCACAAACATCCACACACTCACAAGCCCAGGTGTGACAAATTGTAAAAATAAAGAAAGGGCTGCGCATTTGAGATTAATTTCTCTAGAAATTCACAAGGGCATCACATGCAGAGCTGCCACATTATGTTAGAGAAGAAGAGTCAGGCTCGGCCCACTGGCCTCATCCTTGAGCCCTGTCTCTTCGCCCTAAGCAGCAGAGGCTCAGCAGTGGCTGATGGGTGCCCAATAGTCATTGAGTCAGGAAAGGAGCTGAGAGTGATTTCCGGCTGGGGAAGCCGACCCAGAGTGAGAGGGTCCTGCCTCTCTCTGCATAACTCATCTTCCCCTTCCTGAACTGCCTTGTCATAGAGAGTGGGTTGAATGAGTGCCACATTGATGCAAGGAAACTGCTGAGGAAAAGGAAACATTGCCTACACCAAGCATGGATGCATGCAGCCTCCTATACCTTGCAAAGACATACACAGCTCATCTTTACAGTTTCAAAAATGCCACGATTTGCAAATGTGGGCCACTTTTTCAGCTATTTGAGTCGCTAATAGGGACCACTTTTTATATTGGCACCAATTTCCTTTCCCAGTCCAACCCTGGATGTCAATAACTTCAAAACAGCCAGCAAGCCAGTATCAAGAGGACTATGAAGATGTTGGAGATGCAGATGGATGGTCAAGTTCCCATGCAACAGTGCTATCTTGAATAGAATATTTAGTGACACCCATGGATTATGGCAGGTATCAAATATATTTGTTACCATTAAAGGTGCTATTGAAAAAGTCACACATAGTGTGTCACTATCCAAGAGATTTAAAACGAAACATGGGGGTCATGGGCCTGAACATAAGAATTACCCGCTGCTGTATCTAGGGGCGAGCTGAATGAATGTGGGCCCTAGTCTACCACCTTGGTTTTCAGTCCTAATTATTTGCCTTCTCCAGTGAACCCCCCTCCCACCCATGCCCTTTGCTGGTGACAGACTCCTTGATGTGCGGTTCAGAAGCACCTCCAATAGAGAGCAGTGGGATTGCCAGCGAAATATCCCAATACCACCTGAAGCCTGAACTCCCACCATCTCAAAGAATGGAGAAGTATATGTTGCTGAACAGTTGAAGAAATTTTGTTTAGTCCACAATGGTTGCTGCTGTTTTTATCTATATTGCAGAGGGAAGTAGTGTGCGTCCGACGTGTGATATAGTGTGATAAGTGTAGTGTGTGGTATAAATAAAGAGAGGACTGAGCGCTTGAGCACAGTACGCCTTGCACCACATACAGGTATCACATGTAGTTCTTGTGCCTGCAACGCCACCAAATTACACTCCATAAGCTACTGTAGCCTGATTAGAGCAAGGAATTATGTCCAACTTGAGGGACTTCTTGTAACAACCTAAGGTACTGATGCCTGTAACTGGAAAGATTTGACACTGACTACAGGGACTTTTAATAATGACCTTATGAGCTGCCGCCATATTTCTAGGGACCACTAGTAATGACCTAAAATATTGGAGCCGGCTACAAAAGAATTCATGTCGGACTCCAAGAACTTCTAGAAGCAAACTGCCTGCTACAAACGACCAGTGATACTGGAATCTGATACACAATTGTATCATTGCAAGGATGTCTAGCTAGAGCCCGAGAGCCTGCATCAGGAAAGCACCACTAGTAGTTTTTCAAAACTCCAAGGCTATGCAAATGCCATGTTTGGATGAGGGGACGTTTATGTGTTCTGTTAATTTACATCCAAGGCAGGCGCAATACTTGTTTGAAAAAAAAAAGTTGAAGGAGTGTTTGACTTTGCCAGTGGTTGCTATTATTTTGTGTCTTTAATGGACACGAGAGGAATAAAAGAAAGACTGCTATCCAGGGTTTAAATGCAGGGTTACAGTTTACAGAGTAAAGGCAGATATTAAGATATTTAAAGGAAATATTACAATTATTGCAATGCCCACTTAATAGATGGCTCAAAGGAATCAGCTATCATGTACCAAATGAGATCGTTGCACAGTAGCCCTAAAACTTGGAATCGGAACAGGAAGTATAGCAGTACAGGTAGTAGTGGCAGCTGACACTGATTGGTGTGTGGTAGGGCAGGTGGTGGTTGTGAGGGGGATGGGGTAAAAATAGAAGATAGAAAACGTATGTCCTTGCTGCGTCTCCCCTCTGTCATCACCACGTCTCTCCTCTGTCTTCTTGCTGCAACTCTCCCAGCCAGGAAGAGGAAGCACTCAGGCTCCTCTGGCCAATCCTAACACTTCAATGCAGAGTTGTGATTGGTCTGAGCATCGTAGTTCGGTGCTCGGCCAGGGAATGGGGGCCTGGGCATGTTCTCCACCCAGGCTGTAATGCATCCTGGGTGGAGAACATGCAAAGTGCGGATGACTGTTTGGCTGGACGAGACAGCCAGCCAAACAGTCATCTGCACTTAGAGTACCCACCACTCCACACCCTGCTCC
Organism: Lissotriton helveticus; assembly: GCF_964261635.1. Lineage (NCBI taxonomy): Eukaryota > Metazoa > Chordata > Amphibia > Caudata > Salamandridae > Lissotriton > Lissotriton helveticus. Next base: position 1,563,991,195 of record NC_136061.1, read on the forward strand.
TCTGTGAGCAACGCAGCCCCGCCCCACAAAACTGCTGCAGCAGGAAAAAATAAAATGATAATAAGATCAAGTTTGCTCGACTTGTCCTTTTTGCAGGGTCATCCCTGAACTTTTTGCCTTCCTCCTGGCCTTTTTTCTGACATGGTGTTGGTGGTTCTAGGACTCTGGGCACTTTAGCACTGCTGTCTTGTGTAAAGTGTGTGTGCTCTTTGTGGTAAACGTGATAAGATTGTTCTACACCTGTTTGGCATATTTATTGTACCTATCACAGCGGTGTAGCTAGGGAGATGCGGGGTGTGTGGTCTGCCCCAGGCATCACTATTTTGGGGGCGGTGGCCTTTATAATTTATTTGGACACTCGCTGACATGACATAAATTATAAAGGCCACCGCCAGTGCCACGTGGCGCCCGCGTGAACAGCAAGCACACCTGCTTGTTAAGCACCCTACTACCCCATCTGTTGTTCCTGTCCCAGGTCCATCAATCTTGTAGCGCGCGAAAGCGCTACCAATGACGGCCCTGGGCATACTTTTTGGCCAGCCCTCGCATGCTGAAATGTAGCACAGCACAGCAGCAGTGAGGCGTCACGTGCTCGACTCTCGTGATCCTCCGCCACTGACCAACACTCTGCTCACAGCGCTGAAACGGCGCCTCTAACTCCTGTGTTCTATGCGACGGGCCGCAAGTGCGGCCAAGAGGTGTCCCAGATGCAGCTCCTCACTGTGCCCCCATTGCGCCGTTTAGCCTCTCGTTCCTGCTGCCCCGAATGCCTTAACAGCAGTCTAAGGTGCGCCCGCCCGCTCCCACAGTCATAGGCCTGGGAAGGAGGCCGACTTTAATGCACCCCTGGGGTAGCCGTCTGCTTTGGATCACGGCAGTCGTCCCCCTGCTCGTTCGATGGTTGGACCAGAGCTGAGTCCAGCGTCTACCAGGGCTACCGACGGCACACAGACAGCGTTATCAGATCTTTGAACTCCGCTTTCCATTCAGGTAAGCCAGCTATATGCCTCCTGCTTTATAATTTAATATTTATTTTGCAAAGTTTTTAATTGCGTCAGTAAACAATGTGTTTTTGTGACATTTGGGTAAACTTTAGCCTAGGGAGTGCTGCGTGATGATTTAAAAACTACATGCATTACTGGGCTTATGCAATCAATAGTAATGCTGCTGGTGTTGGCATGTTGTCACTTTTCACCAGTGGGTGCATTTACATGAAAACATCTTTCTTTTCATTTTTCCCTTGTCCGCTGCAACACTTACGCTGATCTGTTGAGTTTGTGGGCTCGGCGCAGGATGTTTTCTTTAACTGCAGCCTCCCCCCGCCCTATCTGGACATAATTGGCAGGCGAGACGAATCTGAACTTCACACTTCATGAAGCCCTCCAGTTCTGTGCGTTTGTGACAGGCTGGAGGAGAGGCCCTGATTGCACCCCTAACATGACCCATGGCAGAGAGACACTACATCAGAAAGACTGTCTGTCACATGACAGCACTAATACCAGCAAGCAGCACTGTAACACCTTTAGAGAGCAGAGCTGCCAGAGAGGAGTAGAGAGCTGGACTGTGTGAATCCCTGCTCAGGTGCGAGGCCATCCCTGCTGTGTCAGTGAGCAGTGGCCCGGAGTCTGCAGCTGTGGTGCACTTCGTCATGAGCTCTTTTAGTTCAATATTAAACCGGTTAAATCTTACTGGCAATTTTTCATTCATTTATCACTACGGGCCCTAGTGTGAAGTTAGTTCCCTTCCACTTCTGGTGCTGTGCAGAAGTTTTAAGATCTCCTTAGAGTGTTTTGTTGCTCAAATTGGTGTCATTTATGATATTTACGTTTCCCTCATCTTCATTGCTTGATTTTGCACACAAGAAAGTGTCACTCATAGTCACTGTATGCTGTCATAATTACACTGAAATTATGAAAATGTCACATAGCAATCTGAAACCTTGGCAGCTATGTACAGTTTAATAATTAGTGCTTGTGTCATCACCACCGCGGAGTGTCACGCACAGTCTGATCATCTCTGATAAATTATTTCAGTCACACACAATCAATTTAGTTTAAAATCTGCAGGCAGGGCTGCTCTGTCGCATCATCATTCTGAGTAGGCCTGGTTTATCTGCAGATATGATTTAGGCACAGTAAATCTGCAGGCCCGGCCGCAGGGCTGCTCAGTCTCCCCATCCTGTCTCCTCATCCTTATCATAGGCGACCAGACTAACTGGGTATATCTTCGCAGACTACGGGTCAGTGCGTGACAGTTTTACCAGCCAGGCTGGCTCTCGCTGCTCTCTCGGCACTGGAGCCCGCCCGGGAGGGGAGGTGGCGGGTGAGATTCTTGTTGGTCAAATGTCAGTAATTTCTGATATTTAGAAGTTTCCCTAGTCTTCATTGCATGATTTTTTCTCGTGAAAAAGTGTCACTCTTAGTCATTGAAATATCACTCATAATTACACTAAAATTATGAAAATGTCACACATAGCAATCTGAAATCTTGGCAGGTATGAGTCGAGTCTGGGGCAGTGGCAGCGCCTGAGCGATTTGCTGCAGACTGCATCAGAACCAACCCCTTCGGTAGAGACCCTGCCACCGCTGTGGCGTACTGGAGCCTGAGGAAGGTAAGAGCTAAACAGTTGTCACAAGGGGAGGAAAGGATCTTTGGTGAGTAGCAGGGCAGTGGGCAAAAGTCCTATAAAAAGAAGTGGGGGGGACTAACCAAGTTAGGCAGTCAGCAAATTACATCATGACATGTGTCATCCATAGTTGCCAAGGTTTCAGATTGCTATGTGTTACATGTTCATAATTTCAATGTGGTTATGAATGAAATTTGAAAAATTCTCGCGAGCAAAAATCAAGCAATGAAGATGAGGAAACATAAATATCAGAAATTGGACCCATTTGAGCAACGAAAAACTCTTAGAAGATCTAAAACTGCTGCAAACGCCTGCTGCAGCTGACTATAATTAAAATGACAGCTATAGACCTCTAGTAAGCAGGTCACATGGCTCCGCTAGGAATTAACACCAAAAAGAGCAAGGACCTGCTGTTGAACTGCTGCAGCGAAGCTGTGCAATAAGAGCCACTGACAATACAAGACAACAGTTTAGTAGAGAACACAGATCTTTACTGGACCCCATTAATGTAGAAGGGGTATTGCTGGGTGCACATGAGGCATTCAGAGTTGTAGTGGCATGAGCATCACCAGAGCCTGCCTTGATGTCCTGGCATAAATATCTCTAGTGTCTCACAGCGAATGACAAGTTACACACCAAGTGTAAATACACCAGACAACACTTCAAGCAAAGGTTGATTTTTTTTTTCTGCCCCATCGCACAGAAGCAGCTTGGTCTTCAGTCGGGTATTCAGACCACCCTGCATTGCTGTTTAAAGCCTGCAGCACAGCAGGTGTTAAAAGACCCCTAAATCCAACACCCCATCTTCAGATCCAGATTCACACAGGTAAGTGCAAAAGTAGTCTGTCTCGAGGGACGGTTACAACACACGCTTATGAGAGTACCTGTCTGTGAACATGTGGCATTGTGGATGTTTGGAGAGAGCTCAAATAATAAACCAGGAGAGAAGAATCACTAAACTCCATGCTGCTCTATGTCCCACATGGGACCTGGGAACAGACTATAACAGGGTGTGAGAGACCCTAACACTAATCTCATTTGCCTCAGGCCTATACCATAAATTCATTAGAGTCAGCTGACTCACGGACTCCGGCCACCACAATCAGCATGTGTGTGATAGCATGATTGCAGGGCAAGCCTCGGTAGAGCCTGTGAGACACCCATAGCGGTCACAGTCAGGTAGGATGACAAATATGTTTGAAAGTATTTTAAAAATCACACCAGTATAATTAAGCGAGTGGCCCCGCGGGGCTATGCGCAGCCCTCTACAACTGCAAGTTCAGATAGTTAACACTTACTTGCACTAGTTAATAGACCAATGTAAAACTAGCATTCCAATGATACATGTGAGAAGCATTTGTGCCTGAAATTTGACAGTGAGGTGAGATTAAAAATTTGAGTCCGAGACTTAAGCTCAGACAATCACAGGGCTGCGGATGCCATGGGCGGCAATCTGAGGGATAGCCCCGGGTGCCTCAAGCTCTAGCTACGCCTCTGACCTATCAGTCCCTTGTAAAGTGGCATCTCAGATACCCAGAGCCAGTAAATTAAATGCTACTGGTGGGTTTGCAGCGCTGATTGAGCCACCCACCAAAGTAGCCTTTCAAACCTGTCTCAGGTCTCTGCCATTGCAGGGCCTGTGGGCAGTGTTACTGCCGCTGTGATGTGGCACCTAAAGTGTGTGCCACGTATGTGACTCCCCTTTTACTGCATGTCAGTCACCCCTAAGGTGGGCCCTATCTAGCCGTATGGGCAGGGTGCATTGTAGGTGAAAGTTAGGAAATGTACCATAAGTGTGTGACATGTCCAATAGTGGCAAACCACCGTTTTGGTTTCTCACTGCTGTGAGGCTGCCCTTTTATAGGAATGCATAAGGGATTCCCTGATAAGTGTTTCAGTAGTAATTCCTGATATGAGAGGAGCAGCGGGGTCAAGTTTTAATTGGAATAGTAATAATAAGTGCTGCGCAATGGTATGTGCAGATTTATTATCACTATTTTAGAAATGCCACTTTTAGAAGTTGGCATTTCTGTGTGCTATGTGTCTGCCTGCCTGATGTGTATTGCACGCCTGGCTCTCGAGTGACAGGGGCTGGTGAGGTGTGTGGCTCCAGGGAGGGCAGGGTGAGTCTGCGCTAGGCTGAATAGGTGATCTGCATTTGGAGTTATGGGAGGAGTATTTCCTTGATCCTGAATAGGTCTGTGCCTGCCTAGGTGAATGCTGGCTCCGCCCCCCTGTGGTGTGCCTAAGCACTGAACACCAGCTGACAATGGAGGGTGGAAGCCTGGTAAACAGAGTGCTCCTGTAAACCCAAGAACCATTTGAGACTGGTCACCCCCAAGCCCTGTGCCAGGGCAGAAAAAAGAAGAAATGCTGTGTAAATATTGGGTCTGTGACCCCATGTATGGTGTGCGTCCTTGTGACTTTGGACTTGCTGCTGCTGGGCTCCAGGAGGAACCACCACGAGGGACTGCCTCCCTGCTGGAGGGCCCTTTGAGCTGGCCTGCCTGGGCCAGCCTTTGCCCTAGACCTTTGGAATTCAAGAGCCTCATGAGTGCTGCACCATTTTTCTGCTGCCCCAGGATGAGGGGAGCCTTGGTGCACTGCAGCGGCAGACTGCACATCCTCCTGAAGGGAATCCCGGCGTGGAGAATCCCCCGTGCTTCCAGGAGTAGCGGGAGCCCACCCCGCGTTTGTGCATTTTAAAGGCGGGAGCCTGCCCACGCTGTGGTGTTTATTTAAGAGCGGGACCCCACCCTGCACTGCCGATGCCTGGGAAAGCAGGAGCCCATTCCGCATTGGTGCTTACTTAAAGACAGGAGCCTACCCTGCTTTGTTGTGCTGAAAGAGCAGCCGCAAAGCGACCCGGGACGGAAGTCAGGCAAGTACGCCTGATCTAGGAAGGAGCTCCACATCAGAAACAGAGCCTCGTGGGCTCTCCTTGCCAGAACGAAATTCAGGCGTCTTGTGCCTGAGTGTGGGCGGGGAGACTAGCCAGAAGAAGGGTCGAAGAGTGCAGGCTCCATGCTGCTGCCCACCGACTGCTCCCAATTTCCTCCGCAGCCTAGCCCCTGTGAGTGGGGCCTGTCAGGGGCATATATTTTTATTTTTTTTATTTTTTTTATTGAAAATTAACAACAACAATAACAGGTTACACAAGGCAAAAATGGATCGGGAATACAGTCATGGGTCCATGCACTCGGCGCTTCAGCATTGTAGCATACATAACACAGTCACAGTTTTTCGTGGGGGGGACAGCGAGGAAACCAGTAGCAATACAATTTAATTAATATTTGGAATGTCAATCAGGGGGGACAAGGAAGCATCGGGAAACAAATCTTGTCGGGGGGTGCATATATTGCCACGGTATGTGTTCTATTGTGACCAGATTCTGCCCCACTTCTTGGGCCTTCCACGCGACAGATACACAGTCTTCTCACGAAACATGCACCAGCCCATATTCTCTGCCCACAATGTTACGGTCGGAGGCCTACGGGAACCCCAGAGCTGTGCAATGTCTCTTTTGGCGATCATATTACCACGGGTCGCCCAGGTGATCTGTGCCGTAGTCATTGGGCTCCCAGACATTCAGGAGGCAGCGCCTGGCCTCGGGCGGTAGCGCCACCCCGGTGACCCTCACCATTACGACATGCACATGGGACCAAAACTCGACCACCTCCGGGCATTCCCATAAAATGTGAAGAAAGGTACCAGTCATACCGCAGCCACGCTTACACAAATCATCAGAAGAGTAACCCATGCGTACCAGACTCGGCCCAGTGACATACACACGGTGGAGGATCTTAAGTTGAACAAATCTAAGGCATGCGGGTATGGCAACTTCTTTTGGCGAGGACAGAGCGGACTGCCAGTCCTCATCATCTAATTCTAGACCGTCGGCAATCCACGAGGCCCTCAGGCACACAAGCAGGTCAGCCCTGTTATAGATCAGCTTCTTGTAAATTAATGAAATAGTGCTGTCGGGCACATGTCCATCCAGAATAGGATCCTCAAGGGGTGAGGATTCAGGGATATCTGTACCCACAGCAAAGACCGACAGTAGGGCATGTCGGACCTGAGCGTACCTGAAGAATTCTCTGTCCCCAAGTTCATACTCCGTCTTAAGGGCCTCGAAGGTCTTAACATCGCCTAGACCAAAGATCCCCCACCTTAGTGATTCCGATCATATGCCATTTGTCAAATCCTTACGTTCGCCATAAATTACCCAGACATTCAGAGTCATACAAGGGGGTCGCGCGAGTGAGTCTATCCTTCCAACCCAAGGCCGCATTAGCATCATGCCACACACGTACCGCGACTTTAGTGGGTCCAGTCAGTGTTGTACAGAGCCTCCTGGAATACAGCGCCCTATTGAAGTTCCCCCCCGGCAGAAGGTGTTTATCCATTGCGAAGGCAGGGGCGGGACCGGGAACATACGTTGCGTGATTGACCGCACTTAACTGGGAGGCCCAGTAATAGCGCCTGATGCCGGGAAGGGCGATGCCTCCGTCATACCACGGAAGCGTGAGTTTAGACAGAGCAACGTGTGCACGGCCATCCCAGATCAGTTGTCGTTGTAGATTCTCCACCTCCCGAAAATTACGAGAGGGAACGGGGTCAAACGAGTTCTGGAGCGCGTACAAAAATCTAGGCAGCGACATCATTTTAAAGAGAGCCGCACGACCGAGCGGTGACAGTGGCAAATGACGCCAGCGTGTAACATCTATCTTCAGCCGTTGAAGAGGGGGCAGCAAGTTGCGCTCGTAGCGAACGGTGGGGTCCAAGGAGACATATATCCACAGGTACCTAAAACCGGTCTCAGTTACTTGAATCGGAAATCTACGAGGCAATGGGGGGAGACCACCAGCCAAAACGTAGACACAGGATTTCGTCCAATTAATAACGAGTCCCGATTTTTTCCCGAAGGAGGTAAGAACATTGAAGAGCACGTTTAAGGATTTCTGAGGGGAAGTTAGAAATAGGAGAATGTCATCTGCGTACAGCGAGATACGATCCTCGAAATCAGGAGCCCACCGAATGCCCCTTATAGAAGGCTCCCAACGAAGCCACTCCGCCAACGGTTCCAATGCGAGGGCGAAGAGCAATGGAGACAGCGGGCAGCCCTGCCGAGTACCGCGTCCGAGTGCGAAAACACCGGACGCCTTCCCGTTAACCACCACCTGGGCAAGGGGCATCTCATAAAGAAGTTTCACCCAAGCGATGAACATGGGGCCGAATCCAAATTTTGAGAGGGCCGCCCAAAGATAAGGCCATTCGATAGTGTCGAAAGCCACGGTAGCATCAAGGGAAGCCAAAATGGCCGACTCAGTGAGAGTCTCAGCCCTCGCGAGAACTCCATGGAGTCTCCGAAGATTAAGGGCGGTGTTCCGATGAGGAATGAACCCTGACTGATCCGGATGGATCAAGTCCCCGATCACCTTAATCAAACGATTAGTTAACAATTTAGATAGAATTTTGGGTTCAGCATTAAGCAAAGATATAGGCCTATATGAGGCACAACGATCCCGTGGCTTACTCTCCTTGTGAATTACCACAATAGTGGCGAGTCGCTGATCAGCGGAAGGGAACGCGAGTCCAGAGCCTCAAGGAACATATCCTTCAAGTGGGGTGCCATTTTGTCGGGTCGCAGTTTATAAAGTTCAATGGGTAATCCATTGGGGCCCATTGCTTTGCCTGAGCGGAGGGAACGTATAGCCCCGCCACTTCGTCCGCGGTAAGGGGTGCATCCATGAGGTCTCTGTCATCTTCGGAAAGGCAGGGCAACGCAACGTTGCGAAGCAACAACCGGGAGTCTTCCTCGTCCCTATCGCAGACAGAGGCATACACCGTTTGAAAGTGGTCAACAAAACACTCAACAATCCCAACAGGGTCAGTGACACACTCACCATCCAGCCTCACAATCACGGGGACAACACGATTCACTCTCTCTTTCTTGTCCAGCCACGCAATCTATTTACCGGCCTTGTCACCCACATCATACATCCTGACCTGTTGCTCCCTGTTCAGCACCTTAGCCCCGTCAGTGACGACGGACCTATAATCGGCCTGTTTCAGACTGAGGGAATGCATTTTTAAACGTGTTACTCCTGTATCAAGGTCACTTTCTAGTGCAGTTATCTCAGTTTCTAGGCGCACAAGCTCCTCATTTTTAGCCTTTTTGGCAGCGGCAATCAGTGAAAGAGAATGCCCACGAATGACAGTCTTCAAAGCTTCCCACAAAGATACAGAAGAGGAAACAGACCCCACATTGTCATTGAAGTAATGATCCATGGCTTTAACAAGTTCAGAACAGGTTTTTGGGTCACGAAAGTACAAGGGGTTAATAGGAGCCACTCTGCCCACACTGCCCACACCCACAGCAAGCCGAAGCCACAAGGGGGAGTGATCAGAAATACCCCTGGGAAAATGGCGAACCTTACTGATGGAGGAGGATTGGGCCGATGGCATTAAAAAATAGTCTAACCTGGAGAGACTACCATGTGCCCCAGAATGGAAGCTGTACTGAAGCTGTGTAGGGTGCATCAACCGCCAGCTATCTACGAGTCCAAAGGTATCAAGGAAATCGCTCAACCACATATGGGATCTAGCCAAGTCCCTGGGGTGAAAACGATCAGCAGTACCAGAGACAACAGAGTTAAAATCCCCTCCGAGGATAAGAAGACCCTCAGGCAGCCCCAATAGGACCCTACACAAATCGGCATATGTGGAGGCCTGTAGGCCCGGGGGGATATATATCGTGAGTATGGACAGTGTCTTCCCTTCCCATCTACCCGTGAGCGCAGCATAGCGCCCTCTATCATCAAGTATAACTTCATCAACTTCGAGGGGGAGAGAAGACCGAATAAGAATGCCGACCCCCCTGGAGCCAGAGGTGAAACCGGAGTGAGCAACTAGGCGGTATCCGCGTCTGTTCATGGCTCGACACGTATTCCCTATAAGATGCGTCTCCTGTAGAAGAACTACATCGGGTGAATGGCAACTGCAACACTACCCCTCGCTTTATCCTGTCTCCCAACCCATTAACATTCCATGATAGTAGTCTCAACTCACCACCCCTCCTCCCCAAGAAGAAGCAGAGCGCCCAGACACGGAACCCGAAGACCGAGACAGTTAGAGAAAACAGTTGGATGCCTTGTGAACGAAAACAACCATACACACACACCCCACCCCCCCCAACTTAGACCCGTTACAACACCCCCCACCCTGCACCCCTGCGTTAGACTCGAAATCCACCCCAACTTGCAGTGTGCCTGTCGCCCCATGAAGAAACTAATCTACACAAAGAACCCCAGAGGAGGAAGAGTCCCCTTCACCCCCGCCACCCTCAGGCCGATCTGAAGGAAGGACTAAAGAATCATTGTCCAAACTCAGCTGGAAAAGTTCAGACATCGGGATCCACAAGTCACTCCTGCACCGGCGAGCCACCGTCGGCGCCGCCGGGGTGCTCAGTACGAGCGTCCCTTTTTGGCAAAGAATCAAGCCAGTCGCTGACACTGTCCGGGCGATCGAAGAAAAACGTTCGTTCCCCGTACTCAATACGAAGTCTGGTCGGAAACAGCATGGCGTACTTGAGGCCCAAGTCCCGCAGCCGTCTCTTGACTCCCTGGAATCCCATTCTCTGCCTCTGAACGAACGAGGTAAAGTCAGGGTAAAAGTTCACGGGGGCATTCTCGAACTTCACAGGGCCCTTGTCCCGAGAGGCTTGCAGGATGGCATCTCTATCCCTGAAATGGAATAGTCTAGCAATGATAGGTCTCAGGGGGGGCACCCGGCTGGACCTTTCCACCAGGGATTCGATGTGCACGCTCGACCGCAAAGAATTTAGTAAGTCCGGCGGGAGCAAGATAGTTGGAGACCAGATCTTCCACCAGGAGGTCGGTTGCAGAAGCCTCTGGATTTTCAGGGACCCCAATAATGCGCACGTTGTTGTGACGGGCCCTGTTTTCATAGTTCTCCAGACAACGGGCCAGCACATCCCGGGAAGAACGCAAATTCCCGATCTCGGTCTGATCGTCCGTTACATCAGTGGTCAGGCTGGAAGTCTTCAGATCTAACGCCTTGACCCTCTCGTTAGTCTTTGCCAGGTCCGCTCTTATCAGCGTAACATCCACGGCGACCGTGTCGATCTTGGAGGCAAGAGCCTCATATTGCTGCCCCATGTAGGCCTCCATACTGGTGATAGCGCTCATTACATCTTGCAACGACACTCCTGGTGCCGTACCGGAGGCAGCCTTAGGGTCATCAGGCGTACGGCCAGCACTACTGGGGGATCCCTTCAATTGGGAGTAGTGATCCATGATGTTCGTCTGGGTCTGTCCCCTCGGTGAGGCGTCTTGATCTTGCGTCTCTCCGTCTCGGGTCTGGTGGCCATATTGGAGAAAGGACCCCGTAGGGGCCCACGCGACCTGGTGAAAATGGCCGGCCGTGATGTGGCCAAAAACAGTGAAACCGGCCAAAATCAACGCAAATGCCAATAGTGCAGAGTAAAAGGCGAAACGCTAGGAGGACACACCACGGTGTGGGAGCACCAGGCAGGGCCAAGGGTAGATCCAAGCAGCGTTTTCAGCCGATCCACGCCGGGAGTAGGAAAACGAAACTGAAAGTTAGGCAGGGGACCGCTGGAAGAGAAACCCCTCCGGCCGTTGTTATTCAACTACTCCCCGGCTGGCAAAGTAACCAAACCCCCGGTCTGGTCCCAGGGCGGGCCGCCAAGTTTGAGACGGCGTAAAAGTGGACCCCAACGCCCGATCTCAATTCTTCAAAGAATGTTGGGATCGGCAAGAGTTCGTCTGCCAAAGCCCATCTTCAAAATCAGGATGTAGTAAGGATATGTGCGAAGGGTGGCACGGGTCTCGGGAGCCCTCTGCTAACACGACCATCTTGGATGCCCGCGAGTCAGGGGCATTGTTGGTGCTGATCCCTCTACTTGTCCCAGCTGCACTGCAAGAGCGCGGGCAACTGCGCATGGGGGCAATTTCGTCTTAAGAGTCCCTGAGTGGGGCTCTTAAGGCACTGTGGATCCAAGCCTAATTTTACCTCAACTGCACCACGACAGCGAGGGCAGCTGCACCATGGGGCTTTTGTTTTTCTTGCTGAGGAAGGGGTGAATTGCCCCCCCCGCCCCAAAGCGCTATGCACATTGCTTTTGCTGCATTGGCAGCCACAGGGCCAGTGGAAGGCCCCAGTTTGACGCCCTGACATTTGGGACAAAGGGCATTTGAGCCCCATGGAAGGCCAGTTCACCTGGGGTCAGTTTGGGGGGTAACTGTGTCTACACATTGCCTCTGGGATAAGCCTGACTGCTCGTGCCAAGCTACCAAGGGGGTGAGCAGAGGTTATCTTCAGCGTGTAACTCCCTTGCCCAGACTAGAGTGGTGGTTTCTGCCTGGCTTAGGCGCAAGCCCTAGCCAACCAGAAATCCAATTTTTTACAAAGTTATAATCATTTAATTTTTCCTTTATTTCACTGCTGCAAAGCAGTTATGCGACGCTCCTCCACCTTAGCGGAGGAGCCGCCAGAGACAGGTAGGGGTGGCACATGACCATATATAGTCCCAGAGTTACATAAACCACTACCTGTGATGATGCCTGGTTTTCCTAGTCCAATCCTGGATTGGACTACATTCCTGCTTTTGGAAGTGGGGCAGGATACAGCTTCGGGGCTGCGTTTCCAGAGGTTTAGTAAAAATAGGTAACAGTACATACAAATTCGAAATTGTATATTTCTTTTAGTCCCAGATAAAGTGCCATGTGAGTATAAAGGGGACCTCTAAGTTTGAATCGAGGAGCCTCCTTGTACCAGAATAACAGCAGCACTCATTACATGTATGACAAAATCAGAGGACACTACAATCTCCATTATTGCACCTTGCAGTGTTATCTGTCAGCAATTTTACCACCCCAGTGTTATGTAACATGGCTGAAAAGGCAAATAGCATGTAGATTCTGTTTTACCACACTCACATTATGCACAGGACATTTCTTCTAGTGCAGGAACAATTCACTAAGGTGTGTTAATAAGACATTCTGAATACTGGGATCAGGCTCTAATAGTTTTTCACCTAATCCCAGTAATTCAAACATATGTCTAGTCAGGTCCTTACTTTAAGAAAACAAAAGAGAGGGATTCTGTGAGAAAATCGGGGATGTGTCGTTCTGAAATCTTCGTTTGCAAATAATGTGATTATGTTTTTTTCTTTTTAACGTTTGTGAATTACCAAAAACAATTATCACTTATTGGTCCTCATTCTGAGATTCCTGGAATTCCAGGTGTTATAACTGACAAATTTACGATCTCCGCTAAGAATCAGTATTCCAATGGGAACACTGTGGACCTGCTGTGTTACACCCCGTAATTTGGATTTCTGGAGGTAGCCAACATCTCCAGATGGAACACCTGTGGGAAAGAAGGAATTACTAGGGAAATCAGACCTTCTATAACCTATTCTTCCAATACATTTTAATTTCTATGGGGATATTCAAGTTTCAAACTGGAATTTTCATTACACTACACTGCCTGAGTTAACAGCCTCCCAGTTTCATTCACTTTAGGGTGACACGGGATACAAAATTTACAAAGCCATTACAACCATCACCCACGTTTTTCTTGTAGACAAGCTCACCACCTCTGCTGGTTTGTGGCTGACCTGCAGCCAGGACACCATCTGACTGTAGACTCAGAAGTGTAAAAAAGAAAAGATAAGAACACAGTCCCTTTACGTCTGTGCAAACAGGATCTGGAACAGCATCTTTGCATCTATCAGGACAGCTCCAACACTACTGAAATTTATGACAGATTTAAAGACCGATCTGTTTAAAGAACACAACATCACAAGTTATTAACCGTCCACAAACTAGCTACCGTTATTACCACTAGCTGAATTTGTGCATGTTTTGACCCTCTACAATGTTCAGATGCATCTTAGCTATGTTCACGATACCAAAATAGTATAAGACACACAATTGATGGACGGAATACAGAACAAATCAAAACATTCACCCCCAGTCAAGAGATCTGGGTAAATCCATCATTCTTTTGCTCACCATGCCACCCCAGTTTAGACCTGGCCATATGCAAATCAGTCTTGACCCTGTGCCTCATGGGAACAGTCCAGCCCAAACTGCCAAGCCAGGTCCTCCCTGGACCAGAAACAAGCATCCTAGGACCGGTTTCGGGGTTTTACCCCTCTTCAGCCAGGATAGCTTGATTTCAGTGGCACAGTGAGCCCAGGACCCACGCCTGGGCATACCTGGCGCACTTAGGGCGAGAAAGCAAACGAAAACAATTGATGGACTGAATGCAGAACAAATCAAAACATTCACACCCCAGTCAAGAGATCTAGGTTAAATCCATCATTTTTTTATTCACCGTGCCACCCCAGTTTAGACCTGGCCATATGCAAATCAGTCTTGACCCTGTGCCTCATTGGAACAGTCCAGCCCGAACTGTCAAGCCAGTTCTTCCCTGGACCGGAAAAAAGCATCCTTGGGCCGGTTTGGGGGTTTCACCCCTCTTCAGCCAGGATAGCTTGATTCCCGTGGCACAGTGAGCCCAGGACCCACATCTGGGCATACCCAGCGCACTTAAAGCGAAATCAAAAGACACACAAATGATGGATGGAATGCAGAACAAATCAAAACATTCACCCCCAGTCAAGAAATCTGGGTTAAATACATCATTCTTTTTCTCAAAATAGTATAAACATATGTAAACATACAACCTGTATTGGAAAATGATGTAGCAGGACATTTTCAATTATGAATAATCTTTAATTATCCAATGTTTGTAGATTAGAGGATTTAGGGAAACACCTATGAATTGTAACATTTACCACAAATATGTTTGTAATATCATTGTCAGTTTTGTAATTTCTATAATATGTGAGATACATGACCCGCATGCCAATTGAACTTTGAACATATGATTTATTTGCCCATATAAAATTTAGCACACTCTTAAGATGAAAGGTTCTGCGTGTTACTTTGATATATAATGTATTGGTTTTGTACTGTATTTAGTTGATTGTATTTAAACTGTTTGCATGGAAAGCTGCATATGCCCTTTTTAGGTCTTGCTACAAACAGTTTTAGTGTCGAAAGAAACGTCATGTTACCAATACTTAATAAAAGGGAATGTAAGAAGGAGTACAGAGAGAAGGCTTTGAGTAACCCCCTCCCTCATCAATTGACGCTGATGTGTTTTAATGTATTGGTCTTGCATGAATGGGCTGCCCAGCAATCCCATAGTATTTTGTAGAAGGTCATAATATCCAGCTAGTGTTCTCATTAGGTTCGGTTCATATGATATCCCATACACTTGTGCTCCCTATCTGGTTGGTGCTCTCACTGTTTACCCACTACTCATCTGTGAACAGGCCAGCTCCTAAATAACTCGTGGATGGAAACCACCATATTGTTGGCTGGTTATGGCTAAAACTAGTCAAACGTGTTATTTTGGGTACAAACATTGCACGTTTCTACATGCAAGTGCCTCGTGATGATTACGATTGTTCAAGTAATTTTCCCAAAGCTCACCAGGATGTACTGAACAGCTTAAAATTGACTATCACCATATCACCAGCATTTTTATAAATATTTAGGACATAAAAACGTGCAAAAACCATTAAACTTGTGTGAATGAATGTGTAAATGTATCATGATGCCGCAGCCTTTGTCTGTTCTGGCATAGAGGGGGGGCACAGTCCTTTTTTTGCCTCTGTTCCTTTCTACTTTCAGTTCAAAACATTCAGCGAGGTCAGCTCTAGTCCTAATTCTTTGGTATCCTAATATAGAAGGAGAAGTAGTGGACACCGATTAGACCTAGAGTAACTGACTGTAATATGCCCCCCCCCATCATGGCCAACATGCACATCACAAACATCCACACACTCACATGACCAGGTGCAACATGTTGTAAGAATAAAGAGTGGGCTGTGCACTTGAGCTCAGTTTCGCCAGGAACTCACAAGGGCATCACCTGCAGAGCTGCCACATTATGTTAGAGAAGAAGAGTCAGGCTCGCTCACTGGCGTCATCCTTGACACCTGTCTCTTCGCCCTAAGCAGCAGAGGCTCAGCAGTGGCTGATGGGAGCCCAAAAGTCGTTGAGTCAGGGAAGGAGCTGAGAGTGATTTCCGGGTAGGGAAGCCGACCCAAGGTGGGAGGGTCCTGCCTCTCTCTGCATTACTCATCTTCCCTGTTCTGAACTGCCTTGTCATAGCAGGCTGGCGGATGGGCTGGCTGAGTGCTACATTGATACAAGGAAGCTGCTGAGGAAAAGAGGAAAAGGAAACGTTGCCTACATCAAGCATGGATGCATGCAGCCTCCCATACCTTTTAGAGACACATACACAGCTTATCTTTACAATTTCAAAACTGACATGATTTTCAAATGTGGGCCACATTTTTTTAGCCCTTTTGATTCGCTAATGGGTCCCGCCTTTAATATTGGTGCCGATTTCCTTTTCCAGTCTGACTCTGGACGTCAATAACTTCAGAACCACCAGCAAGCCAGAATCAAGAGGGCTATTGAGATGTTGGAGATGCGGATGGATGGTCAAGTTCCCAAGATGCAGTGCTATCTTGTAGAGCACTTTGAGTGGCACCCATGGATTATGACAGGCATTACGTGTATTTGTTACCATTGAATGTGCCATTGACAAAGTCAACCATAATGTATTACTATACAAGAGATTCTTAAACGAAACATGGGGTCATGGGCCTGAACATATGAATTTTGCCATTGCTGTATGTAGGGGTGAGCTGAATGAATATGGGGCCTAGTCTACCACCTTGGTTTTCAGTCCTAATTCTTTGCCTTTGCTAACGCGGGATTTCTGGTTACTAGTTACCTTACCAGATCCCAAACCAAGTCGACTGAATCGTTGGTACCTGTCATTGAGTAAAAGGTAATCTAACAATAAGTCAATCAATTTAAGAACTTACACCACTCTAAATGACCACTGACCAAATTTAAGTTTCAAAGATTTAATATAAAGTCAAAGATAACTGAAGATACAAACTTCTCAAAATGAGATTCAGAAGATAAATTGGTATCACTATGAACATGAACTTTTTGAATAGTATGAGTCTGAAAAACAGAATAATGAGTACAACTTCCAATAACATGAGCGTTGCCAAAATGGATACAAGTTGCAACCTCAAAGTCATTACAGAAAGGAAAATTAAGGTTAGTCTGTCCCTACACTATACTAAGTGACATCCCTACTTAACAAGATCTTTACCCCTCTAGGTGTCAGCCGTGGTGACTTCCTAAGAAGATCACGCACTTCTCTTTGTCTCTTCTCTGATAATGGGTCTCTCCTGATCAGCCTATCTGCCTACCCATCTGCTTCCTTAGGCTCCCAAAATCATCTGCTCTGCTCTCCTCCCGGGTCGCTTTCCCTAATACCAAATCACATTTCCAATAGAAACGCCCCTTGGGACGCCCCTCACGTGGTACATCTTTGCGCGGTAAACTCCATGATGGTACTCTTCAAGACCCTCGTTATAGTTGACCTTGGTTCCCAGGCTTCTTCTCCAGTGCGCTGATACCCCCTGAAATTCCTGGAAACTCCTACAGGCCTGCGCCAAGCGCCACTGAACAAAGCCCCTTTCATTCTAGCTGATTAAGACCCTCGCACCTGCATACAGTCCGTCCTGCAGTGGGCCTCAAATTCCAGACTCCACCATATCTATAGGTCGTAAAGCACGCTCGAAGCTCTGAGCTGGACACCTCTCGACTTCTCCTCTAACGAGCACATGGCACATCAAAGGAGATGACATTATCAGCACAGGCCTCCTTGATTTACATGAAGCGAGTCCCTGCACTCTAAAACATTAACTTGATTTAAACAACATTCTTAACTAGCATACGTTTCTAAAACAACACATCTATAAAACATATATTTCAAACTTAATTCGATAATACATTTGTGGAAGAACCAGGTTAACCCCATCTCACATTATTTTAGCAGCACGTTTAGATTTGCTGTGAATTGCCCTAAGGCCTACACAATATACTGGATTTTTAGAGTTCTATTCAACTCTAACATGATTCCTTTAACATGAGAACATGAGGTTTTCATATTCATTCCAACATTTCTACATTAATCTCACACAGTTATGATTATTGTTACTCTACTTAAACATTCTATACATTTCACTACTGAATATAAGACACTCTGTGTATTTCACTTCTAGATATAAAACACTCGTGTGCAAAAGCATGTTTAAACTAACTACGTGCTTGTAAATATGGTGCACTTATACATTTTTCAGACTTGTGCTCTCTCAATCCCCCCTTTGATGACCTTCTGGGGTCATCACCATCAAGACACCATCACAAAATGTAGAACCCTTCAAAGTGAAGTCGTGGCAGTGCCACCTCTTTTCATTGTCTCTAATGCCTTTAGACTCCTGTATTGGGGGGTCCTGCATCGCTGTCAACTTTTCCTCCTGTTTCCTCATAGATCTCTGCAACCTATTTGCTCTATACCACTGATACAAACGCACCAATCCCCACAAAGTGATTACACAAATCACAATTATGATGATGGGTTTCAGTATGTACCAAACGATACCCTTTCCTAAGTTGGCAAACCAACCTCCAACTTTACCCATTCCATGACCTACTTTTTCCCACACGTTTATCTTTGTCAGATCCTCAATTTCGTAGTGTATGGCAGTGATGTTTCGTATATACTTCTCTAGAGGTTTTGAATTGTCTGGAATGTAAGTGCAACATTCCTGGACCTTCAAAGCCTTACAGACTCCTCCCTCTTTAGCTAACAGAACATCTAAAGCAAGTCGGTTCTGAAGAACCATTGCCCTAATCGATTGCATCTCACCTTCCACCAGCATCAATGATCTAGCAGTACTGGCGGAAAGCCTATCTACGACTGTCGCTAACCTCCTAATCTTAATGTCATTCAGTATCACTCCTAGGATAGGGAATGCAGCACCGAATACATCTCCAATTACTTCTGCTGCACCCAGCCCTCTCTTCCCTCTAGTTGGAATTTCTTTCTTCGTCGTTTCTAAATTCTCAACATGATATATTTTAGGGAAGACAATAGCCAGATAGCATGATCCGTACCAATTATCTGGTAGCTTCACATAGGCATTTCTTCCACATACAAAATATACATTTGGAATTGCTTGCATCTCTTTCAGGAAATCCTTAGAGTAATACTCCAGTTGAAAAGCATGTTCACAACTGACTTGACCTACATACAGATTCTCATAATAGGAGTAACTCCTGTGAATGCACAGTTTCCCCCATTTCTCTTTGTCTAAGGCGATTGGACCAAAGCTACCCTTTCTTTGATGTATCCTTTCCTCCTTGGTCCAATCTGTTTCCCATTGTCCTGAGGCTTTTAGAATCTTCTGCCTCCTGTATCTAGTATCTACTTGCCCTATAAACTTTTTCTCAATTTCTGACACTTGACAAGTCAGATTGTTTCTTCGAGCATGTGAAGTATCTAACGTTTTCCATGGAATAAACCATTTGTGTAATCTGTCTTCGCTTTTGTAATAGTCCCACTTGTTCAAATGCTTGTAATTTGGGACCTCTGGCAATGTCGAGTCGAAATTCGAGAAATAATACTCAAATCCTTCTCGTCCATAAAATATGCTCAACAACAAACTGCATGTGATTCCATATGTCAATGGAAGATGATGGTATCTGATACCCTCCTCCACAGAAGCTGGTAATTGCTTACAAACGTAGCAATTCTTCGCCTCCATGACATCAATGTACTCATAAAGTAATTTAGCATAAGCATTTGACCTGAAATTTCCCTGTGACTCATCTGTGTGTAACCTTTTTATTTCTGCATCTAACAACGCTTTGTCTTTATCATTGATGTTTTCCTTATCATTAACAATAGTGGTTCTCGGTGTTGACACTCCCTTGACCTCCTTGACTGCTGTTGCATCCCTCTCATGTCCCACTATGTATGAGACAGTAACCACTAAGATTATCAGGGAAATCACCACTCCCAACAATGTGCCAACTATACATTTTGCCCTGCGGTTCGGGTTGCCAGCCTCCATGTTCTCAAACAGTGTAGTTCTTGATTTTCTTCCAGCATTCGCTTCTTCTTCTCTCTGTACAAAGTCTTTCTTTTACATATTGTCCCTCTTTGGAACCCTTGGAAGCCGACAATTTACTTCCGCAAAACAGTTTTAGAGTCCTGTAGAAAACAGACAACCCTAGCCCTTCTCCATCCGCTAAAAGGAAACCCCTACCAATTTTCTTCTTCCACTCGGCGCTAGGTTATCTTGCGGTAATTTTTCAAAGTCCTTTCAAAAAGTCTTTTTACAACAAAGTGTCAGTCCAAAACAATGAGCATTCCAAGAACTTTCACTACTCGCTCAAGCATTTCTAACCGAAGGAGCGTTCCCTCCAATACTGGATATCGTTAACAGCAAACTGGAAATTCAACTGTTTCTAAGATCAATTTTCTTTTTCCGCTTAGGAGAGGAGGATAGACGATGTTGAGTGTCAGCAACCTTTCAGTCTCCGCCCCCGGTAGCAGGAACAGAATTTGTACAGTGATGATTGGGTCAGTTCTGATCAGGTTCACTTCCCTGACCCTCCCGGTTCTGTGCCCCACCGACATCTGCAACGAGGTAGGTCCAATCAGGAGTAGAGTATCTTCTACTAGGCACTCGCACCCTCCTTGATCTTCTAGGGCCCTCCTCGGTTCCCTCCTGGGTATCTTCCTCCTGATCCGAGTCTTCGGATATAGGAACAAGTGTTTCTTCCTGGGCCGACCTCAAACTTAGCCTCCTGTCTCTTCCCGGCCAAGTGGCAGCCTCACACCTTGTTCTCCTATATCTCGTCCTCACACTCGGTTCTTGATCACTTTGGTACTGATCTGTGTCTGTTTCGTATTCACTGCTGCTCTCTCCTTCAGTTGCGTCTTCAGTCTCACTGCCGTCCTGCCTTCGCTCTTCTTCTGAATCCGATGCGTTCCCAACTTCTTCCGACACCCCCTCAGCTGCTTCAATCCCTTCTTGCGACTCTTCTTCCACTTCCAGGCTTTCGTCTGGGATAGGAGCTGTTTCTTCTAGAGGTGCTGGAACTCTTCGAGTATGGGATGCATGGATCCAATTTGGTAGCCCCCCGCACTTCACCGCGGTTTTCGTGATCAGGATTACCTGAAAGGGCCCACGCCAGCGAACATCTAGGCAGTTCTTCCGGACGTGTTTTTTAACCAACACCCAGTCCCCTGGGTTCAGGTCATGACACATGTTCCTCGATGCTGGAACTTCAGCCGCATGCACCTGAAGGGACACAGAATGGATGGCGTCAGACAATCCTTTACAATAATCCAAGATCAGATCATCTGTAATATTCAATAGGGCAGCAGTTGGAACTGTGGGAAGTCTCATGGCCCTCCCCATCAGAATCTCGTGTGGAGAGAGACCTGTCCTCCTGTCAGGGGTGCTGCGCATGCTCATAAGCACTAAAGGAAGAGCATCTGGCCAACTCAAAGATGTGGATGCCACTACTTTAGCCAATCTATTCTTCAAAGTGCCGTTCACTTGTTCCACAATTCCTGAAGCTTCTGGTCGATAACTACAATGCAGCTTTTGATCGATATTCAGTGTGGAGCACAACATCTTCACTATTTCGCTGTTAAAATGTTTTCCTGTGTCCGATTCCAGAGAGGCAGGCACCCCGAAGCGCGGTATCAACTCCCTGAGCAACAATTTTGCCACTGTGAGTGTATCGCACCTACGTGTAGGGTACGCTTCAACCCATCTAGAAAATACGCATACTATCACCAACACATATCGAAGGCGATTAACTCTTGGCATTTCGATGAAATCTAGTTGCATCCTATTGAAAGGCCCCCCCGACCTCCCAATGTGACTCAGTGTGACTGGTGTTCGTTTGCCTACGTTCAGTTGTTGGCAGGTAACACATCGCTTACATACTGATTCTGCTGCTATTCTAAATTTAGGGCAATACCAAGTTTGCCTAAACACTCTCATCATAGCATCCCTTCCTAGATGTACTGGACCATGTATTTCTCTCGCCATGGGATTTGCTAATTCTTCAGGTAACACAGCCCTCCCATCTGCTGAAACCCAAAAATCCATTTCGCTTCGCACGCAACCTGCTATTTCCCATGCCTTTTTCTCTGTTTCAGGTGCGTTCTCCTGCATCATTCTTAAATCCTCCCAAGTGTCTACAGTTTCTAACATCATGCTTAATTCAGTCTTTTCTTCAGCACCATCTATTTCCACTTTTGAAAATGAATAATCTTGTTCCGCACAATAACGTGCGACTTCATCAGCGTATCTGTTGCCTTGTGACACAAAATCTGTATTTTTAGTATGTGCTACACACTTTACTATTGCAATGTCAACTGGACCTTGTAATACTTCTAACAACAATCGCACAAATTCTCCATTTCGAATGGGCGAACCAGAGGAGGTCATGTAACCTCTCTGAGACCACAACTGCCCGAAATCATGAACCACACCGAAACCATATTGGCTGTCAGTGTATATGGTGACTCTCTTTCCGTTTCCTGCTATGCAGGCACGAGTTAGGGCAATAATTTCTGCTACCTGTGCGGAATGTACTCCTTCCAGGCAAGCGGCTTCCACAACTCCAGTAATGGTACAAACAGCATAAGCTGCTCTCAATCGACCAGTATCGTCCCTTAAACATGAGCCATCAACAAAATAAATTTCATCGGGGTCAGACAACGGCTCATCCACAATATCTGGTCTGGGTTTCGTGCATAGTTCAGTCACATCAAGGCAATCGTGGTCTTCACATCCTTCGCGTTCTATTACAGTAGGTAATGGCATTAAAGTAGCAGGATTCAAGACAGAGCATCTCCTGAGAGTCACGTTCTCCGCGGCAAGAATAACTTGCTCGTAGCGCGTGAGCCTACTATTGGTCAGATGCTGCGTCTTCGTCCTGGTCATTAGCAATTCAACTGAATGTGGTACATACACCACCACTGGATGTCCCATCACAATACTCTCGCTCCTTTCAATGCTGACACCCGTTGCAGCAACGGATTTGAGACATCCGGGCAACGCTGCGGCTACTGGATCTAATGTAGCCGAAAAATATGCAACTGGTCTACGGGCATTTCCGTGGGTCTGTGCCAAGACTGACAAAGCACATCCCTCTCTCTCACAGCAATAGAGTGAAAATGATTTCTCGTAATCGGGCATTCCCAGAGCCGGAGCACGACATAAATCGTCCCTCAGCTGCAAGAAAGCCACCAAGCATTCTTCGTCCCATGGTACCGGATCACTCACCTCCTTGTGCGTCAGTTTCTGTAAGGGCTTTGCTTTCAGTGAAAAGTTAACTATCCACTGTCGGCAGTAACCCACCATTCCTAGGAACATTCTAACTTCCCTCTGTGTTGTAGGCGCATTCATCTTCATTATCGCCTCAATCCTCTCTGGGGACACCTTACGTTTCCCTTTTTCTAACCGGTGCCCTAAATACTGTACTTCTGTCAGACAATACTGCAACTTGCTCGGGGATACCTTATGTCCATTCTCAGCTAAATGGTTCAGTAAGGCAATTGAGTCTGCTTTACAGGCTTCCTCTGTCTCTGACGCAACAAGTAGGTCATCTATGTATTGGACCAGAACCGAGTTCTGGGGCAGTACTAGATTTTCGAGATTCTTTTTCAACAACTGATTGAAGATGGATGGGCTGTCTGTGAATCCTTGTGGGATTCGACACCATGTTAAAACGCGATCTTCCATTTTAAAAGCAAAAAGATACCTGCTCTCTTCATCCAATGGGATGGAAAAGAAAGCCTGGCAAAGATCTATCACTGTGAACCATTCTGCCTGACATGGTATTTGAAATAGTATTACTGAAGGATTCGGTACCACGGGACAACATGAAACGACTATGTTGTTAATCTTTCGTAAATCCTGCACTATCCTGAATTTTCCGCTAGGTTTCTGCAAACCCATAATCGGGGAGTTACAAGGACTACCCACGATTTCTTTCAGTATTCCCTGTTGTATCATTGACTCGATCACAGGTTTTATCCCCGCAATCGTTTCCTGGGACAATTTGTATTGAGGCGTTCTTGGAAACTCGGCATTTGGTTTTACCAGTATTTTTACCGGCTCTACCCCTTTAATCAATCCTATTTCTTCTCCTGTGAAATCCCATACCTCTGACGCCACTGCATCTCGTAAGTCTTGGGGAAGATCTTCAACTGTCAGAGTAGGATATAGTTCTACACAGGATTTTGAATTGGCCACCTTAAAGGTAGCATCATCGTCGGTAGTCTGTACCTTCACTCCTTGCGGGGTGCAGTATATGGTGCAGTTCAATTTGCACAACAAATCCCTTCCTAACAGACATACCGGACTCGAGTCACAAACCACAAACTGATGCTCGTTCATATGGTTTCCTATCTTCACAGACACTGGTTCTGTCAAGGGACTAGTCAGCCTTTTGTTCGCGACTCCTACCACTTGAATTGTTTCCCCTGACATCGGCAAGTCTGGAACCACCGCCGATCTCAGAGTTGATCGGGTAGCCCCAGTATCCACCAAGAACGTAGTGGGACACCCTGCCACCTCTGCCTCAACAAATGGCCCTCTCTGATCCACCTCTAGGACTGCCCCGAGGGTACAGTCCTCTTCACTGCTCACACGTTGTCCTGTCAATGGATCAATGTAATAACACTTTTCTTCCTCGATGAATAGAGGCATTTGTTTAAAGACCTTTCCCCCTGTCGCTACCTTCGGTGGCTGTGGGAACTGGGCCCGTGGAGCCGAAGTCCCCCCTTTGGCCACCTTGCTGCCTGGAACTGTCACCTTTGGAGTTGGGACTTCTTGAACCTGCTCTTCTACTTCTAGCTCTCCATTTTCAGGGTTAAAGGGACACTCGCGTCGCCAATGCCCCACCTGGTGACACTGATGGCACTTCGTCGTTTTCTTTAAAGTGGCAAAGTCTATCCTAGGTCTCTGCCCTTCTTCATTATCTTTGTTCTGACCGTTTGGTTTTTGTCCCATCCCCTGCTTCTGCTGGCCACCCTTCCCAGCGGACTGCATTTGCACCACCATTAATTTCTCCTTTAAATTCTTAGCTTTAGAATCTATTTCGTCACTACAGTATCTCGCATAACGTAGAATCTCATCTAGTGGTTTGTTCTGCCAACAGATTAAATGTTGCTGTATCATCAAACAAATATCAGGTCTCAACCCCAAGACAAACTTTGACACAAACTGCCCTATATCTTTGGGATCCATTACATCTAGTCCACTGTATTGCTTGAATGTTTTCAATAATCTTTCATAAAACTCGTGAACTGTCTCCTTGGGTTCCTGCCTCGTTCGGTCTATTTTCACCCAATCTATATCCTGTGGTGGTACCTTATCTTTCAACCAAGCTATTACCCTTTCATACTTTCGCATGATAATCTCGGACGGTCCATTAGTCCGAGCATCCCTCACTGGTTCAGTATTTGGCCATTCAACACTAGTCTTGCACGGGGTCCACAAATCAGATGGGACCACGATGTCAAACAACGTGTTCAAATCAATCCACAATACTTTTGAGATTTTTACAAACCTTTCTACCTGCTTATACCACTCAACTGGATTGTCCCTTAACTTCGGAAATGAGTTGGTAAATGCAGCTAAGTCTCCTCTACTCCAGGGCACATGTACATAATTTCCGTTTGATATTTCTCGCAAAGGGAATGCCTCCATATGTATTACCCTTCCCTCGGGGGTCATCACATTTGTACTTCGTCTAACTGTGCCCTTTTTCGACCACCTTTCTTCCCATTTGTTCAATTCTCTCCACACTCTTATCCCTGATACCAGCTCTCTTATGTGTGTTTTTAGTCCAGTAGTTCTCTTCTCATCTAGATCTTGGTCTGCGTACTGTAATCTGTGGTTACTCTGCAATGCCCTTGTCCTAGACAAATCCACGGCATATCTTTCTGCCAAATCAGTCAGTTTCTCATGAAACGCTCTAGCTTTCCTAGTAATATCCTTTGCCATGAACAATAACTCATCCTGTTCATACAATTCTATCCTTTCCAAAGGCAATGTTCCATCTATTATCTCATCAACATCTGATTTTAAACTAGTAACATCGAGCCTCTTTGCCTTAATTTCAGCTTTCAACACACTAAATTTAGCTCCTCCATCCGCATCTCTCCCATCCCAGCTCCGAGATCTACGTTTAGGTACTGGTGAGTTATAGGGAGTCCTCCCCTGTTCCCATCTCTCTAGGTCCCATGCCTTTCCATCTTCTCGGGGTGGGTGGTGAAACACTCCTTCACGCCTCATAGCCCCTCTCTCCCCATCCTGGCTAGTTTCACGGGATGCAAGGTAAGATGTTCCATTACTCCCTCTTTCTTCACTACTTCCCTGTGATTCCTGATTATTCGAGGCGTGGCGGGACCTATCGCTGTTCTCCTTTCTCCAATGTTGAACATCTTCTCCGAGTACATGATGAAGGCACCTAAATCTATTCTGAAAAGCCTGTACCATTTGGTCTCCTCCTTTCTCCCAGAGACGGGACATCTCCTCACACTCTACACTCCTACTATTTTGCTCCTGCTGCTCCCTCTCATCCGTAGGACGTGTAACTCCTCTATTCTCTTGACTTTGGCCTTCCCGCCCCTGACTGCTTTCGCTGGCCCCACAATGAGATACAGTCCCGTTACCTCTGGTTTCCCACTCTGGTTCTGTTCTTGTCCTGTTGCTCGGGGATATTGCGGACCCGTCCCACTCCCTCAAATCAGCTCTTAATTCTGAATAGGGCCTTGGCCGCGGTCCCCTTAGGTCCATCGGTCCTCTCTGACCTCCCTGTCCTGTGTTGGGACCTACAGATGTATCTAATGGGGTGTTCCACGTTACCGAACCTGGCAATTGCTTCCATGCATTTGTCACGTTATTCCTCCTTTCCATCTCGATCCTTTCTCTATCCACTTGCCTCTGTTCTTCCTCTCTATCTCTCTCTGGGTTATAGATCGATACTATAGGTCCTATGGTAACAGGCACTTGAAGAGCATCTGGCAATCCAAAGGACTCGACCCTTTCGGTGGCTGGCGTTTTCTGCACCACAAACCTTCCCACTACACTCTGTACTGTGCTAGGTTGAGGTGTCTCCCCACCTTTGGTAGGTGTCCATTCCGATATAGGGAGTGGTGTATACCCCTCTATGGCATTCCCATCTTCCCTTGCGAGCCCCCTATCTTCTATCACCCCCACTCTCGGAGGTGGTCTATCCATTAACAATCTGTTTATCAGATTGTCCTCCGACTCGCTTTCCTCGTCTTCTTCCATGAGGTTTCCTCCTCCTCCTGCCACCTCCCTCATCGGATACATTTTTTCCACCTCAATAACCTGTACCCTCCACCGCTTTGCTTCCTCATCCCATTTAGAATCTCGCACTGCTCTTACCGATCGCGTCAGTCTTTGTTGACGCCTGTTCAAATTTCTGTCGTGTGCAGCCCTAATCCATGCATTAAGGGCCTCAAACTGTGTTGGTCTGGGCGAGGGTTTCAATGAGGACATGGTTGCTTTTAGCCGATGTAACACCTCTAACTTAAACGTCCCGTACCTCGGGAACTGCATTTCCTCATTCCCTTCCGTAAGCTTATTCCAAGCCCCAATCCATAATATGGTATGCAGCCCAACATTCGTTGCCATATAATGAGCTGGCGTACCCTCCGGCGGAGCCTCTTCCCCATAATAATGTTCACTTCGTTTTCGTTTAAAAATCCCTTTCAAACACTTAAAACACTTCATGATTTCGCTCTTTCTCCGCGGTTGTTTACTTCCTGATGATATTCCACCAATCTCAGCCCCGTTCTCACTAACTGGCCTATCCGTACGCGACTTTCCTCCGACGTCACTCTAGCCACCCAACCAGAGCGCGGCTCTAGCTAACGTCACACCAACCGCTCAATCACAGCGCGGCTCTAGCCGACGTCACCCGTCCCCCTTCGCAGCAGTTCCCCTCCTTTCTCAGCTCGTCTCCTCGGTCATGCACGCGTCCCATTCATACTCTGAAAAATGATTACTTCCGTCCAAGCGATCACCTTTCTTGACTGTACGCCCACAGTCTTTCTGTAGTTGTCACCTTAACTTGACGAAATGTCTTTCCGTTTACTTCCAGACAATCGCCTTCACTGATAGGTTACTCACACACAGTAACTTCCGACCAGCGTCCGTTACTCATACGCTCACTCTTACACTCCCCCTATCTCGGTTCCACGGCGGTCAATGGTACCTCGTGACCTCCGTACTATGGTCGACAACTACTCTGGATGTTCGATACACCCAAAACCACTTAAGCTCTGGCCTGAACTTAAGATTTCACCAGTTCACCCGTTTACCAGGTAACCAGTTTACCAGGTTGCGCGCGCTCACAACCTTCTCTCATTCACACTACAGGCATTCAACTCCGCAAGACATTACAATACAAATACAACACAAAACACCGCAATCTGTTCACGCATGACCCTTTTTATACTCACTCTCCTCCGATACTGCTGCTTTTCTCGCACCGTCTGCACCTTTCGGCACACGATTCTTCCGCTGCTCGTCTCTCGACGTCTCGGGGCCTTGGGGTAAACTAACCTCTCTAGATTACCTTCCTCAAGAAGATAACCATCCTCACTCTGCTACCAACTGCTAACGCGGGATTTCTGGTTACTAGTTACCTTACCAGATCCCAAACCAAGTCGACTGAATCGTTGGTACCTGTCATTGAGTAAAAGGTAATCTAACAATAAGTCAATCAATTTAAGAACTTACACCACTCTAAATGACCACTGACCAAATTTAAGTTTCAAAGATTTAATATAAAGTCAAAGATAACTGAAGATACAAACTTCTCAAAATGAGATTCAGAAGATAAATTGGTATCACTATGAACATGAACTTTTTGAATAGTCTGAGTCTGAAAAACAGAATAATGAGTACAACTTCCAATAACATGAGCGTTGCCAAAATGGATACAAGTTGCAACCTCAAAGTCATTACAGAAAGGAAAATTAAGGTTAGTCTGTCCCTACACTATACTAAGTGACATCCCTACTTAACAAGATCTTTACCCCTCTAGGTGTCAGCCGTGGTGACTTCCTAAGAAGATCACGCACTTCTCTTTGTCTCTTCTCTGATAATGGGTCTCTCCTGATCAGCCTATCTGCCTACCCATCTGCTTCCTTAGGCTCCCAAAATCATCTGCTCTGCTCTCCTCCCGGGTCGCTTTCCCTAATACCAAATCACATTTCCAATAGAAACGCCCCTTGGGACGCCCCTCACGTGGTACATCTTTGCGCGGTAAACTCCATGATGGTACTCTTCAAGACCCTCGTTATAGTTGACCTTGGTTCCCAGGCTTCTTCTCCAGTGCGCTGATACCCCCTGAAATTCCTGGAAACTCCTACAGGCCTGCGCCAAGCGCCACTGAACAAAGCCCCTTTCATTCTAGCTGATTAAGACCCTCGCACCTGCATACAGTCCGTCCTGCAGTGGGCCTCAAATTCCAGACTCCACCATATCTATAGGTCGTAAAGCACGCTCGAAGCTCTGAGCTGGACACCTCTCGACTTCTCCTCTAACGAGCACATGGCACATCAAAGGAGATGACATTATCAGCACAGGCCTCCTTGATTTACATGAAGCGAGTCCCTGCACTCTAAAACATTAACTTGATTTAAACAACATTCTTAACTAGCATACGTTTCTAAAACAACACATCTATAAAACATATATTTCAAACTTAATTCGATAATACATTTGTGGAAGAACCAGGTTAACCCCATCTCACATTATTTTAGCAGCACGTTTAGATTTGCTGTGAATTGCCCTAAGGCCTACACAATATACTGGATTTTTAGAGTTCTATTCAACTCTAACATGATTCCTTTAACATGAGAACATGAGGTTTTCATATTCATTCCAACATTTCTACATTAATCTCACACAGTTATGATTATTGTTACTCTACTTAAACATTCTATACATTTCACTACTGAATATAAGACACTCTGTGTATTTCACTTCTAGATATAAAACACTCGTGTGCAAAAGCATGTTTAAACTAACTACGTGCTTGTAAATATGGTGCACTTATACATTTTTCAGACTTGTGCTCTCTCACCTTCTCCAGTGACCCCCCCCATACCTCTTGCTGGCGACACACCCCTTGATGTGCGGTCTATCCCAATACCGTCTGAAGCCTGAACTCCCATCATCTCAAAGAATGAGAAAGTATATGTGGCAGAATAGTTGAAGTAATTTTGTTCAGACCTCATTGGTTGCTGCTGTTTTTAGCTATGTTGCAGGGAGAAGTCGTGTGTCCCCAGCGTGTGATATAGTGTGATAAGTATATAAATAAAGAGAGGACTGAGTGCTTGAGCGCAGTACGCTTTGCACCGCATACAGGTATCACATGTGGTTCTTGTGCCTGCATCGCCACCACATTACACTCCATAAGCTACTGTAGCCTGATTACAGCAATGAATGATTTCTTACTTGAGGGACTTCTTGTAACAACCTAAGGTACTGATGCATGTAACTGGAAAGATTTGCAACTGACTACAGGGACTTTTAATATTGACCTTATGAGCTGCCGCCAAAAGAAATTTGATTCTAACTCTAGGGACCACTATTAATGACCCAAGATGTTGGAGCCAGCTACAAAAAGGATTCATGTTTGACTCTGAGGACTTCTAGAAACAAAGGGTACTGAATGCGGCCTGCTACAAAACCTATTTGTGTCTGTCTCCTGAGATCTTTAATAACGACCTATGGTACTGCAACCTGGTACACAGCAAGGAATTGTGTGTCTTGGGAAGGATGTCTAGCAAAAGGCCCTGAGTCCCTATAAGGAATGCGCCATGTTTGGCTGAGGTGGCATTTATGTGTTCTGTTTATTGAAATCTAAGGCAGGTGCAACACTTGTTTGAAAAAAATGTTAAAGGACTTTTTGGCTTTGCCAGCGGTTGTTTATTATTTTGTGTCATTAATGGACAGAATGGGAATTTAGGAAAGAATGCTATCCAGGGTTTACACGTAGGGCAAAAGTTTACAGAGTAAAGGCAGATATTGATGAAAATGTTACAATCGCTGCAATGCCCACTTATTAGATGACTCAAAAGAAGCATCTTGCATGTACCAAAATAGATCATTGCACAGTAGCCCTAAATCTTGGAATGGGGACAGGAAGTATAGCAGTACAGGAAGGGAGTGGTACATGACGTTGTATAGTTCCAGAACTACATAAAGCACTACCTATGATGGTGGCTTTTCTAAGTCCAATTCTAGATTCCAGGATAAAGGCTTCATTCCTGCTTTTGCAAGGGGGGCAGGATACAGCTTTGAGACTCCTGGTTTCCAGAGGTGTAGTAAAAATAGGTAATAGTGTATACAACATCGAAATTGTATATTCTTTTTTAGTCCCAGTGAAAGTGCCATGTGAGTATGAAGGGGGCCTCTAAGTTTGAATCGAGGGCCCTCTTTGTCCCAGAATACCAGTAGCACTCATTACATGTATGACAAAATCAGAGGACACTACAATCTCCATTATTGCACCTTGCATTGTTATCTGTGAGCAATCATACCTCCCCATTGTTATGTAACATGGCTGAAAGTGCAAATAGCATGTAGATTCTGTTTTACCACACTCACATTATGCACAGGAAAATTCTTCTAGTGCAGGAATAATTCACTGGGGTGTGTTAATATCACAGTTCTAAATACTGGGATCAGGCTCTAATAGTTTTTTCAACTGATCCCAGTAATTCCGACATATGTTCAGTCAGGTCCTTACTTTAAGAAAACAAACGAGAGGGATTCTGTGAGAAAATCGGGCGATGTTTTGTTTTGAAATCGACGTTTGCAAATAATGTGATTAGTTTTTTTTTTTTTGTTACGTTTGTCCTCAGGTACCTGGAATTTCAAATGGTATCACTGACAGAATTACGAGCCCCATTAAGAATAAGTAGGTCAATGGGAACACCGTGGACCTGCCGTGTTACACCCCGTAATTTTGGTAGCTTGAGGTAGCCAACATCTCAAGGTGAAACATCTGTGGGAAAGAAGCAATTACTAGGTAAATCAGACCTGCTATAACCTATTCCTCCAATAAATCTTAATTTATAAGGGAATTTTCAAGGTTCAACCTGGTATTTAAGTAACACTACACTGCCTGAGTTAACAGCTTCCACAATGTCATTCACTTTAAGGCGAGTGCTAGGCCTGGCATCGTTGGGTTGGTTCGCTCCCATCTTGCTTACCTTTAACCTTCCTGTTTTTGCTGATTCGTTCTTGCTGGCGTTAGGACTCTGCACACATTACCACTGCTAACCAGTGCTAAAATCAAATTGGCCCATTTAATTTACTTGAGAGTTAAAGGCGGCCCTGAAATCAAGAGTTCAATCTCAAATCAGACTCCTTTGCCTTAATTATAAACGGGCCCTGGCATTCAGGAAATCGATAATCAAGAATAACACGTGGAAGGAGCTTCTTGAATCTGAAACATTAAGCAATAGCTCTAAATTCTGGGGAACAATCAACAAACCCCTATTTGCAAAAGAAGGATCTGATGCTATTGGTACAAATATAACAGAAGAAGCCTGGGTACATCATTTTGAGTCCATATTTACGAGCACCGTAATGTAATGTAATGTAATTGCCCATTTATATCGCGCAACAATCACTCCAAGGAGCATCTAGGCGCCCAAGTATGGCCAACCGATGTAATGTTGCCTTGCTGCTTGATTTGACCAGATCAGGAATCACACTAGGTCTCTGGCAATTGTGTCTTGGAGTTTGAAAAGCCAGGTTTTTAGTTGTTTACGGAACTCTGTTTCACTGTCCAATGCTCTCAGATGTGCGGGGAGAGTATTCCACGCTTTTGCACCTAGTACCGCCAGGGACCTACCCCCTCGAGTTTTGAGTCTAAACCCTGGAACGGTCAGCAAATTTGCATTTGAGGATCGTAGGGCTCGTGTTGGACAGTATCTCACAAATCTTTTCCTTAGGTATAGTGGGCCTAAGTCGTGGACAGCTCGAAAAGTAATTATCAACACTTTGAACAAAACCCTTTTTGTTATAGGTAGCCAGTGTAGTGTGTTAAGGGCCTTGGTTGCTGATGATCTTCTCGGCCATTTTAGAACCAGCCTTGCTGCTGCATGTTGCACCATCTGGAGTTTATGGGTGACCACTTTATTGGTGCCAGCATATAGGCTGTTACAATAGTCGAATCGTGATGTCACCAGTGCAACCATGACCGTTTTCCTTGCCTCAATAGGCAACAAGTCAAAGAACTTCCTCAGCCCCTTTATCACCCCAAAACATGTGCCTGCCACTTTAGACGCCTGTTGTTTAAAGGACAGGTCAGCGTCGAAGTTTACCCCAAGGTTACGGGCCGAGATGGTAGTGGGAGGCGGTATTTCTGCCTTCTCTGGCCACCATAATCTGGGAATAAACTCGTTTTTTGGGCCTATTGGCATGATCTCGGTTGCATTTCAGATGGTTTCTCCGCATACAGTCAAATGTGGCCGTTAGGCTACATTTGAGCTTTTCCTCCCATATCTGGTTTTCTTTATCCATTACCAGGATCAGTTGCGTGTAGTCGGCGTATGCAATTACATCCATGCCAAATGACGATATCAACTTTATCAGGGGTGCGGTGTAGACATTAAACAATGTCGGGCTCAGGCTGGAACCCTGAGGTACTCCCGTCAACAGTGGTTTCTCACTGGAACAGAATTCCCCCAGGGTCACCACTTGCCTCCTGTCCTTCAAAAAGTTCTTTACCCACTCCAGGACTGTGCCTGTGATGCCAGATGTTGCTAGCCGGTCTATTAAGATGACATGTGAGACCGTGTCGAAGGCCGCCGACAGATCTAATAAGATCAGGACGGCCTTCTTACCTTGGTCCAGAGCTGAGCGGATAGTCTCAGTAGTGAACAGGAGAGCCGATTCCGTGGAGTGTTGAGTCCTGAAGCCGGCTTGATTAGGATGCCATGCTTCACTGTCTTCCAGAAAACGTGTAAGCTGTTTATTTACCATCGACTCTGTGATTTTACACAGTGCCGGAAGTAATGAGATGGGTCGTAGATTTGATAGTGTGGTGGGGTCGGGAAGTTGTTTTTTTTGCAGTGGTTTCACTGCTGCCAGTTTCCACTCAGGGGGGACGTTGGCCGTGGTAAGTGAGGTGTTGACAATGTCATTTATTACTGGATTGGCAATTACTACAATAAGGTGCAGGAGTCCAATGGGGCACGGATCGAATGGTGATCCTGGTTTTGTTGCCAAAATTGCTCGCTTGGTCTCCTCCAGACTGATTGGTCGGAAGGCTGCTAGCTGAGTTTCCTCCTGCCCTATTATATCCCTCTCTTTCTTTGACTCTGGTATTGGGACCTCGAAGTCCTTTGTCAGACCCTGCACCTTTTCCTCAAAGAAGTCTGCGATAGAATCACAGAGCATCTGTGAGGGCGGGATATCCTGCGCTAAACATTTTGGTTTATTGAAGTCATTCACAATTTTAAAAATCGCTTTGTGTTTATTATTAGCAGTTTCTATTGCTGATCTAAAAAACATCTTTTTTGCCTGTTTAATTTGCGCATGATAGGCACTCTTGATCTTTTTGTATTTGCCGCGCTCAGTGCTGCAATAGTTTTTTCGCCAACTGCGTTCTGCTCTTCGTAGCTCCCCCTGTTTATTTTTGAGCTCTCGGTCGAACCATGGGGCAGAGATCTTCTTTTTTCCATGCCTCATCTTGTTTTTCCCCTGTCCAACCATGCCTTTCAGTTCGTTCATCCATGCCCTAAAGGTATTTGGATTTGGGGGTCCTACTGGCTTGGGTCTACACTCTCTGGCCATTGTAGTTAATTCTGGGTGGGTCATTACAGCCTTCCAGTCATCTCGTCTGGCCTGACTGCGTTCTTCCACGTGCTTGTCCTTTCTGGTACTCTCAAGAGGAAACATAAAAGGGACCAACGCGGGGTCAGTCCACGTTTGGGGTCTAGGATGGTCTGTTATTAGTGTATTTAGATTGGTAGTAATGCAGTCTATCGTGTGTCCTGCCTCATGGGTGGCTTGAGTATTGCAGATGGTAAGACCTAATACATCCATGATTTCCCTATAGGAGGCAGTAGATGCATCGGTTGTGGACTCTAGATGAATGTTAATATCCCCCAGTACTGTAAAATTGGAGTACCTAAGTATCAGTGGACTAAGTGCTTCCCCAACACTCCCCAGAAAACCTATACATGATCCCGGTGGGTGATAGATCAGTGCCCCAGCAAAGGAGAAATTCTCACTAATTTTAACACAGAAGCCCATCCCTTCCGCATCTTTTAGCGCTGGAAGTTCTGTCACCGAGCAACCGAGTGTATCCCTATATATAATGGCCACTCCTCCTCCCCATTGTTCTTCTCCTCTATCTACCCTTTGGATACCATATCCTGGAGGCAGGGCATGTACCACATCCGGAGTGCACCATGGTTTGAGCCATGTCTCCGTGATGAATAGGCAGTCTAAGTTATCGTCAATCAGTAGGTCCTGGATATGCTGGGCATGCTTTGGCAAGGATCTGGCATTGATTAGGCCAGCCTTTAGAGTGTTATAAGATGCTGTGAGTGCCGAAATTTGTGACCACGAAAAGGTGCAGTGGCACTTCTGGCAACTCACCGGGCCTGTCCAATGTGAGGGATCTAGCTTGTATTTATCACAGCTGGGCTCCGGTTGGAGGGCCAGCAGTTCCTGTCTACTATAACTCCCAGTTTTGATGTTACCAACAGGGTTCCTGGCCCAGCGCCCGGCCCAGCGCGGACGGGCGCAGACGGGCTTACCTCTGGTGCACCTCCGGTGCACCATTGGTGCGCCCGCTGCGCATCGTTACCATCCGTGCACTAAATAAGGACTAGGCTCGGTCCTGTCCAACAACTGGAGCGCCAACCTCAGCAAAGATGGCCGCGTCTAATTAGCCCCAGGAAGTGAGGATCTCACTTCCTCTTTGCCGTGATGTCTCCCTCCACACAAACAGCACTTGCTGCGGTGGAACGGGGAGCAATGCGGCTCGGTAAATGATAGTGCAATTTCAAGGTGAGCACACAAATCACACAAAGTATTATGACATAATAATCAGAGGTTTTAAAAAAAATTCTAAGTGCGAGTTAAAAATGAGCAGGCTGTCAAATAGCATTCATTCAAGCAGCGCGCTCCGTCCTGTGACACACAGCAAACAGACTAGTTGTCAGTCCGTCTGGTAGCAAAGCAGTTTTGAATCTGCTCGTGTCTCCACACAGGTCCTCTAAATAAGGGCTGGGCTCGGTCCTGTCCAACAACTGGAGCGCCAACCTCAGCAAAGATGGCCACGTCTAATTAGCCCCAGGAAGTGAGGATCTCACTTCCTCTTTGCCGTGATGTCTCCCTCCACACAAACAGCACTTGCTGCGGTGGAACGGGGAGCAATGCGGCTCGGTAAATGATAGTGCAATTTCAAGGTGAGCACACAAATCGCACAAAGTATTATGACACAATAATCAGAGGTTTTAAAAAAAATTCTAAGTGCGAGTTAAAAATGAGCAGGCTGTCAAATAGCATTCATTCAAGCAGCGCGCTCCGTCCTGTGACACACAGCAAACAGACTAGTTGTCAGTCCGTCTGGTAGCAAAGCAGTTTTGAAGCTGCCGTGTCAAAGATGCACCCAGAACCGGTAGACAGTAATGAAACATTGTCCCCGTTCACGATGTTCGAGGTTGAGAAAGGCATTTTCAGCCTGACCTGTAACAAGGCTCCAGGTCCGGACGGCCTGCCCCCAGATCTTTTTAAATCAAATCAACCTCTTTGAACCCCAGTCCTTACGGCTGTGCTTAACGTAGCAGTGCTGAAAGGTTGCCCAGAATCGGGGGGCTCCTCCACGATCGTCCCTGTGTTCAAGAAGGTAGACCGTAACAGCACAGGCTGCTACAGACCAATCTCCCTCATTGATTCTGTAGTCAAGGTAGTGGGAGGGGTAGTTCTAAATAGATTGACCACTTTGGCTAAAGAAAATAAAGGTATTTCTGACATCCAGTATGGGTTTCGCACCGGGCACTCTACCCTGGCCCAATGTCTCAAGCTGTATATGCTCCTGGGGAAGTACACTGTAGCTCGCAAGGGTGCCATCTACATGGCGTTCATGGACCTTTCCTCCGCTTTTGACTGTGTCAACGGGGTGAAATTGTGGCACTCCTTGGACGCCATGGGGGTGGATGTCACTCTTGTTAACTTCCTAAGGGATCTACACAGGGATACGCGAGCAAATATTAGATTTGCACATGATCTTGAAGTATCGAGGGATTTTACTGTTACCCGGGGAGTAAGGCAAGGGTGCATTTTGGTGCCATTCCTTTTTAATCTATATGTCAACGAGCTAGAGAAGTTTCTAATCGAAACCTGGGTGGATTTTCCCTATGTAGGGCGTAGGGGCCTTCCCGTCCTCCTTTATGCGGACGATGCAGTTCTCTTGGCTAGAACTGCCAGAGGCCTGCAATCGCTACTGAATGCCTTCCGCAGCTTTATGGCTGAACGGGATTTAGCCATAAATAATTCCAAATCTTTTATACTCCAGGTTGGGACTTGCCCGAAATGCATCTACCCCTTCACGATAAACAATGTGAAAGTGCCCATCACCACAACCTTCTCATATTTGGGAGTTTTGTTTGATGATCATCTAAGTTGGGCCCCATTAGTCGAGAAGAAAAGAGGGGAGAACATACGGGCGAACACGGCCATCTTCAGCTTCGCGAGCAAAATGGGTAAGCACCCAATTGCTGCAATGCTGAAGCTGTATCAGGCAAAAAGTGTTGCGATTGGCAGCTAAGGCAGCGAGCTATGGGGATACACAGCAGCGAAGGCCATCCAAGTAGCAGAGAATAACTTTCTAAAACAACTACTGGGAGTACCAAAGGGCACCTCAAATTTAATCATTCATGAGGAAATGGGGCTCCCTTTTATTGGCGATACGTTAGCCTTGCGCCCTCTGCTTTTTTGGATGAAATGCTGGCTAAATAACGATATAACTCTCAATCACCAGTTACTCAAAGAGGCCCTGACCCTTGATAATATGCTCAAAATCCCCTGGCTGAAATACTTAAAATCCTGCTTTTATGATCTTGGACGATTGGATATCTTTTTATGGCCCGAAACGATTACCATTGAGGACATGGTCTATGTTAAAAAAAAACTTTACCCTATGGCAAAAATTTAACAGAAAAGGGGCAGATCTGGTTAAACCTAGTGTTCGTAACTTCATGTTACTCAAAACTGTCCCAGTGCTGGAACCTTATCTAACATGGCCTATTTCATCTCATGAGCGGTTTCTGTTAACCAGATTCAGGTTTAACTATTTCCATCTTCTGCTCGCGGTTCCAAAGGGAAGTCACAAAGGACAGGTTCTGCCGCCCTGTGGCTGCGATGTTTCATCTCCACAGGACTTAATGCACTTTATGTTCTTTTGTCATTATTATGATGTTTTAAAACCCAGGTCCGAACTGCTCTGTGCTTCCTGCAGATGTTGAGCCCAGAAAGCACTTTATTTGTGGTTGGGTTTTTAAAAAATGCATTCAGATTGCGAAATAGCCTCCCATATTAACAGAACTCTGTATAAAAGCCACGGTATTAATTATATTTTACTTTAAGCTTGCATACCTGGGATGAAAGCCTTTTTCAAACTGTGTTGTATTAATATGTAATCGAGTGATTTTTTTTATCTGCACAAGTATAAATGTACATATTTTTAACTATATAACTGTTTTTCTTTTAATGTCGAAAGACTGCTTTTATGCTTTGCTATTCGTATAACCAAATAAAGTATTTTCACTATGACTATACTTTTAAATCCCTTTTAAAGTTTTACCACATGTACACCGGGCTTGTAAATTAATAGCCCTACTTAATGGTAAAGTTGGATTTTTTATCAGGATTCGGAAAAGTTCACTCTTAGAAAGTTGGAATTTGTTTTGTCTTAACCATTTGGTGCCTCCAGCCTGTTCCTAGGTCACAAGACTAGGAGTAGCTGGCAGTTGGTCTTTGTGTGATGTTCCCAGACAGTGAGACAAAAACGGAAAGATAGGTTTTGGCAGGATGGGCCGCTCTGTGTTAAGGAGGGGGAGGAGCTGTGACCTGCTCCTCTTGCACATCACAAATGCTCTGCCTGAGCACTTTCACAAAGGGTTTGTCAAAGGCTGTGGCCAGGATATGAAGGAAGGGGTTGCCTGACAACTCAGGGAAGTGGAAACCTCTATAAACTCCTTCCACTTCAAAGTGGGCACCAGGTAAAACTATTGGACCCTTAGACCCAACTCTTCAGCACACTTCTGGACCTATGGACTCTAACAGGTAGAAGGACCTCTGCTCTGCTGACCTGCTGACCTCTTTTCTGTGCTAGAAGCACTGGACCTGCATCTCAACAACATTGAACCCAGTACATGGATTCTGCTATCTAAGAGTCCTACCCTGTTAAGTAGTGCCACTCCAGCCCTGGGAGTGAGCTTGAAGTTGCTCTGCCAGCTATCTGTGGACCAAGCAGAATCAACGCATCTCCTATGCTGCTCTGGCACAGCCTCGATCAGAATCGATGCATCGCCTCTGCTGAGTGAACTGCTTCAGCTCGATGCATCCTAGATGCAGGTCCTGACTTTGCAAGTGTCCCGTCGATGGCAACCTCGATGATGAAGTATGAAATGCCATCGCAAGCCCCTCAGCTTCTTCAGTCCCAGCAATTTCGCAACATAACCTCGACGCAGCAGTTCGCATTGCAAGGCCCTCATCAATGGCCTCCACGACAGAAACGAGGGACCTCGCATTACAGCCTTGCTAACTGGGTCCTTGTAGTCATTTGGTCTTGATTTGTTTATTGAAATGTACTCTATTTTTCTAAGTTAGTTTGGGATGTTTCTTGTGCTCTGTGTTCACTTTTACTGTTTGAAATGGTGCTTAACTACTTACACTTTGCCTCTGAGTTCAGCCTGACAGCTCTATACCAAGCTACCAGAGGGTTGAGCACAGATTAATTTGGGAATTGCTTATGCCTCACCCTGAAAAAGATTGTATTTCCTGCTTGGGTAGGTTGTACCACCCTCAACCAGTAACCCAATTCCTTGCGGTGAGGAATTAACACTCCCACATAGGGGCAACATACCAATCTGATCTGTTGCCATAAAGCTACAACTTTATTTGGGGAATATTTTGAGTGTACATTCTTCCAGGGAAAACCTAACTTCCCACTTCCTTTGCAAACTTACTGCTATATATAGTTGTGCTACCTTTGCATAGTTTCCCATTAAGAAACTAAAATTTGCCATTCAAAATCCATCACACGTTTTAATTAATTGAATCCGCATTTGGGAAATACTTCCCTGAATTCCAAATTGTATCT
Organism: Lissotriton helveticus; assembly: GCF_964261635.1. Classification (NCBI taxonomy): domain Eukaryota; kingdom Metazoa; phylum Chordata; class Amphibia; order Caudata; family Salamandridae; genus Lissotriton; species Lissotriton helveticus. The sequence continues at coordinate 1,564,031,254 of NC_136061.1, forward strand.
AAATTGCAAAAGCTAATGTGAAACAGCTCTTGTTTACATAATAAATAATGTACAGGATGGCTTTTTGAAACTGGTTAGGTTTTGATAACGCATCCAAAAAACGAGCACCGTATATTAGGCGTTACAATTTTCGATATCTCAAACAACAAAAATCATTCTTTTGGAAACTGAAATAGAAAAAAAATCAAATTTGCATTCATTTTTAGACACTATCACCCAAATCATGAGCATATACGCTTTCACTACTTTTGCACTCAAAATGGCTAATATACAGATGAATGCAACATAAGCTAGCATAGTTTAGCTTGATTAGAGGATGCAGCAGGGCTCTGTGTGTCACTTGAAGGACAGAGGTGTGACCCTGGCAGCCAAAAACATTAATTCTTTCAAGGGCAATAAAAACAATTTGTTAATAACACATTATTATGACAGTTGTTTTGTTAACCTTTCTTATTACATGGATTTTCAACTTTATTTTGTTATGTCCGCGTATTGAAGTAGAATGACTATATCTGTATTTAAAAGCTTAATGTGTTTAACAAAAAAAACCTTTAAATTTGGGACATTACATCCATTCAAAAATGGATTGTGTATTATCCAAACTGGTGACCAGTAAAGTTGCCCCGCTTATCTGAGTCCTTGAGGACATTAAGTTTCAGCATATTTTTCTAAAAAACAATCTTGTCTCTGAATTCATTTTTATAGCTTGGTAGAAGATATTTCACTTAGCTTACTTTTCAGTTGTTTTAATAGGGCAAGCTACGCCTCCTTGTCAAGAAAAAGAAAACATTTCTTATTTTCTAGATATTGATAGATGAGCACAGCTTGCGGCACAGTAACAATGACAATGACAATGATTCTTTATTTGCGTGATTAATAAAAACCAATACAAAAAAATGATCCATATAAAAGGGATAGTTAAAATGGAATAATATATCGATATATATACACGTCTTATTCCTATTGTTTTATGAGATGCAATAAATATTAGTCCTTTAGATGTGTCGGGCAAACTTTCAGTGGAAGCCAGACTGCATAGGACCTTCATCCGGATGGCTTCCATGAGGCGCCGAGGTTGACCTGTCCGTTAAGGCTTGACGGGCGTGATAGATGAACTTAGCAAAATTGGCCATATGCTTCATTGTATCCAGGATATATAACTGAAGGACAGCTTCCTTTGCCGTCCGCGTGCCCAGCTGGAGAATGGGCCTTAGGTGGATTCGGCGGACTGGCAACAGGGCAGGACAGCATAATATAATGTGGGCCAGTAATTCACGCTTGTAATAGCAGAGACGACACTCCGTAATCGCTGGTCTTGCTTTCACTGAAGGATACAGATATTTTGGAGGGAGCGCGTATAGTCTGGCTGCAAGAATTCTTTGTAGGGCTTGCCTCCCCACCGTCTGTGTTTGATGTGTTTTGAGGCCATATGATGTATGAGGGGAACTTTGGGTCTCATGGAAGCCTCTAGCTGTCAGAGCTTCGATGTCCAATATACAACAGCATGATCTTACTTAATTTTTATTGATGTTTTGAATGTTGGTATACTTAATTATATTAGGAACCCAGTTCTCTATAGCTAGATTCCAGAGCTCTTTGGCTGAGGCAAGACCAGTTGTCCACGGGTTGCCCGGATTTTGGAATATTTTGTTTATAACAGGCTTCATTGAATTCTCTGGAGCCACAGTGGTTAAATAAAAGTATTTTGCCAGACTTGCCAGGTCTTCCAAAGATTGGGTAACATTTCTTATTTTATAGATATTGATAGATGAGCACAGCTTGCGGCACATTAGTATGCCACATAAGTATAATAAAAATGTCACATATACCATGTGAAGAATATTGTGTGTACGGGATTTTATTTTTTGTAATCAAATATTCTTCACATTGAAATACCTTTCTTCGGGATCAGGAAATACTCCATATTTAAAATAAATATTAAGCTAGAATGAATCAAACTATTATCATGTTTACAAAATAATGTTTTTAGAGCAAGATTTTTCATCCATAATCAAAGTATAATCATTGACGAGCCCAGAGAGATAGACTCAACAAAGATACGCCTTATGTGATTCATGGTTTTCTACTTGAAGTTGGTCAGGCTCAAAAACTGTGGACCAATCCTGCACTGGAGGAATTGCAATGGCGGCACAATGACCGTTCTTAAACGTAATATTCCCCAAAAATAGTTTTCATTGATATATTTAAAATAAGTGATGGTGGCGCAGCGTGAATCGATCATACATAACGTTCTAATGTTTATCATACTGCCATAAATGTATGTGCTTTTTTTCAATATAGATATAACAAACACAACAGAATTTATTATGGTATGTGATAATTGTGCAGGGATAATGTCGCCAGCCAATATAATCATCCTAAAAATATCAAGGTAGAAAAAATAAATCTATCATAAAGGAATCCTTAATACCTTGCATTACAGGGGTGGGGATTTAAAGTCTGTAATTATGTTGTGGCTTGCTGAAGTCAAAGAAGTCAGATGAAGGTTGATGGCAGAATGGTAGGTTTTCAACCCCAGCTGCAGTTTAAGGGTGCTGCTTAAGTAATGGAAATGAATCTACATACTTAGTCATAATTTTATTGTTCCACTACCTTGTTGCAGCTGGCGCACAATGGGGCCGCATTGCTTTGTGCACCAGTAGGTGTCGTCTTATATTTTGAATCATTTTCGGATTTGTTTTTCATTGTCTGCAATTGACGAAGGTGCCAAAGTGTACTCTTGCTGCGTGTTTCCAGTGGGATTCCCGTAATATTTTTGAGAATTCCATTTGGGAACCATGAAAAATAATTTACGCAAGCTAAATGTACAGTGCAGATTTACACGTTTAAATACAATTGCAGATGCGCTTGAAAATATCTTATTTTTCTTTATCTCCAAGTGGAGAATATTGATGTGCAAAGGGCAAGCCCTTCTCCTATACATTCACCCATGTTAAGGGCGTTCCCTCCTCGATCTCAATCGGGGGATGGAATAACTCCTACCCTTATCTCACAAGTATCCAGAGAGTGATTCCGTGGTTTAAAAGTTTGTGAATATGCTCAGTTCGGAGTGTTTACTATCTCACTATGGTATTCCCGCCCACACTTTCGGAGACGATTAACTCATATGAAACAGTATGGGAGTGCAAATTCACTTTCTAAGAATATCAAATTTAAATCCATAAATCAAGTTATTACAGCACGTAAACTGGATTGAAGAGCACAAAACATTTGCCAACGCAGACCTTTCTTGTGATACTTAATTAGTGATTATTTTCTCTTGCTTTATGTAGATAAACGATGTTTTTTCTTGTCCTCTGTTTCCTTGTCGTGCAAATGTCCTCGAAGCTACGACTGATTGGGTCAGCCAACCGGTTTAAACAAGTATACATTGCGGCTCGTCTGAACTTGTCCCGCGCTTCACGTTTTGCCCTCTGACTTTGTTTTTTTCTCTCACTTTTTAACATTCCAAACGAAGGCTGTCAGGAAGGTTGAGAATAAATGTCCATATATGCATTCCTAACCCCCTGCGGTGCAGTAGTCATCCTAACAATGGCTTGTGAATCAAGTTTACAAGATGTCACAATGAGTATATAGTTAATCGTGGAATGTGTCGTGCAGAGCTAGGAATGCTTGTGGTTGTGTCCTTTTTGGAATATTGTACATTTTTGACTGCCTGAGGACGGATCCATGTAGAGCAGAATTGTGCAACTAAAGGGCTTTGAGTCAGGGTTATTGTTGTTAAAAACCAGGGGCCTCATTTATGAGAAATTACGCATCGCAGCGTGAAAGCAGCAATGCGTCACTTCTCAGTGCGCACTCCTTGCGACATGATTGATGCGTCATATTTACAGTATCATGTCGCAAGGAGTTACAGATACGTCAGTATTTCTGACGTATCTGTAAGCACAAAAGTCACGCAGTGCTGGAGTGTGTCACAAAAGTGACGCAACTCCAGCAATGCGTCCTTTCACATGGGGAAAGCCCCATGTGAAAGGGCTTGCGTCAGTCTCACGCCTGATGTGAGGCAGGCGCAAGATTTTGACGCAACAGCGTCCTAAACGTGACGCAGTGAAATCTCATAGATTTCACTGCGTCACTATTACGAGGCTTTTTGCGGGGGAACGCAGGTATAATGTAGCGCAGGGGTTTACAAAGTGACACATCTGCTTAGATGCGTCACTTTGTAAATAGTGCGCAACAGGAGGCAGGTTTTACGCCGCCGATGCGTCACAAAAAGTGACGCATCGGAAGCGCAAAACTGACGCAAGGCCTCATAAATGAGGCCCCAGAGGCCCTGCCAGGAGTAGGTGGATTCCTTTATCCAGAAGAGGGGAGAGAAGGTGCGTGAGAAAGCAGAGCAAGGGTTAGGATGTCACATCCATTCTACTGGTGCTAGCAACCGTAATTTAGACCACGTGGATGCTGTGCATTCATTCTATTTTTGCACTTAAACTTTATTGAATTTTCGCTGGCAAATCGCAAATATCGTCGCCTTTTCACACATCACTCCATTGCCTGGTTAAAATAAAACAAGCATTGGTATAGCCAGTAGGTCTTGCATTTGGGGCTTAGAAGTGTTTAGCCAGAGCTATTGGCTCTGGCAATGTTTTTAAGCTATGTTACTCAAGCGGACAGATTTGCATAAGTAGAAAAAAGAGCATTTGGTGTACCCAACGTTTGAAGATCTGACGTCCGTGATTATTCAAGGAGCTGGGAGAATGGAGAGTAGTGTGGAATAAAAATACTCCATAGGTGGTAATTGTACAAAATTTCACGGTAAACACAGAACAAGCAAAGCCATGTGCCAGCCAGTGGCGAGGGCCGAAAGAAATAGAAAAAGTAGTGAAGTTAAAGAAAACTTCCGGCCCATGGTGAAAGGATCCATGTAGCAGTAGCGGTCGGTAGGGCAGGCACAAAACAGCTATAAGGTAGGACAAATGTAGACAATTCACCAACAAAAACTATGGAATCAGAAGCAACAGACCAAGCAACCAGTGAAAAGCTGTGGACGTGTGTGCTCAAAATCCACAGAAATAATACAGCATGCCTCGTGGAGCAGCGCATGCGCGCTGTCTCTTGTGTTGACCTAGTAAAATGACCTGCTTCGGATGTATGACATTACAACGTATGCTTTTACCACGCATGCCTTTACATCGCAGTTTTTACAACGCATAGCGCTTAGGGGTGCTGGATAGTGAATAGTTTAATTTACTATTCCAACTCTAGTCCCTGTGGATAGTAGGGAAGGTGTTGGATAGTAAATTAAATCCATTCCCTATCCTAGAGCGCCCCCCAGCGCAATGCGTTGTAATGACATGCGTTGTAATAGTTGCGTCGTAAAGGCACTGCGTGGTAAAAGTTGCGTTGTAAAGGATGTTTCCCAAATGCTTCTTCTCTCTACTCCTGCACTAGTGCACAAACAGGATGTCTTGCACAATGAAATGTTTTGAGCCATGGTGCAGAGGTGCAGTATATGCTGTCTAACATAGGAAATGTACTGAAAGCATACCCTTTCAGTTCAGAATTCTGTGCCTAGCCAAGTGGTGGTCCGTAATAATGTCTGCATCAGTGTACAGTACCCACCACCTGTCGCAGCAAAAGTTTGCATCCTTATTGATGTTACCCAGTACAGGGTAGTTTGTTTTGTAAATTAGACCATCATGTTTTTAAATGCTTATTTTTATGGCATTAGTTAGGGATTTCTTTTATAGTGGGAACGTGTGCCCAAGGGTGTTAAAGAGCTTTACGCACAATGTATGGTGAGAGGTCAAGCATTTTAACACCAGGAAAATATAAGTTGTGTGACTAAAAATCAGTTACATGGTGGAAAGGGTTCATATTTGACATTTTCACAGTCAGAAGTATCATATATGAAATATACAATATGATATGGAGTGTAGGCTCTGCATATAGTCAACGGGAAGTTGTGTCTCATCGAGGTGTATGTAGCTGATATAAATGGTAATAGTAAATGTTAACTTCTGAAAAAAGCAGAAAAATGGAACATAAATCCATATACGCTTGTTTAAAAGTCAACATAACCTACGGCAAGATGGGGGCAGGAAGAAAGATAACACAGACAACAGGAGGGGGGCAGGAGGAAAGAAAACAGGAAAAACGGGAGGGGGTAGGAGTAAGGACAACGCAGACAATGGGGGTGGGAGTAAAGACAACATAGACAACGGGAGGGGGTGGGAAGAAAGTGAGCACGGACAACTGGAGGGGGGCCGGAGTAAAGGCAAGACAGAGAAAGGGAGGGGACGGAAGTAAAGACAACACGGACAATGGGAGGGGGCGGGAGTAAAGACAACATGGGCAACAGGAGGGGGCGAGAAGAGAGTGGAAATGGACAATGGAAGGTGGCTGGAGTAAACGACAACACGGACAACGGGAGGGGTGGGAGTAAAGACAACACGGACAACGGGAGGCGGTGTGAAGAGAGTGAACATGGGCAGCAGGAGAGGGGCTGGACTCCAGCCCCTCTCCTGCTGCCCATGTTCACTCTCTTCACACCGCCTCCCGTTGTCCGTGTTGTCTTTACTCCCGCCTCCGTGTTGTCTTTACTCCAGCCGCTGGAGTAAAGACAACACGGACAATGGGAGGGGGCAGGTGTAAAGGCAACAGGTATGATGGGAGGGGGCAGCAAGAAAGTCAACACGGATCAGGGCAGGAGTAAAGACAACATGGGCATAGAGAGGGGCAAGGAAGAAACAACACGGACAACGGGAGGGGGACTAAAAAGTTAACACAAACTACAGTGGGAGGATGCAGGAATAATGTGAACACACACAATAGGAGGGGGGCCGGAGAAAAGTAAACACGGACAAATAGTAGCAGAGCTCCAACATGAACAGGAAAGTTACAAAACAAGCAGAGGCAAAAGAAAAAGTAATGCGCGGACCAAAACACATAGCCCATATCGAAAGGATCAATATAGCAGGGGCAGTCCACAGAGTGGGAACAAAAAAGCCACAAGGCGGGACAAATGCATTCTATTCATGAACGAAAACTATGGAATTTATAAAGGTGGACCAAGCAACCAATAAATAGCTGTGGGCATGTGATGGGTGTGTTCAAACTCCACAGAGGTATTACAGCAGGTCTCGCAGAGCAGCACATGAGCGCTGCTTCTAAGCTCGACTTCAAACAGCCACAAGATGGGAAGCGTAGTGTGCATCATCATTAAGAAAAATGTCTTGGGATCATAAGTCACTGGTTCCAGGTGATTTACTTCTTTCCTAGATCTGAATCAGGTTCTACTTATCAAGCATACAACTGTTAAGCTCCATCTTGGCACAGAAACACATTTCCTGGGTTTCTGGGAGGAGGCTCATAGATATAATAATGAGGGACAGGGCAGAACAGGCCTTTTATTCCATTGTGCAGGGCCATTGCCGCATCCCCAGCTCCCCCAGATTAACTGCAAGAGGCACAGTTGACATACAGAGATTGAGAGGTACAGAGAGAGAGATAGATATAGACCAGGGAGAGGAGAGCGAGAGAATTGATAGATGGAAAGAGAGAGCTAGCATGAGAAGAGGAAGGGAGCAGGACTGGTTTGAGCATTTTTGGCAGAGCTGCTTTTGGTTCCCCAGCCGGAGTCTGAGGGACTGCAAACCTGCTGGTCCCCCTTGACCATTCTGGGGCCTTTAACTGGATGCAACACAATGTTCTAATTGATGCTTGTCAGTGGTATGGGTCTCACGTAATACAACAAATTAGTCCTGCTCATTCCCAGGGGAGTAATTAAGGGAGGGGCGGTGTTTGAGGTGTACCCCCCTCATAAATGTCTTTTTACTAAATGGTTGGGTGCAGGTGCTTTCAGTCGGGTATAGTGAGTTGTCTGTCGGATTTCAACAGGAATTTTCACCTAGACACAGACAAAACGCATATACACTTTTCCCTCTCTGTTTTGAAAGTCTTCAACAATGTTGCTTATTTAAAAAAATAATTTTTCTCTCATTTAGTACCCATACCAATCCACATTTCTCTCCCTTTAGTCTTTCTCATGCACTCTGCTTATCCCATAATGTATTTTAGCATTATATGCCAGCACCATTGTTGGAAAATCTGAAGCTACCCCCGCCTTACCCACCCCCTATCTTAAATGTAAATGTACAGGAATTTATATAGTGCAAATCACCAAGCGGTTTCTAAGCGTTTGCTTAGGGAACCCGTCCTGGTATTCCCCTGTGAGATAACCCCGGCAGGGTATCCACAAGGTGAATGCCAGGCATCCCGCCACGAGGGGCCGTTGTGGAGATTAAGCAAGCTATTGCCCAGAGTCGCAGAGTGTGAACCCGTGAATCGAGTAGGCACCGGGGCGAGAATTGTCGAGTCCATGGACAGTTTAGGACTCAAGACCCCGCCGAGCTGGGAATTGAACCCTGGTCCCAGGCTGACCTCTGCTTCCAGGTCTGCCTCCTCTAACCAGTGAGCCACACTTCTCCACGACTTACTCCTCCTCTTACTGACCAAGCTATGCCCCTGCTCATTTCTAGACAGTTTCAACAGGTGAAACTGGGTCCTCCATGAAGATATCTCTGATAACTGTCATCCACTAATGCCAAAACAACATTATGTTGCTGGAATTAAACCAAGAGTAGACCTCCCAGAAATAGACTAACAATTTGTTTGTCATATCATGAATTGTAAAGAAAAGGCCCCCAATATCTCTTCCCAAGGTAGGGAGACATTTCAGCCAGCCAGTTGCATGCACTGCTGATCAGATTTGCCTGAATAGTCTGATACATTAGCCTCTCAGCAGTTTTGTTCCTAACATGCTGACAGGTAGGATATACTTTAAGCAACGGCCTTACTAGCAAATGTAACACAACACTTCCACTTCAGAACATAAATAGCACCACTGAGCAGCAGTTTGTATATTGCCACTATCTTTCACCATTACCAACAGTTTTTCCGGAAAGTGGGAGAACGCTAGACAGACACTATGGGGCCCATTAGGATCTCGGGCGGATCGCCACCGCCTGCATGGCGCCAGCCATATTATCATGGGGGCGGAAACATACCTTTCCGTGGCGGCATTGCCGCCACAGAAAGGCATGCGGAAATTGCTTGTGGGGACCCCCAGGGTCTCTGGGGGGTGGGGGGTGCAGAACAGAGGAGTTAAACATATTAAAGGGTAGTGCTAACAATCTATAAATAATATTGCAAATTACTTGAATTTGTAAACATGTAGGGCCTGATATAGAATTTGGCGGATGTAGTAGTGTTCGTTGGGACAGAGAAGGACCTTTTCAGCACAGTCCTAGAGGTACTCTGCCTAACAAATTTAGAGAGACCTCCAGTCTTTTCAAGTCATCGGTCTATATTTGAACTAACCACATTCAAAGTGGTTCATTTCAATAATACTAAAAGTTTGGTGTACGGCTGCCATTGATTTTGAAGGCCGTACACTAAGCTATTTTTAAAAACTGTGTGTGAGGGTAATTCTTGTTTTATTCCGGTCTCTAACCACCAGGTACCAGGCAATGACAGATGGGGAAAAGAGACATTACACTGTCAATCCTAAATAAGGCAGACAGTGTAATGTCCTTACTAGGATGAGAGCAATGGGGGCTCTGTTGACGTAATTCTTAAGGTCCACCAATCTCCAAATGAAGCAGGAGGACCAAGAGTTTAGTGATCAGGGTACTTCACTGTGTTTGCATCAGAGTACCTTGTCTTCCAAACTCTTAATCTGACCCTTAGTTCTTTTGAAAGATTTCTTTAAGAAAATAATAATAATGCTAGACATAAAAATAACTTCAGGATTGATTAAGTGAATGTATTGTATGGTCCAAGTTTTTAAAGTAGCACACCAAAAAGGCAAGACGGGAAACCCAATGAACCCACCTTAAAGTTTTTTCAGAAGCATTTTCATGCAGCTAGACAATTCTCATATAAAAATTATATTTAGCATGTAAATTGTCCAACAAATGTCATCTCAGATAAAGGGCCTGATTTCGATCTCTGGGGATTGGATACTCCGTCACAACGGTGACGGATTTCCTGTCTACTGAAATATCAATCCCATAGGATATATTGGGATGTATATTTTGGCAGATGGGATATCTGTCACCATTGTGATGGATTAACATGTCCACCAAGATCTAAAAAAGGCCAAAAGACTCTTTACATTTTTATTTTTTTTTAAGTTTATTTCTTTAATATGCACCGGAGTACACATTAGAGCATTTGTTTCTTGTCACTGCATTGAGTGGCATTTAATAGAAGTGATGGTTACTAAAAATAAACTTAAAATATTAATGTCACTCCCCCACTGTCCTTTTGCGAGTACATTAGTGAAGGGGGTGACATGGCTCTTCTCATGTGTACCTTATAGGTAGCATTGTTTGGCCCTTTAGATGGGCAACATTAAAGTCAATTAATTCAAGTAGGTTTTTGCCAGAGCACATCCAGAATTTATGTATTACAAGGTGCTCTTATATGTGACTATAAAGGAGAAGGAGGTACAGTAAAAATAAAAAGTAATTGCCTGGAATCGAACAATTTGGTAAAGCTGGGAAACTGGGGTTGATATTAACCAGTTCGGTGCGGAGGGCAGCTATGTGCCCTGCTCCACACCAGTCTTCATGTGCTGAAGACGACTCCAGGTCATACTTATGTTAGTCTAGGGAGCTGGGGAAGAGTTTACCCACCCCCCAAGGCTGTATTTTTCCTTTGAAATGATGATCAGTGTGCATGGCTTGCTGATGTCGTTATAGAAGAAATACAAGTGAAATAAGCCGATCGGCTCATTTCACTTTCACTGCATGAGTGCACGGGGGATAACTTAGCCCCTTGAGCACCGATTCAGATGGGAGAGGTATCATTGGAAAAGTGAGAATATCCCCTTTCCAATGGTACCATTCCCTAGGGGATCCCTGCTTGGGGATTCTCGCAGGAGGGCGATCCTCAAGCAGGGATCTACCAACTGGATTACCAGGAAATATTTTTTGAGTTTAATGGGCTTGTGCTCTCTCCCAAACCAAAAATGTCTTTCTGCCCCATTTGGGACATTTTGAAGGTTGTTACCTCTAATTTGCCATTGGGGGAGGGCAGAAAGCCCTCAACCCATCAGGTATTTTTGTTGACAGAATTGGTGGGTGTAGCTCCCAGACATTGGGCCATGCCCCCACCCACCCATATAACCTCCAGCCGTCTTTCTATTTAGAGGGGTGGCTAATGCTCCCCCTATCCTCAGGCCCAAATGTCTTTCTGCACCTCCCAAGGGCATATTGGTGGGTAACTCCAATTTGACCACTAGACACCAGGGAGTTTTTTTTGCTGCTACAAGGTGTGGCGTTGCCTGCCACCTGCCCACACATCGGGCCTAGCGTCCACCTCCAATATGACACTAACAGTCTCTCTGCTCGGGCTAAACAGCCCCATCCTTTGGGCAAGAAGGGAAATTTCGATTTTGGACGTTATTTGTTCTAGTTTTTTTATACATATAGGCAGCAGAGTTGGGATAGGTCCCAATATCAACCTACTTTAATGCTGAATGGCAGCACTTTTCAGGCTCGGGCCAGCTGTCAACTGGGAAAACCTACCAAACCCAAACATTTCTGAAAACTAGCTATCTGAGGGAGTCCAGGGTGGTAAGCCTTGTTGGGATCTCAAAAAGTTTTCTTACCCTCAATGCCCTGCAAACATCAAACTTTTTGTATTTCTGTGATGCAAACTTCCAGAATAAGTAGGAATCCACAAAATTCCTACCACACCGCGTTCCCTCCCCTTGTCCCAATAAAAATGCTACCCCACTTGTGTGACTTGGCCTAGTCCCCCGGTCAGGCACAAATCAAACCAAGGTCAATGAGAGTCACTCCACAAGACTCCCGTTTACCTTGGTTTGATGCTTTCATGTTGCATGCATTAGGTTCAACCACACAAGTAGGGCCCACAACCCACAGCTACCCACTGTGCAAAAATGGGTCGGTTTTGAGTGGAAAAATGTGATGTATCCATGTTGCGTTTTGGGACACTTCCTGTTGTAGGCACTAGGCCTACCCACAAAGTGAGGTACCATTTTTGTCAGAAAACCTTGGGAAATTCTGAGTGGAAGGAAATTTGTGGCTACCCGCAGAATCCAGAACTTCCCATCACAGAAACTTGAGGAAAATGTGTTTTTTAGTAAAAGTTTGGGGTTTGCAAGGGATTCTGGGTACAACAACCCGTAGAGAGACATGCAAGTCACCCCATCCAGGATTCCCCTAGGTGTCTACAGCTGCAGCTCCTCTGCTATGTCATAGGAGCATCACCCCCATGCTGGCAGCTGTAAAAATTGAAAAATAAAATGATAATAAATCAGGTTTATATCCTTTTCTTTTTCTCAGCTTGGCTAGTCTTGGGGACAAGGCTATCATGTGGGCTGTCACGGAGGGAGAGTGGTAGGCACTGTTTTCAATGCACATGTGAGTTTGGCCAGCTATATCAGGACAATCAAACAGACATATGCATTAAAGCGGATGCCAACCCCAGCTATGTTGCCAGGTTGGATACAGCAGGCACATGCTCCCAGTCTCTCTGGGAGTACAAATCAAGGGTATTCAGGCCAATACTTATGCTGCTCTCATGTTGCCAGCAGTATGAGAGCAGCATCAGGGTTGGCCGCCGGGGATTATAGGAGCCTGTGCTGGCGAGGAGCAGAAGAGCAGCGATGCAGCAAGTAAGTTATTTTTTTATTTGTTTTATTGTCATTCGTCCCCCCACCACCCCACCACTCATCCCTAACACCAGCCACTACAGGGTTTCTAGCTTTAGGAAATGTGCAAGTTTGCTAAATTTCCCTAGGTGCTGGCTGTACTAGGGCCCAAAATCCCCCTTTTCAAAAAACTGGTTGGTTTTGAGTGAAAAAATTTGATGTATCCATGTTGCATTTTGGGTTGTTTCCTCTCATGGGCATTAGGCCTAAACACACAAGTGAGGTACCATTTTCATCAGAAGACATGTTAGAGGATAAAGTAGTAGGATATTTATTATTGCCTGTTGGATTTCACTGCATTTTTGCCTTCCAAATGTAAGCAGTGTGTAAGAACGAAGACATTTTGAAAAGTACCTTCTAAGTCATATGCTCATATGGGTACCCACAAATTCTGAGATGTACACTCTATATATTTCACCATATCAATTGGTCTATGCTCGGAACACAATGAAAAACCATTGTGTGGTGCAGCTCAGTTCTTAGCTTTGGGTAGATCAGGTTCTTGGAGAACCTACAAACCATAACCAAAAGCGTCTAGCGAACGTAATGGCACTTTGCTTTTGTAAATCGGGCTTCATGACAAAAAGGTACAGATGAAAACATTGTCACAAATGGCTGTTTTTCCAACTCGTTTTCAATATTTATTTATTTCATCAATTGGTTTCTTAAGGGAAACCATGAAGGATATGCACATATAAAAGTTGAATCCAGAGCACCCCCAATTGTTAATTCAAGGTCAGTCGATCCAACAGATCCAGAGTCGTTAATCCAAGTAAACAGATGAAAGTCAAATACACTACAGTCCACAGTATATTGAGATGCTATACGATTTTAAATGTTCCAAACACTTTAGACAACCGACACATGTTTCATCGTATTCGATGACTTTTTCAAGGCTCAAATTGTCTTCAGTAAATGCAAATAGTTTGCAGTGCATCCAATAGATACCAACGATCGATATTTTCTACCTTGGAGCCCGAGGACTCAAGAACTGTGATTGAGATCCAATTCTTTTACAAATAACAATGGTTATGTCCAGTAATGTTTCGAGAACGCGAAAAAATCAATAAGCTTTTATTAATGAAGGCCAAAGCAGTTATGTCAAGTTCATTGTAATGAACCCTGATAAGCCCATACTTCGAAGTCTCAAGGCAGCCGCAACTTCCAAATCCGCGCAAAAGCTTATGAAAGTTTATTGATTTAAGGCTGAGCCTTGAAAAAGTCATCAAATACGACGGACAGGTGACAGCTGTCTATAGTCCACATTTTGTAGAAATTGAATAGTCTAAGAAACATTAAAGTGTTTGGAACATTTAAAATCGTCGAGCATCTTAATACACTGTGGACTGTAGTGTATTTGACTTTCAACTGTTTAGTTGGAAAAACGGCTCTGGACCTGTCGGCCCGACGGACCTTGTATTAACAATTGCTGGTGCTCTGTATTCAACTTTTATATTGTGTGCATTTGAAATAGTTTTACTTATATGTACTTAACACAACTTTGGTGACATAGTGTTATTTTATCTAATCAGCACACATTACTTGTTGCTTCATTTACACATTTCCTGACCTGTGATGTGCTAGCATCTAGCTGAGACCACTGTCACCTTTTTTCTTCTTAGTATATACACATATGACCCCTTTCTGAATTCATAATTGTATCTACTTTACAGAAATATATAGCTTTCTTTACTGGATCACCCATGAGTTTCACAATGGTTTGCACCACAAACTGCAAATTGGTTGAAAGCACAAAAAATATGAAAAACGGGCTACCTCTTTGAAAAATGCCAAAACTGTGGCACAAATTATGTTTTTTGATTCAGCTCTGATGTTCCTGAAAGCTGGGTAAGATGGTGACTTTAGCACGTCACCTTTCATTGATGCCATTTTTTTTAAAAAAACAGACACTTTTATCAATCAATCAATCAATCAATCAATCAATCAATCGAAGCATTTATATAGCGCACTACTCACCCGGAGGGTCTCAAGGCGCTGGGGGGAGGGGGTCCGCTACTGCTCGAACAGCCAGGTCTTGAGTTGCTTCCTGAAGGCGAGGTGGTCTTGGGTCAGGCGGAGGTGGGTCGGAAGGGAGTTCCAAGTCTTGGCGGCCAGGTAGGAGAAGGACCTTCCTCCTGTGGTGGCTCTTCGGATGCGGGGGACGGCGGCGAGGGCGTGGCTGGTCGATCGAAGCTGGCGTTTGGGAGCGTAGAAGTTGAGGCGGCTGTTGAGGTATCCTGGGCCTTGGTTGTGTAGGGCTTTGTGTGCGTGGGTGAGGAGCCGGAAGGTGATTCTCTTGTTGACCGGGAGCCAGTGCAGGTCTCTCAGGTGTCCGGAGATGTGGCTGCGGCGGGGGATGTCCAGGATGAGTCGTGCTGAGGTGTTCTGGATCCGCTGGAGTCTCTTCTGGAGTTTGGCGGTGGTTCCGGCGTAGAGGGAGTTGCCGTAGTCCAGACGGTTGGTGACGAGGGCCTGGGTGACCGTCTTCCTGGTCTCGGTGGGGATCCATCGGAAGATCTTACGTAGCATGCGCAGGATGTTGAAGCACGATGAGGAGACGGTGTTGACTTGTCTGGTCATGGAGAGGGAGGAGTCCAGGACGAAGCCCAGGTTGCGTGCGTGGTCTGTGGGTTTGGGTGCGCTGCCCAGGGCGGGGGGCCACCAGGAGTCGTCCCAGGCGGAGGGTGATGATCCCAGGATGAGGACTTCCGTCTTGTCCGAGTTCAGTTCCAGGCAGCTGTTCGACATCCATTTGGCTACGTCTGTCATCCCTTCGTGCAGGTTGGCTCTGGCGGTGGCGGGGTCGTTGGTGAGGGAGAGGATCAGCTGGGTGTCATCGGCGTAGGAGATGATGTTGAGGTTGTGCTGGCGTGCGATGGCTGCGAGGGGGCTCATGTAGACGTTGAAGAGTGTTGGGCTGAGCGAGGAGCCTTAAGGAACGCCGCAGATGACTTCGGTGGCTTCCGATCTGAACGGGGGGAGGCGGACTCTCTGTGTCCTTCCGGCGAGGAAGGAGATGATCCACTCCAGTGCCTTCTCCTGGAT
Source organism: Lissotriton helveticus (assembly GCF_964261635.1). Lineage (NCBI taxonomy): Eukaryota > Metazoa > Chordata > Amphibia > Caudata > Salamandridae > Lissotriton > Lissotriton helveticus. The sequence continues at coordinate 1,564,047,008 of NC_136061.1, forward strand.
TCCGACGTTGCTGAGGCGCTGTACTAGGGTACAGTGGCAGACAGTGTCGAAGGCCGCGGAGAGGTCCAGGAGGATGAGGGCCGCTGTTTCTCCGTTGTCGAGCAGGGCTCGGATGTCATCGGTAGCTGCGATCAGGGCGGTCTCGGTGCTGTGGTTGGCCCGGAAGCCAGACTGCGAGAGGTCGAGGGAACCGTTCGTCTCAAGGAAGGCGGCCAGTTGCTTGTTGACGGTCTTCTCGATGACTTTTGCCGGAAACGGGAGCAGCGAGATGGGGGGGTAGTTCTTGAGGTCGGTGGGGCGGCTGATGGTTTCTTAAGTAGAGCGCTGAGTTCGGCGTGCTTCCAGTTCTCCGGGAAAGTGGCGGTGTCGAAGGAGGTGTTGATGATGTCCCGCAGGTGGGGTGCGATGACAGCGTCGGCCTTGTTGAAGACGTGGTGAAGGGCAGGGGTCTGTCGGAGATCCGGAGTGGATGGAGTTCATCGTGCGGATGGTGTCTTCGGTGCTGATCGGGGTCCAGGCGCGGAGGGTGGTGGTGGGGGGCGGTGGTTCGGTCGTGCCGTGCGTCGGTTGAGTGCTGAAGCTGTTGTGTATGTGTGCGATCTTGTTGTGGAAGTAGGAGGCGAGGGAGTTGCAGAGGTCTTGCGAAGGGGTGATGTTGTTGTTTCCGGCGTTGGGGTTGGAGAGCTCTTTTACGATGTTGAAGAGTTCCTTGCTGTTGTGTGCGTTGTTGTCCAGTCGTTCCTTGAAAGCGGTTTTCTTGGTGGCGTGGATCAGTTGGTGGTGTTTTCGGGTGGCGAGCTTGAGGGCAGTCATGTTGTCCGGTGTTGGGTCTCTGCGCCAGGTTCTCTCGAGGGCTCTGCAGTTCTTCTTGGAGCTCTTGAGTTCGTCGTTAAACCATGGGGCTTTCTTGCTGCCGGGTCTGCTCGGCGGGGTCTTCAGAGGGGCGAGGTCGTCTGCGCAGTCGCTGATCCATTTCGTGAGGTTGGTGGCCGCTTGGCTGGGGTTCGTTGTGCTGGTGGGAGGGTTCTTGCTCAGGGAAGTGGCAAGCTGGTCTGCAGTGATCTTGTTCCAGCTTCTGCGGGGAACCTGTTGCTGGTGATGGTGGAACGTGGTCCTTCTGAAGCTGAAGTGGACGCAGCTGTGGTCCGTCCAGTGGAGTCCAGAGCACTTTTCTCCTATTTTTCCCGAAAGACTCAAAATTGATCTATACTTTGGCTTGTTTCTCAGTCTCCTTCAGTAGAATCCACAAACCCTGGGCAACAATCCAACAATCCAATGAGTAATTTTAAGTTAAGTTGAAACTAGTCCACAAAAGCTTTATGTGCTAGTCGCTAGTATCTGGTTGTAGTAAACCAGGTCAATGTCAAAAGTTAAGGATGACAGCAAACTACCTCCTGTCATGTATGGAGCCTGGTTCGTGCCGGAGGAAAATTTACCTTCTGATATAGAATGGTTTCTAGAGAAAGTGGTCGTGAGTGAGCTGTTGTCTGGGCAAGCTGCAAACTGGATCCAAAGCAGGGCTTTAAGATGAGGGAGTGCTGGAGATCAGGGCCCCATTGTGGTCATTGATGGAGGTGGGGAAAGCCAAAGTCCGGAGTCTGCACCCAGGATTGGCTGGACATTGGTCAGATGCGGCTCAGCATCAGTCTTGGTGAAGCCCTCTCTGTACTTTGAAACCTTTCTGGAAGTCAGATCGCCTTCAACATTGCAAACTGGCTGTTAGAAACGGGATTTCTGGTTGGCTAAGGCTTGCGCCAAAACCAGGCAGAAACAACCTCTCTAGTCAGGGCACCAGAGTTACATGCTGAAGATAACACCTGCTTACCCCCTTGGTAGCCTGGCACGAGCAGTCAGGCTTATCTCAGAGGCAATGTGTTAAGTGTTTGCGCAACACACACATACAGCAGCAACACACTAGGCACACCACAAAAGAAACTCCACACAAGGTCAAATAAAACATAGCCTTTGTATTATCATAAACATATAAGAAACGTAATCACGCATTTACACTGTGCCAACTGGCATGGGCAATGTTCACAGAGGAATTATATACAGGACCAGGCCAATCGGGCAACGGTCAGAACGATCAGAACAGGTAAGTAAGTGTAAACCACAGCCAGTAATTACTGGTACCATAATGACGTAAGCATTACCACATTAAACATAAACCGACCCTAGGCCCAAACCTCATCAGCATAAACACAATACGCAATGGGCCTCACCAGCATTACCACATTAGGCACTAACCTCATAAGCATAAACACATTACGCAAACAGGTACTACCTCAAAACATCACAACATTACATTATGCATCACAAGCAAAAACACATTATGCAATAAAACGCAGTACACCACAGTACACTGACCAGGTGCATACATCACACTTGGCAATAACCTTCACTAGCATAAAGACATTATGCAATAATCATATTAGGCATTACCATCATACACACAGTGTGCAATAACTCACGGTGCACAACATTACCCCCAAGCCAACTGGCCTGTCGCTGGGGCTCAAATGCCCTCTGTCCCAAAATTTCAGGGTGCGCTGCCAATGCAGCAGAATCTCCACAAGTGTGCAACTACGCTGGGGCAGAGGAGTGTCTCACTCCTGTCTCACACAATGCCCCAAAGAACTGTGGCCTAAACGTAGCAGCTGATACTACGTGCTGCGCAGCTGTGAATCCAGTGAAGGCCCTGGCACCACTGTGTCTCCGGTCCAACCGAGGGACTCTCAAAACAAATGGCCCCCTCATCGGTGCAGCTGCCTGCGCTCTTGCAGGGCAGCTGGGAAGAGCCCACGGGCACTACTGTGCCTCTGGACCCCCCACTGGGGCCCTACGAATCAATCTGCCACGTTGCAGCTGCCCGCTACAGTGGCGCAGCAGTGACACTCCTCAGAGAGGGGGCCCGGCACCTCAGTGCACTCTGGACCCCCACATGGCACTGAAAACATGCCCCCAACGTTGGAGTGGCCTGCTGCCAGACGGGGCCGCTCAGAATGCGTAGATCACACTGTGCCTCGATCGGCACAAGCAGAGAACCACTACGGAGCCCCACTCACCGGCTCTGGGAGCGGGACTCCTCCGGTCTTCACTCCCGGCTGGGACCGGCATTCTGCTCCTCTCTCTACCTGTGGATGCTGTGCTGGAGCAGCTTCTCCTGCACGCGGGGCTTCCCTTTCCTCATGGGAGCCCCGTGGTGCCAGCGGCTGCCTCGTCTTCTTCACCTCTTCACCCGGGCTCCCTCCCGGGACTTTGCTGTGGAGCCCATGAGGCTCTAGGCGGATTTTTCGGTGGCGGGCGGGACTTTCTGTGCGTGTCCTGCCCAAAGCCAGGCAACTTGGCCTGACTTCCTATAAAGATCGAGGGGCAATGCAGGGCCCAGGGAGGCAAGCCCTCATGTCTAAAGTGCAGGGCATGAGGGAACCAGATGCAACTGGTTCTGGGGGGAATTGGAGCACTTTGTTTTCCAAGCTTCTCTTCCCCTTTGTCAGGTCGGGGCTCGCATTAAGTATGGGCGAATTTTGCGGATTTGCGAATTCGCAATCCGCAAAATTCGCGAATTCGTGCGAATTTGCGGATTTTTTTATTTTTGCGTGTTTGTGGGCAGTTTGCGTGTTCGCGGGGCGCTTTGCGTGTTCGTGGTTTTTTTTGTGCGAGACCGCTCGTTGTTGTGCCCTTCTGCCCTCTGCCCCACTCGTTTTTGTGCCCTTCTGCCCTCTGCCCCACTCGTTTTTGTGCCATTCTGCCCTCTGCCCCACTCGTTGTTGTGCCCTTCTGCCCTCTGCCCCACTCGTTGTTGTGCCATTCTGCCCTCTGCCCCACTTGTTGTTGTGCCCTTCTGCCCTCTGCCCCACTCGTTGTTGTGCCATTCTGCCCTTTGCTCCACTTGTTGTTGTGCCCTTCTGCCCTCTGCCCCACTCGATCTTGTGCCCTTCTGCCCTCTGCCCCTCTCTTGTTTTATTTTAGAATGGCGCCGGCAAGCTGCCAGCGCCATTCTAAAATAGTTACTAAGTTAGCTTCATCAGGAAGCACTAATAGATAAAATAAAGAAGGTGCTCGAATTCAGTTAAACTCGAGCACCTGCTTCTATTAGTGCTTCCTGTTGGAGCTAACTTAGTAACTATTTTAGAATGGTGCTGGCAGATTGCCAGCACCATTCTAAAATAGTTACAAGCTTGAAGCTTGAACCTTTGCCCCCCGGATCCGTTCTGCTCGCGGATTTGCGGGTTTTCGACAAATTCTCGGATTGCGAATTTGGCGAAAATCCGCAAAATCCGCAAGCGGAACGGATTTTGCGCCCATGCTTACTCATCATCAGACACACCACAGGGGGGCAGAGCCAGCATTCACTCGGGCAGGCACCATCCTATTCAGAGTCAGGGGATTACCCCTCCCACTACTCTTAGCCCAGGTGTCCCATTCAGCCTAGCGCTGACTCACCCTGCCCCTCCTGGAGCCACCCACAGATCTCAGCCCCTGTCACTCACAAGCCAGGCATGCCATTCCCATCAGGCAATGCAAAAACAACAGTTGATGGACAGAATGCAGAACAATGTCATACATTCACCCCAGTACAGAGATCTGGGCATAAATCCATCGTTTTTGCTCACCATGCCATTCCAGTTTGAACCCAGCCATATGCAAATCAGCCTTGACCCTGTGCCCCATTGGAACAGTCCAGCCTGAACTGCCAAGCCAGGTTCTCCCTGGACTGGAAACAAGCAGCCTAGGACCATTTTCGGGCTTTCAGCGGCACGGAGAGCACGGGACACACGTCTGAGCATACCCGTCCCACTCGGGGTGACAAATGCAAAAACAACAGTTGATGGACAGAATGCAGAACAATGTCATACATTCACACCCCTGTACAGAGATATGGGCCTAAATCCATCATTTGTCTGCTTACCATGCCATTCCAGTTTGAACCCAGCCATATGCAAATCAGTCTTGACCCTGTGCCCCATGGGAACAGTCCAGCCCGAACTGCCAAGCCAGGTCCTCCCTGGACTGGAAACAAGCATCTGAAACCAGTACTAGGATGCTTGATTCTGGTCCAGGGAATACGTGGCCTGGCAGTTCGGTCTGGACTGTTCCCATAAGGCACAGGGTCAAGACTGATTTGCATATGGCTATATCTGAACTGGGGTGGCGTGGTGAGCAAAATAACAATGGATTAAATCCAGACTGTGACTGGGGGTGAATGTTTGGCAATGTTCAACAATGTTCAACATTCCGTCCATCATCTTTTTGTGTTGCATTCCCATCAGGCAGGCAGACACATAGCACACTGAAATGCCAACTTCTAAAAGTGGCATTTCTCCACCAGTCACCATAAATCTGCGCACACCATTGCGCAGCATTTATTCTCCCGAGTTCATACATACCAAACTCGACTCTGAGCTCCTCTCATACCAGTAGTAACCACAAACACACTTATCCCCAATGCATTCCCTTGGGAGGGCAAGCCAACTTCACCAAATGTGCACAGAGCACGCACACTTTACACTGGACCACAGCGCTGAAGTACCCAGAGGCCTAAAACCACCAACACCAGGTTACAGAAAAGGCAAAAAGTTCAGGGGTGAACCTGCCAAAAAGGGCTAAGTCCAACACTGGCAAGTTGGAGACAACCAGCGATTCAACAACTTCAGCTCAATGATGATTCTGGTCTCCCATCAGTTCTTCAGAGGAGAAGTTGGCAAACGTTTTTAAGTTCCCACTGTTTCTTTTGGACCAGAGAAATACACTCTAAGACCGACCAAGGGTCCCAACCTCTGGGGCACCACGTGGAGGTTAGGACACACTCCAATAGAGGCCTGCAGCAGGGTCCAGGGTAGGTCCAGTTGGAACAGGTCAGCTGAGCAATTTTAGGGAAACTACCCGTAGCACACATAGGAGATCAGCTAACTAGCCCATGTGCCATGGGCCCAAGGCAAGCAAGTCTAGTCCTCCTTCAGGATTCCGGCAGAGTGTTCTGAGGAGAGGTCTGTGGTATCCACCTGTATGCCCAGTGCCATTCTGTATATGAAGGGCAATGCTATAACCACTCCCTAAACTAATTCTGAGTAGCTCATCCCCTACTACTGAGTTTGGAGCCAGATTGACTAGGAAGACAAAAGGGGAACAGGCACAGGTGTGAGCTACATCTGCCAGTGGCAAAATAGGGATCCTTTGAAGCTCAGGCAGTGACTGGGCACAGCCCCCAGGTCATCCTGTCCCAGGGAAGAAAAACACCCCCTCACATCCAAAACAATTTGTTCACTGTCAGAGTGCAATTTACATTTCACGACAGGGGATCCATCAGCAGTCATGTGAGATTGGACACTGGCAACAAAGGCCTTTTGGTTTTAGGCAGGAAAATAACTTTCTAAAAGTATGTTTTCCTTAATAGTAATATTAAATCTGACTTGATCATTAAACTCAATTTTAAATTACTATTAGAATGGGTCTTTGAATCATTTTTCTAGCTGCTCTCAAACTGAAATTAAACATTATAAGTTGTTATAATGTAGCCCAGTGTTTTTCTATTAGAGAACCAGCCTTGCCACAGTGAAAAACAACATTGGAGGTTTTTCAGGATTAGGACATGACCAACATTAATTTCTACATGTCCTACCTTTAGATACCATGCACCGTGCCTTATTGGGCAATATGACATACCTTGGGGGTGATTTAAATATATTAAAAAGGAAGCTTTAGGCCTGTCAAAACAGTGATTGTTGACAGTTCCTATTTGCAGCTCAAAATGTGTGCAGCCCTGCTGCAGTGGATGGCCTGGAGAAAGGCTTAACATCCTACTGCATTGGGTGGCACAATGAGTGCTACAGTCAACTAGTAGCATTCAATTTACCAGCCCTGGTTGCTGGTAGTCCCATATGTTAGGGACTTAGAGGTAACATAAATGTGCCAAATATTTCTCCACTGGTTGGCAGGGATAGAGTACAGAGTTCTGTGGCCAACAAAAATGGGTCCAGCAACAGAACACAAAAATCTGGGGGAATAGCATGCAAAAGATGGTCATCTCCAAAACTCCGAGTGTGCACCGTCAGTTCCCTTCCCGACATGTTCTTCAGTTGCTTGCACTACAATGCTGCATCAATAATACTGTATTCTACAGTCGTGGGTACCTTTTAAATGAAAGCCCTTCCAAAAACTTCTATGTGAAGGCCACCATCCGTTTGAGGTGGCACACATTCCAACTTTGTCAAATATGTTTACATTTGCATGCAGGAGGAAACCTCAGCATAACCCGTTAAGATGATTTAACTATTTTCCATTGGCAACTCGCATGCAGACGTGTATAACCATCGTTGTTTGTCTAAGCGGCTTTGAAATTGCCTGTCTGCTACAGCATCACATGAATGTGTGTTTAGCACTGTCGGTTTGTTAGTCCCAATAATGCTTAAGCTTTTTTTCTCAAAGTGTCAGACATAGGATTAGGTTTGTGTTGAATTTAATAATGAACAGAGAAGTGTCAGAGGAGTAGGTCAGTATAACTGCAGCTGGTACCTGATGATATGTCCAGCTTTCACTATAATATGCCTAGATTCCTTTAGCACACATAGCGGCGCTTGTATGAAAGAACAGGTTTGCGAGTCCTTAGTAGCGTTTTTTTGCGAATCGCTATTAAGGACTCGCAAACTGCTATGTAGGTAGGTTTTGCACTTAAAATAGCAATTCCTACGCATTCCTTATTTGCAAATTTTGCAACTCCTTATTTTGTGAGTAGGTTTTTCTTTCCTACATTGCACACAGCTAAATTGCGATCGCATACGCTAAAATTCTGCTAATTTCAGAGTTTGCGATTGCAATTTAGCTTGATACATCTAGCCACAATGTATCCACAATTAACTTAAAGTATATGGCAGGACTATAAATGTAATATTCCCAAAATCATCACACAACTCCTACATAACTACCTTGTTGAAACATATAGCACAAATCACAAAAATCAGGAAACCAGCAAGATGCCATGCAAATTGTTCTTCATAGCATATCCTACAACTCTTCTTCCACTTCTCTCTTCTTCCTTTTAGTCTTTCAACACACACCTAATATACTCGTCCTGTAGCACACACTCAGTGACCTTCACTCCCTTCTCTGAATTTCAGATATTCTCATTATTAAACTCTATTGCACAGCATCCTATCCTTTTTACTTGTAGTGGTCCAGAAAACGTAGAGACTGATTTTCTTATCAAACTGCAAAACATCTCTCTCACTCAAATTCCAAGTAGGAATTCACTGTGTGCACCTTTTTTCTCACCCGTCATCACAACTCCCTCTTCATTGTCTTCTATACTTCCTGCAATATCCACTGTCATTTAATGAAAGAACATAACTTCTGATCAACTAATCTGATACAGAAGTCTACTGCCTGAATCAACATACAGCTCTGTGTTGCTCCCCAGCTAGGTTGACCTTATAATAATATCAATATACAATACAATACATTGAAGCACAGCACAATGTAATGCAAGCATGCTCATGGTATGATAAACCCATAAGACTTCCTTACTGACTCTTTCTACTTTCAACCCTCACACAACAGAAAAAGTATTCCATCTTTACGCCCTCAACTTGACCATTATTCTGCAGATATTAAACAGATGACCTGATGTGACCAAGTTGTTTCTACCTCAATAATTCTCTTGTTTTTTGTGACAGAAACTGGACACTATCATTCATTAGCAACTCCTTAGCTAATAATTTCCTACCAAAAAGATTTCAATAGCAACCAATTCAATTTGGGACCACCTACCAATACTCAATATGGCCCTGAAATGTCTAGTGCTATCTTGTCACATGGCCTTTCCAGAAGCTCCCTCTTGATCTCTGGGGTAAGTATCATTTTCTGAGATATGTTGCTCAAAGCAGATGTTCTAAAATTGAGAACTTTTCTTTCCTCTCTGTAGTTTATCCTGGCCACCAGAAATCTGCAAATATGGACATTTTAGTGGTGCCTATCCCTGGATGCCCTTTATGCGCCAGAGTCCGTACCTATGCCCTGAACTGAATGGACCAACTATCAAATCGCCCAGTACGAAATGTCCTCATTCAAAATCAATTTGTCATCAGCCTCTTTTAAGGGAACTTCCTTCTCACCTACTTGTGAACCCACACAGCTTCACATATTCTGATTATCTTTTAATTTCACTGTTATAGTTTACCACCTTCATCCACTCTTCCTTCGAGTTAACCTCCTTGAATGAAGTTTATCTATTCAGCCATCATATATTTTCATCTCCGTCCACTTCATAAACCACCAAACTAACCGGCAACCACAAAAGGCACTGGGCCATGGTATTTTTATATTTCCAAAATGTATTCCATCCGAAAATAATTATTGTAGCCTTATCTACCATGTAGCTATGGATATGGTTGCCTCATTAATTTCCTTTGTGGAAAAAAATCAACCAATGGTAAGTGATCTTATCTTATTACAAACTCACTCACCCATATGTACTGCTGGAAGCAATTTGCTCACCAACAACAGAAAAATGCCTGTCTTTCAATAATTAATTGATTGTTTTTTCCCCACTTTACATAACTGAAACACACGTGGCCTCTAATCCTTGTCATTCCTCATTTACAGCACCTAGTTCCACTTTACTTGAATCTCTCATTGCCACTTTTTACATCTTTGTTTGAAGGGCCTTAAAGACCCTAGAACTGAGTTCCTTGCTTTCTGTGCCGTAGAATCCAAGCTATGACTATCAACATCAGCCTACCCTGCGGTGATGCCTAATGTAACCACGAGGCATTTGTATCTCACCTGTATCGCCCCCGCATTACCACTGTACTGTATTATAAAATGTCTTCAATAAAACTCTTTGAAATAAAAAAAATAAAAAAATAACTTACTTATGAGGCCTTAAAAAGGCCAACACTATCTGGGGTTGCTTATATTGCATTCTGGAGGGAGCCTCGCCAGGAAGTCAGGATGGAACCACTTCCAGGTTTAGGAGCACCGGTTAGCGCTCTAGTGGCCCGACAAGGCACACTATTTAGCACGCACGTTGTTCGGGCACGCTGTGCTGGTTTCCCTGGGCGAAGCTGTGTGCAACGCTCGCCAGGAGAGACAACAGTGCTACTTTCATGTTAAAAACTTTGGAAGCTGCATTTTTTAAAAGGGGAACTTGAATGTTTTGGGGGGTTTGTGTATTTTAATGAAATGCACTGTTTTTGAGACAGGGGAGACTTCTGGAGGGAGCCTCGCTGGAAGTTGGGATGGAACCACTTCTGGGTTTAGGAGCACCGGTTAGCGTTCTAGTGGCCCCACAAGGCACACTATTTAACACGCTCTATGTGGCGTCCGCACAGCGGGCGCGCCAAAGCAAGCCTGTCTGTGCCCGTCCGCGCTCAGGCCGGGCGCAGGGCTCGTACCCCTGGATGTTGCAAGGCAGGTGGCATATTTTACTCCAGTAGGGATCTACACAACCTTAACCCTCAAGGTAGACAACAGCAATGCCCCAGGTTGACCCTGGACAATGACAATGACTATACTATGAGTTCTCAATGCATCTGTACCAGCAACAAAGATTTAGATGAGATCTCGGTTTTTCCGATCCCGTGGTCGGATCATGGTGCGATTAAGTTTGAACTTAAATGCTCACCAACTCATTTTTCAGGCCAGAAACATAGTCAAGAGATTGGAACTAGATCATGGGGTAATCTGGATTTGGAGAGATTTGGAAACATCCTGGTAAATTCTATGAACCAGTTTCCATCAGACGTGGAGGAAGCTACATTCACCTACAATAAATGGCTCTTGGATGCCTGTGACCAGTTTGTTCCCATTAAAAAATGGGTTCCCAAACGGTCCTCGCCAACTGCTCCCTGGTATACGAAGGAGCTCAGAGCCAAGAAATAGGTTTGTAAACATGCAGAGAGGGATTGGCGGAAATCCTATGCCGAAGGCGAGAAGGAAAATTATAAAACTTGCATTTCTAATTACAAACAAGCGCTCCTGGAAGCTAAAAAATAATACTTCTCGTCACAAATAACTATGGCTGAAGCAACCCCTGGACCCTAAGGACCCGACTAATTATCCTCCGATTTCTAGTCTCCTACTACCAGCCAAATTACTGTAGAAAGAAATGAATAGCCAACTTAGTAATTTTATTTCGGCTAACAACTCCTTGGACCCATCGCAATTTGCGTTTAGGGCTTTTCACAGTACAGAGCTGGCTTTAATAAAATCAATGGAGGAAATCAGAGAGGCCGTGGATAGGGGAGTAAATGCCATTCTGTAAAAAAACTGCGATTTAAAAAATAAATAAAATAGAAACAATTTTTACTTCACTGGTTGGTCAGATCAATGGTAATCAGACTGATCTGAATCCCATCACCTTTTGAGTGATTAATCTAGCATCCTAAGTGGCCAAGGTAATGCCCAGACGTGAGTCCATTGTTCACTGCGCCATAGGAGGCCTAGCAAAGCTGAATCTGATCTGGGATTGCTGTGTTCTCTTCTAGAAGGATCTTGCCTGGAATTTTGTGGTGGACTGTTCCCATGAAGAGCAGGTTCAGTGCTGATATGCATAGAGCCGAGCCAGGTCTAGGGTGGTACAGTTAGTGTTAAACTATGGTTTGAATGTTATCCTGAGTGACTGACAGTGGTTAGACTGTTAGCAAGCTCTCATTTCATCACCTTTTGTGAGATTTATTTGAAGCTGCATAATCACAGAGTATTTCTACAAATCCTTAAAGCCCTTTTAGCATCTCTTCTAAACAACTTAGTTTCCTGGTTTCTTAATCAAACCAGCATTCATTTTATGTTGTCAGTGTAGGAAAGCCATCCTTTTTGCCCTGATCACCCCTATTTTTTGACTGATGCTGGTGTTTACTGACTCTAAAAGTTTCCCGGGCTCTGCTAAGCAGGCCCCTGCCAGTGGTCTGTTCTCTAAAGGTATATGGTAATTGGTATAATTCTAATTGATCAAGACAACCTACCTGTAAGCCCCTAGAATATGGTAGGACATGTAGGTTTAGAGGCCCCAGTGGACTTAATGCACCTAAGTGTGCACTGTTGTTCTGTATATTGTCATTTTAAAGCCAGGCCTGCTTTGCAGGCTGGTTTTAAAATAAAACTACGTCCAAGTTCAACTTTGGGAATAAAGGTACTTCCAAACCCCCAAACTAACTTTTTACAACTTATAAGTCACCCCTAAGGTCTGCACTAGGTACCGCAAGGGTAGGGTGCATTGTTAATAAAAGCAGAAGCAATATAAAAGATGTTAGGGAAATATGGCCAAAGTAATTTTTCTCTATTGTAATGTTGCTAGCCCCGTAGGCTAACACTAGAAGGCTTTATTAAACTTAATAAAGTCTAACTTCTGATTGAAGTTAGCTAGCAATGTAATTCAACATGTCAAAATAATGGTTACAAAAAACTCAATAACTCGCCAAGGTAGGATTTATTATAACTATTACAGGAAAGTAGTTTTAGAACTTCCATCCAATCAGGTTCTCCACTGGACAGGTGCCCCACGTCTGTGATCAAACAAGTTCTAGAGATTATTGTTACAGCACTGACCCCCTTGTTCATTGTCATAGTCGAATCTGGCCAGTTTCCCAAAAGCTGGAAGACAGCATTCATTCTTCCATTGCTCAAAAAACATAATCTTGATCCAAAGGACCCTAGTAATTACAGGCCTATCTCTCGTCTTCCCCTACCGGCTAAAATGATTGAAATAGCCATGAATACCCAGCTTAGCCGGTTCCTCCAAGAAAATAACACACTAGATCCGACACAATATGGATTTAGAACAGAGCACAGCACTGAGCTGGTTCTGATTAAATCCACTGAGGAAATAAGAGAGGCCTTGGACCATGGAGGCAACGCAATTCTGAATATGTTGGATCTCTCGGACGCCTTCGACACGGTCCATCATAATGTTTTGATGGACCGGGTATCTGAGGGCGTGGTACATGGCAAGGCCTGGAACCTCCTGAAATCTTTCCTCACAGACAGGACTCAAACGGTGGATCTAGACAAAGACAGTTCCAAACCATTCTCACTCCTATGTGGAGTGTCTCAGGGCTTGTCTCTTAGCACAACGCTTTTCAAAGTTTATGTAATACCCCTTGCTGCCCTGATAAGATCCTTCTGGTTCCAAATGATATCCTATGCGGATGACACACAAATAGTACTGTCCTTCCTGCATGGGCAAGAGGCTGTAATAGGAAAAAGATTCCATGACTGCATGAAAGACATCATGAGGTGGATGTTCTCAAATTGCCTGAAACTCAATTCAGGCAAAACCAAGGTCATCATTTTCAGTAACAACCCGAACCTCTGGACGCCGGACCGGTGCCCAGTAGAACTGGGGACCCTCCCTGAACCGACCAAGAAAGCGAAGAACTAGTGGCGTCACTAGGGTTGGTGTCACCCGGTGCCGGTAACTCATGGTGTCACCCCCTCACGACTTTCCGCACGGACCTCCTCCGCTCCGAATCCGCCACTGGACACAGATGGAAAAAAATATATGTTCATACAGTTTCTCTTTACTGCGGCACGTGATGAAATAATAGAACCATATTTTCATCTCATGATTGACTGTCTCTTACACTTTAAAATCTGATTCCTCTCTTCTCTTTGTGGGCACTTAAAAGGCGCAGCATGAATGCTCTATTTTCTAACTGGTAACCCCATAACGCCGATTTTACCTCCAACAGACCAGAAACCCAAAAGAGAAATGGCACAGCCAGTGTACCCAGAGAAGAAGGGCCCCAACCAAGGGAATGACCAAAATAACAAATCACAAGTCAGCAGAAACACAAATCCACAGCCAAAAGCACAGGGACATAAAAGCTGCCACTGCCAGGATGGACAATAAGGCAGCAGGATAAAGACCGGCCAGCAAAGCAGGCATATTTCAGCCAAAGCAGTTCACTTCATAGTATACCTATGAAGTGAACTAACTGTGAAGTGAACCACCTGCAAGTGAAATGACGAGTTCAAGGAAAGGCCTGGCCTGCACCCAATCATGCAGCCGGCCGTGTGCAACTGCAAGCACAATGCACCGCCCGGGTCAGGACTAGCCTAGGAGGCTGGAAGGGCAGGGCCGGACAGGGTCTTCTGGTCTTCAATTTATTTATGCGGTTTTATATAGCGCATACTTTACCCAAAGGCTTTAGAGCGCTTCATAATAGGAACAGTAATGAAACATGAGGAGAAAATTACAAGTGAACAAATTACAAAAGCAAACGTTAAGTTACAAGAAGCAAAAGTGACATTTGTGAGCAAACAAAATACATGAGGTTGCAAACGGTGCATTACAGGAGGAAAAAGTGACATGTGTGCAGGTTACAAAAGTCCTTAAAAGATGACTGAAGGCAGGTTTTGAATTTTCCAATCCCTGAATTTAAGAGCTTCACATCCACTGTCTGAATGCCAGATGCATTATCTACACGAGTAATTAAACTAATAACAGTGTATAAAAGCAATTACTACTAATGCGTCTTTATTATACATACTAAAGGAACACTTTTGTGAAAAATTTGAACAATGAAATACTGAGCAAAAAGCACTGTTTCTAAACTTATACCTTGCAGTTACCATGCAATTCCTTAAAGATGGTTCATAATTCATTAAGCAGGTATATTACAAGGTGGTAACCTGAGACCTATCTCACTCAAGAATGTCTGCAATGAAAGCAGTAACTCGCTGAGCTTCCTACGTAAAATACAAATCTGTGACCTGCATGGTGCATGCTTCACTTTGCAGCTGGGACATCACATTTAACTCTGTCTCTTTATACTTTGTATGAGTGAGGCCGGCCTGTAACTAGACTGCACACAGATCTCGCCTGTAAGTGTATTCACCACCAAAGTTATCTTACAGCTACAATGCTTTGGAATTTCTTGGGTAAACAAAGATCTCTCTGCACCAGGTGTCTACAGTCTAATCCCAATAAACTATTTTAAAGTGAAGTCTGCTCGAGAGAAAACAAAGTATAATTAGAAGAGGTATAATACTGCAATATATGGTAGACACTCGAGCACAAGAACAAACGTTACGTTAGTAGGCAATGGTGGCACTTGTGCAAGTATCAAAGCAAACAAAATGCCATTACTGCGCAGTCCCCGGCAACACTCACTCGAAAGATCTGCCAAGGTGCCCTTTTTGCGAACTGGAGAGCATCGTTATATTTCCACCCAGCCAGGTAGATTTGTCCACACACGCCCACTGCGTTAAACTGAAGAGGATTAAGTGCACAAAATCTGATAGTCTTTCTGGAGCATCACCCCCATTGGGCACACCATGCCATACAAGGCGTAGATGGCAAGGGGTCATCTCTGAGGGGGGACTCTATGCAGGCAGTAGAAGGCAAGGAGTCTTCTTTTCTGGGCAGTGCTGTGCCGAGAGTAGACGGCAGAGGTCATCTCTGGGGGGCATGCTACGCAGGGAATAAATAGAAGGGGGGGTTGAGTCTTCTCTAGGGGCCCGGTGAAGTGGTTAGAGAAAAGGGAAGTGCTTTAAATGGGAAGATACTGCCCGCCCGGTACTGCGTGCCTGCACTTCCTGAATGTGAAGGGTAGAGTATCTGCACCTCTCAGCACTGCTGCAACATATTTAATGGGAGAGCACCGGCACTTCTCAGGAGCAAGCAGGTACTCTAATTAGTGAGTTTCTGCAATTCAATATTTCCATTTCACGCACTGAGGCCTGAACAAGGGGTATTTTCCTATGGAGGTCTGTCACCTTGCTCCTTTGTTCTCGACTCAGTACAGGGGTTGGACTCAAGACGCACAGGGATCCGTGTTTTTGAAATGGAGGGACAAGCCTTTTAATAAATGCCTAATAGAATTATGGCGTGCGTCATTGCCGGTGTCGGCGTGATCAGGCAGCAGGCTGTCATTGTCCGCATGTGACAGCAGCTGCGGGCGGCGCCATGCTCAGTTCTAGGCAGAGCTCTTGGCCTTGGTATATCCAAAGGCATGAAATGTTCCCACTCGAGGCCTGCACAACAGTGCCTGGGCTGGCCCTGTCAGCTGTCAAATAATATTCACAGATGGAATCTTTGTGTCTATTAACACGCCTGCAATACAGTGAGTCCGCTTCAATGAAGATAACAAAGCAACCTTTCCCGATAGCTTATAGGCACGCAGCAGCTCATAAAAACCCATCCCTGCCTTTGAAGGGTTAGAAATCCTCGAAACCGGCCACACGCTTTCTGATAATGCAATGTTTGGCATTGGCAATAAAGGCACAATAAGTGAACTTCTTGAACTGGAAGTTTAAACCTAGTTCTGTTCATGAAAGAGGCAGCAGGCATGGCAGCCTAGGTGTCAAGAGGACCTGTTCTGATATCCATCTCTAGTGTACGTTGGCGCCATTCACTGAGCAAATCCAGGTCTCTGGAATTCGTATTTTGCTGCTTCAAGTGTCTTTGTGCAGGGTGAACCTCCTCATAAACATCCTCTACATACTATGAATAAGGGATATCCAGAAAAAGGAAATATAGCTGACAATTGAATTCCGGGATTGAGGCAACTGTGCTCCATTCTACAACGCCAATGATTTTGTAGGGGTTCTTTTTTTGTGCAGTTTTATATAGCATGAACTCGGCCCGGAGGAATCAATGCGCTTTAAAAGAGCACCTGTTATATCATAGACGATCACATTAATTTCTATGCATGGGGAGATAAAGAGACTTGCCCAGGATGTTTGATCCACGCCAGACTCGGACCTGGTTCCCCAGCTTCAAGGTCGGCCGCTGTAGCTGTTAAGCCACAACCTCTCCCGTGTTGTCGGATGTTTTGTGTCGGTCCCCCTGGCTGCGTGTAAGTGAAGGGCTTCCTCAAGAAGATAACCGTAAGTGGGTGATTGTGGTATCGCCAGGAGTGAGGGATCAGAAACATCAAATACCCTGTCGTCTTTGCCAGAGGAGAGAGGTAATGCATGCCATTTCACAGCAACAATATCCCCGCAGCGGCACGCGGCCAGTGTCGTCACTCATAGGACCAAGAAATGTTCCTTTGGACCTGGAGAGGATACAGATCCTGTGGATATGTTATCATGTTACCTATCTCCTGGGAGTGGCACTGGAAGCTCTGGAGGGTGGGGGATGGGATGCCTCAAAAAGGGCATGTGTGGGGCATACGAAGAAAGCCAGCTTTAGCCTGGTGGTGCACCCGCCCGAAGATGGCCCTTAGGGCCGTGTTTTCGTTTCGTGCCATTAAAAAACTGAAAGCATGTTGTACTGTACTGAATCTGATCATCAGTTCATTTGTGTGCCACTGCACTGCCACATTTTTTACTTACTTACTTCATGGACATGCATGCAGTATTCATATATATTATAAAATTATCAGTATTATTTCTCAAATTCTCTCTAGTCTCTCTCACCGTTCCAATTTGAAGGGGGAGACACTAAGATAGTGCCGGACCGGTGGTGTCGTCGTCGTCGCGTCGGTATTAATTTCTTCTTTATTCTCACGACGCACCACCGCGCACGCACTCTCCCTGGCTGGCGCGTGACCGCCGTGACGCGTCAAACTCTTAAGGGAGTGGCCCGACCATCTAATACAATGGTTCCATTTGTATGTCCCCAGAAGGACCCTTCGCTACTTGGGAGAAAAAAGAGGATTTGTTCCCTCAGGCAAAAAAGCAAACTGGGGTGGTAGGAGCTTTATTACATGTGCCGCTAAGGCCTAGAACGAACTCCCATTCCACCTTAGCAATGCCAACGAGCTCCTCACCTTTAGGAAGGGGCTGAAAACGTGGCTGTTCACCATGTAGTCACCGCACAAATCCGTAACCTGACAGGCAGTGCTTAGCGCCAGGACACCAATGGGTAACCGCTGCACTTAAGAAATGTAACTAGCATAACATAACTAACATAACTTACTATCCTGATGTTACCTAAAACAGTCCTGTAGCAGCCTCTTCTGATTGGGCAGCGTTTTGACAGCATGAGCCATGCTGCTCCCTGAGTCCATGTGAAGAGGCCTGGGGCTGCAACAATGCTGCCATTTGGTGGTAGATATGCTTCCTGTAGAAGTCAGGGAACGGAAGGGACTGGAGAAATAAGCTAGACTTCAAAGGCAGGAGAACAGATATCCCAGGACCCAGGCCAGCCCCCACCTCCTCGAATCCCAGCCAGATGGGAGCCCGACTCCTCCTAATTGGGAGAGGGGCTGGAAGGGCAGTGTAGCCAGTTGTTAGCCACACCTTTGGGATGGGTTAAACACACCCACATGCACAACAATGAGAGATTTTCACCATTTTGATTTATGCCAACGCATGCATTCTGGGGCAAACATACACCACACTTCACAGGAAGTAGTCATAACAGACGGAGGTAACTTTAGCACTATTGATTGCAGTGTCCTCCCCTCTTGCCAGCCCAGAATGGAGGATACATATGTGAGAGCTTCAGGAGCTCCTCAGAACACTGCCTGGAACAAAAGAAGGACTGCCATGCTGGAACCTTGGACTGTACTGCGGAAGGCTTGCACTCAAAAGGACTGCACCTGCTGCACTCATAAGGCTTTCCAAGGCAAGGACTGTGCATGACTTAAAGAAAAAGGAGTGGAATCAATGATCAGCAATAGGTACAAAAGCGCTGGAAGAAGTCACCTGCAAGCTCTAAGAAAGGATTCCCCCAGCTGACCAGTGGCAACAGGACTGTACATGTGCATAATATGAGATGGAGTCCTAGCCCCCAAGAGACAATCCAGAGTCTCTGAATCTCTGGCTGGTGCTGCTGGACATTCTTTCCGCCAAAGAAACCCACAAGGAACAACATCTGAAAGTTTAAAAACTTTCTGCAAAGTTTTGCTGAAAAACTCCAAGAGGAGACCAAGTCGACTTGGAGAGAGAAGCCACCGTCATTGACTCACAAATTGGTCTGACTGCGTTGTTCTGTATGGCTGATAGCTCCAGAGCTCCTTGCCTATGAGGACAAAGTCTTCCAGAGGCTCACTGATGCAATGTGCTGCATCAGGCTCCAGATCCTAGAAACCCGAGAACTGGCCATTAAGAGAAAAGCTCCAAGAAAATAACTAAGTCCAAAGTTAAACTTTGACCAGCACCTAGTCCTCAACCCATCCGACCCGTGATCCATTTCTGTTGCCTAACACTTTGACTTTGTCCAGCGTGACCAGATAGCCTTCAGTGGCATTTTAAGACACTTGGGGCTATAATGAAATTTCTTTTTATTTATTCTTTAAAAATTCCTATCTCTGGTTCCCTATATTGGACTTTTGTTGTGTTGGTGTAATTTTAAAGACACAAATATTCTCTATGTATATAAAATTGTGTTTTTTTTATTGTGTTCAGTTTATTTTACTTATTTACTGTTTTGGTGATATGAAATGTTTTACACATACCTGTCTCCTAAGTTAAGCCTGACTTCTCATTGACCAAGCTACCAACGGTTGAGCTAGGATTCATTATTTATTGAGACTTGACTAGACCTATTAGTGACTGTGGTATATTATTAGCTGAAGGGGAATACCTTACCTACTGCTAATCCACGTTCCTACTGTCAGCAAGTTGGGTTTAAATATGGATCAACATTCTGCAAAGCCAAACAGTTAAATACTTGCCCCATGTCTCCTGGGTTTGGCACCTTCTTAGAGCACATTCCAAATTCAGCTTGGGTACAACACCCCTTTTAATTAAGTAGAGGCATAGCAATTCCATTCTGCTGACACAAATTCTGCAATTCTTTATAATGATCATACCGCATGTCCAATGTACCTTCTCATGTCCCCTTATGTTCCTTCCTCCTTTTACGTCTAAGAATGTTGCAATTTATACATCCTTAAATATTGCATGCATTGCCCATTGGAACACTGCTGGTACTGATGCATGTCTATAGGGCATGTATCACATAGAAGTGCTCCTTCATGAGTTATAAAGGATGTTAATAGCCTTGAATTCTATTGCATTACATTTGTGTGGCAAGTCATCAACAAACTTTATTTCGGCTCAAAAAGCCATACAAGTTCATAATAACACATCAGGTTAAAAGCAATACAGTGTACTGACATAAAACAAAATGTGCATTTCGTGCATTAGAAACTCCCTCTGCTCATTCTGACGTCATCCTCATCTGCAATTCCAACATAAGTGTTATAATTTATTTATTTATTTATTTATTTTATTTACTTGTTTAAGCGCGACTGCCACCCAAAGGGTATCCTGGCGCTGAGACTGCGTCCGTGTTTTACAACCGATCTGTCATTACATTTTCCTTGGGAACAAGAACGTTTTCAGGTCCTTTTTAAAGGAGGGGAGATCCTGTCTGCTCCTCAGTGTCAACGGGAGTGAGTTCCAAAGTGTAGCGGCCGTGAAGCCAAACGCCCGGCCGCCCATCCTCACTCTATTTATCCTTGGAACCGTCACTAAGAACGCAGAGGAAGATCTTAATGGTCTAATGGCGCAGTACCAAGAGAAAAGTTTTTGGATCGGTATTGGCCCCTGCCCATGCAGTGCCTTAAAAACAATACAAGCTGCCTTGAACATTATTCTCTGCTGGACAGGTAACCAGTGAAGATCAGCCAGTGCTCCAGTGGAAGAGGCAGATCGAGGACGCGTTAGGGCCAGCTTAGCCGCCATATTTTGTATCCTCTGCAGTTTTAAAATTAAAAGTTTAGGGGCCCCCAGAAGTAGTGCATTGCAGTAGTCTAACCGGCTAAGGATAGAACTGCGCACTACTTCCGTTCTAGTATTTTCAGGGAGAAGAGGTAAAATCTTGCGTAAGGCCCGAAGTAGGCCCATACAAGTCGCTACGGTTCTGTTCACTGACGCATCAAGCTGCAAGTTGGATTCAAACTGAACTCCCAGATTCCGGACCGATTTTGCAGCCTCTACCGTGCCAGGAATAGTTGCAGGCCAAAAATCGCCCGGGAGCGGGCGCGGTGTACGATCCAGAGAGCAGTGGACCACTTCCGTTTTTAAGCTGTTAAATTGTAGCGAGTTCGCACCCAGCAACTCGGCTGTAGCCGACATACAGCGATGAAATGTGTCCATTGATACTGCCATGGTGCCCTCGAATGAGAAAATCAACTGTGTGTCATCGGCATAGTTGATGACCGATATGCCGAATGACTTTATCAAGGCGACCAAAGGCTGGAGGTACAGGTTGAATAAAATAGGGCTAATCGCCGATCCCTGCGGGACGCCTTGTTCCACACGATGGGTGGCCGATTGATAAGGCGGTAAAGCCACTGCCTGCTGTCTATCACTAAGATAGGATGTAATCCAGCTCAAGGCCAGGCCAGTGACTCCTGCCATCTGTAGACGGCTCAGCAATACTGCATGGTCCACCGTGTCGAACGCGGCCGACATGTCGAGCAGCACTAAAAATGCTGATTTGCCCATGTCGACTCGCGCCCTTAGATCGTCCAACACGGCGACCAATGCAGTCTCCGTGCCGTGAGCCGGCCTAAAGCCGAACTGTGATACATCCAGGCAAGAGTTATTTTCCAGAAAACTGGATAGAGTTCTTGTAACCCACTTCTCTACAACCTTTACTATAAAAGGCAAGAGCGAGATGGGTCTATAGTTGGCCGGATTTGAGGGGTCCAGAGAAGCCTTCTTCAGCAATGGTGTAATGATTGCCATTTTCCAGTCTTCTGGGACCACTGCTGTACTTAGTGACTGGCAGCAGATAGTGTGGAGCGGCGGAAATAGCTCGCTTTGGAACGCCTTCCAGAACTTGTGGGGCATAGGATCAAGTGGTGATCCTGAGGACACACTATTTGCAAGAAAGCAAAAATCTTCCAAGGAGGGGCACGGAAAACAGGACAGCTGACCCACCGTGATGGATGGTTAAGTGGATAATAAGTGGATAATAAGGATAATAAGTGGTCTTTTCTATCTACAACAATAGAAGGCAGTTTTTCTTTTACATACCATTTCTTCCTTGCTTAACTTTGTCTAGTGCACAATGTAATACTGTTTTCCCTAACCTCATTCAAAAATGCGAGTGCTCCGTTGCAGCTAGCTCCTTAAGACACCAGATATTTCATGTGCTTGGCAAACTATATCTATGGTTTTCTCTAATGTTAATCCTCAAGTCAGCAAGAGTTCATTTAACCATTTTCCTATTACTGGGTTTAACCTACTGTCCATTGTGGAACCTTGAAGCTAATTCTCTGATAGCTGCAACATGAGTATCAACTGCCTTCTCTAGTAGATCTCCTCTTCTCAGAATCTTATGCCTCACTCCCTCTCCATTCCAATAATTTCCATATTATTCTACAGCATGAATATATCAAGCTCAGATCCAATTTCCCTAGAGAAGATTGAAAATGGTTTTATATTACCTCACTCCTACTCCCAAATGGTGCTTTAAATGTGTTAAGTTTCTTTTCTCACTGCAAATGTGCCTACCCAAAACCTTAATTTATTTATGAATTCCGACTCCCAGGATTCTGCAGAAACCCAGGAGTTGTTCATATCCTTGATCATGGAACATGTATAAGAGAACCTGTTGGTAGACGTGTGTACCCTAGGTATCTGTCTACTCCGTTGCACAGGGTAAACAATATAAAGGAACCTTAAATGACAGTTATGCAATCGTATGTTGTACATGTTGATGGAAGTGTGTCCCACATGGTTCAGGATGCACACTTTCACAAGGTCTACAGATATGTTAAAGAAACTGTAAGTCATTGGTTAACTGATTGAGGGGGTTGAAACCCTATTCAAGCAGGAACCACTATCCTTTATTGTCAGGGTGAAGTCACAAGAAATCCCTAAATTAACCTGCACTCAACTCTCAGGTAGCCTGGCACAGAGCAGCCAGGCTTAAATCAGAGGCAATGTGTAAAGTATTTGAGCAAAACTTAGAACAGTAACACAGTGAAAAACACTCCACTAAAATATCCTATATCAACGTAGAAAAATAGAGTAATTTTTAATAAATAAAAAAAGACAAAAAAAAAAAAATCAGTAGAACCAAAGATGTGCAGGTTTAAGTATTTCTGGGAACGTAGCGCAGAAAAACACAAACCGGGGAGAACTGGTTCCACTGGACCGGGACAAAGTCACAAGTTCATGCCACTTGCGATGGAGCACAGGGCAGCTACAGGGACCCATTTGGGCCCAATGAATAAAGCACATTAAATGCTGCCTTGTGGAGCGTTTTGAGGATCCTTGTCAAACATGAGTCACAGAGCAAAGTTGATTCGTCCATTCTCGATATGCAGCAAGGCTGTGATGCAAGGTCCTGCCTCATGATCGAAGATTTCAGCAAGAAGGCTTTCAGCTGTGATACAGATTCCAGTGGCGTTGCTGAGATACAGGCCTGCACAGAGTATGCGCCATTCACCAGCAGTTCAGAAGGGGCCACGGGGTTCAAAGATGATGCAGGTTTTTGCGACCGGTCTGATCCCCACAGAAGTGGCAGTGCTTTGGTTCTGCTCGGGGTTGTGCCTCACAGCAGAGGAGATACATCATTTCCGTTGGGTCCACAGAGGCTGGCAGAGCACATTAGGCCCTGGACTAGGATGGCACCACTTGACAGGGTAGATTTACAGATGGCAGGTTCAAGGTGCTTGGTTCACAATTGTTGGGACCTAAGTCTGGGATACTGGGTTCAGCCTATGCAGGGCCAGTCCCTCTCACTCATGCAATAGGGTAGAAGTCAGCAGTTCAGCACAGCACAGCAGGACAGTAGGCCTTCAGAGCAGCTGTTCATAAAGCCCTAAACGAACCTGTGCTTAACCCTCGCGTAGTTTGGCATAGAACAATCAGGCTTAAGTCAGAGGCAATGTGTAAAGTATTTGGGAAACACTTCAAACAGTAACACTGTTGAAAACACACCAAAAAACGATCAGTTTAGAAAAAATATAGTAATTTTTAATAAATAAAACATTACCAAAATGACAAAAATCCAATTGGTAGAACCGGAGATATGCAGGTTTAAAGATTTCAATGAAAACAGCACCAAACAGCACATAGCACTGACTGTTGATATCTGGTTGCACCAGACCAGGACAAAGTCACAAGTTCAGGCCAGCTGCAATGGACCGCATGTGAGCTACTGGGACCCAGATAGGCCCACTGAACAAAGTAATTTAAATCCTGGTTTGCAGAACATTGCATGGAATCCGACAAAGATGCTTCGGGCAGCGAGGTTTAGAGATCCGGCGAGGCTGCGATGCAAGGTCCTGCATCATCATTGAGGATCTCTTCAATGAGGGCATGCGGTGCGAATTTCGGCGCTGAGGATGAGTTGCGCTGTCCGGGCAATGTGTCGCTTCTGAAGAGGTGTGAGGCTGAGATGCTGAGTCTGTTGTCATCGAGGCTGTCTTCAATGAGGGATGCAAGGGCCTGCACTGAGAAAGCAGTGTGCACCAGCCCTTCCAAAGAGTCTGCAGGCTGCAAAAGTGAAGCAGGTTTTTGTGACTCGCTTGGTCCCCTCAGCAGGGGCGTTGTGTCAGTTATTTTAAGGATTGTGCCCTGAAGCAAAGGAAATAAGTAGGTTCTGCTTGGTCCACAAAGGCTGGTGGAGCACCTTATGCCCACTACCAAGGGTCTTGGATTGTGCTAGAAGCACTTGGAAAGGTATACTCACAGGTGACAGAGTCCAGGTGCTGGGTTAACGGTTGATTTTCTTTTTTTTTGTAAAACAATTTTTATTGCAGAGTGATACACTTGACACATCAACATTTTGCACAGAGTATTTCCAATCACGTTCCCCATAATAATTTGTACACAGCCATTTAGCCCTCAACCCGGAGGTCGGGCGGCGGTACTCGTGGTCCTGTCCCCTAGGTGTGCCGAGTCGTGTAGGGGGAGCATGGTTCAACAGCCCTCTGCTTTACATCTTTTTATTCTCCTCTTCCCTCTCCACTCTTGGTATTGGTCGTTTAACTATGTCAGTACTCATACTGTTACTCTGCACCCCCCCCCCTGTGTGTCTACGCCTGTGTCTGGTGCTAGTGCCTGTAGTCATGGTATTGGTCGAAGGATTCTATGTGCTTCCCTGTGTGTGCGTGTCTGGTGCCAGTGCTGGGCGAACAGTGGATGTCAATGGAGTTGATGGGCCCTCAGTCTCCTCCCCCTCCAGTTCCTCTAGTGTGTTGTCTCTTAGAGCCTGGACTAACGCTTCCCACGCCCTCGCCGCATCCTGCGCTTTCTCGTCTGAGCTTCGGCGGGCTAGTTGGTATCTGATTGTGCTCTCGGCTGCTGCCCACTTCAAGAATTTGTTCAGCCATCTCTTGTGTGTTGGCCCTGACTTCGATTTTCACCCCTTGGTCAGTTCCCGTTTAGCTAGGAGCAGGCCCATGTCTATGAATTTGCTTGTAAGTTTGTTTTTGCGTGTGTGTGGGAACCAATGTAGAATCGTGACCTCATTGTCGTATTGCAGTTCCCTGTCTGTCACTGTGTTCAGTGTGTCTCCTATCTCACTCCAATACTCCTGTATGTGAGGGCAACCCCAGAGCATATGGAGCAGATCCGCCTCTATTAGGTTGCATCTGGGGCAAGCTGCGTCCGTCACTCAAAAATATGTTGCTATTTTGCTCGGGGTTAAGTAGGCTCTGTGAAGGATGTACAGGTGGATGAGTTGGAAGCGCGCATTCCTGGTGCTCTTCCTAGCCCTCCGCACTAGTTGGGACCACGTTGCGTCAGGGATTTCTTTCTGTAGGTCTGCTTCCCACTTCGTTTTGAGTGGTGTGAGGGGTTAAATATTTTCGGATGACATTCGGGAGTAGAGGCACGTGACTGCTTTGAACGTCCCAGCCGCCATCATCGTGTATTGGCACGCCAGGGTCGTCTTTGGCTCGATCAGCCCCTCTCCCCAGTGCGCTTGTATGGCTCTCACTACTGCCGCGTGTATTAAATAATCGCCCCTTGGAAGGTCGTAGTGCTCTTGAAGAGTCTGGTATGGTATTAGCGCTCCGTCGTCATAAAGGTCCCCTATCATTTGTAAGCCTGCTTCTTCCCAGTCCTGTAGTCCCGACCAGTCCCCCCCATGCGGCAACGCCGTCACCATACCCAGTGGGATTTCGGGCGCATACGGGTGCGCAGACCCAGCTCGCTTTTGTGATCGGTTCCAGCACAAGCGGAGCGTCCGTTCCTCCAGAGATAGTCCTCTGAGTACTAATTTTTGTTGCAGAGTAATGAATGCCAGGACATGGCGAGGTATACCAATTTCCCTATCTTGTTCTGGACCTCGGTAGGCTCTCGCAACCTCTTGTGTAAAGTATTGTAGTTGGGCCGCCAGGTAGTATAATTCGAAGTCCGGGACCACCAGGCCCCCCTCGTCTTTCGAGCGGGTTAGCATCGCTAATGCAATTCTACGCCTGCCCGTTCCCCACAAGAAGGATACTACTAATGACTTTAATCGTTTAAAGGTTGCTCCTGGTATCCATACCGGGAGGGTCCGGAAAAAATATAACAGCCTTGGCAGGGCTATCATCTTTAGTAGCGATACTCGGCCCGTCATGGACAGGGGCAGAGTTGCCCAAAAGGCCATACTGCTCTGCAGGCCTCGGATGCAGCGTCCAACGTTGCCGTCTAGCAGGTCAGCGGGCTCGTGGTATATGTGCATCCCTAGGCAACTTAGGCAGTCGGGCTCCCATCTCAACATAGAGTGGGTTGGGGGACGCGCCTCGCTTCTCCGCAAGGGGAAGAGGCGGGTTTTCGTCCAGTTCACCCGTAATCCAGAGATGTCGCCAAAGCGTGCTAGCAGTCTCTCGGCTCCTTCTACCGCCTCCTCGGAATCCTCTAAGAAGAGGAGCAGGTCATCTGCGTACAAGGAAATAAAATGGCGGGTTCCCCCGGAGTCCAATCCGCTGTAGTGGTCGCCCCGTCTGGCCGTTGCCGCCAGGGGTTCCACCGCAAGCGCAAACAGTAGGGGGGAAAGTGCACATCCCTGTCTGGTTCCCCGGCTCACATCGTATCTGTCTGACACCAAGGGACCGACCCTCACTCTGGCTGTCGCCGACGCGTACAGCACTTTCGTCCACTCGATGTATCCCTCTCCTAATCCAAAGTCCCTCATTACTCTATAAAGATAGTCCCACTCTAGGCTGTCGAATGCTTTCTCTATATCGACCGCTAGTACCAGGGGGGTTCGTGCCTCGGGCGGAGGGCTATCTATCAGTCTGAGCAGTCTGCGTATGTTGTGCGTCGTGTTTCTTGTGGGTATAAATCCTGATTGATCTTTGTGGACCAATCCTTTCATATGGGTCAGCAATCTGGTGGGCAATATCGTACTCAGGATTTTATAATCCGTCGTCAACATAGACAGTGGCCGGTAGGACGCTGGGTCCGTGCTGTCTCTCCGTGGCTATAAGAGGGGAATTATCATGGCTTCGCGCATTGAGCAAGGAAGTCTGCCCGTTTCTTTGGCCTCATTGTAAATTATATGAAGGCGTGGGGCCAGTTGATCAAGGTATTTGACATAGAATTCAATGGGCAGCCCGTCCAGTCCCGGCGTTTTGTTATGCGCCCTATGTTTATCGCTCCCTTTATTTCCGTCAGGTCTATCGGGCTGCCCAGGGATTCAGCGTCTTCTCGATCCAGTTGGGGCAAATGCAGGTCGGCCAGGAAGGCGTCCGTTGCTGCGCCCTGATCCACTAGCCTGCTCTGACATAGCCGTTCGTAATAGGAGCGGAAGCAGTCCAGTATTTCTGGCTGCGTTTGGTGCGTGTCGCCCCCACTCCCCTTAAGGGACATGATGGGCTTACTGTTTCGGCTGGGGTTTGCTAGCCAGGCCAGGAGTGTGCCGGTCTTATCCCCCTCTGCGAGAGTTCTTATCAGGTACGTTTTGTAGTCAAAGCTGCGGAGGCGCTCCACCTCCACCGCCACTGCCTCCCGCGCCTCGCTGACTTTACTCTGGAGTTCAGGGTGGTTGGGGCGCTCTCGCTCAGCGTGTCTCAGTTTCTGTTCAGCTTTATCCAAATCATCTATCAGCGTCCTGCGCGCCCCCGCAAATTTTCCTATACAGTGTCCCCTCACCACTATCTTGAACGCATCCCATTCAATGGCCCTAGATGAGGCTGTGTCTTCGTTCTCCATGAAGTACTGTGCAATCCTTTCTCCCAACGCCTCGCGAAATGGTGGGTCATCTAGCGTGTCCGGCCTTAGCCGCCACGTCGGGATACGTGTGGATTCATTCATCCAGTCCAGTGCTAGGAGCAGGGGGTTGTGATCGGAGATCGTTCTCGCTAGATATTCTGTTCGGGCCACCGTCGGGAGCACTGTTTGCGAGCACAGGAAGGCATCGAGGCGGACATGGAGGTCATGAATGCTGGAGTAAAATGAGTAGTCTCGTTCCCCCGGGTGTTGTACCCGCCAGGCATCTGATAAATCCCATTTTCCCTGCCAGTCTGCCCTGTGCTTCGCCAATCTATGCACTGGGGACGCCTGCAGTGGTGGGTGTGATCTGTCCAGAAGGGTGTCTACAATCGAGTTGAAATCCCCCCCTATCAGCAAGGGACTAGTGAAGTAGCTGGTCAGTGTTCTAGAGAGTCTTGTGAAGTACGTCGCCTGATCCACATTTGGAGCATATATACTAGCAAGTGCTATGTGTCGGCCTCTGAGCAGGCCCTCAACCGCTACATATCTCCCATCTGGGTCCACAGTGTGTCCAGTGACCTGGAAGGGGACGCCCGCTCGTATCCAGATCAGCACCCCTCTAGCGAAGGCAGAGTATGTGGTGTAATAAAGGTGGCCTCTCCATCTACGCTGTAGCGCCACTCCCTCCTTCCGCGTTAAGTGAGTTTCTTGTAGGAATGCTATGTGCACTCCCCTGCGGACTAAATAGGAGTGAATTTTGTGCCTCCTAGTCATCGTATTCAGCCCCCGCACATTCCAAGACACACATTTCAATGATCCCATAGTAGCCATAGTCCCACTGCGTATGATTCAGTTCAATCATCGTTGGCAACCAGACAGTAGGTTCGACATCATTTCCATCCCCCCCAACAATCCCCACATTCCCCCCCTTTGAACTGTGCCCCGAGTTCCCCCAACTACTCCAGGCTTCCCCCCCCCCCCAGAACAGGACCTAACTGCAACATAGTAGTTCCCATCCAAACAGGTGAGCAATCGTGCTCTGAACTTCTACGTAGTCGTGATTAGTATCACGGAAGCCTTATGGGCTCTGGGGAGCGTGAGCTAGTTACTGGTAGGTTCAATGTCGTCTCCACAGTCCCCTCCCGCCATATACAGCGCAACTTACGATACTTCAGTCTAACAGCGTCCCGCTCAGGTGTTCTTAGAGGCCGTCCGGCAAGCCAACGCCAGAAGACAAGTAGACATGTCCGAAAGGTTAGCTTCCAATTATCACTTCCGATGTCTGTGGCGTGATTCTCGGACCTCCAGTTTTTCCCATTTCCGATAATTCAGTCTCCGAGCCCGATCCCCATTCCTCCGAGCCCGATCCTTTCTCCGAGCGGAGCAGAGACGATCCCGAAATTTCTTTCACTGCTTGGAGTGCTGCTTTTCGCTCACCTTCCGTTTGAGATTGCGTTGGTTTCCTGGATCTCTGTCTCAGCCTCCGGAGTCTCCTCGATTTCCTCACCGGTTGATTTTGGCGCTCCTCCTCAGCTCTAAAACGTGCCCCATCTGTGCCAGCCTTGTAGGTATCCCACCAGGTCCAAGCCTCCTCTGCTGTTGTGAAGAACTGAGCTTTTCCATCCATCATTATTCGGAGCCTGGCTGGGAACAGCAGAGAGTATTGAATGCCTTCCGTGCGTAGTTCTTTTTTGATGGAGAGGAAGGAGGCGCGCATTTTTTGCGTTTCAAAGGTGTAGTCCGGAAATAGGGTTACTTTGCTGTTGTCTACTTGGAAGGGTCCTGCTTCCCTGGCCCGTTGCAATAGCCAGTCTCTGTCTTTGTAGTGCAACAGCTTGACGACCACTGGGCGAGGAGGCAGCCCCGGTTTCGGGGGTCTGGATGGGACACGATGTGCTCTTTCCAGAGTGAAGAAGGGGGAGAGGCCCTCTGGGGCCACCACAGTTCTTAGCCAGTCATCTAGGTAGCCAACCATGTCCGTACCTTCTTTTTTCTCCGGAAGGCCCACTAGGCGCACGTTGTTTCTGCGGCTGCGGTTTTCAGCATCCTCTGCCCGCCTCTCTAGAGCCTGAATGCGGTCCAGTGCTTCAGTGAGTCGTCCCTCCATTGATTTGTGCGCCGGCGCCAATTCTGTTATGGCGTCCTCCGTCTCCTTGACTCTGTCCGCTAGTTTCGCATGGTCTGCCCGGAGGAGTCCAAGACCCGTTGAGACTTGTGCAATATCGTGGCGCAGGGCAGCCTTCGTGGCTGCGATCGCTTGAAGAATCCTATCCTGCATTTGCTGCAGGTCTGTTGTTGGTGGGGGAGCATCGTTCGGAGTCTCCGTAGTGGGGCCGGCATCACCTCCAGCTCCTTTCGGTTTCCCCATTGCGGTGTGACGATGGGAGACCAGGAGAGTGGCGAGATAAAGGGGGGTCTGGCGGTCCTGATGTGGTGGGTCAGTGGGGGTCCCCTGCGAGAGCTCCCAGAGGTTCGGATCGTGTCTTCCGCCGTCTCAGGGTCAGCCGGCTCGCAGGATTCGTTGCAGGAGTCAGGCCTGCTCCGGTCTGTCCCACGGCTGTGCTGTTGTGCGCTGGGCAGGGCCACCCACGGTTCTCCGCAGGGACTTCCCCCGCTTTGCTGTTAGGTGTCGGACGCCCGCGGAGGCCCCCAGTTCTATTCGGAGGCATCTCCCATTTCGTTTGTGGCCACAGGAGTGTCGTAATCCTCAGCTCTGTTGGTGCATTTCAGGCCCGGTCTGGGGCCCTCCCGCTGGGTTGGGGCTCGCATGGGCCGGCTGCCCTGTGGGCAGCACCCACTTCA
Source organism: Lissotriton helveticus (assembly GCF_964261635.1). Classification (NCBI taxonomy): domain Eukaryota; kingdom Metazoa; phylum Chordata; class Amphibia; order Caudata; family Salamandridae; genus Lissotriton; species Lissotriton helveticus. The sequence continues at coordinate 1,564,077,809 of NC_136061.1, forward strand.
GGAAGATCGAGGGTGCAGGGCCCTGCACGGGCCTCCAGGTCCTCTGATGGTTATGCCACTCCGCTCCCCAATGCTCCCAGCAGGCATGGGCCCCAGTGAGGCCAGGGCATCTGATCTCTAGTCGTGGTTCTCACGCATTTAGGGCGAGGGACTGCTGGGTCGGTGCGTGCTCTCTCAAGGCCCGGGGGGCCGGTCGCGAGGTCACCCCAGTCGCTCCGTTTCTTCAGTCCAGCGGAGGTGTTGTAGGCCTTCCTCACCACCAGGGCCGCAGCTGGAGGCCGCGGCGGAGTTGGAGCCCGAATTCCCGCCCCCCGGTCAGCTCGGGGCCGCTTCTTACTGTCAAGGCTCGGCGCGCCCTACCAGGCGGCGCCCCCACGGGTCACACCCGGATCGGGCGATCGCCCCCTGGGCTCTCCCACTATCAGGCGCCCACTCTGCCTTCTTGCGTAGGGCAGAGCGCCTCAGGTCGGTCCCAGGGACGGAGGTAGAGCCGTTCTTTTTTCACAGGCAGCAAAGATACCACCGGCTCGCCTCCCTTGTCGTTAGGGGTCCATCCTTCGGCTTCGCCCCGCGGCCGTCGCCTGTGTGATTCTGGGGGTCCAGGTTTGGGGTAGGTACTCACACGGTAGTCCGGGCTCTCCAGGGGCGCCAGGTGGGTTGGCGCAGCAGTCGTGGTCGCCCGGGCGCGAACGGGCGCCCCCGTCCACTCCGGGGGTAGTAGGCCCCGTTGGCGCCGGGGCCTCGATTGTCGGCTCCCGGGCAGGGGGGAGTCGCACCGGGACCGGCAGGGCGCCGAACTCGGCTCTCCAACGGCTCCCCTCAACTGCAGGGGGTTGCAAGATTCCGCCGACGGGCAGCCGCTCCCGAATGCACTCGGGCCGCACTCCGGGCGTCTCAGACGGGCTCCAGGGTTCGCGCCGCGGGTCCCAGTGTCCCAGCAGTTACGGGGACGCCGCCATCTTGCGCCTCGGGTCTGTAGGGATGTTTCGGACCTGTATGCCTCTCTCGGTTCAGGAACCAGCACTCCCGTGGCACCGGAGCAGGTAGTGATGTGTCGCTCAGGTTCACCCGGTTTTCACGGGGTTCCCGAGCCCTAGGAAGGATGTTTTGATGGATTACAGGCGGTGGGTTCGGGAGCCTCGTTAGGCTGCTACCATCTTCGTTGGCTGCTAGCCACGCCCCCCCTGGGTTAACGGTTGATGATGCCTTCTGTCGCTGTGGCTCAAGTCAGGAGGTCAGCCAACAAGCCCTTGGAGTCACTCTTGGGTGCTGGGTTCAACAGATGCAGGTTCAGTCCGTCTCACCCATGGAAGAGGGTAGCAGGTCTGCACAGCAGGGCGGCAGTCCTTCATAGCATCAGTCCAGCAGAGTTGCAGTCCTCTCAGCAGCACAGCAGTCCTTCTTCTTAGCAGTGTATCCATAGGTCCAGAAGTGTACCGAAGAGTTGGTGTCTGAGGTCCAATATTTATACCTAATGTCCTCCCTCTGAAAGGTATGATAAACTGCTAGAGGTTTCCATTTGAAATCCCCAGGCATCTTGCATTTCCTGTCCTGACTCAAGACTAACTACAGGGGTTATGCAGCCCTTTGTGTGCAGGCAGGACACAGCCCATTCAAGTGTAAGAAGGGCTGGGCCCAGCTCTGCCCTCCCACCCTGCCAGTGATGGCTCATACATGCACATCTAAGCTCTCAGTTGTTTGTGGCTGTCTAGGAGGAATCCACAAAGCACAACTGTCAGCTGCACCCTGTCACTTGTCCCCAGGACAGGCTATAGGTATTAAATGGCTATGACAGAAACATTTCAACTTTATAAAAGTGGCATTTTCAAAATTGTAACTTAAAATCCGATTTTACTATAAGAGGGGGTTTTAATTACAATTCCAAAGACCGCAATCATGAACTGGTTACTTCCTCCCATTTGTAAATTACAGCTTATTAAATGTAATAAGGAAATTCCAGTGTTATCCTATGGGAAAGGTAGGCCTTGCAGTAGTGAAAAACGAACGTGAGCGTTTTTCACTACTAGGACATGTACAACTTAAAATTGAATGTCCTACATTATAAATACACTGCATCCTGCCCTCAGGGCTGTCCATGGCCTACTGTAGGGTAACATATATAATAAAAAGGAAGCTTTGGGCCTGGCAAAAGGTTTATTTGGCCAGATCGAAGTGGCAGCATAAAACTGCACCTACACAGGCTGCAAGGGCAGGCCTTAGACATGTTTAAATGGCTACTGAAGTTGGTGGCACAATCAGTGCTGCAGGCCCGCTAGTAGCATTTAATTAATGGACCCTGGGTACACGCAGTACCACTTTACTAGGCACTTATAAGTAAAATAAATCTGCCAATTGGGAATAAACCACTGTTACCATCTTTTAAGGAGTGGACACACACACTTTAGCACTGGTTAGCAATGATAAAATGTGCAGAGTCCTAAGGACAGCGAAAACAGATCAACAAAAATGGAGGAGGAAGGCAACAAGTTTGTAGAAAGACCATCCTAAGGCTGTCGGGTCTAAAAGAAACATTTTGTAGTACGTAACATATACTTATGATAGTCTATAAAGATCTGCTCACACTGTCACACCAATTGTAATAGTTCTTGAATATCATATGGACACAATGTTTCCTTGAAATTTGCTCCTAGATGTCATTCGGGATTAATGGCAATAGGACTTCTTATCAAATCCATTGACCTAAAGCACCTTATCTTCCTCCATATTGATTTTACCTGTACATCCACATATTTTCCTCATGTCTTTTCTCCTCCTATACCAGGGAGCATTCATTGTATAGTACTTTACCATACCAATATCCAGTTTTAAATTTGAGCCATGGTTTCCAGGGTTCGGCACCAGCACTTAATTGTCAACACAGGCACTTATGACAGCTACCCCTTGGTGGAGCTTTTTGTATAATTTAGAGATGAGCAGAATAGAAATTGTTTATTAATTCCGTACACAATAAAAACCACTCATTTCTGCAGTCCAAGTAATTTTTATAGCTCTGGGGGCCTGAAACAGTCTGAATTGTCATACTTGTAGCAGTATGCTGGTTAGTAGAGGTGTAGGAACTATCATAGGCAACGCTGGCAGCGGCAATGGGTGGAGCAAGTTGTGGAAGCATCCTGACGAGGGCCCTGGCACTTATCTTTTTGACAAAATAAGCACTGTCAATATCTATTTACTTCAATTTCTCCCTAGCGTCTGTTCATGATTCCCCTGCTCAGCTGTCTGGTGTTCCGAAATCCTGCTGCATAGGTGTTGTATGCATCTCATCAGAAAGGCACTTATGCAGTGGGTCATTGGATACTTTTTAATATCTAGGCAAAGTGCCCCCAGCTGTTGACTCCGCCTCCACTGCCTGCTTATTGAGCTCTAGTATGTTTGGTTGACAGAGAACAATTTGAGAGCTTGTAAGCCACAAGAATCTTCCCACAAGATGGTCTCTCCAGTTCACGAGATGCTAGACCAGAGTGTGTTACTGCAGTAATGCTCATCCCTGGGTAACCATTTCACCTGGACCTTTATTTGAGTTGCTGCGCCTTTAAGTTTGCTTTATGCCAGGGACATCTTAAGGATTTTGGGGGCCCTGGGCCAAACATATTTTGGGGGCCCCTATTCAGAACAGCTTTGAAAATATGATCCAATTTGAGCCCACGTTTCCCATGCCGTTTTCGGTTCGTCAGCTGCGTTAGCGATCCAGTTTGCATGATAGGCATTAGCCTATAAATTCACTATGTAATCGGATGCGCGCCGCTGACAGCGGTAGGATTCATTGTTTCCTGCCTTGCAACAAGGTTTTCAATACTTTTTAAATTGTATATGTGTGGCTGAATTACTCTGTGCTTTTTAACAATTTCTGCTTCCTACGGGCACTGGCACTTTACTTGATTCTGCTTGCCTATACCTCCTTAGTTGCTCCGATTCGTATCTCGCTTTTCCTCCTGTCCTGGTCCGCCACGGCTGATACGCCGATTGTGCGGAGGGCTGGGGCTACTATCGGGCTCCTAACTTCCGCCCACACAGTTTCCGCTTCCTCAGCTGTGTTAGTGATCCAGTTTCAATCAGAGGCATTAGCTTATATATTACCAATGCAAACGGACGCGCGCAGCTGACAGGGGTAGGATTTAGTGTTTCCTGCCCTGGTACTAGGTTTTTAATACTTTTTAAATTGTAGATGTGTGGCTGAATTACTCTGGGCTTTTGAACAATTTCTCCTACTTACGCGCACTTGCACTTTATTTGATTCTGCTTGCCTACACCTCCTTTCCTGCTCTGATTTGCATCTCGCTTTTCCTCCAGTCCTGGTCCACAGCGGTTGATACAACGATTGTGCATAGGGCTGGGGCTAATATCAGGCTCCTCACTTCCGCCCATGCAGTTTCCGCTTCCTCAGCTGCGTTAGTGATTCAGTTTGCATCAAAGCATTAGCCTATATATTCCCGATGCAAATGGACACGCGCAGCGGGCGCGCCAAAGGCAAGCCCGTCGGGGCCCGTCAGTGTCCTGTCAGCGTCCGGCACCGGCCATGCTGCTCAGTTCCCCTCCAGTGAGTTTCTTCCACTATATTACAATCGGGAAAAACTGCTTAGTCTTAGGCGGCTACCATTATGTCAGTGTACAGCGGCTGATCTGAGCTTGGAGGTAGACTTTTGATGCAATAAGTGCAACTGGTCTCTCCTCCAGCCCAGGAAACCTGCACCCAAGATCCTCCCACGCAACAATAAGTGTAAAAACAATGAGAAAACAGGGGACTTAAAGGCCACCCTTTTAAATGAATCGCTCTATGCAAAAGTATGAACCACACATTTATGACCATCTTCTAGACCATGGGTACTCACAAACTTTCTCTCAGGGGCCAAATTTACAGTGGGGTTTGTGGCCGAGGGCCGCACTGGTGGAGGCGGGGTCGGTGGGGGAGGGGGAAGGGGCTAGAAAGAAAAAAACTGTGACCATGAAGTTGAACACAGGCCCCTGCAGCTGACGCGTTCATCCAGAGAGCCAACAGACCAGCATACACCCACATCTCTCTTTCTCTCTCTCTCTCTCTCTCTCTCTATCTCTCCCTCCCTCTGTCTCCCTCCTTCTATCTCCCTCCTTCTATCTCTCTCGTTCCCTCCTTCCCTCTCTCTCTGTTTCCCTCTGTCTCTCTCTCTGTCTTACCTCTCTTTCTCTCTCTCTCTCTACCTCCCTCTCTTTCCTTCCCTCTCTCCGTCTCCCTCCATCTGTCTCCCTCTATTTGTGTCCCACTGTCCATCTCCCTCTGTCTCCCTCCCTCCGTCTGCCCTCTGTCTGTCTCCCTCCCTCTGTCTCCCTCCCTCTCTCCCTCCCTCTGTCTCCCTTCCTCCGTCTCCCTCCCTCCCTCTGTCTGTCTCACTCTGTCTTTCTGTCTATCTCCCTCTCTCTGTCTCCCTCCCTCTGTCTGTCTCCCTCCCTCTGTCTGTCTCCATCCCTCCCTCTGTCTCCCTCTGTCTGTATCCCTCCCTCTGTCTGTCTGTCTCCCTCCATCTCCCTCCCTTTGTCTGTCTCCCTCTCTGCCTCTGTCTGTCTCCCTCTCTGCCTCTGTCTGTCTCCCTCTGTCTGTCTCTCTGTATGTCTCCATCCCTTCCTATGTCTGTCTCCCTCTCTCCCTCTGTCTCTCTCTGTCTGTCTGTCTCTCTCTCTCTCTGTCTGTCTGTCTCTCTCTCTGTCTGTCTCTCTCTCTCTGTCTGTCTCTCTCTCTCTCTCCGTCTGTCTCTCTCTCTCCGTCTGTCTCTCTCTCTCCGTCTGTCTCTCTCTCCGTCTGTCTCTCTCTCCGTCTGTCTCTCTCTCTCTCTCCGTCTGTCTCTCTCTCTCCGTCTGTCTCTCTCTCTCCGTCTGTCTCTCGCTCTCCGTCTGTCTCTCTCTCCGTCTGTCTCTCTCTCTGTCTGTCTCTCTCTCTGTCTGTCTCTATCGCTGTCTGTCTCTATCGGTGTCTGTCTCTATCGCTGTCTGTCTCTATCGCTGTCTGTCTCTATCGCTGTCTGTCTCTGCCTCTATCTGTCTCTGCCTCTATCTGTCTCTGTCTGTCCCTGTCTCTGACCAAATCTAGTTCCGTCTGTCCCTGTCTCTATCTGTCTCTGCCTCTATCTGTCTCACCTCACCCGGCTCTCATTCCCTGCTGCCCTCCACCTCCCTCACCCGGGCTCTCACTCCCTGCACTGGCCTCCCACCTCACAGGGCTCTCACTCCCTGCTCTGCCCTCCCACCTCACCCGGCTCTCACTCCCTGCTCTGCCCTCCCACCTCACCCGGCTCTCACTCCCTGCTCTGCCCTCCACCTCCCTCACCCGGCTCTCACTCCCTGCTCTGCCCTCCACCTCCCTCACCCAGACTGTGACTCCCTGCTGCCCTCCACCTCCCTCACCCGGGCTCTCACTCCCTGCACTGGCCTCCCACCTCACAGGGCTCTCACTCCCTGCTCTGCCCTCCCACCTCACCCGGCTCTCACTCCCTGCTCTGCCCTCCCACCTCACCCGGCTCTCACTCCCTGCTCTGCCCTCCCACCTACCTCACCCAGGCTCTCACTCTCTGCTCTGTCGTCCCACCTCACCTGGCTCTCACTCCCTGCTGCCTTCCACCTCCCTCACCCGGGCACTCACTCCCTGCTCTGCCCTCCACCTCCCTCACCCGGGCTCTCACTCCCTGCTCTGCCCTCCACCTCCCTCACCTGGCTCTCACTCCCTGCTGCCCTCCATCTCCCTCACCCAGGCTCTCACTCCCTGCTCTGCCCTCCACCTCCCTCACCGGCTCTCTCTCCCTGCTCTGCCCTCCACCTCCCTCACCTGGGCTCTCACTCCCTGCTGCCCTCCATCTCCCTCACCCAGGCTCTCACTCCCTGCTGCCCTCCATCTCGCTCACCCGGGCTCTCACTCCCTGCTCTGCCCTCCACCTCCCTCACCCGGCTCTCACTGCCTGCTCTGCCCTCCACCTCCCTCACCCGGCTCTCACTCCCTGCTCTGCCCTCCACCTCCCTCACCTGGGCTCTCACTCCCTGCTCTGCCCTCCACCTCCCTCACCTGGGCTCTCACTCCCTGCTGCCCTCCATCTCCCTCACCCAGGCTCTCACTCCCTGCTGCCCTCCACCTCCCTCACCCGGGCTCTCACTCCCTGCTCTGCCCTCCACCTCCCTCACCCGGGCTCTCACTCCCTGCTCTGCCCTCCACCTCCCTCACCCGGGCTCTCACTCCCTGCTCTTCCCTACCACCTCTCCAGGCTCTCAGTTCCTGCTGTCCTCCCCCTTCCCACCCCCTCTCCCCTGTGTGTCAGCCTGGCTGACACAGCCTCCGGGGCACCCCAGTACTTAACAGGTCTTTAAACGACCATTTGTTTGTTAATGAGGCTTTTTTCACCTCTTAGCGCCCCTGCAGCTCCACTCTTGACTGTGGCTGGAATCGCCCGGGCCCCCACAGAGCAGGCTCTCTGATTACGCACTGCTGCTCCCTGAGGTGTTTGCTGAAGTTAAAAAAAAAAAAACACACACACACAGGTGCGATGTCTCAAGCTCCGCGGGCCGCCACAGAAGGCTTGCTGGGCCGCCACTGGCCCGCGGGCCGTATTTTGAGTACCCCTGTTCTAGACGAACAATCTTTTATTTTTTTCCCACTGAGACCTGGCTGTCTGAAGCCTCCAACCCTACTATCACCTTGGCCATCCCTACGGATGGGACCGACCGAGTGGGAAGGAGGGGGGGGGGGGCGGTGTCGCCATCATTAACTATCTAAAACTAGACTGCTCTCCCATCCCGATAGAAAACATCGAGGGTGCAGTGTCCTTAGTCTTCCACTCTAACTTATCCCCTCGTAATAGTGATGGAGCGGGATAGAAAACAGAAATCTGTTTAAACCCGTGAAGTCACACTTCCATAAATAAATTAAAAATGCTAACAATTTGTGCTGTGTGTATAATAATTCAACCTAGTTTAAAGTTACATTACATTACAGAACACGTGGGAAATTAACATGTGTGCTCATAAATGTGCATTATGTTGCATTCTTATGTATGTGAAAATAATAAATTAATCCTGTCTATTGTCATGTCATAACTAATAGCAGCTGTTTTTGAAATAATGGCATGTGCTTATTTTGCTTCCCTTGTCTATGTGATGTCATTTCTACTATTCTAGGTGCACATAAGGTTTTATGGATTAATGAAGACAGGTAGATATAAAATGCTGCTTTATTTGTGCTTTACTGCTAGGTAATTTAGACTAATGGGTTAATAATTAGCAATGATGGGAGGCAACAGAACAAACTGTATTTCTTTCACTAATTATCCTTTGTGTTTGTTTATATAATAGTTTTACAAATGAAGCTTAGAGATGGCTGCAGAAAAATAGTACCCTTTTAAAAGTGACGCAGGGACAGTGGCGCAGAAAATTGACGCTTTCTGAAAGAGGCCTAATGATGAAAATGGCTCAAGTGAAAATAATTCCAAGAAGGATGGAAAAGGCCTCTGAGCTTTTATTTTGAAAGGTTTTGGATTGAACTGCTAAAAAGATGACTTTTTGCCACGGGAGTTCAGAGCTGACTAAGCTCAAGGTTAAAAGGAAACTGTTGCTACAAAATGTAGCAGACTAAGGAAGAACTGCCAAGACTTCTAAATGAACAATGAACTAGTGAATTTGCCCGGGCATGTAAGAAGGAGGTGTCACAGTTTACTGTGGTACGAGGTGGCTCAGCCAATGGAGAACTAGAATTCGTCTGCTGCAATGTGAAAAATAGTTAGCTCAGCTAATTTAGGGTATAAGAATAGGTTCAGAGAACACATAGTTGGCTTACGCTCGAGAATTCTGGAGGACGATGTTATGCTGATGGACTTTACACGTGAGGACAGGAGTTTTTATTAATTACTTTATTACTAGGTGATGAGGGTAGAGACAGAGATATAGTTAGGATTTTGGAAAATGCTTAATTTTACTTATTCCTGCTAATGAATAATAATTCTTGATTTATGCTCTTTTTATTAATACTGAAAAATTCTTTCTTTATGACATTTTCTAATGCTTGTTTAATAAAATACCAAAACCTAAGTTTTTCTAGATGTGTTAAAATAAACTTTCTAAAAATGACAAGCTGGTCTTGATTATTGCAGATGGTTTAAACAACTATATTTAGATCTTATCGCCTCATGATTCAAGCGCTCTATTGTTGTTATGGGCCTAGTGTTGTAGTGTAAGTTTTGTGGTAGTAGATAGTGTCATTTGTGCAATATTTTGGTGAGAGCGCTGGATCAATTTCTGGTAGCCATCGGACGGTTTATATATGTTGTTTTTGACATACATGTTACATGCATGATACATATATGTTGGTAATTTCATAGGATTAAGTTTTAACACATGTTGAGTTTGTTTATTTTGTGCTAAGTGTGTACCGGTACAAAAACTGTGTGATGAGAAGGTAGTCATGCAGAATATCTGATCTGTTTCTGTGATATCGCCGAGTATCACTGTTGGTATCGCCGTGTACCAGAAGTATTGTCGCCGTGCAATACAGTGTTGTCGCCGTGCAACACAGTTTTAGGGCTAGGTGTGAATCTTGAAAAGTGAGGGTTTTCTAAGAAATTAGAGCAGCATGAGAATAGGGACAAAGCGCCTTCCATAAAACTCACTGTGATAAGAGTATTAGTTATATTCAAGCTTGAGTGAAGGGCAGGGTAATGTCGGTGCATGATTATCTATAAACAGGTGAGAGTCCTGTACGGGTACATGTTTTATATCTATAAACAGGTGAGAGTCCTGTACGGATAACGGTGTTATTTTGCTAACGGTGCATGATTTCTATAAACAGGTGAGAGTCCTGTACGGATTTCATGTGTGACTGAAGTTAGGGAATTTTCAGTGTGAAAGTGCGTGATTGTTTTGTAAGGTATGTTCAAGTGGAACTCTTAGAACTTTCACTTCGCGGTGGGTTCAGAGCAAAATGAGTTCATATTCTTACGTGTTAGAAGGGTAGGGTAAGAGTTGCTCTACTGACAAATGGAAATTATCCTTAGTGTGAATAGCGACGTCTATTCCGAAGTGTGGATACTTGAATGTATGTAAACTATCCTAATTAGAGAAGCAGACAGATGAGTTTCGTTTTATGTATTCACTAAAATGTACCAAAAGTAATTTTAAGGTACTTAGGAAAGTTCAGGATAAAGTCTATACCATTCTAAGACTTTTATGATGATATGCAGTGTTTAAATACATTTAAAAGCTCTGCACGTTAATAAAATTCAATTCAAAAGTGTTCAGCATAGTTGAAAAGTATAATAAGGTGAACTGTGCTATTTTAAAACATTCAGGAGCATTTTAGAATGTTTTGTGTTAATTAGGCAATAATTAAGGTATTCCACGTTATTAAACTCGTTAAAATAAGTAAAAAGCAATTATTATTCATTTTATAAACATTCCACACTTTAAATATAGTATTATACTGTTCTCCGTAGTTTAAAACAATTAAAATGTGCCCAGATCGAAAATTGTAAGGGAGGGGCTGGTTTTGCGAGTGAAACAGCGTGTAGGGAGAGACTGAAGCTGCAGCAGCTGCCTACGTCAGAGCTTGCCGCGCTCTGATTGGCTCAAGTGTCTGGAGCACCATAGCAAAGAAGCGTTATGATTCGCTATAATGTTTTAGAATAGTCGCGCGTGATTGGCTAGTGCGCGTCTTCACTTCATGCCAAGTTACTCTCTTTGGTTAGATTGTCACAGAATAAAAACAAGGCCTTACTCTAATTGGTTGGTGTATTTGGAGCATTACAGTAAAAGTGTTCCCTGATTGGCTGAAGCATTACTGTGATGCTGTAATTGGCTAATCGTCCGTTTTGGTTTTCCTAGTTAAAATTATACTGTTATTTCAAAAAATTAATGTATGCCATAAGCATAGCACTGCGTTGCAATCACATTTTGTGAAGGAGGGGGGGTGTTAAGGAGCGAGTAGGAGAGAGAGCTGCCTGCAGCGGCTCCCTACGTCAGCAGCCGCGCTGCCATTGGCTAAAACGGCCCGTCGCGTCATCACAAGGCCGCGCACCCATTGGATATTGACGCGTAGCGTCATACCAGGGTCGCGACCTTATTGGTTAAGGCTCCGTGAGCTGCGCCTTAATTGGGCAAAGCTCTATGAACTGTGTGTAGGTGTTTGGAAAATAGAAATAAGAACACCGTTTTAGCATCTTTCCTTAGACGCTTTAATATTTTAAAGAGAGAAGCGTGTAATAATTGATATATTGAGCGAGTGTACACAAAGGTAGTAATTAAATAAATAAAGATATAATAAGTGTCCCCAAGTTTTCATTAAAATACTTGAATTAATATATAAATTCCTGTTTCATGATTCCTCCTTATCGCGCTATTTTGTATTGATTGAAGCGCGAGGGGAGAGAGCTTGGAGCTACAGCGAGAGGGTGTGTTAGAGCCGCTTTGCTCTGATTAGTAGAAAGTGACCAGAGCGTCATAAGCAGAGCCGCGCTCCGATTGGGCGAGGCTCCGTGAGCCCCGTTCTGATTGGGCGAGGCTCTCCCATGTGTGAAAATAGCTACGGCTTGATTTGATTAAACCGGTGAGAGGAAAAGCGTATAAAAGTTGATGTGGTCGAGAGAGTGCACACAAAATTAAAATTACATAAATAAATTAAAATAAAGGCGATTGTGCTATATATTAAAATTTCACATCCTAAAGGAGGAGCTGTGCGCGAGGGGAGAGAGCTCGAGGCTGCAGCGGCAGGATATAGAAGAGTTGTCGCGCTCTGATTGATAGATTTAGTCTGGCGCGTCATAATAGGGCCACACTGTGATTCGTTGAAACACCCGGAGTGTCATAGTGAAGTAGCGCTCTCATTGGCTGAGGCGCGAATATCACTTTAAAATAATTATTTACAATTTAAAAATATCCCCGATTCGATTTCTTTCCTTGTTAAAGCTGTATGTATCACAATTAATTTATAATAGTGGCCGATAAACATTGTGCACTATATTGCAAGTTCAGCTCAATTGTGCAAGGGAGGGGCTGAGCACAGAGAGCTAGACATCAACATCACTTGCCAAGTTATTGTCGAATTATTTAAATTAGTCCCTGCTTTGGTTTCTTTTCCTCACTACAGTGAGTTGTCTGGCAAGTGTTGTGCGCAGTGTTGAGAAGCACATTTGTAGGAGAAGGCTGCTTGGGGTGAGAGGGTGCAAGGGGAGACTCCAGCATCAGTAGCATATGTCACGGCAACGGCCGCGCTGTGATTGGCCGAGTGTTACAGCCGCTGTGTTGTGATTGGCCGATGCGCAGCTGTGTTCTGATTGGTTGCGCAACGCAAAAGCAGTGCTCTGATTGGCTGGAGCGCGTCATGCCAGATATGTTGTAGTTGGACCAGGCATTTGCCGCGCTGTGATTGGCTGAAGCGCAATTGTGGGTTTTACATTCTGCGAGTGTTCCTAGAATGATTTCTGTCCTAGTTTCAGTCGCGCAAATTAGTTTATAAAAGAAAAGAAGTGTGTCACAGCTGAATTGTTGCATGACACAGCTGATTTGTGCATAGACACCAGCGAGTGTTGGATGCTATGTTAGAGCTGGTGCCTCATTGAGGTAAATGGATGTACTCCTCATTTCAAGTTTGGTGAGCTAATTTAATAAAGGAGAGACTGCAAATGTGATAGTACCCTTTGTTTTAAAATAAATTTGAAAGAACACGTCCCTCTTATGATAATAAGACTGAGCATTAAAGCCTGTGACTGTCTCAGTTTCTGATATAGCGCTCATGTTCTGAGAGCCTAGTGTCTAACAAAAATTAAAAGTTCTGAGACAACTTACTGTCCTTTTCTGGAGTTCTTTATCAGTGTGAGAACAAGACAATGTTTGGTTCAATAAGATAATTAATAAAGCAGCAAAACAAATTTTATTTAAATTGAAGGCAAGTAGATTAGGTTTTCTTTTTTCCACAGGTATATGTTGCAGAAGGTGTGTAAGTGAAAAATAAGTACATTTAAAACACATGTGATTATATGTTGGTAGTATTGTTATAAATAGAAAATTTTTGCGTTGTTATTGTTTTTCCAAATTGATAAATTTTCTTTACAGGTTAATTATAATTAGTGATACAGGTAAATTAGGAGAAATATTAAATTGACCAAATTATAGAATTTTCTATACCTGATAGTGTTAAATTATTTAATTAATTAATTAGCAAACGCTGCAAGGCAAATTTAGAAAGTACGTTTACCAAATTAATTAAAGAAAATGTCTTCCTTATACAAGAAAATGAAAAAGGTTGTAGCCAAATGCGAGAACAAATTAAAGATTCCCAAATTAGCGAAAATAAATAATAAAAGTATCAGAGTAGAAAATATAGATCAGTGTACAATTGATGTTGTAAATATGGATCAGAACAGAAATCCAAGAAGACTCCCAGAGCAGATTGATGCAACGCCAAAAGTCCAAGATCAGATTGACATGATGTCAGCTCAGAATTTTACTAAAATTAATGCAATTGAAAAACATGATGAAATGATTGGTACATCTGGAATTAATATTCCTGATCATGTGAATTCATCAAATGATTTAAAGGAGTCCATGAAAATTATGGAAACAGAGATAGTCCCTGTGCTGGGAAGAGATGAAATTAATTCCGCAAATTTAAAGGTCCCATTAACTGAAAAGGTTTATTCTATTGTACTTGAAATTGAATTAGTAGGGATTGCAACCGAGCAAGAAAAAGAGATGACTTCAGTTCTGGTAAGTGAGAAGTCTGATATTGATCTGATTAAATTGACACAGCCTGACGAGTCAAAATTCTGGTCAATTAAAAGGGAAACTGAGATAAATGAGCTAAATAAAGAGCTACAAATACAGCGACAGGTAATGGTTCAGCAGATTGACATGGCTTCACTGCCATTACACATTTTTGTTAATAAACAGTTAGAGAATACAGATACAGGATTAAATAAAGAACAAGAAAACAGTCACAAAAGAATAAATGCACTTCCAGAATGTTGGAATAAAAATGATGTTCTTTTGAGTGAAGACATCAAAGTAAAGGACACAATTGATCAACAGATTAAAACATTGACTTCTACAGGTTCACTTTTCAGAAATGCAAATTTAATTAAAAGATTGATTGATGATATTCAATTGGCAGAAAGGTTTGCTGTCGTGATATGTGCAGCATACAAAATGAATGATGAACATGCTTTGAGTTCACTAATACTAACAGCTGTAGTTGAAACATGGCAGGTAGTCAAAGATTTTCAAGATGAAGCAACTCATGAGGAGAATAACACATGGTTGAGAACAGATTTTAGACAGCGAGATGAGGATGAGATTTTGTCACACAGAGATGACAGAGTAGTTTTACCAAATAGCATAATTACTGACATGGACAGAATGTACCATAAAATTGCAGAATTTCATTACCAGAGGTGTCTGACATATCAGCAAGTGAACACAATTAAGAGAACAGTTGTGGGAATGGGAACAGAATTACAGGAGAGTGATTCATTGACTAGATTACAAATGGATTTTTGTGAGATGTCACTACATGATAAACTGTGCTACATTTTTGTGATTTACTGTTTGTTTACAAAATGGGTTGAAAAATTTCAGATACGACATGATGATGAAATTACTGTTGCAAAGTTATCAGATAACAGAAGACATATTGAAAACAGATTGCTCCATTGTACAGATAGAATAGAAATTTTAGATGTTGAGGAGCATGAGAATGTTACTATAAAAGACAGAGATGCAAAAATGTGCCTAGCTGCAGGTACAAAGTGGACAGATGTTCTTCCACTTGTTTTGATGTTTCTGAGAAACACTACTGATAAAAAGACAGATTTAAGTCCACGTGAGATTATGATGGACAAGGTCATGAGACAGTCATTCATACCAGAGAAAAGAATGATGACTATCAATGATAGTATCAATTTGGAGAACTGCAGGAATTTATCAGATGAAATGATTACTGTGTTTGATGAAGATGAAACTGAAGTACAAACAAGAGAAAAAGAGCAAGTATTTGATCTGTTACCAAGTAAAAGGATCAGGAAAAAGGTTCGTCTAAAAGGAAATTCTCTAGTGCCAAGGTGGCAGAAAAAGAGGTCAGTCAGTCTTGTCACGACAAATGCAGAGAAGTGCAAAAGACTGAAGAGGTGGATTGACACTGGCCATACTTTTCGTGTATCTACACCTGAAAATCCTGACGAGAATAGTGTCACAATTGATGATTCAGATTCTGAAGAAGAGCCTGAAGAGAATCCAGATCTTGAAGGTCGACAAGTTGGTCGATATCTGGAGAACACGAAAAGAAAACAAGACTTGATTGAAGAAGACTTGAAAGTTGTGACAGAAGACTCAGAAAATGATGGAGATGTGCCAGAAAAAGAAGCAGAAGAAGAATGTGATCAGATTGTGATTCAAGACCAGGAGAGTATTGAAAAGCAGAAAAGTAGCTCTGAAAGCAGGAACAGGAATTCTGAAACTGGGAAGTTGAAGGTAATTGAAGAAGAAAATGAATTGCCAAGTACCAGCTACAAAGATGACGTTCCTAACGGAGTGAAGCTGCCGAGTAAAGAAGTACCTGAGTCCAGAATGAAAATTTCTGACACTGAAACTGATGAGAATGACGAAGATTGTGAAATAAGAAAATTCAGAAAAGGAGCTTGGAGAACAGAATGTAATGTGACCAAGCAAAAGAAGAAATTACCAAGAAAAAGTGATGAATGGCCAGGAGAAAACGAAGGCCTAAAATTCAAATTGAGATACAGATCAAAGGAACAGATTGATGAGATATCAAGTGAAAAAGATTCTGTAAAGAAAAGTGAGACAGGAAAGAGAATGGAAGTGATACCTGTAATGGATTGCAGTCAGGAAAAGATTGAAAACAAAAGTGACAATGATTGAAGTACATACCTGTTAAATTTTAGGTTTTCTGTTTTTTTGGCATAAGGCTGAAGAAAATCTTGTTAGGTGACACAAGGTCGAAGAAATTCTGTTAGCTGAAAAATTAATTTGTGACATTAGGTCGAAGAAAAACTGTTAGAAGGTTTAAAGAGTATAAAAAAAAAAAAAAAAAAAAAAAAATTGAAAAAGGGGGGTGTTAGAAATTTTTTGAAAATTTAGGTAAAATTTTTAAAATTTTTGTTTTATTTTTCTCTGCAAGCTTAATGAAAAAATAATTCTGCTTTGGTTAATTTAGGTTATTGTTCTTTTTGAAATTAACAAGGAGAAGTTTTAGGTTAATATGACAAGCAAGATACTGACATTTTATTAGTTATAGTTTTTGTAACACTTTTATTGAAGCTCAGTTGTATGATACACAAGAGAATGAAATAGAACTAGAGGGGTTTCTTAAAACTCAATATGAGAATTGTAGATAAACTGATGAGATAAGTCTTTAGAAATACTAACACAGGTGAAATTGAATCATGTTCATCTTAGATAAAATCTTTGCTAAAATATTGGGTGGTGGTGTGGTGATTTGTTAATCACCAGATGAGGGAGTTGATGGAGCGGGATAGAAAACAGAAATCTGTTTAAACCCGTGAAGTCACACTTCCATAAATAAATTAATAATGCTAACAATTTGTGCTGTGTGTATAATAATTCAACCTAGTTTAAAGTTACATTACATTACAGAACACGTGGGAAATTAACATGTGTGCTCATAAATGTGCATTATGTTGCATTCTTATGTATGTGAAAATAATAAATTAATCCTGTCTATTGTCATGTCATAACTAATAGCAGCTGTTTTTGAAATAATGGCATGTGCTTATTTTGCTTCCCTTGTCTATGTGATGTCATTTCTACTATTCTAGGTGCACATAAGGTTTTATGGATTAATGAAGACAGGTAGATATAAAATGCTGCTTTATTTGTGCTTTACTGCTAGGTAATTTAGACTAATGGGTTAATAATTAGCAATGATGGGAGGCAACAGAACAAACTGTATTTCTTTCACTAATTATCCTTTGTGTTTGTTTATATAATAGTTTTACAAATGAAGCTTAGAGATGGCTGCAGAAAAATAGTACCCTTTTAAAAGTGACGCAGGGACAGTGGCGCAGAAAATTGACGCTTTCTGAAAGAGGCCTAATGATGAAAATGGCTCAAGTGAAAATAATTCCAAGAAGGATGGAAAAGGCCTCTGAGCTTTTATTTTGAAAGGTTTTGGATTGAACTGCTAAAAAGATGACTTTTTGGAGAAATTTGCTAATGTCTGCTAACGTGCCACGGGAGTTCAGAGCTGACTAAGCTCAAGGTTAAAAGGAAACTGTTGCTACAAAATGTAGCAGACTAAGGAAGAACTGCCAAGACTTCTAAATGAACAATGAACTAGTGAATTTGCCCGGGCATGTAAGAAGGAGGTGTCACAGTTTACTGTGGTACGAGGTGGCTCAGCCAATGGAGAACTAGAATTCGTCTGCTGCAATGTGAAAAATAGTTAGCTCAGCTAATTTAGGGTATAAGAATAGGTTCAGAGAACACATAGTTGGCTTACGCTCGAGAATTCTGGAGGACGATGTTATGCTGATGGACTTTACACGTGAGGACAGGAGTTTTTATTAATTACTTTATTACTAGGTGATGAGGGTAGAGACAGAGATATAGTTAGGATTTTGGAAAATGCTTAATTTTACTTATTCCTGCTAATGAATAATAATTCTTGATTTATGCTCTTTTTATTAATACTGAAAAATTCTTTCTTTATGACATTTTCTAATGCTTGTTTAATAAAATACCAAAACCTAAGTTTTTCTAGATGTGTTAAAATAAACTTTCTAAAAATGACAAGCTGGTCTTGATTATTGCAGATGGTTTAAACAACTATATTTAGATCTTATCGCCTCATGATTCAAGCGCTCTATTGTTGTTATGGGCCTAGTGTTGTAGTGTAAGTTTTGTGGTAGTAGATAGTGTCATTTGTGCAATATTTTGGTGAGAGCGCTGGATCAATAGCATGGCTGTTTTTCTAATTTACAGACTTTCTGGGGCAATTTGAAATTGTATTACTACACTAAATATAGCCACCACCTCCCTGACCTTAAAATACAACTGCCTTATTACAGGAGATTTCAATATACATATGGACAATGGAAAAGACCCTCAGACAATTTCCTTATTGGAGACGCTGCAGGCCTGCAACATGTTTCCATCTATTTCTTCGGCCAGCCATGAGAAGGGCCATACCCTAGACAAAATCTTTCACAACTTTGATATATCAGTAAGCCTGCCTTTTCCCATCACCTGGTCTGACTACCTCCTATTAAAATGTGTCATTCCCAACTCTTCCACAGTCCTCTCGGGCTAAGGCAGGGAAGAGGGTCCCTAATTACAGGACATTCCATAAAATATCCATCCCGATGTTAGCAGATGCTCTCGTTCGTTCCTTGGCAGAGCTGTCTGGCTCCCCAGACTTGGAACCCCTCCTAATAGATTCATGGCTCTGAGCCAACATTTGTGCAGCGGTACCGGTTGTTTCCCACCATCTCCATGGTTTAACAATTCCCTCAGATCTACCAGAATAAATTGTAGAAAAATGGAATGGAAATGGCTTAAATCCTATCTACCTGAGGACATGAAGGTATTTAAAGACACCTTAAATGCTAATTACGTTCTCTTGAAGGCAGCCAAGAAAAACTTCTTTCAAACCAAGATAGAAAATTCCCAAAATAAGAGAAAAGAAATCTTTAGCATTAGTTAAATCCTTTACCGCCCTGAAAGCCGGCACAAAGGAAGGGCCATGCACAGAAAAATGGTCTAAGCACATAGCTAAATTCTTCCACAAAAAGATCTCCGTGATCCTACAAGCCTTCACTAACATCTCAGAGAATGAACTGACCTTTTAATTTGTTCTAATGGCAAATTTCACCTCTTGGATCCTCCATCTTTACTAGCTTTCCTTGAGTTTCAGCTTGAAGAGTTACTGACCCTTTTCCAAAGCATTAAGTCTGGCTCTCCTACTGACCCAAGCCCAGCGAATATCCTGAACCTATTAGCTCCCACCATAAACCCCACGGTAAACCAGCTCTTTAATGCTTCCCTCTCCTCAGTCAACATGCCGAAACTTTGGAAGAATGCTAAGATTCTTCCACAGATAAAAAAAGGCTAACGCCAAACCGACGATCCCTGCCAACTAAAGGCCAATCACCCTTCTTCCGGCCCTCTGCAAAGTTTGAGAGAAGCATGTAAACAAGGCCCTCCAAAAACACACACGAGAAGCTCCTGGAGAGCTTGCTAACATCAGCCTGGGGGGGCCACCTTAACATGGATGTCATCCTTCTTGGCAAATAGATACCACGACATCTGGCTCCCCAGTCTCATCCCTGATTCCAGCCATGAATGTAGGTGTCCCTCAGGGCTCCATTTTTAATACTACCCTTTTTATTATATATCTATCCCCCCTTGCATTTCTAGTAGAGTAAGAGGGCGCCAAAATTGTTTCCTATGTTGATGACACTCAGATGATTTTTACATGTAAAAAAGGAACCAACTTTGATGGGGCAATGATTAGGTCTTGCCTCACAAAGGTTTTTAACTGGCTTAAGATCAATTAGCTGAAGTTCAATCCTGACAAAACTGAAGTTGTTTTCTTTGGTAATCCAGAAATGCCTGACTGAAGCTCTTGGTGGCTAAAAGATCAGCCGCCCCCGCCCATGGAAACAGAGAAAGTAACTTAGGAATTGTTATAGGCTAGACTCTCTCCTTGCGCTTTCAAAACCAAAACCTAACTGGAGCTTGCTTTGGCATACTCCGGATGCAAAAAAAAATTCCTGCCACTGTTACCGCTTGAGAGCAGAAAGATCGTGGTGCAGGTTCTGCTGATATCAAAGCTTGGCTATGTCAACAGCTTGTACCTCGGTCTTCACAAATCCCTTATCCAGCGACTACAAGTGGTACAAAACACGGCAGCCAGAGCCATCCTGAGACCTAAACCCAGATCTAGTATGACCCCTATCCTTAAGTCTCTACACTGGCTCCACATAAAAGAACGGATCAACTTCAAAGCAATGACCATCTTCGTTAAAGCTTTACACGGCTTAGGAGCCTTCTACCTAAATAAGCACGTTAATCGCTACACAACATCTAGACCCCAAGATCCCCCAATGCCAACCTGGCCATCATGCCTAAAATATGCTGTGCCCATACTGGGGGCAGATCCCTCGGCTTTCTAGGCACAAAAATGTGGAATAGACTCCCTAAGTCTCTAAACTTAACCACAGACCTACTCTCTTTCAGGAAGAACTTAAAATCCTGGCTTTTTAATAATTGATGGATCTTTTACGCACGTTTTCCTCCCGCTGTCACACGCCAGGACACTCTAGTCTGAGTAGCTGGGTACTTTATTAAATACACTATTTCATTTAATTTAATTTCATTAGGTCCCTGACAGTGCAAAGGAATACTCATTCAAATTCTAAGGGCCTTATTTATGAGGCTTTGCTTCACTTTTACTTTTCGTGACACACCAGCAGCGTAAAAAGTGCGCCATGTTGCGCCCTATTTACAAAGTGACGCATCTAGGCAGATGCATCACTTTGTAAACCCCTGCACCACATTATACCTGCGCCAGGTATAATGTATGCAGGGTGAGTGTTCCCCTGCAAAAGCCTTGTAGAAGTGGCGCATTGAAATCTATGAGAACTCAGTGTGCCACTTCTAGGATGCCATTGCGTCAATAACTTACACCTGCCTCCCACCAGGCGTAAGACTGATGCAGGCCCTTTTACATGGGGCTTGTCCCATATGAAAGGACACATTGCTGGAGTCACGTCTATTTTCAGACACACCGCAGCAATGCATCACTTTTGCGCCTATAGATACATCAGAAATACTGACGTATCTGTAACTCCTTGCAACATGACACTTCATGTCGCAAGGAGGCCGCACTAAGAAGTGGCGCATCCCTGTTTTCACACATCGATGCATCACTTCTCAGAAATGTGTTTATATCTAATATTCAGGGATAGTTATGTGTGTTTTCAACATTGTAACATAGCAGCAGCTCACCAATATTACTGCAAATAATCTCTGTGATGCCCTCCCATTTCTTATAAGTTAGGCCTTTTTTTGATCTAAAAGAACTTTTTTTATGTATATTGCACAAAACAAACAACATTTCTCTGCAAAATGGCTATATTAGACTCTCACACATCAGGTACATAGAAAATAAATTAAAGAAAAACAGTATTTAAAACGATCTATTTAAGAAATATTCAAGGTCATTAGTGCAAAACTCTGGAGAACGGAGCTGACTCTGTCAGGGGCCCCCTGAAAGGCTGGGGCCCTGGGCCAGAGCCCACTTTGCCCATGCATTAAAACGTCTCTGCTTTATGCTGCTGAAAGCAACTGCTTCGGCTCCTGTTCACTGACATACATGATTCCTTGCATTCAGGTCGTTGCTGATATGTTCAGTCAGTGGCTTTCATTTCTTACTCTGGCTCCCAGCCTATGTTTGACTGGATCAGATTTACATTGCAATTTATTGATGCTCAGATTAGTATGAGGCACAGGTGATCGGGAAAACTGTCATCGGTGCAACATGTACCTGCTCATCTCTGTGCTCCAGATGGCACCTCGAGCTTACGTAATGAAATCCACAGGTTCCAATAGCACACAACATTCACAGCAGATGGTTCATTCCACTTCTTGTACCGTGGACCAAAACATTGACCCCTGGCTTCATGTTTATTACTTGTATGTCAAGCAACTTATAAATGAAATGTAATTTTTTGTACATTTGCATTTTAGACTCTGTTGCACGCCACAAACTGTCTGTGGCAGTCTTAAATGGTAATACCAAACCAACTTTTTGAGATTTAAGACACATTATATATTAAGGAAGACATTTTGATTTGATTAATTGGGTAACTCTAAATTAAATATTTTGCTTACAAATGATAAGCATTAAGGTTCTACTTTTTGATACCTACCTTTAATGTACAGGGCATTTTTATACAATAGGTATAATGTTCTCTGTGTGATATTGTCCAATTTACACGGCGGCAGGAGCAGGACCAATCCTGTACTGGAAAAGTCTATGGGCCACACCTGAGCTTAGCTTTTAATGAGAGGGGCTGAAGGAAGTCCTAGGAATTTCTGGTTCAGGAAGTATACCCTGGCCTGGATCAGGTACACAAGAGAGATCAGGAGAAAGATAGGTTGTGGGAATTTATGGGATTACCCGCAGACAGCTGCCACAATCAAAAATTTACCTCTAATGGGGAGCTTTACTCATTATAAAATGAATCTCCTGCTGGCTCAATCCACCTTTGGCACCCTGGCTGACTATTTCCTCTTGATAAAGTATGAATTCAAATTTGAGCATTTTCTCGATGAGATCAAGCCTCCGCTAGGTAGGAAGCTGTATCTTCAGTTTCGGTATAGTAAACTACCAACTGCTCCATCCACTGCCAAATGGACCAGCGTGTCAGAGCCAGCCAGGCCCATCTGTCTTTGTGGGACCACCAGGGAAACAGAAGAGCACGTCCTGTTTTTCTGTCTACCCTACCTGGGTAGAAGGAGTAAATGGCTAGTTCCTGTTCGTCGATACTTATGTGTCAGGAAACCCTTCATATTCTAAAATGTGATGGGAGGCAAAGTTTGTTTTTTTCTGTATCCCGTAATCTGTTATTTATGTGGAGGATTAGGCACAATGTGAGCCCTCAAATACTCTGGAGGTACGGGTCTTTCCTGAATCGTAGTGTTTTACAGCACTCAACTTTTATTAGGCCAAAGGAGAATTGTATGTAATCATTTTATAGATGTGATGCATCTTGTAATGTCAAGATTGCTATGAATTTTAACCAACTGTTTTACATTTTATTAATAATTCGTTTAATGTATACCATTCAATGATTTTAACTGGAACTGTACTTTTTGATTGAGTTTTTATGACAGATTGCCGAAATAAAGACTTGTATGATGTTATTTTGCTTAATCTTTTTGTGATTTGTTTCTCATCTTCTTCATTCATTTTCTCTTCAGGATCTTCTGAAAGATCTGCATCCCGATTCACTTGGAATAGATACGTTCATTTGGATATTGGCATGGAAAATCGACTTGAAAATTGTTACTTCACTTGGATGGATGTTCTCCTTTGGATTTTGAAGGACTGTTGCTCTTTTTTTTAATATGTGAAAAAGGCTTTTTAATTTTAAGTTTTAAATTATTTTTGGGAATTTTTGTGCATTGCTTTTTAATCTTGGTTTTCATATTGCTATTTTGGACCTGAAATGCCGATTGTGTCTAGACTTGAATAATGCTTATCAGTTCTTTGTACCTGACACAGGTGTGCCCGGAATGTTAATGAATTTTCTGCTATCCAAGAGCTAATGGATTTTTTCCTGATCTTGTCAGTATTTTTCCTGGAGGGGAAATGCTGTTAGCTGGATCTCTACCACTCCATCTTTAAAGCTAAGTATTCTAATCCCCTTCCTTTCCAGGTGCCATATTGCAACAAGTATGAGAAAGGCCGATCTTCTTATCTTCCTGTACCTGCGGCATATATATAAATATTGTTTAATCACTTTCTCTTTCATATATAACCAAGATTAATTTATTTTATGATTGCATTGTTAATCATTCAGTTAAGTAGTTAAAAAATTAAGGGGCCTATTAGGATGGTGGTGAATCTGACTCCTCCGGGCCAGCGGAAGGATGCGGATTCACCGCAGCGGGCATTTGAAACACCCACCGCCACATTAAGATTGCAGTGGGATCCGCGGCAGACTGCAAGTCCGTCCGTCGCTGATCCGCGGTGTATGCTGGCAAATATGGTGGCGGTGTCTGCAAGACACCGCCAGCCATATTAGGATGCAGGCGGAAACATGCTTTTCCACGGCGGCTTTTCTGCCGTGGAAGAGCATGTGGTCTTTTGTGTTTGGGGGTCCATTGCGGGCCCCCAGGGTGTCGGGGGGTGGGGGATGCACATGGGGGGTACCTATGGTACCCCTCAGCATTTACATGCACAAAACGGCAGGCACCGCGAGGCGCCTGCCGCTTTGTGCATGTAAATGTAAAGCATGCATTTTTTAACTTGCGGCGGGTGCTGCTTCAAGCAGCACCCGCCGCAAGGTTAAAGATACGGGATGTGACCGCCAGGGTGGCAGCCACATCCTAATTGCAACGGAGGGACCGCGCTGCCCCTGCGGACGGTCCCTCCACCTCGGGAGTGGCGGACGGACGCAGGTCCGTCCGCCATCCTAATAGGCCCCAAAGTGTGTTTTTGATTACCATTCACAAGTCCAATGCTGAATCAGTGCAACTGCTCCATTGTCAATATGGGTCTCAGAAATTAAAAATACATATTTGGAAGTATGTCCTCGGTGGTATCAAAGATTGTTTGCACCATTAATCTAATCAAGATCGTCAAGCACGGCCACATTACACATGGGTACATGAGATAAATCACTAGCTGATAAAGAACATCAAGTCCTCTAAAATCATACACTGGAAATAATATGAACCTGCCCTTTCTATGGAATTATTTGACTGACAGACACTCCATTGTTTTACCTTGAGAAGAAAATATATATCTATTGCACTATAGACATAGAAGAGGGACCATTCTTTTGCATTGCAGATGATCATCCTGCTTTTATGCCTATTGCCACATATACTGAATGTCTGCAGCACTATCAGTGTGAAGCTAGACTACTTTCAATATTTCAAGGATAGGCCTCCAATTGTTATTTATTATCTGAGGGCTAGTGGTAGTGGTGAGTGAGGCTGACAGGCCTAGCAACTGAAATAACAGGTAGAATCCAAATGCAAACCTGCTCCCACCATAGGATTTAAACTAATAATAATAACAATATTTTTTTAAAGTATGTCCCAGAAATTGACCCACTGAATATGGGAAACGTTTGATGGCCTGCGGAAAAAGCAAATCACCTAAAAACGCAGTTGAAGTTTGGATGGAGAACTTCTCTTATGCCTCACTTAGACAATAACATTTATAGCTCACATTTTAAAGCTATGCAAAAGTTAACATCATGCTTGTTGAGATGTTTGCTGTTGATGTTTAAACTCAACCATCAACAGTCATGCGCACTTTCCATGTTCGCCACCAGGTTGGAGAGGAACATGTAGAGGCCCCCACTGCCTTTCTGAGCACCGAACCACAGCACTCAGACCAATCAGAACGCTGCATTGCAGCATAGTGATCAGATATGGGGAATCCTGTTTGTTTCCTGCTTCCATTCCAGACTCATGGAAGGGAAGAGGAAGAGAATCACAGCTGGCAAAAGAGGTAAATTAATTTATCTTTTTTAATGCCCAACAGCCGCCACTGAAGTCAAGTTGCCACTGTACTACCAGTCACCCCGTATTGTGGTCAAAGGCCAATCTTTCCTGGATCAATATCTAGTTCTCTGGAGTTTCCAGCTGCACTTCAATGACACTGCCAGGTTCAGCAAACTTGTGTGAAACCTTGTGTGTTGGCTCCTCGTCCCTGGTGCTGCACGGTGGCAGTGGGTGGCAGATTGAAGACTTTGGGCTACCAATTTGCCCCAGAAGGCTTCTCAGTTGTTGTGTCACAGTTGTGTAAACTGGAGGCCAGCTCACTGATCCTTTGACTGTCTTAGCTAGCTTTGGCAGGGCTCTGAAGATGACTTCTCCTTGAGCAGGACACAGCAGGAACAGTCCCTCTCAAGTGTAGCAGTTCAGCAGCTGCAGTTCAAGAAAGATACATACTCTCTTCGCAGATTCCATGGTTTAGGTCAGTCCTTGGTCAGTCCTCCTTCCAGTCCAGTCGAAATCTGAGTTAAGGGTTACATGAGGTGCCCTGCTTATGATCAGAAAATGCCCTCCAGGCAGGATGCAGTTGGTAGCTAATGGGCTACCAGAGTTTCTCCCACCTGATGACCACTTCTTGCGAAGTGTGACATGTGGGCAGGCTATTCTGCACACTTCCAAAATGTCAGGAGCCCTTTCACAGCATGTGGAGCTCTCTAGCCAAACCGAGAAGTGTGGCTACCAAAGGGGCCCCTTGAAAACTGGTTTGACAACTGGCTTCCTCTTTCCTGTCCCTAGTGCCAGTTTGTATATCCAAAACAATAGAGCAAACCCTCCCCGAAGTGTTCCTCATTTGCCCTTCAAAAGCGACTTATCTTTTGAACCTTAACTTTTAGGCTAACACACCCTTGTGGCTTCCTGCCTGGGGGAGGTAACACCTCCTCCGGTGGCAAGCCTCTATTGTTATCTTTTTTGAGAGTCATTAGCACAGTAGGACAGAAATCTGTCTGCAGGATAGACTCCGATGGCACCAGTAAATTGACACTGGAAAACGTGGGCAAATAAAGTTGCAATTTCTAAAGTTTCACTTTGCCCACCTGTGACCATAAATTCGATTTAACCTTTAAATTATATTTAATGCACCGATTTTTTGGGATAGTTTACAGTACAAACTTGAGTAGTCCCATTCAGAAGTTAGCAGGGCTGTGAGGTGTCGGCCTGTAACTGTACTTGCCAATGGACCTAACAGCCTTTCCAGGTAAAAATAACAATTATGGGTTTTTACTGCTGGAACACGTAAAAGTATATGTTCCACTTTTTAACATACAGCACCCTGCCTATGGGCTTGTTAGACCTACCTTAGTGGGGACTTGCATATATTAAAAAGGGAAGTTTGGACTTTGACATTACCTAGAATGTCAAAGTTAAGTTAGCAGTTTAAACTACTCTTCCAATCTGAAGTGGCAGACTGGGAGCCATGTTTTACATTCTCACACTCTGGGTGACACAACAAGTGCGTCAGTCTCTGGGGGACACTATAACTTACAGGTCATGGGAACACCTGGTATCATATATGAAGAACTTACAAGTAAGTTAGGCACTGCCAGTTGGGTACAAGCATTTTAAGGATCAGAGCACATGCACAGAGTCCTGCTAGCGTGGCCCATGATATTTCAGAACCATTACACCAGTACCTAGTAGCCAAAATGTTGGCAAAATTGGGAGTGAACCTGAAAAAAGCTTGCTTCCTTACAGATGTGTTTCCTTATAAGGAAGGAGAGGCTTGTTTAACCAACGAATGACAAAATCTACCCAGGTTTTCAGCACGAAAAGCCAACATGTATCGGTTGAAATTGGTTGCATTCCACTAGACTTCACTTTTCAATGGCTGGATGCAACCTACTATGTAAGCAAAGTAGAAAAACCTTGTTATTACATGATGAACTCAGTAAATATTATAAATGTTTTTAGTGAAGCAGCCAGGAATATTATTGCTCAGTAGATCAGAATTTAACTTTCTAAAAAATTACTTTGGAATATAATCTCTAACTAAACTACAGATCACGTTTTTATTTCTCTATGCAGGATGTCCTTTTAGGTGTGGGTTTGGCAGAGCAGCTGTCAAAGACACCAGTTGCAACACATCGGCACTTTCTTTATAACCTTTTCAAAGTTTTCAGGTGCACTTTAGGTGTTCCGTTTAGTCTACTGTTATTTGAATTCACACGGTCTGTTTTTCAACTTTAAAAAACAATGGTCAAATGGTTCAAAGTGCCGAATTTACAAGGGAGTTTGTAAACAAAAGCCAGCTTTCAAGTTAGGGGGATATATATTTCTGATAAGGAAAACTACAAAGCTAAACAAAAGAATATTTAACGCAGAGACAAACGTCCTATAAGGTGGATAGAACTAGTTTGGTGAGTTGAGGGTGAGAAAAGCTTATTGAGCTACAGCTCACAAGTTTGCCTGGGCACGAAACCATGGCATACTCCTTTGAAAAGTGCAGAAAGAAGGGAACACCTGCTTGAAGTGTGTTGCTGGTTCTTTTGAACGGGTTGGCGCAGCAGAGCGCCAGAATTCCTTCTGCCCTTGAGGCTAGCCACACAGCCGAAATATGCAAGGTCAAGGCTAATCACAAGGTCAGTAATGCAATTATGGGGAGAAGCACCTCATTCCATGGACTTTGATCGATGGAGTTGACATCCAAGGAGAGTATGTTGATTGAAAGAAACAATAAGAGGTCGAATTTGGAAGATGGGATGATGGGGCAGGTTCACAAAGATTTTGCTGTGACTTGTACTTGTACCCCTGTCTTACGTTTTAATTCCAGGAGCAAGTCAGGAGTGATCTCAGAGATTGTTACACCTCCTTATTGCAAAATCTATGAGAACAAGGCTCATTGTGTGGAAGCTGGGAAGGTCCCTCATGTAAGCAACAGGATGACAGATGCATGAACGCAAATGAGAATGACTCCAATAACCATAAATGTATGTTAAAATCTAGTTAGTGTGAAGGTGCCAAGTTAAACTTGACACCGGATGTACTGAAAATCCCGTCCTCCACAGAAATGTGGATGCCACACCTGGTTGCCAAATGACAGTGGTAACCACACCTTTGTCATTTTACATTACAGTACAGCAACGAGCTGTGGCTATTTCTTGAAGCTTGTATCTAGCCGATGAGAATCCCAGAACTGTACATGGAAGAGGAAGACATGATCTATACACATGCGGGTAACATAACATAGCATATCTTACAGACGAAAGAAGATGCAACATATCCAGATAAGTAGCTTCACAAAGGAGCCTTTTTCAATTGGATATGATTTGTATTCTCTGTTTGTGGAATCCACCCACAAACCTTGAACTGACCACGCTCTCTTCACACTAATGTTGAAATCCAGCTTCATTGCAACAAGTACAGGAGGAAGCAACATCAGTTGTTTTGGCCTCTTTGCCTTCCACAATTTGCTGCACTCTTAGCACATAGCAGTCATTGCTTCTTCTATGTCATCTTCAGAGAAGCACAGTGTAAAAAGGTAGCAGCAAGGCCTCCTGTACCTGCCACTTAATGCTGCTCAAATGGCTATCCTTGCGAGTGGTAGGATGCTATCAAAATACATATAACTTAACATTGTATTTGCATTATTAGTAAAGTCACCAAACTAACAATGTTGTAGTATTTGAAGCCATATACATAGATCTTGATAAACAGAGAATGTAGTGTGTTTAACCCCTTGGGCGCGGCCGTGATTCTGCGCCTGTGCGGCAGAATCGCGAGTGGGCAGGTTTATGACGGCCCCCAGCTGTCATCAGCACACGAGCCCCGTGATGCATGACGGCTGGGGGCCGTCATCAGCATCGAAGGGGTTAATTAGATATCAATCAATATAAATAAAGAAAGTAATGTTCGAAATTAATATAACCGATCTGGTTTTATTAAATTGGAGTGTGAAAATCGACACGAATATGGTAAATCCTGGGGTTCAACAGATGGAGCAGTAAAGGACATTTCGGTGTACCCAAAGCAATTGAAAAGTAACATTTAATATTTGGATATAAATAAATCTTAACTGCTCATGATTGAGTATGATCATAAAAGTGATCAGCTGTGTCCCTCTGTATGGGTGGAGGTGCTAGGCCCCCACCTCCCCCCGACAAGAAGAGTGTCTACAAGGCTGACCAAATTTCAGCCTGACAGACACTCTTGTTGTTCAGGTCAAGTAGACAGGAGTTAGACATGCGCAAAATGCACAGCCGCTTGGCTGCCTGAGCTGAACTTTGCCATGCTGAGCATTTCACAGGACTATTGGCATGGCCTCCTCAGCATAGCAAAAGTGCCTCAAGGCCCTCCCCCTCATGACAAGGGGAGTGTCACTGATAGCATCAGACCTGGGTGCTTCATTTTTAATCCCGGAATTGCTTGGTGCCAAGTGTCAATCAGTGACACCTCGTCACAGATTGGGGTGGGGTTAGCAGTCTCACTGACCCCATCCCACTCAGTGACGAGTCAAGGACTGCTGCCTTTCCTGATTGGTTGCTGTTTGGTCAGCCAAGCATGGAAGGCAGTAAACATCAGCCAATCCACCTCCTTGGACCTCTGAGTCTTCCCTCCCAGAGAGCTGCAGCAAAGGTAAGTTTTATGTTTTTTGATGTTCGGTGAGTGTTGTGAGAGCAGCATCGACCGGTTTTCTCTGGTCTGGAGGCACCTTCTTTTCCTGAGCATGACTACTGCCATCTAATTGCAGTGCTGTGGACATTCAGCGCTGGTAGAGACAGATTATAGAGCTAAAACAGACCTTTTTTTCTGTCACCTGCCAGGGAGATTTACCGACTGACCTCTTCTGTTTTTTTAAACTTATCCGCCAGTACTCTCATATATCTCCTTTAATCCACTCATGTGGTCCTGTGTTTGCGTATTGTGATGCTTGGAGATTGTGCATTCTTTTGCTTTTGGCTCTGACTACTTAAGAATCCATTGTAATTTCCTGATCCAAAGAGGTTTCCAAGGTGGAAGCTGGAAAAAGCCTCGGATGTAAATGTGAATTACCGGTCTCCTCAAATCATCCCTGCGGTCCTGTGTATAGGACCAGTCTCTAGTGTGTGTGGAGAAAAGGGGAAAGAAAGTCCTGTTGAAGAATAATGAAACTCCCCTGCCCTTTGCAGTTCTGTTATTCCATGTAAGGACTCCCACCTTCCTATAACAGGTCAATAGCTGGTAAAGTGGGACTGCCTCTCCCTGTTTTGTGTCCTTATTTTCGATTTTCCCTTTTAGGAGACTCCAAACTTCACCCCACCTATCTGCTACCACCCGAAGACAGAGAACAAGGTTGGACTCGTCTGGTACGAATAAGGAAAAGAGAGGAACTTCCCATAAATGTTTCAAAGCTGGACTCTTGAAAAACACAAACCTTTTCTTCAAACTTAGTTTAATAATGGAAAAGAAATGACCAACCAATGTGTCAATATTTCTCTGCCAGAACACAGGGTCTATCCTAGAGACAGTGTTGGGGGTTTTGTCTGCCAGTTTTCCTGTGACAGGATTGGGTTCAGAAATCTAGGAAGTCCCACAAGTCAATAGACGCTGTTGTGGGCCTGCCTTGAAGGAGGAAAAATGCCTAGAAGTGGAGGACTGCGAATAAGTGAAACTGGAGAAACTGAAGTTGCCCACTGAATCTTCAGGAAGGACCTACATTGTTCAGCTAGAGGGTGATGCCTGGAAGAACTCAGTACATCTGCAGCATGTGCTGAGCTGTGAGAGTTTATGATAGTAGGGTGCTCAAAGAAACCACCTATATGCTTAACAGGCTTTTACCTCAAAGAATCTCAGTGCCAGAGAAAGTGCTGCATCAAGGAGGAAGCTGTCCCCTGGTGTCAACGAAGACATTGATTGATGACTTGCAAATCCCAGGGTGCAAAACCTTTTTTGCATGGCAGACTTGTATCTGAGGCCTAAGAAGATCAAACAAAAGATAATTACCTGACTGCAAGCAGTTGAAAATAAGCGCAGCATCTCCATGACCAGTTCTTGCACTGCTGATACTCACCTGACCAGATGTGCAAACATGATGTTGATGACAATAACATCTGCTGGCCAGGGCAGAGTGAAGCAATCCCTGAATATTGGGCCCTGTGAGGCCACACACTACCTACAGCAGCAAAGTCCATGCCCTCCACCAGCACAGGCCCAGCCTGCACCACTCCAAAAACAAAAAGGACAGAAAACACTGTGCAAGAGTAACACGGAGAAGGAGTGGAACAATCACTTTGAGGGCTGAGTATTCGCAACTGATGGAGCGCCATGTTATTCTGAAAATTGTTGGGGTGCACCATAATACCAAGTAGTCAGCACCCACATAATTAGAGGACCATATTATTGTGTGATTTTAAAATGTAGCACTAGTCCTGGGATTAGTGCAATATGTAGTTGTGTGCTTATATTGTTTAAAGAACTAATGTAGTGTCAGATTCGAGAATATGCCTTAAGTGATGTAGAAAATATTGCTATGTGTTTAAAATGTTGCATTAGATTGAACGTGCCATATTAAAAGTTGCACGTATAGGTTGCCTGTTAAAGAAATGCGTGATGCTCTAACATGAAAAGGAATAATGTTTAAAAATGTAATGAAATATTGCTTTAGAATGGTTTAAATGTAATGCTTATGTTGTATTAGAAATGCATTTAAAAGTGTAAAGGCCTGAGACATGAAATTGCCAGCAGAGGCCTAACTGTAGTTTTCTTAGCATAACTAGAAAGGCAGGGTAGAATGTTTCCTTGGGAAAAGGCTCCTGGTCGCAGTTGGATTTCGAAATGTAACTTAGAGCGTGTACAGGATTGTTTCTCATGCATTTCTCTTGCAGGTGCAAGGCCATGTAGCTCGTTAGGTAGAATAATCCATAGTTTTAGGCGTTAGGTTGGTAGGAGTGAGAACGAAGGGAGTCTAATGGTATGCAAAACTGCAACATTTGGCGGAGAAGGTGCCTGGGACCAAAGGACACAGCAACAGTTTTTGGAAGAAGATGGACCTGTACTGGAAAAGTACAAGGGACTGCACTTGCCAAGAGGGGGTGTGACCAAGGGGTGTCTATTGTTTTGGGATTTTGTATTTGGGAAAGTGCGTCGAGGGAGGAAAGACAGTCGCATTTGGAGTTAGGGTTAGAGTCAGTTGGAGTCAGACTGGGTCCTGTCTAGGACAGTCCAGTTGGAAATGCAGTTAGACAGGGGTCTCAGTAGGAACTAGGCAGATGAAATTAAGGAGCAGCTTAGAACAAGCTCGGTAGCCTGGGCTACTTACCTGGAAAAAGTGAAAGCGCTTCTTAGGGAGCCTTCGCAGCTGACACCTTTTTCTCTTGCCTGGGAGATATGCTATGTAGGGATGTCATCTTAGAGTTAGTGTAGGGATAGACTAATCTTCTCTTTCCCTTTGGAGCAGATGCAGTTGAGACTTCCAGTGGGAACTGTTATTGCTTGCTTAATGCTTCTTGAACTTACGTTGCTCTTTATTGAGTCGTCGGAGACACCTGCGTAGAATTATGTTTGTATTAGTGCCAGTTTATTTCTTGAACCTCTTGCTGAGGTGCTTGTATGTTCAGTTATGTTGGAGTTTGTAATACATCTTTAAACTTTACTTCATAGTCAGTGGTCCTTTGGACTGAGATGTATTTGGTCTTTGGAAAACTGTCATAAGTATGAAAATAGAGAACTTCCCCTTTACACTTCTTTGCAGACTAAAGCGATTCAATCGGCCAGGGATTCTAAGGATTGGTAAGGAAAAATTTGTATGTGAATCCCAGCTTTATCACAACTCTTGGACTGGCATCAACCAGATCCGAATCTGCTCCGTAGGAATATTACCCACACAGTTCCTAGGGCAGAGATAGTCTCTGAATTGCACTGAACTGCAACGTAACACCTGTCCTAGAGGAGCAGTCTATGTGGCCTGTCAAATCACTCTAATTACTTAAGATCTTCGTTTACAATTGAAATGCACTGTGATGGTTATAAAAATTATGTTATAAAAACTGTTTGGTGTCATAGAAGTAAAGCACTTCTACTTTTAGAAGAAGAACTGGCTGGCCATTGATTTACTGATTGATAATGGATTTTCTACTGAGTGTTCTACTGAGTGCTGAGTTTGCAACCTTGCACCAGCTCTCTGATAAAGCTTTGGCGACTCAACCTCTCTACCCTGAGGGTCAGGTGCTCATTTTTGGGTTCACTAGGAAAAAGCCCCAGAAAAAAAATGTTAGGAGGTTCTGGTTGTTACTATTTGAGCTCCGTAACACCTGTCCACCTTAGTGCTCTGTTGGACCTGCCATCCCTCAACTTTTTGCCTTTTGCCACTCATTTTTGTTGATTCTTTCTATAGGCCTTACGACCCTGAGCACTTTACTACTGCTAACGAGTGGTAAAGTGCATGTGCTTTTCCCCTAAACATAATTACACTGGTGTATACCTGATGTTTTACCATATATCCAGGGCCTGTACTTCAAATGCTGCTTGTGGGCCTGCAGTACTCATTGCGCCACCCATACAAGTTGCCTTTCAAACCTGTCTCAGGTCTGCCACTGCAGTGCCTGTGTGTGCAGTTTACTAACACTTCGACTTGGCCTATACAATGACTTGCCAAGCCGTAAACTCCCCTTTTATTACATATAAATCACCCCTAAGGTAGGCCGTAAGTAACCCTCAGTGCAGGGTGCTATGTAAGTAAAAGTAGGGCATGTGCCTTTGTGTTGCATGTCCTGGTAGTGACAAACAGCCTATTTTGTTTTTCACTACTGTGAGGCCTACACCTCTCATAGGCCAGCATTGGGATTTCTGTTATACACATTTAAGAGAAGAGTAGCTTTTTCATGTTTGATATGTTTAGAATGGTAATGATAAATCCTCCTAACTGGTAAAGTTGGATTTAACATTACTGTTTTAGAAATGCCACTTTTAGAAAGGCGATATTTCACTGTACTTACACCTCTTTGTGCCTGACAGCCTGTCTGCGATACACATCTGGGTTGGGTGACAGCTACAGTTTGTGCATTTCCTCTTGACAGCCACAAACATAAGAAGGTGAGGTTCATCTCCATTCTGAGCCCTCATCTGCACTCATCTGTATTCTGATGGGCCTTCCTGGGCTGACACTTACACTCCAATAGGTAGTATCCTCGCCACACACTAAGCCATGGTTTACCATTCCCCCAACCCCCGTTTTAGCCTTGCACACAGGGTGGGTTGAAAGGGATCCTTGTGCGTTGAGAAAAAGTTCTTTTGAAGTCACACCCTACTTCAAAGGTACTTTTGGGTATAATTACTGGGACCTTCAAAAAGACACTGACAAAGGCAAAAATAATGGTATCCGTTTTAGAAGACAAAGGAACACTGGCGAAAAGGGCTCATGGCTGGACAGTGCTTAGCAATTACGAAGCACTCAAACCACAAGCTTACCTGAAAATGGGAAAACACACAAGATGATGGACAGAATGTTGCACAACGGCAAAACATTCCCCCCAGTCACAGATCCGGGTTTAATCCATCGTTATTTTGCTCACCAAGCCACCCCAGTTCAGACACTGGAGTCAAGCTATCCTGGCTGATGACGGTTGATAGCCAGAAACCGGTCCTAGGATGCTTGATTCCGGTCCGGGGAAGACATGACTTGGCAGTTCGGGCTGGACTGTTCCCATGAGGCACAAGCCAAGGCTGATTTGCATATGGCCATGTCTGAACTGGGGTGGTGTGGAGTGCAAAAAAACGATGGATTTAGGCCCAGATCTCTGTACTGGGGTGAATGTATGACATTGTTCTGCATTCTGTCCATCAACTTTTGTTTTTGTACCTGAAAATGGTAGTCAAAATGAGGATATAAGTAAAATTCCTAAAGTCGCGGCTGGGCACCGTTCCGATCATCCCACACCTTCCACCATGGGAAAGGAGACCTGGACCGCAGTCCTCTCACCCATGGGAAAGAGGAAACGAGGATCTTGCCCACGTCATCTGCATTTGCCCTAACTTAAAGGACATAAGAAACACTTTACTACAACCAATACTCAAGCAGAACCGCACCAGGACTTATAGACAGGCTGGAAAGCTGTGCCTCAATCCAGCTGAAGCATATCTAAACTGCCGGCTCGCAAAATTCCTAGACATAGTAACCAAGAGACTCAAACATGCATCACAAGTGGACACTGGTTAAATAAAAATAGCTGGGCCGGGCTGTTCTTGAAGTCAGACTTAGCAAGCTTTGCACTAGCACCTTACTGATGCACAGGCACTTTAGATCCAATGAAGGTTGTATGCGCAAAAACGTGAACTTTAATAGGATGTATAACAACGGCTGCTTAACTTGAAAAGCGCCCGCCAGCTCAGTTTTCCCTGACGAACATGCACATCAGACTCGTTGAAGAGCGTAATGCCCAGATGTGAAATTTTAATATAAAGTATAATGATGGCTTTTAGTATTATTTTATCTATCAAATTATCTATAAGAAACTTTTATTGATATATGTATGCAAAGGATTTAATTAATCATGCATAATAAAAAAATTACTAATAGGTAGGAGACCTTAGGTAACCTTTTGACCACTAGTGACTTCTTAGTACTATTTTTGATTTAATCTTTAAATATTCATATCTCGATTTCCACTGATTGGATGTTTGTCGTTTTTGTCTCATTTTGCTAAAATAAATATTTTTGTGATGTATGCATGGTGCTACTGTGTGTGTGTGTTGCACAAATACTTTACACACAGCCTCTATAGATAAGCCTGAATGCTCTGTGCCAAGCTACCAGAGGGTGAGCAAAGGTTATCTTATTGTATATCTAGCTTACCCTTACTAAAGTGGTTGTTCCTGCCTGGCCTGGATGCATAACTCAGCTAAATTGGTGTTCAGCGGCGAGGAGGATGGACTTGTGTTTGTGCAATACCATATAGTAACTCATTGTTCACTACAATTCTATACTGAGATCAATTTGAGTTTTTTTCAACTATCTCTGAGCTGACATCTTTTTATTTTATCAAGCGTCCTTGTCCAAGTCCCATTTCTCTCTGCAACATCTGTGGTCTAACCTGTCGAGATGGAATTTGAGCTGGCCAACCTGAAAACATATACAGTGGCTCTACTCAATGGGTTCTGCCAAGAGAAAAGGGTGTTCCTCAAGGGAAGTGTCAAGAAGGCAGAGCTTCAGAAAGCCTTGAGAGCATGGACAGCCACCCACCTAGAAGGTGAAGTGGATGATGAGGGATCTGTGTCTGAGGAAGAATCAGAGTGATACCTGACAGAGGGTCTTGACATGCAGCCCACAGAGGGTAGAGCAATTGTCTCCCAGGACTGGCAGTCCACTCTAGACCAGGCAGCAGTGTGTCTTCAATGGGCCTGAACCCAGAGGAGCTGGATGACAGGAGGGAGGAGAGAAAACTAAAATTAGAGCTTGCAAAGCTTGCTAAACAGCGGCTCTAGAGGAGAGGAGGCTAGCAATGGAGGAAAGGTAGATGGCCCATAAGCTTACCTCAGAGAGTTGGATATCAATACTCTCAAAATGGAGGTCAACAGCAATAAAAGCAGAGGTAGCATACCTGCAGTGTCTTCACATGAGTCCAGAACCCATATCCCAAAAGATATGGTGCAAAACTATGTTGTGGGGATGGCATAAATAAATTGCTGGGAGCCTATGAAGTGGATTTGAAAGTGCACAGGGTTCCAGAGGAGTTCCGGTTGATAGTCTTTGGTGGTAGAAGCCCACGGTGGGGTGGGGTGGGACACACTCCTTACACTAGAGATGGGGGACCAGATCAGCTACACTGCCATCAAGACCATTTTAGTCAGAAAGTTTGTGTTGTCACCTGATAAGTATTGACAAAGGTTCAGGGCTAGTCACACGCTCTCTACACAAACATGAGTGTATTTTCTGGATTAGGCTGGCAAGGCACTGAAGGCTGGGTGAGGGGCAGAAAATTTAATGATTAAGAAGGGTTGTATAACTTATTGTTGAAGGAGCACATTCTTGATGCTTGTTTTCCAGAGCTGCACCAACACCTGGTTGATTTCAAGTTTACTGATGCCTGTAAGCTTGCTGAGGAGGCGGACCTCTGGGTCAGCACCAGAGTGTCCAAAAAAGTATTTGGGGGGACTCCAAAAAGGGTGGTCAGGGTCCCAACAAGAATGAGGGGGAGATAAAAAGACAGAGTTCCCCCAAACAACTCACTGGAAATAGGGTCTGGTTCATATTCCCAGTCTGGCCAGTGCAAGAAAACCTACCCTGAGAAAGGTCAGCAGCCCAAGCCCATCAAGTGCTATGAGTGATATAAGTATGGATACTGCAAAAGATATCCCAAGTGTCCAAAAAGAGCACCACCTCCCTCTGGAGGAAATATTCCAAGGGTGGCTAGTATAGTGCCTGGGTAGGAGTTTGTCCTAGTTAATGGAGGGGGGGAGGGATGAGTTTACAGAGGTTGTCCTAGTGTCCCTGGGTGACAGTAAGATGGTTCCTAAGATCGATGTGCCTACAAAGTATAGACAATGGGTCACCATCAATGGGGAAGGTGTGGAGGCTCTGAGGGATACAGGAGCCAGTATGACTACGGTAAGTATTCTGCTTGTATCCCCAGAGCTGGTAATTCCTAATGCATTCCATCAGATTGCGGGGGCTGACAACAGAGATGGTCACTATTCTGTGACCCTTGTTCAATTTGAATGGGTGGGTTTCATGACTTCTGAAAGGTGCAGAGAACCCTGCCATGCTTGTGGACTGTTTGTTAGGTAATGATCTGGAGCACACTACCTGGAAGGAAGTGGAGCTCAAGGCTCATGTGGAGATGATAGGGTTATTTGAGTGGATCTGTGCCACGACAAGGTCCATGGCTACCCGGTAAAGGAGTCAAGAAGGGCTGGAGCCTGGAATAATGGCGCAGCCAGCTGCAAGGAAGGGGAAAGGCAGAGGACGTGGTAATCCAGCACCTGAATGTACCTCCAGTTAGATGGATGGGACACCTGCAATGACAACCCCAGAGTCCACTGAGGAGGGCTTTGCTTCCCTTGGTGAACTGCCTAAGCTTACAGGCATGTAGAAGGAGGACCCACCAAGGAAGAGTTTTGTAGGGGACAAAGAGAGTGCACAGTCCTTGTGGGCATGAGGCAACAGGCTGAAGCCCAAGCAGCAATTGAAGCCTCTGGTTGTCATCACATTTACTGAAAGGACAACCTCCTGTGCAGTTAGTCTAAGACTCCTGGTCATGGGACATCAAGGGCCCGGCGGTCCCCCAATGCTACAGGGACTTCCTGCTGGAACTGGCTCACATGCAAAGACCTTTGACATGCGTATTCCCCACTTCTATAGGCCTAGGATCAAGAATTCCTCAGATGCATGTTGTAGGTCTTGTGTGACCTGCCCGGCTGGTGGGAAGACAGTGCAGAGGCTGAAAGCCACCCTTAACCCACTGCCTGTCAATTGTACCTCCTTTGAAAGGGTGGACATTGACATTGTAGGGCCTATGAATCCCCAGACTGCATCAGGCAGCAGGTTCCTCCTGGTTCTGGTGGATCAAGTCACTAGGTAACCAGGGCAATTCCTCTGAGGACTACTGCTGCATTCGAAAGACACAGACCCTGATGGGGATTTTTAGCTGACTGGGTTTCCGCAAGCAAGTTGTGTCTGACAGGGAACACAAACTTCATGTTTGCTTATATGCAGTCAATGTGTAAGGAGTGTGGGGTAACATACAGGTTTTCCACACCTTACCATCTATAAACCAGTGGGCTTGTCGAGAGGTTCAAGGAGACCCTGAAAGGCAGGATCATAGGCCTGCCTGAGGCCCTGAGTAAAATGTGGAGTATCCTCTTACCATACCTGTTGTTTGCTTACCATGAGGTGCCACAGATACAAGTGGGGTTCAGCCCATTTGAACTGTTGTGAGGGCACCCAGGAAGAGGACCTCTGATTCCGGTGAAAGAAGGGTAGGAGCAAGCTCCCAGGAAGGTACCCCAGTATTTAGTGAGCTACATGGAGGCCTTCAGTAGCCAGATGGTAAAGTTATGGAATCAACCTTTCATTAACCATGATCCCAGCCAGGAAGTCATGAAGGAGTGGTATGACAAAAAGTCTACCAATGTGGATATTTCACCCTGGTCAAAAAGTGTGAATGATGGAGCCGGTCAAGCCCAGGGCCCTCCACGCCCACTCGGATGGGTCATGTGAGGTAACTGAAAGAAAAGGTGAAGCTACAAACCTGGTGGACCTCAAGACCCCTAGGCAACCTCACAGGGTGCTGCAAGTAAATCGTCTCAAACCACATGTTGAGAGGTCTGAGCTCACCATGCTGTTGGTGATTGATGGAGAAGAGGAAGAGGAGGGTGAAGCTCTCCCTGACCTCTTGGACTCCAAGGAGAAGGATTGGTCTGTGGAAGGAGTAATCCTTTCCCCCACTCTAACTCCTGAACAACAGGAGTCTGCCATCAAGTACTGGGGCAATACTCTTCTCTGTTTTCTCTTAACCCTGGGGCTACCCACATGTGTACTCATGATGTGGACAAAGGGGATAACCTCCCTGTTAGGAATACATATTACAGGTTGTCAGATAACGTGAGGTTCAGCACTGAGGCTAAATGATCCAAAATGCTGGAGTTGGAGGTGATATAGCCCTCCAGTAGCCTCTGGTCCAATCCTGTGTTTCTGGTACCAAATGCTGCCCAGCAGGCACCGCACCTGAGCTGAGGTTCTGTGTTGATTACAGAGAGCTAAATTCTGTAACCAAGACTGATGCTTACCTCATCCGGTGGACAGATGAGCTGATTGATTAGGGGGTTAGGGGCTGCCCAGTATCTCAGTACCGTTGATCTTACAATAGGGTACTGTCAGGCCGCCCTAACAGAGGGAGCAAACGAGAGGTCAGCCTTCTCCACTCCAGATGGCCACTGTCAGTTTAGGTTGATGCTGTTTAAACTAGAATTAAAGGATGCCTCGCCACCTTCCAGATGCTAGTGAAACAAGCCTTGCTGGTATGAAGGCGTTCTAAGCTGCTTATCTGAATGACATAGCTTCAGTAGCAACTGGAAGGACCACCTTTTTCACCTCCAGGAAGCGTTTTTGACTCTACAACAGGCAGGCCTGACTATCAAGGCTAGTAAGTGCCATATAGAACAGGTGTCTGTGGTGGACGTAGAAAACCTGATGGGTAGGGGGAAGTGCCTGCTACCCCTTCAGGCTAAGATGGAAACCATTATGACCTGGAGGCCCACTAAACCCAGACTGAGGTAAGAGCATTCATGAGTCTCACTGTGTACTATAGAAGGCTTTTCAAGAAATATCACACCATTGTGTCCCCCTTGCCTGATCTCACTTTCAAGAAGTGGCCCAGAAATGTGGTTTGGACAGAGGCATGCCAAACTTCATTTGACTCCATGGAGCAACCCATGTGCACAGCTCCTGTGCTCAAGGTCCCTGATTGATTTCGACCAGGAGTTTATCATTCAGGCAGATGCCTCGGAGTATGGCATAGGGGCAGCACTATCCCAACTTAAATAAAAGGGCCTAGATCAACCTGTAGCCTTCATCTCCAGGAGGTTAGTCCCCAGGGAAGCAGAGGTGGAGTGCTATTGATAGTGAAGCTTTTGCTAAGGTCTGGGCACTGAAGAAGTTGAGGCCATACCTGTTTGACACGTACTTCCTGATTCGGACAGGCCACAGGCTACACAGGTGGCTTATGCAAATGAAGGGTGAGAATCCAATATTGTTGAGGTGGTCTGATTCCCTACAAGTATGGACTTCAGGGTGGAACACAAACGAGGAGTAGACCACGCCAATGCTGATGATCTGTCCAAGTTTTTCAGCCTTAGTGATGAGAACTCCCTATAGGCTGGGTGGATCTCCCGACTCTCAGCTCGGTGTGGGGGCACGTGTTAGATAGACCTGTCATCCTTAGGGTGGTCTTTCCTCCATCCTTTTGCCTCTCAATTTTGCTGATTATTTGGTTTTTTTTGCCTTAGGACTCTGAGCATTTTACCACTGCTAACCAGTGCTAAAGTGCATGTGCTTCTCCCCAAAACATGATGACATTGGTGTATACCTGATTGGCATATTTATTGTACTGGTAAGTCTCTTGTAAAGTGGTATACCATATACCAAGGGCCTGTACTTCAAATGCTACTACTAGCGGGCATGTATCACTCATTGTGCCACCCACTCAAGGAGCCTTTCAAACCTGTCTCCGACCTTCCACTGCAGTGCCTGTGTGTGCACTTTATTGCCACTCTTACTTGGCATATACAACTACTTACCAAGCTTTACACATCCCGTATATTACATATAAGCTACCCCTAAGGTAGACCCTAAGTAACTCTTAGGGCAGGGTGCTATATAAGTAGTAGGTAGGACATATACCTTTATGTTTTGCATGTCCTGGTAGTGATTGTACACTACTGTGAGGCTACCCCTCTCATAGGCCAGCATTGGGAATTCCTTCATATACTTTTGAGCTGTAATTCCTGATGAGAGCAGAGTGGCTTTGTCATGTTTGATATTTTTGGAATGGTAATGATAAATCCTCCTTACTGGTAAAGTTGGATTTAACATTACTGTTTTAGAAAAGCCACATTTAGAAAGTGGACATTTCTCTGTACTTTCTGCTATTTGTGCCTAACAGCCTGTCTCCAATACACGTCTGGGTTGTGTGACAGCTATACTTTGGGCATTCCCTCTAGAAAGCCACACACAAAGGAAGGTGAGGCTCATCTGCATTCTGAGCACTCATCTGTACTCATCTGCATTCCACTGGGTCTTCCTGAGCAGGGAAGAAATGGGGGGGCTGACATGTACACTTCAATAGGTAGTATCCTCACCATGCACTAAGTTGTTATTTACCGACCCCCACCCCCATTTTAGCCTTGCAGACAGGGTGGGTTGAAAGGGGTCCTTGTGTGCTTCAGAAAGTTCTTTTGAAGTCACACCCTACATCAAAGGCACTTTTGAGTATAAGTACTGGGTTCTGACACCCTGAAATTAGACTCTTCTGGGTCTTGAATTAAACCTCTGTCAGAAGGACTGCTGTGCTTCTTAAAGGACTCAATTGGACTGCTTTTCTGGAAGGACTGAATTTCTGCTTGCTGCCATGCTAGTCCCTGACTCTGCTAGAAGGGCTCTGCCTACCCCTGCCTACCCTCCAAGGTATCTCCAAAGGCTTGCTGACTTGCCTCCCGTCCTTCTGAAGTCTCAGGGACACAAAAGACTTCCTACAATTCTGCTGGTGCTGCTGAACTCTGCATTCTGTGAGTCCTACCTTTGCCTGAAGTGCTTTCTCCAAGTTCTTGGCCTCAGAAGAGGGTTGTACAGCTGTTTTAATCAAAAATCAACAAAATGCATCGACTGCTTGAGAAATTCCCCTGCATCACCTTTGACGCCAATGCAGACTGCCTGATGACAGTGGTTCCACAGCCTGTGTGGCTCGATGACGACTCATTACCTTCACTCTAGCGAAGCTCGACGACAAAGCAGCCACCCGAATGTGTGGAAACGATCGACTCATTGAGCCCTCAGTGACGGCGCTTTGCTCTGTCCAAGGTGCTTTCTTTGCGGGCCCTGCATGGGTCCTGTAGCAGGCCTGCCCTCCATCATGCTCAGTCTGAAGTTTGGATTTGCACCAGTCCCTCGCTATCTCAAGTAACCTTTTGACCGCTAAGGAACTTCTAAGCACTATCTTTTAGTTCATCATTACAAATTCATTTCTCAACTTCCACTGATTGAATTTTTGGAGCTTTGGTCTCAGTTTGCTCAGATAAGTATTCTTTATTTTTCTAAACCTGTGTGGAGTCTTTTTGTGGTATATTGATTGTGTTACAGTGTGTGTTGCACAAATACTTTACAGATTGCCTTTGTAGATAGGTCTGACTGCTCCGTGCCAAGCTACCAGAGGGTGAGCAGAGGTCATCTTATGCGTATCTAGCTTACTCTGACTATATTGGTGGTTGCTGCCTGGCCTGGGTGCATACCTCAGTCAAAAAGGAATCCTATTTCTAAATTGTTCACAAAAAGCCTTCCTACTGGGAGTTTTCAGACTTTATTACCAAGATGCCCATCTTAATTTGTTCCTACTACCATATCAAGTATTTTCCTCATCTCATTTGCACTGTCTTTTATTGTACCTAGCCAACCTTGCCACCTTTACGAGTTAAGGTCATGGTTGGATCATGATTAAGCTTACTATTGGAACCTGATCTGGAATACTGCTTTTTGCTCCTAGCTGCTGTCGGGCAGCTTTTGATCAGTGCGGGACTTGGCTGCGTTCGGGGGGTCGCTGACACCATTGGAGTAGCCTTCCCATAGGCGCATCACCCTGGTGGGACTCGTGGTCCCAGGGTGCACTGCTCCCTGTTCATTGACCACAGCTGCTGCATGGCGAGGCGCTCACACCGTGTTTTAAAGCGCAGCCTTGCCCCACGCAGCGCGGGACGCACGCGGGCGGCATCCGGGCAAAGCCCGTCCGAGGCTGTACGAGGCTGGGCTGGGCCACCCCCTGGTGAGTTGTGCCTTGTGAGTTCTTATGGTTAATGCTTTTTTTACTCAGACATTGTTGTTAAAATCTTGAATACTTTTTGTGGGGGTTG
Source organism: Lissotriton helveticus (assembly GCF_964261635.1). Taxonomy (NCBI): domain Eukaryota; kingdom Metazoa; phylum Chordata; class Amphibia; order Caudata; family Salamandridae; genus Lissotriton; species Lissotriton helveticus. The sequence goes on from NC_136061.1 coordinate 1,564,121,621, forward strand.
GAAAGTGCGAGGGGCGTACAACAGAACTTAAAGATATGCAGGGAGTGTGCTCCTACGACCTACTCAATTAGCTCCCCTACTGTTTTCCTCATACTGTAGAAGCTTAGTTAAAACATAGTGTGGGGGATAGTACATCTCCACCCTCATGGCCTAATACCCGCCAGAAAGCTCATGTGCGCATGCCCACTTTGAAACAGATTGCCATTGATAAAATGTTACAACAGGCAATTGGGGCTGTGTCTAATGAAATAGAACGTACTGAAAGACGGCTTTCTTTAACGCCCTCGATATCAAGTTTCCCAATGGAAACTGGAGACCTTGATTCCCCCCAACTAGTAAATCTTTCAATCACTCCTGATTTAAGGCCCACTCTTGAAAAAGCAATTCCTGAAAATTTAAAACAAACTAGATAGAGGGGGAACAATCAGGAAAAGTGGCCAGAGGAACAAAAAAGCCCACGAGGAGGGGAGACAAGTGTACTCCTCAAAGAGCACAGAACCAAAGGTGCAGACAGAGGGCCCTTTCACTAGTGAAAATAACCTAGCAATGGTAGAACTGCCAAAATGGGCTACAAATTCGGCGACAGAACTTAAAACCCATTTTGAAGTCCTTGTACAAACTGAGCTTGAGGTTCTTAAGAGTCACATTTAGAAGCTTACTTTCCTGGTTGATACATGGGGAAGAAAAATCGATAGGATTTATAACACCCAGGAACATTCTAAAACCTCTGATCACACCATTAGCGGTCAAATCCGTAGCCCTACTCTAAATGGCACCATCGTTCCACCTGCCCCTAAAACTCTAACGGGGCCCATCTCCCAAAACCAAAAGAACGTAGCCCCAGATGTGGAACAACAAGGGGCACCTAAGGAGGAGGATACTGGCTATGGCCCTATGATTGCTGTAACACCTATGGGCCCGCAAGTGGAACAAAATTCTGTAAGTAATTTTAGAAGGGACTTTGACAAAAATGATCTATTTAATAGACCTGACCTGCCACGTATAGATCTACCGCCGGTTTCAACTCCTTACACCGTTGTCTTAACTGGTGTTCCTGATTTGGTAACTGGGAGAGTGGAGACCTATCCTGATCTAAAAAATAAAGTAACCTTTTGCTTTACAAACATAGACCACTTCCATCCCTAATACAGTGTGAAATCTTATTTGCTAGGCGGGTTAGTTGGCTGGGTCAGAGGTGAAAGGATATTCCGGGGGATTGTGTCCTGATTAATTTTAGGGATACCAGGGCAGTACATCACATTTTGAACTGAGTCCACACCAGGGAGGCCAATGAAATCCAGACACATCCACTGGGATACTTTTATCCTCAGAGTTCTCTGATAGAAAGAGTGGGAGGTGTGTACACAAAATGGGAAATGAGAGCTCAGACTGAGAATCTCACAAATTTGCTCCAAGGCCCCGAAACAATCCTGCCCTTTAACATCCCGGTTAGCAATAGATACAGCACCCTAGACTTAGTCGATTGACTGGATCTCCCAGCTGAATCCATAGAAGCTACAGCTACTAAGCTGTGCTTCAAAATTGTTTTAGGTCTGAGGTTGTGGTTCACCCCCCCAGTAAAACTCTGAGGCCAACGGAAACTTGGGCGCTTTACCAAAAACACCAGGGGAACCCTCGGGAAACATATCGGATAGGGAGGGAACACTATCCCAAGTGTCACAGCTGGACTTGGAACTCTCACATTCACAGATTGACAAAAAAAAGATTCACATAACACTAGGGTTCTATCTTAGAATATAGCAGGTCTTACTGCTAAGCTGGATCTTCCTGACTGAGGCGAATACATTGAGACACACGAGCTATGTCTCTTTCAAGAGAAGTGGTCCACTGCACCACCACATAGGGCAGGTTATGCGACTTACTCTATCCCAGCCTTACAGGGGCCTAGAAGGAGACCTTCGGGGGCCTCTGTATCTGGGTTGCTATTCATTTGGGCTGCATATTTAAAGTGCTAGATACAGATTCATTGGCTATCCAGTGTATTCTCCTATCCCTCGGCGACACATTTAAATTGGCTGTTATTAATGTACACTCTCGTCCAGTGAGGTTGGGGCAAAGTTCAAAGACCTTAGACTCCCTGGATTATTTTCTCCTTACAGAGACTGTCCATAAAATTGTAGGGGGTGACTTTAACTGCCACTTCGAACCACTTAACGGCATAACCCCTACTATTACTAGTGAAGCGGATTCTGTGTGGTCAATGCCGGACTGTAATATCTATCCAACAAGGGGGTGGACCCCCCTTGTCCTCCAATTGACCTCACTCAACCTCGCCTATTCGCTAAGGGCCTGCAATGGTCAATTCCCTTCAGATACTCCGGGAAACCCAACATTTAATAAATTAGGGCAGGCCTCCACAATTGAATATATTCTGGTAGATGTTGAAAACTGGTTTAGAATCAATGATTTTGTGGTCCAACCCTGATGCGAAAGTGACCAGAATCCACTAGTACTCACAATAGCTTATCCCCAGTTTAGGGGTACTCAGGGCGCAACATCCTATCCCCCTCCAAATTTAATTGCAACACATGGGGGTAGAATAATACGATCGGGGTCCCTGGTCGTATCCAACGAAAAAATGGCCTCGCTGTATACGCAATCCATTCCCTATTTAGAAACAGCTTTTAGCCTATCTGAAAATTTTCAAGGCCATGAGTCTTTACTGTTGATGAGTAGGAACCACCTGATATGATCTCAAAACTGGCAGAGTTCTTTTATAGTTATGGAAATACTAATAAACTCCCCTCAAAACCTAAACATCCCTGGTTTAACAAAGCGTGTAGGGTTGCCAATAGCGCATTGGTACTTGGGGTAAAAAACAAGGACCCCTATGCATTCGGCTCACCAGATCCTACTATAAAAACACTATAGCTTGAGCCAAAGCAGCTTGCGAGATCAAAAAATGTGAAGCAATAAAGTTAGCTTTGGACACTAGAGATATGAGAAGCTTTTGGAATTTGGTCAAAACTGGCAATTCCAAAGGCAACTCGGCTAGAGAACCTAATCTGGGGAAGAAGTTTGGAGAGTTTATTTTAAACAATTATACCCTAGATCTATGGATGAAGCTGCTACACAGGACACAACAGATGTAGACCAAACCCCCTTAATTATGGCTTCGCCACCATGCTCAATGCTGGAAGTTTCTTTGGCAGTGAAAAAAATCCTTCCTAATAAGGCACCGGGACTGGATAGAATTCCTGATGACCTTTTTAGAAATGAACAGACAGTATGGGTCCTTTATTTACAGATTTTATTTAATGCTATTATCCCGGGCATGCCATTCCCGCCGACTTGGACCGGTGCGGAAATTATTCCAATATTTAAAAAAGGCTCCCCCTCAGTCCGACAAATTATCGTCCGATAAGCCTCATTAACGTCTCCCAAAAGATATTTGCAAGCGTCTTGCTGGGGCGATTGCAATCTTGGATGGCCGAGATGAATGTTTTAAACCCCCTACAAGCAGGTTTTAGTTCTAAGATCTCGAACATCGATCAGATTTTTAGATTGCAATTAATTTACTGGAAAACAGTTATATAAGAGGGAGGTAGCCTTTATTTAACCTTTGTGGACCTTAAGTCCGCTTTTGACATGGTGCAGCGTGACCAGTTATGGGGTCTACTTAGTGACATGGGAGCACCGGCTTATCTCTGCCAACTAATGAAGCGCCTACATGAAGGTACTTATGTGAGGGTAAGATATGGTAAAAAAGGAGAATTGACTGCTCCTTTTCCCGTGGAGAAAGGGGTGAGACAGGGCTGCGTGTTAGCACCAACGCTCTTCTCCCTCTTTCTAAATGGCCTTATCGAAACCCTCTTGGCAGCGAAGGACTTGGATTCCCCAAGGCGAGCGAATAGTAAAATACCGTCCCTAATATTCGTCGATGACACGCTGCTTCTGTCTAAATCATTAATGGAAATGCAGCATGTATTGGATGAGTTCAGTACATTCTGTAGGAGCAGGAACCTGGAGATAAACGTTCAGAAAACGAAATACATGGTCTTCCACGCTAAAACTATCAACTGCCCGCACCCCCAATTGGAGGGTAGGGCCCTCGAAAGAGTGCCCATTTTTGACAATCTAGTTATTAACCTCAATGACAAGATGGACTGGGGGACACAAACTAAGAAGGCCAATCTGAAATTAACACAATCAGTGGGTGGTATTCTGAAAGTTTATAAAAACTGCACACAGAAAGTGGTCACCCCCAGACAGAAATTTACAAAACTCAAGCAAGGGGAGCCTGCCTATATGGAGCAGAACTTTCGGGTCACTGTGCGTCCCATACCTTATTGGCGACAGAGAATACTGTTATTAGGCAACTTCTTGGCCTTCCAAGAAGCACGCCCCTAACCCCTCTTAGGATGGACTTGGGTATTGGCCCTATTGCTGATTTAATAGCATCCCGTCCCCTCCTATCCTGAGCCTCGCATATGGAGCACGCCTGAGCTAGTCTCTTACAGGGGAGAATTGAGGGATGTCATGTCCATATTAGGTGCAGCCAATCTATCTATGTTAGTAAGGTATGCTTCTCACTGGGTATGGCAAATATGTGGTCTACCCCGGAAGAGATTTGTCCCAGTATATCTAAAAAGTCCTTATTTGCTGCCTTTAAAGAACACAACTTTTCTATGTTGACCCAGAGTTTGTTGTTGCCTGACCTCAAGGTTCCTGGATGTTAAGCAGCAGTACAAACTTGAATTGGTTTTGGATAGCATCCAACCTTTTATGGCAAAAAAATTGTATTCGCAATTCAGGCGTGGTACGCTTCCGCTCCGTGCATTTACAAACAAATGGAAGGGTGTAACCAAAGCTGATTGTCCTGGCTGCTCTGCTACCGAAGAAACAGAACTGCACGTAATGTTGTTTTGCCCTGCTTACAGTAGGCCTAGATCGAGGTGCATTCTTCAATTCTGTAGGAATATGGGCTCAGAAATTATGTTGAGGCGTTTAGGTTACTCAAATAAGAAACGCTCCCGTTATTTGTAGTTGTCACCTCGAAATTTCTACATGCAATGGGGTGTATACGTAAAAGTATCCTCAAGGGAAATGAGTTGGCTAGCAACTAGATGCTATCATCCAGTTTATAAACATATTGTTTTTTATAGTTTTCTAGAGAATTGTGCTAAATATTTTAGTTTTGGAAAAATAATTTTAATGTTCTTTCCTTTTAAATTATCTTTTTAAGTAAATAACTTTTTTTTTGTTTTTAGTAGTTTTATAATTCCTTTGAATGCGACTTGGAACTATATGTATGTTAAACCTTGCGGGGTCGGAAGGATTTACATTGATAGTTAGCATTATAATTTGAAATCGCTTTTTATAAACTTATCAACTTGAGATGATTGTAACATTTGCACACCAACCATAGACTTTGTGTTTTAACATATATTTTTATCTAAGGAAATGTATATGTATGGTGCTTTTATGGCTTCTTTAGCCGAAATAAAGTTTCATTTGATTTTGACTTTGGAACATGTATCTAACTGTGAACATAAGTAACCCTCTATCAAAATGTTGAAGTTTTAAGAACCCTTCTGAATGATGGGTAATGACTGATTACTGTTCAGGATACCCTCACAGGTGCACTTTACAAATACACATAACATATTGAAGATAGAATTAAAAAATTCAAACACATTATATGAATCTAAAAAATAATACACAGATTACTTTAATGGCATCTCCTTTTGGTGGTTGATTTATCAGGCTCTGCACACTATAACAGAATGTCTCAACCAAATCCCATCCCAAACCTAAAGCCCAAAATACTCCAACCAGTGAGAGACACCTTACAGTTCTTGTATTTTTAATTGCAAATTGATAATAATCATGTTTGAAGCTTACAACATAAATGTATTCTGTGTATAAAGGAGGGTCTGGATAATCCATCGGAGATTCACCTATAGATATTCATTGCTCTGTCGATCCATGTCGAATGTTCGGGCTATCCACGTAAAATAAATATACATATAATAAATGTAAATGGGAATTATTTACATTCTATGGACTATCTTGAATACCAAGCACTATTGATATCCTTCAGGAGCAGCACTGACCATCGTTGATTTCTAAATGAATTACTAGTTTGCCTGTCTCTGAAATTGACAGGGTGAGTAAGAACCACTTCTCAAAATGTGCTATTGACTAACTCTGCGTACATCAATGTATATTTAATCCCATTTCTTAAAGTCTTACATTTATACTAGTAAAATAAGTTCTCAGCAAGGAATACATATCAGTCACTTTAAATAATTCAATGAGCAATTCACTTTGTGATTGTATATTCAAGCTTTGTGAAAACAAAACATGACCTTACACTCATGAACCAGGGCCTTTTGTTCGCGGGAGTGCACCTTAAGTGCGCATATAGTTGTGCAAAATAGACTTTCTGCTAGCATATCTAGAATGCATTTTCAATCAGACATACACTTCTTAATTCCAAAAACGAACCTGTCCCTTTTCTGTCTTTTCCTTGAACGTACATTTAATATACTGAGCCTAAAGCTGAGATTTCAACTCACTGCAGTGGAACTACGGTGTTGGAAGTGACAGAGTATAGTGCTAAACCAGGCTTTTAAAAAGAAATACAAATATATATAATATATATATGTTTGGTGAATTTCTGTGCCAGTTTTCTTGAAATAAAGCCGCTTCCAACGTTTCCCCTGCTGTGGCCTTTTCTTCCTTTGGAGGAGTTTTTTGGGACATTGTTACAGCGCGATCTCCAGTGTCGCATTCAAAGGCTCCCGCATCACCAAGTGGCTATGGACTCACTGGTCTCCGCTTTTGTGGACTATTACTATCCTGGGTGCAGGAACGACCATAGTCCACCCACACGCACAGGAGGAGAAAGGGCGGTGTTTGGGCGTGGTAAATCAATAGCCGAGCCCCCGCTATAAGGAATCTGAGGCGTGATGGGGGATGCGGTTGGGGACTCGAGGAGGTGGCTTGTTTTTGGGACTGCTGGACATTGGGGTTCATGGCGACTCTGTTCTACCCCGCGCATTGCCTGCCAGCATTTTCCATATGCATGCTGGGACCGGTAGGCGCTGTTCGAGAGGCGTCTAGGAGGAGGCTAAGGTGATTGGTAGTTACCACATGGGGCGGAGCAGTAGTTCACGAAGCAGGATGGGGGAGGATATTTATTCCAGGATACTCACCTGCTTCCTGATCGTCACACCCACGGCGCTGAAGAAGGCTAAAGACGCCGAAATGCATTCACCACAGCGGGTGTTTGGTGAATTTCTGTGCCAGTTTTCTTGAAATAAAGCCGCTTCCAACGTGTTCCCTGCTGTGGCCTTTTCTTTCTTTGGGGGAGTTTTTTTGGACATATATATATATATATATTTATATCAAGCATGTCTGGCGGCCGAAACGCGTAATTTTGACATCTGATGTTATAATTAAACAATCTTAAGTACCAAGTCTTGCCTGTGGAGTCTGTTTCCTGGTTCGGCGCCGCTGTGAAGGTCGGTCGCACTGCTGGGACTTTCGTGTTTCATATATATATATATATATATATGTATATATATATATATATATATGTATATATATATACATATATATATATATATATATATATATTCACGCTCCAAGGTTGTCCACCATGTGAGTAGCACGCGAGCAGCAGCTTTATTTATGTGTAGGTGAGGACGGGGATCCGCTTGTAGACGCCGCTCCGTAATGGATCTGCCCGACGCGTTTCGAAGCTCCATCTGCTTCTCTTCAGGGGCTTTAACGGAAGCGGTGTGCGCACCCGCTACACTTCTCCAATTATATAACTCGCCCGTCGATGGGAGGCTCCAGTGAGACTTCTGGGAAGTGTAGTACGGAAAGCACACAATCAAGTCCTGTATGGACTCCACAAGTGGGCCCGTCCTCGATTCCATGTACGGCTGCTACTTCACTGCCGTGACCCCCACGTTAACGGGGTGGTGCATACTCTGCGGCTGGACTGCCGCATATAGATTCACGCTCCAAGGTTGTCCACCATGTGAGTAGCACGCGAGCAGCAGCTTTATTTATGTGTAGGTGAGGACGGGGATCCGCTTGTAGACGCCGCTCCGTAATGGATCTGCCCGACGCGTTTCGAAGCTCCATCTGCTTCTCTTCAGGGGCTTTAACGGAAGCGGTGTGCGCACCCGCTACACTTCTCCAATTATATAACTCGCCCGTCGATGGGAGGCTCCAGTGAGACTTCTGGGAAGTGTAGTACGGAAAGCACACAATCAAGTCCTGTATGGACTCCACAAGTGGGCCCGTCCTCGATTCCATGTACGGCTGCTACTTCACTGCCGTGACCCCCACGTTAACGGGGTGGTGCATACTCTGCGGCTGGACTGCCGCATATAGATTCACGCTCCAAGGTTGTCCACCATGTGAGTAGCACGCGAGCAGCAGCTTTATTTATGTGTAGGTGAGGACGGGGATCCGCGTCCCGTTAACGTGGGGGTCACGGCAGTGAAGTAGCAGCCGTACATGGAATCGAGGACGGGCCCACTTGTGGAGTCCATACAGGACTTGATTGTGTGCTTTCCGTACTACACTTCCCAGAAGTCTCACTGGAGCCTCCCATCGACGGGCGAGTTATATAATTGGAGAAGTGTAGCGGGTGCGCACACCGCTTCGGTTAAAGCCCCTGAAGAGAAGCAGATGGAGCTTCGAAACGCGTCGGGCAGATCCATTACGGAGCGGCGTCTACAAGCGGATCCCCGTCCTCACCTACACATAAATAAAGCTGCTGCTCGCGTGCTACTCACATGGTGGACAACCTTGGAGCGTGAATCTATATGCGGCAGTCCAGCCGCAGAGTATGCACCACCCCGTTAACGTGGGGGTCACGGCAGTGAAGTAGCAGCCGTACATGGAATCGAGGACGGGCCCACTTGTGGAGTCCATACAGGACTTGATTGTGTGCTTTCCGTACTACACTTCCCAGAAGTCTCACTGGAGCCTCCCATCGACGGGCGAGTTATATAATTGGAGAAGTGTAGCGGGTGCGCACACCGCTTCGGTTAAAGCCCCTGAAGAGAAGCAGATGGAGCTTCGAAACGCGTCGGGCAGATCCATTACGGAGCGGCGTCTACAAGCGGATCCCCGTCCTCACCTACACATAAATAAAGCTGCTGCTCGCGTGCTACTCACATGGTGGACAACCTTGGAGCGTGAATCTATATGCGGCAGTCCAGCCGCAGAGTATGCACCACCCCGTTAACGTGGGGGTCACGGCAGTGAAGTAGCAGCCGTACATGGAATCGAGGACGGGCCCACTTGTGGAGTCCATACAGGACTTGATTGTGTGCTTTCCGTACTACACTTCCCAGAAGTCTCACTGGAGCCTCCCATCGACGGGCGAGTTATATAATTGGAGAAGTGTAGCGGGTGCGCACACCGCTTCGGTTAAAGCCCCTGAAGAGAAGCAGATGGAGCTTCGAAACGCGTCGGGCAGATCCATTACGGAGCGGCGTCTACAAGCGGATCCCCGTCCTCACCTACACATAAATAAAGCTGCTGCTCGCGTGCTACTCACATGGTGGACAACCTTGGAGCGTGAATCTATATGCGGCAGTCCAGCCGCAGAGTATGCACCACCCCGTTAACGTGGGGGTCACGGCAGTGAAGTAGCAGCCGTACATGGAATCGAGGACGGGCCCACTTGTGGAGTCCATACAGGACTTGATTGTGTGCTTTCCGTACTACACTTCCCAGAAGTCTCACTGGAGCCTCCCATCGACGGGCGAGTTATATAATTGGAGAAGTGTAGCGGGTGCGCACACCGCTTCGGTTAAAGCCCCTGAAGAGAAGCAGATGGAGCTTCGAAACGCGTCGGGCAGATCCATTACGGAGCGGCGTCTACAAGCGGATCCCCGTCCTCACCTACACATAAATAAAGCTGCTGCTCGCGTGCTACTCACATGGTGGACAACCTTGGAGCGTGAATCTATATGCGGCAGTCCAGCCGCAGAGTATGCACCACCCCGTTAACGTGGGGGTCACGGCAGTGAAGTAGCAGCCGTACATGGAATCGAGGACGGGCCCACTTGTGGAGTCCATACAGGACTTGATTGTGTGCTTTCCGTACTACACTTCCCAGAAGTCTCACTGGAGCCTCCCATCGACGGGCGAGTTATATAATTGGAGAAGTGTAGCGGGTGCGCACACCGCTTCGGTTAAAGCCCCTGAAGAGAAGCAGATGGAGCTTCGAAACGCGTCGGGCAGATCCATTACGGAGCGGCGTCTACAAGCGGATCCCCGTCCTCACCTACACATAAATAAAGCTGCTGCTCGCGTGCTACTCACATGGTGGACAACCTTGGAGCGTGAATCTATATGCGGCAGTCCAGCCGCAGAGTATGCACCACCCCGTTAACGTGGGGGTCACGGCAGTGAAGTAGCAGCCGTACATGGAATCGAGGACGGGCCCACTTGTGGAGTCCATACAGGACTTGATTGTGTGCTTTCCGTACTACACTTCCCAGAAGTCTCACTGGAGCCTCCCATCGACGGGCGAGTTATATAATTGGAGAAGTGTAGCGGGTGCGCACACCGCTTCGGTTAAAGCCCCTGAAGAGAAGCAGATGGAGCTTCGAAACGCGTCGGGCAGATCCATTACGGAGCGGCGTCTACAAGCGGATCCCCGTCCTCACCTACACATAAATAAAGCTGCTGCTCGCGTGCTACTCACATGGTGGACAACCTTGGAGCGTGAATCTATATGCGGCAGTCCAGCCGCAGAGTATGCACCACCCCGTTAACGTGGGGGTCACGGCAGTGAAGTAGCAGCCGTACATGGAATCGAGGACGGGCCCACTTGTGGAGTCCATACAGGACTTGATTGTGTGCTTTCCGTACTACACTTCCCAGAAGTCTCACTGGAGCCTCCCATCGACGGGCGAGTTATATAATTGGAGAAGTGTAGCGGGTGCGCACACCGCTTCGGTTAAAGCCCCTGAAGAGAAGCAGATGGAGCTTCGAAACGCGTCGGGCAGATCCATTACGGAGCGGCGTCTACAAGCGGATCCCCGTCCTCACCTACACATAAATAAAGCTGCTGCTCGCGTGCTACTCACATGGTGGACAACCTTGGAGCGTGAATCTATATGCGGCAGTCCAGCCGCAGAGTATGCACCACCCCGTTAACGTGGGGGTCACGGCAGTGAAGTAGCAGCCGTACATGGAATCGAGGACGGGCCCACTTGTGGAGTCCATACAGGACTTGATTGTGTGCTTTCCGTACTACACTTCCCAGAAGTCTCACTGGAGCCTCCCATCGACGGGCGAGTTATATAATTGGAGAAGTGTAGCGGGTGCGCACACCGCTTCGGTTAAAGCCCCTGAAGAGAAGCAGATGGAGCTTCGAAACGCGTCGGGCAGATCCATTACGGAGCGGCGTCTACAAGCGGATCCCCGTCCTCACCTACACATAAATAAAGCTGCTGCTCGCGTGCTACTCACATGGTGGACAACCTTGGAGCGTGAATCTATATGCGGCAGTCCAGCCGCAGAGTATGCACCACCCCGTTAACGTGGGGGTCACGGCAGTGAAGTAGCAGCCGTACATGGAATCGAGGACGGGCCCACTTGTGGAGTCCATACAGGACTTGATTGTGTGCTTTCCGTACTACACTTCCCAGAAGTCTCACTGGAGCCTCCCATCGACGGGCGAGTTATATAATTGGAGAAGTGTAGCGGGTGCGCACACCGCTTCGGTTAAAGCCCCTGAAGAGAAGCAGATGGAGCTTCGAAACGCGTCGGGCAGATCCATTACGGAGCGGCGTCTACAAGCGGATCCCCGTCCTCACCTACACATAAATAAAGCTGCTGCTCGCGTGCTACTCACATGGTGGACAACCTTGGAGCGTGAATCTATATGCGGCAGTCCAGCCGCAGAGTATGCACCACCCCGTTAACGTGGGGGTCACGGCAGTGAAGTAGCAGCCGTACATGGAATCGAGGACGGGCCCACTTGTGGAGTCCATACAGGACTTGATTGTGTGCTTTCCGTACTACACTTCCCAGAAGTCTCACTGGAGCCTCCCATCGACGGGCGAGTTATATAATTGGAGAAGTGTAGCGGGTGCGCACACCGCTTCGGTTAAAGCCCCTGAAGAGAAGCAGATGGAGCTTCGAAACGCGTCGGGCAGATCCATTACGGAGCGGCGTCTACAAGCGGATCCCCGTCCTCACCTACACATAAATAAAGCTGCTGCTCGCGTGCTACTCACATGGTGGACAACCTTGGAGCGTGAATCTATATGCGGCAGTCCAGCCGCAGAGTATGCACCACCCCGTTAACGTGGGGGTCACGGCAGTGAAGTAGCAGCCGTACATGGAATCGAGGACGGGCCCACTTGTGGAGTCCATACAGGACTTGATTGTGTGCTTTCCGTACTACACTTCCCAGAAGTCTCACTGGAGCCTCCCATCGACGGGCGAGTTATATAATTGGAGAAGTGTAGCGGGTGCGCACACCGCTTCGGTTAAAGCCCCTGAAGAGAAGCAGATGGAGCTTCGAAACGCGTCGGGCAGATCCATTACGGAGCGGCGTCTACAAGCGGATCCCCGTCCTCACCTACACATAAATAAAGCTGCTGCTCGCGTGCTACTCACATGGTGGACAACCTTGGAGCGTGAATATATATATATATATATATATATGTGTGTGTGTGTGTACATATATATATATATATATATATATATATATATATATATATGTTCTTCCTAAATTGTAGAAGGAATTCCAACTCTAAGAAGCAATGACATTCTATGTTATGTGTGTAGAAATGTGAACATTTTCATTTATTTTTATTTGGACCATTCTGTTAAATTAAAAACAACGTTTGTAAATTGATTTTACGATTAAACCGTTTGGAGAATAGAGATAGGGCCTCATTATGAAGCCAGTCGGTTGGACCACTGGCTGCTAATGCGGAGGTGAGAGGACCATCGACAAGCATGCGGACGTCCTGCGGGGCTAGTTGTCGTAATGTCCTCGGTACCACAGCGGGGGCATGCCGCGTCCATGGAAAAGGGCCGCTCCCATGCAGCACATCCTGCATGTCTGAGCACCGCTTGCCTTGCACCAGAGGCGCAACTAGAGCCAAATTTCGAGGGGGGCTGAGGAAACATTTCGGGGGGAGCTGAACCTTTAATCAATAGGCAGAGTGGAGCTGCAGGGGCTCTTAGAAGGGGTGAAACAACAGCAAGGCCTCATTAACATGTAAATGGTCTTAAAGACCTGTGAAGTGCTCGGGTGCGGCGGTGTGTGTGCCAGGGAAGCTGTCTCATCCCGGGCTGCCACACACAACAGGGGGGGGCGCTGAAGCCCATTCAGTGCAATGGGTGTTGCGCGCCTGCCTTGCACCATGTCGTGCATTGCACATGGGGCACAGAGGTAAGTGGGGGCGCTACATGTGCCCCCAGGGACACTTTTCATTTGCCTACGATGGCCAGGGGCCCTTTTTAGGGACCACTGATCTCTTTCTGACAACCTTTTCATGGCGGAGTTCCAACCATGAAAAGGCTTTCAGAAAGTTATATCGTAATCCTGCCGGCGATGCCTCCCTCGGCAACGCTGCCATTCCTGGACGCTCCTCCGACTGCTGCACCTTTGTGATCTCTGATCCTGATGGAGGTGACAGTGTTGCGTCTGAAAGCTGTGGGTCCAAATGCCTGTTTCGTGATACGGTGTTCAGACCGAAGGGTGGTTGATGGTCGGAACACCACTGAGGAGCTGTTGGCAGTCTGACCGCCAGCATCGTAATGAGGCCCTTAAAAATATCCTTGGGATTAAATGTCCTGCTCAATAGATAGCAACTAAATAATTGCAGCATTTTGATATATCCAATATTCTTAATGTAGAATTAGTATGATTGATTTTTCCATGGTGAAAATGAACCCAATATTTTGAAGACTTCTGTTAAAGTAGCCTTGAAAGTTAAGGTCCACTCTGACAAGAAAGAAAAAATAGAATGAAGAAATATGGCTTACAACACCTACATTCAAACAATCACTTAAACAAATGAATAATCTCCATTAAAATACAACGAATTGACACTACTCTGCTGTTATTCACTAACACAACCTGCCCCAAAAAAAACCAAAGTCCAGTAATATTACTTAGTAGTTTCGCCTGAATTCATAGGATCCCCAAACAACACTTCCATCTTCCTTTGGCCAGGAGGAGGTGTCATGCAGTGTGCTTGCCTCAGAGTTCTCTTCAGATGAGAAATGGGACATTTTGGTCGTTAACTCATTTGGAACAGTCATAAATGGCGAGAATGAATAAGACGGTGTCGTGGAAAAGCTTGAAGGGTAGTGTCCGTCCTCGAGGGCATGCAGGGAGTACGTCTGAGTCCCAGGGAGGGCAGAACTCCGGCTTGAACTTCTGTACGATGAGCCGCTTGCTGGATCATGATGAGGTGTGAGGCAATTGGAGGTGGACGATGATACTGTTTGCAGGGTATCTGGACATAAGACATCTGATTGGCTGATGCTGTCTGGAACCGGCTGCTCCCAGGAATCTCTCTGTTGATGTAAGTGTAAACGTCAGTCATATGGGAGAAGCTGGGATCAATTACAACATGGAAAATATGTCTACCCTTCTTGTAGATGAACGTTAATTGTAAAGAATATGAATTTGATAACAGCAGAGAGAGTCAGTTGGGTATAGGCAAGAGCAGAGATGTTTCACTCTGTAGAGCTCTGGTACAAAGGTATAGGTAGGCGGTAGACTTTTTAAGGTATAGATATATAAGATATATTAGTGCATAGGTACGCTTGGAGTTTCTTGGGTACAGATAAGGCTTGAGCTACTTTACTGAAGGTAACATTAGATGAGAAAAGATAAGGCAAGGATGTAGGTTTGGGTGTTTACAATAGTGTTTAGCAATATGATTGTGCTAGGAAGAGTTTGGGGAAGTAAGATATTGTAGGGACAAAGGAACTAGGGTACAGACTGGGGAAGAGGTAATAGGATGTAAGTAGGGGTAGAGATACCAGGTTAGGATGGTGGTGGATGAGTAAAGATGTAGAAAAAAGTACAGATTTGAGGGAATAAGTGAAAGAAACAGACTTGAGTATTGGTGCAGACTGGGAAGAGGAAACTGAGGCGCACTAAGAGTTCCCCTTCTTATTATGGAAATAAGGTATCAATGGGAATCTGGAAAAATCAACTGCGTGGAAATGCATTAGGAAAAAAATCAGAAAATATGTTAGAGACGAATTATTCACTGGAACAGGTTTCTTGCATTTTCACCCTGAATGATATAGAGCCCATACACATCTCAAAGGTATGAACGGAAGAGAAAGAGGGTGTATTCAGGGTCCCACAATAAAATGGAAACAAGGGAATTATGGGAACCAGGGAACCAAGGAACCAGGAAAAATTAAGTACAGGGACATTTTATTGGAAACGTGGACGCCTATTAGAGATTCTCGAGAATGAGTACATTTTCCTGCAGAATCACCTACAGTCTATCAAACATGGGTTCATACAGCAAGTTACTGTGGACCCGAAAGAGAGTTTGGTTAACCAGTTATTCTATCACAAAAGTTGCGAATTATCCCATCCGTCATATTGTAAATACGTTATTTCGAACGCACTTTTAATAAAGCAGATAGAATATGTCACGTTTGTGATAAAGCACTCTTCAACCAGACTTAGAATGAGGCCTTTAAGCTTCTTCCGTGACTGCTCGAAACTCTCCTTGAAACCAACAGTAAAATAGTTCTGTCAAAACGTTGATTACAAAAAGATATTTTTACAATATGCAATTAAAAGTTACTTCGTATTCTATAGTACAATTGTTTTTTTGTTTTTTTTGCCTTCAGTCGCAGCCCACTAATTTTATTGCTCAGGTACAGAATGCAGATTTGCCAGATTTTGTACTGCAATATTTTGTACGCTGCATTCTAAATATTCACTTCAAATTGATTACAGCCCAGAATGTCTCATTTCTTATGGCAAACATCAGGGAGTGTAAGATTTGCTGAAGTGTTTACTCTTTTTTGGACCATCGTGTTTATTCCTGGGTTTAGCAAGAATGTTGGCATGAGTAGAAGGCAGCTTTCATTGCGGCTGATCAATCATTTCTTGCTAGTTGAAGTATGGAGCTTTACAGCCGTGTGAAATAAGGTAATGGGCACAAGACTGTGATATAACCTAACTGTAACTGTAATTGTAATTTATATTTAGATTGTGTTTACTAACAGGCATTGAAGCACTTTATGGCGAGTAAGCACCCTACTCCGGAATCTAAGGTTAGAGGTAAATAGGTAGTACATTAGTAGTAGGGGTTTCCGTTTCCTTGTAATCATTACAATGTGTACGAATGAGGGAAGCTAGTTCCCCTCTCATCCAAACAGTTGTGCCCGCCATCAACAAAGAGTGGTCGGGTGGGTAAAAAAAATTAAAAAAAGAAAATGTACCTTTTGCCGCCTGCTGCTCCAGCATCGCGTCTCCTCTTCCTGTCTGCTAGTTCCAGCAGCCCCCTGGGCCAGACTCCCTGTCCAGTCTCTGTGCTGCAGAGCAGCATAGGGATTGGTCTGAGCAGGCAGAAACGACGCCCTGCTCAGACCAGGGAGTCTGTGACGTTTGTCCAGCTCAGCTGCTTAATGCAGTTTTGCTGGAGAAAACCTAAGTGCGCATGTGTATTTTGGTCGGCCTGAGGCAGCCAGCCAAACACACATGAGCCCCTAGGGAGTGGAGTGCATGCAGCATTCCTCCTCCCCCTCCCATGCCTAGACGCTGCCCCTCCCTACACCGCTGGCTAAGAACCGCCAATTGTAAATTAAAACGATGTAAGAACATTCTTTTAATTTACATTTGCTGGCTCTGAGCCAGGCAGTGAGGTGGCGCTTCTCCGCCATTGCAGAGGAGCCACCATTACATCCAGAACCACTCAGCCAACTTGGCATCCAATAGTGTTGAGCCCATTTACTTGAAAGGTTTTCTACTGCTCCTATGTTCAGTGCTCTACCGCCGTCAGAGATTATGGTTGTGCTATTCAAATACTTAAAATTAAAAATAATTTATATAAAGTGTACACCTGTAATTTGTCTGTGTATTTATGAAAGCCTCAACCACTTTTTGGAAAGCAGGCCTTCTGCTACAGCCAGGTTCCTTGCCGTAGGAATAACTGTCAAAACAGTGTAACAGAGTTTGCTACATTCTGACAGCTGGATTGTGAGTCAATTGATTTAGCAGAAGGGAATGAGACTGTTTATTTAAGACAGAAGTAAACCACGTGAACAACATGACTGCTAGATATTTCTCATCTGAGCCCTGAACCATAGTCCATTGTCCACAGTGTCACATGCAGGTGAGAACTAAAGGAGGTTAACCCATTCCATGCCCATTAATTCACAATTTTCCTGATTTTATCTAGCGTCAACAGAGGTGGACTTAGTTCCTCACTTTGGACAAAAGCCACTAGCCAGACGTTCTCGTCCTTTGTCTGTTTCCAAAAGTCAGACAGTTGCCCAGAGACCAATTTTTTAAGGATCTTACTGAAAACTAAAAGAAGGGTGATGGGTCTATTAATACTGATCTCAGGGGTATCTAAATTAGACACTTGCAGAAATTGCATTCATTATAACCCTACTCTTCGAGATGTAAGATAACCAACCCAGCCAAATCACTGGTATTAAAGATGTCGCGTAAAGTCGAATAGTTGTAAGGGCTCAGAGTTTTTAAAACCATCTGGCGCACCATGTCCTATGTACTCTCACTGAAAAATGTTTACAAATGTCATACAGTGGTGGTCATTGATCCAAAAATGCATTCCTTAAACTAAATAACTATATACATCGTTTGATATGGTAGTGCGACGCCTCTCCTCGGCCCCTCTCAGTGCTTACTTGTGTGAAGGGCCTTGTGAGTTCACCAGTTTCAGTTTCAATGTGGAATTAATGTTTTCTCCCTGTTAAGTGTCATCTTTGCTGGTAACAAAATGAATCATCCTATGTTAATATATATGTATAACACAAAGAAAATATCAGATTAGGGGCAAGCATGTTGTGCCTGATTCAGTAAGAAAAATACACAAAGCCGGAAGTCTACAGAGCACATATTTCCTAATACAATTTGCCTAGACTTCCCACTGCTGGGGGATTTTTAAAAATCCAAAGGAGTACACAAGAAAATCTATTAAAATGTTAAATTTCCATGCATATTTTTTCTCTATATGTACTGCTGTGGATCCTTCTCGTACCTCGCTGAAATGACTTGGAACTCCTTGCCTCTACACCTCAGGCAATCACCATTGCTGCTGCAATATAGGAAAGAACTCAAGACCTGGCTCTTCGACTGATCCGCAGGCCCAGTCCTATCCACCCACCCAGCGTCTTGAGACTCTCAAGGGGGAGTAGTTGTACTTTACAAGATTCTGATTGATTGGATTAATCACAAAGCATGCGATCTGGAGTAGTGAGAGAGAGATATGCATTTGCACAGTACATAATATCCCTTTTACGCCAACCTGTCAATGTTGAGTAGACTTTCTACTACATCCCTTGAAGTATTCCATACCTTCATCCAGTTTTAAAGAACACTTAATCATTCTTTTTTGTAGAATTAACCATATAGGTGCTTCTAGGAACTATTTTAATCATGCTGGAGGACAAGCACCTTGTAGGTTAAGTGGGCCTATGACTTGAATTAACAGGCTAGCAATAGTCATGCAAATTGTTAGTCATTACCAAAAAATGTATGACTTAGTAGGCATTCCAACACATACTATAGCCACCTGCTGAAACTCATCAACTTTCCTTTTCCTGCACCTACTCTTAAGCATATGTATATGGAAAAATGTGTGGTTTATTCATTGCAAGTGAAAGTTGTAGTAAAAACAATCCAAACTCATACATTTGTAAATCAGGATTTTAGTTTTCCAATTACAGGTTTACCTTCTTGAGCACCAGAGTGGAACTTAGATGCACCAAAGGTATTGTGAATCTACTCCCTTGAGAGCAATTATTTGGGACCTATTACAACCCATACGTTGTTTCATATATGTAAGTATGTAAGACGTGGAAAAATGACTTACTTTACTTCACATGTTTATATTCAATAGCACAGAAAAATGGTGTGAAAAAAAAATGATCTACCTATTCAATTTTTACAATGCTGATAGGGAAATTCTTACTAGTAAGAAATGTGGCGAATCTCCAGAGAAGTGTGGCAGGATTGGTGGTAGTGCTGTTGTGCTGAAGACAGATCCAGTGGTAGCTGTTAGCGATGTGCTACGGTAGTCTCCGAAGGACTCTGTGAAATAAGGGTCCAGCATGGGTGGGTAGCCTTGAACCGAGGAAGTCTCACATGTTAATGACTTTGTGCCCAGTGCTGATGAGTAGATATCATTCGAGAGCTGTTTCCCTGAATGGTAGTCTGAATCGCATAGGTACGGCCTTCGAACACCATAGTAGCTTGACAAAGCAGGCGAACCTGAGGATAGAAACAATCTGTGTGACACAGCAGAATTGATACAGCAAAAAATGTGACTCAGCAAGTTGAGGAATTTGACCTGGAACCAACATGCATCAATTGCCAGATCCTGGCTGATATATAGGGACGTATTGAGCACACATTCGAATAACAGTTTTGCTAATTTCTCCGTAGAGTAGTATTGAAACTTCAAAATATAATTGATACATGGAATTTTAACAAGACATTTTAGGTGTTGGAAATTGCCCTTTCTAGGGGGCTTTCCCTCGAGCTTTTATTTTTCTCCTTCCCTGTTTTCTGCTGATCTAGGTGTTAGCCTTAAGACTTGAGCACATTTAACACTGCCATTCAGTGTCAAAGCACTGTGCTTGTCATATACATACTGGTGATTGGTGAATACATGATTGACTGATTCGTATTACCTGTAAGTCCCGTATCTAGGGGTAAGACATGTACCGAGGGGCATGTGCATTGAATGCTACTCCGTGGGCCTGCAGCACTGGTTGTGCCATCAATGGAAGTAGCTTATTGATGGTGCCACAGGTTTTCTCTGGTTGGGGCCTATGTGTGCAGGTTTCTGTTACTCGGCTTGGCATTTAAAAAGTTATGTGGCAAGGTTCTGCATGTCTCTTGCTACATCTGAGTACTCCCTGGGAACAGGGTGCGGTGGTGAGAAGAGGTAGGGCATATGCACATTTGCGTTACATGCAAGGGTCATGACTGGCACCGCTTGGTGTGTTTGGTACAACGGGGACAACTTCTAACATTGGATTAGAATGGGTGAATGTAGAGAAAAGACAATTGCCTGGAAGTTGCTGACCTATATCCAAGTGACAACTGTTGTGGACCGAGTCCCTAAGTAATCTCCAAAGGCAGGTTGGGTGGCCTACTGTCCACGAGATCCCAGGGGCACAAAGGATCTCTCAGTTTTCCATGAGATCATAAGGATTACGCAGGGTGTTGCATTATCAGGTGGAAGTGATCATCGGTTGAGACAAGGAATATCCTGATGTACATCGTCATCACAATGTGCAGAGGAGTGTGTTTGTAAAGATCAGCAGCCCACCTGAGGTGCCGAGGAGTGTGGGGGAAGTTTACAGAGTCTGAGGGACCCGTGCTTGTAACCAGGGGACCTGTTCTAGTTTAGACTCCAGTGGGTGTGGTGTCCTAGTTGTATTTGGGGACCTGGGCTGGAAACCGAGACTGTCTTTGACCTCCAGATCAGGAAGAAGACAGTGCCTAACATTGTGGCTTCCATCTGAGGTTGCAGGATCCGACTCCCTAGACCCATGCCACAGGGTACTTTGCTGTGGAGAACATCATGATCGGCCCAAGGGGTATTTCCTATGTGCAGAATAGTAGCAGTGTACTGTATGATACTGGTGATTTCATAATGACAAATCCTCTCTAGTAGTGTGAGTGGATCCAACATTACGCATGTGATGATGTTACTTTGGAAAAGTGGGCATTTTGATGCTCTTGGCTCTGTGTGCCTGTCTCCAATGCAAATCTGGATGCTGGCGGGACAGCTACATGTGTGCAATCCTGAAAAAAGGACCCCATACAGTAACTAAAGCTGGCTGTCAGGAGCTACATCAGCTTGCACCTCCATCTGAGGGGCAACACTTCTCCATACTTGGAAACACACAAGTTTCCTGGGTCACAACCTTTTGTCTAGGGGGAGACTAGTGATCCTGTATTTGTGCAGGTGCCACCAGGTGCCTGGTTGTCTAATCCAGATGGATGAAACTAATTCGCTGTTTCTTTCCATTTTAGGAAAAAAAAGTGTAACACAGTACTCGCAGTGGCAGGCTGGCTGGACTGGCGAACCAAAATCAGCTTTTGTGAAATTACTCAAACCACCCATTCTTCCTTATTCCCCCTTTCTCGCTCTTTACATCTGTCTGCTATCCCTTTCTCTCTCTAATCGTCTCCCCCCTCTCCCATCTCTTTCTCTCTAAATTCTCTTGAATTACCACTATCCCTGCAATTCTCCTTGGGAGCTGAGGAAGTGAGATGCACCTGCGATGGGCTTGGGATTTCAAAGTCAGCTTTCAGCCCCCCTCACTGTATAGAAGAATGACCATTTTCAATGTTGAGAGGTGGAGCATCACAGATTCCCTAGCGGAAAAAGCGAGTTCCAAGATGTTAACAAAATGTTTATTGGGCAAACTGCCAAATAAACATTTTGCAAGCAAATGGCAAGTTTGAGAAAGAAGCTACAGCAGTTATAAAGTGCACCCGAGATGATTCAAGATTGAAGGGACACAATCACATTCATTAGGCTTGCTGAGGAATCTCAACAACCATTAGATGTCAGAAAAGTATGCAGCAACCCTAATCATCTACTGCCTCAGTCTTTGCTTGGTTCTACAGGGGTTGGGAGGTAGGAAGGTAGTGATGGATGGATAGCATGCACCAATTTTTGATATCACCTTCTGCTCTCATCATTGTATGCTTCCCATTTGAAACTCATTCATATGAAATTATCTGTACTTGAGTTCCTTCCTGTCCAGCTTACTCCAAACCCCAGCAGTAGCCTCCAGTGACAAGCTCTTGCCTTTGGATTTTGGGGTTCCTAGGCATTCTGATTATAACTAGACATTCCTTAGTAAAGTTGGGCCAGTTCTAGCATTTGTGGGGCCCTGCACAGAACAAGAACATACAAGGCCCCTCTAAGATGTAACATCACAGTACGTGACATCACAGAAAGCGACATCAATTGAATATTAATTTTCGGGCATTGTTGAAGCAGCTTCACAAAATACTACTTACCTATTGTGGATCTCATTAAAATGGCCACAAATATAATATCTATGATCTCTGGATCTCTAGTCAGGACATGTGTAAGAAAAGGTCCTACTGGGAGTGAGATTTCATAGAAAGATCAAGAGGTGTAATAGAGTACACAGAGAGCAGACTGTAATTCAGCGGACACATTAAGGATGGTTCAAGATCAAAACCCTGTGTGAAAGATGATACATGCATCTCAAAACTAACATTTTGCTTTTTTACATTTCTAACAAAGAAAATATAGAGATAGTGTATTGAAAACTTTGGCTGAAGGTTCAACTGACTTAGCAGCACACATTGGTCCAAAAACATCCTAATCTCTGCCAGTCTCTTGTTGTTTTTGCTGATTCAGCCTACTTGCTCTACTTTCCACCTCTTCTCTTGCCCAACTATGACCTACTCATACTGGTTCAGCCCCCTTGTATATCCACTTTACCCCAGCACTATTCCCTCTTCACACCTCATCTCACCCCAAACATCTTACCTTCTATCTCTGATATTGCCACACTTACATCCACATTTTCCATCAATGCTCTACTCCTTTCCTCTCATCTTTCTACCAAGCCTCTCACCTTCTCGTACCGCAACTTTTTTTAGCTGGTTCTGCCCCCTTTATATCAATCTCTCTTTTCTCCCCAGCCTCTTGTTCCTGGTTCTGCCCCTCTTACATCACATCTCCCCTCCATGCATTGTTCTTCACCACTCTTCTTCCACTAGCCTTTTACTTTGTTTCAGTCGTTCTCTTCCTTTGCATCCACCTCTCCCCTTCCACTCTTCAACTCTCTGAAAGGTTTTTACATTTTTGAAATGGTCTTCCCCTCTTCTCAGCTCTTGGAACCTCAAGCTCAAATGAGCTCAGCTTTTACAGGAGGAGATGTGGTCTAGCAGATACAGCTGCCCACCATGCATCATGGGGAGCCAGTCTCAAATCTTGTCCTTGGCTCATCCTCCTATGAATCCACACATATCTCTGTGTTGGAACAAAAAATAAGTATTCTTTGTTGTGGAGCACTCATATGTACATGGCAAGGTTGTGCTATTTAAAGCTTCCCAAACTACAATGTGGACCCTGCCTGTCATCCATGCTCTATTCTCATCAGCCAAGATTTACATACAAAGCCTTAGAATTTAAACTGAAAACGAGATACCCATCTAGTGGCTAAATTGCACAGTGAGAAACTTGAAAATCTGGGATCAATCCCAGCGTTCCTGCTTGACCAACTTTAGTGAGCCTAGGCAAATGCTTTATTCCACCAATCCCAATTTTGTTTCTTTATCACACATCAGAGAACTTTCAAATATGTGCATTCAGAGTGTGCATTGTACCGACACGTATGGTGGTTGATTTATATCCTATAACTTTGATCTCTGTTTAAAATAATCCATCCCGCATATAGGGTGCACATGAACCCCAAAGTACCTTAGTCAGGGCCACATAATTATGTAGTTTTGCAGTTGCTGCATTTTACACATAATTATGAATTGCCGACATTTGCCACATAATCCATCTTCTGCATAATCTACAGCATTTAACAAAAATATTCTATATCATAACATCATTTTGTTTCCAGCTCAAATGGTCGAAAAGTTTCTAAAAACAGGGTGTTGTTGTAGAGTGGAAAGCACATCTCAAAGTTTGACTGGTGATCTTTCCGTTTATTACTGTATTTGGGTATCATATCGGTACTAATGGGATTATACCTTTGCCCAGATAGTAATAACACTGAATAAAATTACCAAAAATATAATATGTCAAAATGTGCTGCATTATGCTAAATAATCCATCTTTTCTTCTTGCATCAGTAGGTAAACTGCCACATAATTTGGTCTTTTCCTTTTGCATAATTACAGTGGCCCTGCTCTTAGTTCACTAATACCAATATCAGGGCTGGGGCAATAATGTTTCTCAGTTCATATTTACTAGCTCTCACTTTTACTGAATACATCTAAATGCAGTGATATGACGGATCACTGACATAATATCGAATTCACAAATATAGAATTAACAAAATATCGAAGAAAAAATATAGAATGCAAAAATATCAAATTCCTATCTGCATATAAGTAAGCACAAAATTATCCAATCAAAAATATAGTTTTAAAAAATATAGTTAGTCAAAATATCGCTTTTTTTAAATGTCTTGAAAGTAATTTAAAATTAATGAAATAAAAAAATATAACATTTACTATTAGCACTCCAGTGAGTGCAACAGTCGGGAACGCGTTGGATGGCGTAGGGGTAAAAATGACTATTCCCACTCCAGAGAGTGCAACAGTAGGGAAAGCGTTGGATAGTGTAGGGGTAAAAATGACTATTCCCACTCCAGAGAGTGCAACAGTAGGGAAAGCGTTGGATAGCGTAGGGGTAAAAATTACTATTCAATATTAAATTACTTACCTTCATTTCGATATTTTTCACCACTATATTCTGTCCATTCGATATTTTGTCCATTCTATATTTTGACTTCGATATGTTGGTAATTCTATATTTTGAATTCGATATTTTGTCTTGTTACCGATATGACCTAATGTACTAAGGTAAAACGCTATTGTGTGAAATTTGCTTTTTTGAATCTTGAAATTTAATGGTGTCAATAAGCTCCTCACAGAACGTGACAGTACTTGGTGGCGGGTTACCGCGGTACCTGCTGGCAAGGCATCGGTCTTCACTGCGCAAACACCTATACAACAGCATTGGGTTCCTGTGAAGGGTTTGGGAGGGAGCAGGACAATGGCGCTAAAGCAGAAGATTGAGTAGCAATGTGGTGGTAGGTTTGAAGCAGAAGGTATTACTGTGCTGCTAGTGCAGAGGAAGACCCTAAACCTCTGGATGAGTGAAGGGCAGGAGCCCCTAATCCGACAAAATATACAACAGGTACTGGGCACACGTATAGGTTACACAGTATAGATACAGTGAAATCACTCATAAGAAAGTTGACACCGGTAGTTCATTGTAGGTTGTTTATGTAGGTTGTATTCATTAGAAGGAAAAACAACGCCAGCCGACACGTGTTTCGTCACCAGGTCAAAGCGTGTGACTCTTCAGGGTTGCAAATGATACAATGAAATGAGAGCCAAATATATACATCAAATCATACTACATTCATGTGCATGGTGTGTCAGGATAGACACAGAAGAGTGATCACATAAAAACACCCTGATTAAAAGTGGAAGCCTTAACAGCCTATGATGCAAATTAGTGGTGATAACGTTAGGTGGTTACAAATGGAATGGACCACCTGAATGCATACAGTGAAGATTGTGGGGAAAAACCCCCCAGAAAACAACATGGATAAATATAATAGAGCGGTAAATCTGTTTTTAAAGCGAAGGATAAAACTTTAGAAATTATTAACGATTCTTTGTACATTTTAGAATGGTCTGATACTAGAAGAAGGTAAGCGCTGTATTTTTTTACCAAGAGACAAATTTTAAAACATTCTTATTTGGTCATATCAAGGCAAATGGAACGGGCAAAAACAAGAGAAACAAAGCGTCACATGATCTGCTGTCGAATTAAGGAAACTAGTGAAAGCAATAATAACATGCTACCGTCGGTCACCAAAAGCATGATGCAAAAGAAACAATGTGAGATAACACCTACTGGATTGGACATTTAAAAAAATTACCTAATGGTTCAAGTAGTTAAAAAACAAGGTTAAGTCAACACATCATGTTGGTAATGTTTAAAGAGACATATCGGTAACTCCAATTACTGCATCGAGAAACGGAGAACGATGGAGTGTCACAAACATCATGCATCAAGAGGTCACAGAGTATTGCATGTGGTCAATGTAGGCTAAACTAAAACATGATCCTGGTTGGTGCAGCGTGAGGTCGTGTGGAAACGAAGGTATTGGTGGGGCAGCAAGAAGAAAAGTTGATTGAAAACATGCATGGATGCCCAAGTGAAGAGGGTAGGGACATCTGGAGTTAAGACGTTTTACCTGTGCTTGCGTGATAAATGAATCTGAAAAGGAAAGAATGGGCACAGAGCTGTGATGAGTATACGGGTGACACCTGACAGTTGCAAAACAAAGGCTGGCAGGTTGGGAAGTTAATGGCGTTTCTGAACTCACCGTAATACCGGTGATAATTCCGACCCGGTGTTCGGGTTAAGAGTATAGCCGCAGTTGCGTAGATCAGGATCTGAGAAAGAAGGGGGGCAGGGATCCGTCAAGAATGTGCGAAAAACACACATGAATGGTAATGGGCTAGTAATTGCAAGTAATAATTACAAACTACTAGTGTTTAAGGAACTCACCGTAGTGCCGGTGATAATTGCGACCCGGTGCGTGGTGACAGCGAAAGCCTTGGGTAGGGCAGGTAATGGATGCAAAGAAATGGAGCATGAACACGTAAGTTCCTGTGCAGCTTGGACCTGTAAGATAAGGGAGTGCGAAGGTCAGCACTCAAGAGAGGCTGTAGATAGAAACTAAAAGAACGTGACATGGCGGCAGGCAGTTACCTTGAGGTGCCAGGTCCTTACAGTGCTCGTATTGCCTCAGAGAATGGGAGGCCGAGCATGTAGCGGAAGTCCAATTTAAGCAAGGGCGTGTCTAAAAGACTGGAGCGATAACCTCCATCACAGTCTCTAACCAGAAGTGAGTCGGAGGCCGGAGTAGGGCATGCGGAAAGTGTTGGTACGGAAACTAGGTATGTGCAGGAAGTAAGTGAAGTATTAAAAAAACAGAGCCAAACCTCAACGATGATCTCGAGAAAACGTTGCGGGGGATGGCAATCCAGGATGAAGTGTATGGACGAGGGGGACACAGGATCATGTTTGTACAAAAATTAAATTTCCTAGGAGACATGTTAATCATATCAGAAAAAGCACCGATCACGATTGGAAAACAAAACATAATTAAGATCACTTGCTTCTGGTACATCATATATGTATTGATGAACAGGTTGTTAACAGTCACATGGGTAGATAATCATTCAAGTTGATAAGTAACACTGAACATGAAGGAGGTTTGAAAAAGTCACAACATAGCTCACAGCAAAAGCTGACATCGAATAATTCAGAATGTGTGTTGAGACCAGGTCTGGTGGCCTGCGAAACGAGAGAATCTCAGGAATAGAGCTCACTCACAACTAGGAGATGAAAGTGGCATAGCTGAAGGTGAGCATAAGGAAAATTCAATAAGTCTAGTATTCAAGGCAGAAGTTAAAATTTGAAGGGATGAATGAGTGTCATCGAGTTGGAGATTAATGAAGTGTTACTATTCCCTTTCTTTTGAGAAAACTTTGATCACACCAGCGGCGTGCTGTTACTTTCGAGCAGGACGGCAAATTGAGAGCACATTTCCAAAAATTAAAAGAAAGGGAATAGTAACACTTCATTAAGGAGCCTACCTTCATGGTGGTGTATCACATATAAGAACGCCGGTTGGCGGCAGTCGACAATAGCAAGGTTGTCCTGCCTGGCCACGTTTAGAATTATTCGGTTTGAAATCTTTTACGCCCCAATGCCCTGCTCTACTTTCAACCAAGTTTGATACAAAGAATAAAACAGCCCTGATGAGAGATCAGCGACATTGTGCCTGATCTCGAAACGCGTCGGCACTTTCATAGGGTGGAATAAAATGTCATCTCCACGATACTAGGACCGGCTGGTCCAGTATTGATTTGTTTAAGAGCCATTCATTTGCTTATGATTCCCCCTAGGATTGGTTTTTCCTATTTTTCTCATTTTTGGATTGTAATGTTTGTTCTAATGTTGTTTGTGATGTATTCTTAGTTTTTTGTAATGTTTGATGCAAGGAATTTTCTTTTTGTACTGTGTAAAGAATTTGTTTCTCATGTATGTACAAAGTATATATAGATGTGTAAATATTTAATGTATTGTTGTTTTCTGTCATATAGCTTGTCATAACTTGAAAAAGATAAAAAATATTTACACTAAGTAGGATGTCGAGGGTGATCACAATAAATTGATCTTTTCCCTATTAATAAGCTTGTGGAGATTTTGTTGTTCGGGCAATTTGTGTTATACATTTTATAAAAAGGGTCTAGCCCCCACCACGTGTTTATGGACCTATCCCCTTTTGTTCTTAAAATACAAAATGAAGGCACGTACGGTGACGCTGAGCCGGATGGCTTAGGCATCAGCGTGCACCACAACGTCCACAACATCCAGGACCCTTGAGGGAACACGTCACAGAGGATTGCATGGAGGAATGGCAGAGGAGTTGTGAGAAGGTAAGACAGCACGTTCAATGTACGTGCGTTGTAAACTGCTCGTGCCATATTTTAAATGTCAATAAGCAGTTGAACTGGCACAAGTTAAGGGGCAGAAACTAAAAAAAAATTTAGACACACGCATGGCTCATGCGAAAAGTCCTCAATCAGCACAACCCAGGCGTTGAACTGTAGGTTGAGAAGCACCACCTGCTGACGTGAGCAAATCCTCATTCCTGCCCATTTTGCTCTCAATCAACCGGCACAGAAAACATAGTCACTGAAAGTGAACTGCTCCCTTTAAACAGCCAACACAGTGAGCCAGTGATAGTCATCAGGGTCAAATCGAAATCCAAATGAGGTGCCAGGCGCACAGCACAAGTTATAATTCTACCAGAATGCCTCTTGATACGAAGATGAAGAAATCCGAGCAGGGAGCATTAGCCCAGTCAATGGCAGCATGGTGTCAAAATGAAGACATTAGATGTTGTCAGTAGAAAGGGAAACAAAGCACTGGAATTGAGGCCAACCAGAGTCGCAGGAACTGGCATGCAGGCAGGAATCGTAGGCAGAAACTGGGTGGCAGCAGGATCTGCAGGTAGGAACTGGCACTTTGGAGTTGAGGGCGACCAGTGGAAGGTCACTGGTGGGGCTCTTGGTGCCAGTAAGCTTGATCTGCTTTTCAGAGGGTTTCCTTTATCTTGAAGTTCCTTATCTTGAAGTTTCTTGAGGGTAGAAGTGCAGGTTCTTTCCAATCGTCGTCAAATGAAATAAGTAGAAGATGTAGTCTAGGTATAGTAGTTAAGTAGGTTTATTGATAAAGTATAAGTCCTCAGTACAGGATTACAGAAAACCCCACCAGGAGCAGCTCCCTTGCTGCTCAGCCCTTTCTCTCAACTGACACTCATCCATCAGGAGTCCCCAACATTCTATCATGTCATCACACATACCAACATTCCACTGATCACCCACACTGGCTGAGCAGTAAGACAGATAAACAGGGAAGATGCATTGCACTTAAACCAAGATAGAACAATGGTGTAATGCTGGATTGGACTATGGCAATTAAAAAGTTAATGCTGAGGGTTAGGTGGTGGGGGACACAATGAGGAGAGGTGCTGTCACACAGAGGAGTAATGGGGACAGGTGAGCCATTAGAAGCTCAGCGGTGGGAGGTTTAAAACGTTTAAAATCGTATGGGGGAGTGGGATAAGCACGGACAAATTAAAGGAGGACAGGAGCAATATCGAAAGTATGAGGGAAGCATCACATGAAGGCGAGATCGAAAAAACCACATGCATGTGTGTGGAGTGATGAAATAAAAAGAGAAAAGCAAATCCCTGAATATATTGTGTTTTAAAGAAGGGACAGAATAAACCTCAAATAGTAACTCATTAAAAAACATGAGTGATTGACAAACCTAATAAAGTAAAACTATATTTAAAAGCTAGGTAGACCACGAGTCTTTTGGGCAGAGTGTACCATGAAACTTTGTCAGTTTACGCTAATGGCAAACACCTCATTGTCCTAAATGTCAAAAGAAACATCTGCTGATTACTTTTAGCAGCCTTAGTCAGCGGGGAGATGCCAAGCGTGGGGTTAATGGATTTATATATACTTTATTCCTGATTCCATCAATTTTGCATGAAAAAAAAACTTCCATCTGAGTGGTGTAAACAAAAAATCATTGATCTATCAATGGAAGGTACGCATGCGTATTTATACAGTGTGAACTTAACTGGCCAATAATGGACCACTGCACACCAATGGGAGAAGGAGTGTGGAGAAACGGTACAATGGCAAACACATTAATTTAAGTTTACACATTTCAATTGCACAATGCCCTTTTACATATTTACAATTGCCTTACATTTCACTCATCTTTATGATTGTCAGCACAGAGATATTGTGAGTTTTTCCAGAAATCACAACATTTTCAGTCAAGTGCCAGCGAGATTTAGAACTCAGGTCACAAAGTTAGCAGTTGGACCCTAAGATCAAATCTAGGCAACTGCTCTAAATATATAATTAAGTTGTTACTGAAATGACTCTGCAGTGGCCTTACAAGGAGTTTTTATGCAAAGAGGGTGGTACAAGGAGCAAATTCAGGTCCAAATGTTTACTATCACATTTAAGGTTCAGAAGAGTTTTTAAAGTTTAAACAAGCCTGAAGACATTTTGTGTGTGTTTTAGCTTTAAAGGAAACATGTCGTTCATGACAGAAACACTAATCTCATAACATAATGCAGAGAGTGTTGGCTGGATGCCAACAATGTATACAAATGATCAAAGATGACAGAGATCTAAAAGTGGATTGCTATTTTTAGCGATTGCACTCACCTGTTCTGCATGTTCAGTCTAATATTTTTCAACTTTCACTGGAACCTATTTTATATCAGGACTTTGTGCACTGTAATTCTGTCACAGTGCATGTGCTATCCTCCTAAAATGGTGCAGTCAAAATTAGTTTCACCCAATTGATTTATTTTACGTTCCTATAAAGCTATGGGGGGGCCGATTGTGCTGAAAATGCATCCATGACATAGGTGTTAAATGTTATAGGTGGAAGCTATGGTGTGTATTCACACCACTCACATATATGACAGTGGTGGCTACTGGTTAAAATATATGGTGGGGCGCGATGTCACCAAACTCACCATAAAAGCTGCACTTCTTCTCCCCAGCATGGCACTTCTCTCCCCAGAACGCATTAGCAGGTATGGAAGGACTTTCTTCCTGCTCACTGGAACGCAAATCCAACCAATCTTGAAGCTCCTCTCATCATTATGAGAACACACCAGGATTGGTGGGAGCAGGCTAACAGGCGCTCATTTTGAGGCTGGGGGCCTGAGCCAGCAATCGCTGGGTCTACGTGGAGCATGTTGGGCTGGCTGTAGGTAGCCAGCCAGCGAACCAAACAACTGCACTGAAAGGGGCAGCAGTAATCCGGGAATAGCAGGATTCAGCCCTGCTCCCTGCCTCACACTCACTCTGTACACATCATAAGCTGGTGTCAAAATAAAATGCCATTATTATGCCTTTTAATGTATGTTTTTTTGCCTGCTGCGCTTGCAGCAGGCAGGACTATGCTAATCTGCTCTTGGAGATGAGCCGCCACTGATATATGATAAAAAATATATGACAGTCAGGAACACCACGACACTCGGTGGGTCTGCAGTTTAAACTCACTGCAATGGCACAGGGAAGGGAAAAGTGCCCTTTGTTATGATGGAAAACCTATTTTATATAAATGGTATGTCACCCCTAATATGTGCCCTATAAGCCCACAGGGATGTGTGTTTAATATAAAAATAAAGTGGAACACTACATATTGGATTGCTTCTATTTAGGACCCAATTACAATGCGATTAGGAAATCTTCCCGATCTAATTGGTTTGGAAATGGTTTGCGACTGACTCGGATCGGGAGAGTCCGACCGACCGAGTATGATGCATCTGGGTGCTTCCAGATACAATTTGTTTGGACTCTCATTGACTTCTATGGGAGCCTATGTTCCTAACCACATCGTAATCTGGCCCTCGGTCGGGAAGAACGTTCCCGATCCGATTCAGAAGGAGCAAATGCCGTTGGGAGGCCTTCCAAACCGCATCGTAATCTGCCCTAGATGGGAATGCTTTCCTGACCGCATCATTATCGTGCCCTTAGTGTTTGAATATCTGGAAGCTCATTTTCACTGTCTAGTTTTTTCTGGGTTCTCCATGAGCAGGTCTTGGTTTTATTAAAACCCTAATGCATATCTTGGAAAATGAGAGAAAAATGATTCAAAAGAATTTTGCACTCAGTTTTCAAAATCATAGAGGCTGATTCACAAGGGTAATCTGAGAAAAAAGTCTAACAATATGACTTTTGGTATTCACAGAGATCATTTATGAGTCGTATCTTTACGTCTGCAGTAGGGCCGTACTGTCCGTACCCGGGCCGTACTCTCTGCTCCTGGGCTGTATGCTTCGGCTCAGGCTGTACTCTGCTGATCGTGCCGGATGAAGCGTAATCAATGGGCCAGAATGCAATATTTACAAAAGGGACCATTGAGAACAAGTGATAAATGGTAGAGGAGGTCATGAAAATCAGTTTGGGCAGGGAAAATGGTGTAGCTGGACACTACATTATATCCCAGAAAAGTTTGCTTCTTTGTCACATGTACACCTGGTGCACAATTTGTGCTCCACTCAGTGTTGATTGTAGTGTCAACACTCCAGTCAACACTAAGGGGAGCACCCTTAGTATTGACTGGAGTGTTAACACTACAGTCAACACTGAGGGGAGCGCAAATTGTTCCATGATGCAAAGGAGCAAACGTTTCTGGGATATAATGTAGTGTCTGGCCAAACTCTTTTCCCTGCCCAAACTGATTTTCATGAGCTCTACCATTTATCACACGTTCCTAATGATCCCTTTTGTAAAAATTGCATTCTAGCCCAATGATAACATTTCATCCTGCCCAAGCCGGAGAGTACTGCCCGAGCTGGAAAGTACGGCCCTGGTATGGAGAGTACGGCCCGGGTGCAGAGATTCTGGGCCAACTGAGGACGTAAGGATACGACTCGTAAATGATCTCTGTGAATACCAAAAGTCGTAAAGTTAGACTTTTGTCTCAGATTACCTTTGTGAATCGGCCCCTAATTTCATGTTGAAAGTACATTTTTGATACCTTTAGTGAAAAAATATACAAAAAGTGATGGAGGGAATGCTTGACTTAATCTTAGCCACTGATAATTACTCTGGCCTCCATCCCAGTCCATAGTATTTTGGCTCACCATGTCACCTCAGCGTGGAACCAGCCATATGCAAAGCAGTCTTGACACTTCTCCAACCCAACCTGCCCTACATGGTCCTCTCTGAACCAGAATAGAAGCAATCCAGAGGCTCTCCAGAATGATTTGCATATGGGTGTGCCCAAACTGAGGTGACATGGTGTGCAAAATCACAATGGAATGGTATGCGGCCGAAGCAATTACCAGTGGCTGAGATTAATTCAATCATTACATCCATCTCTTTTTGTAAACTTTGCAGAGAATAATGGTGTGGCTTCTTGGAACAGGAAGGCAGATGTGTTATTAAAAGCTTGCCACTTAACAGAGGTTAGTCCTGTGAGTGGGCAACTGAACAGTTGGCAGAACAAAGAGAGTCTTTACATTAAGCCTTCACACTACCTCATTTGACTTGGAGATGCCAAATGGACCTGATCCAATTAATTTGCAGGGCTCACCTTGACTTTCTGGGTCTAGGCTCAGTAGGGCAAAAAACAATTCTTGGCCTGGATAGAGGGAAAAGATCAAATATATGCTGGGAAATATTTTTGTAACAGCTAGATCCCTTTCTCATGGATGAAGAAGTTATCTATGTTTTATTTAGAATTTTTGGGAATTCGAAAAGGAACATAGAAAGGAAGTGCTGCAAAATGAGGTAGGCCTAGAGTGAGGAAGTAGACTGGACTGGGTACAACAAATTCTCCAATCACTGAGAGTTATACAGGTTACGCCTTATGCCATCACCTCTTCAGAACATTTCTGGATCTGGGAGGACTATCTCTGAAAATGAACTTCTTGTTGGAAGAAAGAAGTATCAGAAGCTCCTCACTCGAGCTGGCTCATAGGTACTGGAATTGCTCTCCAAGGGTTACATGTCTGGGCTCTGCTTTGCTAGCTCCAGGGACATAAAAAGCAGAACAATGCAGGTCTCCAAGATGACAACAGAGGACGGGACCCTGCAAGAGCTCTGGCAATAGAGAAAGTTAGTCCCCAGAAGTTTTACCAAAGGAACTGGAGGCTGCTCAAGTTGAAGCAGGGTCTATTCACCTTTGCCCTGGGCATGGGGCTATAGGGATTCCACATCCCAGGGCACAGTTTGACAACTATGATTATTTTGATTCCCAAAGGTGTTACTGTGACGGAGATTTCCAACTATGTTTGCTGTTGGAACAAGCTATATTACAACGTTTTAATTCTTCTTTTATTTTTGGAGATAATGGATTTCTTCTTAAAATGTCATACAGGGATGGCAATATATTTTTTAGGCTCTTTTCTTTATTTGGAGTTCCCTTCTTACCTCAGCTGGAAAACATACAGCATGCATCAGTAATAGCACAACTATTGAAAGGCCTATTGCTATTAAAAAGAGTTTCAATTGTAGAATGTGCTGCACACACCTCCTCCAAGGACTATGTATCATGAGGTAAAGAATGTATTGAAGCAGATGTAAAAAAAAAAAGGCAATATCTTCAGTAACTGGTTGTATGTACACAATGGTTCAATTTGCTTCTACTCCACATGATATCATGATATAAAGATAAAGGATAATGATATGTACTATGTCCCTAAGTATATTATTGAAAAAGGGTGGAAGAAAAGGAAGAATGGGAAAAGGGGAGGATGAAGGCAAACAGAAGAGGGAATATGGATAGGCCCAAATGGAAAGATATGTTTATCAATGATAATGCTTGTTTCCATGGCCCGTCTTTTTCATGGTTTATCACTTGTAGGATGTGATCAGACTGTTTTTCTAAATGCTGGTACTAAGGTTAAATTGGAAAAAAGGGTACTTCCTCTACCCTAGGCAACTTTTGGCCCACATGAAATGGACTTCTTCAACATAGCCCTCTATTGAAACTGCAAGTACGTGTTGGTACACCGATCCAAGAACTGAAATGTATAAATTATTGCCAAATTCCTCCTGAAGGAGTTCATTCCGCACTTTTAAGTGCCTATGCTTTTGTGTTCTGACAATTGACCACCGTTCATCTCACACGTGATTGAGGGGTTGTGCAAGGGGCTAGGAGCTACACAGAGACTACAATGTGCCTGTCATCAGCAAGCAGGGTGCAATGTTGAGAGAAAGAACTGAGTGTTGAAAAATCATATAGGGAAGATTTGTGCATCCACTGAACTGACCTGGATTGATGCACTTCCACTTGCTCTGTTGTCCATGAGTAGCACTGCAAAGACTAACATTGTTAGGTTCTGTAAGGCTTTCCTGAAGAGGGGACACCAGAATAATATATGGCCTCTAGCCAGATGACTGGGTCTGGATAAAAGCACACACCAGACAACACTGCCTCCGGCCAGGTGACATCCTGGATCCACAGCTCCCACACCAAGAAAGGAGCAGGGCCAGACAAAGGAGGGCAAGCTCGACCTGCACCAATAGTGTCATCTGAGGTACTCCACAGGTACAATATTCACTCCAGCAGGGCAGGCCTCCATCAGTAAGCTCAATTTGACAGAGGCATATCCCTGTTCGCTGCAGGCCAGGCCTCCAGCAGGAAAGCACAACTCAACTGAGGAAGCTCCCTGCTACCCAGAGCAGGCCAGGCCTCTGGATACTATCATCCAAGGACCCCTACGTTCTCTTCAAGTGCTAGTGACTGACTTCCTTGATCCATGGTTCTCATTCAAATAAAGCAGTGACTCCGCCGCAACAAGAAAACCTCTAGTGCCTTCCCCTGCTTCGCATCCAGGACAGCCTCATTACAAACTGCGTCCCATGAAAAGTACCAAGTGGGAATGGTATCCCAAGCTCATCCTGATGGGTTGCACGTGCTACACAGCAGAGAAAGGAAGAGTGTAAGCGGACCCCAACGATACATCACCTAAAGACGTCTGGAACTTCAAATGCCCCAACCCCTCATTCTACAAGTTGTGACAAAATATCTTTTCCTTCTTCATCACTTTGTTTTCTTCATTTTTGAAAGTGCCTAGGTAATTGAAGTGCTTGAAAACCTCTCAAATTACTTGAAGACAGGCACCAACGGTTACTTTTTTCTGTTTACAGAAATGATCACTGAAGCTCTGCATAATTTTTCAGCTTAATTTTGAAAAGACTTAAAATACAGCAGAAGATAAGACATTCTTCCAACTAGTCACACTAACCACATATACCAACGATTGGAACAATGCCTCAAGACTTTCAGAACAATGAGTAAAAATGACAATGGGTGCTACTAGCAGTATTGAACACTATTACTGCCATTATAATGATTATACATGTATTATGATCACAGTGCTATACCTATGATACTGCTTAAATGACACAGAGATATTGTACCAAATTGAATAAATAGCCATTGATAAAGATGGGACAAGGGGACAGGTGACAGGGCAGGATGTTATGTTTGCACACACTGGCCTACAGACACAGAAAACAGCATGTGTCATACTTGTGGGCTGTGTCCTAATGAGCATTATGCTCTTTAGCCAGCACCCCATGTCCGTAGAACTTCCTGCACTTCGTGAGAATAGCAGATTTAACACGGGGAGAGCGAGGATAGAACAGGGAATGTGACCAACTTAGCACGTATAATTTTTGTTCAATAAAGAAATGAACAAAAGGGGGGAGATGAAGCAGGGTCTATTTTTTACCCCAGGCCAATTCTGCCCACCCCTGAGGCATGAGACCCTGTTAAGCCCCCACCAGATAGCATAAAAGGAATCTGTTAAATTGACCAAATTGTCCCAGCTGTTCTTTTTCTATGAATAGGCCCCAAAGTGTCTCTCTCATACAAATCTTCTCAGCGAGGCTCAGCTCCCCCCGACCCCCCACTTCCTAGATCTGCACCTCTTTTCTTACACCCACGTAGATACCGCAAGAAAAGCAATACCAAAAGAAAAGGGAACTTCCCGAGCTAAAAGAGACTTCACACAATACCTGATGGTTGGGGCCACGTGCCATCTGTCATCTTTCATATTATTGTATCTGTTGCTAGCTTTAAGGTAACTAACACATGCCACCAATATCTTCCTAAATGTTCCTCTTTCTTATAAAGGTTTCCCTGAAGTGACGCAAATCCTGGTCAATAGATGTTCAATTTCATTATGATTCATGGTCAAACATCCTGTGACCTTTTGAGAAACTTTTTGTAGTGTGGGTGGCACTTCTGTTTTCTTAAATATTTTCCAGACGTGACCAAAATGTGTCATGTCCTATAGGTTAAAGACACCTGATAATGTCGTCATTTTGTGGTCAATGGTTCATCATTGAAAGAGTATAAAGATCTGCTTCTCAGTCCATTCGATGGACTACCTCGCTGCAGTGACCCCTTGGGTCACTGACGCCTGTGTGGTCTCCTTCAGCCCTCTATCTAAGCATCTTTGGCTGAAGCTCTAATTGTTTCTAGCACTTTAAAATTGTCCTTTTCTCTCTCCTCTGCGTTGCCCTTATTTTAAACCATTATTGCAATTTCAAAGCAATAATGTTGTTCCTCCTAACTTAACATGTGCATTACTAGCATTGCAGTCAAGTGTAGTTTGCATTTTGAAAGGATTTCCATTGATTTAAAATATTTTTGCATTGCCTGAGTTTCTCCTTCACTCCAGAAATGTGTGTTTCATTCCCTAAATAATTTAAATTGTGCCTTTTTAATAATTCTGGCCCCTCGCATTCTGGGTCTCTTTAAAACGTTTAGCCTGCATGAATAATTCTCTTCAGGAAGGCTTGTTTCAAGTTCTCTATATTTTCATAGAATGTATTCTGTGTCTTTCTGAGTCTCTAGCTGATTTAAATGTGATTTTTAATGGATCCTCACTCCAGCTTGCCTTATAGTTCTTATCAGAAAGCCTTGATTATAGGCACTATAATTTTATAACAAATATATTCAATATCTTTGGATCTCTAGCAGTTTTCCCTTATGCCTTTTTTGAAAAGTCACTTATGTCAGCGTGCCTTGCAACATTGTTAGCATTTACTCCTGACAGATTGAAGTCGGGATTTCTTCAATGGCTTTTACTTAGTAGTATGAAATGATATGCATTCATTGTTTTGTTAAAAGATACGCATTTATT
Source organism: Lissotriton helveticus (assembly GCF_964261635.1). NCBI lineage: Eukaryota > Metazoa > Chordata > Amphibia > Caudata > Salamandridae > Lissotriton > Lissotriton helveticus. Next base: position 1,564,159,859 of record NC_136061.1, read on the forward strand.
GAACCACTTGTGCATTAATAATAAACGTGCCACTTCAACATGAGTTTTCGTCATCTCATATCTGTGTTCCTTGTCTCTCAGTGAAGTGTTGCGCCGGTGGCTTGTGACTCACCTGTTGACGTGACCACACCCAAAACGGGCTTCAATTCTCCCTTTCTCAAAGTGACCAGAAAGAAGTTACCCAGCATTTTTAGAAAAGTGGAACTTGGCCATTATTTCCCACCTCCAGAGGACCTGCATAACGTACGGAGATCTACCAAAGAAAGCACACCCTAGGTGGGAAAGAAATCTGATTTGTGCCATTTCAAACTTGTTACAGTGTTAAAAACTGGTTCAGCAGGACTTCATGGTCAAGGCATCTGGCCTTGTGCTTTCAGCCTTGCCTCTTTGGTGGATTTTGAGAACCAGAAATGTGACTAAGTCCTAAGAGATTAGCTTGAGCTGGGGGCTAATCAATCCCAGTGACAAAACTCACTCAGAAGCTTTAAAATGCAGCGTGGTCCTGCTGAAAGCCTTTGGAACCTTAACCAATGGCTTCAGCTGCAGCTCAACAATGACATATCCACCTTCAAGTGACCCCTGTCGGCTCTGCCTTGGAGGACATGCGGTGGTGGAAGACTTTGACTTCCAAAAAGTAGACTAAGGGCTTGATTTATATATTAGCAATGGCAACGAAGTATGCTCACCACCAACATAATGGTCTGCCTGCCGAATTTAGATGAATGAGAACCCTTGGCTTAATCACATCCGAGACTATTCTGTCATTAGTAGGGAGGGCCATCAGAGGCAGATTTCTAATTCTTTCTACCTAATTGAAATGGGTTCCGTGAAAAGCGCTAAATGCGCCCCTCATCGTGGGAGCATTTTCTTTAGCGTTTTCAGAAAGAAAATCCCACCTCAAGATTTTCTTTTTGAAAAGAAAAAAGAAAACAGTTTGGTGCAGGGCTCTGTCATGTTGACAGAGCCCTGCACCAAACTGCAAAAAGCATGGCCAGGAGTCGCTATGACAGTGATTCGTGACAATGCATTAAGAAATAACTTGCTGATCATTTCAAAATCTCGTGGCCAGTGCTTCTGTCGCAGTGATGGCACCCTGGCAGAGAAATTAGTCATCCGCAAGATTGGAAATCTGGCCCTTAGTCAGAAGGAAAAACATGAAACAGGGCAACCCGACTGGTGTGTCTGACCTCTGATACATTGTGATAAGTCTGCAATCATGCGTAGCTCCTGGCGGACTGCTAACTGAGACTTTAGATTGGAACTTTTCATGTTCTAAGTGATTGTTACCTTAAAACTTTAAAAAACAGGAGTCCATTCCCCTAGCGTAATTTTGATTGTTTTTGCTTCCTGAATTGTTCTCTCTTTTTCTAATATGGTTTGAAACTTTACTAAGGGGATTTGTTGGTTTTAGGATTATTGGTACTGCTTAAAATAACACAGTTGCAGGGGGAATTGTCTGCTGCTTATGTTATAGCTGCTAGGGTTTAGCACAGTTTCACTTAGACTTGTAATGCCATTACCAGGGTGATTATATATTTTGTTGGCAAGGGTTCCACTTCCCAAATTATTAGCCCACTTTCTGACAGTGATATTGTTGTAAATAAAAGTAGCGTGGTCCTTGTAGTTCCTTGTAAGTAGTTTATTCAGCAGGAATAAGTACAACAGATATATAATATCCTTTTTCCAAAACATTTCCAATAGATATCAATCTTTACCCAACTGTGGATTGAGCAGCAAATGTCTGTGTGTGAGTTGATAGTATAACTTGGCAGCCCACATTCAAGATCATGTGTAGTGAAAGCTCAACTGTATGGGTTGCTGAACGTATATCAATCTACATTCTGTCATTTTGTGTGTCGACCTAAACATTTTCATGTTCAGACTGGTGTTCTACAGGTGAAGTAATTACATAGAGATCAATATCTGCTTTATGATTGAGAGCCCTAAATAGTGTCAGGCATAACATGCCAAAATTCACACATGGAATAGAGGTCAGAGACGAAAATTGAACCTTACACAATGCAATATTTTTGTAACCCAAGACAACACCCTTCCTTGCCTTTTATAATTTTTCAGTCGTGTTTAGTATTTTTACCTCTATTAGGGATAGGACTCTGTCATCTGAATATATGTTTTGTTTAAACAAAGCAAGAGTTTGATACCTGTTCTATAATCAAACCGTACATCCTGGATGCGGGGTCTTACTTCATAAAAGCACTAGCCAGATCACTATGATCATGAAATGGGAGCATCATATTCCTATTTCTGAATATCATTTGGATGAAATTGTGTTGGGATCGGCATAGTTTTTATGGGTTGACTTTAAATTCCTTAATATTTCATCACTGTGTTATCGGCTGATTGCTTTCCTAGTTAAGTAAAAAAACAGGCTTTTGTCATATCAATAATTGTTTTTTACTTAACTAGAAAGCAAAGGATGGAAATGCCAGGCAAGTAAATGTGGCAATTAGTTAATTTACTTACCTGGTATTTTTATCCTTTGTTCGAACTTTAAGTCATTTTCTCTGCCCTTTACTGAAAGAGTTACATTAGGATTGGTGCAGTTAAATAACCTAGATCGCAAATGTTCAGCCGACCCCAACTTTCTTTGAGATTTCTTCCGGTAGTGTTAAATTAGTGCAAGAGGGCAAAAGTAAGGTACGGTGGGGGGAGGGAACTGGGTAAAATCTCTTCAATTTTTGTGAGGATTTGGTATACCTTTTTCCAAGTTTTTGAACGCCATGAATGAAAAGAAAGGCCGCCAAAGAACACTGGGGGGGGGGGGGGGGGGGGGGGGGAAGTTCCGAGTTTCACAGAAGAAAAGTGAAATTTTGTCTATTAGTCATTTACCTTTATGTCAGAGAGAACAGGCATTCTGAATTTGTCAAGACAGTGCTGGTTTTTCACAATTCTGGCAAATTTCAGAGAATTTAGCACATATGTTTTCAGAATGGGTTGACTGAATTCAGAGCGAGGCAAGTTTTCCAGTGCAAACTTACTAGCAGAAAGCAACTTGGGGGCTGATTATGATGTGGGACAGAAGCCTCTGACCAGCTGTTTGAGGCTTTCCACCTGGCAGCGTAGGTTTCAGACCGACCACTGTATTAGGATGATGGCGGTCAGAGTGAAATCTGCGTGGGCAATCCGATGCTCTTCGATGGGCTCCTTAAGGAAGCCACCATAATCCCCTTATAGGGATTATAATGGCACTTTCCCACAGCCTTTTCATGTCAGCCTTTCCAACATGAAATGGCTGTCGGAAAGTGTCTTTGGGGGCCCCTGCACCGTGTTACATGCAGCGCATGGTGCCTGCCACCGGGTGCTAGGTTGTTTGAACACATCTATTACCCAATGGCAGCTTGTGCTGTGGGCCTTTTCTGTCCACTGCACAAGCTGCCATTGGGATATGGATGCATCCAAATCCGGCAGTCGGAACCGCCAACTTATGGTCAGTCAGTTCCAGATCGCAACGGTGTCGGGCAGGCACAAGTCCGCCCGACATCGTAATTAGGCCCTTAGTTACCAAAGATGATACTAAGTGTAAAAGTTGTATTTTGGTTCCTCACTGTGCTTTCCGTGTTGGGTAATGCTTCATTGAAACCACTTTGTGCCCCACAGTCGATGCAAAATTGTAGTCCTTCTTTGTTTGTGAAATGTCCCAGTTTCTGGCTTTAAAGTCTGGTCAACGGACCTAATGGGGTGGTGAAAAAGGTGGGAGGCTGTGAACATTTTGAGTTTTCTACTACCCTCATAAACTGTAAGATGATTTTAAGGTATGTGCTTATCTATGTTTACCTATGCACCACTGATCCTTCCGTCAGGAGAAGGGAGAGAAAATGCTCTGGCGGAGTCGCTCAGATCTGTCATGCATTCCAAAAAAGACCTCTGTGCTACCTGAATGTTGTGACCCTTACGGAAGACTGCAAGTGGACACATGCCTCTCTACAGGTCACTGCCAGGCTACCATAAAAGAAAATGAGTGACATTGCCTAAAGAGTGAACAGTGCTTCCTGACTGTCTCAGGTTTCTGGCCTACAGTACTATATCACCTGATTTGTGGTTGTGATGGGGTAAAAATCCAGCTTTTAATTAATTTTGTTTGCTCAGGAATTTAGAGTCGAAAAAGTTAATACAAAACATTCAGGGCCAGATGTAGGTAGCCAAATACCGGTCGATCGGCCGTTACCGACTGGTATTTGGCTTTTGAGATGTAGGTGGGTAGTTATTTACAGAATCTGTATATTTACCGAATCGGTAAATTTACCACTTCGGTATTTTACCGAATCGGTAAACATACCGATTCTGTAAATCCATATGTAGCTGACACTCCTAAGAGTGCCACAGGCCCTTAAGAGTCGGTATTTTACCACCCAATCCTATTGGGTGGTAAAATACAGAATTCAGGTGTGCATGCACATCTGTGCATGCATACCTGTGCAATGTGACACACAGACATGCCCTTAGCATGACATGCCACATGTCACACAAGCCTGTACTTGGGGTGCTAGAGGGTGTCAAAGTGACACCCCCTGCACCCTGGCAGGATTTGGTATTTACCGATTCTGTAAATACAGAATCGGTATTTCACATTGATTCCTATGGGCTTCAAGGCCCATAGGAATCGATGTGAAATACCGATTCAGTATTTACAGAATCGGTAAATACCGACTGTTACAGAATCGGTAAATAAGAAATGAGATTTAGCTACATATGCCTCCTTCTTATTTACCTACTCTTAAATACCGATTAGGTATGAGTCGGTATTTAAGAGTAGGTAAATCGGAATTACCTACATCTGGCCCTTAGTATTTAAATTCAGACTGCACTAAAAGCAAAGGTTACAAATATTTTGCTAATCATATAGACAACAAGGATAGCAAAAAGATGGACGTTCAGGTGTCAATCCCTTCTGTACAGAGATTGAATGAAGGCTATCTGCCCACTTGGCTACCGATCTAAGGTCCATATTATCAAGAAAGGGCGACACATTATTACTGCTTTTATCTGCAGGAAACTGCCGCTAAAGCGGCGATAATGGGCTTGATAATATGCCCTTGTGAATTCCCGTAGAAGCCCAGGTTAACACCAGAACCTGGGCTTCTATGGGAATTCACAAGAGCATATTATCAAGTCCTTTATCGCCGCTTTACCGGCAGTTTCCTGCCGATAAAAGCGGCGATAATGTATCGCCCTTTCTTGATGATATGGCCCTAATCATGTTGCTCTATTTTCATAAGTTGATACCAAAATGTACATATCTTTTCCATATTGTATCAAACCCACTCATGGTCCCAAATTGCTTAGCATAATAACCCTCAAGATTCCTGGTTCGAAAAAGTTTCTAAAGTGACTTTGCATTTGTGTGAGATTAGGGAGCGGGTAAGCAGCATTCCAAAAAATAACCAGTTGCATTACTTCTCTCCAGTGCTGCACGGGGGTGTCCCACTTGTGGGACACCCCCGCGCCGCACGGCCACCAGCTGCTGCGTGTGCCCCTGCCCGCCCTCTGCCTCGCTACTGCCTCGTTTTGCCGGCTGCCGGCTGCCCCCGCAGTAGGGTTTGTTTTGACAAACATTTGTGCCTGTTTTCTTTCCTTAACTCCGTGCATCTCCTTTATTCTTTCCTTTTTTTTCCTGTTTTGTCCAACAGTTGTGCTTGTGTAGTATTTTCCGTGTATCTTGGTATCTTTCCCCTCATACCCCTTGTTTTGTAGCAGATTTGTGCCTGTTTTGTTCATCCCCCTCCTTCGTGTTGTCCGCCGCCCTCCACCCTCCCTTCCCGCCACCGCCGCTTGTCCCCGCCCCTTTCTTCTCTTCTGTATCCCTCCCCGCTCCCGCCTCCCAGCTGCTCCGCCCACCCGCGCACTTGGCCTTAAATGGCGACCGTGCGACGCAGGTGAGTGTGACCCACTTGTGGGACACCCCCGCGCCGCACGGCCACCAGCTGCTGCGTGTGCCCCTGCCCGCCCTCTGCCTCGCTACTGCCTCGTTTTGCCGGCTGCCGGCTGCCCCCGCAGTAGGGTTTGTTTTGACAAACATTTGTGCCTGTTTTCTTTCCTTAACTCCGTGCATCTCCTTTATTCTTTCCTTTTTTTTCCTGTTTTGTCCAACAGTTGTGCTTGTGTAGTATTTTCCGTGTATCTTGGTATCTTTCCCCTCATACCCCTTGTTTTGTAGCAGATTTGTGCCTGTTTTGTTCATCCCCCTCCTTCGTGTTGTCCGCCGCCCTCCACCCTCCCTTCCCGCCACCGCCGCTTGTCCCCGCCCCTTTCTTCCCTTCTGTATCCCTCCCCGCTCCCGCCTCCCAGCTGCTCCGCCCACCCGCGCACTTCGCCTTAAATGGCGACCGTGCGAACGCGCAGCGGTCACGCGCAGCGGGCGCGCCGATTGTGCGCCGAAGGCGCGCCAAAGGTAAGCCCGTCTGCGCCCGTCCGCGACCGGACCGCGACCAGCGCCAGGACCCCTGGACCTCGACGATCCCGACCGACCCGCAGGACGTACTCCGCCGCCACCCTCAACGCACTCAACACCGGCCGACGCCCAGAGTGCCACCAAGCCACTCCACGACGCACCCACGGACCTTTCAGCTGCCACGCCTGCAAGTTCGCCTGCATCCGGACCTGCCTCACACCAGCACCCGCCAAATCGAACACCAGCAGCACACACCTCAAGTGCATCCTGCTCAACACCCGTTCCGTCCACAGACACGCCGTAGAACTCTGGAACCTCCTAGACGCCACAGCCCCTGACGTTGCCTTCCTCACGGAGACCTGGATGAACGCCTCTTCAGCTCCCGACATCGCCATCGCCATCCCAGAAGGCTACAAGATCGTCCGCAGGGACCGCAACGCCAACCAGATGGGAGGAGGCATCGCCATCATCCACAGGAACACCATCCGTCTCACGACCAGCACCGACAACACCCTGACCAGCGCCGAACACCTGCATTTCCAGATCCACACCAACCCGAACACCACCCTCAGAGGCACCCTGATCTACCGACCCCCCGGACCACGCACACATTTCAGCGAGGACATCGCCGACTTCGTCAGCCCGCATGCCCTCCCCTCCGCTGACTACATCCTCCTGGGAGACCTCAACTTCCATCTGGAAAACAACAACGACCGCAACTCCAGCACCCTGCTCGACAACCTCGCCAACCTGGGACTCAAGCAACTGGTGTCCACCCCCACCCACCGCGCCGGACACACACTCGACGCAGTCTTCTCCTCCAGCAAAGACGTCAGCTTCAGCCACGCCACTGAGCTTCAATGGACGGACCACAGCTGCGTCCACTTCACCTTCAAGAGAACGACGACCCACCACCACCAGCAACAGACCGCCCGCAGAAGCTGGAACAAGATCACAGCAGACCAGCTCGCCACGTCCCTGAGCCAGCACCCTCCTGCCAGCTCAGCAGACCCCAGCCAGGCCGCCGACAACCTCACGAAGTGGATCAGCATCTGCACGGACGAGCTCGCCCCTCTGAGGCTCTGAGGACCCCGCCTAGCAGACCCGGCAGCAAGAAGGCCCCATGGTTCACCGACGAACTCAAGAGCTCCAAGAAGAACTGCCGAGCCCTCGAGAAAGTCTGGAAAAGGGAACCGACACCGGACAACAGGACCTCCTTCAAACTCGCCACCCGGAAACACCACCAGCTGATCCGCGCCGCCAAGAAAACAGCATTCAAGGACCGGCTGGACAACAACGCACACAACTGCAAGGAACTCTTCAACATCGTGAAAGAGCTTTCCAACCCCAGCGCAGGAAACAACGACATCACCCCATCGCAAGACCTCTGCAACTCCCTCGCTTCATACTTCCACAACAAGATCACGGACATACACAACAGCTTCAACAACCAACCAACGCACACCATGACCGAACAACCACCCCCCACCACCACCCTCCACGCCTGGACCCCGATCAGCACCGAAGACACCATCCGCACGATGAACTCCATCCACTCCGGATCACCAACCGACCCCTGCCCTCACCACGTCTTCAACCAGGCCGACGCAGTCATCGCACCCCACCTGCGAGACATCATCAACACATCCTTCGACACCGCCACCTTCCCGGAGAGCTGGAAGCACGCCGAACTCAGCGCTCTACTCAAGAAACCAACAGCGGACCCCACCGACCTCAAGAACTACCGCCCCATCTCGCTCCTCCCGTTTCCAGCCAAAGTCATTGAGAAGAACGTCAACAAGCAGATGGCCGCCTTCCTCGAGACGAACGGATCCCTCGACCCCTCACAGTCCGGCTTCCGAGCCAATCACAGCACCGAGACCGCCCTCATCGCCGCCACCGATGACATCCGAGCCCTGATGGACAATGGAGAAACAGCGGCCCTCATCCTCCTTGACCTCTCCGCGGCCTTCGACACGGTCTGCCACCGCACCCTAGTGCAGCGCCTCGACAACGCCGGAGTCCAGGGGAAGGCACTGGAATGGATCATCTCCTTCCTCGACGGAAGAACACAGAGAGTCCGCCTACCACCGTACAAGTCAGAGGCCACCGAAGTCATCTGCGGCGTCCCCCAAGGATCCTCTCTGAGCCCAACCCTCTTCAACGTCTACATGAGCCCCCTCGCGGCCATCGTACGCAAACACAACCTCAGCATTATCTCCTACGCCGACGACACCCAGCTGATCCTCTCCCTGACCAACAACCCCGCCGCCGCCAGAGCCAACCTGCACGAAGGGATGAAAGAGGTAGCCGAGTGGATGACGACCAGCCGCCTGAAACTAAACTCGGACAAGACGGAGGTCCTCATCCTGGGCTCCTCGCCCTCCGCCTGGGACGACTCCTGGTGGCCCCCCGCCCTGGGTACCGCACCCAAACCGACGGACCACGCACGCAACCTGGGCTTCATCCTGGACTCCTCCCTCTCCATGACCAGGCAAGTCAACAACGTCTCCTCGGCGTGCTTCAACATCCTGCGCATGCTACGGAAGATCTTCTGTTGGATCCCCACCGAGACCAGGAAGACCGTCACCCAGGCCCTCGTCACCAGCCGGCTGGACTACGGCAATGCCCTCTACGCCGGGACCACCGCCAAACTCCAGAAGAGACTCCAGCGGATCCAGAACGCCTCAGCCAGACTCATCCTCGACCTCCCACGAACCAGCCACATCTCCGGACATCTGAGAGACCTTCACTGGCTCCCCGTCAACAAAAGAATCACGTTCCGCCTCCTCACCCACGCACACAAAGCCCTACACAACCAAGGCCCGAGCTACCTCAACAGCCGAATCAACTTCCACGCTCCCAAACGCTACCTCCGATCAGCCAACCTCGCCCTCGCCGCTGTCCCCCGCATCCGAAGAGCGACATCAGGAGGAAGGTCCTTCTCCTACCTGGCCGCCAAGACCTGGAACTCCCTCCCGACCGACCTGCGCCTGACCCAAGACCACCTCTCCTTCAGGAAGAAGCTGAAGACCTGGCTATTCGAGCAGTAGCGGCACCCCCCCCCCCCCCAGCGCCTTGAGACCCTTCGGGTAGGTAGCGCGCTCTATAAGTGTCATTGATTGATTGATTGATTGACTGTGCTATCCATCCAAGTTAACTAATCTGTGGATTAGGTTCAAGGTGGATAGCTACAATGCTGTAAACAAAATCTAAATGTTCATTCCAAATATTTACAAATTTTGACATCACACAAATCATACGGTAAACAACTGCCAATACTCTTGAAAAGACACTTGGGTCATTTGTGTGAGATTGTGATCTAAAGTCTCCATAACTTTTCCAGGGTTAATATATTATCCAGTTAGAAAGAAAGTGCGTGCAAGTGAGATTTGCATATTTGCTCCCCTAAGACAGGTACTTCAAACATCACAGACCATGTAAGAGATGGAAGCTCTACAACCATGCTAACATGCTATATTTCCATCAAACCTTTTCCAAGCAGAGGTTTGGTGGTGTGAGTGAATGTGTGGCCTGATGCATCAAAGGGTTCCACCCATTCTGTGTCTATTGGGAAATGTGTTGATATGTGTGGACCCTAGTCCATTGTCAAATACCGGAACAGGATTAATTCAGAGGAAAAAAAATTGATGCAAAGCCTTTGCTCTACAATGTATGATTTTGGGAAGGTTCTCATGAAGCTCACTTCTTAATGAAGAGAGGAAAAGTTGTTCCCTCTGCACATGACCTACCACTGCTGACAGCTTGCGGATGACCCCACTTGTGATGCCTCCAGCTCTGAATGCAAAGTGAGTGTCATTGAGCCTGCGTGGAAGAATAGCAAAAGGGGATAGAAACTAAACAAATATTTTCCGCGGCTAATTCTGTGTATTGGACACCAAGACGACCTGCATAGGTCCCATGAGCCTCTGGGGTGTACAGAAGATATACAAGTTGCACAATCCCACATTTTCACCCAGCGGAATAATTTCCATTTGTGGTCTTGGAGACATGTGGGCACATGCCTTAATGGAGAAAGGAAAAATGTATGTGGCCCCTCTCAGTGTGGGTACTGCTACCCAACTTAATACGCCGCCACCCACCTAAATGGGAGATATTGTTTGCATTATAGGCGCTAATGTGTGTAACAAAGGAGGCCTCTTCTTTTACATACGAATTCAACCAAAGAGTTTAAGTTGAATGTAGACTGTCAAACCTACAGAGCCATATCCAACGCAGCAGTGTATTGCTACAGTCATTGGCGTGATTTTAAGCAGCAGAAATAGATTTCCACTACAACTGATTCCACCGGAAGAAGTTCTCATTAGTTGGCTGAGTACAGACTGATTTCAGCACCTCAGTAACATCAGCTAGCCCTATACACAAAGCTCCTGTTCAAGATAAGAGTCGATTCTGTGTTTTTTCAGCGATCTCACTTGTTTTTTCCTGTATTAATTCTATTTTGCGGTAAGTACTTCGGATTGTCAATACCACCAAAATGAGCACCTATGAGAGTGGTGATCTAGATAAAGTGATGAATCATTTGCTGCGGTATTTAGATGAATTAAGTGAATAATTCTCAAAAAGCTCATATTTCTTATTTGCTTTTTGCTAATTTTTGCAGCTTCTCATTCAATTTTTATGATTATGGTCCATTCATTTCTTTTAACGTTGTGTCATTGGGGTGTAATGATGCTTATCAGTCTCCTCCGAGAGGTGACACACCAAAACATCTCCCACCATACATTGTACTGAGTTACTCTACAGTCAATGACACATTAAATTGAAGAACAATTAGGAAACCCACATTACGTATTTTGTATGATTATTCGTGGAAAACATAACAAAATATCGAAAAAAAACGGTTTTCCTTAAATTTTTGAAAATGGATTTGGTTTAAAAAAAACTCTTCGTTCTGTATCTCAAAATTGTCGCTCTCTGGTTTGTGCCTTGCATAGTTGAATATAAAAATGACTGAACAAGTCTATTATTTCAATCGTGTTGCCTTTCAGGGTCAAACAGAAGTAGCTATATTTGTATATATATATTTATTTCGCTAGAGTTTTTTGCCATCTCCGGTAGCACAGTCCCAATTTTATGCCCTTTTATCCAGTGAATTTTGCTTGTCTGCATGGTTTTTTCCTGTGGAGAAGAATATTATTTGTTACCATTTAGCAATTGTCTCTATAAATACCAATTCACATATTCGATCTCAGGATTGTAAAAGCCTGATGTGCCATTCATCTAACTGTTTTAAAGAGTGTGAAAGGTGAATCTCTTTGGTTCCTGGCATCCTTTTGGCAGCAGTCCAACATATAATCATCTGTCCCCTAATGTAGGTCTTGAGAGCATCCAAAACTGATAAAAGGGCAGATTTGATATACATTAATATATTTCACTGATGTCTCTCTGAAGTGTTGGACCTGCCCCCCTCTGCAAGGTCACCCCCCAACATTTTGCCTTTAACCTCCACTTTTTGCTGAATTTGTTTATGCTGGCCCTGGGATACTTTGCATTTTACCACTGCTAACCAGTGCTAAAGTTCTTCTGCTCTCTAGTTAAAACATGTCAGAATGGACTTATGCCCAATTTGCATATTTAATTGACTCGTAAATCCCTAGAAAAGTGGCACTACTTGTGCCCAGGGCCCGTAAAATAAATGCTATTATTGGGTTGCCAGCACTGAGTGTGCCACCCACTTAAGTAGCCCTTTAAACATGTCTCTGACCTGCCATTGCAGAGCCTGTGTGTGCAGCTTAGACTACCATTTTGACCTGGCAAAATAAACCTTTTTCCAGGCCCAAACCTTCCCTTATAGTTCATATAAGCCACCCCAAGTGGAGGCCCTAGGCAGCCCAGAGGCAGAGTGCAAGGTATTAAAAAAGTGTGACATGTACTTTTAAGTTTTACATGTCCTGGTAGTAAAGCACTTCTAAATACATGTTTCACTACTTTGAGGCCTATCTCTTCCATAGGATAACATTTGAGTTGCCTTATTTTCAAATGAGAAGAGATAACTGGTTAATGTTTGGTATCTCTGGAATCCTAATTTAAAATTATAACTTCTGGTGAAGCTGGATTTTAAATTATAATTTTAAAAATGCCACTTTTAGAAAGTTAGTCAAGAAAAGACCAGTGCATAGTTTCACACCAGATTCAAGCCGCACTGCGATGCAGAAATTGCATGATATAAACTAAGAGTAATACAGAAGTGCAACCAAGTAATCCATGTTTCATCCAAGTTTATTCCATTTTTCTCGGAATGTGCACTTTCACAGTCAAACAGTAGAATTCCAAACTTTAAATGCCCATCCAGGCGTCTTTTATCGGCACGGAGTGTGTTCATCCGGGGTAATTATGCTGCTAACTTCACAATGCATTTTGGGCATTTATGACCTTCGTTTGGGGAAACTAGAACCAAAAAAAAGCCCATCAAGAGTAGCAAAGGACCCCATTACACATATATGAAAACCGCCATGGTGCGTGCTCTGAAAGAAGTAATTGTGCTCAAAACCTACACCGCTATGTGCCGAAAGTCCAGAAATGTGTTCAATCTTTCTTTTCTTTTCTTCAAACTTTAAAGAAAAGCGGCAATGTCATGATCAAGAAATGTAAACAACTAAGTGCAGAACTCAAACTAGACAAATAACTCACTGTGCATACCAGCACGACATCTACATGTTCAATATTTCAACGCCTCAAACAGCGTCTTGGCTTCAGAAACCGCGAAGTTTTTTTTTGCCCAAAGTGAAATCGACGTGTGTGAACCAATTGATAGTACTTAGCTCAAGTGTAACCATTCTTATCACGTGACAGAAAGACCCCGTCCAAGAGAAGAACATAAAAGAAATATGCTAGTGGATACTGCAATTGTCAGTCCGTTTGAACAATTAACTGAGCTCAGGATATGAACTCTCTACGAAAATTGTTTACATAACACATGTAAAACAACATAAATAGAATGTGCTACTATTTTTGGAAAATAATAGTGAATAAACACATACATTAAAAATCATCATTAATACATGAATGTTACAAAACATCAGTCCTCTACTGATGATATTTTGAATACTTTGACGATGAAAAACAAGACTCTCTGGTGCTATCCCAGGAATCTCCCAAGTTATTTTTCAAATAGTACTGTATCTTATATTCACATACTAATTTTGGGTGCAGGGACCTTCCAGTAGAGGATTGATGTTTTGTAACATCCATGTATTAATAATGATTTTCAGTGAGTTATGGGCCCCCAGTTTGTGCCCTTCAGGTCCTGGACCCTTGGTGTGATTCAGTGGGCTCCTAAATCAAGCTTTTGGGCTTTTCTTGGCCACAAACGGGCCAGTTCACACCTGAACAGAGCCACTTGCACATAAATTCAGCGCGAGCCACCAACAGCCCATCTCCTTGCACAGCAAGCTTCGCTGTCTCAGAGGACCATCACAAGGAAGCTCCAGCCCACCCATCCGCGGTGCCCGGCCTGCTATTCGCACCATGCTGACTATCACGAGCAGCACTTTCCTTGGTGCCCACAACCATTTCTGACACAAGCCGGACTCTTGGCACAATACGTGAAAACTTCAGCAGAACTAATCCGGGACTGTACCCAACCTGCGCGCCATCATGCTCGGCTTGAACTTTTGACTTTGACCTGGTCTAGCATGACCTTCTAGCCGCGGTTGGAGCTTTCTGTTTCCAGGCACTATTTTACAGTTTATTCTTTATAAAAGTTATAACTTCGTTCAACTAATTGAATTTTTTTTTGTTTTGGTCTTCTTTTATTTATGATGAATTAACCCCTTGTTGGTGGGGGTTCATTTATATTTTTAGGGCCCCTATTGACAGGTTTAATATCAGAGTGACCAGAGGATTAACAATTTATTCATTTGGAATCTTCCTTCAGTCATAATATAAAGGCAGGTAACGCTCATTTATAAAATCTAAATTTTGCCAGTGCCATGTTAATAGCCATATCCATACTGAAGGGGTTAACTGCATGGTACTCTTAAACTGTACTCCTATTTTCATTTTGTTCTTATTAATTGACACCAATTGCTTTCTCTGTTTTATGGTACCTTTCTATTACATCTCACTTCTAGTCATGGATGGCTCTGCTGCTACGGTGGAGGAGCGTCAGAAGAAAAATAAAATGACAATAAAACTATATTATTATCATTTTATTTTTCACTTCTAGTCCACCAAGATTAAGGTGGGTGGGGCTATGTCGCAGTGTCAGCAGCAGGGGGAGTGTAGGCACTGAAAGTGCTCATTTCGATTTGGCTGGCCGACTTAGGATGGCCAAACCAACATGAGCAATTGGATATCTCCAGGCTGTTCCTTGGAGATATCAGCAGTGCTCAGGAGCAGAGGCTCCCAGTCCCTGCTAGAGCCTGACATTTGCCTGCTCTGCTCAATCCCAGCACTTCTCTCATGCTGGGTAATAACATGAGAGCAGTGTTGGGACTGCGTGGGGAGTCTGGGAGCATGTGCTCAAGGGGATTTCAGTGCCAGGAGCAGAGGATCAGCAAAGTGCAAAGTGGGAGCAGAAAATCACCAAGGTGGCGGCCGGCATCAAAAGGTATGTGTACATTATTTTTAATATTTTTTCCCCACGCTGCGCTCACTTCAGATTGGCAGCAGCTGCTGCTGCTTCTAGTTTTAAGAAGTCAAATCAATCGTAGAATCACGTGTGGAGGTGTCAATAATGCATGGGGTTTATCACCAATAAAAATGATCATCATTTTGAAACAGACTTTTACTCTTGTATATGTATTTTCATTTTACTTGCCTTGAAAAAGCCCTTGGCTTGCATGGCCCAATAGGGCGAAACATGTGTTGGCAAATCTTGAAGTCACTTCGAGACCAAAACTTTTTTCTTTATATTGAACGGAAAAATACAAGTTGGAAGGTGTCCTTCTTCCAACAGGCAAAGAAAAATGAATCAACCTATAGTGAAAATCTTGAGGGATTAGACTCATTTCTAACCAGGCCTTGGGTGTACTTTCATGCTGACTGTCAGTTGCGGCCGCCATGGATTGGGGCTGGTGGGGAATGTAAAAAAATAAAATAAAACTTACCTTATCATCACTGCGTCTCTCCAGCCTCTCCTCCGTCTCAGGACTCAGCCTAAACAGGAACAAGGAAGCACCCACGTTCCCCTGACTAATCACAACACTGCAATACAGCGTTGTGATTGGTCTGAGCATCGTGGTTTGGCGCTCAGCCAGGGAATGGGGGCCTGGGCAGGTTCTCCACGCAGGCTGTAATGCAGCATGAGTGGAGAGCATGCACAGTACGCATGAATTGTTGGCCAGCCCCAGAAGGCTGGCCAAGCATTCACAAGCACTTGGAGTGGACAAACCACTCCTTCCCTGCCCTGCTCTGAGAGGAGAGCAGCCCCGCCCATTAAAGCATTCTGTGCACTCCTATTTCACCATGTGCATAATTCTAAATATTGCACTATCAAGTCCATAAAACAGAGAAAACTAGACAAATGTATATTTTTTTGACTCCGGGACATTTTTACCTTACACTCCATCAAATCTGGGCGTGATTCATTTTCCTTCCCATCCTAGAAATGGAATTTTTCCAGTTACTTGCTGTGGTAATTCTTTGATCCTTTCTAGGATGGGAAAGATCGGAAATCACTTTGGGAAAGTCCACAAAAATACATGCCTGTGGGTATTCCCAAATATAAAAGGCTGACTGCATCTTGTTAAGCCCACTCTTTAACCCTTGTCTGGGCCTACAGTTGCTGATTTCTCCACACTTGTGGCAGAGGAATATGGGACTTTACTTGCATGCATTTACAGCAAATGCCATTACAACGTCGTCGTTACAACGACCGTGTTGTTATATCGCATACCTTTACAGCACAAGTCGGAACAACGACTTGCTGTAGGGGGTGCTGGATGTTGGAATAGTATAATTTACTATTCCAACTCCAGTCTGTGCAACAGTAGGGAATGTGTTGGATTTTAAATCCAACAACTTTTGCCCCCTATAATGCAAGTCGTTGTTCGAACTTGCGTTGTAATGGTTTGCGATGTAACAACTCGGTCGTTGTAAGTACCACATTGCAATGGCATGCGTTGTCTCGCATGCCTGCCACTTGGTGCAGGGAACTGCAGGGGGGAACCTTGTGTACCCCCATGCACCCCCCCCAGGGGGCCCACAACGGGCCCCCAAAGCAAATCTCCGCCTTGGAAAGGCCCATCAATCACCCACATCCTAATATGGCGAGCGGTTCCTGCTAGGCACGCAAACATATTAGTGGCCCAGCCGGCAATCGTAACAATTTGTGACTGGCGGAAAAGCGGCAGACGGACTATGCATCCGCAGCGATACCCCCACCATCAAAATATGGCAGGAAGTATTTCTCATCACGATGGCGTAATGATCTCCACCGCCGTTACGTCATCGTAATGAGCCCCCTAGTAGGTGCCCATTGGGGATGTGCAATAAATTTTTGCTTGCACAGTTGGGGAATGGGAACACTTTCAGCCTTTGCAAATAAGATTAAAGAACTTTTCTAAAAAAACGCTTCGATTATACCCTACCTTATCCCCTTCACTCAGAAATCCCTGCAAATTAGTGTTATGACCACTGTTCCTGAGTGCCAATGGTGAAACACAATTGCTGCCAACTGAAAAACTGCTCCTTTTCCTTTGGCCACTGTAAGAAGTTCTGTCATGGGACATCTAGCAACAGGAAAGGTGAAAGACCCACCTCCCAAGCTGTAGTTCATATGTGGCTGCACTAGAAATGAGCAAGCCAGCAAATTAACAGGGAGAGCTGAGTCAGAGCAGAGTGAGGGAGCGGCTCTGGCTATGAAAGCCTGTGCACGAGCTCAGCCTTGAAAATATTTGGCAACAAAAACATACAACAAACTTCATGTTTTAATATGGTATGGTGTCTTCAAAATTCTAAAAATATATTTCTTCTTTCTTAGTGTATGAGTTATCACTTCTTTGAGAGTATTCATTAAAAGTGAGAGTTTTTTTAACATGAACTTGGAAACATTTCTGCCCACGCCCTGGTGACCAGCAGTGCCAGAAGGGCTGGTCAAACAGGCACTGCTTGGGCTGGTGTTTTGGCTTTTGTGGCCTGTTTTATTGTCTGGTGGGATGATTTTTACTGTTGATTTCCCTGATCTTACCACAAACATTGCTTGTAGTAAACACACATGCAAGCAGTTTCCCACATTTTGCAAAAACCTATTCAGTGTGTCTTAATAAACCTAATTTGCAAATGTGGTCCACTGTTTTAGCTTTCTCGTTCACTAATTGGGGGCCAACGCTATTTTAGTTCCCGGGCTGATTATCTGTCATAGTCTGATCCTGCTGATGACAATGCTATTAGTGACCTAAGAGGCAAGTCAGCTGTCATGTGTAGCTTGTATGTGGTCTAGATTATTTTTATGGTGGAAAAAGAGTTTAGACTATTAAATCAAACAAAGATTTTTG
The DNA here is from genome assembly GCF_964261635.1 of Lissotriton helveticus. NCBI lineage: Eukaryota > Metazoa > Chordata > Amphibia > Caudata > Salamandridae > Lissotriton > Lissotriton helveticus. Next base: position 1,564,177,730 of record NC_136061.1, read on the forward strand.
TAGAGCGCAATATGTTGCACGCATATTTTGAAGGTGCTCTTATATTTCATAAGGAGCAAAAAGGAAGCTTTGTGAAATAAAAGAATTTGCCTAGAAACATACAATTTTGTCAAGCAGAGAAACTGTGATTGACACCAGATTTCAGTACATGATTTAAATGTTGGCAGAGAGGGAACTCTATTGTAAATGTGTTGGACTTTCCTCCCCGCAAACATAATGGTCAGCCCGCGCAATTTAGAATCGGGCGAACCATGGGGCAGATTTACAAGCCCCTTGCGCCACTTTTGCGTGACTTTTACATGGGAAAAGTGACGCAAAAGTGGCGTAAGGGGCATGTAAATCTGCCCCCATAGGTTTAAGAATGGAGGAGACTGCGCCATCTCTACTATGGTCAAGGTTTGGCTATATGGCCACACACTTAATTTATATAGGCGGTTATGGAGACTATTTTCAATGCCTGTCACTGCCTGGAAAAAACGTGTCGGTAAGGGGCATTGAATAGTGCTCGATTCCCCCCTCGCCATGGTAGAAAACAACGTGTTTTTTATGAAAACAAATCATGCTTTGGGAGTTTCTTTTTGAAAATAAAAAAACCTTGTCATGGAGGAGTCTGCAAACGTTTTCAAAATAGTACAAACTTGTAAGCCGTGAAGCCTCGCACATTCACACCTCCCTAGCCATATCTTTTTTCAAAAAAGTCCTTTTCTATTCAATTAAAAAATAAATTCAAATTCAATGCCTGCACATAGGAGGCAGCAACCTAGTCTGTTTGTAACATCAGGCGCAGGAATAGAGAAACAACAGGAAACCTCTTTGTTACGGATAACACAATGTCGTGTTGGGCTGGGTATTTCTGAGGAATTGTTTGTCAGGCGCCATAAAGGAGGAATTAGCTGGCTCGTAAGGAGAAAGCTGTCCCGTATACATCCTCAGCTGGCTGGATTTCTGCATTAACAAAGAACAGTATTGGATTGTAGTCATTGGAGTCTTTGTATCCTTAGATGTCACCAGGCTGCATTTCCATGCATCCTTTGTTCTTGTGATTGTGATCGAGTGATGCCCTTTCGAGTGCTCGGGTTTGTTTTCTCAGCACTAACCCCCGGCATAACCTGTCATCCAGTTCAAATATTCACCTGTATTCAAATACAGGCGAGCGAATATAATTATGAATGATTCAAAGAAATGCACCCATTATTAGCTCAATCCATTTTAAGTATTGTGCAGTGGGGAAGGGGCCAAGTATAAATACAGCCTTAAAATGAAAAGTTAGCTTGGTGGGTTAAGTGCCAAGTGCAGCAATCTATGTGCCGTGAATCCCAGAGGGGCTGAATAAGTCTTTTATCCTTCCGAGATCAATGAAATATTTACCTTCAACTTTGGTAATAACAATACGCAAAAAAAAATCTAGCAGCTGTCTTTACTGTAATAGGAGACATAATCACGATTAATACATTTATATCAAACCATTTATCACTCAGCCCATACATGACAGTGAATGGTTCCTTAAAACCCCGCAGCACTGATCAGAGATTAGTATAATCTTCAATCACTGGGATTGTGGGGTAGAAGAGGGCCAAATTGTGAGGCAGGATTGACTAAATTATGCAGCAAGAAAAAGCGAATTATGAGGCAAAACGCTGCATATTTTGTGATAGTATTATTTCAATATTTTGTCATTTTTACACTTGCGAACACTCCCTGGGCCTAGGTTGCACCTCACTGGTACCAGTTCAACAGAAATATACCAACCAGTCAACCTTTGGAAAGAGCGTTCTACTGTCTAGCAACGCTGTCACTGCGTTTTTAAGGACTTTTGATACTTTCGAGCTACAAACACATTCGTTTCTTTGATACAATCTGCAGGTTATGCAACAGATAATGGATCATGTAGCAAATGCAGCAAATCCACAATTATGCGAAAAACGCCACTGCAGCACAATCGCATATTTACAGTGATCATGACAATTATTTATATGACACTTGGCTATTTAATCATAAATATGTCTAGTCTAAACCGTTGTCTAGTATTAGGATTGAACCTAAGAATGATGCATATACAAATGATACTGTTTCATATCATTTATTTAGAAACTTTATTTGTTTAAAAAAATCTGTAAATCTTGGGGGTCCCCCTTTCTCCTCAATCGTTCTACCTTCCTCCTTCTGCCTTTTCCTTTTTCTCTTCCAAAATGGCAGAGTGGCCGGCCGTGCCCCCATTTACACCATACAGAACCCTTAACTGTCTGTACTATTTTTCTCTTGCACTCTTGAGCCAATATTATTTTGCTTTATTATCTAATGATCTTTTTTATCGACCCTATTCCAACTCTCATTATTTGATTAATTTGAGGAAGTTGCTTATTACCCGTCTTTTGACTGATTTGATACAGCCCTCCAGACCCACATGCCACCCAGGCTCTGAAACATTATCCCTGTTTGCCTCATTGTGAAGAAATCGGATTACCAAAATAATCAAACGATTTTGAGAAGATTAAAATTTCAACAACTCTATTTCTCCTTTTAGTGCAATCTACTAATATCATTGGCTACTACGTCAATCAAGTTCATAGATTGCCTAAAGACATTCGATTTTGTATGCACCACGAAAGAAATGTGTTCAATTTGCAGTTAGCTAATTCTCCTTTCCAAGCAAAAGTATCTCAAGACACTGTACTGAAATGATTAATGAAATGGGATAACAAAATACTGACCTGACATTTGGACGAATTGAGTTTGAGATGCGTTGTTGCTGCCCTGAAAAAAAAGAGACATCGTTTTTTTTTAAAGAATGTTTACTAGTTAGGTCCAAGAACAAGATATAGATATGTTTTACTCGACATTTCACAGAACCTGACGGGCGGACAGAAGTAATTACTTAGAAAATTCAAAGATAGCGAAAGTGTTGAACAAGTTCAGTGCCAAAATCCAGAGTTTCTTTCCAGGTGTTTTTTCATCTGTTTGCAAGCAACTCAGAAATGGCTTTCATACGGTAACCATACTGATGGTCTATGTGTTTAAAGAGCCAGATGTGCACATTCGAAATATATAAATCTTGTTTATTGCTCAAACAAAAGTATGGCTAGGTGTGCATGTGAGAAAAACAACTTGAAATAATGTTGCTGTGAAATTAGCATATTACCATTACAACCGTTCCCATTGTCTAACAGTACCTGTGCTGCTTTACATTGTATAGGTGAATGAATACACCTAGCATTGCTGGTATAACAGTGTCCAGTGCCTACACATTGATTTTTCAACACAAGAACAATTGTTTTTGCCATGACCCTGGGTACCTACCTGTCTTCTTCACGACAGATAAATGCACGGTAGCTCTAAGTCAATACAGTATGTAGCACATAGCAGTTCTTGAAAACTGGTTCTTTTCGTGTGACTGCCTACTACTAGGTTCTGGTTTATGCAGTAGCATTTACCCAATGTGAGGGACCATTTACTTCTGTGATTGGGTCCTTTTTAGTAGGTGTAGTGGTGTTTATGGTGGAAAAGCCTTCGATTCTTTGTTATTATTGTATGTTTCGGCATTATCTATAAAGTTGTGATGTAGTGCCTGGTATTATAACTTCTGGTTAGTGAAGATGGGCAACTTAGCTGTGTAAGGCTATTATGAAGTCTTAGCAGTCTCCCTATGCCAACCTCACAATAAAATGCCATTCTGATAATTCTGTGTTATGCAAGTTACAAGACAGTCGTTGTCCTATTTAGTCGATGATTTAACAGTAGCTCAAAAATGATTCTGTTTCAAGATGTGTTGTTAATACTCAGAACTTCTTCCCGTAGAATATGTCACCTACTGGGTTTATTGGCAGAAAGTTTCATGTATGTATTCACTTTATGCTTACTCTATGTGGCATATGTACAAGGGGATTGTGCCACCGGAATGTTACTTTCACTGACGTTCCGGTGGTGCAATGCCCTGCTTCACATTTACAAAGTGGCTTTAAGCCACTTTTTGTGGCTTCACACCGCTTTGTAAATATGGTGCCCTTTCACACAGGAATCTCTGTGAAAGGGGCGTGCAATGGGTGTTGCTGTGGGCGGTCCATGCCAACACCCATTGCTTTTTGATGCTGCCCCAGATTTACAAGGCTCTGAAAATCTGAGGCAGTGTCAAAATTGAACACCATGCAAAGCAGGCATTAGATTGGTGCAACGTGGAGAAATACTTTTACTTTCCTCGTTTTTGCTTTTTTCTATATGTGCTGCATTCTGCAGAACACAATGTAGAGCAAAACACCATTAATGATTGTTTTTGTGCAGGAGGGTGCCACTTCAGGCACAACAAATGATCATTAAATAATGGTGATTTGCTTCTTCTATGTGTGCTGCAGAATGCAGCTCATATAGAAGAAGCAAATCGCACAGAACACCTAGAAGTAGCAAATTACCATTACTGCTTGTTTATGTGAAGGAGGGAACACCTTAAATTAAGTTTTGGCTTCTTATGAGTGAATGTTATTTTTTTAATGCTAAGTATGATCTTACTACCATATTTAATTATAAATTCACCTTGCGCCCAACCCCACCAGGAACAGCCAAACCCACATGCATGGCCAGCCAATGAGAGCACTCATCACAATATAAAAGGGTGTCATTTTAAATAAGGCTAGTCTACTGGCTTTGTCAAGGATCACCGCAACAATTTATAAAAGACAGACCTATAGGCTTTGTTAAGGGGTAAACACATCATTATACAAGGCAATCCGATTGGCTTTGTGAAGGGGTCACCCCATCGTTATATGAGGGCAAGCATACTTGCTTTGTCAAGGGGTCAGCACATCATTATATGGAGGTAAGCCTATTGGCTAAATCAAGATGTGGCCAAACCAATATACAAGACACACCTATTCGCTTCCTCAAGGGGTCATCACATCAATAAATAAAGGCAAGCGTACTGGCTTTGTTTAGAGGTCTCCAACTTAATAAAAAAAGCACTCGTTATGATTAACCTTTAAAATCAATAGAATTCAAAACCCCTTTTCAATAGCATTCATTATTAATAACAAGCATTGCAGAGACTGTCCATCAATCTATAAATAAAACGCACATATTCAAAACAACATTAAACATGTGTCAGAGCCTTTATATTGCACTCTTCCGGCCACATAATGGTGCCATAAGACAAACCACAAAGGGGCCCTGCAATCATGATCCGAAAAGCAAAAGCTCCAGTTCTAGGAATGCTTAGAAACACCATAAACGTTTTTTGGAGTAACGCTGTATATACCCCTAGAAACAGAGAGTTACTTTTAAAAATGATTTCTGGAGGGCTGCTGCACTCCTTGCAGATCCCCTATAACATTATTACATGGTGGCGGTACCCCTACCCAGATTATGAGAACCACAAAGAAAGAAAAAAGATGCCACAACTGCCGGGATTTGCCAGAGACACTGACTTGACCTCATCTTGGGGAGCCCAAGGGCCACCGTCTTTCAGGACCTGAGGAGCGGGGGAAAGCGGCACTCGAGCCCGCAAGCACACCAGGGACTACCACTCCCAGCACCAGCATCGCGGAGGTCGTGCTGAAAAGCGAGGAGCTGACCTGCGGTGCGGGACGCGTGCGGGGAGGCCCAATCGAGCTTTACCTGATATTATTATCTATGAATAGTTTTCAAAGCCTGCCCTCACGACACTGACTGTGCAAACTGGGATTATACTTGTAGAGTATAGCAGTAAGCAGGGATGAATAAACGAGGGGATAAAAGCATAGTGGGGACTCTGGACTCCCTCCTGGCTCGGGCAACATAGGTTCTGGCACATGAAATCGAACTGAACGCTGATTATCGCTGGAACCCCATAACCATAAAAGACTATTATTCGGAGGGTCAGGGCCGAACATCATCCTATGCGAAACCCGCCACTAGATAGGGTTAAAGAAGATACTGTAAGCACGGGATTCATACCCAATGATGTGGCAGTGGGTGGCACCCAACAAAGAGTTTCCTCAAGGGTGGCAGCCACGAAAAAACCTGTGAAGTCTAATACGGATGTCGTCCAAAAGAGAAAGAGGGGCAATGGGCCGCAGAGACAGAAACCAGCAAAAGTCCCGAGGACAAACAGACTGGATGGGGATGTAACTCCAGAAATGATTCAGCAAGATAAAACGGGTACGTAATAGCAGACTTGGCCCCTTGCCCCGTGATGCCTGAAATAATGTGGCAGAGACTTGAAACACTTGTCTGTACTATGTTAAACAATATCTTATTAAAATTAACTCAGATATAGCAAAAACTAACTGTATTTGAACGTCAAGCCACAGATAACCGATCCGTATTAGAGGCAGCATTAACAAAGTTTGGACAAAAAATGGACAGACAGCTCCTAACATTTCAGGAGAGGGCTAGAACTGATCCTAGTATAACACCACTAGATCATAATCCCGTAATGATAAATATGGGTCAACAGATAAGAGAAAATCAGGAAGGATTAATCCCAAATATACCACAAGGTACACATACCCACAAGGTCTGCAGCAACACAGGGCTTTTAATTTCCAATAAAGCGAACGATCCAGGTGAAAACAGAACTCAGGGAGTGGTGAACTCTAACGCAGTGCCTAGGGGGCAAAATAGCATACGGACAGGTCTGGGCAATCATAAAGAAATGAGATTGGGTCCGAGCAGCCAGCCGACTGACGTATAGACTCTTCACCTACCCCCAGCAGCTGCGCCTTTGGTGTTAATTTTGGGGAATGTGCCGCCGCTGCAGAAGGGGCAGATAGAATCAACATCCCAACTAATGTCCAAAGCGCTACACTGGCTAACTCAAAACCTGGAGGTGGTGGGGGGCATAGGCAAGAATATTGCAAGCCAGATGATTATGGTGTGAAGAGTATATTGGGTGGGTCCAGCTAGGAAAGTATTATCGGGAGTTTGTGTGGTTTTAAACTTTAAAAGTGAATCTGTTGTGGGTGTTCTCCTGGAGCAACTGGCCAATGATTATATTAAAAACTCATATATTATCGCTCTACCACTGGGCTTTTTTTATGAACCCCCCCATTTTACTAAGCCCAACGGGTCACTTATGGCCCACGGAAGGACAATGGGGGGACACCCCCGGGGGAAATAGTGAAACCATGGACTGGAGGTTTAAAAACAGATATGCTCCCCTGTCTGACCTCAATGCTTGTGACTGACTATACCCAGAACTCACAAGTCCACAGCCATGTAATGAAAGGCAATACTTACACATTCAGGTTAATAGTGTGAGCCCACAATTATCCCCTACACAAAAGGAAAGAAAAAAAAATATCTTGAACATAGCCTCATGGAATGTGGCTGGTATCGCAAATAAGTTGAGTGATACTAATTGGTTAAAGACATGGCATGATCAGGAAATAGCATGTTTCCAGGAAACATGGGCCATGGAACCTCTATTCATAAATGGCTATCGATTCTTTCAGACCCAGGCAATCCCATCCACCTCAGGAAGGGCAAAGGGGAGAATCTTGACTGTAATAAGGAATGGCGTACCAAAGAAAGGCAAAGATTAAATCATATCCCAATCGAAATTTTCGCATTTTCACATTGGAGATATACCAGGAAGGGGTATGGGTTCTGATACATTTTTATATTAACAGATTTGGCCCAAAGATACATACGATTGTGGGGGAAGTTGACAAAGCTATTTTAGAGATTATGAGCAATAACAAGACCTCTAATGTTGCAATCGTATGGCTAGGTGACTTCAATATTCACCAGTGGAATTACAAAAATTCACCAGTATGCGGGGTAGAGGACATGAGGTGGAACCCTACTTATCACTTCATAGATAGCAAATACGGTAACGGTTTAAATAGATTAATGGGCTCATTAAACCTAGAAATAATCTTTGATCCAGATCCTACAACAGATAGCCTCCTGAGTTCCTTTTTTACGAAATGGGGTGGAGTCCACGATAGATTACATACTCATGACTCCTTCTTTAGCTGAGAGGGCCTTAAGGACATGTAACTCCTTCACGACATATAGTGACCATGCTATGGTTTCGATGGAGCTGAAGGTTTTAACATCTGAGGGACAACCTCATAGAAATGCTGAAACGCCAATCGTGTCTAGGAAAAATGGGATACAGCCTAAATGTGCCCACATTGATGTAACAAAGCTCGTCCCTGAACTTATATTAAACACACAAGATGACATCCAATTATGTTCAGACCCGGAAGCAGAGGCAGGGATAGTGGTTCCAGCCTTTTGAAATAACCTACTAAAAATAAAATTGTCCCTAATTAAAACAAAAACCACAAACACTGGGAAAGATAGGGGCTGGTTCAATTCCCCATGCACAAAAGCTAGAAAGGCACTGCTGTCTGCCTTACAAGTTAAGCCTAGGAATCATGATCAAATACGAACGCTCTGGGCTTCATATAAATTGGCAAGGAAAACAGGAGAAAAAGAAATCAGGGATAATCTATGGGCTGATTTGGAAAAGGCAGCCTGTTCTGGAAATAGCTGTAAATTTTGGAAAATAGTCAATGCACCATACTTTAAAACCCCTATTGACCCTACAACGGATGTAAACGTAGATGAGGAGTCATGGGTCACTCATTATGAGAACATCTTCTCTTCAAATCCTGATACCAATAACCATCATGTGACTACCCAGGAAACGTCTCAAGTACCAATATCCTTTACACTTAATGAAGTAAAGGTGGCGCTGAACTCATGTAGTTCAGGAAAGGCCCCAGGAGCGGACGGGGTTAAAATAAATTTTTTCCAAACTAACCCCAACCTGTGGATCCCACTCTTAACCAATGTCCTAAATAGCATAGCTGCGATAGGCCCACCCCCTTCGTGGTCTTCGGGGGTTATTGTACCCATTCATAAAAAAGGGGATAGGGTCGTCCCTTCTCTCTAGATTAGAGAGCTGGGCCAAAGAAAATAAGATCTTGATTCAGGCCCGGTATGGCTTCCAGCAGGGGACGGGTACTGTGGACCAATGCTTGAATTTAGCATTGACCATTGAAAAATACACCAGCATGAAAGGTGGCATATTACACATGGCGTTCATGGACCAGAGCGCGGCGTTTGATTGCGTGGTCCATGACATATTTTGGGACATAATGGAGATGATGGGGGTTGAACCCGCTATTTTAAATGTTATTAGGCAATCGTATGTAAATGCAACGGCTTCAGTGCGTTACACTAAATCGGGAGATTGTACACGTCTTTTTAAAAATTCCAAAGGAATAAGACAGGGCTGTGTACTAGCCCCATTTTTCCTCTCCCTATATACAAATGGAGTGGTGAAGGCGCTCACAGTGGCTACTAGGGATGTTCCCCTCTTCGAAAACCATATGCTACCGATATTGTCCTATGCAGATGATGCGGTTTTAATTGTAAGAACGGGGATCGGGCTACAAAGGCTTATAGCAGCGTATGTCTCTTTTATGGACTCATTACAGCTAAAAGTAAATCAATCCAAGTCTTTTATAATTATAGCTGGGGGGACTAAAAGAGACAAAGTCCCGATTTTTAGCGCGGATGCAGGAAAAAATTGAGGTTGTAGACTCTTTCCCCTATTTAGGTAATCTTTTTGACAAAGATCTGTCATGGGCAAAAGTGATGGAAGGAAGGAGGCTGGTGATGGAGAGGGGTATCACTTCCGTAAAATCTTTTGCAAAGAAATTGGGAGCCAAACCCCTATTGCCAATAAAAAAACATATGCCAGGTTAAAGCAAAAGCAGCCGTGACCTATGGAGCTGGGGTCTGGGGCACGCTCGCATCTACACCCCTGCAAATTATCGAAAATACATTTTTTAAATCTGTAGTGGGCCTCCCTTTGTCCTTCACGAATGGGATCTTACACATGGAATTGTCCCTTTCTTACATATCAGATCATATACAACTATTTGGAGGAGAGACACGGTACCTCTGACCCAAATGGTAATTAGGAGCTGCATAGAGATGGATAATTGGAAAAGATCTAAGTGGCTAAGTTACGTGGAGACAGTTTTAAAAGAGATAGGCCTCCACGAACTCTTTAAAGATCCTCTAGTTTGTAAGAAGGTGTCCAAGCAGAAAGTTATTGCCATGTTTATGTTGATGGCTGAACACAAGCCTAGGGAACATTATAAAGAGAAACACGCAGCACAGGTTTATTACCTTAACCCACCACTAATGAAGGGAGATTTCTCCTACCTAGCCTACATAAACAGCGCACAACATAGATTTATATTGTTAAGATTCCGCACTATTGTGATTCCTCTAATGCTTGCTTATCCTACAAAAACGTATAATCACTCCAATCGAAGCTTGTGCCCGTGTGATAATCTATCACCCCAAACTGTCTGCACTTGGTTTTATTCTGCAGGCTCCATAAGAGTGAATGGAAAGCCCATTTGAAACCAATTTTAAATAAAATGGGCTTTAAGCAGTGCCGGGTAACACTATTCTTTCTAAAAACACTGCCCGACCCTTTGGTTTGCTACTCTGAACCAACATTCTTATGGGCCTGCATGAGGAAAAGGAAGGGGATGACAAGTAGTCAATTGAGTTTGATTAGTGAACACAATGTAACCAGATCCGCAATATGAAATGTCTTTTCTTTTATATTTGTTATGCATTCTCATCTTATTCCAGGATTGTTAGGAAATAGTTGTAATTTTAAAAGACAATATTTTGTAATAATATCTTCTTATTGATGTATTTATATGTGCTTTTATGGTTATTTATTTTATACGATCGAATAAAGATGATGATGATGATGCAAATTAGCCCACAAAGGACATTCTTGGACACTTCTCACAGAGAAGTGTGAATAATGAACGAGCGCTCTGGCCATTCACTTATTATTACTTTAGCATTTTTTATTATTATTTTATCATCTTGCCTTATTACTGGGGACCCTCAAGGGGAGGCCCAAGGCCCTTGCTGTCCTGCCCGCTTCCTAGCCAGTACAGATCCTGGGGTGCAGCAGGAACTGGTCATCCCTTTTATCCTAATTTTTTTTTTTTTTTTTTTGCAGAGTTTTATATAGCGCGAACTAGAACCGAACGGAATCAGTTATCAGAGCGCTTTACATAGCACCAGTTACGTTACATGAGGACACACTTTCATTTTAGGCACGGGGAGATTAAGTGATTTGCCCAGAATCACAGGGGGTTTTGGTGTCGTTACCGAGACTCGAACCAAGTTCCCCAGGTCCGAGGTCGAGCGCCTTAGCCGTTAGGCCAACCCCTCTCCCCTAATTGTTTTTGTGAGTGCCGTGGTAGCACCTCCGGCACACACAACACTGTGGCCAGTTGGCCATGGGGCAGGTCAAAGTCCCCTGAGGCCCTGCTGGCCTCTCAACCAGCACCCATACTCAGGTGCTAGCCTGGAAACCAACAATTCTTCTATATGCTCCTATCAGGTGGGAGCAACCTTTCTTTCTACTTCTGCCAGGTGGGAGCAATCCAGTGTACCATGCTCCTGCAGGAAGATGGAAAAACATAACTATCTTTAGTGTCCCTGGGGATGTAAGCGCTCCTCCCCACTTCACATCTGTTACAAAAAATCTTAATATGCCTACCTCCCAGCCTTTCTTTTAATTTTTTTTCCTGCTGGTCCTGTGGGAGTACCACAGGACTGCAAAATGCTTTTTAAAACATTTTAATTGTAGCCCGACAGAATCTTTCTACCCCCCTCACCCACCGCCACAAGGGCTACAGAGTCACGGTATCCCTGCCACAACATTTCTGTTCATGCTACAACCAGCCAAACAGATGGCTCGTTGTAAAAAAATCCCTCTCACCAAAGCAGAAGACTCAAATTTTTAAATTTTTACATTTCAGCCCAACTGTCAAAATATGTCTACCTTTTGAACCTTTATTTCTCCAAAACTACTGAACGGATTAACACCAAACTACAAACAATACACTTTCTGGGAAAAGATCTAGCTTCCTGCCACATTTGTGTAATTCTCTACTCCTGTACAGCTGTTTTGACTGTAGAGCAGTCTAAAATTAACTATGTAACCTTCGTGGTAATAATAATAATCCACATTTTGTATAGCGCACAATCACCCGTTAGGGTCTCTAGGCGCTGGGGGGCCGTCGGGAAGATTAAGCAAGCTATTGCCCAGAGTCGCATGGTGCTGGGCTAACCTGCCGCCGGAGCCAGGGATCGAACCCTGATCCCCAGATTCCAGCGTCAGTCGCCCTGGCCGCGGCGCCACACCTCTCCCACCGTGGTGAAAAATAATTTTGAGACCCCAACCATATGTTTCAGGGACATTATAGTTAGTTGGACATTTCACTCATACAATCCCAGAGAAATTCGGATGTTATAGTTAGTTGAGCTAACTATAACTCGCATCCCCACAATGCACTACTGATGACGTTACTTATTACATCATTCATGACATGGTCAGTGACATCACTGATGACATCTCAAATTACATCACTGATGACATTATCCAGTGACTGTATGTTTCTGTAAAGTTTAAATATGTTTTATATATATATATATAGGGCAAGGTATATTGAAGAATGAGTGGGTGTATGACTGTCTGAATCGATGATTTAGTAGGTGTGTGACTGACTGTATAAGTGAGTAATTAAACGTATCCTACTGAATGCATGGGTTAGTGACTAAACTTTGTGAATATCTGTATCAGTCTGTCTGTCGGTGTGTAAGCATTTGCATGGGTTGGTGAGTAGCTACCTGAGTGTCTGTATGGGTTATCGGTTGCTTGTCTGAGTATCTATATGGGTGCCTGATTGTCTGTCTGGGTGGTAGGGTGTGTGTGACTCACTGCATGGATGTGTGAGTGGGTGATTTACTGGGTGTATGGGTTCATCTGTGAGGGGCTCTATTGGTGGGTGAGTGTGTGTATGGGTGTGTTGGTGGGTGAATGGATGTCTCAGAGGTACATGTGTGAATAACTACATATGTGAAAGGCAGTATATGTGAGTGTTGGAGTGAATAAATGACTATATGTGAGAGTGAGTGATTGTGAGAGTGGCTTTATGGATGAGTGTGTGCTTGTATCAGTGATTGTAACAGAGAGTAAGTATGTGTTAGTATCTGTATGAATAAGTGAGGTAGTCTGTGTATAACTGTATAGGTGAGTAAATGGGAGTGTGAATGATTCTTTGCATGATTGACTAGGTGTGTCAGTAACTCTATGGATGAATGTCTGTATAGGTGTATGAGTGCAAATTATAGTGCTGTATTGATAAGTGACTGCATGTAAGAATGACTGTATGGGCAAATGAGTGGACGTGTGTGTAGACCTAGGAATCAGTGAGTGGGTATGTAGTACATGGAACAGAGGTGCAGACAGAGGCAATAGAGGTACAGAAACAGGTAAAAGGGGTGCAGAATGAGGCAAGAGGGATGCAGAAATTCGCAAGAGAGGTGTACAAATAACAAGAGCAGTGCAAAAGAACTAACTGTGGTGCAAAAAGAGGCAATTGACGTACAGAAGGAGGCAAGACAACTGCAGAAAGAGGCAAGAGAATTGCAGAAACAGGAAAAAGATGTATAGAAAGAGGGAACAGGTGGGCAGACTGAGGCAAGAGAGGTGCAGAAAGAGGGAAGAGGGGTGCAGAAAAAGTCACGAGGGATGAAGAAATTTGGAAAAGAGGTACAGGAAGAATCCAGAGCAGTGCAGAAAGAACCAACAGAGGTGCAGAAAGAGGCAAGAGGGGTACTGAAAGAGGCAAACGAAGTGCAGAACAAAGCAAAAGAGGTGCAGAAAGAACCAACAGAGATAGAAAAAGAGGCAAGAGGGGTGCAGAAAGGGGTGGGAGAGGTGCACAAAGAGGCAAGAGGGGTACAGAAAGAGACAGGAGGGGTACAGAAAGAAGAAAAGAACTACAGAAAGAAGCAATGGAGGTGCTGAAAGAGGCACAAAGGGTGCAGAAAGAGACCAGACAGGTGATGAAAGAAGGAACAGAGGTACAGAAAAAGGCATGAGTGAGACAGAAAGAAGGAAGAGAGGTGTAGAAAGAGGCAAGAGAGTTGCACAAAGAAGGAAGAGGGTTGCAGTAACAGGCAAAAGGGGTGCAGAAAGAAGTATGTGAGGTACAGAAAGAGGCAAGAGGGTTACAGAAAGGGGCAAGTGAAGTGCAGAAGGAAGCAAGAGAACTGTAGAAAGAGGCAATAGAGGTGCAGAAAGCGGCCAGTGAGGTGCAGAAAGAAGCAAGATAAATGTAGAAAGAAGCAACAGAAGTGCAGAAAGAGGTAAGAGGGGTAGGGAGAGGGGCAAGAGGGGTGCAGAATGAAGCAAGACAGGTGCAGAAAGAAGGAATAGAAGTGCGGAAAAAGGCAACAAGTGTGCAGGGTAGAGAAAGAAGCATATGAGGTACAGAAACAGGCAACAGACGTGCAGAAAGAGGGAAGAGAGGTGCAGAAAGAAAAAGAGATTTGCAGAGTGAGGTCAAGAGAAGTGCATAAAAACAAAGAAATGTGCAGAAAGAAGCAACAGAAATGCAGAAAGAGGCAAGAGAGGCGAAGAGGGAAGCAAGAGTGGCTTGCACACCATTGGTACCAATTTAACACCCAAATTTAGCAATAAGTAACAGGTGACCATTCTAGGTTTGCAAAGGGTCTTCCACCACGCTGAACACTTGTCACTGCATTTTTGGTAACGTTTGAGCCGTTTGAGCTAGAAACAAGGCTTTTTTTGTTCAAATCTGCAGATTAGGGTGAAGATGATGAATTATGTGGCTAATGCAGAAAATGTATGTGGATAAACTCCACTGGTGTCCTGAAGTTCTCAGGACACAAGAGGACCTCATCGCCCTACTAGCAGTGAGTCAAGGGGCGTGTTTGCAAATTGGTGTATATATATATATATATATATATAGTCCACCAACCCATTCACACTACGAAGGGTCCAAAACCAAGTACCAAGTGGAATTTATTAACACCTGATCTTACATATGGCATTACGTTTTAAAAGTCCGTGAAGTGCTTGGCAGACGCGTATCAGCCGTAAGGGTTTCCTCAGTGCCAATTCCACCACATATATATATATATATATATATATATATATATATATATATATATATATATACACACACACACACACACACACACACACACACTATTGGAAGGCGATCATAACTCCATTCCGTCCACGTTCCAGATTTGTTCCATAAACACCTAGAGACAATGTGGATATGTTTTCAGATAAGGTCACCAATGATTTGAGAGATCTATACCTGAAAGGAGAACATTTTAAAAAGCAAAGAAAAGTACAAGAGTATAGGATATTTCGGACACTGCACAAAATCAAAAAGGACACAAATACAATCATTAATTCGTTCGATAAAGGAGGGAATGTGCTGCTTTGGGGGAAAGATGTGTATGAAAAGGAAGCCCTACTTCAGCTAAATAATGTAGAATGCTACAAACGAATCAGTATGGATGAATATGAACATATCATAGAGAAATTCAATGAGAGGTTAAGACATTGGAAAGAACAGGAATCCCTGACTTGGGACGAATATCAGTTTTTGAAACAGAAACATCCAGTTCTCTCTGTGCTTTATATGATTCCAAAAGTCCACAAGAATTTAAACAATCTACCAGGGAGACCGATAATATCAGCCCAACAGAGTGTATTTGAAAATACATCTAAATATATTGACTTTTATTTGAACCCACTAGTGAGAACACTTCCGTCATATCTGAGGGATTCATCCGATCTTCTAAAGAAGATATATGACATAAAATGGGAGGAAGACATGGTGCTGCTGACCATGGACATATCTAATTTGTACACTAGTATCCAACACAAGGATGGATTAAGAGCTATAGAACACTTCCTAAGAATGAAACCTATGAGATTTGTCAGTCTTAATCGGATGATCCTTGAAATGATGTAATGGTGCCTGACCAGGAATATTTTTTGGGGGGGGGAATGAATTGTTCCAGCAGGAACAGGGAACGGCCATGGCCACCTGCTTCGCCTCCAGTTATGCCAATCTACATCTGGGCTGGTGAGAGGAGAAGGTGCTCGGGCCAATCCTTGAAATACTGGTCAGAGAAGATATTAATTTGGTCCACATTTATTGACGATGTCTTCGTGCTGTGGCAGGGCATGGAGACAAAGGTAGACCAATTCATCAGTGAACTGGACAATAATTAATTGAATTTGAAATTTGTGGGTCAATGGAGTAAACAAACAATTGAATTTCTAGATATTAGGGTTAGTGTGGAAGGGGGTAAACGTGAGAGCACAGTTTTTAGAAAGCCTACTGCAGGTAACACAATTTTACATGTGGAGAGGGCCCCCCTTGCTCCTTATCAGGAGTATCTCCTTTGGAGAATTTTCCAGACCTAGAAGAGCATGCAGCACCCTTCATGAGTATGATAAAATAGAACAGAACATGAAGCAATGATTTGTAGAGAGAGGAGAGGTTTTCCTCTTTCTATGTATGCTGAAAAATGCAGCACACATGGAAAGTAGAAAAAACAAGGAGGAATAAAAACATTTCTCCTAGTTACGCTTGCTGTGGGAAGGCTTAACGTTTTTGTGCTGCCCCAGGTTTGCATAACTTTGCAAATCTGGGGCAGCGTCAAACTCCATGGGTGTTGCGTGGGAACACCCACCTAACGCCCATGGAACACCTCCTTGATGCAGAGTAAGGCAACACAGTGACTTGCCCTGATTGCATTACTCCATATCTATGAGGCCATGTAAAGCCACGCAGGGTGAATTTGCGTTGCCTCATAGATATGATTGAGATGCTTGTGTCACTGGTGCTTCAAAAGAAGTGGCACTCCGGTGGCACAAGCCTCTCATGAATCAGCCCAAAACTATTTTGCTCATTTCTTTGGTCTTTCACCATCAGGTAACTAGATATTAAATAATGGGTAGCTTAAATGAAAACTAAACGTAAAAAGTTGTTACTCAGTGGGAAATGCACTTTAGTACATTATGAAGCCCCTATTTATAGGCCCCGAGGCCCCTAGGTTTCGGGCTGGACTTTTAGCAGTAGCAAGCTGGATGACAGACAACTGTCTCCAGCTTAATGCTAAGAAGACAGAGGTGCTGATCGTGGGCAAAGAGAGTGGCCTTTGGGGTGACGAATGGTGGCCTCCGGAGCTGGGTGCTACTCCAACCTTCGTGATGGAGGTAAAAAATCTGGGGGTCTGGTTGGACTCTGCTCTTAGCTTCGATAATCACGCTAAAAAAGTGGCAGCCACTTGGTTTGGAATCTTGCGAGGGCTCAGACCTATTCTGAAATTTTTTGACGCCCCTACTAGGCAGCTGATCCTGCAGGCCACTATTCTATCTCGGCTTGACTATGCCAGTTCACTCCTGCTGGGGGCCAATCAGGCTGTAATCACCAGGCTGCAGCGCATTCAAAACGCTGCCGCTAGAGCCTTGGTGGGCCTTCCGAGGTTCTGTTCCCGTGAGGGACACTATACGGTCAGTACACTGGCTGCCTGTGACACAGCGGATTGATTTTAAAATCTTGTGCCTGTCTTTCAAGATTCTTAAACAATCATCCCCTTAGATACTGGAGAATTTGCTTATTCCCTCTGTACCATCGCGGTCTCTTAGGTCTCTGGGCCAAAATATAGCTGTAGTTCCGCGGTTTAGGCTTTGCCGGGCTGGGGGACGTTCCTTTCGAGTTCTAGCTGCTAAGCTATGGAACTCACTTCCATCTCAAATTCGGGCACTGGATAATCTGTTGAAGTTCAGGAGAGCTATAAAAACCCACTTGTTCCCTTCTGTATCTTAGGTTCTCTGCTTTCTGTCATCCTGCCTTCTGATGTTCTGTTGTGTTGTGCCTTTGCCTGTCCTAAGCGCCGGGACGCCCCTTTGCTGGGGCAGCCGTGCGCTATAAAAATATGTATAACATAACATAACATAACATAACATTTAATGCACTGCACTGCATCTTGTAGCACTAAAAATACACAAGTCACTATTCTCCTCTGCACCAACCAAATTTAGGGGCCGATTAGCATGGCGGTTTTTCCGCATCCTCCGGGCCGGCAGAAGTGTCCGCCGTCCTGGAGGATGCGGAAAAACCGCGGCGGAGACTCCAAAGACCCACCGCCAAATTAGGATGGCTGGTGGGTCTGGAATTCCGTCCGCCGCTTTTCCGCGGAAAAGCTATAACATGGCAGGCGGTGTCTATGAGACACCGTCCGCCATATTATGATGTTGGTGTAAATATGCTTTTCCACGGCGGCTCTTCCGCCATGGAAAAGCATACGGACATTCACTTTGGGGGCCCGTTGCGGGCCCCCTGGGTGAATGGGGGGTGGGGGGTGCACATGGGGGGTACCTATGGTACCCCCCTGCATTTGCCTACACAAAGCAGCAGGCACCGTGCAGTGCCTGCCGCTTTGTGCATGTAAATGCAACACATGCATTTTTAACATTGCGGCGGGTGCAGCTTGAAGCTGCACCCGCCGCAATGTTAAAAATAGAGGATGTGACCGCCATCCTGGCGGTCACATCCTAATTGCCATGGAGGGACCGCCGCTGCCCATGCGGACGGTCCCTCCTACTCAGGGGTGGCGGACGGACGCAAGTCCGTCCGCCATCCTAATCGGCCCCTTAGTGCAGTGGAGAATTTTGACTTGTGTATTTTTAGTGCTACAAGGTCACCGCCTGTGACAGAAAGCACTGTGAATGTGTAAGCTATTATTTTATACTTTCAGTGCATACACTATAAGGTAGACTGCTACAAACTGTGCAAATCATTTTAGGACAAACTTGAGTTTTTAGAATTTAGAATTTAGTAATACCAGACCATAAGTAATGCATTTATTTTGCATAACTTCACAGCCCAGTTGTTAACTCTTTGCACTAGCACAAAAAAAGAAAAAACACATATTTGCCATCCATCAAAGTGCTTGGAGTTTCCAGCAATTAAAGCCAGAATCACTCCCAAGCACCATTTATATTTGCAACTTAACTCCTAGAGCACATTGGCATTTCATTCAGGCAAGCAGGCACCCTGGCACCTCACAACACAGCACGTGACACTCAAATAACTTCAGCTGCAGGATTTTAACGAGTGGAATGAAGAGTCCTGGGTGTATATCCTTGTCCAAAAGGAAGAGCACATGTTTTAGATTCCAGCAGGAGTCAGTTCTGGAAATGAGCAACCCCCTTCCCAGGACTCCATGGCGTCCCTGGGGGTCGCGCCCCACAGATTGAATACCTCTGCTCTAGAACAACTCTAATAAAGAAAATGAAATATTAAAGTAGCATATGCAGATTTATCACTACATACAACATGAGGCACGATGAGGTGAGAAAGGTTTTTATAGGCACTGGCACTTTATTACTTGAAGATCCAATCCTGGGGCAAAAGTGAGTAAGAGACCACAACTCACTTATAGAAAATCAAAGTCCTTGAAGGACTATTTGGTGAAGAGAGAGTATGGAGGGACAACCCCACAACAAATGTGGCTCAGACAACGAGAAGTATTTTTTAAATGTACAAAGTGTAAGGCGAGTCAACATGGGCAAAGCCTTGCATCTTTACGAACAGTTTTTAACAAAATCATTAAAATCAGAGAAGTTTTGTTGAGTAAAGTGCACAAGAAGAGAAGAGGTGGGGACAGAGAGAGAGAACTGAGAAAACTAGAAACTTTTTTAAATTCTTGAACTGGATGCTATAGAACCGAATGGTTTTAATCTGGATGCGGAATTGTAAACGTGCCTGTATTAATTATGAAATTCGAAGCGCCCGCACACAGCATTTTATTATCCATAAAAGCTACATGTGAAAGTTTAGAATTTTGCATAGGAGAAATAGTTTTTACAATCACGAAACTACAAGTATGAACAAGAGCACTAGCACTTTAAATTGGTAAATAGAACTTTAGAGTACAGGAGTTTTTATAATTAATGTATATTAGATAAGACAGACCAACTTGTTCTTATATTATTTTAAGGAGTATTGAACTTGTATATCAATATGAAAATGTTTTTATAAAAAACGACTATGCACAGTTAGGAAATTGGATATGCACTTTAAAATTGTGGTAGATTGTAGCACTAGCATTTTATATTCGTTGAGCACTAGCACTTTAGAAGAATATTCATGATAAAAAATAGGTTGAATGCTTGTAGTACCAGAATGTTTGAGAATCAAATAATTACACGAATGAAATATGTTTGCAAAAAGTTTTTTAGATATGCACAAAACACACTTTAAATTAAAGATACAGTAAGAAATTATGCATAAAATATTGAAGCGTAGAAATAGGTTATAATTTATTAGAAACTGTCCATTTTTTTCAACCTAAACTGCGTTAGAAGAACTGAAAATAACATGTTTTTTGCATTGTGTAACTGGATCATGCACTATGGTGAAATGTGATTGTCCTTTGTCAATGTCTATGCCCATATACTGCTGGTATTTTGTATTTAAAATGAACTTTTGTGTGGCTCAGGCATCATGAACATGGCTGTGAGGTAACGGCAGGAATGCGTGAATGTTTTGAAATAATCAAAATTGCCAGATAACTAACCTACGTAGTGATTTTAGTTATCTGCCAATTTTTATTATTTTAAAACATCCACGTGTTCCTGCCCTTACCTCACGGCCTTGTTCATGATGCCGATATTATATATAGGTTCAGGTAAAATATAGTGAAGTCATGTTTAGCATGGGTGAAGAAGTTTGCAAGTTATATGATTGCAATTCATAAATCACATACCATATCCCGTAAGATTACTACATTTGTAAATTCATCTGCCACATTAAGGATTGGGTCATAAGCATTCCATTTGGTGTGCAAGTTATAATTTGCATGTTTGTATGTTTCTTACCAACTCAAAGTACAAAGTCTATGACTTCCAGCATTTTTTCCCCCTTTCTTTAAGAACACGTTATATGTAGTGAAGAGCATGGATGAGAGAAGGATAAATGAACTGAGACAGGGCCTCATTTATCTTTTTCCGGGCATTCATCTAGCTAAACTGGTCAACAATTATCTTGGCCTCAGCCCCACTGACAAAGAATAATCTTTCAAAATTGCAGACTCCTGCCTGCATAACCTGGATGGCAATGACTTTGGTACATCTGTGATTTTGCTGAATGTAGTATAAGCAGAGATGAATGCTGAGTGAGAGTCCACTGTTTGTAGTTTTGCTCTGGTGCAAAATTGGCATCACATGTGAAAATCCAATTAAATAATGCTTATTTCAACATTGTGGGTTACTTCGATTCTATAAGTATGTTATCTAAATCCCTTTTTAGTGCTTGCAAGTATTCAATAAGAAAATCTTGTCTGATGTGTGGGGTACAACTGTATTCCCGTCCTTGAAGGAGACACTGAGAAATTTATTATATTGGTTTTGAAACTTCAATTGTAGCACGTCAGCAGGACCTAGGATTGATATAATTTCAGTCAATTCTTGAGCCATTCCCAACTTTGAGCCTGGTTAATTTAGTAACAGACCGTAGAATGAATATTAATTTATAAAGTATAGCTACTGTAATAGTAAATGACAGTGGGCCTTAGAAATATTTTTGGCTAAACCACGTACTATGGGCCCAATTCCCAAACTGTATTTTGTAGTAAGTAAATTAGTACTGCTGTAGTATTACTTACTACAAAATGCAATTCACAAACCTACAGTCGGAGATCTCCCCGCTCCTATTTTTTCTATGAGGAGATTTCCAAACTTGTAAATGTACTACTTAGGGCTCAATTACGATGCTGGACATCATTCCGACTGAATCGGATTCGGGGAGTCCGACCAACTGATTACAATGCTTCCGGATACCATTTGGTCAGACTCCCATTGACTTCAATGGGAGCCTGTGTTCCCACCAAATACACAGCCTCCCATTGAAGAAAGCGGTGGGTAGGGAAAATTGTGCACCCAGTGGCGGGTACCTCTCTGAAAGGGGGGTCACTTGGGTACCCCCATGGGCCCAATTCGGAGGGCTCCAAGTGAAGGGGGGCTGGCTATGGGTTGCCAAAGTTAGATTCTGACAGCCGATCCATGTCGGACAAACCGAATTTGGAAAGGCTGTCCGAATCCGACATCGTAATTGCTTGGTGGGATACTCGGTCTGTAGACCTGTACAAATTGGCTCAGAATGACTCGGTCCCTCCGAATGCCGTCCGGAACCGAGCCAGAAAATCTGAACACTTTCCAAACATTGTGATCGGTCGTTCCGAAAGCTTTCTGAATCTGTCGAAAAGACAGATTCAGAATCAGATTCGGCAGACCCGAATCCATTTGGGAGCCTTTCCAACCGACATTGTAATCAACCCCTTAGTATTATATTTGGGAGGGACAGGAGGAATGGTGGCAAAATGGATGTGGTTAATGGAAAATTAGGGAGGGGTTTAGGGAGGGGCAAGTTACTATATCACCCAACCACAAAAGAGCATTGCCCTTCACAAACTGCACTTCTTAAATTGCTTCAGAACCAAATGTGACAAAACAGTAAATGTTCTCCAATCCAGCTTTGGAGTAAGTCAAACACAACTCATGGCCACTCACACCACTCACAAGTATTGCAACACACTTCCATACAAAATAATGGGAGCAGGAACATAAGATAACACCCTGTAGGCAATAATGTTAAATACATTATTAATGTAGAAATAGACAAGTATTCAAGAATTATTTTATAAATTAAAAACATAATCATATACTTAATTTAAAAATAAAATTAAATAAAGTGTTTTACTAGATACAAATTACAAATAATTTAAATTCATACCAATCTTTAAGAACATTTTATGTATTAAATGAAAATATAAAATGTTACTATTGGTGGGAAATTTTTGTCTAATTATTCATTGAGAAATATTATTAAAGACAAATATTTAAATTATATAATTATTTAATTCAAATTTATTTTAATGAGTAAATGTGCTAAACATTTGAATGAATTAGTTCTAATAGTTAATACAATTAGTTTAACATATTGTACATTGATGTTATGTATTAAATGTGTTTATTAATTATTTTTTTAGAATAATAAACACAATAATTGTTTTTTCTATGTTCATAGCAGTTTGACCTAACTTGATTATCAAGACTTAACACTCCCCCTTAGGATGCCATGAAGTTTAGTTAGTAGAACAAACATATAAGGACGGCAACTGTGATTGAGTTATTATTGAGGAGGTAATGCAGTTTGTTCAGCTGTGTAGTCTTTATGAAGCACCCAAAAAGCAATTTTTTACACCAATCTTCAAAAAGTTCAATATTTTGGTAATAGGGAGGATAAATCATATAAACAAATAACAGGAGTGTTGATCAAATAAACCTGGTGATTTCTTTGTATAGTAATAATTATTGCACATGCATTTTTGGGCTTTTGTCTCTGTATTATTTTAGATTATTTTATTTACGAATTTCTTTCAGTTTTGAACTAATCATTTTCAAACTGTTGTAACCAACACCTATATTTTTCTAGCGAAAACTATCTATAAAGCAATCTTATTTTCCTTCTTGCACTCAATGCAAATGTTTCTACCCCTGGTACACTATTAGGGCTAGCTGCGTTATAATTTCAAGCAACATGGCTTGATCAACCACTACTACTATTACTCATTTCATCATCAAATACTATAACGACAACTGCTGCTAATACTGGTACAAGGAATTCTACTTCTGTCATTAGCAGTACCACTAACACTAGCAGTGGAAGCACAATAACATAATTTGTGACATTACTATTGCTATTGGTACTAGTATAAGTGCTAGCAATATTATTAGTGGTGCTTGTGGTATAATCCATACCAGTAATAGTAGAAAGCCAGTAGCAGTAGTAGTAGTAAAAGTAGGAGTCATAATAGAACCAATAGTTCTTCATGACACTAGTGGTAGCACATGTAGTAGCAGTAATTGTGCTACTAATACCCTTTACAAGTTGTAAATGCACTAATAATAATAATAATAATAATAATAATAATAATAATAATAATAATAACATTAATAATAATAATAATAATAATAATAATATTCTCAGAACGTTTAGCAGCAATAGTAATAGAATAAATATTAGTAAATAATCTTGTACTGTGATTATTAGTACCAATAACTCTGGCAGTAGTTGTAGTTTCATTTGAGATGGCCCTAATATCAGTTTTAAGAATACGTGCTGGTACCTGTAGATGTACTACTACATGTACATTTACCAGTAGTTAACATGGTTTATCATGAGGAGTAGGCAGACAAGATGCTCCTTAAATATGTCAACATTATTTGAAAGTTAAAAAATGGCAAGCTTATGTGTTTCAGTTGTGCTGATGTAATGGATTTGCGGACAACACACCCTTCTTCATGGTTTGATGCCTGATATGAAAATACAGGCCAGCTAAATAAAACATAAAATCTCTTAAAAACCATTGCAAATCAGCCATATGGAAAGTATTTGTGAAATTTAAGGCCAAAAAAACTTAAAGATGTATGGTAAGTAGTAGCAATTTAGGTAGCACTTGTGATAGCCTGTTAGTACTAGTAGTACTAGCACCGACCTACTTGTAACAGAAGACTCCTTGTAGTTGTATCAGTGCTATTAATGATAGTATTATTGAGTGCCACATAACACACTCTTTTAAGCATCATAAATATTTCTATCTTTGAAGCTTAGGAAAAGCTCTGGTAGAGAATATCTTCACGGCAGTGTCTGCGTTTACAACTTTTTTTTAAAAATAAATAAGCAGAGTATTCCAGGTCTCGATTTTATGGCTAAAAGACGGTACAATACACGAATGTCAACCTAATATTGGTCTTGTGTGAACCATGCTTTCCAAATAAAGATTTACCTAGTTGCATTGTGTTATGGTACAAATGCACGATGAAAGTTATAAGGTGCCTTAATAAAAGACATGGAGAATGGCATAGTTTGTTTTTCGCTATCCATATATAGGTGTATTTTACTCTCTATTCTTAGAATGGCAAGCATTTGTGGGGAACCTCTAATATTGTTTATTTACCTAGGACTACGTCGCGCGATTTGCCTACAGCAAACAGCAGGTTCCTGCGATGCTGGACAGCCAAATTTAGAGGTTAGCATTTGAATGAAATTTGAAAGTCTAAGACTTCCTTTTGCTAACACCAGAGCTTAGCAGCTGCCCAGAAATCCTTCTATGGAAATCAACTCATTAGAACTAATAGGTGAGGGATGCAGCAAAATGATTCATGCACTGATGAAAGAACCAGAGCTGACCTACCCACAAACATACAGCAGCTCATTGTATAGAAACTTCTTGGCTTTGTGCTGTGCGTTTTACAGCACAATGATCTCCACACAATGATACTGAGCACAATAGATGGAAAGAAGCACAATATCTGTGTTGTGTTTGCTAGAGGGGCTCCCAATGAATCATTTGCTCTTGTGCCTGGACTTTCAAGTGACTGCTATGTGAGATAGAAATGTCAATTTACAAACACATCTTCATCTTGCTGGGTGCTTTATGCACTTGTCAAACTGCCTTTCTCTTTCATGCCCTATATTGCACAAGATGGCATATAGGCGGCAAAACCTGACAGCACTTAGTGCTCTCCTGTGAAGCCCCTGTGAAGGATAAATAAATCAATAAACAATTTATAAAATGCCTGAATCACCCCCTGAGGGGTATCTCTGCTATAAAAGATGGAGGATTGGCCCAATATGGTCAGTTACAGAACAATTCAGTTTTAAGAAGTTTGCTAAAAATGTGAAGGTTAGTGCACTTGCGAAGGTGCATAGGCTAGCGATTACAGTAGAGGGGTTCCAGGTAAAAGAATGCTTTACCTCCCACTTGGGACTATTTAAAACGGGGTGTAATCAGAAAAGATTTCTCCCCTGAGCATAAAGATCTGCTTAGTATAGGAATATGGTAATTTATTGTTTTATAATAATTTATTAGTATACGTAAGGGAGAAGAATAACCAATTTACAAACGTTAAATTAGAAAAAGACGCCCCATTAGCAAAACAAGCTGCCACACCTTACAGAGATTAGTGAAAAAAATATAAGGTTAAAATATGCAAATTTGTTTGCTTATGAAATGACACAACTGAAATTAAAAATGTTCCTTCCTGATATAGTAAATACAAAATAAAACATCTTATCCACATTAAATTCTGTCATGCATCAGTAAATCCTAATAATAGGGACCAGTACTAAGAGAAACAAAACATAAACACTATCAGCATCTATCTTTGGAATCATTAAAATACACAGAGAACACATTCCACTTTTAATCAATCAAAATAGCACACGTGTAGCACTAAAATGAGCACAAATTTGCAAAAGTGAAACAATACTTCAAAGGTT
Organism: Lissotriton helveticus; assembly: GCF_964261635.1. Classification (NCBI taxonomy): domain Eukaryota; kingdom Metazoa; phylum Chordata; class Amphibia; order Caudata; family Salamandridae; genus Lissotriton; species Lissotriton helveticus. The sequence goes on from NC_136061.1 coordinate 1,564,203,949, forward strand.
TTGCTCAAAAGTACAGAATCAGTTAAAGAAAACATTGAATTGCTGTGGCTTTTGAAGCCATATCCAGACATACTATCTGTTTACAAGATCAGTATAATATACCAATCTGACACCACACACAATATTTTCTTTTTATTATCATAATGTTCTGACATCTGGAAAGTTTACTTGTTGGGATTCCCTCATCGCCTACTTTCTTCAGATTGGCAGGGGGGAAATTCAGAAATAAACCTACGTGATTCAGCACCTGCTGTGACCAAAACCTCAGTGTTTCCATCATACTAATAACTATAAATGTAAAGGCGAAGGACCGTTTTAACTGTACTTTTCAATCGCAAGTTTTGTCTGGCATCCATTTTGTTTCCATGAAAAGTGTATTCCTTTAACGGTACCTAATAAATGTTAGTGCGGAAAAGAGCTATCATGTTTTTGCATTTTTTGCATCAGAGTGTGATAGAGTAGGGACTGCCAATTATTTATTTTTCTTAAAAGCTTGAATGCAAATAGTAAAAGGGGGTCTTATTTTTACCAGAATGCGGGCATTATGACTGTGACTCATGGCAGATCCTCTATCAGAATTTTTTTTCAGCTCAGCAATACCTTGAGAAAAACTAAAAAAAAAAACGTTCATATAAAAATAAAACTGTCTCCTTTTTATCAATTTGATTTTCACGTTTTAAAAGCATTACTAGAGATTAACAGTCTCCTTGTCACTGACCATCAGTGGAAATAGGTCTAATGTATAATTTTAAAAAAAATCTTTAATTACTTTTATAGCAAGAATAAAAAATTAGTGAGATATTTGTGCTTTCCTTTATAACTACTTACGAAAAAAGTTACATGCTTTCATCTAAATATGTATTGCACTATACTGTTTGTTCGTGGCTCAGGAAAGTACAGGGAGATAGGTTTTGTCTTTGAAATGTAGATCTATATTGTGGCAGATCTGTGCTGGTATCTTAATTTCAATAACACTACAATTGGGAAGCTTGTGCTTACGCCATGTAATTGGATCTATTCCATATGTAATGCAGGCAACTGCTACTGTTTATCATTTACTTCCTGTGTGTACTGTTGCTATGTACCTGTGCTTACCACAAGTAATGGTATCTACCCCATATATAACTCGTTTAATCTGTTACTTTACCAACTATGTAAAGAGCTCTGATACCTTCAGGTCGAGTTTGCGCTATACAAAAATCTATAAATAAATAAATCATTCAAATCTTTTCAGTACTATTTAGCTGTACATACACCCAGGAATATCAAATATTCCATTTTCATATTCTCATATCGTACAGTCACAAATATTTCAGAGAGGATGCATATTGTGAGGTGATTGGGCACTTTATGTATAATAAGATACTTTGATGGTATGTTGTCATCAGAGACTGTCCTAAGTAGCAAAGCAAAGAATTGCTGAATTTGAGAATATTGTAGGCCGTGCACTGCACTGGGACAGCGTGTGAGATTTCTGTGAACTTCCTGAATACATGTTTTGAAGTGGGGGAGTGATAGTTCATGAAGAATACGAGGTAGGTTGTGGTGTATATGTTTTGTTTGTGAGTGTGGGTGTGTGTGTGTGTGTCTTTGTGTGTGTCTGTGTTTGTGTGTGGGATGCAGGTTCCTGTAGGCCAATTGCCACGTGTGAAAAGGCATTCCTTTAACACTAAACAGCAAGGGACATTTTGGAGTGAGGTAAGCAAAGGTTCACTTGGCTGGTTTTCTTCTGTGTCAGCGCTGAGTCATGTCATCTCTTTTGGAGAACAATTATAATTGTTCTAATGTCAGCTCTTGTGTAGCATGATAATGAATCTGGCAAAGCTATTTTCAACATAACATGCCATTTCACATTTTGGCTGTTAGTGCTACTAAAAGTTCATCCACTCTAAGTCAGCCCTATACATTTAAGCCTTTCAGAAGAATGTCAGGTTAAATTGCTGGTCTGTGGTAGGATATTGCCACCACAAACACCACTGAATTAAAGAATAGGCTCGATAACAAATTATCAATAATAAAAACAGATGTGTTTGTGAAATTCTCTCACATCGATCTACATTTCTTTTCTATTTAATGTTGCATCAGCCTGGGGGCAGGCTTCTATGCTTTAATGCCAAATCAAGACCATTAGCCTACTGCTTCATTCAAAGAGAAGGCAATCAAGAACTGTTATAAGTATTTATGGAATTTTTTATGATGTCACTTTTCCCACGAGCTTACTACAGTTGTGCAAAGAACAGAACAGAGTATGGATGCAAAATGATTATGCAAAATCAGTTTACAAAGGAAATTTGGTGGGCATTTTTAACAGGTGTATCAACATGGTACTTTGCTTGTGACTGCCTGTAATCGCTAACAGGATAAAGATAGCCATCTAACTGAAGTAAATTATTTGTGATTGAACCCTCCAGTGAACTCACCCCTGCTGGGATATCTAAAGCTAGATTAGGGGTGGGGTAAGAGGCTACTCGCTTTGATAGGCTTTATATGAGCTCTCACAAAACCATTTCTAGGAAACCCATACAGAGGCAGATCTGATCAACGACTCCTTTGAAATATCTATAGCTAACCTTGTCGGTAAACAAGCTGAGCTCACGGATTACTCTGAAATGATGCTAGTGGATGCAGGCATCAACAGCAAGTCATGCAATGAGAATAACAAATCATGTTTTATAAAAATGTATAAGGCTGTAGTAATTAAGTGATATTGGGCATAAGGAGCAATTGCAGATTTAAGAAAAACATTTTTAAAAAGCACAAAGAAAGAAACTGCCATTAATGATCAACCTAAACACACTGATAATTTACAAAGCCAAGAATGTTTAGAATATTAGCAAAAGATACATTTTGACAGTGTGTACCCAACATATTCAACATGTTGTATTTCTCCCTGCCAAGACGAGAACGATAGGGCTTCTCATTAATTACCTAGTAGAAAGATGCCAAAACTATGTTAACATGCAGGCAACTTGAAAAATTAAGACTGTTCTTAATATAAATTTGGAGAATAAATCACTGAGTTCTGCAGTGCTCAACACAATTTTGCATACCTCAAATTAATTTAGGGCTGCAAAATGAACACACAGAAAATGAAAATTTCCAAACCTGATAAAAGATTTTTGACCGTAGCGCATTTGCTGAAGCAACTATTAGGCAAAACCAAAGGTGGTGATGGACGGAGCATTGACAATACAAGCACTCACCATCAGTCAACTGATCTGGGTTTAATCCATCACTGTTCTTTAGCCCACTCTGCCACCCCAGTTCAGACATGGCCATATGCAAATCAGTCTGACCCTGTGCCTCATGGGAACAGTCCAGCCCGAACTGCCAAGCCATGCCTTCCCTGGACCGGAAACAAGCTTCCGAGGACCGGTTTCTGGCATTACAGCCGTCTTCAGCCCGGCTTGCTTAAATCCAGTGGCAAAGTGAGCAAGGGACTCACGTCTGAGCATACCCTGCCAACTTATGGAGAACAAAGCAAAACCAAAGGTGGTGAAGGACGGATCGTTGACAATACAAGCACTCGCCCCCAGTCAACTGATCTGGGTTTAATCCATCACCGTTCTTTAGCCCACTCTGCCACCCCAGTTCAGACATGACCATATGTAAATCAGTCTGACCCTGTGCTTCATGGGAACAGTCCAGCCGAACTGCCAAGCCATGCCTTCCCTGGACCGGAAACAAGCTTCCGAGGACCGGTTTCTGGCATTACAGCCGTCTTCAGCCTGGCTTGCATGAATCCAGTGGCAAAGTGAGCATACCCTGCCAACTTATGGCGAACAAAGCAAAACCAAAGGTGCAACTATTAGAGCATGGTTATATCTCTTCCAGCGCACATTATAAAGAATGGGCATGATTTTTTTTTGTCTTGGGAGTTTCACCAGTTGAATTTAGTGAACAAGTGTTAACTCTTACTTCTTGGAGTATCCACTAACAATTTGTAGGCTCTTTTGTTATAACATGTTATTTTAATGGTCTATAATTCTACTTTATGTTATGCTATTTTATGTTGTCAGGTTATGAGTCATACATGTAAGTTATTCCCCATGCTTCCCATCTCTGTCTTAGATAATGTATGTCAGGAATCTGGGTCGGCGTGTCCCAAGGAGAGAGAAGATATTGAGCCCCATCCATAACAATTGGGTAATTTTGCCAATGGTGTCTTGGGGTCCCATACTATGGAGCCTTTAACTAAGAACCAAGTACCCCTCTATAGCATTTGACTTTCAGGGTACCAAAGCTTACTCAGGAGAGGTGCTGGGGGCTAGAGACTAAGCACTCAGCAACACAACATACAACACTTAATAAATCTCTGTTCAGTTAGCCCTTTTTTTATCAAGAGAAACAATACATTATTGCACACACTACTGTACACTACCTACAAATGTGCAAATTTATACATAAGAGTAGATAGAGATGCCTATTGTGACACCCTATAAAGGGCCTCAGAAACAACAATTCGTACATGCATTGAAAGGTCCCACTTGCCAGGAAGCCTCCAGCTGTACCCAGTGCCCCTTCTGCTGGAGGCACCAGTAAAAGTCTGTGCACCAACAACTCCTGAATAGGCCTGGGTGGTAAACTCTGCTCCGCCCGTTCACAGACATTTCCTACTCTGCGCTCTGCTTGGAGAAGGGAGTTTGGCAAAAACTCCATCTGCTACTGGAGAAGAAGAGTTTATCGGTGCGCGTACACCCCTATTAAGGAATATGTTACAATTGCCAGACACTTTGCTTTAAACATCGCTCAACATCACAATACAGACCTACACAGGATCGGGAAACTTTTAGGAGAATGCTGGATTAAAAGTGTTTGTGCTCTGAAATCAACATTAATAAGTGTACTTTTAAATCAGACAGGCAGGTTGCCTAATTTAAAGCTTCCGAAAGAGAATACAGTGAGTCACACGACAAACCTCAGATTCAGTAAGTTCCTTATACGTTCACCCCTTTTGGGTGCTGGCCAGTGGAAAATATTATGTCTTATGAGTCTTGGTCTTCTCAAACAGTACCGATACAGTTGTATCGACAAACATTGACATCTCTTTGGTTTCAGCATTACCTTCTTATAAATTGTTTTCAACATGTACCTGAAGAAGGGGGGCAATCTGCCAGGTATCTTCATCCACAAAAACAACAGGTGATGGACCCTGTGTCCCATGGGAACAGTCCAGCCCGAACTGCCAAGCCAGGTCCTCCCTGGACAGGAAACAAGCATTCATAGACCGGTTTCAGGCTTTCAGCCCTCATCAGCCTGGATAGCTTGATTCCAGTGGCATGGAGAGCACGGGACTCACGTCTGAGCATACCCGTCCCACTCAGGGTGACAAAAACAACAGGTGATGGACAGAATGCAGAATGCAGAACAATGTCATACTTTTGTACTGCTTTTGGCCGCCATAAGTGTGGCGGGGTATGCTCAGACATGAGTCCCTTGCTCACTTTGCCACTGGATTCAAGCAAGCCGGGCTGAAGACGGCTGTTATGCCAGAAACCGGTCCTCGGAAGCTTGTTTCCGGTCCAGGGAAGGCATGGCTTGGCAGTTCGGGCTGGAATGTTCCCATGAGGTACAGGGTCAGACTGATTTGCATATAGCCATGTCTGAACTGGGGTGGCAGAGTGGGCTAAAGAACTGTGATGGATTAAACCCAGATCTTTTGACTGGGTGTGAGTGTTTGATTGATTCAGATGCTCCGTCCATTACCACCCCCTTTTGTACCGCTTTTGGCCGCCATAAGTGTGGCAGGGTATGCTCAGACGTGAGTCCCTTGCTCACTTTGCCACTGGATTCATGCAAGCCGGGCTGAAGACGGCTGTAATGCCAGAAAACGGTCCTCGGAAGCTTGTTTCCGGTCCAGGGAAGGCATGGCTTGGCAGGTCAGGCTGGACTGTTCCCATGAGGCACAGGGTCAGACTGGTTTGCATATAGCCATGTCTGAACTGGGGTGGCAGAGTGGGCTAAAGAACGGTGATGGATTAAACCCAGATCTTTTGACTGGGTGTGAGTGTTTGATTGGTTCAGATGCTCCGTCCATTACCACCCCCTTTTGTACCGCTTTTGGCCGCCATAAGTGTGGCAGGGTATGCTCAGACGTGAGTCCCTTGCTCACTTTGCCACTGGATTCAAGCAAGCCGGGCTGAAGTCGGCTGTAATGCCAGAAACCGGTCCTCGGAAGCTTGTTTCCGGTCCAGGGAAGGCATGGCTTGGCAGTTCGGGCTGGACTGTTCCCATGAGGCACAGGGTCAGGCTGATTTGCATATAGCCATGTCTCCCAAACTCCCAAGCCTTGACACCCTTCCTAGTTTTACCAGTTTTTCCTCTGTGTCTTTAGGGTTGCCAAGCAATACTCTGCCCATGCACAGTTACTCACTATTACTATCAATTAAGATTTTCATGTTTAAAACTTTGCTGTGCTTAATTGTTTCCTATAGCTACACAATTAGTACAAAGCATTTACAGGATCAAGAAACAAAAATCTCTGAGCTCTAGAGACAGAAAACTGGAAGACCCCATTCGAAAAGTTTTCAAAATGAAGATAGCTTTCTTAGGGTCAATCTTTCTGTACTCCATAACACTTAGGAAGCCACAAAGTTGAACTAGGGTGGTCCTTGCTTGCTGGGGAGCCTGAGGCTGGTCCTTGCAGCCCCAGCAACCCTTTCTGCAATGTTCCTTGCCTCTGAGAGCATGGCATGCAAAAAAAAAACTAATTTCTGCAGTCCTTCACTGAGGCTTATAGGGCAACTTTTTCAACAAGTTGGTATTTTCCCTCTTTGTTAATTTTTTAATATGCACTCTGGTATGTGTAATTATCCTTTCACTGTGTGCCCAGTGAGCACCACAGTCTTGTTGATACAGGGCCTGCAAGGGATCCAAAGCCCTTGCAGCGAGACAAGCCGCCATCCTCGCCCAAAACAGCTCTTGTGTGCCAGCATGGAGGTCGGCTTTATGCTTTTTAAAACCACAACCAGCGCTTGCGGGAACATGTGCACAGGCTGCTGCCCACTACCCTGGACATGAGCATAGGGAGCATGTAAGAAACCAGTAGTACACCTGAAGTTCAGATCATCCAAGGAGCCTGATGAACTAAAGTGCAGCTGGGACGATTGGCCTCCTCACAGGCGGGAAGATTTTTTGGTAGCGGGGAGCACCATGCTACCAAATTTAGTTTTGCTCTGGGGATTGGCACTCCCCATGGATGAAGTGAGAGGAACAAGGTGTACACATATGCTCCCCCTCCACATTGTCCCTTGAGGAGACTCACAAAGTCATGGGAGATCAATGAAAAAAAACACTCGGAACAGTTACAATTTACCGAGCTTGGCAGCCTCAGGGGACCCACTGGGCTAGATGCACATGAACAGCAGAAGCAAAGTGTTAGACCTGGCACTTTCTGCAGGGTCATCCCCAAACTTTTTGCTTTTAGCGTCTTCTTGAATACTCTTTTGTTGGCTTTTAGGACTCTGCACACTTTAGCACTACGAACCAGCACTAAGTGCTTGTTCTCTCTCTTAAAACATGTTGAAATTGTCTTACACACAATTCACATATTTAATTTACTGGTAGGTCCTAGTAAAGTGACACTACACATACCCAGGGCCTGTGAATTAAGTGCTACTAGTGAGCCTGCAGCGCTTATTGTGGCACCCACGTAAGTAGCCCTTTAAACATATCTCAGGCTTGCCATTGCAGCCTGTGTGTGAAGTTTTAAACTGCTATTTCGACCTGGCAAAATAAACTTTTTGCCAGGCCCAAACCTTCCTTTTAATACATATAAGTCACCCCTAGGGTTGACCCTCAACAGCCCAGAGGGCAGACCGCAGTGTATCTAAAAAAGTTGGAGATTAAACTTTAAGTTTTCATATCCTGGTAGTGAAAAACGACTACATTTTTCCCTACTGCAAGGCCTACTTCTCCAATAGGATAACATTGGAATTACCTTATTACATTTAATAAGTGTTAGCTTGAAATTGGGAGCAGGTAGAAAAGTTGAGTTTGGTGCCTAAAGAATTGCAATTAAAAGTCCTCTTTAATGTTAACCCGTTCCGTGCTCTTGTCGGCCAACAGCCGACGCGAGCACTACCTCCCTGGTGCTGCACACGAACGTTGACCAAGCAGCCCCGCCCACCTATAAGAACGCCCACACCGTGGCAGAATTTGCGCCGCGGTAAATGGGTTAAAGTCGGATTTTTAATCATCATTTTGAAAATGCCACTTTTTGAAAGTTGGCACTTTCTTCCTAACCATTTGGCACTCCCAGTCTGATTCTGGGTCACATTACTAGATGGAGTTGGCAGTGGGTCATTCTGCATTGCTCCCAGATAGTGAGACAAAGGAAAGCTAGGTGTTTGCAGGATAGGCCACTCTGAGTTAACGAGGGGGAGGAGCTGTCACATACTATACTTGTACATTACAAAGGCTCTGCCAAAGTACTCAAACAAAAGGTTTGCCACTGGTCTTTTGTGACCCCAGACAAGATGGGGCCAGGGCATAGAGAAAGGGGGGTTCCTGACACCTCATGAGGGGGAAACCTCTAGAAGCTTCCTCTATTTCAAAGCAGGCAACAGATATAAATATTGTAACCCAGACCTCAGCTCTTCAGTACACATATTGACCTATGGATGAATCAGAAGAAGGACTGCTGTGCTGCTCCTATAGAGGGACTGCAATGCCACTTCCCTGCTGCCTCCTGTTCTGCTAACTGAATGATCAGACCTGCATCCTAAACCCAGTGCCCCAGAGTGACTCCAAGGGCTAGTTAACTGGCCTCCTGATCAGAAGGCCTAGTGACAGAACAAACTTAAACCCAGCACCTTGACTCTGCCATCTGTGAGGCCACCCATCCCAAGTGGTGTCACCCTAATCCAGGACCCTTGGAAGTGGGACTGAACAGTCTCTGCCAACCCATCTATGGATTCAGCAGAGCCACGCATCTCCTCAGTGGCGCATGTCCTGTAGAACTGGCTCATTGCCTCTGATGCTCGACGAATCACCCTCTGAACTGACACATCACCTTTGCTGTGTGAGCTTCCCTGATACAAGGACTTTACGTCACAGCTCATCGGAACCGCTACTGCACAACACATCTCAATGTAAGGATATCGCCTTGCCCAACGCATCCCATCGGAACCACAGTGGTGTGACACATCTCCATGCAAGGACATTGCATTGCACTTTGCAACTCCTTGGAACTAATGCTGCATGACCATCTCCTTGCCCAGACCTTGCATTGCCTCTACTGCACGATGCATCCTTGACGTGGGACTCCGCATCTCTTCACAACCAGGATTAAGGTAGAGTGTTCAGCGGATCTAAGTAGGTCCTTGTAGCTGGACCAAGTTTCATTGCAGTTGGCCTGAACTTGTGGCTTTGTACCAGTCTGGTGCTACCAGATAACCACCGTTGGCACTTTCTATCGCTATTTTCAGTGAAATCTATAAACTTGCATATCTCTGATTCTACTGATAAGGATTGTAGTTGTGGCGTTAGTAGGGTTCATCCCAACCAACCAGTAACCCAATTTCTCACATATAGTAAGATACTTCAGCCCCAGATGAGCCAAATAACACAGTGCATTTTGTGTTTTGATCATGGAGGTGCTCTACAGGCAGTTGATTTCATGGCTTGTTGGGTTTTTCAGGCTGCTATTTAATGCCTCTCCCTCCAGTGAAAGAGAGATCAAGGCATTCCCTGCTGTCCATTAGCTCTTCACTGATTGCTGGTTATGTGTTCCTGGTGGTACCTGTTCAACTATCAGGGCTTCTGATGCATTTTAGTGTCCCTCGGGTTCTTCAGCAGCACCCCATAGCCCTCCAGACAGATTTATCCTTCCTGCCTGCAGTCCCTAGGCCCAGAGCATCCTGACCATTTGCATGGTGCCTACGTGTCTAGCAGGAGTCATGGAGTCCCCCTTTACGGTTCACTCTGCTTGGACCAGTCCACCGACGTTCCAGGGGAACTCTCTCCAGCAGGGTCATTAGCATATCCATCCCACTACTGTCCCCAAGAGTGAGTCGGAAGGCCATTGTCACTGTCCCTGGAGACATAGAATCACATCAGTACAGGCCCACCCCTACACCTACAGGTTCCTCCATGAGAGGTCCTTCTTCCTGTCTTTCACTTGTCCATGGATTTTTCATGGGTTTGTAATATTTCAGGAAGCAGGTATCTTTCCCCAATCTAATGGATGACACACCATCACTCTGCCCCTGGCCCATCCTTCATGCACAACACCTTGCAACTTTTCAATATGACAACTTCAAATGGTTAATGGTCACAGCTCTCTGAGAGCTTTATGCCTACCTTCACTCTACCAGTGCAAACTGGCTCCTTCCAGAAGAAACTTTAGAGGGTCCTTGGAGAGATTGGAGACAGTGGACTGGCTGCAACACCATTGGCTTAACAATAGCCGCTGCAGCCCCCATAGTGCGGGAATGCCTCGAGCTCCAGAGGGCCGCTCCAGCACTGTACAATGGCGACGGGCCCCTGTCCTTAGAGCTCCTGACTGCAGCACAGCCGCCGTCGGTAGTGGGATGACCTACAGGGCGGTGACGTGGCGAGGGGGAGGGGCAGGGTGGGGTTTTGAGATGTATGGATTACACACTTTAGCAGTTAAATTAACATATACATAAATAAAATGAATTTCGTTGCGTGCACTGCATTACCAAATGCGATGCAGTGTGCGCAACAAAATTCGTTTTATTTATTTATATGTTTACTTACCTGATAAACTCCGTAATCCATACATTACTACCCCCCACCCTGCCGCTACCCCTCCCCACGTCACCGCCCTGCAGGTCATCCCACTACCGACCGCGGCTGCTGCAGCACCGGACTGACATTACCGGGCACCAGGCATTTTCCCTGGAGGCTGGAAGAGTGGGGGACTTTTTATTTTACTGGGGGACGATTTTGCAGCAGTGATGCAATATTGTCCCAAAGTAATTAAATCAGCAGGCCAGCAGCATCAAATCCAAAATCTACTAGTTCCCCTATCCACTCACTCACTTTCCAGCCTTCCGGAGACAGCACTTCTTCAAACGCAGAATGCTCTGCTGCTGTTTTCAAAACATTATAAAATGTAGCAATATTCCTAGACTAGGGGTGTTGTTAAATTTTATAACATGTTCAAAACAGCAGCAGTGGTATGTGTTGTTTGCTTTGCTCACAGGGCCATCAGTCTGCTGCACAGGAAAGGGCTACAGATGGCGGCCCTGGTATTAATTACACTGGCCTGCCCCTGCGCTCCCCACCCTCCCTTGCGACAAGGTGAGGTGCCTTATCACCACGTGACACGATGTCACACAGTGAGTCCTACTTTGACCTCGTTGTCGTTATCATGCAGCAGGGAAGACAGATGCAGCCAGGCCCAGGCCCCAGCTAGAAGCAGTAGATTAGTAGTCCCCAGTCTGCCACTGCTTCTAGAGCACCCCAGCAGAAGCTAGACAGATACCTTGGTAAGAGACTATGAGATTGACAGGCATTGTAATCATTATCTTTACAATCGTGAGTAGTTCACCCCTCACAATAATCCCCATCCTATAAAATGTCCACCATCGCAGAATCAAATAAATCTATATCTTAATCCAGGCACTCCATTTCACCCTGCTTCTTTTGTACTTCTTTTCTCTTTTTGAAGTCGTTTACAGTCTGTATACAAGCCTCACTTAATTCTACAAATATTGAGGCAGTAGGGGAACTAAGGGGCATATTATCAAGGAGGGCGATAACAGATTATCGCCGCTTTAGCAGCCGTTTTTGGCCGCTAGGCGGCGATAATTCTATCGCCCTATTAGCAAGCTGTCGCTAACAGCAGTTAGCGGCAGCTTATAGGCGATAGCGAGGGGTTTGGGTCCCGCTTTGCATGTCAGCCATATTTATCGCTAATGACATGCAAAGTGGGCGTACCCAACCTGTTAGCGACTAAAAACAGTCGCTAACATCGCTATCGCCTATTATCAATGCAGGCGTAGCGATGGAAATGTTCGCGCTAAGTGCGAATATCTCCAAAAGCTAACGCCTGCTCAAACCAGTTCTTAGCCATTATATCCAATGGGAGGTGGATATTATGGCTAAGACCCTATTGGAGTTAATGCGTGAATATCACTGTATTCTCAGCAATATTCACACATTTTGCCGCTATCGCCGGATATTTTATCGCTTTAGAGATAAACGTTGCTAATAGCACGTTATCTCTGCGATAATATCCGGCGATGCTTGGGGATAAAAAAACTCGCTAAGCCCATTTAGCAATAAATATCGCTAGTTGGTAATATGCCCCTAAGCCCCAAGACCAACAATGAGATGAAAATATTCAGTAGATTTTACAGAATTAGCTGAAGGGGGAATAAACCATTCACCTTGGTTACTATTAGATTGCACAGCATTGGCTTGAAGAAAATGCACATCTTTGTGAAGGTGCTGAACGTCATCCAAGTGGGGGGTAGTCAGGATAGAGATTGAATCATCTTGTAGCCTGTGTTTGCTATTTGATGTTTCTGGAAGCCCACCCCTCCCTTAAACCACGTGTGTTGTGAATACAGGTCTCACCACAATTAAAGCTGTTTCTCAGCCTTTTCTGTAAAGTATGTCAATTATTTCCAGCCTGTATTGCATGCTGGTTTCATTCATCCCCAAAGGATGAAAGGCTGAGTCAGTGCTGTTGGGATTGAATCCATGACATGCACTTTATACATACATTTCTGCAAGACGCATACACCTGCTGGGCTCTCTTTCTGTCACTTATAGCAAACATCCTGCAGGTGGCGCAGGTCTCTGCAGCACGCAGAGTGACGCAGCGCCACCTGGGAAAGAGTTGTGTGGGGAGTATATGTTATTTGTTCCAGCCATGTCTTCCTACTTGTCAGGCTGATGATGTCAGGGGGCAGCAAAGACGGGTGGGTCAACTCTAATGCCCCCTATGGGGATGTAGAAAAACTTGTGCCAGCTGAGGCCTGCCTTCCCATGCAGTCTGCCAATCCTTTGCCTTCTGGAAAACGGGCCGGGATTCCCATAAGTGCTTTGGGATACAGTGCCGATTAAACGTGCTTACAGTGATCAGGTGTGCACTGGATGCGAAATGCTTTAGAAGAGTTCTGGGCGCAGAATACCAGTAGGTTCTAACGTTGTTTGCTAAAGTACATATTTAGGATTTTTAAAGTTCTTTTAGATGCAGTGTAGCCGTGAGGCTTGAAGAAAAATGTTCCGAGATGTCTGGGTAGTACTAAATTGCTTCACCAAAGTTTATCTCTAAAGCTTGTGAAGTGCTCAGTCATGCAGTGTTTATATTGGAGGCTTGGATTTAAAATGCTCTGTGGTGCATAGTTTCCCGAAGTGCTTTTAAAGTGCTCAGTGGTGCAGTGCATGATTGACTTGTAACATGCTTTGGCATACAGTGCCTGAGATGCTTGCGGTGTACTCTGGGTTCCAGCCATCAAGGGCTTCAGAGTGCAAGCACCTCATATGCACGCAGGGACAGAGGGCTTTTCAAGCATGTCCTGTGCACTATGCCCCGGTGCACTCTGCAGGCTCCTCATATTCACTGTACAGAAGAAAGGGTATGTGGTAGGCTTGTAAAGTTCTCAGTAGTAGAGTGCAGTCCACCACCAGCCAACAATAGCACAGCATTGGAATGTCAGCTACCTTTATTAAGTGGCTTAGACATTGACACATAATCTTACTATGAGAAGTAAAGCCCCGGTCAATGGCCCCAGCAACATAAAACATGCCCAGGAATACTCAGGCAGCATGTGCATTATGCATTCTCTTGGCCTCTCAGGGTGATTAACATAAGTGTTGAGATTTATTGGAGGACTTTGTCACAATAACATCAGGTACGTTGGCGCCAGCAGAGAAGTATCAAATATTTTAAGAGTTGTCAAAGAAGAGAGGCCAGTCCTTTCGTGGGTGGGCATGTAGGGTGTCCTCGCATGAATGGCCTGGGTGCTGCGTGGCACAAGGGGACAGCACTCCCTTACTGCAAACATGTCTCTGGGTATTACTGGGTATCCTGGTACACTGTAAGGCCATCTTTTAATATGCTTTAAAAGTTAGCAAAATGCATCATTTTTAAATTTTTCCAAAATTTTCCTGGAGGGAGAACCCCCCAACTCCTCATGCAGGGGTCAGGCTCGCCTGCTGTGCTCGCTTGCTGCACACCATATGGGGACTGGGCTGTCTTATTTTTGGTGTTGTCTGTAAGAATGCATATGGGTATGACTGGGTATCCTGGTGCACTGTAAGGTCATGTTTGAGTATGCTTTAAACGTTAACACATTTGAATATATAATGAAAAATATGTTGTATTATGCCCCATTATTATTTTTTCCCCACATTTTCTTGTGTGGAACCCCTCCCCACGCCAACCCACCCTTGCAGGGTCAGGCTCGCTCGCTGTGCTTGCTCACTACACAACGTACGGGGGCTGGCCAGCCAAAATTTGCCTAGGCTGCTTTGAGTTGTCAGTACGGCCCTGCCTGACTGGGTCAGGAGGGTGGAGGCCTTTGCAGAGGGGCCCTCTCCTCTCAAGTTTCATTACGCCACTGTGTAGCACTATTGTATGCCAAGGCTTGTCACATAGTGTGACTATGATTTACCTAGGGAGATTCTACACCCAACTTCTACCTCAAACAGCACCAGGATTAATCCTCATGTGGAGACCACTTTAATCTACCTACTGGCCAGCAGTGTCGGAGGGCCCGAGCTAATGGATCAAACTTAAAGTTGGTTCTTGTTTAGAGGCAATTATGTTCTTGGGTAAGTGAAAGTTTGTCCATGCTGAGGGGGTAATGATGTGGTTCAGATCGAGAGTAGTTGGTGCTTCATAACATTTGTCCAGAGTTTAGCATACTTATATTTGCAGCACTGTTGTTTAAGCTTTTAAGGTTAGGTTGCTCACAGTCAGACTTTAATATTTATGCTGCAAAGGATGTTACCAAGTCATTACGGAGGTAAACTGGAAGTGGAATGAAGATCAGTGGTAAAAAGGGAGCTCATGAGGGATTCAAACATGTTTCCAAAATTGTTTATCCTTAAATCTGAGGAGGGTGTTAGAGCAGCATAATTTATATTCTACTCTGAGATACAGTAGGAGTGCATTATATTCATGTGTAGTCAGCACTCAAATATATTCTGTATGATTAATGTTATTTAGAGAAGATGGGGTATTGTATATCTTTTTTTTTTAGTTCAAAGAAAAGTTTATTAAGATAATCAAATAATGGCAGCATAGTATACAAAGTGAAAACAACAGGAATAGCATGGGTAGTAACTGAGAGCATTATAAAAAATAAAAAAATAAAAAAAATAAAAATTGTGATAAAAGAAAACGGGGGGAGGGACAAGGAAGGAAGGGAGGATAGGGAAGAGAGAAAGGAAAGGGAGATAAGAATGAGGCTAAAACTTTAAAAATTACAAGCATTGAAGCTATATAACAGTAGATGCAATGCACAAATATGCAGTTGAATAAGCATTAATGAATAATAAGGAACAAAAGGTCATTCAAGGGGGTTTCGAGACTTCTTGTTGAACTGGGGTCAGTTGAAAGGAACGTTTGGCACATGTATCTAGGTAAAGGGTAACGGGGAGCCATAATGAAAGCCTTTTCGGAGCTAGGGAAGTGGGATAAACAAATGCAGTATCTAGTCTGTGATTGTAACAGACATTGAACCACCAAGCTTTAAAAGTAATTCCCTTGGAGTCTTTCCAGTTAACAGTAATTTGCTGAAACGCAACAGCCAATAATAGGTCAACAATATGAACACTTGCTGCAACATCAGTCCAAGAAAAGGAAAGTGAACCAAGGAAAATGTCAGGGATAGAAAAAGGGATGGAGGTATTGAAAATAGAATTGACTTGATTCCAGACTTTAGTCCAGAAGGCATTCGTGGGAGGGCATGTGAAAAGCATGTGAAAAAGTGTGGCGTTGGGGTGCGAACAGGACCAGCAGAGATCTGGAGTCAGGGGAAAACGCTTGTGGAGGATAGATGGTGTGTACAGAAGGCGAATGTAGATGAAAAAAAGGGTTTGTGTGAGAGAAGCAGCCCTGGAAGACTTGCGAATTTTAGTCCATATTTTATCCCACAGGGACGTGGGCCACGAGACAGCAAGATCAGATTCCCATTGCTCCTCAACTTTGGATTTAGGCCTAGGTGATGGAGGATCGTAAAAGGAGTGATAGATGGAGGACGCTGATGGGTTAGAGCGTAGTTGAGTGCGTAGAGAAGAGACGGGAGCAGTAGGGGTCACAGTCGGAGTAGAGTTGGAGAGAGAGTCATAGGCGAACATAACTGCATGTTTGAGTAGGGTGTATTTATGAACAAAGGAGGCAGGGAGAGAAAAGAGTTGACGAAGAACCGGAAAAGGGGTAAAGACAGATCCAGTGAAAAGTTGGGAGACCCAGATTAAAGGGTATTGTATATCTAAAGCACTCCACATGAAAACTAATGAGATTTATACATTTTGTGCCTAGAAATATGATTAATAGAAATTCTTACAATACTTACATATTAATGTTTTAAGAGAAAGATAGGCTTATAACGTGGTCTCATGTGAGGCTGATTATATGATGTGTATGCGTAGACTAATGTTTAGGCATTTCTACATATAATGAGGAATTATATTTATACTGATGTATCTTAAAATGACATCCCTTACATTTATAATTTGCAATGTATTAATTCGTTAAGAAACTGCATTTGCTATGTGTTTAGAGATGTGCACGCATTTGTAACCTTGTGCACTATTATGTTGACATGATTTGTAGAATGTGTTGGCTTGCATTTTTGTTTCCACTGCAGGTGCTGACAAAGCTTCATTAGTTAGTAAAGAAGGGTTTGTGTTTTAGTAAGATAGGAAGGTATGAGAAGATGGATGTTGGCAAGGAGTAACGCAGTAACAAGCAAAGAGATGAGTTCCTATAGAGGAGAAAAAGCATGCCCAAGGACGTATTAAGTAACAACTTATCAATGTGGAAAAGATGGTGCTAGTAGCCAATTAGTGCCTGGATCATGGAAAGTTACCAGAGCTGATCACGTAGTTTACCTTAAATGCAGACTACTATCTTATGCTGTAACGTACTGAGCGTCATAGAGACATTTTAGGACTTCATGAGGTGCAGGCCTCTTTTTCTGATTTTGCATGGCTTCATGCTACATGACTCTCGGTTGGAGTTTCCTCTACTGAAGACTCTGACAGCTGACACCTTTCATTTCCATTCTTATTCATGCTTCTTAGTTTAGAGTTGTCCATTTTAAGGTAGTGTAGGGAGAGAGGGCGTGTTCATTCTTACCTTTGATAATCCGTTGATACAATTTAACTTTAATTTTTTTTCCTTATTACTTGCATCGTCATAACCGAATTAGTTCTATGCTTTTTGTTATATAGGGTAAATCTCTTTAGGAGATTTGGATTCTTTCTGTTTGTTCTATATTTCTATACTGTAATGCTGAGACTATCTAAATCAATCTATTTTTGAACGTGTAATTAAACCTTACAAATCTCAAATGTAGTTGTTGAGTAGTTATTGTGTACCTAAATTGATTATACTGTATTGATATTTTATCCTGGATTGCTTCTCCCTCTTACCTCTCAAACTGCTAAAAAGACCATCTGGTTGAGTAGGGTCGTTTAAGTTGGCCCGAGCTTTCTCAGTGTCACCAATTTGGGTCATGTTTCTAGTGAAGGTGTTTCTAGTGCTGGTGTGCAGTTAAAAACACTGTGGTGAAAAAGACAAGGAAAATGAGGCTCAAATAGAGGTAGGCAGGATCAATCACTTTCTTTCACACACAGTCATGAGGGTAATTAAAGGCTTGATTTAGAGTTTGACAGACTGGTACTCCATCACTAATGTGACAGATATCCTGCCCGCCTTATTACAAGTGCATTATATCCTAATGCACTTGTAATAAAGTGGACAGGGTATTTGTCATATTTGCGATGAAGTTATCCTTCTGCCAAACTCTAAAACATACCCTAAATCTAAAGGAATTGTTGAAAGTAGGGGTGGCAACCAAGGGGAGGGAGAAATCATAGGGAGAGACAATTTTGAAGCTAAGCATATACCATAAAGGTGTATTCAGAAGTTCAACACTCCCAGAAACAATATGTGCTCTGCTAAAAGAATTCAAGATTCACTGGGTTAAATGAGTAGGAAATAGTAAAATGAAGTGACTGAGGGAACTTAAGGGTGGAGATGATGCCTTTTCTTCCTTCACCATGAAAAAATGTTACAGAATGATGTATGTATCCCCAACCTATGTTAAAAAAATAAGCTATACCAATCGCTCATTAAATGTTATCTGCATGGGCTACAAAATTAGGACCACAGAGAGTCTCACTGAGAGATGCATTGAAAATAAGCATTCTTCACTGACAGCCTTGACATTTTATCTTGAGCTTCTCCAGGGAAAAAGGCGGATTTTAAAATATGTTTTACAAGTAGATTAATACCTTGAATGTTGTTGTTTAGAAACATCAGAAACTATTCATTCCAGTTTCTGTTAAGCAGTGTAGGATAACTATTTTTTAAATATGTTACAAATCAGAGATGGAATCACCACAACGGTGCCAGCTATCACTAGGGGCTTGATGTTTGCGAAACAAGCTGGGCTGAAATCCGGGCAATAAGTAAATTAGGTCTTTCTTTGCTGACACATTTGTATATATACATTCTGTATTTGTGGGGCCTAGTTATACATGAGGTATGATCAGCATCCAGGCCTAATTAGGTTTTTCAGTTTTTTTGATATTCCTAGTTCACCTTGATGGCAGAACCTGGAAGGAGCACAGCCCATCTGGAACTTCAATCAGGTGGGCTGGTACATTTTGTTTAATTTGGCATTTCACCAACATAAATGTTTGACATTAAACATTGCATTTATCTTGCACTACCTGCGGTAGAGCTATGTATTTCTGTGTATCAAGCCAAGCACAACATATTTGTAATTAGATGTGCGCCATTATTCTCTGCACTTCCATATAGGAGAGCCCATAATTCGTTTTTAACACTTTGAACTCAGAAAAATAAATATGCTATTTTCTCTTTGCATTTTTTGCATGTATTTTTCATGAGTTGGAATGTTTCATATGGGCTTGTTCATGGTATTTTAAGCAGCTGTCTTCAGACAACGTCAGGACAAAAATAACACAAAGCAATGTCAGCATAATTGTCTGGGTCAGGTACAGCTGCATTACTTAGGTAAATGTTCTGGCAGCCATCTTGAATGTTCCTCAAGGCTTCTTAGTCTGATAAAGAACATTGGGGCATATTATCAAGGGGGTTTATCTCCGCTTTTTTGGCTTTAAAAGCCAAGAAAGCAGAGATAAAATGATCTCCCTATTACCTAGCTGTCGCTAACACCAGTTAGCGACAGCTAGTAGGAGATAGCGACCATCTTGGGCCCCACTTTGCATGTCAGTGATATTTATCACTAATGACATGCAAAGTGGGCGTGCCAAGATGTTAGCGACTGGAAACAGTTGCTAACATCGCTATCTCCTATTACCAACTTATGGAGATATTCGCGCTAAGCACGAATATCTCCAAAAGCTAACACCTGCCCTGAGCAGTTCTTAGCCATGTTATCCAATGGGAGGTGGATAACATGGCTAAGAGCATTAGCTCGGTAATGCATAATTATCGCTGACTTTTCAGCGATATTCATGCATTGCGGCCGATTTTTATCGCATTTGCGATAAACCTTGGTAATACCAAGGATTATTTGCGATAAAAATCGCCGCAGCTCAGCGGTAAATTTTTGTCTCTAACCAAGCAATAGCGATAATTATCGCTATTGCTTGGGAATATGCCCCATTGAAAGCCTAATACATTTTATTTATTGGTGGGCCCCTTTTACACCTAGATGGAGAACCAGGTCAACCGATGCTATGGCATGTTTTGCCAAGGGGAGGACCAACTGCTAATTTTAGAAATCCTTGTCAAACAGGAAAGGATCTCTGTGTCTTCGATGAATCTGTAGCTGCAGTCTCCCCGCTGAAGACACTGAACACTTCTGAGTGGCCACTATGCTCAATGCTCACACTCAACAGAGTACTTTGTTGAGCCAGATCAAACTCCCATGCAGGAGTTTGTTCTTGCACAACAAGTGACCAAAGGCCCCATTGTGGACCATTTTGTGATTTCTCTAAGCTTGACTGCAATATCTTGATTGGTGGTCCCAGGTAGAAATGATGGTTGCACTGCCTTAACTATAGCCGGAAGAACATCAATGTAACCTGGCAATCCTTTAGCGAATGAGCCATCAGGTTCGGAATTGACAATGGCAGAGACTGTTGTCGGACAGCTCATTAGTTTCGCAGAAAGGTGTAGCTACCAATTAATGAGAATGTACTGATCCACCAAATTCTAAATGATCCTCCTAGTAAGAGTGCTTTCAAGCCAGCAATGCATGATCAGTAAGTGGCTGACACTGCCCAAATCCCACCAGCCTTGCTGAGGCAACGCCAAATCAGGACATCTCCAAATTTCAGTATGGGATTATATTTCCTTTGTTTGGCAGGCCTGGAGCAGAGTCAAGAAAGGGCCTACATTTTACGCATAATGCTTCACTCCTATAGTTTTTCTAGGGGCACAGTTCAATGGGAAATTTACCTTTGTGAGATTATATGCCTGCTGCCGACATCTTCATAAATTGAGCTGAATCTAACTAATAATATTGGCAAAATAGTTGGGAACGTTAAGGTTCCTGCTGTTGAGACATGCATGGTGCTTGGTCCTCAGTAGTTTGTCTCGATTGCCCAGGCACAGCCTTCTCACCTTCCATTTCACGTGAGGGCTGGAGCTCAGACTATCCGTGGCCGAGGTGTTTATTTCAATTCGGTGATGGTGAATTTTCCATTGATGCACGTTTCTGGTTGAATCCCCCTTCAGTTGTAGCTGATTTCGTGCAACTTTTAGATTTTCCTCCATAATCTGGTTTGGATGGTTTTGTCTGCCTTCCCCAGGTGGCAGGTTTTGATGCAAAAAAAATATAGTGATTTTGCTACCTTCAAGCTTGACTGCTTCAGTGGTAGGCTGTCTCTCTTTTTCATATAATTGGTACGCTCCTCCCCTGAATAAAGAGCTGTTGTATAGTTGGATCTATTTCGCTACTAAGCATTTATAAGATTAGGGGCCCGATGTTGGTAATCCCAGATTACCGATTCTTAAATACCGAATCATACCGATTCGGTATTTAAGAACTGGCAATTGGGATGTAGGTAATTTTACCAAATTAATTACCGAATCGGTATGATTCGGTAATTAATTAATCGTTATTTACCGATTCTGTAATTGGCATTGATTCCTATGGGCCTTGAGGCCCATAGGAATCAATGTCAATTACCGAATCGGTAAATACCGATTCGGTAATAATACCGAATTTGCAAGGGGGACAGGGTGTCACTTTGACACCCTGTTGCACCCGATTCTGGCTTGTGTGCTCTGTGGCACACATACATGCCCTTAGGGCATGTATGTGTGCCACATGGCACAGGTGTACATGCACAGATGTGCATGTACACAGGAATTCGTTATTTACCATGACATAGTAGGTCATGGTAAATAACGGATACTTAAGGGCCGGTGGCACTGTTTTCAGTGCCACCTACATCACAAATGTGAAATTCGGTATATTTACCGATTTGGTAATTTACAGAATCTGTAAATTTACCGATTCTGTAAATATACCGAATTGGTAAATTTAAGGCCCCCTACATCTCAATCACCAAATACCGACCAGTATTTGGTGACCTACATCTGGCCCTTGGTGGTGTCAATGGGCTGGATTTGTTCTCACACTAAGCACATCTCCAGGATAATGAGGACCTAATAGTTAATTCCTTGCCAGCTTATGCTTTATTGAGTGTCTTTCCTGGATAAAGAGGCGCTGCATAGTTGAAACTGTTCATGTCATCACTCTAATGCATTACACACCCCATTTGCACATGCATAGCTGCATAGCTGAATTGGTCCCTCATAGCACATATTCTATGGTTTTCATTTAATTGTACTCAGACGAGAGAGAGAGATGCATTGTTCTCCAGTTTAATCGGATGAACATAACATTGTTGTGAATTAGGTAGCTTAAAAACGCAGACATATTAATTAATGAGTCCACTGTTGAACCCCTAACCCAAGTTAACTTCCCATAATTTACCATTGATAACAGTAACCATAATCCTGAACTCCTGTGAAATATTATGCTGCGGCATAATGTCATATAGCCTTATAGCCCACCGTAGAGGGCTATACCGGCTATTAAAGGCCCTCTCCAGCGTTAAACAAGGGAGAGGGACTTTAATAGCCGGTATAGCCCAGCTAGGAAGGGCTATAAGGCTATTAGAACATTCTGCCACTAGAGGGCAGAATGTTCTAACAAAAAAGAACAAAGCCTTATGGGAGCGTAAGGGGATTGGAAACCCCTCAGACTCCATGCCTTTGTTCACAGCCAGAGCTGTGAACAAAGAAACATTGGAATGTTGGAGCTCCAGGCTTATACCAGCCATTATATGCCAGGGAAACACTCCATTGTTTTCAATAGAGCTCCCAACATTCCAATGTTCTAATTAGGTTTACATGATTGATGGTGCTTGAAATGTGTCCAGCCCTTTTTTCACACCTGGACACACCCACGAGTAGTTGTGCGCTGTACAAATCTCTATTCATCATCATTTGAGTTCACTTAACATCAGTCATCATTTTGAATTCAGACTCTCTTCAGATGGTCCTCAAAAGAACAGTGACAGGGCCAATAATAGAAAGTATTTGGGACAGACACGCAGATGAAAGTTGCGGTTACCTTGAGAGAGAATTAAGGAAAAGGAGTGAAAAGTACTGAGAAAATAAATTTAGAAAGAAGGTTCTAGAAAAGGATAAGAGAGAAGAAGGGAGAAAGACATGCAGAAAAAAAGCAATAGTGATACAGGTACGAGAAGGATACAGAGCAAACAACCAAATATAGATGAAAAGGAATAGGTGGGAGGGGAGAGACAGGTGCAGACAAAAAAGAGATCTGTTATATGGCAAAGAGCCGGAGAGAAAGAAGGGTTGGTTGTATGATAGACGCATATATGGCTAAACCACGCATTCCTCTTCAATGCTGCCCTAACCACAAATGTGTCTGAACAACGCATTCCCTTACCATGCATGTCTTTACCACACTTGCCTTTACCACATCATTTTGTGGTGTAGGGATATTTGTGGTAAAGTTCACACCAAGCCCTCCCCCTGAGCCCTAAATACCACCCTGCCCTCCAAGCCCGTAAAACTACGCTGACCCCCCCCTGAGCACTAAAAACGTCCCCGACCTCCCTGAGCCCTGAAAACGACCAAAGCCCTTAAAAACTACCCTGCCCCTGAGACATAAAAACTAACCTGATCCCCCAATCCATAAAAACTACCCTGAGCCCCCCGAGCCCTAAAAAGTATCCGGGGAAACGGCCCATGTGGCTCTGCCCATGTTTTAAAGGCCGTTTCCCAGAAGGGACAGATTGTTAAAGGGATTTGTATTAACCGTGTGCACTGCACACCGCTCCTCCGGCTGAGTTCACGGAGCTTCCTTCACTTCACATTTCGCTTTTTGTTGCGGAGTTCAGGACAAAACGAAGCTATTTCCGCAGTGTAGCGGAGTTTACCAGCGTTCTTACTGACAATTAGAAATATGCATCTCTGCTCAGAAGACTAGTAACAGTCACTAACAGTTCATTCAACTTTGAGCAATGTGGATTCTTTCATGGAGGTGATATTTTGCGTTTCTGTGGTAAAGTGCAAATAGGCCACCTTTAAAGAGCCTTCTCCATGAAGAATATGCTTCATCTCTAACTGGCGGCTCCTCTGTTAAGGCAAAGGAGGGTCGCCCCCTCCCCACCACCCTCAAAAGTTGAAAAATAAGACGATAATAAAAGAAGCTTATTATCGTTTTATTTCTCAACTTGTACGTGCTACGTCCTGGGGGCAGGGCAATCGTGAGGCAGGGGCAGTCAAGCGAGGGAGTGGTGGGCAGCACTGCGGCTGCCCAAACCCACATGCGCACTGAACTGTCTCTAACTCAGCTGCATTTCTGGCTGGAGACAACAAAGCACAGGCTCCCAGTCTCTCTGGGAGCGCACATTCCCAGCACTCAGGCCAATCCTTTTTGAAGGAAATTTTTGAAGTGTTGAACACCCCACCACATGCCTAAGGCTTCTTTTTCTATCGGCTTGAGCCCGTAGCTGGTGCAAAAAACCTTGTGGACGGTTGCTTGTCCAGACTCTACCTCTGTCCAATGAGGATAACATTTCTGAGTGTGATGATTTGGAAGTTGTTTGTATGGTGTGTTCTTTAGAAGGCACTGTGGGTTGTGCCCTTTCCGAACGAGAGTGGTTGGAGGGTATTTCTCAAGAAGCAGATGTTGTGAGAGTCATCGACCTGTTAACTGGTGTGTGGCCCGGAGATTAAGATTGCCCTTCTGAGTTTATACCCTATGAGGGATTCAAAGATGAGTTATCTGTGGTGGATGGGGTGTTAAGAAGAGGTGGTTTGCTAGTTGTTCCTTTTCCCATTCGCAAGAGAGTTTTGAATTTGGTCAGGAAGGCCAGCCTGGCATCTGAGCCATGAAGCGCAGGGTGAGACAAGATTTTTGGTGGCCAGCCCTAGATAAGGATGTTGAACATTTTGTCCGTGACTGTTGTGCGTGTGTCATCAGCCACAAATCTCAGATTACTCGTCCTTCTCCTGTTAAACCTGTGGTAGTAAAGAACACTCCCTGGACTAAATTAGCATTTGACATTGCTGGACCGTTGGGCCTCATTGGTAGTTCCCCAAAGTATGCTCTTGTCTTAATTGACTAATTGTCCAAATGGCCAGAAGTCAGATTTGTCGACAATGCTAACTCTTTTTCGGTTTTCAATTCTTTGAAAGATATTTTTCTTAGGGAAGGTTTCCGGGAGGAGTTAGTATCTGATAACAGCACACAACTTGTCTCTTCCGAGATTGAGAAATTCCTCAAGGATGCTGGTATAAAACATATCCTTACGTCCCTTTATCACCCTCGCAGCAACGGTTTGGTTGAGCACTTCAACAGTGTTATTAAGGAGCACTTACAATTGGCCTTAATTAATGGGTTGCATTGTCGGCGGGCTGTCAGTGACATGTTGTGGGCAGTAAGGACCATTCCCCATGTTTCCACTGGAGTTGCTCCATTTACTTTATTGCCTGGAAGGGTGGCTGGTTCTAAACTGAACGAGGAGTGGATGTCCAGGAGAGTTGTGGATGTCAAGAATTTGTCAGATGTGACTGATGTCAGGGTTGCCGTCCAAGCCAAGTACGACACTAGGCCCCCCTTTCACAGTTCGCTCATGGTCAAAGTGGGAGATTGGATCAGAATCAAAAAGCCTGGATTTCTTCGCAATGGGGAGTCTCGGTTTTCTTCTCCCAAGAAAGTGTCTGTTGTAAGAGATCATGATGTTGTGTTGGAGGACGGGAGGGTTTGGAATAAGAGTACCATTTCCATTGTGCCAAGACCATGCTTGATTGTGTCAACAAGAAATTAGGTATTCATTCCCCTCCAGTTGTTGTACCTACCAAAGCTCATGGGAAGGGGATTGAAGTTTGTTCCTGTCAAATTTCAAGATAATAAAATGTTGTAATTTGTTTTCCTTCAGTTGTTGCTCTTTCTGTTTTTTTTATTTTCTTCTCTTCTTGTTTTTTCCTTATCTTTCCCTTTCTCTTTATCTCTGTTTTCTTATTGTTAATTATGAAGGAATGGGGGTGTGTTGGGATCTCTCTTATACTCGTGCTGGTTGTAGGGTTCTACTTTAGATTCCCGTAAGGTTCTACCTTGTATTCCTGCATGGCTTGTAGATTCTTGGGCTGCAGTTGCTGCCGAGATCTGGAGGACGTTGTAGACAATAAACACAACTCTTACTCACTGCGTTGTGTCGTCTTTTCACTTATGTGTTGCACTCCTTTAATTGTCAGATGTCTGTGAAGTTTGCATCCAGTATGTGGAAGAGAGAAGGTAAATCTGTTTTAATAGACTGTTGACACCTCTTAATCTCCCAAACGGGAAGCACCACACAAGCCACAACTAGCTTCAATGGAGCAGGATCCTGTGAAACTGACAATCGCAGGCAGAGCCTTAAGTTGAATTCCAATGATATTTAGTTTTCCTCAATGTTACAGCTTAATTGGGTCATTTTGATGCTTTTGGGTGTCCTGGTAGCCAATAAGGTCAACAGAGGCTAAGGTATCTGCCACCCTGGTGGAAAACTTCCTTCAGATTTAGAGATCCCTGCCATGCACATATGGATTTCTATGGACTTTGCCAAGCAGGTGCCTTGTTTGTTGTGTATGCTCAGCAACATTTTTTTTTGTTTTTTTTGTTTTCAAAACAAAATTATGAAAGTGAAAGTTTGTTTTCGGGAAACATAAAAAACACTAGATATGGTGCACAGAGTTATCTTCCTGCACATCAGGTCATTGTTTAACTTGCCTGCCAGGGACCAGCCCTAAAAATGGCATGGTGACCACCAATATGACCTGGCAGCCCAGCGGTAATCAGACAGCCATGTATAAATAAGATTTATGCCGGTGGAACCAGCTGATACTCTGCTGATATAAACCTGGTGCCGCCCCTACCGCTAAATAGGGTGCAGGAATGGCGGACCCCTGGGACATCCTCACGTGCTCAAAGAACACAATTTGTCACTCAGTTTTCTCAAATATCCATTGAATACCCTATAAACCCACTCTAAAGTTGCATATTGTGTACCAGGTTTTGGTTGGGTGGATTAACATGTGCCATTTTTTGCATAGTAGTGCGTGACTCGAAAAAAGACAATAGCAATCAAAAAACCACAATGCTATTCATCTTCAAAAAACCTGAACTTATTCTGTGATTTCTGTCTCTAAATTTCAGATACGGAATCCACCCTTAGTGCCACTCTTATTTTTCGCTGTCATTACTGGAGCCATGACCCGCTATAAACAATCCTGCTGGCCACTTCCCTGCTCTGTCCGTTACTACCTTGTTTGCTATACACTCAAGGTCAACGAACCACTTGCTCAATAAAAGAACAAAAAACAGGAACTATAGAATGATGCTGGCGTGAAACGAGGAATGAACTCTTGCCAAGTGGACCGAATGAATCAATTTGAGGTATAGGCAAAGGCATAAAGGGGAATCAAGGGGTAGAAATGCTGCACTTCAGCCATTCAACTGTTGATCTGAACGACGTCTGCATTTAGTACTTCCTAGCTATAGTAGCTTGTCAGTCGTACCTTATTAGTCACGGTTTAGTACCACTTTCTTTTATATGTTTTCAGTGCATTTCTTAAGGTTTATTTGTTGTACCTTCCTGTGTAAGGCATCAGCTTTAAAATAACTTTCATTTTAGATCTTCCCATTGCGCCTTCTTTCGTTTTTGTATGTAGGCCTCAATCGCCATCTTTGGAACATTCACTTTTTAACTTTTCTGACTTGAAAACATTTTCTCTATAAGATGTGATTGCTTACACCTCCCACCCATGCCTTCCCCGGGGACATCCAGGAGTGAATCTCTTGGAGCAGTGATTCTCCCATCCTTAGACAGGTTTACACCCTTGCCAACAGGCTAAGAGACACCGTCAATAGGACGTTGCCCGTTCTGATTCACATGCTCCTAATCTGAGACTGGCAATGGTGTTATGCCTTTTTGGTGTCTTTCTAAATGGTACCAACCTACGTGGGCAATATTGTGCTACAAGATGCAAAGACATCAATTGCCCATAGAGTCCGCACTAATGCAATGTATTCCCCTTGTTGACATGGACAATTAACTATATATATATATATATATATATATGTGTGTGTGTGTGTGTGTATATCTTTTTGCATACACCGAACTCAGACGAATTGCCTTGGGGGTGTTGTTTGTCTTCAACAAAAACCCTCACACTTGCTCTTTCTATAGATTTTGTCCTTTACAAATTTCCTTGACTTCACCGCAAGTCCTTATACATACAAATGCTGGTGACAAAAGGATGACTGGATGTTCTTTTCATGTGGCTGCTTTGAATATCATGTGCTGCGATGGGCTTTGGGATTGGTGATCAGTGGGGGGCAGGTACTCCTCCAGACGCTGATTCAACACTGGGAGCCCAATTGATGAAGGGCTTAAGCTGAACTAATAAACTGGGTGCTGTTTATAGTCATGTCTGACTTGAGCCTCGCCCTGTGCTGTAACTTTCTTTTAAGAACCTATTGTCCTACCTGGCTCAGCAAATTTGATACTGTTTGTCCTGTTGATGCGCTGGTCTTTGTCACTTACGGCAGGCAAACAAAGAGGGAAGCCAACCCAATGTGCTATTGTGTTGACGGGCCATAAATAGCGTGCACCTGCACAGCTTGGAGACCAAAATATTGCCTTGCTGCCTCTGCTGAATACTTCAACTTAGGTTTGTTTTTGGTGAAATTGGCGGAGTCATTCCACAGGCTTCAAAACATCTTGTTTTTTGTCACTAAACAGAGGGCCTGATTAGAATATAGTGTACAGAGTGCTCCATTGCAAATGTGATGTAGTAGCCTTTCCAGATAACTCCCACTTAGGAAATTTGTTTGTGAAAAACAAAAGCTTTGGAAAAGTTTGGTGAACAGCCATCAAAACCAAAGGTGGCCATCCACCAATTTTTTTGTACATTGTGAGTGCTAAAGAGACAGTGATTCCTTTCAATGTAGATAGATGACTGATAGGTCAGTGGTCATTTCTAAATTTGGCAGGCATAGTCCATCAAATGTTGGAGATAATGTCCTTCACCTCCCTGACAAGACGGGGAACCATCAACCAACTTTAAGTCAGGCCCAAAGTCTGCTTTGATACACTATTAAAAATTTAGCAACCGACCCATTGTGTCCACTGGGAGATTTATAAGTTAGAGGCAAGAACAGCACATATTAAAATGATGTCTACTGGAAATGATAAAATAATTCAAATCAAATGGATTTCAATGGATCCTCTGAAAATCAAGACTCTTAAAATACGGAAGCATTCCGTTTTGGTTCTGTAGTTTTGAAAAGGGAGGACCTCCACCACTGACCCTTCCGTAACCCTCTTCTTTATCTTTTCTGCTGAAAACTTTTTTTAGGATTTTTGCATACAATTGTGTTATTCCCAATAAAACCTAAGTAATATCTCATATAGTCCAATAGCTTTTTCCCTACACAAAAACACTTTTCACTCATCTTCTCAAGTGGCCGACCAATTCTTGCACTCAAGTAAATAATACAAAATTCCCATTTTGCTGAAGGTTTTAGGTTTATTTTAATTCAAGCTCGAAACTAATACATAGCGAATGGAACTTTGGGTCTGCCCCCTTCAACGATTAGCTTTGTTGCCAGTGTCCATCACAGGGATCAGTCTACGGGGCAGGCATTTGATTTATGGCATGACAGGAAGTGTGAGTGAAAACAATGTATCTGTTTCCTGTTTGAGTTTGCATTGACCTGGTAATGGGTGTGGAGAGACATAATAGAACACCTTGCTCTTGCCTGCACTAGAGGAAAAAAAGACACAACAAGGGCCACTCCGTGCAGCCATGAGATCTCTGGGTGCTGGGGAAGATCTGCCACTTACTATCCGGTGGCTGACAAATGTGTGAAATCTTTATTCATAGTTTACCATCTTCACGTTCATCGCAATCTATATCACTCTCTTCTATCCTCCCCACCTTGTGTGCTCTGTTCCTTGCAAGCAGGTGCCTCCCTGGGTAGGTCAAACATGCAAACACTGTGGCAACTGACTCATCGCCAGGGTCAGTGGGATTATACCACAGAAAGGAAAACATTATGCACAGGGTTGAGTAATTTATGTAGTAAGAAAAGGCAAATTATGCATCATAATGGTTGCACATTTTGAAGCAGTACTTCACTCTTTTGTCATTTTTACATGTTAATATTATGTGGGCAAGGCAGATTGCACCACTTCAACCACTGCTCTACCCTGGTGCGTTGTTTGGTGCTGGGGACAAGATATGGTTGGTTTAAAAACCTCCGGTGAAGGAAAAAAACACCAGCAACTAGGCACAAACAGACTCTGTGATTAGCAAGAAAAGAGGCTAGTGAACAGTTCCCACTTCCTTCAGGTAGTATATGATCCCTGTCACAGTCTGACACAAATAAACATACAAAAATTGAATTTTATGCTACATAAGTAGGATGAGTATTATTATAGTTATCAGGGCCTAGAGACCAGACAAATGCTACTGTGTGCTACATTAGTGTTATTATTCCTACAATCATCATCACAGCACTTCTAGCATCACAAACCCAAATCCTGGTTTCTAGCATAGCATATTGTAATCATTAGTAATTTGTGGCATTGCCTGTGAAAGCACGTACTGGCTGCGGCACACTCAGTCAGCAGAGGAATTGCTGCACGCCAATTCCCCCCCAACCCCCCCCCCCCCCCCAAAAAATAGCTGTGCCCAAGGATAGAGAAACCGATTCCATGGACTGCCTGAGCGGGATAGATGAGAGCCCCGCACTTTTGACAGGTGATGAAAAACTTAGTTGCACGGCTGATATATTTACAATACAATTCTCGGAAAACCAGCGTGACACTCGCACTATCGATTTATACTTTTGATACCTTTTCTCAATACAAAATACCCGTTCCCCTACTAAAGGATGAAGGGGCAGATTTATGTTAACTGGCGCATCCCCAGGGATGCGCCAGTTAATGTGCGCCACAGTGCGCCACAGCTCCGCCACCCATGGTGCGCCGCATTTATAATGCGGCGCACCATGGGGCAAAAACGGCACAGATGCGCGACGCATCTGTGCCGTAAAGGTGGCGCATTGCTGGAGTTGCGTCGCAAGCGTGACGCAGCTCCAGCATGGCTCGGGGGTGCCCCATCTTAACAATGCTGCGTCAAGACCTACGCCTGCTTCAAGCAGGCGCAGGCTTTTGACGCAGCATTGGCCTGAAAGTGACTGAGTGAAATCTTATAGATTTCACTCAGCCACTTTTGCGATGCGCACCTGCCCCGGAACGCCCACCCTGCGCCGGAACGCCCACAAGCGGCGCAGGGCTTTACAACGTGACGCATCTGCCTAGATGCGTCACGTTGTAAATCATTCGTAGGGATGCGCCACGTTTACGCCGCTTTGCGTGACGCAACAGCGGCGTAAACGTGGCGCAAGGGCCTCATAAATCTGCCCCGAAGTACTTTTTAAGTCACTGCATACTGCTTTCCCTGATAAGTATTCGCATTTTGGACACTGCTGACAGCCACCTCATTTAAAATGCAGCAGAACCTTTAAAGCTCAGTGGAGATGAGACGAACACCTCCATTTGTGGTTTTAAGCAGCTACTCAAAGAATCCAGACTCAGATCACTTCTAACTAAAGCCAGAGCCGGACTGGCCGTAGCGGGCACCGGGCAATCCCCCGGTGCGTGGCACGGGTGGGGGCCGGATTTCGGCCCCTGGGGGTCGATTTTGTTACAGGGCCGTTTTTGCGGCCCTGTAACAAAATCGCCTGAAACCCGGCCCTGGCAAAGATCTCGGCGGCACCCACAGCCGCCCGGGGGGAGAGGGAGCGGGTCGGCCGACCACTTTGCCAGGGCTGGTTTTGGTTCCCAGTCCGGCCCTGACTAAAGCATGATGAATTTGGATGAGAACTGCTGATTTAAACCTTCCTTCTTCAGATTTGCATAAAACGACATGGCGTTTGAGTTAGGCGGTGCTGGTGCGTCGTGACTCGTGCGTGTGTGCAGGGCGTGGAATTTTTTAAAAGGTTACGCACGCTGCGGCAGATGCCGCAGCCCCACAGTACCAAATGCTGGCCAATCAGTGGCAAATTGGTATGCATTTATTGTAGGCGCTGTCTTTTATCTTAAAATATACACCCATAACTGCTGTTCGAAGCAGGTGTGCTGCCTTCCAGTCACAGGCCTTAATTATGCCGGGAAACTCCTTTTCCTAAGTTACAACATCTTGATTCTTTTGACATTCGACAATGCTAATGCAAACAATTAAGCCCCAGTGTTAACAATACAAATATTTGCAGTTTAATGTACCGAACACATGCCATACTACGAGTCTCTCCTAACTCCACTGATCATGGAATTCCAAGTGCACGGCAGCACAAAAAATTATGTTAAATCTATGCATTCGGTGAAATCCGATCCGTCAGCCAAGGTCTCCTGCCCCCACCTCAGCTCCAAACATAAATGTTTGAAGCACGGCACTGCCTCAGCAGCACTCTTCACCAGGGACTCGGGAGAAAGAGTAGGAATGCTGCAGTCATTTCCTGTCATGCAGTGGTTGATGTGAGTTGGCACTCAGCTGTAGACCCGGCTCTAATAAATAAGTGCTGGTGCTAAGCACCGGCACAAATTAAGCACTGGGGGTTTTACCACATTAATATCAGTTTAACACATAAATACTGCAATCAGGAGCTGAAAGGTGACATGCCTGTGCATGCCAAAAGGCCTACCACTGTGCGGCAACATGTACTGCAGCGTTTTTCGTAAATTGTGATCCGTTTTTACGAGAAACTACTTTTGTCATTAAAATTGTTCAGACGAGTATTATATGCCAAGTGCAGCAATGCCATAATTATGCTTAAAAGAAAACGTCATAGCCACAAAATCATGTATTCCGGGCTTTGTTCACAGCAACAGCAGCACACGCCTGGGCGCTGGACATACATACTGAGAGAGTGATACCTGTGTATTAGAAATAGAGAATGATGGAAGTTTGGTATTGGATGAATGAAGAATTATGATCCTTTAGGAATGTGATTTGCAAAAGGAAATCCACATGGGGGATAGGATGAATAATATGATGTAATAAATGTTTTTCAGTATAGGTTATCAAATGTTTGTGTATATATATATATATATATAGAAAAATTGTGTGCAAACCTTTAATAGTTTTTTAAACAATGTTTACAATCGGGCCCATATAGGTACATAGGCATGCGGGGCAAAGTTGTTTTTTAAATAATGTGAACAAAATGTAGGGTGATATTGTGCCCTGGGGAACAGGAATTGTCATTGGTTGAATATGTAGCCATGTAATAGTGGCTTTGGTAAAAGAGAAACAAATCCTTCTATAATGATAATGAAAAGAGGACAATTAAAAATGGGTTTGTTAAAATGTAATGTGAAAACAATAATGAACACTGAATAGTTTTGTATAGTCATTGTATAATAACACAGCCTGAACAATTTCAAATAGCCGATGTGTAATTTTGTTTTTATCTTTTTTATTGTTTGTTTAGATAAAATTTGTTCAATCAAATTGTGGGTATTAAAGAGACAGAAAGAACATTTAGTCTTGATAAAGGTGGTGCACATTAAGTAACACACCGAAACGCGTCGCGCATCTGTTGCAAGTTAAATTCAAGGAACAATGTGCCAGAACGGATCTATTTAATTCTGGCGTTTGCTATTCCGATTCCTATGAATTGACATACCGATGATTGTATATTACATTACGGATTTCGAGTCTCTTTCTTGTTTTTTAGAACTGTATAATGTGCTTAAATACTGATGAAGTAATATTTCTGCTGTATTGTTTTTAATGTTTTTAATTGACATTTGATACTAATAAATACCCACACTGTGATTTTGAATTGTTCAGGTTTGTTCACAATTATAATTGAGGGGTGGTTTATATTTAGGATCTTTGAGTATACGTATGATACAAGTGACGAGTAAAGGGTGAGGTATGAATTTGTGAGTCCAGCATGTATGACTAGGATCTTGATTGTCTTACCCAAGGGATATTTTATTCTTTGACATATTTTGGTGCCCTGTCCCTTGGATAGCCGGGCCATTCCCTTTATTCCTACACTATAGTTATTTGAGACAGTAGGATCTGTGTTATTTTTTTTTAGAAGTGGCAGAATATTGGCCTGCTTCCAAACAGAGGGAATGATCCCAGCACTGGGTTAATAGCATCCACTCCCTTTATAAAGATAGACGGAGGACCAGGGTCAGATAGAGAGCCCGATCTGAGGTTTAAAATGGCAATTCTCGAATCCTCAAGTGGAATTGAGTAAATGGAGGAGAGCTCACAGTGGTCAACATTATAGGGATGGAGACAAGAGTCGGCAGGAGTCGTTGCTGCAAGGCTACTTTGGATTTCTGCAATTTTATCCATAATGAAGGAAGCTAGTTGTTCACACCATTTGGTCGAGGGAACTTGCGCTATGGAGACATGCTGCAGGAATGAAGAATTTTTTTACAATTTAAAAGATCTCAGTTAATTTGTTTTCTGCCTTGTTTAGAGTTGAAAGTGTTATGGTCAACTGTGTTGAGGGCATTTGAGAGGTCCAAAGGAAGTAGTGCAAAGACCCCATTCCAGTCTATTGTGTTTTTACAGTCGTCCCAGATGATGATGAGGACAGATCCTTTACCTCTTCCTGGGAAGAATCCTATTTGGAAGTTGGAAAGTATGGAGTTATCTTGAATGAATTGTGACATCTATGCGAATGCTGATCTTTCTGTCAGTTTGCCCATGGAAGGTCCATTTGTAATCAGTCTATGGTTGTTTGGGCCATGAGAGTCCAGGTTTGTTTTCTTTAATAATGGGCGTATGTCTGCTTTTTTACGTGTTCTGGAAAGATGCCTGCAGTTAAAGAATTATTGATGATTCTTCCTTCAGGTGTGGCAGCAGAGGTAGTTAAAAGAATGTTCTTGAAGATTTTTGGTGGACAAGCACCAGAGGACATCTGGCTGGCCTGCTTCCTTCACTTTGTGATAGTTGTTTGAAGGAATACAGAGTCTGGGTTAGCCTACCCTATATATATAATATATAATATAATAGCTAGTCCACCTATAGACATTGCTTTTTGGTGGAGATGTGGAAACGTGTTTTGTAGAAGAGTAAGAAGTAATCTTTGAACTTGTAGCAGGTGTGTTATTAGTGCTGGTATTAACGGTATGAGGATTTCAATACTGCTGTTTGTCTATATTGCAATTGTCGTCCAGCAGCCTTAGAAGGCATTTTGTTGGGTTGGCGTGTGCAGGTGGTGGAGATGGTGGTTGTGAGTGAGTTGGTGAGCTGTGTTGTTTTTGTAGAGTAGTTTAGGTGTGTAATTGACAAGGAGATGTAAGTTGTGAAAAGTGTTCTGCTGTCTATTTAGTTTGCCTTTTTTAGGGTGAAAGATGTATGGGTTGAGGGTGATGGTGATAGTGATGGTGAAGCATGTGTGTCATGTGTAAAGCCTCTAAATTGTGCAATGGATGAGAGGCGGGTGAATGAGAGTTGTTGTGTTGGGGTATTTGTGGTAGGTGTTGGTGAAGATAGAACATTTGGGAGTAAAGTTAGTTTAAGATCTGAGGTATTTCTGTAGTCATGAGGGTAGCAGTGGGTGTTTGTCTATATTTTGTGACAGAATTTAGTATGAAATTGTTTTTGGGGGAGATTTTGATCTGCTGATGTGTGTGTTATGTTTTGTTTTTGTGGAGTAGCGAGATGAGATAGGGATGTAGTGAATTTCTTTGAAGGATTTGGATGTAATGTACTGCTGGTAAGCGGAAGTTGAATGGTAAAGGTGATGTGATGTGCCTTGGAGAAGAGTGTATGTGGTATATGAGAGGGGATGGACCGGCCTTATGAGTTGTATTAGATTTTTTAGCACTAAGAGGTCATATGTGGGGTGGAGTAGAGTGTAGGAATTGTTTGGGTGCATGTTTGTGGTAAAAAGAGGAGGAGGGTGTTGTTGGCAGATCACATGAGAGAAGGTTGAATATAGGATTGGTGGTGATGGAGTGGGGTCTGTGAGAAATAGAGCGTAGAGCTGGTGTTTTGTATGAACAGGGAGTGTGTGTTTGAAGGGATTAATGTTATGTATAATGTGGGTTTGTGTTTTGTTGGTGATGTGTGGATTTGATAGTGGTATAGGACAGAGTGGTAGTTTGTATGAGAGTGAAGACGCCATTTGTGTGGCAGTTGGGGTGTAGGGGTGCATAGATGTGCTTTTTGGGGTTCTGTAGTGGTTTTTGAAGCATTGAAATGTGGATGGGGTTTGTTTGGAGTAAGAGAGTAGTGTGCATTTGATGAAAGTATGTCATAATGTTTGTGGCTGGGCTAAGGTGGTGACTGGTAAATGTAAAAAAGGGCAGCATCTCTCGCCCTAGGCCAGATTCGACCAAACCAGGCAAATGCCCTTGTCCTCTCTGTCCTTAGCCTCAATTCCAGGGCTGACACGCCCTGAGCCCTAGGGTTAAATAGCCCTAGGTCAGGAGACCTTCTGCCAATGGGAAGCCTAGCTCTAATCCTAACCAATCAGAACACCAGCCAAAACCTTAGAGCCAATGGGAGATCTGACCCAAACAACGAATCACACCCCTAGCCCTAGCAACCAATCAAACCCAAACCCTAAGCCCTAGGTCCAATAGGAACACTAGTACTAGGAACCAATCAGAACCTTAGCCCTATCAGCCAATCAGATCTCAAACCCTAAGTCCAAAATATCCCTAGTTATAGGAGCCAAGCAGTACCCTAGCACTAACCCTCAATCAGAACTCAAACCCTAAACTTTAAGCCCAATAGAAAACTTAGCCCTAGGAACCAATCAGAACCCTTGCCCTGTCTGCCAATCAGAATTCAAACCCTAAGCTCTAAGTCCAATAGTAACCCTAGACCTAGGAACCAACGAAAACAATAGCCCTGTCAGCTAATCAGAACTCAACCCCTAAGCCCTAGGTCTAATAGAAATTCTAACCCTAGTCAGAGCACAGATGCAACAACCAGTAAGAAACTTATATAAGGGGCTTGTAACCTTAACACAAACTGGTGAGCGGGTGGGAGGAGCAAGGAGGTGCTCCTGAAGTCAGAATCTCCTTGGATACAGATAGTCTCAATCCACACTTTGTAGTTCCTGTTCAACACTGCAGGTGAGGCCCACTCAGCAGTTATAGTTCGGTGCTACCTTTCTAAGAAAAATGTTGATCTGCTGCTGTTTTTTATAGGTGTAGTATTGGCAGGAGAGGTGTGGCACAGCGGCCAGAGCGGCTGACTCTGGATCGTGGGGCTCACAGTTTGACCCTGGCAGCAGCTCATCATCATGTGACTCTGGGAAATAGCTCACTTAATCCCCCCGAGAGCCCCCAGAACCTTGAAACCTTAAGGGGTGATATGATTTGTGTTCTCCAAATATGCAATATTATTTATTATAATAACCACTTACATTAAACCTGGAGCCCGGTGTCTGCCTGGATCGTTTCTCGGCCAGAAGATCTTTAACAGTATGCTTTACTCGAACCCCTTGGTAAATTCGTTTACTGTAGTCTGCAGGGACTGAACACAAGAAAAAGTATATCAGAAAACAGAGCACTTAAAAACAGCAAGCACATGAGAAAAACATATTAAAAGGATATTTTATGGAAGAAAACCCCAGTATACCATACATTTTTGCAAACATATCCAGAAAAACAAATATTGTCAGAAATTTCCCACACAATTTTTGGGGGAGGCGTCTTCAGCTTTCTTTTTCACAACTTATTGATGTGCAAGCTGTGTACACTTTGTGATTGTCCCCCGCTCAAATAAAAACATAACCATTCGATACCCAATCACGAGATGTAAGGGCAGGGGTTGGAATTCTATATAATAAATTTGTACGGGCCTAATTATGACCACCCAGATTTTTATTCGGAGCTGCCGGCTAAGATTGTGACATACTCGGGAGGAGAAATACTCTGGGGGGGGGCGATTTTAACATGACTAGACACCCACACATAGACAGATCAGATGGACCAATCCGCCGCCCGTCTGCTGCCTCCAGGGTTTTGGAGGCACAGATGTCCCACATGGACCTACGTGACATCTGGAGATATAGATACCCAGAGTGGGGAGGCTACACACACTACTCAGCACAATTCAACATCCACACAAGAATAGATTATTGGCTAGCCACACCTTATTTAACCTCCATCATTCAAAAATGCGAGATACTCCCCCGCACATACTCGGATCACTCACCGATCTTGATTTCAATGAACACGCCAGCGCGGAAGGTACCTCCATTTGCCTGGCGGTTCCCCCCCTACTCACTGTTAGACATCGCTTTTAAGGAGGAGCTGGCGACGACCATCGAGACGTTTTTTGACACAAATGAGGGCTTGGTGAAATCGGTGCAAAGTGTGTGGGAAGCATTCAAACTATATATTAGGGGGTCACAATGTTGTCCCCTAAGGTCGATTAGGGGCAGGCTGCAGACACTTGAATCTAAACTATGGGACTTGGAGAGTAGGCAATTACATGATTCTGATGGAGATCTAGCGAAAGAACTGGCTGCAACGTTGCGGGAATACCATGAGGAGGCGGACTCAGAGGTCAAACACCTAGGGAAATACGCCTCGCTAGGTCGTACGGTGAAAGCGAGCGCCCAGGGGCGGTATTGGCACAGATGGCACGGCGAGCCAGGAGAGAGGGGGGTTCCTGAAATGAGATGTGCTGTGACGCAGTAACTTCTCTCGGACACGCAGGTTGCTGACCACTTCAGGGAATATTACTCCGCTCTATATGCCTCAAGAGGTCCGACGTCCGAAGAAAGTATCCTAGATTACCTTACGCACATTGACATGCCTTGGTTATCTGACACTCATCGGGGATTCCTAGTTCGCCCGATAGAACGGGAAGAGATAGTATGGGCACTGACAGCCATGAAACCTGGAGGCGCGCCTGGAAGCGATGGTCTCACAGTGGCCTTTTATAAGGCCTAAAAAAAAAGCATAACCATCCCTAACATGAGTGTTTGTGTTAATTTGTGTTCGTTGCTACAGCTATTTGTGCTTTGCCCAACCGCGCCCCGTGCAGGTAAGAGCGGTGGGGCTTGGTGGGTGGGTGGGGGGGGAATTTCGATAGACGATGACGTGGGAAAATTACTTATTTATTTAATTTTCCCTTGTCATCATCCATAGAAATTCCCCTTCACCCGGCCCTACCCCCCCACCGGTGTTACCTGTTCAGGCCACAGCTAGCATTACCCCTATGAAGCGAAAGGCCATCTTCCCGTCACATACAAGATATATTCTCTGTTCACAGCCTGTTGCTCGGAAGATATGGAAATCCTGTTGACCTGTATAGGATGTTCACAAATAGTTGAAATTTAGGAGCTACCTTCTGGTGGGTGTCTACAAATAACTGGACATATGTTATGTTATGGCATTCAAACTAGTGGGAGTCCGAAGTAAATAAGATTCGCTTGGGGCATGCATGATATTTCTGAATGCACAGCAAGGGCACTTCTGTAACACCAAAAAAGCACCAATTCAAACATCTTGGAGCACAGTTTGCAACATGTCTCAGGTAGTCATTGAAAATCTTTTGACTGGCGTCACAATTAATTCCTAAGAGCGTGTTCACAGCAATTCCCAAACCAGAATATTTCCATCACCTCTCCACTATTTGGACGTATTAAGTGCGTTATACCAATGTCATCATAAACCAAACCGATTTTGAAAAAATCTATTACTACCCTCTGGGTATTTGTGTTTTCAGAATTTTTTTTATTCTACACAATGTTTTGTTGGAATTTCCCTAAATTCTGTAATAAAGCACGCACAAAGGTCTGATGTTTCCAACTTTAAATAACATTTAAACTGCTGGCAATCTAAAGTATTAAAATAACCAGCACACCATAATCTACTCATTTGTATCCCAAAAAAAGTGGTATGAATTTATTTGACAACATTATTTTGCAACATTATTTTCCAGTCCTAAATATCAATTAGCCATATTTTTTAACTATATCGTGCTTTTTCAAAGTTTTTGTGCTCCTCCAACCCCATGATTCTGATTAGGCTAATAGGTTATTGTTTGTCCCTACTACTCCCACATCTTATTACAAAGCCCGATCGGTTTCATACGTTTGCAGTGTCAAAGCACTTAAAAGTATGTGGTTCTATGTACTTCCTATTACATCTAAATGGTTTAACTCCTCTCGTTCAAAAACTATTTCTGTCTGTCTTTCTCAAGGTTCTCTAAGCATTTTTCCGTATTGAGGCTGCGTTCCATTTTGGGATCTACCTTTATGCCCTTAAGCAAGAAGTCTCATAATACGACTGCAGGAAGTACAGGTCCAACGTTCCTTTATAGAAGGAAAGGTGCCAAGTATAGGTTTGCATTTTGCTTTTGGTGAAAACTTAAAGAAAACCCCACATTCTTCTTTGCATCTTTGCTTTTTCTGTTATAGAACTTCACACTCTACTCCCCATCATGCTCTGCTGTCATTTCTGGCTTCAAAGTTTGAAGAAATTCACAAAGTGGAGGACATTTTGAGTAAAATTAATTAAATGAGAACCTCCTAATCGTAGAACTATCAATGTCTAGAAAATAAAACACAATGGCCCACAGAACTAAAAATGTAGACATCTTAAAACCATCATGAGGCCCAGGTTTTACCATTTTAGTAGCATCAAGTCTTGTTCCAGTAGAGGGCATGTAACATACACATATAGTCAATGCCTCAGACTACAACTCAATGATTGACATAATGAATGAAGGAATGCCTCTCACCTTGAAAAGAAAAAATACTAAAACTATCTGACCATGATAATCAGTAACTTTAAACACAGAAAAAGTGTTACACTCTTATTGAAACAATGTATTGAAACAAAAAAAAAACAACACAATAGAACAAATGCGGTTGTTAAATAATCACACGGTCAAACAAAACAGGGGAACACTCATGGTCAAGGGGCAGGAGAGTCAGCCCAACCAGAGGGACCAGTACAGTTTCAGAAGGACCATAGAACGAGATAGCAAGTAAACAGAAAGTATGAAATTCAAACAAAACGGTATAAAAGAAGTATCACATCCATATAGAGAGGAGTCCAGGGA
Organism: Lissotriton helveticus; assembly: GCF_964261635.1. Lineage (NCBI taxonomy): Eukaryota > Metazoa > Chordata > Amphibia > Caudata > Salamandridae > Lissotriton > Lissotriton helveticus. The sequence continues at coordinate 1,564,244,762 of NC_136061.1, forward strand.
AGGTAAGCCAGGTTAATGCAGCTGATGTTCACTCAAGATTAGCCATTTGAACTGTTTGAAAGATGCAGTGGATGTGTTTGATCTTATCTCTAGAGGAAGAGCATTCCAAATTCTTGGAGCAAGACCAGTGAAAGCAAGATTGTAAGTTCTTTTCTTTTTGAATTTGGGTGGTTTCAAAAGTAGGGTGGTCGAGCTTCTTACAGACCCTTCAGCATTTCGCGATTTCGCGATTCACAAAAAAATCGCGAAATCAGCCGATTACCGCGATGGCCGCTATATTTACAATTATTGCCGCAATATTTACAAAAAAAAGTGTCAGCAAAACAAACAATGCTCTTTCATTGGCTGTGGGCGCACACGTCACTACGTGCCGCCGTCCAGCCGTCCAATACCTGCTTCCTCCTGGCCAAGATCCAAGCCTTTAGCTATCCTGAGATCAAACAACACAAGTCTCAGAGAGCGGCGTGCTTTATTCTTCAGCTCCGGGAATGTGCTTTTCTCTGTAGGTAGTACTGTACAGTGAACAGTTTTAAAAATGGTAAAAGCTCCGAAGTAAGGCTTTTTATGTTATGCAGGGGAGCCCAGCAAACTTCGGGAACTTGTTACGGGAGCAGGCAGTCCTAGCAGACGGAGCCCGGGGCTGGAACTGTGGGAGCTGGCGGGGCTGGGGCACTGCAGCTGAGGGGGGCTCGAAGAGAGGCTGAAGCACCGGGGTATTTAAAAAACAAAATGTGCTTTGGGTGAATCTAGCTTGCAATTCTGAACTGGTAGACGAGGAAAGAATAATATTATCGAAGCACTGCTTGTTCGCACTGTACTTTACTTATAAACTGCAAAGCGGAGTTAAGACAGGCTTTACAAGCTTCTTTTAACATTTAATGTTGCTAGTTCACCGCAAGTACTGCTCTCAAATACAGTGTTGTTTTAAAGGAGTATACGTATAAGCAGTGTCGTGTTATGAAAACGTCAGCTCGGCAAAAGAACAGAAGGGAATGCATGGTTTCATTACCATTACAATAGCGACTGCCTAGCGGAAAATAAATGGTTATCTCCTATCGGTTATTCAGAAGAGAGCGTTTTTTGAATAGTTGGAGCTAGCTCAGCAGCAGTCCCCGCCTTTCATGCATGAGGTTGAGAGTACGAGTATGCAAGACGTCCAAGCATGTCAGGCTGACCCGGTGCCTCCCGTGCATTACATGCTTGCTAGATCATGTAATGGATCGAGTGCTCGATTTCTGAATTGTAGGAATTGTGGGTCCATTTACATGTTTTGTTTACTTGCTCCAGGACATACGTCCTAAAAAATAGAAGTGTGGTACCAACTAAGTTGGGCAGTATGCAAGTGACATGATGTGTGGCATCATACAGCCCATGACTTCTCAGGAAGTGATATCACAAGTGACATCAGATCTTCAGACCTCACACATGTTGAGCAGGTCTATCAAAAGCACATGTAAGCGCATTAGGAGATTTTGCGTTGAGTTTTTGCCAAAAAAGTGACGCAACCCTGACACAAAATCTAGGCCTCAACTTATACATTAAAAAAAAAAAACCTCTGCAACAATGAAATTGGCAACAAGGAGAAATGTGGTTGTAAATCTGTTCTGTTCAATTGGTTGCAAAGTCTGGATCTTAAATTATCTTTTGGGGTTAACACACCTGCTGCAGAGGTCTTTGTGTGCCCAGTAAATCCCAGGGAATAATAATAATGAAAAAACTCTGGAAGTTAACCCCTTCGGCACTGCTGAATAATGCTCCTGCTGTTGCGAGATCAGCGGTTTTCATGATAAAATAGGGCAGAGGATTGTTATGCCTTCTGCAAAGTATGTGAATCAGGTTACAAAGGCACTTGGCTAATGTCCTTCCATTTCTAGTACTTTGCTGCAGTTTCAATACATTCTTAGGGTTTCTAATTGCTCAAATGGCGGTAATTTCTGATATTTATCTGTTTCCCTAGACTTCATTGCTTGATTTTGTTCAGGAGAAAATGTCAGTCATAGTCAGTGAATGTCACTCATATTTACACTGAATTTATGAAAATGTCACACATAAGCAATCTGAAACCTTGGCAGCTATGTACCCAGCAGCAGTGCTTCAGAACTGCTGGGGATATTTTAATGTCCCTTTTAGACCATTGGGTTTCAGAAAAGAGGATAGTTTTTTTAATGAATTTCCTTGCCTTTGTCCACTCACAAAGTGTCACTTAAATTGTCACACTTAATTTGCTGCATTACTTTCTAGTAAAGCGCTCTAGCAGCAAAGCAGGACTTCCTGTATGGGTCATATTGGTGTTATCAATATATTTTCAATGTTAAAAAGGGTGATAGAAATGACTGTTTTTTAAAATGGACGGGTCGAGAAGGTAGCTGTGCCCCGGCAGGGGTGCATACATGAGTGCTAGAAAACTCCAGGGAGAAATAGGGCTCCCTCTCACGAGGTGCAGATTGGAGCTGTGCTTCTGTAGAGCCGCAAACACTTTAACTTGCCAGTTTCACAGTGGAATAACTTGCTAAATCAGTTTACCTTGATTTAAGGCTGAAAAGGAATGATTACGAGTAAAATAAAGTGCCGCAATAATGCAGCTAAAGTTCCATTTTTGTGCCGCTAAATTTCCATTTTTGTGCCGCTAAATTTGCACATCTATGCCGCAATATCCTGGGGGGTCTGTTCTTAAGTTCCGACTCGAGCCAGATAGTTCAAGTTTTTTAGCCAAGTAAACCAGGGAGTTGTAGTGGATAGAATGAATTAAAAATAAAAATACAAATTTCCCTGTCTGCAGCTGCCACCCCCCTATCACTGCAGCTTCCACTGAGTCCTCTTCTGCCCGCTTCCAGAGCAAGAAGCAGGAAAAAGCAGGAAGCAACCAGGTCCCAGCTTCCCGAGAGCCATTCACAACACTACAATGCAACAGATGAGCGCTCAGCCAGAGAATGGGAGGCTGGGCATGTTCTCCATGGAGGCTGTAATGCAGGCTGCATGGAGAACATGTAAAATGTGCATGACGGTTTGGCCACCCCGAGACAGCCAGCCAAAGCCTCCTGCGCCATTGGATTGGGGCAAACCACTCTTCCCCTGCCCTGCTCTGTGAGCAGAGCAGTCCCACCCCTACCCACCTGAGCAAGGAGAAATATAAAATGATAATAACAATGAGTTATTATCATTTTATTTTTTCCTTTTTCGACCTGCTCAGTGGAGTGACGCCCCCTGCTTTAGCGGAGGAGCCACCACTGTAAATATTGATGTTAAAATATTGTCACCCAATCAATATAATTGATCCTTTATCTCGTATTTATATTTATCATTGATATATGCTTTTAGACTCTGCAATTGATTGGCAAAAATGGCATGTTCTAGCTGCTATAAAACTATATTATGAAGTAGAAATGCTTCAAAAATTGAAAAACGAGAAAATAAAAAGTATGTGAAAAGATATGGCTACCCCTTGGGCCTGATTCACAAAGATAAACTTACACTTTTGTGTTTGCTATTCAAAAGTCCTTTTGTTAGTAGTACCTTTACTATTATGTAGTCTCTACACAGAAAAAGATAGGACAGTCTTATCATTTGTGAACTGCAAATAATGGTAAACTTACACAAAAACACACAGTTACCTTTGTAAATCGAGCCCATAATTTTCATCATAAAAAAGTTATTTTGAGATACAAGCCTGATACAGGGCAATTAGCAGTGTGACCTCTGCCAGTGAAAAGGAAAAAGCATGTCATTGGTTTTATTTCATTTCTAAATGTCTATTTATCTTACTGGAGAATTTTCATGTTTAGAGAGAAGGCCAGGCTTTTAATAAGATATCTGGTTTCGACTGTGGCATTGAACTAAGCACCTTCTAAATATCTGCTCACACCTCGAATTTTTTATAAAAAGAGAAGTTTGCTTACTCAACTTCCTATGTGTCTTGACAAAATATGAAAGAGATTATCAATAGACCCTCTTCTAATGTAAACATTCTCAACGTACTATTGATGATATTAATGAAAATACTTACCACATTCCTTTAGGAAGGTGCACATTGTTGAAGATTAAAGTGTTTTCTTTAGGATTTTACAGAAGCAGGGCATCTGCAACTAACCAACTGATATACTGCTTTGCCAAACTCGTGGTCCCCTCACCACGCTTGGAGGATAAAAACTGCTTGGTTTCAGAGAAAGAAGCCTCAGGTGGCTCTGCCATCAGGAGCCTTTAGCCAGCCACATATCCACTGCAAAGGTTCCAGATACAGTACATTACAGTGGAGAAGTGTGGCTCAGGGGTTAGAGGCAGCAGACCCGGAAGCTGAGATCGGTCCTGGACCAGGGTTCAATTCCCCGCCTCGGCGGGGTCTTGGGCTAAAAATTCCACGGACTCGATAATTCTCACCCCAGTGCCTCCTTGACTCACAGGTTCACACTCTGCGACTCTGGGCAATAGCTTGCTTAATCTCCACAACGGCCCCTCGCGGCGGGATGCCTGACTTTCACCTTGTGGATACCCTGCTATCTCACAGGGGAATACCAGGAAGGGTTCCCTAAGCAAGCGCCGGGACACCCACTGCGGGTAGCTGTGCGCTATATAAGCTCAACTACATTTACATTTACATTTACATCAAAGGGCCCATCCTTACAAGAAACAACCACCCACTTTGGGGATTTATTTCTGAAAAACCAAAGAAATTCTGGGCAAGTTGCCATTACATGATGACAAATCTGGCATTGCAAGCTTGATAAAAGTGATCTGACTCAGCGGAGTGCTTTTTAGCTACATATTCTTGCCAACATGACAGGGAACTCCCATTTGGGTAGGTAGATTGTGGTTAGGCTGGCACAAACAGAGCCTTTAGCACCCAAGCAGTTTGGCGGCCTGGCAACCAAGCTGAAAATGACCCCCAAAGTCTCCTCCAGGGTCCATAATTTATAGTGCTCCTCAAAACACCATCTTACAACTACCACTAGCATATATGTGCCACTTTGAAGTTACCAGCTCAGATACCCAAACCACACAATCCACCTGTAGCCTGATGATACCTTCTCTGTTTATCTAAAGGAAAAATTGTGGAAAAACGCACTGCAACCTAGCTGTCACGTCACCACCTAAAGTTGAACCTGCAAAAATGAAACTCATTCTTTTTTCCTCACCCTATCTGGATCATAAGCAACTAGAATTCTCTCCAAATAGTAACCAATGCGAAATAACTGAGGTCTACTTGGTAGAATAGACTGCAAACAGGTATAAAGTCAAAAACTTGGTAAGAGGAGTCTAATTTCAAGTTTGCATGATGCAGCTAACACCAACCACAAGGTGAATTACAAAAGTCGCTAAATTAACCTGTGCCTAACCTTCTGGTAGCTTGGCACAAAAGCTGTTAGTATTAACTTAGAGACAATATGTATAGTATTTATTCAGCTCTTAAACAGTAATAAAGTGAAAACACAACACATGAAAAAATATATATATGTTGTTGCGGGTCTCAATTTTATTAGACTCTCCCCGAGACATACTACTACATGATATAAGAATTCAGGTATACTTCGGAAAATGTTGGACTGTGATCTATTATTAATTCAAATGATACTGAATTATTTGTCTTACAATGATTGCTCATTCAGGGCCTAAGACAAGGTTGTAATTATTTATTTTGTGGAATGCAGGATCGAACACCACATGTATATTTTTTCCAAAAAAAATCCGATTTGTTATATCTGATTTGATGAAATTGTGATTTGGTTTAGCCATTACAAGATGGCGCTTATGATTTGGACAGTGGTCCGTTTTTTATTTTGATTATATTTTGCCTTTATCAACTTCTGCCTCGCCGTCGCCAGCTGACACTGATGAAGGCAAGTGCTGAAACGCGTCTGTTTTATTGTTTTTTTGTGCAATAAACCTAATTGGGTTTAACCTACTGCGAGTGCTGGTGTGTCAAAGTTTGTTTTGACAGTGGAGGAAAAATACGTTAAGCGGCACGCCGCCGCTTTGACCAGCACCCGCTCGGACTGAGTGCCGATTTCAATTGGCGAAAACTGGAGCAAAGAAAACGAGGAGAAGGAACCCGAACCGCCACGAAGGGTCGGCGAAACCTGAATCTGTCCCGAGGAACACGGGCTCGAGTAGAGGTGCGCGGTACACAGTGACGGACGGACAGAGGTAGGAGATACCCGACATCTTCTTCATTTACGGACACGAGCGAAGTAGGAGGCACAATAGATTTACAAAGAACTTTAATATTACTAAATGTTTAGCACACAGCGCGCCGGGAGGTGGCAAGTGGTATCTTTAAAGGGCGCCCTGGGATACAAACACAGGACGCAACTCAGGCACCCGACACAGATCAAACCAACGTGAAAAACAAATACCAACAGCTTGAGAGACTCTACGAGTGGGAAACAAGGAAGTGGTGGGAGGGCACTTCCTTGCAACATTATGTGGAGGTAAAGAGGGTCCCTCACGGTCTTCGTATACATACGATTTCGGCGTACGAAAACCCAGACCCGGATCTACTAAGCGAGTGGGCAGATTACACAGCACACTCGTCGGAGGGGATGCTGAGGCTCCTGATAAAGTTCGCCTGGAAAGACAGAGAAAAGGCATTGAAAGACATTGAATCTTTGGAACAGGAGATCTTGGAACTGGTAGATCAAGGGCAATTGGATAGTGAGAAGGAATCCACGAAGAAGCGGCTCACTGTCTATGAGAAAAGAATACACCAGAGAAAACAGCAAAAATTTGAACGCGACGCTCGTGATTACGAGCAAGGAAGAGTACTGACCTTTGCGCGGAAGTACGACGCACTGCGCCGGGACCTGAGGGCTAAGAACCAGAGGCCACAGGTATCTAGAGAGACCTCAGAATCGGAGGTAACAAGTGCAGAGCAATCAGAAGACGAGAACTCTAGTGGAGGACGTCAAACGGGAACGAGATCTTAGCCTTCTTTTTGCAAGGAGTTCGATCTAATACGCCAGAGTTGGTTGAGGGACGGGAAGAAGCGCCCACCAGAACAATCAACCAATACAAGCGGAGGCGCATCACGAGGAGAGGAGGGAGGAAACACAGGGAGAGGCACCAGACAATTGAGAAACCGACAGGCCAGGAACAAGAGGAACTAATGGAAGATCTTAATATAATCAATCTTTCTAGGAGAGTCCTGACCACTAGTGAAGAGAGCGTGCTGAAGCTGGGACTAACATTCTGTTCAACGAGCTGTTATGAGTACACGCAGACACGCATAGACTTATTTCTATTTATTCGGAAGCTCAAGCTCTGGACATTTTTCAAACAAAAGGCCCTCAGAGAAACCACACAGAGACAAACAATAGAGGGAAGCGTTGACCCACAGGATCCCTTTGATATTAACATCAGAGATCTGGAAAACATGGCCGTACTTGAGGAACTACTAGAGGAGAGTGGATCCCAGGTAGTACCGCCAGTGGATGTAGTTAGTAGAGGCGCAGCCATTGGTATTGCCCAAATTGGGGAACGCAGCAATTTTAAACCTCCCTCACGTTTCCTCCCCAAGACACCAATTGATTCTGTCGATATTTTCTCAGAAACGGTGAGCCAAGAACTACAAAAACTATCAAAACAGGAATAGACTAATAAGTATAAAATGAAATGGAACCTATCATCACACCAAAGGGATGCACTTCTGAGCCTTGAAAGCGATGACTCGATCGTGATAAAGCCTTCAGACAAAGGCGGGAATATCGTGATTCAGAGCCGCCAGAATTACTGCAAAGAAGCCCTACGCCAGCTACAAGACCGCGAAAATTACCTACCCACAACAGAACAAGAATATCAACGAAGTATACATGAATACCATACCTTGATCGAACACTGGTATGGCAAGGGAACTCTGTCCAGAGAAGAATACCTATATCTGCAGAATAAACAACCGAGGTTACCTAGTTTTTATCATCTTCCTAAAGTACATAAAGACTCCACTAAACCACCAGGGAGACCTATGGTATCGTCCATTGGAGGACTGACGGAGAACATGTCAAAGTTTATTGACTCGTTTTTGGCCCCATGGGTAACTCAACTGAGTTCATACACCAAAGATACCGAGGACTTTCTCAGACAGATACAGAACGTGGAGTGGGAAAATGATTTAATAATGATAACTCTAGACATTTCCAGCCTATATACGAGCATTAGGCATATTGATGGGATGAGAGCAGTGAAGACTTTCCTGGACCTTAGATCTGCCAGATACTTGGAACACAGCAGGATGATTATGGACTTTATATCATTCTGTCTCAATAACAATATCTTTATTTTCCAGGACCAACGGTACAGGCAGATCAGGGGGACGGCCATGGGCACCTGCTTCGTCCCCAGTTACGCGAATTTATTCGTGGGCTGGTGGGAGAAGCAGGTGTCCTGGGCGGACGACAAGGCCGAATGGGTGGACAGGGTAATCTGTTGGAGGAGATACATCGGCGATCTCTTCCTTATTTGGAGGGGATCGGAATCCTCAGCAGAACAATACGTAGCAGCCCTAAATATCAATGACCTGAATTTGAATTTCACCCATAACATGAGCAGGAAAGAGGTTAATTTTCTGGACCTCAGGGTCTTCGTTGACTTGGACACAATTCAGACTGCACTTTACAGAAAGGAGACAGCGGGGAACTCAGTTCTACATGGACGGAGCAGTCACCCCGAAACCCTCGTGAAAAGTATCCCCTACGGGGAATTGTTGAGAATAAAACGCAACAGTTCCCTGGACAAGGACTTTGAGGAGGCAGCTGAGAAAAGCATAAAACATTTCAAATCAAGTGGCTATTCTCATACGGTGCTTCAACAAGCTAAAGGCAAAGTGTCAGCTATTGACAGACAGACAATCCTGATTGAGAGGCAGAGCAGAGCACGAAAAGGCGGTAATGGCATAGTAAGACTAATCACCAACTATTCGGTGGCAGCGAATAGGGTGAGAGCCATTATGGGAAAGAATTGGGGTATTCTTAAATCTGATGCTGTCATCGGTAAGGATCTACCGGATCATCCAATGATAACATTTAGGAAAACAAAGTCCCTGAAGGACAAGTTAGTACAAAGTCACTTGTCCAAAGAAAGATCTAAAGCAGAACTAAACGCCATGCATGGGTCGTACCCATGTGGGAAATGCAAGGCCTGCAGTACGAGCCAGAGGGTGCTATCATATCAGGTACCTCATAAGGAAGCTAAAATCAGAATCCCAAAATTCATAACCTGCTCTACTACATATGTAGTATACTGCCTGAAATGTCCCTGCGGACATCGTTACATAGGGAACACAACAAAAGCAGTGAAGCTAAGGATATTATAACATCAACGGGCCACCGCTGATAAGGATGAGAACTACCTGATGGCTCGCCACTTTGCCATACACCACAATAGCGATAGAACTCTTCTTAGTTTCTTTAGCTTAGACTGCATCCCACAAGACTTGAGAGGTGGTGATTACAAGCGGAAGCTAAGACGCTTGGAGTCGAGGTACATCATTGAACTCCAAACAAAGTCACCTGGAGGTCTCAATGCGGGGGAAGAATTAACATCACATCTGTAATCAATGATATAAGAGAGTCACTATGAGCTGTGTCGATGCCAGAGTATTTTTTTATGAATAAATTAAAGAAACCAAGATAGTAAGGAGTTAGGGGACACTACGATAAAATCCATAATGCACACTTCCATTTAGAAGATACAGTGATTTTAGAACGAACTATGAATAGTTTAAATATTGTTTTCACTGATCGCCCATTCAGGACCCTATTGTTGTTGCGGGTCTCAATTTGATTAGACTCTCCCCGAGACATACTACTACATGATATAAGAATTCAGGTATACTTCCGAAAATGTTGGACTGTGATCTATTATTAATTTAAACGATACTGAATTATTTGTCTTACAATAATTGCACATTCAGGGCCTAAGACAAGGTTGTAATTATTTATTTTGTGGAATGCAGGATCGAACACCACATGTATATTTTTTCCAACAAAAATCCGATTTGTTATATCTGATTTGATGAAATTGTGATTTGGTTTAGCCATTACAAGATGGCGCTTATGATTTGGACAGTGGTCCGTTTTTTATTTTGATTATATTTTGCCTTTATCAACTTCCGCCTCGCCGTCGCCAGCTGACACTGATGAAGGCAAGTGCTGAAACGCGTCTGTTTTATTGTTTTTTTGTGCAATAAACCTAATTGGGTTTAACCTACTGCGAGTGCTGGTGTGTCAAAGTTTGTTTTGACAGTGGAGCAAAAAAAATTAAAAAAAAATATATATATATATATATATATATATTCACTGAAAAAACCATAGGTTAGAGACCATATATAGTTAGCTGGACATTTTATTGACATAAAACCAATGAAATTCCATATATAGTTAGTTGCACTAACTATATATCGCGCACCCGCAATCCACTGCTGATGATGTCACATATTACATCATTCATGACATGGTCAGTGACATCACTGATGACATCACTGATGACATCTCAAATGACATCACTGATGACATCACTGATGACATCTCAAATGACATCACTGATGACATCATCTAGTGTCTGTGTGTTTTTGTAAAGTTTAAATATGTTTTACATATTGAAGAATGAGTGGATGTATGGAAGACTGAGTGTGTGTGTGGCTGGCTGGGAGGTGTGTGACTCTGTGCATATCAATGTGTACTTGTATCAGTGATTGTATAAGAGAGTAAGTATGTGTTAGTATATGTGTGAAAAGTATGGTGTTCTGTGTTTAACTGTATAGATGAGGAAATCGAAGTGTGATTGATTCTTCACAGGACTGACTAGGTGTATGAGTGCATATGATAGTGTTGTAATAATGAGTGACTGTATGTATGAGTGATTGTATGGGTGAATGAGTGAATGTGTGTGTAGACGTAGGAATCAGTGAGTGCGTATGTAGTAACTGGTATTGGTGTGTCATGATGTCATCAGTGATGTCATTTGAGATGTCATCAGTGATGTCATTTGAGATGTCATCAGTGATGTCATCAGTGATGTCACTGAAGTATGGTGTTCTGTGTTTAACTGTATAGATGAGGAAATGGAAGTGTGATTGATTCTTTACAGGACTGACTAGGTGTGTGAGTAACTCCATGGATGAGTGGCAGTGTGTGAGTGTCTGCATAGGTGTATGAGTGCATATGATAGTGTTGTAATAATGAGTGACTGTATGTATGAGTGATTGTATGGGTGAATGAGTGAATGTGTGTGTAGACGTAGGAATCAGTGAGTGCGTATGTAGTAACTGGTATTGGTGTGTCATGATGTCATCAGTGATGTCATTTGAGATGTCATCAGTGATGTCATCAGTGATGTCATTTGAGATGTCATCAGTGATGTCATCAGTGATGTCACTGACCATGTCATGAATGATGTAATATGTGACATCATCAGCAGTGGATTGCGGGTGCGCGATATATAGTTAGTGCAACTAACTATATATGGAATTTCATTGGTTTTATGTAAATAAAATGCCCAGCTAACTATATATGGTCTCTAACCTATGGTTTTTTCAGTGAATTTTCAAGGTTTTGTAAATGCAAATTCCTAACTATATATGGTCTATAACCTATGTTTTTTTCAGTGAATTTCATTGGTTTTTTAAAAGCTAATATCTATAGCTGTAAAATATATTCTTTATTACGTGACGTATCACGTAGCCACGTGAGACGCCTCATGACGCGTCGCATAACCGTGACGTATCGGCTCTGCAGCGCAAACAAAACCCGTAACGTAAGCGTGCCGGAGCACGCTTACAGATATATATATTTTTTTTAACCTTAATTAGACAAAATCCACACGTGCACATATCTTGAGGCCTTGCAAAGGCACATCAAACAAACAGTCCCTACAATTTTGCCAAGTTTGCTGGAAATCTATTCCCTTAATTTTTTTTTTACTGTTTCTCTTGGTTTTCCCCTTGTTACGCTTACCGGGACGCTACCCGGTACGCGAACCGGACGCTCCAAAAACACAAGATGGCGGACTCCCGTTACGCTGCCGGTTAGCTGCCCGGTTCGCGTACCGGGAAGCGCCTCTACCGCGAAAAATCGCGGGGGACTTTAATATCCCCCTCATCAATCCTAGGGGGTCAGGAGGGGTTTACCTTGCCCCCTTTCCTTCATTTCCCCCTTCTTTTTTCACCACATCTTGTCTCTCGAACCTACCGAGAGACAAGATGGCGGCCGCTCCGGACTGTTTACAATGTTGACAGCTACGCTGCCGGTTAGCTGCCCGGTTAGCTGCCCAGTGAGCTGCCCGGTGAGCTGCCCGGTTCGCGTACCGGGACGCGCCTCTACGGGGTAAAATCGCAAAAAACATTTTTTTTTATTTTTTGCCCCGCGGGGCACTTTAATATCCCCCTCATCAATCCTAGGGGGTCAGGAGTGGTCTACCTTGCCCCCTTTCCTTCATTTCCCCCTTCGTTTCTCACCACATCTTGTCTCTCGATCGTACCGAGAGACAAGATGGCGGCCGCTCCGGACTGTTTAGAATGTTGACAGACACCGGAGAGCCAATCAGCTTCGCTTCCCGAAGTTCCGTTACGCATCAGGTACGCGAACCGGGGCGCTAACCGGAGCGCTGTCACAGATATATATATTTTTTTAAACGTTAATTTCTCAAAATCCACTGGAGCACATATATTGAGACATAGCAAAGGCACGTCGGGCAAACCATATCTACAATTTTGCCAAGTTTCATGTAAATCTATTCAGCCGTTCGAGCTAAAAGTGAGTCCAACCGCCCTATGGAAAAATGAATGGGAAAAACGCGTTTTGGGACCCCCCTTTTTTCTCGGCCCCCCCTTGACGAAACCCCCCCAAATTTTCAGGGGCTGCTCAGAAACAAAATGTGCCATTTTCCTGACACTTTCAGCCAATTCCGTCCACAAACGCCAAAGTTATTAGACATAGAATTTTCAGAAATCCCATAGAGAAAAAATCCTAACTATATATACCCACTGGCTATCGCCAGTAGGTAATATACATATATAAACATATATAATCTGCATATCTATATAAATATAAATGCATGCATACATATACATATATGCATACATATGCATGTTATTTACATGAAAGTTTTAAAAACACTAATAAAAGCAAAGCTAAAAAGCCACCTCATTACAAACAGAATGGCTTTAACTTAAACGAGGGCGAGATCTATTGCATTTTCAATGCTTGTTTACTTTGGTTCTATCAAGAAGGCATTCAGATGTGTCACACATTTGCCATAAATTCTGAATGTTAGCACTCTAGTTGCTCATTAGATCACTGTAGTAAAGCTAGTGCTCACCAGGGAAGTCTGCTGCTAATCATGGTTTGCAGCCATTTTCCCGCATTTTTTATCCCGCAGACTTTCAGTCCGCATACCATTATCCCGCAAGGTCATTGACCTCGCATACCATTATCCCGCATTTTTTCAAAACGCATGTGCATTTATCGCGCATGCCTTTACAAAGAATTACGTTTTAAAGGCATGTATGGTAAATGCATTTGCGTTGTGAAAACCACGATGACGAGAGAGGTAAGTGGGTTTGTGTTAATTTTTTCGTGGGTTAGTGATTGTGTAGTGTAGTGTAGTGTTGTGTAGTGTAGTGTTGTGTTAGTGTAGTGTAGAGTTGTGGTGGTTGTTTAGTGTAGGGTCATGCTGGGGGTAGTGTTTTAGGGTTTAGGGTTGTGTTGTAGTGTTTGCGTAGTGTAGGGTCATGCTGGGGGTAGTGTTTTAGGGTTTAGGGTAGTGTTGTAGTGTTTGCGTAGTGTAGGGTCATGCTGGGGGTAGTGTTTTAGGGTTTAGGGTTGTGTTGTAGTGTTTGCGTAGTGTAGGGTCATGCTGGGGCTAGTGTTTTAGGGTTTAGGGTAGTGTTGTAGTGTTTGCGTAGTGTAGGGTCATGGTGGGCGTAGTGTTTTAGGGTTTAGGATAGTGTTGTAGTGTTTGCGTAGTGTAGGGTCATGCTGGGGGTAGTGTTTTAGGGTTTTGGGTAGTGTTGTAGTGTTTGCGTAGTGTAGGGTCATGCTGGGGTGTAGTATTTTAGGGTTTACGGTAGTGTTGTAGTGTTTGCGTAGTGTAGGGTCATGCTGGGGGTAGTGTTTTAGGGTTTTGGGTAGTGTTGTAGTGTTTGCGTAGTGTAGGGTCATGCTGGGGGTAGTGTTTTAGGGTTTTGGGTAGTGTTGTAGTGTTTGCGTAGTGTAGGGTCATGCTGGGGTGTAGTGTTTTAGGGTTTTGGGTAGTGTTGTAGTGTTTGCGTAGTGTAGGGTCATGCTGGGGTGTAGTGTTTTAGGGTTTTGGGTAGTGTTGTAGTGTTTGCGTAGTGTAGGGTCATGCTGGGGGTAGTGTTTTAGGGTTTTGGGTAGTGTTGTAGTGTTTGCGTAGTGTAGGGTCATGCTGGGGGTAGTGTTTTAGGGTTTTGGGTAGTGTTGTAGTGTTTGCGTAGTGTAGGGTCATGCTGGGGGGTAGTGTTTTAGGGTTTTGGGTAGTGTTGTAGTGTTTGCGTAGTGTAGGGTCATGCTGGGGGTAGTGTTTTAGGGTTTTGGGTAGTGTTGTAGTGTTTGCGTAGTGTAGGGTCATGCTGGGGGTAGTGTTTTAGGGTTTAGGGTAGTGTTGTAGTGTTTGCGTAGTGTAGGGTCATGCTGGGGGTAGTGTTTTAGGGTTTATGGTAGTGTTGTAGTGTTTGCGTAGTGTAGGGTCATGCTGGGGGTAGTGTTTTAGGGTTTAGGGTAGTGTTGTAGTGTTTGCGTAGTGTAGGGTCATGCTGGGGTAGTGTTTTAGGGTTTAGGGTAGTGTTGTAGTGTTTGCGTAGTGTAGGGTCATGCTGGGGGTAGTGTTTTAGGGTTTAGGGTAGTGTTGTAGTGTTTGCGTAGTGTAGGGTCATGCTGGGGTGTAGTGTTTTAGGGTTTTGGGTAGTGTTGTAGTGTTTGCGTAGTGTAGGGTCATGCTGGGGGTAGTGTTTTAGGGTTTAGGGTAGTGTTGTAGTGTTTGCGTAGTGTAGGGTCATGCTGGGGTGTAGTGTTTTAGGGTTTTGGGTAGTGTTGTAGTGTTTGCGTAGTGTAGGGTCATGCTGGGGGTAGTGTTTTAGGGTTTAGGGTAGTGTTGTAGTGTTTGCGTAGTGTAGGGTCATGCTGAGGGTAGTGTTTTAGGGTTTAGGGTTGTGTTGTAGTGTTTGCGTAGTGTAGGGTCATGCTGGGGGTAGTGTTTTAGGGTTTAGGGTTGTGTTGTAGTGTTTGTGTAGTGTAGGGTCATGCTGGGGGTAGTGTTTTAGGGTTTAGGGTAGTGTTGTAGTGTTTGCGTAGTGTAGGGTCATGCTGGGGTGTAGTGTTTTATGGTTTTGGGTAGTGTTGTAGTGTTTGCGTAGTGTAGGGTCATGCTGGGGGTAGTGTTTTAGGGTTTAGGGTAGTGTTGTAGTGTTTGTGTAGTGTAGGGTCATGCTGGGGGTAGTGTTTTAGGGTTTAGGGTAGTGTTGTACTGTTTGTGTAGTGTAGGGTCATGCTGGGGGTAGTGTTTTAGGGTTTAGGGTAGTTTAGTTGTTTAGTGTATGCTAAAGGCATATTCGTTCTAAAAGTTTTCGTTATTTTAATTTGCGGCCTAATAGTACATGCGGGATTTTTTTTGCGGACTGATGGTATGCGGGATTTCGTCATATATTCGCTAATCATACTTTCTATGGCAAAATTAACCCCCTCATTTTGTTCCTTTTTAAATTAAATGTTTTAAGAGTTACCACTTTATTCCAATCAAGATGGCTTCAGGTGTGCCATACCTTTGTAATAAGTAGGACTGTTAGCACTCTAGTTGTTCTTTAGAACACTCTGGGACATTCTGTCATTGGGCTATAGTTGGGCTACATCTGGCTGATATTTGGGCTACATTTGTTTTTTTTGTCTCTGGTGGCCATCTTTGGGCTACATTGGGCTACATTGGGCTACATTTGGGCTCCAACATATATATAGCCCAATGTAGCCCAATATATATTTTTCAAAGTTAATTTTCGTAAAAACCACTGGAGCCTATATCTTGAAACATAGCAAAGGCACATCGGGCTACCAGTCCCTACAATTTTGCCAAGTTTGGTGTAAATCCATTCAGCCGTTCAGGCTAAAAGTGAGGCCAACCGCCCTATGGAAAATTGCATGGGAAAAACACGTTTTGGGACCCCCCTTTTTTCTCGGCCCCCCCTTGACGAAACCCCCCCAAATTTTCAGGGGCTGCTCAGAAACAAAATGTTCAATTTTCCTGAAAATTTCAGCCAATTCTGTCCTCAAACGCGAAAGTTATTCGACATAGAATTTTCAAAAATCCCATAGGAAAAAAATCCTAACTATATATACCTACTGGCTATCGCCAGTAGGTAATACATATATATATATATATATATATATATATATATATATATATATATATATATATATGTATATATAGGAAATAGAGTACCGTTTAAGAAGTACAATTACACCAAAATGACAAAAATCGAATCTATAGAACCAGAGATTTGAGCTTTTACATTTTTAGGTGAAAATACAGCCAAAAACAGAACAAAGAGCCACTCGATAAAATTAGGACGTGTTTCACTGGGGAAAAGTCACAAGTTCAGGTCAATCGAGATGAAGCACAGGTTGGATACAGCAACCAGGTTTGTCCTGCTGAAGAGGTGCCTTCTCAAATCCATGCAAAGAGCTGCCATTTGCATTGGCAGAGCTGCAAGAAGGTTGGTGTTGGCATGAAGAGTGGGCCGGGCATTGTGGATGGTCACTGGTGTTGTGCGAAGAGCCGTTTGTCATGGGAGCTTCTCATTGGTGGTTGACGCAGGATGGCACTGCTGGTGTGAACAGCAGGTCCCACTGGAGCTGTGCATTGGCGGTTATCGTGGGCAGCCATTCTCGGTGCACAGCAGTCACTTTCTGGTCATGAGCAGTCCAAAACATTTGTGTCTTCACCTTTTCTTCAAGATGAGTACACTCTGATGCCAGCTAAGAGTCCAGGACCTGAAGGGCACATGTTGGGGTACAGGACTCACTCCAGAAGAGGCCAGCAGAAGGGCGCAGCCAGGTCCAGTTTGTGCTGGTCAGCTTGGTAGTTATAGGGTGAGCTCTGGAAGCTTGTTGTTTCTCTGTAGTTCAAACAAGAGGTCAGTCAAGTGACTATTGGAGTCAGGGTCCTTTGTGTATGCTGCAGGCATGGTCCTCTGAAATGTAATCAGGACAAGGCACAACATCTCCCCATTAATCCTGTCAGCAAGTCCCTCTCCCCTCACACCCAGGCTTCCTTTGTCTCACTGTATGGAAGCAATACACAACACAGCAAAGTTCCTCACAGTCATGTGACCCAGGACACTGGCAGAACGGCACTGGTGGTTTTAGGCAGAAAAATGTCAACTTTCTAAAAGTGAACGGAGGAGTGGGAAAACCCAGTATACCCTTGGAGGCTTGGGCAGTCAGTATAATAGCAGGTAAAGGTGCCTACAAGGGATTTTCTTCCTTTCGCTTGATGAAGCATTCATAAACAATCAATGGTAGTAAGCTTTATCCAGTAACCTACATCAAGCTGTTCCAGAAATTAAATTAAATTATTTCAACTTGAACAAATCCAGCACAGATTATTCTACACAGGTGTAAACTTTTAAGAACATAGATTTATAAAGAAAACACTTTTTAGAGGGTACAAAAAACTGTTACATAAATATACATCAACACATAGGAAACACTGACTGTAGAGACAGCGGACTGTTATACGGAGCAGTGCCTGTCCCGTCAAGGAATAAAGTGACGGGCTACGCCGTTAATCGAATTATTGTTTTTGTCTGGACCGACAAAGGATTGCAAATACGTTCGTGTTGCAGTTTTTCGGGACCGCCTAGGAATATTGCAAGCAATTTATTAGCTATCCGCTTAACGTATAATACACGATTTTAATGAATAGGACTACATCCTCAAGTCACCTATGTAGTCCTTTAAAGGGTCATTCAACATATGAATTTGCCGTCCTGATGATGGTCTAACAGATGTCTTCACGACCTAGACCGAAACATCGACAATCACACCTACTTTCTTTGTGAATTATTTTGAATAGGATTTGTATTTTCTGTTTAATCAGTTACAATTTCCTTGTGTATATATTGTTTGAAATAGGTGTCCACATTAGTGACAATGAGATGTTTATTACAAAAAATTATTTTTGAATCTCTGTCACTATTTGTCGATGTATATTTATGTAACAGTTTTTTGTACCCTCTAATTAGTGTTTTCATTATAAATCTGCGGGGCATATTATTAAGGCGGCCGATAAGAGATTATCGGCGCTTTAGCTGCCGTTTTCGGTTGCTATGCGGCGATAATACTATCGCCCTATTAGCAAGCTGCCGCTAACAGCAGTAAGCGACTGCTTGTAGGCTATAGCGTGCGGTTTGGGACCTGCTTTGCACCTCAGCGATATTTATCGCTAATGACATGCAAAGTGGGTGTACCCAACCTGTTAGCGACTGAAAGCAGTCGCTAACATTGCTATCGCCTATTATCAACGCAGGCGTAGCGATGGAAATATTTGCGCTAAGCGCGAATATCTCCAAAACCTAACGCCTGCTCAGACCAGTTCTTAGCCTGTATATACAATGGGAGGTGGATATTCAGGCTAAGTCCCTGTCAGTGATAATGCATGAATATCGCTGGATTTACAGCGATATTCACGCATTTCGGCGCTATCGCCGGAAATGCTATCGCTTCAGAGATAAACGTTGCTAATAGCACGTTATCACTGCGATAAAATCCTGGGTTGCTCGGCGATAAAAAAATTTCGCTAAGCCTATTTAGCGATAAATATCACTAGTTGTTAATAATATGCCCCTATGTTCTTAAAAGTTTATACCTGTGTAGAATAATCTGTGCTGGATTTGTTCAATTTGAAATAAATTTTATTTAATTTCTGGAACAGCTTGATGTACATTACTGGATAGAGCTTACTAGCATTGATTGTTTATGAATGCTTGATTAAGAGAAAAGAAGAAAATCCCTTGTAGGCACCTTTACCTGCTATTAAACTTTCTAAAACTATTATTTGCAGAGTAGTAACTTAAAATCTGACTTTACCACTAAAGATTATTTTAAATTACAATTAATTTGAGTGCAAACAGCATATCTCTATCTTGTCCCAAACTGAAGTTAATACTAATTAAGTAAAATAAGTTAACCCAGTGTTCGCCTTTGGGAGAAATTGGCCTTACATTATTGAAGAACTATGTTAGGTGTTTTACACTGTCAGGGCATGAAAAACTTAAACACACATGTCCTATATTATAAAATGAAGAATACTAAATGAAGAATAGGGCGCACTACTTTTTTAACAATCTTCTAGTTTGTATGGTTCTCCGGGGTATCACTCTCCGCTACGAGTGTACAAAGTAATCCTGTGGTTGCACCCCCATATGAATTTGGGGTATGGCCCCCGGGATCCTATAGCCCTCCTATATCGAGGTTCAATGAAGTTCATACCATGGTTTGGTTATAAAACTCGATGTTTTATTGAGTTACAAATCCATTTTGTCAATCTGACGTTTATTTTTACTCATTCCATTCATGAATAAACATTTGTGTTTTTATACGCTATACATTTCGCTTCTGGGAGAAGCGAAATGTATAGCGTATAAAAACACAAATGTTTATTCATGAATGGAATGAGTAAAAATAAACGTCAGATTGACAAAATGGATTTGTAACTCAATAAAACATCGAGTTTTATAACCAAACCATGGTATGAACTTCATTGAACCTCGATATAGGAGGGCTATAGGATCCCGGGGGACATACCCCAAATTCATATGGGGGTGCAACCACAGGACTATATTATAAAATGCCATGCACCCTTCCCTAGAGGTGGCTAGGGCTTAACTTAGGGGTGCCTTCTATGTATTAAAACTGAAGGTTTAGGCCTGGCAAAAGGTTTATTTTGCCAAGTCGAAATGGCAGTTCAAAGCAGCACTATAGGCTGCGGTAGCAAGCCTGAAGCATGTTTTAAAAGGCTATGTTAGTGAGTGGCACAATACGTGCTGCAGCTCACTGGTAGAATCGAATTTATGGACCCTGGATACATGTAGTACCCTACACAAGGGGCCTTCAAGTAAATGAAATGTACAAGTCAGGTGTAGGCCAATATTACCATGTTTAAAGAGACAGCACAAGCATTTTACATCTGGTAAGCAAGTAAAAGCACTAAAGGTCCTAAAAACTAGCAAAACTGGGATATGTAAAGGGAGGCAAAAAATCTGAGTTGACCCTGCAGAAAGGACCAGGTCTAACACTGCCTTACATGGCATTCCATTAAAAGCACAGCAGTACTTAGTGTACAAATTCACAGTCTCAGGAGGAAGATGATATGTCTGCATAAAAGCGAGCCGTACGTAACGACCCTCAAATTCAAGAAGCAACACTTTCTAAGTCAACAAATGTCAGCAATTTTTCCGGGCTCCTTGCTCTTCTAAGAACCCTATTTACTTCTCCCCACTAAAAGCTTCAGTGATTGTCTATACTTACCTAGCCCTCTCCATCTCATGCTATTTAGGCATCATTGAGAAATCTACTTAATATGTTGCTACTACTCGCAATATGGAATCCTTCATGGCCACCTAACTCTGTTTTGATTGTCTCTTGATTCCTTCTATTGCCTGTCCATCCTCTCTTCAACTCTGGCTGGAAAGCAGCGGCGGCCGGCACAGGTAAATGCGTTGCGGCGGGGCGGGACGAGAGCAGAGAAGTTGGCACAGCATAGGTAAAAAATAAATAAGTAAAAACTATTTTGTTGTCTTTCAACTTCCAGTCCACCACGCTCCGCTCCACCGCCCCACCGTACTTACCTACACCAGCCACGACTGCTGGAAAGTGCTTGTGCTGCATGCCTTCTGGCATTTATCCCTGCTAGAATTGATTTGAACACTGCACTGCACTGAAAATCTCTTTAATTCTCCCCAGGTCTTGTCTCACCTGCATCGTTGCGACACAATTCTGAGAGTTTCTCTCTTAAAACCTTTAAGGGTTCAAAATTATAGAGCATGCCTGTTGTTTAGCCTGAATGACATGACCACCTCACACCACCCTTGAAGCCTTTACTTTGACTTCTTGGAAACAAGAAGAGCAGCCGCCTAAAGTTTCTGCCAAGTCCATGACAGACTCCATGTTCAAGGCATGCCAAACCTCAGAAAACGTTATCTCCTACTCATCAATTCGAACCTCAACTGTGCCAACAGCTGCCTCGTGCCGCCTGGCGGCACGTGCGCAGTGCGCTCCTTTGACGTACGGACACTGCTGACGGCCCTGAAGGGTGCAAGCAAGACTTCCATTTCAGAATCCTCTGCCGGATACACTGATGAATTATAAACAAGCCACGATGGATTGCGCAAAAGTGACGCAGCAGATACAAGCTGGCCGTTTAACTCAGTCAAGACCCTTTCAAGATATACCTGTTCATAGGTATGAAGAGACGCCATTTCATGTGGGACATTCTCACCAATTTCTGACTTTGTTGTTTCTTTTTTTATCTGCTTAACTAAGATATGTACTGCAAATCGTTTATATATAATGTGGTTGATGCAGATTTTAACACGCGATGTTATCCTTTCCTCTCTTCTCGTTTTAACACTTTTTGTACTTTTCCTTACTTTGTTATGTAGATAATCAAATAAGAAAAGGATGGAAGGAAGGACGAATGCAATGAATGCAGAGTGTAGCGCAAGCTTTAGAACATCAGAGTGGAGCAGGTATAAATTCTTAAAATCGCCTGGATGCTAACGGTGGCCCTCAACTTTGCCCGTCCTAATTTAAACATTTCTTCACTGCATTCCATTTGAACGCATGCCTCTCTACTGATGCACTCTCATCTACTATGACGTGTCCATAAGTGTACATGCATTTCTCCATTGAGCATTGAGATTCTGTTATTATTATATGCGCTCGGCTGGTTACAGATTGTCATGTCTTGTGTGAAAGACACAACAAACACATCCTTGCTTTTTAGCTTTTAGCAAATAGAATTCTGGGGCTTGGCGTTTCCCATGTAAGCGTAGAATCAAAAATTCCGCTATGAAAAGTGCTGGCGTTTAAAAAAATAAAAACAAGCATTGGCAATGGCTGTCAGTCTCACTTTTCTTTAACTTTGGCAGACTTTTGTCTTTGACAATGCTTGTTGGCAATACTGAACAGCATTGGTAAAATGAAAAAAATATTCTTGCTGATGAATAGCATGGGAAAAAGTCAAATGGCTAGAACCTGCATATGCACATGTATGCATCATGACCTTGAAGCAGTCGTTTTGGCTTTTTTAAATGTACAGTTTCAAGATGTTGGACGACCATCTTAGAGTGGTAAATGTAAAAATACAAGAAAAGAAGCACAAATGCTCATTATAATGAAAGGATTCATTCTGCTGAGCAGCATAGAGCAACAATGCTGAGCAGGGAAATAATAGAGGTGCAGGCGGGTTAAGAAACAAATAAAGTAAAAAAAAAAAAGGCAAGGTGGGTTAGGGAGGATCAGGGATGTAACAGACAATCCGATGGAGGGTGGAAGGGATAGGGCAACACAGAGGGTCTTACTCAGCAAGGTACATTTACATACGAGTTAATTTACATGCGTAAATTACTCACTCTTTTTTAAATTACTCTTACACTTTGTAGTAAATTTACAACTTTTACCTATGCACCTTCAAGTGTAAATTTACTACAAAGTGTTCATGTATTACATGTCAACATCCCCTGATACCACAGGTGGGGCCAAATATCCAAATGTAAAGTTACAACTAGTACTTTTCACACGTAGACAGAAGTCTTCGCCACCGCCTGTCCCCCTTTATTTGCTATGGGAGATTGTTGCAATACCAATGGTTGTCCATGTGTTATGCTGGACTTACCCCAGATCTGAGCTGGAGGTCACTTACCACTCTTTTGGGACCTTTTTGGCTGTAGTACCTTTAGAAGTGCAGTTGTGCGAGGGTGCATACATCTGCCTAAGAACGTCCTTGTCTCGCATAAGACCCTACTCACTGTCCCTAAACCCCGCCTACTTAGTGGTAAATATTGCCCATTTTCCACTCTTCCCTGTCCCTCCCACATTTGTTACAAAAAAGTATATGCACATGTGTGGAGATCTCTGTAAACTGGGTGGAAATATTTCAACATAATATATAGGCGAGACGTAGACCTTCACACGTAGGTTTGTGAATAGCATTTTGTAGTACGTGAGTAGTACTATTTTAGTACTACTAAACATACTACAACATACAGTTTGTGAATAGACCTAGAGCATGCAGGGTGGGAAGGTGAGGGGGAAGCTGCACATGCATGCAAGAAAAGAAAAAAAGTTATCTGATGTCAAACGTGGAAGGATACTAATCATTCAGCCAAAAGGACGGCAAGAAGGTATTCTCAGAGAGAGTGAGAGAAATACAAGAATCGGAATAAAAGTCAATAATAATCATGTAAATGAGACAGACAAGAAACCCACCCTATAAGTAGCAATGGGCTTGTCCAAATCTCATTCTATGTGTTGGTATTGTACACAGTAGATCCTTTGATGATAAACACTTAAGCTGTCTGTAGAAGAGACCTAACCAAAAAGCAGGGCTGATTGAAAGTGTCACACATGATATGAGACCACATGGCAGCTATGTGCCCACAGAGCTGTGAGGCGCATTTATATTAAAGTGATCCATTCAAGAGTGCAACATTTACTAATCTAAGGAAGAAATGTTCTGCACTTGTACATTTTCTATGTGAAGAGAAGAAGTGGAGGCAAGAATTGTCTGTAATTGTCAGACTTCCCTTTTAATTGTTTATTATTGCCCTATGTGCACATAGTGTCCTTGGGTGCTTTTATTTTAATGTTGTGTCGTTTTGCTTTTAAAACTGTAATCTTAGGCTCAAAACCCAACTTGAAAAGGTATGTTTCCTACAAAGTCAAGGATTGCTGAGAATGTCCTCCATAACTACGGACAGTTATATATTGAGGAGTACTTGTATAATGTTCCATGAAACAGAAAACATGTGCTCCACACTCTGCCTGTAATTGAATGATGCCAAGGGGAGGCAGCAGAAATTGCAGCAGAATTTGCAGATGAGGATGACACCTTCTATGCCCTAAGGATGCAGTGACCCATGTACTGGGCTGAGTGCTGTGCAGTGTCCTGTCTGCTGTTGATACAGTCTAGGAAACAGGAGTGCTGCTTGGCTAGGCAGCTTTCAATATTGAAGTGGTAGGGAGTAGTGCCACATGCTCTTGCCACATTTCAAGAAGAAAATATGCTTCTTCACAGCTGGTGCAGACTGTTGCTGAGGTGCAGTTTCCCTGTTGCTGCAACTAAGTTACAAGATGCATGGATGACATTTGGCAGCTAGAGCACAGGCAGTATATTGGTATGCAAAGTCCTGGTTACTGCTTAGCAGTTCATGTTTTTATGCAGTGCTTTAGCTACAGCTAATTAATAATAATAATAATAAAGACATTTATAGAGCGCTATGGTTACGCCATCCCGGCGTGTCCCCGCGCTAAAGAGAGAAGAAAGCTCGCCAGGGGGAGAGGACAGTGCAAGGCCAGAGACTCTAAATGTAGATTTACAAGGAGAACAGATGTGTTTTCAGTTGACGGCGGAATTTAGTTTCCGATGGCTCCAGGCGGAGACTGGTAGGAAGTTTGTTCCAGCCTATCGCCGCCGCCACTCTAAAGGACCGACCTCCCATTTTTTCTCTCCTGTAGCGGTGGGTCACAAGCGTGCCCATTCCGCCCAGCCTAAGCGGTCTGCGTGGCTCATACCAGGTAGCCAGACCCGCCAGATAGCCGGGAGCTTTATGCCAAAGGATTCGATGACATATTAGGAGGGCTTTGTACATAATTCTTTTTTTCACTGGGAGCCAGTGGAGGGCCTCCAGGGCGGCTCTGGAATTGGCTCTTCTTGGGAGTCTAAGTACTAGGCGAGCTGCAGCGTTTTGCAGAATCTGGAGTCGTCCTATACTTTTACTAGAAGCTCCCAAGAAGAGGACATTCCCATAATCGAGGCGTGACATAATCAGTGCCTGGGTCATAGTGCGCCGAGCCTCCAGAGGAAGGAGGTCCAGGGTTTTATTGAGAGTCTTTAGGACTCCAAAGCACTTGCCCACTAATCGATTGATGTGTGTCTCGTAAGAGAGTGTGGGATCCACCCATATCCCTAAGTTCTTAGCTTCAGGACAGGGTGTAGGCATAGAGCCTAGACAACTTGGCCACCAGTCACATGTCCAGAGCCGTTGATCACCACCAACCACCAAGACTTCTGTCTTGGAGCCGTTCAGTTCTAGACAGTGATTATCCATCCAAGTGGCCAATGCTTGCATGCAGGCTCGGAAGTTATTGGCTCCAGCTGCAGGTGTTTGGGTGAGGGTGAGTAAGAGTTGCGTATCGTCGGCGTAGGAAACAATCTCTACGCCGAACGATTGAACTACCTCAGCCAGGGGGGCCATATATAAATTAAAAAGAGTAGGACTCAAAGCTGAGCCCTGTGGCACCCCCTGTTCCAATACCATCTCCTCAGACTGAAACGAGCCCCGCTGGACCTGAAAGCTTCTACCCGTCAGAAACGATTTTAGCCAGCCGAGTGCTCTATCAGTCACACCTCCTCTGTTCAGACACTGTAGCAAGGTGATATGTGCTACAGTGTCGAACGCTGCACTAAGGTCTAGCATGACAAGTGCCATAGTTAGGCCTGCGTCAGCCCCTTGGCGTAGAGTTTCGGTGGCTCGTAACAAGGCCGTCTCAGTAGAGAAACCCCTTCGGAACCCTGATTGTGAGGAGTGCAGGAGATTTGTCTTCTCTGCAAATGCCATCAATTGCACATTTGCAATTTTCTCTGCAATTTTTGCAGTATAAGGTAACAGAGAAATGGGTCGTAAGTTCTCCAGGACATCATGGCTTACATTAGGTTTTTTCCTAATAGGTAGCACAATGGCCTTTTTCCAGTTTATCGGAAGGGTCTGGGAGTCAAAGGATGTTACAAGGACATGTCGGATGTAAGATTCTAAAGCCACTATGCTTGCACCCAGGACCCTCGGGGGAGCGGGATCTCGTGGAGAACCCGATTTTATACTAGTGCAAATGGTTTCAAGTTCTTTGCTGGGCGGTACGGTAAAACACTCTAACCTCAGCTCAGAATTCAGCAGTGCCACTTCCTTCAGTTCTACGAAGGTTTCTCCATCAGCAGGACAACTGGAGAAAGAGCTGTAGATTTTTTTAACCTTGTTGGCAAAATATTCTGCCACCTTATTACATTCCATGACGGAGTCAGTCTCCGGAACGTTGAAATTTGAGACGGCTGAGATTTCTTTGTAAATTTTAAACAATTCTCTAGACGAACAGTCCGCCTCACTAATTCTGTTTCCATAAAATGTGGCTTTAGCAGCTCTAACCTGTTTTTGATAACTTCTCTGAGCTGTTCTATACCGAAGTTTAGTGCGCTAATTCATATCCCTGCGCCAAAGTCGTTCCAGCTTTTTACATTCTGATCTGATTGACTGTAGGTCTGTCATGTACCATAGGGCCGATCTCCTAACTCTGTTCCCCTGTTTGGCCTTGGCTAAAGGGGCTACCCTGTTCAAGGCAACCAGGATCTGGGTTTCTAAGTTTTGATTAGCACTTTCACTATCCGTGCCTCCCGGCATCCCACCTAAACTAAGCATCTCACTGAAGATAGGTTGTGAGAAATGTTTCCATTTACGGTATGGGTAACTATTGTTGCCTCCCAACTGGGGGTCAGTGCTACCTGAAGTGCAAATTTCAAAAGGGACTAGAAAATGGTCTGTCCAGGGAAGTGGGTTAGGAATACTCGTGGTTATGCCCTCCCAGTTGGCAAACACCGGGTCCAATAAATGGCCATGAGTATGTGTGGGTGTTTGATTTATCAGTTCCAAATCCGTATTTCGTAATTCCTGCCTCATCTCCGAGGCTTCCTTTAACTGCATGTCATCAAAATGAATATTTAGATCACCCAGAAGCAGGACCTTAATATGTCTAAGCGCCAGGTGAGCAAGGTGTTCTTGCAGACTTTGCCTAAAATTTTCCAGGGTCCCCGGAGGTCTATAAAGGAGGATACCCGAGATATGGTCCTGAGGGCCAAGTTTCAATGCAAATTTGCCGGCCTCGCAGTTCTCTACTCCAAGAGGTTCAAGGGAGCACACCAGGGGGGCCTTGCTGATTACTGCAATCCCGCCTCCTCTGCCTGACGGTCGATCCACCCTAGCTAAGCTATATCCGGGTGGAAGGGCTTAGATAATCTTGGGGTCGAAATCTACCCCCAGCCATGTTTCCGTCAGAAAGAGTAAATCAAGGCACTCCTCTAAGAGCAGGTCCCAAATTTGCAAGGCGTGCCTCGGGAGGGATCGACAATTCAACAAGCCTCCCCTGAGGCCCCTTGTCTGCTCTTTGTTGCCTATCTGTTTACTGGTTTTAAATGGGCAATGCCGGCATTTAATGGAAGATATAACCTCCATTTTGTGCCTGCAACACTCATTTATCGACGGACATAAGTCCCATAGGTCCTGTCTATTATAAGTTATCGGGTCAGCAGGAGAAAGGGCAAGGGTTAGGGCCCTGGACCGCGCCCGACCGCGGACGGGCGCAGACGGGCTTGCCTTAGGCGCGCCTTTGGTGCGCAAACGTCGCGCCCGCTGCGCGACCGAAAAATACATATAATTTATGTTGCTCCGGGGTTGTGGGTCGAGGGGGCGTGGCCTGAAAGGGGCGTGGCCTCCGCTAGAGGCGGGAGGGCGCGAGGGGGAGTATGCGTGCAGTGTCAGCGCTGGCTCCGCTGCGTACACCGACTGTTTCTTCAGGTAGGTGAAATTTAAGAACACAAGCAATCTGTGACAATAAATTTCTAAAACACAAGCAATCTGTGACAATGTTATTAAAAGATGGTGCCTCGCTCCCGGCTTTCCGCCTCAGGAGCTTACCTCTCGGTTTTGCTAGGTGCCCTGACACGGCGGCTTTTATTCAGGAGTGGCTGGGGGCATGGCCTGAAAGGGGCGTGGCCTCCGCTCGAGGCGCGAGGGCGCGAGGGGGAGTATGCGACCGGCGTGCAGCGTCAGCGCTGGCTCCGCTGCGTGCACCGACTGTTTCTTCAGGTAGGTGAAAATTAAGAACACAAGCAATCTGAGACAAAAAATTTCTAAAAGCAATCTGTGACAATGTTATTAAAAGATGGTGCCTCGCTCCCGGCTTTCCGCCTCAGGAGCTTACCTCTCGGTTTTGCTAGGTGCCCTGACACAGCGGCTTTTATTCAGGAGTGGCTGGGGGCGTGGCCTGAAAGGGGCGTGGCCTCCGCTCGAGGCGGGAGGGCGCGAGGGGGAGTATGCGACCAGCGTGCAGCGTCAGCGCTGGCTCCGCTGCGTGCAACGACTGTTTCTTCAGGTAGGTAAAATTTAAGAACACAAGCAATCTGTGACAATAAATTTCTAAAACACAAGCAATCTGTGACAATGTTATTAAAAGATGGTGCCTCGCTCCCGGCTTTCCGCCTCAGGAGCTTACCTCTCGGTTTTGCTAGGTGCCCTGACACGGCGGCTTTTATTCTGGAGTGGCTGGGGGCGTAGCCTGAAAGGGGCGTGGCCTCCGCTCGAGGCGGGAGGGCGCGAGGGGGAGTATGCGACCGGCGTGCAGCGTCAGCGCTGGCTCCGCTGCGTGCACCGACTGTTTCTTCAGGTAGGTGAAAATTAAGAACACAAGCAATCTGTGACAATACATTTCTAAAAGCAATCTGTGACAATGTTATTAAAAGATGGTGCCTCGCTCCCGGCTTTCCGCCTCAGGAGCTTACCTCTCGGTTTTGCTAGGTGCCCTGACACGGCGGCTTTTATTCAGGAGTGGCTGGGGGCGTGGCCTGAAAGGGGCGTGGCCTCCGCTAGAGGCGGGAGGGCGCGAGGGGGAGTATGCGTGCAGTGTCAGCGCGGGCTCCGCTGCGTGCACCGACTGTTTCTTCAGGTAGGTGAAATTTAAGAACACAAGCAATCTGTGACAATACATTTCTAAAACACAAGCAATCTGTGACAATGTTATTAAAAGATGGTGCCTCGCTCCCGGCTTTCCGCCTCAGGAGCTTACCTCTCGGTTTTGCTAGGTGCCCTGACACAGCGGCTTTTATTCAGGAGTGGCTGGGGGCGTGGCCTGAAAGGGGCGTGGCCTCCGCTCGAGGCGGAAGGGCTCGAGGGGGAGTATGGGACCGGCATGCAGCGTCAGCGCTGGCTCCGCTGCGTGCACAGACTGTTTCTTCAGGTAGGTGAAAATTAAGAACACAAGCAATCTGTGACAAAAAATTTCTAAAAGCAATCTGTGACAATGTTATTAAAAGATGGTACCTCGCTCCCGGCTTTCCGCCTCAGGCGCTTACCTCTCGGTTTTGCTAGGTGCCCTGACACGGCGGCTTTTATTCAGGAGTGGCTGGGGGCGTGGCCTGAAAGGGGCGTGGCCTCCGCTTGAGGCGGGAGGGCGCGAGGGGTAGTATGCGACCGGCGTGCAGCGTCAGCGCTGGCTCCGCTGCGTGCACCGACTGTTTCTTCAGGTAGGTGAAAATTAAGAACACAAGCAATCTGTGACAATAAATTTCTAAAAGCAATCTGTGACAATGTTATTAAAAGATGGTGCCTCGCTCCTGGCTTTCCGCCTCAGGAGCTTACCTCTCGGTTTTGCTAGGTGCCCTGACACGGCGGCTTTTATTCAGGAGTGGCTGGGGGCGTGGCCTGAAAGGGGCATGGCCTCCGCTCGAGGCGGGAGGGCGCGAGGGGGAGTATGCGACCGGCGTGCAGCGTCAGCGCTGGCTCCGCTGCGTGCACCGACTGTTTCTTGAGGTAGGTGAAATTTAAGAACACAAGCAATCTGTGACAATAAATTTCTAAAACACAAGCAATCTGTGACAATGTTATTAAAAGATGGTGCCTCGCTCCCGGCTTTCCGCCTCAGGAGCTTACCTCTCGGTTTTGCTAGGTGCCCTGACACGGCGGCTTTTATTCAGGAGTGGCTGGGGGCGTGGCCTGAAAGGGGCGTGGCCTCCGCTCGAGGCGGGAGGGCGTGAGGGGGAGTATGCGACCGGCGTGCAGCGTCAGCGCTGGCTCCGCTGCGTGCACCGACTGTTTCTTCAGGTAGGTGAAAATTAAGAACACAAGCAATCTGTGACAAAACATTTCTAAAAGCAATCTGTGACAATGTTATTAAAATATGGTGCCTCGCTCCCGGCTTTCCGCCTCAGGAGCTTACCTCTCGGTTTTGCTAGGTGCCCTGACACGGCGGCTTTTATTCAGGAGTGGCTGGGGGCGTGGCCTGAAAGGGGCGTGGCCTCCGCTCGAGGCGGGAGGGCGCGAGGGGGAGTATGCGACCGGCGTGCAGCGTCAGCGCTGGCTCCGCTGCGTGCACCGACTGTTTCTTCAGGTAGGTGAAAATTAAGAACACAAGCAATCTGTGACAATAAATTTCTAAAAGCAATCTGTGACAATGTTATTAAAAGATGGTGCCTCGCTCCCGGCTTTCCGCCTCAGGAGCTTACCTCTCGGTTTTGCTAGGTGCCCTGACACGGCGGCTTTTATTCAGGTGTGGCTGGGGGCGTGTCCTGAAAGGGGCGTGGCCTCCGCTCGAGGCGGGAGGGCGCGAGGGGGAGTATGCAACCAGCGTGCAGCGTCAGCGCTGGCTCTGCTGCGTGCACCGACTGTTTCTTCAGGTAGGTGAAATTTAAGAACACAAGCAATCTGTGACAATACATTTTTTAAAACACAAGCAATCTGTGACAATGTTATTAAAAGATGGTGCCTCGCTCCCGGCTTTCCGCCTCAGGAGCTTACCTCTCGGTTTTGCTAGGTGCCCTGACACGGCGGCTTTAATTCAGGAGTGGCTGGGGGCGTAGCCTGAAAGGGGCGTGGCCTCCGCTCGAGGCGGGAGGGCGCGAGGGGGAGTATGCGACCGACGTGCAGCGTCAGCGCTGGCTCCGCTGTGTGCACCGACTGTTTCTTCAGGTAGGTGAAAATTAAGAACACAAGCAATCTGTGACAATAAATTTCTAAAAGCAATCTGTGACAATGTTATTAAAAGATGGTGCCTCGCTCCCGGCTTTCCGCCTCAGGAGCTTACCTCTCGGTTTTGCTAGGTGCCCTGACACGGCGGCTTTTATTCAGGAGTGGCTGGGGGCGTGGCCTGAAAGGGGCGTGGCCTCCGCTCGAGGCGGGAGGGCGCGAGGGGGAGTATGCGACCAGCGTGCAGCGTCAGCGCTGGCTCCGCTGCGTGCACAGACTGTTTCTTCAGGTAGGTGAAATTTAAGAACACAAGCAATCTGTGACAATAACTTTCTGAAACACAAGCAATCTGTGACAATGTTATTAAAAGATGGTGCCTCGCTCCCGGCTTTCCACCTCAGGAGCTTACCTCTCGGTTTTGCTAGGTGCCCTGACACAGCGGCTTTTATTCAGGAGTGGCTGGGGCGTGGTCTGAAAGGGGCGTGGCCTCCGCTCAAGGCGGGAGGGCGCGAGGGGGAGTATGCGACCGGCGTGCAGCGTCAACGCTGGCTCCGCTGCGTGCACCGACTGTTTCTTCAGGTAGGTGAAAATTAAGAACACAAGCAATCTGTGACAATAAATTTCTAAAAGCAATCTGTGACAATGTTATTAAAAGATGGTGCCTCGCTCCTGGCTTTCCGCCTCAGGAGCTTACCTCTCGGTTTTGCTAGGTGCCCTGACACGGCGGCTTTTATTCAGGAGTGGCTGGGGGCGTGGCCTGAAAGGGGCGTGGCCTCCGCTCGAGGCGGGAGGGCGCGAGGGGGAGTATGCGACCAGCGTACAGCATCAGCGCTGGCTCCGCTGCGTGCAGCGACTGTTTCTTCAGGTAGGTGAAATTTAAGAACACAAGCAATCTGTGACAATAAATTTCTAAAACACAAGCAATCTGTGACAATGTTATTAAAAGATGGTGCCTCGCTCCCGGCTTTCCGCCTCAGGAGCTTACCTCTCAGTTTTGCTAGGTGCCCTGACACGGCGGCTTTTATTCAGGAGTGGCTGGGGGCGTGGCCTGAAAGGGGCGTGGCCTCCGCTCGAGGCGGGAGGGCGCGAGGGGGAGTATGCGACCGGCGTGCAGCGTCAGCGCTGGCTCCGCTGTGTGCACCGACTGTTTCTTCAGGTAGGTGAAAATTAAGAACACAAGCAATCTGTGACAATAAATTTCTAAAAGCAATCTGTGACAATGTTATTAAAAGATGGTGCCTCGCTCCCGGCTTTCCGCCTCAGGAGCTTACCTCTCGGTTTTGCTAGGTGCCCTGACACGGCGGCTTTTATTCAGGAGTGGCTGGGGGCGTGGCCTGAAAGGGGCGTGGCCTCCGCTCGAGGCGGGAGGGCGCGAGGGGGAGTATGCGACCAGCGTGCAGCGTCAGCGCTGGCTCCGCTGCGTGCACAGACTGTTTCTTCAGGTAGGTGAAATTTAAGAACACAAGCAATCTGTGACAATAACTTTCTGAAACACAAGCAATCTGTGACAATGTTATTAAAAGATGGTGCCTCGCTCCCGGCTTTCCGCCTCAGGAGCTTACCTCTCGGTTTTGCTAGGTGCCCTGACACGGCGGCTTTTATTCAGGAGTGGCTGGGGGCGTGGCCTGAAAGGGGCGTGGCCTCCGCTCGAGGCGGGAGGGCGCGAGGGGGAGTATGCGACCGGCGTGCAGCGTCAGCGCTGGCTCCGCTGCGTGCACCGACTGTTTCTTCAGGTAGGTGAAAATTAAGAACACAAGCAATCTGTGACAATAAATTTCTAAAAGCAATCTGTGACAATGTTATTAAAAGATGGTGCCTCGCTCCCGGCTTTCCGCCTCAGGAGCTTACCTCTCGGTTTTGCTAGGTGCCCTGACACGGCGGCTTTTATTCAGGTGTGGCTGGGGGCGTGTCCTGAAAGGGGCGTGGCCTCCGCTCGAGGCGGGAGGGCGCGAGGGGGAGTATGCAACCAGCGTGCAGCGTCAGCGCTGGCTCTGCTGCGTGCACCGACTGTTTCTTCAGGTAGGTGAAATTTAAGAACACAAGCAATCTGTGACAATAAATTTTTTAAAACACAAGCAATCTGTGACAATGTTATTAAAAGATGGTGCCTCGCTCCCGGCTTTCCGCCTCAGGAGCTTACCTCTCGGTTTTGCTAGGTGCCCTGACACGGCGGCTTTAATTCAGGAGTGGCTGGGGGCGTAGCCTGAAAGGGGCGTGGCCTCCGCTCGAGGCGGAAGGGCACGAGGGGGAGTATGCGACCGGCGTGCAGCGTCAGCGCTGGCTCCGCTGTGTGCACCGACTGTTTCTTCAGGTAGGTGAAAATTAAGAACACAAGCAATCTGTGACAATAAATTTCTAAAAGCAATCTGTGACAATGTTATTAAAAGATGGTGCCTCGCTCCCGGCTTTCCGCCTCAGGAGCTTACCTCTCGGTTTTGCTAGGTGCCCTGACACGGCGGCTTTTATTCAGGAGTGGCTGGGGGCGTGGCCTGAAAGGGGCGTGGCCTCCGCTCGAGGCGGGAGGGCGCGAGGGGGAGTATGCGACCAGCGTGCAGCGTCAGCGCTGGCTCCGCTGCGTGCACAGACTGTTTCTTCAGGTAGGTGAAATTTAAGAACACAAGCAATCTGTGACAATAACTTTCTGAAACACAAGCAATCTGTGACAATGTTATTAAAAGATGGTGCCTCGCTCCCGGCTTTCCACCTCAGGAGCTTACCTCTCGGTTTTGCTAGGTGCCCTGACACAGCGGCTTTTATTCAGGAGTGGCTGGGGCGTGGTCTGAAAGGGGCGTGGCCTCCGCTCAAGGCGGGAGGGCGCGAGGGGGAGTATGCGACCGGCGTGCAGCGTCAACGCTGGCTCCGCTGCGTGCACCGACTGTTTCTTCAGGTAGGTGAAAATTAAGAACACAAGCAATCTGTGACAATAAATTTCTAAAAGCAATCTGTGACAATGTTATTAAAAGATGGTGCCTCGCTCCTGGCTTTCCGCCTCAGGAGCTTACCTCTCGGTTTTGCTAGGTGCCCTGACACGGCGGCTTTTATTCAGGAGTGGCTGGGGGCGTGGCCTGAAAGGGGCGTGGCCTCCGCTCGAGGCGGGAGGGCGCGAGGGGGAGTATGCGACCAGCGTACAGCATCAGCGCTGGCTCCGCTGCGTGCAGCGACTGTTTCTTCAGGTAGGTGAAATTTAAGAACACAAGCAATCTGTGACAATAAATTTCTAAAACACAAGCAATCTGTGACAATGTTATTAAAAGATGGTGCCTCGCTCCCGGCTTTCCGCCTCAGGAGCTTACCTCTCAGTTTTGCTAGGTGCCCTGACACGGCGGCTTTTATTCAGGAGTGGCTGGGGGCGTGGCCTGAAAGGGGCGTGGCCTCCGCTCGAGGCGGGAGGGCGCGAGGGGGAGTATGCGACCGGCGTGCAGCGTCAGCGCTGGCTCCGCTGTGTGCACCGACTGTTTCTTCAGGTAGGTGAAAATTAAGAACACAAGCAATCTGTGACAATAAATTTCTAAAAGCAATCTGTGACAATGTTATTAAAAGATGGTGCCTCGCTCCCGGCTTTCCGCCTCAGGAGCTTACCTCTCGGTTTTGCTAGGTGCCCTGACACGGCGGCTTTTATTCAGGAGTGGCTGGGGGCGTGGCCTGAAAGGGGCGTGGCCTCCGCTCGAGGCGGGAGGGCGCGAGGGGGAGTATGCGACCAGCGTGCAGCGTCAGCGCTGGCTCCGCTGCGTGCACAGACTGTTTCTTCAGGTAGGTGAAATTTAAGAACACAAGCAATCTGTGACAATAACTTTCTGAAACACAAGCAATCTGTGACAATGTTATTAAAAGATGGTGCCTCGCTCCCGGCTTTCCACCTCAGGAGCTTACCTCTCGGTTTTGCTAGGTGCCCTGACACAGCGGCTTTTATTCAGGAGTGGCTGGGGCGTGGTCTGAAAGGGGCGTGGCCTCCGCTCAAGGCGGGAGGGCGCGAGGGGGAGTATGCGACCGGCGTGCAGCGTCAACGCTGGCTCCGCTGCGTGCACCGACTGTTTCTTCAGGTAGGTGAAAATTAAGAACACAAGCAATCTGTGACAATAAATTTCTAAAAGCAATCTGTGACAATGTTATTAAAAGATGGTGCCTCGTTCCTGGCTTTCCGCCTCAGGAGCTTACCTCTCGGTTTTGCTAGGTGCCCTGACACGGCGGCTTTTATTCAGGAGTGGCTGGGGGCGTGGCCTGAAAGGGGCGTGGCCTCTGCTCGAGGCGGGAGGGCGCGAGGGGGAGTATGCGACCAGCGTACAGCATCAGCGCTGGCTCCGCTGCGTGCAGCGACTGTTTCTTCAGGTAGGTGAAATTTAAGAACACAAGCAATCTGTGACAATAAATTTCTAAAACACAAGCAATCTGTGACAATGTTATTAAAAGATGGTGCCTCGCTCCCGGCTTTCCGCCTCAGGAGCTTACCTCTCAGTTTTGCTAGGTGCCCTGACACGGCGGCTTTTATTCAGGAGTGGCTGGGGGCGTGGCCTGAAAGGGGCGTGGCCTCCGCTCGAGGCGGGAGGGCGCGAGGGGGAGTATGCGACCGGCGTGCAGCGTCAGCGCTGGCTCCGCTGCGTTCACCGACTGTTTCTTCAGGTAGGTGAAAATTAAGAACACAAGCAATCTGTGACAATACATTTCTAAAAGCAATCTGTGACAATGTTATTAAAAGATGGTGCCTCGCTCCCGGCTTTCCGCCTCAGGAGCTTACCTCTCGGTTTTTAATTCCCTGACTTTTGTTGTTGTTGGAGACTGCTATTAGCTGGTGACTCTGTGTCCCAGAAACCTGTGAGAGGAGGAGGAGCCTGCTGATGGATTTCCCGCAAGAGCAGAAAAGTGCTGCTCACCTCTTGCAGTGTGCACGGGCCCGGGCCAAGGGCAGGCCCATCCGCATCCATCAGAGTCTGAAGGAGGCGGGGCCCATCTCTTGGTCCCCAGATTTCCTGGTACCCAGGCCTGGGACCTCTTCGCAGCTTCCAGAAAAAGCAGAATACCAAGGAATTTGTGAGGGAGCTTTCAGGCAGAAAGACCAGGTAGGCAAGGTAGGAGGGTGCCTTTCCACCTCCAGCTTTGTCTTTGGTTACTCACTTGTCTGACACAAGACTGTTGTTGCTTCTAATCACCTTCCCCAGCCTTGGAAAACCTGGCTACGTGTGCGGCCAGTGGTACGGTTGACATAGTTTACCACCCTAGTCCCTAACACTATAGCCGGACCACCATGGGTAAACAAAAGATGGTTGTGGCAGCCCTCACGGTCTTGGCGATAACCACAATGGGCTCTTTTTTACAGAGAGCAGCAGGGGTCTTAGATAAGGAGATAGAGTTGGTGGCCCGACGGTTCTTAAATTCTCCTGCAAATCATCTGTTCTCTAGCTCCCCAAGTCCTTCAAGAGTGTCATCATTCCAGGGCCCTAGCTGGTTGAGGGATCTTCCCTCATACCCACAGGGCAGGAAGCAGGTGGGGAGACAGGCTCACTTGTAATCTTTGACAATGCTATTAGTGATGAACCAGCGTTCTCGCTTGAGAGGAGCAAGAGCACCATTAAGACACCACCCACCCACCTTCTAACCTTAGTAGGGGGCAACAATGTGGGTCCAGGGACTGGAGTGAAAAGAAAGTGTTCCTTGACCGGGGTGAAGCAAAGCACTCAAGGGCAGAGGCCTTGTTGCCCAGTGCACATGACCCTGACCACGGTGGATATGGCAGCCAATATGGAAGCGTTTGTGGGTTCCCTGTTGGCCAGAATGGACATAAAACTGGATTCAATAAAGCAACAATTAGTTACAATTGAATGGGAACTTTTCAAGCATAATCTCATGGGTAACGGGGTAGCTAATGATGGACTCGTTGGTCCACCAAGCTGTATTAGCAAAGAGGGTTGTAGCTGGACTGGTCCATGTATAATGAATCAGGAGCAGTCATCATCACCATCATTAGTGCAGGAGAGTATTTCCCTTTCCACACAGCCCGCACCGATATTAGTTCATTCGGAAGCAAGAACACTGGGGGAGGATCCCCACCAGAGAATCTCAGTTTGAAAGCCTGCCTGGGAATTGCCAAGTCCACCATGGGTGAGCCAGGATCAATTTTCCTTCATCTTCCACCCGAAGCCACACCGTACGTTGTGGTTTTGAGGAATGTGCCTGTGCTCAAGCCGAGTGTTTCAGAAGGCTTCTACTAATTGAAGTACCAAGTTCTCTATTGGCTGAACTCTAATACGGTTTTGGAAATAAGGGGGAGAGATACATCAACATGGTGTGGAGAGTTGCATGTGTAGGGAGGTCGAAAAAGAAGTGTGAAGGTGACTGTGTCATAATCAATTTCAACAGACCCCATGTGGCAGAGAGAATCCTCTATGCAGCCAGCTCAAGTACCCCTAGAGGTCCTCTTACGTCCATTGTGGCCCTTCCCTTGGGTTATTTTTATAGACCTTTGAGTACTGTAATATCTCTTAGCAAATGGTTCCCAAGGACGTTCCCTGACGAAGTTCAGCATGGGTGGCGACATCTAACATACCCCTTCCTAATGGTTTTGCACCTCTGGGTTCCTTGGATAATTGTGGTTGACTCCCAGTGAAAGCCCCAGTGGAGACGACAATCCTTACCCGCCAAACCGTTCCCACACACTGGATCAACCATGTACCCTCAGGTAGTAGTTCCTTGGATGACAAGAACTGTAGATTCATCTTGTGGAACATAGCTGGTTTGGCAAGCAAGTTTTCCAACCCAGGATGACCTTTTTTTATAAAAAAGGTTTGATGTGATATGCTTGCAGGAAATGTGGGCAGGAAATGTGGCCCCTTATAGAGGGGTACAAGTCATTTTTTGTGCCTGCCACCCCCTCGAGGGCAGGTCGACCCTTGGGGGGTAGGTTGTGTATGTTTCCTTGGTGGTACAATGTAGCACAGTTGTGTTGCACAGAGACAACCCATGCCTGCAAGCTTTGTTACTTTCCAGTGGGTCAGGTAAACTGTTGCTCCTGAACTTTACCAATGCTACATTTTCTCTTCCAGAGGTTTGAGTAACTTGAATTCCTCTACCACTCTCAATAGGGACTTAATGCTGGTTGGAGATTTTAACATCCATCTATGTGCGGTCCCGAGAGGGATAGGCCCTAGATATACAGGTTGCCCTCGCTTGACAGGTATGCACCTAGAACACACCAATCAGAGAGATATTCTTAATGCTCTAGTGAAGTAGCTTGACCTATCACCAGCCATGGGCAAACTGGATTAAGGCTAGAAGGAAATTAACCCCACATTTAAAGGGAATGGAAGTGACTCATTTATAGATTTTATTTTTGTTTCAACTCCTCTTTTTTATCTAATCCCAGACTTCTCCATTGAAGTAAGTATTCACAGCGACCATAACCCTCTGTGTATCAAAGCCAGCTAGCCCCCACTAGCTCAAACCATGAGGGGTAAGATGGGGATCATTTAAAGCCACGAATAGTGGCACAAGGCTTAAGTGGGCCCAGATAATCGCCGATTCTTTTCACATGGAGCTACAGACTTGCTTAGCTCCACAGAAGGAGCCACGCATTACCATTGAGGCCTTCACAGTTATTTCCCATACCATAGCAGATTTACTAGGAGCTCCGACCCCAAGGCTCCCAGAACAGGTCTCAAGATGGTTTGATTCTGTCTGCTCTTGTGCGTACAGGAAGTTTAAGGAAGCATTATGTACCAACCCAAGGGATACTGGTTTAGTAAGGGCCTATAGAAGTCACTGTAAAGGCGCTCTAGCTGGGCACAAAACCGTGTTGGAGGAGATGGCCAGGAGCAAGCTCATCGAGGCTAGTACTCTTAATAGTAGCTCTAAGTTTTGGAGCATTGTTAACAGCCCTTTCCCAGCAGTAGACGCAACAAATGAGTTTGGCCACTTTGAGAAATGTTTCAGTGCCCACCAGCCTATCAGTTTCAGAGGAAGTTTGGAAGGGCATAGTGGGGCTATCTTGTAATAAGGCACCAGGACCCAATGGGATCCCTCCTGACATTTATATCTCCAATCCGAAGTTGTTGTGCAGTCCCTCACCTCAATAATGAACGCAGCGGTTAGAGCCAGCTCCCCGGGTACTTGGGCTACCTCCACTTTCGTCCGTGTCTTTAAAAAAGGTAACAGAGACAGTACCTACTGTTACAGGCCCATTTCCCTGCTGAAAATCAGTTGTCAAGGTGGTTGGATGTATCATATTAGACAGGCTAACTAGCTGGGCAGATGATAATAACATATTAGCAGATGTTAAGTATGGTTTTCGTCCCAGTCGGTCGACTGTGGAACAATGGCTGAACCTGTTCATGATTCTTAACAAGTACACAGTTGCCTGGTACCACCCCCCTGGCTTTCATTGACCTGTCCTCGGTGTTCGATCGCGTCATTAGAAGTAAGCTATGACAGATCCTGTTATCAATTGGGGAACAGGGACATTGTTCTCTTTTTACAAGATCTCCATCATTATTCTAAGACAGAGGTCCGTTATACCAATGACTTTGAGTTTACTCATCAGTTTGCTATTCAGTGCGGGGTCCGGCAGGGTTGTATATTGTCCCCGTTTTTGGTCAATCTATACATCAATAACCAGGAGACGGTATTATTGGAGACTATCCCCAGGTGGGCGGCGCGGTCTGCCTGTACTACTGTATGCAGACGATGCCATCCTTATGGCCCGGACTTAGAGGGGGTTGCAAATGCTGCTCAACTCCTTTGCCCAATTTATGGAAGATCAGGACTTGCTGGTTATTATTCTAATCCTTTGTGATGCAGGTGGGATCTTGTTCGAGCAAGTCCTATACCTTTAAGGTTAGGTCCACGCCAGTCCCCAGGACTAGTGTTTTTTCTAATTTGGGGGTCTTGTTGGATGCCAAGATGTTCTGGGGGCCTCTAAAAAGCCATAAGAATGGGGATTTTACACATGCAAATGTGACTATTTTTAATTTTTCCTCTAGATTGGGCAAGAGACCGACTGGGGCGCTCTTGCAGATCTATAGGGCCAAGTGCATTGCCAAGGGGTTGTATGGTAGTAAAATCTGGGGTTCTTCTCTCATGGAGTCCTACAAATAGCAGAAAATATCTTTCTGAGATGACTCCTAGCTGTACCTCAGGGTACCTCTACCTTTGCAGCCCATGAAGAGCTTGGTATGGCTTATCTCTCTTATCTGTTGACCTTTCACCCCTTCTCATTATGGATACAAATCTGGCTCAGCAAAGGGACTGCTTTAAACAAACAGATTTTAAAGGATTGCATGGCCCTTGATCATGCCTCCCATATTCTGTGGCTCAAATGTATTAGGACGTGTTTTTGAGCCAGGGAAGAGAAGACTTTTTTTAAAACCTGGAATCAAGTAGCAAGAAGGATTTGGGTTGTTGAAAGGAGGCCTTTTTTAGACAGCCGTCATCAGTCAGGGTTGATCAGGAGCGAAGGAAGCCCAGCGTAGGTGGATTTATCATACTGAAAACTACGCAATTTACTGAACCTTATTTATTAGGTCTTTCAAGCTCTTACAATCGCTTACTATTGACTAGGTTCCGGTTTGACCTCTTTCATCTTCTTCTTGCCCATCCAAGGGGGCAGAGCAAGGGCCAGAGTTAGCTGCCCAGTGGCTGTGAAGGAAAGTCTCCACAAGACATGCTCAATTTTTTGGATGGCTTGCAGCTTTTATGATCTACCTAGAAAGACTTATATTATCTCTATATTAAAACAGGCTAATTTTAGGCAAGTGTGTCCCACTTTCACTTTTTAGGTTTTGCCTTAGCAATGCGTACGAAGTACGCATGCGCTAGCAAAACCTCTTGAGTTCTATGTCGGGTGATGACCCGCCTCTGTCTATCATTGGCTAGCTCCATAAATGGAGGCTAGCCATTGGGAGACAGAGACTGTCAATCGCGCTTTCTCTTGAAAATGCGATTCGGGGGCGTTTCTGGTGCTTTTTTTAAGCCCCGCCCCTTTGTCCCGGGCCGCGCTGCGATTGGCTGCCGGCCCGGGACACCCCCGTGACGTCATTCCCGGGCCGCGCTGTGATTGGCTGCCGGCCCGGGACACCCCCGTGACGTCAGCCAATCACAGCGCGGCCCGGGACCTGACTTGTTCGAAGTGCCTTTAGCTGGAGTGGTTTGCGAGATTCAATGCACCCGCCCGATAGACGACTCCTCACGAATCTCGCCTAAGCACCCAAAATGGCCTACTTAATCAATGGAATGCAAGGTTTGTGCATAATGTGGGATATTTTGCTCCTCGTTCTCACCTGTGGTACAGGCTGTACAAAAAAACTCCTTCTCCCTCGCTGACTCCTGTTTCCGTCCCAGGTTCGGCCCCATTCGTCTCTTCGTTGCCTTGGGTGGCCCAAATTCTTGCCCTAATAACACCTCGCTCTTCTCAACAGTTGACCACTTCATATTTCGTTATATAGCGCAAACTCGAACCGAATATATACGAGTTTTATATAGCGCGAGCTCGGCCCGAAGGTTCCGGAGCGCATTACATTAGTACCAGTGGCATTACAGACGGACACATTCGTTTTTTTAGGCACCGGGAGATTAAGTGATTTGCCCAAATTCACAGGATGCTTGACCCTTTCGCCAAGACTCGAACTTGGTTCCTCAGCTTTAAGGTCTGCCGCTCTGGCCTTTACGCCAGACCCTCTACTTACCGTTGCCCTGAATATTGCCCCCTTCCTCTTGGTTCTTCCTGGAGTCAGGATGTGGTGTTACAGCCGACAGTTGGGCGCTGCTGGGGTGGGCGCTTGTTGCAGGCCCCGCTCGGCGGCTCTGCTTTAAAAAAACGCCCGGGGGTGGTGTGCGAGTATGGGGGCAGCTTTGATGGTGATCTTTGCATAGGGGCACAGGCACCGTGCCTCCCTGGGGACCCCTATAACGATCACTGCTCTGCACCTCGGGATCATGCAGCCCGAGTGGTGCACGGAATCGTGTACGGGATGTGACGGGCAGGTGCAGTCAATCCCACGTCGGTTGGATCCACCCGAGTCCGCTGGGTCATCTGCAGGTCTTTAACTTTACCCTTCGTTTCCCCCCAGGGCTCCGAGGAGCAAGGAAGAGCCAGGGAGCATACAGGCAGAAGAGCACCGTGTCCGCCAGAAGCTCCCGGTGAGTGCGGGCGTCTTAGCAGCTTCAGGGGCATTTTGTTTTCAGAGCCCACGAGGCTCTTCCAAAGCGGGGGCATTTCTTTCAAGTCCCCCATGAGGGACTCCCACGACCGGATGCATTCGTCTTCAGAGCCACGGAGGCTCGTGGGGGCATATTTGTGCTAGAGCCCATCTCTCTCTCGATCTATCTTCCCTATCCTTCTCTCTTTCCATAGATCCTCTCTCTCACACTATACTAAACTGTCTCTTGTTCTCTCTCCCTGTCTCCTTATCTCTCTCCTCTCTCTACCAATCTCGTCTTTCTTATTTCTTCTCTTTGTGTAGCTTAGTCAGATTTTTTTTTTAATAGCTCTCTATAGCGCGAGCTCGGCCCGAAGGTTCCGGAGCGCTTTACATTAGTACCAGTGGCATTACAGACGGACACATTCGTTTTTTTAGGCACCGGGATTTTAAGTGATTTGCCCAAATTCACAGGATGCTTGACCCTTTCGCCAAGACTCGAACTTGGTTCCTCAGCTTTAAGGTCTGCCGCTCTGGCCTTTACG
Source organism: Lissotriton helveticus (assembly GCF_964261635.1). Taxonomy (NCBI): domain Eukaryota; kingdom Metazoa; phylum Chordata; class Amphibia; order Caudata; family Salamandridae; genus Lissotriton; species Lissotriton helveticus. The sequence goes on from NC_136061.1 coordinate 1,564,287,424, forward strand.
CCTGACCCTCTACTTACCGTTGCCCTGAATATTGCCCCCTTCCTCTTGGTTCTTCCTGGAGTCAGGATGTGGTGTTACAGCCGACAGTTGGGCGCTGCTGGGGTGGGCGCTTGTTGCAGGCCCCGCTCGGCGGCTCTGCTTTAAAAAAACGCCCGGGGGTGGTGTGCGAGTATGGGGGCAGCTTCGGTGGTGATCTTTGCATGGGGGCACAGGCACCGTGCCTCCCTGGGGACCCCTATAACGATCACTGCTCTGCACCTCGGGATCATGCAGCCCCGAGTGGTGCACGGAATCGTGCACGGGATGTGACGGGCAGGTGCAGTCAATCCCACGTCGGTTGGATCCACCCGAGTCCGCTGGGTCATCTGCAGGTCTTTAACTTTACCCTTCGTTTCCCCCCAGGGCTCCGAGGAGCAAGGAAGAGCCAGGGAGCATACAGGCAGAAGAGCACCGTGTCCGCCAGAAGCTCCCGGTGAGTGCGGGCGTCTTAGCAGCTTCAGGGGCATTTTTTTTTCAGAGCCCACGAGGCTCTTCCAAAGCGGGGGCATTTCTTTCAAGTCCCCCATGAGGGACTCCCACGACCGGATGCATTCGTCTTCAGAGCCACGGAGGCTCGTGGGGGCATATTTGTGCTAGAGCCCATCTCTCTCTCGATCTATCTTCCCTATCCTTCTCTCTTTCCATAGATCCTCTCTCTCACACTATACTAAACTGTCTCTTTTTCTCTCTCCCTGTCTCCTTATCTCTCTCCTCTCTCTACCAATCTCGTCTTTCTTATTTCTTCTCTTTGTGTAGCTTAGTCTGCATTTTTTTTAAATAGCTCTCTTCTGTCTTTCACTGTTGCTCCTCGGTTTCTCTCTCGCATGCAGCTGCAACCTTCCGTTAGGCCTCGTGATCTTACTGGTCACCCCCACAGTCCTATATAGGGTGACCACCTCACTCCAGGTCATAACGGAAACTACATCCCGTTTTCCATGTGCCTCTGTTGCCTGCTGCTTGTGCTCCAGTTTTGCGTCTGCCTCTGTTACCTGTGCTCCTGTTTTGCGTCTGCCTCTGTTACCTGTGCTCCTGTTTTGCGTCTGCCCCTGTTGCCTGTGCTCCTGTTTTGCGTCTGCCTCTGTTGCCTGTGCTCCTGTTTTGCGTCTGCCCCTGTTGCCTGTGCTCCTGTTTTGCGTCTGCCTCTGTTGCCTGTGCTCCTGTTTTGCATCTGCCCCTGTTGCCTGTGCTCCTGTTTTGCGTCTGCCCCGGTTGCCTGTGCTCCTGTTTTGCGTCTGCCTCTGTTGCCTGTGATCCTGTTTTGCGTCTGCCTCTGTTGCCTGTGCTCCTGTTTTGCGTCTGCCTCTGTTGCCTGCTGCTTGTGCTCCGGTTTTGCGCCTGCCTCTGTTGCCTGCTGCTTGTGCTCCGGTTTTGCGCCTGCCTCTGTTGCCTGCTGCTTGTGCTCCGGTTTTGCGCCTGCCTCTGTTGCCCGCTGCTTGTGCTCCGGTTTTGCGCCTGCCTCTGTTGCCCGCTGCTTGTGCTCCGGTTTTGCGTCTGCCTCTGTTGCCCGCTGCTTGTGCTCCGGTTTTGCGTCTGCCTCTGTTGCCTGCTGCTTGTGCTCCGGTTTTGCATCTGCCTCGGTTGCCTGCTGTGAGAGATGCACTATTTACCATTGTGAAGCCTTTAGTGGTTAATGCAATCGCTGCAGATATCTGTGTATGCAACCATATAGCTACAGAGTTTATTTCTGTTTGGTGCAGGGGGAATAGTGACTTGTGTGTTTTTAGTGGTACGAGGTCCCAGCATGTGATAGAAAGAACCTTGAATATGTATGTCATTAAGTTAAGCATTACACACACTATAAGATAGGCTGCCACAAAGTGCACAAAAAGATTTATGTTTAAGATAAAAAGTGTTTCCAAAATATAGATAGGAGTAATGTGAAGACTGTACCTAGTGGAATTTTTTTTATAACTGTCCATTAAAAGCACACTCTTCACAGCTCATCAGGTCACCTTTCAATACCTCCCCAAAAAATAGTTTTCAAGTGACTCCATCAATTAAAGCCAGTACTGGCTTTCAAGCATCCTTTACATTGGCAGACTTGTGCTCTCCTGCCCTGCTATTGGCATTGTAAATGACAATGCCATTTATTTGTGTTTAAAAAAAAAACATAAATAAAAATAATGTCCTGCGCAATGACAATAGCTCTAACTTTTGCAAAGGCGAAACCGTTGCATTGTAAATGCTTGTTTATTAATGCTTTCAGGTAAAACAGTATTTTATGTTCTTAGCTTTTTAAAGCCCAATGTTAGGCTCAGATCTAGCTGTGATTAACAAGTGGAGGACGTATAATGGCAGGACGTGAGCTGGGTATTCCCCTTTTTTAGCTTCGATTTTGTTTATATACTTTTTTTTTTTAAACAATGATATAAGTGAAGTTACAACATTTATGTAAGCAGCATCTGCGGTCGCAGTTGTTTTCTACAGATTTGATCTTCTGTTTATCTTCTCTGTCAAAAACCTTTATGTTTTTTTGCAAAAGCTGAATAAAGTTGTTCATGTTGATTCGGCAACCTACAACATGAACTTCATTTAGGGGTAGCCAGGAGTCACATCTGCGACTCCTCACTTTCCCCTTGCGAGTGCTGGCACTGCTATTGGGTCACCCCCAGCTTTAGAGGTAGCAAAATCAGTGCCAAGAAGACCGAGGAAGCATGCCCTTTTGGGCGTCTTGCTCCACCTTTGTTTTCTGCCAATTTATTATTACACTAATAGCAAATATTAGTTTATTATTCACTGGTAGTGTAATACAACAATGGACCACCAGGGGCTAGGATAAGACCTTTAGTAGTAGATGTTATAAGTAAAAAAAATCTTTCAAAATGTATGTAGTGTGCATGCTTTTGGGTGACAGCGTGCTTGTGTGCAAGAGAGCCTGTTTGTGAATGTGTGCCTGTATGTTTAAGCATGAGTGTGTGTGTGAGTGAAAGCGAAAGTCAGTGACCAATAGTAAGTGAAAGTCAGTGACAGTTAATGAGTGAGATTAAGTGAAATTGAGTTTCGGTGAGTATGAGCAAGTCAGAATAAGTGACAATAAAAATGACTCCACATGGGTGAGAAAGTATGAGTGAGTGAAGGTTAGAGTGAATGTGAGTGAGTGACTGTGAATAAAGGACAGAGAATATAGAAACTGTTTTGTACACTCTTAACTTTTTAAGGGCAGCCCTAAGACTCAGGTCAAGTTGTTATTTCTGCACTGTAATCTATGTATTTGTGTTATAAACACAGTGTAATTTGATGTATTAACTGTTGTTAACCTGTATTGTGGAACACATTTTAATCATGTTTATTTGACTTTTATGGTTTCACGCATAAAACCGAATAAAGTTTGATGATGATAATTGATTGAGAGTGTGTGAGAATGACAAAGTTGGTGTAATCAGTTTAAGTAAGTTTAACTGAGTTGGAGTAAGAATAAGTGAGAATGAGTTTGATTGAGTGCAAGACAGTGAGAATAAATGAGTGCAAGTGAGAGTGAATGATGGAGCTTGAGTGAAAATGAGTGTGAGTGACGAATGTAAATGAGTTTGAGGGAGAATGTTGTGAAGCTTGCTAGTCTGCCATTACAGATGGTAATTCTTGGCTTATAGAGACACCCATGGAAAACTTCTGCTGCTGGCGTACTGGAATATGGTAATTACTTGAGACCTTATATATTATTGTTCTGCTCACCATGTCACCTCATTTTGGATCCAGCCATATGCAAATCAGCCATGATGCTGCTCCAGTTGGTACAGTCCAGTCCGATCTGCCAAGCCAGGTCCTCCTTGAACCAGAGCACAAGCAACCCAGGGCCGGTTTTGCCCTAGTTATGGGCTCATCAGCTGGGTACAGCTTGGTTCCAGTGACAGAGAGCATGGGACCCACATCTGGGCATACCCAGCGTACTTAGGGCATCAAATGCAAAAACAACAAGGTGATGGATGTACTGCTTGAATTAATCTTAGTCAAGTGATTACATTAATTGCAAAATTCTGACACTAGAATATTGCAGGTGATTTTTGGCATAAAGGGACGCGCATTGCATATGACAAAATTCTGGCCCTGGCACCATAGCACAGTCTGAAAGCAAAAGAATGACTCCTCGAGAGCGTGAGGATTCATTGGCTTGGAACATCTTGAGAGAATTTGAATATGAATGAGTGCTCTTTTTCAGAACCTTTGGATTTTCAAAACACTTATGTGAAAATCGTGCTTCTTAATACACTATTACCTCCCATTTTTTTTTAATTCTCGGTGGAAGAACCTCACCCCGAGTCCAACGAGAAGAGGTCTGCCTCACTACAATTCAGGGTAAGTATTACATTATGGTAGAAATATCAATATAGGACTAGCTAGGTTGTGTTAGTGAGACTCAGGAGGTACATCTGTGGGCAAACCATTAGGTTTGGTCATGAAGCCCTCACACACCAACCTAGTTGGTGTCATGCTTCATCATCGGGCCCACCACAGTGACACCGAATGTGTCCCGGGTGTGCTGCGACTCCAGATTACTGAGGAGCTGGTATGCTTACTGAGTGTGCAGTGATTGGTGAATATGAACGTGAAAAGTTAAAAGCTATACAGGTGGTCCCAGTTCCCAAGGGTGAAAGGTAAATTTTAATATCTGGGCCCCTGTTAGCAAGATAAAAAGGCTTGTGGACGATGTGGAGTGTATTAAGAGCTCCTACGTCCTTTGTGGTCTACATGTTTCAGCCAGGCCTTTTGGTTAAAACTGGCTTTCCTCAGGACCAATGAGTATGTGTGGGTGACAATAAACTATATTAAGTGACTTGGTGTGTGGTAAAAAGTGTCGCACTCGCTAAGGTGCTGTACGTGTTAGAGGGGGATTCCCTCTGCTTTAACTTGCTACTTGCTGTTAAAGCCTCATGGGTCACTTGGCAGGGAGGGGAAGAAGACCGGTAATTCCGATCAGCGTGCTCCTGCGACCTATCGTCCTGCTCCAGTGTCCCAGTCCAGTGTATTACATTACACCACTTTCAATAATCATGTCACCACCCTCATATAGATGGCTTCTAAAATTACCATTTGTGTGTGTTGTGGTATACTAATCATGCAGTTAATATATTGCAATCTTTTCAGGGCGAAGGTCGTGTGACACATCTTCCCGGGGACATTATGAATCAAAGATCATTTGATAGCACTTCCTGTGATGTCATTAAGGTCATAGTGTCTGTGAAGCCACTTCCAGTACCTCAGGCATTTTGGTGAATTTTTGTCCATGACTTACAAGATTTTAAACCATAGTTGCAGATTGCATGGAGAGATTACCACATTCCCTTGACAAATATTTAAATGTTTCTAGCCTTTGCAATGCAGTAAGCTTGAGGTAACCTATTCCATGGGTGGCAAAACTAATATCTAGTTAAACATTTTCTGCAAAAAATATCTTTGAAGGAGATTTATTTCTAAAAACCATTCCACAAGGCTGGACAGGAGAATCCTCTCATAAACTAAGCATCAATATTTTTGTCTAGATTTTCTCCTCAGTGTATTACTTCAAAAAGCTGTCATTTTTGTACAGGGCCAGAAAGATGGCAATGTTTTGAAAAAACGTCATGAAGATCTTGAACTCTGATCTTGCATAAGTCACACCCTCCAGCCCAGCCACGTATCGAACATGCTTGGCCCCCTTGCAAGGTAAGTGGAGGGACACCCTCTGGACTCAATCAGGAGCTCTCTGGCCAGAGTACTGTGCTGAGGGGGCCCCATGGGGCCCCCCTCACCGCAGGGGCTGCGGGTGCCTGTGTTGTGCCACTGCTAAAGCCATAACGAGAAGTAAACAGTCATGTCATACGATTTCTTAAAAATCCATGTTAAAGCAAAAACAGAAGTAGAGACACCTCATTCTTATTTCTACTTTCAGATATTAACAATAACTGAAATTTAATTGTGAGTGTAAGAAAGAAGAAGCGCAAAAATGTAAACGTGACGCATGTGATGGGAAGAACTTCGCCTTTATCCCTACTGCATGTTTTAAAATCTCGGGGGAATATGTACAAGGAATTGGAGGAGAAAGGCGTTAGTCTTAATGGCCTAATGCCTCTCTCCTCCACTTCTGAAACGCAAGGCTGCACCATATTTATAAGAATGTGGTGCAGCCTTGCGTTTCCCCCTGCAATGGCGCTAAGTTTAGAAACTTATCGCCAACGCAGGCACCCTTGCACCAGATTGAAAGGGTGTCTGCGTCCAGGGGAGGATTGCTTCTGTGTAGGAAGGTGTCCCTTCCTGCACATAAACAATCCTAGATATGCCATTCTTTCACTTCCATGCATGCTGTTTCATTCAGCACACATGAGAGTGACAAAATGGCATTTTTTTAAAAAGTTTGTTTATGTACAGGAAGGGGCACCTTCCTGTACATAAACAAACAATGCATTTTCTTTTTTCCATGCGGGCTGCACAAGGCAGCACACATGGAAATAGCAAAAATGAGGAGAAATAATGCATTTCTCCTCGTTTCGCCATCTTAAGACCAGTTTTTGCCTGGTCTTAATTTGGAGCTGCCTCCTATGTACGCCACCCTTGTACATAGTGGACAGCGTCAAAATGAATGGGTGTTGCGGTAGAACGCCCACCGCAAGACCCACTGCCCACCACTTTCACGCTAACCATAGTGTGAAAGGGGGTCCTATGTATAAGGCAGCGTTAAGCCATGTTAAGTGGCTTAACGCTGCCTTGTACATAAGGCGCAGCCCCTATCGCCACCACAAAGTCACTATAGGTGACATTGTGGTGGCGATAGGGGCTTGTACATATGTCCCTCAGTTTTCTTCATTTCATTTTTAATTCAGGTGTGCATTGCATTCCTGGCTTCGAAATTGGTGTAAGAATGATGCAATTTCAGGTTATTGCTTTTATCGCGAGTTAGCAAAGATCAACTCATATGTAATTGTTATTGTGTGTGCAGAAGTGTATGACAAAATATTTTTCAAAGTTAGGTGTTACTAATTTTTCATATTTAATTTACTTTCTATTTAATTTTATTTTACGTATAAAAATCTTACGCATATGTGCTGCTGAAAAAGACTTGATGAATTAAAAAAACTACCACAATAATGATATTGTGGTGACAGTGAAGTTTGGAAACAGTGTAGAAAAGTTGGTTCCTCATAATGATACAAAATAGGGAAAATGTGGAAGTGACATAGACCAGTAAGTCAAGGGAGTCCCAGACTTTGGATGCTAAGACAGAAAAAGATTTGAAAAAAGAAGGTGAACAGGGAGTGGGGTGTGGAATTACAGAATGATCTGGGTAGAGGAGCGGAGGGAATTTGCAGAAACCTAAGAGTTTTGCTTGGAGGGTGAGGTAAAGGTAGGCCATGCTAAAGATATATTTAAGATACTGCACAGAAAGTGAGGTTGGAGATAAAAATAAATGTTGAAGTAATTGTAGGAATATTAGACTAGACTTGTGACAGGAAAAAAGCATTTTGAATAAATGATTGGTAGAGTACATGATATATCGAAGATGGGGAAGAAAATATGGAAAACGTGTATGAGAAGAGAGGAGCAATAGTTTAGATGGAGATAATCATGCTAAAGAGGAGCTAGGAACTGGGGTACTTTATTTTACTGAAGTGCCACTAGGCATTTGGAAAGACTTTTAAAAAAAGTTAAAACAACTTGTCATGAATATGATGTGCTCCCAGGTTTGTCACTGATATTATGGCTATAATGATTGCCCCTTGCACAGCCACCCTCTTCCCAAAATAATAAAAAGGCTTCTTTAGAACCAGATATACTGCATAATCATTTCCCTATTGCTGGATTTCCTTGGATTGTTCAAATTCTGGAGATGGTCCGGAATTCCAATTGCAGACTTTCAAATAGGTTTTCTCACTGATGGATGAAATAGACTTTTCTTTGCTGGTTTTTCTCTATCTGTCTGTTGCATTCAACATGGTGGACTTTGATTCGCTGCTTGACCGTGATAGGATAGAATCCAAAATATCAGATGTTACAGTGAGATGATTCCGATCTGTTCTTATATTGCATGCACAGCGCATTAAGGGTAATTATTTCTTTGATCTGCAGTGATGGTTGAGTGTGGAAAGGCTAATCTTGTCACCACTGTTGTTCCATATGTACTTCAAGCCACTGTGTTCCATCATCAGGGCCAGTGGCCTGAATTGCCCCTAACACGCAAGTGATATAGCTATGCCTAGGAAAGAAAAGATTTTCTGGCCCTATGAATGTAGCTAGACAAAGCAGTCTCTTGAATGAATATATATGGTCTCAAACTTAATAGGGAATAGGTACTACCTATGGGTTCAAGTAAAAATTTTAGAACACTGATAAATCTCCCCATCTGCTGAGTTATTTAGAGCCCCAATACACTTTGCCACTTTTTCAAAGAAGCAATGAATTAGAACCCAGATGTCAAATGGGAGGCTGAACTCAATTTTTAAGCCCAGATTATAATTAGCACAAGTCACATTTTTCAATCTTTAACAGTTAAAACAGACTTCGAGTACACAAGAAATATTACAAAATCCCACAAGCATTACTGATCTACAAATTAATTTTAAACTGGCCAATCACAACCCTGTACTGAGCATGGTGCCAAGAAAACAAATAGCACAGTCACGATATTTACAAATAACAGCCAACAGGTTGATTCTTGACTTAAAGAAAAACATAATATTTCTGCAGGGCTCAACTCATTGCAGTGGCTTTCAAGACCCTCAACGGTAGGCTCACAATTGTTTAGATCTTCATAGTCTTACAATCTTTGTTCAAGCAATCTAGGCCTTCAAAATATACATAGAACCCAAATCTTCTGAATGGGAGGTCTTACACTTGCTTTCACATGCTCAGGAATTCGAAATTCCTTTCCTAGACAGTCTAGTGACCTCAGGAAAGACCTCAAACATCTCTAAACTAAAATTAGCCAGTTGCTTCATTAACATATTGCTTACATTTTATTTTATTCTATAAATAACTAAATAAATTCATAATGTAGTGAAGGTGGGGATTCCTGGCCCTTTTTTGTTCAATGAAGATATTTTTTACATTGAATTACACATATACTGAAATAGATGTGATAAAAATGCCTTCTCTAATGATATGATAAATAATGTGACGTCATTGATGACATCACTGAATTATTTGAATATGTCCTTGCTGAATATTAGGTTGTCAAAAAAATAAAAAGACATATCTTCAGGACATATGCATCCATATATTTTGCTCACTTTCAAGAAGGTCTATTTCCATATTATTATTATTATGTTCATGAGAGATTTGTTAAAAATAGTTTTCCCATTCATTGTAGACATAATGAATCCTTTTACACGTGCAAAATGAGGTTTTGTTAGTACCAGACCTGGATTTGCCTAATAAATCAAGCCATTAATGGACCCAATATCCTGAGGTTTCCCTCTGACAACCATATTTTGATTACAGCGGTCGGAGGCAAAGCCACAAGGGGATTCTGCTCCTCTTCTGACGCGCTCTGTAAGTCTGTTGGAAGAGGAGCAGAATAGTAATCCCTTCAATGAAGGCAGACCTAGACTCGGCTGCGCCGTCACGATTACAATGTCAGTTTCCGACAGCTAGTCCATGTCAGCCTTTCCAACATGGATTGACTTGGCTGTAGGAAAATGACATTGGGTGGCCCTAGGGCCCCCTTCCCCCTGACCCTCCGCATATGGGCCTGCCTCACGGTGCAAGGATGTTTACCAACTTCCATTTTTCAATGGAAGCTTATGCTGCAGGTGTTTTCAGCCCGCCGCACAAGCTCCCATTGGAAAATTGATGTGTCCGACCACACCATGTGCGGTCGCATCCAAATGAGGGTGTTGGAAGTGCCGACGTATGGTGGGGCTGTTCTTTCACCCCAACGGTGTTGGGGCAGACTTAGTAAAGAGGTCCTAAGTGTGTAAATGTAAATTATATGTGCCAATGGCTTTGAGAATTGGACCAAGTGACTTTCCGTATATCTCGCTGCTTGAACAAAACTGCTTTGGAAAACTTCTGCAATCCAGACTATTCAGACAAGTGTTTGTCTGAAAGAGGACTAAAAAAGGAAATTACCGAAACTACTAATGTAGCCAGGGGGTCACCATCAGGCTATGGCCAATGAAACACAGACAGCAAAACCCACTCCTATCCAGTCACACCTCTAACCCTTACCCCCCCCCCCCACACACCCAGTTCAGTTAAAGATAGATTAGACCCTCATCAGAACAAATGCACAACAGACACAAAGACAAAAGAAGGCAAGAAGGGATGACGCAAGATGCCTTAACATGGAACACAGACAGATTAAACACCATTGCAGGTGCGATTGAGACCGGCTTAGAGGCTTCCTTTCAAAAATTGCTGGTGCTCAGCACTGGTGAGACCCGGCCCACTTAAAGCCCTGTTTACCCCTTTGCAAGGCCTATATAGCTTTTTCAATTGTTCCGTATGCACGAAAATATCTCCAAACCTGCTCTCTGAAAAAGAGGTGAAATGTGCCTATTTAACGCAAGAAAATGGAGGATAGCAGGTGCTACACAAAGAAATAATTTGTCAGCAATCATAAACTATACTCCCGCAATTATCTGCTCTATTGCACGCCACAAATCCTACCTGTTTTGGTATGTGCAGGACAAAAGGTTTTAGTACTATAGGCCCATGAGGCATTTGTAGGGAGATTTCACGTTTGGGTCCAGCCAGTCTCCCAACAGACCACAATCCAGGAGCCCTTTTGGTCGAAAACCACCAGCAAACAAAATGAAAAGACCAATTGTTAGAAGCGCACACACACTGCATAGAAAAGCTACATAAGCATAGGCAAACAATATAAGCTTCATTGATTCTGTATATACAGTACGCTTACATCTATTGACCGTGGAGGACTTCGAACTTCTGCCTGTAGCACAATGCAACCTCGAAAATTGTATATTCAGAGCTTAGTGGCCTCGTTCGCCTTATTGAAAGGAAGATGCGCTCCGCAGACAATAGGTTGTATTGTTCATTGCCCGACAAGTTACAACTTGACGGGTGCAGACACAGCGCCGCTCTGAGAGGGTTCAAGGTTTTAGAAAAGGCTTTTTGTTTCATGCGTTTCCCTTGCCATTCACTCGCGCGCCACGCCGACGCATCTGCTCCTGACGTACGTTGAGCGTAACCACAAACTGACCCAACCATTCACCTCGCAGCACAATAAAAGACAAAGCAACAGGTGGCGGAAAGGTAGCGACGGGGATGTTCGTATAAACAAATTTGCTATTGGTAAAAAAGTGGAAGGTCTGGTACCCAAAGAGCCAATGTATGACTGTCGCAGAGCTGGGAAATAAATTGCTGGCCAACCAGGGGCGGAACACAGGTGTACAGGAATGGAAACTGAATTTGTGGTACCTGGAGGTTTTTAATCTTCTTTTTTTATTCGTGGGATGTTTATTTTGTGATGACGCAAACATTGCAGCAGTACTCCAAGCAGATGTATATAATGTGAAAAGCAGTGATAAAGCTAATACATTTTTATCATGATTTTTGTACTGCATTTACTACAACTGTGCTATCTTCGTTTATATTCCTACTAATAGATCTTTGTGTTTAATATATTAATTATAATTCATGATGCTTGAGTACATTGATATTATTATAAAATAGGGTAAAATCAATGAAATGCTTTACATGCAACGGCTTAAAAAATGTTGAAACATTCTGCCCCCTCTCAGCAAATCTTCTATAATTCAGAATTTTTTTGAAATCTAGCTCTGATTTCTACAGAATTTCCGTTTTGTTGCTCAAGCTGGCTAACCTGTTTCTATTTCACAACAATTTTGCTATAAATCCTCACAATACATATATTTAAAAAATAGTTTCATAACACAGCTCAACAGAACATGCTGTACAGTCTCTACATACAACATTTTTGCCTTTAAGGAAGGCATGTGCAAATTGTAAAGATCCTCACCGGTGAGTATTTTCAAAAAATTCTGGCGCGATTCATCGACTAATCCTTTGAGGCACTGAATGGGGTATGTATCACTTACAACGCAACTTTTACGTCGTAATGCTGTTACAACGCAGCTATTACAACGCAGGATCCATTACAACGCATGGCATTACAACGCATGGCATTACATCGCAGATGCTATTACAACGCATACCATTACATCGTAAGTATTGGTAAGTATATAATTTATTTTAATTTTATTTAATATTATATAAATGATTTAATTAATATTAATTATAAATAAAAATAAATAAAAATATTTATTTATGTTTTTAAATATTATAAATTAAATTTATTATTTTAAGTAATTTTTTAAATAAATATGAGTATAGGAGTATATGTATAGGTGTTTGGGGGTACAGGGTGTTTTTAGGTTTCAGGGTAGGGTTTGGGTTTTGGGGTACAGGGGTGTTTTTAGGTTTCAGGGTAGGGTTTGGGTTTTGGGGTACAGGGGTGTTTTTAGGTTTCAGGGTAGGGTTTGGGTTTTGGGGTACAGGGGTGTTTTTAGGTTTCAGGGTAGGGTTTGGGTTTTGGGGTACAGGGGTGTTTTTAGGTTTCAGGGTAGGGTTTGGTTTTTGGGGTACAGGGGTGTTTTTAGGTTTCAGGGCAGGGTTTGGGTTTTGGGGTACAGGGGTGTTTTTAGGTTTCAGGGCAGGGTTTGGGTTTTGGGGTACAGGGGTGTTTTTAGGTTTCAGGGCAGGGTTTGGGTTTTGGGGTACAGGGGTGTTATTAGGTTTCAGGGCAGGGTTTGGTTTTTGGGGTACAGGGGTGTTTTTAGGTTTCAGGGCAGGTTTTGGGTTTTGGGGTACAGGGGTGTTTTTAGGTTTCAGGGCAGGGTTTGGGTTTTGGGGTACAGGGGTGTTTTTAGGTTTCAGGGTAGGGTTTGGGTTTTGGGGTACAGGGGTGTTTTTAGGTTTTAGGGCAGGGTTTGGGTTTTGGGGTACAGGGGTGTTTTTAGGTTTTAGGGCAGGGTTTGGCTTTAGGGATAATTAAATTATATTTACCATTTTAAAATTAATTGAAATATATTTAATAAATTAAATTAATTATTTTACATTAATTACATTTTTTAATTAAATTAATTAAATTAAATAATTTAATATTATTAATTTAATTTAATTTCATTATAAAAAATATGTACATTAAACTAATTACATTTTTTAATTAAATTAAATTAATTACAATTTTTATTATATTTACATTTATTAAATAGATATTATTTTATTAAATTAAATTAATGACAATTTTTAAATGTCTTTTAATTAAATTATTTAAAAAAATTTAATTACAATAAACTAAATAACATTTTAAAAAAAAAGTCAACTTACCTATACTTACGATGTAATGCCATGCGTTGTAATAGCACCTGCGATGTAATGCCATGCATTGTAATGACATCCGTTGTAATGGATCCCGCGTTGTAAAATCTGCGTTGTAACGGAATGCGTTGTAATACAACGCGTTGTAATGACACCAATCCACTGAATGGTTGGGTGAAGGGCAGAAATGTGAGTCATACATGAAGGGCTTTGCAATCTGATATTGAGAGAGCACATGTTCAATACTTGCTTTTCAGAGTGCCAGCACCTGATTGATAGCAAGCTTCCTTCACCCTCAAGAGTTTAGAAAGGAAGAAGACCTCTGGATTAGCACCAGGGTGTCCAAGAAGATATTTGGGAGTGACTCCAAGAAGGGTGGTTCAGTTTCTCCCCAGCAGAGTGAGGGGGTGCCAAAGGCGACACAGGCAAGTCCCAGAGTAAAGTGAGGACAAGGGTTCCCTCAATTCAGTGGCTCAGGAGAATGATGGAGGGATTCGACTGGGTTCAGAAGTTCATAGAACTGACATGTGCTTCTGCAGTTGAGGGCCATTGTCCACGTTCTATCACCTGAGCAGGGAGGTCCATCAAGGTATTGATTAGCATACCCTGGTTTTAGGCTGGAGGGTGGTCATATTGGACCTGGCCCTCTCTGCAGAGACACCCCAAACTTTTTCCTTCACCCACCCCCTGCTTTGCTGAATGAGCTTCTGTTGGCTTCAGTAGTCTGTGCACTTTACCCCGGCCAACCAGTGCTAAAGTGCCTGTGATCTCTCCCTTAAACCTGATACAGTTGCATTACACCTAATTGGCACTTTTCACTTACTTGTAAGTCCTTAGTAAATGGTACTCTATGTACCCAGGTATTGTGAACGAAATGCTAGTAGTGGGCTTATAGCACTCATGCCACCCACCAAAGTAGCCTTTTAAAACATGTCTCTCAGGCCTGCCACAGCAGCCTATATTGCAGTTTTAAACTGCCATTTCGACCTGGCAAAATAAACCTTTTCCAAGCCTAAACCTTCCTTTTTAATATATACAAGTCACCTCTAATGTAGGCCCTAAAGGTTCAACGGGCAGGGTGCATCGTATTTAAAAAGTAGCACATGTGGGTTTATGTTTTACATGGCTTGGTGGTGGAAAACTCCTAAAGCCGTTTTTTCACTATGCAAGGCCTGTCTCACCCACAAGATAACATTTGGTTACCTTATTACACTTAATAAGTGATAACTTAAGTTTGAGAGCATTTAGGAAAATTATGTTTACACTCAAATGTACTGTCATTTAAAACCATCTTTAATGGTAAAGTTGGGTTTTAGGTCTCAATTTGGAAAATGCAATTTTTAGAAAGTTTGCATTTTCTTGTCTGGATCATTTGGTGCCTGCTGATTGCGTCCTGGGTCACATGACTGTGAATAGTTGGTAATTGGCCTTTGTGCATTCTTCTCAGACAGTGAGACAAGCGGGACTAGTTGTTGGCAGGATGGCCCATCCTGCTCCAGGATGCTTGGAGCAAAGTTATTCCCTGGCCCACTTAAACTTCAAAAGGCTACATCCAGCACAATCTGGGTTCAGGCCCAATCACAGCACCGAATCAGCCCTCCTAACAGTGACCGACAACATCAGGATGACGCTGGACGGAGTGGGGTCTATGATTCTGGTGCTGTTGGATCTATCCGCTGCCTTCGATACGGTGTCACACGAGGTGCTTCTCGGTCGCCTGAGCGAGGTGGGACTGGGGGGGTGTGGCCCTGTCCTGGATGGAGAGTTTTCTCTCAGGCCGCTCTCAAGAAGTCAGGTTGGGCTCCCACAAATCCATCTCCAGGGAGCTCACCAAGGGAATGCCACAGGGCTCATGCCTAAGCCCCACATTATTTAATGTGTATGTGGCCCCCTTGGCTGACCTAGTAAGATCTTTTGGGTTCACCCCGGTGTCGTATGCCGACGACACACAACTTCTGTTCCCTTTTAAGACCTTCATGCCTGCACTAAAAAAATCGTTTGCAGATGGAATGAGGGCAGTATCAGAGTGGATGGCGATGAATTGCCTACAATGTAATGTAGGAAAAACAGAAGTTATGTTGTTTGGGGAAGCAACGATATTGTGGTCCCCCGAGTGGTGGCCCTTGGAACTGGGACCTGTCCCCAGCCCTAAACAGACCGTTAAAAACTTGGGGGTGCTATTAGATCAAGCACTAACACTTAAAGATCATGTGAACCAAGTGGCCGGCACCTGTTTTCGTGTCATTGGACTGCTGAGAAGGGTTTTTCCATACTTAGACGACAGCCATAGGAAGACACTGGTCCAGGCGTTAGTCATCAGCAGATTGGACTATTGCAATGGTCTTCTCTTGTCAGCTAATGAAGAACATCTTAATAAATTGCAGATAGTCCAAAATACTGCGGCGAGGCTTGTCCTTAATGCTCCACCTAGGACTCCCTCCCGCCCTCTGTTGACTAGACTCCACTGGCTCCCAGTGCGGCAACGCATTAAGTTTAAAATCCTATGTACAATTCACAAATGTCTGTCAGGTACTGGCCCTAAGTATCTGACAAAAAATGTCTCACCCTATGTTCCTGGACGCTCCTTACGCTCCAGCAATTTGCAGTTAATACAGGTACCCAGAATTAAAAGATCTAGCCGTGCCCTCGCCCACACGGGACCTGTCCTCTGGAACTCACTGCCTCATATGCTGAGACAAATCACCAACCATTTAACCTTCCGAAAGTCTCTTAAAACCCATCTATTCACAAATATTTAACTAACTTAAATCAGGAGTCTAATAAATCCCTCTGACCATGGACCAGCATAAGTTATATTGTTCTAGAGGCACAAGCGCGGAGATACCCCTTCGGGGGTCGAATCAGGCGCTATATAAGAATATAAATAAATATAAAGGAACTTGACATCAGTCTTTTGTCACTCTTGACAGGGGAGGGAGGAACCTTCCACAACCAGATGTGCGGATAGTCTAGTGAGTATTCCCACTTCAAAAGCTGGCACCAGGTATAAACAATGAACCTCTTGAACCACTCATTAGATCACCTCTGGTCCTGGTGAAGAATCAGGATAAGGACTGCCCTGCTGCTGGAACAACTATTTAGCCATCCTTCTGCCTCAGGAAGGAAGCCTGGGCCATCCGTGATGATCCACCTTCTCCACTTTGAACTGGACTATTCCCGCCAGACTTTGATAAAGAAAATGTTTCAGTGGGAGTAACCTGGTTCCTGTATCAAGCCCATGCTCCATCATGGTCAGCTAGAACCTTTGACTTGTCCCCGGTCTCAAACAACCAGATGACCACGAGTGGCGCATTGTGCTTTTGGGTGCTATACTTACCCAAAATTTCAAGATTGCATATCTCTGGTTCAACTGTTTGGATTTTTGTTGTTGTAGTTTCATTGTATTTACTAAACTGTACTCTATTTTTTAAATTGATGTGGGATTTTTATTACGCTGTGTTTTTACTTTATATTTGTATTCAGCATAAATACTTTACACATTGCCTCTAAGTTAAGTCTGACTACTTTAGTGCCAAGTTATCAGAGGGTTAAGCACAGGTTCATTTTGTGACTTGTGTTGTTTCACCCTGACCGGGATTGTGCTTTTTGATTGATAAGGGTCTTCACCCTCTCCCAATCAAAACTCACATTTCCTACAGTTACACATTTTCTGTAGCTACTCTATTGTCAAAAAAATAGATGGTTCTGTGGTCATCCATGGTTCATCATATATAAACTGTGGTCTATACATAAACATAAAAAGTGATGAGCTTACTGGGTCATAAGGGCTTTTAGGGCCCACACAAATTGAATCATCTACGAATGTGAGGATAGACGTTGGTGAGATCCGGAGAAGTGGAATGACAAAATTAACCAGAGATTGCTGACTTCTCTGTTTTTCCATGTCTGATTGACATGAGGTACTGCGAGGTCTCATTGACAGGTAATGCTCAGATTTCTTGCTCCTGCATCCAGTACACTAATTCACATTGGGTCCCTGCACATTACAGATGACCATCAGTTCCACATACCTGCCATGATAGGTTTATCATGGTTACTACTCCAATAACACAAAGAAGTTCCACACCACACCTCAACCAAGTGTAATACCCATTTTTACTGGTCTAGCTCAGAAGCACAAGTTTACAAGTCAGTGCTGACAACAGCGCAAACCCTGACAAATCAAAGGAACCAAAACAAACTACTACCATGAGTTAAGAGAAAGCCCCACAACGTTCAGTCTATTTATCTTCTCAATTACACCACCATCCAAACAGTTCATGCCACACAGTTTGCATGAGATGTATTCCACCAGCAACCAAGTTGACTCATGCTTGACCTGTGGAAATTGCGATGGATTGAAATTGTTTATAATAATAAAAAAAAAATGATTTTCTAGTTCTAATTGATGGAATGCCCAGATCATTACTAACAAGACTTTAACACCTAACACCACAGGATTTCCACCTCCATCTCTCGTCTCCATCCACCACCCTGACCAGACCTGGTCTCACGAAGACACAAGCCTACACGCACACTTTCATAATGCACTCAATCTTCAGAAAATATAGGCTTCCTGTGGTTTTACGGTGTAAAAGCCTTGTTAGTAATGCATCTGTTTATTTCAACAAACAGATGTGAATGGTCGAAAATTGCTTAATTGTTAGAGAGGTGTTTGAGTTAGAAGGAGGCTTTTCTGAGGGCCTGATTGCCGAGGTGCACTGAGAGAAAGAAAGACATTTGCTTCCCTGGGATTATTTTTGTGGGTGAAGTAAATATTCAGATGTTGGTGCAACCAGAAAATACTTTAACAGTGAGAGATTTTATTGAGTTCTGAAATGAGCAATACTAAAGCAAGCAGAATTTGCTTTACTAGTATTATTAGGTCAAGTATTCGAGGCCTATTGCATATACTTTAGTATATACTTATATACTTTAGTGTATACTTATATGTGTATGTACACTGTGGGCTCTGGAGATCAGCCCTAGGACTAGCCTGTTTCCGCGTAGGGACTTTTTTCTGTTCAACTGCCTCTATTTAACTGTTGTGATAGAAAACGACCAGCAGCGGTCAGTTAAATACCAGAATTGCTTTCTGCTGAGGGACTTTCTTTTTCTGTTTTTCTGGCAACTGCCTCTATTTAACTTTCGTGATAGAAAATGAGCAGCAGAGGTCAGTAAAATACCAGAATCATTTTAGCATTCTCTAGATTCAAGTCCATAGAAATGATCTTCCCCGAGCACCTGTAGAGAATAATATTTTTTTCAAATCTTGTATTTTCAGTGATGTGACCACCGAAGACCCTGATTTTATATTAAGAACAGAGCATTAGACTATATCATTTCCCGCTGAAAGGCAATATTTCTCTCAAGGTGTTCCCTTACCTGGCGTGTCATGCAGTTTGGAGCTTTTTTTCCCTCCATTTTAAAGAACAGTAGATGTTTCAGCATACCCATATATTATTTTTATGTGTATTGTTCATATAATCAGCTTATGACAATTTCCTTTTGCAAAATCAAAATTTGTAATTTTAATACATCCTCAATCCTTTATGAATGCTGCTATAAAAAAGGTGTTGAAGCTTACATTTCAGCCAGGTACCACATTCTACTATTACCCTACGTTCAAATGAAAGCCAATTTTTAACTATAGGTGACCAAACTACAAGAGTACTAGTACATCTTGAAAGGATATTTGAGCTCTATGCTCCGCACTAATTTCATGTCAATAATCAGCACACCAAGGGAACCTAAGTTTCAGTCTCTAGATTTAGTAAAACTGTGTGTGAGGCAATTCATTTCAGCATAAGAAGAGAGGTGGCTGAAGATGGGCAGTTACCATGTAGAATAGTTTATTCCAATTAAAGGCAGGCATTAAGATCAAGTATACACAGTACTCATCCAGGAGTTTGATGTTACTTTTCTCAATTCCCATGTTACACTTAATGGTGAGAATATTTGGGGCGGAGCTTGCCGAGGATCAAGATGGCCTTGTATTGAGCGAGCTCCGCAGGCCATCAACACTATCTGATAGGTATCCTGACATATGAGCTGTCAATAATTTGCCCGCTCATCGCTGCCGAAAGCACTTGCGGAGCAGTCTCGGGCGGTGTCACTGCCAACCTGTGCGAAGCGCCTGGAGAGAGTGGAAGCGCTAGTATGCATGTGACCTGTTGCGACTGAATAGTGAGACCTCACGCTGGTGACTGCGGGACTACAGCAAAATCTGTGCTCCAGAGGCTGACTGCCTAGACAGCCGGCCACTATCGAGCAAGACGAGAGCCTGGCTGCTGCTGCGATTCCTGTGTGTGCTACCGCCCCCTTACCTTAGGCCGAGGGGGAGCGGAGGTGCCGAGCCCGAACGGAGCACTACATCCAGCTGCGGCACAGGCAAACTGATCTGGTGATGCACTCCTGAAGTAAGATGCTGGTGCGGGTGCAGCGTGGGCCTAATGCCCAGCTGCTTGATACTGTGCCACGCCGCTTATTGCTCTCAGCTGAGAGAGCCCCCCCACCCCCGGCCTTTGGTGCACAGAGCGACCTGGCCCTGGTGGGGTGCTGTGTGAGCTGCGGCCTGGGGAGCTGCTCACAGACCGCTGGCGGCCGCGACTGGGCAGCCCTTCACACACTGCGCTTTCCGAGAGAGGGGCCTGTTCCCCGCTATGCCTGACTTCTGAGCATCAGAACGGAAAGCGAAGACAGATCTATTGCGACAGTGACTATTCTGTGTGTGCGGCCCTTGAACAAACAACATCAGGTGGCAAGCGGCCATACATAGCCATCCTGCGGGGCCTAAAGGATCCTCAATTAAGGCCTGTATTGCGTGGGATGTGCTGCTGCACTGGTGCATCTGATATCTAATGCCCGGTGGCCAAGAAATACTCTGCAGTGATCGCACTGGTGGGCGTGGGCCTCCATGCTCAGATTGCTGCTTGGTGGAGGCCATCCTCCCTATCCTGCCTCTTGCTGCTTTCCCTCCTCGGCTCTTTAGCTACCTTTGGCTTTGGACAAGGGCCTTCATTGCGACCCAGTGACATTCACCCTGTGGCCCCCAGTGTCTGTAGACTGCGATTGTAGTAACTGTAGCCCCAGGTGTCGTGGTGACCTGGTCTGTCCCTAAAACAGTATGGGCAAGGTGGACAAATTGCAGCAATTTGAGCAGCAAAAATCAAGACACAAGGGAGGCGGGAGAGGCCCGGTCGGCCGAACAACAGATGGACACTGCTGATGAGTTTGCTGGAGATATCCGACAAATACTGACTGCAATGCAGAAAAGTCTGTCTACTATAGATGGCAAAATTGACACCTTGGCCTATCGCATGGACCGCATGTCGCAGAGGCTCGACAAGCATGCCTGGACATGACTGAGCGAAAGGGTCGGAGGTAGAAGAATCTCAGATGGAGGCAGACACTGCTCAGCAACAGATAGCAAAAACACTCTCCATGCTGCAGGACAAAGCAGAGGACTTGGAGGCAAGATCACGCAGATGTAATATTCGCATCACAGGCCTTCCGGAATCTACTGCAATGGACAATATGGTGATATTTATAGAGCAGCTCTGATTACGCTCCTGAGCAGCGACACCTTTTCAGCCATGTTTGTGGTTGAGCGTGCCCACCTCTCCCTCAGCCCCAAACCTCTCCCTGGTGCGCTGCCTCGCCCAGTCATTGCAAAACATTTGAACTACAGAGACAGAGATGCTGCACTGAAACAGGCTAGAGAGAAAATAGACCTTCAATTCGAGGGACTCTCGAATTCCCTGCTCCCAGATTTCACCATGAAGGTACAGGAGGCCAGGCACCAGTTTGCTCCCCTGAAATGTCGACAGCAAGAGAATAACCTGGACTACAGAATGTTATACCCGGCCAGGCTGAGGGTCACCATGAATGGCAAATCAAAGATCTTCTTAGACCCCAAGTCCCTGAAAAAAGCCCTCAAGAAATACATCAAATCTGATGAGCGGCATAGAGAATTGGAGAAGCTTGCAGAGGCGGCTGGCGGCTTCCTGGAAGAGCAAGACTAGCACAGTGACTCACTGGTATCTTTACATATTTTTGAAAGGGTAGGTGTATACCGAGATTGGGGCCTGGTATGCTATACAGAGACTGGGTGGTCATTGAACTCCAGCAGAGCAAGAGGACATTGTTGCACGAGCATTGAAGACAGCAGCTGGCGAACATTGGAACAAACTTTGAAATGTTGGATCTATGAATGGCTGTGGTTGTTATATTTAGACCTGGATGTAAGGTCTCTGGGAAGGTGGTTGTGAACTCCCCATGTAATACAGAGGAAACCCCCCCTCGTCATTAGATGGATGTATATTATGTGTCTAGATGGCATTATCCTGTTTATATTTTAGTGGTGCACTTGGCGGTGTAGAAGCAACATCCACCCCTGTGTGTTATCCACTGTATGGTGATATGTCCTAAAAATTCTAGTTTGGAGGGCGGGAGGGTTTCGACTATGCCAAGTTGGGGATTGCATGGTGTGGGTGAGGGGGAATTTCTATGGGTTTATTTTTGTTTTCATAGTCACAGTGTATTCAGCACATTCATATATTTTACTAGTGAGGCACTTTCACAGAAACAAGTACTGTGATATCAAGATGGACAGACATAGTAAGGGCATAGCTAGGAACAATAGCTAGGGCGCAGTGCCAAGGTTATAGAGTACAGTTCCTAACGTGGAATGTTAGGGGCCTCAATAACTTCAGGAAGATATGTAAAGTAGTTGCTTACCTTGCGAGTCACGGTATAGATATCGCCCTCCTGCAGGAGACTCATCTGCCCACAAATAGCAAGATGCTAACGCGCAGGCGTCTACATGGCTCTTTTCACGTGGCAGGCTTTTCCACCCATGCTAGAGGGGTCCTCACTTGGGTCAATCCTAAATCTGGGATTACTATGGAGACTATCGGAACGGACACGGGGGGCAGGTATGATATATCCCGGTGTAAGGGGCGGGGATCCACTCATCGTTACCATCTATGGCCCTAACTTTGATAACCCACAATTCTACTGTGATTTGCTGGCCCGTTTGCAAGGCTTCCCCTTGCTCCCGCAGATCTGGGGTGGAGATTTTAACTGTGTTCTCGATCTGGCACTGGCCAACCCAAGGGGTCCTGCCTGGCGCCCGTCGCCCACTGCTAAGGCAATCGGCAATGCGCTTACCCAGTCGGCCATGGTGGCCGTCTGGCGTACACATTCTCCGAGGGTGTGGGGCTTCACCCACTATTCAGCTCCACATGACCTCTACACTAGAATTGACTACTGCTTTACTTCCGGTTCTCTATTCTCCCAGATTCGTTATTGCGTGACATACCCGCGCTCCTACTCAGATCACTCACCTATTCAACTAGATACTGATAGCCCGCAGAAGAGACCTGCCTCATTGTTATGTTATGTTATTTTGTGACTTTTATAGCGCACGGCTACTCAATGAGTGTCCCGGCGCTTTATTGACATCCTAAAAGCAAACATAACACATAAAGAATAAAGAGGGAAGCACAAAAAGAATTTTAATTGTTTTGTAAAATCAAAGAGGCAAACAGCCAGGTTTTGAGGGCCTTTCTAAAAGATAGCAAATTAGAGTTGCTTCGTAACAAAAAAGGCAGAGAGTTCCAAAGCTGAGGAGCCTGAAGCATAAAGGAACGACCTCCCAGTCGAGCCTTCCTCACACGGGGCACAACGGCAAGAAGCTGTGATCCAGATCTCAAAGATCGCGACGGGCAATATTGCTTGAGCCTCTTCTGCAGGTATTTAGCCCCAGTTGAGTAAAAGGCCTTATGGGCAAGAGTCAGAGTTTTAAAAACTATCCGCTGTCGGATAGGCAGCCAATGGAGTGCCTGTAGCAGGCCAGAAGCATGCGCTCGCCTATGCAAGCCAAAAATGGCGCGAGCCGCCGCATTTTGGACCACCTGCATCCGCTGCAGGAGGTATTCGGGCAGGCCAAGATATAAGATGTTAGCATAGTCCAATCTTGAACCGATCAAGGCCTGCACTGCAATCCTCCTGTGATCTTCTGAGAGCAGCGGAAAGAACTTCCGCAACATGCGGAGAAGTCCAAAACACGAGCCTGTAAGAGTGAGGATCTGAGATCTTAGGGTCAGACCGTTGTCAATTTTGACCCCCAGATTCTTTGCTACCTGCGACGACTGGCTCGGAGGAGACATGTCCGTCGGCCACCACATCTGCCAGTCCGGGTCGGATTGGCAACCGAAGAAGAGTACCTCCGATTTATCTGAGTTGCACTTGAGGCTGTTTAGTTGGAGCCATTTAAAAACAGCCCCAAGGCACTCACAGATACTCTCTCCGTCAAAATCCTCCCCTTTCCGGCAGGTGAAGAGCATGTGGCAATTCAAACAGTATTCACTGCTTGACAATGTTTTTAAAGCTGAGATGTCAGGAGCCATAGAGTCTTTCTTTGCTATAAATATTAGCTCCGTTACCCAGTTCTCCACAGTGTGGGAGACCTTTAAGGTCTACATACGAGGCATAGCCATTTCAAAACAATCGAGGGTCCTTCGCTCTCTAAGAGGACAACTAGATCTTCTTGAGAGGCGACTGGTCGCACTAGAGCGGGATGCCATGGCGGGGGGCGACTGTCAGGCTGCTGAGGATCTAAGGAGAACTTTGGCGGAATACCACGAAACTGCCGACAGTGAGGTCAAACATATGGGGAAGTATGTGACCGCTAAAACATATAGAGAGGGGGAACGGCCTGGTGCAATCTTGGCGTGCCTGCTGCAAGATAGAAGCGAGTCGGCTAGAGTTGCAGAATTTAGTGCAGCGACAGGTGAGATGCTGCGCGACCCGAATGAAATAGCAGACAGATTTAGTCAATAATATTTAGAGCTGTATTGCTCTAGAGCGGCTGCTGGTGAAACTACGATTTTAGAATTCTATTAACGCTATTGTTCACGCATGGCAGAATTGTTGAGGAGGCAGGCAGGCACTATCTTGTACTCTCCGCTGACTCCGATAGAGTGGTGCCAGTGGTTGCCAGTATGCAGGGAAAGGGAGGTGGTTCATGCGATGGCGTCTCTCAATATTGTTAAGATAGGGGACTTATTCTCAGAAGGTGGGGTGTACTGGTGGGCTGAGATTGAGGCCGAGGGACATGATGCTACTCCCCTCGCGAGGTTCCATTTCCACAGGGTGAGGCATGCGCTTCGTGAGATGCTTGGGGACGATATGGTGGTGCCCCGAGGTCGCTCCTTTCTCATTTCTGTTACATGCAGAATCCCCCAGGAAGTTAGTCTCCAGCATTTACAGCATAGTGCAGGATTATCGTAAGAATCTTTTCACCAAAGCCTGGCTGGAGTGGCAAATCGACCTTGGGGAGGCCCTTGATGACGCCACTTGGCGTTATTGTTGTGAGGCCACGCAGCGCGTCTCCTTGAATGGACAACATTGTCTTTTCCATTTTAAGTTCCTCAATCAAATGTATTACACTCCAGCCCGGCTACACTGATATGGCCTTCGAGACTCTGCAGAGTGTGAGAGATGTGGCGCTAATCTGGCTGGGTTCTTGCATGTAGTCTGGTTGTGCACTGATATAGCTAATTATTGGAGTTTAATATTTCATATGCTGAGCAACATTATTGGATTACTACTGCTGCCGGACCCCCTGTTGGCCCTTCTAGGGCATTCAAGGCAGATTCGGAAAGATGCACGCCGTTTAATTGACATGGGTTTGCTGATAGCAAAGCGCGGAGTTGCTATACGCTGGGCCTGGTGGCCAGTGCCCACTATTGCACAGTGGTCTAAGGACATGATATATTTTAATACGCAGTCCAAACTGTATAGCAAATTATTTCCTCCCCAGAATTGCCCCAAAAGCTTTTGGGGCCTATATCAAAGTTACTTAGCCGGAAAAATATGAATGGGTAGAAGTGAGGGGACCTGACTCGATGTGTTCATCAGGTTCATGGACATATCCTTTGGGGGCCCACCTATCCTGCTCCCCCCTCTTCTTTGTTTTCCCTTACACAACCACCTGCCAGTTGTAGTGTATGCTATTACCTTGCAAGTCTCCTGTCTGGCCTGCGGAGGACTATCATCCTATATGTGCCCTTGCATAGATATAGAAGGTACTGTGTGGTGTATATGACGCTTCACTGTTTGTATAGCTCTAATGATGTGAACTCTGTAACTAGTATTGCAACTTGACCCATAGTGATGTAACACTGTGATTTCTTGTGTTTCTTTTTTGCTTTTGTTTTACTGTTTATTGAAAATCCAATAAATAAAAAAGGGTGAGAATGTTTGTGATTATGCTTGTGTAGTCTAGACAATTTGGAAAAATTCAGCCTCCTACTAGTAGTCAGAGTTTCCCATTTACATATGACTACTTGAGTCATAGTTACAAAGTTTTTTGCCTCCTTTCAATCACCAGTTCCTCCGCAGATTTTTTCTGAGCACGACATCCTGGGAAAAGAAATGCACACACTAGTGGTCAGGAAGGTTATTCGCGGGACTGTGCAAGAGGATGGGCATGGTGCGGGTAGGGAAGGCCTCGCTGGAGGGGTAACACCCTGTCCTGATTCGGACAGGATTGGCCAAGAATCCTTTTGCAGAGGAGTTGAGCAGGAAATGGTGTGGACTACTGGCAGGAGGCATCTTTTCCCCTGCCGCCTTGAGCATGTCCTTAAGCCAGCACACAAGGCTTAACACTGCTGTAAAAGGTGCTGATGATACCCACTCGTTCTTTTTAACAACGGGTAGCTGCTCTCTTTATGCAGCAACCCATTGTTTATTAAAAAAACAGAATTGTGAGCCTTCACCTCAGTGTTGACAATTTAGAACTGACCAGGGCCAAATGTACAACTGACTGATCGCAAAAATCTGGTTGCAAATTCCGGCTTGTTTTTGCAAGCAGTAAAGAATTTGAAGAACTGTTATTTTTACTAATTGATAGATCATCAAATTCCAATTCAGAGTGGGTCACATTCTGACCTATCTCATGAATGTTAAATAGGCACGTCACAAATTTCGACTCAATACAATTGGAAACTATTACAGGTATAATAACCTGCTAGGGTTAGCAGGCCACAATGTCTGTGATTGGTTAAAAGAAATGGGACTGTATTTAAAATAAAGAATGTGTTTAAAAAAAAAAAAAAAAATGTTTAACAATTGTTAGAGACCTTTTGGACAACTGCCTACTCCGAATCTCCCAATCAAGCTTTTTGGGTCGAGCCTGGGCAGTGCATCATGCACTGTGCATGCGCTACTCTGCGAGGCATGCTGTATTTCTCATTGGCTTGTATCTTTGTCATTTGTAAATGCTGGCTTCTGATTCGGTAATCAGCTTGTTAGTCCCTCCTTCGTACCGCCTTGTCTTCATTTCTAACCTCCCATGAGGACTGTCCCTTTTACTTCTGTTGTTACACTGTCTGTGTTATTTAGTCTGTAAGCTCTATTTTCTTTGTCAGTGTTGTCCTACTGCAGGTACAACGTGCTTCGTAGCAACATTCAACGCGCCATGCGCACTTTCACTTTCCAAGCGACCGGGACTATGGCTAACGCTTCTTTGCAATGCAATAGGTCTTGCATTTAGGAGAGTTTGAGCTATTGGCATTGTAAATGACAATAGCTTAAAATCTCGCAAATGCGAGACCTATTGCTTTGCAAATATTTTTATTTTGGGTTGTTTCCAAGCGCCCCAGGCTATGCTTGTACAAAATAGATCGCAAGCCCCTTTCCTTAGACAAGCCGTTTCTAAAGAAAGGGTTGCGGCCGCCATTAAAATGAAAGCGCTCTTTGGGCGCTTTCACAAATAAGGCATTTGTTTTTCAAACAAATGCTTTTTTGGTAAAAACGCCCCATACCATGCTTTCACTTTAACGGCAACCGCGCCCCTTTCTTTAAACGTGGCTTGTCCAAAGAAAGGGGCGTGGCTTATAATCACATGCAAGTGCGGCATGGGAAGCTTGGAAACAAAATATATTTGAAATTCCACGCGTCTCGCATTTGCGAGAATTTAATCTATTGATATCTACAATGCCAATAGCTCAAAGTCTTGTAAATGTTTTGCAACCAGATTGTTGTCTCAAAACAATGATACATGATAGATAAATTCGCAATTAAGAAGCGGCGCCTACAACTTTCCCTTCCAAATTGTGAGTTTGTACTCATTTGCAAAGGCATTTTAGAAGTTGTAAACTTTTATTGACTCCTAAAAATGGCTTTTGTACATTCATGAAAGTAATTTCATGCACTCGATCACAGAATGAAAGTGTTCGCATCTATTCGAATGTTTATTAGATCTGGCCCCAAGTTTCACTTTGCCTCCCAACCAGTGGCAGCTAGTAGGGAACAAGTGTTTAACAACGTATATAAAAGAAAAAACACTACCTCCTCACGGCTGCCGTCTCTCCTCCGTCGTTGCTTCCCTTCCTCATGAGTCCCGGAAGCAGGAACTACACACGCTCCCCTAGCCAATCACAACGATTCAATACAGCGTTGTGATTGGTCTGAGTGACATGGTTCGCCACTCAGACAGAGACAGGGAGCCTGTTCATCTTCTCCATCCTGGCTGTTTATTACAGCCTTTTGGAGAACATGCTCAGTACGCATTACTGTTTGCCGGCCCAAGACACCCTGCTCTGAGCGCAGTGGGGCAAGTCTCCCCTGCTTCCAACTGACTCTCAACAACCATTCCCCAACAAAAAACTGACGACATCATAGGGCAGGACAACAGTAACAGGCACACCCAATAACACAGAGGCAAATCATAGGTTACAGCAGTATGTCCATTTTACTTAAGCACATGTGCACCTTCATTTTGTTTTAATGTCACAAACATAGAGTGCATGGGTACACATCCTTGGGTGTTTCATTATGAACCTCACAATGATGCATTATTTATAAATGAACTTAATATGCCTCTAAAGTAATTATGGTTTAGCGAATGGGAAGTAGTTTACTTAACAAACATTTATATTTTTATTAGCGATGAGCATTCCAGAATAAAGCTGCATCAAGAGAATCCAATAAAGATACAGCAGAAATAATTCTTATGAAAGACCTTAATGATAAGCGAAAAAAACGATTGTTAGAAGCGGCTGTCTCTAGTTGGCAGAGGTATACACTTCTGACAAATAGGGACACGCCTTTTCTAGTCAGGGCAAGGGGATCACACACTTAGATAACCCCTGCTCACCCCCTTGGTAGCTTGGCAAAGCAGACAGGCTTATCTCAGAAGCAGTGCGTTAAGCATTTATGACCACATACAGTGATAAAGTGAATACACTACAAATGGACACGACACAGTAGTATTATAAAAATAAGGATGTTTATATAAGGCTTAGCACCAGACCAATTAGCGACAAAAATATACCACAACCTTAATAAATACTCTTGGAAGGAAAAATAATAGTTCAAGCACGGTTTCTTCTTAGCACAAAGTCTTTAGTAACAAAAGCAACTCTTCTTCTTAAAAACACAGTTCTTGGCAACAATGTAACCCACACGGGAGTCACACGACGTCGAGGCAAAGTTAATCCAAAAGTTCGGCGTCGACCGCGAGGAGCGCTACGTCGAGCCCGGAGTCGCACAGACCCCAACAACACAGTACCTTGGAAAAGTGAAGCACTCGATGATCAGCGGCGTCGAGATGTCCGGCGTCGCGTCTTCGGCGTCGATCGGGCCTCGGAGTCGGGGCGATCTGCAGCGGCGTCGACCGAAGTCAGGCGGGAGCAGCGCTCACGGGATGAAGCAGGATACGGCGTCGTCGATGTCGATGTTGCAAGAGTGAGCAGCGCTCACGGCGTCGATAGGGCTCGGCGTCGATGCGATCAGCGGCGGCGTCGACACAGGGTCACTTGGAGCTGGAGCCGAACTCGCTACTCACTGGCGTCGCTACTGGCGTCGATGGGGCCCGGCGGCCGGCGTCGAAGGTGCGGGACACTGGAGCCGTTACTCACGATGTCGAGCTGGATTCGGCGACATCCGTCGGCGTCGAGATTGCTGGATTCTTCAGAGGTGCTGGATTTCAGGTTCCAGCAACAAGCACTTTTAGCAAATAAATGAAGTCCTTTGACCCTGTGACTTCAACAGGAGGCTGGCACTTCTTCCAGCCCTTGGAGATTTTCTTAGCAAGTTTGAGAGTACACACACAGTTCCTGTCTCCTGGTTCCTTGACAAAAATAAAGAAGCAACTGCAGGATTCCCCCAACAAACAGCACTCTGGCAGAAGGGGTAGACAGTCCTTGGATCAGCAGGCTTCTTGTCCTTGGTTCAGGTTTCCTTGTCAGAAGTGATCTAAATTCTTGGTTCAGGCGTCCTTCTCTTATACCCCTTTTTGGCTTTGATCCCTTTGTCCATGCAGGGGAATTTCCCCCCATCCTGGGTTTGTTGTGGGTGTTGCCAGGCCTAGGCACCTGGCCTATTCACTGCGCAGGACAGAGTCTTCAGCCGCCCAGCAGGAGCGGAGCCAGCATTGTCACTGGCAGGGGCAGGGCCATCAGTTGCCCAGCAGGAGGTGGGGCCAGGAAAGTCCCTGGCAGGCTCAGAGTCATCAGTCGCCTGGCAGGGGGGCGGAGCCAGCATTGTATCAGGCAGGGCAGGCTATCAGGAGCTACTCTTCCCCTACTCTCAATGCAAATGCCCCACTCATCCCACACTGACTCATTCAGACCTCTGGAGCCACCCAGCCCCTGTCACACGCACACCAGAACCAGCAGAGACCGGTAGACAGTTAGACAAGAAAATAGCTACTTTCTAAAAGTGCTATTTTCAAACACAGAGTCCAAAAACCATCCACACAAACGGATGCGTTATTAAACCCTGAGTTCAGGGATACCAAACTCGACATTGCACCATGCTCCCTGAGCCCGCTAGGATTATAGCATTAATAATCCTGGCAGCCCATTCTAACTGATGGAGAGCAGGTTACCTTACAATAGTGAAAAACGAATATGGCCGTAATTCACTATTAGGACATGCCAACCTTGTCAGGCTTGTCCTACCTTATGCTTACAATGCACCCTGCCCTTGGGCCTACCATAGGGGTGACTAACATGAAGTTAAGGGAAGGTTTAGGGACTGGCAAGTAGGTGTACTTGCGCAGTCCTCGTGACAGTCAGACTGCACGTGGTCTAGCAATGGTAGACCTTCAGACATACTTTTACTAGGCCACTCTTGTGGGTGGCACAACATGTGCTGCAGGCCCACTAGCAGCATTTGTATTTACAAGCCCTGGCACTCCTGGTGCACTCTACTAGGGACTGACAGTAAACCAAATAAGCCAAACATGGAAGTCAATCAATACAGCAATTTCACATAGGGAGCACTTGCACTGTGGCACTGATCAGCAGTGGCACAGTGCCCAAAGCATTATACCAGCAAAAACATCGTAAACAGAGGAGGCAAACAGAAAAAATGGAGGAGAGACTCATGCCAATGATGTCAGGTCTAACACGTGTCCCCTCCAGCTGAAATGTGGGGAGAACTACCCTTACCCTAGGGAGTCCTCATCACTAAGGCGGAAAAATCTGGACAGACCATCAGCATTGGCGTGATCTGTGCCAGGGCGGTGTTCCACCGTGAAGTCCATCCCCTGTAGGGAAATGGACCACCTCAACAGCTTTGGATTCTCACCCCTCATCTGCATCAACCATCTGAGGGGCCTGTGGTCTGTCTGAACCCGGAAGTGAGTCCCAAACAGGTAGGGTCTTAGCTTCTTCAGCGCCCAGACCACAGCAAATGCTTCTCTTTCTATCGCACTCCACCTCTGTTCCCTGGGAAGTAACCTCCTACTGATGAAGGCTACAGGTAAGTCTCGGCCCTCTTCATTCACCTGAGCTAGAACAGCCCCCACGCCATGCTCTGAAGCGTCCGTCTGGACAACAAATTGTTTAGAAAAGTCGGGTGCCTGGAGTATGGGTGCTGTGCACATTGCAGTTTTCAGGGTGTCAAAGGCCGTCTGACAGGCGTCAGTCCAGATCACAAGTCTTGGCTGCTTCCTGGAAGTCAGCGAAGTCAAGGGGTGCACAATGTTACCATAATCCTTGACAAACCTCCTGTAGTAACCCGTGAGACCCAAGAAGGCTCTCACCTGAGTCTGGGTTTTGGGCGGTGCCCATGCCAGGATTGTATCAATCTTGGGTTGCAGGGGGGCCACTTTGCCGCTCCCTACTTGGTGCCCTAAGTACACCACTGATCCCTGCCCAATCTGGCACTTACTGGCTTTGATTGTGAGGCCTGCTCTGCGCAGGGCCAACAACACTTCCTGGAGGTGGCGCAAGTGTTCCTCCCAGCTGGCGCTGAACACTGCGATGTCGTCCAAGTAGGCGGCACTGAAATCCTCCAGTCCAGCCAAGACCTGGTTGACCAACCTCTGGAAGGTGGCAGGGGCATTCTTCCTCCCAAAGGGCATAACCTGGAACTGGTAGTGCCCATCTGGTGTGGAGAATGCTGACCTCTCTTTTGCCCCATCAGTCAAGGCGATCTGCCAGTACCCAGACGTTAGATCAAACGTACTAAGGTACCGGGCAGCCCCTAACCGATCTATGAGCTCATCAGCTCTGGGGATAGGGTGCGCGTCAGTCTTGGTGACTGAATTGAGTCCTCGGTAATCCACACAGAACCGAAGTTCTGGTGAAGCACCAGGCGCTGCAGCCTTTGGGACCAAGACCACTGGGCTGGCCCAAGGACTGCTAGAGGACTCAACCACCCCTAAGGCAAACATTTTGGAGACCTCCTCCTTGATGTATGCTCTGACCTTGTCAGTCACTCTGTAAGCCTTGTGCTTCACAGGAGTGCTGTCCCCGGTGTCCACATCATGGACACACCACTGAGTGACACCAGGAATCAAGGAAAACAGATCAGGGAATTGTCCCAACAATTGGCGACAATCCTGCTGCTGTTCAGGGGTCAGTGTGTCAGAGAGGACAACACCATCCACTGACCCATCTTGCTCTTTTGCAGACAGGAGGTCAGGAAGAGGCTCACTCTCCTCCTCCATTCCAGCATCTGTAGCTAGGAGCATGCCCACTTCGGACCTTTCTAAGTGGGGCTTCAAACGGTTGACATGCAGGACCCGCAAGGGGTTCCTGGGAGACTTTAAGTCCACCATGTAGGTGACATCGCTCTTTTTCTCCACAACCTTAAATGGTCCAGTCCATCTGTCCTTGAGCGCACAAGGTCCACAGGGGACATGACCCAGACTTTCTGTCCAGGCTGAAGCTCCACCAGAGTGGCATTCTGGTCGTACCACCGCTTCATCTCTCCCTGGCTGGTCTCCAGATTTGCCTGAGCAAGATCTCTGAAGCGCCTAGTCTGGTTCCTAAAGGCCAGCATGTAACTGTATACATCCTGGGGAGGTTTCCTGGGAGATTGCTCCCAGCCTTCTTTGACCAGACTCAAAGGTCCTCTTACCGGGTGTCCATACAAAAGCTCAAAGGGGCTGAACCCTAGAGACTTCTGTGGCACCTCACGGTAAGCAAACAGCAGGCATGGCAAGAGGACGTCCCATTTACGCCTCATTGGTTCTTCAAGACCCATAATCATTGCCTTTAAGGGTACGGTTGAATCTTTCAACCAACCCATTACCTTGAGGGTGGTAAGGAGTGGTGAACTTGTAGGTTACCCCACACTCCTTCCACAGAGACTTCATATAGTTGAAAATGAAGTTGGTGCCCCGGTCTGACACCACCTCTCTGGGGAACCCCATTTGGGAAAAAACACCCATCAGTGCCCGTCCCACCACGGGGGCCGTCACTGTTCTGAGAGGGATGGCTTCCGGGTACCGTGTGGCATGGTCCACCAAGACCAGGATGAACCTGTTGCCCAGGGCTGTCTTGGGGTCCAGGGGCCCAACAATGTCAATCCCCACCCGGTCAAAGGGGGTACTGACTACGGGAAAAGGTTGGAGGGGAGCCTTCTGCTTCTGCCCGCTTTTCCCACTTGCCTGGCAAGTTTGACAGGTCTTGCAATGGATATCTGTATCCCTTCTCATCTGAGGCCAATAAAAATGGGTGACAAGCCTGTCATAGGTCTTGTCCTGCCCCAGATGTCCAGCTAAAGGAACGTCATGAGCCAAACCCAGTAGGAAGGCTCTGAAGCGCTGGGGTACCACCAGCACACGGGCTGACCCAGGCTCAGCAGCCTTAGGCTCGCTATACAGGAGATCGTTCTCCCAGTAGACCAAATGTGACCCTGACTGATCACCTGTTGTCTGGGCTGAGGCCTGCTGCCTCATACCCACAAGAGAAGGGCACACTTTCTGTTCTGCACAAAATTCTTCCCTGGAGGGACCACCATCCTGCTGCCAGTGGGTCAGCCCGGGCAGGTCTCCCAGTTCAGCAACTTGTTCACCTGTGGGTTCCAGGGCATACCCCTCAAGGTCTTCCTCCTCCTGGACCACGGGAACTACGGGGGACGGTTTCCCGCGCCCCCTGCCTCTTCTCTTCACAGCTGGGTCCTGGGCCATACTTTCAGGCTCCAGAACCCCATCAACACCCTTACTTGCTGTCATTGATCGAGTGGTTGCACACACCCACTCTGGCACACCCAACATTTTCAAATGTGTCTCCCTCTCCACCTTAGCCCAAGGGGAGTCTTCCAAATCATTGCCCAGGAGACAATCAACAGGCATGGCGGGCTTTACAGCAACTTGAAGAGTACCTGAAACTCCCCCCCATTCAAAGGAAACTTGAGCTACCTCACACTCTCTCTGGGAGTTGTCAGCAGCTATCACAGGGTAGAATGCGTGGGGAACAACCTGCTCTCTGGACACCAAGTGACACTTGACAGCTGTCACACTCGCTCCGGTGTCTCTGAGAGCTTCCACTCTATGGCCATTAATGGTCACCCACTGCCTATATTTCTTAGTGTTACTAGGCAGGGGGGGTGGAGGGACCATTTCCATGTCTCCTAAAGAGACCAGGGACATCTCTGCGGGACCCTCCCTACCATGGGCAACCATCTCCTCCCCTCCCAGGGCTACACTCGCCAACTGACGGGGTGGTGCACTGGGTGGTGCTCTAGAGTTCTTCAAGGGACACTGAGGATCATAAAAACGGTGTCCCACCTGCTTACAAGCGAAGCAGGTCATTGGGCCCCTATGACCAGGTTTACCTGGCGGGGCCTCTGATTTCTTCACAGGGGGAGGCTGGGAACCCTTCCCTTGGTTCCCTTGGGGATTACTTTGGGGCCCTTTCTGGAACTCCCTTTGTTTACCCTTGTCCCCCCCACTCTTCTGCTGGGGACCCTGCCCACCTTTGACTGAGTCTCCCACTGGACCCTTGTGGACCCTGGTACTGACCCAGCGGTCCGCCTCTTCAGCAAGTTTTCTAGGGTTAGATATCTTGCTATCAATAAGGTGCTGGCGCAGCTCTGGAAAACAGTTATTAGACAAGTGCTCCCAAGCAAACAAATCATAAAGAGCATCATAACTTTCCACTTTGCTGCCCTTTACCCAACCATCCATGGCTCTGCAAAAAATGACACATATTCAACCCACGTAGTACCAGGCAACTTCTTACATTCTCTAAAGGCCTGTCTGTACTTTTCTGGGGTTAGGCCATACCTTAACATTAAAGCATCTTTCATATGAGTATAAGACATCCTATCCTCAATAGGCATGTCTAACAGGGTATCTCTTCCCTCATTCACAAAGCGACCCCACAACCCCGCTCCCCAATCCTTCTCAGGGACCCGGTGGGCCAACAATGCTAACTCATATGCTTTAAACCATTGACCAATATCCTCATTCTTCTGAAAATCTTTGATCACATCTTTGGGAAAATAAAACCTACTTTCTGCAGGCACAGATGGGATGCTGCCACCAGAGGGATTCAATTTTAACTCTTTAGCTTTGAGCTCCAACTCCCTCAACCTGGTATCACGCTCCAAAGCTAACTTCTCTCTTTCAAACTCCAACCTTTTGATCTCCAGATCAGCTTCTCTCCTGCCTCTTGCATTCTCTATCTCCAACTGCCCATTTATCTTAAGTTTTGCCATTTCCATGTTGTATGCTCTCTCCTTCGCCCTTTCTTCTCTTTCTTCAGGAGAAAGACCTTTGGAGGAAACACTGCTGCCAGGAGGGGATGTGGGCCCATTCACTGGCACCTCCTCCTCCCCTTCCCCTGTCGGTACCACCACCGGATCAGAGGGATCTCTGGCCTCTAACCAGGCCTGCAATGCTTTGAGAAATTCTGGTTTGTTTTTGCAGCCTGTGGTAGGAACTTTAAATTGCTTGCAAAAGGATTTCAGATCCTGTAACTTGTAATCCTTTATCTTACTCCTATCAAATTCCTCCACAACAACAACAGGGGTAGTGACTCCGGCATCACTCATGGTCAAAACTGGCAGTTTCAAAAATCAAGCTTCAGGAAAGCGGAGAACAAAAATAAAATATCCAACCAAAACAGATTGTGGCTGCGCTATGGTCTGCTTTCACTATGTAGCGCACACTAATCACTGCACATGGGTCATAAATGCAAAGTTCAAATCCTCACCGCTGACCCACCAATGTTAGAAGCGGCTGTCTCTAGTTGGCAGAGGTATACACTTCTGACAAATAGGGACACACCTTTTCTAGTCAGGGCAAGGGGATCACACACTTAGATAACCCCTGCTCACCCCCTTGGTAGCTTGGCAAAGCAGACAGGCTTATCTCAGAAGCAGTGCGTTAAGCATTTATGACCACATACAGTGATAAAGTGAATACACTACAAATGGACACGACACAGTAGTATTATAAAAATAAGGATGTTTATATAAGGCTTAGCACCAGACCAATTAACGACAAAAATATACCACAACCTTAATAAATACTCTTGGAAGGAAAAATAATAGTTCAAGCACGGTTTCTTCTTAGCACAAAGTCTTTAGTAACAAAAGCAACTCTTCTTCTTAAAAACACAGTTCTTGGCAACAATGTAACCCACACGGGAGTCACACGACGTCGAGGCAAAGTTAATCCAAAGGTTCGGCGTCGACCGCGAGGAGCGCTGCGTCGAGCCCGGAGTCGCACAGACCCCAACAACACAGTACCTTGGAAAAGTGAAGCACTCGATGATCAGCGGCGTCGAGATGTCCGGCGTCGCGTCTTCGGCGTCGATCGGGCCTCGGAGTCGGGGCGATCTGCAGCGGCGTCGACCGAAGTCAGGCGGGAGCAGCGCTCACGGGATGAAGCAGGATACGGCGTCGTCGATGTCGATGTTGCAAGAGTGAGCAGCGCTCACGGCGTCGATAGGGCTCGGCGTCGATGCGATCAGCGGCGGCGTCGACACAGGTTCACTTGGAGCTGGAGCCGAACTCGCTACTCACTGGCGTCGCTACTGGCGTCGATCGGGCCCGGCGGCCGGCGTCGAAGGTGCGGGACACTGGAGCCGTCACTCACGATGTCGAGCTGGATTCGACGACGTCCGTCGGCGTCGAGATTGCTGGATTCTTCAGAGGTGCTGGATTTCAGGTTCCAGCAACAAGCACTTTTAGCAAATAAATGAAGTCCTTTGATCCTGTGACTTCAACAGGAGGCTGGCACTTCTTCCAGCCCTTGGAGATTTTCTTAGCAAGTTTGAGAGTACACACACAGTTCCTCTCTCCTGGTTCCTTGGCAAAAATAAAGAAGCAACTGCAGGATTCCCCCAACAAACAGCACTCTGGCAGAAGGGGTAGACAGTCCTTGGATCAGCAGGCTTCTTGTCCTTGGTTCAGGTTTCCTTGTCAGAAGTGATCTAAATTCTTGGTTCAGGGGTCATTCTCTTATACCCCTTTTTGGCTTTGATCCCTTTGTCCATGCAGGGGAATTTCCCCCCATCCTGGGTGTGTTGTGGGTGTTGCCAGGCCTAGGCACCTGGCCTATTCACTGTGCAGGGCAGAGTCTTCAGCCGCCCAGCAGGAGCGGAGCCAGCATTGTCACTGGCAGGGGCAGGGCCATCAGTTGCCCGGCAGGAGGTGGGGCCAGGAAAGTCCCTGGCAGGCTCAGAGTCATCAGTCGCCTGGCAGGGGGGCGGAGCCAGCATTGTATCAGGCAGGGCAGGCTATCAGGAGATACTCTTCCCCTACTCTCAATGCAAATGCCCCACTCATCCCACACTGACTCATTCAAACCTCTGGAGCCACCCAGCCCCTGTCACACGCACACCAGAACCAGCAGAGACCGGTAGACAGTTAGACAAGAAAGTAGCTACTTTCTAAAAGTGCTATTTTCAAACACAGAGTACAAAAACCATCCACACAAACGGATGCGTTATTAAACCCTGAGTTCAGGGATACCAAACTCGACATTGCACCATGCTCCCTGAGCCCGCTAGGATTATAGCATTAATAATCCTGGCAGCCCATTCTAACTGATGGAGAGCAGGTTACCTTACAATAGTGAAAAACGAATATGGCTGTAATTCACTATTAGGACATGCCAACCTTGTCAGGCTTGTCCTACCTTATGCTTACAATGCACCCTGCCCTTGGGCCTACCATAGGGGTGACTAACATGAAGTTAAGGGAAGGTTTAGGGACTGGCAAGTAGGTGTACTTGCGCAGTCCTCGTGACAGTCAGACTGCACGTGGTCTAGCAATGGTAGACCTTCAGACATACTTTTACTAGGCCGCTCTTGTGGGTGGCACAACATGTGCTGCAGGCCCACTAGCAGCATTTGTATTTACAAGCCCTGGCACTCCTGGTGCACTCTACTAGGGACTGACAGTAAACCAAATAAGCCAAACATGGAAGTCAATCAATACAGCAATTTCACATAGGGAGCACTTGCACTGTGGCACTGATCAGCAGTGGCACAGTGCTCAAAGCATTATACCAGCAAAAACATTGTAAACAGAGGAGGCAAACAGAAAAAATGGAGGAGAGACTCATGCCAATGATGTCAGGTCTAACAACGATCCTAAAGATTTGGTAAAGTAACAAATTCATTGGTAGCGAAGCCTGAATACTACACATGAGTTTCCAGGCATTCATGGAAAAACACATTTACAAGTGAAAAGGCACTTCATATATTTATGAATATATATGTGCTAGATTTTTAGATTTATATATATAAAAAAGAAAATTCGTTATGTTCTTCTACTCTCTTTCCCTCATTAGTCATGTGTGTTTATAAATGGCGTTAATGTATTAATAGCTGCATACAGTATTATTACTTTCAGTCCTTAGTAAAACAAAAGGACATATAAAAGATTATATAATAAAAGAAATTAATGTAGGTGTCCCATAAAGGTTGAGGTGTATACACTTCTTCTATTAGAACTACCAGTGGCAGCTCGTCAAAGGGTCACCAGTATGTCAACTCACTACCACACTCTGCTACTTATTGCTTGACATGTTACAACTTTTACATGAAAGCAAACGAGTTCACATATCTTTTTTTGCATATAAAAGTTGTAATATCACCTTTGCAGCAGAATATTGCTCCATTAGCTGTATTGCACGTGTGTTAGGCAGTGTCTGTTACAACCCAGCTTCACACAGTCACAATATATAGCTGACATGCTCCACTAACTTCAGGCAGTACAGCGTGACAGATTATGGAACTTCAGTGCTTGTCAATCATGTTGCCTTTGGTCCTATGAAAAATTGATATAGAGAAAAAGGGTCTACCTCTAACCTTATTCCGGCTTCTGATTAACCATCAGCAATCTCTTGAAGAAAAATACGAAACACCTGTGAAAACTAAATAAAAAACAAAAGTATCAAAGAAAAGTTACTCAAAAAATATACCACATATTTGAGAATCCTCATCTGGGGTACATGTCAAGGAGCAAAAATCCAAGGGATGGGAAACTATTGGACAACTACGGCATCACGCCCACCGAGTATCTCCCTCCACTTGAGTTTTCTTAAACCTGACTTAGGTAATGGAACAGTCAATCGCACAGAGAACACAGACTGAGCTGATGTGACAAAATGGCATCAATGGAGGCCCCCAAAAACTAAGACAACCGCTGCTGCAGAGGCAGAGGATATCAACATAGGCCTAAGTGCTGGGATCCATCGTCAAATTTTGGAAACGGCAAAACCAACGAATGGGGAGGGGAAATCAAATCCCCTCCCAACTAGAGATTTGTATCACACCGACCAGTTGTCCCAAAATGTTCAAACCATCAAAAAGGAGTGTCTGGACCTAAATTAATTAGAGCTTGTATCCTCTAAAAATACCCCACAAACAACGGTCACTCAATCGCAGCTGTTAAACACAAACCTGTTCAACAATTCCAACAATTCGAACTTTAGAGACACTATTAAATGGATGGAAAGACTGTACTCCAACGTGCCACCTGTTAATGCACATCAGGGACTGGAGGCTTACTTCATCCATAAAGCCACTAGTGTGTCAGAAGGAGCCTGGTGTATGGAGGCTACCTGGGGTGGTGCATCCTTTCCCCCCCAACAAGAAAACAAGCGTAAGGAAAGAGATCGCAATGAGGCAACTCTATTACTTCATCCCAAATACACTTCCAGTGGGCATGAAGATTTCCTGAAAATTTTACATCTTTTGACGTGATGAAAACTAAAGAAAAGAATTTTTGATAAAGAAGGGGAAAATAAAATGGATAAAAACGGATTACTGTGGTTGAGGTGTACTACTTTAAGATACCAATGTGTATACGGCTGTGCAACCTGATTGTGACCGACTAAACGCTGGTCACCACTTTCAAAGCAATTTCAAGAAGCCATGTAGGTAATGGCCGGAGATTTCAATATGTGCCTTCTAGGAACAGCGGAATCCTCAATATGGCAGCAGGAAGAATTGTGGCCCAGCTGCCAGGGTGCCTGATTCGGACTCCAGGGTTTACAGTTCGATCCCGACCGTGGCGGCAGGTTAGCCCAGCACCATGTGACTCTGGGCAATAGCTTGCTTAATCTTCCCGAAGGCCCCCAGTGCCAGGACTCCTCTGTTCGAGGTAGCTGTGCGCTTTACAAATGCTGGCATTTACATTGACTGCCATATTCCAGAGACGTTGTGCATTCCTCCACCTGTTTTGAGTTTGCATATTTCTGTCCCTCGTTTGCACCCTGCTTTGAAGCTTGAAAAAGTCAAGGAAACATCATGTTGGAGGCCACTTGGGAAAACTGAGACTTTTACAGTTAGACAGCCAGAAACAGCTCATGCTACTAAATCATTCCTGATGCATTTAAAAAGGAACTTTTCTTGTTCAGGTCATGTTGACATTTCAATATATGTTTGAGCTTTTAATTCTTTTCTTGTTATCATGATTATCATTATTTGTATTGCATTGTTCACACCGTAATTTCTTGATTGCATATCTGTGGTGTCATTCATACCATAATATGGAACAATTGAGTTATTCACATGCTTGGTTTAGAACGCAGGGACATGGTGTGCACATATTTCTTTTATGTTTAATTCATGGCAGTGTCAAATGGGTGGGTTTCACCTGCGGAGTTCACCAAGGGTTTAATAAGGATGAGCTGGGTTCACGGCAACAGTTTGTCGGTTTCACGGTCGTTGAACTCAATGGTGCACTCAGTGCTTGAAATGGAAAAATAGAATTGCAGGTACTATGTACCAGAGTACCTGCTTGTTTCTGAAAGTGCTGGTACTCGCCCTCTCAAACTAAAATAGTGCCGATACTCAGTACCAGACAGTACTAGCCCATTTAAAGCACTGGTTACACTGCCGGCAACTGCACTCAAAATTTTGGAGACTTATTGTAAGTTGATGTTTGTATATATGATTGTATATATGAGTGTTAAAGCATATATGTTTCTCTCACAAATCAATGTGTAATTATTTAGAACCTTGTAGCATAACTGTTTCTAGCGATTTGCTGTTCGCTGATTATGTTTACTAAATTTCGATGTAGATTGTGTGGTCCCAAGTTGGAAGATTTGTGAATGTAAAGCGCTCTGATACCCTATTTTAGGTCATGTTTGCGCTATACAAAACACCAAATAAATAAATAAAATAAATGTTGGGATTTTGCATGATTGTTTTATTTTTTTTAATTAATTTTTGTTCAACATGGTGCATGGATGTGGGGGCACAAATGGTTGCAGCATGTTTTGGTGGTGATCTCAGCCCATTCGCTTCAGAGAGTGATTGTTACACATGGTTTAATGGTTGATTAATGTTGAAGTTTCACGAGTAGATTCATTGTCGCTGTTGTGTTTTCTTATACTATAGTTACCCCTGAGTAAGGGCGATTAGCCCAAAATGCATTGGGTGTATATCTGTACTGTTACCCAGGAAGAAATGTGATGTTGTACGTACTGTAGAAAAAAGCCTGGAAGGTCATTTCTTGCACATTCAAAGTCTGGAATTACGTCGCTTTTATTATGGATTTAAACATCACA
This sequence comes from Lissotriton helveticus, assembly GCF_964261635.1. Taxonomy (NCBI): domain Eukaryota; kingdom Metazoa; phylum Chordata; class Amphibia; order Caudata; family Salamandridae; genus Lissotriton; species Lissotriton helveticus. The sequence continues at coordinate 1,564,329,020 of NC_136061.1, forward strand.
TAAGAATTTCAAATAAATCTGATTTTAAAAGGATTACTATGGTGAAAATTGGACTCTTGTTTGCTAATTGCTATGACTTATGGTCTGTGAGGCTAGAGATCACCATGGGGAAAACAAAGAGAGAGAAAGCAGGGGAAAACGTTTCCACCGCTCTCAAATCATTGGGTTGCAGAGCTCTTAACACCTTGAACGCGGCGCAAATTCCACCTCAGTGCTGGCATTCTAATCAGTGGGCGGGGTTCGGACGGTCCCCGGCCGTCCTCCGCACACGTCCACCATCACGTGGGACGGCCGGGGGTTGTCTGCAGCGTTGAAGGGGTTAATTGCAGATGTGCCTCGGACCGACCCCCTTCTTGCACATGAATTATAAATTCCAGCTAGGGAGAAGATATTACCAGTGAAGAAAAAATCTCAAAATATATTATTAAGTCCCCTATTTAAGAACTGCATCATGATGAATGACGCATTTTGTGCCCTCCTTGTATACTCCAGTTTGAGCCAATTCAGGAACCAATGCTTCCTGCTCTGGGGCAAAAATGGACAAAGGACAGGGAAGTATCTTCCCCTCTTTTCCTGCCCAACCTCTGGAAGGGACCCCCTAGTCATTCCAACTCTTTCCCTAGGATACTTAAGGGCTCCCCTGTGGGTAGGTCCTCAGATTCATTGTGGATTCACTCTAAAACCCATACACTCTTTAGCCTTCTAGACACTTGGACTTCCTTGGACTTCAACTGGAACCGATACTGCATCTAGGAATACTTCTGCTGCTCCTGGTCTTGCTGTTCTTCAAGTCTTCTGTATTTTCTGTGTCTCTGCTTCATCCAGGTAAACCAGAAGGTCTTTGGGCATCAAGGACATTTGAAGTAATCTCTCTTGGAGTGAAGAAGTCACTCCCCTGCATCGGCAGGCACTGCAACAAAACGACTGGTATGATGCTCCTGTCATCCTATGGACTTCCCGATGCCCAGCAACACAGGCGGTGGTTCTCTAGCTCTTAAGAGGCCTGACCTGTCTTCTCTGCAATTTTGAGGACAGTATCCCTCGTCAGAGCTGCTGGGACCAAACCTATGTGCACCACTTTGACCTGTCCTTGCCAAGGCTTGTTGGCTCTGTTCTCCAGAGATCTTTTGATTACAAGAAGCTCCAGCCTCCAGAACCTCATCCCTTGAAGGTTGGGATCCTCACTGCATCCCTTGCACCATGCCATGGGCCTCCATCAATGGGGAGCTGCCTGAGGTCCTTGTGCGACTCCTGTGCCTTCGGCCTGTGGGTTCTCTTGAGGGTCTTGATTCACTTTAGGGAGGCTCCCCTGCTTGCTCGGGCCTGCTCTGACTCTACCTTGGACCTGGCTGGCCCTAATGTTTGCATCTTTTTGCTTTCCAAACCATTTGCGACTACCAAGGATTTTTGGTGCTCCCGCTGGACATCGACCACCTAGAAAACTGACATCCAACAAGAGACAGCTTGTGCATGGCTCCTGATCTTCCTCAGAGTCACCTGGTCCTCACACCTGCAGCGTTACTCCTGAACCTCCATTCTGGTTCCGAGCCTCCTGGTCACCTCTGAGTGGAATAGACTCTGTCTCCTCTGCTTGCAGGTTCTCCTCTTCCAGAATCCTACCTTGGAATCCACCAGATTTCTTCCCAGGCCTCTCTAGAGCCATCTTCTTCGAAGTCTTCCATTGTCGTCTACGGCAGGTTCTGACTTCACCTCACCCCTATGCAATCGTCTTCCCTGGTGCAGGTAACCTGGTTTCTGAGGCATCCACGTGTGTGGTGGCTCTCCAACCTTCTGTCTTCCAAAGGGTTTCTTTGGCGTCCTCTGAGAAGGGTCCCTGTTCTGTAAAACTGCAACCACAACATCTCTGTTTACTTCTATTGGGCATGCAGCTGTATTTCCACTCTGCACACAGTCTTTGTGGGGTTCCTGGGTACTTCTTTGGGTAGTTCCTTGTTTCTCCAGCTCCTCTGAGTCTCCTGGTTCAAGTCTGATGCTCCTTTGCAGTTCGCATTCCACTTTCTTAGTATATAGTTTTGTCTCCCCCTAGAGTCCAGCGTATATTTGTGCTACTTATCAAACACAAGGAGATGATGGACGTAGTGCTGAAACCAGCCAGTTTGTATGCAGTCTGTCAACGAGAAGAGTCGATCTGTGACAGCGAGATTTTGAATTAATTTCATAACGAAAGGGGCGACACTCTTGAAGGAATTGAACGAGCTATCTATCCTTGGACTAGGGAATCCGGTCCCCGTTGAAGCAATTTGCCTACCAGATTCAGCACAAGTCAAGTCTAGGTGTGACCCTTCTGGGTCCCCAGAGGCGACATCACCCTAACCACACCTCCCCGTCCTGATAAAGACCCGCTCTGACCCGTGAATCGGCTGTACTAGGGTCAAAACGTCGACAAAACCCCTGGACCAACAGAGAGTATTCCATAGAACCCACCAAATATTGTGGCACAGAGGAATAAATGCAATCAAATATTACTTTGGCCAACATTCTTCTACCCCCCTCCCTTCATTCTCTCACTTGTATATAAGTCACTTATCACAACTGCACGATAGATCACTGCACTCAATTTCACAATCACCTTGTTCTGATGCGCCGTTTTGTAAAAAATAATGAATTTATAAAGTATATATTGAAACGGGGTACTTATGAATGCAAGTTAAAATCATAAAATAATTTGTTTATACCCCAACCTTCATCTTTGTTTTTGCTTTGGATTTGCATTGGGTCTATATGTATAGCATTGCAACTTGAAATCATTGTATGAATTCAATTCTGTAAGCTTGAATCACTCGTTTTTACCCGACAGAACTATTGTTTATATGAAGAAACTTTTCAGACACTCACCCCCAGTCTCAGATCTGGGTTGAATCCATCATCGTTCTTTAGCTCACTTTGCCACCCCAGTTCAGACATAGCTATATTAAAATCAGTCCTGACCCTGTGCCTCATGGGAACAGTCTAGCCCGAACTGCCAAGCCGTGTCTTCCCTGGACCAAAAAAAGCATCCTGGGGCCGGTTTCAGACTAACAGTCCTCATACCCTGCCCAAACATGGGTCCCTTGCTCACTTTGCCACTGGATTCAAGCTAGCCTGGCTGATGAGGGCTGTTAGCCCGAAACCGTCCCAGGGTGCTTGTTTCAGGTCCAGAGAAGACATGGCTTGGCAGTTTGGGCTAGACTGTTCCCATGAGGCACAGGGTCAAGACTGATTTGCATATAGCAGTGTCTGAACAGGGGTGGCGATGTGAGCTAAAGAACTATGATGGATTTAACCCAGATCTGTGACTGGGGGTGAGTGTCTGAAAAGTTTCAGCACTCCGTCCATCATTGCCTTGTGTTAACTATATTTGTGCTACTTACCTGATTATTTTGAAGTATTCTTGTGTGTAATGTTGATATCCCCGGGTAGGAGATATACCAATGTGTTAGGGATTGTGTTACATAATAAATAGACTTATTTTTATGACCACTGTGTGGTTCTTTTTCATCTAATTTACACTGTTGATTAAATGTCGAAAAACCAGCTGCTTTACACTCCTTCAAGATGAGCTTGAAGGCTGCTCTCCACAGCTACCACTTTGAGAGATTTCCATGGTTATCAAGGGCCACTAAAATCATAATAAGGGTTGACTGGATTAGTGCAAGCTGCATCACTCCTTAGAGTGTGCACCATATACTAAGCCAAGCTCCTTCAGTGAAGGCCTCAATTGAACTTTTGGGTGCACAGAGTCTCTGTAGACAAAACCAGCCGGCAAAATTAAGTGCCAAAATGCTTGCCAAAAATGCTAAAATAAAAGCAGGTGAGGAAGATTGGGCAGAGTTAGCACAAAATGGATGTGTGGACCTATGTGTAGCTTTCTAACAAGATCAAGGAAAAACTGCTTACTTTTCCAGCCCTCTGAACTTGGCTTATAAAAAAGAACTCATGACACTGAGATGAGGACTAACTGAAACAATAAACTTTTACTTACATAGTGGAGACTAGTTTTTCCGATGTGCGTTTTGTACACAAGTTTGCCTTCTGTCGTGTGCTTTCCTTTGTCCACGCTACAGTCATCATCTACCATTTGATATCCCCGGGTAGGAGATATACCAATGTGTTAGGGATTGTGTTACATAATAAATAGACTTATTTTTATGACCACTGTGTGGTTCTTTTTCATCTAATTTACACTGTTGATTAAATGTCGAAAAACCAGCTGCTTTACACTCCTTCAAGATGAGCTTGAAGGCTGCTCTCCACAGCTACCACTTTGAGAGATTTCCATGGTTATCAAGGGCCACTAAAATCATAATAAGGGTTGACTGGATTAGTGCAAGCTGCATCACTCCTTAGAGTGTGCACCATATACTAAGCCAAGCTCCTTCAGTGAAGGCCTCAATTGAACTTTTGGGTGCACAGAGTCTCTGTAGACAAAACCAGCCGGCAAAATTAAGTGCCAAAATGCTTGCCAAAAATGCTAAAATAAAAGCAGGTGAGGAAGATTGGGCAGAGTTAGCACAAAATGGATGTGTGGACCTATGTGTAGCTTTCTAACAAGATCAAGGAAAAACTGCTTACTTTTCCAGCCCTCTGAACTTGGCTTATAAAAAAGAACTCATGACACTGAGATGAGGACTAACTGAAACAATAAACTTTTACTTACATAGTGGAGACTAGTTTTTCCGATGTGCGTTTTGTACACAAGTTTGCCTTCTGTCGTGTGCTTTCCTTTGTCCACGCTACAGTCATCATCTACCATTTGTTTAAAATGATCTGGCAGTTTGATGTTGACACTGAGGTTTGCAGTGGGATTGGGGACAAAGCCACCATCATATTTTATCTCTTATTTTCTGAGTGCAGACTTGGTCCATACCCACAGAAGCCTGCACTATACCCAGGAGAACTTTTATTCAAATGTTGTGGAGATGCATTTACATGGACCAAATGTCTGCTACAAGATGAGTGGCCTCGTAGTATCTTATTCTATATTTTCGAATGGACATACCTTGCTTGTTTTCACTGTTTTTCCAGCACTGTCTACTGATGACATTCAATTGCACTGTGTAGGTGTTGGAAATAGGGGTCTCTAGTTGGCAGTGGTTTACACCCTGTCCCAGTAGGAACTCTTGTTCTAGTCAGCACAAGGGAGTTGCACACCCAAGATGACCCCTGCTCACTCCATTGGTGGCTTGCCATGACTAGTCATGCTTATCTCAGAGGCAATATGTAAAGTATTTGTACACATACAGTAACACAGTGAACACACTACAGGCATATTTACAACAAAGTGGCGGTGCATGGTGTTAGCCTCCTTGGCTTAGCACTCTGCCATTTCTGAAACGCAGTGTTACACCATATTTACACCAATATGATGCAGCCTTGCTTTTACCCTTGCGCTGGCGCTAAATGTAGCAGCTTAGCGCCAACGCAGGCACCCTTGCGCGTTGAGAGGAATCTTTAAAGGGCAGTTTATCAATTCTATGTTTGCTGCCTAATGCAGCACACATAGAAGTTACAAAATATTGCTTTAAAAAAATACTGTTTATGTATACATAAACAATGAATGACCTGTAGCTGTTTCTACGTATGCCGCATAAATCAGCACCTGTCAGCACGTATAGCAGCTCTCACTTTGGATGTTGATTTAATGGAGATTACCAATATCGAGAAAAAATATAATTCAACTAATTTATACAAGCTGCCTTCTGCATTATACAGAGTTGGAAGTACAATAGTCCACTGTAGTCTTTATAGACCGTGCATCAAAACCACATAACTTACCATGCACTATGATTAGTAGGAATAAAATCAATGGATCATCCTACATCATATGTTTCTTTGAAGTTATTATCACTGTAAAACTATTTGAACATCACAATTGATAAATGGTGTCGACAAGTGGATATTAGTCGGAGTTTTTACGACTACTCCACGTTACAAGATAAACTATTTAGTCTTGACTAAATACTAACTCTGCGCATTAATATGCGAAAACAATTGAATACCAATATGTGTCCTGAAGAAGGTGATGTTAATTTGATGGTTTCACCAAAACGCAGTGTCGACAGATACAAATAAGCATATTATGTTCAACTGGAACATAATTTTGATTGTTTTTTTGGAGAGTATGAGTATTTTATAAATTCATGTATCGTATTTTATAATTGTTGATATTTTTGTATACACAAAGAGAAATTAATGGAAAGTGTGTACCCATTGTTTTTATTTTTATTTTTATTCTATGTTAAATGGTACAATAAATACTAATTTTGCTATAATTGATAGTCTGTGTTTATGATTGATTTATACGATCTGGTTTATTTACTCTTCATGGCTCATAGACTTTTCTAATTTTATTATAAAATTATTTTTTATCAACAAAGCTTTATAAAAATCTCTATTATAATGTTTATATGATCGCGTGATTTGATGTAATAGCGATTTGTATTTTTTGATTGTACATTTAGCTCCACTCCTTCCGATCTCTTGGACGGTATAAAAAAATATTTTGGGAAAAAAGATTTTTATGTTATTGGCAGAAGTACATCCGGACCTTCTCTCAACATTGGGGGTGACTCTTTTGCTTGTTTAGTCACTTTCTAAAAGGGCCATTTTCAAACATTCAATCTAAAAAACTACTTCATTAAAAGATGCAATTTTAGATTGCGAGTTCATGGACATCAAAATCCAAATCTCTATCTCTTCCCAATTGGAAGTTCCACTTGTAAGAGGTTACAAGGCAGCTCCAATGATAAGGTATGGGAGAGATAGCCCTTGCAATTGTGAAAGATGAAATTGGCAGTATTTCACTTTTAGGGAATGTGAAACACACTAGTACATGTCCTACCTTTTAAATACACTGCTCCCTGCCCATGGGGCTACCTTGGGCCTACCTTAGGGGTACCTTACATGTAGTAAAAATGAAGGTATGGGCCTGGCAAGTGGGTGCACTTCAGTCCAAACCAACCAGTGCATCACCTCGCTCCAGTTCCAAGCTGCACAGCAATGTTTTTGTGAGTTTGCTCAAGTGAAAACATAACTCCAATTTTTCTTCTAACTAAATCATATTTATTCCATATTCATCAATCTTTTTTGATTCATAATGGAGGCAACCTTGTTCCAAGCTTCAAATGCTACAGACATGCCCATCCAGGCTTTATCTTGCAACACAATGGGATGAATAGTACATCCTGATTAATCATGAAGATATTTGCCCGATGCATTTTGGGCTGAAGTAGGTGTACTTGCCAAGTTGTCATGGCAGTTTAAAACTGCTCACACAGACATTGCAGTGGCAGGTCTAAGACACTGTATTCATGTGGGTGGCGCAATCAGCGCAGCAGGCCCACTCGTAGTATTTGAATTACAGGCCCTGGGCACACAAAGAGTACTTTACTAGGGACTTAGCAATAAGCCAAATATGCAAATCATGGAAAACCACTCACAATCACAATTTACACAGGGAGCACTTGCATTTAGCACTGATCAGCAGTGGTTAAGTGCCCAGAGTTCTAAAACCAGCAAAAATGAAATGCAGCACACAGTCCAAAACACAAAGTCGGAAGCAAAAAGGCAGGGAAAAACATGCCACAGATGCCAGGTCTAACAGTAGGTATTTAATCTGGGACACTTACATAGATCACAGTTCCTGGTCTGGACTCCCTCAAATCTAAAAATCTTAAATATATATTGCATTTTTCCAGACTTAAAGGAGAACCCTACCGGCGTCACCAAAGTGCTCTTTCAAGAACCCGAGATAGCAAGACATGTGGAGGGGCACTCTAAAGTTTTGGCAGAATTGGGGATCGGCATCCGTAAAGTGACAATACCAAAATACCCATGGATCCCGGCCAACATACATGTGCGACACCAGCAGCGTGAATCTGTCCATTGTTCTTCAAAGGCCTAAATAACCTAATGTCAAATACTGATGTGATGGAGGAAATCAGCAAAAAAGATATGTATACTTACAAGAGACATGGCAGCTGGAGGCCACAACACGGCAGGACTAATTTCAGTTCTTCCCATCAGCTAAACCGTCTGTAAAAGGGGGCCATTTCTCTGGTGGTGTTTCAATCTTTATACACAAAACAATGGCATTTGAGGTAACATAGCTTGTAGGTGGCCTGAAGGCCTATATTTTTTTCAAAGTGGTACCATCAAATATAACGCAACACACAAAGGTTACTCCTATTGTAATCTGCAGCATCTATATATATCCAAAGTAGACTATGAAAAGAATCTACGCCGTAGAAATATTGCGTAATATTAAAACTTTAAGGCAGCAATATCAACAAGCCATGTGGGTAATGGCTGGAGATTTCAACGTGCAACTTTTAGGAGCAGTGGAATCCTCGTTATGGTCTGGAGATCACAATGGGGAAAACCAAGAGGAAGAAAGCAGAGGAAAGCTTTGCTGCTATTCTTAAATCATTGGGTTATATGGCTGTTACTGGCAGAAGTGCCTAGGACCGCCCCACTTTGTGCACATAGACTACAAATTCCAGTTCTTCACTAATCAATTACAGTTGGGTATTGTAGGAGGGTGGATACCTGACTATGGTTACCCCAGACTTTTTGCCTAGTGTTTAGCTGGTTTTCGACTTAGTTGGCCTGGGATCCTGCTAACCAGAGCCACAGGCTATCTGCTCTCTCTTAAAATGGACTCCATGCACCCTAGGTGCATAACCAAATTGGTACTGGACACCTTATCAGACCCTGTACAGTGCACTATAGGTGCCCAGGGCACAGGTGCATCCAAGGCCTACCAGGGGCTGAAGCATAGCTTTTGCCACCCCTGGCTGGTTCTTAAATTGACACAACTGGCTGGTCACTCAGCTGGGGCAAGGTGGTGTAATCACCCCTTGCTTAGATATAGTATACCTATGTCTAAACCTATATCTGGACACATATATACCTATCAGCCACTCCTATAGCAGGCCTTAACAATCCTGGAGGCAGAGTGCTTGGTTTTATGTGAGATAGTGCTCTGGCATGAGCTGAGCCTGTCTGCAGCTTGCGGGACCATTTCCCTATAGCTGTTCCAGTGATACTGCCATACCATATACTCTTAAGTGCATTATAATCCTCGCGGTTAATGCTAACTTTGGTTTGGCTTTATCAAAACATGTCGTGTTTGGTGTCATACACTTTGGAATACTACCCCCTCGCCAGTTCTGGCGACGGGGGTAGCATTCCACCCTTCTAGAGGGAGAAGACATGTTACTTACTGCAAAAGCGGTTAATCCTAACCAGAGCCCCAGCATCACAAAATGGATGCTGCTGCCACAGACACGAGTCTGGTCTCCTGAGGCTGACCGATACTTGACAGAGGAGGCTTGATCAAAGGATCTCCTGACACAGGGAGGTGACACACCACCCCAGACAGGAGATAGTGGATTGTAGCAGGGAGGGTTGAATGAAACTAGACACTGCCTGGGGTGCACAAGGTGTCCCTGGGCAGATTCCAGTCAAACCGGTTCTGGGGCACTCCAGCCCCAGTCCTGGCGGCAAACTGGACAAAGGGAAATGGGTGTAACCACCCCCTTCCTGGGTCCCACCCATAGGAGGGACCTAGCAGGTAATCCAGCCCCCAGATTTGGAATATGGGTGGGAGCAGTGCCAATGCACATCAGATTATCCTGACTGAAACTTATGAAACGAAATTCTGGACCCTTCGACATCCCACTGGACGTGGAAGACTGAAGAATCTCCCTTGTGGTCAAGGAGTGACCACCCTGTGCAAACAGGCACCATCCAGCACCTCAACATTTGCTTTGTTGCAGTTCCCGCTGGAACTCGAGCAAAGAGACTGACAAGAGCCAGCTATCCTGACTTCCAACAGCCTGATCCACAGTCCATGCAGAGCTGGGACCCGTGGAGGTGACCTGAAGCGTGGGAGCGGCCATCTTGAAGTAATTACGAAGCGCTGACCGTGCAGCACCCGAGGCTCTCTTGAAGCTGTGCATTGGAGCGTGAGAAGCTTCAGCCCCGAGCAGCTTTTGCACCGAAGCTCACCCCTCCACACTTGAGGAGTGCTGCGTGGGGCCCTTTTGCATTTTCCTGCTTGACGCGTTGGTCCGGTCGCTTGCCCGTTGGCTAGTGGCCTCAGAACCAACGAACCCAAGAATTTACACAGCTGATCTGGTTGCTCTAGATTGGCACTCGCTCCCCTGAAAAGGAGAACCCGCTCTGACCTTGCTGGTCCGAGTGCTAAGTCTTCTTTGAATACTGCATGGGTTGCCTTTGCCAAGGTTTGTTGACTCTGATATGGAAGCCGACACCGCCGACAGCGAGAGACTTTGTGGGACAGCTTGTGATCCACTCCAGGACATCCTCGGTGCCCCAGAGTCTACGTGGCAGTGGAGACAAGGCACCTGACATCGACCTGATTGCGCCCAACATTGCCTGGTTCCTTCTTGGTTCCTTCCTGGTCACTGCCCAGTGACCCAGACTCTGTCCCCTCTGCTTTCAGGTACTCTACAACTTCGATCCACCCTTGGATCGCACTGGACACTTCTCTTCTGGACGCCTGCAGCATCTTCGTCTTCAGGCACCATCGAACTGCGTGACGAAACCCGACACACTTTGGCACCTATGCACCCGCTTCCTGTGGGTGAGGTAACTTACTAGCGCCGGTGTTCTTACACTGGTACACACCTCTAGTGCCTAACTCAAACGTTTGGTAGTCCTAGTCCAGTCGGAAGACTCCTTTTGCATTAACTTTGTAACTTTTACGCACCATTGACTTTACATTGGTGCATGCGTGCACTTTCTGCACTGCACCCGAATCCCGCGGGCTACTCCCGTCCTAACTGCTGTTAGTCCAGTGTAGTCCCAGCGATTCCCAAGGCCTCAGGCCTTACCCCCGATCGATTAGTGATTGTTATACCACTTTTTTGATATATGGTTTGAGTGGCCACCGGCCTCATCCATAAACGTACAACTTGTATATGATATATTGTGCTTTTGTTTAAACGCGTGTGCTTCATTGCTCATAAAGAGTAGTGGGGATTATTCTGAGAATATTTACATATATTTTTATAATATATAACTTGTGTGGTGTCCTTTCATTTGGTATACAGGATTGCATATGGTAAAACAGCTTGCTTCACATGCCCTCTTGAGTTAAGCCTTTAAGGCTGCTTAGTCCATGCTACCCCTAGGATAGCTTGTCAATAAGGTTGACTTACAACCATCACCATAAGGGATTGTTTGGACTGATACAAGGTGCCCACAGAACTGTGGACATCATATACCAGGCCAACTTCTCACAGGTATCCACACAGAATTACCTCCAAGTAACCAACTGTCACGTACAACTCTGCTTGATCAACGATCACACAAGACTAACCTGTTCTCCCGCCAGCCATGATGACCAGCAGACTCCCACAAGTCAAAACAATTGGTGACGAGGAGGACATTTGTGGCCTGTATAGAATACAATGGTCTCCAATGCCAGTAGTCCTTAAAAAATTAATTGACAAAGGACCTATTGACAGGGACCAAGTGCGCAGTTACCATTACCTTACAATGCATCATTCATGGAGCAACTACTCAATCTGTTCGCACCTCAGATAGACATCCCGGTAACACAGCAATCTTCCAACCCAAACCCCAAATTGAAAGCTCTAAAGCAAAAACTGAGCAATCGCTTGAGAAAATCCAGGAGTAAAATCCTTTCCCCCCTCAAGAGTTGATGAGATTCAGAAGGCAAGGAAGACCTACAGAGCAAAGTTATGGGGAACTGCCAGCAAAAAAAGAGAAGACAAGCACTGGATTGAATTGTATGAAGCTTTGTGTCGGAATGTGCCTCTTTTGGACATGGTTAGGCCCCACTTTTTGCCCGGAAAATTATGTGGTTTTGACAGGAAGCACATAGGGTCCCTGGCTAAACTGTGTCTTTTGTTTCCACACTTGGAATAACTTTAGCTCACATTTGTAGCATGCCAAGAGAGGATTAATTGTGAACTTTGAAGAAAGTATCTCGAAAATAAACATCAAATTGAAAGAAGACTTTAATTCTATAATACACATATAGTGGTGTTCAGGATAATCTGTTTCTTGTTGCAGGACTAGATTTATCTAGTCCATGTTTGTGGGTATGGGTGGGTGCCCTCTTCCTTGGAGCATATACTTTGATATTTTTGTATTTAACTGTGGGGATTATTGATAATTTTGCGTCATGAGCCTTGCCACATTCAGTTTTTGTTATCCAGTACTGACCTTAACTTCCAAAGACTGGTCTTGTAAGTGAATGTTATCCCTATGTATGCTGAATGTTTTCTTCCTCCCATAGGTTAACATTGCAAAGTCTGAAAATTGCACTTTGTCCATATTTGAAGCTGAAAGGTTTTTTTATTGAATAACTTATTTATCTATAATGAAGTTCTGTGTTTCTTCTAAATAAATATAACCAAATATTATTTTTATAAATTGGTCTCAGATTTATTCACTGAGTGTCTGTATCATTTATTGCCACTGTGTGTACAACAAACACTTAACACTACCATCTGATAACTGCCACAAACGAGAACATTAGTATTATCTACATTAGCCTCTGCAAAACCTCTGGGGTTCTACTGGACTCTTTGTACACCATACCTCATTTTGTTATAGTATATAGAGAACTAGCTTCCTACACTTTGAAAATTAGAAATTCCACCAAATTTTGGTGACTGGTCTCGAAATGATCTATTGAAAATAATCTGAAGATGACACCATCCATACAAGCATCCAAGTGGTCTGAATACACTTCTAAACTGTACTACACTGCAGACGATTGATCAGATCCAATCCTATAGTCCGTCGACAAATCTGGCCTTCTCTATGACAATCTTGACCAATAGGGAGAGTCTATCGCCAAAGAAGAAACAAATTGATCTAATAACTGCCTCATTTCGATCGGCTGGTGGTCCAGGATAAAACAGGCTCCCCACTAATATATTCAAATCGTCAATAGCCAAATGGGCCTCCTTAAGTCCTCTATTGAAGAACTGCATCATGATGAATGACATAACGGAGAGCTGGAGAGGCTCCATAATTTACCCAATCCACAAAAAAGCACAACCAATCAATAGGCCAACTTCAGGTCTGATTGCCCTTCTTGACATCAATAGCAAATGTTTTGCTAAAGTCCTGAATGAAGAGCTAGAGGAATGGGCCACTTCGAAGGTCTTAATCCCCATCACACAATCAGAATTCAGAGGAGGCCACAGTACTGAGGTCAATCTTCATTCTCGCCTCCTGATCAAGCCTGCTACTATTAAAAGAATCCCCCCCCCTTCTCTATGCAGCCTTCATCAATTTCACCACTGTATTTGGCTGAAGCTTAAAAATTGGGGTGTTGTGGAAAAACTCTTGAGAGCAGTCATAAGCCTATGCACAAGGACCTGGGTGAGGATTAAAATATCTACCAATAGGGTCACAACACAAATGATTTGGACCAATACTGGTCTGAAACCGGAGCTTGCATTTTACCCCCTCCCCTCCTATTCAATCTCTGTTTGGCAGATATAAACAGTACACTTTACACAGTGCTAGCCGTCCCCCCCACAAATTTGCGGGAACCCACATCGACTGCCTCCAGTTTGCCAGCGACACACTACTATTTGATCATATGGCTGTTGGCCTCCAAAGATCCCTTGATTCCCCCTCGTGGTACTGTAACAAAAACAAATTATCAGCTAACCACTAAAAAACTAAAAAATAATGATCTCTGGTGCTAGATGCTTTAATAAAGCCAAATTTGTTATGGACGAAGTAAGACTACAACAAGTACTGCACACAAAGTATCTGGGCATCCTTTTTAACCAGCATGAGTCACAACAGGCACAGATGACATTTTTAACAGAATTCTCTCTATCCATGCGCTTCTAAGCGTTGTTTAAAAAATAAGCATAGCCCAGACCTCACAGGCATCTGTAGAGTAATCAACACCAAGTTCATGTCAACCTTGACCTATGACTCGTTGATATTCAAAGATCGACTTGCTACATGGCTGGATAAAGCTGTGCATTAGTAAAAGAAAGGAAAAATAAAATGATAATAACGCAATCTTATGCGCACTTTAGCATGTTCTCCATGTAGGCTGTAATGGAGAACATGCCCAGGCCTCTAGTCCTCATCTGAGCACCGAACCATGACGCTAAGACCAATCACAACGCTGCATTGCAGCGCTGTGATTGGCTCTGGGGAGCCTGGCGGCTTCCTGTTCGGCAGAGGAGAGACGACGTGGGACAGGGCAGTGAGGAAGTGATTTTTTCTTTTTTTTGCAATTATACCTCCTTACCCCCGCACCCTCCTGCTTCACCACCTCAGATCCATACTGGCCGCCACTTCTATTTCAGCTGGCAGATGCTACCTCCTCTTCCCCAAAACGTCTGGAACTGGGCATGTGTAAACAATCAACTATGCTTAAAGCTAGGTTTTTAGGATATTATGTTAAGCTCATGGCAGCCCCAACAGGATCTGCCAGAAATCTGATAAGGTTAGGTATTCATGATAAATAGCTCCAATGGAGTACTCAATTGAACTTTTGGGTGCACAGAGTCTCTTTGAACAAAACCTGCCGCCAAAATTGAGTTCCAATATTCTTGCCAAAAATGCTAAGAGGGCGAGGAAGATCAGCAAGAGTTAGCAAAAAAAAGATCACATGCGGACCTATACGTAGCATTCTACCAACATTTAAGAAAAGCTGCATACTTATCCAGCCCTCTGAACTTGGCTTATAAAAATTAACTCACGAGACTGAGATGAGGACTACATGAAGAAACAACATTTTACTTACTTACATAGTGGAGACTAGTTTGCACTTTGTGCGTGAGTTTGCCTTCTGTCGTGTGCTTTCCTTTGTCCACGCTACAGTCATCCCCCAACATTTGTTTAAAATGATCTGGCAGTTTGATGTTGACACTGAGGTTTGCAGTGGGACCGGGGACAAAGCCACCATCATATTTTATCTCTTGTTTTCCGAGTGAAGGCTCAGTCCCTGCACACAAAAGCCTGCACTATACCCAGGAGAGCTTTTATTCAAATGTTGTGGAGATGCATTTACATGGACCGAATGTCTGCTCCAAGCTGGGTGGCCTCGTGGTATCTTATTCTATCTTTTCGAATGGTCATAATTTGCTTATTTCCACTGTTTTCCCAGCACTGTCTGATGCTGACATTTGATTACACTGTGTAGGTATTTCATTTGTGGCACTTACACAGGTCTCACGCGTGTCCCGTGAGATTGCACTGTTGCCTGTACAGTTTTGCACTGTGCCTTGACCAACCACCCACTGCAAAAGCGATATTTTGCACTGTTCAATTGGTTTTCAATAAGTCAACTGGTGTAAAGGATGGTGATAATTTGCACCAGTATTGGAGTTAACAAATGGTTTAGGTATCAGTGGACGTTCTCATACACAGGGGCATAATTCAAATGTAGTTATGGCTTGCGAATTCCGACCATATGTTGCTGTATGCTGCCCTTTTTAGCTTGCTTTGTAAATTCTTTGATTTGGCACATGTGATAATTGTATTTGAATTCTGCGGTGTAATTAATTCCCTGTGACACATTTCCTAACAGGGAGCTAAATTCATCTTCTGCTGCAGACATTATGGGCCATATGTATGAAGCAAATTCGCATTCGCAAAGGCTGAAATTCGGCCTTTGCGAATGCGAATTAGCAAAATGATATGTATGAAGTAAAATCTGGTGCAAAATAAGGAATCGCAAAATTTGCGATTCCTTATTTTGCAATTGCATTTAAGGAAACGCAAATTTTGCGATTCCTTAAATGCAATGTATGAAGCCAAAAAAATTTGCAAAATGCCCTTAAGGAATCGCAAATTACCACCAACTTCTAGTTGGTGGTAAGTTGCGATTACCTTGAAAAATGCACATATCAGCATTTTTCAAAGTGCCATGTGACGCACATACATTCCCTTAGGGCATTTATGTGCGCCACATGTGCACCCATGCATATTTCACGGGTGCAACAGGGTGTCCTTTGGACACCCCTGCAACCTTGAAATTATTCTCAATTTGCGATTTTCAAATTACGAATAGCAAAATTGAGAATGCCTCCCCATTAATTTCTATGGGCCTGCTGGCCATAGAAATGAATGGGAAAGTATTCCTTAATTGCGATTTGCAATTTGCTAATCGCAATTAAGGAATACTAAGAATTTGCTAAAAAAAAAACTAATTTGTACATACATACCAATTTGCGATTCTGAAATAGCGATTTCTTAAAAATCGCTATTTCAGAATCGCAAATCGGTATCTTCATACATGGCCCTATAAGAGCTAAACTTACATGCACTGAACACATTTAGCAGACATTTAGGTACACCCTCCTGCTCTTGGATATAAGAAAGGGCTGCTGGGTATTTCTACTCAGGGTCCCACGATTGTTTGGGCCCCGACGGTCCTGCTACAACGTGTATTTAAAAAAACTTCCGATCTGTTTGCTCGAGTACCTAAGAAAGGCTTCAAAATGACAGCATGAATGTTGGTCTCGCCTGCAGGAATACCATTTCAGCAGTTTTTTTAATACGAAAAACACAAGAAACTGGGACGTGAAGTTAAATACTCATACTCTGTTAGGGATTTAATTTCATGTTATTACAATTATAAACTGCTTACGGCTTTCTAAATGCAGTTTGCATAGAACAATCGAAGTCGTGGTAAGTAAATGAGTGATGCATCTAGGAAACCCCTACAAGTAAAAGACTTACTGCAAGACTGTCTAAAACTGAAAGCGGTTCGATTCTTTGATTGATTTTAGCTTCTTCTGTTACAAAGCAAGTTCAGGTATAGTTTCTCTTTGAGGGACTGGGGGATAGAGCGGACAGATCATGGTCACTCATCATAAGTTGGCCAACACCTATGCATGAATGGATTGTGTAGCATATTGAAGCTATGCACACTAGCGGGCACATGCATCAACGGTAATTGTATTTGCAAACGGTGCGAAACGCAGTTTTCGGCCGTTTGCGAATGCAATTATCAAAATTGGAATGCATCATGTATTTTGCAATTTTAGGAATCGCAATCATGTTGCGATTTCTAAAATTGCGATTGCATTTAAGAAAACGCAATTTCAGATTTCATAAATGCAATGCATGATCATTTTTAAATTGCGATTTAGCTGTTTGGAAGTGCTAAATTAGCATGAGGTTGAACTTCATGCTAATTTACCGAAAATCTTCAAACATGCACAAAAATGCATTTTTGAAAGTTGCATTTTAGACACACACATGTCCTTGGGACATGTGTGTGTGTGTAAATTGCACTTAAGTTTAATTTCAGGGGTGCAGGGAGGGGTTCTTTGGACCCCCCCTGCACCCTTGAAATTGCATTTTCAATTTGCGATTCGCAAATTGAAAATCGCAAATTGTAAATGCCTTCCCATTGATTCCTATGGGCCTCTTGGCCCATAGGAATCAATGGGAAGGGTTTTTCTTAATTGCGATTCGCAAATTGTGAATCGCAATTAAGGAAAAATAAGAAATCGCTAAAAAAGTGCGAATTATTCATGCATTGCCGTTTGCGAATTCTTAATTGCGATTCCCTAATTTTCGGAATTAAGGATTCGCAAACGGCAATATTGATGCATGTGGCCGCAAGACCCTTGCGGTTATGGGCAGACTCTGAACAGGAACTATGTGATATGCGATGGAGGTGTAAAGTGTGGTTATGGGAAGTATGACGTAATGTGCAGAGTATGAATGAACGCTGAAGAAAAAATGCTTAACAGCAGCTCATGTGTGTGGCATAATCTATTTGCATGCTCCCAGGCTGGGGAAGACGCTACATCTGGCAACAAGTAGGGGATATGGGCCCGTGAAGAACAAGATTGCTCTCGTTGAGAGTTTTTCGATGGAACGGCAAACTGCTTGTGCGTGCCGCGTATATCAGAGTTGATGCAAAGTGACATGACATATGATCAGCACATGTGGAGTCAAAGCTCCGCACCAGCCCATATATGGCTGCAGAAGCTATCGGAGGCCCTGCAGAGGAGCGTGTTCAAAACACCCGGCAATAATGACGGTGAGGTTGTCAGCAAAGATGCTGCACTGTAAAACAAACATATAGCAACAAGGGAGTGACCTGAAACAGTGCATTGCTCTGAACGTGCCAACATTACAGAAACGGCCTGAGCTCTGCATGGTGATGCTTGCATGTGTATCCTGAGAAATACAGTTGTTCGAAGAATGTGCGATGCACACATGAGAAACGTGACAAACAATCACTCGCTGAAGTATGAGCACAAGCCAAGGGAGCATTCATTCAGACGGCATAAAAAAGGTAACTATTGCACTCATAAAGTACAAGAAATAGAAAACAAAAAGAGCAGACTCACATTCATAAGCAATAGAGTGTACTGCGACATGAGATGTGATAGTGTGGGTAAGGTTTGCAGAGGGTTCTGTGGCGCTCTACAGAAGTACACTTGAAAGTTGTTGTGAACTCAAATTCAAATTCAAATTCAAATGCAGCTTTATTTGATTTTTCATACAATAAAAATCACAAAAGCACAATTAAAAAGAAACATTTCACTTATATTGCACAGTAAAAAATAATCAATATATATCCAGAGAAGCAAGAGTCACATAACTTTATATCTTCACATTGTATTCTTGTATCTAATAACAGTCTTTAAAATGAGGAGATAGCCATAATGATCAATTGATTTTCTAAGGATTGCAACTTCAGAAAGGCCATTCTGCATTGTCTTAGGCCAATACTCCTCAAAACGGGTATTAAAAACCTTTTCCTAGGAGAAGTATAACATTTACAGAATAAAGTACAGTGCAACGTGGTTTGAGTTGAAATGTCATCACATGGGCATGGGAGTAGGTTTCTCGACCAGTCATTGACTTCTGGGAAGGTAAACATTCTATGGAAATTCCCAAAACGAAAACGGGTTAAAAGCTTACGACCAAAACTTCCCTGGACCTGTACCAAGTAGGGTTGTATACCTGGGCATATTGTTAACCACCCTATCCAGTTTTAAACAATGTGTAATTACATCACTGTTAAAACCAGTCTCAGTTGATGCCCACACCTTATGCCAAAGTAAAATAGGGTTAATACTAATGATATCAGAAATAAATGGGAGACCAAGTTCCATGTGGCAATTAAAAGTGGCAGTGGAACTAGGAACCGCCAGGAGATGGCGGGTGAAAGCATTTTCACATCGTTGAATATGTTGAACATCTGCAGATCCCCAAATGCCTGCCCCATATATCGCTGTTGATATGCATTTGGATTTATGAATAGCAAATAACTCAGGGGCAGGTCTACAGGGGAAACAACCTTTACAACACAACTTTTACAACGCACTACCATTACAACGAAACTTTTACAACGCAACATCCATTACATCCGATGCCATTACAACGCAACCATTACAACGCATGACACTACAACGCATACCACTACAACGCATGTCATTACAACACATACCATTACAACGCATAACATTACAACGCATAGTACCCTTACACTATCCAACACTAACCCTACTGTTGCACCCCCCTGGAATTAGAATAGTATTTTTTAGCCCTACACTATCCAACACTTACCCTACTGTTGCACCCCCCTGGTGTTAGAATAGTAATTTTACACCTACACTATCCAATACTTACCATACATGCAATGTAATGTTATGCGTTGTAATGGTATGCGTTGTAAAGGTAGTATGCGTTGTAATGGAATGCGTTGTAAAGGTAGTTTTTAAAAATTTGTTGTAATGGCATGCGTTGTAATGGAATGCGTTGTAATGGATTTTGCGTTGTAAAAAATGCTTTGTAAAGGTATGCGTTGTAAAAGTATGCGTTGTAATGTCATACATCCGTCTACAGCCTAGTTTCCTTGAGAAATTAATAACTGCGCCTATTGCTCTTGAAAACATTAATTTTCTTTCCTGAGTAGCCGCATTCCAAGACCAAGACCGATCACAATTGATCCCCAGATAGGAGAACTTATCAGTGCTTTCGATTTTATTATTATTCTTAACAAAAATGTCACATTTTTTTCTCATTTTTTTTCCACAGCTCATTGTGTATGTCTTATTGATGTTTACTTTTAGACCCCTATCTTGTATATAATTAACAAAGTTAAAGACAGTTCTTTGTAAGCCTATTTGCGTCTGCGCCATGATAACTGTGTCGTACGCATAAAGAAGGATGGGGACGGGAGTGTCTTTGATGATCGGATAGTCCTGCCGGTGTTCAATCAGATATTGACCAAGACTAATAATATATAAAGAAAAGAGGAAAGGGGCAAGTATACAGCCTTGCCTCACTCCCTTTCTTATACGAAACTTAGCTGAGCACTCCCCCTGCCTCCCATGTCCCATGACTAACCCTTGCCCCTACTTCCCGGTACAATTCCTGAATAAATAAAAGCAAAGGTGGATCAACTTCCATATCTTTGAGGACACTCCACAGCTTATCATGTTTTACGCAGTCAAACGCTGAACTAAGGTCTACGAATGACAGAAAAAGTTTACCCTCGTTTGCTACTGTATATTTACTTATAATCAGGGTTAGATTAAGACCTTGCTCAATCGTACCAAGCCCCGCTCTAAACCCATATCGCAAGTTAGATAACACGCCTGTCTCTTCGGCTCATGATTGTAATTGATTTAGAATTACCCTCCCTACTACTTGCAGGATTGTGAGTGACATAGAGGTGGGAGCCTGGCTGCCTGCTTCCTGTTCCGACCTGGAGACAGACAAGGCGAGCAGGAGAGAAGACACGGGACCCGGCGTGGCAAGGTATGTTTTTTTTTAATCAGCCCGCAGCTGCCATGCCAGCAGCTAGCCATGCCAGCTGCCCCTGCAGTGGGGAGGTTCTGCTGGGTGGTGGCCAAGGGCTTCCCACTTCCAACTCTGCTGCTTTGAGTGTTCCCAATTAGGACACAGGAGGGCTCTGTCTGTCCTAAGAAACCCCCATTAGTGGGAATTCTAAAGGAGTGGCCAATGTGGCTTTAGGGGGAAGTAGGCCCCAGGGGCAGGTCACAGACCATGCCCTGATCTCCTTTACCTGCGAGATAGACTCATAGGGTGAGCTTTTGATCCCTGAAGGTCATAGTTGTCACTTCTACCAGGTAAAGGTGAATAGGATCCCTGTAACTAATTTGAGGGACGCCGAAGCTAGCCAAATCATGGTAGTGGAACGGCTGTTTTTTCCAGAGCAGTAAACCAGAAGCACAACATTGGTGGTTGAAGTGTGTGCTGCTTGCATCCTACACTCTCCAGCGGATTCTTGGGGTGGTGATGGCAGAGAGTTTCCAGGTAAAATGAAAATCTCTATTTATGCCATGGTATTATGTAGCGCAGGCACTGCTCGAAGGTGTTAGAAAATTAGTAACTAGGGCGACGCAGAGGCTGCACCAGGGCCTGCGAGACTGTTTGCACTAGTGAAAGGGGAGGGTCTTCAGCTGAAAGGAGTGTCTTGGTATGGGGGTCAGGGAGGGAGGTCAGTCAGCAGGGAATCGGGAAGCATCACATTTGCTGATAATAACTGCCCCACATTACCGTATCTGACAAGTTCACTTCTAGGTGGGTGCGGTTCATCCATCACAGCACAACAGTGCAACGGCAAGCGAAGGTGAACAATTAAACGTGACGGGAAAGTGCAAACTGCTTGTATTTTTGCACTGAAGGCTCTTGCCACTGCAGGGCCTGTGTGTGTAGTTTACTGCCACATTGACTTGGCATTTGAAGCTACTTGTCTAACCTTAAACTCCCCTTTTACTACATATGGTTCACCCCTAAGGTACGCCCTAGGTAGCCCTAGGGCTGGGTGCTGTGTAGGTAAAAGGCAGGACATGTGCCTTTACTGTGTGGCATGTCCTGGTAGTGACAAACAGCCTATTTTGTTTGTCACTGCTGTGAGGCCTGCTCCTCTCATAAGCTAACATTGGAAATTCCCTTACATGTGTTTAAGTTGTTATCCTGATCTGAAAGGAATAGCACCACCATGTTTGGCATGTTTACACTGGGAATGAAAAATCATGCTTACTGGTGTAGGTGGATTTTTTTAGGTTTCGTCCTGGCCGTAGCAACTGCATAGCAGTTGCTCCGCCCAGGGCGAAATCTAATGTTATCTCAGTAGCGGGGACTTGAAACCGCCCCTTCTTCCATTGGCTAGCTCCATAAATGGAGGCTAGCCATTGGAAGACATTAGTGTCAATCACTTTTTCTCGGTCAGAACGCGAATCGTGGGCGTTTCTGACTCTTTTTTTAAGTCCCGCCCCTTGTTGCCGTGTGTCCGGGTCCGCGCTGTGATTGGCTGCCGGCCCGGTACACCTCCGTGGCGTCATTCCCGGGCCGCGCTATGATTGGCTGCCGGCCTGGGACCTGACTTGTTTAAAAAGCATTTGACTTTTTCCCGTTTCTAAGGATATACGAATGAAATGTTAAGCCCTGGATTCAGAGGGCTCAAGCAGTGCCTTTCCTTTTATCGCTTTTATATTGTGCCCGCTTTTGCTGCTGTCCTCCCTTGCCCCAATGCAATAAAAACTTTCACAATCTCGAACTAATACAGTTAGTTCAACCCCCGCCCTGCCGCCGCCGCACGCCCAGGGTCCAATGTACGCATCAAACCAGCCACGAGCCGGCTAGGTTGTTGATGATGCGGCAGAAAGCGGAAGCGCGGCCGAGGCAGAGATTACATTGTGAATGGAGATGTAGTCGGGTCACCGAGGCCTTATTTGTTCACTTCAGGAGAGGGGAGCCTCGACATATGTTAGCTGCCAGGGTTGCAAGCACGGCACAAATGCATCACTTCAGCTGTGGGATTACACTTCTGGGAAGGGTACGTTTGTTTTAATGAAAATGCTTGGTTGGGAGATTGCTGTGGTTGTAAAAACTAGGGAAACGGTAGCTAGGGTCCCCGGTAGTCTAACGCAATGGCACTGGCTCTAGTTATGACGTCACGCAATTTCACGTCATCACAAATGGCATTTATGAGGGAAATGTACTCGACAGAGGCGTGGGTAGGAAAGCAAAGCTGCCAACGTGTAACGTGTTACACCTTTAAACTGCCCTGCCCTTTAGCCAACGGCACTTTGCATGCTGGTAGACGTAAGGACATCTGTTTGTAAGATCGACAGTTTTAAAGGACACGGATGATCGTGAGTCGTACCTGGAAGCATGAACGCCATGACATTGTACATTCGCTGAGGTTGATAAACGTAACGTGGCAAATGTCACATTTAAAGTGTTGTGAAACATCCGAGGGAGGGCAGGGTAATATATATAAGAGTTATGTTTATTTTCATCTTGAAAAGCCTAATTCAGCACAATAACATGAATTCATCAGAAAGAGGCATTCTGGGATAAGTAGTTTGTAAGAAGTAGGAAGTCGGATGATTTGCGTAATGGGGTGGAGAGAAGATACCCGTAGTTTAAAGAGTGCGAGGTCACATATTGAAGCTAGCATGGACGGAAATGTGGCAGGAAGATTCGTAAAAGTAGGGACGGAAGAAAACCTGTGGATTGAGGGGCTGCGTTGTAGAGCGCAACCGGAATAATAGAGGGTGGTTTTGGATGGATAAGTGTACCGCTGGGTGGGAGAAGTCCATCTGACAGAGTTTCTGATGGCTTTGTGATTAGAGGGAAAACGTTAGATAGGGGCAATTGAAATCTACAGCATTGTGAAGTAAACCTGTATATTGATTCTAGGTTGTGAGCTTTATGATGTAACATTTTTATTTTATTTGCAGTGTAGCCGAGCTGCCTGCATGAGGCTCTTGCGTGCAGGAGACGCAGTTTAACTCTCCCTTAGAACCCTCCCCACAACCCCCTCTCTTGCTCAACCCTCGCTGCACATCAAGTCACCTCTCTCCCACCCACCCCTCACCGACAACTTGGCACCAGCTTAAGGCATCTGCGCTGTGGGTGAATCGGGTGCGGTGGGGAGAGGCAGAGACGTTTATGTTCAGAGGTCAGTCACTGCAGAGATAACCAGCCACGGACTGACCTGGGAACACAAAAGGGCTCCCTCGTGCCTCATTTCACCCACGATCAGCAGTGAGGACGCCAAACTGATTCTGCCCAGGGCGCTCCCAGAGCAAAGGGCGGCGCTGATCTTAGTCATGAAGTACCAGCACTGATGTTGTAACTGAGCTCTTGTAAAGGAACGGGTTAGGTTCCAGCACCTTTGGAGACTCGTGAATACCAGTGGTCTCTTGGTACGGGTTCACGAGGCAGTGCACTTGTGCCGAAAAAGACAACAGAAAGGTCCTACCCAAGCAGGAACGGCTCCTTTGCTACACCCTTGAGGTGAGTTTCACACTATGCGGGAAAGGCAAGTGGGACCCATCATGCTCTGAAGCACTTTAGGGGAGAAGCAGGTTTTTTCCACTCACTGAACTTCGCGTTCTTTACATTTGTCCAGGGCCAGACTGGCCTTTAATTCCACCGGGCATTCCCCCGGTGGGGTGGACCATGTGAAGGCTTTGAAGAGCAGGGCCGCTACTGGTCTATCTGGCACTTTCACAAGCTCCTGTGGGTTAACTGCAACAGGCACCGAGGCTTGAAGCGAGAGAGGTGGAGAGAGGGAGATGAGAGTAAAGAGAAGGGAAGAGATTGAATGGGTGTTTGGAAAGATAAATATCGAGCAAGGATGATTTTTAGTGTGTTTCCCAGGGCTTCTTTTGGTTTCTCAGCCAAGCCCTGCACTTATCCACCTAACATGGAGGTAGACATTGCACTCGTCATGACGTGTGTGCTTCAAAGTAAGAAAAATGAAACAGCAAATGACCTCCTCGTAAGGCTTCCTCGCCACATGATTAACGAAGTGAGCTTCGGCTCCACACCAGGAAGGCTATACTTGAAGTAATGAAGATTACCGGTAAGTAACCGGGGCAATATCAGCAAGCTATCCCTTCTACTGCCATTACATAGATTCAGTTTAGAAGTGTGTCTCTTGGCTAGAGACAGGAAGTACTACTGTGCAGCACACTATATTAACCAGCAATCCGCTCTGCATCCTACTAACATATATGCTGGTGTCCGTCACCCCCACCCCCGCTCTTCCTGGTTGTGCTGCTGTCCGTCTCCCCCACCCCCGCTCTTCCTGGTTGTGCTGGTGTCCCCCCCCCCCACCCCCACTCTTCCTGGTTGTGCTGGTGTCCGTCCCTCCCCCCACCCCCGCTCTTCCTGGTTGTGCTGGTGTTCGTCCCCCCCACCCCTGCTCTTCTTCGTTGTGCAGGTGTCCGTCCCCCCCACTCTGTTTGTGTGAGGGTAGCTCTGTCTGTGTGAGGATGGCTATGTGTAGGTGGCTCTGTGTGTGTGAGGGTGGCTCTGTGTAGGTGGCTCTGTGTGTGTGGGTGGCTCTATGTGAATGACTGTGGTTGGCTCTGTGTGTGGCTCTGTCTGTGTGGCTCTGTGTGTGTGTGTGGCTCTGTGTGTGTGTTTGTGCTCTGTGTGTGTGTGCAAATGCAATAGGTCTCGCATTTGTGAGAGATTAAGCTATTGGCATTGTAAATGACAATGCCATTTATTTATCTGTTTTCAAAACCAACACATAAATACAAAATTTGTCATTTACAATGCCAATAGCTCTAACTTTTACAAAGGCGAAACCGTTGCATTGTAAATGCTTGTTTTTACTGTTGTAGAAATGCCACTTTTAGAAGGTGGTAATTTCTCTGTGCACTTTACTCTTTGGGACATATTTACATGTCCCTATCACCACCGGAGTATCACTTTTGTTGATGCTTGGGTGGCAATATTTACAATGTAAACAAATGAAAATGCACCGTTACCTAATTTTTTTGAAGCAATACTAATTTATGCTCAAAAGACAAACACCTTTTTGTTTATCTTGGTATTTTTATTTTACCTTTTTCTTTTTTTGGTTGCAAATTAGTTTTATATTTTCGCACGGGGAATGAATACATGGTCAAAATATATCCATATAACAAACCATTTCAATAAAACATTACAAATGTGCATAGACAAACTTAATCAGACTCAACAATAGACATCACAAAATTTTGCTTTACATCTGTGATAAAAACTCTATACAAAAATACAAACAACAAGCATGAATTGTCTGTAATAAAACCTTTAACAAATACAAATGACCCTATGTTTTTCAATAAAGTTTATCCAAATAGAAATTGAGTCCTTCTATTTAATAGTGGAATTTATCCACAAAACCTTAGATTTTTCTAGAAACGTATCCCTAGTAGTGTGTTACAAGGCTGCGCCAAACCACTTAATGTGTCGTAATGCCACCTTGTAAATACGCCCCTTTCCGCCATAGTCCTCTGTGGCAAACGGGCGTGCCACGTGTGTTGCTGTAGGCATTCCACCGCAACACCCATTGTTTTTTGGCGCTGCCCCAGATTTACAGGGAGGTGTAAATCTGTGGCAGCGCCAAAAAACTAATTCCATGCGAGAGCAGGCGTTAGAATGGCGCACGGGGAGAAATGCTTTCATTTCTCCTATTTTTTGCTTTTTCTATGTGTGCCACAGTCTGCAGCACGCATAGAAAGAGCAAAAAGCAATTAATGATTGGTTATGTGCAGGAAGGTGTCCCTTCCAGCACATAAACAATCATTAAATAATGATGATGATTTGCTACTTCTATGTGTGTTGCAGAATACATCACATATAGAAATAACAAATAGCCATTATGGATTGTTTATGTGCAGGAAGGAACGCCTTTCTGCATATAAACAATCATCCCCTGCAATGCAGGCACTCTTGCACTATGCTGCAAGGGTGCCTGCATTGGTGATAGGCAGCTAATTTTAGCAGCAGCGCTATGGAAAACACAGAGGTGCGCCATATTGTAGTAAATATGGCGTATCCCTGTGTTTTGAAAATGTCAGAGAGCGGCGCGGCCAAATTTAGCGCTGCTTTGCACTCCAACATTTTCCAGTAAATATGCCCCTTTCTACTTTGCAGCTTGACTCCAATCTGCATCTAGGGCAGAGTGACAGTTACACTTTGTGCATACTTTCCAGACAGCCACAACACAGGAAAGGCTGGGTGTGAAAAGAGAGGCATCTGCATACTCATAGTCTTTCTGGGCTGAGAGAGAGGGAGGTGGGGTGCACTTAAATATGTATAGATTGGGTCCTACCCTCACACAAAGGGGTCATTTACCACCCACTGATGTCTGGAACAAGAGCTGGGTTGAAAGAGGTTGTGTTACACTTGAAAGAGTTTCTTTGAAGTTGGCCCTTAAATAGATTTTGAAGTTTAGGTACAGGGGATCTAACCCCACATTTTTAGAGCACTTTGGAGAACTGGGACCGAAACTCTGTCAGAAGGATTGCTGCGATACACAAAGACTCATCTGGACTGCTCTTCTGTTGTTTTCCTGCTACCTGCTACTCACAGGAGTATTTTTCGTGTTGGCCTGATGCCAGCTGCTCCCTGACTTTGGGTGCACTCAGCAACCATCATAGAGCTTACTGGCTTCATTGGGCTGGCCTGCCTGCCCCTTCCTGCCTCTCAAGTGCGTCCCAGGAGCCCCAGCATGTTGGGATTAGGGTGACCAACTGGCATTGGTGCAAATTCAGGACCGTGAGTGTAAAAATTCAGGACAAAGGGTCAAAATTCAGGACACAAATTCAGGACAGGAGGTCAAAATTCAGGACAAAACTTCAAGACAATAGGTAAGTTTTACAGACACATCAGAGGTCGCGCAATAGTATATAAGTAAGCCCAGCCATTTCCAAACATATTCAACATTTGCAAACCTATCCATCATGTATCCTTCCATCTATCATTTCACTCATCCATCCCTTCATCCATCCTTTCACTCATCCATCATCCATCCATCCACCCTTTCACCCTATCCATCTGTACACTTATCCATCCACTTTCCTCTCATCCATCCATTCACTCATCCATCCAGCCATTAACCCTTTCACCAATCCAGCCATCCTTTCACTTACTGATCCTTCCACCCATCCACTCTTTTAGTCATCCATTCATCCATCCTCCCTTTCTCTCTCCACCAACCTTTTCACTTAGCCAACCTTCCTTCCATCCATTCATCCACCCACCCATCCATCCATCTACTCATCTACTCATGAATCCATCCATTGACCCTATCACTCATCCATCTATCATTTCACTCCTTCACACATCTATTCATCCCTTTGTCCATCTACCCTCCCTTTCACTCACTCATCCATCCTTACATCCACCCTTTCACTCATACGTCCATTCATTCACCCTTGCACTATCAATCCATCAATCCATCCATCATTTCACTCATCCACCCACCCACCCACCATCCACCCAACCATCCACCCACCCACCATCCACCCACCCATCCATCCTTTCACCCACCCACCTATCCACTCATCCATCCTTTCACCCACCCACCATTCACCCACCCACTCATCCATCCTTTCATCCTTTCACCCACCCACTCTCCATCCATCCATCCTTTCACCCACCCACCCACTCACTCATCATCCATCCATCCATCCTTCCACTCATCATCCATCCATCCATCCACCCACCCACTCCTCATCCATCCATCCATCCATCCACCCACCCACTCTCCATCCATCCATCCATCCATCCTTTCACCCACCCACTCACTCACTCATCATCCATCCATCCATCTTTCCCCTCATCATCCATCCATCCATCCTTCCACCCACCCACTCATCATCCATCCATCCATCCATCCTTCCCCTCATCATCCATCCATCCTTCCCCTCATTATCCATCCTTCCCCTCATCATCCATCCTTCCCCTCATCATCCATCCATCCTTCCCCTCATCATCCATCCATCCTTTCACCGATCCATCCATCCATTCTTCCCCTCCATCCATCCCCTCATCATCCATCCTCTCATCATCCTTCCCCTCATCCATCCATTCTTTCTTCCCCTCATCCATCCATCCTTCCCCTCATCCATCCATCCTTCCCCTTATCCATCCATCCCCTCATCCATCCTTCCCCTCATCCATCCATCCTTTCTTACTCTCATCCATCCATCCATCCCCTCATCCATCCTTCCTTTCATCCATCATCCATCCTTCCCCTCATCATCCATCCTTTCCCTCATCCATCCATCCTTTCTTCCCCTCATCCATCCATCCTTTCTTCCCCTCATCCATCCATCCTTTCTTCCCCTCATCCATCCGTCCTTCCCCTCATCCATCCATCCTTCCCCACATCCATCCATCCTTCCCCTCATCCATCCATCCTTCCCATCCATTTATCCTTCCCCTCATCCACCTATCCTTCCCCTCCATCCATCCATCCTTCCCCTCCATGCATCCATCCTTCCTCTCCATCCATCCATCCTTCCCCTCCATCCATCCATCCTTCCCCTCATCCATCCATCCTTCCCCTCATCCGTCATCCAGCTACCCTTCCACCCATACATTCAGCTATTTACATTTTCTCTCATCCATCCTTCCGCTCACTCATCAATCCATCCATCCATCCTCTCTCATTATCCATTTATTCACTATTTCATTCATCCATTTACCCTTTCACTAATTCATCCAGCCATCCACCCATCCCTTCACGTACTTATTCGCCCACCTTTCCATATTAATTTTGAGCTGAGCCCTTTTGAGAAGAGGCCCATCAAGAACTTCACCCTCGCTGCAGGAGCCGTTCCAGGAGTGGGACAGAAGCCACCGAGGGAGGAGACATGATCCACCACAGGGGGGGACAGGAGCCACCACATGGGGGGACAGGAGCCTTCACAAGCGGGGGGAGGGGGGACAGGAGCCATCACAGGAGGGGGAACGGGATCCACCAGGGTGGGCACAGGGGTGGGCATGCAGTATTCTAGTATCACCTTGGGCTCCTCGCCCCCTCCTGCACAAGACAACGAAGACAGGCTCTCTGTCCAAAATGCCATCCCCACTGTGATGTACAGTACTTACAGGAGATACTCTAAGATAACTGATTGTCCTCCTTACTTTGTTAATCAGTGTGGGTGCGATTGTGCCTTTTCTTTATTGTATTACATTATAGACTGCATGTTCAAAGAACGGAGGTTTGCTTACAATTTAGTGACAGTAATTAAACTATGTGAAGAGAACCACATGCTGCCTCCGTGTAATCTGTGTAACTGGCGGAGTCTAGGATGTTTGGGGCCCTGGGTAGAAATGGAATGTGTAAGGCCACCCTAAACTGCAGAGACGTGAACATTCAGGGCTGTTTGCATCTGAATGGATGTCCCTGCTCCTGAAGCTGCAGCCCCCCCTCAGTCACCTTCGAGCACCTCTTAACAGCTCATCAAGGGCTGGGGGTGTGAGGGTCGCCATCCCGCTGTGCCTCTCCAATGCAGATGGGTATCTGAGCTCTGGAACAGCATGGGAGTCAAGAAGGGAGGTGGGGGCAAGCTGTGCTGGCTTTAGGGTGAGGCGACCAGTTCCCTGGCTAAAATGACGGACAAATGGCGTCCGTTAAAAAATCCTTCACGGACAACGGACAACAGACAGACGGCCGAAATTACGGACTGTCCGTGAAATTTACGGACGGCTGGTCACCCTAGTTGGGATCACTGTGTCATACTCCTGGCTGCTCTGGTACCAGCACGTGTTGAAGTGCGCCATAGTCACTAGAATCAGTGTATGTGGGGTGCACTGCTGTTTATTTACGATCAGAATGTGTTGACCGCTTTATGCCCACAAACACTTGGTTCACACAATTTCCGGGCGCGTCACTGTCCAAGTGCCTATGTGGACAGAGTGAGTTGTTTGACCTGCAAGGACAGCAGCATACCTGTAGCTGTGTATCGAGTTCTAACTCAGCTCGGTGCACCCGATCGCTGCCTGCCCACTTCAGAGAACTGCTGGACAACCAGGTGCACTTTCAACAAGCATGAAGGGATTTCCTGCCGTGCCCTCGCGATTGGAGGTCAGGAGCCAACCTAGCGAATTTGCACATCACCCACGTGGCCCCCGCCATCACAACTCTGCCCGGCCCTCGCCAGGCAGGACCGTAGTTCACCCAAAAGGGAGCACACTGGCTCAGTGGCCCAATGGAGTCTTCAGCCATCTTGCTCTCCTTTGCGGGCAGCTCTGTAGTGATAGGAGGGCCAGTGAGGCTCTAGGGAGATGTTTGCAATTTCCCACACTCATGCCAGTGGGACATACCTAAGTCTCCTGCCATCTGGGGTCACTGGCTTCAGCATGGCTGTGTCCATTTGTTGCCCTGATTGCAGGGAGGACTGAGTGAAGACTCTTGGTGTGAACCCTGAAGCGTGTTTGTCTCCACGTACCTTGGGGACGGTTGTTGATTGTCATCAGTGGAGTAAACCCTCAACAGAGGTCCCCGCTTTGCAACAGAAGGAATTCCCTGGAATTACTGCATTGCTTCTAGTAAGTGTGCAGGTGCTCCTGTACCCTACGTATTGCTCTAATGCATTAATTCCGATTGGGCCCCTACAAAATTACTGTATCTCCACAAATAGGAGGACCAGTGGGCCTAGGTTGGTGTTTTCCTACTGGGGACAGTATGTGTTATAGTCACATGTCATGCAAATATTTATAATGTTTGTTGTTTCTGCCTTTATTAGGTCAATGAGCACTATTTATGTAATTGCCTTACATGCATAGCACCGGTGGTTCATGTATCTCCTTATAATCCACTGCACTTTCATGCCCTGATGTTATGGTGTGCGTCATTTTTAATCTTCGCATTGTCAGGATAGTGAGTACTTACTCAGGATTGGCATATGATGCACAGTTTTCATTATTAGGATGTTTCGGTCTACGTTTATATGCAATACAGAAACATATTTTTATATAATACTGTGTGGACTCTCTTTTTGTGGTGTATTTATTCTGTCACTGCAGCAAGTGTGTTGTGCAAATGCTTTACACATTGCCTCTGGGATAAGCCTGACTGCTCTGACCAAGCTACCAAGGGGGTGAGCAGGGGTTATCTTGGATGTGTAACTCCCGTACCCCGACTAGAGTGGTGGGTTATGCCTGGCCCTGCATACCCTAGCCTACCAGAATCCCCATTTCTAACACACCCCTTCTAGTGACATGCTTAAAATGCAGCAAAACTCACATTTCCCCGGTACATGACATAGGACCCCCATCATTATTAATATCATTCTATATGGAGCCATTAAGTCTAATCTTTCTTAACTCTGGTATCACCCTTTACCAAACCATTAACATCATATGAAACTGCCTTCTTAGTTACAAAAATAGAGGCAAAAGAACTTTCTCTTTCTAAAACCCCATGAAACTGAAATGTTCCTATACTAAAACCCAAAAGCAGAATTTACCCCAGGCTCCTGAACTCTTTAACAATGGAAGAATTGTCTCTCATGTCATATATTCAGCAAATTCACTTGACTTGGCACTTGTCTCTTAAATTATTTTTTCATAGGCTTACCTCCACCTTAGGATAACATTGGGCTGCCTTATTACATGTATTAAGTGCTAACATTTGATTGGGAGCAGGTAAACATTTCATGTTTGGTGTCTGTGAAATTGTAATTAAAAAAATCCTCTTTAATGGTAAAGTCAGATATTAAGTTACAAATTTGTAAATGCAACTTTTAGAAATGTTGTCATTTTCATGCCCTAACTATTTGGTACCTGCAGCCTGTTCCTGGGTCACAAAACTGGCTGCAGTTGGTAGTTGGACTTTATTTCTCCCAGACAGCCACACAATATGGTATGTAGATGTGCCTGGATGTGCCGTCAATTTGCAGGATGGGGAGGCGGAGCTGGACACAGACCCATTTGCAGCTGAGTAGGTAATGCCCTCCCTTCACACAAAGGACATATCACCACTGTATCATTCATGTAGTCAGTTTGGAGCCAGGACGTGGAGGCAGGAAACCTCAAGGACTTCAAAGGGAATTTTCTAGACACTTCTTCTACTTCAAAGAAGGTACCAGCTATAAAAACAGGAACCTCAGATTCACTCTTTAGGATACTCATGGATCTATGAATACTACAGAATAAGGACTACTGCCCTGCTACTCTGCTGCCTGCTGCCCTGCTTGCTGAGAAGAAAGACTGGACCTCCACCCTTTATCCCAGGCTGAAATGACTCCAAGGGTCAGCTAGCTGACATCCTATTCTGATCTACAGGGACATAACAAGCTCCAGAGAATCCCTGCAGCTGCATAGCAGACATGTCGCCTGGACCTGCAACTGGACCTGCCGGAACCCTGATGGCTTCTGCTAAAGTGAGTACTTGATCCCCAAGGGTGTCCCTCTGGTGCTGGTCCCTTGGTGTGGCATTAGTTGAGCTCTCTCCTAAAGAAAAGGAAAAAATCCTGAAGTTTTGGGCTCTTCGCAAACATGAATGGGCCATTTGCACCAAGATATTGCTCCTCGCGTGCCCGCCAATGCAAAGTTCCGGTGAACCTGACTCTACCTACCACAGTGATGGCCTGTGACACCTGGCAACGTGAGATCTGCACTTTGCATTACACCTTGAGGTGAGCGCCAACATGAAGATCCAGCAATGACCGTCCACAACGCCCAACAGGATCTTTGCGCACAGCAATGACCGCCCACAATGCCCAGCCTGCTCTTCACTCTACTTCAATGACCTACCGCAACGCTCTTCCTGCTCCTTGCTGCCACTTCCTTGGTGAACAGAAATCTTTGTGCTGAACTTTGAAGGTAGCTCTTTCAGCAGGAATAACCTGCTCCCTGTATCAGGCCCAGGCTCCATTGCTATAGGTCTGAACTCGTGACTTTCACCGGTATACAACCTTTACAACGCAACTTTTACCACGACCTACCATTACCACGCATTTTTTACAACGCAGGATCCATTACAACGCATACCATTACCACGCATGTATTTACAACGCAGGTACTTTTACAACGCATACCATTACAACGTAAGTATTGGTAAGTATATTATTTTATGAAAAATATTATTTGGGTTTTTGGGTAAAGGGGTATTTTTAGGGTTCAGGGTCAGTGTTGGGTTTTTGGGTAAAGGGGTATTTTTAGGGTTCAGGGTCAGTTTTCAGTTTTTGGGTAAAGGGGTATTTTTAGGGTTTAGGGTCAGTTTTCAGTTTTTGGGTAAAGGGATATTTTTAGGGTTCAGGGTCAGTTTTCAGTTTTTGGGTAAAGGGGTATTTTTAGGGTTCAGGGTCAGTTTTCAGTTTTTGGGTAAAGGGGTATTTTTAGGGTTCAGGGTCAGTTTTGGGTTTTTGGGTAAAGGGGTATTTTTAGGGTTCAGGGTCAGTTTTGGGTTTTTGGGTAAAGGGGTATTTTTAGGGTTTAGGGTCAGTTTTGAGTTTTTGGATAAAGGGGTATTTTTAGGGTTCAGGGTCAGTTTTGGGTTTTTGGGTAAAGGGGTATTTTTTGGGTTCAGGGTCAGTTTTGGGTTTTTGGGTAAAAGGGTACAGGGTAAAAATTAAATATAATTAAATTTAAATTAAATTAAATTAAATTGATTAAATTAAATTAAAGTAATTAAATTACATTAAATTAAATTAAATTAAATTAAATTAAATTAAATTAAATTAAATTAAATAAAATTAAATTAAATTAAATTTAATTAAATTAAATTAATTAAATTAAATTTAATTAAATTACATTATATTAATTTTAATTAAATTAAATATTAAAAAATATTATATACTTACCAATACTTACGTTGTAATTGTATGCGTTGTAAAGGTACCTGCGTTGTAAATACATGCGTGGTAATGGTATGCGTTGTAATGGTTCCTGCGTTGTAAAAAATGCGTGGTAATGGTAGGCGTGATAAAAGTATGCGTTGTAACGTCATACATCCCTTTCACCTGGTCTCGCAAGACAAGATAACTGCGAGTAGTAGGAGCTTTAAATACTTGAAATATTTAGAAGTGTATATCTAGTCTGACTGCTTTTGTGCCAAGCTACCAGAGGGTTAAGCACGGGTTAATTTGTGGTTTTCTTGTTTTTCACCCTGCCAGAGAATATGGTGGAGTAGGACTTCGCCGCCCTCACACCTCTCCAGCAGTAACTCAATTTCCAACAATAGGTATGTGACTTTGGCATGAATGCCTGCTAATATATTATTACAGATTTATAAAGTAAATGGTGACCTAATAGGGGTTTTCTAGCGCTATGCTCCTCAAGGTACAATAAGTCAAGTTATCGCCACACACTGAATCAGAACAATCAGGTTTTTAACAGTTTGCAAAAGACTGAGAGAGAGCGATAAGATCTCACAGAAGATGGTAATGTCTTCCATAGTTTAGGGTCCATGTAGGAGAAAGACCGACCTCCCTTGGCGGGATTTTCTCCCTCTGGGAACTTTGGCAAGATCAGAATTGCTGAAAAGCAGAGAGAGAGATTTTGCTTGTAGGGCAACACCAATGATCTAGGGATAGTGAGGACCAGTGTGGTTTAATGAATATAATAAAGGAGTCTGGCCGTAGACATGAATTTAGGGGGATGCAGTAAAAGTCCTGCGGCTACATTTTGCACTATAAATAAAAATAAATCCAGTATTTGTAAAGCGCAAACAGCTACCCAAAGGCATCCCAGCACTGGGGGCCGTCGGGAAGATTAAGCAAGCTATTGCCCAGAGTCACATGGTGCTGGGCTGGGCTGACCTGCCGCTTGTGCCAGGGATCGAACCATGAGCCCCAGATTCCAGCGTCAGTCGCCCTGGTGCCATACCTCGTCCCTATCTAAAGCCAAATGAGCCAGGCCTTAGGGATGCCTAGGTAAAGAATATTGCCATAGTCAAGCCTGGAAATAATCAAGTCCTGAAACACTGCTCTTTGGACCGAGACAGGAAGACATCCAAGAATTTTTCTTAACCAACTTAAGATTCCAAAACAGATGGACGGACGCAACCTTGGTGATCTGATACAGCTATAGCTGTCTCTAGTGCGACCCGTAAAATGCATATCCAGACATAGGCTATCAGTGGCGGCTCATCTACTAAGGCAGAGGAGTGTCACCCCACACGAAAAATAAAATGATAATAACATAACTTTATTATAATTTCATTTTTACGGTAGTGTGCTGGCACAGTTTTGATTAAGGGGTGGTGTGGGGCTGGGCTGTCATCAGCAGGGGGAGGAGTGGTATGTGCACTTAAGTGCGCATGATGAATTGGCTGGCCGTCTCGGCCGGCTAAGACGTCATGCGCACTTTGCCTTTTCTTAACCCAGGCTGCATTACAGGGGCTCCCACTCCCTCTCAGAGCGCTGAGCCACGACAGTCAGACCAATCACGTTGCTGCAATCAGCAGCATCAGCATTGGCTAGGGAGGCTGGGTGCTTCCTGTTCCTGCCGTCGAAGTAGGAAGACTAGAGAAGAGGTGGCCAGGTAAGTCCAGTTTTCTTTTTTTAAACTCCCCGCCTGTCCCCCCCTTCCCCGCCCGCCTCAACACCACGGCCCCATAGCAGCCGCTACTGTAGGCTATTCTCCAAAAGATCTCTGCCACCAAATGCAGAATATTATAACTTAAATGCATAAATAAATAAATAGATTGGAATTATAATAAAAAAATGAAGCCTTTAACTTATTAAACAAAATAAAAATGAGAGTTTAGGAGAAACCTGACAGTGGATTTGTTCCAGGCCAACATGCATACCCAAATCATGTTAACTGATGTAAATAGAACTGTATTCTACATTAAAACAATTTGAATGCTTAAGTTGTAATAGGACCTACTCATGTTGCTATCAAAAGCGTGGACTGCAGGTTGTTTTTTAAAGGCCAGGGATACTGCCATCACACTCTCCAGCCTGGGCCTTCCACAGTGGTGGTGGGCCTCTACTGCTTAATTTCTAAAATAGGTAGTGCCGGTTATCAAAGCACTGCTCAGAGACCCGGCTGGTGCTATTCAATGTAAACGCATCGAATACCAAGGTTTTGTAGCCTTGAATCCACTTCATGCCTGTTTACTCCACTGCCAGACACTCTCTGCCAATTCATCCCCACTTACAGGTTTCTGCTTTCTCCTTGGTAACTTTTTTTTCTGTCTTTCTCTCCCTCCTCCTTTTCCATTTGCCTGTCTTTGCCTCAATTGCTCTCCAGAAATGTCTGATGAGGGCAAATGAGTGCTGGTCAACAAAAACGAGTGCTGGCAACCATCAGCTCAAATTAATTTGCAAACATGGCCACTTTTTAGCTACATAATGCACTAAAGGGGCCACTTTTATTTTGGTGGCCAGGCCAATTTCCTGTCCTATCTGCCTGAGAAAGAAATAGAATTCCTGTTTGACCTTGAGTCTTTGACTTTAAAGGTTGCTCTCAGGGTAAGGCAAGCTGGTATGTTGAGTCCTCACAAGGAAAAAGTGCATCCAGGACTTATCCAGGCATGTGCGGACTAATTTTTCCTAAGCCGCTAAGAGAGGAGAGCACGTGATACCCAATGCGCTGTGCTGTCCTGAAGAAAACCAGCAAGACCCAACATTCTACTTGAACTCGTGACCTGGTGTCCCAGGGCAGTTTCTGTGGTTTGAAGTTATATGAGTAGCAGAACAGATGTTAAAGAAATTTTGCTCAAAGCGGTGGGTGAACTTTTGGACATCAGCTGTTTTCTAAATATGGACATTAGCTGTGTATACTGTTTTAAAAGCATAGCGATTTGCTTGCAGTGCCCAATTTGTTTAAAAACTGGGGTAATATTTAGTTTCAGAGCATTAGAATGCTAAAATGCTGTTTCGTAAGGGCTTGTTTAAAAACAGCACATTTCCCATAGTTTACAACCTGGTTTACTACTTCTTTACATCACAAACACTTTGAAATGTCAAATGATCTTTTTTCAGTCTCCATTCTCACTTAATCATCTCCTTTTCGACAAGCATTTGGTAATTGCCTTCTTATAGCAACCAAAATACTATCATATTGGAGGCATGGATAAAAATAAGACTTCATTTAAACTCATCAGTTCTTTACCCCCCAAAACTTTTCAGACCCAAAAAGGGGTGGAGATGTGTTAAATTGAGCTACATTCTGTGTATGACCTAAGGTTTGGTTTTATTGAACTGGCCATGCAAAGTTGCAAACCAACATGCAATACCATATGTAGGTAGAGCTTATCATCCTGCACAATGAAGAGAGGGATTTTTCTTCTTAGTGTAGAGGTCTTCTAATGTTAGTATGGGTAATTGGTTGGGTCAGTTTATTTACTAATAAAAAGCACGCACCAAGAAACTTCCTTGTCTAATGTCAAGTGCTGACTCTGGAATAGCATGGCCTAGTTTGTAATTTAGTTTTTGATCTGTAATATAGGAGCTAACTGGAGATAAACGACCAATTTTCTTAAAACAAGTTCTGCCTTTTTAGGTCTGGGTTCTGACAGTGCAGCTGCCAAACAGGCATATCGCTAATAGGTCTATGGGTATGCCTTAACCCCTTCGCAGCGGGGGTAATTCCCCCGCTGTGCTGGGGGGGGGGGCGCACACAGTGCCCCCGTGCTCCTGACGAGCTCAGCTCGTCATGAGGCACGGTGCTCATGTGCTCATGACGAGCTCGTCATGACAACACCCGTTTCTGTGAACAGCACAGCAGGGGAATTAACCCCGCGTGTGAGCGTTCCACGGCTCATGGCGAGCTAAGCTCGTCATGAGCACCTGAGCACCGTGCCTTAAATCAACCATTATATTTAACAACAAGGGGTGGTGATGGGCAGAGTTTCTGAATTAAGCAGAATACTCTCACCCAGTCAAGAGATCAGGGCTAGATCCAACACCGTTTTTTAGCTCACTGCACCATCCCAGTTCAGAACCTGGCTATATGCAAATTAGTCTGTTCCTGTCCCAGTGCATGATGGGAACAGGGCAAACCAAACTACCAAGCCAATTCTTACACTGGGAAGGAAACAAGCTTCCGGGGACCGGTTTCTGCCATTTCAGGCGTCGTCGGCCCGGCTTGCTTGAATCCTGATGGTGCAATGAGCAAGGGACTCACATCTGAGTATACCCTTCCACGCTTAGGGTGGACAAAATATTAAACAACAAGGGGTGGTGATGGACAGAGTTTCTGAATTAAGCAGAATACTCTCACCCAGTCAAGAGATCAGGGCTAGATCCAACACCGTTTTTTAGCTCACTGCACCATCCCAGTTCAGAACCTGGCTATATGCAAATTAGTCTGTTCCTGTCCCAGTGCATGATGGGAACAGGGCAAACCAAACTACCAAGCCAATTCTTACACTGGGAAGGAAACAAGCTTCCGGGGACCGGTTTCTGCCATTTCAGGCGTCGTCGGCCCGTCTTGCTTGAATCCTGATGGTGAAATGAGCAAGGGACTCACATCTGAGTATACCCTTCCACGCTTAGGGTGGACAAAATATTTAACAACAAGGGGTGGTGATGGACAGAGTTTCTGAATTAAGCAGAATACTCTCACCCAGTCAAGAGATCAGGGCTAGATCCAACACCGTTTTTTAGCTCACTGCACCATCCCAGTTCAGAACCTGGCTATATGCAAATTAGTCTGTTCCTGTCCCAGTGCATGATGGGAACAGGGCAAACCAAACTACCAAGCCAATTCTTACACTGGGAAGGAAACAAGCTTCCGGGGACCGGTTTCTGCCATTTCAGGCGTCGTCGGCCCGGCTTGCTTGAATCCTGATGGTGCAATGAGCAAGGGACTCACATCTGAGTATACCCTTCCACGCTTAGGGTGGACAAAATATTTAACAACAAGGGGTGGTGATGGACAGAGTTTCTGAATTAAGCAGAATACTCTCACCCAGTCAAGAGATCAGGGCTAGATCCAACACCGTTTTTTAGCTCACTGCACCAACCCAGTTCAGAACCTGGCTATATGCAAATTAGTCTGTTCCTGTCCCAGTGCATGATGGGAACAGGGCAAACCAAACTACCAAGCCAATTCTTACACTGGGAAGGAAACAAGCTTCACCTTTCTGGTGAAGAATTGGCTTGGTAGTTTGGTCTGCCCTGTTCCCATGATGCACTGGGCCAGGGACAGACTAATTTGCATATAGCCAGGTTCTGAGCTGGGATGGGGCAGTGAGCTAAATAACGGTGATGGATCAAGCCCTGATCTTTGGACTGGGTAAGAGTGGTCTGCTTAATTCAGACACTCTGTTCATCACCACCCCTTTTTTCTGAATCATTTTGTCCACCATAAGCGTGGAAGGGTATACTCAGACATGAGTCCCTTGCTCACTGCTCCATCAGGATTCAAGCAAGCCGGGCCGACGACGCCTGAAATGGCAGAAACCGGTCCCCGGAAGCTTGTCTCCTTTCTGGTGAAGAATTGGCTTGGTAGTTTGGTCTGCCCTGTTCCCATGATGCACTGGGCCAGGGACAGACTAATTTGCATATAGCCAGGTTCTGAGCTGGGATGGGGCAGTGAGCTAAATAACGGTGATGGATCAAGCCCTGATCTTTGGACTGGGTAAGAGTGGTCTGCTTAATTCAGACACTCTGTTCATCACCACCCCCTTTTTCTGAATCCTTTTGTCCACCATAAGCGTGGAATGGTATACTCAGACATGAGTCCCTTGCTCACTGCTCCATCAGGATTCAAGCAAGCCGGGCCGACGACGCCTGAAATGGCAGAAACCGGTCCCCGGAAGCTTGTCTCCTTTCTGGTGAAGAATTGGCTTGGTAGTTTGGTCTGCCCTGTTCCCATGATGCACTGGGCCAGGGACAGACTAATTTGCATATAGCCAGGTTCTGAGCTGGGATGGGGCAGTGAGCTAAATAACGGTGATGGATCAAGCCCTGATCTTTGGACTGGGTAAGAGTGGTCTGCTTAATTCAGATACTCTGTTCATCACCACCCCCTTTTTTTAATCAACCATTGACTTTATTGCACTAGCCTTTTCGGCCATTGCCTTGTCAATCACGCCTTGGCTGAGACCTGCAGAGAATTTATCTCTCACCTAATGCTACTGGCTGTTTTGTGCATCCTTCCATCTACACTGTAGGGCTTCCAGTGGCCTGCATGAGAGTCTACTCTACAACTATAGCCCTCCCTGTTTGTGCTGCTGGCTCCCCTACGTGTCACACTCAGTTCCTCTTTTGTTTCTCCTCTTTGTTTCTCTCCCACCATTCCCTTCTGCACTCCTCATTCCCTCCACCGGCCTCCATCTTGTATCTCCCTCCTACCCCTCCCTCCTTCCCATATGGGCTCCTCAACACCCACGCACTGATGCAGCTTGAACACTCTTAACTAGATTTTTGGCAACAAATACTGAATGAAACAACAAAATTACACACAAATGCGAATGTTCACATTGCACATATTTAGGGAAATAAAAATGACAAGCATTGTAAAAGACTGCTTTGGACTGTAGAAATAGAAAAAATTCACATATTATATGTTTACCATCTTTAATAATCATTTTACTGATGGCTTAACAATGTCGAAATGAAAAGTCATAAAAGTATATACTGAATAATGTAAACTAAAATTGATAAAGTCATATACGCAAGCATTGGGCCTGCGACATGCGTTCGGCACGCTAGGCTGGGAATATATGTTGGACACCCTGGGCCTATATGGGATACCTGCTGAATACAGCAATTGGGTTAGGCTATTGTACGCTGCCCCCTACGGCTCGTGTTAGGACTAGAGGTCATATTTCCAAGGCATATCGGGTTCATAGGGGTATGAGACAAGGCTGCCCCCTGTCCCCTCATGCACACAAACCTCGCATGTCAACCCACGATTGGGGCATACCAGTTGGCCCGGTGACATACGCCTCTTCGCTATATGCTGATGATATAATATTGTATACCCGGGATTTATACAGTAGAATCCCTTCTGCGGCAGAGACTCTTGAGAAGTTTGAAAGGATGTCCGGTCTCCACATACATTTTGACAAATCAGTGGCTTACTTCGTCCAACACATAAATGCTCCATGTAGGATAGGCTTTGGAGAGAACAAGGTACAGGTGGCTCCAGTTACGTTTAAGTATTTGGGTGTGCACATATATAGAACACAAGAAGACACAGTGGATGGTAATGTTCAGAAGGCAATAACTGCGCTGCGCTTTTCAAATCACGTTCTGGAGCACACTGCCGTTATCAGTCATGGGACGCCTAGCCATCGCTAAGATGGTAATGCTGCCTAGAGTGCTGTACTATTCACAACAATCCCGATATTCCTCCCGGCACATATATTCAGGGTACTAGACGCCTTACTGATAGAACTAGGGTGGAGCACAGGTAGAAGAAGAGTGGCGCCTAAGAAGTTACAACTGCCATCGACTGCTGGGGTGGTGGGAGCGCCCGACTTCAGGGCTTATTGTATGGTGAGCCAGTTACAATGGCTCTCATTCTGGCTTGTGGGTCGCAACCTGCAGGAGATTGGTTACACGCTCAGGATGTTGCCGCAAGGAAAATTGCATGCAAAATTATATAGCGAGCACCCAATTGATAATCTGGACTCTCCACTACTGCAAATAGCATTGAAATATTGGAATTGTGCCAAGAGGTACATTCGTCCCATACGCTCCAAATATCCCTATTGTAGGACTACCTATCCCGTCAGGAGTAGTACCCAGAGACAGATAGTAGGCTGGGTGACAAAAGGGATAACAATGGCGGGAACGTTATTGCAAGAGGGCACATTAATCTTGCATGCTGACTTCACAAATGCTAACGGATTGATGGACACCTTATTTCTCTTACATGCTGGATTGTCTCTCAGTGTGAAACAACTGTGGGCCCCAAATGGACAAGAACCACCCGTGAATTAATTAGTGCACATGCTTCATTTAATGGGCAATGGCAGACATTTAACAAAATGGCTTTATGTGGGTATAAGAGGGACAGTAACATCGCTCCTTGGGGCGTAGCGGACTAAATGGGAAGCGGATGTCGTAGGGGGACTTACGGACAAAGAATGGACAAGGGTACTGGCATACTCAAAGATAGTGTCCCATAATGTGCGGTTTAAATGTATTCAATTCCTGATCATTCAGAGAGCGTAGCTCACTCCGCATAGGCTCCACAAGATGTTTCCTGCAGCCCCACCAAATTGCAGGCGCTGCGTCGACGCGGATGCTGGATTTGTACACATGCTGTGGTCAAGTCCAGCGCTTACACATTATTAGGCGCTGATTGCACAGGTGCTTACTGATATTATAGGGGACAATACTTGGAATGTAGCAAAGAGCTGTTTGCTAGGGTTATACCATCAACCCAAAGTGTATAGGGTACAAGCGTATTTTGCCAACCTTGCGCTCTTACTAGCAAAGAGGCATATTACGAGTCGGTGGAAGGCTGCTAGGCCACCCAACTTGGAGTCCTGGAGGGAGGAAGTAATAAAATGGTGTCTCGCCAAAAGTGCTGTGATACACAGAGAAGAACGAAGAGGACTGAGAAAGATACCAATAGCGATGGGATGGCTGTGTGAGGCGTTTAAAAGCTGGGAGGAAACAACGTAGGTAGAAGTGGCATGAGCATGACTACGGCTCGGAAATGTTGTGGTGGGGATAGATGCTGCTTATAAGATATCCCTGAGTCCCTTTGGTTGGGGTGGACTGTGTTCCAAGTCCTGGATCTTGTACAGGTCTTTATGCGAAATGTTAATATATTACTCTATCTATGAGGTGGATACAGATGGTGCTCCCGGTTAGACAACTGCGGGTGGGGGGGAGGGAGGTATTTAGGGTAGTTGCATTGTTGATCAGGAATAATCGAAATCTCACAATGTAAGGCAAAGATATAGACTGGAATATCTACTGTCAGGAGATTTATACACAGTACTGCATTGTTGTCGTAGACCTAAGCACTTTGCAATGATGTACTAGTACTTTGTTAATGTACGTGTTAGCTGTGTGCATGTCAGCGTGCCACACGGTCTGCATTGTGATTTACTGGGATTATGGAAGATGGTATTTATGTCTTGGGAATTTTTTTTTTAATAAAGTTTGTCTTTAAAAAAAGGTCATATACGCAAGTATATGTGGATCTCGATTTAATTGTGCAATATTTATAAGAAATGTAAAAGCCATCTTTTAATACCTCCATTGTATGCACCATAAAGATCGAAAAGCAGGTGCAAAAGTTCACAATATAACTTACATTAATTAAACTTTCGGAGTAGCTGCTTTACATTGAGAAGAATGCAGATTTATTGAAACAACAATTATTATACGTTTTTAAAAAGAATTATTTTACCTAAAGGTACTTTGTGGCTTGTAGTAATAGGCCATACTTAGGACTAAACATTTCTATGCATTCATTTGTCACAACTTTTAATACTTGATTTTTTTACATGAATGCTTAGTTGAGTTTATTGGATTTAATGGCACATTTTTTTATTAATAAATGATTTTTCCTAGGGTCGCATTTTTCTTCATTCAGGGATGTGAAAGGATTCTGCTTGCAAATTAATGTAACTTTTTCTGGTCTTTCGCATGACATTCCTAAAGGAAATTTTTCTGACACTTGGACATGGTTGTGCACGTGAGAACCTGAACTCTTGACACCAGTACATGAAAAGCTGCATTCTGAGTTGTTCTTTGTGGACTAACCTGTATGCCTGGAACAGACAATTGATTCCCATGTAAGGTATGGGAACATTCTCTAAAGTATCTTCTTTCTTTTGCACCTTGTGAGCAGATGATAGCCACATGAGTGACAGACCATTGTGGGGTGATGGTTGATGTCACCTCTGGATGCAGCAAGTAATATATTATTGAAAGGACTGTTGGCAGAGAGAGCTTTTTCAGACTTGATGCTGTATTTAGACACTTTCTGATGCTCTCAGACTCTCAGACTGAGACATCTTTTCCTTAGCAGTCCTTGTTTGTCCGATGCTGAGGCTGCTGATGCTGCTGATGCTGACTTTCCTTTCTCTTGCTACCTTTAGAACTCATGTCAGTGACGTTCGCTGACACTACTGGTTCACCAGTTTTTGTTACTTTTCCCTAAACTTAACGATGTCTGAAACATATCCCTGCATCATCAAAGAACTGTCCCGAACCACCCTCCTGCTTTTATTGATTGAAGGAATTCCCCTTTGCTTA
Source organism: Lissotriton helveticus (assembly GCF_964261635.1). Taxonomy (NCBI): domain Eukaryota; kingdom Metazoa; phylum Chordata; class Amphibia; order Caudata; family Salamandridae; genus Lissotriton; species Lissotriton helveticus. The sequence continues at coordinate 1,564,373,926 of NC_136061.1, forward strand.
GCGCACATCACGGACTCTGTGGCAAAAATTCTAAGTTTTAGATTTCCTTGTAAGATTGCCTTTTGACTTAGCTCTGCTAATGTGTGGTTCCATACTACCTTTTGTAATTGCTTATCTAGGCTCCTGACTTACTGCCTAAAATGCTGATTATTGGTTTGAATTCTAAATTGTTCAATACATTGACTCGATTTGACCTTCATTGTCTGAGTCTTCTTTAAATCATAACTTTGAAATATTATTTCCACAAAGACCGTACATACAATAGGTTGGATTCCAATACATAATGGAGACTGTCATTGATTATTTTCAGAACACCAGATTCATTTGTTATTATTTTGCACCGCTGCAGCAGAACTATTGGTTTCTGTAACTTTGGCCCGACTGAACTTCTTTAGGAGGTCTGGGATTCCCGTTGGCATTCTATACTTTTATAGCATGCTCTTGAGAGTAATATATTTGAATTTAATTTCCAATTAGTTGGTTCTCATTTGGGTAGCCAATGGGAGACACTCTAGTTCCTCACCCGTCAAGGCGATAAGCAAGGTCCGTCGGAGGACCAACGCGTCTGTGGGTGTGAGTAGCAATCAAAATTAGATAAGGTGATCAAAGAAATTGTAAGAGATGTATTGTTATATGCCCAGTGGATAAAAGTAATTGAGCTTACACTGCAATAGCACCATCCACTTGGGGCTCTCTGCCTTCTCTCTCTACCCTCTATGCTTCTTGATCCTACCATCAAGCCTTCACTCCAGACAGCTTCTCATAAATGTCACCTGTCTGAGGTATTTTTATTCTCTTTGTACAGAAGAAAAGTCAGTCTATAAGGCTTTATCAAAGGTCGTCAATGCAGTTTTCTTTTTCAAAAGATGGTTAGATGTCAAGGAAGCCTTCACTATAGTCTATATTTTCTTCCCATCATAACAACTAAAGAAGTATTATAATGAAGTTTACTTTTCAAACCAAATTTTATTTGAAATTAAAACAAAAACAGGGCTGTTTCAGCGGCAAGCAATCCTTCAATATATCCAATTTTTCATTTCTTGCCTCACTTTCATGCCCTTATGCTACATGTGTTCTCACATTAACCTCTGAGCTATTGGCGTTTTCAAGGCTTTATATTATTTTCTGATCAATTTATATCATTCTCAACTGATATTAACAGGATTACAAGTCTATATGGAATATGAAAGGGAACAAAGTAGAGCTGCAGATCTCTAAATAGAGAAGGGCACATCCAAAGAGATGCTGACCTAATTGTATGCCCTGTAGATGAGAAAAAGCTAAAAGCATTATGGGCCACATGACACTGGATTCTAGAACTTCATGATGTAAGTAACTAAGCAACATTGTAGAATGTACTATTAGAATGTGATCTATGGAATAATGTTGTTTGAAATACAGTTATCAGTTTTCCTGGCACAAAGAAAGAAGTTGAGATGTCCAGGGCTGTAATAAACATAGAAGCGATTTCCCTGGAGCTCACCTTCGCAAATCATAATATGTTATATTGTAAATCAGAAAGCTGTATGCTACCAAAACGATTAATTTAGATTAGCCCCAGGTGGAGAAACAGTTATGGCGAGGTGCATGGCAAGTAGCTGAGCCATGTCTCATTACAGTATTGTGGAAGATTTTTTTGCATTTATATTGTTGTACATTGATGACAATGTATGGAATGTACGTTTAGACTCAATTACACATGAGTACACTGATATAGTGCAGTTGCTTTTAAATTGATTTTCCTATGCTGTGTCGTAGTGATTTTCCTGACCCTTGTTACCTAGCCCTCAATGTAGGCATAGCAGCCATCTTTCTCAAAATTGATCCATGTACTTTCACAGTATGTTATTATTGTAGCATGCAGTCAAGCAGAATATTATTAGTTTAGCTTGGTTGTCATTACTTCAAGGTCTTTACATAAGCTCACTGCATCCTATTCATTCATAATAGCTTGCTGTTGTTCATGTATCTAGTTTTTTCGACCATCTCCGTATAGCATTAGCATAGTATGGGCAAAATGTTTATTCATGTAGTGGGATTGTGCTTAGGTGTTAAGGCAATCTGATGCTAAATGGAACTGTGATCTGATTTACTATAAAAGTAACATATTTGATCATACCAGGCTGAATCAGCATTTTTGCTACTTTGATTTGTGAAAATAATGTATAAAACTCTCGATTTTTGGGGTGAGTCAGAAGCATTTCGTGAAGACGTAGATGCTGCTAGGGAAGCTGTCATTTCTCTATTGATTTTGCTGCTTACTTGGGATTTAAAATAATTTTGATTTTGCACTTCTCTGTAATGTCCTCTTTGCTGAGACCCTTCATGGCATTAACTTTGTATTGTCTTATTTTTTAATTTGATAATAAAACCCTTTAACTGTTATACTGATCTCGAACTCAGTTATAGAGTCAGCACTTTTTTACTTCATTGACTGTTTTGTGATATTTTATATTTTTGATGTGTTGGGAGGTGCCTTACCTAAGGGGTATATTGCCTCATGAAATTGAGATTTAACACAGTCTCCGATGTATCAAATTGTGGGCGTTCTATTGAGGTACATTTCAGGGAGTCAAAGTTGTGGAGTCCCCTCACCCACATTATTATGCATATTTCACTACATCTTCTCCCCCTAACATGCTTAGGAACATCACTTGCTTCTAACAATCATTAATTTTTCCTTGCAGAAGGATTAATATGTACATGAACTTTCTTCTCACCTTCTGCTCCAAGCTTTGAAATAAACTTGTCCATAAAACATTTGCTTCCATGTGTTTGTGATATACATTTAAAGTGTTGCCATCAGAAAAGTGTGTCCATGACATTTCTGTCTGTGTGTTAAAATAGTTGCCTTATTGTTATAAATTACAATGTTACTTACTTTAAAATATGTTTTTGGAATTACATTTGAATGCAGCCCTTTGTAAGGTATACAGTTAAACATTGTTATAGACAGTGAATATCTTTAAACAAGTTTTATCATTTCCTTATAGGAAACTCATGTTCGCAATTGCAACTACGGACAAAGGGAAGTGAAAGTAAAAATAAAAATGAAATGTCCAGCCAACATCTCATGCAGATGGTGTCACTTCGCACAAGAGCTCATTCAAAGTATTTGAAAAAATAGATCTGTTTGCAAATATACATCATCACCTTTAAAATATCTGCTTTTTTGCATTTAACTTGGAGTTCAAGGTCAAGGTCAAATAAAGCTTTTTTCGGCTGCTATGTAAAACAGACATAAAAGCACATAACATTTATATTTCATAAAATTTACACAAATAAAACGATAAAACGCAGTTGGACAAGATGCTCCAGTTACTATTCAGTGATTATACATTTTACTGAGTTGGAGCACCTTCTTTAAAAACTTGGCTAATCTCCACGCTATATGCTCGTTTTCCAGTAGCTGTAGTAAAAACATGGCTAGGCAGGACTGACTTAGCCCCTGGTCTTTTAAAAAAGGTATAATCCAAACTTTCCTTGGCTCAGTATCAAATTTACAAAGTACATAGTGGATTACTCAGAAATGTTATCACATGGGGCACAGTGACAGAGCATGCAACTTATCATTCAATTTCGGGAATGTCACTAGCCTATGTACATTTCCCAGTCTGAGCCTAGTTAAGAGGAGTTTGTCAAACGTTCCAGGAACATAAGATAAATAGGGCCCATCCCCAATGTTGTGCGTAACAGCTGGTGTTGTCTCACTCTAATTTTAGAAAATTCCACTGCCACTCTGACAGATTCCAATAGCTGAAGACTCTCTTGTTTTAAGATCTTTCTGGGAATTTCCATCATAGATGTAGGATTTGAAAAATATTCTGGATGGCCCAGAGCGTTCATGAAATCATGGACACATCTGATCCATGGAATCCTTAAAGCCCCCTCTAGCCTCAAAGTGTCTTGCGTGATCTCCCTGTTTAACTTGGTCTGCTCTTTACACAAAAACCTGTGCCATAAGAGTATTGGCTCTACTTTTATAACATTGGCTATATAATGAAGACCCAGCTCTTCATGACAGACAAACGAAGAGGTACTCGGGGGTACAGAAAGAATGTACCTTAAAAAAGTGTTTTCAATTAGTTGTAGTGGAATAGTATTTGCAAACCCCCACACCCCTGCCCCATAAAGTGCCATTGTGATACATTTTGCTTAGTATATTCGCAGGAGTTCTGGGGGTGGTTTCCTACCTAGTTTTTTGGCAAATATTACTAGAGCTGATGTAGATCTAGAAAAGGACAATTTTTTAGCAGATAGGGTGTGAACCCTTGAATCATGCTGATTGAATAATATACCCAGGTAGGAAAAGTTTCTAGTTGAAAGTAGCTTCTTCTCTTCTATGAACATTTCTTGTGTCCTCTGTGTCCCTTTTCTACATCTCATAACATAGGTTTTGGGAGATGTTGGTATTAAGACCTAAATCCTTCATATAATTACTAAATCTATCCAAGACTCTCTGGAGGCCATGTTGGGTGTGTGCCATTAGCACAGCCTCATTCGCATAAAGAAGTGCGGGTATAGAACCGCCACCAACTCTGGGGAAGTCTTTGCCCTTTAAAAGAAACGCTTCTCCTAGTCCGTTAATGTAAACATTAAAAAGAAAAGGGGCCAGCATGCAGCCTTGTCTGACCCCTCTCCTAATGGGAAAAGCCTTAGTGCATTTGCCCCTAAAACCATACCGGACACTAGCATTAGCTCCGCTGTACAACTGCCTTAGAAAAGAGATAAATTGGGGATCAACCCCTACCGTCTCGAGGATCTCCCACAGCCTGTTATGTCTAACGGAGTCAAAGGCGGCGGTGGTGTCCACAAAGGCCAAAAAAAGGCTCCCTTTTTTTGCCTGGTATATTTGCCTATGAGAATGGACAAATTCAAGCTCTGTTTGATTGTACCAAGCCCAGCACGGAACCCATACTGTAGGTCTGATATAATCTGAGTGTCTAGTAGGCGCTCGAGAATGACTCGTCCTACCACTTTGACCGTGGAGTCCAGAAGGGAGATCGGTCTGTAGCACCCTGGGTTCTGGCGATCCACCTATTTAAAGATTGTGATTATTGTTGATTGCACCCAGGTCTCGGGAATTGATGACTTTATGCTGGCATTAATAACTTGAGTTAGAATAGGGTCCCATAAAGAAATATTAAACTTAAACATATCAACTGGGACCCCATCGGGTCCTGGGGCTTTACCACCCAGACTAAGTGCCAATGCCCTATTCACCTCTTCCGAGGTAATTTCCATGTCGACCCTATCACTATTACTTGTATTGATATAAACCATTTGCCACCCTGAATTTCCTTGATCACTATACACCTTGGAGAAATAATTAATCCAAGTGACTTCTGAAATTGCTATTTCAACAGAAGGGCCATTAGGGAGATAAAAAGGTGGTCCTCAAAATCTTCCAAAACGCGGTGCTGTCTTTCTGTTGGGCCGCACAATGAAGGAAGTAAAAAAACAAAATGTATTGCTGAGCCGTCAACAACTTCTTTGCCTCCCTGGCAATATCATTAAAAGAATGCACAAGGGCAGCATCAGACACCGAGTCACTTAAAAAATGTCTAATGCAGCCTTACAATTCACTGTCACCTTTTTAGTCAGTAAATCAGCGTCTGTTTTGGCCCACCTTAATGTGTAGCCATTTGTTTTACTTAGTGCTATATCCCTGGACACTCAAGGTGGCAAATAAGGCTTCTTAGTTCTATAAGTAGGTTGTTTGAGGTGCAAAGAAAGGAGGAAATGATCACTTAAACTAATGTCTCCTACCCTAAAGGAGAGAACCATGTGTGCATGAGGGCGTGAAGTTAAAATAAAATCAATGGTTGTAGCATACTTTCTCCCATTAAAAGTGTGTGGCATACAAATAGGATTGGCTAATAATTCATTAACATAGGCAAGACCCAATGTAAAGATAAGCTCCTTAAACAGATCCCCCACCCTTGAATGGCAAAAATGGGTACTGCTCTCTACTTCATTGGACAAGCCACAAAATCCATCATAAGTGTAATTACACAAAACACAATTAAAATCCCCCACCAAAAGTACCATTGTATCTTTACCATTCCCTGTACATATGACCTTCAAGTCCTCCATCATATTCTTTATCATTAATCCAAGGCCATCCTTAGGGACATTATTATAGAGATTTATCAATATAATGTGATGGGTTGCATTTAGTGTTAATTCGACTCGGTTGTAATAACAATCCCCCTTATGATAATCAATTTTGTTTAGAGACAACCTATTGGAAATGTAGGTACTAATGCCACCTTTTGGTCTTCCTCTCGGGTCCTTCACTGCCTGGGTGTGGAAAGTTTTAAAACCATTTGTATGAAGGGGAGTAATTGCCCAAGTTTCCTTCAGACATAGGATGTCGATATTCTCTATAAATTCGACCCACATTGGATTCTCTAACTTGGTACGTAACCCTGATACATTCCAAGAGGTGACGGAGCAGGTATTAATAGCCGGCAAGGGTATAGGGCTAACAGAAGTCGTTATAGCAACAGTGGGGGAATCCATGCAGGTTGGCACAAGCAATCCTGTAGGATGTTCAGATTGTGCCATTATGGGAGCCAAACTCGTAAGACAACCTCCCCCGCTACCAAGTTCCTTTGTGCACGTCAAGTGTAGAGCTGCCTCTGACATTTCCACTATGTGTGTACCAGCATACGAGGGTACATCCAAAGGACTAATAACTCTTCCCTCTCCCAGCCCTCCCGACCGACAACAAATGATGCCAGTCAATCAACCTCATCCAGAGTTTGAATTGGGTCAAAAAAATTGTAAACTCGGATGTCATATCTCTGCTGTAATGGACCTAAGATATTTCTTATTTTTGGAGGGTTTTATGATACCAGAAGGGGTTGGTAAAAGAAACCCAGGGGGACCACGTTTATCCCACTATTTCTAATCACACAGTGGCTAATCATACCTAATATGTTTTTGACCAAATTTGGTGACTGAAGGTAATCAATATGCAGTCCCCTGGGAGCAACTTAATGGAACTTCCAGCCCACGGAATTCGGCGTACCATCTTGAACCCAGAGAACAACACATTGGAATGACCTGTCTTCCTACTCAGAAAGTGTAGCACCTTATTTTTCAACGTTGACCAGTGCTCAATTTCTCCATGAGAGAGTAAAGGCACACGGTATAAGGTGTAGCTTCTGGGGGAGGTGCAGGTATCTAAGTTCCGGTAAATTGCCTCCGCTCTATGTTTAAATTAGCTAGGCTATTAGGACTCTGCCTCCCCTTGTTCATTTTATGACACTCCCCATCTGGATTTACCTGCATAAGAATTTGTTCAGCACCATTCTCCCATCTACTTCCACACTGTCTTATAAGGGGGGCACAAGATGGCTCTGCTCTGGGGCCAAGGTGGCCTCACCTAGTGCCCCGGGTCGCAAAATAGGGTTAGCTAACGACCAGGTGTCAGGTACATGGGGTAGCGCTCTAGTCACTGGAACTCTCTGATGATTGTTTACAGAAGAACCTCCTCTGCTACCCGTAGGTCACGCCTCGCCTCTTTTTTGAGCTAGGACCTGAGGGGGACCTAACGTATATTTTACAACCCCTGTTAAATTAACTAACCTTTCCTCAATTGAGGATAACGTGGTTATCAAAGGTCTTATTAGGCCTGAAAGTATGCCCTCCAATTTTTCCCAGAATTCCAATTAGTCTATTCTCGAAACCCGGCCTATTGTTAGGTTATCGACTTGAGTCGGGAGGTGCTTCTGCATTAAAGCACTTACTTCGTTCTCCATCACTGATCCTGGGCATTCGTTCCTTGGAGGCACTGACTTGCGGTTGTTATTTCCTTGCCCTCTCCTCTTTTTAGATGGGGGAGCAGGTCCTTTCCCCTGACTAATCTTGATGTTTTTCCCCAGTGTAACTACATTTGTGTTAGGAGTTGCAAGTTGCATCTAATCATTCTTGTAAAACCTGTGGCGATGCCGAGAGAGTCACTGAGGCCTCATCCGTTGTGGCTTTAGAGGATGAAAGGTCCCTTCCTGGTGGAGGGGTTTTCATGGTATCTACAGATATGGGTGCAAATGTAGCGAATGTGACATTTTGCGTTCGAGACAAACAGGGTAAGGGCTTGGGCGACAATCTATGCTCTGTCAGAGCTATTTCATGTATCAAGGCTGATTCTGCCCTCTGTACTATCAGCCCAACAGATTTCGTATCTACTTTTACTTATACTCTAGAAATGGCATGAAGTCCAAATTCACAAGGTCAACAAAGTTCAAAAAGTATAAAAATATAGTTACACTTAAAATAAAAAATGACTATACCGGGGCTCAGTCCAGTCTCTTTTGGGTCTGATGGGATCAGATGGGCCCGCCTGGGCACTGCCCGCGCGCGTCCCACGCAGTGGGAGCCTGTGGTTGAATTTATCGCACCTCCTGGCGCTGACTGCAGGCGTCGTTGGTGGCGTCATGAGCCACAGGGAGTCTGGAGCGTCGAGTCCTCTCCTCCAGCAGCAAAGGTCAGTTACGGACTTCCAGAGCAGCGGGAGCCCGCGGATGAATTTATTCCACCTTCCGGCGCTGACTGCAGGCGTCGTTGGTGGCGTCACGAGCCACAAGGCAGTCTGGAGCCTGGAGTCCTCTCTCCCAGCAGCAAAGGTCAGTTACTGGCTTCCCGAGCAGCAAGAGCCCGCAGGTGAATTTATCGGGCCCCCTGGCGTTGAATGGAGACGTCGTAAGTGGCATCACAAGCCACAAGGCAGTCTGGAGCCTGGAGTCCTCTCCCCCGGCAGCAAAGGTCAGTTATGGGCTTCTCCCCCCCAGCAGCAGGAGCCTGCAGGTGGATTTATCCACGCCTCCTGGCGCTGACTGCAGTCGTCATTGGTGGCGTCACAAGCCACAAGGGAGTCTGGAGCCTGGAGTCCTCTCCCCAGGCAGCAAAGGTCAGTTACGGGCTTCCTTATTGTTATAAATTACAATGTTACTTACTTTGAAATATGTTTTAGTGAATTACATTTGAATGCAGCCCTTTGTACGGTAGACGGTTAAACATTGTTACAGACAGTGAATATTTTTAAACATGTTTTATTATTTCCTTATACAAAACTCATGTTCGCAATTGCAACTACCGTCAAAAGGCAGTGAAAGTAAAAATAAAAATGAAATGTACAGTCAACATCTCATGCAGGTGGTGTCACTTCCCACAAGAGCACATTCATAGTATTTGAAAAAATAGATCTGTCTGCAAATGGACATCTTCACCAGTAAAATATCTGCTTTCATGCATTTAACTTGGAGTTTTAAAACCATTGCCAAAATGTTACCACATTTAAATGATGGAGATGATATTCATCATAGAGGATCTATATTCTGAGAAAACAGGTATAGAAAATGGATGCTGAGCTAATGTTGGAATCTCTTCATTAACTATTTTTAGCTTTTTATTTTGTAATAAGTGGCTACATCTCATATCTCCCCTCATAATTTTTGAGACAGTTGTTTTCATATGTACATTAACTCCTCCCAACTGCTTCTCCACTCTGTAGTATCTTGCGAATTAGAAATGCTGGAACCCTTCAGGCTCTAGATGGACTCCATAGAACTATGGAGTAAGTGTTACAGCAGAATGCACCAAAGGCTGGTTTAGAATGTTGAGTTTGCAGTTAGTCACAGAAGAATGAAGATGTGTATTACTAAGCTGAGTGTGTGGCACAGTCCTTTGCTGCTGCCCAGACTGGGGAGGATGCTACAATTGGCAACAGGTAACCCGAAGATCGACTGTGCTCTCCCAGAGTGTTTGCAGTGGTCCAAGCAAACCACAAATTCGTGCCAAAAGCGTTGCTGCCAAAGTGAGGTATCGGCACTTAACACATGTGGAGTCAAAGCGCAACTCCAGCCGCCATAAAGAAGTTAAAAATTACAAAAGAATTGCTGAAAAATAAATGTTGGTATCAATGACTGAGCACCTATGCAATATACAGTCATATGTAATCCCAAGCATGAATGCTAAAGGCAGATGCAGCAAGATTTTTAAAGAGCAGCCATTGATAATCACAAAGTGCAAGTTAACGTTACAAGTAGAAAGTGATAAAGACAAAGAGCACACAAAGAGGCACCTAAGAATTAAACTGTTATTTACTCTTAATAACCTGAGTAAAGTGAGCTGGTATGACCTCAGCACCAGGCACCTAAATCCAGGACTAGCTCAGGGGTTGTGTTTGATCAGGTGCGCTGCCATCATCCACATTGTCCGAATGTCTTTGGAACAGTGAAATGTTTCAGCTGTAAGAGAAGCTATCATTAAAGATGATCCAAAGGCCAGCACGTCGCAAGGTCTCTCTACTGAGTGACATTAACCAAGCCACAGAGAGCCACACGCAATGTCAGTAAGTTCCACAATGGTCTACAACACTGTCGCTTTCCTGAAATCCATACCACCATTCGATATTGCGAAAAAGCTTATCATTGGTGATGGATAGACTTCTTGAATAGGGACATTTGATGAGTTCATCAATTCACTTGAAGAGAGTGATAACAAAAAGTTTATCAAGTATCTCAAAAACCTTGCAAAAATCTTGCTGTTTATGGTGTAAAAGAAGTCATAAAGAGAATGCCACAAACTGATGAAAAAGTCACATATCATTAGATTAAAGAAGTGTTGAATCTCAAGTTTAATTCATTCCAAATGTTGATTACGAAAGATACATCTTCAACCAGGAATGACAGAAAGCTATTGAAGCTGCTGATGAACTTGTGGAGAGACTTGACACACTCATTAGACATTGTAAGTTCAATGAATGTAATGATGAAGCTATTTGTTTGAGAGTTATTGATGGATGCTTGTCAGATTCATTCAGAATTTGAATGCTGAGAGCAACTCTTAGTCTGGAGTGAGTGCCACAACTGAAGAGCGTGCCAAAAGACTAGACTGTCAACATGAAGGCTGGAGTGTAAAAAAATAATGAAGGTAAAGACTGAAGGACACAAGGTCATGTCTGCCTTTAAAAATAAAATATTCTTTAGACATGGATTTCCGTTTCCACATGAAGACAGATCTTCCTCTCTCTGACAGATTTGTAAAGGTTGTTAGAAGGGGAATAATTTTGTGACAGCTTGCAAAGCCAAGAGAAATTTCAGTGCATTACAGCATTAAAACAAAATAGTTGCTGAAATGTTCCAGAAGTAACATTCGACTCGCACCCACAAGTCAAAATTGAGGCATCAGTTGAGACAAATCGACACTGAACGACTTTGATCATTGTGAAACAGTTTCTCTGTATCAATGCCAAGTGATACTGAAAGAAATGATCATGCCATGTCGATGTTTACCTTAGAAAAATGTGTGCATGTTGGGCTGGCCGCATGTGAAGAAAAATGGTATTCGAAGATAGATTGACATGCCAAAACACCAGTCATTCAAACATTGTCCTAAAATTACACTGAATGTAAATGGTTGTTTAATACCTTTCATTATTGCCAGTGGTGCATCGATAAACATTATGCCTGAGGAGAAATACCATTTGTAGTGCTAGAGGCACTCTTGTGTTCTGACACCACGTGATGACCTTTGACTACCGTCATTTCTAATTGACTTTGGTGTTTTAGTTTATCCTAGCCTGAATGTACGACGTCCTGCAAATGCCTGTTTCTCTTCTCGTAGTTTTGAAGTGGGAGCTGTCACAATAGACCAGCTTGCCAAGAACGGAGTGTGTAGGATGTGCATTTGAAAGCATAAGATAGAGAGAGGTGTGGAATGTACTTTTTGGTCTCAAAGTGCAGTGTTATGAGCAGTGGTGCACAAATGTGCACTGTGTTGTACATTGAGAGATGAAGTGTGTGATGCTATAAGCAGCAGTGCACAAATGTTCACTGTGGTGTTCATTGAGAGATCAAGTATTATGAAGTTTTTACTATGGGCTTTGACATGGCCTTATGTCATCCTGAATTCTGACTCCACCTTGCTTGAGCTTTTCTGCGCGCACAGACAGGCCCCCAGAGTGTTTTCAAGTTGCTTGGGTTATTCAAAGTCAAGGATTGTTTTGTGAGAGATTGTTTAATGTACCCTGGAAGGCTTTCGTAAGCTTCGTCAAGATAAAGGCTGGAACATGTAAGAAGATAGAGGTAAATTGGAACTCCTTCTTGCTGTATAATGCTTGCCTGAAAACTGGCCAGTTCCAATAAGTTTCCTTGGCACAGAGAGAAAGACTCTTGAACCTTCTAGTGTGTTTTGAGATTATAAAGCTGAGACCGAGGCTTAGAAACTGGGATTTTGGAATCCGATTGGGGTTAGACGCATCTAGTTTGGTACAGCGGAACGCTGGTTGCTGAGGCTCTTATCTCCGGATGTTAAATTCCTCAGTCTGGAGGGAGCTAAGATGCAGTGTTTGGACCAGGTGAAGTGTTGAGTTTTGATTATTGCCAATGTGATGTGTGGCCAGTGGCTTTGATCATTGTATATATATCTTTCTGATCTCTTGCAGAACGTCCAATATTATTATTTGCTTGAGTTTTATCTCATATTATTCGGTGCTTGTATTTCATATTAATATCCATGCTTTTAACTGTTGCATTTACCGAGTGTGTTATTATTGCTTGCATATAAATATATATATCTATATACATTTGAATGTGGTTCATTTGACATCTTGGAAAGCCTTACTGTTAGAGAGCATTGGATAAATAAAACCCCAAGCCTTATTCTAAAAAGAGAATCTTTGCATTTCGTTAAGAAAAACCCTTTTCTAGGTATTGTTGTTTTTTATATCTCCTGTTTCGCCGTGTTTGAGCCACTGTGTGGGAGTGGAATTCGTGGAACTTTGTATAATCTAAAAGGCGAAGCAAGACATTCTATAACAGCAACTTAAGCCATCAAAAACCAAAGAGTATACATAGGCTGCATCTATGCCCTTAATAAGTCAAGGCATGGCGTCCAGTGCCTACATACTCAGTTTCACCATGGCTGCTGATATGGGACTGATTTCTGTGAATTTCAACATGAATGCTCACCATGAACTAGCAAGTTAGTTCCCTTCATTATTTATTGGTTTGGGATAGCTTAAGACCATGAAAGTGAAGATACATATTAATGAGGACGTCCATCCTGTTGCTCAAAGACATAGATGAATTGCTTTTTATGTGCAAGAGGCTGTTGAGAAAGAACTTGAATCATTACTTAGGCATGATATTAGTCAGCGTTCCACTGATCCAACGCCATGGGTTTTTCCCACAGTAGCAGTGCCAATAAAGGATAGTGAAGGAGATATACGCATATGCATTGACATGCTTCAAGCTTACAAGGCAATTAAACAAGATCGACATCCAGGTCCACACATTGCTGACATTATAACGCAATTAAATGGAGCAAAGGTCTACGCTTGTCTTGGTTTAAATAAAGAAGCTACAGAACTGTTTCAAGATGTCATTCAACGTATCATACAGCCTGTCATGAATGCATTCAATTGCAGTGATAACATATTGTTTTTTTTGACCTACACAAAAAGAACACGATAAAGCTTCTCCACAAGTATGTAATTTAGTTGCTGAAGCAAGTTTTTCTTTGAATGCAGACAAGTGTGAGTTTCATAAGACAAAGTTATAATTCTTTGGCCATATCTATTCTGATGGGGGTAAGGCACTATGTCCTGCTAAAGTACAAGCGATGTCAAAAGTTGATCCCCCCACAAGATGTTTCCATGGAGCGTTCATTTCTTGGCATGGCCAGGTACTGTTACAGATACATACAAGACTTGCACCAAGTGTGTTCCAGTGTCTCTCTGGTAAGACTGTGGGTGGAGGCTGCAATTGTCACTAGTAACGACCAAGGAGGAGGAGGTAAGTGATATGTACCAGGCCTTGTGCACAAACTGTTATCAATGGTCTAAGCTGTTTCTCTGGTCTGTAGTCTATGCCTGATATTGTGCTTGCGGAGGGACTACATTTGCATCACCCAGACCTATGGCGGCAAGGAGAGGCTGGCTGGGCAAAGCCTAGAAGCGTGCTCAGGATCCCGTCGTAGAGCGCAGGGTGTGTGGATTTTGGCAGTACCCAGTGCGGCCATCGGTTACAGACGCCTCCTCCAATCCTAAAATGGCTACACGTAAGGTAGCAGCAGGGGCCACCCCTCATGCTACAGTGACAATTGACTGCATGCTCCAGAGGGCTGTGGGGATAATTTCAACTGAAATTGAGTTGACTGAGCACAGGCTCTCTCTGGAACATGGTCCTGGGATAAGAGAATTTCATGACTCCCCCTTACTCCAAAGATAGCCTTTTTTGTCCCCCTAAATCTGGGCATTTGATATCAACCAGAGCCCGAGTTTTGGTGGGCACAACCACAGAAACTGAGCTGAAACCGTCAAATATTCATGAACCCCAGTCACAAAAGAGGCCAGACACTAAAAAATGAAGCCCTGAGGAAAGGCTCCAGCAGCAAATGGGAAACCAAATGCCCAACTTCAGACCCAGCTTTCTCCCTGGCTTAAAACCCCAAAACAGTCTCAGCTAGTGCAGACATGCCATAGCATGACTTTGGACCTTATAAACTATGACATTTAAGTGACAAAATTAGTATCATTGTAGAGGGGAAACTGAAACCAATTTGGAGTGCCTTGAGCTTATCGAATGCTGGGCGACAGATTTACTCAAAGCACCTACTTCCACTCTTGATGGGAATGCTTCAACACAGTAAGTAGTTAACATCATTCAATGAACTAGGTAAAATAGTGTACAGGAATCTGTAAGGCCCAAATAGCATTTCGGGAAGGGTGTCAGGACTGCGTTCAGCCTGTAGCGTTAGGGTCTGCAGATGAACCACGCAGCATTTTGCCTGTAGCCACAAAAGGCAGAAGATCACCTGTGGACAGAGAATCTATAGTAATTAGCGCAGGTCCTTCTGTAGTTAGCTTAACTCCTAGTCCAGAGATTCTAAAATTGCCCCCTGCAGCTTATCCCTATGTCCTGGTCTTAGCAGGAGTGCCCTCCCTTAGACACAACCAAACAGAATCATGGGCAGAGCTTCATAATAGAACAGCCCAATGGCTGGGTACTCATAATTGCATCAATCCCAGGGTTATAAATTATGTTATAACGATCTGGAGTGTGGGTTGGGTGGGAGGTTCATGAAAGGTTATCAGTGGGATTGCATTGTGATACATTTTCATAATCCCTCATATGTGGTGCACATTCTGAAAGTGCGAGTAATTGTAATGGTTCGAGAAGTATGCCACTACCCTTAGCCTATTTTTACAACTCAAGAATAGTGAAGGTCTCCCCACATACCTCTGATCAGTTAAACCTTGGACCCCTGCTGGCACATCAGAACAGGATTCCTGTGTATCTTCTAATTGTCTAGCGATACCTCCCCGATTTGTTATTGTGCCTCACTTAGGTGATAGCTCTGGCCGTTCTGGCATCTCACTAAAGATACTGAATGTGGCAGGGCTTCAGAATATGATTTTGTTGCCTCAGTGGCAAGCTTTTATAAGGTGCTACGATATTGTCATGCCTCAGGAAACCTGGGATACACAGATAATAGAAATTGATGGTTTCTTATGTCATAGCACTGTGGCTTTGGAATCTCCCTGGGGCCATGCAGCCGGAGGACTAGCTATTTGGGTAAATAAAGCTGCAGGTGGTTGCGCTAGTGCTCTTAAGTGCCTTATATAATAGTTTTCAAGTAGTAAGGTATAAGAGGGGTATGACTCCGCATTTAATTAATTTCTATAATAACGACTTTGCTAATATTCCCAATACAAAACTTCAGGTCTCATATGATTTCATCAATTCAATATTGAGTGATGCCACTAATAAGGAACATAAGTCCATATTGTGCCTAGCTGGTGACTTTAAAGTCAAACTTCCACCGCAGTCTAGTTTATCCCATGTTGCCATGGGTTTTTTGGCCAGCCTGTCAGTGAGCACTGTTGTGAGCTCTGACCGAAGAGGCCTAGAGTTGTCCTCCACTATTGACTACTTCTTTATCTCATCTAACTTAATAGAGAAAGTTGTGCATGGGAAAGTGGTTTTCTCTACCTTAGGAGACCACAACCCCATTGAAGTGGTGCATTTAATGTCATCAAATCCTCAATATAGAGTAGACAGTGGGGTATGTAATCTCGAACCCTGATCAGACAACACTAGGTTGGTATGGAGATTACGTAAGTCAGTCCAATTTTTTTACCAAATGATCAAGAATATTGGGCTCATACAAGCCTGCCTACTAGCAGACGACATAGACCATCATGTGATAGGAACATTTACCAACCTCTGTACCTAATATTAGGAAAGCCCTAACAAGACCCTTCCACCCCCCCCCCACACCTAACACACCTCGGTGGTTCAAAAATGAATGTTCTGTGGCCAATCAATCATTACGTCAAGAGCTTGTGGCAAAGCCTAGGGTTCCTTTGGTGGTGACCACCTTCTGAAGGAATTATAAAGAGGTCACTGACACAGGGAAGTTCTAACTCGGAATGGGACTCCCTTGCAGCAGCAGCAGACAAAAAGTACAATAAACTCTTTTGGTAAGCCATGACAGAAATGTGCAGAATTAACTTAACTGGGAGCCCAATTAGCTGTCACTGAGTCTTGGGATATTGAGTCCTCCCTGGTTGTTAACAATTGCTCAGGCACTCAGCTAACCCTGGGAGAAGTAGAGATTGTCAATAGCCAGACTTTGTGTTGTAAGGCCCCAGGTACCTATTGATCTAATCAAATGCAACCTGGAATTTTGGGCACCACTATTAACAAATGTTTTCAACAACCTTGTTAACTCCCCACTACCAGAGTCCTGGAACACCTCCATTATAGTACCAATCTTTAAGAAGGGAGATCACACTCACCCAGGATGCTACAGGCTCATTTCCCTAAAAGACACATTGGCTAAAATTTTAGGGAGTGTTTTGTATAACAGGATTAAAGTGTGGATACAGGAAACGTTTAATCTGTATCCTTGTCAGTACGAGTTCATAAATCGGGTGGGGACTGTTGAGAAATGTCTTAATTTGTCACTGATTATTGGAAAATATACTGTTGCTAAATGTTCCCTCTTTTTACTTGCCGTTTATGGACCTGTCGCAAGCATTTTAGTCAATCGCTAAAAGTTATGGGAAACTCTTCTCTCTTATGGGATGGACGAAGCACTGGTGCACTTTATGGCAGATTGATATGGAGGCTGGGGTTAGAATAAGTTTGGATGGAAAGATGTCCAATTATATAAGTATTTTATGAGGGTGTGAGACAAGGGTTGTTTTGGCCCCTTTTTTATTTATATTATATATTAATAAGCTTCACCTTGTTTTTTGTCTCTTCTACCCCTGCTTCCCTTCTGCCGGCCTACTATGTAATGTAATGTCCTTCTGTTATTTACAGTGTGTATGTAAAGCGATCTGATACCTACGGGTCAAGCTAGCGCTAAATAAAACTTTTAGAATAAAAAATAAATAAAATACCCCAGATATACCCAGAATTGAAGGGCTACTACTCTAGTCTCTCCTTTACGCTGACGACACAGTGCTGATGGTGGACACACCAAAAGCCTTTCTTCAGCTGGTGTATGCCTTTGTGAACTTTATGGGTTCCTTGGACTTACAAACTAACTTAGTTAAATCATACATTATGGCATGTGGTCCAATGAGTAAGCCATTAGCAACCCTTTTTGCCGGTACTAACAGATGCACCAGCACTTTTTCCTAATTGGGCGTCCCCTTTGCTGCTTCTAGGTCCTGGACGACTCATATCTCTCAATCTAGGTCTTAGTTGCCTAGGGCGGTTGGCTCACTATGTAATCTACACCAGCCACCAGGAGGAGGCGCTCTTGACACTTTATGCATTGTTATAAATCTCAGTGCACTCCTGTCACAGCACATGGAGCTGGGATATTAGGTATCTTCAACTTCAACACTAAACAGATCGAAGAAAATAGGTTCATTAGGAAGGTGCTGTCGTTCCCTATATCATCCTCCTATGTGAAATGCCAGGAAGAACTGGGCTTTCCGCACATTAGAACATGCCCTGAATTACTTTGGTTAGCAATATGGAAAAATGCAGAAGACACTTTAACCAGGGATATTATCAGGTACTGTATTGAGTGTGAAAGGGGACAGTAAATCCCATGGTTAGCAGCAACTGTGGAGTCTGTTTTTCGAAAGATCGCTTTACAGACCCTGAAAATATTGTGAATGTAAATAATAAACATGTGCAGTTAACCCTGTTTAGTTTTGAGCACACCACTAGATTGAACGTGGATGGGGAAGTCAACAGTATCAGCTTTATAAACATGGTTGTGGTCAGCCCTTCTACAGCTGCCTCTGTACAGCAAGAAGACGCTGGGAACATAGGGGCATATTTACAAGTCCCTATCACCACCACAACGTCCCTTTTAGGGACGTTGTGTTGATGATAGGGGCTTTGCCTATTTACAAGGCAGCTTGGCTTAACGCTGTCTTGTAAATAAGGCCCCCTTTCACGCTGTACTTAGCGTGAATGGGGAGGGCAATGGGTGTTGTGGTGGGCGTTCCACCGCAACACCCTTTGATTTTGATGCTGCTCCCTATTTACAAGGGTGACGTAAATAGGAGGCATCACCAAATTTAAGACCAGGAAAAACCTGGTCTTCAATAGGTGAAACGAGGAGAAATGCTTTATTTCTCCTTGTTTTTGCTGTTTCCGGTTGTGTAAAGCAGCACACGTAGAAACAGCAAATTGTGAATGATTGTTTATGTGTAGGAAGGTAACTCCTGTAAAGTCAGCCCCACCAGCTGACATTTCATTAGCCCAGATTATCACTGCCACAAGCACGAAGAGTGACATGTTAAAGCTGAAGGATATATTTACACATCAGTCATGGAACCCACACACTCGACTACTCACCAGTGATAGTGAATATCACAAGTACAAAAATGTGAAGGATGAACTGTCCATAACTCATGAAGGAGTTATATTATGAAGGTTGAGAATCCTGATTCCGGAGAGTCTGAGACAGAAAATAAATTAGGTAGTTTAGTTTCCTCACCTTTATGACAGGATTTAAAAGGAATTAAAGGCCTGTTATTTATGCAACTGCCTTTCTACAAAAACTATTCACCGCCCCTTGAACATGTCAGAACTCCCGAAGCACACATGGGAGAGAACAGCCACTGACTTTTTTGGCCCACTAGATAATGGTCATCATCTATTGATGATTATTCATGAATACTCATAATTTTCACTAATTGAAGTTCTTTCATCTACAACACAAGAATGAGTCATTGAAAGACTAGATGACATCTTTGGGACATGGAGTGCTCCAGCCAAAGCGAAGTCTGACAATGACTCAATGTCCACGGACTCGATAATTCTCGCCTAGGTGCCTACTCTAATCATGGGTCCCACTCTGCAACTCTGGGCAATAACTTGCTTAATCTCCACAACGGCCCCGAAAGCGCTAGGACGCCTGGCCTCACCTTGGGGGTGCCCAGTAAGGGGCATCTCACAGGGAAACCAGGAAGGGTTCCACAGCGGTATACAGCGCCAGGATGCCTGAAAGGTGATAGTGCGCTTTACAAGTATACATACTTTTACATTTACATTCACATTGTCGAGAGTTCAGTGATTTCTTGGAGAATTTGAAAATTAAGCATTGTTGGAAAGTGATTAGTTGTGATAAGTAGTGACTTACCACTAGTGACAAGGCCACAAATACAATAGAAGGTTTGGCCATGGTCTCAATAAATGATTCACTTGCTAACTGGCAAGGAACAGGTAGGCACAAACTAGGAGACAGGTGTGTAAAGCATTTTAAATCACCAATATATTAAGTATGTGAAATACAACACACAATAAAAATCCACTTACAGTCTATAAAAATAGATTAGTAGCGCTGGTAAGCCTCTTTGCTGAGACAGCTGTGCGCTATATAAGTCTAGTTAACATAACATAACATTATATTTCTATGAACAAATAGACACCAAAACAGCAAGAATCCAATGTAGGGAACCAGCGATATGAATTTTTAAAGATTAAAAGCACCTAGAAGCAAATAGCAGATAGAGCTCAAAGGATTAAAAAAGGTTATGCTGGCCCGGGACAAAGTCGAGAGTTCTTTACAGTTACTTCCAGAGTGTTTCTTGATGCAGGAAAGTGGTCCACAGCACCAGCGAAGGGTTTGGATGCTCTGGCTTGCCTCTTGAGTTCTGGGATTACAACTTCCACAATGCACCTGGGCAACTTAGGGAGCGTTTTACTAAAGGTGCTCCAAATGTCTACGAACTTCTGGAACTTTTTGCAGAAGGTCTCCTTGGGGGTCAAAGTGTCCAGAACACCAATCCAGGGGTCTAGAATCTCTGAGATGGTCCTTGGGATGTTGGGACTATTATTCCCAAAATGTACCTGGCCAAAGACTTAAAAGTCCACTGGATGCACTTCAGGATCGGGGCTTCTTGGTGGAAATGATGCAAGTGAGCTTAGTTAACCTGTAGCTTGCAGAAAGTCCACTCCTTAATCCTTCTAGAAGCAAGGCAAAGTGCGTAGGGCTGTAGTTCCAAGTGTGCAATCCTTTGGGCTGCAGGGTAGGAATCCAGCAGGGCATTCCTATTTTTCCTTGTAGTGTCAGGCAGCAGCTCCAAATTGCTTAGCATATTTATGCAACGTTCCAGTCAGTCAAGCAGAGGGGCATCCCTGGAAAATGGAATGCAGGGTGCCACCCATGTGTATGACCACTTTCTCCAAAGTGTGGCATATTCTTGCCCCAGAAAGCACCATTCTTCAAAAATACAAAACAAAATCTCTCCTCTGAGGTTAGATCAGGAAAAGCCAACCCACTGGTGTGGTTAGGATTCCATAACACTTCCCTTCCACCCCCTTCCCTAGTCTAATTACAGGGGTTCCTGTGTGGCTGGGGTTGCAGGTTGGGGAGGTCAGTTTGTGCTGTCCCAAAGTGTCATTCTTCCTTCAAAGACCAGTTTGGCACCTCCACCCCCCTTCCTGCCTGTAGCTTCTGCAGCAGCAGTTCTCCTCTCACAGGAAATCTATTCTCTCTCTAGCAGGCTACTTCACACATTGTTAAGACAGCTTGGCTCAGCCTGGCAGAAGCTAATCAATCAGGAGAGGGCGGCTGGAAGGCTGGAGTTCAACTTACAGAAAAATAAGTTTATTACCTTATTTTCTGTGAGAGGTAGTATAAATCTCACAGTGGCATGTTGATGCCCATATCAATTGTTCTTTTTGCTTTTGTCACCCTAAGTGGGAAGGGTATGCACAGAAGTGGGCCCTGTGCTCACTGTGCCACTGGATTCAAGCGAGCCAGGCTGATGAGGGGTGATAGCCCAAAACCGGTCTCAGTATGCTTGTTTCCAGTCGAGGGAGCACTGATTTGCATATTGCTGAGTTCAAACTGGGGCGGTGTGGTGAGCAAAAAAATGATGACTTAAACCTAGATCTGTGAATGGGGTGAATGTTTGATTTGTTCAGAATTCCGTCCATCATTTTCTTTTCTTTTGCTTTTATTATATACTAGGGACTTACAGGGGTCTGTCAGCACCAATTGTAAGTAAACCTAATTATCATGTACTTTTAATGAGAACATGGGCCCTGGTCTGATTAGCAGAGCCCAGTACACAATCAGAGTCAGAACATCAGCATTTAGGATTCAAAATGGGGGCACAAAAAGTAGAGGGACACTGCAAACAGGTCCTGATTTCTCACAAGGATCAAAAGAGCACATCTCTGTGGTCGCAATCCAACAACTTGAGCATTTTATGAGTACACTAAAGAAAACAGTCCAGCGTGCCACTCTTGAGAAGCTCAATTTGAAAACTGTATTGAATTCTACCTTGAGAGATTATTGTTCAACACTCCTCTGAACCACAGGTGAGAGTCCTGTGGCGTTGATGTTCAGAAGAGCAATGAATACTAAGTTACCTCAATGGACCAATCAGAGAAAGAAAGATGAGGTGACAACTCATGATAAAGACTTGATTGGCAAACAAATTATGAAAGTGTATGCTGACAAAAGACGACATACAAAGAACATTGTCTGTAAGAGAGGAGATCCAGTGCTCGTATGACAAATGCAGAAAAGAAAATCTGATACTCCTCTTGATGCAGAACCCTTGGAAGTGGTATCTACGAAGGGCTACATGGTGACTGCCCAGCACCCTGGGAAGTCTATTACTCAAGACTCTTTTCATTTCAGGCACTTGATCAATCATTCATCAGATCTAATTGTAGAAAGAGATACTGGGTCTGAAACATCAGCAACTGCTGTTGCTTCTACACCATTGATGCAGATCCTGGACATCAGTGATGACAACTCCCAGTTTCCCAGAACAAGATCAGTTCGAACAATTAAAGCTTCAAGAAGATTGATTGAAGAGATTTGAATATATGTCTATCTATATAAATATTTTTTTTATTTTTTATTTTTTTTATTTAACAGAGAGGGAGATGTTGTTGTTGTATGTACTTTATTCGATATAAAATATCATAAAAGCTTGAACAAAGTATTTTTAGGGTTTAAGAAGTGCAGCGATCCATACAACAGTTAGCATATAAAATAGTTTGTATAAACTCCATTAAAACCAGAATATAAAACCATTTTTACACTGTACACAATAAAAAAAACAGATTTCTTTACACATGATAGATTAGGAGCATTTGGGCCCAGAGGATGTTAGCGCTTACTATGTTTTAACAGGTTTACACGTAGCACACAAGCGCTGCCCAAGTATTTTGCCACCGCACAGATCATACTAGGGGACGAGGTGTCTGCTTTGAACATGCGCAGTGCTACTCTGTAATCGGTAAACCCCAGGTTTCTGCATGCAGGTTTCAGCCATTTACGCCTGGGAGCACTGTAAGCGGGACATGCGAAAAGGAAATGGGGAAGTGATTCTGATGGAGCTTGGCAACCTGAGCAGCTCATAGAAGCCAAGCTATAATTCCTCCATCCTGCTACACTAAATTTTGTGAATAGCAATCTATCACGGGGAGATTGTATAAAATCAAAATAGTGCTCAAATTTTGCAACCGGCTTATGCATTAAAAACTGTTCAGTGAGGGTCCCCCAGTTGGATTTTCGTTCCTCCACCCCTTTCACCCATTCCCAGTATGCCTTCTTAATGATTTGCTTGTTTGGCACTGTCTGGGTCGCCCAGGCCTCTCCAAACCCAATATCAATCGCCAACTGCTTTAATTTAGCAATCCACTTGATCTTATTCCCCGTGTCTAGATTAATAATCTCCGACAGAGCAGCCGCATAGTTGGCTAGTTCAGGGGTCCTTCTTAGGTGTACCCAGAACAATAGTGGGCGTAGTCTAAAGATGTTAGTAAGGGACCGTTTGCCCAGGACTCCACGGAGCGGTGTCAGAGGGGTGGAGAGCGGAAGAGATACAAGACCTCTAAGGAACTTGTTCTCTGATCTTTCTAGTTCGGAAACCTCCTCGAACCCCCATAACTCCGACTCGTAGAGTGCCGAAGGGAGATGTAGTATCTTGTGAATTAGAAATGATGGAACCATTTTGGCTTCAGATGGACTCCATAGAATGTTGAGTTTGCAGTTTGAAACAGAAAAATAAAGATGTGTATTACTAAGCTAAACTTCGTGTGTGGCATAGTCCCAGGCTGGGGATGATGCAAAAAAAAAACATTACCCATTTACTTCAGAATGCTCACTAGGAAGGGATAAAGGCAACCATCTCTATTCCAGAAACATGGCATTCAGGAGTGCCTCACTTAAGTTGTGAACAAAATATTATAGCGCCAAGTTGTTCATTAGCGCCCTGTGGAGAAGCAATATTAGAAAGCTGGGACATCAAAAGGTAGAATGGTCCTGCTATTGGAAATACTTTCACTCAACAAACCAGATTTTTCCACATGGATGAGTAAGATGTTTGAGAATGCTTAGAAAGTATGTCCTCATGTATGCTTTCTGCACCTTTAACCATACTTTCCATGAAAAATCAGTACCTTAATTTCATATAGTTACTCTGGTTTCTTCCTCAGGAAATGTTTTCACATATAAAGCTCCTATTCTGACAATTTGGTAGTCAGGTGTGCTTCACATTTGCCATAACATGGAATGGTAGCAGTTTATTTGTTCATTAGAACTCTGGTGAAGCTGCAATAGAATACTGGGTAATAAACTGGCAGATTGTTGCTGGTGCTGGAAGTACATGTTTCACTCAGCATACCAGATTTTGTGTCACATGTATGAGGAAGAAATTTATGAATGTTTAGAAAAGGTGTCTTCATTTTAGCATCAGGGGATCAACCAAAATTTCCATGAGAAATCATGAGGAAAAACAGTTTAATCTCAAAGATAATTCATCAGACCTCAGAAGAGGATATGCATCTTTAACAGGGTGAAATTACACTGCATCTCATCACAATTCCTAAAATGTGTGCAGCGCCACTAAAAAAAGTTTCAGATGGTGTCTAAAACCGATTATCGCCCTTCCATATCCGCATTTTGTGACCATCTAAACCTATCTACAAAGCTTTTTCAATGGAACAAAAAATGGTGGTGCCTTATCACCGAAGAACAGCCAACAGGTGTGCGGCTTGTAACCTTCCACTAAAGTAATACAATGTAAAATACCATCTAACAAACCATTTTGTGAATTTCACCCCTATTTTTAAGGCACTGATATACAGTAGCAGTATATTATTCATTCCCCGGTAGTTCTTCATCACAGTGGAGTAGGCTTCGTCTCAGGCCCTCTGACTCCACCCAATCAATACCTATCTGGGGGTGCCTCCTTCCATGGATAATATTTCATGAGAATCTATGATTTGAGGCAAGATTCCAGTTCTAGTGCTGAATTCCACTCAGAGTTCTGTAGGAATCAGACTTGTGAATTTACCAAATCTGGATAGAGTCTGATTTACTTAGATATTAGCCTAATTTGAAACTACAGTAAGACTATCTTAGCTAAATAAAGATCATACTTTAGTTTTTACCTGCCTCAAGACATTTTTAGGAGCTTTATGGGACTGTGACTTGAGATAGCCTTATGACTATATTTTATAGCTTCAACCAGTTTTAAGATTGCCATAATCTAAAGGAAAAAGTTCATAAATCAGACCCATTCCCCCGTCTCAAGACACGTCTCAAGTTAAAACAACAGTGGCACGTTGTAACCATTAAAAAGTTCAATGTATTAACACGGGTTCTCTGCTTTTGAATGCATCCCTTCTGGAGGGCAAGTGCTGGTTATTTGCATATGTTCTTTCGGACTAGTGACAAAGCCACCATAAATCAACAAGGAAAGTACGTTTACGATGTGTTCGACTTTCTCCTGGAATGAAACCAGTTATCACCCCTCGTCTTGCCCCAGGGGTAAGAAATTCCAAGGGAAGGTGTAGCTGGGTGAAAAAATAGAGGTCTCGAGCTCGGAGGAAATACTTATGTTTTCAAATGCACTCCCGAAATTATATGTAACTATCCTAATATTGCACCACAGACCTGATTACATAATACAAATATGATACAGTGCAGTAAATTTTGCATATTTGTACCGACCACCCAATGTAAAAGCGAACTTTGGTACAGAGTGCCCCGCACCCCCACTAGGGCAGAGGAGCGCTGCCCCCGTCCCCCCTTTCAAAAGCGAAACATAAAACGGTAATATAATGAATTTTTCACTGCTCCCAGCTCGAGCAGTGTTTGGGGGTGGGGCTGCTGCTGACTGGCAGCAGGGAAGTGGTGCTCACTCCACCAGTTTACACTGCGTAAGTCACTTTTGCCGGCCATCTTGTGACGGCCAGCCTGACATGTGCAGTGTAAACCTCTCCACTTAGCTTTCTCAGACAGCTGGGTGGAGAGTAGGCACAGGCCTCCTGTGCCTGCCAAAGCATCAAGGTAGCCCGCTCCAGCCAATCCTGCGCTGTTCTAATATTGCACATCTGCAGCATGAGAGCAGCGTCGGTGTTTGCAGAAGGTGGCTGCATGAGGCTTCTTGAGGTGCCTGCTGTCACGATGACGCTAGAAGAAAAAAGAAAGGAGAACGAAACACGAGTAAGTATGTTTCATTTTTTTTATTTTATTATCTTTTTGCCTCCCTCTGGATTTGTCTCTCGGTCCCCGAAATGCCTCTCCAGTGTTGAGAGTCACCGTCTGCCACTGCAATGCAGCAAAATAGCTCGGCCTCATCTAGGGAAACCTAGACAACTTGAACTTTTCAAAAACTAGGCACCTGGGGCAATCCAGGATAGAGAATCTATCATTTCACCAAGAATTCCTTGCAAACCGCAAGGCTTGTCTAAAAAAAAACACATTTTCCTCACATTTCGGTGATGTAAAGATCTAAAATCTGCGGGGACCCACAAACTTCCTACTACATAGCATTCCCATAATAAATGGTACCTCACTTGTGTGGGTAAGCTTAGTTTCCCTGACAAGAAATAGCCCAAAACGCAACATTTTTGGGCTCAAAACTCTTTTTTTGCAAAGTGGGTAGCTGTGGATTTAGGACCCCCAGCTCAGCTGGCACCTTGGGAAACCTAGCAAGCCTGCACATTTTTTTTAACTAGAACAAACTAGAGGATATGTAATGTGAAATGCAAAAAGGGACAAATGGTAATGATGGACAACTTTTGAATGCAGTGTGGATGTCGGCCATTGGCGGACACCTACACTGAAAAGGTCAAAGCAAAGTTCAGTCTTTCCATCTTATGAGATTGGACCTGGTGCCAAAGAATATGTGTGTTTGTGCTGATCCTCCCCATTAATGCTCCCTTGGTGTAGACTAGTACAAAGCTGTATTTGCACTGAGAAACGGGCACCTTTCTAGCACCAAACACCTTTTGTGCTGAATAACAAATAACGGGGCATATTATCAAGGGATTTATCTCCGCTTTTTTGGCTTTAAAAGCCAAGAAAGCGGAGATAAAATTATCTCCCTATCAGCAACCGGGTGCTAACATGCAAATTCGCATGTTAGCACCCTTTTTCTCTACGCTTCCCTTTGCATCTCTAATGAGATGCAAAGGGGGCGTTCCAGAGAAAAATATTAGGAGAAATGTTGTTAAGCGACATTTCTCCTATTATCAAGGATTTCGCTAACCCGGTTAGTGATAAAAAAAGCAGTGCTAACCGCGGTTAGCACTGCTTTTTTTACACCTGCTATTTTCCTGACTTAGCCATGATATCCTATGGAAGGTGGATATCATGGCTAAGTTTGTGAGCCCCTATCATCAAGCTAACTCCAAACTTCGAGAGATTATCGTTGGTTTTCCAGTGATAATCTCTCATTTGGCAGTTAGCGTGAGGATTTTTATCACCTCTGAGATAAACCTTGCTAATAGCAAGTTATCTCTGCGATAATTTCCGGCGATGCTTAGCGTTAAAAAAATCGTTGCTAAGCCTCGTTAGCGTTAAATATCGCTAATCGTTGGTAATATGCCCCAACATTTGCTACTTTGCTTCCCACCTCATCACTAATAAAAAGCCTTAGTAAATCTAGACTCTGTGTGCAATCAGTGGTATTCTTGCATCAATATTGCACTTTGGCAACAAGGATGTTTGACCCAAGGATTGCATGTTGAGTTCTGTGTCTAGGTATTCAATACAATGAAATCCATCCTTGGTAAAACACTATGGGCCTGATTATGAGTCTGATGGTCCAAGGGCCGCCAGACTCCTGGTGACATGGTGGTCCAGCCACCGCTGCACTGGCGGTCCGACTGCCCCATTACATGTTGGGAGGTCGGACTGCCATTGCACCGCTGCAACAGCCAGGGATCATAGATACCTGGCGGTCTTGCGGCGGTCTTGATGCCGCAATTTGTTTTGCGGGACCGTTGCAGTCCTGCCAAGCATATTACATGTTTCCTCTCTGCCATGGTTTTATGGCAGTTCCTACTCCATGAAAATTGTGGTAGAGAGGAAACAAAGGGGGCCCCAACATGTCCTGCAGTTGTCTTGGGGCCATGGCGTGCGAGCAGGGGACACATGTTGCACCACCCTGTGTGCATGCACCACATTACCTTCATGGCTTGGACTGCACCACTATTTCATAGGCACCACCGTGGAAAAACCAAAGAACCTCCCGTCTGTGACTAAAAAGTTATAATCTGGCGGGCGGTGCACACACGGGTTTGGCCGTGCAGGAGAGGGGCGGTGGTGTGGCGATCCCGCTCCCGCACTGTCAAACTCATAATCAGGCCCTATGTGTTCAAAATTATTTCTAAAGAACTTAATAATTTTGGAATCTAAGTTGAAAACAACTAGTATATATTTTTATGTGTGCAAACATGCTTTTTATTACAAAAAACATTTTTCACCTCACATTGGTTTAACTTATGAGTTTCACAATTTCTTTCCCAAAAATCACAAAAACTAATAAAAGTCATCACAACGTAGTTTTTTTGGCCAAACAAGATGGAATGAGTGTAATGCATCTAAATTCCCAAAGACTCGCATTTTTTACGAAATCTCATACACCATATTGTGTACTTGTTACAAATTTGATGCTGCTTTCCTGAGTCTTCTATGAATTTCATTGAAGGTGTTGCCATGTTTAACATATGTGCGTTCGAGCTCGATTCACAAAAGTATTTGTGCACTTTAATGTATCTCATGCAAGGCCGGACCGACTGTACCGGGCATCAGGCATTTTCCCAGGAGGCTGGAATGGTGGGGGACCATTTTTTTTTAGTGGGGCCTGGTTTTGTAGCAGTGCAGCAGTTTTAAAAGCACAGCAGTGTTCCTTGTATATTCAGCAGTTTTTTAGCACTCATAAAACTGTCATGTTAACTTTTGTGATTAATGTCCCTTCTAGAGAGGGATGGGAGTTTTCTCTAGTGACAGTTTTGACTCATCTAACGTTGTGCAGGGGGTTAAAATGCCTGCTGCAAAGAAGGTGCACCATATCATAACAAAGAGCAGTATTTTATTTGCATAGCTCAGTGGGTTACTGTTTTTGTCACAGAGATTCATTTGTTAACTGAGCAGTTCATAAGTTACAGTTTTAATATAGCACAGTGAGCTATGAACTACCATCCAAAAACTGCATGCAAGCTGCATGGTGCATGGTGCAGGTTAGACATGTATGTTTTTTCCCAGTATTTCATTCTCCTGATGTTGTTAAAAAGGTTAGTTTGGGTAGAAATACATTCTTAGTATTAAAGTGAACCCTAACCACTGTGTTATTTTCTGAATCCTGGGTTTGTGCTTCTCGAGTCCAAGCACTCTTAATAAGTGTCTACCAGTATGGATGCCATATGAATCCTACACCTTGTAGTCCCCTTTGTCTTATGTAGCATTTTCTATGCACTGATTTACACATGTAAGATTCATTGTCTCTGTGTGTGTTATAAAGTGCTCTGACATCCTACACTGGTATGAGATGCACTATAAAACAAATAAAATTTAGGTGACGGAGGGTCTATGGAGAGATAAGAGGCACTGTTGTAGGGTGATAGTGAGGGAACTATTGAAGAGCCCAAACAAAGATTGTTGTATCCTGGTGCACAGCAAGGCCATCTCTTACTATGCTTCAAAAGATAATACAACATAGATATATTATAACAAATGTGTTGTAGAATACCCAATTTTTCCCAAATTTTCTTGTGGGGAGAAAACCTCTAAAACTCCTCTTTGTACTCCCCTTTGTAGTGGTCAGGCATGCTCACTGAACTCGATATGCACTGTACGGGGCTGGTCTGTCAAAAGTTGCCATGTCTGCTGTGGGCTTCCAGTCCATCCCTGATCTCATGTGCACATTAGAAACATTTCCCATGTGAAATTCCGCACACAGTTAGATTGAATGACATTTAGAAAGTGCAAAATAAGCCTTCCATTGTTCTAATCTTAAGCTTAGAAATAGGGGTGGTAAAAGGGCATTACATAGAGTCACCCTGTAAAGTGTACTGCACAGCCATAAACATGAACAAGCAGATTTATCAGGGATTTGAACCAGTGCAAAGTCACGAAAAGTGATGCAAACTGGCACAAGGTCTTGATAAATTATTTGCTTTCCAGCACTAAATTATGTTTGTGCTGGAGCATGGTCGAAAACTATCACAAATAACACTTTGCACCACTTTGTATTTCTTTATGTCAAGGAGCATTCTTTGGGTGGTACATGGTCATTCCCAATGCTACCATCAATGGGGACTGAATTGTAAGCCCCTTGCTTCGCCGGTGCGTCACTTCTAATATGGGAAAAAGTGATGCACCGGCCGTGCAAGGGGCTTGTAAATTAACTTCTTAGCTTTGAACGCAAAGCAATATCTGCTAACATTTGCAGACAGGTCTTTGCACCACATAAATGCTGTCTTGAGGCAGGCATGAAGCAGAAAAAAGTTTTTTTTTCTCCAAGCTTTCTGCATTTGGTATGGGTGGTACATTGTACTGTACGCACACAACGTGGGAAACGTTTGAAAAGCTTATCTGTATCTGAAAACAGAGGGGCAGATCTACAAGGAAGTGCTGCAGCGTGGCACCGCTAGCCCTATGGCTGTGCGATGCTGCGGCACTTCCGAGGCACAGGGAGGCAAAAATATGTTGCATCTCTGTGCTTCTCCCTGCGCTGGCACAGAAACTACAGCTATGCGCTGGTGCAGTCACCCTTGCACCATGGTGCAAGGATGCCTGCGTCGTGGGTAGATTGTTTTTTTGCAGGAAGGGGCACCTTCCTGCACAGAAACAATCACTACAGTCATTTTCCTATTTCAATGTGTGCTGTAGAATGCAGCATGCATTGAAAGAGGAAAAAACGAGGAGAAATGAAAACATTTCTCCTCGTTGCGCCTCGCTATGCCACTTCTAAAATGGCGTAGAATTCAGACACATCTCCAGTTTTACGATTTTTCATAAATCTGGACATGTGTCTTGTTCCATGGGTGTTGCGTGGGAACACCCACAGCAACACCCATGGAACGCCCCATCAATGAAAAGTGCTGCATGTGAAGGGGCCATATTTACAAGGAGAGGAAAAGTCACGCAGGGTGCCTTTTCCTGTTCTTGTAAATATAGAGGAGCCCCCTGCGCCACCAGTACATCACGAAAAGTGATGTACTGGCCCATATTATTTTGTACCTAAAAATTCACACTTACAGTGCAAAATCTATGCTAGACATCATGCAGACATGGTGCACTCTTATGCAAAGATATGTACATGGTGCTTTGTGGACTAATTGCCCATCAGTGATTGGAAAAGGGCAGCACTGCCATATTTTTGTAGCTAGTGGCCTCACCTGCTCCCTCTTGCAATGCAAAACCAAAAGGGGTGATGGACGGAGTGTTGAATATTGCAAGCACTCACCCTCAGTCAACTGATCTGGGCTTGCTTCCGGTCCAGGGTGATGGATTAAACCCAGATCAGTTGACTGGGGGTGAGTGCTTGCAATGTTCAACACTCCGTTCATCATCCCCTTTGGTTTTGCTTTGTTTGCCCTAAGTTGGCTGGGTATACCCAGACTTGGGTCCCTTGCTCACTTTTCCACTGGATTCAAGCTAGCCTGGCTGATGACAGCTGATTAGCCAGGAAACCGGTCCCAGGATGCTTGCTTCCGGTCCTGGGAAGACATGGCTTGGCAGTTCGGGCTGTACTGTTCCCATGAGGCACAGGGTCAGACTGATTTTCATATGGCCATGTCTGAACTGGGGTGGCGGAGTGAGCTAAAGAATGATGATGGAATAAACCTAGATCAGTTGACTGGGGGTGAGTGCTTGTAATGTTCAACATTCTGCCCATCATCCCCTTTGGTTTTACTTTGTTCGCCCTAAGTTGGCAGGTTATGCCCAGACGTGGGTCCCATGCTCACTTTGCCACTGGATTCAAGCTAGCCTGGCTGATGATGGCTGATTAGTCGGAAACCGGTCCCAGGATGCTTGTTTCCGGTCCAGGGAAGACATGGCTTGGCAGTTCGGGCTGGACTGTTCCCATGAGGCACAGGGTCAGACTGATTTGCATATGGCCATGTCTGAACTGAAGTGGTGGAGTGAGCTAAAGAATGATGATGGATTAAACCCAGATCAGTTGACTGGGGGTGAGTGCTTGCAATGTTCAACACTCCGTCCATCATCCCCTTTGGTTTTGCTCTCTTGCAATGCAACACAACAAGTGTATTTCTAATCTTCGTTGCGTGAAATATTAGTAATCTACCCCATAATTTGTGAGCATTTATAAACATGTTTCAGATAGTCGTTACAGCTTGTAAAAAATTTACAGAACTGTTCCTTTTACAGACTAAAGTATGTGCCTTCTGCCAGATTTCCTCACTTGGATTTTCTACCTCGTGGTAAGTCTGCATGTGCACATTTTGTGTCCCAGATAAGTCTCAGACAGTTGTAAATTTCTGTTTGAATAGTCAAAAGACAGAAACCTATTCCAAAAGCAATAGGGACCTATAGGAGCAGACATCCAAATGTTGCCATCAGATCTTTGTGAGTCAAACATCAAAGGGTTAAATGAAATATATTGACTTCTTTTTTAAGGATGTCACCCCCATCTAGGGGCCTCATTTATGAGAAGTGACGCATCTCTGGACGAAAGCAGTGATGCGTCACTTCTCAGTGCGCCCTCCTTGCGACATGATTGATGCGTCATATTTATTATATGACACATCATGTCGCAAGGAGCTACAGATGCGTCAGTATTTCTGACGTATCTGTATGGCGCATAAGTGACGCATTGCTGGAGTGTGTCACAAAAGTGACGCAACTCCAGCAATGTGTCCTTTCACATGGGGCATGCCCCATGTGAAAGGACCTGTGTCAGTCTTACGCCTGCTGTGAATTTAGTTGAGTACACTGCATGCGATGCAGTGCGCGCAACGATATTCGTTTTATTTATTTAAATGTTTACTTACCTGTAAAACTCCGTAATCCATACATTACTACCCCCACCCTGCCCCTCCCCTCCCCACGTCACCGCCCTGCATTTCCTCCCACTACCGGCCGCGGCTGATTGAAATTCTTGTTTTTAGAGCTAGTCCCCATGTCAAAAACCAGACACAGACATTTGGTCCATGCTAGGCTAAAATCCTGCATAGTATACCCAATTATAAGTGCAGCATCCCAGCTCTACTCCAAATTTACTGGGAAATTCACTTTTACAAGTAAAGAGAACAACTAGAGTTGTTTAGGTCATGTGCACACATCAGTTAGCACAATATGTCTGCAGCTCATTCAAATATCTTCCTAAACAATTGACACTATGGACCCAATTCAGTAAGGTATTTTCTGCTGTAAATGTAACTTTACAGCGTAACATACCTCATTTATGCCCGACAGGCATTTGCATAGGAGTCTTAGGAGGCACAAATGCATGTAGCACAAGAGATTTCTCTCTGAGGAGTGCACAGGAATCCACAAAAGTGTATGCCTGTGAGCTTTCGCAAATTCTGCTCCGACCTCTTCCCACCATGAAAATGGTCATAAAGTTACTACAGCCTATGGTTGGATTAACTCCTCTTCCAGACAGAATAAGAAACAGATCACCCCCGATTTTGTTGGGGTATATGGTAAAGCTTTCTTCATACACAAATTGTGTTTTGTTGTGGAGAAAAAATAAGAATAACCAAGTGTGCATTTGCATAGCCACACGTACATGTTTGATTAATAATAAAAAAAATACTGTCTTCATTTAAACATCTCTGCAAAATTAATTTAGACACTTAAAGCCACAATGCAAACAAACTTAAATGGCCTAAAAATCAATGTCACTTCACATGAAGTTCCTAAATGTATACAAAGCACCTCTATGTTAGGTCTTGAAACCTTTTAAAACATGATAATAAAAGTTCAGTAATCCAGTGTATTTGAAAGACAAAAATCCCCAATACTTTAATTCAGTAAAAGCCAAATGCAAAGTGCGTTCCAGGCCAGACAAACGTATATTCTCAGAAAAAGAGCTGCGAATTTTTTAATATTACACCAACTCATAGCCAGCCCAAGTCTGAATAGCCACTAGTATCATTATCTTTCTCTGCAGGCCACAAAAAGCAACAAGTTGCCATGATGATAGAGCTCTGGAACTGCCAAGTCCATATATTTTACCAACCGGCGGGTCAATTGACAATCAATGCCCAGCCGGCCCATCGAAAAAGCATAGTCAATGGTATATGTGCCCAATCTGTGAAAAGAGGGGCATAGAGGTTTTCGACGCAGGTGTACCAAAACGGAAAACTACAGAGGATGTTTTCTTACAACTTATTACGGAAACAGCATCTTCTTCAATATATGCAATTCTTGAACTGAAAGGCACTGAGACCATATTTCAGGGAGGCAAGTTTAACTAAGAGGAATCCGAAAACTCATAAATTTGTTTCTGACCTTATGTTTCAGATGCTTCGCCAGGTAAGGCTGGACAACTAGAGTCATAAAAGTTGGCTGGAGTAATGGGCCACGCAATAGCTTGCTGAGACAAATCCACATCAGTGCTTAATTTGAGCCAGTGGTTTCCGTTGCTCGGCACCAGCACTTAGGGCCAGATGTAGGTGGCCAAATACCGGTCGGTAACGGCCGAATTCGGCCGTTACCGACCGGTATTTGGCTTTTGAGATGTAGGTGGGTAGTTATTTACAGAATCGGTATATTTACTGATTCGGTAAATTTACCACTTCGGTATTTTACCGAATCGGTAAACATACCGATTCTGTAAATCCATATGTAGGTGACACTCCTAAGAGTGCCACAGGCCCTTAAGAGTCGGTATTTTACCACCCAATCCTATTGGGTGGTAAAATACCGAATTCAGGTGTGCATGTACATCTGTGCATGCACACCTGTGCAATGTGACACACAGACATGCCCTTAGGGCATGTATGTGTGCCACATGTCACACTAGCCTGTACTTGGGGTGCTAGAGGGTGTCAAAGTGACACCCCCTGCACCCTTGCAGGATTTGGTATTTACAGATTCTGTAAATACCGATTCTGTATTTCCCATTGATTCTTATGGGCTTCAAGGCCCATAGGAATCAATGGGAAATACAGAATCGGTATTTACAGAATCGGTAAATACCGACTTTTACAGATTCGGTAATTTTTTACCTACATCTGCCTCCTTCCAATTTACCGACTCTTAAATACCGATTCGGTATGAGTCGGTATTTAAGAGTCGGTAAATCGGAATTACCTACATCTGGCCATTAATTGTCAACACTGGTGCTTATGCCAGTCTGCCACAAGGTGGCGCTATCTGAGATGACCACAAGAACGGTCAAATAATAATTCAATATACATTAAAAATTACCGTTATCTGTCCCGAAGCCATTCTTATAGCTTTCGGGTCCTGAAATAGTCTGAATTGTCACACTTGTAAGAGTGCAATGGTTAGTAGTTGTGTTGTTACTATCACTGGCAACATAGCAGGGGCAATGTGTGCTGCAAGCTGCAGTGGTCTCCTGACGAAGGCCCTGGCACTTATGATACAAATTAACCACTGTCCACATTAGCTGCCCTTCTGGTGATAGTTCTGAAAGCTCCACATTGTGTGCTGCCCTGCCATTCTTTTGTATGGCCAGTGAGTCTAATATACTGTGCTCAACAGCAATCCCATTGAAGGCATGCACTCTGGCTTGGACATTTGTATAACCGGCTGTTACCCCGTTCCTTAATTCTACAATATATAGAATTACGCACAGCAGGAATAGGAGTCTAGGGAATGTGTCATATGACATACCCGGAAGTGCACTTCTAAACCTGCACAGATTCCCAGGTGTACATTTGTGATTTAGAAAAAAATATATAAAAAAATTGTTTCAGGCGTAAATGTAAATATAAGCCTGTAAGTTAATAAATGTTTTGTGAACTAAGCCCAATGTCCAAGGAAGTGGGTGTGGGCACCCAGCGTGCAGCTCCTGCACCTGAACCTAGAAGTTATTGGCGGACATCCCATTTCCACCAATCTTCTCTATTAGTTAAATTGTCAGGTGGGGAACACCACTTTCATGGTATTACTGCATGAATGCCGGCAACACATTTAAAACATTTTTTTCCGAGTTTTATATAGCGCAAACTAGACTCGAAGATATCGGGTATCAGAGCACTTTAAATAGCACCAGTTTCGTTACACATTCATTTTTGTAAGGCACAGGGAGATTAAGTGGTTTGCCCAGAATCACAGGATGTTGAGCGTCATTGCTGAGACCCGAACCCGGTTCCCCAGCTTCGACATCGACCACTCCAGCCGTAATGCTACATCCTCTCCCCAAACAAATATTTGTAATATTTTGCTTGGAGCGCCGCATCGCTGGAGGTGCTTGTACGGGGATAACCTTGCCGCATTTTCGACGGACTTCAAAGTCCCAGGAGCCTCCACTTCACGCCACCTGAGGCGCATCAGTCCCTCCTGCCAGCCCCTATTTTACACCTCGCAGCACCCGCTCCATGGAACGCGTGCGGGCGCACGCTGGGCGAAGCCCGGGCCAAGGGCGGGCCCGTTTGAGCCCGTTGGAGACAGGGAGAAGCTGGGCTGGGCCCCCCCTCTAAGGCCCTCGACATCAACGGTTGATCTGCCTTGCCAGTAAGTGGACTTAAAGATGGATATCTGAGCCAATTATAATTCTTTTTTCTTCTTTGTTTTTTTAATTAAACTGAACTAAAATGGCAGCACGTGAGGGGAGAGGGGGGAAAGCAGCTGGAATCTGGTATGTTGCGGGAACTCTTGACCAATTTATAACGAGGGCTACATCTGTGCTTGCCCATGAGATCGCTATCACGGAGCGACGTCTTTCTATGGACCCCGTGTTCTTAAAACGATCATCTCTGGGGGGTATTATGAATGTGTGCTCGCCAGAAAGACACTGCCAGTCTGCTCCCTCCATTGGCTCCCAGACTGAGAATATAAGTCTACAGCAAACATTAGCATCCCCTTACATTGATGGAGACCCTCTGAACCCCACATCACTGCCACGCAGCGCATTGCCAAATTTACCTAAGAGCATGGTTATGTGCGTGGCAGAAGTCCACAAAGAGCCCTCACAATCTATGGAACATACACAGGGGGTTGCTTCTAAGAGAAAACGAGGAGGCACACGAGGAGGCACACAACAGAAGGGAAAGAAGCCTAAGATCTCTAAAACAAGTAAACAGAAAGAGCCGCCAAATACAGACCCTCCAATTACTGAAGTCTCATAGGAAACTCTGTCTGCAGTAAATACCACGAATATGTATGGAACTGTAACTGGACTACCGCAGACTGAGGAAGGGTATTGGCTTAAAATAGGTGCTCTCATAACATCCTCTCTGGAGCCCCTAAAGAAAAGACTTCTATTAATTGAGAACAAGCTTGAGAAATCGGAAGGACTGATAATTTCTACTTTGGGAGGGATTGAAAATAAAAAAGCGAGTTGTGGTCACGCTAACGAGTCGGTGAGGGAGAGAGGAAGGGACCCTGCAACCTGCCCCAGTATCATTGTGCCACCAATTGTGGGCCCGGCTGTGCAATCAACAGGCTCCAATAAGTTAAGGGGTGGAACATTGAGTGGGGGAAACATAGTTCCCTTAGAGACACACGGGGCAAGCCGTAGTAACGACAGGGATGGGAACGAAGCAAAGAACTTGCATCCCCACCTAGACCTACCCCCAGATTGTACACCTTATGTTGCTGTTTTGACTGATGTTCCTGAACTGGAACATGGTAAAGTTGAATCCTATGATCAACTACAAAACACACTGGCTAAATAACAACAGACCACTACCCCGAGATGTACAGTTTTTATATTAGTGTCCCAATTGCTTAAGAAGTGGCTATTGGGATTCTCAATAGAGCTGAGTGGTTTTGGTGACCACAACCCCTTAATACTGTCGGTAACAGAAATAACACAAGTAGGGTCATATAGAGGGGAACTGGGATAAACTTAGAGAAGGCTACGGATCAGGGCAGGCGTTTGAAATGGTCAAGGATCAACGGTGAAAGCTTCTATAGGTCCTTTGTAAAAGAGGGGAAACCGTTTTTAGAGGAATGTTTAAATTTATCAGTGGAAGGACCACCCTTAGTGGAGGCATTTTAGGAAATAGGCCGCCTGATAGATGGTCTTTTGCAGACGACAGGGCAGGGTAAACCTAAAAATGATCCCAGATGGTTTGATAGAGGGTGCTCCCTTGCACAGAGGAACCTAAGAGCTGCCCTGAGAATTAACCCAAGGGACAAATACAGGGTTATGCAATGTAGGTTAATTTATAAGCAGGCAGTAAAGCGCAGGAAGAGTTCACTCCAAACTCAAACCTGGTAGGACCTGAGAGGAGCAGCCAAAAGGAAAGATATGACCACTTTTTGGAAGATAGTCAATAATCCCTGTTTTCAAGATGCAAATAGCCTGCAGATAGGATCCAATGTCCTACCTGAACAGTGGATGGAGCGTTTTAGAGGGCTATATAATCGGGGAAATAGCGAGACACAGGATAACGAGGAGCGGGTGGGGAGGTGGAATGTCACATTAGAATTCATCCTGGAAGAGATTACTGCCGGTATCCTGGGTCTCACTAGAAATAAGGCACCGGGACGGAAGGGATCCCCCCGGACCTTTTTTTAAGTAAGGGGGATCTATGGGCACCAATCTTAACAAGTGTAATAAATGCTGTTATAGCTACGAGGCTCCCCCGCTCGTGGTCATCTGCCATATTAGTCCCCATCTTTAAAAAGGGGAACAGAGATAGCCCCCAGTGCTATCGCCCTATCTCCCTTATAGATCTAACTGTCAAAGTTGGGGAGGAGTGTGGCTCACTGATTAGAGCGGCAGACCCTGATGCAGAGGTCTGGCCCGGGACCAGGGTTCAATTCCCATTGCGGCAGGGTCTTGAGCTCAAAATGTCTGCGGACCCGATAATTCTCGGCACGGTGCCTACTCTAATTATGCTTAGTCTCCACACCGGCCCTAATCGCTAAGGATGCCTGGTTTCACCAGGGGGGTGCCCAGGAGTTGGGCGCCTCACAGGAACAGGCCAGGACGGGTTCCTCAGCGGTTTATTCAGCGCGGGAACACACTGGTAAGTGTAACCATGCGCTTTATAAGCTTCAGAATTACAATTATTATAAAGTGCTGGGACGTGCTGTTTTAAATCGCCTGATGAACTGGGCTGAGGAACAACATATTATCACTGACGTCCAGTACGGATTTGGGGCTAAAAGATCAACAACAGATCAATGCTTAAATTTATATTTACTGGTGGCTAAATACACCATTGCCAATAATGAAGCGGTCTATCTAGCCTTCATGGACCTTACCACAGCATTTGACTGTGTTAATAGGGAGAAGTTGTGGGTTCTAATGAGTAACTTAGGGGTAGACCATGATCTAATTAAAATTATGAGAGCCCTACACTGGAGCACCTCAGCCAAAGTTAGGTATAATTTAGAGGGCGGAAGCACTGAGCCTTTTATTTGTTCCAGTGGTGTGCGACAGGGGTGTATTTTGGCTCCATTTTTGTTTTCCCTGTATATAAATGGCCTAGAACAAGCCTTTAGAAGCTTAAATGTGGATTCACCTAGAGTAGGCAGAAGAGCAATCCCCGTCCTGCTTTACGCAGATGATGTGGTCTTGTTGGCACGCACTCCATTGGGACTACAGCGACTGATAGATGGTTTTGTGAATTTTATGAATAATTTAGATTTGTCTGCTAACCTGACCAAGTCGTACAATATGGAGACAGGGACCAAATCAAGGAAAACTTTTAATTATAGAATAGGCAAACACAGTCTAGAGAAGGTGCAGTCCTTCTCGTATCTTGGCATTTTATTTGATGGGCGCTTAAATTTTAAAGCATTGATTGAGGAGCGCTGTAATAAGCTTGTGTCTAGTACAGGGGCAATTATGAATTTTGGCCGCAGATTAGGACGGTGGTCCCCGGAGCAAATGATGTATTTATATAATTCAATCTGCTATTCAAAAACTGTGTATGGTGCAGAACTTTGGGGGTTCGTCGATTCCGACAAACTGCAGGTCGATGAGAATAAATATCTGAGAAGGCTCCTCAAAGTCCCACAATGCGTCTCCTCTTACATCGCTCATGAAGAACTGTGTGGAGCTTTTATAGGGGACAGGGTGCAGGTTAGGCCCTTGTTAGAATGGCTAAAGATCTGGGTTAATCTAGAGGCCATGGCATATAATCATGGATTGCCTGGGTAGGGACAGGGGAATGAATATTTCATGGCTGAAGCATATAAAGGTCGTTTTTGAAAGCATTGGCTGTAAGGACCTCTTCTTAAAGCTGACTGGAATTATAGGTCGGGATCAGGACAGAGTGAAGGAGATGTTCTTTAATTATAAAGCCTCATCTAGAGAAGAGAGGGAATGGGGTAAACAGTCAGTCAAAGCTTACAGCTTAGTTAGGACCTGTGAAGGATTGGAACCTTACCTTGCCCTCATACACAATGCCCAGGACAGATTTTTAATCACACGTTTTAGGCTCAACCTTTTACATCATCTACTGGCTGATCCGGTAGGTTTTACCAGTTCAGTTGAGCCCAAGGGACCCTGCGTTGCGATCAACCATCTCCGCAGGATACCCTTCACTTTGTATTATTATGCCCCTTTTATTCTTTGCCCAGGCGCTGTTTTTTACTTAGTCTGCTGAAAAAATTTACATTTAGGCACGCTAAGGTGGCCCTTTTATATT
Organism: Lissotriton helveticus; assembly: GCF_964261635.1. NCBI lineage: Eukaryota > Metazoa > Chordata > Amphibia > Caudata > Salamandridae > Lissotriton > Lissotriton helveticus. The sequence continues at coordinate 1,564,414,443 of NC_136061.1, forward strand.
TACAAATGGCCCAAGACCCTTTGACCCTACTTTCTATAACGAGTGTTTTAAGGTTAGCTGTCAAACTAAGAGAGACAAGAGGGATCAGTTGAAGGAAGCCTCCCCCCCCAATTATGTGTAACATGTGGGGGTTGGATGGGGCCTTAATGAACTGCAATTGGAATAGCTTCTGTATTCTTTTTAAAATGTATATTACTGTTAATTTAAACTGTACTTATATGGTGTTCTTGTAAAATGCCGAATAAAGTAAATTGATTGATTGATTGATTGATTGCTTGAGTTGTCATATATATCATTCTTTGTGGTTCATACTAGGTGCCACTGGATCCAAAATTGCACATTTTAATCATAAACAAGAGTGTTTTAATAACAGCCAATTGCTAATATTTTATCATTTGTTCCTATCATAGATGCTGGAAGTAGGGGTTGGGTGAAGCTGCAGTATGCTTGAGTTCAGAAGTTAAATGAGCAATAAAGATACCTTTACATTTTGATGTTATCTTGTCTTTGTGTTAAAAGACAGAGGTCAAATGTCAAGCCACGTCTTCTGACAAATTGCTGTTTATTATTTAAAAGTGGAGAATGGTGTTTACTTTTCTTTTGCTGACTGTAAAGTGAGAAGATTTTGTAAAGTGAACTATGTGACAATATTGCTAGTGTACAGGGAGTGAGAAAGGAAAGGATATAATGTCTATTTTTTTCTAACACACGAACAAAATTTAAATCAGTATATGAACTCTATAAATATTTTGAAACTTATCAGTAGTTAGGAAAGCTCAAATGTAAGATCAAAACTAATTTAAACACTTTACTTGCTGATGCGCAAATGATAAAAATGTGCTGAAACTACATACTTTTTCTTTCCTTTGTGTTCTATGTAGTTTTATCAGTAAAATTGCATGCCTGTGCAAATTTAGTATTGGACATTTCCATAAAAAATTGGCTGCCGCCTGTAAAAGACAGGCAACTACTACACCAGGGTTTAGTAGTATATTTGTGACAGTGTACTCCCCAATGCACGGCTACCTATATATTACACCTTCATCGCTCTCCTCGTGAATGGACGTGGGTCACTCATTACACTTGTTATTTGTGTGCCGCTCAGATTTTTCATAATGCTTATTGATTCAATAATGTAACATTGATGGCAAACACACCCACTCTAAAAATGTTTCCACCACCACTGGTTACTATCACCCCCATACAAGTAAATCAACTCATGAAAAGGGAGAAAGTGCATATGTCATGGATTTGCCCCAAGAGTAAAACTGAATTCTGCATTTCTGGAGACTCAAAATTTCATGTAGTACAAGCAATAGTTATGCATTACCTCCACGTCTCTCTCTCTCTCGTCTTCATTCAGTCTCATGTGTACTGGATGAAGGCGAGGGAGTAAGAGTAATGCCAGTAATTACCAGTAAGTAATTGAGCCATACCAAGCACACAGGAGCAGCCCGTGCAGGTAGGCGAGATGGGGCGGGGTAGGGGAAAGTCAACATACGATGGCGAGGAAATAAATATTTAATTTTTCCTCGTCGTTGTCTGTCGACTCCCCACCCCCCACCCGCCCCATTGGTCTTACCTGCACGGGCCACTCCTGCAAGCACACACACACTCTCATAAACAAAATTGTGCAGATTACCAACTGTCTGGACAAGACACACATGTAAGTAGAGGGGAAATATGGGTTTGCATCTTTTACTTTGTTTTTCCTTCTTTGTGCGCTGGAAAAACACGGGCGTGCCTCAAGCAATTTCACGCTCCAATTTTAAAACCTATTCCAAACTGGATTTCAAACTTCAGCTGGAATGCTTGTGAACACCTGCATAGTTACATCTCTGTGGCTGTTGACCACATTCCCAGTGACCACATGATGCCTCCTTGCTTGGAACTGCAATATACCTACTCCTAACCCAAAACTTATCACAGTAGAAAAAGCAATATATACTCTAATTTGTCTCTGTAGATGGGGATTTATATCAGAAAATTCTCACATCTTGAGTGTCTTTTCAGGAACCCATGAAAGGTTAATGCAAAGCTTCTAACCACACCAAAGATACTTCTATGGACTGCATTATTAGGATTATCAGTGGATGGTCTGAATATTGTGGCTCAGGTGGAGAAGCACTGGTTCTCTGTTTAAAATACAGAGTAGGCTCGCCCACACCCCATCCATCCTTCACACCAATGAAGTAGAGTCTCACATAAACATCAACGTGCCAAAGCATTTGCTATCACACAAGCAATCATGGCGTCACTACGCTAATTAAGTCAGCCTCTATGTTTTAATTAAACCTACAGTTACCCTTGCATGAAGTAATTGAAGCATCTCTTTCACATTAGAGTGATTGCATTATAACAGGACCTATCTCACTTTTTTTAATAAAAAAAAAATCCAAGCTCAATAAATATCTCTGCCAGTGGTGCAGTGTTAGACCTGGCACCATTGGCGTGGGTCTCGCTTCCATTTTTGCTGTTGCCTCGTGTGGTTTTGCTGGTGTTTGATGCTTTGGGCACTGTGCCACTGCTGTCCAGTGCCACAGTGCAAGTGCTCCCTGTTGTAAATTAATGTATGGATTAGTGATTCCATGATTGGCTTGTTTGGTTTACTTGTCAGACCCTAGTATAGTGCACTGAGTGCACCCAGGGCTTGTAAATCCAAATGCTGCTGCTGGGCTGACTAGAGGCAAGGCTCCCTATTTGTCACAAGTACCTACCTGTGCCAACTAGAGACCCCAAATGTAACTTGCAGCTACTATGAAATCACAAATATTCTGGACAACATCAGTTTTAATGTTGCTAAAATGCCATCTGGTCCCACAAAAAAGCCCCCACAGATGCCAATTATAGGCACAGAATCCCAGAAACAGCTTTGGTTTCTTCATAAAAAGTGGACTAAAAGCACTGATGTCCTTAAAGGCCCAATGTCAATTACATTGAAAAGTAAACTTTCGTAAAATATGTTTCCTATTCAGATATACCTGGATTGCAAATGGAAATACTTGTACTGACTTTAATGTTTAATGAGCTGCAAATAAATACAAACCTAACACAACAGTTATCTATATTTGATAACTTTATTAATATGTTGATCTGTTATCAGGGAATATGAGAGATGTATAGTTGGTTAACCATGATTCATGCAAACTCTAGCCAGAGCAGAGGCTATTGAAGACAAATTGACTAGTCAAAGATGTCTCCGCTTTTCACAAAGTGGTACAGCTATCCTTATCTCAGCATATATGGAAAGGGTCCCAGACAGAACACAACAAATTACTAAATTCGCAGTATTTAAGTAGGATTAATTCAAAAAGATCGAATCAGGGTGCAAGGTGTTTTTATTTTCACCGCACCTGTCCTAAACATACAATAGATCATTAGTCAAAAAATAAATATATACACAATACACACAAATTCAATGCGCCCACGGGGGAGAGGGGAAAGTGCAGGGAAAATGATATACATTTTTCTGATAGTTCAACATCACTAGTCAAAAAATTCCTCAATTGCATATGTCCACATTTCAAAATCACAGAAAAATATAGATCCCCATACGAGGGGTCAAATACAGTGTATAAACATCAGAGTGAATTTCAAACAGAATCTCCTATTCAGCTATATACATTAGACTGTTCTGTAGGAGTTCAAGTTAGTAGAAAAAGTCTACGTTTCGACCCATAAGATGTAGGAGGGTAGATCCTTACTACGCGGGTCTTCGTCAGGACGTGAGGGAAGGGGAAGGAAGGTGGGGCTGTTCCTAAAGACAAAACAGTGAGACACGAATTTAAAAAGGTCTCTGAACAGAGTCCCTAGACGTTAGTTAACGCATACATTTCAGAAGATTGGAAGTTATAAATAAAAGGAGGTGACTAACACGGAGGTAATACTGATGACAGAGCCTTAGGTTACACGAAATTACCTGCTGAGGAGTCAAATGGCGGCCTGAGAAAACGTGGTCCTGGCCATTGCCGTGCGTATTAGTAGAAGTAGCTGTATCTAAGAACCAAATAGTAAAGGCGCCAATCAATTTGTACGTTCGCCGTGAAAAAATTTTTAACATTGGAATTCACTTAAACAATTAGCCTACCTCTGCCGTAGTGCTAGGTTGGACTCGACCATTCAGTTTAGTGTATTACTCTCCACCATTGTAGCGGGGGAGTTGTTCGCAATTAGGTCCAAAGAGCGTCAATTTATCCCATCAGTATATCTGTAAGGTTATAAGGAGCCGAATTAGAGATTATGTTAGCTAGCGGCTGAATCAAAGGGAGGTTAGTAACAGACGTCCACTTACGCCGCCTAATTTTCACTCACCCGATATGATTTGGGTTTGAGAGCGTACGAGCCAGCGTCTTCCCCCGTTAGTGAACAAACAGGAAGTGTTGCCTAGGTAACCCGAGGTCTTTTGTAACACCGCATGAGACGAGACTAGCGTTGCTATGGTTACACAGAACGCATTCAGGAGACATGAATGTGGGAAGAAAGACTTACATTGCAAAAAGGGGCTAAAATAAGTTTCAGCATTTGTTATTGTTATAGCTAGTGAAACGTTCTCTACCAGGTTGAAAAATTGCAACATAGCTCAATGATTTAGACAAAATTGGAAAGACCACAAGATCGGCTTTTTTTTAAAAAAGGGTTTACACATGTTATGCGCGGACCTGCCGAATACAAGGTAGCCAAAGCGCACATTGGGGCACAGGACATGTTATCTTATCGATAGTTACACAGAACGCATTCAGGAAACATGAATGTGGGAAGAAAGACTTACATTGCAAAAAGGGGCTAAAATAAGTTTCAGCATGTGGTTATTGTTGTAGCTAGTGAAACGTCCTCTATCAGTTTGTAAAAATGCAGCATAGCTCAATGATTTAGACAGAAATGGAAAGAACAAAAATCGCCTCATTTTAAAAAAACAAGGTATACACTTGTTGTGCGCGGACCTACCGAAATACAGGGTGGTCAAAGCGCACATTGGGGCACAGGACATGATATCTTATCGATAGTATATTTATATAGGCAAAACACGTGCGGACCTACCATGCAAGGTGGTCTGAAGCGCGGTATCTCAACACAATTATATGTCCATAAGAGATTGACACAAGACCAAATGGATAACAATCACCATTATTGCATACCGATCTGTCCTGGATTCACAGTTGTGGTGTATCAAACAGAAAACAAGTAATGTAATTCAGCAGATGCAATGACAAAATTCACACAGAGTCTATGATAAGGAAAAACCCACTAACGGTGTCACAAAATTGGCGTGAACCTACCACATGGTGGTTAAGACGCGCAATTGATTTAGAGGGTGACCATCTGAGCAAAACTGCTCTCAGATTCATTAAGGCCCCTGCGCACTGAATCAAAAAACCGGATCCATTTGATCTCTCTGACGTTGAGGATGGGTTCTATACTACCACCCCTTGGACCCAATCTCACTTGTTCCAGGATGGTCCACTTAAGGCTTTCCGGGGGGTGATCAAAGTTTTTGCAATGGTCTACTAAAGGAGCTCCCTCAACCTTACATCTTATGCGACTGCAGTGTTGCAAGAAACGCACTTTTGCTCGTTGTTGTGTCTGGCCAATATATATTGCTGTATGTCAGAGGTACGACCATTTAGCCAGTTGAAAAAAGTTTATTTTTCATCTTTCGCAATTCCTTTTACCTTCCGACCAAGGGTGTTGCGATGGGGGCGGCATTTGCTCCAGACCTGGCCATAATTTTCATGTCCATGTATGAAGACGTGTTCATACTCAACGATGTCAACCCCTTCAGATCCAAAATAAATATGTGGATGAGATACATAGATGATATCATTTGTATCTGGACTGGTAATGAAGAGGATATCGTAACTTTTTTCAACTGGCTAAATGGTCGTACCTCTGACATACAGTTCACTATCCATTATGACAAAAAATCTATTGACTTTTTGGATTTAACTATCTTCGTGGAGAATGAGATCCTACAAACCACCCTTTTCAGGAAGCCTGCTGAGAGAAACTCTCTGCTTCTATACTCCAGCCATCACCCAAGGGGACTCCGTGATAACTTGCCATTTGGTCAATTTTTACGGATTCGCCGTAATTGCAGTAAGAAAGACGACTACAATGAGCAAGCAACAATTCTGATGGAACGTTTACTTGAACGAGGATACCCGAGGCGACTGGTCAAAAAAGCCAAAAAAAGAGCATGGTATAACCCAAGGGAAACCTTGCTGCAATCTGGGTCTCAACGGAACAACAATGAACAACGCATTATCTGTGTAACCACTTTTTCCACTAAAAGTAATGCAATAAAGAAAACCATCAATAAATATTGGCATTTGATCTCTGAGGATCTCAACTGCAGCCACCCACCCCTTCACGCTTTTAAAAAAGCGAAGAATATCCGCGACCACGTGGTGTGCTCATTCCTGACGACCTCGAAGGAACAATCTATAACATCCATGTGGAACTTACCCCCCATTGTGGGTCACTACCGTTGTGGTTCTTGCAAAGCCTGTCCAGCAACACTTCAGACCAAAATCTTTTCCCACGGACAACATCAAGTGACACTAAAGTCGCATACCAATTGTAATTCATCCAATGTAATCTACTGCATAGTTTGCCCCTGCAATTTAATATATATTGGCCAGACACAACAACGAGCAAAAGTGCATTTCTTGCAACACTGCAGTCGCATAAGATGTAAGGTTGAGGGAGCTCCTTTAGTAGACCATTGCAAAAACTTTGATGACCCCCCGGAAAGCCTTAAGTGGACCATCCTGGAACAAGTGAGATTGGGTCCAAGGGGTGGTAGTATAGAACCCATCCTCAACGTCAGAGAGATCAAATGGATCCGGTTTTTTGATTCAGTGCGCAGGGGCCTTAATGAATCTGAGAGCAGTTTTGCTCAGATGGCCACCCTCTAAATCAATTGCGCGTCTTAACCACCATGTGGTAGGTTCACGCCAATTTTGTGACACCGTTAGTGGGTTTTTCCTTATCATAGACTCTGTGTGAATTTTGTCATTGCATCTGCTGAATTACATTACTTGTTTTCTGTTTGATACACCACAACTGTGAATCCAGGACAGATCGGTATGCAATAATGGTGATTGTTATCCATTTGGTCTTGTGTCAATCTCTTATGGACATATAATTGTGTTGAGATACCGCGCTTCAGACCACCTTGCATGGTAGGTCCGCACGTGTTTTGCCTATATAAATATACTATCGATAAGATATCATGTCCTGTGCCCCAATGTGCGCTTTGACCACCCTGTATTTCGGTAGGTCCGCGCACAACAAGTGTATACCTTGTTTTTTTAAAATGAGGCGATTTTTGTTCTTTCCATTTCTGTCTAAATCATTGAGCTATGCTGCATTTTTACAAACTGATAGAGGACGTTTCACTAGCTACAACAATAACCACATGCTGAAACTTATTTTAGCCCCTTTTTGCAATGTAAGTCTTTCTTGCCACATTCATGTTTCCTGAATGCGTTCTGTGTAACTATCGATAAGATAACATGTCCTGTGCCCCAATGTGCGCTTTGACTACTTAGTATTCGGCAGGTCCGCGCATAACATGTGTAAACCCTTTTTTAAAAAAAAGCCGATCTGTGGTCTTTCCAATTTTGTCTAAATCATTGAGCTATGTTGCAATTTTTCAACCTGGTAGAGAACGTTTCACTAGCTATAACAATAACAAATGCTGAAACTTATTTTAGCCCCTTTTTGCAATGTAAGTCTTTCTTCCCACATTCATGTCTCCTGAATGCGTTCTGTGTAACCATAGCAACGCTAGTCTCGTCTCATGCGGTGTTACAAAAGACCTCGGGTTACCTAGGCAACACTTCCTGTTTGTTCACTAACGGGGGAAGACGCTGGCTCGTACGCTCTCAAACCCAAATCATATCGGGTGAGTGAAAATTAGGCGGCGTCTGTGGACGTCTGTTACTAACCTCCCTTTGATTCAGCCGCTAGCTAACATAATCTCTAATTCGGCTCCTTATAACCTTACAGATATACTGATGGGATAAATTGACGCTCTTTGGACCTAATTGCGAACAACTCCCCTGCTACAATGGTGGAGAGTAATACACTAAACTGAATGGTCGAGTCCAACCTAGCACTACGGCAGAGGTAGGCTAATTGTTTAAGTGAATTCCAATGTTAAAATTTTTTTCACGGCGAACGTACAAATTGATTGGCGCCTTTACTATTTGGTTCTTAGATACAGCTACTTCTACTAATACGCATGGCAATGGCCAGGACCACGTTTTCTCAGGCCGCCATTTGACTCCTCAGCAGGTAATTTCGTGTAACCTAAGGCTCTGTCATCAGTATTACCTCCGTGTTAGTCACCTCCTTTTATTTATAACTTCCAATCTTCTGAAATGTATGCGTTAACTAACGTCTAGGGACTCTGTTCAGAGACCTTTTTAAATTCGTGTCTCACTGTTTTGTCTTTAGGAACAGCCCCACCTTCCTTCCCCTTCCCTCACGTCCTGACGAAGACCCGCGTAGTAAGGATCTACCGTCCTACATCTTATGGGTCGAAACGTAGACTTTTTCTACTAACTTGAACTCCTACAGAACAGTCTAATGTATGTAGCTGAATAGGAGATTCTGTTTGAAATTCACTCTGATGTTTATACACTGTATTTGACCCCTCGTATGGGGATCTATATTTTTCTGTGATTTTGAAATGTGGACATATGCAATTGAGGAATTTTTTGACTAGTGATGTTGAACTATCAGAAAAATGTATATCATTTTCCCTGCACTTTCCCCTCTCCCCCGTGGGCGCATTGAATTTGTGTGTATTGTGTATATATTTATTTTTTGACTAATGATCTATTGAATGTTTAGGACAGGTGCGGTGAAAATAAAAACACCTTGCACCCTGATTCGATCTTTTTGAATTAATCCTACTTAAATACTGCGAATTTAGTAATTTGTTGTGTTCTGTCTGGGACCCTTTCCATATATACCGACCAATTACCCAGGTCCCACTGACTACATGGGTCCAACCCCAAAATTTATAATATCCTTATCTCAGCAGCCTGTAATGGGCATCAGTGAGCAATTGAATACCATGAGAATAGGACAGGATGGGAGAGGATGCAGATGGGCAGCCAAACAACTGGGAGAGAAGCTTTTCTGAGGGATGTCTCAAAGGTCCATGATGTGCACTGTCTCTCGGATGCATTGCTATTTTACAAGGGGTCTTGGTCCTGTGCAAACTGTGGTCCTCTGGCCAAACTAGGAAAGATAAATGCCATCCCCTGGACTCTGAAGAAGGCTTAGGGAAAAACACATGCTACCGGGTAAATTACTCTGGACTTGGATCCCAGCATTACAAAGACATGGCAAGAAAACAAAAAGGCAAAAGTAACTTTTCGTCCACGTATTAAATGATAAGCCTGGTGTGACTTATCTGCCTGAGGGTCATCAGGTGGGCTTAAGCCCCATCAAGACCTGCTCTTGGGATGTACAACCTGGGCTAGAAAACAAGGATAACTGCCACAGTAATCGCAGACTGCAGGAACCAGATATGAACAGAGGATGCAGTACCTAAACATTCTCAGTGCTTAACTAAGAGGTAAGTTGCTTCCAAGACTGTTATTCTCAGTAAATACTCACAGAAAGCATCCAAAGCTCCAGACATTCTCTCTCACCAGAAAAAAATGTCTTCCTTACACTTTAATGCAAAAACAACAATTGATGGGCGGAATGTTGCACAATGGCAAAACATTCACCCTCAGTCACAGATCTGGGTTTAATCCATCGTTATTATGCTCACCACACCACCCCAGTTCAGACATGGCCATATGCAAATCAGTCTTGACCCTGTGCCTCATGGGAACATTCCAACCCGAACTGCCAAGCCATGTCTTCCCTGTACCGGAATCAAGCATCCTAGGACCGGTTTCTAGCTATCAGGCATCATCAGCCAGGATAGCTTGATTCCAGTGGCATGGAGAGCACGGGACTCATGTCTGAGCTTACCCGTCCCACTTGAGGTGATAAATTTAAAAACAACAGTTAATGGAAGGAATGTTGCACAATGGCAAAAGATTCACCCCCAGTCACAGATCTGGGTTTAATCCATCGTTATTTTGCTCACCACACCACCCCAGTTCAGACATGGCCATATGCAAATCAGTCTTGACCCCGTGCCTCAAGGGAACAGTCCAGCCCGAACTGCTAAGCCATGTCTTCCCTGGACCGGAATCAAGCATCCTAGGACCGGTTTCTGGCTATCAGCTGTAATCAGCCAGGATAGCTTGATTCCAGTGGCTTGGAGAGCACGGGACTCACATCTGAGCATAACCGTCCCACTTGGGGTGACAAATGCAAAAACAACCATTGATGGACGGAATGTTGCACTATCGCAAAACATTCACCCCCAGTCACAGATCTGGGTTTAATCCATCGTTATTTTGCTCACCATACCACCCCAGTTCAGACATGGCCATATGCAAATCAGTCTCGACCCTGTGCCTCATGGGAACAGTCCAGCCCGAACTGCCAAGTCATGTCTTCCTTTACCGGAATCAAGCATCCTGGGACCGGTTTCTGGCTATCAGCCGCTATCAGTCAGGATAGCTTGATTCCAGTGGCATGAATAGCACTGGACTCACGTCTGAGCATCCCCGTCCCACTCGGGGTGACAAATGCAAAAACAACAATTGATGGACAGAATGTTGCACAATGTCATACATTCACCCCAGTACAGAGATCTGGGCCTAAATCCATCGCTTTTTTGCTCACCACGCCACCCCAGTTCAGACATGGCCATATGCAAATCACCCTTGACCCTGTGCCACATGGGAACAGTCCAGCCCGAACTGCCAAGCCATGTCTTCCCTGGACTGGAATCAAGCATCCTGGGAACGGTTTCTGGTTATCAGCCGTCATCAGCCAGGATAGCTTGATTCCAGTGGCATGGAGAGCACGGGACTCACGTCTGAGCATACCCGTCCCACTCGGGGTGACAAATGCAAAAACATCAATTGATGGAATGTTGCACAATGGAAAAACATTCACCCCCCAGTCACAGATCTGGGTTTAATCCATCGTTATGGGGTGAATGTATGACATTGTTCTGCATTCTGTCCATCAACTGTTGTTTTGCATTTGTCACTCCGAGTGGGACGGGTATGCTCAGACGTGAGTCCCGTGCTTTCCACGCCACTGGAGTCAAGCTATCCTGGCTGCTAACGGCTGATAGCCAGAAACCGTTCCTAGGATGCTTGATTCCGGTCCAGGGAAGACGTGGCTTGGCAGTTCGGGCTGGACTATTTCCATGTGGCACAGGGTCAAGGCTGATTTGAATATGGCCATGTCTGAACTTGGGTGGTGTGCTGAGCAAAAAAGCGATGGATTTAGGCCCAGATCTCTGTACTGGGGTGAATGTATGACATTGTTCTGCACTCCGTCCATCAACTGTTGTTTTTGCATTGGTCACCCCGAGTGGGACGGGTATGCTCAGACGTGAGTCCTGTGCTCTCCACGCCACTGCAGTCAAGCTATCCTGGCTGAAGACGGCTGATAGCCAGAAACCGGTCCTAGGATGCTTGAATCCGGTCCAGGGAAGACATGGCTTGGCAGTTCGGGCTGGACTGATCCCATGAGGCACAGGGTCAAGGCTTATTTGCATATGACCATGTCTGAACTTGGGTGGTGTTGTGCGCAAAAAAAACAATGGATTTAGGCCCAGATCTCTGTACTGGGGTGAATGTATGACATTGTTCTGCATTCTGTCCATCAACTGTTGTTTTTGCATTCCTTGCACTTTAAGCGGTCAATCCCTAATGACACCTCAATAGTTTTACATACATTTACCCTGTATAGAGACAGACAAGCAAGTGAGCGATAGGTATTCACACCGATGAAATGTGTGTTTGACCTACACCAACAGCGCATTGTCCTCTACCATACGCAGCAGAGAGTTTCTTCCCGGATTGGCTGGAGCCAGGCCGTATGTCCTACCTGCTGATAGCTGCCAACCAGCAAAACACACTGCCGAAGACCATGTGCAGCCTGGGTTGGTTGCAGAACCTGGCCTACTGCCAGATCCTGTTCACAACCCTCAGCAGGCAGCCTAATGATACTGCGCATGTCCCCTTGCAGTGTACGTTGGAAATTCTTTTTCTATTTTTTTAAATAATTTTTTGTAAAAATGATTTCCTCATCTATTTAATTATTTATATGTAAAAAAAATCGTTTTTTATCAAAATTGTGATTTTTATTTATACAAAATGATGTATATTTCTGAACATAAAATGGCAGCCATTTGTTTCAGATTTTTGTGAGGATCTTAATTTTTTCGTTTTGGCTATGCAGGGGTCAGGCTTCTCTCTTCCCAAACCTCCACAGCTGTTGAAAATGTATACACAGAACGAAAAAGAAGTTGTTTTTTCTAAAATTGTGATTTTTAAGATGGTGGAAAAAATAAATCCCCTTCTTCAGCCAACTACATTTGACAAAAAAACTAAGGGGCAGATTTATGAGGCCCTTGCGCCTCTTTGCGCCACAATTGCGTCACTTTATTTGACGCAACGGCGGCGCAAACAATGTGCCCTATTTACAACGTGACGCATCTAGGAGATGCGTCACGTTGTAAAGCCCTGCGCCATCAGGAGGCGTTCCTGTGCAGGGGGGGCGTTCCTGCGCAGGAACGCCTTCTAAAAGTGGCTGAGTGAAATCTATAAGATTTCACTCAGTCACTTTCTGGCCAATGCTGCGTCAAAAGCCTGCGCCTGCTTGAAGCAGGCGTAGGTCTTGACGCAGCATTGTTAAGATGGGGCACCCCCCGAGCCTTGCTGGAGCTGTGTTGCGCTTGCGACGCAACTCCAGCAATGCGCCACCTTAACGGCACAGATGCGTCACGCATCTGTGCCGTTTTTGCCCCATGGTGCGCCGCATTGTAAATGCGGCGCACCATGGGTGGCGGAGCTGTGGCGCACATTAACTGGCGCATCCCTGGGGATGCGCCAGTTAACATAAATCTGCCCCTAAATGTTTTTGGAAGGATTTACAATTTTCAGAATGCGGCTTTTATATGACAATGATATGCAAATTTGGTAACACATAAAAACAGCGGTGGCCAGCACAGGTAAGTGCGGGACGCCGGTGGGGCAGGGCAGGACGCGACAAGGAGGGAAGACGACAGACAACGGAATAACTATTATTTATTTATTTAATGATACCTATTCCGTCGTCTGTCGACTAACCCCCTAACCCTGCCGCACCGCCCTACCGCATTTACCTGTGCCAGCCACTACTGCTTAAAAGCACACCTTGAACTTTTTTTAATGGATATATCTCAATAGTTACTGAACGGATTCACAGCTAACCTTAGAAACCATGAGGGCAGATTTACAAGCCCCTTGCGCCACTTTTGGGTCACGTTTAACAGGGGAAAAGTGACGCAAAAGTGGCGCAAGGGGCTTGTAAATCTGCCCCATGATTTTTAAATAAAGTTCTGCTTCATGGCGAGTTTGGTGTAAACTAATTCAGATGTTTTTGCAGTAGACACAGCAAAAGTATCTCTTTCCCCTGCACGAAAATGCTACAAAATTGGCTCGCAAAACCTCAGCCCTCAGCAAAGTGGTTACAAATTTGGTGCAAATCCGTCAATATGGCCCAAAGTTATTAGAAAATCGCAAAATTACTTTTCAGTGAAAAGTGCAGCTGAATCATAAGACAGAACGGAAGGACTGACTGACTGACTGACTAACGGATGGATGAGCCATGGTGGCCAAAAAAAAATGAAAGTCAAAACAAATGTTATGTAAAGAAGCCATGTTAATAAACACATACTCACACTTTGTTGGCGCAAACGTCAAATTCCAGTTTATTACCACAATACAGCAAAAATGACATAAGAAAAACACAGTTTTCTGCCACGCAATCTGCATATTAAAAGATATTTACACAGGGAAAAAACAAACTATTTCACCAATAGCCATGACGACTCTCCAGTGTGATTTTACCTCGTTGTACAACTTTCCCCTTCCACTCTGATTTTGATTAAGTACATTTTTGTAAATGACGTGCACTTGAAATATGGCATGGCACAAACCTAATGTGTAGATGTGAAGACTTGTACAAGCTATTTATTACTATTGTTGAGGGGGAGGGGCGGGATGAACCATTCGAGGCGTTGCGTCTTGTGCGTTATGGCACCACCCCACACTCAAGAATGATAATAAATAGTATGTTACATTATGCACTTTATAATTATTATTCTTGTTTTTATCATTGATATCTGTGAACGTAAGCCACAATTCTCTCTTCACGAATGCCATGGGCCAAACAGTTTAAATGCTTACTGAACGGCCTACACCACAAACTAAATTGCAGATGGGTGATGTTATTGGTAAGCGAGCTCAGTGGGTTAATGTGCACCTTGCACCGTTTGCTAGTCATTAGCAGGTCACAGGCTTGTACCTACAAAAGTCTACTTAGCCTTTCTTTCTTCGGAAGTAGACAAATGTGACCTAAGCCAGTACAGTGAACTATAAGCAGAGCCACTGGAATTGTGCGACTGAGAGGACATGGCAATTTTCCATTAGTAAAGATTTGCCGCATTTGCCACATAATCCATCATTTGCTACATACTTTGCAGATTTTAACAAAAAATGTTTTTTGTTTCTATCTCAAGGGTTCAAACATTAGTAAAAATGCAGCGAAACATGTTGCTGGGCAATGAAAGTATTTTGCAACGCTGGACTGATCACCTGTTCAAGGTGATTATTGCTATATTTGGTTATTAAACTGGTACAGATTAGGTGCAACCAATGCCCAGCCAGTGTTTCAAAGTTTAGAAATGACAAAGGATGAAGTAATACTATTACAAAATGTGCCACGTTATGCCGCATAATATGACTTTTCTTGCGCCCCTACCACATAATTCCAGTGGCCCTTATTATAAGTAAATACTTTTTTGTTATATTGCAATGCTTGTCCATCACCTTTACTTGTTTGATGCAGAATGTGTGCATATCACTGTATCATAATACATAATATTAATAAATATGGAGCTGAATATATTCATTCATGGACAAAGAATATAACTACACTAGCCCCAAATATGCCAAAATATCACAGTGTAATCAGGCAAGAATGAAGCAATGTTAAAAAAAGAGGTATCAAATACATGTAATGCAAAAATATCAACATAATGAATATTTAATTATCATCAAGGCCTGATGGTAGGCATGATTATTATGGCTACCTATATGATAATTATTATATACCTATAAACATTATCAGATATAAGACAAACAAGCTAATAATCAATATTTTGCTTTCAGAATTTAACACAAAACGTTCTAAAAAGTCAATAGCTTCACAATGCTCTGGCCATCTGTTCAGTGGCATAGAAAGGGGGGGCGGGGGGTGTGGTGGGTGCGGGCCTCCCGGGTGTCATCACTGAGGTGGGTGACAAAATTGCAAAAGTATGTGTTTTAAAAACATATTTTTGCCATTTTGTCAAGCCGGGGATGACAAGAAATGTTCGGCACCGGGTACCACCTGACCTTGCTACCCCACTGCATCCGTTCATGCCCACATCCATGATCAGATTTTTGCCATTAGGACACCAGAATATACACAGCAGTTTTATATCATTATGGGTTGACATTTCCCTTTTTGTGCTGGGGCCATCTTCTATAGTTTCAGAGCGGTAAGAGTCTACAAACATGAAAAGTAGGACCAATTTGTTACATAAAGGCTGTTTGGAAATATTTGGTTGTAATAAAAAAAATTTGAAGCAAGTGCGAATGTGACATTGTGGTAAAATTAATAGGTGGTATTATCAATTGTTTATGTGCAGGAATGTGTCCCTTCCTGCACATAAACAATCGCCCCTGCAGGACAGGCACCCTTGCAACATGGAGGCAGGGTGCCTGCGCTGACAGTATGCAGCTTTTTTAGCACCAGCGCTACGGGAAATGCAGAGATGTGCAGTATTTTTGTAAATATGGCACATCCGTGAATTTTGAAAATGTCAGAGAGAGGCGTTGCCAAATTTGGCGTGACACAGTGCTCCGGCATTTTCTTGTGAATATACCCCTACATGTTTTTATGAGTCTATTGGGGATCCACCACTCAATTGCAGCCAAATGTGCATGAACTCCTTCAGGTTGCCCTCATTAGAAGCTTTTAGTTTTTTTAGGCAAGCATAGGTTTGCACATTCCTTGATCACTGGCCTTCAGGTAGTTGGTGGACTTTCCTATTTTCCCTTCCCCTACACCAAAGCACGAAAATACCCCAAAACGTAAACTAGGACTCTGCTTCTGTTCTCAAAGTAAATAAAACCTTTTCAATACATGTGCCCCAAAACACATAATAACTTATCTTATACCACTTTTTCTTTCCTAGTCCAAAGTCTCCAATTCGTAAGGAAATGGGATCACAAAAGATACCGCAGCAATGTTAGTCGCCATTTTCAAAGAGAGGTGGTACCTTGCACATCTTTTCAAGACAAGTATTTCGACACTAGTAAGGGCTAGGAATGCCAAAAACCCTTGCGTACAAAAACAGTGAACTTGGAGGGTATGAGATGTGAAAAGCCTTGCGAATATCCCCGTTGTGAACACAGAAACGCAATCTTATCCAATGTTGAGATCTTTGTACATTGTGCTTAGTTTTGCAAGAAATACATGAATGTCATGAGAAGAAAATCTCTGCAACTTTTGAAACCCTTCATCCAAGGAAATGCTATGTGCAGAGGCGAGTCTGCTGATGAATGGATATAGAAACTGGGGTTTCAAACCTGATTTTGCCACAAGAACAACATGTGTACTATTATCCATGTACCTGCAACTCCATGTACATGTAAATATATATTCTATAAACTGGTGTCAACAGGTCAGATGTGAAGTATACGCCTTGTAGTCTCCATTCTTCACACCCCACATCTACCACTGGTCTGTGGAACCATTATGGGGCTTATATTCCAATAAATACCCTTCTAGTTTGAGTTTATGGTAGAAGGCTTTGTTTGCAAAGTAAACACAGTTTTTTATAAATATCTTACAAAGCCCCTATTGTCTTACACTGGCGTCCTCTCACAACGTATTTAGAAATAAAACCACGCGAAGAGCAAAATAACTGCGTGAGCGTGTGGTGTCAGGTAGAATTTCATAGAAGGGTACTTGAGAGTGATGGAAGTTTTTTTGCTTTTATTGCGTACATCGAAAACACTGACTTTCATCACAGGTGGTATCTGGCCGACTGCTTGATCATTTCGAATTATTCACCCACTTCGGTTCCCACGCTTCACCCAGACAGATGAAATGGCCCCTCAGGCTACTTCTTGGCGCAAGAAATGTAAAGGCCCTCACACACTCACCGGTCTCCATGCTGCAGACTTCCGGTACTGCGCGTCGCGGGTAGTGCGGGGATTCTCCTCAGAAGATCAACTTCATCAGGTGACGAACTAATAATGAAGTGGGCGCATGGTGCGCAAGTTAAGTCTGATAAAGGCAAAAAACACATGTTGTTAACTCTTAATGTGTTTGAAATGACTTTCCACGGATTTGTATAAATGCAAATCGAGTGCCGCTCGGCTCGGTGCAATTTGCATTGCCAGGCGCAGTCTGCCATCAAGCAGGTTTCTCTATTCCTCCTGCGGTGTCAAGGAGCCTGCAGGGTGGGGAGGGGGAATAGGCAACACACGTTTGCTAAGCATATGTTTCTTCGTGCATTTCAGACATATTGTTTCTGATGGTCGAAAAAGGGAAAACACTGATAGCTCAATTTAGAAAAAACGTGAAAATAAGGAAGATTTACAAAAAAAGTACAAATTGGGATGCTCATTTTCATGCCTTCTCTTTCTTTCTAAAATTTTGGAACGTACCTGTGCAATATTTTTTTTTTTCATTTGCCACGTTTATTGGTCTGCCATGTTGGAGAAAACTGTCAGCAGAAGTCACCTATAGCACATAAGCAAACAAATTAGCTGTTTTTTTTTGCTTCAATGTACATTACAGCACTTAACTGAGAACGTTTAAATTACAGAATACACTTCTTCAACTATCTGTATATAAATCCCCATGGGGTATATTTACAAGGGGATAGCACTACCAGAACGTAACTTATGGCAATTGTCTGAAGGAGCTATGCCCTTAGCCATATTTATAAAGCGGTGTAAATACGGCCCCTTTATATGCATCACTTTGCGTGATAGGGGCGTGCAGTGGGTGTTGCAGTGGGTGTTCCACAGCAACACCCATTGCATTTTGACACTGCACCAGATATATAAGG
Source organism: Lissotriton helveticus (assembly GCF_964261635.1). Lineage (NCBI taxonomy): Eukaryota > Metazoa > Chordata > Amphibia > Caudata > Salamandridae > Lissotriton > Lissotriton helveticus. The sequence goes on from NC_136061.1 coordinate 1,564,432,714, forward strand.
ATGTGTAAATTTGAGGCCGTGCCAAAACGAATGCCATGCAATAGCAGGCGTTAGAATGGTGCAGCAAGGAGATATACTTTTATTTCTCCTCGTTTTTGCTTTTTCTATGTGTGCTGCAACATAATGATTGTTTATGTGCAGAAAGGTGTCCCCTCCTGCACAAAAACAATAATTAAATAATGACAATTTGCAGGGGTGTGGCCAAGTCAGCCAAGATGGCGGTCGAGCTTTCATGAAGCTCCAGTCGCCCAAAATTAAATCCTTCTATATCCGTCTTGATGGCAGCCTTTCTCTGAGTGTGGGGACCCCAGGCCGGTGACTGATTCCACTTACGGGCTCTGGGCTGCCCTGGGGCCGGTGCAGACATTTTCCATTGGGTTGACTGCCCCGCCGAGGGCCCGCTAAATTGTAAGGGCATGCAGATTAGCAGTGTGTTTTCTGCTGTCCAGCGCATCCTGGGACCATTTGGCCTACTTATATAAATAATAACCTTGAATTTGTAAAGTGCACAGCTACCTCCAAAGTGGTTTCCCGGCGCTGGGGGCCCTCGGGAACATTAAGCAAGCTATTGCCCAAAGTCACATGGTGCTGGGCTGACCTGCCACCAGCGCCGGGGATCAAACCGTGAACCCCGTGGTCTGGAGTCAGGCACCCTGGCTGCTGTGCCACACCTCTTCCACCTCTTGCCGGAGGGTGAACCACCCCACATACCTTGATTCTGCGATGGCATGGCAGGTGCCATCCTCATTCGAATGCTCTCTCCCTTTCACACTCCTGGAGGGCCCGGCTGGATCCATAGTTGCCACAGTGGCCAGGGCCATACCGCGAATGCTGCCGGACCTGCCGGCGTCAGGGTGTGGTCTGGCGGATGGCTTTCCTGGGACCCAACGGACCAGTGGGGTTGCCTGACATTACAGACCAAGGGCCAGAGCTGGCCTCCATTGGACTGGTTGACTTGAATCCTGGGCCTAACTGTGAGTCTAACTGGGGCCTGGGCTGGAGCCCTACGACCCTTCCTTTTGTCATCCCTGCTGGCCCAGAGAATGCCCTGTATCTGGCGGTGAGGTGGGCCCTCGACCTGGTGTAATGGGATCTGGCGTGGGCCTGCTGGAGGGTACCCCCGGTGGGGATGTTCTTGGTGGCTGGGGACACAAACTGATCCCAGGTACCAGATGGTCGGACGTTCTACTGTGCGACTCTCCTTGTGAGTTACCTTAAGGGCACTACTCACCACCTGTTGTATTGCTGCCACCTGCTGTCGGAGCAGACTCCGGCCCCTACTGTGTCCTTCTCACCCTTGAGGGCTACGGGCCCCAAGTTTAGGACCCTGCGTACTGCTCTGAGGTCTGGCTTCCCCTGGGCTACCCAGGTGCACTGCGCCACTTGACTGGTTTGTTTTGCACCCGCTACTGTGTTGTGGCCTCTCTAACTGTCACCTTATTTGCTGCATACCTTGCTTCTGCCTGCTGGCCCTGGTATTTCTCTCCTGTCTAGTGCTTGCTGCATGCTGGTCCTGGGGGCCTACGGCTGCTGCAATCCCGGGGAGGCTGCTCCGGTTAGCTGATTGTGCTGCCTGAGGCCCGAGTAGGAGTACTCTGCCTGAACGGTATATTCTCACCAGTGGATCACCGGGCTGCATGGCCCCTTGAGGATTTGGCATGGGAAGATCCCACCACCGACAGCCACTCTAACCAAAAAGGACCAGTACACGGTCCCGCCATCTGACGTGAGGGACTCTGCTGAGGCCCCCCATGGACCCAGTGATCACATCTGCACAGCATGCTGCGGTGAACCTGGGAATGATTCCTAAAGCCATCCAGGACTCCAGGGACACTGCAGAGTCCAAGGTTGATGACCTCCGAATAGACCTCTCTCTACTACGCCAAGACCTGTGCAACGTGGTGGACAGATTGACTGAAGAAGAAAATTGTGTCTCTACAGCGAAGGAGAACATTACTGCATTTAGCCGCATCAACGCTGATGACGGAACCGCTCCGTCATCAGCCGTGGTGGCGCTGTGCTGATGACGGAGTGGTTCCATCATGGCCCGCCCGTCGCGCCTGCACGGCGCTGATTTCGCGCCTGCGCGGCGCGTTCTATTGAGCGGGCGGGGCCATAACGGAATCGCTCCGTCATCAGTACAGCTCACCCGAGGCTGGTGATGGAGCGGTTCCATCACCAGTGTGTGAGCGACGCGCGGCCCCCCGCCCCCTTAGCGCTGAAGCCCTTGTTAGATGTGTTCACATCTAATATGGGCTTCGATTGGAATTCATAGAGCATATTATCAAGGCCATTATCGCCGCTTTATCGGCAGGTTCTTGCCAATAAAAGAGGCGATAATGTATCGCCTGTCCTTAATAATATGCCCCAGAGAGTGTACAAGTCTGGAGATAAATCAGGCAGATGGCTATATTGGTTGGCCACCTGCTGCATTTCTAAAATGGTCGTGCTGGTAGTCCAGGATTCATCCGGGCACCTTCGGGAAGAAATTTCTGATATTCTCTTACCTTTGCTAATTTTCACGGAACTTTGTACTCCTGGCACCCCTTGCCTTTACAGGAAGTAATGAATCCCATTGTCAATAGCATCCCACTGCATTCCATTCTGGACTCCCTAACTAAAGAGTTTGACCGGGCCCTCACTGTCGAGAAAATAGACACTGCTATGTGGGCACTGAAGCTTAGGTAGACGGCAGGGCTGGACGGTAACCCTATTGAATATTATAAACAATTCCGGGATATCCTGACCCCCCACCTATTACATTTCTACACAACCATGATACAGCATGGCTTTTTTCTCTTGGAGGTGGACTGTGCCACTATAGTGATCCTTCCTAAGGAGGGTCTCCCTAAAGACCAATGCTCGACTTACCACCCCACTTCCCCCATTAGCACTGCGGTTAAGATCTATGTGAAGGCCCTGGAGACCTACTGGCCCTCTTACTTGTAGATTTCACCAAGGCCTTTGATACACTCGCTTGGGACTTCTTGAACAGGGTCCTGGTACGTGTGGGTTTGGGAGATGGTCCACCTCCTTTACTGCAACCCTACTGCCCATGTCCGGGTGAATGTTGTTCTATATCCTCCCATTCCCATCGGAAGGGGTATGCATCAGGGCTGTCCGCTTTCCCCGTAGTTATTCGCTCTCACGATAGAACCGCTGGTGCGTCTTAAAAAAACTGTGACGCCCATATATGGCGCGGCTGTGGGGGAATGGTTTTGAAGCCCAATCGGCTATATGCAGACAACATTCTTCTGTTTCTGAAGGACCCCCGGCTCTCGGTACCCTGGTGACTACAACTCCTTCGTCTGTATCGTGATGCATCAGGTCTTTGGATTAACGAAGGCAAATCCAGTCTGGTGGAGGTAAAGGGAAATGCAACAGGGCTGCTTTGGTGCCTGAATATTGCCACTCTGTGCAATTCTTTTTAACACCTGGAACTGCACATGTCCCCCTCCCAGACCTAGCCTGGGATCTCAATTTTCAGGGACTTGCTCGAGCGCTCAATCGAGATTTCAACCGGTGAGCCACCCTCCCACTAAATAACTGAGAGGCGCCACCCTCTTCCAGACGATGCATTTACTTCGCTATCTATACATCTTAGGAAATTATTCCCATCCTATCCCTCGCAAATGGTTCTGCTCCTTGACCTCTAAATTCACGAACATTGTATGGGCGGGAGGTAGACACAAGGTTGCTTTCCAATTGGCGCTCCGATCCCCTTTTGATGGCGGGCTTGGACTGTCGGACATTTGTCTTTATTATTTGGCAGCACATCTGGTTCCAATTAATGAGTGGTTCACTGGGGGTTGGGATAACACGGCATTCAGTGAGTCTCAATGGTATTGTTGATCTCTTGTATGGGGCGTGTCTGTCTACAACACTGCCCTCTTGTACACGGGTGTCTATTAACTGCCGGAGGGCAGCGCTCCAATTTACCCATTGGTATCTCCGTATCACTGAGATGACGCCTCTATGGCGGGGTACTTGACTCAATCACCTTTCTACCTGGAAGTCTTTGCCCCCTGGAAACGGAAAGGGATGTCTTATCTGGCAGATGTATCTCAGGAGGCACATAATGTTTTTTCAGGATTTGAAGGATTGATATGCACTAGCCAATTCACACTTTTTCAGTTTCCTTCAGTTACTGCACGCCTTGCAAGCCCATAGCCTCTCAGACACTCCTCTTCTCGAATACAACCCACTCAAAGCCAAAATATTCCTCGGACACCTGGGGATGGGTGCAATTTCCTTGCTCTAGAGCTCATCGGTCCTCCATGCCCCAGACAGCTTTGAGCGCACTAGGCAGAGATGGCTTTCTTTGGTGGAGGAGCTGGATGAAGACGAGTGGGGGGAAGCATCTATGGTGCCCTGGGAATTGGAATTCCTCACGGCTGTGCAACTTACCTCACTCCACAGCATTTGCAGCACATTTCCAGACTCCATGCACAAGATATACACTTCCAGCGGCAGATTTTTTACATGTAGCATGGGACCGTCCAGTGCTGCACCCCTTCTGGGACAGGGGGGTCGGGAATTGTCAGCCTTCCTGGGATGTCTTTTAGATCTAACTCCCCATGTTGTGCTGTTGGAGCTGGTGGAGGAGTTTGAGGGTCACTTTGGAGATTCCAACCGTGATTTCCCATTCTGTTGGAGATGTTGTGTGATTGTCCCTCCTCAATCTTTCACCTTTCACATCTTCTGCATCCATCAGGCTTTCCACATCCTTTGCTAACACAAGGCCTCCTGAATCTCATGGAGTTGGCACATTTTCAGGATTGCTGGCTCATGCCTGGCCTTTCAGAGATTAAATAGAATTGTGAAATAATGTCTGAACATAGATCTTTTCAATGAAATTGTGTGCTAGAGAAAAGTCCCCATGAAATTATCTGGGCATATTGCATCATACAGGATAGTGTGATGAAATTTACTTCGTCATATCACTTAAAGACCATCACAAGGTACTAAAAAGGCGTCATTATAGATGAATGGAGGAGGGCAGGTTTGTGTAAAAAGGGAACCATTCTCAAAAAGGATAAGAAATATTTAAATGAGGTGCAAGGACAGATATGACCGGTTTCCTTGGTCAGGAGACATTTGGTAATATGTGAAACATATGGTGCAGATCATTATTTCAGGCTTTCCAGGTTATGTTCTGTTACAAGATTTGTAAAGCGCATGGCTGCCCCAGCGACTGGGCGTCCCAGTGCCAAAAACCCCAAAAAACATAGCAGGGTGGACCGGAGACAAGGACTAGACCGGAAAGAGCCAGGTTTATATGGCCTTTCTAAAAGCCAGATGGTTTTGAATACTTCTGATAGTCACAGGTAGTGAATTCCAGAGTGCTGATGCCAATGCCCTGAAGGAGCGACCCCAGCTCTTGCTTTTTTGACTCGGAGGACTCATACTAAGTGCAGGTCCGCGGAGCGCAACGTGAGTCGCGGTGAGTATGTCACGAGGAGATCGGATTGAATAGGAGGCGCTTGCTGGCTTGGAATTTTGTGGGCAAAGCATAAAGTCTTGAAATGAACTCTTGACAATTGGCAACCAATGTAACTTAGGCATGAGCTTTGATACAGAGCAAACGCTGAATCCCAGATTTGTTTGCACCTACATACAATGAGTTGCCATAATCCAATCTAGACAGGATCAGAGATTGAATAATAATCTGACGTGTTTGTGGGTCAAAGAACCCTAACAGGGGCTTAAGTCCACATAGAAGCCCAAAACATACTCCTGTAACCGCTTTTGTTTGGGCTTCGAAGGACAAGGCACTGTCCACCCAAACACCCAGATTTTTCACAACCTCCTTGGGTGAGGGTGCGGACCCCATTGTTCTTTCCATAAATGGGTATCTTTACCAATTAGCAAGATTTCGGATTTACTGGCACTATGCTGCAGACAGTTCGCTGTCATCCAGTTTGCTACAGCCAGCATATACTCCTGGAATTTGGTAAGATTATGCTTTCAGTTGTTGGAGAAGGATATAACCAGTTGGATGTCATGAGCATAAGATACTAATCCATCATCTCCTTGTGTTTGCTTTGTTCGCCCTAAATTGGCAGGGTATGCCCAGACATGGGCCCCTTGCTCACTTTGCCACTGGATTCAAGCTAGCCTGGCTGATGAAGGGTGTTACCCAGAAACCGGTCCCAGGATGCTTGTTTCCAGTTCAGGGAAGACCTGGCTTGGCAGTTTGGGCTGGACTGTTCCCATGAGGCACAGGGTCAAGACTGATTTGCATATAGCTGGGTCTGACCTGAGGTGGCAAAGTGAGCTAAAGAATGATGAGGGATTCAACCCAGATCTGTGACTGGGGGTGAATGTCTGAAATGTTTCAGTGCTCCATCCATCATCTTCTTGTGTTTGCTTTTTTTTCATAAGATACTAATTACAGTCCTCTGTTTTTTGCCACCCCAGCAAGAGGTTGTAAATAGATATTAAAATGCGTGGGGCTCAGCATCGAGTCCTGCGGAACTCCATGAGGGACAACATATTCCTGAGAGCAGTAAGGGGGGTGCAGTAACCCGAAAAGATCTGCCATCCAGAAATTATTTAAACCAGGCAAGAGCCATGCCATGCAGATGACACAATAGGATATCATGGGAAACCGTATCAAACGCGGCGCTGAGGTCGGGAAGAATCAAAGCTGCAGAATTACTTTCATCTAGAGAGCTACACAGTTGCTCCGTCATTATCAACAGGGCGGATTCACTGCTATGGCATGCTCTAAAACCGTTTTGTGTGGAATCCAATAGCTCAATGGACTCTATGAACTCGTAAGGATGGATTTCACATAGGATTCAGTGGCTTTAGCGAGAAACAGGAGCCAAGATAAGGGACAATAGTTTTCCGATTTGGATGCATCCAAAGAAGGTTTTTTTTAACAACGGTTTGACTTTGACATGATTACATACAGTAGGTACTGTCGCTGTAGTCAGGGATAAATTGATCAGCTCATCACAGACCAGTGAAAGATGCGTTTAGAAATTTACTAAACTGATCCGGTTTCATAGGTTCAGCTGTTGAGCCTGATTTGATTTTGTTGCAGAGGGACTCAACCTCTGTCAGATGTAATAGAGGAAAGGAGAGTAGTGTCCCATCCTCACCTTTTACATTGCACCTTATCCTTTTGTTACAACTCCCACTGCCAGTCATGATTGGGAAGTTTTATAAATGTTCTCCACCTTATTCATGAAATAGATGGCCAACTCATCACACTGAGTGTTCGAGGTGATGGGAGGTTCGGCTTTCACATTAGGGTTTCTCAGGTCATTAAGAAGGGAAAATATGTTTTTTGAAGGGTTCCTGTTCTCTTTAACTTTGGAGGCAAAGTAATCAGCCCTAGACTTCCGTACTGCCCTGTGATAGGCTTTAGTAGATGCACAATAGCGTTTTTGGGCCTCTGGATCACATGACTATCTCCAAGCCCATTCTAGCACCTTGCAGTTTTTCTCGCCAGGGTCAAGGACTCATTAAACCACGGATTAGTCTGAGTTGTTTTTCTGTGAGTGAGCTTGTCTGGAATACAGCTATCCAGGGTGTGAGTAAGCCAGTCCTGGAAGAGATTGTTTTCTGCCTCTATTTTAGGGGGCCAACTGGGGCTTTTGTGCTCGCTAAAATGGTCCACATCTAGTTTGTGCCATGGGTGTTTCATCGTAAGCAGATGGCGGAATTGTTGTGGGTGTACTTGCCAGCGTAGGGACATGGAAGTAAGGAAATGATCAGACCAGGCCATGGGGAGAGGAGGAAGGACCTTTAAAAAGGGTAGGTTGGAGAATACCGGGTCTAACAGATACCCCACTAGATGTGTAGAACTCGGAACACATTGCAACAGCTGACATGCAGCTAGGTCTGCTAAACTGTTGGCGATCTCCTTGTTGTGGCCATCTGGCTGATGTAGGTTAAGGTCTCCAAGGATATTAAAATTGGCAGATTTGCTGGCCAATATGGCCACCAGGTTAACCAGTGATTTCTTAAATGCTCTCAATGGGCCCAGAGGTCGATAAATTAGCAAGCCAGAGACATTGAGATTACAGTTAAGGGTGATTTTAAAAAGGGCATTTTCGTAATCTTGAATATTCTCCCTGGTGAAACTACAAGAGTAAGACTTTTGAAAGATTACCGCAATACCCCTGCTCTCTGTTAGTGACTCTATTTATTTGATTCATAACGTAGCATTGCGGTAAAGCCAACCATGGCTTAGCAACAGAGTCCTGTGTCAGCCATGTTTCTGTTAAGAACAGCACATCCGGGGATTCCTATTACAGCAGGTCAAGAACCTCTGCGTGGTGTTTGGCAAGGTACCAACAGTTTAAACTAAGGAGCTTAACCGCATGCGCGCTAGCAGTTTTCCCGCTGCGCGCTGCGTTTTTAAAAACACCCGTGTTTCATGACGAGCTCAGCTCGTCATCAGCGTACGAGCGTCGTCGCTCATGACGAGCTGAGCTCGCCATGAGCGCGGAAGGGGTTAAACTCCAAGATATGAGGGGGTGATGACAAGATCAAACCACCTTCACTCATTTTGAACCCACATTCCTTGCAGTTGAGAGCACCCACCACAGGAGCTGAAGCATGTTTAATACATGTGGTAAATTGTGCTTTAAAAGACAGAAGCTCCTCACGAGAGTACGATAATTTGTGGCTTGAGGAACGAGCAGAGTGCCGGGCACCTGGCAATGTCCAGGCGCGGATGGGCGTAGATGGGCTTGCCTTCAGCAAGCCGGGGGCGTGTCCAAGCTGCGGCATGTATTAAGTAGCCGATGGGCACAACTGGCTCCTCCCGGCTAGCGTCTGATTGGCCCAAGACCAGTCAATCAGCGCTAATCACAGCCATACGCCGAAGCGTGTTGCTTCCCAAACTGAAACTGAACTGAAGTCAAAAGTGAAAACAGTATTCAAAGTGCTAAGAGTATTTAAAAGAGTAAAAGAACTGCGGCAAGTTAAAAATGTAAGGAATAAAAAGGAGCCTCCCGGACCTGACAGCCTCCAAAAATTGTGCAAATTAATACCTGGCGAACCACACGCCAATTTTGGAGGTCTAGCACAGCTTTGTTAAATTGGAACACAGTCAGACTTGGAGCATGAACATGTTAGGTAAAGCATCCAGATGTCAGAATTCTAAACATAAGGTGGCATCTGCATTGCCACGAAACTAAATCAAATGTACAAAGATCAATAAAAAGGAAAAAATGTCCTATTTGGAAAAAAAGCCATTCAGGCACATGCATCAAGCGAAGTAATAGAGAATTCTTATTTGCGATTTTTAAGGAATCGCAAATAAGGACTCGCTATTACCTATGCATGATGCAGATTGTGAGAAAATAAAGAATCAGTAAAACTCCCTAAATAAAATAGCGATTTCAAAATAAAGAATCGCAAATGTAGAAAACCTATATTCTCGCAATTAGCGAGATCGCAAATTGCGAGATCGCAAATTGCGAGATCGCAAATTGCGAGATCGCAAAATTACAGAGTCGCTTTGGGAGCAGGCTGATGACCTCACAACCAGGAAGTCAATCAGCCCATGCTGCTTTCTGTGCACAGAGGAAGTGAGAGCCAGAAACAGAGTGCTGGGGGAGAGAGAGTTAAAAATACAAACTGTGGTTTGCTGACAGCTGAAGAGAGCAAAAATGTCCCAAACAACAACAGAAGAGGGTGCAGTGGCCAGGAAGAGAAAGTTAAAGTTTAGTGAGAGGGAACTCGAGTACCTCATTGAGGAGGTGGCAAAGAGCCATGATAAGCTCTTTGGGAAGCTCCCACTAAAAGTACCTGAAGCAGAAAAATGAAGAATGTGGAACAGGATCAAGAACAAAGTTAATGCTGTGGGGGTGACACCGCAGCATAGAAGACTGAAAGAAAAGATGGTATGACCTGCGTAACCGTGCCAAGGAGCGGATAGCACAAAGGCTGAAGGAGGCCAAGGGGACCGGAGGAGGAACTTCAACAGTCCCAGACAACACAGCCCTGGAGGACCTGGTTTAGGGAACTATCCAGCCAGAAGTAGTGGTGGGAGTAACACAGCTGGATACATCCGGGGGGCCAGTAGTACACAAGGTAAGATGCATTCAAATATACATATCAATGTATACTAAGTGTGCCCAATCTGTAAGTAACCACCAAAATTACAGTAATAAACTCCAGTCCACATCTTACATATGGACCCAAATGCATTATGGAACTTGTAGGCTACAGAACCAAATTGGTAGTCAAAATCAACATTGTAAGCCTAAATGTCACAAAAATGCATTACAGTCAGTGATTAGAGACAGTGAGAGCTTAAATGTAAAGTAATTTATTGTGGCACAACATTAGCACCAACACAAAATAATGATGCACTGTTTCACACCACAGATGCTGCAGAAGTAGACACTGATGACAGTGAATGTGGAGACAGCACACAGGCTTCTGTAGAGGCTGACGTGTCAACACCTGTGACACCAGCAAGCATACCCCAGGACCTGCCAAGACGCAGGGCCACAGTCACACCTCTGCAGTCAATAGAGACAGATCAGGATCATGAAACAGCTCCTGAGACAAGCCAGCCTAGTGTAAGCCCCACAACTACACCTCAGCAAAATGTCCGGATGAGTCGAAGACGCAGGTCAAGGGCCCGCATCGGGGCACAGGAGGCAGAAATTCCCAATGTGTGGGGTGGCATGGAGTCCCAGATGATGAGGGTGCATTCCCTACAAGCGAGACATATGGGAGCCATTAATCTGCAAATGACAAAGATGAATAAGAACATATCAGTCATGGCCGAGTGTGTGAGGGAACTGACTGCAGCAGTTGTGGAAGGAAACAGACAGACAAACAAAACACTGCAGGAGCTGGGTCGTGTGATGCAGGGGGGACACAACACACAGAGGAGGAGACATCGCCAGTTCATGATGTGCTTGGCTGGTTATACCAGGTCTAACAACAACTGCTGTCACGTAGGTCGGTGGCAATGCAAATAGATATGGGCCATTGTTGTGGGGATGTGGCCAAAGCACTTGGCCAAATAACCACTGCCATTGAACAGATGCAGGCTGGTACTGGTGAGCACAGCAATGTTACAGGGGAAGAGGGTAGTGAGGCATCCAGCCTTAGCAGCATGTCAGCGCCAGTCAGCACTGGCAGGAGGTGCAGTACCTGTAGATCAACACCTACCAATGCATCCATAAGTGATGATGCAGATGCAGGCAAAAGACGTTTGGGTGTGCGAGGGAGGAAGCGCTAAACAGAATTATACTTTTTGATTTTTCCATGGTGATGTAACCATGTCCAAGACAATCATAGTGACTAAGTATCAAGTCCATTGTGTGTCTCATTTGTCCTCTAGTGCATGCAGTTATTGTGCTAATACCCACCATCTATGTTTATCTAAACAGCACTACCGGTTGACGTGCTAGTAAAGATTTTTTCTTCCCTGCAATTAAGTGTTGAGTCTGATCATTACATACGTCAGAAATAATGTTGGGTGATGTCTGCACGTTTCCTTTGTCCCTCCGCTGAACTTGCCAAATGCGCCCATCGTGGGTATGCCGGGGGCTGGCTGTCCTCAGTGTCGGACACCTCTCCTTTTTGCTATATTGTGTAACATTGCACATGCAGCCACTATCCTACAGCAGGTTTCCGGCTGGTTCAGCATTGCTCCTCCAGTTTTATGCAGGATGCGGAAGTGACTTTTGAGCAATCCAAATGTCCGTTCCATCACATTACGTGTCCTGATGTGTGCTGCGTCGTACCTCTGTTCTTGTTGGGTGGCTGAGTTCAAGTATGGAGTCATGATATAGTTCCTCACAGAGTATGCACTGTCACCTACAGGGTAGTAAGCAAAGTGTTAGTGTCAGGTGTGCATTGCCATTTCATACTTTAGTAATGTGAATAAGTATTTATTTTTACCGAGCAGGTGTCCTTCGCCAAATTCACCCCTAAGCAGACGTGTGTGAATGCCACTATGTCGAAAGATGTATGAATGATGGGTGTTTCAAGGGTATTGCTCTACAATGTCGGTTATGATGTTTTTTGCAGTGCACACTGCTTGAACATTGATGGAGTGATACGATTTCCGGTTCCAGAAGATATACTCATTTTCTGCTGGGGGACATATGGCTACATGGGTGCAATCTATGCATCCGATCACATGTGGAAACTGTGCTACTTGGTAGAAGTCAAGTTTGGTTTGGGTCAATTCCTGTTGGGTTGTGGGGAAGGTGATGTGGTTATGGATCATACTCATCATGGCGGCCAGGAAGGATTTGAAGAAGGGAGCTTTGTGATACCCCTCCAGCTACTGCCACTACCCCCTGGAAACTGCCTGACGCAAGTAGGTGCAGGCAACATAGCACGTGGACATGAGTTGGGATGGCATGGGTCCTAAGTGTCTGGCGCTGCATTAGTGGTTCCAATTCAGCTATTAAGTAATAAATCATTGCAGCATTCAGCCTGTACTTATCATATATTGCCTCTGCTATCTGTCCCAACAAAGTAATGCGCCGTTGGAAGATCCTCTCCTGTATTTCTCTTCTGGCCTGGCCTGCTGCATGGATCCTCATCCTCCTCGCAAACACGTAGAGTGCTGCCATTGTGAAAGGCCTCTATGGCCTCATGGGTCACTTTAAATAGCCTTCTGATGATTTACAGCTAAGTACATTTTTTTTACCACCTGATTGTGATTCCCCTTAATCTGCCCTTGCTAACTTGCGATTTTCAAGAAAATCGCAATTTGCGATTTTTCATGCATAGTATTGTGATTTATTTGAGTGATTCTTTATTTGCGATCGCATGTTTGGTTTATCGCTATTAAGGAATCGCAATATCTCGTTTCCCTAATTTTGCGACTCTCTATTTTGGGATTTTGGGATTTTTGGTTGATGCATTGGAAAATACTAAAATGCGCTCACAAATATCTATTCACTATTTTTGCGAGCACTTTTTAGCTTGATGCATGTGCCTGAATGTAAAGTGAGTTTACCATTGCAATGAAAATCTGCTGTGTTATCCCCTACACGTGTATCCTCATCTTATCCACTTGTTAAGGAATTGGATATTTTAGAAGTTTTTTCCAACATTCCTTGTCTTCAGTTTGTCTATTCTCGCCTCTCCCTACCACTGCCCGAGCCTTTCCAGCATTTACCACATTTTGAACGCTCCTCTCTTTCACCTCCAATCCAAATTTTCAATGCCTAGCAGTCGAGACCTGTGCAGCAGAGGAACTAAGGGGCATATGTACAAGCCCCTATCGTCACCACAACATCACTTTTACCGACGTTGTGGTGGCGATAGGGGCTGATAAGCCACTTAACATGGCCTTGTATATAAGGCCCCCTTTCACGCTATGGTTAGCGTGAAAGGGGTGAGAAGTGGGTGTTGCTGTGGGTGTTCCACCACAACACCCATTCATTTTGACGCTGCCCCCTATGTACAAGGGTGGCGTACATAGGAGGTAGCACCAAAATTAAGACTAGGTTGGCAAAACAAGGAAAAATGCCTTATTTCTCCTCATTTTTGCTTTTACCATGTGTGCTGCCTTGTGCAGCACACATGGAAAAAACTAAATGACATGTTTGTTTATGTACAGGAAGGTGTCCCTTCCTGTACATAAACAAACCTTTAAAAGAAAATGCCATTTTGTCACTTCCATGTGTGCTGCATGTAGCAGCACATATGAACGTGACAGAATGGCATGTTAAGCTTGTTTATGTGCAGGAAGGGACACCTTGCTACACCTTAAACCTACACATAAACAATCCTCCCCTGCACGCAGACACCTTGCAATGTGGGGCAAGGATGCCTGCATTGGGGCTAAGTTGCTAAACTTAGCACCATCGCAGGGCTGAAACGCAAGGCTGCACCACATTCTTGTAAATATGGTACAGCCTTAAGTTTCAGAAGTGGTGGAGCATGGCGTTAAACCAAGGAAGCTAACGCCGCGCTCCGCCACTCCCTTGTACATATCCCCCTACATGTATTGGCAAGGCCACCTGAATTATGGGATTGTGTGGCCGCAGTGATTTTTGCATAGTTGTAGATTTGTCACATTTTTCACGTAATCCATCTTCTGCCACATAATCAGCAGATTTTAACCCCAAAAAAATTAGTTTCCAGTTCAAAGGTTAGTAAAAACACAGTGACTCATGTTGCCGCACACTGGAAGGCCCTTTGCAAAGGTGACTGGTCACATTTATGTAGCTTATTATTATAATGGGGTGTTACCTGGTACTAATGAGCACAACTAATCCCCAGACACTGTTAACAAGCTTAAAAATGTCAAAATAATGAAGTAGTACCATCACAAAATGTGCCACATAATGCCGCATAATCTGCATTTTCTCGCTGCATACTTTAGTCAGCCCTGCTGCATAATTGGACCCTTCCCTGCCGCATAATTCCAGTGGCCCTGCCTATTGGTGATGCTGTTGTACACCTACATCAAATATTTAATCTCTTCTACTGAAGAACCTTTTTTTCATCTTGGAAGAATTTGACTGCATGAATGATTTTCTTGTCTAGTATTGCGCTGATTTCTTTTAACGACTGGAAATCATTTCAGAATAGCAACGATGTTATTGCTTTTAGATCTGGCTATGTGAGTGTTGGCCTAGTTAATGCTCCAAAATCAAAATATTGTAACAATTAAGCAAATTGTGACAATGGACGGGACGTTTCAATTTAGGAAGACGGATAAGGAGAAGTGGCTACCTTAAGGAAACTGGAGGAGGAGGCGACGGATTCAATGATCGGTGAACAAATCCATCCATTCTTGTAGCGGGCAATAGCAAGGAGCTTTTTAAGCCCTGGCCGCTTCCAGCAAGCTTTTTTATTAGCAAACACCAACTGCCCTTCACCCTCATTGTATGTTTTCCCCATTTTTTCGGGTCATATGACTAGTATGGGGGATGATTCTTTCATAATATGTGAATCGCCACCATGGAATGTAATGTGAATTTAATTTGAAGCCTAATGATGCCTCCATTGGACTGTTGGAAGAGCCACACTCATTTGCACCAAGGAGCCATTGAAGGAAGCAGGTACCTGCCAAGGTAGGACCTGTTCCAGAGACCCCAGCTTGTTGTTACTCCATCCCTGTTCTGTAGGGATAAAAACACATTCTCTCACTCACTCTGTGGGTTGTTGGGTGGATCTCACTGACTTGCATCAAGGTAGGCCCCTTCCTGCACAAAAACAATCTCCCCACGACGCAGGCATCCTTGCACCATGGTGCAAGGGTGCCTGCGCATGGCTGCAGTTTGTGCGCCAGGGCAGGGGGAAGCACAGAGATGCAACATATTCTTGTAAATATGTCGCATCTCTGTGCTTTCCAAACTAACGCAGCACGGGGCAGCAATATTACTTACTGCACCGTGCTGCGTTACTTTGTTGTAAATCTGCCCCTAAGTTGCTTTAGGTTGCCCCAACCCTTTCTGCAGACATAAGAGCACATCATTTTCTGGCAGTGTAGGTTGTTGGAAAGGTCGCACTGACTTGCACCAAGAGACCCATCAAAAGAACATGCACTAACAATATGTTCCAGAGCCTGCAATGTGAGGTAGATAGCCCCCTTTTTTGTGAAGAAAGCACCATATAATTCCCAAAGTGTGGGATGCACAAGTGTCACATTAGAGAACGCTCCTGGGCCTGCAAGGCCTGTCATAGGCTAAAAGAGGCCAGGCATGGCCCCATTTTTCATCATCATGAGCTGAGAGGGAAAGTCTTGGATAGACTCTGTTGGGAGACCCAGCTCTGGACCTGTTGCAGACGGTGCATGTGAATCCTCGCCTCCTCCCCACTTTTCCTCATCATTCTGCATCTATCTCAGGCTGTTCTATAGTGTTACTTGCCTTCATCGCTGTTTTTTAAATCCATGTGTTGGATCAATTTAGTCCGCCTTTTGTCCTGTTTTTGCGTTTTGTATTTCATGTTTTATGTTCAGGCACTCTTAAAAGATACAGACTTGTGAAACTTAGAATATGCATCTCCTGATTCTGGTATTGAAGGGGGCAGGTGCTGCCCAACGATGCAGGGTCTCTAGTTCCTCTTCTGGGAGGAAGTCTCGCTATGCCATATCATGTCCGACATGACACAGATCTGTCCATTACTGCCATAGATGAGCGTCTGAGTTGCCATACAGGAGATGGCACCAGCACAAGAGTGACAAAAGCGTGGGTAGTACCCCAGACCCGACTACAGTGTGATCATGATCTCGGATGGCAAGAAGATGCATAAAGAGATACTGGGAGTTGAAGAAACTTATGGCCATATTATCAAGAAAGAGCGATATATTATCGCCGCTTTTATTGACAGGAAACTGCCGCGAAAGCAGCGATAATGGGCTTGATAATATGCCCTTGTGAATTGCCATAGAAGCCCAGGTTAACACCAGAACCTGGGCTTCTATGGGAATTCACAAGGGCATATTATCAAGCCCATTATCGATCGCCGCTTTAGCGGCAGTTTCCTGCCGATAAAAGTGGTGCTAATGTATCGCCCTTTCTTGATAATATGGCCCTTAATGCTGCCTCTTTTTGCTTGGTCCCAGTAGAAGCGGTCTGCCAGAGAGGACTGGTCGGGTTTTGAATACTGGGGTGAGTGTGCCCCCAAATGCAAGGAGATAGGGTTGGAGGCTGACACTCTTCCTGCCTGCCCTAGACACTGGGTGCAGTTTGCCTGGAAACAGTCCTGATACAGCGCCCAACAGCATAGCATTTCCACTTCTCTAATGAAGACCTATTTCATCCACAACTCTCCAAGCACACCCCAGCACCTACTGCAAAAATGCACTTCTGACTTACTTGTTTGACTTACTCCTTAGAATTCGTTTCAAAAGAAAACTTTAATTCTTAAGAAGCATTTGGGCTTATCTGCCTTGGATTCTGACACAATAGGAGATACTATAGAAGGAAACAATTCTGTCCAGTCATCTTTTACTGCTATATTGTACAATATTGAACTCAGCATTCCTGCCAGTTTTGGGAAGCATTTAACTATTCCAGATAGAAACACAAATATGTTGTCCCAGTAAGTGTCAGACTACAGCAGCTGTGAATCAAATCCTTTGTTTACTAATTTGCAGTACTGTGATGCTTTTTATAGAAAAGCAAACTCTGGATCTAACATCACTAGGGCTCATTATTCAGACCAAATTGGTCCTTTGCCTGATCCTCATTCCGAGCAAAATATCAATGTCATGTCTTCAATGCATGAGAGTCCTAAACCCCCTGTGACTTCTTCAATTTCTTTCACTGATCCACAATACCAAATCGATATATATGAATCTGGGTTCAGGTACTATGGCTAACAAGGATATGCAGGACTCCAGTCATGCCATACAAGCTACTCAATTAGTCCCTCTCAATGAATCTGAAATCAGTTATTATATACAGTCTTGCTGGATATCAGAGAGATGAAGTCATCACAATCTCAAGCCATTTATCAGTTGCATGCTCATTCAAGCAAGATCGAAAAGGTTTTTTTTCAGTTCTCTGATAGACTTGATGAGTTCGAGCAGAGGATACCAGACCTTTAAAAAATACACCTACAACAGAATCGCTTGTCTACAACAGAATCGCTCGTTAGACTAGAAGAAAAAAAACGTAACAGACTCATAAATGAAAGGATTTGAAAAATCATTTTTGTTAGTTAAATCTATGATTTCTGGGTGTTGCAGAATGCAGAGAAAACGCGAGAGGCATGATCCGAAAATTAATCAAGAAAGAAGAAACATATTCTCCCCATTGTTCTGTGGACCTTTCTATAACGTGGGCACATCGGCTTCCAAGCCTTTAAACCACCCTTGCACTATTTTACAACATTTTGCTGATTATTGAATGAATGAGCAAATTCTTTCAAAAGGGATTAATCACAAATGTTGGGGGGCACTAGGTGATTTTAAGTTTCAAGTTTATTCAGATTCAACCATTACTTCAGCTTGACAAAGGAAAGAGTTTATGGATATGCTCCTCTCTCTTAAAACTGTTGGTGGTCAATCATTTCTCTTCCAGCAATCTAAACTGAACATTTTTCACAAAGGTAGTTTCAAGACTTTCTTTTCAGTACCTAAGTCGCAGGATTTTTTAAAGGAAATGAGAAATTAAATTATTTGTTCAGGAAGGCAACTTCGAGACTCATATAGTCATTTAAAACACTGAAAATGTGTTTGTTTACTCCAAATATATATGTTGCTGTATTTAAAGCCCACTATAGCACATCTTACTATTCTCTCAAGGATAATTGATTTGATCACTTTCAATATTTGGGTTGGAAGGCAGTGAGGTATATCTCCCATGGGCAGGAACTCTAGGGGGTATATTCACAAGAACGTGTAATAACTATAGCAAGAGTAGCGTAACGCAATTTTCAACAACGCAGCCGATCGTGGGAAAAAAACCCTGTGTCATTGTGGAATTCACAACGCGGCGGTTGCATGCTATCGACACCAGACAACGCGGCAAATGTCAGCGTGAAAATCAACACTAACCCGCAAAAATGCGATACTCGAACGCAAAACAAATGCGATGAGGCCAAACGCAGTACAACAAGTAGCGAAAAACAGCCACAGGCCTGCAAATCCCACGCATCTGGCAGGACAATGCACCATAAAAACCACAGAAAAAATACACCAGAAACAAGTCAAAGCACGTAGGAACATGGATGCACCCTGACTCACGCAGAGACCAACACGAACCCCACAACTCCCACAGACCACCAGCAAGGAACAACGGGTTTGGGGAAGGCCAAGGAGAAGAGGGAGAGGAAGACAAAGTGCAGACTACAGGAAAACAAGACCAGCATTACGGAGGTGACAGAACACTACCAGCAACTGACCCACTAGCAGACCACCTGGATTGCAGTCGGAGTGCTGAGGAGGCCAATCCAGGAGGCCAATAGGCGCCGGCATGCGTGACTACCTAAACCAAGCATCAACCTGCTGCCAACAGGAAGGCAACAGCAGCAGGAGGTGGCAGTCCAGCGCCAGCGGAGGAGCTTGAGGAAACCCAGGCCACAGTCATCAGTGTAGAGATGGTGTAAGGTGTAGGGAGTACGGACACAGCTCGAAAGGACCCAACTCAACATCAACAGAGAGTGCAACGAATAGGGACGGGGGTTGACGGGGGGAGATGAGCACAATGGCATACATGCACAACGAGGCGTAGCACACTGCACACCCACAAACACCCAGAATCATGTCCCAGATCCTCTTGGCACACTGCAGCACACACACATAGCATGAACAGCACACCCACATTGATGAAAACGTGGAACATTGCGCATAGCCGACACTGCCGAACAGAGAACACAACTGGCTCCACGCATGCACAGAAACATGCCCACTACGTCTGGTAGAGCCGAAAACAGTGAAATGGAAATGTACGTGTACGACCTCACATCCGTCATGTAGTCCAAATGTACACTGTCCCGCAGGAGAATCCAGCAGCCCCCAAACAGTTACAATGTACATTGCCATACAGTCTGCATGCAAACCAGCACAATGCGCCAACATATATGTCACAACAAAGTCAACACGCACCTCCCCTTCATATCGCAGAGGGGCACATAACACCTTCAGCAGAGCACAGAATACAACACATCAGTGATGCCGGAGAGAACCACCAGACCGTCGACACCGACACCCCACAACAGCCCATGGATATCTCACGCAACCCCCCCACCAGGACCCGGCCAGCCAAGCTACTCAGGGGGTAACACCGAGCCTGCAACAGACCACACAGCAGGAAGCACTCGCAAGCACAGCTGGCTCACGACACTTCACCCACCCACACATGGCACCCCAATGCCATGTGTCGACACGCCGAAAGGAGGTGGCCCAACAGGTGTGGGACAAACCCATGGAAGGCGAACCAGGACACATACGTAGGGGTCTATCACCGTTCAGGATCCACCCACACCCCACTAAAGAAACCCACAATGCCATAGAGACACATGCAGAGGCACGTTCACAGCACAGAACCACGCCCAGGGGCGCTCAAATAGCAGCTACACACCCATGTTGGCTCTGCTTACGACTGCCCTGACCACTCCCCTTACGAATTGAGTGGGTGACAACTAAGCTGCATGTCCAAGCTCCAACCCGCTGCCTGCGGTGACATGTCTGCATCTGATGTACACAGCACAATGTAATGTCGTAGGGCCCAGGGCCCACATGCATAGTACAAGACCACAGGAACACCAGCAGATATCATGTTGAACTGGCTACGGGCACTTACACCTAGCCCCTTTATTGGCAGGGCCACATGTACAGTGACACCTGTGCTGGATGTGTGCGGAATGAGTGTAAGCCATTCCCCACTGAATGTGTGGTGCTGGCAACCACTTGAACATTGGACACGAGTGCAACGGAAAGAGAAAACACATGCATAACAGAGTCAACTGCTGAGCAACATGGAGTGAGCCGCAGAAAGTCCAGAGGACAGCAAACATGCAAACAGAAGTGTCCGTGAGTTGCAGTGCACTGGGGTTGGGACACTAGAGATGAGTGCTCTCATGTGAAGAAGAAGTCTCGATTGTGTCCCTTCGACATATTCCTGATGCAGATGCAGTGAGGTGTGTTAGATCTGCATCATCATCATCACCATCAATGTCTCAGGGCCCCCACACTGTATGAGGTGACATAGCTGCGCAACCGCCCCACAGCACAAAACACAAACAGCAATGGACAATGGCCTGCGGTGCACTGAGTCACTAGCACCTGGAGTGCTGAGCAGGGTATCAGGCCAATGATGGCATCCACGACAGGTCTGAGCAACTCCGTAAGTCTGTCAAGACCACCGTTTCAACTCTGGCAGATGGCGGTTGGAGGTGGTCCTTGCGGTAGTGGCATGTGCTTCCTGCGGTGATGCGATGTCCGGGCCGGACTGGACTCGCTTTGATGTGTGAGCCCTGATGGGACACATTTGGGCCCGGAGGCTGCGTACAGCGCAAGGCCACAGAGAAATGGTGTTGATGACCCCAAGACCTATGCCTCAGGGGCCATCCAATGTCTCCGGAGAAGGGGTCCCGGACCGGGCCAGCACAGAGTTAGTGGCCCCGGATGCACTGCGGCAGGCACAGGCACCCAGCCACGGGACGTTGACTTGTGTGGTGCAGTCAGATGGGCCTTGGGACCTGAGCTGGTCACCATCAATGTCTGAGGTGTATGTTGCGGAGGGATTCGGGGAACAGTGGAAGGTGTCCTCCAGGGCATGATGCCAAAAGGTTTGATTTTATCTGGAAGCAACAAATGGAGGAGTGGAATGTGACAGCCTCCACCAATTAGGTATCAGCTACATGAGGATGAAAACTGCCCCCTAGTCCATAGACTCAGATGCCACCAAAGCTGGACCAGAGAGTGTCCATGAATGTTGGGGAACAGACTTAGTAGCACTGGGGCTGAGTGGGGACGCAGTCTGTGATGATGCCGGTACACTGATATGAACTCCACCATTGCAAAATCATGACTCTGTGACCTACTGGACCTCAGTGTAGGCCGGTGGCAGCGGTCAGCAGTGGCCCACAGCCACGTGTCATTGGCTCGAGATGCACAGCGCTAGTGACACCAGGGCAGTTGTTGTTAGTGTACAAACACCTCCGTAACAATTATACTTTTCTCTCCGCCAAGATGCAAGGCGTCATCCTCTTACGCCTGTCCTTGTGTTGAATGGTATGTAATCTGCCTTTGTATACTCGCTGTTCAGTTCCAAATCTGTGGCCTACTCGAGCGCAACCTAGGCGAGAGCAGTGTAGGGCGGAGGCAGCCGGCATAGGTTGGTGGCCCCACCGGCCTGCGTAGTTCGGGTTCAGTGGCACCACATGTTCGGTCACCTCCGTGACTGTGACCCGGCTTTTGTCCGGACTGAGCTGCAACTTCCTCTTACTCCTCTACGATCGACCACTGGTGTGGACTCTGCCATTCGTTATTCACGGCTAGGTGTTGGATGCGAGACCTGCTGGTCCGCAGGGTAGTCCTGGCCCCTCATCCACATGTTGCCGGCTGGTGTTGAACAGGGTTTGTGGCAGCACGTGTCACCGGCTGGCGTTGAACAGCGTTTGGGGCAGCAGGTGTCGCTGGCTGGCGTTGAACATGGAGAATATCTCAGATCCCATTCCTCTCCTTCTAATCAAAAAATGAAACACGCTTTTGCACCGCTTTGGGGCAAAATCATAAACAGCTCCTTAAAAAATTTAGTGGTTCCCGATTGCCTTAAAATGGGGCAAGTCACCCCCCTGTTAAAAATACCCGGTCTAGATGTAACAGATTTGAACAATTTCAGACCTGTATCAAACCTCCCCTCGCTCTCAAAAACACTTGAACAATGCATATTTCATCAACTAACATAGCACCTGGACAACATCAACCTATTGGACCCCCACCAGTCTGGTTTTAGAAAAGGTTGCCGACAGAAACTGCGATTCTGAACATCATGAATGATATCCATGGATCACTAGACTCTGACAAATGCTGCCTCCTCATTCTCCTTGACCTCTCGGCAGCATTTGAAATGGTGGACCACAAACTCCTCATCGGGGCTCTTCAAGAAAGAGCTGGTCTCGGCGAGGTAGTACTCAAGTGGTTTTCCTCCTTTATGCACAATCGCACGCAAAAAATCTAAATCAAGAACTTCACCTCCGAAACGCAGCAAGTCAACAAGGGCGTCCCCCAAGGATCGGTGCTCTCTCCACAACTCTTTAACATCTACATGGAACCACTATCCAAACTACTCCGAAAAGCCAACATCCGATTCCACCTCTACGCGGACGATACGCAGATCTATCTGGAAGCTACCTCTCTCAAAGACATCCAAAGACTAAACGATGTCTTGAAAGATGTTCAAGAATGGCTGACAAACAATCACCTGAAACTAAATCCAGACAAGACCGAGACACTCCTCATCTGGAACAAGGAGGATAACCCACAAATCGCTGAATGGTTAAAGGCTATCGATGTGCTCAAAGGGAATTTTACTCTAGCAGACTCTGTCAAATCTCTAGGCATCACCTTAGACTCAAAACTGAACATGATGAAACACATTAAGAACTCGGCCAAAAGTGCATTCCTGAACCTTAGACTTCTGAACAAAATCAAACCCAATATTCCAACAAAAGATCTCAAACTGGCCACACAATCTCTGGTACTGTCAAGACTGGACTATGGGAATGCAGGGGCATATTACCAACAAGTAGCGATATTTATCGCTAAATAGTCTTTGCGACGATTTTTTCATCGCTGCCTATCACTGGATATGTTAGCGGAGAAAACATGCTATTAGCAACGTTTTTCTCCATTGAGCTAAAATATCCAGCGATAGCGCCGAAATGCGTGAATATCACTGAGAATACATCGATATTCACGCATTAGCGACGAAATGCTCTTAGCCATGTTATCCACCTCCCATTGGATAACATGGCTAAGCAGGCGTTGGTTTTTGGCGATAGCGGGAATATTTCCATCGCTACGCCTGCCTTGCTAATAGGTGATAGCGGCGTTAGCGACTGCTTTCAGTCGCTAACAGGTTGGGTACGCCCACTTTGCATGTCATTAGCGATAAATATCGCTGACATGCAAAGCGGGCCCCAAACCGCTCGCTATCGCCTAAAACCTGTCGCTAACATCAGTTAGCGACAGCTTGCTAATAGAGCGATAGAATTATTGCCGCTTAGCGGCCGAAAACGGCAGCTAAACCGGCGATAATTGCCTATCGCCACCCTTGGTAATATGCCCGCAGTCCTAACAGGAATTCCTAAATCGCATCTGGCACCGATCAAAACAACATTACATACAGCCAGAATGATCACCAGCATCAAAAAATCTGATCATATCTCCCCTGCACTTAAAGAACTCAAAAGGCTTCCAGTAGAAATGCGAAGTAACTTCACAACGGCGTGCCTAACCCACAAAGCCCTCCATACAGGCAAACCCGAATACCTGGTAAAAAAACTCAAAAAGGCATGTCAAGCCAGAAATCTGAGAAGCTCTAACTCCCTCCAACTCATCCCACCTAAAAATAGAAGGAAAAGAACAGCGCACTGCTCTTTCACTGGAAACGCCCCCAAAATTTGGAATTCCATCCCTCCGCACATCAGAACCATACCCTCCTTTATGGAATTCAAAAGTCAACTCAAATCCCTATTCCTTACCCGTTCCCTTGGTTGTGGACAACACGGGACAGACAGCAACCATAGAGCTATGTGACCCCTAAGAACCTTGAAACCAAAGAAGCTCTACATGACAATTATGCCGCTCTATACTATGTCACTCATTTATTGTATATCGCTCACTTGTCATGTTTCTGTTGATTATATACTATGCTCCTACTGTAAAGTGCTCTGATACCTTTGGGTCTTGACAGCGCTATAGAAAACTTCTAAAATAAAATTATAATAAATAAAATAAAAACGTGTCACCGGCTGGCATTGAACAGGGTTAGTGGCACCACGTGTCACAAGATGCCCATATGGAACTATGTCTCATGGATCAAAGGGAGTCTGGTGCTGGGGCTGCTGGCCTGGATTTGGGGTCACTGCCATTCAGTAGCCAAGACATAGTTTCACATATGAGACCCACTGGGCCAGAGAGGACCAAGGTAGAATATGTCAACGAGGAAGGAGTCATGAGGGCCAGTGTCAGCGATGGTCTGTAAGGCTGGCAGTGTCACGGGCCCTGAGCTTGGAGCTTACACAGGCATGTGATGGGCCCTCCTTGACACATGCCAGTGTCAGCTGCTGATCAGTGTGGCCCGGCTGCGCTGGGTTGGGCCTGACGGGTTCATGGTCCAGCAGCCTGGGGTATGGCAAGCGCACAGGATCTCAGGCAACTCCACTAACGAGGACGGTGTCGGCCTCTTGGCGGGGTAGGAGGCCCCACGCTGGCAGAAACGTTGGGCTTTCCGCAAGAAGACGCTACATGCTTTTTATTCACACCCCTATGCTGGCCTGGCGTATGCCGGGCCATCCCACTCTGCTCACGCTTACGGGGAGGCGTAACAGGCAACATTTCCGCAAGGACCCCCACTGGCTGGGGTGACATGGTTGCCTCTACTGTCCACTACACTCCATACACCAGAGGTGTATATCACCGTGGATATGGGTGTGTTCTGCATACTGCGGTCTGTCCAGCACATCACCACCACTCTTGGCATTGTGAATTTTCCCAATCATGGGTCTACTGCATCCTTCACACATGCCTGGTTGCCACCTTTCCCCACATTCGGATATTGTGTGGCTGAGGTGCCATGCCATTGATTGGTCATGTTCACGGCTTGCCCAGATTACCACTGTAAGTTGTTCTATCATGTCTGGTGGGTGGGCATGTTCTTGTGCATGTTGGTAGTGAATTTGTGATGTGTGCATTGCCAGAGTTGTGGATTGCATTATTGTGGAGTTGAGATGAGTGGGGTGTTAATTGGGAACTTGCCAAGGGGCTGTGCATTTCCCTTGGTGCCATCCTGGGAATGCTGGTTGCTGATGGACAGTCAGAGAATGTAGGGATCATGCACAGTGGCTGTGTATTTGGAGGCGACATTGGTGAAGGTCCCATGGTGTTCGGATGTTGCCTGCACATTGATGTGTGACGTGAGCTTCCTGTTGCACTGATCGTGTGCTGTGTCACCAGGGGGCACAGGTGGAACATGTGTGCAGGGGATTGCCCCCAACACTTGTGTGCATCCGGCTATGGCGTATGGTCTTTGCTTGGTCTCCGGCTGTTTCTGCGCATTGTGTTGGGGGCCTGGGATGCCAGGGTGATGGTGATCTCCAGGACAGCTGTGGGGGATGTGGCTGGCTGTTAGACTCCGCCGACTCTGGCGGGTGTTGGTCGGGGTGTGCTAGTGGCCAACAGGTGCAGCACAGCCAGCAGCAGGGATGTTGGTGGTCCACTGTGTTGGTGCAGTTGACCTGTTGGGCGATGATGGCTAGGATGCGTAGGATGGTTGTACCTTTCAGCCTGTAGTGGACAGTGACATTGTCAGATGTTGGGTCTGTGAGGCAGGTGCGTTTCCTGGGGGACACTGTCTTTGTCTGTGCTGCCTCTGTGGTGGTCTGGGGGGGTGCCAGGTGGGTGTTGTGGTCCTCTTGGGTGTCTGGGCTGCATGATGTATGGCTCCATGGCATCTGTTGCCCTTCCGATGGTGGCCTGGGCTTTGCTCCCTTTTGTGGTGCAGGTTGTGGTCCGACTTTACACCAAGTCAGAGCAGGTGTTTATTTCCTGCTGCTAACACGCCTTATCACTTGTTTTGTATTCTTATCGGCGATCTGGCTGGTTGTTGTGAATGTTGAGGTGTCGTGTTTTCGTGGCTTTTTGCAAGGGAACGCCTACTCTGCATCTCATTAGCAATGGTTGCGGAGGTCGTCTTTGGCGATGTTTTTTGTGGCTGCTACCGCGGGAAAACTGGTGCTGTAGGCTGTTAGCACCAGCTTGTAAATGGCGCTGTAAATTTATCACGACTTTGGCTGCGCTAAAGTGCCGTTAATTTGGCGATAGCTCCTTGTGAATATGCCCCATGGTGCAGCAACGTAACACCCTTCAATAGGGGTTCCAATTGCGGCTTACGGGTAATGTCAGGCATTCCCCTTCTAGAGGTCGTGCACAAAGGTGGTGGAGATGTTGGGGACAGAAGGAGGGTTTCACAGGGTGTCAGTATAAAATACGTAGCTTTCAGAATTGTATGGCTTTTATGCAAAATCTCCAAGTGTTGCTTTACCACAATAATAATGATACGGTTGAATAAGAATATAATTTGTAATATAAATGTCTTAAATATTAAGTGAAAATACCAAGCAACTTTGAATTGGACCAAGTCCCTCAACCCGAATGTTCTATTTTGGCAGGAGACATATTTGAAAAGTAATAATCAAAACTGATCCATTCAGTGGTGTGTCTCCCAGTATGCCTTTGCATCAGCACAGCAGCAAAGAGGGGTTGGCTATTTTCTTTAATTGAGCATCATATGGGAAAATAATTTAGACCAAAATATGTACCTTGAGTAGGTGGCTCTAGATTACACCCATTTTAGATACTAAGGAATTTAATTTAGTCAACAATTACGGTCCCTTTGAAGATCAAATTCATGGTCTTCAGCAAATTCTTAAAATAACTATCAGTTCAATAGGTCCAATTATAATTGATGGCAATTTCAAATTCATTCCCCGATCTAGATGCTTCATGTAAGGGGAAAAAGTTAGAAGCTAAAACTGATTAATTTATTTCCACTTTGACGCAGGATTGTGGTCTCCTCAATCTGTGGCATGTTGATAAACCCCAGACATAACAATATACCTGTTTTTCTGCAAGGCTTAATTCGGCTTCTAGACTGGACTTTATTTGATTTCCCAGTCTCTGATCAGAAAACGTTAATCTGTAGTCATAATTTGTTTATTGGATCACGTCCTTTTTTTAGCAATTGAGACTGTCCTGAATCTCTATTCAACTCCAAGATGGGGTTTTAATGAATCTCTTCTTTTATACTTAGAGTGGAAAGAAGTA
Source organism: Lissotriton helveticus (assembly GCF_964261635.1). NCBI lineage: Eukaryota > Metazoa > Chordata > Amphibia > Caudata > Salamandridae > Lissotriton > Lissotriton helveticus. The sequence continues at coordinate 1,564,460,171 of NC_136061.1, forward strand.
GTTTGTTTATTCAAACATTTTTAGCACAGTCTTTCTACTGCTCTACTTTTCGCTGGCCGGCTTGACTTCAAAGCATTATTATGAGGTAAAGTTATTGCAAATGTATCCAATATTTACAAAATACAAAATAGAAACATGATCACACTTCAAGTAACATTAGAAAAGGCAACCTACACTATTTCTCCATCTAATCTGCCTTCCAATTTCCAAAACCTATTGCAGACTAGCCAAAATTTAAAATACTATTATCTATCTGAATGAATCCTCAATGAGAAAACGTTTGAGCAAAAATGCTGTGAAGAGAGCCAACACATAGGAAAAATGTTTGTTAGGCAGCCAAAGGCAAAGCTAATAACAACCAAATAATGGAAGTTATGGATCCAGTGTAGCGTCCTCCACAGCCTGGCTATCCACTAATCACTTTGCCGCAAACAGAGCTCAGTATTACATGTTTTTATTTGTCTGTGTATTAACAGGAACTCAACATTCTAAACCTGCATTCACGTCACTACACTCTAAAACTTACGTCACAGTTCTACGGAGTCCATCAGGAGGCAAAACGGTTCAGTCATTGTTAACTCACACAACATTGTATCTACCCCTCTGTGAAATAAAAAAGGAATTCTTTTACAGACATATATATATGATCATATCTCTTCAATGAGTCTTCGTGGTGGTCTAATCACACGTCTTGATCATGTCATCGGAAACTGGGGACAGGCAATAGAGGGGTTTTCAATTGTCCTTTTGTTATGAGCCCTAATGTACCCCAATATAGACTCGGTAGTTACACAACCTTTTATCTATACTCGTTCTACCTTGTTCTATATAACGACTATGGTGCTGACCTTTTACCTACTTAGGTGCTGAATACATGTTGTGTGGTTTTCTTTTAAAACTAGCCTCATTCATTAGGCATGAGGATTCTTAGTATCACAGTAGGATCACTGTCTTCTGCATAATAAAGCTGTACAAAAGTCACCACTATCGTCACCCTTGGCCGACAAGCCCACAGTACCATGAAACATCTAGGTAGAACCTGTGAGGGTACCTTTCAGGTATATAAGTCCCATAACTTTGCTGAGCCCAGATGAGAAAAACTTCCATGCTGACACAAGACGGGAAGTCCCCGCATGCAAACAATCCAGCAAGCAGTGGCCTGACATCCCTTATGAGGTGTCTAACTCAAGACCATGAAGGGGTCCTTTTTTCTCTCCCATCAGGTAAAGGCATTGGCTCTTTCCTACAGGGGTTTTTGGCTTTACACCTACATACATGCTAGGTACACTTTGGTACATCAAGTTAGGGTTTGCCTCATAGGAGTACTCATGATTATTGACATGTATCTATATGCCTGCATATATTTACTGTTTTAGCAGTATGGTAGAATTCTACCTTTTATTTACTCTGTTGGTGCTTATAATCATATATATATCTGTTTCTGCCTATTGGTAGTTGCGGTACAAAAGGGGGTGGTGATGGACGGAGTTTGATCCATCACCGTTCTTTAGCCCACTCTGCTCATTTTGCCACTGGATTCAAGCAAGCCGGGCTGAAGACGGCTGTAATGCCAGAAACCGGTCCTCGGAAGCTTGTTTCCGGTCCAGGGAAGGCATGGCTTGGCAGTTCGGGCTGGACTGTTCCCATGAGTCACAGGGTCAAAATGATTTGCATATAGCCTGTTAGGATTCAATAGCCTTGACTTGTGTGATTGATATGGTCTGACACATTTTTATGGCCCCTTATCTTGTGAGCTTGTAATTTACAGACCTTCCCTAATGGGAATAAGGAGGAGCAGCGAACTACAGCCGTTGCTTGGCTTACTCCTTCGTGACCACGCCCCCTCTCCACTTCCTGGTTCCTGCTCGTGTGTTTGCTGGCGTCTTGAGGACTCTCTGGTGGTTCCTTGAGGATCCTACGCTGACATCTTGTTGCTGCCCCCTTGTCCCTTGTATTTTTCAACTCTAGGAGTGGTGTGTGTATGCCTGCCGGTCCTCGGCATTTCTTCGCCGCTCCGCGAACCTGTGAACGCGACGCCCCTACCAAAGCTCACGCATTTTGCGGGCGTCGGCAGTTCACTGCATTCATTCACTTATCCCTTGGTGGCTGCATTACCTCCTTTGCTTGTACCATTCTTTTGGGTCATTCCTATTGAGAGTGAGCGCGACCGCCCTGTCTTACAAGGGGCCGGGTGTCTCACCTCCTGAGAGGGTACTGCTCCGCTGTACTTGCCCCCATTACAGCCGGTCGGTGCCCCTCACTCCCTTTCAGTATTGTTTTGGTTGTGTTTGTTGTGTGGTTGTACTTCTCCGCTGCACTTGCCCCCCCCTTGCAGCCGGTCGGTGCACCTCCCCTCCCTTCATGCTTTTTGTTTGCGTCTGAGGTGTGATGAGTCCTTCGTGAGTTCTTCTAGCCCCCTCCCTGTTAACAGAACTCATCGATGAAGCTCGCCCGACCCACAGTTGGGGTAAGATCAATAATTAATCACACATGTCAATGTTTTCTTCTTTTTAATCAGAATAACAGTGAGGATTGTTACTGTTTATAACTTGCTTTTGTTTCCTAGCCTGGACCATCCCCTGAGACGCCTTCTGTTATTCGTTACCCCTCGTATGAGGAGAGTGGTGGACACTCCTTGGGTAAATTCCCTCATACTTTTAGGAGACAGTAGACAGGAGTGTTTTATATACTTATATCGCATTCTTGCTTCTGTGTCCTGGAGGTGGAGGGATTCTTCTTCGCTCCCGTGGAAGCTGGCCCTTCTCCTAACATAGCCATGTCTGAACTTGGGTGGCAGAGTGGGCTAAAGAACGGTGATGGATCAAACCCAGATCTTTTGACTGGGTATGAGTGTTTGATTGGTTCAGATGCTCCGTCCATCACCACCCCCTTTTGTACCATTTTGGCCGCCATAAGTGTGGCAGGGTATGCTCAGACGTGAGTCCCTTGCTCACTTTGCCACTGGATTCAAGCAAGCCGGGCTGATGACGGCTGTAATGCCAGAAACCGGTCCTCGGAAGCTTGTTTCCGGTCCAGGGAAGGCATGGCTTGGCAGTTCGAGCTGGACTGTTCCCATGAGGCACAGGGTCAGACTGATTTGCATATAGCCATGTCTGAACTGGGGTGGCAGAGTGGGCTAAAGAACGGTGATGGATCAAACCCAGATCTTTTGACTGGGTGTGAGTGTTTGATTGGTTCAGATGCTCCGTCCATCTCCACCCCCTTTTGTACCGCTTTGGCCGCCATAAGTGTGGCAGGGTATGCTCAGACGTGAGTCCCTTGCTCACTTTGCCACTGGATTCAAGCAAGCCGGGCTGATGACGGCTGTAATGCCAGAAACCGGTCCTCGCAAGCTTATTTCCGGTCCAGGGAAGGCATGGCTTGGCAGTTCGGGCTGGACTGTTCCCATGAGGCACAGGGTCAGACTGATTTGCATATAGCCATGTCTGAACTGGGGTGGCAGAGTGGGCTAAAGAACGGTGATGGATCAAACCCAGATATTTTGACTGGGTGTGAGTGTTTGATTGGTTCAGATGCTCCGTCCATCACCACCCCCTATTGTACCGCTTTGGCCGCCATAAGTGTGGCAGGGTATGCTCAGACGTGAGTCCCTTGCTCACTTTGCCACTGGATTCAAGCAAGCCGGGCTGAAGACGGCTGTAATTCCAGAAACCGGTCCTCGGAAGCTTGTTTCCGGTCCAGGGAAGGCATGGCTTGGCAGTTCGGGCTGGACTGTTCCCATGAGGCACAGGGTCAGACTGATTTGCATATAGCCTTGTCTGAACTGGGGTGGCAGAGTGGGCTAAAGAACGGTGATGGATCAAACCCAGATCTTTTGACTGGGTGTGAGTGTTTGATTGGTTCAGATGCTCCGTCCATCACCACCCCCTTTTGTACCGCTAATGGTAGTTGCAGCACATGTATTTTATACTAGAATGACAATGGCTTAATAAATGCTTATTGAAAACGTCCCCACCATTTATTCTGTATATTTCTCTGAGACAAAGTGAGCACGAGTGACTGAGCGAAAAGTACTGTACTGTTTCCACGATCCCTGAGGGGTCAGGGTTGTCATGTGCGGTAGTTGCCAGAAACTAACTGGTCTACAGACTAACTTATCCTTTGGGGGTGTCTGGAGTGAGTCTGGACACGCATCCCTTAGTTTCTTTTGTCTAAACGTGTAGATCCTATCTAGATTTGTAGGAACTACACAACACATTCAGACCCAATCTCTACTTTGACATCAATGCCAGACGAGCAATGAGGCACATGTTGGAAAAGCAAGGAATCTCATGTAATGGACTTCCCAGGACATTGGGAAGTCACCATGTGCCCTTTGCTGGTCACAACATGAAAAGGTTCAGCATTAAATGGAGCATCAGATTTTTGGTTTTCTAGACTGGGGTACAAGCACTCGATCTCTTCTAGAAAAAGTAATGTATTTGGCATGTCATCACTTGTTTGCATAGAACTTCATTTTTCTTTAATGATCCATGTCTTTTATAAAGGTGTCTTCCTCAGTACGAGATCTACTGTTGGTCCATTGCGAACCCCAGGTCATCATGGCTCTCTCCCGAACATCAAGTTTACAGGACGTTCACCTGTGGTTGAGTGACAGGTCAAACGGTAAGCTCGAAGTGTAGAATTCAAGACAGTTTTAAGGTCAAGCTTTTCCAATACAGCTGTCTGAACAGCTTTCTTAAGAGTACTCACAAAACATTCGACAAGCGCTTGTCCTGTGGCCAAAGAGATGTGCTCTTCTGAGGTTTAACATTAAGATGACTGAAAAAGTCTCTGAATCCTTGACTGTTGAAAGCTGGGCCGTTGTCAGATTTCAAAATCACAGGAACACTCCATGTTGCAAAAATGCAATCTAATTTCTCGATGACTCTTTCTTGAGTGATAGATGAAAGATCTTCTATCAATGCAAAACAGGAGCATTCATGAATAATCACCATCAGTTGATAGCAATTCTTTTCCAAAAATGCTTTGGCAACTCCGACATGGTTAAGGTGTGTTGAGTGGTTTTTGATTTAAGACAGATGCATAGATGACAGGCCTTCAGTTCTCTTTCAACTCTCTCATTGAGATGAGAAAGCCAGAATCAGTTTCGGAGAGTTTGTTTTAAGGAATCAATTCCATGATGTCCTTCATGGACCACTTCATTTATCTGTTAAATATGTGCTATAAATTTGACATTACATTGTATTACATTACATTAATAAAAATGTAATTAATAGTACATTACATAAATAATCAGCTTAATAAAAACAAATCATAAGTTTAAATGTATCTAAAATATAGCATGAATATATGTAAATAGATATAACATATAATCATTATGATCACAGACAAATTTGACATTATATTCACAATTACCTATCTTGTAACAATCAAATACATAGCATATTTATTTTATGCATGCTTTTACTTTAACCCCTTCGTTGCTGGGCCTTCCTCCCCCCCACCTCCCCCACTGTGCTAAGCCTTTTTTGGGCTATTTGTGGTAGTTCGCGCTTAGGCCCCTGTAACTTTTTGACCACATAAGATATCCATGCCAAATTTGCGTCCATTTTTTCCAACATCATGGGGATTCTAAAGGTACCCAGGGTTTGTGGATTACCCTGGAGGGGGGCCCAGAAATTAGCCAAAATACGGGTAAATTTTGTTTTTGGGGGGGGGTGTGAAAAAGGGGTACAGATGAAAGCATCTGTTTTTTTCCCTGCAAATGGTATAAAAAAAAGGGGTTGTGGTTCTGAAATTACCATTTTCACAGCTTTCAGGGACAAGCAGACTTTTGTCAGAAAACCAACTTTTTTTACACAGTTTTGGCATTTTTCTGGGACATAGCCTATTTTTGCTATTTTTTGTGCTTTCAACCTCTTTCCAGTTGATGGTAGAAATGGGTATGAAACAATAATGGATCCTGGAAAACTATAAATTTTAGAAAAGTAGATGACATTATGAATTCAGCAAGGGGTCATTTGTGTAGATCCTTCAAGGTTTCTTTATAGAAACTAACCGTTGAATATAGGAAAAATTAAAAGTCAGTTAAAAAAACAGCCATTTGTGTCAAAGTTTTCACCTGTAACTTCTTCTAATTATGACAGCTGTTTGAAATCAATATACGTTACATCCACTGGACATTTCTGGTTGTGGGGATATATAGGATTTGAAGGTTCACCAAGAACCTAACGAACTCAGAGCCAATAACTAAGCAGCGTCTTGCAATGGTTTTTTATTATGTACCGGGTATATAAAAAATTATTTGGGAAAATATATACATGGAAAAATCGGTAGGAAAGACAATTATGCATTTCTGAAATTGGAACCAAATATAGAGTTTAGAAACAGTAGATATTTGTACATTTCCAAAATTGTGAGTACCCATACTAGCACGAGAATTATAGGTCATTTTTCAAAGTGACTTCTTTTTTTCACATTGTCTTTTATTTGGAAGGCAGAAATGCATCGAGAGTCAATAGCTAATAACAGTTGCTCTAGAATTCTGTATTTCCCCAAGTCTCCCAATAAAAATGGTACCTCACTTGTGTGGGTAGGCCTAGTGCCCGCGACAGGAAACGGCTCAAAACGCAATGTGGACACATTTTATTTTTCAAGTGAAAACGGACCCTTTATTTGTAAATTGCCCAGCTGTAGGTTTCGAACTCTAACTCTGCCGGCACCTTGGGAAACCTAGCAAACCTATACATTTTCTTAAACTAGACACCCAGGGAAATCCAGGATGACTTGTCTGGCTCTCACCGGATACTGTTACCCAGAATCCCTTTCAAACCTCAAAAGTTGTAAAAAAAACAGTTTCCTCACATTTCTGTGGTGGAAACTTCTGGAATCTGTTTCGATCCACAAAATTTCACCCAGCCCACATTCCCCAAAGTCTACCAAAAAAAATGATGGTACCACACTTGTGTGGGTGGGTCAAGTACCCGCGACAGGCAAGGGCCAGAAAACCTATTGAGGCAACTTCAAAATTACCCATCACAAAACAACCTGGTTTTGCAAGGGGGGTCCCATGAGTTTTTGGTCCCGGGCTCGCCGGCCATCTAAGGAAACCTACCAAACCCAAACATTTCTGAAAACTAGACACCCTGGGGAGTCCAGCAAGGTATGGCTTGCATGGGTCCTTCAACATTTCCCTACCGAGAATCCTCTGCAAACCTCTAATTTAGCTGTAAAAAGCACCTTTTTCTCAAATTCCTGTGTGGGAAAGTTCTGGAATCTGCACAAATGTTCTTCTACACAGCATTCCCCGAGGTCTCCCGATAAAAATGGTCCACAACAGACAAGGGCCCAAACTTATTGAGACGATATCAAAATTAGCAATCACAAAACAACCTGGTTTTGCAAGGGGACTCCCATGATTTTTTGGCCGCGGGCTTGGCGGCCACCTAAGGAAACCTACCAATCCCACACCTTTCTAAAATCTACACACCCGGGGGAGTCCAGCAAGGTATGGCTTGCGTGGGTCCCACGATATTTTCCTACCCAGAACTAAATTTTGTTGAGAAGACCAATTTTATCTCCCATTTCTGTGTGGGAAAGTTGTAGGATCACTAGGCTGACACAAATTTCCTACCACCCAGCGTTCCTCCACCTGGGTTTTTGGCCCTGGGCTTGGTGGCTATCATTGGAAAACCACCATACCCACACATTTCTAAAAACTAGACACCCCAGGGAGTCCAACAAGGTATGGCTTCCGTGGGTCCCCCAACGTTTTTCTACCCAGAATGCCCTGCAAAACCGTAAATGTAGCTGAAAAAAAATCACTTTTTTCTCAAATGTCTGTGTTTGAAAGTTCTGGAATCTACATGGATCCACAAATTTCCTACCACCCAGCATTTCTCCAGGTTTCCTGATAAAAATGATACCTCACTCGCGTGGGTGGGTCAAGTACCAGCGACAGGCAAGGGCCCAAAAAGTATTGAAGAGACATCAAAATGAACTATCACAAAACAACCTGGTTTTGCAAGGGGGGGTCACCTGGGTTTTTGGCCCCGGGCTCGGTGGCCATCTTGGAAAACTACCACACATCTCTACAAACAAAACACCCTGGGGAGTCCAGCGAGGTATGGCTTGTGTGGATTCCCCAACGTTTTCCTACCTAGAATGCCCTGCAAACCTCAAATTTAGCTGAACAATGTCCTACCTCACAGCGTTCCCCTCAGTCTCCCGAGTAAAATGAAAACTCACTTGTGTGGGTGGGGCAAGGGCCTGTGACTGGGAAGAGCCCAAACATAGGGAATAAGGGAATAGCATAGAGAATTCTAAGCGCTAAATTTTTTAAAAATAAGTTTTTAGCCAATTCTGCATTGGACACCCACACAAGTGAGGTATCATTTACTCGGGACACTAAGGAGAATGCTGTGGGGTATGACATTTGTGCCGCCACGGTGATTCCACACAAAAAAAGATAGAAAATGTGGTTTGTTCATCTAAATTTTAGGTTTGCAGGGGATTCTGGGTAGGTAAACGTTGGGGGATCCACGCAAGCAGTAACTCATTGGACTCCCCAGTGTGTCTAGTTTTCAGAAATATGTGGGTTTGTTAGGTTTCCCAAGATGGCGGCGAGAGCTGGTCCAAAAACCCTGGTGCCCCCCCCCAAACCCCCCAAAATCAGGTAGTTTTGTTATAGGCAATTTTGAAGTCTCCACAGTACGATTTGGGCCATTTCCTGTTGCAGCCACTATACCTACCCACACAAGTGAGGTACCATTTTTATCGGGAGACCTGGGGTAACACTGGGTGGTAGGAAATTTGTGTCAGCCCAGTGATCCTACAACTTTCCCACACAGAAATGTGAGAAAAAATTGACTTTTGTCAACAAAATTTGAGGTTTGCAGGGGATTCTGGGTAGGGAAATGTTGGGGGACGCACACAAGCTATACCTTGATAGACTCCGCCGGGTGTCTAGTTTTCAGAAATGTGTGGGTTTGATAGGTTTCCCTAGGTGGCCGCCAAGCCTGGGGCAAAAAACTCATGGGACCCCCCATGCAAAACCAGGTTGTTTTGAGATAGGTAATTTTGATGTCGCCTCAATAGGTTTGGGGCCCTTGCCTCTCGCGGGTACTTGACCCACCCACCTGAGTGAGGTACCATTTTTATCGGGAGACCTGGGGGAATGCTGGGTGGTTGGAAATTTGTGGATCCACGTAGATTCCAGAACTTACCCACACAGAAATTTGAGAAAAAAAGTGATTTTTTCATCAAAAGTTGAGGTTTGCAGGGGATTCTGGGTAGGAAAACGTTGGGGGACCCACGCAAGCCATACCTCCCTGGACTTCCCTGGGTCTTTAGTTTTCAGAAATGTGTGGGTTTGGTTGGTTTCTCTAAATGGCCGCCGAGCCCGGGGCCAAAATCTCATAGGAGCCCCCCTTGCAAAACCAGGTTGTTTTGTCATAGGTAATTTTGAAGTCGCCTCAATTGGTTTTGGACCCTTGCCTGTTGTGGGTACTAGACCCACCCATACAAGTGAGGTACCATTTTTCTCGTAAGACTTTGGGGAAAGCGGGCTGGTTGGAATTTTGTGGATTCACACAGATTCCAGAACTTTCCACCACAGAAATGTGAAGAAAATGTGTTTTTATTTTACACATTTTGAGGTTTGCTAGGGGTTCTAAGTAATAGAACCTGGTGAGAGCCAGACAAGTTACACCATCATGGATTCTCCTGTGTGTCTAGTTTTCAAAAATGTATATTTTTTCTATGTTTCTCTAGGTGCCGGCAGAGCTAGGGTTCAAAATCTACAGCTAGGCACTTTGCAAAAAAGGTTCAGTTTTCACTGTGAAAATGTGGTTTCCTGTCGCTGACACGTGGCCTACACACACAAGTGAGGTACCATTTTTCTTGGAAGCCTTTGGGGAATGTGGGGTGGGTGAAATTTTGTGGATCCACACAGATTCCCGAACTTTCCACCACAGAAATGTGTGGAAAATGTGTTTCTTGGACAAATGTTAAAGTTTGCAAGGGATTCTGGGTAGCAGTAAATGAAATGAAATGAAAAAGAAACTTGATTGAGCGCACTGTGGCCAAGCGGCTTCCTGGCGCTGGGGGGTGGGGGTGAAGGAGTCGGATTCTACACTGCAGCCGGAGGAGCTAACCGGGGAAGGCCTGGAGGAAGAGAAAAGTTTTTAATGCTTTGCGGAAGGCAGAGTAGGTAGGGATAGATCGGATGGATAATGGAAGACTATTCCAAAACTGGGGGGCCAAAACCGAGAAACGGGTGCCGCCGGTTCGAATTTTACTGTAGCGGGGGACTTGAAGAAGGAGTTGAGAAGATGAGCGAAGAGTCCGAGAAGGGTTGTAGGGGGTGATCAAGGAAGCAATGAAAAGAGGGGCGGAATGAGTGTAGGCTAAGAAGGCTAAGCATGCTAATTTGAAGGAAGAACGAAAGCGTACGGGAAGCCAGTGAAGGGACTTAAGAACAGGCGTGATGTGAGAGAATTTAGGGAGGTGAAAAATGAGCCGGGCGGCCTGGTTTTGGATGGCCTGAAGCCGGCGCATTTCAAAAGCAGGGATACCGGAATAGAGGGCGTTCCCATAATCAAGACGGGAAGTGATGAGGGCTGTAATGATAGATTTGAGGGCATCGGTGGAAAAGAAGCGGGAGATTTTGCGGATGAGCCGGGGGGATAGAAAGCAAGATGAAATTACAGAGCTAACTTGGGAATGCATAGAGAGGTCATTACTGACCTTAATGCCTAGAGTGCGAAGAGAAGGAACTGGGAGAGGAGGGGTGCCAAGAGAAAGGGGCCAGTGAGTTGGGGACCAGGGATTAGAGGGACCACCAGTGAGGACAAGCTCCGTCTTGTCGGGATTTAACTTAAGGTGGTTCGTGATCATCCAATCCGAAATAAAAACTAGGGTAGAACTGAAAAAGGAAGAGGAGTCAGGAGTAGAGAGATCAAAGATGAGCTGGAGGTCGTCAGCGTAGTTGTACACGGAGACCCCCAGCTCACGGAGAGAGAAAATAAGAGGGTAGATATAAAGATTAAAAAGAAGAGGGGAAAGGGAGGAACCTTGGGGGACCCCACACACGAGAGGGCGGGGGGGGCGGAAAATCCAGCGAGCTGGACTGCCTGGGACCTATCCTGGAGGAAGGACTGCAGCCAGGAAAGTGCTACCCCTCTAATGCCGGCTGCGCTGACACAGTCGAGAAGAATGGCATGGTCAACCGTGTCAAACGCAGCCGACAAGTCGAGGAGCACCAGCGCCTGGGGGAGATTGGAATCAGCCCTTCCCTTAAGCTCGTCCAAGACAGCGGTGACAACAGTCTCGGTAGAGTGGCCCGGGCGGAAGCCCGCCTGGTGGGAGGCTAGGAGGCCATGCTTCTCAATGTGTGAGGACAGGCAGGATGTGACATAGCTTTCCACAATCTTCCCCAAATAGGGAAGAAGGGAGATGGGCCTGAAGTTGGAAGGAGAGGAAGGGTCCAAGCCAGGTTTTTTATTATAGGTAGAACGGTGGCGGTTTTAAAGGAAGAAGGAACTAATCCGAGGGCCAAGGACGAATTGAGAAGTGTAAGCGGGGGTCCAGGACAGTGAGCAAAAAGGGTTTGAAGTATCCGAGCCGGAGCGCAGTCAGCTGGAGAGCCCGACTTGATCTTGATGAGCAAAGCAGAAAATTGTGCAACAGAGATGGGGGGGAAGTGATCTAACAAATAAGGCGGCGGAGGGGGAGCGGGGATGATCTGGGTTTGAGAGGCTGCGGGAATGTTAGCTTTAATGATGGTGATCTTATCAATAAAGTAATTATTAAGTGAAAGACAAAACGATAGGGATGGAGTGAAACTAAGGTTAGTACGATCAGATGTGGCGTGTTGCTTTACAAGTGAAAAGATCTCTCGGGATCTATTTGAAGACCGGGCAACTTTTTCAGAAAAGTAATCTGATTTTGCCAAGATAATGGCTTTTTTATAACTGTTGAGCAGTGATTTATATTTGATTCGGAGGAGGGGACAGTAGTTGTGATAGAGCGCGCGAGGCCACCCGACCAACAGTTTTCGCCGTTTCCGGCTTCAGGGCCCATATACTTTTCAAACCACCATATACATCGATCAGGTGACTTCACGAGCTCTATCAAGTTGGTGTGTGTGTGTTCCCTGCTACCAAATTTCGGTGCACCCGACTTACCATCCACCGATGCGGGTGCCTAATGACCACAATGAATCAGGGAGCTAGCTGTAAAGGAAAGGCAGCAAATACAAACCCAACCAATAACCTTCAAATACTGTTTAAATGACCACGGACAACTGGAAGTTTTAAAATGTTTTATCTAAAGTTCAATATTTTCTTGCATGAGGTACAGTAAAATAAGGCAATCAATAACCAAGATAACGTAAATTACATAGGCAGAAAGAAATAATGACAGAGTAATCATCAAGGTACTAATAAAATGTAACGAGAAAAGATACTATGCAAGTCAGTATTATCTAAACAGGGATAGACTAAGTGTATGTGACTATAGAAGAGCTTATAATGAATAACACGCTTCACTTAAGGTGAAAGGGCCTTTGAACAACCTAGGCAACGAAGTTCTAGACCATATCAGAAAATGACACACTGCTATGCAAAATATAATTTCTAACAAATGAGAAGACATAGGAATAAACTTTATGGAAAAATATAAATGACTTTCAATAGTTGCGGAAAGGCATGGAAAATATAACATATGCAATGTTGAACTTTATTTAAGCAAAAGTTAGAAATTCAGAAGGTGCAAGAATTTCAAGAGGTTCAGAGTAATATTTACCTAAAATAGGTGTGGAAACCAAACCCTGGCCACGGGTCAGTTAAGGACAGGAAACCCTCAAGGAAGGATACCCTCAAAGGACAGCAGGTGCAGAATGGACACCCAGGACAGGACAGGATACCCTCGAAATAGGAATCAGGACAGGACCCTCAGGACAGGACAGCAAACCCTCAGGACAGGACCCTCTTCAGGATAGGACCGGAACCCACAGTTCGGAAGCAACGCCTGCGCTCCACCCGCTCTGCAGCTATCGATCAAGACCCCGATTGGGTCAGCGAACTCCCAGCTAAGTGCTTCGCCAGCACTTTAAGGTTCAGTAGAACCTTAGTCTATAGTCAAATTCGGACAGAGTGCTCCGCAGCGCTCTGTATCTTCAGTCACCTATTGAGTGCGTTGGGTCAGTGACAGGTCAGCTAAACCAGACAAGTCGGACGGTTCACTAGGTGAACCCAGGGTAGATATACAGTTTGGGGACAGTGTACCACCCCCCAATGTTGCAAAGTGTCAGAATCCCTCAATTTCAATTGGTCCTAAGGTAGGGTTTGGGTAACACACCAATCACAATACGCGAATTGAAGCCTTCATTAACATATTTGGGTACCGCCTAGCAGATTTGGGGTTCCCATGAGCTAACAGTAGCGCAATATAACAATGTATCACATAAGGAGCTACATTCGCTGTTCTCGCAGGGCAGAGGTGACTTTCTCAGGAGCATCTCGCCCATCACTGCCAGCTGGCTATGTTCCATCAGCCAAGGTCCCTCGTGCTGCCGAATGTCGCACAGGCGCAGAAGGGACCTCCAATATGGCTCTCCTCTCACTCAGACCCCCATTTCCCGCGGTACATGAAAAGTAAGCGAAAACAAATTAATACATAATAATGTCATTATGAAAACACATCACAGGGTTTGTACTTTTAACTCATCATCAAGAAATAAACTTAATTGCATTAAATGTTAGCTACATTGACACGGACACAAGAGCAGTGGCACGAGCTGTACCACATGATAAGCACAGCTATGAATTACGCATGCGCATAACTTTCCCTCCACTTCTGCAGACGCGTCAGGACACGTGAGTGTGGCTGACGCATGCGCAGTAACTAAATTACAAGCGGCGGCCATTTAAAGGACACGGATTAATTTCATTAGAAATACACATAGGCAAGCGTCTTAAACTTTACTCAAACTTAATATAAATGTTAGTAAGACGTACATTTATTACCTTGTTATACATAAACGAGGTTCTTGATTTCGGCAAGCCGCAAAATATGCGAAGCTTTGCTTCATCAATCCCCTCTTTGATGATATCTACTATCATCACAAATTATAATGGAACCAGATGCCAACTTTCTTTCACACTTTATAAAGTTCTATTTCTTCCAGCAACCGCTCTAACTTTTCTCTTTCAGTTTTAGCAGGGTGAGAAGTTTTCACCTTTTTGTATATCTGATCATTCACTTCCTCTAATTCAATCTCATCCACACTTCGTTTCACTCCTCTTGCATTTACCTCGTGCTTTTTGGTGCGCTTGCGGTATTTACAGCATAAGAAAATGGAAAGTATAATAAGACCTATAATACCAATTGGCATCAGAATTTTGAATAATAAGCTTTTACCTATGCTAGCAAGCCAATGACCTACATTTGAGAGACCATCTACCAGTCTCTTCCAGGCACTATCAACCTCGAGTGGTTTGAGTTCCTTTGCCAAATTAGTAATGTTTTTCACATATCTTTTGATCTGTACACTTTTATCCGGAATATAAGTGCAACAATGTTGCGCCTTCAACATCCGGCAGACTCCGCCCTCTTTCGCTAATAAGGTGTCAAGAGCAAGTCGATTTTGTAAAACCATTGATCTGATCGCAACCATTTCGGTATTGACCAGCAGAAATCCATGAGCTGTTTCAGTAGACAGCACATCTACTATAGTAGACAATTTGCAAATTCTGTGAGTGTTCAGAACCACTCCCACTCCAGGTATCAGTGCACTGAAAATACTACCCATAATTTCACCTATACTTTCTCTTTTACTACGCACTAAGCCATTAGTATCTTCATTGCTTCCAGCGTTTCCATTCACATGGTATATTTTCGGGAAAACAATGCCAAAGTAGCAGCTCCCATACCAGTGATCCGGCAATTTGAAATAAGCCTTGTCCCCACAAATATAATAAATTCCAGGAAACACAGGCTCTGACCCATTTTTGAAACCCCAACCTCCAATTACCTTGTAATTATGTTCGCATTCACTGGAACCAATGAAAACATTATTATAATAGCTAGTCTTCTCGCGGTGAAGACATAGCTTGCCTTTCTTTTCAAAATCCAGCAACAGAGCAGGACCCGCTCCACCAGATGAGGTGCCTTCCATGTTTTCTGCCCACTTTGGCTTTTTCTGACTTTCGTCATTAGCCTTCTTCTGAATTTTAATTCTCCTTTTCTCTGCCATGTTCAGGAACATCTTTTCCTGCTCACGCAAAGAACAAGTCAAGTTATCTCTGTGTGCGTCTGCTATGTCAATGTTCCCTATAGTCAGAAAGTAGTCTCCCATATATCTTATGGTGTCAGTTTTGGTATGTACAGGATTCAAGTTCCCACGTATAGGAAGTTCAGAAAAGATCACGTCATTGTTAGAGTAATAATACTGTAACGGTCCCCTTTTGTAAAATAAACTAGCTAAAATGCTACAGGAAATTCCATATGTTAATGGCAGATGATGGTATGTCACGCCTTCAGCCACCGAAGTAGGTAGCTTCATGCAGACATAGCAATCTTCAATTTCCATAGTCTCTACATAATGTATTAACAAGTTTGCGAAAACATTCAAATGTGTCCTGTTTTTCATTCCATGGTAATGTAGTCCTTTCTCATCTGATGCTTCTAAGTCTCGTTTAGTTTGTCTCAATGCTCTCTCATGTCTTTCTACACTCTGTGTTGTCAGCTCCTCATTGTCAGTATTTACAACTTCAGTAGGGACAATGTTAGTATCTTTACTTACAGCAAAGGGAATGAAAATTGTTAATCCTATCCAGATAACTATCAGCACTACTACACTACATATACACACCTTGCAACACGTCTTAAAACGGCTGCAACTAGGTCTACCATTCACTGTTGAATCAGACATTTTAGCTCAGTAGGAGTGTTCTCACCCCTCTTTTTTACTTTTTACACAACTAGCTTACTTTGTGCAAATTCACGGTGGCTCGTCTTCCTCTTCAGCTGAGTACTCTGGGACAGGTTCTCCGTCGCTTACGTCAGTTATATCAAGATCTTCAAGTTCTTCCAAAACCAGTGTCCATTCAGGAGACTTGTACTTTTTGTTTTGTCTTTTTATCCGCTCACTCCTTCTTTTGGAAGAGTCTTCTTCTTGCTCTGCTATTCGAGCACTTCTTCTTGCCTCTGCACGTTTTTCTTCTACTGTCTTTATCCTTAGTCTCAGTCTTTTTACAAACCTAGGCTCAAGGTTGTTTCTTTTCTTTAGTCTCTTAGTTGGTACTTGGACTTCACTTTCTTTTCTTATTCTCTTATTCTCTTTATCTTGTGGTAATTCTTCTTCACTTTCTTCTCCTACTTCCCTTATCTGACTAGTTCCAGGGCTAGCATCCAATTCTTCTGCCTGGTTGCTAATCTGGCCTTGTTCAGGAATATTTTGTTTTTGGCTTTCAATTGTCTCTGTTTCTGTTTCTGTTTCTATTTCCTGAACCCGTTTTTCTAACCCTATCTGATCCTGTTCAAGCACTTCGATCTCTTGATTTTCTTCTGCTCGAACTATTACTCTATGTCTAGTCTGTCCCTTATCCACATCAGGAGTTAGTGGAGGAGTATCAAACACTTGCTCTGTATCCTGCACTTGTTCAGTATCGGGTACTTGTTCAGTCTTGTTCACTTGATCTGTATCAATCACGTGCTCTGTCCCTGTCTGACCTTCTCCTTCCTCAGTTTTGATTTTAATCTCAAGTGGCTGAGGTTCTTCGCCTGTGCCTTGCTTTTCCTGACTAGTCCACTCTCTACCTTCACTAAGTCGTTCTCTTGTTCTGATAGGATCTTCGGTCAGATCAATCATCGGTATCCATTCTTCTGGCCATATGCTTGGCAGCTCGTCTTCAGCTACTCCTGGCTCAGTTTCCTGGACCTCTTCAGCAGGCTGGTTTCTTGGCAGTTCGCAGTCAACTACTCCTGGGCCAACGTCTGCTGTTCCTGCAACCTGACTGGTGCTGGGCTGCTCGTTGTCAGTTGCTACTGGTCTGGCTCCTTCAGGGTCCTCTGCTGGTTGCCCTGGTTCTTCAAATCCTTTGTCTGGCAATACCTTCTGAGTGTGTCCGGCGTGGATCCACTGGGGAACACCTGCGACTTTCACTGCAGTGGTTGTCACCAGGATTACTTGGCGTTTCTTTCCCCACCTTGGTGCCAGACAGCTTGATCGAGTGTGCTTCTTTATTTTGACCCAGTCTCCTGGAACCAAGTTGTGGAGAGGAGTCGTTGGATTAAGGATGCCGTCGTCTCCAATCTGGCGAGAGATAGAACGCACTTGGTCACCCAATCTTCTGCAGTATTCAAGCACCAAATCATCAGTAATACTCAACAGTTTGCTTCCTGGCACCCATGCTTGTCTCATCACTCTTCCCATAATGATTTCATGGGGACTTAGGCCTGTCTTGCGGTCTGGAACACTTCTCAGTCCCATCAGGACCAGGGGCAGGGCCTTCACCCAGTTCATGCCAGTAGCATCTGTCAGCTTTGCTAGTCTGTTTTTGATAGTTCCATTTACTTGTTCCACTATTCCAGAAGCCTCTGGGTGGTATGCACAATGGAGTTTCTGCCTTATTCCAAAGGCCTTACAGAGTTCAGCCAGTATGTCATTCTGGAAATGTCCACCCTTATCTGATTCAATAATGCATGGTATTCCGAACCTAGGTATCAGTTCTTTTAGTAAACACTTCGCTACTGTCAGTGCGTCACTTTTGGGAGTAGGGTAAGCTTCTACCCATTTCGAAAATACGCACACAATGACAAGGACATATCGCTTTCCTTCACAATGGGGCATGGTGATGAAATCAATCTGTATTTTTATAAAGGGACCCCCTGACCTCCCAATCTTGCTCAGTTCAACCATTGTCCTTTTGCCTGGGTTCATCTGTTGACATGACAGGCACCTCTGGCAGAGTGACTCTGCTACCTTCCTGAACTTTTTACTGTACCAAGTCTGTTGAAATACCAGAATCATGGCATCCCTACCAATGTGTGATCCTTCGTGTATTAATCTTGCCATTGTGCCAAGCAAGTGTCGGGGTAACACAGGCATACCAGTTGGACCTATGATGACACCATCCACACGTCTCGGTCTACATCCATCCTCCTTCCATTTCTCTCTTTCTTGCCAAGGAGCCGACTCCTGCCACTCTCTCACCTCATCCCATGTAGGCACTTCCTCAAACACCTGAAGCTGGCAGCTGGTTCCTGGCCCCCCTCGTTTTGGATTTACAATATACCGATCTTTGGCACACCATTGAGCCACTCGATCAGCATAATCGTTTCCCAGAGATACTCTGTCCATGCTCCTTTGATGAGCAGTACATTTTACCACTGCCAGTTCTTTGGGTAACTGGATGGCCTCTAAAAGGTCATGAACAACTTTTGCATTCCGAATGGGAGTACCTGAGGAAGTCATGAATTCCCTCTGCAGCCATAATTGGCCAAAGTCATGCACAACGCCATAACAGTACTGACTGTCAGTATACACTGTTATGCGTAAGTCCTTCCCAATTTTGCAAGCCATTATCATGGCTATCAATTCGGCTACTTGTGCAGACTTGATGTTATATAGGTAACCTGCTTGTTCAATTTTTGTGAAAGACACTACTGCATAAGCAGCACTCAAGCCTCCTAATTCATGTCTTAGACAGGAACCATCCACAAATAGTTCTTTATCATGCTCAGGCAATGGTACTTCTTTTATGTCAGGGCGTGGCTTGGTACTGAACTCTGTCAGATCAATACAATCATGTTCATCATCATCCCCACCTTCCATTTCCAAGGGGTCGGGGAGTAAGGTGGCAGGGTTCAGAATACCGCACCTAACAATGCTCACATTTGCTGCACCCACAAGAATCCTCTCGTATTTAGTCAGCCGACTAGGGGTGAGATACTGTGTTTTAGTTCTGGTCAATAGGATTACCACTCCATGTGAAACATACACGGTCACAGGATGTCCCATGACAATGGACTCACTCTGCTCCAAACTTGCACAGGTAGCAGCTACTGCTTTCAGACAGCCTGGTAACCCAGCGGCTACTGGGTCCAGTGTGGCAGAGAAATAGGCCACAGGCCTCCTGGTCGTGCCATGTTCTTGAGTCAGGACTGACAATGCGCAATTATCGCGAGTGTCACAGAATAGTGCAAACTCTTTGGAATAATCTGGCATTCCCAACGCAGGGGCTGTACACAGACAGTTTTTCAATCTTGTGAAAGCCATTAGACTTTCATCGTCCCACTGTACAACATCTGGCATTCCTCTCGTGGTCATTTTTATCAAGGGCCTGGCTAAGGCTGCAAATCCTAGAATCCACTGCCTGCAGTACCCTAATACACCCAGGAACATTCTGACATCTTTTTGAGTACGGGGCAACTGCATTTTTTGAATTATTCTCACTCTTTCTGAAGTGACTTTTCTGACACCCTTTTCTATCTGGTGTCCTAGATATTTCACTGTTTTTGCACAGAACTGCAGTTTGTCAGGGGCCACTTTATGCCCTTTCTCACACAGGTGATTTAGGAGGGCAATGGTGTCAACTACACAGTCCCGGTGACTTTTAGACGCCAGTAGAAGGTCGTCTATGTACTGCACTAACACAGAGTTCCCAGGTAAGATCAGAGTCTCTAGACATTTTTTCAAGATCTGATTAAAGATAGAGGGACTCTCTGTATACCCTTGAGGGACCCTGTTCCAACAATACACGTGACCCTCGAAAGCAAATGAGAAAAGAAATTTGCTGTCGGGGTGCAGGGGTATCGAAAAGAATGCATGACACAAATCAATCACAGTGAACCACTCAGCATCCCAAGGAATCTGGTACAGAATTACTGCAGGGTTCGGGACAATAGGGCAGCAAGGAACTACAATTTTGTTAACCTTTCTCAGGTCCTGCACTACCCTATACTTGCCACTAGGCTTTTTGATGCCCATAATCGGTGAGTTGCATGGGCTGCTCATCACTTCCTGTATGATGTTTCCTTCCAATAATTTTTGTATTTCCAGAGTGACACCTGCTTTCACTTCAGCATTCATTCGGTAGGGCCTAGTGTTAGGATATACTGCATTGTCCTTGATGGCTATTTGTATGGGGTCCACATCTTTCATCAACCCCACATCCTTTCCAGTGAAATCCCACACCTCTGGCTTTACGGCTTCCTGTAGTTCTTGGGGCAAGTCCTGCAGGGTCAATCTTTTAATTTCTGAGTCAGGTCTAAGCAACAATAATTTATAAATGCCGTCTTCATCTGGGGTCTGTATTTCAACACCTTTTGGTGTGCAAAAGATGGTACAGTTCATTTTGCACAGCAAATCACGTCCCAGTAGATTCACTGGACTGGTGTCACAGACGACAAATCTATGCATCTGTTTAAAATTTCCAATTGAAATCTCCATTGGTTCGGTAACAGGAGTACTAATCAATTGATTAGATACACCCACTACTTGGATATTTTCTCCCGAGAGGGGTAGGTTTGGAACGTCCACTGTTCTTACAGTAGAACGGGTAGCGCCAGTGTCCAACAGAAAGGTGACATCATTTCCGTCAACCTTTCCTTCAATATATGGTCCAGACTGGTCTACCGGCAAGGAAGCGCCAAGTACGCACTCCTCGTCCTCCCCTCTCAGGCCCCGTCAGTCCTGATCATTACAAAGGAAGGTATCATTCAGCAGATACTGCGAAGTTGCTGTATTTCTGTTCTCCCCGCTTTCCCAAACCTCTATCTCTTCATTTTCTGCCTGTCTTCCCCTGTATACCTGTTTGGGTGCTCGAGGCACCTGAACTGTTTTTACCTGGGGTTGAGTCTTTCTTGGTCTTTCTTTCTGCGTCTGTGGAATTAAATCAGGAGTTTTCTCATTAACATCGACTAATTGGGGACACTCGTTTCGCCAGTGTCCAATTTCGCCGCACTGATGGCAGGGAAATTTTTTCATAGCCTCTTCCCTGCTAAATTTGGGCCGGGGCTTTCCTCCACCCCCTCCCCCAGGACTTTTGTTCTCAGCATTTTTAACCATGTTACTCAATTGTTTTTCCTGTTGTTCTGCGAGCTTCACCTGAGCCCACATAACCTTCTCCTTAAGGGCCTTTTTCTTTTCTGCCATCTCGTCCTCGCAGTACTTAGCGTACCGCAGGACCTCATCCATTTTCTTAGTATGCCAACAGATTTTATTGTCTTTTATCCACTGACAAATTTCAGGTCTTAAACCATTTACAAACCTGTAAATAAAGTGCGTCATATCCTTCAGGTCGATGTTATCAATACCACTGTATGTTTTAAATACCTGCAATAACCTCTCATAGAAAGAGTGCACTGTCTCGTCCCTTTCCTGTGTTGTTCTATCTATTTTTGTCCAATCAGTTTCCTTTGCGGGCACCTTTTCTTTCAAGTGCTGAATTACCTGCTCGTATTTTCGCATGACATCCTTTGATGGCTCCCCTGTTTCCTTGTTTCTGGGATACTCTTCACTGGGCCAATCTACGGCTATTTTACACTGGGTCCATAAATCTACTGGAACCACAATGTCGAAAAACCCATCCAGGTCTTTCCACAGACATTTCTGTACCTTCACGAACCTTTCCACCTGCCTGTACCAGTCAACTGGTTTCTCTCGTAATTTTGGAAAATCGTTCGTGAAGGACACAATATCCTGCCTAGACCAGGGGACATGCACATATTTCCCCCCTGGAACTTCGCGCATGGGGCATAACTGCTCAGGTTTTTCTACCTCTCTTAAAGCAAACTCGGGAGTCACTTGTCGGGAGCGAACCTCTTCCCTCTTTTTCGCCCACCTGCTTTTCCATTTTTCCACATCTCCCCATTTCTGCAGTACCCCCATTAATTCTTTAATCTGCAACTTCTTCCCTGCCACATTCAGGTGTTCTATATCTTTGTCTGAGAAGTCTGCTCTGTACGGTTTCTGTAAGGGCTTGGATTTTGAGATATCTACCCCCATACTAACTGCTGTTTCGGTCAGTTTTTCATGGAGCACTCTGGTGTTCCTTGTAAAGCTTTTACATATGAACGACAATTCTTCCTCAGAGTAGGTATTCAATCGATCCAACCCCACATTTCCTGCCATTAATTCTTCTATTTCAACCCTCAGCTTGTAGAGGTCTAAAGGCTTTGTTTGCGGAGTCTGCTTTTCTAATTCACGACTCCAACTCTCAATTTCATCCGGAGTTACCAGAGAGATATTCCTAGTACCTGTTGCTGTCTCTAATTTAATTTCTTTTGTATTAAAAGGGTTATACCTCTGCTGTATTCCCTTTCCAGTCTGTTTGTTTGGCAATTCCAAGAATGCAACTTCAGACTCGCACTCACTGGACTGATCATCTATGATGATTGGTTCCTGTCTCGGGGTTGCTATGACTGGGGTCATGACTGGAGTAATCGGATTTCCCTGACCATTTCCGTATAACGGGACCACCGGTCCAATAGTTACTGGAATAGTCAATGCCTCAGGACTGGTATTTATCTGAGAAATTTTCTGAATTATTTCTGTTCTTTGTCTAGCTAGAGCCTCTTGCTCCTTTTCCACTAGTACCCTCCTTAGAGTTGTGTCATGTAATATCTGTGGGGTCAATGGAGGAGTAAAACTCGGGGCAGTAGGATGCGTTTCACTTGGTCCTCCCCCATAATTTGGTTTCGGGAATAAAGTTCCAGTATTAAAGGACCTGCGCTCTTCCCTATATGGAGGTTGAACAAAAGGCAGTCCTGAATTCGAGGGTTTCTCTTCGCTTTCATACAAGGGTCTGGGAAAAAAGGTTTTCGTACGTGAATAATTTTCTTCCTGACTTGCGGGCACTTTGGGATATATGTCCCTTGTTTCCGTCAGTTCGGGTTTTTCAGGATAGGGCAATACTTGACCACCCCCTCCCAGTCCCAGGGACCTGTCTTCTTCCTTTAGGAAGTGGCGTCGGGGAACATCTCCTACACTGGAAGGTCGGGTTCCCTCATTGTAAGGTGGCGGACTTCTGGTACAGATGTCATCTATTAATTCATCATCTGAGTCCCCCAGGGCCCCCCAATGCTTACATTTTTCAGTACTTTTCTCACCCGCTCCAACGTTATGACATGCCGGCATCATGGGAAACAGACCTTCAACAATCATACTTTGTCTCCACTGTTTCATCCTTTTATCCCTGGACTCCTGTTTCTGCCTGGGGTACCACTTGGTCAAACCCTTGTCCATTCGGGGTCTTTCTCTTTCAAAAGCCTCAATCTCCCATTCCTCTAATGCCTCATACTGCGTTAGTCTCGGTCTGGGATGCAGTTCATTCATTCGGGTTCTTAAATTAAATAAAATCCTACCATTGAAAGTACCATCTAACGGAAAAGCCAATACTCCGTCATCTTTTGTGTACTTTACCCAATTCTCCAGCCACACACAGGTATTGTACCCTCGGTCAAACATCATGAATGAGGCGGGAGTATTGGGTGCTGGGACAAGAACACCTTCCCTAGATTTAATCGGTTTGTCCGTTTTAAAATAATTTTTCACCTTATTTACAAGGGACATTTTTCTCTTGGTTCCGTACATAATATCGTATCTGTTAGCCTTCCACTGATCCCTTTCAAACCCTAGATGCCTTGGATCAGGTCGCGTCTCTGTAGTCCGCGAGTGCCACATACGACTTCTGCGCTAACTTTGTTTACAAACTACCTCCAATCAGAATGCGCTTCAGAAAATTCGTGCAACCAATGGGTGCGCGACACAAAATAAGCTCCGCCAATGGGTGCGCGGCCCCTTCGTGAGACAGTTCCCACGCTCCGGCGCTCACCCCTCCTTTACAATTTCAGCTCCGCTACCCGCCCGCTGCTTCTACCAATCCCAGCGCGGCACAGAGTGACGTCAGAGGCGCTTCGCGACTGACTCCCTCCCTTCACAAGGTAACGGAAAATTTCTTTCTTTTAAAGTGCTCAGTGCTTGGTTATTTTACAACAAATACACATTCGCCACAGTGCTCAAGTGTCTAGACAGAGAAAGAATTCTCTTGCTGCAAGTAAACTACTTCCATTTACTTTTCACTCGCTGCGGGCAGATCTCTTCCGCCTACCCTTCACTCTAGCATCGGTGAACCTGTTATTCCCCTAAACTCATCCACTTCTTTCCGGGATATATTCCGAGTTTAAGGTTTCTTCAGCGGACCCCTCTGCTTTCACGCTAGCTCCGAGGAACCTGCTACTTTTCCGATGTGACCCTTACTAGGTTACGCCACTATGGGAATTTTGCCAATGAACCCCGTTACTGTCATTTATTCACACATGTATTCAGAAAACCCTAGTTAGTGCTTCCCGGTTATCCTAACCTGCACCTAACTTTCCTCGAACCTGTGACCTCAGGACAATGGATTCTATTCACCACTTGCCCTTTCAATTCCCCGGGGAGTTCGGACAACACTTAACTAAACGATTGACAATTGCATGGATTAGTACATATAACAATATAAGAACAAGAAAAATAACAATACAGCAATTCATGAATTTCAGCAGCGTATTCACAAGAGAGTGATCAGTTCCCTCAGAACAGCCGTTCTTATAGCAGCATTAATATAATAGCAGCTTCCGACTTAACTAGTCCAACTAATCCTGCCTAACCTTTAGCTAGTCCCTAACCATCCTCTGCTACCAGAAAACTGATAGAGCGCGCGAGGCCACCCGACCAACAGTTTTCGCCGTTTCCGGCTTCAGGGCCCATATACTTTTCAAACCACCATATACATCGATCAGGTGACTTCACGAGCTCTATCAAGTTGGTGTGTGTGTGTTCCCTGCTACCAAATTTCGGTGCACCCGACTTACCATCCACCGATGCGGGTGCCTAATGACCACAATGAATCAGGGAGCTAGCTGTAAAGGAAAGGCAGCAAATACAAACCCAACCAATAACCTTCAAATACTGTTTAAATGACCACGGACAACTGGAAGTTTTAAAATGTTTTATCTAAAGTTCAATATTTTCTTGCATGAGGTACAGTAAAATAAGGCAATCAATAACCAAGATAACGTAAATTACATAGGCAGAAAGAAATAATGACAGAGTAATCATCAAGGTACTAATAAAATGTAACGAGAAAAGATACTATGCAAGTCAGTATTATCTAAACAGGGATAGACTAAGTGTATGTGACTATAGAAGAGCTTATAATGAATAACACGCTTCACTTAAGGTGAAAGGGCCTTTGAACAACCTAGGCAACGAAGTTCTAGACCATATCAGAAAATGACACACTGCTATGCAAAATATAATTTCTAACAAATGAGAAGACATAGGAATAAACTTTATGGAAAAATATAAATGACTTTCAATAGTTGCGGAAAGGCATGGAAAATATAACATATGCAATGTTGAACTTTATTTAAGCAAAAGTTAGAAATTCAGAAGGTGCAAGAATTTCAAGAGGTTCAGAGTAATATTTACCTAAAATAGGTGTGGAAACCAAACCCTGGCCACGGGTCAGTTAAGGACAGGAAACCCTCAAGGAAGGATACCCTCAAAGGACAGCAGGTGCAGAATGGACACCCAGGACAGGACAGGATACCCTCGAAATAGGAATCAGGACAGGACCCTCAGGACAGGACAGCAAACCCTCAGGACAGGACCCTCTTCAGGATAGGACCGGAACCCACAGTTCGGAAGCAACGCCTGCGCTCCACCCGCTCTGCAGCTATCGATCAAGACCCCGATTGGGTCAGCGAACTCCCAGCTAAGTGCTTCGCCAGCACTTTAAGGTTCAGTAGAACCTTAGTCTATAGTCAAATTCGGACAGAGTGCTCCGCAGCGCTCTGTATCTTCAGTCACCTATTGAGTGCGTTGGGTCAGTGACAGGTCAGCTAAACCAGACAAGTCGGACGGTTCACTAGGTGAACCCAGGGTAGATATACAGTTTGGGGACAGTGTACCACCCCCCAATGTTGCAAAGTGTCAGAATCCCTCAATTTCAATTGGTCCTAAGGTAGGGTTTGGGTAACACACCAATCACAATACGCGAATTGAAGCCTTCATTAACATATTTGGGTACCGCCTAGCAGATTTGGGGTTCCCATGAGCTAACAGTAGCGCAATATAACAATGTATCACATAAGGAGCTACATTCGCTGTTCTCGCAGGGCAGAGGTGACTTTCTCAGGAGCATCTCGCCCATCACTGCCAGCTGGCTATGTTCCATCAGCCAAGGTCCCTCGTGCTGCCGAATGTCGCACAGGCGCAGAAGGGACCTCCAATATGGCTCTCCTCTCACTCAGACCCCCATTTCCCGCGGTACATGAAAAGTAAGCGAAAACAAATTAATACATAATAATGTCATTATGAAAACACATCACAGGGTTTGTACTTTTAACTCATCATCAAGAAATAAACTTAATTGCATTAAATGTTAGCTACATTGACACGGACACAAGAGCAGTGGCACGAGCTGTACCACATGATAAGCACAGCTATGAATTACGCATGCGCATAACTTTCCCTCCACTTCTGCAGACGCGTCAGGACACGTGAGTGTGGCTGACGCATGCGCAGTAACTAAATTACAAGCGGCGGCCATTTAAAGGACACGGATTAATTTCATTAGAAATACACATAGGCAAGCGTCTTAAACTTTACTCAAACTTAATATAAATGTTAGTAAGACGTACATTTATTACCTTGTTATACATAAACGAGGTTCTTGATTTCGGCAAGCCGCAAAATATGCGAAGCTTTGCTTCATCAGTTGCGCCTCCAATGACGCTCCGATCGCCTAAGGTTAAGTTTAAGCTGTTTGAGTTCACTAGTGAACCATCTGTGGGCCTCATGGGGCCGCACAGATTTGATGTTTTTAAGAGGGGCGACGAGGTCACAGGAGGAAGAAAGCCAGGCACGAACAGCATCTGCTTGGTCTTCAAGAGGGAGATCCGTCATGTCGGGTACTGTGGAAGCCAGAGAAGAAGAAAGAAGGGAGAGATCTGTCTGGTTCCAACAGCGGGCTGTCAGATTTTTGGGGAGAGGGGTTTTTACATAAGAGGGAAGGGGAATAATAAAAGATATTAAAGAGTGATCCGACCAAAGACAAGGGAGAGTGGAAAGGACAGAAAGGGGGCAACGTAGGGCCCAAATTTGGTCCAGAGTGTGACCCTTAAAGTGAGTGGGGGAAAAAATGTGAGGAGTAAAGTTTAGTGACTGGAGAGTCGCAGAGAAGTCTTTGGAAGCTAGACATTCTCTGGGGTCGTCGGGCCAGTAATTAAAGTCCCCTAGTAGGACAACTGACGAGTTGTTCACTGCCAAAGTGGCCAAGATATCTTGTAATAGGGGAACAAATTGAGGCATGGACCGAGGGGGCCGATAAACAAGGACGAAGGTGAGGGGGTCGATAAGATTGGTGGACCGGGCGACCAGAAAGTCCACGTTAGGTATTGGTGAGTGATCAAGAAGCTGAAATTTCAGCGTGGATCGAATAATCATTGCCACACCACCACCGGCTTTACTGGCCGGGCGGTCCATGCGGAGGGCATAATGTGTGTCAGGAAGAATAGCAAGAAGGTCAGGGAGTGAATCTATAGAAAACCAGGTCTCCGTGAGGAAAAGATAGTCGGGACAGTCTGAGGATAGAAGGTTGAAAAGTTCAATTTGGTGCTTAACTGCTGACCGGGTGTTAAGCAGTAAAGCGGAAGCTGCGGGAAGTGATGGTGTGAGAGAGGGGGTGGCCAGATGAGCCGTGGGAGAGGAAGCGAGGGGGAAAGAAGAAGGGAGTGGGGGTAGACATGGGGGCACAGAAATACCAAGAGAGTCTAGGCGTGAGACTAACGAAGGAGAGACAGGGATAGGAACCACAAGTGCAGATAGTTGTGCAGAGGTGTATGAGACAAGTTGGGCAGGGTCTGTGGCCCCTGGTCCCGGGCGGTCGCGGACGGGCGCAGACGGGCTTGCCTTAGGCGCGCCTTTGGCCCGCAAACGGCGCGCCCGCTGCGCCCATCCGCTGCGCGTACGGGGAAAGCACATGATTTATAATGCCGTTAGGGGCGTGGGCAGGAAGAGTAGGCGTGGCTGGGGGCGCGGCTCGCTCAAGGCGGCGAGCGAGGGATCCTGGGGCCGCTGCAGCGTCTGCCTGGGCTGCGCGGGCGTGCTCAGGTAAGGAGGGGGTCAGAGAATGCAGGGGAAAGTTAAAATGAAGAGCGCGAGGCGAGCGCTGTATCAGGGCGATTATTATTTTAAAAAGGGTTCAGGTCTCCTGAGAATGGCTCCCGCGGAAGGCAGGGGAGTAGTCCGAGTAGCGAGCTCGTGATTCAGCTCCTCTTATGAAGCAGGGTGGGCGTGGCCAAGAAGAGTGGGCGTGGCCAAAGACTGCAGGGTGAATTAGGAATGAGAGGTGCGGGCGAGCGCAGTTTCAGGGGGATAAGTTTTAAAAAAGGATTCAGGTCTCCAAGATGGCTCCCGCGGAAGGCAGGGGAGTAGTCCGAGTAGCGAGCTTGTGATTCAGCTCCTCTTATGAAGCAAAGTGGGCGTGGCCAGGAAGAGTAGGCGTGGCTGGGGGCGCGGCTCGCTCAAGGCGGCGAGCGAGTGATCCTGGGGCCGCTGCAGCGTCTGCCTGGGCTGCGCGGGCGTGCTCAGGTAAGGAGGGGGTCAGAGAATGCAGGGGAAAGTTAAAATGAAGAGCGCGAGGCGAGCGATGTATCAGGGCGATTATTATTTTAAAAAGGGTTCAGGTCTCCTGAGAATGGCTCCCGCGGAAGGCAGGGGAGTAGTCCGAGTAGCGAGCTTGTGATTCAGCTCCTCTTATGAAGCAGGGTGGGCGTGGCCAAGAAGAGTGGGCGTGGCCAAAGACTGCAGGGTGAATTAGGAATGAGAGGTGCGGGCGAGCGCAGTTTCAGGGGGATAAGTTTTAAAAAAGGATTCATGTCTCCAAGATGGCTCCCGCGGAAGGCAGGGGAGTAGTTCGAGTAGCGAGCTCGTGATTCAGCTCCTCTTATGAAGCAGAGTGGGCGTGGCCAGGAAGAGTAGGCGTGGCTGGGGGCGCGGCTCGCTCAAGGCGGCGAGCGAGTGATCCTGGGGCCGCTGCAGCGTCTGCCTGGGCTGCGCGGGCGTGCTCAGGTAAGGAGGGGGTCAGAGAATGCAGGGGAAAGTTAAAATGAAGAGCGCGAGGCGAGCGCTGTATCAGGGCGATTATTATTTTAAAAAGGGTTCAGGTCTCCTGAGAATGGCTCCCGCGGAAGGCAGGGGAGTAGTCCGAGTAGCGAGCTCGTGATTCAGCTCCTCTTATGAAGCAGGGTGGGCGTGGCCAAGAAGAGTGGGCGTGGCCAAAGACTGCAGGGTGAATTAGGAATGAGAGGTGCGGGCGAGCGCAGTTTCAGGGGGATAAGTTTTAAAAAAGGATTCAGGTCTCCAAGATGGCTCCCGCGGAAGGCAGGGGAGTAGTCCGAGTACCGAGCTCGTGATTCAGCTCCTCTTATGAAGCAGAGTGGGCGTGGCCAGGAAGAGCAGGCGTGGCTGGGGGCGCGGCTCGCTCAAGGCGGCGAGCGAGTGATCCTGGGGCCGCTGCAGCGTCTGCCTGGGCTGCGCGGGCGTGCTCAGGTAAGGAGGGGGGCAGAGAATGCAGGGGAAAGTTAAAATGAAGAGCGCGAGGCGAGCGCTGTATCAGGGCGATTATTATTTTTAAAAGGGTTCAGGTCTCCTGAGAATGGCTCCCGCGGAAGGCAGGGGAGTAGTACCTGGTGAGAGCCGGACAAGTCCCACCATTCTGGATTCCCCTGTGTGTCTAGTTTTCACAAATGTATAGTTTTGCTAGGTGTCCCTAGGTGCCAGCAGAGCTAGGGTTCAAAATCTACAGCTAGACACAAAAAAGGTTCAGTTTTCACTGTGAAAATGTGTTTTGTCCACGTTGCGTTTTGGGGCGTTTCCTGTTGCGGGCACTAGGCCTACCCACACAAGTGAGGTACCATTTTTCTCGGAAGACTTTGAGGAATGCGAGGTGGGTGGAATTTTGTGGATCCAAGCAGCTTCCAGAACTTTCCACCACAACATTTTGAGGAAAATGTGTTTTTTTGAAAAAAAGTTTGAGATTTGCATGGGATTCTGGGTAACAGAACCTGGTGAGAGGCACACAAGTCACCCCATCCTGCGTTCCCCATTGTGTCTAGTTTTTACAAATGTATAGGTTTGCTAGCTTTCCCTAGGTGCCAGCAGAGCTAGGGTTCAAAATCTACAGCTAGGCACTTTACAAAAAAGGTTCAGTTTTCACTGTGAAAATGTGTTTTGTCCACATTGCGTTTTGGCCCATTTACTGTCACGGGCATTAGGCCTACCCACACAAGGGAGGTACAATTTTTCTCTGAAGACTTTGGGGAATGCGGGGTGGGTTGAATTTTGTCGATCCACGCAGATCCCAAAACTTTCCATCACAGAAATGTGAGAAAAATGTGTGTTTTTTTTTAAACTAGTTTGAGGTTTGCATCGGATTCTGGGTAACAGAACCTGGTGAGAGGCATGCAAATCACCCCATCCTGGATTCTCCATGGTGTCTAGTTTTAAAAAATGTACAGGTTTGCTAGGCTTCCATATGTACCGACTGCACTAGGACCTAAAATCCACAGGTAGACACATTGCTAAAAATAAGTCTGTGCCTTGTGGGCTTTCTGCTGCCCTGGCAGGGGAAATCGGGGAGGGGGGGTTGCCCGATATGGCCTCAAGGGTGCCAGAAAGACTGTGGCTATTTTTTTGGGGGGGGGGCATTGCTATGCCCATTCTGGGCAGCCCCCCATGCATAGAAAAGCCAGCGTAATTGCTGGCACCTAGTGGGCTTTCTTCCTCCCCAGGGGGCAGATCCAGGGCCCCTGCCCTATCTGCCCCGGGGGGGGGTAGAAAGACTGTAATTTCTCTGGGGGGTGTGGGGGTATTGTCATGCCCACTTTGGGCAGCCCCACTCCTACGTGAATACCAAAAAATGTCCCTGGTTTCTAGTGGACTTTCTGTCCCCATCTGCAGGGGTAGGAAGACTAATTCTTGTGGGGGGGCATTGACATGCCCATTTTGGGCAGCCCCACCCTAATTTCAATCGCCCAAAATAAATCTCTGGCGTCTAGTGGGCTAGTAGGGCTTTTTGCCCACCAGGGGGCAAATTGGGGGCAGGGGGACAAAAAGGCTGTAATTTTGGTGAGGGTGGGGAGATTGGCAGGCCCGTTTTGGGCAGCCCCCAACCTAAGTAAAATTGCCCAAAAACAATTCCTGACGTCTAGAGGGCTTTTTGCCCCCCTCGGCGGGGCAGATTGGGTGCTACTGCAGAAAGGCTACAATTTTGGTGAAGGGTGGGGGCATTGGCATGCCCATTTTGGGACCGCCCAACCCTAAGTACATTTTTGAGAAAAATAATCCCTGGCTCTGGTGCGCTTTCGGCCCCCCCAGGGGGGCGGAGTGGGGGCTACTACCCCAATCTGCCCCCAGGGGGGGTATAAAGACTGTTGTGAACAAAAAACAATGGGCGGAGCAAAGTAGTGATTACACCAGACAGGTAATTGTAAGAGCACATACTTTATGGACTGTTTGTCTCCACAGCTTCCAGGAACTGACAACCTCCTGGGATTCAAACTATAACATTCCAATGTCATGACAGTGACATCATAAGACTAAGGGAATAGATGAACAGCATGCTAAAGAGAAACTACTACAACATCTCTTCTGTTTCCATGAATACAAAAAGGAAGAGAGAACGAGCAAAAAAGAAAATGAAGTAACAGAGGAGGAAAGATAGAGAACAAACACCAAGCAACGAGAAGAGAGGAAAAAATAAAAAAAATCAATCACTAAAGCATACAGGTAAACAGTCCCAAATATTAATACAAATATAATTAGTATAGACTAAAACTTTAAGCATTTTGGTGGAACAACCACTAATACATACAGATACAATGTACCAAATATTAATGCAAAACATAAATAGTATAGACTAAAGATGTAAGCGTTTTGGCGGAACACTCGTCCTACCACTCCTCCATGGAGGAACATATCTCAAAGAGGATTTCTCAAACTGAGAAGGCTGGGATTTTGGAAGAGATTCAGATTGAATGGTGTTGCTCGCATCAAGTCCCAATTGCAAAACAACCTTCATTGGAATCTTATAAATCCTAGCTAGATTCCACCAATTTTTCCAGTTGATTCTTACAGCAAATAGAGAGGTGGCATCCACCCTAACAGGAGGACCAAACTTTGAAAGACCCTTAGGAACAATGAGTGGGCACTTAATCCTGACCCAATCCCCCACAGAGACAGAGGACTTAAAGCTGGCCACATCAGGAACAACAGGCTGTGTCGGGACTGTGGGAAAAGAATGTATGTCTTTGTCTCCCTGTGTCTCCTGGCACCCTGACACCAAACCCCACTTCTTCATCCAAGCAGGATACATGTGAAAAGAGGTTTGTCTACCCCTAAGTAAAGCGAATGGACTAGAACCTGTGATAGAACTTGGGGTAGTACTATGTGCCCACAACATGTTTTGCACAGCTTCCTTGATGTCAATACGAGACGAAACAGCCAACTGAACACACTCAACCAGAATGCGGTTGTTGTGCTCAATGAAACCATTGTCCTGTGGGTGATATAAAGCCACACGCCGGTGAGTGATACCACACTGAGACAGGAAAAGAGACATCGCCTTAGAAGTAAACTGTACCCCATTGTCAGATACAATCTCCTTGGGGAAACCCTCTCTGGCAGACAAACTCTGAAGAAACCTGGTAACCTCATGTGAATTGGGATCTGTCATGAAATGGACCTCCCACCACTTGCTGAAATAGTCAGCAACAACCAGAGCGAACTTGTATTCATTCGCCAGGACATTAAAAGGTCCCACAAAATTGATGGCCAATCTCAACCAGGTACTATCAGATGCCTCTACTTGTTGAACTGGAGGTGAAACTATTTTTACAACCGTATCACTTGTGG
The DNA here is from genome assembly GCF_964261635.1 of Lissotriton helveticus. Classification (NCBI taxonomy): domain Eukaryota; kingdom Metazoa; phylum Chordata; class Amphibia; order Caudata; family Salamandridae; genus Lissotriton; species Lissotriton helveticus. Next base: position 1,564,493,103 of record NC_136061.1, read on the forward strand.
AACAATTCAGACACATCTCCATGACATCATTGATTTGACGGTCCATAGAAGGCCTCCAATAAACACTTTAAATCCTTTTCTTAGTTTTAGTCTGCCCAAGATGTCCCTCATGGCCATAGTTGATGATGCAGAGATCCAGGGGGACAAACTTATCCCCACACATGATTATCTCTCCACCCTCCAAGGTAAGTTCATCAGCAACTTTGGCAAACAAATGCAGATCACTGTCTAGATGCTTTTCCTTGGGCCAACCAGAAAAGATGAACCCCTTCACCCTCTTAAGCAGAGAATCTGACTCCATACCACAAAACCAATCACGTTCAGTGAAACAACTCGCACACCAAGCATCAACAGCAGCAATCAGGCAATCTTCATCTGCATCGTTGTCATGTTCAGATTTCCCTAATGGTAAGGGAGTCCTAGAGAGATAATCAGCTCAAGTGTTTCGCCACCCCAAAATTGTATTGCAGCAATTTTGAACTCAACCCAGCATTCCCGGGAGTATGGTCTTTGACAATCTTACCCTCTAAGATGGGAACGAGAGGCTTATGGTCAGTAAGGAGTGTAAACGTCTTCCCCCACAAAAAACACTTGAACCGTTCAACAGCCCGGCAACATGCAAGTAATTCTCGCTCAATGACCGAGTAGTTTTTTTCACTCGGGTGTAATGCTTGTGAGGAAAACCTATAGTGAACTCCTTTTCTTGCTTGACTTGGGAGATCATACCACCCAGTCCATCAAGACTTGCGTCGACGGACATCATACATGGAAAGAGGAGATCAAAAGGGGTAAGAATGTTGCATGACCCTAACTCTTTTTTGATCTGCAAAAACTCTTCTTAACAGAAATCATCCCAGAGAAACACAGATTTTCTCTTGAGGAGACCCCTCATGTGGACAGTCTTTGCAACAAAATTAGAAATAGATTTTATGTAAAATTCACACAAATGAGGAGACTTGCTCTTTAGAGGTGGGACAAGGAGCATTAAAAATAGCTTTGATAAGACCTTCTCTTGGCACAATACTGTCTCCAGAAATCCAGTGTCCCAGATATGCAATGGAAGCAACACCAAAGACACACCTAAGCTTGTTAACAACAATACCTTTTACCTTTGCCTTCCAACCTCCCCAAAACATCAGCAAGATTCTTGTCATGCGACCCATTGTTCTTCCCAACCACCAAAATATCATCTTTAAAAACGACTGTATCAGTGACACCCTCCAAAACCTTCTCCTAACTCGTTGGAAAACTGAGGCTGCAGAGGCTAACCTTAAAGCATCCTCCTAAATTGGAAAGTACCAACAGGTGACACAAAAGCAGTCAAATGCTTGCAAGCAGGATCAAGCTTGGCCTGGTGGTATGCTGATGCTAAATCAATCTAGGAGAAATATTTTGCACCACCACATTTTGAACGTATGTCGTTGATACGGGGAAGAGGGTGAGAATCATCCCAAATCTCCATATTGAGGCTGCGCAAGTCAATGCAAACCCTAAGAGTACCATTGTTTTGTGCGCAACCACCAACGAAGATAACCAAAGAAACGACTCAATGGGTTCAATCACTCCAGTAGCACACATTTTGTTAAGCTCCAATGAGAGATCATCCCTGATTATAAAGGGCACATTGCGTAATTTGTGTTTGATCGGGAGAGCCCCTTCCTTGACCTTGATAAAGTGTTTGAACCCTTTAACAAAACCAAGTTTATCAGCAAAAACATTGGGAAACTTCATGGATCAGGAAACTAAACTCTCCCCTTCTGATTGTTCACCCACTACCAAAACCTGTTCAGAAGTACCAGGCCGAAGAGTCATCCCGAACAACCCCTGGTGGTACCAGTCCAGAATGTTGAGACCCTTTTTGGCCACATAAACCTTCCCTTGAATGTGCCTGTCCTTAAAAACTAGAGAAGTCACAAAGAACCCTGTCAAATCAATTGTTCTGCCTTCATAAGAGACCGGACTTCTATCAGGAGGATTGAGAGGTCCCAAGTGCTCTCAAACAGCTCTTCCGTAATCATAGTCATCATGCCCACGAATCCACCAGTAGGTGCAGATACTTTCCATCCACCAGCACATCTACAATGGGATCAACACAATCTTCTGAATCATCTTTGACAACCACTACAAAATCAGTAAGAGAGCTAAAAACTTCACATACAGGATTACCCTTAGGTTCCTCAAAATACACAACATTTATGCTCCCCGGGAAACCACACATTTTGGCGAAATGACCTGTTTCCCACATTTGCGACAAGAAGGATTCTTTGCCGGACACACCTCTGAATTGGGAAAATGCAAAGGGAACCCACACTTATTACATACATTTTTTGAGTAAGAACCTTTCTTCTAAACTTTAGTGGACACAAACCTGTTCCCTCTTTGTTCAGATTGCGATTTAACTTTGTCTATCTGATTTTTTTCACTCAAATCTTTATGATCTTTAACTACACCTACAACATTCTTCTCAGCTTTAAGTCCTTTTGATGCTTTTTGAGAAAGCTCAATGCTCTTGACAATGGTAATTGTTTTATCTAAAGAAGGATTCTTTAAAGTGAGTAATTTCTTTTGACACCACAGTCCAGTATCTTCGCCACAACTTGTAAACTGCTTCCAGGGCAAAGGTTACCAAGGTGAAAAAGGTATAAAGGTCTCACCAACAGCATACACAGAGAAGACAGGCAAGATGCTTCCAATGTGATAAAGACACAGGTGATGCGTTTTCTAGGCTGTAGATCTCTTTAAAGACGAATTTCTGCACTGATGGAGAAGGATGTCTCATGAAGACTTGAAACGCAGAAAACCTTCACTGCACACATGAGTGGAAAGAGGAACAGTCAAACTTGTCGCCAAATTTGTAGTGATTACACCAGACAGGTAACAGTGAGAACACATACTTTATTGACTGTTCATCTCCACAGCTTCCAGGAACTGACAACCTCCTGAGATTCAAACTATAACATTCCATTGTCATGACAGTGACATCTTAAGACTAAGAGAAGAAAATAGATGAACAACATGCTAAAATGCTAAAGAGAAGCTACTACACCCTTGCCCAAGGGGCCGCTCCTCCCACTCTGGTGCTAGTGGATGGATCCCTGCTTGGGGATCGCCCTCCTGGGTGATCCCCAAGCAGGGATCCACTAGGGAAGGGTGCCAGTGGAAGGAGTAGATTCTCCCCTTTCCAATGATACATCTCCCAAGTGTTTCGGTGGTCGAGGGGCTGAGATAGCCTCATAAGAACTGAAACACTGAAACTGAAACTAAGTTTCATTTTTGTCTTCAATGTAATGAAGACAGCGTGCCATGCATGCGATTGTCATGACATTGAAAATTAGGGAAGGGCCTTGGGAGGTTGGGGAAGCTCTTCCCCACCTCCCGAGGCCTATAAAAAATGGAAATCCCTTTGCTGTTTACAACAGAGGGATTTCGTGCCCCTGTCCTCATGACGGAATGGTTCCATCATGAACACAGCAGCACCGGTGCTCATGACGGAACCATTCTCTCATGTGCACCAAAGGGGTTAATACAAAAACATATATAAATAAAATATAATATTAAAATTTGAAGTTTAATAATGAAAAAACGTATGCACACATTACTTATGAAAAAGTTAAAGTATTGTAAATTTCTAAAGTAAAACAAAAAATATAAATTATGATTCTTTTTTTGAAAAATTATCAATTTAATTAAAAGAAATTAACATTTACAAATGCAAATCAATTATCTTAAACAATACAAAATTTGAATATTTAAATATACAATGTATGTAGTTGTTTAATTTCTATTTTTTTTAATTTACACACATAAATGTACATTTATTTAAAAAATATACAGAAAATGTACAGAACATGTAAAATGTGTATTTACATTAGTAAAATCTTATGTTATTAATTACTTATGATTTAAATAAAAACAAACATAACAAATAGGAAATAAATCAGCATATTTATAAAAAATGTACATAAAATCAAATTAGTACTTACCAATGTTAATAATTTCCCCTTCCTTATCCCCTAAAACCCAGAATCTCACTGCTATAACATAATTACATGGACAATAATTATACACATTAATGCAATTAGAAAAAATTGAATTTTCAACATATAACTCAAACAAAAATGTCATGCAACTAAAATAACCCACATTACAAAATAATTAAATAGCCCATAAAAACAAAATTATGTACAACAAAATTATCTATAGGAATATTTTATTTAACAATATTAAAAACAACACTTGAAATAATATTCTTACCTTGGATATTCCTGTCAACTATATTATTGTCATCCCGACATTCTTGACACAATATATCTGTATAAAAATTGTATTTATTCTATATATTTTCTAAACACCAGCCTGCCAACTAGCCCTTGGAGTCACTCTTGAGTTCAAGCAGGAAAGTAGGTCTCAAGCAGCAGGTCTGTCCCCTTCAATTAATCAGGTAATATAAAGCGTAGCTAATCACCCGATAGGTTATCCAAGTGCTTGTAGGTCACAGAGGCTCATTCGAACAGCCAGGTCTTGAGGACCCTTCAGAATTTCGGAAGTGAAGTGATGGCCCAAAGTTGCGTGGGGAGACTGTTCCATATCTTTACTGGGATGTATGAGAAGGAGAGCCCTCCACTTCAGCTTTAGTGAATGCGGGGAGTATGGGCAAGTGAAAAGGAGGTGGAGCCTAGTTTCTTCCATGGTTGGTGGAAGTTAAGATGGGGGTAATGTAGTTGTTGTGAAAAGTCTTGTGTGCATGGTTCAGTAACTTGAATTGGCATCCCTACTGTACAGGGAGCCAGTGGAGTTGCCTGAGGTGAGGTGTGTTGTGGGTTCATTGAGGAAGGCTGGGGAAATGTGGCTCTTACATTCTCTATGGTCTGAAGTCTCTGTAGAAGGTGTGCAGTGATTCCACATAGAGGGCATTGCCGTAGTCCAGTCGGCTAGTGATCAGGGCCTGTGTCCCGGTGTGTCTCATGTGCAGAGGTAGCCACTTTAAGGCAATATGTAGCATGTGCACAGTGAGTAAGGAGGAATAGGAGGAGATATTGATCTGTGATTTAATGGTGAGCTTGAAATCAATGACGATTCTGAGGTTTCTGGCATGATCGGTGGGGATGGGTGCAGGTCCTAGGTCTGATGGCCACCAGGAGTTTTTCCAAGTCTTGCTGTTGATGCCAAAGATCAGTACTTCTGTCTTGTCTCTGTTCAGCTGCAGGCAGTAGTTTTTCATCTAGTCGGCGACACTTGTGATGCATCTGTGGGAATTGGTTCTAGTGCTGGTGGGGTTGTGGGTGAGTGAAAGGATGAGTTGGTGCCATAATAGGAAATTATGTTGAGAACATGGGCTCTGACAATAATGGCCAACGGGGTCATATATGCCCTGAAGATCGGGGGGCTGGGAGATTAGCCCTGGGGACACTTCAGGTGATCTCCTTTGGTTTGGAGGTTAAAGGTGGAAGGGGATCCTCTGGGTTCTTCCAGTGAGGAAGGAGTTGATCCTTCTAAATGCTTCCACTTGCATGCAGATGCAGTGGAGTCTTCCGATCAGCATGTGGTGGGAAACAATGTTGAAGACTTTTGAGAGGTCGAGAGGATCAGAGCTGCTGTATCTCCTTAGCCAAGGAGGATTCGGATGTCATTGGTGGCTGCGATCAGGTAGGTTTCAGTGTTGTGATTGCTGCGGAAGCCGGGTTGTGAGCAGTCGAGTAGCTTGTTCTGCTCCAGGTGTGTCATGAGTTTCTTGTTGGTGATCTTTTCCAATACGTTCGCTGGGAATGGGATCAAGGAGATTGTCTGGCAGTTTTTGAGTTTGTTACAGTCTGCATTGGGAAAGGTTATGGTGGTGATAGAGGTGTTTAACAGGGTGGCGAGTTCCTGGCCAATCCTTTGCTATCAGAGGTTGAAGATGTGGTGCGGGCATGGGTCTGTGGGAGCTCCAGAGTGGATTGATTTGATGGTGGAGGTAGTGTCCTGGGTGAAGATGAGGTTCCAGTCTGTGGTTCATGTCAGTTTCGAAGGTGAGGGATTTGTCGAGGAAGTCCGTAGGTGTGGGCTGGGGATCAAAGTTTCTGTATGTAGTTGCAATCTTGTTGTGGAAGAAGTCAGCAAGGTTGTCAAACAGCTCCAGTGAAGGAGTGATGTTTTTGCTGGCTGGAGAATTCCTTAGCAATGCAAAAAGGTTCCTTGGTGTTGTTGGTGCTGGTCGTGATGTGTGCGGCCAGGGCTGTTGTCTTTGTTGCCCTGAGCAGGCGGTGGTAGAGGATGAGGAAGGTCTTGAACGCTGCCCTGTCTGAGGTATCTTTGCTGACGCACCATCTTCTCTCCACTATTCTGAGTTCTTGGGTGTACCAGCTGGCATTTTTGGAAGATTTTCTCTGGATGTTGCTCTTTATGTGGATGATGCTGTCAGTGAAATTGGTGATCCAGGTGTTCAAGTTCTTTATTTCCTGTTCGAGGTTGGTGGAGTTAGTGGGGTTGGAGGTGTTGAGGGCTTCTGTCCAGCTGATCTCTGACATGGGGTTCCCCCTCTGGTGGGGGGCACTGTTCATCTTGGGGGTGGGTGCAGGGGCTTGAGAGGTTGAAGTGGAAAATAAAGTGATCGGTCCATGTGAGTTCCATGATGTGGCTGTTTTTGACGCAGTTGATTTAGGTGAAGAAGGGGACGAGTATGTGTCCTGTGGTGTGTGTATTGTCATGGATGATCTGGGTCACTCCGAGGCTACTCATCAAGTTGTGGAGGTGTGCAGTATTGTTGTGATCGGGGCCGTTGATGGGGAAATTTAGGTCGGAGAGGAAGATGTAGTCCTTGAGTCTAATGCTACGGACACAATTAAGTTTGTGAGGGTGTTGCGGAAGCTGGAGCTACGGTCTGGGGATTGGTATGCAAGGGTGCCTCTGGTGGTTGTCTTGTTATCTGTATAGAGCTTGATGTTAAGATGTTCCTTGGGGGTAGTGGTGTTGTTATTGGAGGTGGTGCACTGTATTGTCTCCTTGTGGATGATGGCTGCTCCTCCTTCTGGCATGTTGGTGCAGTCCTGGTGAGTGATTTTTATAAGCGTCGGGAATCGCTGTGGCAATGGCTGGGGAGGATGTGGGGTTCAGCCAGGTCTCAGTGAGGAAGATAACGTTGGGTGCAAGGGTGGTGCTGAGGTCCCATAATTCGCTGGAGTGCTTGTGCTTCAGGCGTGTGTGGAGGAGTAGACAGTGCAGTTGGCGTGTCTCTTCTGGCAAGAGGTCGATGTGGTGTGACTGGGTCATGCTGGTGCAGAAGAAGGTGCATCTTGTCATGCAGTAGAGTGCGGTGCAGCTTGGCAGCAGCATTCGCTGTTTGTTGGGGGTTCAGGGCATGGGGGATGCGGAAGGGCCAGGGGCTGGGGATCCTGCTGCTGGCCTGTGTCAAGGTGCAGATGGCTGCCGATGGGCTTGCCTTTGGTGCGCTGTTGGCACACAAGTGGCGTGGCCATGGTTGCGGCCTCCATTAAGTAGGTACTGGGAAGAAGGAAGGCGGTGAAAGGCAGTGGGCGGTGATAAGAGGGAGCAGGAAAAGAGCGAAAAGAATGGGAGAAACGGGAGAAAGGCATAAGGAAAAATGGGGAAACAGGAAAAAAGATACAGGGAAAATGGTGAAACAGGAGAAAAAGGCACAAGGAAAATGGGAAAACAGGAGAAAATGCACAAAGAGAATGGGGAAGCAGGAGAAAAAGTCACAAGGAAACTGGGAAAAACACGAACAAAATCCACAGAGAGAATGGGAGAACCAGGAAAAAAGGTACAAGGAAAACGGGTGCTGCAGGGAGAGAAGCCCCGAAAAAGTGAGGGAACCAAGGGGAAGCTGAGGCAGGAATGGTGCAACAGCATTTGGAGAGCTGGGCTTTGCTCCAGCAGGGCAGTCTTCTGAATTGCACTGCTGGCCAAGGAATCCTCTACAGGTCAAGAAGTGAACTGAAGAGTGGATCTGAGAGCCCTATGGGTATGCTCAGACGTGAGTCCCAGGCTCTTCACACCACTGGAGTCAAGCTATCCAGGCTGATGAAGGCTGATAGCCAGAAACCGGTCCTTGGATGCTTGATTCCGGTCTGGGAAAGACATGGCTTGGTAGTTCGGACTGGACTGTTCCCATGAGGCACAGGGTCAGAGCTGATTTGCATATAGCCAGTGTCTAACCCAGGGTGGTGTGGAGTGCAAAAAAACGATGGATTTAGGCCCAGATCCTTGTACTGGGGTGAATGTATGACATTGTTCTACATTCTGTCCATCAACTGTGTTTTTTGCAATTTTCACCCCGAGTGGGCTGGGTATGCTCAGACGTGAGTCCCAGGCTCTCCACACCACTGGAGTCAAGCTATCCAGGCTGATGAAGGCTGATAGCCAGAAACCGGTCCTTGGATGCTTGATTCCGGTCTGGGAAAGACATGGCTTGGTAGTTCGGACTGGACTGTTCCCATGAGACACAGGGTCAGAGCTGATTTGCATATAGCCAGTGTCTAACCCAGGCTGGTGTGGAGTGCAAAAAAACGATGGATTTGGGCCCAGATCCTTGTACTGGGGTGAATTTATGACATTGTTCTACATTCTGTCCATCAACTGTGTGTTTTGCAATTTTCACCATGAGTGGGCTGGGTATGCTCAGACGTGAGTCCCAGGCTCTCCACACCACTGGAGTCAAGCTATCCAGGCTGATGAAGGCTGATAGCCAGAAACTGGTCCTTGGATGCTTGATTCCGGTCTGGGAAAGACATGGCTTGGTAGTTCGGACTGGACTGTTCCCATGAGGCACAGGGTCAGAGCTGATTTGCATATAGCCAGTGTCTAACCCAGGCTGGTGTGGAGTGCAACAAAACGATGGATTTGGGCCCAGATCCTTGTACTGGGGTGAATTTATGACATTGTTCTACATTCTGTCCATCAACTGTGTGTTTTGCAATTTTCACCATGAGTGGGCTGGGTATGCTCAGACGTGAGTCCCAGGCTCTCCACACCACTGGAGTCAAGCTATCCAGGCTTATGAAGGCTGATAGCCAGAAACCGGTCCTTGGATGCTTGATTCCGGTCTGGGAAAGACATGGCTTGGTAGTTCGGACTGGACTGTTCCCATGAGGCACAGGGTCAGAGCTGATTTGCATATAGCCAGTGTCTAACCCAGGGTGGTGTGGAGTGCAAAAAAACGATGGATTTAGGCCCCGATCCTTGTACTGGGGTGAATGTATGACATTGTTCTACATTCTGTCCATCAACTGTGTTTTTTGCAATTTTCACCCCGAGTGGGCTGGGTATGCTCAGACGTGAGTCCCAGGCTCTCCACACCACTGGAGTCAAGCTATCCAGGCTGATGAAGGCTGATAGCCAGAAACCGGTCCTTGGATGCTTGATTCCGGTCTGGGAAAGACATGGCTTGGTAGTTCGGACTGGACTGTTCCCATGAGGCACAGGGTCAGAGCTGATTTGCATATAGCCAGTGTCTAAACCAGGGTGGTGTGGAGTGCAAAAAAACGATGGATTTAGGCCCAGATCCTTGTACTGGGGTGAATGTATGACATTGTTCTACATTCTGTCCATCAACTGTGTTTTTTGCAATTTTCACCCCGAGTGGGCTAGAGACGTGAGTCCCAGGCTCTCCACACCACTGGAGTCAAGCTATCCAGGCTGATGAAGGCTGATAGCCAGAAACCGGTCCTTGGATGCTTGATTCCGGTCTGGGAAAGACATGGCTTGGTAGTTCGGACTGGACTGTTCCCATGAGGCACAGGGTCAGAGCTGATTTGCATATAGCCAGTGTCTAACCCAGGGTGGTGTGGAGTGCAAAAAACGATGGATTTAGGCCCAGATCCTTGTACTGGGGTGAATGTATGACATTGTTCTACATTCTGTCCATCAACTGTTTTTTGCAATTTTCACCCCGAGTGGGCTGGGTATGCTCAGACGTGAGTCCCAGGCTCTCCACACCACTGGAGTCAAGCTATCCAGGCTGATGAAGGCTGATAGCCAGAAACTGGTCCTTGGATGCTTGATTCCGGTCTGGGAAAGACATGGCTTGGTAGTTCGGACTGGACTGTTCCCATGAGGCACAGGGTCAGAGCTGATTTGCATATAGCCAGTGTCTAACCCAGGGTGGTGTGGAGTGCAAAAAAAAAACGATGAATTTAGGCCCAGATCCTTGTACTGGGGTGAATGTATGACATTGTTCTACATTCTGTCCATCAACTGTGTTTTTTGCAGCCCTATGTTTATACCTGGTGTCCCCTTAGAAGTGGAAGAAACTTCAGGACTTCTCTCCCACACAGAAGTGTCTAGAATTTCCTGCATCCCTCCCCTGGTCCCAGTCTATCTGTAGGCACAATAGGATAATGTGAAGATATTTGTATGAGAGCTGAGGCTCAGTCTTTCAAGTGCAATTGGCACAGCCCCCTCCCCTCATCCTGCCTGAGATGGCCCATCCAGGCAACATCTAGTCCCTCTATTTTGTGGCTGTCTGAGAGAAATACGCAATGGACAACTGGTAACTACACCTAGTCATGTGACCACAGAAACAGGCTGCAGACACCAAGTAGTTGGGACAAGAAAATTCCAACTTTCTAAAAGTAGCATTTTCAGAATTATGAATTAAAATCTGATTTTACCATTAAAGATTATTACAATTTCTTAGTCACAAACATGAATTTCCTTTCTGCTCCCAATCCAAAGTTACCACTTAGTAAACGGCCACACGGTACATGGATTCAAACAAACTCCCATTACCATATGGGAGAGTGTGCTACCGCTGGTTTACGGCCACAGCACATGCTCGCATAGGGAACAGGGAGTATGCGACTGCACCATGTGCGGTTACATTGTAAGTAGGTATGAGGAACCGCTGACCAATAATCGGTCAGTTCCAATACCGATACTGTGTCGGGTGGACGCACATCAGCCTGACATAGTAATACGGCCTTAAGTGCTAAAGGTCCACCAGTAGCATTTAATTTTTCGGCCTGGGTTTATTGTATACCACTTTACTAGGGACTTATAAGTAAATGAAATAGGCCAATCAGATGTAAGTCAATTTTTCATGCTATAGGGGGCAAGCACAGGCACTTCACAGGTTAGCAGTGATAAAGTGCGCAGTGTCCTACGGCCAACAAAAACTATGGGATGGGTGTAGGCAAAACATTTGGGTAAGACCACCCTTAACTAAGGCTGACAGGTCTAATAACACATTACTACATTGCACTGAGGCTTCACTCAAATGTAATGATATATTATCTCACAGCCAGACTGGTTTCAGAAAAGGTATGAGCACCATTGATCAGGCATACAGATTTAAGTTGTTAATGAAGTAATACATAGCATTGAAGAGCCTCTGTGGTTTTTGTGGTTATAAGCTCTGCATTTGACACTATTCCTCACTATCACCTTTGAAATCATTTTTCATATCCCTGAATATATGTTGTCAATTCTGATTTGGTTGCACACAGAATTTTTAAAAAAAGCATAAATGGTTTAGGAAAGTGGATCTGCAAATATATTAGGTGTGTACATTCCTTGGGGGGCAAAATACATTGCCTTTTTATTAACTGCATAACATCTACTTGATCTTTATTAATTCTATTGTAAAAACCTAGGTTTAATCATTAATAAGTCAAACAACAACTTTATGTCTGTCAATTCTCATTAAAGCTTTCATAGCCAACTGATTTTAAACAATACAGACATAGATAGTGTTTTGCATATTGACTATCTGTAGATGAGATTCCATTCAAATAAGAAGTGGGAAAACCAAATAAAGAAAAGTAATACAACATTGCCACAGAGGGCTGGTGCTGTTAGCAGATTTTCTAGGAGTCTGGATGACAGAGCCATCTCACCAATAATGTCTGTGTAAAAGCCACAGGAGTATATTTACTAAGATATCTCACAACTCATCTCAGCAAACAAAGTGACAGCTTATGTTTCGAGAGAGACGAGAGCAGGGCAACTCCAGACTACAGAGATATGGTACTGTTCTGCTTTCTTACCAGTGCTGGCCCACAATCAGGGTGCCAGCACCACGCATGCACGTTTACTAGGGTGTGTGCGTGATCTCTAGCATAGGTTTTTTACTGGAAGGGTTTGTTTCCAGTACAAAATACTATGCTTAGACTAACTTTTAAACTTTTCCTACTTTGTATGTGTTTTGTACAGTGCAGCACACATACAAAGACGGAAAGTCAAGTCAAGTCAGGATATTTATATTGCGCACATATCACATCCAAAGAGTCTCATGGCGCATGCAGACGGTTCTGACAAAAGGTGAGCAGCTGAATTTAGCAGAAAAGCCAGGTTTTAAGCTTCTTTCAGAAACTGGTGTGTTCAGAGATTGTGCGAAGGCTCAAGGGAATATTATTCCAAAGGGATGGGGCCAAAAAGGAGAAGGCGCGGCCTCCATTCCTGGTAGTTTGGATTCTCAACGGAGTGAGCAGTGACTCCATGCTCGATCTCAGCTGCCTCCTTGGTACATACCATGTGAGCTTTTGGTTCCAATATTTTGGGCCCCTTCCATACATGTGTTTATGTACCATACATAGTGTTTTAAAAATGATCCGTTTTTTTACAGGCAGCCAATGTAAGGTTTTTAGACATGGCGCGGAGGAAGACCCTCGGGGAAGATCTAAAACCAAGCGCGCCGCCGTGTTCTGTAGAACCTGCAGTTTCCGGAGGTGGCCTTCGTTTGTGACCAGAAGTAGTGAATTGCCATAGTCTAACCTGTTTATAATCAGACCTTGTACCAAGGGCTTGCGAGCTTCAGCTGGTAGCCACTTGAAAACCCTGCGTAAACTGCGCATGATTCCAAAGCAGGTACCCACAATATGGTTTACCTGGGTTTTCATGGATAACTTATTATCCATGTGCAGACCCAGATTGCGGCCCGATTCCTTAGGGGCAGGACTCCTGCCCAGCTGTGAAGGCCACCAGTCCTGGGTCCAATGTTCGGTAGCTTTGCCAAACAGCATGACCTCTGACTTGCTGCCGTTCAGCTGCAAGTGATTACGGCCCATCCAGTTTCTTACCTCTATCAGGCAGTTCTTAAAACGACCTTTGGTCTCGCAAAGGTCAGGGCCAAGAGTGACCAGGATTTGAGTGTCGTCGGCGTAAGATAAAACATCAAAGCCGAACGCTCTGATTACTTTGGCCAGGGGGCCATATAAACATTAAAAAGCGTAGGGCTCAATATAGAGCCCTGCGGTACACCCCTTGTGACTGGCCGCAAACTCGCCAAGGTCTTGCCTATTTGAAATGTGGTGGTCCAATTGGATAGATAGCTGTTAAACCATTCCAATACCTGCCCTCTGACACCAATCTCCCATAGTCTCTGCATCAGGATACGATGGGAGATGGTGTCAAAAGCCGCAGACAGGTCCAAAAGGACAAGAATGGAAGATTGACGTTTGTCCAGAGCATGCCTAATGTTATCTACGACCTCAACCAGTGCTGTCTCCGTACTATGAGCGGCACGAAAGCCTGATTGTGAGGGGTCAAGTAGGTCATTCATTTCAAGATATTTTACCAGGATTGGAGAAATAAAAGATATTTCTCCTCAATAAAGGCAATGTCAAAACAGCTTTATTTTTGTATGCAAAACCGGTCTACTTTTTTTAGTAGATAGGGTTTTGCATCAAAAACCACGGGTGGTTGCATGGGAACACCATGTTCCACCCTTCTCTTTAAGTAATGGAAAGCTGCGCTTAAGCACTGCTTTGCGTTACTTTAAGGCAACTGGAAAGTAAATTTCACGTAAACATTTTGCGCCTATTTGGGTCACTTTTCTGATGTATGCCCAGTGCGAAATATTAGTGAATATGCAAAACAGTCTCTTTCAACCGCTTATTTTGGAGCAGTACTAAACAGAAAATACATTTTTGAACACTTGGCTTAGATTACCCCAGAATGGTATTCAGCCTTTATCCAGTGGTGTTTACCCGCAGGTTATTACCAGGCATACTTTTACCTGAAAGTAAGTGCCATGCAGTACCTTAGTATGCAGGTAAGTACTTTTTAAATTACATAATCATTAAGTCATTTAAAATAAATGGGAATTTAAGGATTATGAAATAAGGCGGTAATGGTTTTAAAGGGCTTATTAGGATTCAGGGGTGGCTATTGATATATGGGAGTGAAGGTTTTAAAGGTTTTTGTAGGGTTCGGGTGGGTAATGTTGTGAGGTTAAAGGGTTTGAAGAGGTTTTTAGGGTTCAGGGATGAGTAAGGGTATGGGCAGTAGGTAGTTTGTAGGGTTCAGGTTTATATACATACTAGCAGCCCGTCCCGACGTTGTCCGGGATATAAAAAGTATGTGTGTACGTGCTTATGTGAGTGCGTGCGCGTTTGTGGTTTTTTTTGTCCTTTATTGCGTATGCGTGGTGATGGTGAATGTTTTGCCTGCGTGAATGTGCTTGGTTCCTGGATCGTTTGTACTGATTAGCAAAGTGCCCAAAACAGAGTGAAAGTTTTCCGTTGTTGGTGAGGTTTTCTTTGAGTGCGTGTGCCTTTTTCGTTTTTTGTTTTGGTGAGTGTGAACAGAGTGAAAGTTAGTTGTTGTGGCGGAGTGCCTCTTTGCGTGTGTGTCCGTTGCCCGTATCTGTTTTATGGCGGTTTGTTAATGTTTCCGGAAGGCGAGTGTTTTTTTTCATTACTTCCTTGTCCACGTCACAGCATAACGCCTTGCAACGACGCCCACGACACACCCACTGTAGTGAAGGTGTTGAAGTTTGAGCTTACGCGCCCATTTCCCCGCCCATATGACGTTCGCTACTATACGCCCACATCATTACGCGTTGATTAACATGTTCATATCATAAACGTGGTCTTGAAGTTTGAGCTTACGCGCCCATGTCCCCGCCCATATGACGTTCGCTACTATACGCCCACATCAGTACGCGTTGATTAACAGGCTCATATCATAAACGTTGTTGTTGATTTGGGGTGCCATACTATGTGAAAAGTTGTTTTTGAAGCGTCAGCGCTTTATAGTTGTAGCTTGTTGAGACGCCACACGGTACAGCATAACGGGCCACAACCATGACACGCCCACTGCAGTGAAGGCAGTGAAGTTGGAGGTTTATGACACGCCACATGACACGCCCCCTCGCCCCACGCTTAAATTCGGGTGAGTGTGTGAGCGTTTGCATTATGTTTTTTCCAGTGCCTGTGCCTTGTCGTTGTTAGCGAGGGCCTATTTGAGTGCGTGCGCGTTGCCCGTTTTTTCCTTTGTTGTGTGTGCGCGTGCTGATGGCTGCGTGAATGTGCTTGGTTTGTGCTTAGATCACACCCCTGACACGCCCGCCCACTGGAGTGTAACACTCCCACGATCACACCCACGACACGCCCACTGGAGTGTAAGTCGCCCACAAGGGACTACTTTCCCCCCTACGTTCCTTTACCTTTCTAATGTATATGGTGGCCAGATATATAGCCTATGTCCATCTGCTGAACCTACCCTTTCCAATGGTGTATTGGGTGTTGTGATTGGTGCAGTAGTTCTTGAGTTTACCCGCCTCAAAGGTTTCCAGTTCTCTCTTTATAATAGTAGTATATATATATATATATATATATATATATATATATTTTTTTTTTTTTTTTTTTTTCTTCACTGAAAAAACCATAGGTTTCAGGGACGTTATAGTTAGTTGGACATTTTTCTGATACAAAGCCATAGAGCTTTCCGCTGTTATAGTTAGTTGAGCTAACTATAACTCGTGCCCCCGCAATGCACTGCTGATGACGTCACATATTACATCATTTATGACATGGTCAGTGACATCACTGATGACATCATCCAGTGACTGTGTGTTTCTGTAAAGTTTAAATATGTTTTATATATATATTGGCCAAGTTGTATTGAAGATTGAGTGGGTGTATAAGTATCTGGATGAAGGATTTAGTAGGTGCGTGACTGACAGTATAAGTGAGTGATTAAATGTATCTTACTGAATGCATGGGTTAGTGACCAAACTGTGTAATTGTCTGTATCAGTCTATCTATTGCTGTGTAAGGTGATGCATGGGTTGGTGAGTAGCTACAAGAGTGTCTTTATGGGTTATTGATTAGTTGCATGAGTATTTGTATGGGTGCCTGAGTGCGTGTGTGGGTGGATGGGAGGTGTGTTACTCTGTGCATAGATGTGTGAGTGATTCATTCACTCAGTGTATGGGTTCAACAGTGCATGTGGAAACAGCTGTATGAGAGGGTCAGTATGTGTATGGGTATGTTAGTGAGTGAATAGATATCTCAGTGCTACATGTCCAAGTAACTACATATGTAAAACACAGTACATGTGAGAGTTGGAGTATATAAATTACTATACATGAGAGCCAGTATTTGTGAGAGTGGCTGTATGGATCAGTATGTACTTGTATCAGTGATTGTATAAGAGAGTAAGTATATGTTAGTATCTGTATGAATAAGTGAGGTTGTGTGTGTATAATTGTACTGTGAGTAAATAGAAGTGTGATTGATTCTTTGCATGATTTACTAGGTGTTTGAGTAACTCTGGATGAGTGCCGGTGTGTGAGTGTTTGTATAGGTGTATGAGTGCCTATAATAGTGTTGTATTGATGAGTCACTGCATGTATGCGGGACTGTATGGGTGAATGAGTGGATGTGTGTGTAGACCTATGAATCAGTGAGTGCGTATGTAGTAACTGGCATTGGTGTTTTTACTGTTTCAAAATTGTAGTCTGTCTTTTAGAGTGGATGTATCAAAGGTTTTATTAAGGTATGAGGAGGTGCATCATATTTTCACTGGATGATGTCATCAGTGATGTCATCAGAGATGTCATTTGAGATGTCATCAGTGATGTCATCAGTGATGTCACTGACCATGTCATAAATGATGTAATATGTGATGTCATAAGCAGTGCATTGCGGGGTGCGAGTTATAGTTAGCTCAACAAACTATAACGGCAGAATTTCTATGGTTTTGTACGAGAGACATGTCCAACTAACTATAAAGTCCCTGAAACCTATGGTTTTTCCAGTGAATTTCAAAGGTTTTTTAAATGCTAATTTGTAACTATAATGTCCCTGAAACCTATGGTTTTTTCAGTGAATTTCATAGGTTTTTTAAATGCTAATTTCTAACTATTTTCTTTTTTAAATGAATAGTTTTTTCAGTGATTTTAAATTATCACTTGATTGTTAACCTAGTGAAAACAGTAAATATCTCCAGTTTTCCAGCAATAGCTTCCACAAAAAAGAATTCCGCACAAATGAGAACAACAAATAACGGTGATAATATACACAGTAGACGTCCACGTACATAAATTACCACAAAAGCACCAGTTCTCGATATTTTCAACGAGCAGCCAAATCTGGGGTGCAATCTAAAATCAGGGAATAACCCATTTTTGCAGTAGGAATCTAACATCTGCATTTTACTGGTGCAAAGCTGAACGACTACCTACAGTGTGAAAGGGAGCCCAGCCCAGAGCCACATCTGAAGACCAACACATGCCATAGAGTTACTGATCACGCAGCTCAAACACCCATGAAGGCCACAATACTCACTGCAATCAGCCTCAGGACGTCCCCCCCGGACCACCCCCTTCCCTACTACCACCGAGGCAGTGCATAGCAGTACAGCAGACCTTCCAAAAATGGCATGGTCCCTCAGCCACACAATACTTGAATGTTGCCAGATATGGCAACCAAGTATGTGTGAAAGAAGCAACTCACCCATCAATAATAATAATGCACACAATACCAAGTGTAGCAGTGATGTGCAAGACAAACCTCACTATACAGATCATAAATCTCTCCACCTGTATATATACTGCTGGTGCTTGTAATGTTGTGCACAGTAGACGCAACCATGTTACCTCAGGCAGTGGGGAAGATCTCGGACATTAGAGTGTGTTGTCCTCCCCTCGAAGCGGAAGCACAGTGGGCTTGTCCAACGTATGCCAATCCACCGTAAGAGTATAAATAAATTAGCCAGAACTGTGGGCGTGGTTCACTTGTGAACTGTAAAGGCCAACGCCTCTGCCAGAGCAGAGAGCCTCACCCTGCCACGTGGCTGCCGCCATAATCGCGGGCCTCCTCAACACAGGCCCCCTGCAAACCCAGCGGCACAGCACGGCAGACTTATGTCTGTACAGACTACTGCCTTCGATCTACACTGCGGACAGCAGGCCTCACAATTCAGATGGAGTAGCGATTGCAGATGACGCAGTGCAGTACGCAAGACACATTGCTCGGACCACGTATCATCCCAGGGTGTGCACATGCTGAGTACTTCAGGTGCCACTAACTAACAAGTCATCTGCACATGGCCTTATTAAGGCAGAATTCAAAAAACATTGCTCCGAGTTCGGCCCTCCGGACCACGCTTCTTCGCAGTGGACATACACGCTCAGCGCCAAAGGTACTACTAACTGACTGCACCATAAGTCATCGCCACTAGGCCGTTTTCAAGCAGAATTCAATAGACAAAACATAGCTCCGAGTGCGGGCCCTCTGGACCACGCATCATCACAGGATATGTACACGCTCAGTGCTAAAGGTACTACTAACTCAGTGCACCATAACTCATTGCCATGTGGCCTCATTAAGGCAGAATTCAATAGACAAAAGACATTTGTCTGAGTGCGCCCCCCCTGGACCACGCATCATCGCAGGGTACGTACACACTGAGCGCCAAAGGTACTACTAACTCAGTGCACCATAAGTCATCCCAAGGAACAGTGAACAGTTTTATGTCAGCAGTGAGGCATACTATCACTCGAAAATCACCAAAAAATACTTATAATATAAAAAGAACAGAACAATCGTAATACATTAATGATTACAATCTGGTGATTTTGAAGATGTGGAATGCAAATATGGACATACAATATGTTGCAGATAACTGAATTGCTGTTTCTCACTATGTCACGTCATATATTACCAAGTCTGAGAAGACAGAATTGAAAGAAATGTGTGAAGAAATTTCACATGGGAAGACAATTTGCAAAAAGTTATACAGCTTCAGCATGAAGATGCTTTCACTTCGAGAAATTTGATCGTATGAATGTTTCGGATCGATAGACATCTGCAAGTTTATATTCGGAGTCAAGAGGAATCATCTGAATAAGTCTAAGTCTTGCTGCGGCACAAAATCGAGTTTTAATATAAATGATATGAAACAAGTTTGTAATGATATAGAGTTACGTTTCTTTGGCAGTCAAAAGAAGTGTACAGAAAATAACAGTTTGATAAGTGTACGTGTGGAAGAAGAGATGGAAGATAATAGTGTTGTGAAGTTTCAATAAGAAATAACAAAGTTTAAAATAGTTTCTGGTGAAAATCCCAACTAAGTATAACGTCCTCAAAATCTACACAATATCCTTTTAGTATCCTTGCTTCAAGAACTTCTTTTATGTCACTTATACCTTTACTATAATCACCAAATCCATCTTGCAAGTCCGAACGAACACTGAATGGCAATCTACACTGCGGACAGCAGAGCTCACAATTTGAACTATAACGTCCCTGAAACCTACATATTTCGACATTGTATTTCATAAATGTTTAATCTTTTGTTCCATCCACCTACACTGCGAACAGCAGGGCTCACAATCCACATCGAGTCACCATAGCAGTTGATGCAGTCGAATGGGCAAGAGACATTTCTCCCATTGCGGCCCCCCCGGACCACGCATCATCGCTGACTGCACACATGCTGAATGCTTCTGATGTCCCTACCTCAGTACAGTAGAACTCTGGTACAACATTTTGTGTATAATTTCACACCTGTTGTCCTACCTCACTGTATGACAAGTCATGAACCCTTTGCGATAGAATCTTTTCTGTATGATTTCATATCTGCTACCCGTACCTTAGTGCAGCACAAATTATTGACCCTTTAAGATTGAATCTCTGTGTCTGATCCAATGATTACTGATGGACTTGTTGCCACCACCAACCATTCACGGAGGGTTGGCTTACAATCACCCCACACGCATCCACCACAGACGTCACTGGACATGTGACCCTGTTAATAAAAAGGAGTCGAGTGCACGTGCCCGTACCCATTTCCACTATCTATCTGTGTCCGTGTGTTCATTATGTATACAACATGCTGCCCCTAGGCCCTACCACATTACATAGTGCTCTGGACAGCGTATGCAACCATCTTACCTTTGACAGTGGTGGAAAACTTTAGTTATGTAACTTTGTCTCGGTCATTGTACAAGTACGTACAAAGAGACTGCATCATTAGAGTGCTGCAAGGAGAGTGTATACTGAATTTATTTTAATATTGAGGATCGTCAGAGTGATTGTATAAGTACATATGTTGGCGCAGCCTAACTCTGACAACAACCTAGTCTCTAATTGACTGCCCTCCATGTGCCAAAAACTGTAACTTCGACTTTCCATGGCCCTGTATTGCTACAGCTGCAACACTCCACTGAATGTGCAATAATCATTCATATCCACACAAATGTCTCATGTCCACCATCCTTCTTGTGTGGAACTATGGATGAATATAGGGTCAGTAATTCCCCGTACCTTCCATGTTGGCCAGATTGTGGGACTTGGCTCACAGAGTTACACTTTGGCTTTTGCAACCCGGGTGACGACAGCACTCCAACATGGACACCCCCATCCAATGTTCTTAGATTCTTTAAGCTTTCTATAGCCCAAAGCCAACTAAAAAGTAGCCCAAACTAACCCAATATTGCTACTTTTGGTAAGGAGGGTCAGGGACAGCATCAAGCAGGCGGTGAATGCATTGGAATTGATGTTGCAGCCTTATGCCAAATAAATATTTGTCTAATAAAGCGCTTTAACATACTACTTTGGTGGAGCATTGTATTTATATTTATAATCTGGCAACTAGCAGAAACCAAAATTTTACCACACAACTAGAAAAATATAGCCCAATTTTGCGTGATCTAGCCCAATCTGGCAACACTGATACCACAGCCACTCCCTCACGGCTGGTATACACCCACACCACACCCATCCAGCACCGGCGTCACAGGATATGTGACCATGCTAATATAAAAGACCAGGCGCACATGCACTATGCCATTTTAGAGTTTATAATACGTGGTCCCACTTCTCACTGAGTTAGTAGCACCGCAATCACTGAGCGGGTGTACAACCTGCAATGATGATAAGTGCACTAGTATGTCCTCTGACATGGCCATATCAAGACTCAGTGCCCAATGTGATACCTATTACCTTCTAGAACAGAGCTGCAAGATGTGGATGGTGCCGTGACAGCGAAAAGGTGAGCAGTGAGGACTGGGTGGGCAGCGGCGGGCAGATACCTCTGGGCGGCGGGAGTGGATGGGGTGCAGCAGCCTGGATGCAGAAAGGCTGCACAGTGATTTAGGTGTACGCAGTCATAAATACCCTGCCATTACCCTTTGTTATTGCATTTTGAACAAGTTTTCCAATAGCAGGACAATTTTTACAGTCGACCAAATGTCCGTCGCTCCCACATCTGTAGCAAAGTAGTTGAGCATTTCTTTTTTCATACTTTGTACTCTCAAATTTACCATCAAATTTTGACAAACTTTCCTTTCTCTGATTTTTTTAAAGCGGTAAGGTGTGTTCCTACGGCAGACCCAGGACCTGCTTACTTTCAGAAGATACCTCAAGATCTGGCTACTCCAGCAGTAGCAGCATCCCCCCCACCCCAGCGCCTTGAGACCCTCACGGGTAAGTAGTGAGCTATACAAATGTTCTGATTGATTGATTGTTGGGAGCATTGAAGCATGCAGACACAAGCGTGACATTCCTCTCACAGCTCCTGTCTGCCTCACGTGGCTTAGGGAATGTTAGGTTTTGAATGTGATAAGGTTCGGAGGTAGAAGATAATGGGGGTTCAGTCATTCTTGCTTTATACTTGCTGCTTACAAAACATGTTCTGAGGATTAAACCACATCAAAATATTTACTGTCTCTGTCTTTTGATTCATGCATACTGGTATTTCCTACAATTACTATTTCTGTACTATCTTTCAAATGTGGGAGTTTGAGGATGCCACTATGTCTCAGGATGTGGTTGGAGACACACCGGTGACACAAAGGTGAGCTGCGAAGATTTTTTACACTGTCACTCTCTCACTCTTTCTCTCTCTCTCTCTCTCTCTCTCTCTCTCTCTCTCTCTCTCTCTCTCTCTCTCTCTCTCTCTCTCTCTCCCTCTCTCTCCTTTGATCAACGCATGACTCACAATCATATCTTTCTTTTTATCTAGCAGGCTCTGATTCACAAATTGATGACCCCCCCAAATACCACTAGAGCAGAACACGTGTAGAACCTGCGATGATGCTTGGTCATCCTGGCAATCAACACCTACTCTGAATTGTGAGCTCTTTTCACCGCGTGTACTGAGGCTGAGGAGGTTCCTTCGGCACGTGGTCGACTCTCTTCGACACACGCCAGTGGCCGAAGGTGAAAATAGAGGCTTGTTAGTGCAACAGCGGGCCCTCACCTCCGGCCAGTGGGAGTGGATGGGGTGCAGCAGCCTGAGTGCGCAGCGGTAGGCAGTCCACTCTGGGGCAGTCAACTCTGGATAGTGGAAGTGCATGGGGTGCAGCAGCCAGGGTGCATAGCGAACGTTATACACCTCTGGGCAGTGCAAGTGTATGGGCTACACCAGAATGGAGAGCATAATATCAAGAACGGGGAAAACATTATCAAAGCTTTAGTAACAGGAAACTGACGCTTAAGCGGTGATAAGTGGCTTGATAATATGCCCTTTAAAATTCCAATAGAAACCCAGGTTCTGGTGTGAAGGACATCAAACCTGGGCTTCTATGGGAATTCACAAGGGCTTATTATCAAGCCTCTTATCGCCACTTTTTGCGGCAGTATTCTGCCGCTAAAGCAGCGATAGTGTTATCGCCGTGCTTGATAATATGGCCCTGGGTGCGCAGAGGCTGTTAAACACCTCTGGGCACTGGAAGTGGATGGGATACAGCAGCCTGGGTGCCCAAAGCACAAACAGTGAATTACGCGTGTGCAGGTGTATATATTCTGCAATTACTAATTCTATACTATCTTTCAGATAACTAAACTTGAGGGTACAGTATGTCCGAGCACGTGGTTGGAGACATACCGGTGACACAAAGGTGAGCTTTTCTCCAGTGTCAACACTCTCTCTCCATCGCTTCCTTTTTCTCTTTCACACTTTCTTTCTTTCTCTGGCTCTTCCTCTCTCTCTCATTCTTTCTTTCTCTCACTTCCTCTCTCTCTCTCTCTCTTCCTCTGTCTCACACTGTTTGTCTCTCTTCCTTGTATCTCCCTCTTTTTTCTTTCTTTCTTAATTTTTCTCTCTTCTTTTCTCTCTCTTTGTCTCTCTTCTTCTCTCTCACTCTTTCTCCCTCTCTCTTCCTCTCTCTCACACTGTTTCACTCTTTCTTTCTCTCACTCTTTCTCTTTCTCTCTTCCTCTCTTTCACTCTCTGTCTTCCTCTCTCTCTTTCTCTCTCTCTTCTCTCTCACACTGTTTCTCTCTTTCTCTCTTCCTTGTATCTCTCTCTTTCTCTCTCTCACTCTTTCTCTGTCTTTCTCTCTGTCTTACTCTTCCTTTCTGTCTTCCTCTCTCTTTCACTTTCACTCTCTCTGTCTCTCTGTCACTCTTTCTTTCTCTTCCTTCCTTTCACACTGTTTTTATTTCTATCTTCCTTGTATCTAACTCTTCCTCTTTCTCTCACTCCTTTGCTGAACGCATAACGCACCATCTTATTTTTATTTTTGTCTTGCAGGCTGTGCTTCACAAATTGTCGAGAAATGACACGCCATAGCTATACATCATTTTATTTGTTGTTGTTTTGTTTTAATAAAATGTTTTACACACAGTTTATTTGTTATTGTTTTGTTTTAATAAAATGTTTTATATGTAAATCCATACATGACTAAGATTCTTATTTGTCGAACCTCACAAGCATATCTTTTATTAAAACGGCAACACCAGCTAATTTTTTAGGCTCCACATTTAAAAACTTTCCTGTCACATTTGTTTGTGGGAGGTGAGCGGGAATGACGGACAAGGAGCTGCTGCTTGGGGATGTCGTAATAGTGTTAGGTGTCCGACCGGCATCACCGTTGCCTCCATCGCATCTCTTCTCAGAGACCTGCAAGCCGGCGGGCTGCTCGTAAAAGTGTGGGCCCGAGACACCTGAACAGCTGCGATCCCACCAGTGGTTTGCAGAGTGAGACTTGCGGGACCAAGAAGGTTGTTGACGGTATGCTGGTGATGTGGGAAAAGGGTGCGTTACCTGCTGATGTGGGGAGAGGCAGACTGAAAGGGGTATCTGTCACAGACAGAGCTCCGGTATGTTTCCAAAATACCTCGGACAGATGCCAGCTGACAGACTGAATCACAAAATGTTTTTTTCAATACTCATGTGGTGTGACTTATGAACAGTTTGTACCCAGGCTCGCAGAGGGACAACTGCGGCCCGTCCGCTCGACTTACAGAGGCAGATCTACGGGCCATCCTCTCCCAAAGGAACAACAGCGTAGTAGCTCGCAGAGATACAGGCACAGCACCGTACTAGCTTGCAGAGGTAGACAGCTGCGAGTAGACGGACTGGCTTCTAAAGGCATACCTCCAAAGTGGTAATGTTTGGCACAGGTAAAGTGACAGGGTTATCTTCCTACTAGTGTCCTGGCGCTCACCTGTTTCTCCTTTATTGTTAATAAATCTTAAACCTTCACTGCGTCCAAATCATAATTACACAGAGCTCCGCTATATTAAATTGCCCCCGGAACCTTTCTTTTATATTTTCACTCGATGTGAGGCTCAAGATGGCTGCTAACACTTCCTGGTTTCAAGTGTTAGTAACCGATCGGAGAACACTTCCTACTTTAAAGAGTTAGCAGCCAATCAGAGGCAAGCTGGTGCTCAGGAATAAGGCACCTACCATATATATATATATATATATATATATATATATATATATATATATATATATATATATATATATATATATATATATATATATATATATATATATATACTTTTCCATTTAATATCTCAAAAACTACTAAAACGGATTTACACCATTTCAACAAAACCGCGCTTTCTAGACCAAGACCTTTCTCCCTGACAAATTTGGCATAATTCCATTCAGCAGTTTAACCTGTAGCCTTGTCTAAAGTTTTCCATGAAAAATCCATTGAGAAAACACGTTTTCACACCCCCTTTTTCTCAGCCCCCCTTGGCCAATCACCCCTAAACGTTCAAGATAGAAAATGAACAAAAAAGAGAAACGTTTTGAAAAATTTCATAAACAATCGTCAAACGACACCAAAGTTATAAGCAGATGGAGAGTTCCAAAAGGGGGGCAGCGCAACCCCCCTCCCAACATGAGTAAAGCCCTGAGATTGCGGGGACCACAGCAGGCACCCGCAGCCCCAGCGAGCCCCTGCTATTATTTTTTAAGAAATTCCACCGGGACCTACCCACCCCGGGGTTTCATTAAAATAAAACACGAGATAACCGCAACCCAGCGCGAATTACACCAATTTATTTTTTATTTTTTTTATTTTAGGTTTGGTGCCCTCGGGGTCCTTCTGGGACCCCCTGACCAGGCCTAGGAGGTTTGGGTGTTTCTTCTCTGCTCCCGTCTCTTGTTTTCTACCTTTGTTTCTCTGTTTTCTAGCGACTCACTTCTAGCGAGTCACAAGATGGCTGCCAACACTTCCTGGTTTGGAGTGTTGGCAGTCAATCACAGTAAAGCTTGCGCATGCAACTTAGGCTCTGCCCAGATATTAAAACTTTTTATTTTTCTAATTTCTAAGGAACTGCTGAACAGATTTACACCATGTTTGAAAAAGTTGCTTTCTGACCCAAGCACTACCTTTCTGCCAAACTTAGAGTAATTCCGTTCAGTAGTTTCGGCTGTAGCCTTGCACAAAGTTTCCTATGGGAAAATAATTTTTTCACTTATTTTTTGAATTTTCTCAAAAACTAGTGAACAGATTTAAATCATTTGAACTAAAGAACCAAACTCTATCTTTCTGCCAAATTTGGGGTGATTCCGCTCAGCAGTTCGGACTGTAGTTAGTCGCAAAATTTCCTATGGAAATTGACATGGAGAAAATGAGTTTTGGGACCCCCCTTTTTTCTCAGCCCCCACTTAACGAGTCACCCCCAAACTTTCAGGATGATTCAAAAGTTATTAGCAAATCAAAAAATGCTTTTCCTATGGAAACTAGGTTCTAACTATAACTACCTACTGGCAACCTCCAGTAGGTAATATATATATATATCATATAGTACCATAATTGAGCAGTTCAGACACTGAAGAAGGCTTAGGAGAGCTGCTAATAAAGAATTATCTACACCATGTGAGTGCTGCATATCCTTTGGATAAGAGCCTTAATTTTTATGCGAGACCTCACCCTCGTAAATGCGAGCACCCGCCCCTGGAGTTCAAGGGTGAGATTTGGGATTTGGGAGCAGGAACATTGAAAAAACATTTGAACCGCCGTAGTCCAGATGACTCTGCCGACCTATGGCCATGGACTATACAAGCCCAAGGACGCCGATCCATCAGATGGGCGCCTGCAGTGACATCGTGTGATGACATCCAACGGCTGTCGTGGGGTGCACTTGGTGTGTCAACAACCTACTGCCCCTATTGAGGGGTAAACAGAGACTGCAGATAAAATCAGAAGCAGAGGGTGTCATGTGCTGCGCTGGCTTAACAGAATCAGTCCATCAGGACAGAGTCCGCCATTCAGGCGGTATGTGGACATCAAGGACCACAATGCCAGTGGACAGGCCATGACGCACCACAGCTGAAAATATCGCGTTGCAGCCCTTCCATTGCCTGTGATCCAACCAATGAGAACTGGGGACTCACAACATAAACCAATGGAACACCAAGTACCATAATTGAGCAGTTCAGACACTGAAGAAGGCTTAGATGCCGAAATGCATATGGAGAGCTGCTAATAAAGAATTATCTACACCCTGTGAGTGCTGCATATCCTTTGGATAAGAGCCTTAATATATATATATATATATATATGTTATGTTATGTTATGTTATGGTATGTTATGTTATGTTATGGGCACTGAATAAAATCTATGAAAATTGGAGTTGCTGAGTGCGGCATCTTTTGTACAAAAAATTGATTCTGGCCACTGGTCTGGCCCAACGCCGGCACCCGCTGTGGAGCGATCCTGTGAGCAGACCACATTGCAGTAAAAAAATAAAAATAAAAATATATATATATATACATATATATATGTGTGTGTGTATATATACATATGCAATGAGCTTCGTCCGAAACTCCCAAAGTGCTCCTGGAGAGACGAACACGGACCCAAAGGTGAGTGCAAGGTTATTTATTATATCCAACATCACGCACCACCGCCATGACACGTTTCGGCCTTCTAGAGGCCTTGATCACATGACGCGGTAACAGGAAACCATAAATTTAAAGTGCTAGTGCAATATCACGTGCAAATTTAGGCAGATAAACATAGAAAAAATATATCAGTTTTTCTGTTCATCGCTTCTTTCCATGAATCATATTAGTGCCTGAAGCTAAATGGCATTAAGACAAATGTCCAAAAACATTCATAAATATCTAGATAAATACATAAATAAATATAGCAGTCAGTAAACCTAAAAGATGTATGATTGCAACCATTTTAGTAAGACCATGGTTAGTGCATTTTCTTAACGCTCAAACCTCATGCACTACATCAATTGGGTCAACCAATATGTAATTCCACCACAATGATACACAGTGCAAATTTGCAAGTAATAGCAGCAATCAATTCGTGCAAATACGCAAAATATTGGTAAACCATCAATGATACAGAGTGCAAACAGGCAAGGGATAACAGCAGTCAATTGTGCAAAAACGCAGGGTATTAGTGACCCGTCGATATACAAGGAAACAATGTGTTTTCTTTACATAAAAGACAAAGTATCACTAAGCCTTAAAACCATGTTGTTAATCATATCGTGCCCATATCAACACTGGTAAACCCCTAGTGGGTCCCTGTGCAATTTTTGAAAAGATCACAGATTTCTTTTGGACACATATCGCATTATAATGCACATTAGTCACCACGTTATGTTTTGCATATATCTATTTGATGCCCCAGATATCACCCTAGTGGGTCAAAATGCTAATGTTTATCATCAAATATGAATATACTGTCTAAGGAATATTACTGTGATAAAGTAAGTACCTATCCAAATGGGAAAGAAGGGAAAAACAGTGATGGCCTTTACACAATTATTAGCAACTACATTGTAAATGTATTGATTCATAAATATCTGAACAATAGATTGTTGTTACTAATATCCTAACAATCCTAAAACCCACTGATTGTACAGGAGCCTAAAATCCTAATAAATATGTATTATCCCATAAATATTTAAAATCGAATTCAATTTAATATTCAATTACCCTAATAAACACTTATTACTTCATAAATATCTAAAATCAGATTTAAAGTTTGGTTAGCTAATTAGGTGGATCACTCACTGTTTGTCATTGTACAGTATGTGACACCATCTACATGTCCAATGGGCTGTTCTACGTATTCTGCCTGAAAAAGTGTTTGTGCAAAAATAAAAACACGTGTTTAAAATTGCATTATAAAAATGCCTTCAGTTGCATTGAGGAAGACAGGCATATGCATGGATAGTGTGGGAAAATTGTGCTGAAACTTACAAAAACTAGTATTACTATAAGGCTGACTTACAGGCATGTGAAAAAATCTTCACTTGAGTTTCACCCATTAGGCATCTTAGTGTTCAGCTCGAGGATGTATCTGGTTTCTAATTTCCTCAACAGGGGTTGACGGTCCCCACCTTGTCTAAGTGACGGAACCATATCCACCACGAAGTAACTAAGGTGTTCCAGGCGACTGTCAAGCACATCCTTAAAATGCCTGGCTACAGGATATGATGCAACCTGATTGCTGACTGCCCTCATGTGCTGGAGTATATGTTTATGGACCTGCAACTTGGTGCTACCAACATATCGTAGGCCACATGTACAATCCAGCACATAAACAGCAAAATCAGTCTTGCAAGTCAGCTTTTTGATATAGTTTGAGGGGCATCATGAAAGATAGTTCTGTATGATACTGTGCTCCTTCCTAGCTTACAAGCCTTACATACAGCGCATTTAATGAATCCTTTAGTAGTCTGTAACCAGGTATTCTTAGTTACCACCTCCAGACTACTTTTTACGAGTATATCACTCATAGAGCATGCTTTCCGGAAAGTGATTTTGGGAGTCTCTGTCAAGGATTCACCAATCACAGGGTCATTGCGAATTACTGCCCAATTCTTGTTAAAGATTTTGCGCAGTGCACGATGTTGGCGACTGTATGTTATTATTAGTCGTGAGGAGTCAGTAGGGGATGTGGGTACATTAGCTTCTACATCAGTTCTAGCGCTGGGACATAAGGCTGTGGACCTTGAAAAGGACCTGGTTACTTAATCACCGTATCTATCATTTCAGTAGAAAAACCCCTAGCCAGAAACCTTTTCTTACTTTCACTTTGTGCTGAAAAGCAATCCTCATCAACGCTCCAGATACACCTGATGCGCAGCATCTCACCATAAGGTATGCTGCGTATCAGATGTTCAGGATGATGACTGGTGGCGTGGAGCACCATGTTGCCCGACGTTGCTTTGCGGTGCAACCAGCCACGGTCGGTAGTGGGTGTACCTGCAGGGCAGTGCCGTGGGGAGGGGAGGGGCAGGGTGGAGGGTAGTAATCTATGGATTATGGAGCTTTACAGGTAAGTAAACATATAAATAAATAAAACTAATTTTGTTGCGTGCACTGCATTCCCAAATGCGATGCAGTGTGCGCAACGTTTTTTTCTTGCTTCAAACGTTGATTTTGGTGTTTTGCGCAAATAAAAAAGATGTATTCTGATATAGTTCTTTTAGTAAAAAAATGTATGTGGATTCATGGAAACAGACTATTCAGTCATCTTCTTGCTTAGGTCACTTGCAGAAATACAATTCTTTATATAAGGATGATCCAGCTTTTACAGACCCCACTATATGAGGAAACTGATCTCGCAACTTTGTGTGGGTTCTCTATCCTACTTGGCGGTTGAATATAATCATGGGGTACATAAAAAATAATTAATCAGGCAGTTACTCTTAGTCTCACCATGCTTGTGAATCTAAAGGTCATTTCTTATTCCTGTTCCCCTTATATAGTAATTACAGGAAAAGTTTGTATTCCCTTGATTAAAAAATTCATAATGAGGATTGCCATAATGCTATATAATCATTGACCACAGAAGGTGTATTGCTCTGTGTCACCAATATCATCGTATATTTGTCATTATATTAAGATGTATTAGTTACTTATTATAAAATGTTAAGAAGTTCAACATTTCTATTAATTTTACACATTGATAAATTGATTATTTCTTGTATGTGACTTTCGGTCCGAAATAAACTCATAGATTAATTTACCCTGAAAATTAGAAAATGTTTGACCAGATTAAAAATCTTGACTGTGAAAGGAATGATGATATAGAAGTGAGCCCTTCATATAGACAATGATTGGCCTGATTAGAAATATTTTAGAGTTTAAAAGGAATGATTATGGAAGTCATATTAATAAATAAAGCGATTTCAGGTGGTATAAAGACACGCTTGGTGATCCCATAATCACAATTTTCTGCAATGGCAATTGGGATGAATAGAAATATGTCTTATGTGACAATTTGTTTTGGTAACCGAATCCACTTACGTGAGAGATTACTTCCCACCCCCTTCATCCGGATTACTGCTTGGAGAAATGTTGTCTTGCCATAACTTGAATAAAGGCTTTTTGTTTCGTAAATAAAAGGCCTAGATGTATTTATCTGCAGTGAATGGGATGGTGGTGTGCACAAAGCGCTGTCGCTTCCTATCAGCTGCAGAGAAGAATCATGTTTATGTTCAGTGATGTGTAACTATATCTCCTTATTTGCCTACTGGAATTTGCATGCCTTTTCCCACAGCCATTTATGGTTCTTGGGATGGGTGAATCAGCTGAACCAAATATACAGGCCAATGTTGACATGCAATTTAATGTTTGCTCGAAATGTAGGCCCATAAAATGCTATTTTTTTTGGGGGGGGTCTATTTATATTATTTTGTTGCTCATTGTTCTACCTGTCATGTGAATGCTTCATCAGCTGTTATTTGATCATTGGTGTTTTTTTTTCTTTAACAGTTTATTTGCTAAAAAAAATTATGAAATAAGTACACTTACTAAAGGTTCCTTTGGGAGCGGTCCATCTAGGGCATATGATAAAACTTGAGGATGTAACACAATGTGGATTCTAATATTTCTTTTTTACTGTTCATTTTCTATTGCATAATACACAAATTTCACAAGTGTCCGAATAAAATACATTTTGCAGAAGCAAATGATCAATTTCACGAAGATCTTAAATCTATGTTCCTTTTAAGCATTCTTTATAAGAGCCTGCAGGTATTTTACATCTTTTTCGGCCTAGATGTTAAAGAGGTACAAAAAAGGGTCCAAGGATCAGTGTCTAGCTTGGTAGAGAATAGAGGTGGATCCCAAACACAGCAGTGAGGCTTGAGGAAGGAGTGGAGTAACAGGCGCTGGCTCTTGCTCAAAGCAAGACACTTAGGGTCTGATCACGAGTATGGCGGTGTGCAGGGCCGGACTGGCTACCAGGCGTTATGGAGTGCTGCTGACCTGAGGGCAGATTTTGTTGATGGGGAGCTGCGTGTACTGAACAAAATTTGTTTTGCTTTAAATATTTCGAAGTACACACAGGTCTCCATGAACGAAATCAGCCCCCACTGCAGTGAACTCTGCCCCCAGCTCGGCAGAATTCCAAAACGCCCGGTAGTCAGATCGGCCCTGGTGGTGTGGCGCCGGGCCCGCCCTCAACGCCGTCGGCCATACCCAAGGTGAGGCCACCTGCCAGATTACGAGTATTTCTTGTGTCAGGAAAGATTTTTTTTACGTTCACATGACAGTACCCTGAAAATGGGCACTGCATTTGGAACGCCAAAAACAGTTACTGCTTGGCATGGACTGCAAAGTCCATGCCATGCAGGAAGTAGGGTGCATTCATACAGGGGGGCACATGTTGTGCCCCCATGCATGCATCCACAGTGTGTGATTCACCAGGGTGCCTTGTAGGGCCTCCTTTGTTTCCTCTCCGACACGGTTTTCAAAACAGTGGCGGGAAGGAAACTCATAATATGCTTGGCAGACTGCTGCATATCATGGCCGCCTGACTGCTACAACACAGCCTAGAAATGGGGGTTCCCTAGCATTTGCAACAGGGCAATGGCAGTTCGGCCACCCTAATTGTAATAGGGATGTCGGAGGACTGCCACCGCAGCGCCCAGTGAGTTACAGACTCGTAATAGAGCCCTTACCGTGGTCCCTAATCAGTGAAGGAATTTTATTTTGCTGCAAAATATTAACAAAAATGCATTGCAACAGTTTTCCCACTTTTTCAAACACTTAAAATATTTTTGAAATACCCCCACCTAAATCCTTCTTGTAGTGATTTGGCCAACTGTGCTCTCTCGTTGTTCCTCAATCTCGTATGCAGTGCTGAAAAGTAGGGGGATCACACTGGATCCGGGTTCCGGCAGCTATTTATGGGCTGAATCTGGGATTCAGACGTCCCTGAAAAATATATTAAATTTGTCCTGGTGTCATTTTCCGACACCAGACATAATTCAGCAGCACCCGAACGTTGCCTACATTCCGGTCACAGCAGCAACTTTGAAGACAATGAGGGGTCTTTCTAATTTTCACTTCCAGCTGGGCCCATAACAAAGTCCTGATTACAAAGGGCCATAAAATACAAATGGTGATGGGAGGCTGCTTGCAATAAGTCTAACCCCTGGCAACAGCTCAAGGTAGCACTTCAACCCATCATTCTTTTATGCACCAGCACACCACAGTTTTGAGGTAGCCATATGCAAATCATTCTTGATCCTGCTCCTCATGGGAACAGGCCTGCCCAAATTGCCAAACCAGGTCCTCCCTGAGCAGGAACACAAGCAACCCAGGACCAGTTTCACCCTAGTTATGGGCTCAGCACCCAGGTACAGCTTGTTCCAGGTATACAGTGAGCACAGGACCCACGCCTAGGCATACCCATGCTACTTAGGGCGTTTCATAAAACACCAAAGGTGATGGGAGGCTGCTTGCAATAAGTCTGATTACTGGCAATGGTTCGGGATAGCCCCACAATCCATCATTCTTTTGCTCACTACGCCACCACAGTTTGGACCCAGCCATATGGGAAACAGCGTTTGCAACGCTGTCAACACAACGTGCTTCCATTACCACGTAGATGCTACAACGACCGCGTTGTTTCTACGCGATCCATTACATCGCAAGTCGCATCAACAACTTGCTGTTGGCGGCGTGCAACACCGGGGAATGTGTTGGATTTTAAATCCAACACCTTCCCTGCTGTTGCGCAAACTGGAGTAGGAATAGTAATTAATACTGCGTAGAAACAACGCGGTTGTTGTAACGACTGTGTTGTAATGAAATGCGTAGTGAAAGCATTCATTGTAAAGGGCCATATTCCAGCCATATGCAAATTCGGGTTTGACCCTTCTCCTCATTGGAACAGTCTAGCCTGAACTGCCACGCCATGGGGGAACATCCTTTACAACGCAACTTTTACAATGAAGTACCTTTACGACGCAACCATTATAACGCAACTTTTACAACGACTTGCGCGGGGGGCGCTCTAGGATAGGGAATAGTTTCCAACACCTTCCCTACTATCCACGGGGACTGGAGTTGGAATAGTAAATTAAACTATTCACTATCCAGCGCCCCCCAATGCAAGTTGTTGTAACGACTTGCGTTGTAAAACTTGTGTCGTAAAGGCATGCGTTGTAATAGCAGGCGTTGTAACGTCATACATCCAAGCCATGTCTCCCTGAACTGAAACACAAGCAACTTAGTACTGGTTTTGCCCTAGTTATGGGCTCATCAGCCGGGTACAGCTTACTTCTTCAGTGACACCGTGAGCATGGGAAGCATCTCTGGGCATACCCATGCCACTTAGGGCGGTAGATGAAACACAAAAGGTGATGAGAGCCTGCTTGCAATAAGTCTGATCAATGACAATAGCTCGGGGTAGCACTCCAACCTATTGTTCTTTTGCTCACCATGCTACCTCAGTTTGGACCCAGCCATATGCAAATCAGTCTTGATCCTGTTCCTCATGGGAACAGTCCAACCCAACTGCCAAGCCAGGCCCTGCCTGAGCAGGAACACAAACAACCCAGGACAAGGTTTGCCCTAGTTATGGCTCATCGGCTGGGCACAGCTTGGTTCTAGTGACACAGTGAACACAGGGCACATGGGGCCAATCTTAAATTAAAGGCAATGGGGCACACAGATCCTCTTCTCCTTGAGCCTCAAAATGCTCTGGGGACCCCATCTCCTGGGGCTGTATATGAATAAAAAAGGGGAGTGTGTGCACAACTTCCCTCCCCAAGCCTCTACAAGCTCCAGAGACTCCATTTCCTGGGCCAACATCATTAAAAAGGGTTGGGGGGTGGGCAGCCTCCAACCTGAGCCTGTATAGACCCTGTGGACACCATTACCCAGGGCCAGTTCAATCCCTGTGCCAGAAGGAGCCCACCCCCAGGACACAGTAATTTCCCTCCTGGCAGGAGCATGGGCAGGGAAACATATGTATTTTCCTGCTCCAGCAGCCACACACCCCCTACCCTTTCTATTGATGTCGGACCGTGAGGGTGAGGTCCCGGGACATCCCAGAGGTTAAAAAGTTAAGATTAATGTGACGTTGTAATTAGATATGGTATTATTATCTTACTTTCCATGAAAAAAAACTGAAATTCACTGAAAAAGGTTAAAGGGATATTAGAGTTAGATGAAAATGTCAATTAAAACATACCATTTAAACTATCAAAACTACTGAAATTCACAACTTATAGTTATCTCAAGTAACTATAACTCGAGACCTTATTTCCATTCACTGAGGAAGGTGAATGAAACATCAAGTATTGTGATTTTGTTTTTACCAAAACAGGAATATTGGAATAAAATCAACCATACCAAAACC
The DNA here is from genome assembly GCF_964261635.1 of Lissotriton helveticus. Classification (NCBI taxonomy): domain Eukaryota; kingdom Metazoa; phylum Chordata; class Amphibia; order Caudata; family Salamandridae; genus Lissotriton; species Lissotriton helveticus. The sequence goes on from NC_136061.1 coordinate 1,564,528,147, forward strand.
TTGGAAAAAAATGCAAATAAAGGCTATTGTTTCTGTTCAGAACTTACACCTTTTATTTGTTTGAGATGCTTTTGGGACACTCTTTATGGCATACAGGCAAATAGGTTTGTTTATAAATACAGGTAACAAATATACCAAAGCTACACGTACATGTTTAATCGACAATGCTGACATGTTTTTTAATTACTAAGTTTAGTAGTCTTAGGAATGTTGTGAAAAATATGAAGCAAGTCTAGGTTGGACACTCAGTGGTACTGTAGTTGTGTTTACTTACTGTGGAGGGCAGGGGTGCTTGAAGTTGGGAGCAAGAATGATTCTTGAATTTCTTCTAGATCATTAAAGTCTCTCACTCTCGCTAACATATGTTGAAGCACCCAAACATGTCTGTGTAGGTGAGCACCAAAGGTATAGGGCCAGTCTGGATGTAACACAGGACCTTGCATCCCGAACAGTGTGTGGGTCCCATACTATTTAGTGTCCCTATTCAGATCAACGCCTATGAATATCAGTCAGATATGGAAGTCTTAGAGGGCCATACCGTTTTACTGGGAGCTGATCACAGTGTCGCTATAGGTGATGTAATGGCAGATGGTCAGGGACACCAGTGCTTAGTTTGTAAAATATTAAGTGTAAGGGCTCTAACCAGGAGGCCACTGCTGCAGCTTGCACCACTCATCGCCCATGTCATTGCTGCCAGAACAACTACTAACCATCTCTCTCGCATGTAACTGCGACAGTTCAGATTATTCCAGGTCCCCAAAGCTAAAGGAATGGCTGGGGCGGCAGGTATTAGCAATTTTTTTACTGTATATTGTTTTCCTAAACAACGGTTATACTGCTCATCTCTAAATTACATGAGCTTAGCCACCTTGTGGCAGACTGCCCTAAGTGTGGTGTTGACAATTAGGTGGCGGTGCCGAGCACCGGAAACAAATTAAGTGCCGCTGCTCAGCATCAGAAAGCACCGGCTCAAATTAAGCACTGTGCCCAGTGTTAAGGGAACTAAGGAGTTGTTAGGGATGTAATGATAGGGCTCAAATTTGACAATATGACGGTGCATACTGTAGTTGGCTTAATACACGTCGTGAGTACTCAATTTAATTTTCTGTGAACAAAGATACCCCTGTGCAATTGTACAAGTACTTATCTGATGCATTGTGTAAATTAATGGTTGTTTTGGGCCAAGAGAGTTAGTAGTTTACTTTACTGCAGCTCACCCCTGTGTGGCGTATTCTAGTATCTTGACTCAATATGGCAGGGACATGTTCTGTGGTGGTTGATTAAGTTAGGTATGCATGTTTTTGTTTGAAAATTAGTGATTACTCCGAGGTGCAAGGGTGCTTCCCTGCAAATAGGTAAAGCAAAGGCGAGACAGTTCAGGATAGCTGTTTAGTGAGTCAATTAAAGTACAATATAGGGCTTTAATAAAATAGTGCAGTAGACGATGCAATACGTTTCACTTTATATTCTTTGGGATATGATTCCCTAAGGAATTGAAAGTAATTGATAAAACTTAGCTAAATGTGTACTATTGACTTTAACACTCCTCGGGGTAGCCACTTAGTGGCAAAACTCCCAATACAGCTAATTTCTCTTGCTCATCTCTCACAGTCAATACGACTAACTGCACAAAGGGATCCCTACTTCAAAGATCGTGTCTATATACATCCACTGCAACGAACATAGGACGTCCCAGCTTCAAGCGGTGGACCAGAAACCAACAAAAAGTTTGAAACCAGCCTGCACTGAAGAAGGCTAGGATTATGGGATAGAATGTGGGCTTGGTTGGGTCATGGTGGCTCACCATGCTCTTTAAGCAGTCTTCCCGTCCTTCAGACTACTGAGGGAATGCCATATTGACAGAATGGTCAGTTCCTTCCGCCAGCCTAATTAATCTTGACCTGCCCTCTTCACTTTAAACTGCTTTAGCCATTAACTTCTATTTGTTCACTTTCACAATACCGGCATGACACCAGCATGTTACACCACCTCTGCACATGCACAGTCAGCAGGCTGCATGAATAGGTTATAGCTAGGCGAACAGCCAAAATCTGCATAGTGAGAGTTTCAATAACTTCTGCTTGTACTCTAAGAGAAGCAAGTAGAGATCTTTTAGGGTTGCGTGTGTGTACCACCTTCAGTTTCTGAACTTATTTTAGGCTAATGATTCTTATTTCTGGAATTGCTGTGCAAATTCAAAGACCTCTGTGTCACACATAGCATGAGAAAATAACAAAAACTTGTCTTAGTTTCAACTGTCACACAGAGACAGCTGATCCGTTCTCACGCACAGTAGCAATAAAATAAAGAAGTGTCTCTTTAAGCAGCCACCAGCAAATAGTACAAAATCTCTGCTATTTACCCAGTGGGCGACAAAATAGCACATCATCTCTGCTGTTTAGTTAGCCATAAACTAATCAGTAGAGATGGTGTACAATTTGACCAGTGGCCTTATAAATAGTGTGAAGGAGGTCTTTATTTAGCTGGTCATGGAAAAGGGGCTCCAGGAAATGGGAGTAGGGTGGCCATCTTCCAATGGGAGTGCAACATGTGTGAAGCCTTTAAAAGTAAGTGCATATACAAATTTGCAATAGTTTATAAAAGGTGTAAGGGAGTCATCCTTTTTGCTCTGATCACCCTCATTATTGTGACGGATGCTGGTGGTTATTGACTCTGAAAGTGCCCTCGGCTCTGCTAACCAGGCCCAGATCTAGTGCTCTATCCTCTAAAGGTATATGATAATGTGTATAATTTTAATTGGCAAGGACAATCTGCCTTTAAGTCCCTAGTATATGGTAGGGCATGTAGGTTTAGAGACCCCAGTGGGAGTAAAGCACTTAAGTGTGCATTGCTGTAGTGTCTGGTGTCATTTTAAAGCTAGGCTTACTTTGTAGGCTGGTTTTAAAATAAAACTGTCCAAATTCAACTTTTGAATGAAAAGTATTTCCAAAGTTCAAGGAATTACCTTTTTATGACCCCTAAGGTCTGCCCTAGATGCCCCAAGAGTAAGGTACCTTGTTATAAAAAGCAGGGACAATATAAAAAATGCTTTATATGCCCTGGTAAGGAAAAACAGACAAAGTCAGTTTTCCCCATTTTAGTGCTGCTAGGCCCATATGCTAACATGGGGAAGGCTTTAGTAAATTTAATAAAGTCTATCTTTGCATTGGAGCTAGCTAGCTATACTATTCAAAGTATCCAATTAATGGTGACGAATATCCAACAACTTGCCCAAGTTGGATTTTATGTAACTATTACAGGAAAGAGGTAGGTAAGTGCATTAATGAAGTAGCTAAGCTGTTTACAGATCAAAACAACGTAAAATTAATTTTGAATAAAAACATTTACAGCCCTGCCAAGTACCACGCACCAGGCATTAAGCTAACGCATTTTTGTGTGGTGTTCCACATCACCGCACTAAAATGCGAAGTCGCACATTTATAGATCCTCCTGAAACTGTCAAGCCAGCTCTCTAAAATTGGCATTGAGCAAAGAAGCGTGAATGGTCGGTACTGTTCTGCCAGTCGCAGAGTGTGATTGAAAGGGACTCTGACTGCTGCAGGCATGGGGGCTGGTTCAGCTACGCTTGCGGGATCATTTGGCATTCACATGACATGATGGTGTTATGGAGAAGGCAACAGTGTGTCCCACATTTGCCCAATGCCGACACAGAGCTTATGATATAGGGTAGGATGCAAGTGGTGGCAGTTATCAGATAGTTTCTTAAAGTTTGGCTGGAGTGGAGCTCACTGCTCCTCGCACCGCCAGCCTGTATGGTGCGTGCAACCTGCAGCCTCTCAAGGTGTCACGCGAGTCCTGACCAGAGTTGGACTGCAGCCGCTGCAGTGCCAGAGAGAGAGTTAACTGGTGCCTGCAGCCTCTCATCATGATGCGGTGCGAGTCCAGGCTGGACGGCGGCCCCCAGAGTCAAGCTTGGTGCCTGCAGCCTCTCATGATGCTGGGCCGTGGTACCATAGGTTCCTCTGCATAACTGCCACTGTCTATCCTCAGGTAATGTAAATCCTAATTATATTTAATTTTAGAGTGTCATGATCATCACAGCTGAGAGCTCTCCTCTACTCACTGCTTGGCTTTCTCTTTTGTTGGATGCACCAGACTAGACCCTGCCTCACACTATTCAGTGCCCCTGTGCCCCCAGAAATTCAGTTACTTAACGGTTCTTCGCTGACATATGCGGTGATCTACAGGTGTTCAATTTACGCAAGACTGACTCATCCTTCCATCTTTATTAGGTCGGGAGATTGGGCACCCTAAAATACAGGGCATAGTAACTAACACCTGCTGTGTGTGTAAAGTGCTTAGAAAAGGCAGAAGTGCAACATTGAATCAACACTATATAGAAAGAACTTATTTCATGGGTGATAAAATAAGTGAATCTGAGATTATTGCAGATCTGGGGGCAGATTTACAATAAGTGGCGCATCCCTGCATATCAGCAGGGATGGACCACTTATTGTGTGCTGCGGCTTCGCCACCATTGGTGCGCGGCATTTACAATGCGGCGCACCATGGGGCAAAAACGGCACAGATGCATGATGCATCTGTGCCGTAAAGGCGGTGCATTGCTGGAGTTGCGTCGCAAGCGCAAGCACGACGCAGGGGGGGGCGATCCGGCGCAGGAAAGCCTCCTTCTGGCGCAGGGCTTTACAATGTGACGCATCTCCCAGATGCGTCACTTTGTAAATACCCCGCACCATGCCGCATCTTTTGCGCTGCCGCTGCGTCACAAAAGTGATGCAACAGGGGCGTAAAAGAGGCGCAAGGGGCTTGTAAATCTGCCCCCTGGTATTTTACGGGTCTCACAATGGAAGACCTGTGGGACGGAAGTATGCGCCAAGGCTGACTTTGAATCTATGCAGCTCTGTCTCCTGCTTTAGATTTTCTCTGAGTCACCTAGCTTCTCAAACATGCATTGTGTGAGCTGGCCTTCCCATGCATTCTTTTGTCCTAACACCATGCACTGTAGATTTGGCGGATACTTACACACCATGAAGGTACACCCCCAACTACTGCAAATGTCCTGGGAGACTTCTCATGTGGTCATGTGAATACATTCTGCTTCTAGGAGCCTTGTGATCAATGGCGAATAGTGTTCAAGGCGCCTAAGATTGAATGAACTGAACATCGTCTCCAACATGTGTGCAGGTGAGAGGCCATGGTAACTTGTCCCTTTTAAGGTGAAGGAGCCTCCTGGATTCTTATTTGTCGGTTTTGAGCATCTGTTATGGATTTCCGTGAAGGTGTGGAGCAATGTGCAAGGTTTCACTTGCAAGAAACATAATGAAAGGCTACAGTAAAACCCACTGCTGTTTTTACAATTGTGACCCCTCGATAAAAGAAAGACAAGCCAAGATAAAGAAATTGGCCTGTCAGTTACACATCAATAATGTTCCAATATATTTGTCGTTTTGGTGTAGGAGGCCAGTGGTATAATTATCCACATAGGCTTAAATTGTCTAGAAGAAAATATTTTATGACACAAAAATATTCAAGATAACCATAAGGTATGCATAATTGGTGTGGTGAATGCACAAAACGTTAATACAAAAACATGGAAAAAGCTATTAAATAAATACTAAACGACCAATCTTTGTCCAAAATACCAAAACAATTAAACCATCGCTCACACCACGTAATACTGACAAACCATAACAAAAATAACATCATTTTTTGTTGACCTGGACCATGAAGAAAAAATGTTTTTTTTAAATTTTCTTGAAAAAGTTTTTGCTTTTTCAACCTTCTAACATAATTCTAAAAATGCCTTAAAGGGAACAGAATATGCAGTGCATAATGATTTTAATTAAAAAGTTCAAACTCTTCCCAGTGTGCACAAGGTCGTTCCAAAGTAAAAATCATGAAGACTATGGGGTTTCCAGGCCAGATCTCTGGTCTTGGAGGCAAGTTACCAATTCTTTTGGGTCATATTTCTGGTGTGGGGGCACAGTGCTCAGGGGCACTTACAGGGGATAATCTGAGAGACATACTGTAATGGGGCTTCTCTGGAATAGGGAAGTGAAAGCATGAGACAATTAATTAAAGCATCTGGGTAATTCCCAGGAGGAGTTCACTCTGCTGCCTATGAATAAACCCTCTTTTTCATGCTATTCACCCAGCAGAGTAGGTTTAGGGCGATTGATGCTCATTGGTCTCATGTCATGAGTGGCCCCTTCAGGCCTATTTGACATTTTAGTCATCATCACAATGCATATTTGGAAGGGTAGTTTTGATTTTTAACACGTTGAACAGTGTTTTAAGTGGATGAGGTCCTGTCTCTACTGGTCCCTCATTTCTGTACTTGACAGTGCTATCCCCGCAAGAGAAATCTGGAAGCGCAAAGAAAAATAAATATGCATGACAAGCTTAGTGGCTGTACCTGACTAAAGTCATTGCGGAGGTGGGACAGGGGAAGGAAGCAGTAGGAAGGTGATTAGTAGTAGAATAAGGGCCAAGAGGTGGACCACTAGGAGGGCTAGAACAACAATGGCCACGAGAACCAGGAGAAGAAGAACAAGACCAGAGATACCTAATTTATGAGAACAAGGGTTACCAATGCCAGAGGAGGCAAGGAACAAATAGACAGTGAAGAAAAACAAAGCACTCAGGTATTTTGGACAAAGGTGAGAAGGATCAGGAGGGGCCAGGAGGATGTGGAATAGGGAGATCTGGACCCAGTGGACAAGAACCCAAAGGAACAGAAGTACTAGAGTTAGAAGGAATAGAAGTCCCTAGACCATAAGAACAAGGAAGACTATGAGGGCCTATGTACACTGAGGCCCAAGTAAACAGACCATAGAGTCCCACTACCAGGAGGCCAATTGAGACAAGGGCCATCAGAGAGGGGAGGGCCAAGACCACAGACATCAGATCAAGGAGGACCAAGTTGCCAGAAGCAAAAGGACCAGGACCAGGACCAGGATGGACACAACCAGGGCTAGCAGGACTTGAAGATCTTAGATTAGAATGACCAGGAGATTAACAAGGACATGAAAATCTAGGTCCAGTAGGGCCAGGATCAGATGTGTCCAGGAGGACCAGACTCAGACTAAGAGGAGGTTAGATAAACCAGGGGAGCTGGACCAGGAGAACTGATGAATGAGAAATAAGGTGAGGAGGAGGAAAATCTCGAGGACTGGGAGCCTGTGAAACAGAAGACCCAGGATCCAAATGACTGAGGCATGTGTGCAAGGAGCAGGAGGACGAGGGCCAGAATAATCAGGACCAGATTGAAGAAGACTAAGAAGATCAGAACCTGAAGGGCAATGGCTAGCATGTCTAGGACACGAGGATAAGCAGGACAATGATTAGGAATACTGGACACCCAGAATACCAGAGCAAGAGGACTAGTTAAACTAAAAGGATCCTTACTAGGAGGGCCAGAAATAGGGCTAATAGGTCATGAGGATTAAGAAATAGGAGACCACAGCTCAGATTACCAAGTGCAACCATTACATGTAACAGGACCAGGGTGAAGAAGTTCTGAGGTAAGAAGGCCTACCTGCATCTGGAAGACCATGTGGAACGGACAGTGAAAGGAAGGAGGAGAAGGACCAAAATTACCAGACTGAGGGGGACAAGAACAAAGAGGGCCTGGATCAAGAGGACATGAATCAATGACTGCAGTACCAATATGACTAAATAGACAAGGAACAGATCCAGGAATCAAGGGCAACCAAAACCAGGAGGACAAAGACTAAGCGTGCTAGGACATGAAAAGTGAGCTAGACCAGGACCTGAGGTACCTGCTAGGAGGTGGATGGTGAGGAGAACCAGGACAAGGTAACTATTACCAAGTGGACCATAAAATGAACAAGGCCAGATGAGCTAAGACTGGGGGACTAGGACAAAAGGCATGGTTTAAGACAGCAAGTACAACAGGACAAGGAAGACTAGGACAACAGGCACAAAGGAGACCAAGAGACCAAGACTATAATAGCAGGGGTTTAGGTCCAGGAGAACTGAAACTATAAGGTATATAAACTATATTCGCTGCATCGCAGGAGGTGGAAGTTTAACGGGGGCACACGGAGGACTTCTGCATCCAGCAGACACCGGGACACGTCAGCTGAGGCAAACCTGCCCCTCCCCCAGCCACTACAAAGCACCTCGCGGCGTCCGCTGCACGGGCGCCACATCACAGGAGGTGGAAGTTTAACGGGGGCACACGGAGGACCTCTGCATCCAGCAGACACTGGGACACATCAGCTGAGGCAAACCTGCCCCTCCCCCAGCCACTACAAAGCGCCTCGTGGCACCCGCTGTGCGGGCGCCGCATCGCAGGAGGTGGAAGTTTAACGGGGGCACACGGCGGACTTCTGCATCCAGCAGACAACGGGACAGGTCAGCTGAGGTAAACCTGCCCCTCCCCCAGCCACTACAAAGTGCCTCGCGGCACCTGCTGTGCGGGCGCCACTTCGCAGGAGGTGGAAGTTTAACGGGGGCACAGGGAGGACTTCTGCATCCAGCAGACACCGGGACATGTCAGCTGAGGCAAACCTGCCCCTCCCCCAGCCACTACAAAGCGCCTCGCTGCACCCGCTGCGCGGGACGCAAGCGGGCGCGTGCCTGGCGAAGCCCGGGCCAAGGGCGGGCCCGCCAGGGGCTGGAAGTGGCTGGGCTGGGCCACCCTCTAACGGCTGAACTCTCCTACAGATTACCATCTAAGGAAGTGGTAAGATTAATTTGGACCTATATGCCATAATAACTTGATCACTTTTATACTGACTCTGAGTGAAAAAGTGACTAGCCTATGACTTTTAGACTAACACTGCCGTATTGATTGAAGTACCGGTGTGGAGGGAAGGTTGTTTCCACATGTTCGGATAGTTTAACTGGGGGTTCTTGTGTAATCGTGTGTCTGGCGGTTCTCAAAGTAGAGTTGAGCCCGTTTTCATCTGTTTTCTTGTCCACCCAATGGGTATTTAGATACGTCCCCACGGTGAGGTTACGAGATTTCTTGTAAAATTGTAAAATTTGTTGTGGCAATACCATCTGATCCAAAATGGGTAAAAAGCCAGTTGCGACTAAAAATAAAACAAAAATATGTGAGCCCCCAACAACAGCTATAGACAAAATGCTCCAAAGGGCTATTGGGGTAGTGTCTACTGAAATAGAGCGCACTGAAAGGAGGCTCTCCCTTACTCCGGATATTTGCGCGTTAGACTCTGAGGTGTCTAGGGCCCAATCTACCCCTTTTACTTCACAGCCCAGCCCATTGTCCCTCCCGCCTTCTGGTCAATCCCCTATCCAGATCTCCGGGGCGCAAGAAATTCAAGCACAAACATCTAGTAGGGAACCCTCATTTCGGGTTACTCGAACCCGCAAGCATGTAGACAGGGCCAGCAATTCTACTAATACTACAAACAAAGGGAAATGCAAAGCAGCCCCCGTGCTAGGCCCAAAAAATAAGAAACAATGTGCAAATAATCAGGTACCCACACTGGGTCTAGATGTCCCAGCAACAACAAAGGGTAAAAGGTCAATCAGACAACCTAGCGGTAGAACACCCGTTGTGGGTAGATAATCGGATGGCTGACCTTCTAACTAAATAAGAGCTACCTGTCAAGAAGAACTAGCACCCATATTTGCCCGTTTAGAAAGAATGGAGAAAGTTTTGGAAAGGTTGGGTACTCAAGTGCAACCAGACCCTGGACCCAGCCAAGTGGGGGGAGGGCCAGAAATAGTCAGACATGATGTTATTCTATGCCCAAGTCATGCACAAGGTGGGGGGACCCTCACCACAGACCTAAGCACAATCAGAGCCCCACAGAGGGAAGTGATTAAAAAAAACGCAATAGCCATCCAAGAGATTTGGCGTAAAGAAAGTACTAAGAAAGTAGGTGGAGAGGCTAAGGCTAAAACTGAGTATAGGGAGGTGACTAGTACACAAACTGCTCTACTGTCCGAGGCCTCTGCTGGGGAGACTAAGGTAACTACCCTTCCGAGTATTAATCTTCCCCCGGCCTGTGCACCATATGTTGCAGTGATGACAGGAATCCCTGTAATGTCACATAACTCCATGGAAACCCACCTCCAGCTAAGGAACAAATGCTTATTTTGGCTTGCAAGGTTCAAGCACTCTGACTGCGCTAGGGCTGGGGAGATAATCATGGTCCGCAGAGCAGGCTGGGTGGGAGACGCCCAAAAGACAGAAGCAGGGGAGTGTGTTGTTATCAATTTCAATAATCCAAACACGGCTAGTACCTTGTTATCCACTCCTAATGCATTCTATCACACTCCCAAAGGAATAAGCCTGCGTGCCCTGGACTATTTTTATCCCCAACTTAACATCGACCAGAGAAGTAGGGCATCTTCGTTAACCACCACTGTGGGCCCTGGTCCCCTCATGGAAGGAAGGTCCAGTAATTTTGGAAACCATCCTCAGTACAACAGCCCAACAACTAATAGATATGGATACCTCGAGGAGGTTAATTGACTAGGGTTTAGACATTGCACTACTGATACACGGAAAGAACAAATATCTAACTGTCTTAGTGAAAAATTTTGCCCCAATAGCAGTATGAACTGGACTTGTGGTAGGGCATTGCGTCAAGGGTATGATATCCAAATAGTGGACAGCCAGTTGAAAGGCAAGGCCACACATACCTCTCTTGATTTTCAGTTGGGTCACATTGATAGGGCTGGAGGTAGTGTATCATTGGCTAGTGTAGACAGGATCCACCAGGCTGCACATCCCCTCCCCTCTTTGTCTAACTGGGTGGATTCAACAGAGGTAGGAATGAGGAAGGGCAGCTACAAATCCTTTCTTGGAATTTAGCAGGTCTAAAAAACAAAATATCAAGTCTAGAATGGGGTACCTTTGTGAACAATCAAGCCATTTGCTTATTCCAAGAAACTTGGGCATGTGAGGAACATCATAGGACAGGATTTTCCCCATTTAACATATTGGCCACAAAGGGTGGGAGAGGGCGCCCGTAAGGTGGTCTTACAATCTGGGTGGGCACTCATCTAGGGTGCCAGGCGGAGCAAATGACAACCTCCAATAATAACATTCAATGCGTCCTGCTGTCATTTCTTGACAAAACGAAAATTGCCCTAATTAATGTCTATTCTAGACCTGTAGCCAATAGACTCGAATAGGCCACTATAGACCATCTAAGCCGTTATCTTCCAACTTTGGATCCAGCAATCCTGATAATTATGGGAGGTGATTTAAATTGTCAATACGAACCTCTAACTGACAATCTACAGGAAGATCCCTCAGATGAAGACCTTTATTGGTCAATCCCAGAACCACAGATTACCCCAATCAAAGTGTGATCACCACTAGCCTTACAAAGTCATACATTTACGTTATCCAACTCATTAAGGGCATGTAATGAGAGGACAAAATCCGACCTCCCAGGCAAAACCACATTCAATCTCGATGGTCATAAATCATTATGACCATCACGATGTATGATTGCGATGTTTAAAACCCCCTAAACCCAGAGTATTCGAGTAACAACCCGCAGTTCAGTCAGTCAGTCAAAATATCTTTATTCGATTTAGTTAAAAATCATAGAAAGAGATAAAACATTGCAAGACAAATAAAAACTATTTACAATATCATACAAATCAGTGCATACAATAAGGTTCTGTACCAGGCTCTATATAAAAAGAGCGAATTAAATTCATTTTATACAAAGTTTAAAAATATTAATAAAACTCATTTAGGGGGGCCCATTACTATGAAGTGTTTTTTTAGTTCTAGCTGCCGCCACCAAGAAATTTGCCATGCAAAATGTAATGCGAATGTCGTTTAGTGATTGGAGATAGAGCAGGGCTGGTCTCACCTGTGTGAAGCCAGCCTCCTTTAAAACAGGTAACAGATATTTTTTCCTAGGCTCTAGAAAGAAAACACAAAACATAACAAAATGCATGGTATCTTGAACAGAAAAATAATCACAACAACAGGGGGGAGCTAGCTCTGGTTTTTCCCAAGTTTTGAAGTTACCCAGATAAAAATGTAACAAATTAAACCTAAACTTGGTCAAGAGAAACCTATGGAATGGCTTTGTGACGAAACCAAGGTAAGGTGCTAGTGCAATGGGATTTACAAGCAGATAGTGTTTCCTCACTGCCGGTTTCTGCAGTTCCCTTTCCTCACAACCCACTCTTGCCCTACACATGAACTGCTTCTTGATTAAGTCTATGTCCTGTTTCTTAATGTCCATGGGGGATGTGAAGAGTTCCGGTCGTCCCAAGTCTGAAAAGGACTTCATCAGATAGGCCAGCCACGGCACCCTTTTAAAGTGGTCCAAAGACATGACATCAGCCATGATCTTATGATTAACAGGCAGTTCTTCATTGAGCCACGTCTTTAGCCAAAAGATCAAGGGTGCCATGTTCAGCCTATCAGTGGTGACAAAATCCAGTCCCACCTCCATATGTATGGAAAAAGTCGGTGTGGACTGTGGGACAGACAAGAGGGACCATAGAAATCTGTTTTCCGCCTTCTGTATTGGTTCAAGATTTACATAGCCCCAAAGGGGTGAACCATATAAGGCCAGAGCAACAGATTTGCTATTATAGATCTTCAGGAGGGCTTCCATCGGCCTAGCTCCCAGCCTGCTTGCAAATCCCATGAGGGCTGCTGATGATCTAGTCACCACCAGCCTCTTAGCTCTGACCTAGGGTCCCCAAGAGCCCCTCTGATCAAAAAGGACCCCCAAATAGGGGAAAGTCGAGACTCTGGTGACAACCTCGCCTTTACATTCAAAGGTTTTAGATTTTACCTTATTACTTTGGCGCCCAACAACCATTGTGTGTGATTTATTCGTGTTTATTTTTAAGTCCAGGTGGTCCATAAATCTGCCAAAAGCATCCAGAAGACGTTGCAGACAGACACCAGTGCGAGCTACCAGCACCGCGTCATCCGCGTACAAGAGAGCAGGGATCTTAACTGCTCCTGCACGTGGAACATCACCCTTAACATCCTCCAGGAAGGCACCCAAGCCATTAATGTAAATAGTAAAGAGCAGCGGGGCCAATATACAGCCCTGCCTGACCCCACGCATAGAATTAAAACGGGGCGTACACCTTACCTCATTTATAACCCGCACCGCAGCAAATAGCTCTTGGTGAAGAGAAGCCATGTACCTGACCAGCGCCTCATCTATCCCCATCCCCAGGAGGGTGGTCCACAACTTAGACCTGTTCACCAAGTCGAAGGCCGAGGAGAGGTCCATAAACGCTAGGAATAGAGATCCCTCCTTGGCCACCGTATATTTCGAGATCAACAGATGTAAGTTGGAGCATTGCTCAACCGTTCCTCTTCTCTCTCTGAACCCATATTGAATGTAGGCCAACCCCCCGCACTTCTCAACGCTATCCCTCAGTTTAACCAGAAGGACTCTGCCTAAGATCTTAACTGCAGAGTCCAGGAGGGATATGGGCCTATAACACCTCGGATCATCCCGCTGGCCCTTCTTAAAAATGGGGACGATAGTAGAAGTTACCCGGAGTTGAACCAGGGGGGAGGAGGGGACATCATGCTTCTGAAGGTGCAAAATGCCTTAACCAGCCTACTCGCTGATGGGGGACTTCTTACAAGAAGAACCAACCATCTGGGCCCCATATTTGAGTGTACTACTCAATGCAATCTTGAAGGGCATGAATCCCCCTGATACCTGGAATGGGGCGGAAATAGTTCCCATTTTGAAAAAGGGTTGCCCTCTCCGAACCACCAACTATAGACCCATCAGCTTAATTGATAACACCCAAAAGTTGATGGGCAGGGTTCTCCTGTGCCGTATACAGGGGTGGATGGAGGAGCAAAGAATATTGAGTCCATATCAGGCGGGCTTCAGATCAAACATGTCCACCGTGGACCAGATATTCAGATTACAGCTAATTTTCTGGAAAACGGTGAGGATGGAGGGTGGCAGCCTCTATCTTATATTTGTTGATCTGAAGTCCGCCTTTGATCTCGTGCCTAGAAAGAAGTTGTGGGAGGTGCTTGATGAACTTGGGTGTCCCCCCTACCTTCTTAATGTCTTAGTGAGGTTACACTCAGAAAACTATGCCCAGGTCAGTTGTGGCAAATTTGGGGAACTTTCATCTTGATTCCCTGTCAGAAAGGGGTCAGACAGGGCTGTGTTCTGGCCCCCACATTATTCTGTCTTTATATCAATGGGCTCATTGCTTTTTTAAATAATATCAAAGAGGCGGATGCCCCGAAACTGGCCACTGGGAGAATACCTGTGTTAATGTTCGCAGATGATACTTTGTTATTGTCTAAGTCAGCAGTCGGCGTACAACGCACCCTGGATGGGTTTGCCCAGTTTTGCCATATGATAGGGCTGGAGATAAACTTAACTAAAACCAAATTCATGGTCTTTAATCCTCCAAAGACCACTCGTCCCAATCCCTCTCTAAATGGTATCCCTCTTGAAAAAGTAAGGACATTTGTTTATCTGGGGATAACACTGTCCGAACAATTTGGATGGGGTCCCCAGATTATTAAAGCACGACTCAGGCTTGCCCAGACATCAGGGGGGATAATGAAAATGCTTAGATTATCTACGTTTAAGCCAGCTGCCCCTCTGGTGGAGATTTATAAGGCGCAAGCGAGAGGGGCTACCTTGTATGGGGCAGAACTGTGGGGGCACAGCTCCACTACAGATCTCCTGAAGCTGGAAAACAACTTCATGCGCCAACTTATTGGCTTACCACGCAGCACCCCACTGGTTCCCTTACGCATGGATATGGGCATGAGACCAATTGATCAAGAGATCGCCCTTAGGCCTTTGACATTCTGGAGGAGGTTATGGGTAACTCCCGAGCTGAGTGCTTTCAAAGAAGAGCTATAGTAGCTTCTCCCCAGATTCATCCCTAGTAAAAACCCTTGGTTGGCCCACATTAGAAGCCTTGCCAATCAGATTGGAAGACCAGATCTTTGGCTATCCCCTGAGCTAGCGTGTACAACAATATCGAGGGCGGGTCTTGTGAAACAGCTTAGGTGTCAGATCTGAAGAACACAGTTTGTTAACCGCACAGGAACAGAGATGCCTTGTCCCAAATCCACCTAGACAACAACCCTGAGTTCGTTCTTAAAACGAGACTCCAACTTATTATCCTGGGGGAAGGGGGATATTGGATAAAATAAACTGAGAAGAGAAGAGACTGTCTTGGTTGGTCCTTTTCGTCTAGCCCGTCCTGCAGACTGTTCGATTGGGTACCTGTAAATAAACTATTATTACAATCTGGGATTTCCTACTCTACAACTCTTACTTAGTCTTATTAAATTAATTCCCTTCTTACACCTACCTTTTGCTTCCAAGAACTAGCCTCTCTCCTCCAGTTCACATTAGATTTGTTTTCCCATCACTAGTAGCCTCTGTTGTATCTTCACAGTGGAACAGTGACTTAACTCGTCGACCTTCTAATGTCTTTCTCTCTCCTCTAGGATTACTACCCTGCGCATTTAAAGAACATTTATTAGTGCACTCTTATCAAGACCTCTTAACTTAATTCTCTGATTCTGTCTATACTCACTATTATCTTTTTAGACAAGTGCGTTGTCTTCTTCCTATTTGCTCTCTTGTCTTTCCTTGTTTTTTGCCTGATAATTCTGTGTATATAATGAACAATAGTTACCTCACTATTAGTCACACCTTATTTATACCACTCTTATTATTTTCCTTTACTCCCTATTTAGTTTTTATCAAGCTGCACTATGTCGTCTTCTTTCTCTTGTGAGTTCTTTTCTTTCTTGCACTTTCTGTATTGCAACTCTAGTGCTTCTTGAATACTGACGCTTTCTTTTCCCTCTATAGTTTTCTTTAAATATTCCAGTAACTATTCCAATCTCTTCAAGAATTTAATATACATCTATGCGCATTACTTCCTACTTATTCGGTAAGTATTTCTAGTCATTCCAATTTTACATATACTGTAACATTCCTTGCAACGATGTGACTTAGCTCAAGAGTTGTCGTTTATCTCTTCAAAGATATTCGACTGCTGACTTCTCTGGCGACGTCCTTGAAAAATGGGGAACTTGGGTAATTTACTCGACTGGTAAATATTCTTCCTATCTCTACGTTAGCGAGACGGATACACTCGCCTAACACATTCTAGGAACCTTTTCTGACTGGAATTACTCGGAGTCCAAAAACGCTTTTTCTCTAGGCAAGAACCGCGGTGAAGTGCGCAGTTCTAAGCTGACGCGCGCCTCTCCTGAACTCCAAAGACGATTCCCCTTAAGACTTGACCGCTAACCCGAACTTGCAACCGGCGGTCATTCTTGAATGCCGGTTCCGCATTAGCTCGGACCATGTACCTTCTGCTGACCTGATTCTCCTGCAAAAGCGCATTCCATGGGTAATAGAAGCTACCTGAACTCTGTGGGTCCTGACAGTACCCCCCAACAAGGTAGATTCTTTCCTTCTCGGTTTGGTAGGGAATCGTTGATGAAATTGTCTTAATAGTCTAGGAGCATGAACATCTTCGTCTTTTTCCCAAGATCGTTCTTCTGGGCCGTAGCCCTTCCAGTCGACCAGGTAATATAACTGACCCTTTAACCATTCAGAGACTAAAATTTCTTTTACCTCAAACTCTATTCCCTCTTCGACCTGAAAAGCTTGTGGAGGTAAAATCCTTCGTAAATTTGCTGAGGCTTTCTTCAACAAGGATACATGAAAGACCGGATTAATTTTTAGTTTAGGTGGCAGGGTAAGTCGAAAAGTCACTTGACTCATTTTTTCTTTCACTGGAAAAGGACCTATGAATCTGGGCTGGAATTTTCGGTTTCCTTTTAATCTCAGATTCCTTGTACTCAAACAAACTTGGTCCCCTTTTTCGATTGGAGGGCCTTCTCTCCTTTTTCTGTCAGCATAGGTTTTATATCTTTCCTTCGCTAGTTCAAGGTTTTCTTTAGCACTCTGAAGAACCTGTTCTAAATGGAACACTAATTCCTCAACAGCTGGAACTGATATTTCAGTTTGTCTGATCGTTGAGTTTGGGTGTCTACCGTAATTCATGTAGAACGTCGAAAAACCAGTTGAAACGTTCTTAGCGTTATTGTGGGCAAACTCTGCTGCCCACAAATAGTCTGAACACTTCCCTTCCTGTTTCAGAAGAAACAACCTGAGATATTGTTCCAGCTCCTGGTTTACCCTCTCAGTCTGACCATCTGTCTCGGGATGATAACTGGTGGAGTACCTCACTTCTGTACCTAAACCTTCCATGAACGATTTCCAAAAATGGGGAAGGAATTGAGTTCCCCTGTCTGAGATTATAACCTTAGGGATGCCATGTATTCTCACTATTTCTGTACTGAAATGACTGGCCAATTGTTTTGCATTTGGAATACACTTTAAGGCAATAAAGTGTGTCATCTTGGTGAGAGAATCTACTACCACTAAAATTGTGTTATGCCCTTGACTAAGTGGTAAGTCTGTGATAAGATCTAAGGTTACAGTGTGCCAGGGGTAGGGTAGTGTCGGCAAAGGCTGTAATAGACTCTTCGGGGATTGCCGTTCATATTTTCCCTGAGCACAAATCTCACAAGTCTTTACATAGTTCTCAATGTCTTTGGACATCTCAGGCCACCAGTAGTGTCTCTTTATAAGATCTTTTGTCTTCGTCTCTCCCTTATGTCCTGCCAGTTTATCATCATGACTTTCTTGCATAACGTGTTGCTGTAAATCTTTAGTAGGTATGAATAGGGTTCCCTGAAAGTAAGGCAAGTTACGAATGATGCTTCTTCCTTCTCTCGCATTTGCCCATTGAAGCATGGTTTCAAGATCCATCACTTCGGAGATACTTCTTTCCAGATTGATTGTGGTCGTGACTCCAATAATCTTGTTACTCGGAATGATTGATTGATTGTCTACAGGAGTTTTTGAACTTTCATTATCTATCCGGGATAGGGCATCAGCTTTTCCATTTTGTGCTCCTGGCCTGTAGGTGATCACAAAATCGTAATCCGCGAAATACAATGACCATCTTAGTTGTCTGGGAGTAAGTGTCCTTGCTGTGTTCAAAAATTTGAGATTACGATGATCCGTACACACCGTTACCTGATGCTGAGCCCCCATGAGATAGTGTCGCCACTCCTTAAATGCATCTTTTATGGCCAACAATTCCTTCTCAGTGATGGCATAGTTGATTTTTGCAGGATTCAATTTTCTGGACCTATAGGCAACTGGATGCAATTGTCCAGTTACCTTGTTTCGTTGAGATAAAACACCTCCCACCGCTTGATCCGAGGCATCAGTCTCCACATAGAAAGGTTCCGAAGGATCTGGGTGCAGTAGAATTAGCGCTGAAGTGAAGTCCT
This sequence comes from Lissotriton helveticus, assembly GCF_964261635.1. NCBI lineage: Eukaryota > Metazoa > Chordata > Amphibia > Caudata > Salamandridae > Lissotriton > Lissotriton helveticus. The sequence goes on from NC_136061.1 coordinate 1,564,546,454, forward strand.
GATTTAGGGCTTCAAAAGCTTCTTCTGCCTCCTTCGACCATTTCGAAACGAATTCCTTTCTTCAGCAGTTTGATGAGGGGTAGAATCTTCTATGAATATTCACTAATGAACCTTCGATAGAAATTTGCAAATCCTATAAAGCTCTGAACATCTTTAACACTCGCTGGCGACTTCCAACCAATCACTGCTTCTATCTTTTTCTTGTCCATTAGTATTCCGTTAGGAGAAATGACAAATCCCAAGAATTCTACCTTTGTGACATGGAATGCACACTTTTCCAGCTTCACAAATAGTCGATGTTCTCTTAGCTTGCTAAGAACCCGTTTTACCTGATCTCGATGTTTCTCTGTATCTGTGGAATAAATTAGAATATCGTCAATGTACACAATTGCACATTGATCGATGTACTCCTTTAAGACATCATTTATGAAATGCTGGAAGGCCGCTGGGGCGTTACAAAGCCCATAAGGCATGACTTGGTATTCAAACAGCCCAAATTTTGTCCGAAAGGTGGTTTTCAACTCATCGCCTTCACGCATCCTTATCAGGTGATAGGCCCCTCTCAGGTCAAGCTTGGTAAAAATCTGTGCTCCTTTAACCTGATCTATCAGTACTGAAATTAGGGGTAACGGGTACCGATTCTTCTTGGTAATTTTGGTTATGGCTCTATAATCGATGCACATTCGCAAATCCCCCTCCTTCTTTGGCACGAAAAATAAGGGCGATGACACTGGGGATTGCGACGGCCGAATAAACCCGTTAGCCAGATATTTGTCCAAATACTCCTTTAGGTGCTGGTGCTCTTTTTCTGTCAGGGCGTACACTCTACTGTAAGGTAAGTTTGAACCTGGTTCTATTTCTATCTTGCAATCATAAACCCGGTGGGGTGGAAGTTGTTCTGCCTCCACTTCATTGAAGACTTCTTCAAACTCCTTGTACTCCTCCGGTATCTCTTGAGCATCAATGACGCATATTGTCTTACCATTCTGACACAGTGAAGAGGCTGGATTTAATTCTCAAATCTTTTCGTGACTTCCATAGCAATTCTCCAAACAATAATTTGAACTCATTTGTATTGTTCTTGCACACGAATCAATCTTGGGATTATGCTCAGTGAGCCAAGGGAGCCCGAGTATCAATTCAAATTGGGGAGCATCGATCAAGTTAAATTTGATTCTTTATGCATGCCCATCACTGGAAAAAAGGTGAATTATTTCAGTGTGGCTCACAATTGGACACGAAGAAAAGTTGGTTCCGTCTACTGCCCTGACTGGTTCACTCTTGAATTTCTTTATTGGTTGTATTCCGGCCTTATTGGCAAACTTCAAAGCACAAACGTTTCCTGTGGCTCCTGAATCAATCATTACTGAAACATCTGTCAAAGTTTGGTTTCCATATCTAATTTCCATTGACAAAATTAAATGTGGTGCTGCGGACTGCAAGGTATTAGCCACTCTGTGTTCTTTGGGAGTTTGTTCCTGAATTGCATCCATTTGTTCAACTCCTCCAACAGGTGGTGCTGTTACTTTTCCTTCGGCTTGAAGGTCGTTTTGCGTTTCTTTGGACAGTATCTCACGAAATGACCTCCAGACCCACAATACATGCACAGGTTTCCTGACCTCCTTTTCTCCTTTTCCTCCCTTGTTAAAGGACCACGTATGGTTCCAATTTACATCGGCTCAAGACCGGATTCCCCATCATGACTCCGTTTGTTCTCAGATCTGATTCTGTCGAACCTTGGGACGGTTGGTCTGAATTCTTTTCTTTTCTCTCCCTTTCTCTCTCCTTGTCGAAAATCTATTTCCAACACCAGGTCCACTAACGCTGAAATCTCCGTTGGTCTATTTGGTATTCCAGCTAGCACATCCTTCAACTCGTCTTTCAACCCACGATAGAAGACCGCCGCTCTCTTGCTCTCAGGCCAGTTAGTCTCTACCACCAGTTTATTGAACTGTGCCAGATAGGATACTACATCTCGATTTCCTTGTCGTAAGTCAAGTCATTTGTTGTCCACTGCCTGCGATATTCTCCTTCAGTTGAAGATTCAAAGAAATTCCAGTTTAAATTCTTCGTAATTCCGCAACATAGGATTATTCTTTGTTATCAAAGGTAGCGACCATGACGCTGCATCTCCACTTAAATACGACAACACGGAGGCGACTCTAGACTGTGCGTCAGGGAAAATCGAAGGGCGGCATAGGAAATGTAATGAGCACTGTGTAATAAATATTTGCGCCTTTTGTGGGTCCCCACTAAATCGTTCTGGGGCTGCTAGAGGAATTACTGGAGATAAAAAATGGATTACTTGAGTGGTTGCCCTACTCAAACTCTCAGATAAGGAGCCTGCAGCGTCTTGATCTGAACTAAATGGTTGTCTAAGTCTCTGTGCCAGTTCTGCAGTTTCTTTTCTGGAGTTAACTATCTCTACTTTAAGGTTTTTATTTTCCTCCCTGACTGCACTCAACTCTTTCTGAATTGTATCTAGAATCACTCCTAAACTCTGGACATCTATTCCTTCAGCCATCTCTGCTCGGGTGCTAAGTGCAACGTGGGCACTTCACTCTGTCAGATCTGAAGAACACAGTTTGTTAACCGCACAGGAACAGAGATGCCTTGTCCCAAATCCACCTAGACAACAACCCGGAGTTCGTTCTTAAAACGAGACTCCAACTTATTATCCTGGGGGAAGGGGGATATTGGATAAAATAACAAACTGAGAAGAGAAGAGAAGAGACTGTCTTGGTTGGTCCTTTTCGTCTAGCCCGTCCTGCAGACTGTTCGATTGGGTACCTGTAAATAAACTATTATTACAATCTGAGATTTCCTACTCTACAACTCTTACTTAGTCCTATTAAATTAATTCCCTTCTAACACCTACCTATTGCTTCCAAGAACTAGCCCCTCTCCTCCAGTTCACATTAGATTTGTTTTCCCAACACTAGTAGCCTCTGTTGTATCTTCACAGTGGAACAGTGACTTAACTCGTCGACCTTCTAATGTCTTTCTCTCTCCTCTAGGATTACTACCCTGCGCATTTAAAAAACATTTATTAGTGCACTCTTATCAAGACCTCTTAACTTAATTCTCTGATTCTCTCTATACTCACTATTATCTTTTTAGACGAGTGCTTTGTCTTCTTCCTATTTGCTCTCTTGTCTTTCCTTGTTTTTTGCCTGATAATTCTGTGTATATAGTGAACAATAGTTACCTCACTATTAGTCACACCTTATTTATACCACTCTTATTATTTTCCTTTACTCACTATTTAGTTTTTATCAAGCTGCACTATATTGTCTTCTTTCTCTTGTGAGTTCTTTTCTTTCTTGCACTTTCTGTATTGCAACTCTAGTTCTTCTTGAATACTGACGCTTTCTTTTCCCTCTATAGTTTTCTTTAAATATTCCAGTAACTATTCCAATCTCTTCAAGAATTTAATATACATCTATGCACATTACTTCCTACTTATTCAGTAAGTATTTCTAGTCATTCCAATTTTAAATATACTGTAACATTCCTTGCAACGATGTGACTTAGCTTAAGAGTTTTTGTTTATCTCTTCACAGATATTCGACTGCTGACTTCTCTGACGACGTCCTTGAAAAATGGGGAACTTGGGGAATTTACTCGACTGACTGGATACACTCGCCTAACGCGTTCTAGGAACCTTTTCTGACTGGAATTACTTGGAGTCCAAAAACGCTTCTTCTCCAGACAAGAACCGCGGTGAAGTGCGCAGTTCTAATCTGACGCGCGCCTCTCCTGAACTCCGATGACGATTCCCCTGAAGACTAGACCGCTAACCTGAACTTGCAACCGGCGGTCATTCTTGAATGCCGGTTCCGCATTAGCTCGGACCATGTACCTTCTGCTGACCTGATTCTCCTGCAAAAGCGCATTCCAAGGGTAATAGAAGCTACCTGAACTCTGTGGGTCCTGACAGTAGGCTATCAAATTTGCAGTTATTACAGGATAGTAGCAAAGAGGGCAGGTTGACCAGGGAGTTCCTCCAAATAAAGGAGATGTACATAAAAGAACCGTTTTTGGATGTCATCCACCCGCCTTTGGCAAGGAAATTGTACGCACAATTTAGATGGGGGAACTTACCTCTGGCAGAATTTACTAGCCCATGGGCCTCGGAGAATTCAACTCTCTGCCCTTGTAAACAAACGGCTGAAACTGAGCTCCATGTTTTATTCTTCTGCCCGGCATATACATTACCCCGCAAACCCTGGGTAATCAAGTTATGCAAAAATCTTGGTTTCACTCGCTGTGCCGAGGCTTTTAGAGTTTTAAAATATGATACTCAACCTGTAATTGTCTTTGCGGTATCACGGTTTTTAAATGCTATGTGGCATATTAGGAGAAGTTTGTCCTTAAGATCTGTGTAAGTGAGGATTACCCTGAAACATACTGCTCGCCATATGTCTCCTTATACTTTTAATATCTATATTGGATATCTTTTTTTTTCTCTTTTTAAACCTTGTACATAATATGAAATTGGAAATAATGTACAAATTGGCTGTATACGTGGGAATTGTTTTACTCATGTACCTTTTATGGCCCTAGTGGCCGAAATAAAGTTTTAACAACAAGAAACTATAAGGAACAGGACCAAGAGGATCAGGAACAATGGGCACATAATCTCAAGAAGGACAAGGACTATGAAATACAAGAATAGCATGGCCTTGGCCAGGAGTGTCAGGTAGCTGAGACCACGGACACAGGAAGCCAGAGTCAGAAGGAAAAGTTCTAAGCAGAGGCCGGAGGACCAGATAAAGGAAGACTACATTGAGTTTGTGATGCAGCATGAGGACAAGCCGCAAGAAGACCAGGGCCAAGAGAATCAGGACCAGACCTGGGAAGATGAGATACAGGCCAATAGGTCCTGGGGCCAGAATAAGAAAGGAAGATGAAGGGATTAGTACCTAGAATGTAAGGAAGACCAGAGTCAGGAGGACCAGTAAAAGAGCAAGGAGGTTTAGAAGGATACGCACTGATAGACCAGAAACAGGCTTAGGAGTCCCAGGGGGACCAGTAAAAGAGCAAGGAGGTTTAGAAGGATATGCACTGATAGACCAGAAACAGGCTTCGGAGTCCCAGGGGGACCAGATCCATAGGGCCAGGACCCAGAGTACCAAGTGGAGCAGAACAACCAGGGCCTGGGGTAGAAGAACCAGGATGATGAAGTTCAGGAGGATCAAAAAAGCCAGAGCAGAAAGGCTTAGGGGACTGGACCCGAACAAAGAGAACCAGGACCAAGAAGGACCATTAATTGCAGTGCCAGAAGGACCAAGAGGACAGGACACAGGGCCCGAAGGACAAGCATGATCCAAACAGGAAGACAAGCGGGCAAGGCCTAAGAGGGCCAGGACACAAGAGGCCAGGTAGAGCGGGGATATCAGAAGGACCAGAAACCGATGTATTGGGAATCAGATGAGCAGGCTCAGAAGGATCAGTTTAAATGGGTCAAGAGGGTCAGGGTCAGGAAAGAAAAGAAAGAGCCAGTCGAAGAGGTCATAAAAGGTCCAGGATGGCCAGAAGGACCAGAACCATGAGGGGTAGGCACACAAGACCCAAGCAAGGAGGACCAGAAATAAAAGAATCAAGACTAGTGTACACAAAACCAGGAAGAGAACACGGAATGTGAGGACCAGGAATAGGAAGATCATTGCTAGGCAAACCAGACAGAGAGAGGAACACTAGGAGAAAGCGACAGCAAGAATAAAGGAGAGATGGCCAGCCAACCAGAGACCACAGGACAAGAGCTAAGAGGACCAGGGCAATGACAACCAGTGGGACCGCATCCAAGGGGAAAAGCAAGCTCCATTCACAGAGCCCTAGAATATCAGTACTTGGCATACCAGGATAATCAGAACCAGGATGAAGAGGAAAAGCAAGATCAAGACAAAGATGACCAAGTTGACACGAGCCATGGTGACCAGCTGGGTGTCTAAGAATAATCAAGAACAGGATAACTGAACATGGAGGATCAGGAAAGAATGGACAAGGTACTCCAAGATGACCACGAGCAGGGGGGCCAGGTCATGACATGTTGAAGGAGGACCCGGAAAATTAGTTAAGTCACTGGTAGCTGGACTAGTCCATTAAGACCATGGACAGAGGACTAAAAAGATCAGAATAAGCATGACCGGGAACAGAGCTAGGAAGGCCAGTGAAGTCAGACTAAGGGACTAGGAAATAAACTTCCAAGTGGAGCATGATGACTAGGCAGTGGGGTATTAGGCAGTGGGGTATTAGGACCAGGCTGGTAAGGATCAGGGGAACCAGGACAACCAGAGCCACAATGAAGAATGGGACCAGACCAGCACCAAAATGACCAGGCCGAGCTCAAGTGGACCTTATACAGAGGACCAGTACCAATGAAGGCTGTACCTGATGGACCACAAGAGCGAAAATCAGGATGACCCAAATCAGGAAGACTTTGAGTGTCAGCCCTAGGGAAACCATAACAGCAGGGGTAAGTGGATAAGGACCCAGCAGACCAGCAGGATCAGGATGAGGATCATTAATACCAGGATCAGGAGGCCAGGATGATCTAATACAAAGATAAGCCCGGAGCAGAACAAGGAAGACCAGTGTCTGGATTGACTGCAACCAGGACCCCCAGATTCCGGAAACCAGTACCAGGATGTCCATAATTAGTTAGACTAGGGCTAGGTTGAGGATCGGGAAAACAAAAAACAAGCCAGAAAAGGAGGACTTGGAACAGGACTAGGAAAAAGAACAATGCCTAAAGGCACAGAAGGACCAGGACGTGAAGAAAGGAGACCAGGAGCAGGAGAACACCTACGTGGGTATAGGCCACATGTGTTAGGATATCCATTTTGTAAATGATTCTTATTTATATTGCCAACCCATAGAAACACCCACCTCTTCAGCCCACTTAAGGAACTGGTAAGTATTTACTGAGAAATCAGAGCATGCAAAGTGAATGAAAAGCTGGGACTGTTACACAATGACTTCTGAGTACAGTATACCCGGTCTAATGATGGCACAGTAGTCAGAGGGTTGATCCGAGGACATAGAAATAGAAACTTGTCAGAGGAGTTTAAAGGTGGATGGGTAAAAATAAGTGTGGTCTGAAGTATGGTAGAAAGGTTTGAGAAACTAAGATGGGTGAAGTCAGGAAAAACGGTTAATGGCTAACAAAGGGATCAAAAGGATATGGCAATCAGCAAAGGGAAGCTGAAGATCATAAGAAGGCTTTGATGAGCAGAATAGAGGGTGATGGAGGCTCCAAATGCATTGAAGGATTCTGTACATCCCCCAGATTGTTGTACTGACATTCTGTATGTGTGTATGTGAGGTGGGTATGTAGCAAGGGGCAGATTTATGAAGAAGTCATGCAATGCAAGGCAGCAAGACAACTTGTTGTGCTGCCTTGTGTAACAAGAAGAGAGCAGAAATGTGCCATATCTACTAAGATATTACATATTTCTGCTCTCTCCCTGTGCTACCTAGCGTCAACACAGGCACCCTTGTACTATGATGCAAGGGGGCCTGCATCACGAGTAAGAATTTTTTTGTGCAGGAATGGGAACCTTCCTGCACAAAAACAATCCTGCATAGCATTTACCTCTTTTGGTGTGTGCTGCAGAATGAGGAAGTAACGGGAAGCAATACATATATTTCTCCTCATTACGCTCACATTGTAGATCTGGAATTGCGTCAAAGTCCATGGGTGAATGCATGAGAACGCCCATTCTCTACCCATGTGATTGCTTCTCAACACAGGCTAACCAAAGGTAACAATTTGTGCAGTTTTGCGTTACTATGGTTTTACCAAGCCATGCAGCACCATGCAAGGTGGCTTTGCAAAGCTTTGTAAATCCCAATTGAGGGCATGTGTGGCCTTGCGTTGCCTTGCTTGATTCAAGGGCAATACAAGCCATTGGTAAATCTGCCGCTAAGTGCTTAGTAGTACGGCTCTTTTTCTGATCAAAGTCTTAGTAAAAGGACCTGTGGGATGCATTTTTCATGATGTGATGAAGAGTAGATGGAACTTCCCTGTACAGTGGAGGTGTATTGACTACATCCCTGTGGATAGAGGGTGGAGACCCAGTACTGAAATGAGGGCAAATGGAGTAAAGGCTACCCAAAATAGTTCTGTGATGGCTTTTTTGGCAAAAGGCTGCTGATTAGTCCTTTCTGAGTGATGACATAGGCTAGATGGTAGAAGTATGGAGTAGGTGATACGTTTCTCTTGCTAAAGGTGTCAAAGTTTCTAAGCAAGGCTGCTGTTTTGTCTGTGCCTAATGATTGCTCAGAAAGGCTGATGACAGCCTGCTGCTGAGATCGCATGCTTCGTTGTGTCAATGTTTTTGATATGTCTGCTTGGAGGCAGATCTATTGCTACTGCTGTGAGAGCCATCACCTAGCACAAAGGCTGTGTCAAGAGCAATAGCCAGAAAATGATATTTGAAAGACAAACACCCGATATCAGATCAGAAACCTCAATAGTGGATCCACATTCCTAGTCTCAAAAATGGGTAAGAAAGGGGAGCTGTGAAATTGTTGTCGCAAGAATGAAGGTATCAAAATGTCTGTTCAATATCTTATTACATACAATATTTGTAATAACGCCAATGAACAAAAATCGCTGGGAGTTTTTTTCATCCATGTCTTTGATGCATATATGTCTTTCCGATTTAATGGGAAAATTCATGCATATTCCAATGACATTCAGTTCAATTACTTATAGTCCCATTCCTTTGCTTGTGGCTTCTCGACAGAATACTTCCACTGATGGCCTGACAGTACTGACCGTCAAAGGAAGGCCTTGATATTATCTACCCTATTGAGAGTAAAACCTGGCTGAAATATATGGACTCGTCACCATGGGGGGAAACTCCCAGTTAATGGATCCATTCATCATTTGTTTTTCATATCTGACTGTACTGTCCTTAAAATGTTCATCCATCGACAGGAACCATCATGACATCATTTATGTCAATGTAGAGATTTGCCTACAGGGCCAGCAGACAACTTTAAATTTGGCTGAGGTCTCTAAGGATGTCAGAGATATTGTCCTCCGCAATCCTGATGGAGTTAACTCCATCCTGAAACTCTAAATTAGGCCCATAGCTTTTCTCACTTATGTCATGAGATTGGAATAAAGCCTCTAAATTATACTGTGTTGGTCCCTTCAGAAGGGGCATTATGCAATTGTTTTTATTTTGATAAAATCACCCTAAATGGCTTTATGGTACTGGAATACATTTCCATTTCTGGTTTTTGCTTTGACAACCACTGTTTTTAGGTGTTTTAGTCTGGTTTGTTTAATTGAATTGAACCAGAATGAATAATTCAAGAATGCACGGATTTGCTGCAGAAATAGAAGTGTTCTCATAACATGGGGCCTTATATCTGGCCCTTTTACATTCCCATGGCTTTGTGAATAAGAGCAAGTATATAGCTGCAGAAACGTAAACAGTTTTTAACTAGTCTTGCAAAGGTTCCAATCATCTGTATCATTAGTCTCATATGCAGGTGGCTGGCAGGGATGGCTCCGGAGTTCCACGCCTCTGGATAGCCGTCATGACTCGTGGCCCCATCCACCCTCGACAGCGGCAGTCAGCGCGGTAATGGCGTGCAGTGGAACGGTACGAAAATGAACAAATTAAGTTTGCGGTCTTGAGCTGTGAGCTTCTTGGAGCAACTGCAAACTTGGACGCCCGGAGGACCGTGGTACTGGGATTTTCGAGCGAGTGTATCTCTCGCCCCTTGCCGCCCTTTATGTGCTGTTTGTGCGGAGCTTGTATGCAGTGAAGTCTCGTGGCTACAGGAGCAAGATCAGGAGCAGTATCTAAATATCGTTCCTTTCTGGAAGTCCATGCGAGCTCTCAAGAGCCCTTCATGAGAGATAGGCGGTCCAGATATTCATCAAGGTGAAAGGTGAGGCGAGGGGGAGAGAAAGGGGGCATATAGACTGTTTTGCTGATCGACGGAACTATTGACACACAGAGCTTGTTTATATTGCCCTTAAGTTTAAAATCTCGAGCCTGCCGCTGGGACAATGGGGAGACAACTGAAAGATAGTGAAGATAGTGAAGAGACAAGACAAGCAAAACTGCCAAGATGGAAACAACTGCCCGTCTTAAGAGTAAAACTCGCCTAGCCCTAGCTAGAAAAGCTGCAGGGATAGCTGCCAAAGAAAGGGAGAAGGGCAAAAGGGGAGAAGGAAGTTCGGCATCTCCTGCTCCGGGGAAGGATATAACGCTAGAAAGCTCAGAAGACGAACTCTATGTCACTTTAACCGTTCCACCAAATGAAGGGGCAGGAGAAGCAGCTACGGGGGGGGCACATATAAGATGTAACTGAATATACCTCAGCTTTATTAGAAAATGTGGCAGAGGTTGAGCCATCTCCGGGCGAGAAAAATATGAGCGGGGTGAAAGAGATTAGAGACTTTCCCTATTTGAAAAAAAGATTGCTCGTATTCCTCAAACACCAGTGGTCTCGCTCGAAAAGATCTCCGTAACTCTAGCCTCATCCCCAATAGCTGTGGTAGCGCATGAACAATTAGACCCTCCCCTGAAATCGCCTGAGAATATAATACAAACTATATCAAAAACTCCTCAACTACCTGTGACAGATTGCTCTGAGGTGGCAGCCAGGTCTGATTAAAATAGTGCAGTTTCTGGAGCGGAGACGAGTTTGAGCATAACCAGCGAAGAATCAAGGCTAGAGATACTATCTAAGCAGATTCCATCATCAGTTCTGCAATCTCCCTCTCGTCCACCTGTTATATTGCTTCAAGAAGGGGCTTTAAGGGGCTCAACATCTGCAATATCGGCATCTGCAAACCCGTTATCTCAAAAGGGGAAAGATGACAGCTCAGAAAAGGAAATGAGCTACCAAATCGACATTCGCGAGATGTTGAACCTAATCCCCAATGAGATTTGCGAGAAAAAGGTGAACCAGCAAGTCGAGATAGCCGCCCTGCACTCCAGGCTGGAAAAATTTGAAGAGTCGATGTCAGGACTCCCTATCAGATTACATGAGGCAGAGGAAAGAATCTCGGCTCTTGAAGATCACATGAATCAAGCAAGAATAGAAGCTAAAGAAGCAGCAAGTAAAAAGAGCCTCCTGGAGAGTAAACTAGAAAACAAGCTCGAGGAACTTGAGAATCACTCCCGAAGATCCAATTTAAGGATAGTGGGGGTTCCTGAAGGCCTTGAAGGCTCAAACAAGCTTCAGTGGGTCAACTCTTTTTTCCATCAAAATGTCTTACCAGAATTTGAGGGGGACTTAACTATTATGAGAGCTCATCGGGTTCCGGCACAGAGATTCGCAAACTCAACCTTCCCCAGAACTATCCTGATGAACTTTGCGGATTACAGGATCAAGGAAAAATTTCTATCCAAGGCGTTCCAACAGAGACAATTTTCAGTTACTGAGACAATCTAATGTAGATTTTTTTCTGATATGACTGCCACAGCAGCGCGTCGCAGGAAAGAATTTGTTAAAATCCTCCACCTCATCAAAGTAAATGGTGCACAAGTTTCGATTGCTCAACAATCAAAGTTAAAAGTCCTTGTGAAGGGAAAGTTTTACATGTTTTCGGACCTTGAAGAAGCACAGTCTCTCCTCAAAGAGATCTCTTCAGCAGCAAATGTTTGAGCAGTATGTAGCAGTGTGTTGCATAATGGTTGAGCTCCAGGAAAGTGGGGAAATAGGTTGCTTTCCTATTTTCTGAGGGCAAGTTCTCTAGCTGTTTGAAACATGGGGCACTATAGAAACTAGCGGGCCCTTTGGGTCGTGATAAGGCTCCACTTATGTATGTGTTACGCGATTTACTTGCTCTGCTTTACTATCATAATGGTATTGGAATAGTATCAATTTCACTCTTTTGTCGGGGGGGGGTTGGGGGTCCACAGGGTCACACAGGGTGTGACAAGAAGACACCCAGGTTAGTAGGAAGGGGGGGGAATGTGGTCTGCGTGGGGGGGATGGAAGGTTCCACATTTCAGGAGGGGTGGGGGTTCACCAGGGTAGGAGAGGGGGGGTTGGGGTGAATGCAGTAAAAAAAAAGCAGGAGTCTTAGGCAGGGTCTATACCTAATTTTGGATGTAGGAGTTAAAGTTGAGAGAATTTTAATATGGAAATGAATATATGTAGTATCTTATCAGTTAATGCCAATGGCGTTTTAAACAAACAGAAATATGGCGCTCTTATAAAATGGTCAATTTCTCAGAATCCCCATGTGTTATTTCTCCAAGAGACACACCCAAAATCCAACGCCCCTAATTTATTTATCCCGAAATATTTTTCTCACGCGCTTTTTGCGTCAGCTGGGTTAGCCCAGAGAGGTGTTGCTATTTACTTTTCCAGAAGATTACCTTGGGAAGTCTTAAAGATTCGAAGGGATCCTAAGGGGAGATGGTTATGGGTTGTCGCCAGAATACAGGGGAAGGTTATGAACTTTGTGAACTACTACGGGCAGGTATCTGATGAGGTGTCTAGTATCCTAGAAATCAATGATCTTCTGAGGGGGCTCCTGGGCAGATTATCTTGGGAGGAGATTTCAACTATATACAAGATTTAAAAAAAGATACCTCCAATAAAAATAAGAAACAACTAAAACCCAATACTAAAAAAGTTTTGGGCGTTTTTATATCAGAATACCAACTCATAGACCCATGGCGCTGTATGAACCGAGTTGGGGAATCCTTTACCTGCTATTCGCACCGCTTCCGGACGGCATCCAGAATCGATTTTTTTCTTGATATCAAGATCTATTCAGACCCTAGGTTCATCTATAGGGTGTAATCCCTTTTCCGATCATGGGAAGGTAGAGCTAGAAGTTAATCGAGGAGTAGGGGGCAGGGACCAATCCAGGTGGCAGCTGGACTGTGCCCAGCTCCAGAATCAGGACTGGGTGGCTGGTTTTGGAGAATGGATCACGGAGTACTTTAAAACCAATAATGACACGGCAGAACCATTTTCGGTTTGGGAGGGAATTTAGGCAGCAGCTCGCGGCCAGATAATATCCTATAAATCTGTTCTGGCTAAAGAGAGGAAACAAAAAATATCTATGCTCCAAAAGGCTGTAGATAAAGAATATGCCCAACAGTTCCGCCTATGCCCGAATCATTTGAAGAAAGCAAAGGCAGAATTAAGAGATTTCTTTACACTGGAAGAGATCAACAGCTCTAGAACCTTTCAGCAAAGGGTTTATGAGGATAGCCAGTTGGTAGGGAAGCTCCTGGCTAATTCTGTGAGAAAAAGACAGGAACCTACTTCGATAGTTAAAATAAGAGATTCTATAAATGGCCAAGAGATAGTGGACAACGACCTGATTCAAAGGGCCTTCCTGGAGCACTTTGGTCGTATATACTCTACTGAATACCTTGTGGGGGATGACCAGATACATGATTATTTCGCGAACATAGCAATTCCAAAGATCACAGCCAATCGGGTTACACAACTAGGGCTTGAAATTAGTACAGAGGAAATAGCAGATGCCATTAAAGCAACAGTAGGGGCGAAAGCTTGTGGGCAAGACGGGTTTCCAATCGAATTTTATCAAATCTTTTTAAAGGATCTATTGACACCCCTTAAGAATTTATTTAATTATATGAACCCCTTCGGCGCTGATGACAAAGCCAGCTCGTCATCAACGTTACCTGCGCTGCGCAGATGACGAGCTGGCTTTGTCACAAACAAGCCATTTTTTTTTTCAGCGCACAGCGGGAAAACGCGGTAGCGCGGTAGGGGTTAAATTAGGAGGATTGGTACCCGCGTCCTTTAAAGAAGCAACAATAATATCTTTTGTTAAAAAAGATAAAAATCCAGAAGATATTAACTCTTATAGGCCTATTAGCCTTCTGAATTCAGACTACATAATCCTAATGAAAATCTGGGCCCGTCGTTTTATGTATGCTGCGCAAGAAGTCATACACAGCGATCAGTCAGGATTCATAGCAGGCCGCTCAATGGCTTCCAACACTGAATTTTTAATTCAGGCAGTGGATTATTTTAATATCAATTCAACCCCTGCTTGTATTTTAATGGTCGACGCGGAAAAAGCGTTCGACCTGGTAAATTGGACAACCCTGTTTCACTCCCTTGCCCAATTCGGGTTTCCAGAGCAAGTGATCAAGATGCTGTGGAACATCTATCAAGGTGCTTCGGCGCAGGTCATAATAAACTCGAATAAGGCCGGTTCAATCAAAGTCAATCGAGGGACTAGGCAGGGGTGCCCTTTGTCTCCTTTACTTTTTACTTTTTTTAATCGAACCCCTAGTGATCAAAATTAGAAACAATCCTGTCATTTTTCCCCCTATCCCCGGGATTGCCGAAGCTCAAGCTTTTCGCGGATGACATCATTCTTTATCTGAAGCCGAATAAAGAGAATATAGAAATCCTATTAAGGGAATTTAAAGCATACGAACAAATAGGAGGTTTCAAAATAAATGCTAAGAAGACGGAGGTTCTCGCTCTAAACACCAACCTCAGCCTTTTTCCATCGTGTTTACGTGTCCAGGCTGCAAGCCGGGACCCTGTTAGATACTTAGGCATATATGTGACCTGCGATTATCACCAGCTTTACCCTCTCAATTATGTGAGAACGAAAAATAAAATTAAGAGTCTTCTCGCCCAATGGCTTTTACTCCCGCTCACCTTGATTGGCAGGGTATCGTTGATTAGATGTCGATTCTACCTTTGTTAATATTCTTGTTTTGTAATGTTCCAATCAAATTGAATTCTACCTTTTTTAAAGACTTGGAAACTATGATAAGAAGTTTTGTTAGGGGGGGGAAGCACCTAGGGTTAAGTTGTCCATGATCCAACTCCCAACTGAACAGGGGGGACTGGCTCTGCCACATTTTAAAACATATTATGTGGCAGCCTTTCTTGATATAGTGGCAGGTCTGATAAGTTCAAAAAAGAATCGAGATAGCTTCTTCTTAGTAAAAATGATGCAAGAGTCTGATTCTCAAGTCCGGGTATTTTTAAAGATTGCAAAGTTCCCAAAAAGGACAAGATGTAAGACTTTGAAAGAATATTTATCTAGATTCCAGTCCTTTTTTAAGAAAAATCATAGCTCCTCAGCCTCCCAGTTTTTAAGCCTACGAGAATGTTTTTGTCTGGGCCTCCAAATTAGAAACAGCCATATAATAAATTGGGAGAATTTGGGATTTCGAGAGTTAAGGCACTTCGTTGTTCAGAATAGAAATATCACGTGGCAAGAAGTGCTGGCTAGAGTAAGTACTCCCGGGCGACCAACGTTTTTTGAATATTTACAAATTGTCCACTTTCTAAGAAGAGATATAGGTGGACTTCTCGACTCGACGAGTGAGATGGTAACACTTCTGTATGAAGCTAAAATCAGCGGCATAGGAAATTGGTACAAGAGGCTCCATTGTGACGGGCAATTAATTATGATAGACCGCCATCTAGATAAAATAAGTAGCCTAACACAATGTAATTTAACACGCAAAGATTGGGAAACCATAAGCTTGTTGGGCTATAAATCATTGCGTGCCGCTAATTTTAAGAGGATGGCTTTCCTGTCCCGCTGGTTAGCGTATTGGACTCCGGAGGCACTTGGGAAAAGATTCCCGGAGGTTGGGAATAAGTGCTTCAGATGCCAAGCTGACGGCCAGGGTGGTTGGCTCCATATCTTTTTCACTTGTCCTCAACTGAAACCTTTCTGGGAGGCTATTCTCTCAGACATTGAGGCAGGTATAGGGAAAACACTTATGCCCTCGGCCGAATTGGCCCTCTTTGATATATGTAATGACAGAGGGTTGCTTAAAGATGCTGAGGAAATGTTTGTATTTATTTCTTGTACTGTTGCCCGTTCCCTAATACTCCAAAATTGGAAATCAAAGGAAGTTCCATCCCATTTGAAATGGCTTAACAAAATGAGGAGGTCATGGAATTTTGAAAAAGCTTATGCTAGTAGAGTGGGAGCAGTTAGGAGATTTGATAGGAACTGGAAGTATTTTGACAATCTGGAGAAAATAAGGGGGTGATAAGCTAGAAATTAGACTGAATACTGATAATAGGTCTAAATTATTCTTAAGCAGTCTTGAAGTGTTGGTAGGTTTTAATAATAAGTCAAGAGCGCACTTTTTTCTGTGGTATTTGCACTACTAGTAATTCTTAAGCACTAGCACTTTATTTACGGTTGGATTGTACTTTATTGCATTTGCACTTTAT
The DNA here is from genome assembly GCF_964261635.1 of Lissotriton helveticus. Taxonomy (NCBI): domain Eukaryota; kingdom Metazoa; phylum Chordata; class Amphibia; order Caudata; family Salamandridae; genus Lissotriton; species Lissotriton helveticus. The sequence goes on from NC_136061.1 coordinate 1,564,562,645, forward strand.
GACCGAACTTTGCGGATATTGCACATTGCTTGTATTTGAAAATCTATATATATTGTTTTACTAACATTGACTGATTACGGCTTTAAAGTATTAAAAAATACTCCCTTTCATACAGTTTTTTATAGAAGAAGCTTTTAAATATTTTGTATTCATCTCCATTGCTCAAATTGTTCATAAATGTATTGTACCTTAACTATGCTCTGCTCAATAAAAAATTAAAAAAAATTAAATAAAATAAAAATAGTCTTATATGCAGGTAAATTTCAAGGAGTGGGAGCATTTGTGGAGCACGAGACAGCTCCATGAAGGGGCTCCCAGGTCACTTTGTCTTCTCCCAAAGTGTAATGGTGTGGCATTCTGTGCCATGTCTATCAAAATATCTTGGAAACATTCAAGCATTTTGGACTTTTAGACCTATAATTTAGTGTTTGCATCAAAGCCAGTTTTAGTACTTACTTCCTCATGTCCCAAAATCTCAAGGTTTGTGACCACAAAAGTACTTAGTATTATGTACAAATCCCTTTTCATGAGTTGGAAATTTATTTAGACTAGTGAAACTACTTTTGTGATTATTTTTGAATTGCAAATAGGAGGGTATATGAAGGGATTTCCTCCCTCCCCTTTCCAATTTGAAAAGGAATTTATTGATAGTTTGTGACTGCAATTGCTGTCACAAATCAATCATGAGCCAACAACCTCTGGGGTGGGGTGGTAACTAATGTGCAAAAGTGAAAAGTTTGCCTTAGAATAGGATGTTGGTAGCCATAAGGGGGAAAGAAATTTTCCAAAAACTACTGACCAAACAGAGCAGAATCTCTACTATTTAGACAGCAACTGGGTTAATAGTGAAGTTGTTCTGCTATGTGCATGGCTGTCAGCCAAACAGTGCTGAATTTCCACTGATTAGCCACCGGCTAGGTAAATAGTGAAGCTTTTCTGCTATTTGCACGGCTGCCAGCTGAACTCTACAGAATCTCTACTATTCAGCAGGCAACGGGATAATTTGTTTTTGTTTTCCTGCTATTTGCTCAGCTGCCAGCTGCACAGTGCAGAATCTCTACTATTCAGCAAGCGGCCGGGCCAATAATGACATGTTTCTGCTATTTGCATAGTTGCCAGCCAATCAGTGCAGAATCTCTGCTACTAAGCCAGCGGTCAGGTAAATTGTGATGTTTTTCTGCTATTTGCATGGCTGTTGCCCAAACAGTGCAGAATCGCTATTGTTCAACCAGCGGCTGGGTACATTGTGTAGCTTCTCTGCTATTTTCAAAGCTGCCAGACAAATAGTAAATCATTTTCACAATTCAGTCAGAGGCATAAGTCCATAGCAGAAGAAAGTCACTCTTTACCCGGCAGCAGCCCCTTACCATAAAATAAAACTGAGTTGAGATGAGAAGAATGTTGCAATTATTAACAAGACAAATCTGCATGCCACCACTTCATACTGACGCGTTCAGACATGACATCGCCGCAGCAGCCACAGTGTCATGGGCTAAGGTGCACAGAACTACGTCACCCCATAACATGGGTGGCCAGATTGCAGTTTCAGTAGGCCATGTCATGTGACTGAGTAGAAGGGGAGGGGAGAGATGTGATGAGCCAGGCGGGTGGCAGAGTGATTATCCTGGCAGTGATGTATGCTGCACCTGGGTCAGGTTAGTCCTTTTGGGCTATAAGCTGAAGGTGCCTGGATACCTGGGCTCATCATGATGAATCAGTGGCACAACATAGGCCCCCGCAACCCCTGTGGTGCAGGGAGCCCCTCAGCACAGTCCCCTGGCCTAAGAACTCCTGACTGAGTCCTGAGGGGGGAGCCCTCCTTGTAGTTTGCAGGGGGGCTACCTCACTTTTTGTTCCGCTAGTGTGACGAATGCATGTGTAAATGGTAATTGTCCGGCAATGGAAGCATAAATTCCCAGACAGTGGGATTTTAAAAATTATAAGAGTGGGGGAAAGGACATATTACAGAGACTCACTCACTATGAGTGTACATCATGGTACTCAGTGTGATGGAGCCCAGATGGAGGCCAGAGGCCAGGCTAGTATTTGTTGAGACAAAAAGTCCAACAGTGCCAGGGCGCCCCGGCCAGGACCCGTCATTATTCTTGAACACTTGCAGTTCCACTTTTTACATGTTGAAAGTATACTGCATCTGTGAAAACTTCCACATTTTGGCAAAATGGGTTTTCCAACTAAGCACGGTAGCTTTTACTTCCATTCAGTGCAGTTTTCTTTATGGACCTACTCTACCGTAGCAGGGCTATGGGGGTTATCTATGTTTTTCAGTTATTTAGCAAAGTTTTACCTTTTTACTATCCAAACAAGAGTCCAAACCGCCATATTGGCAGTAGCCGCTGGCATTGCTCACGGGTGGGGAGACGGGCACGAGAGGTTGTGGGGGGATTCGCAAAGGTTGTCACTGGGGGGATCGCGGGGAAATGTAAAAAATAAAATAATTACATTGGGCCTCATTTATGAAAAGTGACGCATCGCTGCGTGAAAACAGCTATGCGTCACTTTTCACTGCGTCCTCCTTGCGACACCAATGATGCGTCATATTTACAGTATGATGCAATATGTCGCAAGGAGTTACAGATACGTCAGTATTTTTGACGTATCTGTAAGCGCAAAAGTCACGCATTGCCGGAGTGCATCACTAAAGTGACGCAACTCCAGCAATGTGTCCTTTCACATGGGGAAAGCCCCATGTGAAAGGGCTTGCATCAGTCTTACGTCTGCTGTGAGGCAGGCGCAAGATTTTGACGCAACAGCATCCTAAAAGTGACGCAGTGAAATCTCATAGATTTCACTGCGTCACTATTACGAGGCTTTTTGCGGAGGAACGCCCCCTCTGCATACATTATACCTGACGCAGGTATAATGTAGCGCAGGGGTTTACAAAGTGACGCATCTGCTTAGATGCGTCACTTTGTAAATAGTGTGCAACAGGAGGCATGTTTTACGCCGCCGATGCGTCACAAAAAGTGACGCATCGAAAGCGCAAAACTGACGCACGGCCTCCTAAATGAGTCCCATTAAACTTAACTTTACGCCGGGTCCCACGTCTTCTCGCTCCTCCGCCGTATTGGAGGAGCCGCCCCTACATATTGGTCAGGAACGAGGAATTTAGTACGAAATGGACAAAGTGCAGCTTATCGCCCTCTTCTCTTAACAAGCAGTAAAATTGTTGCTGTGGACAAAATGCGTTTGCAATGAAAAGTACTGAGTCAGTGCTGCCCATTTCCAACAGTCATTGGACCGTCTGATATAAATGTGTCTATTCTCGGATGCCGCAGTACCTGCTGTTACTGAATGTCAAGCACAATTTACCATGACAGCATTGGAAACAAATCGGGATTGCTCTGTACAAAAAAATGCTGGGGCCTAATTTATGAGGCCGTGCGTCACTTTTACGATGCCAGAGCGTCACTTTTTGTGACGCACCAGCAGCGTAAATAATGTGCCTTGTTGCACCATATTTACAAAGTGACGCATCTAGGTAGATGTGTCACTTTGTAAACCCCTGCGCCACATTATACCTGCGCCAGGTATAATGTATGCAAGGGGGGCGTATTGACGCAAGAAAGGGTCGTAGAAGTGACGCAGTGAAATCAATGAGATTTCACTGCGTCACTTTTAGGACGCTGTTGCGTCAAAATCTTGCGCCTGCCTCACAGCAGGCGTAAGACTGACGCATGCCCTTTCACATGGGGCTTGCCCCATGTGAAAGGGAGCATTGCTGGAGTTGCGTCACTTTTGGGACACACTCCAGCAATGCGTCACTTTTGCGCGTACAGATACGTCAGAAATACTGACGTATCTGTAACTCCTTGTGACATAATGCGTCATACATTAAATATGACGCATCATTGGTGTCGCAAGGAGTGCGCAGTGAAAAGTGACGCATCGCTGTTTTCACGCAGCGATGCGTCACTTTTCATAAATGAAGCCCCTGAAGTGTAAATCATGCAACTAAAATCCAAAAGCTCCCTCTTGTGGGCTGTCTGTGTTCTGCTCTCTATTAAAACTTCATTCAAAACAAAAGCAAATATGTAGCCTTCAATACATTAAGTGCGCAAATGCGTGATTTACCAATGATCATTTTCATCTAATAAACCGATTTACCTGCTGTGTGCGGGAATGAGGAGCATAACCAAAATGAGTTGGGGTAGAGGAAAGGGAAATTATTTGCCAATGGATTAAAAAAAAATCCAAGTGCACGTTAGCTTTTGCTATAGATTTAAAAATGCGTATGGGGCATATTGTATAATGCCTACAACTGTGAACACTAATCGAAAGCTTTCGCAGCTTTCCAGAAGTACCACTGGAATTCTTTGACAGTTCCTACAAAAATGTAGATCTAAACCAAACCTGTGTAAACAAACCTGTGATCTATTTTAAGAGCTGGTTACATTGGTTTTTACTGCCACCAAAAAGTACAAACCTCTGCAAAAACAAATGGTACAAAACCGCACTCACATAAACATGTACTAGGAGTTAAATACAACCACCAAGCAAATTAGCACTACCCACTATTCTAAAAATACCACCACCCAGGAAGTATGTGTAGTTCAGCACCTTCCTGGAAAGTGAATTCTCCGTCTAGTATACATTGCCAACGTATTAGCACTGGGAACGTGTTTTGTGGAAAGTGAAAGTTATCCACAGCAAAAGATCAAGCATACGATTATTGTGAGATATACAGAAAAGTTCATTCAATTTATCATGCAAAATATTTCGGCAAGAATCTGGAATTGCAGAAACGCATATATCAAGGGTTTTGGGGGATGAACTCTTTCTGGAAAAGAGGAACATACTTAGGTTCAGCACTTTGAGTCGGAACAGCAAGGCAGAAAATCGAAACAAATTAGATTTTTGTTAGACTGGGTACACCACAACTTTGAAATCTCAGCATCCCAACAATCCCAAAGTTAAATTAGAGGCAGAAGATTGAAGGATATGCTAAACCTACCCTCTGTTGAGACCCCAGCACTGGTACACACTGGCCACCATGGTGAATTCTGACCACAGCATTTCCTAAACATACACAAATTCGTCTTCAGGAAAAGCTTGCGCCAAGTCAGCTTGCAGGAAATCTCAGAAACAGTTGAGTTTCTCCCCTTGAGTGATTTTACGGTAGGTGATTGATCTGAAAGGACATGTACCCTAGATTGTAGAGCCTAATCCTGCTGGATATTAAGTCAAAGAGGGCCTCCATAATACGGTCACTTCACTCTGAGGGCCTCATTTAGTTTTTTTGCCGTAGGCCAGCTCAGCTGGCCTTGCTGCTGCACTTCCCTACGGCAAAAGACAAGGGCAGGAATGCACCGTATCTATTAGATACAGCGCATTCCTATCCTTTTCTCCTGCATGAGCGGCCAATGGGCTGCCGTGCGCCAACACATGTACCTTTGCACCATGGTGCAAGAGTGGCTGCATTGCGGGGATGATTATTTTTGTGTAGGAAGGGAAACCTTCTTGCACAAAAACGATCACAAGAGCACCCATAGAAAGAGGAAAAACAAGGAAAAATAAAGATATTTCTCCTCGTTGTGCCTCCCTTACGCCTCCCCTGGCATAAGTATTTGGCGCTGCCTCAGACTTACAATTTCTCATAAATCTGGGGCTGTGTCAAAAAGCCAAGGATGTTGCTGGGAACGTCCCCAGCAACACCAATGAAACGCAGTTTTCGTGTGAAAGGGGCACATATTTATAAGGCATGGAAAAGCCACGTAACATGGCTTTATAAGGCCTTCTAAATATGCCAGTGCACATTGTGCCACTGGAATGTAAAAAAGTGACATTCCAGCAGCACGATAGTGCCGGTAGGGCCCCGAGTTTGGAGGGGAAAAGGACGTATCTTCCAATTTTATGATCACACAATACATGAACTCGTGCCTCCAATGAATGAGGCAGGTGCGGCCCACTGATTTCTTTCTCACATTGTGGGTATGCAGGGCATACCCAACCCCTTCGACCCAAGCCTAGATGAGACCTTTTGTGCCAAACACACAGAAGAATTTTAATCAATCAATCGGGATTTGTAGAGAGCACTAATCACCCACAAGAGTATCCTGACGCTGTCAATTCACCAAATAGCCAATAGCAGAATTGATGTCATGCACAATTGAACCAATATTGACATCTCAAGATTAACGATTTGCACACGACTTACCAGTCATGGAATTGATCTTTAATTTATTTAAAGGCAATCCGACTGGCCTGACATGGAAGAGAAGTTACAGCCTTATGTGAGTCATGGATGAGCTACCACACTGCCAAATGAAGTGATGTCCCCAGAATGGTAACACAAATTCAGTCAGATATGGTTGGTCATCTTTTGTAGCTTATCGTCAGCAGCAACATAAATGTGAGTGATGTATGATAAGTAGCCAAACAATCAAACAATAATACAGATAAAGAAATGCAGTACATTAAGGGCCAAACGATATTGAATTAAAAAAAATTACTGTAGTCAGAAAACAGACACAAAAGTGGATAAAATTGGCAAAGGAATCAAGAAATGTTGCAGATCACATTTTTTCCACATAGAGATCAACTCCATAATGTAAACAGAGCTTAATTTGGCCCAGTGGCTGCTGCTTATGAGCATTAATGCTCATTTTTGAGGACCCTGAAGCCGGGCAAGAGACAAAAAGGAAAAAAGGCAAGAGAGGACGATTGGGAAACAATGACAAAGGACGAAAGGATGTAAAATAACCTCCAAAGTGAGATAACAAGCCAGGAAGTGTAGGGTGGTGAAAGAAAGGGGAAAGAGGTGGAAAACCCCACTGTATGCCAAAGAATTTCACCATAGGAAGTGTAGGAATATTCTCCTGTTAATAATTTTCAGTAGCAAGATTTGGTCCCATTGAGAGTTGGGCAAAGTAGTCAAAATTACCAAATGTAAGAATTGCCAAATATGGGTACTTTAACCAATGTTGCTGGGGAAATTGTAGTTTCACAAGCCCATAATTGATAGAAACTATGAGAGAAACTAACAGAGATCCAACTGCCTCAAGTTCAAACTGGACAAGGCTGAAGTTGTGATTTTCGGATAGAAGATATGTCTGTTGGGCTCCACCTGGTGGCCTGCAGGCCTAGGACCCACCGCACCACCACTGACCTTGGTGGAAACCTAGGAATCATCTTAGACAACATACTTGACATGATTGCCTGGGTCAACTCTGTGACCTTAATCATACTGAGGATGCCGCGTAAAATCTTCAAGTGGCTACCAGAGTACATCAGGAAAACAGTCACACAGGCACTCATTTCCAGCAGGCTTGACTACAGAAACGCTCTCCACTTGAGAATTACCAAATAGCTTCTGAAGGGACTCTAGACCATCCTGAACGTAGCTGTAAGACTCATCCTCAAACTACCATGCCACTCACAGATCACACCACACCTCAGACACCTCAATTGGCCCCTCATACACAAACACACTCAAGTCAAACGTCTCTCACACACATACAAAGCACTATACAACATTGGCCGGCATACCTCAACAGTCCCATACACTTCCACCATCCCTCATAAAAACCTCCTCTCGGGCTGGCTTTCACCTGCACTCGTACCACTGCATACAGAAAAGTAGAGCAGGAGGCTGCACCTTTTCATCCATCTCCCCCAAAGCATGGAACGACACCCACAGAACATCAAAGCCTCCTTATCGCTTCATGATTTCAATACGAAGCTGAAGATCTGGCTCTTCGAATGAACTTCTGTGAGTCCTAAAATTTAAAGCAACCATTAATTAATCAAAGCTCCTTTTCAGATTGTGTGATGGATAATGAGGAACACAATTAGATTCTGAATAGACATTTCCAAATACCAGAAATGGATTTAGGGACATAAGGTGCTAAAATGCAATAAAGCTGGGGATATGTTAATATATCTGGCAATAGTGTGTGTTGCAACTGGGTTCTGCCCATTTAGGGCCTGATCACTAGTCTGGCGGTCCAAGGATCACCAGACTCATAGTGGTGTGGTGGTGTGGTGGTGCGGTGGTGTGGCGGTACAGCCATCGCTGTATCAGTGGTCTGACCGCCTCATTACGAGTTGGGCGGTCGGATCTCCCTAGAACCGCCGTCACCACCAGTGAACCATCATTCCCCAGAAGAGGTAGCCAGAGGCTGCAACATGCTTGGCATGACCACCTTGATCCCGCCAAGCATATTATTAAGAGTTTCCTCTCCTCCAGGGTTTACATGGTAGTTCCTCCTCCATGTAAACCTTGAAAGAGAGGAAAAAAAGGGGGCCCTACAGGGCCCCCTGTGCCTCCTTCTCTTGTGCATGCACACAGGGGGGCATAACATGTGCCCTCCTGTGGGCATTCACTAGCATTCCTGCACGCCATGGACTTTCGAGTCCATGCCACACAGGAACCTTGTTAGGCTTTCCCATTGCAGTGCCTTTCTCAAAGGCACTGCAGCCTTTAAAAGAGGCACCATCCTGGGAATGCCACACAGCCCCCCCCACCAGTCTACAAATACCTTGTAATCTGGCAGGTGGGCAGTGGCAATTCTCAGCAGTGTGGGGGAGTGGCAGCAGATTACCGCCAGCCAATGCACCGCTGAAACTCGTAATTGGACCCTTATTCAATCAGGAGATTTTGCTTATGAACACCCTTTTTTGTACTTTTACCAGTGGCGTCACTAGGGTTGGTGTCACCCAGTGCGGGTAACTCATGGTGTCACCCCTTCATGACTTACACAGGGACTAAAATGCACATGGCACCCGCATGTCATGTGCAGCTACACACATGTCCTGGACAGTACAGGACACACACACTACGCATGGCACCAGTCTACCCTTGCCCAGTTAGACACAGGTTTACTGGCAGCACAAAAACCCTACATGCCCGTTCAGGGCTACACTATTTCCGGGCATAGCATGTTACGTCTGCACAGACTCAGAAAGATGCGCACAGTAACTTATGGAAACATTACACCCACGTGCAACTCATAGTAAGTGAGCAGTACGTTACACTTCCATACAATAGCGCAACTACGAACCAAAGCAGTTTACTGGATATATCGCACGCTCAGACACAAGGAGCACAGGTTGTAATCGTCAAAGGGCATACTTTCAAACACAGCGAAGGGAAGAATGGGGGTGCCACTTATCAGCTGCAGAGGAAGACAAGCGTGCACCTGGCGCTGCAAAACCCTGGTTCACTTCCCCGGGTCGGTTAGCCAGAGTTCAGCCTGCAGGGACTTCTTTTTCCTTTGGTTTTCCTGAAATGATTCCTCTTGCCCGCATCGCAAGAATCTCAGGGGCGGAATCCATCCTCCCCTTTCTTGGTGATGGGTCGGGTAAGATTTTTGAGGCCTTGGAGTGTTTAGCACACCACTTTTCTCTTGTATCACACTGTTTGCTACCTCTTACATTTTGTTTGCTTTAGATACTTGCACAAGTGCCACCATTGCCTCCGTAACATTTGTTCTTGTGCTTGAGTGTCTGCCATATCATGCAGTATTATACCTCTAATTGTACTGTTTTCTCTTGTAACCTGCACATGTCACTTTTTCCTCCTATATTGCACCGTTTGCTACCAACCTCATGTATTTTGTTTGCTCACAATTGTCACTTTTGCCACATGTAACTTAACGTTTGCTTTTGTAATTTGTTCCCTTGTTATTTTCTAATCATCATGTATCATTAGAGTTCTTATTGTGAAGCGCTCTGACGCCTTCGGGTAAAGTCCGCGCTATATAAAAAGTAATAAATAAACTTTTTGGGGCTCGAGGATCGGCTACTGCAGGAAGGGTTGTGAGAGGGGCCCTCTGAATGTCTCCCCCTGGAGCGTTAGGAGAGGCAGGAGAAAGCCATCCATCACTGTTGAGACTGGCATGGGCAGCGCTGTCTCTGCTTCAGCATTCTGCCTCCTAGAATAATATGCTGCTCTGTGCTCCGACTGCCAATGGCAGGAAACAGGAGCCCTCGTTGCACGATGAGCCAGGAGGCCGGGCTTCTGAAAAGCATTAGCAGCCCGCGCTGTTACTTGTAAAGAAGCATTTGGATTTTTAAAACGTCAGGTCGGAGCCACGTCACGACGTGAGTGACGTTTCGAACGTCATTGACGTCCGGATGCTGAAGTCGTAGCCTAATTGGGACAATAATCTTGGTCGGCGGCCGGGTAAGGTTCGACAGACAGAAATATTATTTTGCATTTTGGTGTCACGGACTCCGTGAAACCAAAATGCAAAATGATATTACTGTCTGTCAAACCTCACCCGGCCGCCGGCCAAGATTATTGTTGACACGGACCATGGTGTCACCCCTTTTGATGGTGTCACCCGATGCGGTCTGCACCCCCCGCACCCTATTAGTGACGCCACTGCTTTTACTGTGGGTAAGTCTCACTATCTGATTCTCATTCATGGTAATTTTAAAGTAATTGGACTGATCATGTTTACCGGCAGTGTCTGCCTTTTAAGATAAGGACACTATGTCCCCGAGCGTTTAAGGGTTCACTGGGTTGGTTACACATGAGAATGTGTGCTCACAGATTTGTGCACGTATGTTGGCTGTGCATGTGAAACTACCAATGTGTGCATCCCAGTATTTGTGTACAGTTAGCCTTGCACAGAAGGGACTCTGCAAGCATAGGTGCTGACCTGGGACAAGCCTTATAATACTAATGGGTATTCATAGATAGTTCAGTAGTGTTTACTGGAAATCCGTAGTGCTTTCACCATATTAAACATATAGGTGGCATCTGGCTTAAAATGGAGACTGTGGGCCTGATTCCGAGTTTGGAAGTCCGTGGACCGCCCAAACCTGGGTTGCGCAGCAGTGGCGGTGTGGCTACTGCCGCACCAGCAGTCCGACAGTCCCATTATGACTATGGCAGTCCGACGGTCATGGGACCGCGATCCCTCGGCGGTGGTGCGGCGGTCTGAGGATCACAATGTGCAGGCGGTGCACCTGCGCACCACCAAGCATATTATGACTTTCCTCACTGCTACCCTTTCCATGACAGTGAGGAAACTAAGGGGCCCCTACAGGGCGCCCTGTTGCCTCAGGGCCTAACGATACATTTGTCGCCCTGTGTGCATGCACCCCAGTTCCTGCATGGCATAGCCTGCAAAGTCCATGCCATGCAGGAACTTGCTTTGGTGCTGGAGTTCAAAGGCTCACATATGAGCTTTTGAACTGCACTGCTGCAGGACCACCATGCCACCCGCTCATCAGACCATGAAATGATTTATAATCTGGCAGGTGGGCGGCGGCCAACTTTGGCAGTGTGGGAGCAGGGCACTGCTGTGGCGGGCTGCTCCCTCACCACCAAAGTCATAATCAGGCCCTAAGACCTACACAGTCCAGTGACATGCCAAACTGGGGTAAAACATGCATGTCAAATTTGATTTAGAGGATCCAATGATGTACATATTCATCTGATGGGTCATCAAGTATTGTCATATTTCTGTGGCTCAGTCAAAAATCAGATTCTAGGTTTTGTACCACCTGCTGGACCAAGTTAATTACTCTGCTCTCCAGCAGAGGGAACAAAGACCCCCCATACCAAGGGAGAATTATTCAGTGATTGACCCAGTTCCTGGTAGAGGAAAGGGGCACGAATAAAATCTGCATCTGATAATTAGCTGTTACAGTGCACCTGACGACCGACTGTCGGAGATCTGGACACCACTGCCAACCCAAGTGGTCTGAAAGACAGCTAGGAAGATCTGGAGCTTGGGAATTTGGGCAAGAGGGTGTTCTGCTGGCTGGTAACAGTGGGCTAAGCAAGATGCCCCCACAACAGGAGAGGGACACTAGCAGCTAAAAGAGGAAAAGATTGTGGGCCAGTTAAACAAGCACCCTTTAGAGGCCATGAGGCCTGTTGAAAATGTTCCTGGTAGTAAAGATCACAACCACCGGCGACCTCGGACTGTTCAAAAACACCTGAAAACGATGCTGTTTAAGTAAGCTCCCAGTCTGGTCTGTCCATCTCTCCCTCTTCCATTTGGCTTCCTTGCCAGGACACTTCTGAGTAGCCGTGCGCGTTATAAATGGAGGATAACATAACATAACATAACCAGGAGTAAATCAAGCCCATTATCATGAAAATCAGCCAGTTGAGCCAGAGTTATGCGCTAGCAAAGAATTTACCTTCGACCCAATGCAGAGAAATAAGGTGCATGGCAATTACTTTAAACTTCCACAGAGTGGGCCATCAGCTTGGACTGCTCTGCTTTATTACCCTACATGCATGCTACAAGGAATGAGGTACTTGGTTCCCCTTAAGGAGGCAATTGTAGACCCATTCCTCGTGGGAAACTCACATCTGCACAATTAATATCCCAATGTCTTACAGCAGATGTGTAAACAACTTTGTGAGTGTGGAAGATGTGAGCTGTTGCCGGAATCTGAGGAAAGTGGTTGACAGTAATGATCCTCAGCTTTGTACACAAAAATACTAAGTGTCTTATTTTACTTCCAAATATAATAGTTACTTTCTTAAAGAATAAATATTTCCTTATTGAGCCATGATATATATTATTTAAAAGGGATTGTTTCACTTTCCCTATTTTTTTCAGCCGAAACAAATGATCTTCATTCTGATTTGAGAGCACCAGCCATCTTCAAGCCCTCAATACGATGCAACCATTGATAAGGTGGCAAAGGTCCAAAAACATAATCCATAACCATGTTAGAATTTGTAGAACACTTATAATTTATTTATATTTATTTTTTACTTAGATACAATATGTACAAGACTACTTAGTAATTGGTAGCAAAGCAGGCAGTTCTCTTTAAATAAATTCCCCCAACTCCATTTTTCTTTCATATTCAAAGAAATCTTCCATATCTTCATCCATCATCTTTGAGAGCTCTGTCAAGATAACATCTAAAGCCTGCAAGATAAAAACATGTTCTGATTATCATTAAAATTACTTATTTGTTAATTAGCCAATTATAAGAAGGCTCATTTCGGAATATCAACCATTATAGATTCAATTAAGCTAATATGTTAAGTCACGGTCTGGCACACATGCACTTGGACAGCATACCACATGTTCAACTAAAGAAACTCATAAAATACTTTGGAAGAGAGTCAAATGGGAATGCTGTTTGATTATTGTCACTATAATATATGATCGTCATATTGCAAAATCAAACAGAGTTTGTACTCTATGCCCTTGTTTCCTTCATTTCTCCTCCTTTACCAAGTTTCTCCCCACATCTGTCATCTATGTCCCTGCTATGCTTGTGCCGGCTCTTAGATACAGGACCCATGTGATCTGCTTTTATTGTCAGCACTGCATTGACAGTGTCTCTCAATGATTCACTGTCAGACATTTTTTTCTCTGTTTTTTCGTTTCTTTTTTTTGTCTTTTCTTTTTTTCCAGGCAGTCTGCAATTGTGAATCTGTGATTGTTTTCTAATGTTTCGAACTTTATAGTTTGTGATTAACATTTATTAGGTGAGCTGGCAACTTTGAGTAACAGAAAACAATGCTTGTTGTTGTTCTTATGGATAAGACCAATACCCCGCCTGAAAGTTAAATACATTTCACATTTTCAACATGTTTATCACTTTAGTGAAACATGACTTTTCTGGTAAATGTACTTATAGGCAGGATTCTTTATGTGACCGGAGAGGCTTTACTTTCACCAGGAAGTAATGCGGAATCCTAAATCCATGTTAAAGGAAATTGATTAACAGCTGCATCTCCTGAAAACAGAGGGAAAATGTTTTACCTATCATATTTTATTAAGCTACTATTTTGTTAGGCTTGCTGTCACTAAACTATTTGACTATTATAAATAGGCAGGGACAGGGTGTGGCCAAGATGGCGGATGCCTAGGACGTGCTTCTCAATCGCTCCGTGCCGCCGCCTAAAAAAGCAAATCATTTGAGCCCGCCGGCCCACTTCCTGTGGCCCCCGGGAGTAAATATAGGCACCCGAAGGAAGGAGGCACTAGCAGACCCCGGCAGAGGCTACCGGGCCCGAGACCAGTGGTAGAAGTGGGTGGGATCGGAAGGTCACGGCGTGCCCCTACTTTGAAAAATGATTACAGTCCGTTCCCCTACTTCTTTATTTTTAAAAAGCATCACAGGACGGTAGGAATGGTCTCCTCCCCCTTCTTCTCTGTAACTAGGCACAGGGGCCTTCAAAGCAACACTGAAAGGGCCATTAGTTTTGCGTAGGAAGTGTGGGGGACACGGGGGATGTATCCCCTCAGAATTTGGGGTGAGGGGGACACGGGGGGGAGGGGGGGAACAGGTGTGGGGATGCCGAGGGGACAGAAGAACTTTTCACCGCTTATCTAAACCATTTGAAAGGCAATTCAAAGCCATTAGCAAGTGAAAGGACTACAGATTAAGGCAGTGCGATTGACCTGCACTGCCCACAGAGCAACCTCAAAGCCTCCTGTTACAGCTGCTTGCAACCCTCACGGCTGAGAACAAAGGGAGAGGAGAAGAAACATACATTTGTTGTCTGTATCCTGCACAGGCTATTTAGAAGCAGTCTTTCATGTACCACCTGCTGGCTGGCTAAGGATCACTGGCTTCCAGCCCCTTCTCAGCACTTTCCTATCTGTAACTTGAATATGAGCCTGCAGGGCAATGAGGAAGCTGCAGCCCTGGTGATGCTTACCCCCAGAAGAAGGCATGAGTCAGATCAACAGGTGAGGTGATAACAGGAGCTTTATGAATAAATCAAGCCTCGCTTTATTAAAACGGAGCCCTGAAATATGGGGCGAAGAACATCAGGCCAATCGTTTTAGGGAATCTGGCATCAACCTTCCGCTGCGCAATAACTAAAGCACCCATCTCTGACAAGATGGAACATCAAGATAAACACTCGCTGCTAACATCTGATGTGGATCTGAAATAAATTGTTAATTAACATGTCAGCATGGCCAACTCCACTTTTCTTTTTTTCCGTTCTATTCTTTTGCTCTAGCCAGGCTGAGGTGTAAAGGGGTGAAAAAGTGACAGTGAAGCAGAGACGATGGCAATCGAGGCACAGCAGAGCAGACATCAGCGAGTATAAGCATTTGTAAAAAGAAATGTATGTAACTGATATGTAAGTGCGTGGGAACGCCAGTATGTTCCTGTGCGTGTTTGCAGTGCAGGTGCTGTTGTTTTGAGTCACCTTCGCTGGAATGTAGCTACCAGCCCCACAGGCCTTGCATCAAGGCAGCCTGTCCTGTCTCTCAATCCCACTCACCAGTGTTAGCGAGGCACAAGTGTTACAGTTCAGGACCTCCCGATCTTACCAGTGGGGGTCTACCTTTTTCTTTGGGGAGGGAGATGCGCACTGTCTCAAAACGAATGTCCTTTGGTTCTAAGGGGCCATTCCCTTTGCACACATTATAACAGACTTTTTCTTCTTGGTAGGGTCTAAAGTGGTTAAACATTTCTAAAACAGGTTAAGGTTTGTAGAAGCCCTACACATTTAAAGGCCATACATGGGATACTCAGAAGAGCTGCTCTGCAGGCATGCATTTAAGCTGGCCATTTTATTTAAACTACTCTCCTGCTCATTGGAATCTATTGCTCGCATTAAAAGACACCTGTTGGCATATATTGTGAGGCTGTGATGCTGATGGTTTGTAAATGTATTTACGTTTCATCTTAATGAAAAAACAGCCCAGGTTATTCTTGGAGGTGCAAGTGCGGTATAGTAATGGTTGGGGTGAACCAATGATTGCAAAGAGCCTTGTTTAATTCTAGGGACAAGGCAAGTGGTATTGCCTTACTTTTTCCTACAGTTTATAATCTCCAATATACATGTCATAGAGTAGATTAAACTACGTAAAGACAGCGTGGTCGGTGTAATGTGGTATGAGGTTTTTGGGCACCGTAGTGATAATACATTAGAAAACTACGGATGTTAGAATCATGGTATATAATTTGCCAAGTTTTCATTCTTAAGTGCCCACACTATTCGTTACTGTGCATGGTATAGAATTACAAAATGTTTTTTTATGTGTCATGTATTGAGATAATCCGTACACAAGGACAATCCGAAAGATAGATTAAATGTACACTTTTTTACACATATATACAGAAGGAATATACCAGATACCAGAAACGCCTGTTTAAAAACTTGATCCATTTAATTTCTTACCCTTTTCCTTCCTCCTAGCCGTGCCCCTTCCCCTACCTCTGCCCCAAACCAACCCGCTTGTTCCCAGCTCAATTTAGTGGGAACCTACAGTTCCCATTAAAAGCACTGCCTATTACCATCTTTTAATTCTGCCGGCACAAATCTTAAAAAAATGTAAACTAGATTTACCTCTACCTGCCCCGGAATCCTAAAAACCCTTACCTCTACCCACCCTTGAACCCTAAAATCCCCCCTTGGTACCGCTTACCTCTTCTCTCCCCTGAACCTTAAAAATCTCTTTCCTCCCTTTACCTCTACTCAACTCTTAACCTTCAAAAGCCCTAACCTCCCTTTACCGCTACATCCCACTAAACCCTTATCTTCCGTTAACGTTACCTGGCCCTAAATACCCCAGAAAATCCTTATCACCCTTTACCTCTACCCACTCCTGAACTCTAAACCCCCTTGGCACCCGTTTCCCCTTTCCTCTCCTGAACCTTAAAACCCCATCACTTCTCTTTTCCTCTATCACCACTGAACCTTAAAAACGTTTTACCTCTACCGACCTCTGAATCCTAAAACTCCTTACCTCCCTTTACTTCTATCCACCCCTAGAAACCCCTTACCTCCCTTTCCCTCTACCTGTCCCAGAACCCTAAACATCCCTGACTTCCCTTTACTCTACCCACACCTGAACCCTAAAATACCCTTGGCACCCTTCAACTTTTTCATCCCGTGACCCCTAAAAACACCTTTCCTCCTTTTGCCACTACCCACCCCTGAACCCTAAAACCCCCTTAAAACCATCTACCTCTACTGAGCGAACTCCAAATACTCCTTACTTTCCTCTACCTCTACCCACTGCTAAAGCCTGAAATCACCATATTGCCCTTTCTCTACCCACCCCTGAACCGTAAAAAGACCTTACCTCCCTTTACCCACCCCTGAACCCTAAAAACCCTTTACCACTTCTTGCCCCTGTTTGCTACAAAAAGCTTTATCTGCCTTTACCACTAAATGCTTCTAATCCCTAAACCCCCTTGTCAAAAGTATCTGAGGGGGGTAGGTACCCACCTCATGTGATAATCACAGTTCATGTCACTAATTAAACCTGAGGTAACCCTCTGGTAGCTATTGCACAGAGCAGATGGGCTTAACTTAGAGGCAATGTGTAAAGTATTTAGGCAGTACTAAAACAGTAATGAAGTTAAAATGCAAAGCAATAAAAATTCCAAAATTAGAAGAATATAGAGTAAAATGTAATAAACAAAAACGCAATAAGGAGAACTGGAGATATGATTTTTAAAGTTTTAGGTAAAATAGCACCAAGAACCTTAAAGTGCTAATGAATGTCAATGGTCATGATAGATAGGGACCTCGGCACAATGTGACGCGGACCACAATGGAGCACAGGTCAGATGCACCAATGAGGTTTATCCTGTCAAGGATTTAATCTTCTGATTTTAGTCTTTCAAGTCCCAATCCACCACATGAGTACACTTATAAATCTTCCCAGGATACCAGGGAAGGCACTTAAAGATGCACACAATGGCAGACAGAGACCATTCCAGGTTGAGGTGCCACTGATCAGCTGGGCAGTTACAGGAAAGGCCTCTTGTAGCTTGCTGCATCTCTGTAACTTGAACAGGAGGTCAGCCGTATGACCCTTTGAGTCCACTTCTTTGTCTTGGTACAAGAGTGAGCAGGTATGGTCCTTTAGGGCTTTTCTCAGGTCACAGCCAGCAGGTGTAGCCCTCTTCTGATTTTCCACAGGTCAAGGAGTGCTCTGAAGTGGGTTGCTGAAGAATTTACATTAATGTCAGGCTCAAGCTTGTGGGTGAGAATGATACCAGGGGATGCTCTAACCAATGATGTAAGGTTCCTAGAGCTAACCCAACCCACTTTGGGCATTTTCAAGATGGCTTAAGTCTTCGGCCACACTAAACTTGGGCTCGGAGGTCTGGGGTATGCGTAGTGAATATACTATGGTAAACCCAGTGTCTTCCTACATCTAACACTAAAAGCCAGTTTTAGGCAGTCTCTGTACCCCATCCAACAGAGAGACCGAAGTCTGGTAAAATCAAAGCTGAGGTTTCAACAGCCAGACCGTAGATACCCACAACATGTTTTGGCATTCTGTTTCCCTTCTTTGTAGTACACATCCAAATGTTATATGTTAAACCCCAGCAGACCTCGCAAGCCAGAAGTGGCATTCAAGCAAGATTTGACACTCCAATGTCAAAGAGAATTCTCAAAGCACCAACCCAGTGGTCCCTCCAAGCCACTTCGGGGGCAGCTCTATGGTGTTTGGCTGACTAGAACGACAAAAAAGGAAGGCAGTCCTGTTTGTGAGCTAAATCGGCCTGTGACAGTGGAGGACCCTGATAAAATATTTATTAAGGTCCTTGCTTGGCCAACCCTTTGAAGTGTACCCTGGGACTGAACACAGCCCCCAGACAATCCAAGGGTCAAGGTGGAGGAAAATACTTCCCCATACCCAATGTTCATTGTTCCTGTCCTGTGAGCAGTACACTGTTCACCACAGGAGGGCCACCAAGCTGCCAGGTGACTTGAATACTCAGTTAAAGGAACACAGAGGCTTTAGGCCGGCAAAATGTAATTTTTAAAAAGTACCTTTTTCATACTAGTTTGAAAATATTCAATTTGACCATTTAATTGGATTTTGTTTAGCTATTAAAAAGAGTCCTTAAAATATTTCTGTAACTATTACCAATCTGAAAGTAGCATTATAAGGTGTTATAATGTAATCCCTTGTTTCTTTATGGAAGCAACCGGCCTTGCTACAGATAACATAGCTTTTATGATTTTTCGCTGTAAGGGCATATGGAATTCTGAACTTCTACATGTCTTACTTTTAAATGCTGTGTACCATACTCTTTGGGCAATAAGGCCTACCTTAGGGGTGACTTATTAATATTTAAAAGGATGGGTTAGGCCTGCTAAACGGGTGTAGTTTGACAGGCCAAATTGGCAGTTTTAAACAGCAAAACCAGGTTTCAGTGGCAAACCTGAAAGCATGCTTTACTCTGTCACTATAGTAGTTATGACAAAGAGTGCTCCAGCCCACTGGTGATGTTTAACTTACAGGCCCTAGATAGACTGTGGGTACCATATATTAGGGACTTATAGATAAGGTAAATATTCCAATCAGGAGTGTACCGATTTTACCATGTTGAAAGAATGAGCACAAGCATTTTATCAATGGATATCAGGGGTTAAGTACACAGAGTTCAATTGACAGTAAAAATAGAGCTCTGCACAAAGGCCAAAAAGAAAATTGGGGTGGCCTGCAGAAAGGGCAAATTTCCAACACCTCCTTCCTCCTTTTACCTCTGTCTGCCAATTGAAACCTAAAATACCCTTACCACCAATTATCACTACCCAACACTAAACCCTAAAACCCCTTAGTACCTGGTACCCATACCCACGTCTGAATGCCTAAAACACCTTTACTGGTCTTCCGATCTTCTTTCTTAACCGACATCTGAACCCTAAAACCTCTTTAATAGAATTTAAACCCAAATTGTATGTTCAGAAATGGTTAGAAAAAGAAAGTAGAAGTGCTGTTGAAAGAAAAATGCATGGCTCGGAGTCAAATGGCTAATGATTCCACTTATAAGTGTATTTGGACCATTCTGTGATTGGAAACATGTCCCACATTGTAGATGTATTTTAATTTAAATAACATATATTAAACCTCAAATAAACATGTCCATCCATTGTTTGAATTAAATAACGTTATAAGCTGTATCTGGTCAGTGAGATGCCAAATGTACTAAAAAGTAGTATGTTTTGCTCTTTCAAGCCACACCTCTGACTAAGCCCACGGATCCATCCTCAGATTTTTCCCGCCCCCTGATTCTCCGCCCAAAGTTCCTCTACTTTTTTTTCCCCACTTCGACCACTGCCCGAGACTCCCCAGCCGGAGCGCCTAGAGATGTAGCGAGCAGCGGACCAATACACCTATTACCAAGTATGTCAATGGGTATCCTCTCCGAAGATGACACCAGGGACTTCTCGCCAATTAAACCAGTTCGAAAAGTGGCTCATTACTAATAGTGACAACAAACGCCGTATATCAGAACTCTATGCCTTCCTCTCGGCGGACACCTCTCCTACGAAAACCAAGGGGCAGCTAAGGTGGGAGGAGGAAATGGGCAGATCCCTCACAGATAAAGATAGGCAGGACATTTATTTCAGAACCCATCATATAGCACACAACATTCCAGCAGGGCCGGACTGGGAACCCAAACGGGCACTGGCAAAGTGCTCGGCCGGCCCCCCAACCCCCTGGGTTGGGGGTGCGACCGTGATCTTTGCCAGGGCCGTTTTTTGGCCTATTTTGTTACAGGGCCGTTTTTGCAGCGTTAAGGAGCTGTATCAAAAACGGCCCCCAGGTGCTAAAAACCACCCCCCACCCTAGCGGCGCACCGGGGGATTTCCCGGTGCCCGTAATGGCCAGTCCGGGCCTGCATTCCAGGTATTGCAGCAGCATATAAGGTAGCTGCATACTGGTATCTAACACCGGCCCGACTGAACCACTGCAACAAAGACTGCCTGGTCTATTGCTGGCATGGGTACGAACAGACAGGCTCCTTAGTGCACTTACTTTGGCATTGCCCCAAATTGGTAAGATACTGGGACCTGATACTCCAGGACAAAAATGAAGCCTTCAAAGCAGACATCCCACGTTTCCCTGCTTATATCTTGGTGGGTCTCCCCAATCCTCTGACATTTACCCTGTGCTGGAGGCAGATAGCCTTAGGCCTTAATGTTGCACGGTTAGAGCTACTGGTCCACTGGGGCGCAGAGAGGGTCCCAGACCATATGGCATGGTT
Source organism: Lissotriton helveticus (assembly GCF_964261635.1). Taxonomy (NCBI): domain Eukaryota; kingdom Metazoa; phylum Chordata; class Amphibia; order Caudata; family Salamandridae; genus Lissotriton; species Lissotriton helveticus. The sequence goes on from NC_136061.1 coordinate 1,564,583,576, forward strand.
AAGAAGGTTGTGGTCGGTATTGGGAATGGAGCGCCTATGTTGGCAGAAAACAAAGCGGAAGCATACCTGGAACTGTGGGCTCCATTTATCACTATCCTCAGCAAGGAATGTAGGGAAATAACTTGCCCTAAGCACCTACAAATTCTGCGCCTCACTGCTACCACTCAAAACACTGATCCCTAAAAGAGCTGATAAAGAACGACCTGGTGTTAGTTAATACGTTAGACATGATATACGAGCAATATAGGGTGCAGAGGAGATAGGAGCGGTGGAAGGGGCGGGAAGGAGGGCTTTATTCTAGTTCAATTTATGGGTTTTTGCTTCTGTTAATAAGCCCATCTAAATGATGTTTTCTCTCCCCTTACGTTTCACAGGACATGGCTTAAAGGGGTTGCGATACCTTTGCATACTATTTGACATGTAGTCTATTGTTGCCTACTGTTTTCACTTCCAGCCTCCGGGTTGCAGGCACCCAGTTGTGTCATTCACATAAGCATTTTAAACCCGTTGGCGGCTACTGATTATAAAACTAACATGATGTCACGTTGATGTGTAAATGAATAATATAAAAAGAGGTATTCCATAAATAGGCAGGGACTGTCTGATGAAAACCTCCAAGACTATTTGCTTTATTAAAGTGGCTTATATTTAAGAATGGTCTAAAGGTTTATGCTCCAAACAAGTCTTGACTTTAAAAAAAAAACACACATTTGAGAAAATAATTTTTTAAAAGTATGCTTTTCTCTTTTTTCTAAAAAAAATCTTAACTTTACTGTTTCAGCTAAAATCCATGACAACATATAATTTAAAAAAAATAATAGAATAAAGCTGTGAATCAAAAATAGCAGTAAATATTTCACTATGTATTTTAATCACAAAATATCCTGCAAGATAATTTTCCATTACTCTTGAATAAAGCCACTGTGTCTTCAAACACTACATGAGTTCGTAAAAAAAACCTCATAAAAGGGCAACAAGGTTTCTATAAAGTCCATTTCACAAGTGCAACAGTATCTTTTTTTCCCTGAAACTGTTACATTTATATGTTTATGTGAAGACTGACAAAGTGCCCTTCGTACTATTGGGGTAATTACATCTAGGCATGAATTAAACCTAACCTGTATCTTCTCTGGTATCAAGTAGAGACCACCATTTTTCAGATGATTGATTGTGCAGTCGTTTTCAAAACCCTTAAAACTTAGAAAGTTCACTCAATGATAGAAAAACCACATTATCTGCTTAAAATAATTTCACAATCTTTCCCTTTAGTTAAATAGGAACACCCACCATAATTGTTGGACCTGATCCTCTCTGCAGGGTCACCCCGCAAACGTTTTGCCTTCCTCCTCCCTTTTTTCTTACCCCTTTTTGTTGGCTTTAGGATTCTGGGCACTTTAACACTGCTAACCAGTGCTAAAGTGCACATGCTCTGTACTCTAAATATTGACTTATCCACAATTGGCATATTTAATTTACTTGTATTTCCCTAGTAAAGTCCACAATATGTGCACAGGGCCTGGAAATTAAATGCTACTAGTGGGCCTACAGCACTAATTGTGACACTCACTCAGTAGTCCTTTAAACATAGCTCAGGCCTGCCATTGCACAGCCTGTCTGTGAAGTTTTATGCTGCCATTTCAAACCGGCAAGTTAAACTGCTTGCCAGGCAAACATCCTTCCGTTTTATTACATATAGGTCACCCCCCATGGTAGGCCCTAGGCACTCCAATGGGCAGGGTGCAGTGTATTTAAAAGGTAGGGCATGTAAAGCAGTACTTTGCTGGGGCCTGTGATGAGGCTGGTGCTGAGGACAGGCATCCAGAGCACGCCTGGTGCATGTATGTCAGCTTGAGCCCCATCGTCAGTCCACCCTGTGACTCCCTCCCATCTATCAATGAGTTACCAGCAACGTTCAAGTAGGGATTCCTCTGCCTTTTGCTGTCTCAGACCTCCAAATGATCTTTTGCCCAACCCAGCAGCCGGCAGCCATCAGGACAGGAGCCAGCAGCATTGGAGTGCTGACTGGCTCCTGACGTGAACCCGGCACTGGAACATAGCATCCCGCTATTGGCTCTCAGCTGTTACTACCACATTGTCTCACATGTTGCCAGAGGAGGGGGCACAAAAACCTCTGCTTTGCTGCCTGGTGCAAGTACTCCAGTCAGTGACCTCCATAAGCTACGGGGTGCTTCCTCCAAGCTGCAGGGCAACATTGTTGTAGTTCTGAATTCCCAGCTGCTGCATCTCTGCTACGGGACAGTCTCCCTGCTTGATTCATCATTTCTGGCTAGGCACCGAATACTTAGCAGGTGGGTGGGTTGAACTGAGGTCACACAGAGGATGAAGGCTCGGGCATAAAGGAAGGGAGGCAGAAGAGGCACTATAAGGATATCGGGCAAGAGGCCTGCAAAATGATCAAAGAAAATATGCCAAGCAGGTATTGATGCCTCCCCTAAGCTGGAGAAAATGTCCTTAATACCGTTCAAGAATAGCTCTTTGAGCAGCCGTAGTGGGCTGAAAGGGGATAAAGCCCCTACACGCCCTTCTGTTCCCTCCTCAAATACTCTGGAAAGAGTGGAGGTTTCATTGGGCTTATCCACCTTAGAAACCACATCAGAGGATATGGGCTCCAACATATCTGGAAAAGACACTGGGTTATCCTGTACTCAGTGCACAATGGAAGCGTTCTTAACAACAGGTCTGCCTCTGAATGTGGCTCCAGTCACCATGGAACCAGGCAAGGATTTAGGCCTGAATGACAAATCTGTGAATAACCCCTCTCCTCCTGGTCTTAAGGAAGCTACATCTTTCAGTAACAAGTCGGCTCGTTCTATCTCCATCTTGCCACCTCAATGTGTTCTGCCTGTGGTCTGTGGGCACTCTCTCAATTCTGAAGCAGGGCGCTCCACAACCTTGAGCTCACACCTTACGACAACATTTCTTCAAGCTTCTCAGCTGCTGTACCCTGGCAGTCTGGAGCGGGCGGCGACCAGGGGGGGGGGGCTTGGCTGGACAAGAGGGTTTCTTTTCTTTTTCAGACCTCTCTGACAGTGACCGGAATGAGGGCCTGGATCAGGCGGCTCAGTCAGTGCTGGTCTCCTATCTGGGTAGGAGCAAGATATTTGTGGGCTCTGATTCTTCAGCTACCTCATACCAATGGTTTGGGCAGGTGCGGTAGCCATCTAGTGGATCTAGTGGAACAGGCTGAGGACCTGGTGCGGGCATCATTCGATCAAGGTGTAATTGATCATGCCCCCTCATCGGAGACGGAAGATGAATTGCTATGGGATCCTGACAGGGATGAGCTTGCTTTAACATATCGCTCTAATAATAATAAAATAATAATAGTGACATTTATAGAGCGCTGGGCGGAAATCAGGTAGGGACCAGGACCAACAGGGGGCTATCCCTGGTTAAAGAGCCAGATCTTCAAGATCTTCCTAAACTCAAGTTCTAATTCAACTAAGCGCTTATGAGAGGGTAAGGAATTCCACAGCCTGGCGATGCTCACTGTGAAGGACCTGCATCCCATTCGGTACTTCTCATAGTTCGGTACACAGAGCAGGTGCTGGGAGTTGGATCTCAGTATACGTTTATGTTGGTATGGGCAAAGCCTATGCCTGAGATATCTAGGTCCTTTATAATGCATGGCACTGGAGTTACCTGACATGTGGGGAGATGTGGTGAAGGAACGGTACCTGTCGGAAAAGTCTCGCTGCTGCGTTTTGTACCATCTGAAGTCTGTGGATCAGATTCAAAGGTAACCCTAGGTACAGACTGTTCGCATAGGCCAGCTGAGAGGTTACAGTAGCATGGACTAGGACCCTGCCACATGGATTTCTTTAAGCTTCTTAACTTCCCTAAGCAGGACAAAGAGATATGTCGAACTTGGGTTACAAAGGAGAGATAGGAATCCTAGTTGATGCCCAAATTCCTTGCAGTATTTGCTGGAATTGGTGGTGAGCCTAGTTCAGATGGTCACCATAACCCTGGGGACGAAGGGGAGGCCCGGCCAAAGAACAGGACCTCAGTCTTGTCCGCATTTAGTTTTGGTCTGTTATTGTTCATACAGTAAGTGATGTCCTTCAGACACCCCTCAAATCTGGCAAACGAGTCGTTAGAGTGGTGTTTGAATGAGAACACCAGCTGGGTGTCATCTGCACAGGAGACTGCCTTCCCTTCCCAGGTAGTTATGAGGGTGAAAAGTGGCACCAGGTAGGAGTTAAAAAGCAGAGGGCTAAGAGCAGAGTTTTGTGGCACGTCGCACCGCAGTGGCTTAGGATCGCATTGATGCAGTTGGAGAAAGACTGTATCTGTGAGGTAGGACTGGATCCAAGAAAGAACTGCCCCATGTGTTTGAGTCTGTCCCGAAGAATATGGTGTGCAACCATGTCGAACGCAGCCGACAAGTCTAAAAGGAACAGCATCGCTGATGCTCCAGCACCCACAGTCATTCTCACTGCTACTGCCACCTCCACCAATGCGGTCTCGGTACTGTAACCTGACTAGAAACCGGAATGGGTATCATGTAAGATGTGAGTGTGAATGAAATTGGCGAGTTGGCGCTGTGTCAATTTTTCTAACATTTTTGCAGGTGCTGGCAATAGTGAAATTGGGCGGTAATTGCCAAGCTCTATAGGATCAGCATTCTGCTTTTTCAGAAGGGGTAGTAAGAAAGCATGTTTCCAAATATATGGGAAGATGCCACACGATAGCGATGTGTTCCAAATGTGTTTTAAAACTTGGTTAATCCTTGCGGAAGCTCCTCCATCTATGCCATCTTCATTATCTGATCAGGATGTGGGGAAGAAACCCCCTTCTGATGTTGGTGACCCCGTGGCTGGCCTGCCTCAGGATTCCCCCACGCTGGGGGCCATCTATCGTCTCCTTCGACATCACAGAGAGGATTACGGGAAGGATTTGCTCGCTCTGAAGGCTGCACTTCGCAAGTGGTTCTCTGGAAGCTTTCTAAAAACATGGATATTGTTCAGTCACGACTTGTAGTAGTTGAAGCTTCCCAGTCAGCTCTTCAAAAGGTAGTGGAAACTAAAAGCTCTGAGATTACCCAGCATGAAAGGCAGATCACCAATCTATCCTCAAGGGTGGCAGACTTGGAAAAATGGTCTTCTAGGAACAATTTGCGGTGTTTAGATGTCCCCGAGGGGGCTGAAGTGAATGATCCCTGTAGCTTTGTTGTTCATCTGTTCCAAGAGGCCTTCCCCGCATTGAGTGATTGGGATATAGATTGTATGATACAACACGCACAACGCTTCCAACCCTCGGGCTATATTGATCTACATTGGCAATATTATTCTTCTGTAAGAGATCTTTCGGGTGGCCACTCGTAAACAGCCAGTGAAAGCTAGCAGAATTGATTTCTTCGTCCGATCAGATTGTTGCCACCAAATAGTTGTAAGGTATCAAAAGACACCAGAGCACATCAGGTTATGGTAACATCCACAAAGCCACAATGTAGGAATCTTGAGGCACTCATGTATATGGCAATACAAGGGGGCATACTATGGAGTAATAACCGTGCATATATTTATTCGCTAAAAACACTAGGGAGATAGTAAACATTGACAATATGTCGACATTGGGGTTGAATTATTGAAGATATACAGAACATAGAGGAATATGTGATCAAAGCTATACTAAGAAAATATTGCTGGGTTTCAACAAATTCTTTATCCTATGGTAGATGGAACGTATCATGGCTCCATACAGAGGGTGACTTGCATGATTAGTTGGTGACATAAGAAGTGCACGATTGGATGCGGAGAATAAAAAGTGAATCTCACACTAAGGTAGGATTCACAATCGTTTTGATCAAATGTGCCTACAATTGTTTACATGTGAATGACAGCAATCATGAAAAGTCTTGTCTACATAAGTAATTATTTGTTTTGCAGTTACATGAACATTGGATATTTTATTCTTAAAATTCATACCCATAGAAACTAACAGGGTGTGAATCATATTGCTAGTGAGGTGAGACATTTGAAACATATTTATGAATTACGATCACCACATGGGTGCAGTGGCTCTTACCCTGAAATGTCTTTTGGCTCACAACATTTCTCGTGTTGCACAACTAACACTGCAAAAAACAGTCTTTTACCCTTGACATTGACCCGCAGCGGCTTTTCTATCTTTTTTCGGGTGCATCACCACCTACACTTGGTATAATACTCTTTTTGCATGTGCACATCAGCACAGGCAATGTATATATACATGTTGTAAAGGGAGCTTTTGGTGGTCAAAAAAATATTTTGTAGTATACCATATTTAATATGTAATGCTTCTATACATATTTGTAGAAGTGTAAACATGTCTGTTACATAGCATATGGACATATAGATCACTTGACATTTCTTTATATGTGATTTGCAGCCTTGAGGAAGCCCTGGACAGAGCGAAATGCACGTCGGCTGTGGAACATTTTATTGAATGAATAAAACATGATTGATCTGCACTACGCAAGCTCTATTTATTGGGAACTGCATAACACAAGAATATTTATTGCAGAAGTGTGCAAAATGCATGGATGATGAAATTTACCATAATCTGATGTGCTCTGGTGTCTTTTGATACAGTTAGATCTGTTTTCACTTTTGTGGATGCAGAAATTGGCGCTCAAGGTGGATGAGCGTTGGACACTGTGATTGCACTCGATATTTATTTTAGCTCTATTGTTGTTAAGCCAATACACTAAGGAGACACATTGATGTGAAGATCGATCTAGGCATATCCACTTTGCTTTGTTTACTAAATAATTGTAAGGTGCTGGCAGCTCTGGGAACACATTCCGGCACTACAGAAGCTTGGGGCCTTTGTCTCCCTTATGAAGCCTGCAACTCTGCGGATTCTGAAGGATGGTCAGACCTTCTATTGCTATGACAGTTTAAAGGTCCAGGAACTGTTAACCAAGTGGCAACCAGGAGGCTGTGGACACTCCATCTTGTCCTGTTTATAAATTTGTTTCTCTTTCTTTGCTTCCTGTTGCGTGCAAAGGACTCCTAATGGGTTTTCACATTATGGTATTTTCAGGTTGGGGGGAAAAAAAAGCTTTAGGATTTATTGGGTGTGACCAACCCATTCTTTGCAGGAAATGTCAAGGGCAAGGCCTAGGGCAGTCATGGCAGACCAGTTGGTTGATGGGCTGGTCTTTGTTTCCTCTGTAGGAGTCATTTTTTCTTGCTTCTTATGTTTTGGTTATGTCTTCTTTTCGGAATTTGTCTTAGGTCTTTCTTTTCATTTTCTCTCTTTCAGTTGGCTCTTTATCTTAAAAATCTCTTCTTCCATAACTCTCACGAAAGGCAATATACATATTACTCGGCACAACGTGGATAGATTACCTATTCACGCACCATAACCAGGTTGAGAGTTTTGCAACGCCAACGCACATGGCAAGGGGCATCTCAGACCACTCCCCATTGAGTATTGTCCTTAAGGGGCCAAGTATTAACAAAAAAGAATTCCCTAGGGTAGACTCCTGGTACTTACGGGACGCAGAATTGAGAGAAAAACTCCACAATGGAGCCAACCTGTATTTTAAAGAAAATGAGGGCTCGTGGCATCCCATCAAATCCTGCGGGAGGCCTTTAAAACAGTGCTACGAGAACAAGTCCAGGCCCTGATATGGGGAAAGAAAAAGGAAGACACATTGAAACTCCAGACCCTTGAACAGGAAATACTGCCACTGAAGCGAGAGGCGACTGCTAGCAGGAGCACAGAGCTGCAACATAGATTAACCATGCACCAACAAGAACTGCATGCCTTGGCAGATAATGTAGCGTGAGCACATGCACTGGCCACGCAGCGCCGACTATACGATATAGGGGATAAGGCCTACATTCTGTTGCCTTGGTTGGACTAAAGGGAAAAAGAAAGGTCATGGGTGGTGGATGTCAGGGACAGAACGGGTGTACTTCAGACAACGAGTGTAGAAATAGCGGAGACCTTTGCCTCCTACTATGAAGGTTTGTACACCCCAGTTAGCACAAGATCTGACAGGGACTGCGGGGAGCTGCTTGCAGACTTCCTACTCCGGACACTAACTACAGACAAGCGAGATGGCTTGGAGGCTATTCTCACAGAAGAAAAACTCTCTAGTGCCTTGGGGTCATTGAAGTCAGGGAAAGTGGTGGGTCTGAATGGACTGCCAGGTGAGCTCTTCAAGGGCTTGACTACCGGAATTACGCAACTGTTGCTTAGAATGTTTGTGGAGGCAAGGGAAAGAGGCACACTGCCTATAGACCAGCACACAGCCACAATTGCGGTAATGCACAAGGCGGGTAAGCTCCCAGAAAGCTGCAGCTCTTATAAGCTGATCTCCCTGCTAAACATGGAGGCAAAGGTACTTAACAAGGCCCAAGCAAACAGTGTAGTGACTATGCTAGCCACCATCATTCACATTGATCAGTCTGGCTTCATGCTACATCGAAGCACCCACCACAACCTACGGCGGTAATATCCAGTCCTCCACTTAACAAAGGCCCTCTCATCCCAGCCAATGACGCTAATGTCATTGGATGCCTTAATGGTCTTTGACAGCATAGAGTGGCCCTATTTGTTCGCCACGCTATTCTGACTAGGCTTTGGCCCAAAATGCTGCAATTGGGTAAAATTGCTTCATCAAAGTCCATTGGCCAGAGTGAGAGTCAACGGAGTGTTATCAAGAACTTTTGCATGGCGCAGAGGCACCAGACAGGGTTGCCCCTTGTCGCTGCTTCTGTTTGACCTGACTCTGGAGACATTGGTGCATTGAATAAGAATTGGCCTGATGATTTGGGGCATAATGGCACCAGGGGGGTTGGGAAGAATGTATCTGCCTGTATGCAGATGACACAATGCTATATCTTTTTAGGTCTAATTTCTTCATAGCAAGGGTCCTTCATATTTTTTAACTCTTTGGAGCTACTCTGGTTACACTATAAATTGGACCAAATCGGTTGTGTTCCCCTTGTCGGGTCCCCCTCCAAGGCTCTCAGCGACTTGTGTAGCCCCAATAATTGTAGAAGGCTTTAAATATTTGGGCATTCATGTGACTCGCAATCAACAAATATTCTGACAGCGGAACCTTTTCACCCAGTTGAGCAGACTACACACAGACATAATACATTGGCGCACCCTGCCACTGACCTTAATGGGAAGAGTAGCATTATACAATATAATGACCATGCCACTCCTTTTATATATTCTGTAGAGTACTCCCTACTCGGTCCCATCAACCTTCTTTAAACAGGTAGACCAAGAGCTCTGCTCGTTGCAATGGCTAGGGGGCACGCCCTGTATCGCCCTACATAAATTACAAAGAGGGGTCTACAAGGGGGGCCTGGTGGTCCCAGACATTAAACTTTATTATTGGGCCTCGCAACTTATGATAATAATTGACTGGCTGTACGCAGATAAGGAGGAACAGACCTATAGAATGGATAGAGACGTGATGCCTAACTGGAATTACGAGCCTCTTCTATATGCTCGCAGGACGCATTAAGACTGGCTTACACACATGGCAACAGTGGTCAAATGCTGGAATGAGGCAAATAGGTACTTGGGATGGCAGGGCCGGGTGACAGGCATGACGTCCCTGTGGTTGGGTGACCGACTGAGGATGGTAACCACACTAGAGGGATTCAAAGGATGGCTGACCATAGGTATTGGGCATCTAGGAGATGTGTGGAGAGACGGGGCACCCCTCCCCTTCAACAAACTAAAACAAGAATTTGCCCTGGCTCTCTCCCAGAGGTTTCCCTATATGAGGCTCACACATGCCCTACAAAGTTACATACAATGAGGCGCGATCGTCCCAGATTATTCCCCTCTAGAATTGAGACGGTTAGTAGACCCTATTCCTGACAAGGGGACGTCCAAAATATACCGGCAAATAATGAATAATGCACCAGACCCACTAACCTCCTTAGAAGAGCCTGGATGGATGATCTAGGAAATATTGAAGGGATATATATGGATACCCTCATCTTTGGATATGATATACACCCTTGTAATTTGCCAGAAGCACATATGTGTAGGAAATTAAGGTATTTTCACAACTATACCCAAGTTTGATCTGGGTATCTGAACCTAGTTCTGTATGAATGTGTTTTGATGTATGTGTAATCATGTGGAATATCACCAGTATATAAATACTGTTTAGTGGGTGCTAAGAATAATGTGTTATGTGTAATGTTTATGTTTTTCTTTTTACTACTTTTTTAAGCTACGTATAGATAACGATTTGAGGCTGGGAGATATCGTTTTTCCTGAAGAAGGTGGCTGTCGGATACTAGTACCCACCGAATCGTGTCGATGCTTGATAAAGAATTTTAGACACTAGATCTCTGGGACATTTGTTGGTCGAAGAAATTTGATCAGATGAGAGATTCCGACTTTTAAACAAATGATCTATGTTAGACTAGTGAGGCTTTAATGATATGAAATAATTGTCTAGTATGCTCTCCCGATGTGTTTGTTTAACAGAATTTTTTTTAAGTGAATTGCTATATGAAATTGTTTTAGGTTCGTTTTTAACAATACACAACAATTTATTGTTTTACAAATTGACATTACCTATACTGTGTTTTTTAATGAATTTATAATAAACTGTTGAAGGACAACTTGGCCCACACTTAGTTTAGTAAGAACTCATTTTAATTTTTTATTTATGTTTTGGTGATATTGTTTATTGAAATATGTGTGAGAGTTATGTGATTGAGTTTGCCAAAGGGGATTTTTCTCTTGACTGGGACCCTACGAGAAGGCCAGGTCCAACGGGGGGCGGTTAACATGCAGAAAACACATCCTCTCTAATTGCAATAAAAGCTATTCAAGGTGCGTTTCTGTATACTGGGGTCCAGAAAAAAAAATACATTAATCTCTGTGTCTAAACACTGTTTAAACCCCTGCCATGAAATTCACAACTAGAATGCTGAGAAGAATGGCAATTTTAAGAACTCCAAAGGAAGTGGAGTGAAGGAGTCCACGCAATTCCCAGGAGGATTGGGTTTCAATGCTGAGGAGGGTGGGGCATGAGATATGTCATTCCTATGTAAGGAAAAAGAAACCCCTAATTCCATTTAGGGGAGTCTCTGAATTGTAAAAACACTTTTAAACTATGCTAAAAGAGTAGAAGGAGACAGAGAATGGCAGTATGATTATGGCACACAGAGTACAGGGTAAAGGTGGGTTGATTTGATGGCCCAAAACAGAACTGTTTAAAATCAAGACCCTCTGGTGTTCCAAGCAGCCAGACAAGAAAGCAGTCCAAGGACAGGAAATTGTGGATAAGTAGTACAGTGAATGAACAAGTTGGTGGGTAAATCAAAATGGATTGCCCCATAGGTTGACTGACATAACTCACATGCAGAATAGGGCAGCATGAGAGAGGTGTGCTGTGTCATAAAACAGTTCACCCCATCAGTTAGTATCCTGTGATGCATTGTCCCACCACCAATTTTTGCATCATATACTCTGCAAGAAGTATGACAGAACGAACTGAAGATACCATCCACAGAATATGCGTTTGCCACCTACAATATGACAAAGATGTTCTTGCAATACAAGCACTTATCAGGAAAGTTTAGTAGGAATCACTATTGCTTTACATGAGGTCAGGAAATATTGACCAAAAGTAAACCGAAGCAATACAACTTTAGAAGTATGCAATTGATTGTTAAAGTCATTTACAGCCTAATTACAAGGTGTATTTTAGTTCTGATGGAGCCAATAATGGCAATTAACTGTCCCAAAAGAATTATGAGATCCATACAAAAATTGTGGATTTGCTTTGTTTCATCTTGCAATTTCAGCTGTAAAAGCAAAATAATCTCAGATGAGACTCTGATGAAAAATTAAGAATTCCCAGAAAATAAGATTAGATTTACAAATGTCCTGGTTTTCCTCCTTTCCATGGGAACGTAAGGAGTCCAACTTATAGCCCCAGTCATTCCACCCCTCCAGAGTAACCATAGTTATAGTTGCCCTCAATATTGTAATTCTGGGGGCGGGCATAACAACAGGACCTTGTAAAAATAATAATAATGATTGTCAAAGATAATCAAAGAATCTGGCAGTGATATAATTGTCAATAATGACTAGTTTTGTCATAATTAACCAATTATTCTTAAAATGGAAATTTAAGGGCAAAAAGTACTTACCGACTCCTCAAAGATTTTTTCATGAAAGTGCGCAATGGGAACATTTTCTAATGTGGCTTCTTGATGCTTCTGAATACTTAAGCACTGATGGAGAAGGATATCCACTAAGCAACCTGCAAGATAATATGTACAACCAAATCTATTTCAGTAAACACCGTCTATGATTATGTCAGCGTCAAATGTCACCATAAAACTATTTAGCCCACCTATACGTTAAGCTTATGAAGTACAAATAATGTCATATTTTAACATGAAAGGCTTTTTTAAAGTCTGTATTACCATTTCAAGTCTTGTACCAGCATGAATGGAAAGTCCTACTTCCCTTTATTTAGTGGCAGCTCCTCCTTAGGCATAGGAGGGTTGCCCACTTCTTTAAGCAGTGTGCAAAGGAAAAATAAAAGGATAATAACTTGTTGTTATTATCATTTCATTTTTCCAGCAGGTTTGCGGGCGGGGCTGCTCTGCTCTCAGAGTAGGGCAGGGGACAAATGGTTTGCCCACTCCAAGTGCTCATGAATGCTTGGCTGGCCCTCTGGGGCCAGCCAAACAGTCATGCGCACTTTGCATGTTCTCCACGCTGGCTGCATTACAGACTGCGTGGAGAATATGCCCAGGCCCCCAGTCTCTGTCTGAGCGCCGCATAACAGTGCTCAGACCAATCACAACGCTGCAATGCCAGGGGAGCCTGGGTGTGCTTTTTTGTTTGCTGTTCGGCCTGAGTCCGACGGAGGAGAGACTGAGCGGGGATGCAGTACGCGGTGATAAGGAAAGTGTTTTTTGGGGTTATTTTTAGCATTCCCCTTCCTCCTCTCCCCCCTGCCCGCCGGCCCCCGATCTGTGCCGGCCAGCACTGCCTTAATTAATTGCCTTGCTGCAATTAAGGTTAAAGACATAATTATGAGGTTTAAGTACACCATGAGTATTGCGCACCCGACAGTGCCAAGTGGTTTAGAAAAAACTAAGCTTGGGATCTATTCTGCCATTTTTGAATGTAGGTTTACAGACACCAAGGATCAAATCTAAAAGGCTGTTTTGGTGTCACTTAGTGGGACCTGATGAATTGATTACACGTCATAACCAACTTATTAGTACTGAAAACTGCGGTTCAGGGGCCAATCAACTGTTCTGCTGATGAGGCATTTGCAAGATAGCATGGTCTTATCGATGAAAATTTCACAAGTGAATCCAGTGCTTTCGAGGTGGGAAATAAACCTGCCATTTTAATCTAATTTTCTCGAAGAAATGTGTTTTTCTTTCTATTTCAGTCTATTGATATTAAAGCTTGCCAGCTGACTTCAATAAACCATATAAAACAAGGTAAAAAAAACACATCTTTTTGTCATTGGATGTACATATTTATATATATATACGTGCACACATTTGCACTTATAGGCTTCTGTTGTGCTTCTTGAATTTATTGGAAACATTTTAGACATGTTTTCGAAAAATTGCAATACAATAGTTTTTTTTTTTTTTTAAATTGCTCATGCTCGTTAATTACTCTGAATCTAAATGTGATCAGGGGATTTTAGGCGAAAATCCACACGAAATTTGTTAGGAAATCAGTATAATAATGCTAAAACTTAGCATAACACTTTGGTTTTCCAGGCAACTATGCTCAAAGTTTGTCACCAAACTTTTTATTGCAGTGTTACAGTTGTCTAAAGAAAAACTATGACAACCTTCTTCAGAAATGCTGGTTAAAATAATATAACGATTCCATTTTTGGCTTGAGCAGAAAATCTGAAGAATAAAAGATGGTGTTGTAAAATAAAGGTATTTATTAGCACTGCAACTCTGTTTTTACAAAACAAAATATTGAATTACCTTGAAATACTTAAAAGAAATGTTTTTACCCAAGTTCTCCTTAAAATAATTGTCTGCTGTAAATTTTCTACAGGTATGAACAGCAAAGAATTTGCAGAATTTCAATTTTTCTGTGCAAATCTTACCTTCTAAAAGCGTGACAGCTGGATCCTTTCCGAATAACACTGGTCCATGACCTCCAATCATGTCAATCAGGTGCTCCATAAAAAATGTTTCAATTAGTTGTCTGCCTGCGTACATGGCAACCTAGAAGAATTGATGCATGCAGTAAAACGACAACTCAGTACATTAAAAAGTCCATGGCACGATGCAAAACTATGTGAAAATAAGTCATGATTGTTATAGAAACCCAAAAGTAAAACAAGCATTGGCAATGCATCGGTTTTGCCTATGTAACTTCATCAGTCATCGTACGGGAGAAGGAAAGAGCGCCCGACAGATAACAAGGGAGTGGAGAGGATGTGGCGCAGCGGCTAGAGCTGCTAACTCGAGAGCTGGGGATCTCGGTTTGAGTCTCGGCTGTGCGGCGCAACATCCTGTGAGTCTATGCAAATCACTTAGGACCGCATTACAATAATTCAGGACCGACCGACCTCCGGTCGGTGGCCCTGACCGCAGTATTAGGATGCGACTGCACATGGTGTGGTCGAACACTCCTTTTTCTCTATCGGAAAGTGTGCTGCAGTCGGAAACCAGCTGCAGCACAAGCTCCCATAGAGAAATGTGAGTTTTTGGTGCCTGCCACTCTGTGTAGGGATTGACAGGGGGCACCATAGATGCCCCCAACCGGGGGCCACTGTTGCAAGGGGGCCCTGCTAGGGGCCCCCAAAGTCGCTTTCTGACAGACTTTTCCGGCCGGGAAGCACAACATGAAAAGTCTGTGGGAAACCGACATTGTAATCCCGTTGCAGAAACGCCGTCCTTAAGGGATTACGTGACAGTTCCGACTGGCCGACGGGCTCTCCGCCAGAATCCGGCTGGACTGACCAGCCAATTTCAATTCCAATCGCCGTAATCGTAAAACGGTGGTGAGAATCAAAACCGAAGATGTTGGTCGGAAAGCCTTTGAACGCAGGTCGGAGGCTTTCAAACCAACATCAAAATCAGGGCGTTAATCTCTCCGGGTGATAAATTAGTATATAAATATGCTGCAATAGTAAAAGGCAAAACTATATGAAAATATAGTTCCACCAACTGGATGTTAACAGTATTTCGGCGGCGGGAAACTGATAAGAGAAGAAAACGAGGAACAAGCATCGGTAAATGCAGAAAAATATGCTACAGCCAATGGAAATGAAGGAAAGGTAAGTGTCACACACAGGAACCAATGAGAAGCCAGGAAAGAGAGGAGGCAGGATGTAAGTCCCTTTTAAGATTATATTAAAAACAATCGTTTTCTCAAGCACAGAACAAGCAAGGGCAGTGCAGGTGACATCTAAAAACTGAAAGCAAGGCATGAAATGGAAGATTTTTAGAAATCTGACATAATAAATAAAAACTAAATGGGAAATTATAGAACCTAATATTTAGTTCACTGGGTCCATCACATTCATATGATATACACCATAATATGAAGCAGTACCTCGAGGAGGCGTGCTGGCACATATTGCATAGTGGTATATTTTATCCCTGAAGAGGCTACAGCTTTACCAGAGACCGAACCAACATTCACAAGAATAGTACGCCCACTGTATAAGGCCTGGGGAGTTGCACTCCTGATCAATGAATTTGGAGTTGGTGCAGCCTGTGATTGAAGCCCTCCTTAACCCTTCAACGCTGATGACCAGCTCAGCTCGTCATCAGCGACGCCTGTCGTACGCTGATGACGAGCTGAGCTCGTCATGTAACGCAGGTTTTTTAAAAACGCAGCGCGCAGCGGGAAACCCGCTAGCGCGCATGCGGTTAAGGAAATGGCTGCAGGGAAGGTTTTTGTAAGACCCCATCGATGAAAGCCATTCTTCATGTTGTGGTCCCAAAAGGCAGATATCACATAGTCCACAATGAAGAATGTGCTGAGGGCAGCAGAAATTCCTAATTTGCATGGAAACTGCCTCCACAGAAATAATGCTGTGTTGAACTGGCAATCAGTAGCACATACTTTGTGCACTGAGCGTGCTACTCAGTAATTGGCCCAAATTAGTCAAAATCTTGCAGAATTTAGACAGCATCAAAGACAATTTAAAAGTACCTGTGTAATATAGTTCAGAGAAGGAAGGACAAAAGCTGCTGTGCCCCGTATTACTGACAGGGAGCACATTTAAGTGGTTGCACAAGGAGCAGATCAAGTTACTGTGTCCTGTCACAAAGACTGTGCTCACCATGGCAGCCGCACATAGGCATCTGCCCTGGGGCTGATGCATTGGTGAAAGACCAGCTATTTGAAGCTGCAAATTTGCCATTGAATGGGCATGCAGCAATAGTCTTTCATTTAATAGTGGAGTAGAGATCCACTGGCGGTGGGTGCAATGAGTAACTGCACCCCCCTGCATGGTCTCCTGGACCCTCGTTCGAACCTTGCTTGTGGTACCCTTGTGAGTGCACTGACAGCTTCTTTGCCTCTGCATCTACATCTGTAACAGGGCAATGTGTTCCCTCGTTTGCATGGGGTTGCAAACTCATGCAAATGAGGTAACACCCCCTTTTGATCATTTTCAGCAATGTGGATTACAGAAGGGGCTGATGCAAGCATCGGTAATCCGTCTGTAATACCACAGTGGTGCACAGGCACAGAAAACTGCCACATGCACCTGTGGCACCCTAGTACACTTCATGTAAGATGGTCCCAGATGTTTTGAGCAAATTTTGTGACCAAGTATAGGCTTTTTGAAATAACTGAAAATTATGAATTTGCTGTTTTTTTCTAAAACATAATTGGTTAAACTTTCACTTTCGCCTCTTGTAAAAATATCTGGGCTAATTTAGAAACCCCTTGCGCCGACCGTACGTCACTTTTAAAGATTGTTAACACAGTTATTAAAACCCATGAGAAGGCATTACGTATTGAAAGTATTCAGCACAGTTGCTTTAAAAGCTGCAATAAACATGGCAAAACATGGAAGGTGCAATACCTAAGATGATATGGAATCATAAAGATGTCATGCAGTGTTAAAAAATAGTTTTGTACCCAGTTCTGCAGTGCTGATAATGATTACCAATAAGCATTCCAGGATGTGCCCATGTCTGCTTGGGTTTTGAGACCTCGTGTGACATCATTCACTAGATGACTGTTTACTTTACTGCTTTTGCTTCAGTTATGGTATTGACCCACTAAACAGTACCACAAGTAACCCAACGAATGGCATTAGCAATAAAATCACAGGTTAGGCAAAGAAAGAGGAGGATGAATCCTGCAATTAGGAGTCCATTGTTAGGTCTAGCATACCAGACAACGCAGCAAAAGATGAACTGCGGGCTTACCAAGAACATAAAATGACTTACACCCCTCATTGCTTACCATGGTTGGCTTTACTGTCACTCTCATTTGCCTGCTTCTTATTAGATGGCTTGCCTTGTACACCTTGTCACTTTCCCTCCCTTGGAGCATAACCAATTTACTAGTGTTCTTCCACTGCTAACTTCTAGCAATGACTTTTTCTGAAGCACTCCATGAGGCTAGATGTGTTTTCCAGTTTTCCCGCTACTGTGTTTCTCCTTCACAACTCTGTGCTCTGTTTTTCTCTCTTTCACCGTTGTGCTTCTCGCCAGCCTCCTACATGATGCACTCACCTCGTGTTCTTCCACTTCACCCCAAATTTCTTTCTCGCTCTGGTATTCTGCCCACCCAGCTCCACATTGCTGTCTCTGTTACCCATTTGCTTTTCTTCCCAAACATCCATGTTGAACTCTCGCCTGTTTGCCTTCCACCGCCCCAGCACCCTCCTTGAAGCTCCCCACACAGGCGGACTTCGTGTTGCTTTCACTCTGCAATGCCCCCATGTTGCTTCTCTCACCTGTGCCCCTCTGTTTCTGTGTTCCTTTTGCCCATTCCTGGTGCTTTCGCCCCCTATGTTTAGTCTGCCAACAAGTTTTTAAAAAAATGCTTTCACATTTTTTTCCTTTTTTATTTACCAGCCCAACTCAGGCTGACATACACATCATAGGCTTGTATTATTTTATTTTATTTTTTATTATTATTCTGTAGACATTATGCAAAACATTCAGGAAACTGTACAGTATCTCTAAAACATTTGCCAGTGTCAATAGGTCCTTAAGGCATGTCGTATTGGCTGTGCACATGTTTGTTTGCTGTTGCTCTCTTTACCAATCATTGCTTCTCTTTTGTTTTATAGTTGCAAGGCAGTTTTTGTGTAAATTATATTTTCTTTTTCTCTATGCTAGAACTTTATGCGTGGGTGCTGTCCTGAAGCTATTCTGCTCAGCAATGGAGAAATGAGCCATGTAAATATCAGGACCTTGACAATATTGTACTTGCTTCTCTTTAAAGACATTTATTCAATTTTATTCAACTTAGCTTTGAAACAATAAATGGAATTCTTTTAAGGTGTAAGTGTAAACATTTAACAAGGCAGCAGACCACTACCTCAATGCCAAACAATCCACGAATGAGTAAAGCAAATGACACAAATAAAAAACGTGGTACTTATCTAATTAAAGTTTCAAATACCTGAGAGACATATTGGTAGTGTGTGCAACCTCTTACAAGCAAGACACTGGAAACTGGCCATAGTGACATTTCTTCTCACCGTTGTTACTTAACATCTTTCTTTAAACAACCAGGAAAACTTACAAGCCCCTATCGCCACCGGAGTGTTACGTTTTTTGACGCTCTGGTGGCATAGCGCTATTTTCCATATTTACAAGGTTGCACTAAGCCACTTTGCATGGCTTAACACCACCTTGTAAATATGCCCCTTTCCGCCACAGTCCTCTTCGGCAAAGGGGCATGCAATGGATGTTGCTGTGGATGTTCAAATGTAACACCCATTGCTTTTTGACACTGCCCCAAATTTAAAAGGCTGAGGCAGAGCCAAAATGAATGCCAAGGAATACCAGGTGTTAAAATGGCGATACTTAATTCTTATTATTAATTTCTCCTCGTTTTTTTGCTCTTTCTGTGTGTCATAGAAAGAGCAAATCACCATTATTGATTATTTATGCGCAGGAAGGTGTCTCTTCCTGCACATAAACAATTGTCCCTGCAGTGCAGGCACCTTTGCCACATGGTGACAGGGTGCATGCACTGGGAGTAAGCAGCTTTTTTTTCAACAGCGCTTGGGGAAACCCAAGGGTGCATCGTATTCTTGTAAATACGGCACATCCCTGCATTTTCAAAATGGCAAGACTCTGCCAAATTTAGAGCAGCTCTGCACTCCAGCATTTTTTTGTAAATATGCCAGAACATTTTAGAACATATTGCTTTTTGGGACAAATTGTGAGCAAATAACAGGTAATGTCAACGTTACATCGTTTTCAAAAAAAGTAAACTTAAAAGTTATATAAATCTTGTATGTACTACGTTTTAGCAATGACTCATTTTATCCACTTTATTTCTTAATAATGCATGCCAAATTACCTGATTTTGCTGTTGCTGTAACAATTCAACATCGCATTCACCTATGACTGAGTAGACCAGAGACTTCACCTCCTCCTCAGTGGTATCAGAAACAATAGTATGAAGTATTTCTTCATATTCAATTTCCTGGCATGCTTCCTGGATCTAAGCAAAATAGTGTATAAAGATTAAATGCTGGTCTTCTTAAAGACGTGGAGTACTGGTGAGTAATGCAGTAGGTAGAATAGATTAAACATAGAAAATACACAGAAACAATCAAATACATTTATTAAAAAATTAAGTGGCAGAAGGCGACACGAAAGGGTTAGGGAACCGGGTAAGGCACAAGAAGAGAAAAGGAAAATGAAAGAGTTCAGATCATTAAACAGGATTAGTTTTCTACTGTTGGAGGTTCCCTGAGGGGAGCCCTCTCCGAAAATTGGATAATCCTATGATGGGTGTATGTCGAAATATCGACAGGAAAAATATTGTGGAACCAGAATGTCGTGGCAAAAATATTGAGGACAAAATATCAAGAGGGTAAGTGCATATACAAAAGTATAGATTATCTATTCTTAACTCCACATTTACATACCTTGTAGATATATATATATCATCAAAGAACCTGTGTGAGCAGATAAGTAACGTAAATCGATACTTATCTGTGGAATGGTGAGTTTACATCTCAATATTTTTGTAATTGATATTTTTGACCTGACACTCTAGTTTTAATCACAATATTTTGCAGTCATTAAGATGGAAATCCCTGAGATTCTTGTTTCGTTTAACCTTAATCTCAATAGTGATTAACAAACTGCATCTTGCAAGAGAGAACCATCTTGAAATGCCTGCAAATACATACTACTAAATAGCTTACCGTTTTTTATCTAAATGTGCAATGCTTCCTGCATGCATTTACAATCCCCTTGAGCCGCCGGTGCGTCACTTTTAATATGGGGAAAGTGAAGAACCAGCAGCACAAAGGGCATGTAAATAACCCAACAACAAAAGGGCTGTCACTGGTCTGTACAACTAATACGGGCAAAGAAAAATGTGACGGACGCTGTGTCTACCTATAAAGTGTGTACAACAAAAAGGAAATGAATCCCATCATCCCACCCATATGGCAGAGATTCATCATCTGGGATAGAACCAATGATGGTCCGGTTAGGGAGCCACACACCTGTTGGAATTATGTGCTTCTCCAAATCCAAGGAACCACCAGTGATGAATCATACCAAAAGTCAAATCAGTTTGGAATGGTGTGGGATGTTAAATTGCAGTGAGAAAAAATGTGTACAAAAAGAATGAAAAAGTGAGATGTAAAATTGGCTACCATGATTTAAGGAAAACTTTATTAGGGAAAATCATGGTGTCAAAATTAAAATGAGTGTGAGGCAGTTTGACACAATAACTTTCTATTAAGGATGGTATTTGGTCAACATGTTTCAGCCATTGTAGGAAAGTTAAGTCTGCCGGGCTTTCGTCAGGACCTCTTGAACACTAATGCAATTAAGATTCGCCTAAGCTTAGTGAAAAAGCAAAAATTAACACAAATTAATGATACAAAGCATCCTACCGTAAATTGGATTTTTCAGACGGGGGATGTCTGTTTCATAAAGTATTTAGGATTCTTTCCTAAAATGGAAGATACACAACAAGGAACAACAAATAGGTAGAACACAGACACACATTTCTATTATTTTTGCGCCATATGTTTCTTTATGCCAATAGGTCATTCTCCAAAACGATAGAGATATGTTTTTTTATTTATTTTTACTCACCCAAAAATGCTTGGGAGAAAGCCTCACCTCATCCTGGCCACTGCTCAGGGTTGGAGGCCCGCTCTAATTCGTGAAATAAAATAGTGGGTGTCTGGTTAGATCACATCCATACTAATGATTCACTGGCACAAAGTGCTAAAAACTTAGGCATTGTTTCTGAGTACATGACAGACAGCAACTACAAGGGCTGCCGTGAGAGTGAGACACAGTTAGTAACAGATCTCTGATTCTAACACTATATCAATGTAAGAGCAGTGAAAAAGGCTCTTCAAGGCTGGCTGATAGCGAACCTAGTTCATTTAGTAACAATAATACATATGGAGCCTGTATGCTGATATCCATAGCGCTCTCCTAAGAATGAAAAATAGAGAAACGCTTTGCTGTGTAAAGCTGGAAAAAGAGCGCTCTCCTAAGTATGAAGTAGGAGACCGCTTTGCTTTAGGGAGCTGCATGAGCTTGGCTGGCGTCGCATCCTCACCTGTCTTTCGGTACCCCTGGACTAATCCTGAGCTGAGGGGGAGGTACCGACTGGATCAGGGAGGAAGTTAATATATGTTACATGGGCCAATGGGGATGCTCCATAGCTGTAGGACCAGAGTGGAAACTGCAGTATCAGCCAATGGAATCGTTTTTACTAGAACAGGAAGTGGCTGCTTCTCTAAGGAAGTATGCCACGGTACTTGGACCAGCCCACACACAAGTTACTAAGTGTTACATGGGCCAATGAGGATGCTCAATAGCTGTAGGACCAGAGTGGAAACTGCAGTATCAGCCAATGGAAACCTTTTTACTACAACAGGAAATGGAAACTGCATTATCAGTCAAAGGAATCGTTTTTACTTGCCTGGAACAGGAAGAAAGTTAATATGTGTTACATGGGCCAATGAGGATGCTCCATAGCTGTAGCACCAGAGTGGAAACTGCAGTATTAGCCAATTATAAAATATTAAAATATTTATGAGTAGTTTCGTAGGAAGACCTGCACAGACTGAAAGGGATCACCCATGTTGGTGGGTACAAATCCAAGTCCTCTATTTAGAACTTGTTCCTCAAGGTCACTGAGGGTCCAGGAGCTAATATTCACTATGAAACTCTCCCCTCTGTGTTGGGTCCTGCTTGTTGTTGTTGTTGCTGCAGATGGCCCTTCCTGCTTTGGGTGTAGGGAAAGGATGGTTCGTCTTCCCAATGAACCTGGGGCTGGCCTCTCCTTCTGCCTCTGCTCCGTCCACGGCGCTGTCCTGAAGCAGCCTGGTCATTAAACCATTGTGGTGGAGGCTGAAAATTGGGCATTGGTTGCGGGAATTGTGGCTGATGATATCCCCAAGCAGCCGGAGGCCACCAGGGACCTTGTTGGTAAAAATTACCTCCTTGTCTGGCCCCCCTACCATTGGACCTTTGAAATGACCTCTTCCCTGCCCCGTTGATGTACTACTACGCGGTGGGTCTAAGTCACTGGAGTGTGGGTCTGAGGAAGATGTGGAATAGTTAGACCCATGCCGTTTCCCCTTCTTTTTGTAATCTGGAGGGTTATAGGTGTCGCTTGTGTATACGTACATTTTCTCAAAAGAAAATTTGGCCAGATCTTTACGAAATTTTTCAATTTGGGAAAAAAGTATAGACTCTTTGTACTACTTGTTCGCTTTGGTAGTTTCATCAGAATTTTTCTTAAAGACAGTATTGGTCAAAGTGGTCTTGATCTTCCCCTCTAGGGTATGTATTTCTATCAAGATG
Source organism: Lissotriton helveticus (assembly GCF_964261635.1). Taxonomy (NCBI): domain Eukaryota; kingdom Metazoa; phylum Chordata; class Amphibia; order Caudata; family Salamandridae; genus Lissotriton; species Lissotriton helveticus. The sequence goes on from NC_136061.1 coordinate 1,564,606,588, forward strand.
GCATCTGCCACTCCTTTGGCTGTGGTGATAATCAGGATCAACCAGTCGCGGGTACATCGCCATGCGATGAGCGACCAGTCTTTCAAAAACGTCTTATCTGTAAGAAAAAGCCGGGGAGCATTGGTGACTATGAGTCCTGTAGGAGCGCACTTCCCATGGAGATATTCAGCCATAATCTGCCCGTGGATGCATGTACGTGAATACGTTTTCTTTAAAGTCAGAACGGTACCCCAATCGTCCTGCTGACTTGGTCCTCCCGTCGGTAGGGCATCCAGAATACTAGGATTCTCTAAAAGAATGGAATTGAGTGTCTCATCGTCAAACGACATGCCGGTGAAGTCCGCCATCATACAGACTCAGAATAAGGGAGGACCAAGTCAGCAGGACGATTGGGGTACCGTTCTGACTTTAAAGAAAACGTATTCACGTACATGTATCCACGGGCAGATTATGGCTGAATATCTCCATGGGAAGTGCGCTCCTACAGGACTCATAGTCACCAATGCTCCTCGGCTTTTTCTTACATATAAGACGTTTTTGAAAGACTGGTCGCTCATCGCATGGCGATGTACCCGCGACTGGTTGATCCTGATTATCACCACAGCCAAAAGAGTGGCAGATGCCATCTTGATAGAAATACAAACCCTAGAGGGGAAGATCAAGACCACTTTAACCAATACTGTCTTTAAGAAAAATTCTGATGAAACTACCAAAGCGAACAAGGAGTACAAAGAGTCTATACTTTTTTCCAAAATTGAAAAATTTCGTAAAGATCTGGCCACATTTTCTTTAGAGAAAATTTACGCATACACAAGCGACACCTATAACCCTCCAGATTACAATAAGAAGGGGAAACGGCATGGGTCTAACTATTCCACATCTTCCTCAGACCCACACTCCAGTGTCTTAGACTCACCGCGTAGTAGTACATCAACGGGGCAGGGAAGAGGTTGTTTCAATAGGTCCAATCGTAGGGGGGCCAGACAAGGAGGTAATTTTTACCAACAAGGTCCCTGGTGGCCTCCGGCTGCTTGGGGATATCATCAGCCACAATTCCCGCAACCAATGCCCAATTTTCAGCCTCCACCACAATGGTTTAATGACCAGGCTGTTTAAGGACAGGGCCGTGGATGGAGCAGAGGCAGAAGGAGAGGCCAGCCCCAGGTTCATTGGGAAGATGAACCATCCTTTCCCTACACCCGAAGCAGGAAGGGCCATCTGAAGCAACAACAACAACAAGCAGGACCCAGCACAGAGGGGAGAGTTTCATAGTGAATATTAGCTCCTGGACCCTCAGTGACCTTGGGGAACAAGTTCTTAATAGAGGACTTGGATTTGTACCCACCAACGTGGATAATCCCTTTCAGTCTGTGCAGGTCTTCCTACGAAACTACTCATAAATATTTTAATATTTTATAATTGGCTAATACTGCAGTTTCTACTACGGTCCTACAGCTATCCTGTGTGTGGGCTGGTCCAAGTACCGTAGCACACTACTCATAAATATTTTATAATTGGTTAATACTGCAGTTTCTACTACGGCCCTACAGCTACCCTGTGTGTGGGCTGGTCCAAATACCGTGGCACACTTCCTTTGAGAAGCAGCCACTTCCTGTTCTAGTAAAAACGATTCCATTGGCTGATACTGCAGTTTCCACTCTGGTCCTACAGCTATGGCGCATCCTCATTGGCCCATGTAACACCTATTAACTTTCTCCCTGTTCCAGGCAAGTAAAAACGATTCCTTTGGCTGATAATGCAGTTTCCATTTCCTGTTTTAGTAAAAAGGTTTCCATTGGCTGATACTGCAGTTTCCACTCTGGTCCTACAGCTATTGAGCATCCTCATTGGCCCATGTAACACTTATTAACTTCCTCCCTTTTCCAGTCAAGTAAAAACGATTCCATTGGCTGATAATACAGTTTCCACTCTGGTCCTACAGCTATGGAGCATCCCCATTGGCCCATGATAACATATATTAACTTCCTCCCTGATCCAGTCGGTACCTCCCCCTCAGCTCAGGATTAGTCCAGGGGTACCGACGGACAGGTGAGGAAGCGACGCCAGCCAAGCTCATGCAGCTCCCTAAAGCGAAGCGGTCTCCTACTTCATACTTAGGAGAGCGCTCATTTTCCAGCTTTACACAGCGAAGCGTTTCTCTATTTTTCATTCTTAGGACCGCGCTCTGGATATCAGCATACAGGTTCCTTATGTATTATTGTTACTAAATGAACTAGGTTCGCTATCAGCCAGCCTTGAAGAGCCTTTTTCACTGCTCTTACATTGATATAGTGTTAAAATCAGAGATCTGTTACTAACTGTGTCTCACTCTCACGGCAGCCCTTGTAGTTGCTGTCTGTCATGTACTCAGAAACAATGCCTAAGATTTTAGCACTTTGTGCCAGTGAATCATTAGTATGGATGTGATCTAACTAGACACCCACTATTTTATTTCACGAATTAGAGCGGGGCCTCCAACCCTGAGCAGTGGCCAGGATGAGGTGAGGCTTTCTCCCAAGCATTTTTGGGTGAGTAAAAATTAATAAAAAACCATATCTCTATCGTTTTGGAGAATGACCTATTGGCATAAAGAAACATATGGCGCAAAAATAATAGAAATGTGTGTCTGTGTTCTACCTATTTGTTGTTCCTTGTTGTGTATCTTCCTTGTTAGGAAAGAATCCTAAATACTTTATGAAACAGACATCCCTCGTCTGGAAAATCCAATGTACGGTAGGATGTTTTGGATCATTAATTTGTGTTAATTTTTTCTTTTTCACTAAGCTTAGGTCAAGCTTAATTGCAGTAGTGTTCAAGAGGTCCTGACGAAAGCCCGGTAGGCTTAACTTTCCTACAATGGCTGAAACATATTGACCAAATACCATCCTTAATAGACAGTTATTGTGTCACACTGTCTCACACTTATTTTAATTTTGACACCAAGATTTTCCCTAATAAAGTTTTCCTTAAATCATGGTAGCCAATTTTACATCTCACTTTTTGATTCTTTTTGTACACATTTTTTCTCACTGCAATTTAACATCCCACACCATTCCAAACTGATTTGACTTTTGGTATGATTCATCACTGGTGGTTCCTTGGATTTGGAGAAGCACATAAGTCCAACAGGTGTGTGGCTCCCTAACCGGACCATCATTGGTTCTATCCCAGATGATGAGGCTCTGCCATATGGGTGGGCTGATGGGATTCATTTCCTTTTTGTTGTACACACTTTATAGGTAGTCACATAGTCTGTCACATTTTTCTTTGCCCGTATTAGTTGTACAGACCAGTGACAGTCCTTTTGTATTGTTATACTGTGAATAAGGGGTTTGTCTGTCCTTTGGTCTTTAAATAATTTCCCCCTTAGACCCTCCACCAACCTTGTTTTTGACGATGGCATGTAAATAATCCCCTTAGTCTCTCCCCAGGTCACTTACATTCTCCTTCCAATGCTCCCCAGATATTAGTCCTTGTGCTGTTTATTCGTAAAGAAAGGGAAAAGACCGGTGGGAAAGAAGAACAGTGACAGAGATCAGTGGGAGATAAGGGGTGAGCGGTCGAGAGTGAGACCTGCGTCTAAGAACGAGGAAAAGGGGAGTTGGAACAATAGGAGAAACAATGAGGTCTGCCTAGGCTAGAGCATCACAGTGTGGTACACTGGGGAGAAAGAAACAAACAGGAGAGCGCAGACAGGCACCCCAATGATTGCTTAAAGTGAAATGCTACAGAAGCAAGCAAAAGGAAGGTACTTCCCTGATGTCAGCAGTGCGAGTATACATCTCATTGTGACATAACAAAATACTTCTGGGTGGAACAAAGACAAGAATATAAGGAAAAGCCACTGAACCAAGAACGGACAACTGGGATATACAATAAAGCAAATCATTCACGAGGAAGAGACTGACCCAAATCCAATTCTAAGGGATATATTCACAAGAACGTGTGATAACTACTGCAAGAGTAGCGTAACGTAACTTTCAGCATCGCAGCCTATCGCGGGAAAATAACCCTGTGACAACGTGGAATTCACAACACTGCGGTAGCATGCGATAGTTTGCCAACACTGCAGGCAATGTCCGCGACGCAGATAAAAGCACATTCCCCAAAGCGACAAAACCTGAGATGGTCACAAGCGCGATAAGAAAACAGTGACAACCAGCGCAAGGGCAGCAATACACGCATGCAATGCAAGAAAATAGCACAAGACCAGCACACCGAAAATGCCACTGAACAAAAATCATCAACAACGAAGTACGACAAATGCACCCTGGCCAACTGCAGAGGACAACACGTACACCACAACATCCAAGCACCGTGGAATAACAGAACCGACAGGCACACCGCACAAAAGAGACCAGTGGCAGACAGAGCAGAGCTGCATGAGCGACACACCCACCGTGCAGCATACGCACACAATCATGAGTGCACCCCGGCAGTGACAACATCCCCGGTCAAACAGCACCCCCACCACATTTGAACACTGGACACAACTGTTTTAGAAAATGTGCACAAGCTGCCAAATCACATCTGGAACGTAGGAAAACGTAACATCAAAATGTACAAGTACAAGCTTAGACCTGCAAAAATGTTTATTCACACATGCAGTACATTTGGACATTTTCTACTTTCACATGATTGCCATGGATGGTCACAATGTGATGTGCTCATGAGAAGTAAGTGTCTATGATGGTATTCCTCTGGGCCATTCCTGCCACTGCTGCAGTGGGATGTGGGCCACCTGCCCCATCACCACCATCATCGGCCGGTACCTCTGGAACTGGGATCCATGGGGCCCTGGTGCGAACACAGATGTTGTGCAACACACAACATGCAACGATCAGCTTGCACACGATGTCCGGGCTGTACAGGAGCTTTCCACCTGTGCCGTCCAGGCACCTGAAACATGACTTCAACACGCCAAATGTGCGTTCCATGATGCCCCTGGTGCATATGTGGGCCGCATTGTACTGCCTTTGGGCGGGTGTTTTCGAATCTCGGAGGGGTGTCATCATCCAGGGCAGAGTGCATATCCTTGATCACCTGTGACAGTGCAGGGAGAAAAGGGTCAATACTTGGTTTGGCAGAATGTGATGGCAGGTCTACCAATCCAGTGACACCTGTGCCGGCTGGGTGTGGGGTGAGTGTTCGCATGCCCGCAGGGACGAGCTGATGCTGGCAACTACAACACCAGTCTGTATAGGGTGCAGGGGTAGGCCAGGATGACCATGGAGTGTTGTGGTCGTGTCTGATCGCTGTACCTGTAGTTTGACATGTTGAATATGGTTTGGTCATGTGTGCATCCCCACAGTTGTGCATTGTGCTGTGGAGGCATTGGGATGTGAGGTGTGTTGACTTGGTACCTACCAATCAGCAGTCCCGTCCCATATGTGCCATCCTGGAAGCGCTGGTTGATGATGGACTGTCGGAAGATGAAGGAATCATGCACAATGCCTGGGTAGCTGACGATGACATTGATGAAGAGTCCCCGGTGGTCCACTATTGCCTGCACATTGATGGAACGCTTGTGCTTTCTGGTGCAGTAGTAGTGTGCAGTATCCAACAGGGGTACAAGTTGGACATGTGTGCAGTTGATTGCCCCCAACAAGGCCGGGAATACGGCTATGGCGTAGGAGCCTTGCTTTGTCTCCAACTGTTCCTGCGCAGTGTTGGGGAAGTGAAGGTACTGGGGTATGAAGCTGAGGATGGCATCCAGGACAGGTGTGATGGACTTTGATAGGGCTGGCTGTAAGATCCCTCCGACTCTAGCAGTTGTTGGTTGGAAGGTACCAGAGGCCAACAGGTACAGCATAGCCAGCAGCTTTGTCACGGAGGGATGTTGGTTGTCCGCCATGTTGGGACCGTCAGTCTGTGGGCAATGTGGGTCAGGATGCGGCAAATGGTTGTCCTTTTGAGCCTGTAGTGGGCAATGACTTCCTCTGGAATTAGGTCTGTGAGAGTGGTGCATTTTCGGTAGGTCCGCTGTCTTATTCTGCGCTGCCTCTGTGGAGGTCCGGGGAGGGGGCGGGTCCAGGTCAAGGGGGAGGTGGCGGTCCTGGGGGTGGTGGCGGTGGGTGCTGTGGCCCTGTTGGATCTCTGAGCTGAATGATGAGTAGTTCCATGGCGTTGTTCGTTCTTCTGGTGTGGCTGTGTGCGGGGCTCCGTTGCCTACTGCAGGTAGTCGTCCAGCTTCACACCTGCTCAAACCTGCGGCTAACGTGACTTATCGCATGTTTTCGGTTCGCTTCGCATATCTGTCAGTTTGTTGGGAAAGTAATGTTGCTGTTTTTTTGTGTGTTTCTGCACGGGAACGCCTACTCTGCATCTCATTAGCGTTAGTTGGTGGTGTCCTTCATGGTGTTTTGGTGATGTTATCGCGGGAATTCTGGCGATGTCTGCAAGTTGCACCAGCTTGTGAATGGGGTGTTAATTTTATCACCACTTTTGATGCATTAAAGTGAGGATAATTCGGAGATAAATCCTTGTGAATATGCCCCTAAGTGTATTTTGATTACTGGAACCAGTACATCTAGCCAAAAGACAGCTAAAGCTGCGTAGCCCAGGCTTAATTAGGAGCCCTCAACAGTAGGGCTCCACTTACTGATAATCACAAAAAGGTATTTAAAGACGGAAAATCAAATTTGGGCCAAATAATATTGAATTGTTTTTTTAAAGGATGCCGGCCGAAAAAAAGTATGATAACTAAGGGCAGGGTTGCAGTTAAAGCACTTATTACGGTTTGAAATGCGGGACAGAAGAAGCAATCCGACATCATCACCTGAAGAGACAATACAAAATGAAAGCAAATGCTCCAATCGCAAGAAAGTGTCACACTACTCACTTGAAACATAAAAACACCAGACAAAGGACTTAAAATATTGAAGAAATCATATCATTAGTCACTCAGCACACTAAAATAACTTTCACACCAGCAGCTTTGTGACTCTAAGTTCATGGAACTCCTAGGTAGCTTGCAACTCCTTATTTATGTATGACTGGGTGCATTTACTCAATATTCAAAACAATCTATACAGAATCAACATTTGTAATTACACACTGTGGAAATTCGTAGAGGATCAATGTGGCTAAGTAAGCTTAGTCAATGATGAATGCCATAGTGAAGAAACCATTTTGATTAATTGGAATTATAGAGATTAGAAAGATCCAAAATATTTGTAGTTGTTTTATTTCTTTACAAGGGATATCCCCTATGCTCCCTGTACTTCAACTTGCCACCCCGTGACTCTTGCAGTCACTAGATTCCTCATCCACTTCCACTTACCAATCTATGCTGGTTCCCAAAATATGTATTTTTGCTTTTTCATTAAATGGGGTGGCTCATGTACCCACCCCTACTCCTAAATTTAAATGATAAAAAATGAGTACTTACAATACCTGGTGAGATTGCATGGATTGTCTCCAGGAGTATTTCATCTATTATTTCATATGTTGCAACCTTCATTAAGTGAGAATCAACAAAATCCTTTAGTGTGGTGCGGATGGTGTCAATGGAAAGCTCTCTCAGGAGGTCTATCACCACTTCGTCCAATATTGCCTCGAAATGCTGCTGCTCGATAAGAGCAGGATCTAGTAATAAAATACTTGAGCTAAGGAGAAAAAATCAAAATATGACCATCACAAAGAAAGAAATGTCAGTTATTGATGCAAATAATTGATGACATGCCTATTCATTCAATTGCGCACCAGAAGTTAATTCCAGAACAGCCCTATTGCTAAAAGGACGGCTACAACTTGGGAATCTTGTAATCAGTTAAAGGTTTTTCATCTAAAAAATGTTCAGGAAGAGGAGAAACTGGCTTGGTTGTGGTGAATAATAAAAAAACATAATGTGTTTTCTACATTCAAATCTGGCCTCTCCCACCATGACAAAAGTTGAGGCAAGTCAGGAACTTTGTGACGATATTGCCAAGTCCTTTTTGAACAAAGTAGAAGCCATCATTTTTAACTTCAGTCACCCTAATCTGGAGATAGGAGGGGTGCGGTTGGAGGAAAGGCAGACAATTTCAGATTCCCCAACAGTCTTCAATACATTCTGGCCATTGTCCTTTACAGACACTGAAAAGCTGCTCCTCTCCGCCCGATCAGGCTCCCCTTATGACCCCTGCCCAGTCTCAATAATTAAACAGGAACAGGTGCCTGCAGCCTTAGTACTTAACCCATTGTTCAATACAATGTTGAAGTCAGGCACTTCCCTAGTCCTTGGAAATTGACCTAAATATTGCCTTTATTGAAAAAACCTAACTTGGACCCTAAGGAGCCTAATAACTTCCAACCCATATCTCGCCTCCCATTACCTACAGAACTGGTTGAGAAAATCATGAACGCAAAGCTCAGCATCTTTCTAGTTGGAACCAAAGCTCTGGACCCAACTCAGTTTGGGTTCAGAGAAGGGCATAGCACAGAACCTGGTCCCACCCTGATAAAGTGGATGTATGACGTTATAACGCATACTTTTACTCCGCAGACCATTACAACGCGACTTTTACACCGCATACCGTTACAACGCATAGCGCCTTGGGGCGCTGGATAGTGGTAAGTATAATTTACTATTCTAACTCCAGTCCCCGTGGACCCTAGGGAAGGTGTTGGATAGTAAATTATACTTATTCCCTATCCTAGAGCGCCCCCCAGCGCAATGCGTTGTAATGGTATGCGGAGTAATGGTCGCGTTGTAATGGGTCTGCGGAGTAAAAGATCCGTTGTAACGGGTGTATACCGATAAAGTATAAGGAGGATATGAGGGAAGCTGTGGACAGGGGAGGCAATGCAGCGCTGATTATTCTGGACCTGTCCGCAGCCTTTGATATGGTCCATCATGATGTTCTGGTGGACCGTTTGTCAGAGTGCGGTATTCAGGGCAAAGCTTATGATCTCCTTAGATCTTTTTTGCCGGACAGATCTAAAACGGTGGCACTGGGTGATTTTTATTCCAAACCTTTCTCGCTGCCGTGTGGAGTACCCCAGGGTTCCTCCCTTAGCCACACTCTTTTTAATGTTTATGTCTACTCACTGGCTACCCTGAACAGGTCATTTGGTTTCAGCCTGACTTTGTATGCTGACGACATGCCAATTGTGGTGGCTTTACGGCCTGGTCAGACAACAGGAATTGAGGACAGGTTCCATGATTGCATGGCAGCAATCAGGAACTGGATGTCATAAAATTGCCTGAAATTGAATTCTGGCAAGACTGAGGTCATCCTGTTCGGTAATGATCCTAACTTTTGGACCCCAAGGTGGTGGCCAGAAGGCATGGGGACACTTCCTGCTCCTGTCAGGAAGGTGAAGGACTTAGGAATCATTATCGACGAAAAACTCAACTTCGGGACCAAATTAATGCAGTGGCATCTTTTGTTTATTTTTTAATGAGAATGATTAAGAAAATACTGCCCTTCCTGCCCACAATCTGTCAGCGGACTGTAGTCACTGCTCTCATTATGTCCAGACTCGACTACTGCAACAGCCTGTATTTAAATATACAGGAACGTTTTGCGAATACATTTCAACTGCTACAAAATGCAGCTGCAAGGCTGATTACGGGTACTCCCATATATGCCCCCATCTCTAAGGAATAGAGAAAACTGCACTGGCTGCCAGTCAAAAATTGAGTGTTTTTCAGTAATCTTAGTACCGTGTTCAAGGCACTACAAGGGATAGGCCCAGATTTCCTGAAACGGAAATTGCAGTGGTATATACCCGGAAGAACCCTGCGCTCCGGAGGAGCTAAGCTGGTGACTGTGCCACTCGTCAAAAAATCGACATGGGTAGGGAGAAGCTTTATGGTATGTGCAGCTAAAGCTTGGAATGAGCTTCCCCCTAGTTTGAGAAAGGCCCCGGACCTACTCACCTTCCGGAGAGGATTGAAAACCTGGCTTTTTACTCGCAAATCCTGGTCTCCTGTTTATGTTCTCAGAGAATTAGTGGTTCAGCGCCAGGACACCACCGGCTAATTGTCGCGCTTTATACATAGTGATAACATAACATACCATAACATTCTACAGGGCCATTCACAAACTGCATCTTGTAGTATGTTACTAGTACTACAATAATACCATTAACGTACTACAAAATGCTGTTCACAAACTGACGTGCAGGGGTCTCCCCTTCATCCCCTTCTGTCTTTTATGTGTGGAGATGTCCCCCCAACTGCTAGAAGCCACTTTACAGTCATATTTCAAATTTTTTCAAACTTCACTCTCTGTTTCAGGTGGTGAGGACACGTAACTCTACACTTTTTGGTAACCTTACACTCGTAAATGGTGTATAGGCTTAAGTGGTACAGTTATTTATAAGTGTAAGGGTAATTGTACATGTGTGTATTTACTCACATGTACATTTACCTTTGAGCGTTACCCCCTATATGTAAAAAAAATAAGCACAATAAGCTCATCCCAACCTAATTCTAAATTCATACAGATGACTGTCCCATTGAAGAGGATTAAGAAAGAGTGGAAAAGGGGAGCAATGGAGTGTGAAGGAGCGTGGAAACATTTTGAATACTCCCACTAAGTCGCAGCCAGGCAGGAGTCACAAAACATTTGCAGAGATTTCCAATCTTACAATCACTTGTACATTTACTCTATCAAAATGTAGCTGTAAGTGTGTTCACAGAATGACAAATGGAAAGGTTATTTCCAGAACGTTATATTGTGTAAGGGAAAGCAGTAGTAGCTAGTGTTGTGGACAAGTGGCGGTGCGAGGGGGGGACCAGGGGGCAGAGGACGACACAAAACAAAAAATAATTAAATAATAATATACCTGCAGCCGAATATATGATTATACCACGCTTTCAATTACCACGCATGGCTTTACCACGCGAATTTTACATCGCAAGTGGCTTTACCACGCTGGAATTTACAACGAATGGTTATAACACGGGTAGAAACGTCTTACCTGATAACTTCACGTCTTTCACCAGCAGCCCTTACTTCCATCCACCATTGAAACAAGCGTCAAAACACGTCTACCAAAATTAAAAAAGGACTACTATTTTTACGTACACGGCACGTCTTTGGGGGAGGCTCTTTCCTTTTACTTCAAGAAAAATAAAGCGCGTTTTTTATTTATTTAAGTAAACCGCTCCATATTTTTTGTTATTTTTGGGGGGGAGACCCCCCCAGCCCCCCCGACCCCCCCCCCCCCGAGGCCCCCAAGCCCCCCAAGCCCCTCCAAACCCACGCAGAACGACTGGAAGGAATATCACGTTTCCCCCCAACCCACGCAGAACGTACTTGCGTGGTAAAGACGGTCGTGGAAGGCACCCGCGTTGAAAAAAGGTTTACGTGGTAAGTGTAGCGTGGTAAACGTTATGCGTGGTGATGCCTTTGGAGTAAATGATGTTTCCCCCTGCAGCCAGCCGCATAGTGCTCTTCTGCTCCTTTCCTCCTCTCTTCCAGGCACAGGCTCCCAGACTCCACTGTGGACAATCCTGACACTGCCCGAGCACTCTGAATTTGTGCTCCCAGTGAGACTGGGAGCCTGTGCATGCTTTCTGCCATAACATAGGCCCACGCAGACCCCGCGGTGCGGGGGGGCCTCTAGCTCCAAGGGCCCCCCTCGGCACTGCACTGTGGCCGGAGAGCTCCTGATTGAGCCCGGAGGGGGCCCCTCTAAGTAACGTGCAGGGAGGCCCCCACAGTTTTCGTTACGCCAGTGCTCCAACCCGGCAATGTAGCTCGGGTTGGAGAGAGCTTCAGTGCGAATGACGGTTTGGCCGGCCTGAGCATGACGCGCATTGACAATAGTGCCCAACACTCCACCTGCAGCCTCTCATCCCCCATGGCCCCGCCCCAAAAGACTCGTCAGGAAAGTAAGAGTAAAACAATAATAAAATGTGTTTTTTTATTATCGTTTGTTATTCCTATCCTGCCGTTTTGAGGCAGCTGGCAGAGGTGCGAAGCTTCTCTGCCATAACGGAGGATCCGCCACTGGGGGGAAGGGATTCACGACAGGGAAACCAAGGTTTTTTGTGATGAGAGTAATACACTACTTGACGAAATCCCCACGGGCAATGCTCTATCATGCAAAGTAGTAATTCTGCATGTTTTTGAAGAATTACCTGTTCAGTATGAGAATTACCAGATGAGGGCCTGCAGTGAAACTAAATGGATTTCCCCTCACATATTCCATTATTCCATCTACTCAAAGCAGGTGATAAATGTGTGCAGAAAAACGTCGGAATCCAACAATCTTATCAGTTCCTCTTACTACAAGCTATCCCTATTTCGGGGCAGAAACTAGTTATGGCTAGTGATCCCAGCTGTGATAGCCACAGAATCAATAACATCAGGCTGTCTATAACTTCCTCAGTTTAAGATGGAGGGGGCCTACCTTCCTTAGCAAAATATTTGCTTTCATTTCCTTTCTACACCCTCTTCCACGGAAAATAAATTAGAGAGCTGCACCATTGCTCGCTTTGGAACCTTCAAACTGCTCTGCTGCTTTCTTCCTGCTACCTTGTGCAAACAATAGCCATACGACTTGTGCTTATTAAAAAGTCGGTGGGGTGGTATAGTGAGCAAAAGAACGATGGATTCAACCCAGATCTGTGACATGGGGGGAGTGGTTCAAAAGTTTCAGCACTAACAGGTAGATTCAACAACGAAAAATCGGCTCGCAAAGGGCCAGATTCTCAAAATCTGGCCCTTTGCGAGCGCAATTTTTGCATTTGGGATTCATCATCCCAAATGCAAAAATCGCTAATAGCGAAATCGCATATTTGAGAGGATTTGCATTTAAGGAATCTCTATTTGAGATTCCTTAAATGCAATTCATTAACCATTTATTTTTTGCGAATTCGCTATTACTGGCCGCTATTTACCACGAATTTTAACTTCGTGGTATATAGCAAAATACTTAGAAAAATGCACTTCAGTGCATTTTTCTAGGTTGCATGTTACACACACACATGTTCTTTGGACATGTGTGTGCGCAACACATGTGTACATTTTCATTTCAGGGGTGTTACAGGGTGTCCTTTGGATACCCCTGGCACCCTTGAAATCGCATCCTTATTTGAGATTAGACAAATTGCTAATCGCAAATAAGGAGTAACTCCCCATTCATTCCTATGGGACTTTAGGCCCATAGGAATGAAAGGGGAGTTACTCCTTATTTGCGATTAGCAATTTGCTAATCGCAAATAAGGAAGATGTAGGAATCGCAATTTTATTTGCAATTCCTACATGAATCCCGTTTTGCAAGTCCTTAATAGCGATTCCTTATGAATCGCTACTACAGACTCGCAAAACGGGACTTTGATGAATCTAGCTATATGTCCATCAACTTGTGTTTAGCCACCGTGGGTTGTGCCAGCTGTGGCGTGTTGCAGGTAGATCTTCACAAAAAGCATAGATATGAAAACCCCTGTAGAAGTCAGTCTCTGACAAGAATTTGCATATTGGACTGACTAGTTAAAATATGGTCACATTTTCATTATCTTAACACAAATGTATTGGAGAAGTCACATTTTACCAAACCAATTTTAGATTAATGCATTTTACTCAAAATAGATACACCTTTTGATTTTGAGCATATGAAGAAGGTACCACTAAGGAAGTAAATAACATGATTTTATAATTTAATCCAGGGGCATATTAAACACAAATCTGGCATCAGTGTGTTGCATGGGTTGATAAGGCCATCAAAACACCAAAACAAAAAAACGCATATGGGAAATGAACATTCCCATCCTTGTCCATTTTATTAAACCACTGTATATGGCAGTGGCACTGTGCTCTCACGCTCCCAAACACTTTCTGAAGTGTCCCATTCATTAAAAAAGGGTATTTCCATGTGGGACATCCAGACCTGTCTATCAGCAGACTACGTTCATATTATAATATTGGTGTGTATAAGAGTGAAATGTAGTTCAATACAAACAGAATTATAAAGGCTAGACAAGACTACATGTTTGTGTCCTCTTTGGAGACGAAAACATCAGTTAGGAAATGGAAATTCAGAAATGATGGATTGCCTTATCTTAAGGTTGCCACGTTAGAACAGAGGAGTGTAGGGACAGCCAGGGAACCATGCTTATTTTTAATGAAAAATTGATGCAATCTGATGCAAAAATCTGATTCCTTATTACTTACGTTGCCATTGTTGAACTAGTGGTTTTCTTTTTACTATATAGGGTGAATCGGCTTCCAAAGATGTGGTTTCTTCCTTTTTGCATTGTACTTCTATACTATTATGCTTGGACTAATATACATTAATTTATTTTAGAATTTTAATCTGGAATAAAACTTACTAACTTGAGTTTTGGTTTCAAATTGAGTTTTTGTTTAACCGTATTGGCTACGCTGTAATTGGATATTGGACAGAAATGTTTCTCTCCTCACCTCTCAAGTCGCACACAAAGATCGTTGAGTAAGTGTTACTGAGTAAGTGGGCCCAGGTTCCATCAGTTGGTAGCAGGAGATGGTTGTGCACTTGAAGTGAGAAATTTAGAATGAAATCTAGAAAAGCCTAGACCCCAACCCTAATGTTCCTAGTCTAGAACCTCAGGTTGAGGACTGGAGAACAAACGGAGTTCCGGTGGCATGCGCAAAAACAACGGCGAACGAGTTAGTATGAGTATGGTTCTGCATGTGATGAATGGTGTTTAGGTTCCAGTGAAAATTGGGTGTGTGGTGTCTGGTGATAAGTTGTTTTCAAAGTAGTTATGGGGTCCGACGTGGCCTAAGATCCCAGGATACATAGTAAGGCGGAGAAGACACCGTGTTGTATTTGTCTACTGAGTTTTTGGGGGTTTGTCATGAGTGATCATCAATGGCCCAATTGAGACAGGGAACTTTGTGTGAATGGGTCAATTGTGAATAGTGTGGTGGACCTTTTTGTGCAGAAGGAAAACTTTACTGATTCAGGTGAGTCCCCTCTGGTCGAGATTTCGTTGCAAATATGTGACCTATGAGTGATTCACTTCTATTGATTCTTTTAGAAGAGCAGACAATTGTTGTTTAAGGGAGCATATGTGTGTGTGTGTGTGTGCGCTAAGAAATTGTAAAGGAGGGTGACCTACTGCGAGGAGAGAGAGTGACGTTAGAGTGTGCCACGCTGAGATAGGACGCTTGATGTAACACTGCTCTGTGGTTGGTCAGATTTACTTCATTGTTATTGATGGTTGGACCACTGCGCAACTTGGAACATATTAAAGGTAATTAATATTTACCTAATGAAAAAGGAAAATAAGATGTTTTAGAGCAATTAGAGATATGATTTGAAGAGACGTGGATGTTCCTACCAGAATTGGTGAAGAGGCTCTGCCTGAGGATACACCAGCTCATTATATGGCGATGAAAGTAGTGCTTCAAACCAGCATTTCTCTCAAACATTGGCACAAGATCACAGAGAAAGAAGGTGCATTGACATTTTGATGTTATGGCACATTTAACTTGGGAATTTTTGATCATTTGAGGGGGATGTTGTTTGCAATTAAACCATTGCCTAGACCCATACAGTTTGAAGGGCTTAATGCGTGGGAATGGACAGCACATGTAAAGATGAGAGACTAATACAAATGGAAAATGACAAAAGCAATGTGTACCTAGGCAGATGCGAGATGGGACACACACCAGAAGAGGTGGAGAGTAGATATGATTGAGGGAGCGAGATTGTATCCTGCCTTGGTGACTGGAGGAGAGGATATGGAGAAAGGGCGGAAGAAAAGCGGAGAAGACAGGAAGGAAGGCAGTGATAGTGATGGCAGTGAGAGCTTGTTAAATGGATTGCTGGCCAAATGTCCACCCCATATAGCCAGTCAAACACTGGAATTGGGTGGAGTCCAGATATATAGAAAATGCTTTGGTACTGATGGCTTCTAACCCAGGTGTTGTGGGGGTTATATCGACAGGGAATACACACACTGCTGTGAGAGAGGAGCGGAGAATGTGTGCCCCGAAGTTTCAAGACATTGCAGTTCTGGTTCTGTCTCAAAGGTTCCAGAAGCCCTTATGGTACCAGTCACTATTGGCCCCTTTGGCCCATCTACAATCCAAATTCAGCTGGAATTGAGACTCAGAGAACGTCCGTAGGTACACAGGGAGGAACGTTACAGGAAAGAACAGAGGTTCCTAAAACGAGATTTGTTCTATTAAGTCTGGTGAATGCAAGTACACCTTGTGCGACGACTGCAGATCCATCTGTGGTCCAGATGGGGTTAGGACCTGTAAGGTCCTCGATTGACAGGCTTGGATTCACCCATATGGGAAATACTTCCTAGTGTAAAGGCATCGTGATGGGTCACCCCTTAACAGTTTAGGTTCCATATTCTGTGGAATTGCTCCTGACTAGAATGCGTACCCAACATTTAAATAATAGTCGGCTTACCTGATACGAGCAGGTGATCTTGGCTGCAGAAAACATTACTTTGAAACAATGTTCTATCCTTAACCCTGCTATCCTCTTAGCTTTGCCTAATTTTAATGAAGATGGAGAATTGGGATAGGATGACTGTCTCGATGTCACTGAACTATGCCCCATCCTGACTTTACTGATGATCCGTTACCCGAGTCTGACTAAATCCTATTTGTGGATGGCTCATGTTTAAGGGACCATGAGGGGAGCTTAAGGGCTGGTTATGCTGTCTGTACTGTTTCGGGAGTGGTGGAAGCTGCTTGGCTTCAAATAGTATTCACCACACAAGTAACTGAATTGGTTGCCCAAACAAGTGCATGCTGTGTTTCAGACCAGCTGAGAGTGAAAATCTTCACCAATAGCCAGAATGGGCTTGATGTGGTGCCCCATTTCGACAGTTATGGTGTCAGAGGGGTTTGATGACCTCATCAGGATCACCTATACGTAATCGAGAAGTTGTGAGAAAACTGCTGGAAGCCTTGTTGATATCCCAAGAAATTGCAGTTGTCAAGTGCCCTGCTCACTGTAAGGGAAATTATTTTTCTGCCCTTCCTGCCCACAATATGTCAGCGGACTATAGTCACTGCTCTTATTATATCCAGACTCGACTATTGCAACAGCCTGTATTTAAATATACAGGAACGTTTTGCAAACAAATTGCAACTGCTACAAAATGCAGCTGCAAGGCTGATTACGGGTCCTCCCAAATATGCCCCCATCTCTAAGGAATTGAGAAAACTGCACTGGCTGTCAGTCAAGAATCAAGTGTTTTTCAAAACTCTTAGTACCGTGTTTAAGGCACTCCACGGAATAGGCCCAGATTTTCTGAAACGGAAATTGTAGTGGTATATACCTGGAAGAACCCTGCGCTCTGGAGGAGCCAAGCTGGTGACTGTGCCACTCGTCAAAAAATCGACATGGGGAGGGAGAAGCTTTATGGTATGCACAGCTAAAGCTTGGAATGAGCTTCCCCCTAGTTTGAGAAAGGCCCCGAACCTACTCACCTTCCGGAGAGAACTGAAAACCTGGCTTTTTACTCGCTAATGCTGGTCTCCTGTTTATGTTCTCAGAGAGATAGTGGTTCAGCGCCAGGACACCTCCGGGTAATGTTTGTGCTTTATGCATAGTGATAACATAACATAACATTCTACATGGCCTATTCACAAACTGCATCTTGTAGTATGTTACTAGTACCATTAACCCACTACAAAATGCTGGTCACAAACCGACGTGCAGAGGTCTCCCCTTCCTGCCCTTCTGTCTTTTATGTGTGGAGATGTCCCCCCAACTGCTAGAAGCAACTTTACGGTCATATTTCACAATTTTTCAAACTTCACTCTCTGTTTCAGGTGGTGAGGAAGGAGTGTGGAAACATTTTGGATACTCCCACAAAGTCGCAGCCAGGCAGGAGTCACAAAACTTTTGTAGAGATTTCTTTGAATTGAATTGAAGAAGCCGATGTGTGCTGAAAGAATAGAAGTGTACCAACAGGTTTGTAGGACGTACTTTAGATGCAACTAATATTATCATATTATGATGCAACGTGGTGAGGGAAAGTTGGCATTCTGGTTTAGGGTACCCTGATATATAGACCTCTTTTGACATCTGTGGCTCTATGCTACTTGACCCATGTTGAAATTCCTTTCACAGAGGACTCTGACGGCTGACACCTTTTCTTAAGGTTGCCACATTAGAAGAGAGTAGAGTAGGGACAGATAGGGGTCCATGCTTATTTTTAATGAAAAATTGATGCAATCTGATGCGAAGTTTCTGCTTCCTTGTTACTTACGTTGCCATCATTGAACTAGTGGTTTACTTGTTTACCACAAAGGGTGAATCACTTTCAAAGATTTTATCTTATCCTACTTGCATTATACTTCTATACTATTATGCTTAGGCTCATATATAGCAATCTGTTTTTGAATCTGAATTTGAAATAAAACATACCAACTTGAGACTTGGTTTCAAATTGAGTTATTGTGTAACCCTATTGGTTAAACTGTAATTGGATATTGGACAGAAATTATTTTCTCCTCAAATCTCAAGTCACACAAAAAGACAGTCAAATAAGTGCTACAGAGTAAGTGGCCCCAGGCTCAGTCATAGGCATTGGATATATCAAAAACTGTAATGGATGATGTCAGCTCATGCATGCCCAGTGACATAATTAGGCCAATCCAAGGAACAATGGTAAACTGATGCGTGTTCTGGGAAAAATCTGTAAATATATATATTTTACAATATTTAATTATTGAAAATGTATTTTGTCATTTATGTAGGGTCACTGAAGTATTGAGATATAATAGTAATTGGACAGTACTACTCTCCACCAAATTCTGAAGCTCATTTAGGTACTACACTACAGAAAGTGCCCACACTACTGAATTATTTGTTAACAATACTAACGCTGTTTACATGTTGTTGGGCCCGTCAGCCTTAGGGTGGTCTTCCCTCACCCTTTTTACCTACTTATGTCCATTTGTGGTGCAGAAATTCATTTTTGTTGGGCTTTGGCCTCTGTGCACTTTACCACTGATAACCAGTGCTAAACTGCCTGTGCTCTCTCCTTTAAACATGGTCAGATTGACTTATACCAAATTGACATATTTAATTTACTTGGAAGTCCGATGTAGAGTGGTATGCCATATACCCTGGGCCTGTAAATTAAATGTGACAAGTGGGGCTGCAGTACTTATTGTACCACCCTTAAGTAGCAGCTTGAAACAAGTGCCAGGCCTGCCACTGCAGCTTTAATGCAGTTTTAAGCTACCATGTTAACTTGGCATTCAAACTCCTTGCCAAGCCTTATACTAACCTTTTATTACATATAGGTCACCCTTAAGGTAGTGCCTATGTACCCGATACAGCAGGGTGCTGTGTAATTAAAATGTTGGACATGTACTTTTACGTTTTACAAGTCTTGGTAGTGAAAACTGCAAAATCATTTTTGTACTACTGGGACACCTACCCTTCCGTTAGGATAACAGTGGGGATTCCTTATTAGATTTGATAAGCTGAAATTTTTAATTGGGAGCAGCCCTCTCCAGCCTGTACTCCCTTTATGCCTTCCTTTCTGCCAGCTCCTCTGCCAACAGGTTGTGAAAGGACACACTGAAACCTGCATGAGAGGGGATTTCCAATCTTGATAGTAAGTTACCCCCTTCTCAACAGGCTGCATTCCAAGACCCTCCTGTGTATCCAACTCGATCCTTCCTCATCCTCCTCTTCTTCCTGGTCATCTGTTGTGACTAGAACCTGGTGTGTCTCTGCCCATGCCCTTAAATCCCTTTGAAGCTCCACCTTCTTGGTACCCCTGTTGGCGGGCAACCCCTTTCTTCTAGCAAAATCCCGGGAGCTCAGCCACAATATAGCCCTCCAGGTTGGCAAGCTCAAACTCCATCTTTGTACGTGAGCCCAAAGACACATTTAGTCTGCTAGAGTAAGAATTAATTTAGATAAAAGCAAAAAGGCCAATTAAGGGGAATTTAAAACTCAAAATGGTCTTAGTTTTTGGATGGTAGTTTACATCAAATCACTGTATGAAACTGCAGGTACAAAAGTCCTGATCCTCACCGCTGATCCCCAATGTTGGACATTGGGTTACTGGTTGACTGGGGTGTAGGCCCTGGTCAAGCAGCAACCACAATCCTAGTCAGGGTAAGGCACAGGCAAACCCCTAATTAACCTATGATGGACCCCCTGATAGCTTAGCACAGAGCAGTCAGGCTTAACTTAGAGACAATGTGTAAAGTATTTGTGAAACACTTCAACCCGCAAAACGTTGAATACACCACACAAAAGATCCCACACCAGGTTAAAAATGTAGAGCTTAATTTAATAAATAAAGCTGGACAAAAACAACAAAGCGTCAATCAGTAGAACCAGATTTTTTCAACAATAAATTGTGAATAGCAACTAGAAACAGAAAGCACCAACCTGAGCTATCTGGACACGCTGAATCGAGTCAAAGTCAAATGTTTAGGCTGACAGGGATGAAGTTGTGGTCGAATACAGTCCCAATTTTTGTGTTGGAGAGGGCCGCAAGGAGCAAGGAGAGCCTGGCGGGCAGCGTGGCACAACATACAGATTGGGTGTCATGGACGGGAAGACTGCAGCTTCGAGTTGGCGGCACTCCATGGGCTGTTGATGCTCCTGGGTGAAGACATGGGCTGGTGGCCGCTCGCGCAGAGTTTTAGTGCTAACAGCGCAATTCCAGTACGAATGGGCTTATTCACGGTCACAAAAAGCCAATCCAAGGAGCTGTAAAGCACCACTTGGGGGCCCGAAACGTACTAAAGACAGGCCCAGGAGCTGTTGGCCAGCCTTTTATGCCCCTGGGGCTCAGATCAGGAGGCTAGCAGTCTAGCGCTTTGAGTCACTCTGGGGTGCTGGGTTCAGGATGAAGTTGCAGGTCCACATCTTTTTCCCCAGGTGAGAGGGCAACAGGCAGCATGTCAGCACAGCAGGGCAGCAGTTCCTTTAGAAACAGTAGTGCCAGTCCTTGTAGCAGCACAGCAGCCCGTCTTCCTGGCAGAGTATCCACAGATCCAAAAGTTTACTGAAGTGGTGGTGTCTGAGATCCTTCATTCATACACAGTTGGGCCTTTGAAGTGGAGAGAAGCTTCCAAATGCATGCCTTTGAGGTGCACAGATGGCCAGCCTAACTAAAGGGGGTATGCAGCTCTTTGTGTGAAGACAGGACACAGCCTATTCAGATGTAAGTGAGGCTGGGCCCTGCTCTTCCCCCCATCCTGTAGTGATGGCCCATCCAGTCTAAGCTCCCATTGTGTGTGGCTGTCTAGGAGGAATACACGAATCCCAACTGCTACCTACAAACAGACATGTGCCCAGAGACAGGCCTCCGGCACCATATGGCTAAGGCAGGAAAATACAAAAAAACATATTTTGAACGGATCATTCACCTATTTTTGTTTTGGTTACTCAAGCCTACTCTTTCAGTCTCTTCTGACTTTTTTTTAGAGACTTGGAACCCACAGGGTGTTTGAAAAGAACCCTCACTCACCTACCTAGTAGGTGACATGCTTCATCATTGGGTTCCCACCTGGTTGCCGAATGCTCCCAGGGTGTGCGGTGACACCTGATTACACCGGAGCTGGTTGTTTTTGGGTGACCCAGTGATTGTGACATGATGAAATAAAATTTGCTCGGGAATCCCTGTGATCCGAAGTATTTTAATTTATTTGTTTGTCTGGTGTTCCCGGTCAATGTTAAAAAGAGTGGTGGATATCAATGGGATAGTTAATGGGTCCCTTGTGTGTTCAGTATAGTCATCCTGGGTGTGGTTTACATGTTTCAGCTACCTTTATTAGCCTAAATGGGTCAACGTGACTTTCTTCAAGGCCAGGTATATTTTGTGCTTGCACACCTACTAAGGCATGCAAGGAGTGTGTTTGTAGTAGGTACTTACAAGGTCCCCACGTTATCTGATCCCAATACATCTTGCATTGTATCCTGTGAAAATAAAAGTGTTGCAAGAAAGAGAGAGAGAGAGAGTTGATACAAATAGGTGGTCATGCTTTTTTCAAGGGGTGAGATGAGTAATTCTGTCACTGAAGCCCCTATTTTCAATAGTTCATCAGTAGAACAATGTGAGGAAACCCTTTATTTTAGAAGAATCTATTGTGAGTGAGTCGCTCAGAAACATCATAAACAAGCCCCTATTCTAGGCTCGCAGAGTAAGAGCAAGGAACCATTGATTGCGTCAATGATGGTACATTCTACACAAAAAATTGATTCCACTGACATATCAATGTACTTTGGCCCGAAAGGTACCCATATCTCACTGTGACAGTATTGCTTTTTTTTGTAAATTCAAAAAGCGCACGATCTCGTACACAGTCTAAGGGTCAGAGCCCTTTTTGTCTTTCAATAAGAACATTCAGGGTAATCAATATCTTTCAAACATGAGTACATTTATAACAAGCGTTTTGTATATACTGCATGCAGTGCTCCATAATTTGTGCACATTGTGTGCCTTATTAGATACGTATGCATCAAGGTGCTTTCACAACCGAACCAAGTGTGGGGAACATACAAATTAAATAAAGCAAGACTGCTGCTGTACCTGGAAGTAATGATTTGCTGTCTGGAGACTGCCTTGAACCCTCAAGGCCTACCCTGTTGTTGAGCCCTGCATCTTCCCCTGAACGCAGGACAACCAGAGTGACTCCAAGCACTAGTTTGTTGGCCTCCTGTTCAGAGCCACAGGGACAAAAAAGGCTCCTACCATCTTGAACCATACCTGGACCCATCCTGAGTGCATCCTGAACCCCCAGGAGGTGTCCCACCAATCCAGGACCCTTGGCTGTTGTGCTAAAAGTGCCCAAATGGCCAAATACTGAAACTGAGGACCAAAAACTGCTCTAAAGAACCAGGAGGAGACCGGGACCAACCTGCTCATATATCTACCTGAGGATCTTCACCTATGGGATTGACTTTGCAGCTTCTCCTGCTTCGTTCTTCTCCATAGCAACAAATCCCTTTCAGCCTTTTCCATGCCAAATGGGTATCTGACCTTGTGGAACTGTCTTCGGCTGCAGCCCTCTGCTTCATCATGTTGGAGAATTTTGACTTTCATTTCATAGAAATCTTCACTGCCGCTTTGACCCGAGGCCATTCGATGATGATGACCCGCCCTTCAAACAACTCCTGCAGCTTTGCCTTCATTAACTTTACCTCTCGAACTCTTTTTCTCAGAATTTCTTCTGAGTCCGAAGGTCAGCGCTGACTGGGCTCAATCAACTTCTTGTATAAGAACAGCGCTCGATCACGGTCAGACATATTTTTCAACTTTACCCTTGTCTCAAGCGAGTAGATGTCCATAGTTGGCACTTTGAACTTTTAGGTGCCAGTTTGTACTAAAAAAATCATAATTCTGGTTTTACTAATTAGATTTTTGTCACTTTGGTCTCAAATTATGTATTAAAATGTACTCTATTTTTCTAAATGGGTTTTGGATTTATCTTGTTTTGTGTTTTTTTCTTTATTACTGTTTATGTGGTGCATAAATACTTTACACAAGGCCTCTAAATAAAGCCCAACTGCTTTTTGGTGCTAAGATACTCAAAATTAGGAACAGGTCAATTTAGTGATTTTTTGTGGTTCACCCCGCAGTGAATTGGGGCTGCTGCTTGACCAGAGCTCACACCCCAATCAACCAACAACCCATTTTCTCACATGTGTCCTCCCTAGTCGTGACATCCCAGACAGCAGCATTAATTAACAAATGCAGTAGTGGCTGCCTGTATCCCAATTTGTCGATAGTTTGAGGATATGTGTCAGCATAGAGGATAGTTCAATCATAAACAGTACACGCACTGTAAAAATAGGATTATAGTTCGGATAATATATGTTAGAAGTACTAACATTCATTAGCTGTGCAGAAAGAATAGTCATGTAACTTATGCAATAGTTCAGTATATATCTTTCAGTGCCAGAAACTTTTACGAAACACTCACACTCACTGGATGATGTCATCAGTGATATCATTTGAGATGTCATCAGTGATGTCACTGACCATGTCATCAGGTATGCAATATGTGAGGTCATAAGGAGTGCATTGCAAGGGGCATAAGTTATAGTTGGCTCAAGTAATATAACAGCTGAATTACTATGGTTTTATGTGTAAAATCTGATCCTAACTATAACAACCTTATAACATTTGTTTTTTCCAGTGAATTTCTAAGGCTTTTTAAATTCTATTTCCTAACTATAATGAGCGCTAACATAATTATAACTTGAGCCTTCACCATGCACTGCTAATTACACCACATATTACATCTTCTGTGACATCATTGATAATATCACTGCAACATTTGCTGTAAAATTATTGATGAGAAAACTGATGCATTTCTGGGTACAAGTTATAGTTACCTTAGGGAACGAGATATATTTACTTGAGATAATTCTACCTATAAGTGCTGAATTTCTATGGTTTTGTATGTGTAAAATCTGAACCTAACTATAACGTCCCTGTAACCTTTGGCTTTTAAGTGGATTTAAAAGGTTTTTTCAAATATAAATTGTACTATGATTTGACCCATAGGTTTAAATTACTAATATACATTTTCACAAGTTTATTAATACACAGCCTTTGCAACTGTGCAGCAACCCACTGCAGACACTCAGGCCCCACCCCCTTGGTTTTCCCCTGATCCTGCAAGACCCTCACAGGAGGGACCACAGCCCCTGTGATCTCATGGGACTCCTGTGAGAATCCAGTCAGCTCGTGGGACACACACAGGATCTCAGAAGCCCCAACTATATTTGTTTAATTCCCCTGAGATCATCCCACAAGGTCTAAGGGTTCAGGGGAACACCTACCCTGCCTCCTCATGCCTTATTTTTTCTAATTTTCAAGACACAAGAACCTATTCTTCCTGAAATGGCAGCCACAACATTTCTGTCCATGTTGCAGCCAGCCAATCGGTGCAGGAGCTCCTGCAGGAGTTTGTGGGAGACTTTTACACTTGCACAAGCAAAGCTGGCAGCGGGAAAGAAAGCCCCATTGGCCAATGAGACCACTTTGTTATTTGAATTTGCGTGAACACAGGACTCTCACAAGCCTTCTGCAAATCCAACCATCCAGATATACGAAGTTTTGGATTCTTGATTTGTCAAAAACTACTGATTAGTTTTGCACTAAATCATGTTTTCTTGACCAAGATCTAGCATCTGCCAAATTTAGTGTAATTCCGTTTAGCCATTTTTGCATCATCGCTGTTTAATTTTCCTATGGAAAAATTGCATGATGAAAACACACTTTGGGACCTCCACTTTTTCTCAGGCCCTCCCCCTTGATGGAGCAGCCTGGAACATTCCAGGAAGGAACTGAGGTAAATGAAGTTTGTTTTGAAAAGTTTTGTGAAAATTAATCAAATGGCGATCAAGTTTTTAGCAAACCAAAAATTCAATTTCCTATGAAAACATGGTCCTATTTATACTTAGAGAGGCTATTTCACAAGGACCACATCCACACATAAAGTTGTTACCTTCAATGCCAGGGACTGCTATCGCAATATGTACCTTGAAACCAAAAAATATATTTTACAACTTCATTTTACAAAACCCATGGCAAAACAAGCACTAACAAAGCCAAAAGGCTGGCAGCCAATGGCAGTGCCTTTGGCCTTGTCCCCCAAATTTTTTTTCTTTGAGAGTAGACAGCCTGCAATCTTCCATGACTATCAATGCATCCCTGAAGGTATTGTGCAAATGTGCACTGTAACACTTGTGTACTGATGAAGTGAACAAGCTCCCATATACTCTTAAAATAACTGTATACTCACTCTGGTGATTCAGCTTTCAACTGTATTTTGACTGGAGACTGAGCCGTCTTCTGGGTCGGGGTCGGGGTCGGGGTCTTGGTCTGAAAAATGTGAACTAGTTAATTAAAAAGAAAACTGCTGATGAGAGTGTGCACAAAAAGCCATTCAAACTGCACGTTTTGTTTTTAGATATTTCTAGATTTAAAAAATAGGTATCGTTAGTTTGATACAGGGTCCGATAGGTATTTGGGCTAAAGAAGTCCCTCATCTGTGGAACTCGATGAATGACAAAGCATGGTTATATTGATGCCTTTGTGGGGCCCAACTAGAGAGGCCTCTAGGCAGTCAGTCACTCAGTCAATATTCATGCTTATTTAGACCGTAGTTCTTTAAACGATACACCATTTTACAACCATACACCATCTACAAACATAATCACTGTATATATATTCATTTCATTTTAGGCAGACATAACCATTATTACATTTCATCTAATAAAATCCTATTAAAATCCACTCATTAAAATATGCTTTCAAATATAATGCCAAACCTTATTATACAGTTACATAAGTTACTTAAAACACCATTCGTAGTTAAATTTTAAAATACAATTTTTAACTGCCATCATGAATCTCCCTATGGCTCATGCTATATCCAGAAAATGCATATCAGTTCAATGTTCTACAGATTGCTCATGGCTCTTATTTCCATATTTTAAAAAATATTGGGCTTAAAAACTGTCTCCACATAGCCTATAAACAGTACAATAAAATGTTCAAAATATTGCATTTGGTATTCAGATCACAGTTACAGCTACCTCCTGGTTGGATCATTTTGAGTTGTACCATTTCATTCATTTGATAGGGATTGTTTCCAATCCTTACTCACAATACTCCACTTCTCATCAAATTATTAGGTAATATTTCCACATACGGAAATCTCTATTTGTTCTGCCAAGGTTTTAACATATATTGTACCACTTTAATACTGATAGTCATATTCATAGGACAAATCTTTACCTAGTGTCATTAACTCAGTCTTTGAAATTTCAGTTTGTAGGCTCTATTGGCCCAACTTCACCTTCTTATCCTTACAGACTGCCCCCAATTTATTTCTGACACTTTTTGCCCATTTCAATTCTCACTTTGCAGAATTTCATTTTTACACCACTGGGAAACTTTCAGTTCCTCCCCCGCACTCAGGGGCATATTTACAACGTCTGGTGCATCTCTGCAAATCAACAGGGATGCGCCAGAACAGATGCGACACGCAATTCTCCCCTTGCGCCACCACAGATGCGTTGCATTTACAATGTGGCACACTGTGGCGCAAGGATGGGCAGATGTGTGTCGCATTTTGTGGGGTAAGGGCAGTGCATTGCTGGAGTCACAACTCCAGCAATGCACAGGGGACACCCATACTTAACGTGGTGCGTCACTCCTTACGCTTGCTTCAAGCAGGCGTAAGGGTTTGATGCAGCGTCGTCGTAATACTGACTCAGTGAAATCTTGTAGATTTCACTGCGTCAGTTTTACGGGACTTTCCTGCGACGGAATGCCCAACCTACTACGGAACGCCCACATGAAACCTGACGCAGGTTTCATGTGGCGCAGTGCTTAACAACGTGACGCAGCTGCCTAGTTGCGCCACATTGTAAATATTTTGCAATGTGGTGCATTGTTAATGCCGACGCTGCGTCACAAAAGTGACGCAACAGCGGCACAATGTGTTGCAAGGGTCTTGTAAATCTGCCCCTTAATCTTTTACAAAATCTTATTAGCACCATTTGGCCCAGTAAGCTCCATGATATCATGCCGATTTGCAATCTTACAGCTTGAATCATGACGGAACCATGAAGGGACAGTAGTCTCTTTAAACATTTCCTCTCCTCAGCATCCCACCTACTTTTGCCGCTAATATTAGCAGCTCACCTCCATATTGCAGTTGCCGGGATATCATTGCAACAGAGGCTTTTAAAACGGTTCTATATGACATTTCTCCAAAGTCCTTCTTGATTTTTTTCAGGCCACTCACTGAGGCCACAGCCCTGACTTTCAGGGCATCCACATATGTCTTCCATTTCAGGATCCCTCAAACCAGACCCCAAGATACTGATATTAGTTAACCGATTCTAGCTTATCAGGGCCTAAATACCATCTAAATTTACTTTCTTTCTTCCCAAAGCATAGCACTCTGATTTTGTCCATATTTACCACTAGTTTTTTATAGCTACAATATTCCATAAACACATCCAGTTTACTTTTCAGACCTATTTCTGTTTAATCTAGAATGACAAGATTGTCTGCATACAGAAGACATGCATGTGTTTCCCATTTACTCTTGGCCAAAACCCTTTGGCAGTCGCTAATATGGCAGGCATATTAGCTACAAATGGAGAGAAGAGTAAGGGTCCCAATATGCACCCCTGCCTCAACCTGATATTAATGTGTATTTTTTGTGTCAAGGTCCCCTCTGTATCCATAATGACCCGAGCCCAATTACTATTGTGTAGCTCCTGAATTAGCCTTAGAAGGTCTTTTGGAATGTCATATTTTATCAATGGTTCCTACAGGCGATTCATATCTACCACATCAAAGAAGCTGCATGGAAGTCTACAAAACAGCAGATTAATTTCCCCGTGTGCACGACAGATGTGCACTCAATGGACCAGAGACGCAAAGCAATGGTCAATAGTAGAATGAAATTCCTTGAAACCCCCTGTTCTGGGGGCACAATATGATTCAAATCGACCCATTCTTTTAACATTCCCATGATTATTTCTGCAAATACCTTTTCTGCCATGTCTAAAAGATTGATCAACCTATAATTCTTTGGGGTTTTTACATCTCCCTTTTTTGGATGGGTCTAATAATTGCGTTACTCCAATTTCCCCGGGGATCTAACCCATATGTAAAATCTCAGAAAACATAATATACAGAAGTTATGCCCACAACACCGGGTGGGTTTTTATAATTATTGCTGGATGGTTATCAGGACAGACTGCACGAGTAAGGGTTAAACTTGCAATAATACTTCTAATATTACATAATGAGAATTGAGACTTCATGTCCTCACCCACTTTCTCCAAGGGAATAGTTCTTCTTCTTCCTGACTCCTCTTCTTTTGCCATATATCTTCTCCAGATATTCCTTCCAAGCCTCTTCTTCCTCCACGCAGTTCATAGTGGCCAGCGTTTCTCTTGACCCTCCTTGTACTAATTTCTCAAATAGTTTGGTGTTTTTGGTTTCTATTGCTTTGAGCAAATGTCACCAACACTGCTCTCTGTGGGCTCATTTGTGGCTCCTAATTAGGGTTTTATACATTCTCCTTAGATTTATCAGGGCATTATAACTTTTTGTTTAATATCTTACTTTGAAGTTCTTTGCCCTTTCCTTATCTTTGCCTTTAAATTCTTACATTCCTCAGTAAACCATTTTTTTTGCATTGATTACTCAGAACCCTATAATTCCATGTTCCCTTCCCTTTTAGATCCACCCTGAGGCACTGTACCACCTGAGTGATTATGTTGTCATACCACTCCAGATGTTTTACGGGGGCATCCTTCAGTATTGTATTTTGCTGAAAATTAATAATAATCTTCTGGTGAGCTGCTTTAGATAATCCGTCTGTAGAGGGATCACCGTTTCTCTAAGTATTTTTTTACTCTAAATATTTTTAATTTAAGGAGATGGTGATCACTCCCTCTTCAGACCCCACTTGAAAGTCCCTTAATTTGTAAAAATTCCAGTCATGCATAAATATATAGTCAATTGGACCTAATTGCTGGCCAACCTTGAATGTCTGACTTCCTAGGCAGTCATCTTCCATTCTACCATTCAGACAAAACAAGCCCCTTGAACTCAGGTATTTTCCCAATTCCAAATCTCGTTTAGACCATTTAGTTTTGGGGAAGCTTGCCACCTTCATACTGTATGAACTTAATATTTCTTTAGACCGGAAATCCACTTTATTTGGGTTTAATTTATGGTTCAAATCCCCCATTAGTATCAAAATATCTTTATTGTAGTTTTCACTTAGGTAGTCCAAATCTTCCTTTATTCTTCCCATTACAGACCTATACTTCTCAGCCCCCCCAGTATATATGCTTTCACAGCCGCAGCCGGTAGTGGGAGTACTGGCCGGGTGGTGACGTGGGGAGGGGCAGGGTGGGGGTAGTAATGTATGGATTACGGACTTTAAAAGGTAAGTAAACATACACTACATCACCAAATGCGATGCAGTGTGTGCAACGAAATTCATTTTATTTATTTTTATGTTTACTTACCTTTTAAAGTCCGTAATCCATACATTACTACCCCCCACCCTGCCCCTCCCCCTCCCCATGTCACCGCCCTGCCGGTACTCCCACTATCGGCCGCGGCTGTGCATTCAGTGTTATCATATTTTCATTCATGGGTTATGGGCCCTGAAAATCCACTTTACAAACCACTAACCATTTGCATCTTACTTTCAGAGGTGTCACCTTCCTAGCTATTCTGGTGAATATCAAGGTAATCATCCCCCCCCCACCCCTTGCAGGCGTCCTTACGTCCTCATAGCAGACTTTCTTACCTGCACATACCCTTCAATCATGGAGGTTTAATCACACAGCGATGTTTCTTGTAAACACACAATCTCATAAAGATCTATTAGCTTTTAGAAATTTCCTAATTTTGATATTCTACTGAACTAGTTAATATTCCAGGAAAGGTCCCCAGGCTGTGCAATGACCCAGCATCCTGATCTATTTGACTTAACTACCCTCTTCTTCCTCGGCTGGTATAGAAGGGTTCATATATCTATTTTCGTGGCTCACATCTCTCCAGCCTTTAGTGGACCTGACACTGTAATTTCGATATCATCCTTTTCATTCAGTGCCTGATCGATAAGTCTTACTTGCCTTTGTCCTAATCCTGTATGTCGTCTCAGGAATAATTTTCCATGATTGCCCACTACAGTCAATTACTGATTCTGGTACTAACCTGATTTCTTCCTGAGACATCTGATTTTCTGTATGTATGTATGTTGACTTTATCAATTCTGAATACATCAGAACTTTCGTGACCTCATTTACCTTCTTATTCTGCATAAATCTTACTTGCGTGTGGTCTTTTGTCCCTATTTGTCCCTATTTTTTTGAGGCTTATGCATTTGGAGAAGGAAAATAATAGCTGGGACAGTTTAAGTAGTGCATCTTTCTCGCTCTTTTCCACCCTTTCCTATACTGTGATGGTTTGAAGTATAGCCACAAGTTACTTCTTTCCCTTTTTTCTTCATCTGGGAGTCCTCCTTTGTCCTTGCCCATATCCGCCCCACTCAGCATTTCCAATTTCCTAATGCGAACTCCTTGTTCAATAAGATTTTCCTTTCTACTTAATCTACTTAATCCACCCTCCTGTTTGTTAACACTACCCTTTTTCCTACTCCTGAATAATGGGGCCACTGCCCTTAGTCTACATTGTGGTTTCTTTCCTTCATCTTCAAATCTCACTCCACTTTTGGGCTCATTTGAGATTCTTGTCAGGGGCCTTTTCATTTGTACGTTTTCAAATCTCTTATTCCTACTTTACATAACTGCATCCTTTTTTCCTGTAGTTTCACTCTCCCCAACTTCTCCACAAACTTAATGCCCTTCACTACCCTCCTTATTCTAGGTAAATATTGTCTATATCTGGTTGACTTTCCAATTTTCTTTATGAGCATAGGCATCTAGAAGTCAACACAATCTGTTATCCTGCAGACTGGGAGTATTTCTCTGTTATCACCAGCGGGACTTGGCTTTCCATATTTGCATATTTACTTTCCACCGGTCTTACTTCAGAAGGCATAATCTCACAGATTTTATTTAAGTTCACTCGCAATGATCTGTAGCTGGTCTTTTCGGGCTTTCAGAATATCATTATTCATCACAGATACTTTCAGCAGTCCTTGCAGTGCTTTTTGAAGGATCACTATTATATCAAGCATGAAGGCTGATGTGGATGCTGAGATCGGTAGATTTAAAATGGAGTTCTGTACTGAGCCTGTGGTTTCCTCCTTTACTGTTGTCCGGGAATATTCCATACTCTTATCCCGCAACCCCAACTCTCCCATATTGTTACAAAAGGCCATGCCACAATGTTCTATATTTCCAGCATTCCCCTCCAGTATTTGTAACCCTCCACTAGCCAGGGGGGAAAGTAGCTGAGGTGACGAGGACAGCCTTGGTTTAGAAGAAAATGCACTTTGATTTGGAGGCACTTGGCAGCTTAAAATGGGTAGACTTCAATCCAGTGAGTTCCGGCTAATATTTCCAACATCGATTTGTTGCCCTACTTCAGTGAAACCGGGGTCAGACAATAGTTTTTTCCTTTTAAAATGTTTGCCCACAAAATATTTTATAGATATGGTGACTGACACTCCTCCCTTCTCACTTTGAAGAGAACTTCCATGTAGGTGTTGTTTGCTAGTAATCCGACATGTTAACTTTTTCATCTCTTTTCTAGGGACTTTCTCACCCTCTTCTAAGGATCCAGTACCCATTTTAATGCCCATCTGTAGATGGCTACCTTGACCTTTACGAGGTTTGCCTCTCCTGGGTGCCATTTCATGCTAATATTTGACACTTTTTCCTGGAAACCTTCACCACCATTATCTAACACTTACCTCTGCTGCGCCTTTTTGTTTCGGGTGCTGCACTGTGCCACCCTTCTGTCGACGACACCACCCAAGTTTCCTGCTGCCTTGTTGTCTTTTCCAAGTTTAGGACCAGTAACACCACGAACTGGTGCTCTCCCTCGACATGCGGCCTTATGGACTTAGAGACAACGGCGTATTGGGGCCCATTGGGGAAAGGGGGGGGGGAGAAAGCACCGACCCGAGACTCAATGTAAGTGTGATAAAGGCCGCTTTATTGGAAGCAGGTGCATCCTACACATAACATCCTCGGCCTGCGCCGCACAATCTAAACCTCATAAATATTTAATTTCCTGCCTCACCCCCACCCCTAACTGATTCCCACCATCCACAAACAGTAACAATTAGCATAACGTCAATTTGCCTCTCCACCTGGCTAAATACTTTATTGTGCTTGACCTACCCCCCGATACTCCAAACAGTTCTCCTACTCTTCCCCCATATATTAGGAAGAACCGCCCCTACATACAGAATGCACCCCACACCTGCTCCAGCGACATGCGAAAACCCCCCACCCAATCCAAAAACCCCCTTTTTGCACAGAATACAAAACATTGTAAATAGCCTTGAAAAGCCCTGGCGCAATTCGCCACAGTGGCAAAGCACGTGTCGACTGTCTACGTTGCCCTCTATACAAATAAAGAGCAATTATCCACAAAGCACGAACTCCTCTGCTTCTATTCATACACCACCCCGTTCAAACCCCTTCTGCACCCGCCTCCAACAAACTCTGGCCAAAATCCCCATCGCCCCCCAAACTCCCCCGCAAAGGAAAAAACCCCCGTAAAGAGTAGAGCCTGCCCGTGGGCCCCCCCCCCCGAATCATGGCCCAGGGAGGGAGGGAGGGAAAAAATTGTCCAGCCGACACCCCCCGCCCGGCGGCCGAGACACTTCACCTAAAATGGTGTCTCTGCCGCGTGGCCGGACAGGACTACAGCCCCGCCCACAGGAAGCCCAACCCAGCCCCGCCCCCCCAGCCCAAAAGCTACCAAAACCCTTAAAACCCCGTCCTCGTGAGGTGCCATCTCTACCCCCCCCCCTCTCCCCGGCCCCAAATTCCCCCGGGTGGGGCAGGCCTCCCTACGGTCGGCCCCCCCCCAGGACCCCATTGGGGAAAGGGGGGGGGGAGAAAGCACCGACCCGAGACTCAATGTAAGTGTGATAAAGGCCGCTTTATTGGAAGCAGGTGCATCCTACACATAACATCCTCGGCCTGCGCCGCACAATCTAAACCTCATAAATATTTAATTTCCTGCCTCACCCCCACCCCTAACTGATTCCCACCATCCACAAACAGTAACAATTAGCATAACGTCAATTTGCCTCTCCACCTGGCTAAATACTTTATTGTGCTTGACCTACCCCCCGATACTCCAAACAGTTCTCCTACTCTTCCCCCATATATTAGGAAGAACCGCCACTCGAGGGACGTGCTAACGGTCCTCGACCCCCCCTTAGGACTCCCCCCTCCCTAAACCCGGGCCGCGCCACCTGCCCCATTCGGCAGGACCACCCCTTAACTATATGGCTGCCGCGGATCCCCCTCAAACCCTGTGCTCTGGTCCATGCGTTCAAACCGCCGGCAGGCCCTCCCCCCTAACCACCGGGCCATGCCCTCCGTCCCAATGCATAGGGCCATGCCCTCCGTCATCACGTATAGGGCCATGCCCTCCGTCACCACGTATAGGGCCATGCCCTCCGTCACCACTGTATAGGGCCATGCCCTCCGTCACCACTGTATAGGGCCATGCCCTCCGTCACCAATGTATAGGGCCATGCCCCCCGTCACCAATGTATAGGGCCCAGCCCTCCGTCACCAACGTAGCGGGCCATGCCCTCCGTCACCAATGTATAGGGCCATGCCCTTCGTCTCCAATGCGTAGGGCCATGCCCTCCGACACCCAGGCATAGGGCCATGCCCTCCGTCACTAACCGTATAGGGCCATGCCCTCAGTCGACGTCACCCCCGGGGCGTGCTTCCTGGCCGCGGAATCGAGCTCCCTAACAGGTATGCCGCACTACCACGGGGCCGTGCCCCCTCTCTGGCGCCCAGGGCCTACCCCTGTCAACACCAGGCCTGAGAAGCCGCTCAGCGCCTGCAGGCAGCCCGCCGAGCCGGCCGTCCCACCAGAGAGAAGCCCTCCGGATGCGTGTCCCACACCTGCGCCCGTCCGCCAGGAAGAAACCCCTGCCGCAGCGCCCCCAACCCCCCCGTCACCTACCCTACCCCGCAGCCCCCGACATGGCAGCGGCACCGGTCGGCATCAGACCCCCACTGCGCGTTGCGACCCCCCTGTCCTCCGGCGGGCATGCTCCCTGGCCACGGAGTCGAGCTCACCACGTAGAATGACCACACCAACATGGGACCGTGCTTCCTCTCTGGCCCCCAGAAAGAAGTCCTCCACACAGTGCGTCACCCCCAGAGCCTGTCCGCCAGGAAAAAGCCCACTGCAGAGAACGTACCCCTCATCCCGCGCAACTCGAAATTATGCGTGCCGTAGTCGCAAGCGCACCTGCAGACATTGTGTTAGGTTGTTCACTCCAGGCCTTCAACAGCGAAAAATGTCCCTATCCCAAACTATGCGCTCGCCTCCTTGTCCCACCCTAATACAATGGCCCTACAGCAAATATCCGCGTGGTACTCCGTAATGCCCTTGCCTAGAAAAGATCCGGAATATGTAAACTGTAAAGCCAAGTATGTATACATTTCATCGCTTAGAAGTCTAACACAAAATGCAAGAACAGTAACCTGGGCCCCTAATTCAATATATTGCACCGAAACGGAGGCGCAAAGTGCAACTCCGCAGTGCTCTACCGAAAAGCTGTGTAGCACCAAATGTACCAAGAGTCGCCGCACAATAAAGCGCCCTCCCAAAAGTGCGTCGACCACAACAAATACAACTGCTGCTCACGCCAATTGCAAGCGTACATACCCGCGGCTCTTTCAATTATTGTTTAGCCCAGCAAATTATATATACCCTATCTCTGCAAACAGTACTCCCCTTTCTTCCTAAACCTACTACTGGATCACTTTAAAATCCAGGGATGATAAAATATGAACGTGGAAGGGACCGGGTTGGGATCTGTCAGCACTGAAAGGTAATAATATTCGGCTTCAAAGGTGTAGAGCAGCGAGCACTGGGCCGGAGCCAAGAGGCTTTTAAAGAACAGGCCTACAAAGTAGGCTTTAATTTCCTCAAAATGTGAATAGTCCAACCAATTTAGCAACTGCTTGCAGGGTAACCACTTCATCCCATAGTTGGGAGATGAGTTTGGGTCCTACTAAGAATGTGGGAAGAAAAGGGAAGATCTGATGTGAGCCATGGCATTATTAACGTACAGAGCTTTGAAAAGATCTTTAAGAATGACTCTGTTGTGATTTGATCTGAAAACGAGTGGAGCAGCTTAACAGACCCCTGCAGCAGAGGAGCGGGGAGAGGTAGGCTGCTACGGCCTGGAAGACAATCCGTCTGTCCGTATCTGTTAGCGCCAAATTATTATAATTTAGGAAACCAAGGTCAAAAGTGGAAACTCAGTATCAACATGGAACCTTGGTGAGAAAATAATAAGTGCATATTTGCGATTTTCCTGCCTTTAAATGTGAATGCTGGCACCTGGTGCGTCCATTGGGGCGTAGGGGCGTAGCCCCACTAAGCCTCGTGGACGCACCGTCAAGCACTGTCAGCAGTATTAAGCACAAAAATATTGCTGTTCCCAGTTCCTCACGTGCGTGACAACGTCCTCGCTGAGAATGCCACTGCCAATACCGGGACTCGCCTGAAACAATCGGAGTGCGCCAGGGGGTGGGGCTGGACTGGGCTGCTGCAGCTTGAGTGACATTCCACACTCAGCTGCAGCAGTATTGCGCATGTGCATTTTTGGGTGCTCACCAGCCCAAGCATGCGCGTACTATACCTTCCCCTTAAGAGAGGGACCCAAGGGTGCTGTTTAGTACAGTAGCCAGGGCCGCAGCCCCCGTTGTTGAAGGGCGGATGCCAACTGTGCCCCCCTAGCCAATCCTGGCGCTACATGTAGCACCAGGATTGGTTGGTCCGCGTGGGTGGTGGCACACTGCCGCAGCCGCACTTTCTATGGCCAATCACTGTGTGACTTCATGAAGCCATGCAGTGATTGGCCATTTCGGGATACACGCTGTCTGTCTGGTTGCTCCCTAGTCTGGGGACACACCGGAAAGTCTGCTGGTGCCTGCTGCTCGTCATGGACTTGGAGTTGGACTCGTGTGTGTCTGTCGACGTGTAGTCACCCACTAGACACTAGTCAGTGTAGAGAGAATATATCGATGATCCTCCGAAAAGAATTGAAAGTAAGAGTCTCGCTCTCGTGTTACAGTAGTGGCTCGCGGTA
Source organism: Lissotriton helveticus (assembly GCF_964261635.1). Taxonomy (NCBI): domain Eukaryota; kingdom Metazoa; phylum Chordata; class Amphibia; order Caudata; family Salamandridae; genus Lissotriton; species Lissotriton helveticus. The sequence continues at coordinate 1,564,643,289 of NC_136061.1, forward strand.
ATAAAGCAAGGGATTGTGTATTTTTTATATAATGTATATAAAATGTGTATATGCAGAACAGTGTGTAATTATGCGCCTAGGCCTGCCAAGGACCGGTGGGTGATGCGTGATGTGGGACTTGCAGAGGCAGCGAGCAGCACACATCACATGGCACACACGACTAACAAGGATCGGTGGGTGTGACGTGGTGTGGTGCGCTGCAGAGTTGGATACAGACAGTGCGTGGCACACACCAGCCACGGTGGGAGGTGAGGATGATGTGTGGTGACCGAGTCTCCCCGCCACCCCCTGACACGCGCCTCACCCCCTGGCATGACTTACTCGGCGCTGCAGTGCAGCCACCAAGCAGGCAGGCTCTGAGGAGCGCGGGGCTGCAGCCAGCCTTCATCCCGCCAGCTTGGCAGGCAGCCAGGATGTGGGGGGCACAGCGTCTCTGCTCTGGGAACGCTCTGATCTCAGCTAATGCTTGATTCGTGCTGGTTGCTTGTATCACACAAACAGCAGCATTCCTAAACGACAGACATCGTCGCAGTGAAACGCACCCGGGCGGGAAGGTTCCAGTTGCAACAACATATTTTCCACATGGAAGCGCCGCAATGTCTTTCAAGCGGGTGTGTGTGGGGAGGGAAGTGCAGGCAGGGCTGGGCAGGGTATGTCCACTGGCTGAAGCCATTGGATTAGTTCATTGGCTGTTTTACCTCTAGCAATACATTTCAATGTCCTTCTAGTTTGCATGGGTTAGGAATTTCCAAAATGTACATACATTTATATTTCCATTTCCTGGGCACGAGTGACGTAGAACATGCATGTCCCCAGAAGTGATTGATCAACATAACCTAATATGTCGAAACTGAAGTGGGAAAACGAACTAAAGCAAGGCAGTTTGAAGAGTGACTCATGCTGATTACATATAGACCGCAGCAAATAAAATCAAATCCTGTTTATGCTGGTATTACAAACTTGTCCCTTTACTTCTTCGCAAAACTCACTTCACGAAAATGCATCCCCTCCTAGAAACTGGAGTTATGTGCTTCATACCCACCACGTTGTGTTTCTCGATCTTCCAGACGGTCAGGCCCCTTGTTATGTTTGTTTAATTTATAACATGCTTAATCAGCCTGGGAGGGATATCTCTGCGCCACGCAGCTCACAGACAAGCCAGCGAGCTAATAGGTCACAAACCACGCTGTTTTAATAAGTCTGCCAAATTTTAAGTGGTCCGTACATTGATAAATATAGTGTGGGGCCCGGGAGGGGTATCTCTGCGCCACGCAGCTCGCAAAGACCAAAGCGGACCAGGAGCAGAGGCGGTCAGGTAAGTTTTAAACATTTTATTCTCCCTTGGACCCACACCCCTGCGCGACCCCTCCCCCTGTGACCCCCCCAAGTTACCCCCCCCCGTTACCCCCCTGCTGCGACCCCCCCCAAACAACAGAACAGCTGTGCAGTCATTGAGCGTGTACTGTAGGTCCCAACTTGTCATCCCTTTTAAATACCACAGTTTACCATCGTTTAATCTGATCTGCCTGACAACAAGACATTTGAAGGTAGGACTGAATAATGTGTTTAGTATATACAAATTCAGAGAAATGGGACATAGGCTAAAGCTGTATTTTCTGTAACTCGGCTACTCCCAGTCCTTTTGGCGCCTTTAGTAGTTGTCACCCTGTGAGCACCCTGCCACCTCCTGCAGTGACAGGAACCTGCTTCTCCAAGTTGTTTTATCAGAGGCCTCAGCCCATCACGGCAGACATAAAAACACACTTGACTAGGCCAATTCAGTAGGTTCCCTTCGCTGCTGATGGTTGTTTCACAGATAGGACATGTAACAGGTATGCTGGTCAGCAGCTGTTAACTACACTTGCCACACATCAAGCATAGCTTGACAGCAGATTTGTATTATTTCATTTTCACTTTCATATCATTGCTGGTGTGCCAAATCTAAATTCGTTTTACATTTTGCAACTTTCTATGAATGAAAAGGTACTTTCGGTGTGTGCAGACATATTGCCCCTCTTAGGTTGGACACATGGTGATACATATTAGGTAAACTATATGCAGGGCCACAAGAATTAAGCAACAGGTGAGGCCAATAATGTGGCAGGGTTGACTAAATAATGCAGCAAAAATTTGTTTTGGCAGTGAAGCAATGCTGCTTTACAAATTTGTAGTTTTTACACGTTAATACAATATGTGCAAGCATTTTACCGTATTAATATCAGTTAAACTACTAAATGCAGCAGTCTGCAATTAAATGAGAGCTTCCTCTGTGTGACAAAAGGCCTACAACATGCGTGGCAGTACGTTTTTTAAAACTTTTTATCCATTTTATCTAGAAACTGTTTTTTTGCTAAAATATGCAAAGTATGCAGAAAGTTGTGAATTAGATGGAACGTGTGGCAAATTTGCTTTTAATTTCGTGCGTGCCAGGTAACATAACATTAATTTTCCTTTTTGGGCTGGTGTGTGATCGTCAAATTTAAAAGGAGGCACTGCAAAGTTTGCTTCTTTCTCCACAAAGTATTCTGAATTATTTTGTTCGCAATATTTGCTTGGTAAATTAGAATACTGTTGACTCCCTTTGAAAACTGATGCTTTTGTTTGATTATTTGCGTTTTGGTTACCAAAACAGAAAATGGAGTCTATTTCCGTCCCAGCAAAGGTCTCCAATTTGTTTATAAGTGTTTCCAACACATCAGTCACAAAATTTAAGAGGGGTGAAGAAACACGTTGCTCTAGCTCATCTTTTCTGTTTTGAGAATTTTGACATGACAGGTTCAATTTATTATTCAAATTATTGACCACTTTTTTAATTAATTTCCCATTTAAGCCTTGGTTTAGTAGGAGATGGTTTTATTCCTTTGCATGTTTGTTCACAAAGGCTATTTAACTGCTCAATAATAACAGTTCCATGAACGGGGTCTGGCCTGGGACCAGGGTTCAATTCCCGTTGTCGCAGGGTCTTGGGCTCAATGTCCTCGGACCCGATAATTCTCGCCTCGGTGCCTACTCTAATCATGGGTCCCACTCTGCAACTCTGGGCAATAGCTTGCTTAATCTCCACACCGGCCCAAACAACGCTAGAATGCCTGGCTTCACCTTGGGGTGCCCAGGAGTGGGCACCTCACAGGAACAGGCCAGGACGGGTTCCTCAGCGGTATTCGTACAGCGCTTAGAGACCTCTGGGTGATCGGCGCTTTACAAATGCAAATTAACATAACATAACATATTCTTCTAAATATTGTCTGTTGATTACTTCTCTGATTACGTTTCTGTTTATATCTGGGCAGTGATGGGATCTCCCCTGAGAGAGTGTGACTAAGGAGGACTGGGAGAGAACAAAGAGTGCTAGAGACAGTAGAGAGAAATCAAGAGACAGACACAGAGGGTGAAAGAGGGTGCAAAGAAGAGAAAGACAGACCTAAAGAAATATGGATGTAGATAGAGATAAAACGAAAGAAAGAGATACAGGCCTAGAAAAAGAGAAAACAGATACTTGGAGATAAAGTCAATGGAAAGCAAAGAGAAAAGAGTCACAGAACGCACCTGTGAACCAAAATGTCATGCCTGGTGTGTAATGGAACTAAACTGGATGTAATTGATAACATAAGAGAGAGAAAAGATTGATAAATAAAGCAAGAGAGATGAAGTGAAATTGAAAGGAAGATGAAGAGCCAGAATGGGAGAGAGGAGAGAGTGAGAGTGTGTGTGTGTGGGAGAGAGAAGCAATGGATTGTTAGAGAGAACGAGAGAGAGAGGGGGTGAAACAGAGAGAGATGGACCTAAGCAGAGCCAGAATGAGAGAGTGTGGCAGAAAGAGAGAGAGGGGTATAACGAGTATTCCTACTTACAAAACCTGTGTGGCTGTGTTATCTCTAGTATAATCAGACACTGGAACAGACCATTGAATGTTGGAATGTAAAATCTTTTCCCGCTTTGGGGTAGCTTAAAATTTTGTCAGCCACAGGAATTTGTAAATATGAGAGAATGTTAATTTGCTTTGGCAAGTCATGCATTGTAGACTGCACTTAGCCCACATGAAATGATATGTGGGACTGGAGGCCTGCTTTGGCAGTGAATTGGATCTGGAATTTCTGAGTTTGAGTTGCATGGTCAATATTTATGTGTCACTTTCATAGTTATTTAGACTGTGTTTCTGTTTTATATTGTTTCTGCCAATATGTAACCTTGAGCCACAGTTTTGGTTGATTTTGATTGCAGTGGCTCAGTTTATTTGGTGATTCACAATTCCAATCATGGGTAAAACATGGCTTGTTAAACATAGATGAGATGTACTTGCAAATTGTTGGATTGCGTATTGCATTTCAGGTTTTCAATTTTACCAATCTTTTGACTTCTCACCAACGAAATAGGAGTGTCTTCCTGGTTGAGGACCACACTGCTTTTTCTCTTGTCTGTCTTTTATCAAGACCCTGCTGGACTATGGGGTGAAAGAAAGCTTGAATAAGCAGCTACCTATGTTATAGGACATTTCTTTATTAATGTAATAATTGAACTTTCACAATTGCTTTATTAACCTTCCTGCTTTCTCAAACTTGCTTGAAAATGCACCGTTTGTCCACTATTTTTTCAAAATTTTCTCGGGGGGAAATCACCCCGAACCCTCCTTAGATTGTTCGGGCTCGCTCGCTACGCTCGCTCGCTTCGGTGCATTGTGACAATCATTTTACGCCCCACCACTTTCAAATGTCACCACCCGCCCCTGCAGTAGTTTCTGTTTTCATATAAAGTTATATGAAGTTAAGAATTGATTCCGTTCAGAGTCCAAAACAGCTCTATGGCGCATGTCTTCCTTTCTAACAGGACACACTGATTTCCCTCTATGACATGTCTAGCGTCTTTCCAACATCAGTGTTCTTTCATATTTTATGTGTGTCTTCTCCTACCTGCCGTCCCTGGATTAAGTCACTGAGCTGCAGAAAAATATTTTCCCAAAGCATTCCAGCTCCCACTTACAAAAGGGCACCCGCAGTCTAGCCGGTTATTAAACTATCACGCTAATTTACCTCAAAGAATCTTCGGCACACATTTAAAAAAACACCTGTTGTCACATCAAAGCAACCTTAGGGTTTGTGCTGGTCCGTACTTAATCTTGTACTTAATGTAGTTGACTGGAACAGTCCACTTATGGCACCCAATACAGTAAGTTACACTACAGCAGCAACATTTTCTTCCTGAAACGCACGTTACTGCTCTGATGATCAGTGCAGAGTTTTCTGTCGGAATCTCACAGAATTGGAAATCACTTCAGGCCTTAAGTCACACATGGGCTTCCTATCACAAAGTGACTCCAGACCAAGACCTTTGTACCCACCCGGACACAATGAGAGCCCCCGGGCGGCTCCTTCATTTGCGTTCTCTGCTCGAAGCCCCAGTAAAAGCAAAATAAAGCCCCCTTCAAGGATGGCGCTGTGTGTCTACCTTCGCCGCTGCACAAATACATATCATTTTCAGGCGGAGGCCTGGGCTATAACGCCCCCTCCCCACCCCGGCTGCAGCTAGCGAAAGGCCCTGACCCAGGACAGAATGCAAAACTTTCCGAATCATGGTGAAATAACGACCAGTAACCAGGCAGAGTTCAGATCCTGGGTGGATCCGAATGCACACATTCCTAAAGTGTTTATAGAGCCCCAAATCATGTGGATATCCAAACCATCCCAAAGCAAGCGCCAACCACCAGTGCTGCCAAGGCGCGCCCAGTGACAGACAGAGTTTTAGACCTCAGTTTTGGTCAGGAAGCTACATGGAACTCTTCTTCCAGTACTTTGTCGGCGCACACCGCCAATTAGCTGCCCCGAGAATCCAGCCCCCCCATTTGGAAGTACCACTGTACCAGAACTCCGTCCAAAAGTATGCAGATCAGCGGCTGCCGCCTATTACCCCTTTACTTGCGATTGGCTCCGAGCTGACAGAAACTCCGCGCCGCCATTGTCCCCCAGTGCCCTCCCGCCAAAACAGTGCCCGGACGTCACTCGAGCGGCCACCTCGCAGCTGGAAACTCCCTACTCAAGCTGGTGAACTTAGAAGCGTGGCGCCGATACCAGAACACACCCGTGCCTATCACGGGGCCATGCCAGCCTACACCACTACCACCACGCTTTCTTACCCACCAGTCCTCTACAATGCTCCCACCACAAACCACGTGTACCACAGCCCACTAATCCCTCGAATCCTCCAACAGGTCACCCACTACCACACGCTGCATGCGTACTCCAGCACAAAATACACTTACCCTTGAAGTGGCACAAGAGGAAAGTGCGCAAGAACATTATCTGACCTTGTACTTTAAGCATCTCAATTAGAACAGTAGGCAATAAACAGTTTAAAAGGAAATGTGGATCGCAAAACACATCTTTCTCCTTATTACACAGCACTTCCGTACATTGCAGAATCGCCAAGAAGCACCGCCGTCATTCTTCCCCCCTGCCCCAAATTAAACCCCGGCGGCCGTACGGACCCTTCGGGTAGGGGCAGCGGGACTCACCTAGTCCCACGTGGGAGCCTGACCGCCCGCACCAGGCAGAACAGGCCCATCCGCTCGGCCGGTGGAGCCGCATGCTGCTCACCCGAGCTCCTCTGGCCTCCAGCGACGTTTCCGGCCGCGAAGTGTCCGGCCTGCCGGGAAATCGGTGCCATTAATAGCATGTCCCAAAGTTCGCCTCTGTTGCCGCCGCGTTCTCCATGGTGCAATCGAGCCTTGCCAATCACCAGCGATCTCCGGGGACAGTCCGTGCACCGTTGCAGCAACCAACAAGCGAGGCATTTCCGAAAAAATTGTCCAGCCGACACCCCCCGCCCGGCGGCCGAGACACTTCACCTAAAATGGTGTCTCTGCCGCGTGGCCGGACGGACTACAGCCCCGCCCACAGGAAGCCCAACCCAGCCCCGCCCCCCAGCCCAAAAGCTACCAAAACCCTTAAAACCCCGTCCTCGTGAGGCGCCATCTCTACCCCCCCCCCCTCTCCCCGGCCCCAAATTCCCCCGGGTGGGGCAGGCCTCCCTACGGTCGCCCCCCCCCCCCCCCAGGACCCCACTCTGCGGCTGCCCGAGGCCACCCTTAATGAGCTAATGGGCAATGTAACGGTCGGGCGGGGGAAAGGGTTGTCGACTACCTTCATTTGTCGGCTTTGAATGCCGCGCTTCATCCTAATTCTCTGTCTTGCTTGCCTAATGCATACATGCCAATAGACCCGATTCAGGCGGGAGACTACCGATTTTGCAAGCCAAAAATAGCTTTTTTTTAGCTGTCTCCCGCCTGAAATTGCAGTTTCTACAATAGAAGTCAATGGGTAATTTTCATTCTCCCGATTTTTTATTTTAAATCTCCCACGTCCCTGTCTTTAAATGTTGGCATGTATGCTAATGAACAGTTTTTCTTCGGCATAGCGTAGCGGTGCGGTACGATAAGGTGATGGGCGGGCACAAGCGTGACAGAAACACACATATGCACACGTCGTCGTCAATGCCTCAGGCATTTCACAGCAGCAGAGTAACATATGCGTTTCTCGGCTTGCACAATATTGGGCCATTTCAAGGGTTTTAATTGTTGTTAGGATGTTCACTTAGTTGTATGTGGAGTGCCTCCATGCAATTATGGGAATCCAATTGTACGATTGCATGCTCTCATTACATCAGCCGCGGGCCATGGAGGGAGTTACGGTTGGGCAGGGAGTCGGTGAGGGGGAGGGGCAGGGTGGAGAGGGCTAAACACCAGCATATGGATAATTACAGGTAAGTAAACAATTTAAATAATAAAACGAATTTTGTAGCGCGCAATGCATTGCAAAATGCGATGCAGTGCGCGCTACGAAATTCTAGCGTAAAAATTCTGTCGTAAAAATCCTAATTCTAGATGTTTACAAAAAAATATATAATTTAGTGCACTAATGGAGTTTAGTAGAGAGGTGGTGGCATCTGTCTCCATGATACTTTCATATTTTAAAGCAGAAACGTACCGTTACATTCTGATTTACATTAGCTGTTTGAGAATGTTTTTGCTTAAATGTACTAAATGGGTTTACTTTCACAGTACAGTTTTCACATTGATTATAGATTACATTGAAACCAAATATACCTTGATTAGAAAGAGCATAAGATCAAGATGTTGGTGGGGTTACAAGCCAAAGCGTGAAGTTATGGTTGTTCAAAGACCGAGACCAATGTCAGTCTAATCTTCGGACAAATTATTGCCTATTCTTTAAAAATGAAAACTGTTGTTTATTTTTCTTTCTCTAACTGCAAATTGAACTGTCTGACAATCATGCTGGTGTGAAAGGAAAGGCATTGGCATTTTCTTCTAATGAGCAAGAAACTTTAAATGCATATACATGAACTGTACAAATAGATCCAAATAAACAAGGAAAGCACAAATGAGGGACTTTTTTTCTAATTCTTAAATGTGATGAAAACAAAAATGTTCATAGGATAAAAAAATGAAGACACTTTTATTTGATGATGTGCATATAAAAAATATTTGCTGAAACCAAAATTTCCTTTTCAGTAAAACTGTATGTCTGTGCAAATGTAGTTGTAATTTCAATGGATACTGTGATGTCTGTAAATGACAGTATTCTACCACACCCTGCTTTAGTAATATATTTAAGGCAACAAGCTCCTGAATGCAACACCAGCTATGTACTACATTCTCACTCCTGCAGAATGTTTATGCCTCATTTGTAACATTCTTTGTGTGATACTTGGATTTTTCAAAATCCCAATGTGTTCAGTGATGTAATATTGATGATTGCACCCCCAGTCTGAAAATAGTTGAAGCACCATTGATTGCAGGAGACGTTGGAGTTCCATGACCATAGAAAAGGAATTCAGTCTTTGGCCTTATTCTTGTTTATGGTTACTGTACTTCTCAGTGACAAGTACTATCCATGTAAAGTACAGAAGGGAGTTGTTGGACTTGCTCTTCTCTGCAGGGTCACCCACAAACATTTTGCTTTCACTCCTTCTGTTTAATGAACCTGTTTTTTAGGGCTCTGTGCCCTTTACCACTGCTAACCAGTGTTAAAGTGCCCATGCTCTCTCCCTAAAACATGGTATCATTGGCTTACACCAGATTGGAACATTTATAATTGTAAGTCCCTCAAATAGGGTAACCCGTGTATCAAGGGCCTGTAAAGTAAATGCTACTGCTTTGCAGCAGCACTCATTGTGCCACCCTCTAAAAGTAACCATTTAAAACATGTCTAAGGCTTGCCTTTGCAGCCGGTAGACCAGTTTTAAACTGCCAGTTTGACATGGCAAAATAAACCTTTGCCAGGCCTAAACCTTCCTTTTGCATACATAAAAGCCACCCCTAAATTAGGCCCTAAACAGCCCATAGGATTGGGTGCATTGTATTTAAAATGAGAACATGTTTTTTTAAGTTTTATATGTCATGGAAGTGAAAAACACCTACATTTGTTTTTCACTAATGTGAGGTCTACCTCTTCCTTAGGATGACATTGGGTTCTCATATTACATTTAGTAAGTGCTAACTTTTAGAATTTAAACTCCTTAACAAAGTTGTATTGTATTGTAATTGTAATTGTATTTATATAGCGCTTACTACCCCTGACGAGGCATAGAAGGGGGGAGGAGGTGGCCTAATGGCTAGGGCGGTCAACCTCGAATCTGGGGAACTGGGTTCGAGTCTCTGCAACGACGCTTAACATCCTGTGATTCTGGGCAAATTACTTAATCTCCCCGTGCCTAACAATTTTTTTTTTATATGTCCTCATGTAACGCAACTGGTGCTATGCAAGGCACTGTGATAACTTCAGGTCAAGTTCGCACTATATAAAACTATGTAAAATAATAAAAATAGAAGTGCTTTTTCGGCAACACTACTCTGGAGCCAATTACAGATTAATGGTGAATTAGTATAGTGAAATACGAAAGTAATTTGAGTGGTGGATATGTTAGTCAGTTATTTGGATTGAGAAAGATAGTGTAGGGATAGAAGAGGAAAAACGTTTAGCATTTATATAGCGCTTGCTACCCCTGATGAAATGTTGAAGTGCTTTTTGGGCGAGTAGCATGCTACTCCGGAACCCATAAAGGATTAGTGGTGAATCATTATAGTGAAATATGAAAGTCATTTGAGTGGTGAATATCTTAGTCAGTTATTTGGATTAAGAAGGATAGTGGAGAGATAGAAAAGGGGAAAAGGTTTGCATTTATACAGCGCTTGCTCCCCCCTGATGAGGTGTTGAAGTGCTTTTTCGGCCAGTAGCTTGCTACTATGGAACCCATAAAGGATTAGTGGTCAATTGTATAGTGAAATATGACATTAATTTGAGTTTTCGACATGTTTGTCAGTTATTTGGATTGAGGATAGTGGAGGGATAGAAAAGGGAAAAAGGTTTGCATTTATGTAGCACTTGCCACCCCTGATGAGGCGTTGAAGTGCTTCTTTGGTGAGTATGATACTCCCGAACCCATAAAGGATTAGTGGTGAATTATTATAGTGAAATATGAAAGTAATTTGAGTGGTGGTAAGTTAGTCACTTATTTGGAATGAGAAGTATAATGGAGGGATAGAACAGGGAAAAAGGTTTGCATTTATACAGTGCTTGCTCCCTCTGATGAGGTGTTCAAGCGCTTTTTCGGCCAGTAGCACGCTACTCCAGAACCCATAAAGCATTAGTGGTGAATAAGTATACTGAAATATGAAATTAATTTGAGTATTGGATATGTTAGTCTGTTAATTGGATTGAAATGGAGAGTGGAGGGGTAGAAGAGGGAAGGATTTAGAATATATTTGTTTCTTTTTTGGAGCTCATAGAAGTAGGAGGAGCCTTGGGATGAGTAAAAGGGAGGTGGAGGGGAACGAGTGAGAGGGAAGGGTTTAGAAAGGCTTGTTTTTGAAGATCCTAATACTAAAAGATGTATGAGATGATGTAAGGAGGGTTAGAGTAGGGAAGAGTCTAGAAAGGGTTATTTTGGGGCTCAAATGGGGTTTGGGATGAATGGGAAAGTGGAGGTAGAAGATATATTGATAGAGGTATAGGGTGAGAAATCGGGTAGTGCATTGGAAAGAGTAGTAGAACAAGGTTTGAAACCAGTCAGAGAGTTGAGGTAGAGGATATATTGAGAGCGGTATAGGGTGAGAAATAGGTTGTGCATTGGATATGCTGAATTAGATGAAAAATAATAAATATAGAGATCCATAAGTACATTGAAGGTATATAGATGCATAAGGAAGGTAGTACATGTAGATTAAAGATGTGTTTAATAAACTGCGACTTTCAAGTGTTGCTGTACTTTAAATTATTTAATGTTTTTGTAATTCAATAGTGTAGCAATTGTAGATAAATACTTCTGATAAAAGATTTACCTATTTATTTAATCACTTATATGCATGTTAAAAACATTGAAAAATTTAACTACCAGTAATATGTACATTTGTTAAGCAGAACTAATGAATATCTACATTTAAAAAAAACATAATTATTCTACACTTTGATACAAAGCAATACATATATATAGGTACAAATCTATGGTACAAATACATGTTTATATACAGAGGGATATGCTGTATGTTTCTGTCTGTGTGTGGTGATTATGTGGGGAAGAGCCAATTCTTGAGTAGTTTTCTGAAGATAAGGTGGTTATCCAGGGATCTTATGTTGGGGGTAAAGAGTTTCGTAGTTTGGCCGCTTGAACAGAGAACGATGTGCCACCCATGGTATTTTTCTTGTACGCTGGGTTTTTTGAGGCAAGGTACCACGCTAGAGCGGAGGTTCCTTTGTTGAATGTGTTTGGGGATTTTATTCCTGATGAAGAGCAGTCCCATTCCATGTATCGCTTTGTGGATGATACAACACAGCTTGAACGTAGAATCTGGCAACCAGTAACCAATGTAGGGCTTTCAAGGCAGGAGAGGTCTGGTCTTGCAGTTTAATATGTAAGAATTGTTTGGCAGCCGAGTTCTAAATCTGTTGTAGTCTTTTCATAGTCGTTAAAGGTGATCCGTGGTAGAGGCTATTGATGTAATCGAGTTTGAAGAAAACAAGAGAGATGGTAGCCTGGACCTTGTGTGGAAATCCCAAATGGGGGAAGATTCGTCCTAGAGTTTTTATAGTAACAAAGCTTGATCTTGCCAGTTTGCCACTTGGGCATTCATTGATAGCTTGGATTTCATGGTCATTCCGAGGTTTCTTGCTTCCTTTGATACTTTAGGCAATGTTCCCAGGTCATCAGGCCACACGACGAGCGGGTCATAATGTTTCCAATTTCCACACGTGAATATTTCTGTTTTGGAAGAATTCAATTTGAGATGGCCCCACGTCATCCATTGATCCAAGGCTCTGAGACAACCGGAAATTGGTGAGTTTCTAATGTCTTTGGGTCATTCCAGTTAAAGGAGTATTTGCGTGTCATCTGCATAGTTATAGCAGGTGAGGTGAAAATGATTGATCAATGCTGGTAATGGCTTCATGTAGATGTTGAAAAGTATGGGTGAGATGATAGAGCCTTAAGGGACACCTGCTTTGGTGAAGTACAGTTTGGACGAGAAAGGGGGGTATGGATGACATTAGCTATGATGCGAAGGTAGAATGTGATCCAGTCTAGAGCAGTTCCCCCCAATGCCAGCCTCATAAAATCTTTGTATCTGAGTGTCATGGTCAACTGTGTTAAAGGCAGCCAAGAGGTCCAAGAGAAGTAGTGCAGCGAACCTGTTGCAGTCAATTGTGTTCTTCAGGTCATGCTAGATGGAAAGGAGGGCAGATTCTGTGTCTCTTCCTGGACGTAATCCCGTTTGGAAGTCTGATAATAAGGCATTATCTTCAATGAATTGTGACATCTGGGTGAATGCTGCTCTTTCTATTAGTCTTCCCAGGAAAGGTCCATTTGTAATTGGTCTGTAGTTGTCAGGTTTCAGCGGAAACAAGTTTATTTTCTTCAGAAATGGGCATATATATGACTTATTGAGTTCTTCTGGAAATATTCTGGTATGTGGCTCAAATTAAACTTTTGATTGTCAAAATGTGAATTTGCAATCACAAATGCATTTACTCACACATAAAATGACCATCAGTGAGTAAATGTGCTCACAGAGATGGACTGTCTGCCATTAATGGTGGGGAACTGTCAGAAAGTGGTGAACATCTGCTGTATTTATAGTGCTGTGTGGGTTAGTGTGGTTGGATAAATGAGCTGATGGAAGTGGACATGTAAGCTTGAGTGTGAATGAATGAATGAATGAACAGAGTCTTATACCACGCTACTTAGCCCATGGGCATCAAGGCGCCAAATCAGGTCATCCAACACATAGTCAGACAAAGTCGGCTTTATAAGTACGCTTCAGAAAAGAGGCAAGTTTTTAAGGCCTTACGGAACAGAGCGAGCGACGGTTGCCCTAAGAGCTCAGGGGGGAGAGAGTTCCACAATCTGGGTGCTACAGAGGAAAACGCTCTGCCTCCCCATTTCGCCCTTACAAACCTGGGGACCTAAAGAAAGTTTGTATTGGAGGAACGAAGGGATCTACTAGGGGAGTAAAGATGAACAAGTGACTTGATTCCCTCTGGGCCAGTACCATAAAAAGCTCCATGAGCTAGACAAAGAATTTTAAAAGTGATCCTGGAGTGTATAGGGAGCCTATGTAAGTTCTCCCGGGCTGCCGAGGCTGAAGCAAATCTAGGGAGGCTCAGAACCATCTTCGCCGCAGCTTTCTGGACCATTTGGAGGTAATGGATAAGGCTCTTATTAACGTCCAGATAGAGGGCGTTACAATAGTCCAGCCTAGAGAAGACTAATGCCACCGCAGCCTGTTTCCGAGCATCAGGGGAAAGATAATGGGCGATCTTTCTGAGAACCCTAATGATGCCACAACAGGTGGAAACGGTCCTATTGACCAGACGGTCAAAGGAAAGGGCAGTGTCCATTAGCACCCCTAAGTTCTTAGCATACTGGAGACGAAGGGGGCATTCCCCGAGTGATGGCGGCCACCAATCCCTTGACCAAATATCCTGATTGCCCCTAAAGATCAAAACCTAATTTTTCTCCCCGTTCAGTTTCAGGAAGTTTTGCACCATCCACTGGGAGACAGCCTCCATACAACTCCTGAAATTCTGGGCAGAGTCCTTCACGGAATGAGTGAGAGAGACCATTATTTGGGTGTTATCAGAATAGGACAGCAACTCCAACCCAAATGATCTAACCACCCTGGCAAGTGGGGCCACATAGATGTTGAACAATGTGGGGCTCAATGAAGAGCCCTGGGGGACCCCACATTGCACAGGCTTAGGAGCAGCCAGAAACTGGTCCAGTTTCACTCTCTGTTCCCTTTCGTTGAGAAAGGAAGCAAGAAGGCTCAGGGCAAGGCCTCCGACCCCTATCTCCCTGAGGCGAGACACCAGTATAGATGGGGACAGAGTGTCGAAGGCCGCTGTAAGGACTAACAGGACCAAAAGAGTGGTATGGCCCCTGTCGACCTGAGAGCGAATGTTGTTAACAACAGCAGTAAGAGCAGTTTCAGCGCTGTGAAGTCTCCAGAAGCCGTGCTGAGAGACATCCAAGAGGGCAGAGTCCCTGAGGTAAGAACTAAGATGGAGATTGAGATGGGACTCCAACATCTTTGCGGGGGCAGGAAGAAGAGAAATGGGACGGAAATTTTTCAAAACCCCTGGGTCCAGAGCAGGTTTTTTAAGAAGAGGTTTTACAACCGCCATCTTCCATGAGGAGGGAAAAACTCCCTCCGAAATGGCACGGTTCATAACATTCATAAGAGGTGGAATAACCGCTTCCCGGCAAGCTTTCAATACTTTAAGCGGACAAGAGTCTAAGGGAGAGCCCGATTTAGTATTGTCCAAAAGCTGAGTCATCACCTCAGATGTTAAGAGAGGGAAGGACAGAAGACTCGGGAGCTGCTCACCAGGCAGACTCCCTGCCTCAGAAGAGGCGGGGGGGAATAGAAGGTCCCATACCAGAGTTTAAAGATTCAAGCGTGCCATAAATATCCAGGATCTTAGTATGGAAAAAGGCAGAAATGTTATTGCACAGCTCTTGAGATTCCACTATAGAATTTACTACCTGGGGAGAGGATAGGGAGTCTATGATTTTAAAAAGATCTCTAGGAGAGTTAAGAGAGGCAGTAACCTTGGAGAAATAAGCCCTCTTTTCCTCTACAATGGTTTACTTATATTCCTTTAGACAGAGTTTGTGTTGTTCCTTCTCCAAGGGGTCGAGATAGGCCCGCCAGAGCCTCTCCTGTTTTCGACACCCTTGTCTCAGTTGCCTGAGTCTTTCTGAGTACCAGGGAGCTGAGGGACTCTTCCTCACTGAATAATGCTGTTTAGGAGGGGCTAAGATATCCAATGCCCCTGAAAGAGCATACGCGAATTCAAGAGCAGCCGAGTTAACATCCTGCGAGTCAACAGACGCCAACCCATTCAGATAGGGAGAGAGTACCTCGTTATTGATAGATTTAAAATTCCTTCTAAATTCCTGCTTCTTAGCATCTAGCAGAGAGGGGACTGTTTCCTGGTAGGACAAATCTAGCGGTACAGCAAAGTGGTGAGACCAGGCTAAAGGGACCGGAAGTCCCACCTTCAGCCTAGGGTCATTGGAAAAGACTCCATCGAGAGTATGTCCTGCCAGATGGGTGGGGCCTACCACCAGCTGAGCCAGACCGCAAGAGTCCAAGGTTTCCAGGAGAGCCTGAGTATCTCTAGATCCCGTATTCTCCAAATGGAAATTAAAATCGCTAAGAAGAGTAATATTGGGCCTCTCGATAAACAGCTCTAGCAATTTGATCATATCCTGGCTGAAAGAAGATCTAGGCCCCGGTTGTCTATAAAACAAGAGGCCGGAGAAATAAACAGAAGGACAGGAATTAATCGAAAAGTAGAACGCCTGGAAAGGATCTGAGGAAGAGGAAAGAGACTCAATGCGACAGATTAGAGAGTCCTTATACAGGATTCCTACTCCTCCTCCTCTGCGACCAACTCTGTCCATCCTAGTCAGAGCATAGCCGGTAGGAATGGCATTTACCAGGTCAGGTCCCGAGGCATCAGTTGCCCAGGTCTCTGTGATAAACACCCAAGTAGGGTTCCTGGCTGAGACTATGGGCCATATGTATCAAGGTCAAATGGGTTCGCAAACGCCGAAATTCGCAGAATTTCAACGTTTGCGAACCCATTTTCGCAAAATGATATGTATCAAACAATTCGGGTGCAAAATAAGGAATTGCTAAATTTGCAATTCCTTATTTTGCGATTGCATTTAAGGAATTGCAAATTTTGCGATTCCTTAAATGCAATGTGTCAAGGAAAAAAATACATTCCAAAATGCCCTTAAGGAATCGCAAATTACCACCAACTTCTAGTTGGTGGTAAGTTACGAATTCTTTTAAAAAAACCTTTTTTTGAAAATCCAATGGTGCCATGTGACGGTCAGGGCACGTATGTGCACCATATGCGTACACATGTCATTTTCAGGGGTGCAGCAGGGTGTTCTTGAGACACCCCTGCACCCTTGAAATTAACCTCAATTTGCGATTTGCAAATTGCGAATCGCAAATTGAGAATAATTTCCCATTCATTCCTATGGGCCTCCTGGTCCATGAAATGAATGGGAAAGTATTCCTTAATTGCGATTAGCAATTTGCTAATCGCAATTAAGGAATTTTAAGGAATCACTAAAAAATAGCGATTTTCTTCATACATACCATTTTGCGATTTCTAAATAGCGATTCCTTAAAAATCGCTATTTAGGAATCGCAAAAGGGTATGTTGATACATACACAAAGTCTCTAAAAGCAGTGTTATTTTTTACTAGCGACCTCGCATTAATAAGAAACCCCTTTTCAGTCGTCAGACTGGGAGCGGGCTCAGGTACAGTAGATTCAGTATATTCCCCTTTCCAAGATCATAGCTCTGGCACCCACCAACCATTTTATCTAAGAGAGCCTCTGGGTCAATAGTATGGTGGCAAGACTTAACTAGAGGCCTAAGTTCAAGCAGGAGCTTTCTATTATAACAAAGCCTTACTTGTAAGCAAGTGGCCGGTAGGGCAGCCTCCCTGGCCCCTGGCGCGATCTTGGTGCGGACGGGCGCCGACTGGCTTGCCTTTGGCGTGCCCGCTACGCGCGGAGTAGGTCATGAGGGTTAAGTAGGGTGGCGCCGGGAGGCAGATCTAGCGCTCGCTCCCCAATCAGGGAGAGAGCAACAATCTGTGCCGGCGCCCTCCACAACAAGCGGGAATACCCTTGGTGGAACGGGGCGCTGGCGTAACAACTAGCGAGTGCAGGGAGCCTGGCTCAAGAATGAGGTAGGAACACAGTGCAAAGTAATTTTTATAAGTATTTGATTTTAAAACAGAGCGAACTCAAAGTGCAGCCAAAAGTAACTAAAAAGCGTCAGAAACCGTTCAACCGAGTGTGGAATGCGAAGTAGATTATACAAGGCAGAAACAGGAGAATGAAGGTTGCTGCCGGTCTGAACGGTGGTTCCCTGCACTGTTCCCAATGTTGGATATATCCTGCATTTCTTAATGAATAATAACGTCATTGTGGTTCTTGTGATCTTTTGAGCTTCAACTTAACAATGGCAATATGCAGGAGATTTTAGAGGGAGCATTGCTAGAAGTCCCCATGATGCTGTAAATGTATGTGTGAGTACCCTGATGCTGAGTGATGGGGCCGTGCAGAAGGATTGAAGTTCCTAAACGGAAGAGTATTCTGTGCCACCCTTCATGAAAGGTAGTAAATGGGCTGGCCTTTCATTCTCCATTACCAACAGTCGCATTGCAACATATATGCATTCCAGTTGGAAGGACGAGTAGGACGACAATGTCATAATGCAGCTTCACAATGCGGCGCACTGCCATTTTGGGAGAGGCAAGCACGAATCACATACTATAGTACATGTGTGTAAGAATTTTGGTGGAAGTCAAGACGTACCATAACAACTATGTATCTAACATTTGTGAAAAGCTGTGTATGTAGCGGTAATATGCACACCAGGGAGGTGCAATCAAGTAATTCACGTTGATGCTATTTTATCTGGACACAAGTTATTTTTACCTGAAAATGACTATTTGTAAGGCAGCAGTGATAAACATAACTAGTGTGGGTACAGTGAATGCACGTCTACGGAGAGATACATTACTTCCTCTATACTTTCCATGGGAGGCACCATCATGCTGATATGTGATATTATAAGATACTGTAGGAAACTGCTAGTTCTTTAAACATTGACATTGCACTGAGAAGCGAGAATGATAACTATGTTTGTTTTGTTAATTTATTACATTGATCTTTCTATATTGTGTCGACCATGTCAAGCATCCAGCCACCACTTTGTTTTTTGGTGGAACCAGTGGAACCTTCTAAAGAATAGGGGCTGTGGCTCCATTCATTCCAGGTTTATGTTTTAGTCCTAGAGGAGGGAGAGTGCACTCGCCAAAGAATATTAGCATCATTGAAGCATCGTTTTGGGACTGGTGGGCTTGGGTAATTTAATATGTTGCCAATGTTAGAAAATCTTGGAAAAGTGGATGTTTACCAGGTAGCAGTTAAGCAGATGACGTAAGAAAGGCATGGTAGGAAAATTAAAACTGTGCTTGAGAGATATATATTTTACTCAAGATATGTACTAGAGAGATATACATTTTACTTGAGATTGAATACATAACCTACAATCAAGTTTTACTTGACCAAGTGTGTTAATGAGAATGAAATCAAAGAGGAGGCAAGAAATATTGAACAATCAGAGAAATATGTACATGGAGGGATACTGGTGTGTCTGCTGCAATGAATGTGGTTTCTAGGAATATCAAGGAAGAATGGAAGACAGGGATGAAGTTAGGAGAAATTAGTCTAAACATTGAACTATGTACCCAGAAAAAAGAGATGGTAACAGTTATAAATGTAGTGCTGTGGACAAAAAATTGTAGCAACTGCAAAAGAAGGGCCGCTTTAACTACGTCTGATGAATGTGAACCTGTTGGTAAAGGAATGGTTATTTGTGTAAGTGAAGAAGAGTGTAAATGAAAATATAAGGAGAAGGGATTACCTAAAAGTGAAGCGTTGATATATTGGAAAGAAGTAGTACAATGGTAGATTCTCTTTTCTGGTATACTATCGTGTGCAAAGAAATATATTGATAAACTAAGGCCTTTAAAAAAATATTTTTACTAGATATGTCTGGGAACGTATACAGGTCACAGGATTCCTATGGAGGGCTTTGTATGGGCAGAGTTAGAGTTTTAGGGCAAAAGGACTCAAGGGAAGGTGTATGTGGCTATCAAAGGGGAAATGATTCAGGGATGGTCATATCAGAAGTTGGGGATGCGATTGGATCTAGAGTCCATTTACCGGTTTATGTAGTTTGTCTGGGGAAGTCGAAATGTGAGAATAATACAGAAGGTGGCTGTTATAAGGAGTTAGATGAAAAGTTTTGTAGTATGTTTAGTGATACTTTAGTGAGATTGCGTGGATTTAAATATAATACTTGCTTGAAGGAACAAGCCACACCTGTGAGGCAGTAAATACAGAGGGGCAGATTTATGTTAACTGGCGCATCCCCAGGGATGCGCCAGTTAACATGCGCCACGGTGCGCCACTGCTACGCCACCCATGGTGCGCCGCATTTATGATGCGGCGCACCATGGTGCAAGGAAGTGAGGATGCGTGACGCATCTCTCGACGTACGGGCGGCGCATTGCAGGAGTCATGTCGCAAGTGCGACATGACTCCTGCAATGCACAGGAGCCACCTATACTATGCATTGTGCGTCACCCTTACGCCTGCTTCAAGCAGGCGTAAGGAAGTGACGTAGAAAGTGACTGAGTGAAATCTCATAGATTTCACTCAGCCACTTTTGCGAGGCGCACCTGCCCCGGAACGCCCACCCTGCGCCGGAACGCCCACATACGGCGCAGGGCTTTACAACGTGACGCATCTGCCTAGATGCGTCACGTTGTAAATCGTTCGTAGGGATGCGCCACGTTTACGCCGCCTTGCGTGACGCAACAGCGGCGTAAACGTGGCGCAAGGGCTTCATAAATCTGCCCCAGAATGTTCCAAAGAGTTACAGAAATAAGTTGAAAGACTAATGGACTTGTATGACGAGGACATCATAGAACCTTTCAAAAGTTTGGCTTGGTTGTCACCAGTGGGGATTTATGTCAAAAGCAATTGAGACCTTAGATTATGTAGCAATTTAAGATGTTTAAATGATGCTATTGGAATGCATGCCTTCACTTTGGCAAATTTGCAAGAGATGTCTGGTAAAAATATTTTCAACAACCGAACTTACCAGTGCCTGCCACCAAATAAAGTTAGAGGAGGATACAGACATTGCACAGCATTTCTAACAGCGGAAGGGTCTTTCCAATAAAAGAACACGTAATTTAGCCTTAAAGGTGTTTCCACTGCATTCCAAATCGTAACGACAAGAGGTCTGATGATCTACATGGAGCAAGGGTGTTCCAAGACAATATCCTGGTGTCTGGCAATGTCAAAGCAAAGTAAGATACAAAAATTTTTTTAAAGCATGCTGATGGCACTGTGAAAAAAGGATTGACTATGAAGCATGCTAAAAGCAAATTTGGGCACCATGAGGTAGAATATTTATGCAATAAAATATCAAGTCAAGGTGTTCAACCAAAAATTAGTCTTTTTGATGCTATACTTCACACATCTGGGCCAGTGTCGAAAGGACAACTGATGTCATTGTTAATGCTAATGGAGTTTTATTTGACATTTGCCCAGACTTATGCCAAGAAAGTAGAACCCTTGAGGTGCTGGTTAAAAAAATTCACAATTTGTATGATCCCAGGCGCAAAGTGATTGCAACTCATTATTAAACTACAAATTGTGTATGCACCATGTCTGATGCAATATGTCCTGGGAACTAGAAATCATGATTGCTGTGATACAAGTGTTTATGGAATGGGGACATTTTTCTGCCCTAAACTTTCTGAGGCCTTCTAGGAGTTTTCAGCTGCCTGATCTTTCAATTGCTCCCTCATCAGGATAGTGTATTGGGGCCAGACAGTGAATAATAGGACCTTCTGTTGCTGGGAGAGGGCCTTCCCACCAGTGTGGGAGGGGCGGAGCTATTCCCTGTCCTACTTACATTTCAGAGAGCGCTGCATCCAGAACACTCACAAAAGAACCTGACACCAGACTGCCAACCTTTTTGAGCCAGGACAGGTGATGAAAAGGTGAGGAAATTTCCTGAACCATATGTGGGGTGGACTAGAAGATTCCCATTCTTCAAAGGGTAGTACCAGGTATACATTTTAGACCTCCTGAGCCACTCATCATCATAGTTCTATGCCTGTAGACATTACAGAAGAAGGACTGCCTTGTTCCCCAGAGGACTGCCCTGCTGTGGAGTCCTTCCTTGTTTTTCAGAGGACTTCCCTGACACTTGAGGCCTGATTTGTTTTTCAGAGGACTGTCCTGATGCTTGAGGCCTGCTCTGCTCTCTGAGAAAGAAGACTGGAACTGCTCCCTTCATCCCAGGCTAAACTGAGTGACTTCTAGGTTCATTTGGCTGACATCCTGTTCGAAGCTATAGAGACACAACACGCTTGAGAAGCCTCCTAGCAACTGCCCAACTCACCTGCTGCAACTGGCCCATCATGAACCTGCAAATGGACCTCCATGTACCTAGAACCGGACCTACTGGACTCTGCTGAAGTGCATTCCTGATCCCCAAGAGGTGCCTCCCCAGGTCCTGGACCCTTGGCTGCATCAGTTGAGCTGCTTGAGTGACATACTGAAAATATGAATTCTGCATGCTGGACTTTGAGAAGGTTACGTTTTCAGCTTGACCAACCTAGTCCCTGTATCCAGCCTGCATTCCATTGTGGTCGGCTTGAACGTGTGACTTTGTCCCGGTATAGCACGACCAGATACCCACAGTTAGCGCTATCTGCCACTTGGCAAAAATGTTACTTAAAATCTTTTAAATTGCATATCCTCATTTCTACTGATTGTATTTTTGTTGTTTTGGTGTCATTCAATGTATAACATTTTGCTCTATTTTTCTAAATAGGTGCAGAATATCTCTTGTGTGTTTTTTAACTTTATTAATGTTTGTGTGCTGCGTAAATACATAACACATTTCCTCTAAGTTAAGCTTGACTGCTTTTGTGCAAACTCCGGAGTGATACGCACAGGTTAATTTAGGGACTTTTGCAGTTAACCCTGACAAGGATTGTGATTGTTGTTTGATGAGAGTTTTCATTGCCTTGTATCAAAAACCCAACTTTTTAAATGAGTGATTTATTCCATATATTTCTCATACTGTTCCATGAAAATTCTGCAGCGCTAGGTCTGCTTAATTTCATGCACAGCAATCCAGTGTCTCTATCTTTAGAGATGTTGTATTGGCATCCAGTGCAAAACTGAATAAAATTCAAATCCCTATGTATGGTGCATTTGGGCTTCACATGAGCAGTGCCTTTGCTTCCCTCGTGGAAGTTCACTTGCTGCAAACCAGCAAAACAAGTAGTATAAGTCACACCTGTAACATAAAGATGCCTAGTTAGGGAAATGTCACCCAGGCTAAAAATTCTCTTCCACCCTACTGCACAACTATGGAATGGCCTTCCTCTGAACCAGAAATAGAGAGCAAATACAGGTCAGACGAATCCTGATCTTCCACGGTGCACAGCCAATATTTAAGGCTACAATTTCACATTACATTTAAATGGTAGACACTACATCCGATGTACAATTAGATAGCAAGTCACTACATCAAAGGATAATCCGCTAGCGAATAAAAAAAAGTTAAAATTCATATATGTGCATATAACGGATTAGGGTACCAGGTTAAGCGTTCATGGTTAAGACTACACAGCTAATAAAATGGTACAGGAGAAAAGGAACAGAGTTAATGGTACAGAATGCAGGATTGAGAGTACAGGGCTATGTGTACAGGGCTAAGGGTATAGGTAAAAGGGTAGGGTGTAAACAGTACAGGGAACAGGGTAGAGGTTACACAATTTAGGGCACAGGGTACAGGGCAAGTGTGTTGGATACAGTGGTAACTGTAGAGGGTGCAGTGTTAAGGATACATAGGTTAGGGTACATGGCTAATGTTACAAGTACATGGGTACAGATTTGCTGGCACACAGTTATGGGTACAGGACGAAGGGTATTAAGTTACCAGTACAGGGCTTTACCATCAATAAATTCAGAAACTTAAGACCCTATCGGGCCCCACACACTCAATGAGGACCTCATCACTAATTTCCGATACGCCCTACACTGTTAGACATCACATACCTGGGACTCTCCATACTGACCCCTATCAATATGATTCACCTAGCAGTGAGACCCTTAGCACTTTACTGCGCTTCTGCTTTTAAATTTTTTATTGTTACTTTCATTTACCCATGCCATTGTGTGCAACTCACATATTAAAAGAAGCGCCTTGTCACCATGACAACATACACTGCGATTCACGCGCGTACATAGTCTCTCTTCTAGGTCACCCTTCAGAAACGCTACTCACTGTACATGAGACAACGAGTTACACGTGAGCGCACCAAAAAGGATACTTAAGCTCCGCGCCACCGGGATCCTTTCCTTCGGAGATCTGCGACAGCGCAACAGGTTTCTAAAGGGTCCTGATCCACAAAGTCTGAGTAAAAGCCCAAAAAAAACTCAACTTTGACCGGGTAAGAGTTTCCTTTACAGGTTCCTAACGGCCTATGCACCACTTCCCCTTTTCATTACAGGGTCAGAACTTCTGTCGGATTTCTTTACAGGGGCATTTGCAGCAAAACGGTAACATAAGGAAATCCCTCAAGTATGTCCACTTTTTAAAACTTTTGTGAGCTTACGCTACCTAGCCCACCACACGTACCAGCGCATAATTCGGTAAATCACCTAACCGCACCACCAGTACGGTTTTACTTTTGTCGCATTTCTCCGACAATTATGCACATTACAACCGGCAAATATGTATTCATGTGATTTAAGCCATCATGCTAAGATTCTCAACTGTATGTTTGTCTGTCCTTAATGTTGTTTGTCCAGTAATGCCTGGAGAGGGATTCCCCCTCCCACACATATGGCACCTTAGCAGGTGCAACACATTTCAGATCGCACACTCACTATAAGCATAGATCTCACCTTCACATAACTTACGGTCTTGAGGACAGTCAGTTTTAAAGAAAGGCCTAGCTGAAACATGTAGACCACACACCGGATGCAGGAGTTCCTAAAATTCACTACACCTACATCCATTGCCTTGCTTTTAATGCTAACAGAGGCCCAGACATTAAAGTTTTACCCCCTCAGGCACTGGGACCATTGTATAGCTTTTAAACTTTCACTTTCACGTCACCAACACTGCACACTCAGCCAAATACTAGCTCCGCTGTAATACAGGCGTTGTAGCACACCCGGGACACTTTCGATGTCACTGGGTGGGCCCGATGATGAAGCATGCCACCAACTAGGTTGGTGGGTGAGGGCTTCATAAGATAACTAAGTAGTTTTCCTATCCCCATACGGTCCTGAGTCCTGTATCACTAACAAAAAAGCTAGTCCTCCTTTTGATTAAATATAATAAACCGGGGGACACGGACTGGCTACCCAGTTCTCTCTCTCCTTGATAGCTGAATACTATAGGCAGTGCAGAGCTGCGAGAGCTTCTCTCATACATTCAGAACAACCATGACAGAAAACCACGGTTTAACCTACACTGAAAACGACATCAGTGAAATCCTCGCAGACCCCTCCTTTCTGGCAGTTTTAACATTTCAAACACCATAACCCAAACCACAGACTGGGATACCCTAACAGAGAAAAAGCGCAACCGAATCAGAACTATCCTACATGGTCTCATACTGACAGAATACCTCCGGACAAACACAGCCCCAAGAGGTCTCCTCGTCACGAACGCCCCAAGAATCTTCCTAGACGATGCCACCTTCAGGAGAGACTGGACCAAAAATTGCCTTGCACTGCACCAGAGATTGGCTGGTGCTTATTATCAAAACAGCCAAACGTCTATCCGAAGCGATAAAAATCGACATCCAAACCACGGAGAGCCATTTTAAAACCACCATCACCTCATACAAGATAAAGCTGGATGACTAAAACAAAGAAATACATAAACAAAAAGGGAGGTAGAGGGAGAAAGGCTAGGGCTCACCCTCCTAGTATTAATAAGTCACACAAGATCTCTGGGGACAGAGATCAAGAACCCAGCCGTAGTCTATGACTCTATTCCCATAACACACAATGGTGTTGGAATAGTGTCAATAGTTCCAAGAAAGAAAAAAAGGAAAAATATTCCTTTTTTAGGTGTCCCCTCACTCACCAGGGTTGCCCCACGGTGACATGCTTCATCATAGGGGCCATCCCAGCCCTCTACGGACTGGGGCGTGTTGCGACTTGCGGAATTACGTAGGAGCACTTACAAAAGACTATCAGCCTGATTCATGAAACGAAAATCGGCTCGCAAAGGGCCAGATTCTGAGAATCTGGCCCTTTGCGAGCGCAATTATTGCATTTGGGATTCATCATCCCAAATGCAATAATCGCTATTACAGAATTCGCTATTGTGCGAGGAATTGCATTTAAGGAATCTCTATTAGAGATTCCTTAAATGCAATTCATCAACCAATTTTAAATTGCTAATTCGCAATTCCGGGCCGCTATTTACCGAGAGGTCAGACCTCTCGGTAAATAGTAAAACTTAGAAAAATGCTTTTAAAAGCATTTTTCTAAGTTGCCCTTTGGACATGTGTGTGCGCAACACCTGTTCCAATTTGCATTTAAGGGGTGCTACAGGGTGTCCTTTGGACACCCCTGGCACCCTTTAAATCGCTATCTTATTTGCGAGTAGCAAATTGCTACTCGCAAATAAGGAATACTCCCCATTCATTCCTATGGGCCTTTTGGCCCATAGGAATGATTGGGGAGTTATTCCTTATTTGCTAGTAGCAATTTGCTACTCGCAAATAAGGAATGTGTAGGAATCGCTATTTATTTAGCAATTCCTACATGAATACCGTTTTGCGAGTCTCTAATAGCGATTCCTTATGAATCTCTATTAGAGACTCGCAAAACGGTACCTTGATGAATCAGGCTGTATGTGTGGTGCAAGGAATGTGATGTGAAGGAGTGGAGTATATGTGATTAGTTAAAATTACCTGCCTAGTGAGTTGCAAATACTTTATTCTGGCTCCTAGGTGGTAAAGCTAAAAATGGGGTAGAAATGGTAGGATACCTAAATTGTAATGGGTTTAGGTGTACCTAGCAACTCCTGTCTGCCAACATGATTCGTGCGTCCCCCTAGCACTTCCTCAGGGCTACACAGGGACCAGCCCTGTGTTCGCCACTCCTTATCCAAAGCCTAATAAGCTATTAAATACGAAATACTAATAATTAATTCAATGCTGCAAATAAATAAAGCATGCATCTGGTACCTAAGCAACCAAACTTAATCACGTGGTCCTGTAAAATAAAAGGAAAACAACAGTGATAGTTATGGGGTATCAAGTTCCCCTTGTAATTTCACATGACACACATATTGCATGGACCTTCAAGAATATTGACTGTATTTCATGTGGCCCATTGATGTGAAGACGTTTTTGAAAACGTGGTTAAGCACCTCTTGGTGAGCACACAGTGAACACACACATAACACAACCACACTGTTGTGACTACGCTCACACAAAGACATTTTTACATACATGAAAAAAGGCTTAACTGTGCCCCATGGAATCGGTAGGGGTACAATATCCTGGTAGATCTGGGAAAAAAATAGAAGAATGGTGTCTGTTAGCCTTAGCTGTTTCCCTAGATAAATGTTTCCCAAAGGCTGGTAAAAGAACTAGGAGATTATCCCAGTGTCTGTGCCTCCAAAAACGCTACAAAAAACACACATTTATTTGCTGCCGGGATACCACAATCGGTCTCACCTAAGCAAACCCCTCCGGTCCGAATGTTAGTGGCCTGAGGGCGGTGCCTGCTCATGTATCCTGCTTCCTGGTGTAAAAATAGAAAGACTAGCGCGTGTACACGCGGTGGTCGCGTGCTTAACGGGCGCCATCTTAGGTGTATTCTGGCATTCTGATACAGTTTTTGACAAAATTAACTCATAGGGGCCTCGTTTTTGAATCAATAAGTATTTTCGGATTCACACACTATGGGCTCAAGAAAGTAAAAGTGTCTGGGCATTGTATAAAATCGGACCTATTTCCTGGTATGTGCTGGTTACTATCCATAGGAGCGGGCGCCATCTTGTGTGTACCCTTGGATCATCCACTATTAAAAACTATTTATTCACATGAAAGGGGTCTCGTTTTTAAAAACCATAAATTACTCATTCTCATGTTAACAATTAGTATATTATGAATATCTCCAATTTGTTTGGTTAAAAAAACGATTTTAGACCCGTTTTTAAAAAAAAGTATCGTATATTGCTAGGGTATTAACACAGTGTTATTCTGACCCTATGGTGTTTTTGAATACTTGAGTTAGGTGCCAATAGTGGTAGTAGTTGTAATTTTTCTTCATGCATATCTGAAGGGATGGTTGACTATACAGTAGTATTACAACACCTCTTATTGGGCCAGTCTCCCAGTACACCTAGACAAAGGTCTGTGCACTCTTTTCTCATTTCATGTTTGTGGGAACCTGCTGTCTGAGTGGTTGTCTATGTCAGTTGCCCCCAAGGTATGTCATCATTTAGACCCAAGACGTGAGACCTAAGCTTGAAGACCCAGCGTTGCTCTTTTTCCAGTAGTTTCTTTTCTAGGTCATATTGTGGCTGTAGAGTCTCAAGGACCACCCAGTTGAAGTCGTTGGTGGTGTGTCCCTTTTCTAAGAAATGTGAGGTCATTTTGGTGTTCGAATGTTTGCACCTAAAGCTACTGCGGTGTTCTATCATGCGTGTGCAGACCTTTCTTGTCGTCATTCCAATATAGTGCAGATTGCACGCACACGTGATCATATAAACCACGCCTTTTGTATTACAATTGGAGTATGACCTTATGTCCCAAGTGACCCCATTGTTGAATGTCACTTTCTTAGTTGCTTTTGTTAAGTGGCAAACGCTGCAGTCCGTGCATGGATAGTGACCAAGTGGCAACGGATGTAAAAGGCGTACTTGTCCCACCTTTTCTCTTGGCATAGTATGTACCAACAGGTCTTTTAGGTTTCTCCCTTTGCGGTGGCTGAACATAGGTAACGCCAGGTCTAGGCCCCCGCTGTTTAGGGTCCTCCAATGTTTTCTCACTATCTTTGATACCTTATCAGAAGCCACATTATAAGTGGTGATACAGATCGGTCTCCTATCGATAAGAGGTGTTGTAATACTACTGTATATTCAACCATCCCTTCAGATATGCATGAAGAAAAATTACAACTACTACCACTATTGGCACCTAACTCAAGTATTCGAAAACACCATAGGGTCAGAATAACACTGTGTTAATACCCTAGCAATATACGATACGTTTTCTTTTAAAAACGGGTCTAAAATCGTTTTTTTAACGAAACAAAGTGGAGATATTCATAATATACTAATTGTTAACATGAGAATGAGTAATTTATGGTTTTTAAAAACGAGAACCCTTTCATGTGAATAAATAGTTTTTAATAGTGGATGATCCAAGGGTACACACAAGATGGCGCCCGCTCCTATGGATAGTAACCAGCACATACCAAGAAATAGGTCCGATTTTACACAATGCCCAGAGACTTTTACTTTCTTGAGCCCATAGTGTGTGAATCCGAAAATACTTATTGATTCAAAAACAAGGCCCCTGAGTTAATTTTGTCAAAAACTGTATCAGGGGGGCGTGGCTAAGATGGCGGCCTGACCAGACGTGTCCCGGGAGGCTCCCCTGCCCTGAACCCCATATCGCCCTTATAATAGCACGATCTGCTCCGTAAATCATATATTCCACGGCTCCAAGGCACAGCACCTTGCTCCGGTGCTTTCAGCTCGAAGGTCTGAGCCGTGACGCCCACCGGAGCTGTGGAACATACGACGAGAGCCCCTGACGGTGTGCGACAGCGAAATGGCGGCCGGGTGTGCTCGGCGCCTGCAGTGACTTCTGCGCCCTGTGGCACAAAACGGAGCGAGCGGAGGGTCGCACGCAGCGGTCGCCAACCTCGGATCAGCAGACGGACGGCCCGAGCCATTCAGGGCCTGTGCACGACTGAAGCCGACTGAGCCGACGCTCGGGGGAAGCCAGGCGGGCTACTCACTTACTCGAGCCCCCGGCTCGGGGCCTGGCTCCCGAAGAGGACGAAGCGGAGCTACAGCCTTGGCGCCCGGTGTGGCCGCGAACCCTTCTGAGGTATACCCGGCCCTCCGGTCTGGAGTGCAGCGGCTGGTTCTGTTGCCTGGAGAGTGGCTTCTGCTGGGCAGAGGAGATCGGCGGCGGCGAAGGCGGAGACGCGGGCCGCAGCCCAGTGAAGACCCCAGCCGCCGACCGGGGGCACAGGAGAGACGGAGCTACTGGGCGCCGGTGCCCGTGCGGCCCTATGCACCGTGAGCCTGGCACCTGATCTGGGAGCCGACTAGAGAGACGCTTGCACCCCCGACTTGCTCAACCGCCCAGGTGAGGCCCTGAAAATTGAGACCCAGGCTTCGGGCCTGCTGCCGGGGGGCGCCGGCGGCCACTGGTGCGAAACCATATCCGCACAGGCGGGATCGCTGCTCGCATACCAGGCGCTCGTCCTGTGGGACATCAAACAGCCGCCGAGTGCGTTGAAGCCCGCTCCCGGGCCTGATTCGAGGCCCATTGGACCCTTTTCCTGCGGTTGGCCCCTCGGTGGTCCGCCCTCACGCTGGGGACCCTCGGGGGAGACTGGAACGCCTCCGAGGACATAGCTTAACGGCGGAGGCCCTCCGGTCCCGGCGCCCGCCCCAGCTTACGGACCGCAAGAGTGGCTGAGATACACAGGGGGAACACAGCTGTCCCGAGTGGGAAGAACCTACAACTCTACAATCCGGACCTCGAGGCTCCCGCTGGTCCTTTCCCACCTCATCGGAGGCCTCTGGGGGAGGCGCGCCGGGATCAGCGGCTCCGCTCCATCAGAGCCTCGTGCACTCCAGCGGGAGCCCCTTGGACAATTTAGGCCCCGGCGTGGGCCTACCGAGAGGCGGCATAG
The DNA here is from genome assembly GCF_964261635.1 of Lissotriton helveticus. Classification (NCBI taxonomy): domain Eukaryota; kingdom Metazoa; phylum Chordata; class Amphibia; order Caudata; family Salamandridae; genus Lissotriton; species Lissotriton helveticus. Next base: position 1,564,673,407 of record NC_136061.1, read on the forward strand.
AACCAGCTCCGCCACCCCCACAGAGCCATACACCGGGCGGGGCGTCGTTCGCCCGCCCCCCACCACTCACCCGAATTCCCCCCACACCTCTGATCTCCAACGGAGGGATACCACCTGTGCTGGGGCCTACTCACCCGGGCCCCTCCGAGAACTGCGAGCCCTACCGGAGGCCTCCAGCCACTTTGCGCCCCGGCGTGGGCCTGCTGAACGATCGCAGAGATCTCCGCCCGCCGAGCCACCCACGGCGGACATCTTGCTGGGCGGTATCGGCCCGCTGTCGGGGGAGCCTGGAGCCCCCCCACCCCCTGGCCCACCTACGGAGAGACACGCCGGTACCGAGAGAAGCCACCCAGAAGCACACCCCCGCATTGATAACGGCCCCCTGGACGGGGGGCACACGGTGAGTGGCGCCCTGCGACCTGGACTACCGAACGCTCTCCCCCCCCCGGGTCCCTGCATTCTCTGTTGGATGGCCCTCAACTGCTGCGGTTGGTGACACAGCTCTACTGGACGCTACCCCGGGTCCCCGCTCGCCAGAACAGTCAGTCCCGGCCTCCTCCCTGTTGCCTGCTGTCCACCGTCCACCGGGGCCCCCACTCAATCACTGGGGCCACCTGTGAGCCTCTCCATGACACCCAATCCACGAGATCTTCCTCCGGCTGCTCCCGGGGCGCTGCTCTCCTACCTGGCGCCTAAGCGCTCTTCCTGGGCCCACGTTGCTCCTCCTCCACCACGCATATAGGTTCATCTCGTTGCTGGGTGATCGCTCGACAGCCCCCGACGACACCCGTCGGCTGGCCCACCGCCCTGCTCTGGACATCATGACGCACTCTAATCGCAAAGGGTCCCGGAGTGTGGTGGAACTCATGCATAAAGCAGCATCGAAAGGAGACAAGAACCAGCCACAGTCGTCCCCGAAACCCCCCGCGAGCCCTCAGCCGCAGGACGAAGACTCCGCTCCGATCACGAAAGCCTTCCTGGCCTCCCTCTTCAACACACTGCGAGAGGACTTCCAGACTCTGAAACAGGACTTGGCTGGGGAACAACGCGAACTCCGTCGTGACATTGATGGCCTGGGTGAGCGAGTTGCCTCTCTGGAGGACGCTGATCAATCCCGCAGTGGGGAGGTGGAGAGACTCCAGCAGGAAATCCTGCGACTTCAGGATCAACAGGTGGATTTACAGTCACACTCTGAAGACTTGGAGAACCGCTCCAGGCGGAATAACATACGGGTCAGGGGTGTTCCGTTGAAGGCTGAAAAGGACAATGTGGCCAACTACCTTCAAGACCTATTCAGAGACATCCTGGGAGAGCCAAGCGACTTTGAAATCCGAATCGACAGGGCGCACAGGGTGGGCATGGCACGCAGAGCACCTGCACCACCTCCGGACATTCTCGCGTTCCTCCCGGACTTCCCCCTGAAGGAACGCATCCTTAGAGAGGCCAGGAAAGCACAGCCCATCAGATTTTGCGGTGACCCTGTAGCCCTTTTTCAGGATCTCTCTAACATCACCCTACAAAAGCGTAAATCCTTCAGGCCTGTGACGAACTTCCTGCGGGATGCCGAGATACCCTACTCCTGGGGACACCCGTTCCGTCTGATCTTTAAATGGAACGGCTCCCTTCACCAGCTTAGATCACTCCGCGACACCTGCTCCCTACTTGGGATCGACATGCCGGAAAGCTCAACCTCCAGAGACGCCTCTCCGTCCCGGTCGCAAGAGGACCCACCTCGCCCTACAAGAGGCAGCTGGCAGACGGTTCGCAGGAGGAGAACGCCGAGAACCATCCCGAAACCCGACCCGATTACGGTCGCCCAGGAACGAGAAGCTGCAGTACAGGAAGTGGCAGACAACACAGCACCCGACTTGTAGAACATTGACCTTGTGAACCTTGACCAATTTGGGGGTGTTCTCTCACATGGCTTAACTGGGGTCTGGGCCGGGGAGCCGCCAACTGGACTGCAACCATGGTACCCCTATCTTTGACTTTCTACGGACCTGTGCCCTGCACGACTAGGCCCGAGACTTTTACCGGTTTCCGTTGGGGGGCTGTTCTGGGAGGGGGTGGGGAATTTGGGGAATGGGGGTTCAGTACTTGAGGGGGGTTGGGCAGGTCCACTCTGTTGGGGTTAGGGTGGCCACGGGGGGGAGGGGATTGTTGGGGGGGACCAGTACGCCATGGGATCTTTACGCACACCAGGGATTGCCCACGTTTTCCACCATCACGCAGCGTCTTGCACTACTAAGCCCGTTCGCTCCCACGTGCCCCGGCGATGGCTGACACGCTCAAAATCCTGTCTCTTAACGTTAAGGGACTCAACAACCCGATTAAGCGCAGGGCTATCATCTCCTACCTGGAGAACTCTGAGGCCAACATCTGCCTGTTGCAAGAAACCCACCTCTTAGCTAAGGACTGGCACCGGCTGCGCTCCCGCGCTTTCCCACAGCAACTCTTCTCCTCTCTCCCATCAAAGAAAGCTGGGGTAGCTATACTCATATCACGGCGCTTCAAAGGCAAGGTAGGGGCCAAAATAGGGGAAATTAAGGGACGCCTTCTAGCCCACACTTTTCAGATAGGCAACACCACATACGCGATAGGCTCCATCTATTCCCCCAATACAGGTCAGGAACCCTTCTTGCTATCCGCAATCTCAGAAACACTTCAAGCGCCTCACACCTACATGCTCCTAGGTGGGGACCTTAACCTCGTCATGGATACAGTCAAGGATAGATCGGGGCACCGTTACGGAGACACAGGGGCGATTTCGCAGAAGGGCACCGCCTGGCTGCATGATAGAGACATCTCGGACCTCTGGAGGCACGTACACCCATTTACAACGCAGTACACATTCTACTCACACGTACACCACACTTACGCACGCATAGACCACTTCATGGGCTCATCGACCCTCATTCCCCACATCGCCACAGTGTCAATTGTCCCGGCAGCCCTCTCTGACCATCAAGCAATGAAACTGACGCTTAACGTGCCCAGTTCGCCGCGCACTCCGGGGTCATGGAGGCTTAACAAAACCCTCTTACAAAAACCGGCGGTAACCCGACAACTTCATAAATGCATCTCAGACTACTTGGCCACCAACGACACCCCTGATGTGTCGATGTCGTCCTTATGGGGAGCTTTGAAAGCTGTCGTTAGGGGGGAACTGATAGCGATATCAGCTGCAGACGCCAAACTTCGCAAAGAAAAGAGGAGCGACCTCTCCGACAAAGTCGCGGAGCTGGAGAGAGTTCACAGCCGCACTGGGGCCCCGAGAATTTGGCGCCAACTTAAGGCCGCCCGGGCTCAGTTGGCTAGCCTCGACACCGACAGGGCAGAATTTGCTGCTCTCCGCCTCCGTCACACGTACTACGTGGGGGGCAACCGCACCGGCAGGCTTCTGGCCAGCGCCTTGAAAGCCAAACTCCAACGCTCCAAAATCACGACGCTACTAGACGACGCCGGCGATGCAGTTACTGAGGACGCACAGATCGCCTCGGCCTTTCGCTCCTACTATGCCTCTCTATATAGCGCGGATAAGACGTCGCCGATAGCCATTGACACTTACTTGCAATCGGCCGATATTACGCCGTTATGTTCAGCGAGCGTGGAAACCCTTGATGCCCCCATTCGCCCCGACGAGATCCTCGCTGCCATTGCACGCCTCCGTCCGCTTAAATCCCCGGGCCCTGACGGCTTCTCGTCGGGCTTTTATAAATCCTTCGGCCACGTCCTGGCGCCTCTCCTCGCCAGGCTATTTAATTCCTTTGAGGGGCCGAGCTCCATCCCGCCCGATATGCTTGCAGCCGACATCGTGGTCCTGCCTAAACCGGGCAAACCCCCGACGCACTGCTCCGCGTTCCGCCCCATCTCCTTACTCAATCTAGATCTGAAGCTGTTTACGGGGGTACTGGCGGCTCGCCTAGGTCCCTGCCTCCCAGGCATCCTCGAACCGGACCAATCGGGCTTTGTCCCGAATCGCCAGTGCAGTGACAACACCAAAAGACTCCTGCACCTCGTGGACAAAGCTCATTTTCAGGTCTCCGACTCTGCCCTATTAGCCATCGATGCAGAGAAGGCTTTCGACCGTGTCGACTGGACCTACTTACAGGCTGTACTGCGGCGCTACCACCTGGGCGACCGGTTCCAGGCCTGGATCGCGAGCTGCTACCATCGTCCCTTGGCACGTGTCCGGCTGGGTGGCCTCAAGTCCGACCCCTTCGAGATACAGAGAGGAACCCGCCAGGGGTGTCCCCTCTCACCCCTCCTATTTGCTCTATATGTGGAGCCCTTAGCGCAGAAGATTCGCGATAATCCCCACATTATAGGAATGTCTTTCGGCAACGAACCCCAAGTGGTGGGACTGTACGCAGACGACATAATCGCCGCTTTAGACCGCCCATCTAGCTCCATACCGGCGCTTTTGGCGGAGCTGGAACAATTCGGCGCGGTGTCAGGCTTCAAGGTTAACCAGGGGAAGTCCCTGATACTGCCCCTGGGCAGCCATGCTCTTCCCAATACCCCACCACCCACCTTCGGGTGCCACCTGCGGTCCACCGCTCGGCTGCCATACCTGGGGATTACCCTGACCTCCTCCACGGTCTCGACGGTCAATCACAATTACTCTACTTTATCATCCCAGATCCGGGCTGATCTCGCGTGTTGGTCAAAGCAACCCCTCTCCTTACTTGGGAGGATCGCGGCGGTAAAGATGTCGGTCCTACCCAAAATATTATACATCTTTCAGACCCTCCCGGTGTCGCCGCCAACGGGAATGCTAGCTGATCTCCAACATGATCTTCACCAATTTGTGTGGGAGAGGAAACGCGCAAGGCTACATCAACGAGTAGCGCACAGGACTGTAGACGAGGGCGGCCTCAGGATCCCTAACTTGTTGCAATACTTCCAGGCCTCGCAAATTCGATATCTAGTGGAGTGGTACCGGCCCGAATCAGAGAAGAGATGGCTCTTTCAGGACAGAGCCATGGCACAGACCTCCCTGTGGAAGATACCGTTTCTTGCTCGCCAACACAGGCCACGTTATCTCCTCCGCTCCCCTATTACTCGGACCACTATGGCGACCTGGGACATGGTAGCGGCCAAAAGGGGCCTCACGACCTTCCCATCCCCACTTACCCCGCTCTTTGACAACCCCGCATTCCCACCTGGCACGGACACTCGAGCTTTCCTGCAATGGCGTGACACACCTTGCCGATCAGCTGGGCACCTCTTTGATATGGAGGGGTTCCTCTCCCTCGCCGACGTCTCGCGAGACTATGGAGTGGATAACCCCCACATGTTTCAATATTTCCAACTCCGCCACTGGCTCTTGCGACCGGACGTTGCCCCTCTGGTAGGCCGGCAAATGACACCGTTCGAACGCTGGCTCGTGTCCAAGGACTCAGATAAACATCTTATCTCAGACCTCTATCGGATGCTCTCCCCTGCGGCCGACCCTGCTAAAACTGCTGGACAGCGGCGATGGGAAGCTGAATTTGGAAGACCTCTCTCCTCAATAGAATGGAACCACATATATTACAGGGCCGCCCACACTACCCGCAATACCAAAGCCAGGGAATCGGCGATAAAACTGGCTATCTATTGGCACCTTACCCCAGCAAGACTCAATCAAGGCAACCCGACCCGAAGTGCGCTGTGTTGGAGGGGATGTGGCAGCCGGGGTACACTGACTCACCTCCTGTGGGAATGTCCCGCCCTGCAGGAGTACTGGAAGGTCGTCTTGGACGATATTGATTCCACGTTCGACACTGAGATCCCACGCTTCCCAGCATACACACTCCTAGGGCTTCCCAATGCACTTACATTCCCCCTGAGATCAACTCGCGGCAAACAGATGGGCATCGCTATGCAGGCAGCGTCGCAACACGTCCTGTCGCTCTGGGGCTCCACTATCCCACCCACCCACACTGGCTGGCTACACAAGCTGTGGTTCACGTTAGGCATGGAGCGGATCCAGGCCACACTCACACATACCACTGACGCATTCCGCACTACCTGGCAGCTGCTCCTGACGTTGCTCTCTGGGGAATTCCACGAAATCACCTGCCCGAAATACCTTCGTATCCTACGACTTACAGACTGCATGGTGGACCGAACGCGATCAGAGGCACCTTGATACATTTAGACTAGCTATACCTCACACGATTACTATGGAAGACTGGCGTACTGGTGGGGTTGAGGGGGGCGTTAGAGTTGGGTGTTAGGGGGGGAGGCGGGTTCTTAGGCTGGCTTGTTTACTACTTGCCCCGACTAGGGGCTTCTCTCGACATCCGGGCACCGCCTTTCCATCTGGGCATGCTCATCCTGCTCACCTAACGCTTATTAGAGAAGACATGTCGGTCTGTCTCGCTTGCCTAACTTGCCTGTTGAATGTCCATTGCTATGCCATGCCTGTTTTTTTCTGTTCTAAAACTCAATAAAAATACTTTGAAATTAAAAACTGTATCAGAATGCCAGAATACACCTAAGATGGCGCCCGTTAAGCAAGCGACCACCGCGTGTACACGCGCTAGTCTTTCTATTTTTACACCAGGAAGCAGGATACATGAGCAGGCACCGCCCTCAGGCCACTAACATTCGGACCGGAGGGGTTTGCTTAGGTGAGACAGATTGTGGTATCCCGGCAGCAAGTAAGTGTGTGTTTTTTGTTTATAAAAAAACAGCAGCGGACCTTAAATTGCCGCACCTAAACTCCAGTTCCAATAGATCAGTTTTTCCAAATATCTTTTTTCTCTGTGCTGCCAACCCCGACACCAGCTGCTGTTTGGCGTCGCTGTGTTCTCCAGATCAATTAAATCATTTTTTATGTTCTTGGGGGCGCACCAAAAATAGAAGTCCAAAGTATGATAAGTAAGAAAATGTCCTTTATTTATTTTTGTCCATTAAAATACACATTATCAGTAAGAAATACCACGAATTCAGCCAACGCGTTTCACTCCCTACCAAGGAGTTTCTTCAGGGCACTAAAGTTCTTTTTGGTGTGTTGTATTACAGGAAATTCCACTATTAGTACGTTAATTCTTTCTTTTGGTCGTTTTTTTCTTTGATTCTTTGTTCACCCAGACATAATCCTTATAGAGCTGTGGTTCCTGTTGTCCCTTATCTCTTGTCTTATTATCTCCTGTCCATAAATCAATTTGTGTAGTCCACTGTCGTGTTGGATCAGGGTTTCTTTCGGTGCTGTTGCAATAGCGTTGTTCGGCTTCAGAGGTTCGGCATGGCTGGTTCCAAGCTTGGAACCAGCCATGCCATGAGAATGAGTAATTTATGGTTTTTAAAAACGAGACCCCTTTCGTGTGAATAAATAGTTTTTATTAGTGGATGATCCAAGGGTACACACAAGATGGCGCCCGCTCCTATGGATAGTAACCAGCACATACCAGGAAATAGGTCAGATTTTACACAATGCCCAGAGACTTTTACTTTCTTGAGCCCATAGTGTGTGAATCCGAAAATACTTATTGATTCAAAAACGAGGCCCCTATGAGTTAATTTTGTCAAAAACTGTATCAGAATGCCAGAATACACCTAAGATGGCGCCCTTTAAGCACGCGACCACCGCGTGTACACGCGCTAGTCTTTCTATTTTTACACCAGGAAGCAGGATACATGAGCAGGCACCGCCCTCAGGCCACTAACATTCGGACCGGAGGGGTTTGCTTAGGTGAGACCGATTGTGGTATCCCGGCAGCAAGTAAGTGTGTGTTTTTTGTAGCGTTTTTGGAGGCACAGACACTGGGATAATCTCCTAGTTCTTTTACCAGCCTTTGGGAAACATTTATCTAGGGAAACAGCTAAGGCTAACAGACACCATTCTTCTATTTTTTTCCCAGATCTACCAGGATATTGTACCCCTACCAATTCCATGGGGCACAGTTAAGCCTTTTTTCATGTATGTAAAAATGTCTTTGTGTGAGCGTAGTCACAACAGTGTGGTTGTGTTATGTGTGTGTTCACTGTGTGCTCACCAAGAGGTGCTTAACCACGTTTTCAAAAACGTCTTCACATCAATGGGCCACATGAAATACAGTCAATATTCTTGAAGGTCCATGCAATATGTGTGTCATGTGAAATTACAAGGGGAACTTGATACCCCATAACTATCACTGTTGTTTTCCTTTTATTTTACAGGACCACGTGATTAAGTTTGGTTGCGTAGGTACCAGATGCATGCTTTATTTATTTGCAGCATTGAATTAATTATTAGTATTTCGTATTTAATAGCTTATTAGGCTTTGGATAAGGAGTGGCGAACACAGGGCTGGTCCCTGTGTAGCCCTGAGGAAGTGCTAGGGGGACGCACGAAACATGTTTGCAGACAGGAGTTGCTAGGTACACCTAAACCCATTACAATTTAGGTATCCTACCATTTCTACCCCATTTTTAGCTTTACCACCTAGGAGCCAGAATAAGGTATTTGCAACTCACTAGGCAGGTAATTTTAACTAATCACATATACTCCACTCCTTCACATCACATTCCTTGCACCACACATAGCCTTTTGTAAGTGCTCCTACGTAATTCCGCAAGTCGCAGCACGCCCCAGTCCGTAGAGGGCTGGGATGGCCCCTATGATGAAGCATGTCACCGTGGGGCAACCCTGGTGAGTGAGGGGACACCTAAAAAAGGAATATTTTTCCTTTTTTTCTTTCTTGGAACTATTGACACTATTCCAACACCATTGTGTGTTATGGGAATAGAGTCATAGACTACGGCTGGGTTCTTGATCTCTGTCCCCAGAGATCTTGTGTGACTTTTTAAAACAAAGAAATGGCAGACTACAAAGAATACCGTACACAAGCAACAATAATGAAATTCCAAAAGGATCTGAAAAAGTTTTCCTATGATAAAACATATCGCTTATTTGTGTTATCAGGGCCAGGACAATAAACTCAGCATAGGGGGTGAAGAGACTCGACACCAGCTCAACATCCTGTGATTCTGTGCTTTCAGTAACTTTCACCTTAGTGCATGAGATTATATCAGTGCACTGAGAAGTATTTTTTAAAGTGCTAGTTTTCAAACATGAATTTCGAAGCATTTATTCCCCCCCCCCACCCTGCACTGACATCAATGCCAATAGCTAAGAGGGAAGTCCTTTGTTATGTGCCCTCTTTGGGTGGCCTGGGTTCCTATTATATGAACAACATTATAGTTTATTAAAAATCATAACCGACCGCTGAGCCTGCTCCAGGCGAGGTCACCCCCCACGCGTCACCGCTGCTGCCGCTGCCTGCCTCCTGCTCTGCCTACCTCGAGCGACCCAGCCGCCGCTGAGCCGCCCGCTTGCCTGGTTCTTTTCCCGCCGTTGCCTCCCTGCGACCCCGCCCCCGCCAGCCAATTCGCCGCTCCCGCCGCCCTGCTGACCCGCCCTGCCGGATTCCTTCTTAAGAAAGCAACGCTGACCACGAGGGAGTGACCGCTGAGCCTGCTCCAGGCGAGGTCACCCCCCACGTGTCACCGCTGCTGCCGCTGCCTGCCTCCTGCTCTGCCTACCTCGAGCGACCCAGCTGCCGCTGAGCCACCCGCTTGCCTGGTTCTTTTCCCGCCGCTGCCTCCCTGCGGCCCCGCCCCCCGCCAGCCCATTCGCCGCTCCCGCCATCCTGCTGACCCGCCCTCCCGGATTCCTTCTTATGACGCCCCCACGTACGCGCAGCGTTCACGAACAGCGGGCGCGCCGATTGTGCGCCGAAGGCGCGTCAATGGCAAGCCCATCTGTGCCCGTCCACGCCTGGCCCGCGCCCAGCGCCAGGACCCCTGGCCCCCGCCGATGCAAGACGACCCGACAGACCTACGACGCCGCCGCCCTCAACGCACTCAATGCCGGCCGGAACCCCGCCTGCTGCCGAGCCACCCCGAGACGCATCCACGGACCCTTCACCCGCAAGGCCTGCAAGTTCACCTCCCTCCGAACCTGCACCACACCTGCCAAGCCAAGCACCAGCAGCAACCACCTCAAGTGCATCCTGCTCAACGCCCGCTCCGTCCACAGACACGCCGTGGAACTCTGGAACCTCCTCGACGCAACAGCACCAGACGTCGCCTTCCTCACGGAAACATGGATGAACGCCTCCTCAGCGCCTGACATCGCCATCGCCATCCCGGACGGGTACAAGGTCATCAGGAGGGACCGCGTAAACCAGACCGGAGGAGGCATCGCCATCGTCCACAGGAACACCATCCGCATCACGACCGACTCCGACGACACCTTCGCCGCCGCCGAGCACCTCCACTTCCAGATTCACACCGACCCAAAGACGACCCTCAGAGGCACCCTCGTCTACAGACCCCTGGGACCACGCACACAATTCAGCGAAGACATCACGGACTTCATCAGCCCGCACGCCCTCCCCTCCGCCAAATACATCCTCCTAGGGGACCTTAACTTCCACCTGGAGAACAACAAGGACCGCAACACCGCCGCCCTGCTGGACAACCTCGCCAACCTCGGACTCAAGCAACTGGTCAACACCCCCACCCACTACGCCGGCCACACGCTTGATCCCGTCTTCTCATCCAGCAAGCACATCACCTTCAGCCACTCCACCGGACTCCACTGGACCGACCACAGCTGCGTCCACTTCAGCTTCAGAAGAACCACGACCCACCACCACCCGCTACAGGTTCCCCACAGAAGCTGGAGCAAGATCACCGCCAAGCAGCTCACCACCTCCCTCAGCCAGAACCCACCCGCCAGCACAACGGACCCCAACGAAGCAGCCCGCAACTTCACACAGTGGCTGACCGCCTGCGCCGATGACCTCGCGCCATTGAAGAACCCTCCCAGCAGACCCAGAAACAAGAAGGCATCCTGGTTCACAGACAAACTCAAGGACTCCAAGAAGACCTGCCGCACCCTCGAGAAAGCCTGGCCCCTCGACCAGACCACAGACAACATGACCGCCCTCAAACACGCCACCCGCAAGCACCTCCAGCTCATCCGCACCACCAAGAAGAAATCACTGAAGGAACGACTGGACAACAAAGCCCACGACAGCAAGGAACTCTTCACCATCGTCAAGGAGTTCTCCAACCCCAGCACCGGCCACAACGACATCACACCGTCACAAGATCTCTGCGACTCCCTCGCCTCGTTCTTCCACCGCAAGATCGCCGACATCCACAACAGCTTCGGCGCACCATCCACGCACCCAACCGTCGAACCAACGCCCCCCACCGCCACCCTCCGCACCTGGACCACGGTGACCACCGAAGACACAGCCCGCACGATGAACACCATCTACTCCGGATCTCCAACCGACCCCTGCCCCCACCACGTCTTCAACAAGGCCGACTCCACCATCGCACCCCAACTCCGGAACATCATCAACACCTCCTTCAACACCGCCACCTTCCCGGAGAGCTGGAAGCATGCCGAGCTCAGCGCCCTACTGAAGAAACCAACAGCAGACCCCACCGACCTCAAAAACTTCCGCCCCATCTCGCTCCTCCCTTTTCCTGCTAAAGTCATCGAGAAGATCGTCAACAGACAGCTTGCCGCCTTCCTCGAGACGAACGGATCCCTCGACCCCTCGCAGTCCGGTTTCAGATCCAACCACAGCACCGAGACCGCCCTCATCGCAGCCACCGACGACATCCGAGCCCTGCTCGACAACGGGGAAACAGCGGCACTCATCCTCCTGGACCTCTCTGCAGCGTTCGACACTGTCTGCTACCGCACACTAGTTAAGCACCTCAGCAACATCGGCATCCAAGAGAAGGCACTGGAGTGGATCATCTCGTTCCTCGCTGGAAGACCACAGAGAGTCCGCCTCCCCCCGTTTCGTTCCGAGGCTACCGAAGTCATCTGCGGCGTACCGCAAGGATCATCACTCAGCCCCACCCTCTTCAAAGTCTACATGAGACCTCTTGCAGCCATCGCACGCCAACACAACCTCAACATCATCTCCTACGCCGACGAAACCCAGCTGATCCTCTCCCTCACCAGAGACCCCGACACCGCCAGAGCCAACCTGCACGAAGGGATGAAAGACGTCGCAGACTGGATGAAGAACAGCCGCCTGAAACTGAACTCAGACAAGACGGAAGTCCTCATCCTGGGACCATCGCCCTCCCCCTGGGACTACTCCTGGTGGCCCCCCGCCCTGGGCACCACACCCAAGCCAACAGACCACGCACGCAACCTGGGCTTCATCCTGGACTCCTCACTCTCGATGACCAGACAAGTCAACGCAGTCTCCTCATCGTGCTTTCACACCCTGCGCATGCTTCGCAAGATCTTCCGATGGATCCCAACCGAAACCAGGAAGACGGTCACCCAAGCACTCGTCACCAGCCGACTGGACTACGGAAACACCCTCTACGCCGGAACCACAGCCAAGCTACAGAAAAGACTCCAACGCATCCAGAACGCCTCCGCCCGACTCATCCTGGACATCCCCCGATGCAGCCACATCTCCGGCCACCTGAGAGACCTGCACTGGCTCCCCGTCAACAAGAGGATCACGTTCCGGCTCCTCACTCATGCACACAAGTCTCTCCACGACCTGGGCCCCAAGTACCTCAACGACCGCCTAACCTTCTACACGCCCACCCGCCAGCTACGGTCTACCAGCCTCGCCCTCGGCGCCGTACCACGCATCCGAAGAGCCACCGCCGGAGGAAGATCCTTCTCCTACCTGGCGGCCAAGACATGGAACTCCCTCCCCATCCACCTTCGGCTGACCCAGGACCACCTCGCCTTCAGGAGACAACTCAAGACCTGGCTGTTCGAGCAGTAGCGGACCCTTTCCCCCAAGCGCCTTGAGACCCTTCCGGGTGAGTAGTGCGCTATACAAGTGTTATGATTGATTGATTGATTGATTGATTGATTGAAGAAGAATTTGTACAACACACATCCCGAAGTCATGTATTTCGAGCTCCTAGTGAAATAAAACAATTGCCAAAGTTCACACAATTTGGTAAAGTGGGAATGCTGGGGTTAATCCAAGATTTTCTGGTTTCACAGTGTCCAGTGACCAGTGACCAGTTCATCATATGCTTCACTTCCACCAAACCCACCTTACCGCCCCCTCCCTCCCGCACAGCCACCCTGCTGGCATCAATGCGCTCCTTGGTCACATCACAGACCGAACTTTGTGGCCCCTTGGACAATGTTTGTGAGGACCCATGGTCGACTCTAGATAGAAGGTGGATTTCTCTCCGAAATGTGTGTATTTAATGACCATGTCACCAAACTTCCACTGGGTGGCGATAGAGTTCCATTTTGGTCACATCCTAACTGGTAAATTCACATTGTCAAGGTAGATTTATGTTTAATAAATCCGGGACAAAAAGAACTAGGGCAGCCTGGAAGGATTTTCTTTTATCTCTGGAGTACATGCAGGCTGAAGTAGCAACATAAGAATTACGCAAATCTGTAAATGATCCAATTGCAGGGAGTGATATGGGAGAATTGCCGTTTTTTTCGGAGAAAAGGAACACTCTGAAGTATTACAAGGAGAGGGCTGTCTCCCTGAAAAATATGGACATTATTAATAAATACATTGAGTAACATACTGCAAATGGCAGCACTTTCTTGGTGCTTTGCTGAATCGAATCAACCTTACAGTCCGTGTCAATGTGTCCAGGAAGGATTCATGCCATGTTTACAAACATGGCGGAGATAGATAGATAGAGCTTTATACACAAGAGGGATACTGCACTTCCTCATTACAACTGTCTGGTATTCCTGCATACAGACATCCGGATGTTCAGGCATGAATGTCATCTTTGGGTCGCCAGGGGTCGCAGTTCGGACCCCTAGCTTGCCCCTTCCTTTTTGCGACCCCTGGTCTCGGGGGCTGCAAAGGAAGCAACAGGAATCCGAGGAACAGGAATGTCATTCCTCTCTCTTCAATTGGCAGCTTCGCACATGGCAGAACTGAAACATTTAAATGCTAGAACATGTAGGAATAGCTAAGTTGTTGCTTGGGAAAACCCTTGGGGCTTCCAGGCTCCACCAAGCACGAGTCTGCTTGGCCTGCAGGCTGTGGATATTGGTGTACTTCTAGAGTGGCCTGTATTGCTCCCTAGTGTTGCTTGACCTCAGCTTTCTTTCTGTTATTTTACCTGCAATTTTGCAGAAAGAAGCTTGTTTTGCAACCTGCCAGGAGTTATAGCATGACAGTCGCAGTAAGTGGTTTCATTTTACTTTTTGTTGAATTTGATTAATATTTGTAAACCCTTTTTGTGAATGTGTTCATTTTATACAGCATTACATATCTGCCAAGCAGGGCCAGACTGGTAACCTAAAGTTTTGTCAGACCAGCCTCCGTACAGTGCATAGCGAGTGATCCTGACTACTACAACAGATGTTTTTTTTCGAGGGGGGGATGAGGGGGGGGGGGGGGTGAATCCCCCCAAAAATTTGGGGAAAAAGGTGCAATTTCCAGCACATTTTTCCATATATATTCAATTGTATTAGCTTCTAAAATATAATAATTGATGACCTGACAGTGCTTATCGATACAACAATCTTTTTAGGGGCTATTTAATGATTACCTCACTATCACCCTCCAACAGTTCCTCTCATCTCTTCCTAGCCCCTCTCTCATAAGTATTTCATTTGTTTCATAGCACCTCTCATGCCACTGTAGGGTGTACGAGCACTTTCCATCACACACCCATACAGAGGCAATGAATAATAAGATTGTAAATTAGTGTATAGAAAATGTTACATGACATAAATGGGACTACAAGGAGTAGGATTGACATGTCAACCATACTGGTAGGCATTTTTTAAGAGTGCTTGGTACTCGAGAAGCACAAACGCAGGATTCAGAACGTAGCACAGAGACTAGAGTTGGCTTTACTAATAAGAGTTTATTTCTACTCAAACACACTCTTTTTAGCAACATTAGAATAATGAAAGACTGCTAATGAACATAACTTTCTAACCTGTGCCATGCAGCTTGCATGCAGCTCTTTGATAGCTGTTCATAGCTCACTGTATTAGATTACGATTGTAACTTACCAACTACTCTGTGACAAAAGCAGTAAGCCACTGAGCTATGCATATAAAATACTGGGGCATATTATTAAGGGCGGCGATAGCCAATTTTTGCCGCTTTAGCGCCCGTTTTCGGCCGCTAAGCGGCGATAATACTATCGCCCTATTAGCAAGCTGTCGCTAACAGCAGTTAGCGACAGCTTGTAGGCGATAGCGAGCGGTTTGGGGCCCGCTTTGCATGTCAGCGATATTTATCGCTAATGACATGCAAAGTGGGCGTACCCAAACTGTTAGCGACTGAAAGCAGTCGCTAACATCGCCTATTGCCAACACAGGCGTAGCGATGGAAATATTCGCGCTAAGAACGAATATCTCCAAAAACTAACACCTGCTCAGACCAGTTTTTAGCCATTATATCCAATGGGAGGTTGATATAATGGCAAAGACCCTGTTAGCGATAATGCGTGAATATCGCTGCATTCTCAGCGATATTCACGGATTTTGCCGCTATCGCCGGGAATTTTATCGCTTTTGAGATAAACGTTGCTAATAGCACGTTATCTCAGCGATAAAATCCCGTGATGCGCGGCGATAAAAAAATTGCCGCTAACCCTATTTAGCGATAAATATCGCTTTTTGTTGATCATATGCCCCACTGTTCTGTGAAATGCGTGGTGCGTGTTCTTTGCAGCATGCATATTAAACTTCTGCGCTACCTTATATTAGTCAAAAATGCCACTAGACAGAACTAGATCTCTCTCCAGAATTTACATTATTCACCATTAATCTTGACACATTAATTGCTGTCTAAAAATGATTAAATATTCAAGAACCTCTGTGCTTTTAAAACTGATGAACTCCTACAAAATCAGCCCCAGTAACAAAACCGTCCCCCACTCTTCCAGCCTCCCGGGGAAACACCTGATACCCGGTACAGCCAGTCCGGCCTTGCTGCAAAGTGATCTGTTAGCTTGATTGTGTATTTGTGTGACATTTCAATACCTTATTTCAGACCTTTTATCTCCAACTCTGAGTTGCTCGGTACTGTTAGGCCACAAACTATGCAAACGTAAATTCAGTTATCCTGTGGATAACTAATAACCTAACAGGACCAGGCAGTTAAACACCTTTGAATGGAGAATAATTGTGCGCTCACAGATTTACAGGGCAGAATTCTTCACAGTATTTCATATTCAGAGAGGTGTAACACACACATTTAACACTTGCTCTCTCTCGACAGTTGGTAAAAATGTGCGGGGGTTTCAGTGTGGAGCAATAAGGTGATGGGAAGAATAGGAGGGAAAAGTAAGGTGTTGGCTTGTGGGAGACCATTACATGCTTCCTCCACAATTTGCTTGAGAGTGAGGCTGGGCTGGTTTAATAGGTCCATACCGCAATGCAGTTCTTTCCTAAAGCAATTTTACCAGCAGGATTTTCCATCTTGTAAAATACGGTCTGTTGTCCCAGCACATGGTAAATCCAGGTGTAGGAACAACAGCCTACTCATGATTGAATTGAGCAAATTCAAAACAGGAAATCTGCTCAACTCATCCCATAATCAGGGCCTTTTAGTGGCAATTAATCTCTCAGGTGTGAGAAGCTGTGAGGATGTTCTAACCACTTACCTTGTGTTGTACCAGCATGCAAGGAAAACCCATACATATGGTAAAGGCTTGGTTTATAAAGGCAATGTGTGGGGGAAACATCCATCACAACTCAACTTTTACGACGCACTACCATTACAACGCAGGATTTACAACGCAAGTCATTACAACGACTTGCGCTGGAGGGCGCTGTAGGATAGGGAATAGTTTAATTTACTATCCAAAACCTTTCCTACTATCCACGGGGATTGGAGTTGGAATAGTAAATTAAACTATTCCACTATCCAGCGCCCCCCAACGCAAGTCTAAAACCTGCGTTGTAAAGGCATGCGTAGTAAAAGCATGCGTTGTGATGACATACATCCACAGCCATCAGAGAATGTTTGAGGAAGATGGAATTTTGAGGGAGGTATACCAGTAGATTAGAGAGAGGATGACTCAAGAGATAGCTACAATTACTTGTTGAAGATAAGGATGAAGGTTATATGGGTGCGAACTGAGTGAACCCAAGACAGCTGGTCTAATAGAGCAGGGAATAGTGGTGTTAATGAGAGAGGTGGAGTTGGGAGGGAAAATGGGAAATATGTAGGTGAATGTGAAATAAGGAGAGAGAAATCTGAGCAAATTAGAGTGATGTAGTTGGAAGTGAGAGGCAAATTCTGAACCCAAATTAGAGGGAAGGATGTTCAGAGAAAGGGGAAAGAAGAGAGAACCTGTCTGATACAGAGGAGAGAGAACAAGAGGGAGATATGATAGGAAATATGTGAACAATAATAATGAGAATTAGTATTGGGAGTAAAAGGTAATAGAACTGTGAGAATAAAAGTGAGAGAGCTGTTTATAAAAGTGTGTTTAAGAGGTGAAATGGGAGAGGAAATTACATCACAGGATGATGTAGAAAAACTATTGAAGTGATGAGTATGACATAAAAAGTTAAAGGTTAGAGAAAGATGGGGAAGGAAGGCGATAAGAAGATAGCAGATATGGAGGTGAGAAGGGTCCTGAGGGAGAGCTGTGAGAGGTAGAGATGGGTAATGGAAGAGATATGGGATTATATGATAAAGGTATGAATGATAAGTCTATTTTATTAATGTTGCACTAATTGAAGAATTTATACTTTTAGTGATGTACTTCCTGTGACATCACCAGGGTCAAAGGTCACATGGCATCACTGCCGTAAAGATATCAAAGGCCATATGATGCCACTTCCTGTAATGTCACTGGAGTCAAAGGGCATGTGATGTCACTTCTGATACCCCTGGCATTATGGTGAATTGACCGCCGTTGTGTTGATGGTGGGGGAATACCGGGTCTGATTTTCATGGCTGAAAATACTTCCAAGTAAAATCACGTGGGGCCTAGGCTGAAAGCACAGCCTTGGTCTTTTCCCTAACTTCCAGCAGCTGCCTAACTCTAGGCCAGGGCTCAGAGGGTTCCCAATATCTTTTTTGGGCGGGTAGTGTAATGCGGCCTATCGTCACATGGCTCTGTAAGACCCCGGGAACCTCATCACCCAGGTTCCAATGAATCAATTATGAGGAGGGGACTAGCTACCCCTCTCCCTGACCCTCTATAAGGCCCTGTGGACCCCATCCTCTAGGGCCGAACTTATCATTTTGGGAAGGGGACATGCTACTCTCCTCCCCGAGCATCAGAGAGGTATGTTTTAACTCACATTTTTCCCTACTATAACATATATTTATCCTTTGGTTTTTCCAGTGAATTTCTATGTTTTTTTTAAATGTAAGTTAGATATTACTGCAATTCCTAACTCTAATATCACTTTAATCTTTGATTTTTTCTGTGAATATATACATATTATGTTGCTTTGGCATAACATTAAAAACACAGTCAACTTCTTCTGGAAGGGATAGGGTGCAAGTGGAGAACAAGTGACACAGAAATAGGGTAACATTTATTTTCTTTGGGCGCTGAGTCCTAGTATTTGATAGACACCTGTTCAAAGCTATGAAAACTATTACAAACCGTGGTAAAACTTTCTGTCAAGGCTTCTATGAGCACATCCGGCACAATGTCATCTTGAAGAATCTCGGTGATAAAAGAATCAAGGAAGTCCAGTGCAAACTCTTTGTTTTCGAAGAAACGACTAAAGGCCTTACGCTCCTGGGGAAAGAAAGTGGACGAAAAAGGTGTAAGTTTAGAACACAAAAGCGTAAGGTGGCAAACATGTAATGTAACAAACAACAATTCTTAGCCTTAATAGTTAACGAAAATGAATGAATGAAAGGCCACTCACATACCCCTACTTTTAATAGGGAAAGCTGTCATCACTTCAAGAATGACTTGGGAATCAGAATCCAATATGGATTTTGTTGCTGTTCTTAACTTGGGCAAACACCTATATTTATCTCTTTTCAGCCTAAAAATTATTTCTATTCTTATTACATCATCTAGCATCGACCAAGTCAACCAAACTGACGAGAGTGAATACATTTAGATAACGGAATTATATTTAAACTTGCCTCCCTTTTTGTGTACATATGTGTATTTTTATACTAGAATTATTTATTCTGTGACATTTTATAATATGAACCACCATTTTTAATTCAGGTTCTGTGCTAATAAGTGCAGCAAAGATTTCCATTGGTGGGGGTGTTTGTAACAGACTAGGAGACTTAGATGACATGGAAAGATCTTTACCTCACCCCCGGGAGGTAGTGATGACTGCAGCGTTAGGTTTGTTAGAATTTTTTTTATTTATATATATATATATATATATATATATATATATATATATATATATATATATATATATAGTACACCTTTGTTGAAATTAAAAACAGGGCGAATCTACGCAATAAAGGATGTGGATAAGTACAGGATTTCCTCTATATTCTTTGGTCATGACATAAGCTATGCCCGTGTTGGAAGGGGGAAGCCAGGCAATATTTAGCTAGTATTGTAGACATCTCCATGTTGGAAGAAATGAACTTCATGGAGCTTGGATATGGAATCAAAGCACATCCAGAGACATGGGCAATGTGGGATCAGGCCCAGGGCCCCAGCCTTTTATGGGGCCTCCTGTTAGGTCCAGCTCTGTTCTCCACACAGTATTGCCCTGATGACTCTAAATGATTCTAAAATATAGATTGTTTAAATACCACTTTCTTTTAGTTTTTTTTAATAGGGGTGAGGTATGGGAATCTTTTACAGACATTATTTAGAAAGAAATGTTACCTTTATGTTTTCCAACACTATGCCACATCCAGAAAACAAAATCCTTGAAGTTCGAAACAGGACCTCACAGAAATAGCAGTGGCTCAGGGAAATTATTTGCAACAATATTATTGAGCTACTGCTACATTAAAATATTGAAAACACACATCACTGTCCCTGAATATAGATGGAAACACATTTAGGATTTAGAATTGTGTGCCTGTGAAATGTCAGTGACCTAACCAAAGACAACATGAAATAGCAGAAAGTGGTTCATAAACTCAAAGCTGTTCCAAACATGGACCCCAAAAATACGTTTGGCCAAGGGCCCCCCAAAATCTTTAAGATGTCCCTGAGCACACCCTCTCGTTATGTTAAATTGTTCTGTGATTTGGGATTGATTATGGGGAGGCATGATAATGCAACAATTGTGGGATACTTTAGACACCCAATGGTCAGTGGGTACAATGACAACATCGCTATGCTAAGGCAGCAGGACAATATCTTCTAACCCCTTCAGTGCTCCCGATGGCCCCAGGCCGTCATGAGTCACGGAGGGCGTATGGGCACGACGGCCGGGGGCCGTCCGAATCCCACCCACTCATTAATTCTCGCGCACAGCGGGAGAATTACGACTGCGTGCAAGGGGTTAAGGAGGAGGTGCCCGAATAAATTTGCAAATGTTTGGAGCCTTAGGAAACAATATTGTGGTTGTGCTCAATTTGGTATTGCTGAAGTAAGCTTAGCCGTATAAATGCTATGCAACAAGCTTGTTTGAGCACCGCAACCCTTCTGCTGCTGCATATCCTGAAAGTACTTGTTCTGTTTGATTGTAATGCTGATGTTCAAAAAACTAAAATCAATACTATAGTTCTATTGATCCAACAATACACTGCGCAAACTTTATTTTACCTTTTCGTTTTCTGTCTTTCCATGGTAAGAATTAAATTGCAGGAAGCTGTTTTTATATAAAGCAGGATCACTGTCCCTTCGTTTTAATTTCCTGTTGGAAATGTTAACAAATATACCTCAGTATTTGTATCATTGTACCACGTAAGTATAAACTTTCATACCCCAAGTGGATCAATTTACTATTGTTTGGGACTTGGGTGCATGCAGAAGAAATTTCACATTCTAAATTCGTAAGATCAGTATGTGCAGACTCTGTTTCAATAACTGTGCTGTTGATAATCACAATGAATTATTTTCTATAACCTACAGTCATTGATATTTAAGTATTTCCGGGACTTCCATGAAACATGACATTTCCAAATTTAACTTAAACGTTCCATAAAGTGACATTTAAATAAAAAGCTTTTTGTTAGAAATTGGGTTGTACGCTGACTGTGGTCTGAGCCATAGTCAAGCAGGAACTACAATCCTAGTCAGGGTAAGAAGCAGGCAAGCCCTAGATTAACCTGTGCTCACCTTCCGGTAGCTTGGCACAAAGGAGTCAGACTTAAATTAGAGGCAATGTGAAAAGTATTTGTACAAAACCTCAAACAGTAAATCAATGAAAACACCACACAAAAAGATTCCACACTAGGTTAGAATAATATAACTTAATTTAATAAATAAAACAAGACCAAAGCAACAAAAATCCAACTTGAGATATGAATGTTTAAAGAATAAACTGTAAAACAGCGTTTAGAAGTAATAAGCGCTTCTTTTGGGATATTTCTTTGTTGCGATGCAGAGGTTCGGCACTGTTGTTGAGGCGGATGTCGACAGGGATGTGAAAACCTTGTGCCAGGAAGGACGTTGTGCGGCTGTGGTTCCGAAGGCGAAGCGCTGCATCCTATACACACGGTATTGCGATGCTCTGGTCCACGCAACGGAGGGAATGAGTTAGTGCTGATCCACTCAACAAAGGTGATGCACAGCAGCAGCGATCTGTCAGCTAGTCAGAAGATACACAGGTTCTGCTGGAGCAAAACCCTTAGAACCACTTCCAAAGGTCCACGGCTGGGGTGTCACCACTTGGCAGGGCTGACTCACAAATACCAGAGTCCAGGTGTAGAAGCAGGTTTGTTGGAAGTCTTTTATGGCCCTGAGACTTCACATCAGGAAACCAGCAAGCTAGCCCTTGAAGTCACTCTTGGTTCAAGTGATGCAGGTCCGGTCCTTCTCAACCAGGCAGGGGAACAGCAGGCAGCAGGTCAGCACAGCAAGGTCGGTGTCCAGCAAAGCAGCAGCCCAGCAGAGTGATAGTCTTTCAGCAACACAGCAGTCCTTCTTTGTGGCAGAGTCTTCACAGGTCCAGAAGTGTACTGAAGTGGTAGTGTCTGAGGTCCAGTACTTATACCCAGTTGTGCCTTTGAAGTGGGGAAGACTTCAAAGACAGGCCTTTATAGTGCACCAAGGTTCTCCCTTCCTGCCCTATTTCCAGCCTGATGACAGGGGGGTATGCATCCCTTTGTGCAGGGACAGGAAGCAGCCTATTCAGGTGTAAGTGAGGCTGGGTACAGTACCTCCCTCCCATCCTACCAGAATGGCCCATCAAGTCACACGTAAGCTCCCATTGTGTGTGGCTGTCCAGGAGAAAGACACAAAGCCCAACTATCACCCACCTCAGACATGTGATCAGAGACAGGCAGCAGGCACAAAATGTAAAAAAATTCCAAATTTCTAGAAGTGGTATTTTCAGAGTTCCAATTTTAAATCCGACTACACCATATATTTTGATTTTAAATTGTGATTCTAGAGGCACCAAACTTGAAAAGTATATCACTTCAAAATTGGAAATCACACTTATAAAATAGAATAAGGTAGTCCCAATGTTATCCTATTGGGGAGGTAGGCCTTGGAGTAGTGAAAATCGAATTTGAGAGTTTTTAACTACCAGGATATGTAAAACTTAAAAGTACATGCCCTGCCTTTTAAATACATTGCACCATGCCCTCTGGGTTGTCCAGGGCCTACGTTAGGGGTGGCTTACATGTATAAAAAGCGAAGGTTTGGGCCTGGCAAGAGATGTTTTTTTTTACCCAGGTCAATGTGGCAGTGTAAACTCTGCAGTTGCAGGCATGAGCGTAGTTAGAGGAGTGCTTAAGTGGGTGGCACAACAAGTGCTGCAGGTCCCATAGTAGCATTTAATTTACAGGCCCTGGGTACATATAGTGCACTTTACTAGGGACTTATAAGTGAATTAAATATGCCAATTGGGTATATGCAAATATAACCATGTTTTAAGGAGAGAACGCATGCACTTTAGTGCAGGTTAGCAGTGGTAAAGTGCTCAGGCCAGCAAAAATGAGGTTAGAAACAGTGGAGGAGGAAGAGTTAGGCTGTCAGGTCTAACACTTTTATAAGGATATTTTGAAGAAACCTGCGAAATTTGGTGACTTGGGCCAAACAGCAGAGCACAATTGCATGGCAGCACTTCTTAGTTATTTGCCCTTAGCATGCAGATTGTGTCAATCGTAAATACTTACATAGGCTTTTGACAAATTCTTTATTAGTTTGATATACAAATGTCACCTTTTAATTGGACTAAATTAGCAATTGAATCCTTTTGGTTAGAGGAAGCACCCTGGATGGATCTGGACTAGAACAAGATTGGGACATCCTTCTACATATTGCCTCTAATCTAGAAGACCGGTTTCAACAAAGTTGTTATTTACCAAGAGAAGATCCGGTTCTCAACATCACTTGGAAAAAAAACAACAACATAATGCTTCTAATCTTGAAGACATCTTTCTGCAAAGTTGTCAGGTAATCTTTTAGCTCCTGCCTTCCCGAAACTTGATTCTGGGGTGACAGTAGGAGCACGAAATGCAAGACCATCTGCGCCCATCCAAATCTCGGCTGGGCCTAGGACCTGTGATTGTTCTTGTGAAGCCTTACGAGTAAGGCGCAAGCAACTTCTTTAGCTGCACAATGCCCTACTTTAGTCGGTGGGTCTAAATCTTCCTCACTATATCCCTGATGCCTCAAATATGGTTTCTCAATCCTAGACTAACTCTAAAACTTCAGTTATAAATACAGCTGATCCAGTTTTTTGGGAGGATAACATTGGAGAATTAAACGTTCCTGCACATCCTTCCTCAATCAGCATCAATCTTAACAACTTATCATGCTTACTTGTCAATGTCTGCTTCCTGATTAAACATACCAAAGATTTTAGGGAGTAATCAATTGATTACTAAATGACTGTGTATTTCTAATCTTGTCAGCCTTAAATAACAAAACATTTGTACTAATAATCCTCTTCATTTACAGACCTCTGGGTAGTTTAAACAATGTTTTCCCTTCTCTTCTAGAATTAAGGGGCATATTACCAACAACTAGCGATAATTTTTGTCTCTAACTTGTTTAGAGACAAAAATTATCGCCGCACATCGGCGATTTTTACCGCAGATAAACCTTGCTATTAGCAAGGTTTATCGCAAATGCGATAAAAAACGGCCGCAATGCATGAATATCGCTGAAAAGTCAGCGATATTCATGCATTATCGAGCAAATGCTCTTAGCCATGTTATCCACCTCCCATTGGATAACATGGTGAAGAACTGCTCAGGGCAGGTGTTAGCTTTTGGAGATATTCGCGCTTAGCGCGAATATCTCCAAAAGTTGGTAATAGGAGATAGCGATGTTAGCGACTGTTTCCAGTCGCTAACATCTTGGCACGCCCACTTTGCATGTCATTAGTGATAAATATCACTGACATGCAAAGCGGGGCCCAAGATGGTCGCTATCTCCTATTAGCTGTCACTAACTGGTGTTAGCGACAGCTTGGTAATAGGGAGATAATTTTATCTCCGCTTTCTTGGCTTTTAAAGCCAAAAAAGCGGAGATAAACCCCTTGATAATATACCCCTGAATTCTTCTCACTTCACACATTCTAACATTTTACTTATTTTAGGTGATTTCAGTCTTCATTTTGACAACTCTACTAACAGGCTTGTCCTTTATTGACATGTACAAGTCAGTACACTTATTTCAGACATTATTTTGTTCCACACTCTTAGAAGGCACACTCTTGATAATGTATTCTTCCCTTCGGTAGAGGCATATGAATCCCTGTGGACAGGTATCAGGAGTCTGTTATTTAGTATTAAATCCCCCCAGAATAGGCCTCTCACATCTTCTTCACCTTGTCACGTAATTCGTATATACTTTATACCTCCCACTTTACCAATCTTTTTGATTCCATGAAATATCCCTTAGGTAGACTAAAACACAAACAAGCATTGCATAGCTATCAATCACTTATCAGTGAGTGTAGATCTCAATACTATCATACTCGGATTACTAGATCACATAACCCTTCCAAGGTAAGTTTCTCAATGTATAGATCTTTAGCGTATCCTGAGGCCCTTTCTGTATTACATCTCCTAATCCTATGTTTGGTTCTACGCTCTCTGATTTTTTCTGAATAAAATAATTAACTTGATCAAGCAATCACTACATCCTCCTTCTCTCCAGTTTGATTATGATTCTGATGTACTTTTAAAATGGATCACTTTTTACAAGGTATCCCAGGATGAGGTCAGGGTCCGTTCCACCTTGATCTTCTCTGATTCCCCGCTTCATGTTATTCCTCACAAAGTGGCAAAAGCTTCTGTTCCCTCTCTTCTGTCAGATATTCATGCTTTTTGCTTTACTTCTCTAGAGCAGGATCTAGACTGGACATTTGAAAGAATTCTACTACTATAATCCCACTTTTGAAGAAGGTTACATTAGATCCCCCTCAACCATTGAACTATCATCCTATTTCTCTACTACCATAGCTGACCAAGGTGAAAGAAGAATACATTAATTTACAACTTATCAACTGTCTAGAATCTCAGCATGTGCCCAATTCTTTTCAATCTGGCTTTTAGCCAGGCCTTAGTATGGATCCCGTTTTGGCCGCAGCCAATAATGATATCAGGTTTATCTTGGGGAGAACAGCAGTGCCGCCCTCTTTGGCCTCTCTGCTATGTTAACCAGAATGAGAGAGGCCAGTTAGGTGGTAACTGTGCTCAAATGACTTTTCTCTGTGTTGAGTGGCTATGCTCAAGCTGTTTCAATGAATTCCTCTCTACCCCCTTTTCAGCCTAGTTTGTGTGATGTTCTCCAGGGCTCATCCCTTAGCCATTCCTTGTTTAATCTCTATGTTGCCACTCTCACAGATCTTGTTGCATCTTTTGGTCTGTCTTTCGCCTATGATGATGACACATAAATTATCTTTACCGTTAAAGCTCCTATTCATATTGTCAGTGCCAAAATTGTTTTACAATCCACTTGGATGAAAGCCAACTCGCTATGATTAAATACAAACAGAAATGTATATTTTTGGCAAACCAGATATCTGGGCCTCCTCTTGGTGGCCCACTTCTTTTGGTATGTGTTCTACTCCAGTCACATCTGATTGCAGTTTGGGAGGTGGTTTCGATCTTAATCTTTCATTTAGAGCTCACACTTCTAAATGTTTATTCATGCTTAAGGTCATACAGCCTGATTCATGTAGCCAAAAGAGCTCGCAAAAGGGCCAGATTCTGAGAATCTGGCCCTTTGCGAGTGCGATTTTTGCATTTGGTATTCACAATCCCAAATGCAAAAATCGCTATGTAAGAATTCGCATATTTGCGAGGAATGGCATTTAAGGAATCTCTAATAGAGATTCCTCAAATGCTATTCATGACACATAAAAAATTTGCGATTTTGCACTTTTGGGCCGCTATTTACCGAGAGGTCAGACCTCTCGGTAAATAGCAAAAACTCAGAAAAATGCTTTTAAAAGCATTTTTTCTAAGTTGCATGTTGCACACACACATGTCCTTTGGACATGTGTGTGCGCAACACCTGTTCAAATATGCATTTTAGTGGTGCTACAGGGTGTCCTTTGGACACCCCTGGCACCCTTAAAATCGCTATCTGATTTGCGAGTAGCAAATTGCTACTCGCAAATGAGGGATACTCCCCATTCATTCCTATGGGCCTTTTGGCCCATAGGAATGAATGGGGAGTTATTCCTTTTTTTGCGAGTAGCAATTTTCTACTCGCAAATAGAGATCATGTAGGAATCGCTATTTATTTAGCAATTCCTACATGAATGCCGTTTTGCGTGTCCTCAATAGCGAGTCGCTATGATTCGCTATTAGGGCCACGCAAAACGGCCCGTACATGAATCAGGCTGTTAAAGTTCAGTCTCTGAGCTTGAGCATACCGAAGTATTGTAATCCACTATATGTTGGTCTTTCCACCTCCTCCATTCATTAACTTCAACTTAATTAAAATACTTCACATTTTTGAAACACCTTCATCTTCACCCCTTTGCTTCAAACTTTACAGTAGATTCCCATTTCATCACCAAAACGCATCATTAATGTGCTATGTCTCTGTCATAAGGCATTGTTTTCTCCTCAGTCGAAAAACTATGTCTGCTCTTTTCACACCTTACCAAGCGAGCATTATGATCAGGTCCTTTAATTAATTTGTGTTGTCCATTCCCCAATTTAAGAAAACATGTAAGAGTGGATGTGGTTTCCCCGCCATTGCCACCTCCACCTAAGCTAGCCTCCCCATAGCATTATGTTCTCAAACCAATCTAGTTAAGTTCCGCAAATGTCTTAAAACGTATTTATTCCTCTCTGAGTTGTCCTTTTGTCACTCGCGATACAGTTTCCTTTCTCAGTGCCAGGGCACCCTCGGGTATTTGCACACTCTATAAATATTACATTAAATCAAACAGAGTGTAATAAACATATTTTAATCAAGCAATGGATGTTTACCAAACCATGCACGAATTGCTTACTCTACAGTGGCACTTTATTTGCACATTTTAGTTGTTTGGGAGTACTGAATATCCATAGTGTTATGGGTACTAGCTACCAGTGTTAATATAATCACCATTCAGAGTGAGACATACCACCCACACACAGAATGAGTGCTTGATTCAGCAATAGACAGAGCCCAGTTTAAGGTGACAAACATTGTTTGCCCTCACCAAGATATTTTGGCATTGCTTCAGCGCCACCTTTCTGAGCCACAATGCAGAATGGGAGGATCTAGGCCAGAATTTCAGGAAAAACACTGACTATATAAACTAGTCTTAGGTTGATATATATATTATTTAAATTAATCTTGCGAAGAATCCTGAAAACCCTGCATGATCCACGACATACATTAAACCGCAGTCAATGAACACTGATTATGCATCATACCAATGAAATGTAATACACAAAAACCCTTAATACACAAAACATATTTACATGATGCATGGCACTTAAGTGCTTTGAATATAAGCACTGATATCCCATAAAATGAAAATCAGGGGTTGCAATTCTAGATTTTTCATGGAAATATTTCCTTAATTAGTAATAAGCATTTCAAAATCCAGCCCTCTACAAATATTAAGTGAATGGTTTTTGCTGAAAATAAATAGGTCCAACTCACAAAGAGCTCCTGTGAGTAGGTATGACCTACTCTGGAACTCAATCCCTACCTAATCCTCATTGTAAATGAATAAGGGCCCGAGTTAATTCAAGGCAGGCGGTCTGTCATTCCACCATGGGGACAGAGAAAATTACTCCATTCCCATGTTGGAGAGGTCGCCCATTTACTTTATAAATGACCGCCAAGCAGGCGGTCATTTCTAAAAACATTGCCAGGAACTGCCATGATGGCGGTTCCTGGCAATGCATATTACTGTGTGCTACGGGGCTGCAGCTGCAGGTTGCAGCCCTGTAGCACAGAGTATTCCTTTTTTCTTTTAAAAAAGGCAGGAATTTCTTTTTGAAAAGGAAAATGTAATGCCCCTCTACCCATAATAGTCTTTTCCCGTGATGGAGGAAAGCATTAGAATGATTTTCCTGTTCCTTAACACCAGGTTCTACCTGGCAATAAGAAACAGTAAAAAATGACTACATGTATGCCCACCCAAATGAGCTGGGTGGATATGTAACCATTTCACGCATGGTCCTTACCCGCAGGTCTGTCCGAGTGGTTTGGCCATGGCAGAGACAGAGTATTCTGTGCTGTGGCCAAACTGAAAGTCCTCCTGCATTCAAATCAGGCAGGCAAACCTGCATATTGGCAGTATGTATACTTCATCGCTGTCACCGTTGAGACGGAGTTTACATACCGCCAATATATAGATCAAGCCCTAACTCACAACTGCTCCTAGAAAAAAGTTTTGTTACATTTTCTTTAGCAAGGGAGTGAATGGGGTTAGATCAACTGAAGGAATGAGGAGTCGGGTGTTAGCTAGAACACTGAGAGAAACAGGGGCGTAACGGACACCCCCGCAGCCCCAGCAGTGTGGGGGGGGGCCCCACTCTTCTATATATGAAGGGGGGCCCTCAGCTTGTTCGTCCAGGGTGTGTGTCAGACAGTGCCTCCTGTAAAGCAGACAAAGTTTGCAGCCTGCTTTGAGCTGCTCTGCACTGACACAGGCTGACTCAGAAGTGAAGGGAATCAAAATAACAACTTTTGTTTCTCTTTCACTCCAGCCTGCCAGGCCCCTTATAAGAGCAGATCCCCCCTCCCACTCCTCCTCACAGAAAGCGAAAGCGTCTTCCACTGCTTGTCTGAGAGGGAAAGAGGCTGCACAGACCTTAATAGGGCAGAGATAAGGTGCCACCTTTAATTGCAATAGAGAAATATAGTGACCTGTTCACCATTTAACATTCTGCAAAAAGGCCCCAATATGGTTCTTTAATAAGAAATCATTGTTATTCCTTTGAATATGCCCTCCTGTCTTTGTCAGTCAGGGGTCACCAGAGCACAGTTAAAGTGTTTTTCTTAGATTGCCTGTGGGAAAAAATACCAATCTGTTTTTTATAATTATTGTACTGGTTGGAACATTAAAATATAGCTCATGCCCATATAAAACCAGTTAGGTGGCAACCATAGGAAGAGGATGTGTGCAACTGTAGAAACATAACCCGGACTCTACCTAGGGGCAATGGAGGGACAAAATATAGCTGGAATGAGTGGTGATGGATGTGGAGGGGTGATTGCATATGAGTGATTGTGGTAGGTGAGCGCTAAGGAAGTGGACCCCCTCCCCCAAAAGGTTCTCCTACAACACCACAAGCAAAACAATATATATCATACAGAATATATATAAAAAATAAAACATAGTGCAAAAAACAAACATACATTTTCTACCAGTACTCTAGATGAAATCTAAGATAAAAAGTGAATATTGTTCTATATACACCTGTTTCTGTTTGTTTTTTGCACTCTGTTTTATTTTTGATATATATTCTGTATGATATATATTGTTTCGCTTGTGAATTTCGTTCCATTTTACAAAGAGATTGTGCAGTAGAAAAAGCTGTTGAAAGAAATTAATTGGCAAGCATACAACTTACCTTGCTCCTAAATGCGATTATAAAATAAACCAATTGAGTATTCAAGTAAATCCCTTGAAGGCCTACCAACCTGTTTATCTCACTTTGCCCGAGCTCTCCTGGGTAGTTTGGGTCACCCATTACATCTATCACTCATACAACACCAGCCTTGTTTTTCTCAATGACAAGCACAGTTGTGCCTTGCACAGGGATCTTGTTTTGTTAATGGTCTGCTGTAAGGGGACAGGGGTAACATTTGTTTTTTAAAGTTAAATGCAGGCATGGTGTCCTCTGCACCCAAGGGGAGTTGTTGTGTGCAGAGCTTAATTTGTAAAATATTAAGTGCCAGGGCCCTGACCAGGAGGCCACTGCAACTTGCACCAACCATCTCTCCTGTCATCGCTGCCAAAACAACTAATAGCCTTCTCTCTCGCCAGCAACTGCTACAGTTCAGATTATTCAAGGTCCCCAAACCTAAAGGAATGACTATGGCGGCAGATGTTAGTAATTTTTAATGATATTGTATTTATAAACAACTGTTGTTCTGCTCATCTCTAAATTAGGTGAGTAGCGCCACCATGTGTCAGACTGTCCTAAGTGTGGTGTTAACAATTAAGCGCCGGTGCGGAGCACTGGAAACAAATTAAGATCCAGTGTTGAGCACCGGACACCACCGGCCCAAATAAAGCACTGGTTGTGTGGGGATGTAATATATTTAAATCCAAGCAGGTAAATTGAAAAGGTAATTCAATTACAAGTATTTTAAATGTACTACCCAAATCAGCAATTACCTATGCATGCGTGGACTATCACAGATATCTGCACTATTTTCTCTATCCGTTTTTTATTGTATGCATTGTCTTGAATATCACTAGTGGAACTATCTATAGTGTCCTTAGAAGCAAATTGTAGGGGGGACATACATTAGGCCATAGTTAAACTGGTGGTTGTACTTTATGAGATAAAGTAGCCCCTGCCATACATTATAAGGATATTGCAACTCACTGAGGAGTTCATGACCATATAGCACCGTGGTACTCATAGTACGGCCCGCGGGCTGCCAGCAGCCTGGCAAGCCTTCCTTGGCGGCCAGTGGACCGTGCAGGTAATGTACCCGTGGCCCCAGAGAGAAAGAGAGAGAAAGTGGAGAAAGAGAGAGAAAGTGGGGAGAGAGTGAGAGTGTGGAGAGAGAGGGTGGAGAGAGTGTGGAGAGAGAGTGTGGAGAGAGAGTGTGGCGAGAGGGACAGTGGAGAGAGAGAGAGAGAGAGTGGAGAGAGAGACAGAGTGGAGAGAGAGAGAGAGAGAGAGGGGGAGAGAGGGTGGAGAGAGAGAGTAGAGAGAGAGAGAGACTGACTTAGAGACTGAGATACTGACTGACTGAGACTGACTGAGAGAGAGACTGACTGACAGACAGAGACAGAGACTGACTGACAGAGAGACTAACTGACAGAGAGACACTGCCAGACAGAGAGAGAGAGACTGACTGACAGAGAGAGACTGGCTGACTGATAGATACTGACTGAGAGAGACTGACAAAGTGACTGACTGGCTGAGAGAGAGACTGACTAGCTGAGAGAGACTGACTGACAGAGAGAGACTGACTGGCTGAGAGAGACTGACTGGCTGAGAGAGAGACTGACTGACTGGTAGAGAGACTGACTGACTGAGGTAGAGAGAGACTGACTAAGAGAGAGACTGACTGAGAGAGAGAGAGAGAGAGAGAGAGAGAGAGAGAGAGAGAGAGAGAGAGAGAGAGACTGGCAGAGAGAGAGAGAGAGCCAGAGACTTGACTGAGAGAGACTGACTGACTGACAGAGAGACTGAGTGACAGAGAGCGAAACTGACTGACAGAGAGACTGACTGACTGACTG
Organism: Lissotriton helveticus; assembly: GCF_964261635.1. Taxonomy (NCBI): domain Eukaryota; kingdom Metazoa; phylum Chordata; class Amphibia; order Caudata; family Salamandridae; genus Lissotriton; species Lissotriton helveticus. Next base: position 1,564,705,313 of record NC_136061.1, read on the forward strand.
AGAGAGAGAGACTGGCTGACAGAGAGACTGACAGAGGCTGACTAACTTAGAGAGAGAATTACAGAGAGAGACTGACTGACTGAGAGAGAGAGACTGAAAGAGACTGCCTGACTGACAAAGAGAGAAACTAAGACTGACTGACAGAGGAACTGACTGACAGAGAGAGAGACTGACAGAGAGAGACTGACTAACAGAGAGAGAGACTGACAGAGAGAGAGAGACTGACCGACTGAGAGAGACTGACTGACAGAGAAAGAGAGAGAGAGAGAGAGAGAGAGAGAGAGAGAGAGAGAGAGAGAGAGAGAGAGAGAGAGAGAGAGAGAGACTGGCTGACAGGGAGAGAGAGCGACTAATACTGACAGAGAGAGACTGACTGATAGAGAGAGAGAGAAACTGACAGAGAGACTGACAGAGAGAGGCTGACAGAGAGAGAGACTGACAGAGAGAGACTGACTGACTGGTAGAGAGACTGACTGACTGAGGTAGAGAGACACTGACTAAGAGAGAGACTGGCTGAGAGAGAGAGAGGGAGAGACTGGCAGAGAGAGAGAGAGCCAGAGACTTGACTGAGAGAGACTGACTGACTGACTGACAGAGAGACTGACTGACAGAGAGCGAAACTGACTGACAGAGAAACTGACTTACTGAGAGAGAGAGAGACTGTCTGAGAGAGAGAGAGACTGACTGACAGAGAGAGAGACTGACAGAGAGAGAGACTGACTGACTGGGAGAGAGTCTAACTGACTGAGAGAGAGAGAGACTGACAGAGACTGGCTGACTGAGACAGAGAGAGACTGACAGAGAGAGAGAGACTGACAGAAAGAGACTGACAAAGACTGACTGACAGAGACTGACTGACAGAGAGAGAGAGACTGACAGAGAGAGAGAGAGACTGACTGACTAACAGAGACTGACAGAGAGAGAGAGACTGACCGTGAGAGAAACTGACTGACCGGGAGAGACTGACTGACTGACTGACCGGGAGAGAAACTGACTGACCGGGAGAGAGACTGACTGACTGGGAGAGAGACTGACTGACGGAGAGAGACTGACAGAGACTGCCTGACTGACAAAGAGAGAAACTAAGACTGGCTGACAGAGAGAGTGACTGACAGAGAGAGACTGACAGAGAGAGACTGAGAGAGAGAGAGAGAGAGAGACTTGCTAACTGACAGAGTGAGAGACTAAGACTGACAGAGAGAGACTGACTAACAGAGAGAGAGACTGACAGAGAGAGAGAGAGAGACTGACAGAGAGAGAAAGACTGACAGAGAGAGAGAGACTGACAGAGAGAGACTGACCGACTGAGAGAGACTGACTGACAGAGAAAGAGAGAGAGAGAAACTGGCTGACAGGGAGAGAGAGCAACTAAGACTGACAGAGAGAGACTGACTGACAGAGAAAGAGAGAGAAAGACTGAGAGAGAGAGAGAGACTGACTGACTGACAGAGAGAGAGACTAAGACTGACAGAGAGAGAATAAGACTGACAGAGAGAGACTGACTGTCAGAGAGAGACTGACTGACTGACAGAGAGACTGACAGAGAGAGACTGACAGAGAGAGACTGTCAGAGTGAGACTGACAGAGAGAGACTGACAGAGATAGACTGACTGACTGAGAGAGAGAGAGAGAGAGAGAGAGAGAGAGAGTGAGAGAGACTGACTGAGCGAGAGAGGGAAAGAGACTGAATGACTGACAGAAAGAGAGACCGACTGACTGTCTGAGAGAGAGACAGAGAGAGAGACTATGATGGAATCGGGGTCAAAGTGTGCATGAAGCTATGCAATGCCTCTTAAGATTGCTATTGTCTGCTAATAAAAATGTATTATCAAAAATTGCTCTTTGTGGTTACATCTGCTTTTGAAATACAGCATTGTCTAATGTTTTGAAACGGACTTGATTTTTTATACTCTAGCCCCCCCCCCCCCCCTCCCCCCACTGACCCCCACCCCTACCGGTGTGGCCCTCAGCAACAAACCACACTGTAATTTTTGCCCCGACAGAAGATTTGTGAGTACCCATGATATAGCGGAACGAGGCCGAAGGTGACTCATTATCATCTACGGCAGCGAGTACTTTATTCCATGCAATACATGGTAACACCATCACCTTTACCACAAGCCACTTAAATCCTTGGTGTGTAGCTATTGGTGTAACAATAGCCCCTGCAGCACCCATGGCGCGGAGGCCCCCCGGACTCCAGGGTGCCCCCTCCTGGACTGCGCACAGGCGTTGAGGTCCCTGTCCTTAAAGTTACTGACTGGGTCTAGGGCGTGGGGGGCCCCCTCTGTGAAATTTGCAGGGGGGCCCCCTTAGGTTTCGTTACGTCACTGGAGAGAAGGTGATGTTTGGATAGGTTGCAAGCCAAGACATTATTCTTAATCTATTCTGAAGAATACAAATCTCTGTGTGCATCAAGGGATTGCAATTAGCATCCGCCCCAGGAAAATAAACATTTACATAATTTGGCCCTAGAGGTTGATAGCACTCAACTCTAGGCTGCTCCAGTATCTGCCATGAAACTATAACTATGGTTTAACAGGATTTGCTCTGTTCACGTTCAAGTTCTAGGCAGATCTCAGAAGCAAACACCTAAGGCGCTTACCTGCCTTTCTAACTCCCACAGACTCATGCACCACATGGACGTCAACTTAACAACATGCCATGGATAGTGGAGGCAACATCACCCAGCACATCATTTGACCTTCACTTTCACTCACACACATACATTCACAAATACACACATACACACACTGTCCCTCACATAAACACACTCTCGCCCACAAGCGTGCACACACTATACATTTTAAAGCAGCCTTTTTACCTACCTCTACTGCCAAGGAGAGTAATATTCCAGCTAGTTGCATCCATTTTTTATTACACTAATAGTAAATAATATAAAATGATTCACTATTTGTGTAATAATAGAAGTTGACAGAAAGCAAGGAAAGTGAAGTCTGAAGTAATGTTCATAAGGTCGAGCTGCCCTGTGTTCCTGACACTGAGTTTGCCACCTCTGAGGACAGGGGTCACAAGGGGAAAGACAGGGGTCGTAATGCAACTCCTGGAGACCTCTAAATGACGTTCATTGTTACATTTTTTTTATTTTGATATCAGTTGTTTTTGGCTCATACTTAAAGAGTTTCACAGCTTGAATTTGCTCACCTACTATTTCCCTCGTCGGGAAGAGGAAAATATGCTTTATTGCCTCTTCTTGGATGAACGGATCGTTTATCGGTGCCATCTGAAAGACTGGATCAGAATACAGGGAGACAGATAGAAGTATAATCATTACTTATTCAGAATTCATATTGTGATATTATGAGACAAATGCACAGTGATGTTTGACAGATCTTTAACGTAAGGTAATGGTGTTGGGTAAATGCTGTAATGCTGGTTGCATGTCAGAATATCGAAGACAAAATTACCGTGGGGGAAATTATCGACGCCTAGATAGAGGAGCAAAATATTTCACAGTTAGTTCCACATCTACCGAAAGGTATGTAAAGGTACAAAGATGTGGAGTTAAGAATAGTAAATCTATGCTTACTAATATGCACTTACCTTGAATGTATTTTAGTAATCTATGTTGAGAGCTTAGAGGCTTATTTACAAGCCCCTTGCGCCGGCGGTGTGTCACTTTTAATATTATGATAGTCTGTAGACGAGGTTCTGGCGGAATACCGCCCAACACAGGTTCAGGATGGAAGGCTGGTGCAGTGGAAACATTTCTTATATCGACACTTGTAATTGATCCACAAATAATTATAATTAATACTGAATTTCCTCTTAGTGTTGTTTTAGATTGCTTTTAAGAATGGTATTCCTAATTTTTATTCTTTTTTAAGTACTGAAATAACTGAAGTGATATATCATGTGTATCCACATAGGCCATGGTAACTACAAAATGTATAGCTGATTTTATGTATTTTTATGTTTTTTTCACTGAAACCGAATAAACTTACTTTGATGATGATGAAATATAATATCTATACGAGATACATTTGCATACAGTTAATTTCAGTGGCACTCATTTATAAATATGTTGGCTATTCTGAAAATCCAGAATGAATATGGGCTCATGGACAAATGTTGGACACCCTGTTATAGTGCATAAGGCACTTTTGTGAATTACATAGATTCACAGCATTTTGCGTGAGATATATCTTCCATATCTTTGAAAGCTGCAATAAGATGTTTTCAGGTTTTGCCTGCAAGTGCGCACGTAGTGCGCATGCGCTAAAAAACCTTATGAGTTCTATGTGGGCTCGATGACCCGCCTCTGTCTCCCATTGACTAGCTCCATAAATGGAGGCTAGCCATGGGGAGACAGAGGCTGTCAATCACGCTTTCTCGTGAAAACGCGATTCGGGGGCGTTTCTCTGGCTTTTTTAAAGTCCCGCCCCTTTGTCCTGGGCCGCGCTGTCATTGGCTGCCGGCCCGGGACACCCCCGTGACGTCATTCCCCGGGCCGCGCTGTGATTGGCTGCCGGCCCGGGACACCCCCCTGACGTCATTCCCGGGCCGCACTGTGATTGGCTGCCGGCCCGGGACCTGACTTGTTTAGGACTTGTTATTATTGCATGCTGGGATGTGCGGTCCTGTTTACCCCATTATAAAGCAAGCATACAAGTACAGAATGTAAAAGAAATTCACAACAGCCCTGGTACACATTGCCTACAACAGAATATATTTGCAGCTGTGAAAGTGAGAAATACATTTCCAGCCCTACTTGGGGCCACAATTACTCTGAGTTGTACACCACGACCCTCTATAAAAAAGAAAAGAAGCTAATGAGAACGTTAAAATAAAAATAACTGTGCCTTCAACAGTAAAGCTTTCCGTTTCGCAGTACTACAACAAAATATATGATTGGATTGCATGTCCCCAACCAATGCCGCGTCTGCCCCTGTTAGTGCCCGGGCCATGCACCGGATATGCTAATCTCAGGATGGGAAACATCCGAAGGACCCTGGGAGCACGAGAGGGCGCGTCCCCCCGGGGGCTCATTAACGCTGGAGGTCTCGGACGACAGGCTGCAGCCGCAGGAGGGGCCAGGGCTTCGGTCTCCGAGGGAGCCCGGCGCGCGCGCAGATGCGCGGCCACTTCCAGTGACTCACGCGCAGCCGCCGCAGGAAACGCCGGACGGATGTCAGATACTTGTGGCTCGTGCCAGCTTTATTTTTTCTCTCCAAAAAATATATACTTTTTATAGCCGCGGGCTAACGGGTTGACTGACGATGGAGCTCGTTTTCCGCGCATTTAATCCCGATGCTCCCGCGCAGTGTCGAGAAAAGGGAGGGCTCCGGCATATAAATAAACTCTTTGGCATCACCCTTCAAAAATAATATTCACATAGAAGGGAAGCGAATGATTCACAACAGGTGATAAACATTAAAAAGTTTAGAATAAAAGTGACAGGAAACAGCACATTCGGGTCAGTGTATCTCACATGTCGGGTCACATTCAAGAAATGGACGTAGGATTTCACTTTTCTTAAAATGTCATTTTCGCCCACTAGAACGTGGATAGGTCTATGAGTGTGTAGAGAGGGTTTCTAGATGAATCCATAACACTATGTATAAAGCGTTTGAGCCCTAAGGCCTGTTTAACAACGTACTGCAGCATGGAAATTCTGCTAGTCCGCTAGTTAGAATTATTAATACATTTACCATCAGTTAGAATTAATACATTTGTCCAAATAGTTTATATATGCGTAATATACTTTATACATATAAAATATGCATATATTTGCATTCAGAGTGAAGTCATAGCCAGCTGTAGTTATAATACCTAAACATAGGTTAAAAAAAATAAAAAAATAAATTAATGGAAAACAAAAACTCCAGTTATTGTTGCAAAACAAAACCTAAAACTACAGAAGTACAGAGTTATCATTAGGTTGAGGTACACACTGCTGAAAGCGATGTATATGACATAACTCATGACATGTTAAAGGATATTCATGAGAACACCAATGACAGCATCCAGAGTTACCAGCGCTGTCTTTTGCCATGCATAGTGTGGATTACACGCAGGACCAGGCCTAGGATCCAACCCACACTGTACATGTCCTTTGGCTGTGCACAGCAGTGGTTGATCGCCGGGCAGTGGCCAATCCCCAATGCTTACCATCCACATTCGCCCAAACACTGCTCTGCAAGACCTTTAGATCTCACTTAAAGCAGAGCCATGAACAAAACCCTCTACAGGTAGCCATCCACAGCAGGGGTTGGGTTCTGTGCATGTCCTAAAGTCAGCCACTGCACCCAGTCTGCAGGCAACCACATCCCACTACACACACATGGCCTTCGGCTGTGCACAGAATAGGTTAGTCGCAGTACCTGACCTATGTGCAGGCCAGCACCCAAGCATTTGCAGGCCGCCAATCTCCAATGTGCATTGGCTTCGGCTATGCATGGCAGGTGCTGGCTGCAAAGCCACGCCAACAACTGGCCTGGTCGGCCGGCTCCCACAAACATGAATGCTTGCAGCATTCATGGCATTACTACTGGCAAAATTCCAGGGCATCATTTCTTGCTGCGCTATCAAGAATTACTGAAGGGAGAACTGCATGTTATTACTGTTGGTACATTCCATGGCATTACTGTTTGGATCAAATCGAGGAATTTCGACAGGCAAAACTCCCAAAAATGTATCTTGCTTCAACTCACAAAGATAGCCAATGCTCCAAAGCCTTATGCTGTCAGCACTCCTGAACATGCATTTTGGTAACACTCCAGTCATGAATTCAGTTAGCACTGAAAGGCATTAGTACTGGCTGCACCACAAATACAACAGCACTTCAGGGCCTACATGTTGACAGCAATCCAAGCTATTACTTCTGGCAGTACTCCCAGGAAGAACTTTTGGCAATACTCCCAGGCATAATTGCTGGCAGAGCTCTGAGGCATTGCTGCTGGGAATACTTGAAGGCGTAAGATGGGCAGCACCCATTGATGCCAATAGAACTCCTGGGTATTTCTGCCGGTTTCATTCCTAGACGGGTAACATTCAGCGGCATGAATGCAGACAGTGATCCGTACCATGGCAGCAGCCAAAGGCATTGTTCCAAGCCACAAAGGCTGGCAACATTCCAAGGCACTACAGCTGGCAAGGCTCCAAGGCGTTTATGCTGGCAGCTCTACTAGGTGTTACTGCTGGCAGCATTCCCATGCATTACTGCTGGCAGCTGTCCAAGGACTTAATCTGGCAGTAGGCAAAATGTTTACCACACTCCCAGGCTGGCTAATGGCGGCACGTGCAGGCATAAATGCTGGAATGACTCCAAGGCATGTCTTCTGATAACCATACCAATTACACGTCAATGAAACACTGCAAGAATAAATAATGGCTGCTAAGAATTAATTATGACATTAATACACGGCATGAATTACATAACCATTTGCAGATACAAAGGTTTGGCGTATCCAAGGTGTATTCTTGACCTAAATAAAACCCTGCTAAATATTTGTGGCACGCATATCTGGTCTCTACGGAAAAATTCAAGGACTACCAAATGTTAATTGATTGTTGAATATTAAAGATGGTTATAATAACATAACATAAGTATTTGTAAAGCTCACGTGCACCCCTGACGCAGCATCTTGGCACTGAATAACAGATGTTTAATGTTACCCAACTCAATAGTACTCATTTTATCTGAGATGGATGAAAGGCTGAGTGGACCCGCCGGGTTTAGTGACCATGAGGTCGAACACAGGCCCCTGCAGTGGATGCATTAGTCCACTGAGCCACCTGACCCGCCCCCTGCGTGTAGTCACTTACCTCTGATATGAAAAAAATGCAACCAGAATACTGAATATAAACAGAGTGTGCTATAGTTATGGGGGTAGTAATAAGGCAGACCCTTCTCCACTAGTCAGACCCTCCAGGATTTCGCGATTTGCAGCGAAATATGCACTTTTGTAAAAATGCTGCGATTTTTACAAAAGTGCCCGCAAAATTGGCACTTTTGTGAAAATGCAGCGATTTTTAGGTTTTGCCTGCAAGTGCGCTAAAAAACCTTATGAGTTCTATGTGGGATCGATGACCCGCCTCTGTCTCCCATTGGCTAGCTCCATAAATGGAGGCTAGCCATTGGGAGACATCAGCGTCAATCACTTTCTCCAGGTCAGAACGCGAATCGTGGAAGTTTCTGACTTTTTTTTTAAGTCCCGCCCCTTGATGCCGTGTGTCCCGGGCCGCGCTGTGATTGGCTGCCGGCCCGGGACACCCCCGTGACGTCATTTCCCGGGCCGCGCTGTGATTGGCTGCCGGCCCGAGACCTGACTTGTTCTGAAATGGACACCGGGCGCTTATAGACCCATTAAAGCAGGAATGTAAATGAAGCCCGCCTCTGAAGGGCGGGTTTTGCCATGATTTTAAACGTCGAGTGGGCGGAACAAAAGAATGTTCTGTGTTAACTAGCCCCCAAGGCTGTTGGAGACCGCTGAAATAAAGCGACCATCTTAAAAGGCCGTGGTTCCTATTTATGTTTTGTATGGGGACCTAGAAAATACCATTAAAAAAATTGAAGACATTTTGATAGTAAAAGTATGTGAATCGTGAAAAAAGTCTTGAGATCATTTTAATTCTGAACGTGATTGAAGCCGTACATTTTGCAGTTTTCAAAATTATGAACGACATGAAATATTGTCAAAAGTGTTTGTTTAATTAACGTTAAATAACAATCAACGTGGGATTATTCATATTTGTATGCGAGAGCACTATGAATTTTGTCACTTCAAGATGGCCGTCTTAGTGAAAGACGCTGGACAGAGCTTTCCCCGCCCAGTCCGCGTATGTCCCTGATGAGAAAATTCTTCATCATTTGGGCGTGCTTCCCTTCCGTCCAGTTTTCCACGGAGATGACATGACCCGTGCGTGGGCGGGGTTTGTGTGTTCAAACAGCCTGCAGGGACCAACCCTCCCACCAGAAGCCGTAAACAAAGGAGACGATTCAGATTGCTGCGGAGACCCCGAAAACGTCCGACTGCCCTTATCTCCGCGCTGACTGATAATATCCCTTGAATATGACCCTGGAGTCAGGGTCCTTGTGAAGTACCGAAAAATATATGATCCCCTCCCAACAATAATCATTACATTACCAAGTCCCTTATCATTACAAATAAGCAGTCGGTCGGCAGTGTAGAAGGTTCAAGCGTTTATTAGACAAACACAAACTCTGCCAGAGGAGCTCCTTGCGACCTGACCCAAAAGGTCCGCCAAGAAGACTGCTGGCACATTGTCAGCACATCACATATATACAATTGCGTTGGCACCGGCATGGCCTAACATGGAAAAATACAAATTGGTACAAGCTAGTACAGTAATAGGAAAGCCCATATAAGGCACACAAAGAGCTCCTGATTTCGCTCAGGCAGCAAGGTCAGACGGGTGACTCCCTTCTGTCTTCTCAGAGACAAACCACCCTGCACCCCTCCCGGAATGTGCTTATCGGCCCTTCCTCAGCTAACTACGACCTTGCCGAGCCTACCGAGCTGAAACAGCAGTTTCTGCAACAGTTGGTTTCTTTCCCAAGAGCAGGGCCTTTAGAGCTAAGGGAGAATAAGGCCTGTGCATGTACGCTATTAAAGAGGGCCATAATATGGTATTCATATAGCGTAACGTGGCATGAAGCTAAGTGAAAGAAAATACCGTAAATACTAATTGTGCATGTCTACAGTGTGAGTTTAGTGACACCATGCTAATCCTAACATATCGATTATCAATACTACGTGATCAGGAATCGATTCTGGTACCTCAAACCCTCCTTTTAGCGTGGTGGCGCTAAATGATAACAGACATCTACTCCTCAAATATTTCTTCATCGATGATCATCATACCATGTACCTCTTTCTGCAGCATTTGGGCTTTAACAGCGATAGGGGATGGAACACACAGAGTGGTGATACGGGAAGCACAGTAAGAACAGCAGGCTGGACCACAGTGCATCAAGACACAGCATGTGAAAATGATGGCAGCAGCTCCCCCTAAAATTAACATTACCTTCCATCCCCATGTGGCCAGAAGTCCCCAAAACCAACCTGACAATGACCAAGACCCATTGTCAACATGCATTTCGGAAGCAATGCGATGCAGTTTCTGGATGGCTAGATGGACGGAGGGGGCGGAGTCAGGAATATATACACAACAAGAACTGCCGATGACGCGGCATGCCCCACCCCGATCAGCTAAGATAACGTCTAGAACCATTCGATTTTGAAGCGCTACAAGGCGAGTAGCCTGAATTTCCACCGTTAGGTTAGTTAAAATATCAGTAGTGATATTAATGACATTCTCCACTATTCTAGACAGTCTCCTAATTTCCCTACTATTGAAAATAGGCCCCCAAAAGGGTACTAGACCCTTGCTGAAATCTGTAAATTGCTGCAATGAAGTATCTGTCTGATCAACTTCAGTCATATCGAGCTGTCTACGTGCTCTGTGTAAGAGTGAACTACGGGAATGGCTCGAGGTCACCTCGGTGAAGCTTGCTATCGGTGTGCTTGTGATTGGAGCGGCTGGGTTCCCATGATACGACCGCATCGGGTATAACTGATGCGTTTTATGATAGTTGGAGGGAGCCACATAAACAGGGGGAAACAGAAAGGACAGATAACAGCGCCCCCCCCAGTTTCGTGGTAGCCAAGTGTATGCATGTTCCCCGCACACGAAGTACACATTGTGGGGAGTAATCAAAGGAGGGCTAATACGTTTTCGCAGTCGATAGGTATAATTGCAGATGCTATTCCCCATTTGTACCTTACCTATCCCTTGCACACAAAATCCTGCAGAAACATTCAAAATAGGAATGGGGACAGTGCGGTCTCTGGTAACATTTCGTTCGATGAAAATCTGAAAGTATTGAGTGGCATTAAAGTCTTTAAAATCATACAGTTCATCTTTTAACCAAGTTTTGTTCATTACCGCTAAATACAGCTGTATACATCCTTGTGGGTCAATTATCACCTTATCCCCATGTCCTGTTCTATTATAAGCATAGTGCGTTCGAACATAATCAAGAATAATATTGTGCTCATTGACATCTAGATCCCTGAAATGCTCACTCCCATGCCGGTATATCGCCAGAAACAGTTTGTACCACGCTTCACAACTACCTAGATAAGACAGAGGGCGGGAGAGGAATAGATCATGATTGCGCACCACAGTAGGCAGGAGTCCACAAACCCAACAATCCGTGGCGTTAGTAACATTGTGCGTCTGATGCAACATTTCTATGAATACATTTTTAGCATATTTTTGGCGATGTCTTTCTTTGTGGGGCGCTAGGGTAAACAGGAAATGCTCGGGAGGTGCGGCAGTTGTGGGCAAAAACTTTTGTAAGGGGTATTTATGTTCTAGGTATACAAACAGACTCATGAACACAGCTACTATAACAGTTATAGTTACAACAAAAGCTATTTTGACCTTCGTGGTCCATGTGGAAAACATTGGCTCATAGAAAGGTATGCGTCTAGGCGCAATAGGAAACTCTTCTTCTAGGATTACACGACCAAAAGGGTACATTGCTAGCTAAAAGTCCAGAGATAGGCCTAGCAGTCCGACCTGCCAGAGGGTTTCTTCGTTCCTGCGTCCGTCAGAGTCTCACAGGCAGACTCGTATCCCTATTCCAAGGTAGGAGCCATATCCATTTGAACAGAATCTTCTTTCTGAACAGAGCACAATGATTGAAAAGTTCCAGCTCTCAACGAGTTCAGTCCAGTGTCTCGCTCAGCGCTCAGACCGGTAGTCTAGCAAACCCTATCTTATGCAATGAAGTCCTTCCCTATCTCCTGACAATGTGGTCTGAGGCGCCGTGTGTCGGCCTTCTGGGCCGGAGATTATATCGCTCACGACCCAACACTTCAGGGTCAGAAAAGAGCACACCCGGGGTTTTCCGTACTGGTGACGTTTGGTCGTCTGGGGTACTTGAAACAGAATTCAACGCTACTGCACGCTCACTTGCAACTTCAGTGGAGACCAAGTCATCTGATCTCGCCGATCCTTCCCGTAGCCTCTGCTCAATCTCGCAGGCGTCAGAAAAGGGCACAAATGCATCAGCTCTTTCAGTTTCCTGTGTTAGAATTTCCCCTAGACGTGACCGCTCACCGGGGAGTGGAAGTGGTAGTCGTTTCAGATGCGAAACATGTATCCAATGTTTCCTGCCATCCACTTTAACCGCCGTCCGGGTGGCCAACAAAATCTGCCGTGGCTCAGACCATCTAGGAGCCAAGCTGGTGTCTCGCTCAAACTTTTTGACCAGGACCCACTGGCCGGGCTGTAAACGATGACCGGGGCCCTCTGGCAGTGGCTGCAGTACAGAAGCTACCTGCTGATGAATAGAACGAAGGTCTTTAGTCAAAGCATACAGGTAATCAATCAACATAGGATATTCAATATCTGCAAAAGAACGAGGTCGAGGTACCCCCCACACGTTAGCAGGTCTCCCAAACAGTATCTCATATGGAGAGAGACCCGAACGTGAGTGCGGGGTGACACGTAAAGACATAAGGGCTAGAGGTAAAGTGTCAGGCCAGTTCAACCCCGTGCTTTCCTTTATTTTTGCCATTTTCAACTTTAGAATGCCATTGTATTTTTCCACGAGCCCTGCTGATTGGGGGTGTCGGGCAGCATGGAACTTTTGTTGTATGTGTAAGCCCTCGCAGATATGCCGCACAAGGGCCCCATGGAAATGTTGCCCGTTGTCCGACCAGATCAAGCGAGGCAATCCGAAGCGAGGCACAAACTCTTTCAGGAGAGCTTTTGCAGTTGCCAATGCTGTGTTCTCCTTAGTAGGGTATGCCTCAACCCATTTGCTAAATGCACAAACTACAACCAGTACATATTTGAGATTATTGACGCGGTCCATATGAATATAATCCATTTGGAGCACTTCAAAAGGCAATGCAGGTGGTGCGAAATTCCCGGCTAAAACAGTTTCTCCTTTTCCTGGATTATGCTGCAAGCAGACCATACAATATTGGACCAAACGGACAGCCGTCCGTTGGATATTCGGATTATTCCAAACTGGATCTAAGATCCCACAGATACCTTTTGCTCCTATGTGTGCTGGTCCGTGCGCCATTGTTACCACAGCCTGTACTAATGCATTGGGCAGCAGCCATCTTTGTTTTTCAGTCAAATCGATCCAACAATTATTTTCATCCAATCTCCCTATCTCTTGTTCCCATTTCTCTAGTTCCGCTGAGGTGGCTTCCTTCTGTAGTATTCTGACACTTTCCATAGTATTATCAAATAATTCACAGTCTCCCCCCACCCATCTAGTAGAGGAATGAACGTACATGGGTGACATCAGCGACTGTGCTGTCTGCTTGGCCACCTGGTCTGCAAAAGCATTGCCTTCTCCTACCTTATCCACAATTACTTTGTGAGCACTGCATTTGATAATAGCCACTTTCTTGGGGAGAGTGAGAGCATCCAACAACCTCAAAACCAGCTGCCCATTCTGTATTCTCTGACCGTGTGAAGTAAGGAAACCCCTTTCTTTCCACAGCCGCCCAAAACTATGGGCTACGCCAAAGGCGTATTGGCTGTCCGTGTAAATGTTGACCTCTAGTCCCTCACTCAGCTCACAGGCTCGTAACAAGGCCATAAGTTCAGCAGCTTGGGCTGATCGGTGGGGTAGTCTGAGTGTTTCAACAACTGTTTTCAGAGTCGTGATGGCATATGCAGCTGTCGTTGTGCCATCTGTTAGTTTGAAACAGGAACCATCCACATATAGCTCTCCCTGGGGCTGATCTAAGGGTGTGTCTGTGAGGTCAATTCTACCCTTGGTCTCTTCCTCTGTGCGATATATGCAATCATGTAAATTAGTGTCCTGTTCACTCGTATGGAGTGGTAACAATGTGGCTGGGTTCAATGTTGCGCATCGAGTAATCGTAATATGTGGTGCAAATAAGGTCAGCTCATACCCAGTAAGGCGTGCACTCGTAAGATGCTGCGTTTTTGTTTTATTTAGCAAGGTGTCTACTGCATGCGGCACCATTACAGTCAAATTGGAATTTAAAACGAGTCCTTCTGACTGCCGGATGGCCACCGCTACTGCAGCCGTAGCCCTCAGACAGCTAGGAAGTGCTCTTGCAACATTATCCAATGTTGCTGACAAATAGGCGCACGGTCTTTGCTTACCTCCAAAGGCCTGCGTTAAAACAGATAATGAACAACCGTCGACCTCGTGTACATATAGTACAAAAGGTTTACGATAATCTGGAGTACCCAGAACAGGGGCAGAGCATAAAGCAGTTTTTAGAGAGTCAAAAGAGAGCTGACATTCATCCGTCCAGGGTAGGGGTTCATGCACATCTTTGGTAGTCAAATGCAACAAAGGTTTAGCCAGAAGTGAAAAATTAGGTATCCATTGGCGACAGTAAGATGTGATGCCAAGAAAAGCGCGGACTTCACGCTGCGTGCAAGGTACAGACATGTTAGAAATGGTAGCAATACGTTCAGGTGTTAGTCGTCTACCCTCCTTCGATAAGAGATGACCTAAGTAGGTCACCTCCTTTCGACAATACTGAAATTTAGATAAGGATACCTTGTTCCCCTTGACAGCCAAATGGTGCAACAATTTAACCGTAGCTTTCTTACATCCATCCTCTGTGTCAGATGCAATGAGTAAGTCATCTACATATTGCAAGAGGACATTGCCATCCGGCAATTCTAAGTCATCCAACAGAGCCTTCAGAGCCTGGCTGTATATGCTCGGACTTTCAGTGTAGCCTTGAGGAGCGCGACAGAAGCGGAAGCTGCGTCCAGATATTGAAAATCCGAAGATCTGTCTGCTATCAGGGTGGATAGGAATGCTGAAGAAAGCATTTTTCAGGTCAATGACCGAAAAGTACTGTGCAGTCGGAGGGATCATGGTGAGAATGGTAGTGATATCGGTCACCACAGGATACTGTGGTACCACAATTTTGTTAACGGCTCGCAAATCAATCACAAAACGATAGGCAGCCCCCATCTCCCCTTGGTCATGGTTCCTCTTCAAAATCGGGAGGATCGGGCTATTGCAAATATTGGCGTTTGTTTCCTCTACAACCCCTTTGTCAATCAGTTCCTGGATGATGTGCAATAAAGCCCGTTCCCCCGCCGGTGCTATTTTGTACTGTGGGATGCGTGGTAGTTTAGCGCCTTGCTTCAACGTGATGTGAACTGGGGGTATGTCCAGTTCACCCACATCTGCGTCCCCTGTCGCCCAAAGGGAGGTTGGGACGCCATCGAACTCCGGTGGGAGTCGTTCATTTTTCGTAAAACATTGTTTAACAGGTGTTACAGAGGGACGTATAGTTAAATAGACCCCATCCGCAGAACAATGTATAGTAGCATTCAATCTTTTCAGCATATCCAATCCCAACAGGTTCTCCCCACAATTCGATGTCAATAAGAAAGGAGTATCCATAGTGGCTGGACCAATCGTAAAGGGGATAGGTTTAGAGATGGGGCTTACAACGGGGACTCCGGAAAAACCCACCGAAACATTGTTTTGCCCGGACAGAGCTGCCCCTGGAACCAATGATCGAGCAACGGAACTGTTCATTGCTCCTGTGTCAATTAGAAAATTTTCAGATGTCCCCAACACTTCCCCTCTGATGTAGGGTCCCCTCTGATTGACCGGAATTGACACATGGCCCCCCCTCTGTCCCTGGCTATCCTATGCTGGGGCATATTCATCATCATTCCCTTCGGCATAGTCACCATGATAGTATTGTCTGCGTTGGGTGTTATCGAAGTGGTTCCTTTCTGACCTGTCTGGTTGAACGTCTCTGTACTCGTCTCTATGCATATCACCTCGGTCGGGGCCCCCTCGTCCTCTACCTCGTCCGCGATTTGCTGCGTTCTGGGCGGCCAAGTATGGACACTGAGCCTTCCAGTGTCCCTCCTCTTTACAATAGGAACATTGGTTGATGCCTATTGACGGGGCTCCTCCTGAACCCCTTCCTGTCCCCGCCCCTCTCGTCATTGGGCCCCGACCACCTCTACCTCCTCCTTGCCCTCGAACCACTTGCTGTAACAGTACTCGGGTCTTCAGATCCTTAACCTTTTTATCCACCTTATCCTTATTTTCATTTTCTCTATGCTCGTAGTACTGGGCCATGCTGAGTATTACAGACGGGGAAGAGGTAGTCCAGGTACTCTCTGCCGCCTCCAGTCGTGCTGAAATTTCCGGAGCCAGGTTCGTAACGAACCTGTTAACGAACAACCTTGTGCCCCCTTCTGTGGCCAAATCTTGTCCACTAAAATCAATAAAAACCTCTTCGAACCTGGTAAAGAAGTCGGACACACTTTCGTCCTTCTTTTGTCTACAGGCGGACAGTTTATCCCAATCGACTTTTCGGGGCGGGATCAGAGTATGCATGAAAGTTATTATTTTCGCTGGAAGAGAAGTTATTTCCACTCTGGGTTTGTCCCCTGGTTTGCGATCCTGGTCCCAGCCCCTTAACTCTTCCCACGTGCCACCAAATTCAGCATGATTAGAATCGTGCACCTGTCGCCATATATCAACCGGTACTAGCAGTCCGAAGAACAATTCAACATCGGCTAAAGTCATTACAGCGGATGCAGCTGCTTCGGTCAATTCTTTGTAGTACGCAGTAGGATTCTTTCGGGGATCTGGCAGCTGAGATTTCAACGCCAGTACTTCACTTCTTTTCCATGGGGTATAAACCCACTGTTCCTGGAACCGAGCCGCCACCCCTTGTCGTATGATCGCCTGGTTACCATCTCGTTGTTCGGGGATTTCGGGATGATAGATTGGGTGTACTTCTCGCATAGGGTATTGCGTAGTCCACTGTGGACTTTTCAAGAATAATCTGTCGCGATATTGTACCAAAGTGTCTACATTCTTAAATACTTCTTCCGGTGTTAGGCTAAATTTATGGGCCCAATCTCTGATAGTATACAGGATCTGGGGGGCTGTCCCGTCCCTAAAGCTTATTTCCCAATACCCAATGAGCGAATTGGACATTTCGTATAGCACATGTTGTTGCATGACTGGCTCTAAATCCTTCACAGTACTCCATATGTCAATCAGGGTATATACTTCATTCCGCACCCACTTGACAGCCTGGTCTCCTAATGCTTCTTTTTCGCCATATTCTACGGATGCTCTAGTGAACAAACGCTTGCCATCTAGGCCCCCTACAGCTCCCCTCGGGGTCGGGTCAAACCCTCTGGGTGTAATACAAGCTCGGGGGGAGGATATCTCCGGCATAGGGAGACTCAAGTGCGTCTGAGGGGAAGTGATCAGTTGTGTAGACTCGGGGACAAGCGTAGCCAAGGCCCCACCTTGAGGTGAGGAAACATCGTTATTTTGTTCATTGATAACGGAGCCCCGTTCCTCGGGCGCAGATGCCCGTGGTCTAACTTCTGGCTGGACAGGTATTGCAGGGTATATACGCTCCGGGGCATATGGTGGGGGAGGCCTTGCATTTAACAATTCCTCAATCTCATCTTCCGCCCCTTCTCTGGCTACATAACATTGGTCTACCTGCAGTTTAAACCGCCTGTCTGCAATTTCAATATTTTGTTCTACCTTATTTTTGTCATATGCGATAGCCTTCTGGGTAATAGTCTGTCCCTGCTCTATCTTCATTAATTTTTCAGATCGAATGCGTCGTCTCTTAGCTTCTTTCTGCCATTTGTTAAGGGTGTCGAACATCGACTGCCGGCTGCGTTTAATAAAAAGACGTTCTTGTAAATATGCCAGTTTTTGTTCATCGAAAGACCCTGTTTTTGGCCACTGTAATTCTATATTGTCCTTAGTGTATTTATGCCACAGAGAGTTAAAGATGAGGGGGCCAATACCATGCTTACAATACATAAAGTGGCTAGGTGTCCCCTCTGGGGGGTTCGGCTGACTCTCGTCTAACCTCCCTTCCTCACTATGGACACAACCAAAACACAATTTGCTAAGGCACGGCATATTGTATTATCTAGTTTCTGGCTGAAAAGGAATTTCTCCGTTAGTACAAATTCAACAAAATTAAATATCACGTTATCCTTACGCTTTCATTCTCATGGCCATGACACCCATCATCCTCACATCCGTATTTTCCTTATACATCAGACAAACGTAAAACGTGACACATAAGTTCCTGCAATTGCAATCGAAAAAGTGGAGCCCGTCGGCTCCCACTCGTGGAGAACTCTTCTGCTAATTTATTCAAAAGGCTGCAAAAACACGACCAACAACAGTCTCGTCCTCAGACTGCCTAAAGATGGTTACACAGGTTTTAAACCACAGACCGGTCTACAGGCCATCCGACAGCATTCATGGTTCACCTCCCGAACTGTTCTGGCTAAGCCCGCGTTTCAGCGCCGCTCCAGATTTGTCCGGGTGCTACCCAATCTCAACCATCGGCTTTCCCGAGAACAGTCCGGCCGAGCAGGAACCGCAGTTCCCCTAGGCGTATAATCCTTATCTTTAGTGTACCCAGAGCGTTCGCACGTGCAGTTCCACACTGCCCCCGTCGAACCTCCGACCAAATCCTCTCTGTGACAACTAATGCAAAGTCAGAGTTTCTCCGTGACCATGGGCCACCAAATGCTTAAATCCCGTTATTTAAATCTACATATGCGATTCAACATATAACGAGACACAACACTCACCTGGTGCACGCAGGTTTGCCGGAACGTTCTTCACTGCCGACGTTTGCCCAGTATCAGCGCTGCAGGTTCTCGGGTTGCACCCGAAGGACTCCGGCGTGGGGTTACTAGCAGCTGAAGCCCTCCGGATCGGGAGGGCAGAGCAAAACCCCAATTTCTTATGCGTCTGGTCTGCAACTCTCCCGATCAAGAGGACCCCTTTCGATGTCGCCTGTGGCTACACAGGGACGACCCCAACGCGGAGTCCCGGCGGAGTCGCCAACTGAAGTACCGAAAAATATATGATCCCCTCCCAACAATAATCATTACATTCTGCTTAGAAAGGAAACGTCAAGGGGTTGTAGCTGCCCTTTGCGAGGTTCCGCACCATCACCCCCTTTGCCGCCCCCCTCCTTCACTTTTGCCCTCCCAATCTCCCCCTGTTCCCTTTCCTGCCAGGACCCCCAGCCCTGTCAGGCTCCCTGCATCATTGTCCAGATCACTCCCCTCCTGCACTGTCCCCTTCAGCGCCCTCCTCTACTGCCCGTGCAGACCTCTTCTTGGGGAGCTCCCTCCTGCACTGCCTTCCTACCCTCCACCCCCTCTGAATGTACAAGAGATGGAGGAATGACGGGTCCAGATTAATGACCAGGACTAGTCTGCTAAAAAGGTAAACCCAGGTCTTTATTTTTTCTGTTACTAAGGTGGTCTCCATTGCTAATCAGTTTAATTTAAAGCGCTTTTACCTCTCGCCAAGTAGGCAAATGCGATACTGTGTTGACAAAGGATTTTCTCCCGTTGTCAAAACTGTGATCTTACTTAGAACACGGTGGAATGCTTGCAGCCAGCCCGTAACCGCTCACCATGAGATTTTAAGGGTCTAATTTTGCAGGTTTATGATCATTTATGCCAAGCAAAGGGACGGAATGCAGTGAGAATAGAAGTTAACTTGATGTGTGTAACTTGTATAGCGCAAGTCTTGCGTGCATTTTTATTGACGAGTATTAATCGTTTTGAACGTACAGGTCAGTGGTACACTTCTAACCTGCGCTCCTTGTCCTGTACGAAATCAACTCCCTGAACTGTTTTATCAGTGTGGAACGTAGGTGTGTTTTACAAATCGAAAGATGGAGGAAAACTGTTATAAATATTTTTAAATCTTTAAAGAGCTGCGTATCCCACCTCCTTCATTTAGTATATGAATTTAATGATCTTGCCCGTTTCAGTTTTTCAAAACCTATATCTGACTGTGGCATTACCGTGGAAGGTTACTCTTTCGTTTGTGACCAGTACTAGCGTAAATGCCAATAGCTCAAACTTTTCAAAAGGCGAAACCATTGCATTGTAAATGCTTGTTTCAACTGGAATTGCGGCTGAAGATGGAGATGTAAATTTATAAAAACAAAGTCCCTGTAGACCCACCAGCAGATATTGGAGGGAAAACGTTGCCTACCTACTTGGAGTAATACTGCAACTGCAACCTCTCTAAGTCAGAAGAATTGCTTCGGTGCCTTTAAATGGAATTAGAACATGGACAGAAGATGAATTAAAGGTGGGGCTCTAAGCAAAGGGGAGGGTCCAACCTATGGCACTAGACGGAAATGACCTCAAACTGCAATTGCAAACAAATACATGTTCAGCCTGTTCTGGTTTAGAAAAAACAAGGGCAAGAACCTATGGTCTCATTTAAATTTAAAAGGCTCGGGCCCCAACGAGCATTTGTGGCAGAAACATGTAAAGTATCCGCAGTGCCCCCCCACAGATGACGCATCCAACGTTCTCTGTTGCAACCAGGTTTATTTATTCACAACCTTACAGAGAGCGCCGAGCCTCCTGCTTCACTGGCTCCGGCACCCGTAATGAAGCCTTCGCGCGCTTCACCTAAAATGGTGGCTCGGCGTGCTGCGTCATCACGCCGATCCAAACACTGGAACGCTGACTCTACAAAACACACCTCTCTCATAACATCCAGGGCTAGGCCACCCATTTGAAGATATCCACACTAAAGGTGGACATTACTGTCCATCACTCATATCATAGTCCCGAAATCTGGCTGGCCTCATCACTGCTCTCCCCCCTCTGGTGCACCTTACCGGGGTGGAGGTCACATCTCTCCCCCTGGATCTCCCCGGGGTATCTCCTCTACCTTCTTGGCCGCTTCCCGCCTTCGGGCTCTCCTGGGACCTCTGTTCCTGCCGGGGCATCTCACCGCTGGGCGATCTCACCGCCCCTTGCTCGCCCCTTATGTCTCTTTCCTCAGTCTCTCTTTCCTCCATGGTCTGTTCATACTCCACTCCGCTTCTTTCCATTCCTTCCTGATCTTGTACGCCAATGTTCCATTGTAGAATTTTGTTGCATCTGCCCATGCGGTCTTGGGACCATACGTTCCCGTCACTGAGCAGGGCAGCCCTATCATACACCTCCTTGACTTGGAGAGGTCTACTGTACTTGATGTCCCCCTTCTTCTGCAGCACCGCCAACTTGATTCTTACCCATTCTCCTTCTTCAAGTTCAGTGTCTCTCACGTTCCTTCTAGAGTTATAGTGTTTAGTGTACACTGCCTGGGCCCTTTCCAAATTTGCTTGGACCACAGCTGGCGACCAATTGCTGGTAACCGTTTTCTCCTTCCACGCCCTGTTGTCCCTCGTGAATGGATCTCGGCCCCTCAGGATCTGGAACGGGCTATACCCCGTCCTCGTGGGGGTGATCCGATATGCCCATATCATTTGCCATATCTCTCTCTCCCAGTCCTTGTCTCTCATTATTGCGGCCTGTATGGATCCCATCAGTACACGGTTAAACCGTTCCACCAGTCCATTTCCCGCTGGGTGGTATATGGATGTGTGTTTAGAAACTATGCCGTTCCTTTCCATGAATTTGGCCCACTTGTCTGAAATGAACTGTGGACCATTGTTACTCAGTATAAGTTTGGGAATCCCTTCCCTCAGGAAGGTGTCTGTCAGAAATTTGAGTACGCTATCAGTGCCCATTTCCTCTTCCACTCTCACATCTGGCCACTTGGAGTACCTGTCCATGAGTACACACACATATTTCTGTGTCCCCTGTCCATCTAGTATGGGACCTAAAATGTCAATCGATAGTTCTTCCCACGGATGCGCGGGGGTGTCGAATTTACCCAAGGCTGGCCTCAGTGGTTTTAGGGTCTTGTCTGCTTGCTGGCATTGGGTACAATCCCTGACATGGCGTTCTGCTTGTATGTCCATGCCCAGCCACCAGTACCCTTCCTTGGCCCTTGGTTTTGTCTTCCCTATCCCCAAATGTCCTTCATGTAGTAGCGTGAGTAGTCTGGGGATAATTCCTCTCGGCGGTATCACCTTGTCTCCTCTGTATATGAACACCCCTTGATCGTCCACAGAGAGTTCTTCTCTCACTTCATAGTATCTCCGTAGGGACCCGCTCAGATGTCTTTTCTCCGGCCACCCACACAATATGCATTTCATTACCTCCTGTAAGTCCTGGTCTTCTCTGTAGGCTTCCTCCCATTCTTGATTGCTGATGACCCTTTCTTGGTCCTCCATCAGCGCTACCATTTCCCCCATGGTCTCCTGATCCTCTTCTTCCATTTCCATCGATGCCGCCCGGCTCAAGTAATCTGCCACCTTGTTCTTGTTGCCGGGGATGTATTCTACATCATATCTAAATTCTAGGAGTTTCAGTTTCATCTTTGCGATCCTGGGGGTGGCGCTGGCATGTCCGCTGGACGTGAGCACCTTCACCAGGGGCTTGTGGTCTGTTTTCAGCTGGAACCTTGTTCCCCACAGGAATTGTCTGTATTTGGTCATGGCCCACACCACGGCTAGCATCTCCTTTTCTATGACAATGAATTTCTTCTCCGTTTCACTCAGCACTCGGGATGCGAAGCTTAGTGTCTCCACCACCCCTTGCCCCCTGTCTTGCATCAGGACTGCACCCAGTCCTTTGTCGCTGGCGTCAGTGGTAAGGATTGTTCTCCCCTGAGGATCGTATCCCTGCAATGGTATTGCCTGTACAACGTCTTTCTTTATGTTCTCAAACTCTCCTTGGGCTTCTTCCGTCCATTTGAACACCGTCTTCTCCCGCGTTAGCTGCCTCATGTGGTGGGTCTTTGTTGCGAAGTGGGAGACAAACTTGCTGTAATACTTGGCCATTCCTAGGAATGACCTGACCTCCTCCTTGTTGGACGGTGGGGGTGCCTCACAGATGGCCCTCACATTTTCTGTCTTCGGGGTGATCCCTTGTACCCCAATCTCGTGTCCTAGGTAGGTCACCTTCTCCATTCCTAGCCGGCATTTCTCCCACTCCGCTGTTAATCCTCTTTCGTCCAACTCTCGCAATACCTTAGACAGCTTAGCGTCATGATCCATTCTCTCCTTGCCCATCACCAGGATGTCATCCTGGAAGTACTGGATGCCTTCCATGTTCTTGAAAAGTTGGTGCATCAATTTTTGAAACACTGCAGCCGCCGACACCAGTCCAATTGGCATCCTGCAGAACTGGTAGCACCCAAAGGGTGTGATGAACGAGGTGAGTTTCCTGCTCTCCGGATGCAACGCTATCTGGTGGTAGGCCGATGTTAAGTCGATAGTGGAGTACCACTTGATTCCTCTGGTCTTTGCCAGCATCTCCTCAATGCGTGGTAGCGGGAACTTCTCCACCACAATGTTTTTATTTAGTTCGCGCAGGTCCACACAGAGCCTGACCTTGCCGCTTGGTTTCATCACCACCACCAATGGCGCCAGGCACTCCGCACAGGTGATGGGCTCAATTATGCCCTTCTTCTCTAGCTCCTGAAGTTCAACTTGCACTGCGTCTTTCACCGCCAATGGCACATTCCTCACTCTGTGTGCTACCGGCTTAGCATCAGTTTTCAGGATGATTTTGTGTGCGAACCTCTCCAGTTTCCCAACATTCCCGCCGAACACTCTGGGGTAGTCATTCTTCCATTTCTCCAGGTTCGGCCATTGTTCCGGCTCCGTTAGCAAGACCTGCACCGCACCTCCTGGGTCTAACTTGATGCCTAGGTTTCCTTGGTCCATCCACCCCAGCACCGATGGCCCTTTCTCTGAGACATACAGTTTGCAGTATGCACTGCGTCCCTTGAATTCAAATTTGAGTGGTCTGAAACCCGCCATGGGTATGCGGTCTCCATTATACGATACCGGCCGTATGTCCAGCCGCTCTAGCTCTGGGCCCAGTTGTGGCCTGAACTTTTCGTCCCATACCGCCCGTTGCACTATTGTGTAAAGTGACCCCGAGTCTGCCACTATGCTGATTGGCACTCCTCCGATATGCATGTCCAGCACTGGTTTGCTTGATCTCTTGGTGTCCACACACAGCACCTGGTCGTAGATACATAGGACTGTGTCCTCCTCTTCATGACCGCTTCTCTCCTGGTCATCTTGCTCTTGGTCCACGAATTTTACCACATTACTGGTCGCTTTCCTCCGACACACTTTCTCGTAGTGTCCTACGATCCCGCAGAACAGGCACTTGGCACGGAATGCCGGGCACTTCCTATCATGCGCTTCGTGAGTCATGCTACCGCACCGATAACCCTGGTTCTTGGCTCCCTTCGAGTGGTTCCCTGGCGGTCCTGGATTACCTTGCCATTTGTTCGGGCCTCTCTGTGGTGCTCCCTTGATCCTGTTATCTCTTCTGGGGGCCTCCTCTTCAATTCTATTCACCATGGGTCTGGCAAGTGTTTCCTTTCTTGCTGCCTCTGCGCATCGCCTCACCAACTCTGCTTTCTTGACGATCGCCATTACCTCCTTCAGGGAGGAGTCCCCATTAGCCCACAACTTGTCCTGCACCGCTTTACTCGTCGTGTGCATCACTATTTGATCCTTTATGAATTTGTCGTGGAAATTCGCATATCTGCACGTGGACGCCAACTTTTTTAGTGCCGCAACATATTCATCGACCGATTCCCCCTCTTCCTGTTTTCGTTGTTGGAAGTTGTATCGGTCAATTGAGACACAGACGGCCGGCCTGTAATGTTCATTTAGTTCCTCTATCGCATGAGCATATACGTCATCGTCACCACTCTGTCTTTGTTTGGGTACCAGATTCTTGAATACCCTCAACCCCTCCGGGCCCAAATTATGAAGCAGTATCCGTCTTTTCCGTTTGCTTGTAAACTGTTCCTTTTTCTCGTCCTCCAGCACCTCAATGTAGTTGGAAATATATTCCCTCCAGTCCTCCCACTTCATTAGGGGTTCGCCTGGTTTGGGTAGAAACGGTATGGGCGCCGTTGTTGAGGACGCCTGCGCGCACATGGTTTCGCGCTTCTCTCTTGGTGGTGTCTCCCCTTACCCCTTGGGGCTCCCCGGAGCGGTATCCTCTCCTTCTCTTTTCGGGCTCAATGGAGTGCTTCGGGCCTCACCGCCATCTCTGCCCCCTGAGGTCACCAGTGCTGTTCCCTTGCTGGGTGTGCAACAGGTCCCAGCGGTCCTGCGTCTCGACTCTGCTGCCCGCCACTGGCCGTGTGGCCGTATGCTTCAGCCGTCCTGCAGGTATGGCCTAATGGAGCTCCGCCGCCCCTGCCCTTACTGTATGGGGCTGCCTGTGTTTGGGGACCCCTGTACCTGGCGACTTGGGTTGCAGCGTGTGCTCTGCAGCACATGGAGTGCACTCACGGCCCTGCCGCGCTCTCTGTGGTCGTGGAGCGTTGTCAACGTTCTGTCCAGCGTGTGCTGTGCAGTGGGTGTCTTTGCCTCGGTTGCTCTCTCTGCACGTGGGTTCTTTTCTTTATATTTGATACTTTGTTCCGTTTTTCCCTTTTTTTTTCTCAGGATCCGAGCCTTGTCGCCATTGTAAAGTATCCGCAGTGCCCCCCACAGATGACGCATCCAACGTTCTCTGTTGCAACCAGGTTTATTTATTCACAAGCTTACAGAGAGCGCCGAGCCTCCTGCTTCACTGGCTCCGGCACCCGTAATGAAGCCTTCGCGCGCTTCACCTAAAATGGCGGATCGGCGTGCTGCGTCTTCACGCCGATCCAAACACTGGAACGCTGACTCTACAAAACACACCTCTCTCATAACATCCAGGGCTAGGCCACCCATTTGAAGATATCCACACTAAAGGTGGACATTTTGTTTCCTGGAAACAGCTTTCACATAAACGGCAGAGGCAACTTTGGGGGAAATTGACTATGCAATCTAGTTGTGCTTGTGGAACACCATGTTATTCTTAAAAATATGCCTTTCCCCAAAGGGGTCCAGTCTTCCAGTTTAACATAACTAATATCCCCACATGCTGGGAGTGTTGTCCCAGGCGTGGTGGTCATTTCAGTAATTATTTCTGCCACTGACCATCGAGGTTTAGAAGGCGATCTAAGTCAGAAAGTGCTCTAGGGCAAAATGGAGTCAGATGGGCTATTAATATATTGGGCTACCCCTTCAACCTGAGCTGTACCAAGACGGGTTCTGCCGATGCCTGTTTCTGTTAGTAGAGCCGGTTGTAAATCTGCCACAAGAAACTCCACATGCACCCTGAGTCTTAATAAGGCAGGGGAACAAAGAGGAGGGTGCACAGGACAGTCACCATTTTTAATGGGCGATGATGGTTTCTGTCCTCCTTTAAATGATACTTTTAGTGCAGCTTTTTTTGCACTCAGAGGTCAGGGCAACACATCGATCTTGGGGGCATCTGGTCACATGCCCTCAAGTAATGAAGAACCTAGGAGGGTCCTTTGCAATATGGCTTTATTTTAAGGCATAGAATTGAGCTTTTGATAAGTTGTCAAAAACTTTGAAATTCATGCTTTGATGAACTGTGGTAAAAATATCAAGACCCACCTTGGAACTGGATTATATCACTTTGATATTTTGCACACTTAGCTCTGGATGCATGTTATGCACACATAGTCGCTCATCTTAAAGGGTAGCTGTGTTTATTTATTCCGGGTATTTATCCTACATAGAGTATGAGCTAGTACCATCTTCTTAATCGATCCTGGGTGTATTTGGCTATGTAATATGTATTTATTGATGTATTTATGGATGGAGCATAAATATTATACATGAATATTTATGAATTGATGTATTGGTAACTAATATTTTGGATCTCAATAAAAAATACAATAAACAAAAAAAAATTACCCACCTTGGAAGAAAGTGCGAAGAGAGAGCTCTTTTACTGTTCCTACGCTTGTCCAGCTGGGCACTAAGACGAACATCGCGGGTTGTCAGATAGTCCCAACGAGCCCTGGGAGGAAGGCCATGTCGCTGACGCACACGGTTTAAACTGAGTTAAAAAGATAACAACAATTTTCAATCAATTATTAATTGCTTATCAATAAACTACTATCCAGTCTCCCTTCTGTTGTGATAGTATGTTTGAAGATTTAAAATCTGCAGATTGTTGTATTGATAGTGTGCATTAAAATTGTAAAGCTGCTACTAAATTGTAGGAGTTCCTCAACATAGTAAAAAAATATTATTTCCATTTTTATTCACTAACAGTCAATTTTTGGTTTATATAAACTGTATGCAGGATTAACAAAATCCAATTACCCATTCATGAAATGATGTAAACTTAAAATCTATAAACAATAACAAGTTTCCAAAAATGTGCTCATTTCAGACATTTCTTCACATCTCTATTCATAAGAACTTTGGAAAGGTATTTATTATCGAATACAGCGACTGGCTAAATCTATGTAAATATTGTGCCTACGACCAGTGAAAAATAAATCACTTTGCTCTTGAATAAATTTCCATTACTAAACACGAATGAACAGCTCCGTTTGTCGAGGTATGTACATGTGCTGAGTTGTTTCCCTTACAGAATAAAAATGGTCCCTCTTCTGACATAGATATGTATGTGAGAGTCACCAATCCTACAGCATGCAGCCATCACAGCACTGCATTTAGGCTATGCCTCTGCCACAAAAACATGTGCATTTATTGTATAATCAACGTATATGCGTAACCTTTCTTGAAGATCAGCCCATGTTCCATTAGTTTTGTTTGATGCCATCAGAAGCGACACAACTGCAAAGGAAAACATAAACGGTGTAAACATTAAGTATGAATAAAACATTCTGAGCAGAAAGGAATGCTTGGAGAAGCAATTATGCTTAAACTCGACATGCACAGCAGGATAACATTTGGAAACTAGTATATGCAATTGTTATTTCAGGGATGTCTCGAACTATGTCATCAAAGGAAACATGGGCTCATCTCAGATGTATTTCTGCTCATACTTTTAAAAACCTATAGCCTTTTCTTCTTTGCTAATCCTGATGAATGCCATTTTAAAGGTACTTGAAAACAATGTGGAAACACAATCACATTGTGGCGTAAGACATTAAAAGATGTACATTAGTCTTGATTATTTTTACTTGAGTATCCTTTTGGACATATCCATCAAATTAATTCCCGCCTTCAGATCAACATTTGGCTCATTAATTGTTTCATGTATTTACTTCGAAATTCAGTGTTACAAATCTTTACAAAATGTTTTAAAATAAAAGTTTCGAGCTACAAATAGTGCTTAGTAAAAGTGAAAAAATGAGAAAGCTATAAAACCTTTTCTCACAATATCTTATTGATTTAACATACAGTCCTCCTATCTCACTATAGCAAAACAATTTTGATTCAAAATTGCTTTGCAGGATAATGTACTGTCTTTTTAAAAAAAAATATATTGAGTCAGTCTTGATCAAATCAGACACCCAATTGAGAATCCAATGGGCACATTGTACTTCATACATTCAATATTTATATCACAGAGAGAAAGGAAATGAAAAAATATGAAATCAAAACAAATGTGCAAGTGAGAAAGCAAATCAAGAGGCCTACAGTTCCAGATATTCATTCCGTCAGCCATAGAATAAGTACACAAAAAGGCAGTTGGGAAAAAAAACCTACCTTACAAAAGTTAATAGGCATAGGTCTGTAACTCCCAATTGAAGTGTGCCCATACTCTATCAAACCCCCTGAGGGGCCGAACCCCCCTTACTCCTGCTAAAGCCAGTTCTGAATCGTGAATTAGCCGAATCGGTGCCCACCATTCAGTAACCCGCAAGACCTGGCCATGCAGAGTCTGGAGGATACTATAAGTATGGACAACAGCTTCCCCAGCCGCCATTCTATATCCTAACATTACCTTCTTGGGGTGTTAACTGTAGCTCATATCCTTAGCCTGCCAAGTCTATCTGGCCCACTTCTTCCCAGTATACGTTTAGAGCGGGATATGCATAAAACACATGTAGGATATCTGCTGATTGGCATCAACACTTAGGCATCTGGTTTTGTCAAGATTTAAATGAAGCTCAACGCACAAGAGGAGGGCAGGGCAAAAAGTCCTGCATCAGTCAAGGTACCTTATCTCGGCTATATTTCCTATCTTGAAATTGGTGCAAAGGGTCTGGGCATGACCTCCATGTGCCCCAAAGAAATAACATACAAGTCACTTGAACAAATTAAACAAAGGTTGGCCCAGCACTCAAATTAGTGAAATATGAGTGACGATTGATAATATACCTTATTCACAATGCAACAAAAGGCAGTCCGTCAAGATCTTTCCAATCAAAGAAAGGCACTGGTAGATTTTGAATATAGATACAAAAATTATTTTATTCTTTATTGATATACAAGTTCATAAAATTTATGATCGCCGACACGTTTCATTCTCATGTGGACTTTTTCAGGGCTAAAATATGTACAAACAGACAAAACAATATTTACAACACATACATAAAAATATTGTAACGTAATATACATATGAACCAGACGGAATATAGCTCCAAGAGAAAGTGGAGCTCATTGACATCCTTATATTAACACAGACCCAAATCTTTACATTCAAGGGAAGACCTCTAAGAAACACAAAAATTGACATAGTTACACAGACCAACATTGGTATGTGGATATAATATTCATAAAAGAAGAAGCACATAAAGAGCACAAGAGCCCAAAATTATCACAATTGGTCTTTAAATGAACAAGATTTAAGTTTGCTCTTCACCTCATAAATGTATCCGGTGTATTATATAACACACAAACAGTCTTAAATTGCTGCAGCTTTAACTTCATAAAGTGCACAGCGCCCTCAAATGTTTTTAAAGCCTTGTATACTTCTGATGGCAATACCTCCTGGGAAAGTGCTCTGCTCCATTCAGATGTCAAGCGCAGACTGTCATCCCTCCTATGCTCGCCCAATCCTTGATACAAAGTACTTATCAATGATTTCCATTTTGCATTAAGAAAATTAGCCAAGATATTTGAAGTCTCTAATTCAGTTATTGACTTGCCATCAGTACAAAAAAAATCCTCAACTGTAAAAATGTAAAGAAATGATGAGGAGGAAGATCAAACTCATTTTGTAAATCAGTAAAAGTACATAGGCCATTCAGATCGATAACTGCCCCACCGTAGATACACCTAATCGGCGCCATGCTTCACAGGTGGAGTCATGAAACTACCCAGGAAATGCAGGATTATCTCAAAGCAGTGTGTCTCAAGGTATTAGCTTTATGGAGTACTTAGCAAAGCTCTCTCGCCAAATAGTTACAGTACCTATGACAACCTTGAGCTATACCCGTTTGTAATAATTAGGGTCCGTTATTCTATCGAAATGCCAGATAATAGCTAAATACAGATAAATCCGGTTCTGCTGGAGCAAACAGAGTGCACAAGCAACAGCCAAAAGATTCCCAAAAACGTAACTTGAAATCCGGAAACTGCAAACCCCCCTGTAGGTATGAAAGTTTCAATACATTTCTAGAACGCCTTGCCCGCCTATACCCCCAAATAAAATTGCTCAAAGCCCCCTCTAACTTCCTTAAAAACACGTTTGCACCCTTAGTGGTATCACCGGAACAGATATAAGAATTTTGTGAGAATATTCATTTTTATTACATTAAAAAGAACGTTAATACTTATTAGAAGCTTATTCCAAAACTGCAACGTTTGAATTAGAGACCTTAAAAGAGGCTCTTAATTCAATTTAAAGATCTTATCTATCTTAGCACTTAGATGAACTCCCAAATAAGTAGTTGTATTTACCACCCCAGGTATTGGTATAGGTGACTCATAATTCAGCAATAGCTGAGTTTTGGCTATATTCAATGTATAGCCAGAGACTAACCCAAATATTTCAGCCTCCTCCACTATGCACTTCATAGCCTTTCCTGGGTCATCAGAATATATGGACACATCGTCCACATATGCGCTGATCTTGAGTTCGCATTGCCAGGTACCATAGGACTGAACTCAGCTTTCCTCTGCAATGCCAACAAATAAGGTTCTAAATACAGTGCAAATAACAGAGGAGAGAGCGGGCAACCCTGCTGTGTTCCTTGCTCTAGCTTATATAGTAATGACGATATGCCTGCATAAATCAATTTGGCAGAAGGAGATTTGTACAAGACCTGCACCCATTTACAATATCGTTTACCAAGCTCAAAGGCCTCCATTGTCCTCCACAAAAATTCCCAGGTAACCCAGTCAAAAGCCTTCTCAGCATCCAATAAAATCATAGCCAATTTTGTCCTCCAACTTGCTGCAACATCGAATGCAGCTATTGCAGTGTTTATGTGACTTATTGTGTCCCTGTCTGGAATAAAGCATTGTTGTTGCTTGGATACTAAGGGGCCCATTATGATGTCAGGCGGATTGCCCCCGCCAGCCTGGCGGTAGCCACCGCCAGCCTGGCGGGGGCAATCCGCCCGACATCCACACTCGTTTCCCCCCGCCATATTAGTATGGCGGGGGGGACCTCGGCGGACGGAAAGACCGTCCACCGCTTTTCCGCCCCAGTCGCCTTGCGGCCGGGGCGGAAAAGCAATAATATGGCGGCGGTGTCTATCAGACACCGCCAGCCATATTATGATGGGTGTTCTTAAGTGCCTTTCCGCGGCGGCGATGTCGCCACGGAAAGGCATGCGGTCTTCACTCTGGGGACCCCTGTGGGCCCCCAGAGTGAAGTATAGGTGGGGTGCACACGGAGGGTACCTGTGGTACCCCCTTCATTTGCATTAACAAAGACTCGGCACCGCGCGGTGCCTGCCGCTTTGTTTATGCAAATGCTGATATGTATTTTTAGCATTGTGGCGGGTGGTGCAGAGAGCACCGCCCGCCACAATGCTAAAAATGCAGGATGTGCAGGATGTGCCCGCCACTGTGGAGGGCACATCCTAATACCCCCCATGGGACCCCCGCCCTTATAGCGGGCGGTCCCGTATTCCGACAGGATGGCGGGCGGACAAAGTCTGACCGTCATCCTAATGACCCCCTAAATCTTGTAAAATCGGGCCAGGCTGCATAGCCAAGATTTTCGCGATATCTTCTGCATCAGCTTTCATAAGGGAGATCGGTCGATATGAACCCATCTCCTCTGGCGGTTTGCCCTTTTTTGCAAAAATATCTATTTTGATCATATTCCAAGTATGTGGAGTTTTACCTACTACATCCATATGCTGTGCTACCCTTAAAAATAGTGGGAATATAATGCGCTTGAGTACTTTATAGAATTCTAAAGGGATTGAATCGTCACCTGCTGTCTTGCCCGAGGCCAGGGCATTGATAGCAGCCTCTAGCTTCCCAGCAGTTATATCCTTATTTAACAATACTGCCTGTGATTCCTCTGACACTGGCAACCTCCTATTGTGTACATAAATAAACTGTGCTGTAACACCCCTGATATAAGCTTTAAGTGTGTGCTATACTACCAGAGGTGATGCTGTCCCCAGGTTGTCCTCCAGAAATCCTGTGGGAGAACTTTCCACCAACTTGCAATATTCTAATTTGCTAAGGAGATAGCTTGGAAATTCAAACTAATGCCAAAGACAACTTACCGCTGACAGGTTAATACTTAAAATTATAGGGCTGTGGTCTGATGGACACTTTATGGCATATCTCCATATTGATATCCCAGAGTTTCCCCCATCTGACAAATATCATATTGATCCAAGAATAGTGCTTGTGTGGGGAAGAGTAGTACGTATACCCGGGCACTGTAGTACATAATACTCTCCAGGCATCCGTAAGCCTGTGTAGCTGGGCTAGTTCGACAATTGAGGCCCTCATCTTTACCATTTGTGGAGAAGCCGATTGATTAGTACCGTATATTGCATAATAGGTGTATATATTGCATAACTCACCACACAATTAAACTCTCCCATTACTAACATTTCCCTGGACCAATCCAACAGTTCCAAGCATAGCCCATTCAACATCTCGGGTCATTAACATTTGGCTCATAAACTGCATATATCACAAATTTCTGACAGACCACCAAAACTTAGACAGTCGCCCATCTGCCCCTAATATCACATACAGCCCTCATTTCTGTTAGTATGGCTACCCCTCAAATAGAAGCAGTCTGTGACGTAGTCAACAGTAAGGGCCTAATTATGAGTTTGGTGGTACAAACTCACAGTGGCGCTGCAGTGATGGTCCAGCCACTGCAGAGGTGGTGTTCCGACCTCTGGGTTACAATGTGGGCAGCCGGATCGCCATGGCACCGCTGCAAATGCTAGGGATCAGAGATCCCTGGCGGTGGTGCAGCAGTCTATGGGCCGCAATATGCTTGGTGGAGCCCTGCTGCACTGCCAAGCATATTACTACTTTCCTCACCGCCAACAGTCTCATGGAGGTTCCTACTCCATGAAACTGCTGGCGGTGAGGTAAGAAAGGGGCCCTACAGGGCCCCCCTTGGCTCTGTGCACGGGGGTGCATGCAGGGGGCACTTTTGCCTGCACAACATTCCTGCACAGCAT
This sequence comes from Lissotriton helveticus, assembly GCF_964261635.1. Classification (NCBI taxonomy): domain Eukaryota; kingdom Metazoa; phylum Chordata; class Amphibia; order Caudata; family Salamandridae; genus Lissotriton; species Lissotriton helveticus. The sequence goes on from NC_136061.1 coordinate 1,564,738,650, forward strand.
GGACGGCAGTTTAACAGTTAACATATGAGCCTTTAAACTGGACCGCAGTGGAACCACCATACCACCGGCCCACCAGACCACAATAATACTTGTAATCTGGCAGGCAGTCGGCAGCCCTGTTTGGCAGTGTGGGAGCAGGGCTGTGGTTTGTCAGCCCACTCCCACACTGTGAAACTCGTAATCGGGCCCTGAGTTGTAACCCAGTTGTTTATATAAGTGTCTGTCTTCATAGGTCAAGTGTGTCTCAGTTAGCGCAATTATATGTGGGTTGTACATCTTAATCTACTCCCATACCAACTTTTGTTTATTAAGAGAGTTAAGGCCGGACACATTCCAGCACATTAATTTTAGCCTAATCATAATTAGATTGATCTTATTTTTGCTCCATCCCACCCTGCCCTAAAACCCATACACTCCCTTGCCTTATAAAAGTTTCTCTGATCAAACTGACTCGGTTTCTTCCCCTCAACCCCACCTATGTGCCATATGTATGTGATCTTATGCTTGCTTTTTAAAGCTGGATATCTCCACCCACCCCAGACCAACCTCGCCCTGACCCAGGACCCCTCCCTGTAACTGGCTTGGGAACCCTCCCCCACCTTGATCTGTGGATAGTTGTCATAGCCCCCAGAGAGAACCACCCCACTCACTCCCGAGCGCTCGCCTAACATTAAATTAACCTCATTAAAGAAAAAGAGAAGAAGAAGGAAGGAGAGAGAGAGAAAAAGAAAAAGACCAGCTCAGTTCCAGACAGCTACCAATCCCCTATAGGAATATTCCAGCTGGACAAGCTTTGATAAATATCGCCTGTCTCTGTAGGAAGTTGCCTACATAGATTAATATTGGCTGCAGGTGTGCAGGCCGAAAGTGAGAAAGGAGCCTCTTACTGTTCCAATTTATAGGTAGCTGTTGTGCCCATTGCACATGTGAGCCTATATCCCCATCAATAAGATCAGAAAAGGCCTTTCCAAACAACCGCACAATAAACTGTTGGGGGTCATCCCCCTCCTTCCTTTCTGGAATGCCAAACACTCCAGGTTGTTCCTCTTTTGGCACTTTTCAGTATCTTCGGTTTTTAGCTGTACCATGGCCAACTGATGATCGTGATGCTCAATGGATTTGACAGTTGCTGATCTGACTTCCTCCATATCTGCGATTCACTGCTGTAGTTCGCCCAGCTCAATATACAGAGCTTATACGTTACTAGTGACTTCAGCTATTGACAGCTGATTTGCCACATAGTATGCCCTCATTTGTTCAAGGTGCTGCTGCGCCTCTGTATACTGGGCCTGCAAGAACTGTAAGATCGTCCTGAGATATGGCTCCTGTGTTTCATCAGTTTCATCCTCAGCTGGAGAGCCTTCTAGTGCCCCTGAAGCAGAAATCTGGAAGAATGGCTGCCAATAGAACTGAGGTGTATGACCTGAGGAGGACTAATGTCTGATCCATGCCTGTCTGCTAGTGCTGGCTTTGCACCTTGGGACTGATAGCGTGGAAATCTCGCAGTAGTCTTTCTTTGGAAACCTTTGTAAATGTGGCACAATGAAACTTTAATTACCATGACCCTTTTCCGACACCATTGTCTATTCTACAAGTGATGAATCGTTGCCACCGTATGAAGAGTTAAAAAAGTAAAGCAAGAGTGAGATTAGCATAAATCTATATCAATAATTATTAAGTCAGAATCTCCCATTAAGAGATATAAAGCATAGAACAAATAAGCCTTGGCAAAGCCAGCTAGTCAAAGCATAAAGCTTGGGGATTTTAATAAAAGTCAGAATGGAACAAAGCCTGCATCTAGTCTGCCTTTGTCTGCATCTCTTCTGCTCCCCATCGAAGTCTGCCCTCTCCTCCTCCTCTGTCTGTCTGAGTCGGTCTATCGGCAAAGATCTGAAACTCCTAAACCAGGAACACGTTTCTAAGTCAGAAAAATGTTGCAAAGCATGTGGCATGATCTTCGTTCTGCCTCCATTTGGAATCCAGCATTCTCATCTCCTCCTCTCTGCTGTCTGCACACGTCATCCTGAATCAGGCAGGTGAAATCCTTCCCAAAACATAGCCTGCATCTTTTTTAATATAACTTAATCTCATAACCTTCCTTTAATGAAACATTTTATTTTAACTAAACACATAACATTAGCTGCAAAGGAACTATGTTATTTAGGCAAGAATAATTAAAGCATAACATGGTAATGCATTTTTTTGTGTGTTGTAATTCTATATTAAAAGTTTGCATAAAATGTCCTCATAAAAATAATAACTTCAGTCGCATTATACATTAAATAGGTAAGTAAATTTTAAAAAAGCAGATGCGACTTAAATCTCTTAATGGTTATAGAGAACATATAAATAGTTAAACAGTTAATGAGCCCAGAAAGAAAGGGGAAAAGAGAAGGGAGAGGAGAATAAGACAAGAAAATCAAAAAACAGGTATATATAGCAATAATAGCAAAATCAGTACTGGCCTAAGGTATGCAAAACTAAAAGCGGTAACTTTTGATCAGACAATACACATTAATTGGAAAAATATTTGAAAACATTAACTGGTGTTTAATATTGTCACTCATTAATTTGGGTTATTCACTGTAAAAAAAAATTTTTTATTATAATTTCCTGAACCTAGGAAGAGTGACCATATTCAAAGAAACAAATCAATCTGATCCTGGAGGTTGTATATGACTTGTTCATAATGAGCCGTATGAATCATGCCTACTACCAATACCTCCTGCAACGGTGGGTTCGGTGATCTCCACTGTTGCAATATACATGTCTTAGCTGTGGCTAAAACTGTGTGTAGGAGTCGACGTTGAGGTTTTGAGAGTGTTTGTGATTGATGCAAACCGAGTAGAAGGATAGTGGCAGAAGTAAGTGGGAGATGCAAAGGCATCGTAGTACGTAAGGTCTTACCCACATAGGCCCAAAAAGATTGTATCAACTGACATTCACAAATAATATGGGTTATGTCGCAACCAGCATTATCACATCTTCAGCATTTAGCATGGGTAAGCAGACCTGCTTTATGTAGTTTTGTTGGTGACCAGTGCCAGTTATGAAAGATTTTGAAAAGACAAAATGTAAATCTTGCCTCACAGGTGCCCTTATTCAAATCGTCTAGGATCTTCATCCATTCATCATCCTTATACGAGGTTGATAATCTGGTTTGCCATCTGGTGGGCAAATCTTGTGATAGGTGTTGCGAAAAGAGGTGGGATGTGAGTACTTCCTATGAACCGGACGTAACCCATTTATATTTTCTCCAAGTATACAGATATGTTACTATTGGTTAGGTCTGTAACAACAAAGGTTGCGGTCTTAAGCCCCTCCTCAAGCATTGCCGAAGTTGTGTATATTTCCTGAATTGTTGGGTAGGTAGGGCAAATTCCTCTTGCAATTGTGCAAATGTCTTAAGATCGCCATCATGAAAGAGTTGGTCCAGGGTATAAATGCCTGCTGCTTTCCATAGGGGCCAGGATATTGTTTGTCTGTTAATGCATACGCTTGCATTATCCCACAAAGGGGCTTTTCCATGGATTCGAGAGTTCGAACCAGGCAATCGATGTGCTTGTTGCCAAGTCCTGGGCATAGCTGATAATATCAGATTAGTGGGATCATTATGACTAGTCCCTGTCCCATATAAGGTGGAAAGGCCTGCTGTTAGTGTATGTGTGAAAGTGTATATTATTTTTGTAATGTATGTTTAATTTTTTTTAAGTAATGAATTTTATGTTATGTAATTTTAGAGTAATTTAATTCTGTAGCGGGTTGTGGGTTTATAGGGGAATAGGGTGGGAAGTAATTTAATTATATTAAATTAAATATTAATTTTTAGCAATTATTAATTATTTTTAATTTAATTTTGCTCTTTAGTTCTGTAGCGGGTTGTGGGTTTATAGGGGAATAGGGTGGGAAGTAATTTAATTGTAATTAATTAAATATTTTTCTTTATTTATTGGTATTCATTTTGAATTATTGTTAAATAATTTTTAAATGGTAATTCATTTTTATTAAGTGGTAATTAATTTTTATTAATTGATTAACTGATAATTATGTTAATTTTATTAATTTTTTTTCCGTAGCGGGTTTTGGGTTTAGAGGGGAATAGGGTGGGAAGTAATTTAATTGTAATTAAGTAAATGTTTTTTATTTATTTATTGGTATTGATTTTTAATTTATTGTTAATACATTTTTAATTGGTAATTAATTTTTATTAATTGGTAATTCATTTTTATTAATTAATTATTTGATAATTATGATAATTGTATTAATTTATTTTCCGTAGCAGGTTGTGGGTTTATAGGAGAATAGGCTGGGAAGTAATGTAATTGTAATTAATTACATATTAAAAATACTTTTTGTGTATTGATAATTTATTTACTGCTAAATAATTATTAATTGGTATTAATTTTGTATTAATAATTTGTTTTTGTTATTGAAAATTAATTATTTGTTAATTAGTTATTAATAGGTCATTGATTTTTAATAACTAATATTTATTTGTATTTTTAATTAACTAATTATTACATAATATTAAATTGGTAATTCATTTTAATTAATGTTTTATTGATATTGATATTTAATTTATTTGTAATAATATATTAAATCATTACTTTCCCTCCTGTTAAACCCACTGGAGTGGGAATAGTAATTTTTACTCCTACGCTATCCAACGCTTTCCCTACTGTTGCACCCACTGGAGTGGGAATAGTAATTTTTACCCCTACGCTATCCAACGCTTTCCCTACTGTTGCACTCACTGGAGTGGGAATAGTAATTAACACTCACAGAAAACGCATGAAGAGGGAGGACGCCGTGCAGATCAGCTACCACAAACAGTTGGCAGTAGATTGATAATACTCCAAAATAGTGGTCCCTGATTTCATATTTAACAAAAGAAAAGGAGGAAATCAACCCATGAGCAGACCACTACTTGTTAAGTAAAGAGAAGAAAGATAAAAGAGCAGCAAGTGGTAGCTCCCAGAGGTGTCCCCCATACTTCCCATGACACCAAAAGGAAGGATCGGATTGAAAACGGTCCCTTTTAATCAACTTTAAATGAAACCTAGTGAATCAAACGTCAAAGAATACAGAAGAGAAAACAACGAACATCTTCTGCTTATACAACTGGAGAATACTTGCTCCTAAGACTGAAAAGGGTGTGCCAGGAAGAAAATAGAAACCTGGATATCATTGTAATGAACAAGTCCTGAAGAAGGTGCAAGATTGTCTTTGGCACCGAAACGCCGTGTCGATAGTTTGTTTGTTCTCTGTTTTTATAAAATATGTTGCAGTGAGATTTTTTGAACTATGCTAATAAGCAAAGTTTAGAAATTCAAGTTTTTTAAATAAGTCAAATAATATTTGAAATGGATTTGTGTAGAGTAAGATGTATAATGTACATGAGACAATGTATTGTTGTTTTTGTAAATATTTTTAATAAATGAAAGAAAACTTTTTTATACAAAATTTGTGTTTGGAAATACTTTCATGTTGAACCTGGTCAGACACTTAAAAAGCTTGTAAATTTGGTAACCTGCGCATAGACGAGACCCCTTCTCCCACCTGTGGAATGTCTCTTCATGGGACATAGTAATAGAAACTGGTTGTAAAATTCAGGAAAAGGAGTTTTTGCTTTTCATACCTCTACGCTATCCAACGCTTTCCCTACTGTTGCACTCACTGGAATGGGAATAGTAATTTTTACCCCTACGCTATCCAACGCTTTCCCTACTGTTGCACTCTCTGGAGTGGTAATAGTAATTTTATCCTCTCGCTATCCAACGCTTTTCCTACTGTTGCACTCACTGGAGTGGGAATAGTAATTTTTACCCCTATGCTATCCAACGCTTTCCCTACTGTTGTACTCCTTGGAGTGGGAATAGTAATTCTTACCCTCCCCCTATCCAACGCTTTCCCTACTGTTGCACTCAGTGCAGTGGGAATAGTAATTTTTACCTTCCCACTATCCAACGCTTTCCCTACTGTTGCACTCACGGGAGTGGGAATAGTAATTTTTACCCTCCCGCTATCCAACGCTTTCTCTACTGTTGCACTCTCTGGAGTGGGAATAGTATTTTTTACCCCTACACTATCCAACGCTTTCCCTACTGTTGCACTCTCTGGAGTGGGAATAGTAATTTTTACCCCTACGCTATCCAACGCTTTCTCTACTGTTGCACTCTCTGGACTGGGAATAGTAATTTTTACCCCTACGCTATCAAACGCTTTCCCTACTGTTGCAGTCTCTGGAGTGGGAATAGTAATTTTTACCCTCCCGCTATTCAACGCTTTCCCTACTGTTGCACTCTCTGGAGTGGGAATAGTATTTTTTACCCCTACACTATCCAACGCTTTCCCTACTGTTGCACTCTCTTGAGTGGGAATAGTAATTTTTACCCCTACGCTATCCAACGCTTTCTCTACTGTTGCACTCTCTGGAGTAGGAATAGTAATTTTTACCCCTACGCTATCCAACGCTTTCCCTACTGATGCGCTCTCTGGAGTGGGAATAGTAATTTTTACCCTCCCGCTATCCAACACTTTCCCTACTGTTGCACTCACTGGAGTGGGAATAGTAATTTTTACCCCTACGCTATCCAACGCTTTCTCTACTGTTGTATTCACTGGAGTGGTAATAGTAAATGTTACCCTCCCGCTATCCTACGGTAAAAATATTGTATATTTTTTATTAATATTACATTCATATACATATATGTATTAAAAAATCAAATTGTATGTTTATTTTTTTAACTTACAATAATTATTTATTAATTTTAAGGTTATTTAAGTATTTTAAGTATGTTTAAGTTAATTATATTTATTATTTCATTAATTTAAATTACTTTTAAGACATTAAAAAAATCGATATTTTGACTAACTATATTTTTTACAACAATATTTTTGATTTGTTATTTTTGTACTTACCTGTTTGGAGATAGGAATTTGATATTTTTGCATTCTATATTTTTTCCTCGATATTTTGGTAATTCTATATTTGTGTAATCGATATTATGTCAGTGATCCGATTCAACTGAAGAAAGAACAACTTTTTTGCTCCAGTCGGAGCGTAGACTAAACCAAATGCAAATATGAGTTTCACCAATTCGTAATTAGGTAAAGACGTATCGCTCATCTGGATCGGTCCAAGTTTTTAACAAGGTCACTGGAAGAGATTTATGAATAAGGATCACCAATCCACAATTACGAGAAGGTTTCACGTCCGGGTCCTCTCCCCCTCGTACACTACTATGGATCACTTTTCCTACCCATTCCCTGTGCAATTTGTCAGATTCTGTAGTATCAAGGTGGGTTTCCTGAAGAAGTGCAATGTCCACCTGTTTGGATTGTAAATAAGAGAGTATTTTTTTCTTTTTGATGTAATGTGTTATTCCATGAACATTTCATATTACTACACGAAGAGTGTGGTTGTTGACCATGTCAGAGGGACAGAAAGGAAAAGTCAGTAAAAAGTGATTGCTGTAAATGTCAAAATATGTCGAAGAGGGTTCGTAAGATTTTGTTAGCTCTGTGAGAGAAGAAGGAGAGAGAGGAGAAAAAAGGTGAGAAGGGGGAGTGAATAATGGAAGGGGAAACCCTGGGCTGCAACAGGAGTAAGGTAATGCATTTGTAAAGTATCGTATTTTCCGGCGTATAAGACGACTTTTTAACCCTTGAAAATCTTCTCGAAAGTCAGGGATTATCTTATACGACGGGTGCCGTCTCATGCAACTTAACGTTGTGAGGAGCTGCGCCCATAGAACGATGGCAGGGGTCAGTTGCTACTGAAGGCGGCCCCTGCAGACGGTACTACAGTGCTCTGGACTGCTGCGCCATAAGCGGTGAGAGAAGTGAGGCGGACTTGGTGTGCTGAGTGACGCCCGTGGTATTTCTGAGATTGTGGGGGACACTGGCAATTAATTGCCAGTGTCCCCCACAGTCTCACAATCAATCTAGGCATCTACAGCCACCATGAATATCACGACCGTAATGTCCTGCTGACCTCTTTGGCCTCAGTGAAAAAATTCACTTCTACACTTATTCGTCTCGGGGACGGAGTCACCCGCCACAGCATTGCCTCGAGGGGGCCTGGGAATACAAATAACGGTATTACTACCAAAGTCCTGCCTAACATGCTAATCGACTAAGTCTGCCCACTCCATGTCCCGAAGGGGAACTTACCCGGGAATCAATCCACACAGCGAGCACAGTCTGCTAATCTGGCGTCTCTCTCTCTGTATCCGATGTGGCCATAAATCTCGCGTTCATCGGAAGGAGAGGAGCGTCAGTACGTGATCTCTTCAGTTAATGGCCATAGAAAGAGGACTGTAGATCTAAAGCGTACGCCTACCTGACTGGAGGGCCACTGTCTTCGCGCAGTATTAGGTGTGCGTTGGAAGAGGGGTAGTCTTATACGGCGAGTATAGCCCAAACCCTATATTTTAACAAGAAAAGTAGGGGTGCCGTCTTATACGCCGAAAAATACGGTATGTGTGTTTTCTATTCTCTCTAAAGCAAAGAATTAACTGAGGCTTTGTTTAAACATTTCCAGCAATTAAATAGATAAGGCAGGTTACATGCTGTAAATTATGTGAGGGTTCTTGTTTCACACAAGAAGAAACATTCCTGTTATCTGAAGGTCAAACTAGAGTTCCCATAGCAAGCTAAATGATGAGCTGCTTTCTGTGTTATGTACTTTAAAATGTGATATTGATTCAGTACAAAGTATATTCTACTACTGTACAGATTTAACATTTTTGCAAATTAAAATCACATTCTATAGTGAGGACAAAATCTAAACTAGCCACATTAAATCAAACTATGAATTAATTGTGCAATGTTTTACGTGATTTATTAAGTAGGAAACGTCTAACTAAAGCCTGTGAATATCAAAGCCTCATATTTTTATTTTGCAACACCAAATGTCTGTGTGTCACTTTTTAAATGCAGTTTTATGTCTGAAGCCCAAGGCAGGTTTGCCATTAGTAAGTCTTAATTCTATAGGAAAAATGTATGCTCTTTTATGTCCTTTCTCCTTTAGCTGATGGCTGGCTCTCTCTGTACTGGCTGAGGATAAGCATAACACAATCACTTTACGTCAACTTTCGACATCACAAAGTCTCATAGCGGGCTGCCTTTCAAACCACTACTAACAGCAGAGTTCTTCACCCGAGTAGCTTTGTTGTTTCCATCCTGCTGTCCCTTTGATGGTTCATTCTGTTTTTAAGGTTGCCCCTGCTGGTTGAAGGCCGTTGCCTGGTTAGCAGCACCCTATCCGCCTCCTCCCCCTAGGCTTGAATCTGCCACATAGTCTCTCTCCTCCTCCACCAGTGAGCAATCTGTGCTTGTTAGTATAGATGATGCTACTGAAATAGAAAGGGGGACGTCGGTCATTGCCCTATTATTAAATGACTGCAGCGAGGCAGCTGAGCTGATAGTTGAGACCTCTACTGTCTCAGAATCCCCCCCAACGGTGCAATCTACGTCTCAGGAGTACTCACAGTCAGGTGCTGTCCTGTTTTGGCCCTCATATCCACTGATGCTTGGGGCTAAACTCTCTGCAATTTCAAAAGATTTTGAAGGCATAGCCTGGACTTCGACCTCCTGCATCTCAGATTACTCTGACTGTAGTGTGGTGCCACAACATTGCACCACTAAAGGAATTGGCCCACCTGCTGCAACTAAGTTGCTCTCCATGTGCTGTGTTGCACTTGTTCCGGCTGGTGATGTAATTCTCCCAGAGGGAGCTGCTACCATTAGCACGTCCGCCAAGGAGGTCTCCTCACCCGCAGCTGACACTCCTTGGTGAATGCCTTCAGCAGGCCGCCCAGTGTGTCACCTCCCAGTAAATTAAAAATCGACCGCCCCACTTGGGAAGTGGTGTCAGGGGTTGGGCCGAGTAAGCTGCCAGCTACCTCCAGCTGACTATCTTCGGCCCATGTCCTAGCTGTCATACGGGCTCTGCACCCCACATGGAGTATGCTAAAATGCAGCAGCTTCATGCTCTCACCAAGATGCCAAAGCCAATTCCAGAGCCAGAAGACATCGCCTACAGTCTGAGGTGAGCATAGTATACAAGCCGCGGTATGTCGATGGCCCAAAAGACAAAATCGTCGCATAAGTTGATTTTTCCACTTTTTGCAGCAGCTGCTATTTCCCCCCCCCCCCTCCCCATATTGCTCCTGCTCAGGACGGTGGGTGGGAGGAGTCAGTCTCTGCGAGATCAACCCACCATCTTCCAATACGCTAGGATAACATACTGTCTCCGGCTGATTAGAAAGGAGTTGATTTCCTTTAGCTATTTCGAAGTACCTTTACTTAAACTGCAAAATGACTACACATGAACAAATAAAATAAAAAGCTCCAAGCAGGTGTGGTTTATTTTCCAAAGGTACACACAATTCCTCTTCCAAGTTTTCAATGCAAGGAATGAGGCATGCCACAACAGGCAATGTGTGTTCTCCTATTTAGTGCTTATTTGGTGAACTGATAAATGTCTGTTTTACTTTGGCTGTGATTAATTTTCAGACGTAAAACTTAACATGACTCTAAAATTACTGGCTAGCCCTAAGTTGGAACACGTGATAGTGTATTTTTAGTTAAGAGATTACATGAAATACTTATTTATAAGATTTCTTCAAGTTCAGACTCTAAGCACAAATATTTTGTGCTATAAATGCTTTTGAGTGTAGGCATATGCAGTTATGGGCTTACTTTAGAGAAAACAACTCCAAACATTAACTATAAATTGAAGAAAAATCTGATCACAAATTAACTTCACACAGTAGTACATTTGCATTTTGCAAAAGGAACATGTTAATCTAATGGTTATTTCTCCATCAATGAACCTTATATAAATTCACATGTTTTGAGATATTACTTAACAATAATCATGGAGCTGGGTCTCTGATAGCATTTTTGATGAACTGGTGATACAAGCTGGAAATGTGGGAAATGTCTGTATCTTAAACATAATTATATTCTCTGGAATTCCACAAAATTAAAGAAACCCACAGCAGATGTGTTTTAATTCCATCATATGGTCCTTAATCTTCTTGTTCTAGGATCCAAAAGTACAGAAGAGTACTGTCTTGGTTCAATTCACTTATAACCAAACTACTACAAAAATGTTGTTACCCACAAACATTTCTAGTCACATACTACTAGCTATGTCATGTGACTTTTTCATAAATTGAGATTTCTCTAATGGCAATTGCACACACAATACAGTTACATATCAGGAATAGCCAGACACACAATTCTTTCTTTTTTGTTTCGTTTTTTTTCCTTGGGAAAGAAAACATTTTGTCTGAAGATAAACCTACCCTCCTGGTACCTCCATAAAGTTTGGCAGTGTTTTGTTCCCTTTCTCAAATAGGTAGAGGTTTTACTCCAGCCTTTTACTACAGTACATTTCTGACCATTCCTGGCTCTCAGAACAAACCACTTTCTGACCTTTCCAATCCTTTCATCAGATTTAGTACTGTGTCATTGTACGTAGTTGTGGCATACAATTACCAGTGGATGTCATGTATCCTTTTGTGGATATCGGACCTGCACATATAGAGCTTCTTTTTTCAGCAAATGACATTTTGAAGCTGAAAGTGGCTTTAAGAATTAGGCTGATTATGCATAATTTAGCCCAAAAATCTTTCATATAATATTTTTAATGTCTCATGCTTTTCTCATTGATTATGGCTGTTTTTTAACTCTTGCATACAGGCAGCTTTAACGATCTGGTGGTGAGAGCTATTGCCATCGCACAACTCACACACCACACAATAAACACATACATCCATGCCTCATCATTGATAGTAAGCGCTGTTTAAATACAATTACATATCCAGAACAGGATTTTTTGGGCAGACCCTTTGGCCACAGGCCCCTGTGGATAAGTTTACAATAGCAAAAAGGAGCCAAGAGGGATATGGAAAGGTATATCAGGGATCGCCCTCCACTCTAAACAGTCAATAAACAAAAAGATCCCTATACCTGGGGCAATTAATACATTTCAAAGACATGAGTACACATCACTCAGGTTGTATTTTTTATTAACATACCGAAGTAAACCCCTGCTATCTATCGCAGTGAGGTATAGATCCTCTAATGTCTAGTTGTCCCCACTTAATCTATTGTTCCAAGAAAATGAATTACTGAGGTCTCAATTCAAACAGTGTCCAGGGTGATGTCCAACAAATGTCTGCCTTCTTTACTGGCAGTACATCTATCCACACTTAACCACATGTGCACAAACCTTAAGAGGAAAAAATGTGTGGTGGAGAGGAAGGCACCTCACGGGCGAACAACCCTCGGGGATGTTGGCAGATGTTACCAACTCAATGCCCCTTTCTCATCATCGGTTGCCTTCCAATCCGAAAAGAAAACAAAATAGGTACAACACATAAACTGAAATGCGTGTAAAGGTGCAAAATAAAGAGTATCACAACATTAACTCATAACGGACAGAGTGACATAAAATCAACAGCCACACCCACTCAATTACTTTATTCTTCGTTTCAGTGTGAGCTGATGAGTTAAAAAAGAGGTTGGTAGCTCAGTATCGCCTACCAGTACCTGATACCGACATGTTTCACTGCCCCGATAATTTTGGCAGATTCATCAGGGTATTCAACACTCGGTCACTGCACCAATTTTTTGAACATCCTTTCTGGACACTGTTGAGTTGAGACACAAATAAAAACCAGAGACATGCCCAGTAGTCAATATAGCTTCATAGGTTTCCACATTAGAGTAATGGCTGCAAATATCCGTATAGTCATGTAATTATACAATTATATTTACCCCAGGCCAGCATGGGCAACTCACACCGGCTGACCGAATCACACCTTGACTCGTTTAAAAACGATTGAGGTATCAATCTATAGGAAATGAGAAAGGATATTATGGAGCAACCAGACCTTATACAACGAAATTGCACATCAGCGCTAAATTCTATCGTTTTTTGTGTCTTAGTTATGAGGACATGAGGCTCATGGCAACCCTAACCGCGCGTTTTAACAAAGAAGCGCGGGCGGATTAAAATCACATACATAATACCGTCAGGTTCCCTTTAACAATGCGTGGGGCACAGGACACCTGAACATAGTGCGGATCGTTCTATATCTTCGGCCCTAGCTGCGTAGTAACGTTACTTAAAGTGACTGCTCGTTTGTAAATGCAGCTTCCTGCCTCCGTCTACCAGCCCCCACTCCTCACCATACGGTATGGAACCAGGACCGTAAACAGGGCCGGACTGGGAACTGAAAGCAGCCCTGGCAAATTTTGCCAGACCAGTCCCCATCCTACTAGGGGGGGTTGGGGGGGGGGTTTCCCCCCAAGAAATTTTTGGAAAACAACAAACCAAAATGGTGAATTTTACAGCACATTTTTATTACATATTCAAATTGTATCAACTTTCAAAGCACAGTTAGTAGAAAATTAAATGGGCATGTTTGTGTATACAGAAACACACACACACACACACAGTGGTTTTACCTAACCTACATTTACTTAAAATGTGTGGTAAAGGCATCTGCACGGAAAAGGCATACATGGGAATGTCATACATTAATTGCACAACACCTTCATAAAGGAGATAGTTTTACCACACATTTATTGTACTTAGCTTCCATGGGACTTAAGGATACCTACGACAAGGTATACTTGGTATTGATGGGATCCATGCAAAATTGTAAATAGTGTTTCAATATGACTTGTCACCAACTGCCTCTGTTTCTGAATATATACTGGCCTATGAGACAGGAATGTATGTCCACGTTTCTACTTGAGGGACATCTACATATCATTAGAGAGGAAAGGCCTTGATAAGTAACAAGAACTTTGGCTGTGCCCCCTAAAAGAGTAGGGACTATTTTCTTTGAGGTAATGAGGCCTGCTCAGCTTGTATCCATACAAAAGGAGGATGGAGATTACGTTGTGAACTAAGAACCTGTCAGAACTCATCTGTAAAATTGCAGAGGGACAAATGTTGAAACTGTTGCTGTACGGACTCCTGGTTAAGGAGAGGAGCTTACCCTTAATGTTGTCATCACTGATTAGCACGACCACTTGAAAAGCATCCTGATCTCGTCAACTTCTCTCCATTGTTTCCCTAAGAGTGAGATCCCTAAAATATGGAGTCGTATCTGCCAAGTGTGAGTGAGCTCAAGAGACTCCATGGCGGACCGCTGCTTCGCTCTGTTTGCCCTGATTTCTCTGCAATTACTGCTTCATTGGTTCCCAGAGGCTCATGCTCTGTTAGACGTCAGTTCCGCCTGTATACACTGAATAGAGTACCTTAGTGTAACAACAAAGTAGGTTTCAGCACTCTATAGACAAGTTAATACATTGAGGAGATTATATTGGGAAGTACTCCCTGGTTTTGTGCACCACCAGACATATTAGGAGACACTATTAATTTGTGGGTGCGGATTCTATTAGCCTCTGCCCTCTGATCAATTGCTTGTTAGAGTACCTTAGTGTGCCTATTCTGAGAAAATGTCATATCCAGCTTCGAGGCCATAACATCCTCTATGATGTTTGGAAAGTAGCACTACCTCAATCATACATCTATTTACCTGTAAAACTGCAGCAAGTGACTAGGGGCTCTCAATAAATTCAGACTAGTGGAGCTCACGCAAGATACCTCGAAGACAGCAGGTAGGTGTGAAACATGTAAGCAGGTACCTAAGAGTACAGAACAAATTAATGTATTGCCTATTTAAAACTCAAATCATCCAAGTATCCATCCTATTATTCAACAAAAACAAACAAAAGTTCAAGCCAGAGTAAGAAAATGTAACCTGATGACACCGTACATGACACCCAAAGCAAAATCATTAGCATTTCACTCACAGAGCTGTCCTCTTCGTAAAAGAGTACAATACCAATAATTCTATGACACAATGATAAAAATAAACCTTTCTATCGTGTGAGCTCCGATGGCGGGCTCGCATAATCAGGTCCTGCTACCTACATCTTGGATATGCTGCCTGTGGAGCATCGCAGAAACATGGGGTGACACACCGGGTCCTGGCTGGGGCAGGGTGTGGACCATCCCCGGCCCCAAAGGAGCAGCAAAAATAAAGAAAATCCACTGCAGGCGCCAAGCGACGTGCCTGCGTCTGAATCAAGAAAAGAGAGGCTCCGGCGAGTTAATTTATCAGTGAGAGGAGATCGCGCCACAAGGCGGCTGTATCACAACTGGAGGGAGCGGACCCCTGCGGACTGCTCCATGGCCAAGCTGGCCGCTGCTCACTGCCTCCTCATCGACCCTAGATGACAATGGTGTTCCAGTGGCAGGTAGGCTGCCAGGGCCTTGAACTTGTAGCCATTGCTGCACGAGGTGGAGAGTCGCGATGCTGAGTCAAAGGTGCCTAGCTGTGCAGTTGTGACACATGCATGGTGCTTCAGGCTGCCTGTCCGTGGATGGCCCAGGACAGAGGTGCTGCTTTCCATTGTAAGGAGGGTGCTGAGTGAAGGCCTTACCAGCCCAAGTGACAATACATACTGACGTGCTTACAGTGGAATCCCTTGAGGTGGTGGGGCACAGAGATTTCACTTGGCATACCGGCGATGTGCATCCCCTGGAGTTTCCGTGATTCGGGGACATAGATAGTACGGTTAAGCACCCCCCTAACCCCCAAGGTAAAACGAGGAATTGACAACCAAGCAGGTCATTGAGAACCAATTCTGCACCTTTTGGGGGGTGGAGGGGGGGGGTGTCTTGATCACTTCCCTTTTATTCCTCACCACTTGAGTGGGGTCCCCCTGCTGACGTGGGGCTGCTTGAATCCCCCTCATCCTAGAACCTGTGCAGGGTGCCAACATTGAGAAATCAGTCATTTCTGACCCTTGACACCCCGAAAGCAGCTGTCAAGCAGAGTGCCCGACACCTCTCGGGTAAGGGCTTCAGACCCGGGAGGTGTGAGAGATGGCCCACTCAACCATTATGTTAGGGGGCTGCCGTTTAGTCATAACTGGCCCTTTCTTGCGTTCCTGCCCACCACTAGCCGGCAAGCACTAGTCTCCCTCTCGCTCCATCTACATCTGTAGTATCAGCACTGACCACCCCCGCACTACTCCACCTTGGGCAGATGGCTGGTAACTACACTCTTGCGGACGATGGCGCCCCAGGATCCCTGCGACCTCTACCCCATAAATGACTATCCGGAACATGGGCTCCCTCTGTAATATGGTGATTACAGAGGGTCATAAGAGCCAGCACAACAAACGGCATAACGGGGCTGGTTATCAGCGTGGCGCGCAAGCGATTTACTAACCAATTGGACACCTAAAAAAGGAACATTCTGCAACACCTCAACCTGTAAACGTGGCCTGCAGGAGCCGGAGCCTCTGAAAGGTGGATTTGTGAATAGACCTGTATATGTTTACAGCGCTTGATGTAACTAGGCGGTATCAAAGCAGTCACAGCTTTGGCAGACGAGACTTTCTCGGGAACACTCATTTTCTTGAAGTGCGGATGTAGACATTAGAACTTGCCTCGCCAGATGTTTTACGCTATGCATTCGAAAAAGAAGCGAAAGCGGCCAGAAGCGATCGCTGTCTTGTGTGTCAATCAATGTATTACTAGCCATAACATCCATCCTCTCCAAATAATTACCAACGTTTATTGTTTGGGTTGCAGTGGCGTTTCAAGGCCCAAGGACGTCGCTATACGTCGCAGAGTGCGTGGCATTTCTACCCACTGATGTATTTCAGGTACATGTTCCCCTTCACTTCTTAGCTCTGTAGCTGCGGCCTATACTCCTGGTGGAAATTCTGAAAAAGGCAGCCCACAGAGACGATTTCAAGCATGGGCAAAGTGGGCATTTGCCCAGGGCCCCCACTTTCTAAAGGACCCTCCCCCCGAACCCCTTTCAAGTAAAGTGATCTTTTTCCCACAGTTTCACAACGTTGTCGATTTCTTCAAAGGAACCTCTCTCTGCCTATCTCTACGTCTGGCTTTCTCTACCCACTGTCATATTTATGAATTTGGGGGTGAAAGACATTACTTTCAGCTGTTGTGTGTGAAAGTTTAAGTAAAATGTAATATTCTTTGCATTATGTAGGCTTAAATTAGCAAAACATTGGTAGGAAAATTCTAATTTGTTCCGAACAGGGGGCCCCAAAATATTCTTTGAACCTGGCCAGAAAAATCCTTAAAATGACACTGGCCACAATCTCTGTTACTGTGCCACACTGTGCTGGCCCGAGGCGGATTTGCAAGTTTGGCTTCTTCAGGGCTGCATACATCTAAGCAGGAGCGATGTGTCGAAATACTTAGACATACATTAAAAAACAAAAATCATGCATACGTTTGAAAAGAGTGTCGGACACTCCACAATCTGATTACCTTAAACGTGTCTCCTGGACACTTTTAAGGACCTCTGTTCGTTTGTAGTGACCCCTGCTCATTTTAAAGACCCCCGCACACTTTATAATAATGCTATGCGCTTTCTTTTTAAGCAATCTGTCCACCTTTAAAGAAACGGCACACTTTTTAGAAATACGCACGCGTATGCGAACACCACATTTACCAAGCTCCTGGGCACTAATCAAAATACGATTGCACTTTTTGATGGCCCTTGCACAGTTACAAAAGATGCTTGCATACTTTCAACAGACTACTACAATTTTTTAACGACTCCTTTATAGTTTTCAAAGCTTCTTGAACACTTAAAAAACCTCACACACTTTCTAAAAGACCCCACACATTTTTACGACACACATGCACTTTCTGATAGATCCCTGCGCACTTTTAAAATACTTCAACACCACTTTTTAAAGAATACCGACTGCACAGTTAAAAACAATGATGCTCCACGCATTTAACAGAATTCCTCCAACTTTGAAAGACTCCAGTGCACTTTCTGAAACAATCCCTTGACAGCATTGTGAGGAAGGAGAAAGGGGGCTAATGTGTAGCTCTGGCCCACCCCCTCTTTCTGTCCACCCAAACTTCATCCATCTCTTCCCGTGAATATTGCCCGGCCTGAGGGGATACAGCCCAAGGTGCCCGCTGAAAGGATTCCGGCTTCTTCAGACAAATCCTCTCGTAGGGAAAAGCTTGGATTAGGTTTTTTACTCTTTTGTTTTAGAAAAGGAGCCCCGAAATTAATCTGTTAACCACGTTTTAATGAGGATTTCTGTAACAGAATTTCACACCACGCTCGGAGGTGCATAGTTTGTTCAGGGAAGCAGTGCTGAACACGAGCAAAACTATTTTTATAGCTAGACAAGGTATTTCTGCCTGTTGGTGTGATTAATCCGAGTCCTCAGTGGTTGCTGCGAGAAGTTAACACCATTACATTGATTTTGCTCACGGGAAACTATCACACATAGTTGTTGAAATCAAATGTCACTCAAAATTACACAGAAAATATGAAAATGTCACACATAGCAATCTGAAACCTTGGCAGCTATGCCAGACGCGCCCACCCCACTAAGATTCTCATCAAACGCCCCGTGGCACGCCCCCGCCAAGTAAAGATAGTAACACCCTGAACAACATTCTTGGCCCACATCTACACGCCACCGTCGACCTCGTTTCAACTCTGCCCCACGCTCCTCTTGAAACCCTCCTCTGCCTCGCAAGCCCCGTTCAGGCATTCGTACCCACTCATCAATCATCCCAAATCCCCCTCCTCTGATGTACCCTCCGACACTTACCCCTCTGCTGAGGTGGCCCAGGCTCCCTGGAAGTTGCCCCCGTACCGCGGGGGCTTCAGGGGGCCTGTGTAACGCCCCTGCGCCCAAGCCCAGACAGTGCCCTGGCCTGCCCCGTGCCACGATCAGGGATTACAACGGCATGCACTGCAGGCCTGACACAGCATGCACTGCAGGTGCAGAAACGAAAGTTAAACTACTGGACCGGACGGTAGACTCACCTGCAAACAGGGGCCAGGGAGGTACAAATAATTCAATTTTGCGCCTTGTTCTTTTTCTCTGCATCATGACGTCGTTGACTCGTGACTGCCTCTGAGATCACGAGATCGATGCCTGCGGCCTGCCTCCTTGACGTCGCACGCGCATTTTGCACGAGCCCGCCCCAATGCGCATGATCGTAAATCTCGGCTTGCCGGCCGGCAGCAGCAGGTGCATTTACGATTTATTTAATACATTATTCTTGGGAATACTCTTCCAGCAGAGTTATGCATTAATTATGCAGCAGATTTAGCTGCTCCTGAACTCGGTGACGGTC
Organism: Lissotriton helveticus; assembly: GCF_964261635.1. Classification (NCBI taxonomy): domain Eukaryota; kingdom Metazoa; phylum Chordata; class Amphibia; order Caudata; family Salamandridae; genus Lissotriton; species Lissotriton helveticus. Next base: position 1,564,757,845 of record NC_136061.1, read on the forward strand.
ACGGACCGTCACCAGGGCCAAGGTCCCATTCCAAACCGGCCCCCTGGCACAAAACCGGCCCCCTGGCACAAAACCGGCCCCGCACGCCGTCCAGCCGACCGGGGGATTGCCCGGTGCCCGGCATTGCCAGTCCGGGCCTGACCGTAAATCATCCCAGGAACACCGCGCTCTTGCCGGTATCTGTTTTTAAAGCTTACTTGCGAAGTCCGGTCACATGATGGATCGCGCATGGATACCGGCAAGAGCGCGGTGTTCCTGGGATGATTTACGGTCCTGGTTCCATACCGTACGGTGAGGAGTGGGGGCTGGTAGACGGAGGCAGGAAGCTGCATTTACAAACGAGCAGTCACTTTAAGTAACGTTACTACGCAGCTAGGGCCGAAGATATAGAACGATCCGCACTATGTTCAGGTGTCCTTTGCCCCACGCATTGTTAAAGGGAACCTGACGGTATTATGTATGTGATTTTAATCCGCCCGCGCTTCTTTGTTAAAACGCGCGGTTAGGGTTGCCATGAGCCTCATGTCCTCATAACTAAGACACAAAAAACGATAGAATTTAGCGCTGATGTGCAATTTCGTTGTATAAGGTCTGGTTGCTCCATAATATCCTTTCTCATTTCCTATAGATTGATACCTCAATCGTTTTTAAACGAGTCAAGGTGTGATTCGGTCAGCCGGTATGAGTTGCCCATGCTGGCCTGGGGTAATTATAATTGTATAATTACATGACTATACGGATATTTGCAGCCATTACTCTAATGTGGAAACCTATGAAGCTATATTGACTACTGGGCATGTCTCTGGTTTTTATTTGTGTCTCAACTCAACAGTGTCCAGAAAGGATGTTCAAAAAATTGGTGCAGTGACCGAGTGTTGAATACCCTGATGAATCTGCCGAAATTATCGGGGCAGTGAAACATGTCGGTATCAGGTACTGGTAGGCGATACTGAGCTACCAACCTCTTTTTTAACTCATCAGCTCACACTGAAACGAAGAATAAAGTAATTGAGTGGGTGTGGCTGTTGATTTTATGTCACTCTGTCCGTTATGAGTTAATGTTGTGATACTCTTTATTTTGCACCTTTACACGCATTTCAGTTTAATTGTTGTACCTATTTTGTTTTCTTTTCGGATTGGAAGGCAACCGATGATGAGAAAGGGGCATTGAGTTGGTAACATCTGCCAACATCCCCGAGGGTTGTTCGCCCGTGAGGTGCCTTCCTCTCCACCACACATTTTTTCCTCTTAAGGTTTGTGGACATGTGGTTAAGTGTGGATAGATGTACTGCCAGTAAAGAAGGCAGACATTTGTTGGACAGGGGTTTACTTCGGTATGTTAATAAAAAATACAACCTGAGTGATGTGTACTCATGTCTTTGAAATGTATTAATCGCCCCAGGTATAGGGATCTTGTTGTTTATTCCCTGTGGATAAGTTGCCTTTGGGCATTTGCTGAAATAGTGTCCATTAGTGTTGGTATCAGCCCATGACATTCAGTGGATGTGAACATCCTAAAAATACTACCTATGCTTGTTGACACACACAAGGTATACTATCTACAAGCCCCAGCCTACTCCCTCAGTTGCCATTTGCTGTTTCCGTTCCCAACCCTTCCCCTCTCTACTGCTCCCTAGATCATGTACCTGTCCCCTTCACATTGTTTATTCATTTATTGTTTTTCACTGAGCGCCCAGGTAAGTGTGCAGTGCTACTGTGCCATTTGTGTCAGTTTTGTGTGCTCCAGTTTCTTTATCTTTTTTTCTTGCCGAAATATGTACCTTTTTTTTATTCATTTTTTTATTGACGTTGTACGCAGAGTTTTACAGTATATGTAAAAAAGTAACAATTTCACAAATACGTACACTCAGATTCATGTTCAGTTTAACCCAATATGTAACAATTGATGCAAAATTAAACAAATTTAAACAAAATTGAGCCCCCAGATTTGATTGAACTTTTTTGTACCCCCAACTCTTTTAGCATATAATTGTTCACTCTTCCTAACCCTTTTCATTTTTTCAAACCATTCCTGAGCCGTCGGAACTTGTGTTGAAAACCAGTTCTGTAGTAATAAAGATCTAGCAACGGCCATTATAATGTAAATCATTTTTGCCACATGGCTTGTAAATGTACATTCAGGATCATAACCAAACAATAACATTTTCTCATTAAATGTAATTACTAACATATAATACGTTTTTAGAAAAGCAAAAATTTCTCCCCAAAAAATCTTAATTTTAGGACAGTGCGCCATAATATGTGACCAATTGGCCTGCTCACAATTACAATATCTAAAACAAGTAGCGGATACATTGTTATACATCTTGGCTATAATTACTGGTGTACGGTATAGCAGCCATTTGCTAAAATAGAGCATACGACGCCAATTGGCACCACGTAATACACTGAAATTAAGCTGATTAATAGTTTTCCATATCTCAGATGATAAAACTAAATTTTCCTGTGTATGCCATTTACGGGTAGCTTTAGAAATCAACTCATCCTCCCGACTCTGTATCAGACACTGTTTCCAAGCCCCAGGTTTCTTTACCTGGTCGTTAACAAAAAGATCTGAAACTAATGAAGAGGAGTTATTAGTAATAGTGCTAGGGTCTAATTGCATCAGAGTAGGGTAAATCAAATTGATATAGGACCCCAGTAACAAAAAATTGCCTGAAAGCAGGCGTATCATATCATTGACTGTGAGCCAGGTCCCATTCCTTAGAAAATCAGATAACGTTTTAAAGCCTGCTTGACCCCAGTTTTCTATAACAATTTGATTGATTTTAATCCTTAAAAAAGAAAAAGCACCAATTAAAGGAGTCATTAAATGAAAAAGGGGAAGCGTATAACTCTTATTCATAGCATCACGCCGTTTAAAAAACCAATTTAAAGTCTTATAACGAACACATTTTGGTGATTTCGGCACAAGCAAAGGAGATGGAATTTGGATTTCTGAACATATTAAATCAAAGAAAAAATTTATAAAAAACCCAGTGCCTGGGTTTAAGTTTTTAAATCTCTCTAGGTATTGCGCGAAACATGCAAAGTAATAATCTCTCATTAGGTAAAGAAAGACCTCCATATTCAGTTTCTGCCGTTAAAGTCCGTAAGTCTATTCTAGGCGTTTTTTTTGCCCAGATAAATTTTGAAAACATTGATTCTATTTTCAAAAAGAAAGAGCCAGGCGAATAAACTGGAATTGATGAAAATAAAAAATTAAAGAGAGGAAGGATTGACATTTTAATAAAAGCAATTCGACCGAGTATAGATAGTGGCAGAGGATCCCAGCGAGCAAACATTGAGTAAACTTTTTTAATTAAGGGAACAAAATTAAGTGTGTATAAATCCAGGATATTAGAAGAGAACATGATCCCCAAGTATCTTTTCGGTTTTGAATTGATACAACCTTGTAAATCTGTGTGTAGAACTGGGTCTGCCCCCCCCACAAACCAATATTTCGGTCTTTTTTCTATTGATTCGATAGCCTCCTAAGGCTTCGGATTCTTCAAAATTTTTGAAAATATATGTCTGTGAAACAAGATCGGGTTTAATTAGTAACATGATATCATCTGCATATAGTTTGATCTTGGCCATGGCAGTAACTGGTGAAGCGATGTGACGACAATTCCTAATGGCAACAGCTAGTGGTTCGATAAAAAAAGCAAAAAGAATGGGTGACAGGGGACAACCTTGCCTGGTACCGCGTTGAACTGCTATTGAGCCTACTGATGATTTATTTATGATTATGTTGGCTCTAGCCCCCGTATACAAATTCTTTATCAAATTAATAATATGTTGTGAAATAGCAAACTTTCTTAAAACAACAAAAAGAGTGTCCCACACCACCAAATCAAAAGCTTTCTCAGCGTCCAATAATAAGACCAAGGCCTGGATCCCATGTGATTCAAAATAATCTAATGCCTCAACTAAAAAATGTGTGTTTGTAAATAAGTGTCTACCTATAACGAAACCATTTTGATCAGAGTGGATCAGCTCCGCCATAAAAATATTGAAACGAAGTGAAAGCAACTTAGTGATTATTTTGTAATCGGAGTTTAGTAAGGTAATTGGCCTATAGGAGTTCGGATCTTTGGGTTCTTTCCCCTTTTTCAGAAAGCTAATAACTACCTTCATGGAAGGATTCAGAAATGTGTCCTCCTTCAAGCATTGAATTTAATAATAACAAAAATAACTCACTGAAAGAGTTAAAGAAAACTTTAAAGAACTCTGATGGAAAACTATCAGGACCGCAAGCCTTACCTAATGGAAGGGCTTTTACTACTATTTCCAATTCTGGAGACAGACTTCGAATTTCATGTCGCCCCAAGAAATCGGAGAGCTTTTGGTGATCGATAGTGTGTTTTGTGGTATAGATTCTATCGTAGTGTTGAAGCATAATAGCGTTTATTTCGGCCTGAGCGAATGTATTAATGTGAGTAACAGGGTCTTTTAAAGAATTAATCATATTTGAGGCCGCCTGCTCTTTTACTTGCCAGGCTAAAAATTTCCCTGTAAAATTACTCTCTTCGTATATTTTTTGTGATTGTTTTCGGAAGATTTTTTCACTTTGTTCATAATAATGGGCACTAAGCTCCTGTTTGGCTTCCCTCAGTTGATTAAAAACATCACCATTTTGTTTACGATGTAGACATATTGTGAGATCCTGAATTTTTTGTAGCAGTGAGTTCCTAGTAATTTTTATGGCAGACCACCCTGCCGCATCTTTACTGATAAGTATACCCCGTATAAAGGCCTTAAAGGAATCCCAAATGATATAAAGAGGGGCCGCACCTATATTTCGATCAATGTATTCCGCAATCTCTAATTTTAATGTAGATACCCAATTCGTATCCTGTAAATAAATTTTGTTAAACATCCATCTTTTCGAAACTTTAACATTCTCTTCATAATCAAAATTAATCACCACCATGGCATGGTCTGAAAAACCATTATAATAGGATTTCTGAGAGCTAAATTTAAGCTGTCTAGAGGCAAGAAAAAAATCTATAGGGGAAAAGGATTTAAACCTACCAGACCAGCAAGTAAACTCCTTTTTCCGCGGGTTTCGCAGGCGCCATGGGTCACACAATCCTAATATTGGTATCTAGTTTTGCATTGTCCTAAAAGATCTAGGCTTAAACTGTCTTTTATGAGACGAGGTGGAATCTAAATTGGGGTTCATAAGTAAATTAAAATCACCACCAATGACGATGTTTCCACCTGCCAATAACAGCGATTGAAACAGAGCCTCATATATCTGGGGACTATCCTCTATAGGGGCATAGAAACAAACAAAGGTAATCAGGATACGATGATTTTTAGATTTGCATGCCACCCAACACCAACAACCAGAAAGATCACTTTCAGTCTGGATAATCTCAAACTCTAAATTTTTATTCAGAAAAATAGCAACTCCACGTTGTGAACCCATGGCGCATGAAAACCCGTGGAACGAAGCCCAAGTTTTAAACATCTTAAAGTCCTCTTTTTTAGAAGCAGCAATATGAGTCTCCTATAACATTACCACTGCGGGATTTCAGTCCTAATCCAAGATTCTATTGCTCGCATTTTTCTACCATTATTTAGGCCATTCACATTAAACGATACCAATTTCAACCCCTTACTGAGCGACATGATACATGATTTACTGCAGAAAATAATATAAAGTTTTTAATCACAGAACACCTCATTTGATGTATGTATATGCCCAAGTGCCTAGAAAGTGAATTTTTACACAAAACCGTTTTACTGCAATCAACCTCAATTTTTTCACATTTTTACCCCCAGCGCCCCAACCCCAACCCCCACCCCCCCTTCACCTGTGGCCATCTTCTTCCTACACTCTCCCAAGCTGGCCACTGATGCTCTGCCCCTATCCTAGAGGTGTCTTGATATAACACCCCATAGCCTCCCAGCATCCCCTCCCTGACCACCCATCTGCCCCTTCCAAAATTCCATTTTAACCAGGCGACATTTTACTTAGCAGCTCTTGTGCCTCTTCAACATCAGTTAATAAATCAAATTTGCCTTTAATCAGCACTTTCAGTTTGGACTGTTGTGCGATTGCGGCCTGTGCTCCCTTAGCCTTAAACAAATGAAGTAATTTGACGAACTCCTTCCTGCGTCGAGCTGCAGCCGCAGACATGTCCGAAAATATCCTGCACTTTGCTGTAGCATTGACTGGAAATTTACCTTGTTTGATGGCCCTTGATAAAATTGACTCTTTTATTCGAATATCAGCAAAATTCAGCAGAATAGTACGGGGAAGAGCAGAATTGGGAAAAGGTTGAGCAGGTACCCGATGGGCTCGGGTGATCATCAGATCGCCTTTAAACTCCGGTATGACTTCGTGTAACAAAAAGGAGGACACCCACTTAACCATATCGGACCCCTCAATTTTCTCGGGAACCCCGACTATTCTCAGATTTGACCGACGATTAAAGTTTTCGAGTTCGTCAAGCTTTACTTCTAAGGCCTTGGAGGTTTTAGATGCACTTTTGCCATCCTTTTTAACCTGAGTCATCTCATCCTCTAGGACCGAAATCCTGGCTTCAGAAATATGTACCTTGACATAAAAGTATACTGAAGTACTGGGTTTTAGAAATGGTCAATATGTGGCGGTGCAATTGTCAGGGGGCAGCTTGCACCACCCCATTTCTCCTCTTAGCACCACCTATAACTGAACTAACTACTAACCATGAAACCCTACAAGTGGAAAGAGGGGTTGTATGTCGGCACCATGTTATCCTCTACAATGCATTCCTGAACAACACGGTCTTAACAACGACTGCAACTTAACCCCACATGCCTTTACCACACATGCCTTTACACTAATTTAGTTGTAATGGCAATACTGCCAAAGGCACATGCCTTGTTAAGGTTCTGCCCTAGCCCCTGCACTGAGTACTTAATCCCACCACCTGCCCCATATTCTACCCTGGCCCCAGACCTAAAAACCGCCCAGCCACCTGCCTGACTTCTAAATGCATACTCCAGCCCTAAAAACAAACCCACTTCAGCCCTAAAAACACCCTTCCCCCTCCCCCGCTGTTCCCTGAGCCCTAAACCCTGCTCCAAGTGTCAGAGACTACCTGGGACACAGTCAGAGACTTGGGCACGAACTGGTGACTCGGTAGAAAATGTAAGCAGAAATATTAGCACAGTGCTGCCCAGGATCACACAAGAAGTCAGAGGAGAATAGGGATCCAAAGAGGAAGCCTGCACAAAGGAACAAGATAGTTAGAACTGAGAAAGGTTAGACACTTGTGGAAAAGTAAATTTTGCCATGTTCTGTGTCCCTACGCCTCATCCATCATATGTTATGTGTGCATGACCAATATGCATATGTTATTCCCCATGTCCGATTAATGACGCAATTATAGTTGTGTCCACCTCTGGTATGTCATTTTCCAGTCCTCGTGAATACTACGAATATCAGGCCTATGTAAAGTTATGTTGCCACGTTTCTCAGTGTGCACGTTATTCCATTATAAAGTCCCCGTTTCCAGGCCTCAAAAGGGCCCGGCATCAGATTCAGCTCCTGTCTCCTGAAGCCTCGCTGAGGAGCGATACAGCCCCCACCTGTATCCTCGACCCTTCACTTACTCCCTGCCTCGCAGTGCCCGGTGCAGCTTGGTTCTGCCTCTGAGTCTGCCAAAAGTATGTTATAGTTCCAGCTATCAGTTCAGTCCTCCTCCTCTTCTGCATTCCTAAGCTACTGAACTGCATCAATAGTTTCCGTCATTGTCTAGCCTATTCGGCTCCACGTTAGAGAAATACTGTATTAATGGTCATTTAATATTCTTCATCACGCACTACATATAGAATAATGCATGGTCCAGTCTTAGAGTCAAGTTAGCTTTTCCCCTCATGACTCCTAGTTTATATCAACATGTTCTCTAAACATTAGATACCAGATAGGGTTTAGGTACATGTCGCTCCGACCCTCCAGACTCTAGTCTCTGCTCCTAGCACAGAGTTCGTAGCCCCCAGCTTCTCCTAGTAATACGTCATTGCCAGTTTTCGCGCACCATTAGGTTAGAGGTCCCGGCTCCTTAGGTAGCCCCCTCCTATGTTTCCGCCCATTCATGACATATTCTGTTACGTTTGCACCACATGTCTATGTACACGCCCAGTTACACCTACCTTTACTGTTATCTCTCGCGACTGCTACGCGTCACGCCTTCTGCTCCACCCACTGTTACGCCTACTGCAATGTAATGCTATGTGTTTGCGCTATGTATATAAGTCAATGTATTGTTATTAAAAGTTAGCGCGCTCATCCCAGACCTAGCCCCGGCAGCTGCCGGGCCCTGTCACTCTCACTCTGTTCCTATGCAGGTTGTCCTGATCCTGTCCTTATGCTGTAATAAACCTGCAGAAACTCCTACTACCTCGAATCTTGACTCTTATTTATTGAGCTATCTGTTATGCTATATGCTTAGTCAAAAATAGGGTATTATTTATTTATTTACCACATAATGGCGCCCGAATAGGGATTTGCCCTTTCCCCACGCGTCGGTGAAGCCACGCCGACCCCCTGACCCTCTGCAGTCGTGACGGAACTCTTCTGCGCAGTGGCAGATATTTCTGCTCAAGTATCCCTCAGGCCCACGGAGGAGACGGAGGAGGCGGTCCAGCATCCGAACGAGACGGTGGAGGAACGCGGCGAGTCCCGACCAGAGCCCAAGCCAAGAGTCCAAGGTCCGAGGTATCCGGAGGCCCACCCGTAACTGAAGTCCGAAGTCCGTCGTCGTCAGTCCAGTCCAGTCCGAGGCTTTCCGTTCTTGCTGCCCGGTGAGTACCATTGCTGGGGTAGTATCTAGACAGGGTCAGTCTAAATTGACTCTGGTCCGTGGGTTGGTGGTACCCAAGCCCACAAACGAAGTGTTCACCTAGGTGGATACGGGTCTTGATGCGTTCCTTTATGGGACCGGTATGTTCCGTACTGTTATAGCAGTGCATCCAGTAACTCTAGTCTGTTCCGTTCTCGAGAAATTCTTGTATTTCTGTTCTCAGTATTCCAGGTAATATTCTGTTCGAACTGTTATTTATAATGTTGTTCAATGTATTTCCAATGTCGTGGTATGCCTGAATTGTTTTCCCAATTGTTATTGTTTTTCGTGTATTGTATTGTGTTCCGATTCAAGTTTACAATGCCACTCTTTTCAAGATTACGTCAGTTAAAAACTAGAAAGGGTTTATTAGAAGAAGCAGTTCCTGTCCCGCCCAGGGACAGTCCAGGTCATTTTATGTATCAGAAACATGGCATAAGCGCCATATTGTATCTAGATTTATGGGTAGAGTATACCAAACAGTTAGAAGAAAAGTATAGATGGCCCGTATCGGGTACATGGGATGCCGAATGTATCATGCGAGTAGAAGAAGCATTATGGAAAAAGAAAGCCAGACAGTCACAGAAAGATGCCATCGAGTTATGGCGTAAGGAAGCTCATAGAAGAACGGAAAAGGAAGTCAGAAAGTCAGAGTTAAGTAGAGAATCCCAAGAACGAGCCCAAGAAAGAGAATTAATCGAGATAGGTGAACGAGTCAAAGCCGAACAGTCAGACAGACAGAGGCATGCCCTTATTAAGGGTATGTATCCTCTTCTTGCCGAGGGCTTGCCAAAAGCGACCCCAGAGGCATCCAGTAATTTCCCGCCACCATTAGTTCCGACCAAGCTACGTCACAAACCGACCGCAGCTGATATTTTTATTTCGTCCTATTTGGACGACATAGTCCCTGAATATGCAAATCCTGTTCGCACTCCGCCAGTCCCTGTAAACCAGGTAATTCCTGCGCCTCCAGACACCGGGGTGCCCTTAACAGCTCCCCCGGGTCAGCCCGCCATACAAGTCCAGCCCACTTTACAATTACCGACCCTGCCAGGTCGGAAAGCATCAGTTGATGATACTGGTTTAGGGGCCGCGGGAGGAGGTCTTCCTCAAACCCCGCCGCCACACAAGCGTTTAACATTACTCGAATTACATGCTCAAGCGTTACAGCGTACGCCCAAACATCAGTCTGTTACAGAGATCAGGCAAACCCTTACCGAATGTGTCTATGATCCAGTTCCAGGCGAATATAATATGGTTTTATATTCCTTACGTGTAAGGAGAGTGACCGAGTATCTAGTCACCTTGCCGAATATGAAAGAATATCTAGACAGAATATATCGTTTCATCCGTACAGGGGATGATCCAGAAAGTATTAGTGATGCCATGTCTCAAAGGAAAGCCGAGATCCAGCTCATGATATTAAAGTTCCTGATCAATTGCCTAATAAGAGAACAAGATTACCCGTCTAAAGATCCGGCCGAAATGAGAATCCTGACAAGGTGGAGTGATAATATAGCCGAGGGTAAGCACAAGACCGTCAGTGCCATGGAAAGTATGTACAAGAAAATCCGTAAAGAGATAATAAAGATACACGAACAGCGTAAAGCAGCACAAGTAAGCGAGAAAGAAAGTACCTCTGAACCTGAAGAGGAAGACGACGAGAATCCCGCCAGAATAGCGTATGTAGGAAAATCTAGATTTCCAGATCGCCATTTACGTCTAGAACCCAAGTCTATTTTCCATCATCAAGCACCAGAACAAGGTTCCCTAGAACAAGTATTTCAAGCTACCGATCACATTCTGAAATCACGAATCGGTTATAGCGAATTAAGTACTATGCATGAACAAGAACTAGTCCGATCAGCAGTCCGATGGATTACTGATTCTACCACTTTTCCAGACGAAATAGTGGCACAAATGTTTCTGAAATTGCCCCCAGCCGAGCAGCGACTGGTGGGTATGTATATGATCCAGCACCTCATTACTCTGTATGAGGGTCAACATTCTGATCCAGGCCCGTTACACGATGTCCTGAACGAGTTACTTCAGTATAGATGGAGAGGTCTAGGTACCGATTTAATTAGTGTCATCTTAGAACAGCGCCACAAATATAGAACGTTCCTGAACCCGCATTGTGTTCATGTCTCACCCCCAGAAAGTAAATCATTCTATATAGACAGACAGAATCCGTTACGAGAGGTCCACCCAGTCCAAGGGGCGGGTGGCGATATGCAACGAGTGTTTGTATACACTCCGATTTCAAAGATGGAACTTCTTGAAATGAAGAAATTAATTCCCTGTCATGATAAAGATCCAGCGGGGTTCCATAGAGAATTAAAAGACATGCTCCGTATGGGAGAATACACTTACCCAGATATCATTAAAATGTTAAAGGTTCTGTTACCCGCAGGGGTGTATGAAAAGTTAAAGGAAAAGGAATGGGAGGTGGGAGAGAAAAAGATCGATTGGGCAGTTCTAGAAGCTGAAGACAAGGCACGAGTACCAGGTACCGGTCTTGGAGATAAATGTAAAGATTTACCAGAATTATTGATTCAAGTTTTACCCAGATTATTGACAACTAGAAAAGAAGACTGGGATGCAATCTCAGCCTGTAAACAGAAACAAGATGAAGATATTAGTGATTTTTATTCTAGATTTGAAAAATGTTTCAGTATCAACAGTGGTCTCAAGACAAGTAGTGAGTCATACCCTCACCTTTTTGTTACTAAATTAGTCGAGAATTCAAGCCCACAAATTAAAAATCGAGTTTTGAAAGTCGAAAGCACCTGGCAAGCAAATACTCCGTCCCAGATGCTCCAGATGCTCCAGTACCACCAGAATAGAATCAGGGAAGAGCAAGAACACGAGAGAAAACGTATGAAAGACACGAAAATGAAAGTACTAGTTGCACAATCTGTTCCTCAAGACAGTCAGAAGAGGGGTCCAAATCAAGCCAATCAAGTCAGTCATCCTGCAGCTCCCGTTAAAGGGAATTGCAATTATTGTAAACAGCCAGGTCATTTTATAAACGAGTGTGCAGTTCTGAAACACAACATAGCTACTGGTAAGACTAAAGAAAGACCACGTCCGCCTAGACAAGAACAAGTTTCACAGATTCCTCAGCCACAGAATGCACAACAGACAGTTACAGCACCGCAGCCTATTGCTGCAACACAGCACGTTACATCGCAGATGTACCAGTATGCACAGTCTGAGTATCCAGAATATCAGCCATATTCATGAAACAGCCTAGAGAGGGAGGTAGGCTTGCCTCTCATCGAGATACCTGTAGATCAAGAAGGTCCCTATGTTCACAGTCAAGTATTAGGGAAAGACAGAAAGTTTTTGATCGATACAGGGGCAAGTAGGACCACAATTAGTCATGCCGAAGTTCCAGGGGCTCCGCTCTCAGGCTCAAGAAATGTTTCCCTTGGATTTTCAGGAAAACCAATAGTTAACGAGATATCAAAGCCAGTTACTCTAGAAGTAGGTCCATTGTCCCGCACTACTGATCTGTTACTTACTAAGTCATGTCCAGAAAATCTGTTAGGCATTAAGACACTGAAAGAATTAGGTGCAGTCATATGCTGTTCCCCAGAGGGAATACGTCTGTTCCTACGTGACTTTAAAGGTCACTATGTATTACGAGACTTTGATTCCAGATTGTCTAATGTTCCGCAGCATTTATGGGCGCAAGGTCCAACTGATGTAGGTTACATGCAAATCACACCCCATCGTGTGACTCTCAAGCCAGGTGTAGTGCTACCACGAATCAGACAGTACAGATTGCCACCCGAGGCTGTAGCAGCCTTATCCAAAATTATTGACGAGCTCATAGCTCAAGGAGTAGTTGTAGAAACTGACTCCAATGTGTGTAATTCTCCGATCATTCCAGTCATGAAACGTACTGATCCAAATGCACCCCCAGTATATCGATTAGTGATTGATTTACGAGAGCTTAATAAATGTATTATTCCGCAGTACCCAGTTGTCCCAGACATCTCTTCCCTATTGACAGCCATTGATTCCGAAGCCACGTTTTTCACTGTCATTGACCTCAAGAATGCATTTTTCAGTGTTCCAATTCATTCAGACAGCCAGTTTCTTTTCGGATTTTGTTTAAATGGAAGAAGCTATATGTTCATACGCGCTCCTCAAGGTTTCACTGAAAGCCCTAGTATTTACAGTCAAGCACTAAAGAGACAACTAGACAATATTCACATGCCAACTGACACTGCCCTGCTCCAGTATGTCGATGATCTACTGATCACAGCCCGTTCTGAACGTGCTTGCGAGCGAGCATCCCTTACAGTTCTGTATTTTCTAGCCGAGATGGGGCACAAGGTGTCACCTTCGAAGCTTCAATTCTGTGTCCAGCAAGTGGTATACTTAGGACACTTACTGTCCAAGAGGGGTAGGCAGTTGACACCAGACCGTATCCAGTTAATAGCGAGTCTTCCCCAGCCCAGAACCCAGAAGGAGGTACGTGCTTTTATTGGCCTTACTTCTTATTGTAGACAATGGATTCCCCAGTATGCATTTCTAGCCAAGCCACTGATACAGTTAACGACACAGGAGGCAGCTGTATCGACTGTCCTCCCTTGGACATCTGAACACACACTTAGTTTCAACGAGTTAAAGAAAGCTTTATGTCAAGCTCCAGTTCTAGCTACACCGAACTACAGTAAGCCTTTTACACTTTTCGTTACTGAACGCGAAGGTACAGCATTATCTGTTCTCACACAAGATCAAGCAGGACAATCCAAGCCCTGTGCTTATTTTTCGAGCACATTAGATCCAGTCGCCCAGGCGTTGCCTGCGTGCCTCAAGTCAGTTGCAGCCACAGCACTAGCTATCAGACAAAGTGATTCCATAGTTTTAGGACATACTCTGACAGTACAAGTCCCACATTCAGTAGAAGTTCTTTTAAACCGAACACAAACTCAGCACTTGACAATTGCACGTTTAACAGGTTATGAATTGACACTGTTCCAGCCACACATAGAAATCAGACGCTGCAACGTCCTGAATCCTGCTACACTGTTACCATCAGTTAGTTCAAATCCTGACCCCCATGACTGCGTGGAAGTAGTTAACATTACGACAAAGCCAAGACAAGACCTGACAGACAGTCCGTTACCAGATCCTGACCTGACACTTTATGTGGATGGTTCATGTATGAGAACAAGTACAGGAGAACTAGTCGCCGCGTATGCAGTAACTACCGACACCGAAGTTATTGAAACACACCGTATCGATACCCTGTCCGCTCAAGCAGCAGAGCTAGTCGCTCTGACACAAGCTTGTATACACGCCAAGAACCTGAAAGTTAATGTTTACACAGACTCACGTTACGCATTTGGAGTTGTACACGACTTCGGGGTGCTCTGGCAGGAGAGAGGTTTCATGACTTCTCATGGAACCAAGATTCAGCATGGTCTCCTTATTCAAGCTCTGTTGGATGCCATACATTTACCGACATCTATCGCTATCATGAAGTGCAAAGCACATACGAAAGTCACTGACATTATTTCCCAAGGTAATGATCTAGCAGATCGCACAGCCAAACTTACAGCACAGACTCCAGACGTTCCAGTTAACATGACACTTACTCCAGATCTGACTACATGCATGACAGTTAAGGACCCTACACAAGATGTCATAGATATCCAGTTACATGCTACTCCCGATGAAATCAAGAAATGGTCTGAACAAGGAGGGGTCCAGACAGATCAAGGATGGTTAACAAAGGGTAGAGCCACATGGTTTCTCCCCGACTCTATGGTTCAAGTCATTATCAATACCGCACATAGTCCAGCACATTTGGGAGAAAAAGCTATGTTAGACAGTATCCAGAACATATGGTTCAACAAGCATTTACGAGCTGCAGCCAAGCAGAAAGTCCGTACCTGTATGATATGTTGTCAGTTTAATCCAGGTAAAAGTGTCCCGGTGGAACAAGGTGGTTTCCAGCCCCCTGACCACCCTTTTGAGGTCCTCCAGATGGATTATATTCAGATGGAGCGATGTCGAGGTTTCAAGTATGTCCTTGTAGTAGTATGCGCTTTGTCCAGGTGGACAGAAGCATATCCAGTCCCAGATTACACAGCCGCGACCACTGCCAAACAGTTGGTTCGTGAATTTTTCCCTAGGTATGGACTCCCTAGAGTCGTATATTCTGATAACGGTCAGCCATTCTCCTCAGAGTTAATGAAGCATGTTTCCCTGTTGTTAGGGTACCAGTGGAAGTTTCATTGTGTACGCCATCCTGAAGCAGCCGGTCTGGTCGAGAGACATAACCAGACTCTGAAAATCCGTATCGCAAAAGTTTGTAAAGACAAAGGTGTAGACTGGCTAGTAGCTCTGCCAGTCGCTTTGTTTTATATGCGCATGGTTGCACATTCCAGATCAGGTCTGTCCCCGTATGAGGTCGTATTCGGCCGCCCCCCTAACATGTGGGGTACTCCTAGACCCCGAAGTATTACCGATGTTTCATGTAATATGCTGACAGATTACCTAGCTTCCTTGATGTCTGCCCTCAACTCATGTCGTTCACAGGTTGCCGCCGCATTTCCAGACAATACCGAGGTGGCACCGCACGAGATCGTTCCAGGCTCCTTGGTGATGATCAGAAATTTTGACAGATCAAGTCCGCTGGAACCACGTTGGAAGGAGCCACGTCAGGTCCTCTTGACCACCCGTACTGCCGTCAAGTTGGAAGGCAGGAAGGGGTGGGTCCATCTTTCTCATGTAAAACTTTTCAATGGATTGAAACCCGTCTCCAAGAACATTTCCCAGGATTCCCAGGATTTTAAAAACTGTCAAGACATTGTTTTAAAGGACTGTCCCGCAAAAGACATTACTACAACCCCTCCCTGGTTAGAGAAAACTCCGCAGCAGGAGTATAAGTTAAAACTCAGGTCTAGTAAAATAAGTCAGTCAGTTTGATTGTATAAGTCCTCCCCTAGGTGAAACGGTTAGATTGTTTCTGACATGAATAAAATAGACCCCCATAGTGAGAGAGTCAGTAATAACTCAATTCAATGTATCGTTTTTCTGAGTTTCATATTATTCATCAGCATTTTGATTTCCTGCACCAGCTATGCGTTCTATCTGTATTTTCCAGTTCCTCATGTAAATATGTCTGCTAATGCTACAGTAGAGCACACGTTTAGTGATCTACCTCCTCACGAATATTCTTACCGCCTCGCTATGCGTAACAACACATTTATCCGTATGTTACATTATTCACACCAGACCAGCAATGCCACTAATTGTTGGGTGTGTGGTCGACTCCCCCCTTTCCAGACACCGAAGGGAGTTCTGCCACTCTTTCCTTATCCATTCTCACATAATGGTTCGTGTGGAGCATGGTCCACGTTAACGTCATCCTCAACAGATATGTCTTTTCTTAACAGTACATGTTTCCCAGACAAGCAAGGTCTCCCCCACAGAACAGGTTTAGATCTAGAAAATGAAGTATATAATTTAGGTAATTATTCGTCGAATTTCATGGTTCTGAATGTTCAGTCTGATACTACTCCAGACTTACCTGCTATTTCAGTACTACCAGTCAAAGGTGAATTATGTGTCCGTAGTTATGGTTCCATACATGTAGGTCATAGTGAATGTACTACTGTTATCCAGTATAGCGACAGTGGGAAATCTGTTTTCAAAGCTTCACGTCATTCTTATTTTATTTGTGGTCAAACTGCATATGTTCGTCTGCCCCTCGATTGGGAGGGAACCTGTTACATTGCCTTCCTACTGCCACCTGTTTTCCTAGCCCCATCTGATTATCACAGAAACACACATCTGGTATACATTAGACATAGAAGGGAGTCCCCAATTGTCGATTATACTGAAACTACTCTAGAACAGTATACAGATTTCAATAAAGGTTTCTTCTTCTTCGTAGGACCTGTCCAGAATAGTAAACTAATTCGTAGGTTAACAAGAACCCTTGAAGCTGTAGTAAATGAGACTGCCTCTGCTCTAGGTAACTTAACCGAAGAACAATCTGCTATGAGATTTGTCGTTTTGCAAAATCGTCTCGTCCTTGACGTCATACTGGCCGATAGGGGCGGGGCCTGTAGAGTCATCGGATCTAGTTGCTGCATTTTCATTCCAAATAACGCGCCGTCTGTTTATTCAGCTATAACCAGACTCCATAAAATTGCCCATCTGTTACACCAAGATCCAGGCACCTGGACATGGTCCGGTTGGTTCTGGAATATAATTTCCGCATGGGGATGGAAAGTCCTGTCCTTTCTAGGTATTGCAGTAGCGATCATATTTAGCTGCTGCCTCTGTATACAATGTGGCCCTGCGATTTGCGGCATTTGTGCTACCTCTTGTATTCCTAGTCCCAAGCCCCGTTCTAAATCCCGTTCCAAGACAATTCGAGACGAACAAATGATACTGTATGAAATGATAGATGGTATCATGAAAATTGATGTTTCCTGATGGAAACGTAGTGACAAGGAGGGAATGTGGAAAAGTAAATTTTGCCATGTTCTGTGTCCCTACGCCTCATCCATCATATGTTATGTGTGCATGACCAATATGCATATGTTATTCCCCATGTCCGATTAATGACGCAATTATAGTTGTGTCCACCTCTGGTATGTCATTTTCCAGTCCTCGTGAATACTACGAATATCAGGCCTATGTAAAGTTATGTTGCCACGTTTCTCAGTGTGCACGTTATTCCATTATAAAGTCCCCGTTTCCAGGCCTCAAAAGGGCCCGGACATCAGATTCAGCTCCTGTCTCCTGAAGCCTCGCTGAGGAGCGATACAGCCCCCACCTGTATCCTCGACCCTTCACTTACTCCCTGCCTCGCAGTGCCCGGTGCAGCTTGGTTCTGCCTCTGAGTCTGCCAAAAGTATGTTATAGTTCCAGCTATCAGTTCAGTCCTCCTCCTCTTCTGCATTCCTAAGCTACTGAACTGCATCAATAGTTTCCGTCATTGTCTAGCCTATTCGGCTCCACGTTAGAGAAATACTGTATTAATGGTCATTTAATATTCTTCATCACGCACTACATATAGAATAATGCATGGTCCAGTCTTAGAGTCAAGTTAGCTTTTCCCCTCATGACTCCTAGTTTATATCAACATGTTCTCTAAACATTAGATACCAGATAGGGTTTAGGTACATGTCGCTCCGACCCTCCAGACTCTAGTCTCTGCTCCTAGCACAGAGTTCGTAGCCCCCAGCTTCTCCTAGTAATACGTCATTGCCAGTTTTCGCGCACCATTAGGTTAGAGGTCCCGGCTCCTTAGGTAGCCCCCTCCTATGTTTCCGCCCATTCATGACATATTCTGTTACGTTTGCACCACATGTCTATGTACACGCCCAGTTACACCTACCTTTACTGTTATCTCTCGCGACTGCTACGCGTCACGCCTTCTGCTCCACCCACTGTTACGCCTACTGCAATGTAATGCTATGTGTTTGCGCTATGTATATAAGTCAATGTATTGTTATTAAAAGTTAGCGCGCTCATCCCAGACCTAGCCCCGGCAGCTGCCGGGCCCTGTCACTCTCACTCTGTTCCTATGCAGGTTGTCCTGATCCTGTCCTTATGCTGTAATAAACCTGCAGAAACTCCTACTACCTCGAATCTTGACTCTTATTTATTGAGCTATCTGTTATGCTATATGCTTAGTCAAAAATAGGGTATTATTTATTTATTTACCACACACTCAAGAAGTGATTTGCCATTCAGAATAACTACATTCAGGATGGATGTGCAAGATATATTTATGTAAAACAACATTAACAATACCAGGAATGTGGGGTAAAGCACTTGCGAGCTCCACACGGTAAGACTGAAACTCAGTAAGTTCCTCACCCAGAATTGTTGTTACAGATACTGACTGCAAATACCCACTTATAGGATATGAATGCAAAGGCAGAGTCTGTGGAGCTGATACCTATGGTGATGTTATACATGTACCTCAAAGACAATCCTCACAGTGAACAAGAAACACCACCTAGGTTGCCAGCTGTGCCCACGGATCCTGGTGATCAAAAAGGAACATGCAAGGCAGTAACAGCAAGGGGGTGGAACTAAACACAAGCACAATAGAGAAGGAGCTAGCAAGGAGTGCTTAACAGGCAGAGAAGGGAATCACAAGACACACTTGGCAGAAAGCAAGTAACAAACATACAAGGTAATAGAAGCAAGAGAGCAGGAATAGAAAGATAGCAAACTAGGAACTGAAACAAAGGTAATGGGAAGAAAGGCAGGGTCTGGGAAAAGGCAGACACAGAAGGAGAGAGAGGCAAGGGAGCACTATAGTAGTCCCAGATCAGAAATTAAGGAAAAAAGGAAGCACTGAAGGAAGTGCTAGTTCAGGAACAATGAATAGCAATAGCTCTGGATTCGAGTAATCTAAGAAGCACTGCAAACAGTGCTAATTCAGGAATACTGAATAGCTATAACTTTGAAATCTAAGTAACCCTGGCAGGCAGTGCTAGTTCTAGAAACAGGAAATAGCTACAGCTCAGGAAACAAGGAAGCAAGAGAGCATTGCAAGCAGTGCAAATCAGGAACAAGAAATAGCTGCAGCTCAGAAACAGGAACAAAGAATAACTATAGTTCAGTAACTCAGGAAACAAGGTAGCATTGCAGGCAATGCTAATTCAGGCACAAGGAACAGCTATAGTTCTGGAATTCTGGTAACAAGGATTAGAAAAGTTTAGGAAACAAGGGTCAGTCTCACAGGTACACAGCTATGATGACCAACCCTGGACCGAAAGGAGCTGGGGCTAAAAAGGTGAGCTGAATTCCTCCACCCATCATTGGCCTGCAGAGGTGGAGAAGTAGCAGTGAGCAGTAAATTCTAGGTAATGGAGTGTCACACATGAGCAGGCTGGATTCAAGCATGAGCAGGCTGGCTTTCGCAAGACCCGACATGGATTGGGAATGGAAGACAATTTGCAAGTAGCATTCAAATGACTGGAAGTCAATATATGCATGAAGGGGAAGGTCCAGAAGCTTATTAGAATACTGGAGAGCCCCACAAATCAGCCCCCTGGTGGTGGACACAAGAATGCAGGGAGCGAATTGTGACACCAAACCTTGAAAATTGACTCAGACACTCCCTCTGCCATGAGCCCTAAATCCTTGACCCCAAACCTAAAAAGCATTCCCAACCCCCATCCTGAGCCCCAAAAACCATCCCCCCAGGCCTTGAAGATCGATTCAGACCGACCCCTGCCCTAAACCCTGAAACCTTGACCCTTAGTTTTAAAAACACCCCTGAGCCCCAAAACCGTCACTCCAGCCTTAAACTCAACCCGCCCTGAGCCCCAAAACCTTGACCCCAGACATAAAAACCACCCCTGCCCCAAGCCCTAAAAATGTCCCCTTAGCCAAAAAGGCCCCTAACCACTGCCCTGAGCCCTAAAATCCCTGATGAAGTAAAATATGGAATAATACTAAAATAGAATAAATCGTACTCATCAAGCCGTTCCTCATCAGGCAGGAAGTCACCTACAACCCTCCACCCAGTCTGCAACACCTACGACCCTCCGCTCAGTGTCTAGACCGCTAACCACCACTAACGTCTCTACACCATGCATAGGCTTGGTAAATGCATAGTCGTGGTTTAGACGTGCGTGGTACAGCCTGCATGGTTTAGCCTCACATAGTTCACACTGCGCGGTTAAGGCTGTTTCCCGGGAAAGGGGATGTGGCTTAATGGACAGAGCTGTCCACCGTGATTTTGGGCAAATCACTTAACCCTGTGCCTACAAAAAAGAATGTGTCCTTAACTGTTGCTCATGAAAAACGCTCCAATACCTTTGGATCGAGTTTGTGCTATAAGTGTTGGTGTTGACGATTAAGTGCTGGTGCCAAGCACCGGAAACCACCGGCTCAAATTAAGCTCTCTTGGCTAATAAATCAATAATGTGATCACCCTGCATGAGCCAAGACACTGCATTAACTGCTAATGCTGTGCTCTGGAGGCTGTCTGAGCTTGGGTGCTTAATGTTCATACCAAAAGACCATACGGCGTGCTCACTGCGGATCAGTGCTTAATTTGACCCGTGGTTTCCGATGCTCAGCATAAGCACTTAATTGTCAGCACCAGCTCTAGTAACAGTCCACCACATGGTGGCGCTGTCTAAGATGAGCACAACAACTGTGTTTATCAAGCCAAATCCTATTTGAAAACGAATAATACCAGCTTCTCATGCCATTGTATAGTCTGAAGTGTCACACTTGTAGGAGTGCAACGGTTAGGTGTTATGCTGGTATTGTCATTGACAGCGCTGGCAGGGGCAATGTGTGATGCAGGCTACAGGGGCCTTCAAGAAGGGCCCTGGCAGTTAATTTTTTACAAATTAAGCACTGCTGCAGGTATTAGAAGCAGGCCCCTTAAAGACAGCCTTTGCTGAAGGACCTCTGCGCGCCCTCTCTCGGTTGTGACATCATCAATCCCAAATTGGAGCTTCACAAACCTGATCCGTAAAGAGAACATCAGAGGATTGTCAGTTTTGGTATTGACTACTTGTGTCGCCATCAGTGGCCTCAATTATCATTGACCAACTAGGGCAGTGTATATTTCACCCCTGCACTGCTAGGGCCAATGTGGACATGATTATTAGCCATGCTTAGCATCATTGTTCTGCCTGGCATTGACCATTAGGGGGAGGAGGGCTAAACCATATTCTATGTAATTATTACATTCCTCTTTGTTGTGTGAAATTGGCAAAAGAAGAGGAATTGGTATCAGTGATTTATTACATATGTCTGAAAAGAAGTCCCGATTGGACCAAATGATTGGTGGATATATGATATTAAAAAACCTAACATAATTTTACTGTACATAGAGGTAAACCCCATGGGACGAGAAAAAGCTGGGTGTGTATTATATGAAAACTGCTTAACATAACAGCATTGAGCAGTGAGAAGAAGAACTATAAGCACTCTTTACGTGACTCTGTATATAGCATCGCTCAATGGATAGAGGGATATAGTAATGCTGTGTTGGATAGTTTTACCCTGTATGACCTTGACCAGCAGGGATAGTGCTGTATCAGTTCTTCCTTAAATTATTCTAACGAGTCGCTTTGATTATTAGGGAGGTGAGGCCATAATCATGCTTGCTTAACTAATGCTGCCGTACTAGCAGTCATCAAGTCAGGAACACTGAAACTGTGCAGACATGGAGAACCAAACAATGCCTGGGTAAACGCAAATATGCAGCACTTTCGGTGGCATGTTTCTTTTCCTACTTTATAATTGTAACACATGCCCCACTAAAGTTTTAGCTCATTAATAAGGGTTTAACACCAGAATACAACAATCAGCAACTGAAAGGTGGCAGTAATCAATCATTCAATTAATCAATCAAATGGTATTTGTAAAGCGCCTGGTCCCCGTGCTAGAATCAGACCAAACCTTTAAGAGCATAAAGAGCAGACTCTAGAAGATACAAAGAGGCCTAGAACTATGGCATGAATAGCCAGGTTTTCAGCTGTTTACGGAAGTTGTGCCCCACCGAACAAGATTTCAACGGCACGGGTAGGGAGTTGCAGATTTTTGCTGCCAGGTAGCTGACTGAGCGAGCGCCCATTCTCGCTTTCTGGATTATGGGAACCTTAGCCTGAAGGGTTTGGCTTTAAGTGTGCGAGAAGGAGTATATGGTTTGATCAAAAGATGCAGATAGCTGGGGATCCTGTTCCACCAGATTTAATGGCAGTAGCACATTGCTTTATAGATGATTTTTTTCTCGACAGGCAGCCAATGTAGAGTATTCAATGCTTTGGATGCAGAGTATCGTCTGGAGAGGCCCAGTGCCAGGCGAGCTGCAGCATTCTCAATGAGTTGAAGCCTGGTCAGACTTCTTTTGGTTGCCCCCAAATATAGTGCATTGCCATAGTCTATTTGAGACGTTACCAAGGCATGCACAATTGTCTTCCTGCCTGCAAAGGGGAGGAGATCGATAAGTTTCCCTAGCATTTGATAGTCAATGGATAGTTCTGAGTCGAACCAGATCCCAAGGTTTTTAGTTACTACTTTTGGAGTGGGTGTTTGTCCCAAAGAGGCAGGCCACCAGGCAGATGTCCAGATAGAAGGCATCTTCCTTCCACTGTATCGCCATCAAGTTTGAAGCAATAATTTGCCATCCAGGTGGCCAACTCATCTAAACGTAGTGAAAAGCGAGTGGCTGAAGCTTCAGAATCTTGTGATAAAGCTGTTTGTCATCTGTATACGACACAATTGTCACATTATATCTTTCCACAATGTCCGCAAGGGGGACTGTAAAGATTGAAAAAAGTAGGGCTTAGAATGGAGCCCTGTGGGACCCATTGCGCTACAAGCAAACTATCCGATAGAGAAGGGTTCTGAGACACTCGAAAGCTCTGGTCATGAAGATAAGAACATAGTCAGAGGAGAGTATTTCCTTCGGCCCGCATTGACTAAGTCTTTGAGAAAGGAGACTATGTGAGACGATGTCAAAGGCTGCATTTAGGTCCAAAAGGACCAGTGCAGTAGTTTGACCCGCATTCACACATTTCCTTAGCGTTTCCGTGGGTAGCAAAAGAGCCGATTCCGGGGAATAGCATGCCCTGAAGACCAACTGAGTGGGGTAGTAGAGATTATTCGAATTGGTATGAGCAGTGAGTTGGCTGTGTACCACTTTCTATGATACTTTGGCAAAAATCAGGTGTAGAGAGATGGAGCGTAGATTGTCTAGTTCCATGTGATCAGAAGAAGGTTTTTTCTGTAGTGGTAGTGTGGTGGGGCTGAGCCTTGCATTCACACAGTGTTAAGTTGACATGAGCTTATTAGAAGTTTAAACACCATTTTTCCTTTCTGCTGCCTTTTGCACACGGCACACACTTTATTAATTGTTTAAAGTTTAGCAAAGTGTTTTGCTTCACACGAAAGTAATATGTTTTTCTACACTAGTAGCCTTGCTTGCTAAGCTTAGTCTGAACAGTGACTGCCGAGGCCTTCAAGGTTATTTCAACACAGTGGTTGTTGTTCGGGCTGATCAGCGCACGTTCTAGACATAACACATATGCAGCTGTGGCCACCTCTGATTTTGGCAGTTTAATAATGCACTGCGTAGGCATGATCACACACACTTGGAGAACATTCGTATGCTGGGAGCTTGTGCAGAATTTGATGTGATCCACTTCTGCTAAATACCAGAGGTATGGGGCCGCCTATGTAATCCCAAAGAGACCTTCTTTAGTTATAAAATAACCTACTAGCAAGGGAGGGTGAAATATAGGTATATATTTAACCTGTTTTCGTTATTATAACATGCTTTCTCCCTTTGTATTTTATGGAATAGTAACTATGCTGACAATCTTGTTTCTAATAATATGTCTGCTTGTATTAGCTAAGGTGCTGCGCATTAGAACACGGCGTTAGAAATACATATTTCAAACTTGCTTGTGTCTCTTTTTACTCCCTGTTTTGGACTGGTATGAGAGTATAACGAAAGAGTGTTCTTGTTTTCCACATTGCCTGAGGTAACCTAAGTCGCATGTTCTGGGTTGTCTAATCATTGGTATTTTTGCTATAGGACGAAGAGCCAATGTGACACTGATGCTAGTCTGGTAGGGGATGTTGGGTACTAAGGTGAGTTTTGGCACACCCTAATTCACTAAGGTCCTAAGTCTCTGTGCACAGTTCTGTGTAGGAGCAGAATCCCTGCAACATGGCGCCCTAACGATGGTGGTCTTATTACATGACGCTTGAGTAGTACTTATATCAGTCCTTAACCCCTTCACTATTGTTTCCAGGTTAACAGTGGTGATACATAAGCCTACCTATAGTTACATAGGTCTTTTCAAGCTTGAATCTTTCAAAATGGTTTCATTTTGAATTACTACCCAGTTGTGCTACATTGTTTTACATTGTGCCTCTAATTCTGTGTGTCGCTATGGCTAACGGTGACATACCGCAGCATAGTCGCATTGCGGTCCGCAATCATTTGCAAGCTTATAATGTTAGCTTGTAGGGCATGGCAGTTATTTTGGTGGTGAGTGCTGAGGTTGCTTACCCGTTTGAGATTTTCTACTCATGGGTGAGATTTCCTGCTGTGGATGCGGCTACTCAGGTGTTTCACACCTATAGTCACACAGCTGCGCCCTTAGAATATGTTCCATATAGGACACAGGAAATTCCTATTTCTGCATGGCAGCGCCGTGTTTGGTTTGATAGCGCCCTTCCCCACAGTGTAACGGCGATTAGATAGGTCCTTTGTCCATTCCAGGCACTTCTTGGCCTGTTTTGGCTGGATTTACCCCGCATCCTCGTGCGGGGCTAGTCCCCGTTGCTGAATTGCGAACCCTATATAACTCTGCAATCAGTGTTATCAGGGCCCTAGTTCAATATATCACCCCCAATTTCCAGGGCGGGGTCCCTGGTGTCGCGGCACTTCCAGCTGGACCGAGTGGAATGAAGCTTAGTCCTGTGATGGTTAATGGGTTATGGGCAAGCGTCCCCAAGATAAGGATGATATGCCTTTTTGGCTTGCCGAGAAATTTGACCAGCTGGAGGCAGTTTTTCCTAATTCAACTCCCGTTGAAAAGCACAGTATTCTTACAATTAGTTTACCCAAGGACTTGGTACCAGAAGCCGGTGACTGTGAGTCGTGGGGTAGAATTTGCAGCAGTGTACACAAGGTGCTTCGGTACTCCGTCAATGTCTGTCCTTCCAACGGCCATTAAGCGTGTTCAGGATGAACACGGACCTGAGGCTACGGTTGAATTGGGAATGAGACTCGTTGGCACATTTCACGTAGTTTCCGATCTGGCCCTTTCTAATACAAAGGGAGATGCGGTGAACTTTCAAGTGGCTAATGCATTGCGCGATGTCCCCGATGCTGACAAACCCCGACAGTTACCAAGGATTATCATGCCGGCGTATAAGACCATTGGCCGTAATAGTTCAGGTGTCAAGCCCTTTTCTGCTAAAGATAAAAAACAACCACAGGGTTTGAAGTCTGAGAAAGACGTTCAGCCCAACGCTCCAAAGCAAAATTGGAACAAAAATAAAAAACAGGGAAAACAGGAACAGAAACAGGAGTCCTGTCCTGCGTCACCAGTGCCTGCGTCTACTGAGCTCACTAATGATATGCGCCACCGCTCTACGATTAAGTCACCTGATCGATTTCAGGTTCCTGATCAACGCTCTCCTCGTTCTTTACAGGACACATCGGCCTCATCGTCCGGTGGTGGAGGCAGCGGCAGATGTCGGGGTGGCCAGCAGAGTCGCGACCAGCCCCGCCCGAAAGACAGAAAGGGCAAGCAGGACGATTCTTCGCAGAAAAGACCTCAGTTTCAGAAAAAGAAAGTTGCCACTTTAACAGCGAGATATGCCACAGATAGTGAGAACGCAGCTTCAGAATCTGACATGGGCGCTGACGTTGTTGGACAGTGCGGCGGAGAATACCATTGTCCGCGAGGGCCTGCATCCACTACTGAAGGTGAAAGCGACTGACCAATTCATTGTTGTTGAGACTGGTGATACTAGAGTGGTTCCCCCTCATAGGATTTTTTAAATTGACCTATTAATTGAAGGTGACATACAACGTACCATAAGTGGGCTATTTTGGGAAAATCTTACAACTACCTATGACATTTTGTTAGCGGAGGCTGACTAGCCCCCACCCTTTGTTCTCGCGGCTCCGAGAGGGGAGGAGGTAATCCTCCCTAGTTTCGCGCACACAGTGTCGGAAAATCATGCTTTGTACCGTACTCATTGTGGTTGGGATAAATTCTCCCCCGCCACGAGATTTCCTTATGGTCTATGCCACAGCCTCAACCTCAAAATCCCATGCGGAATGAAGCGAAAGCTTTCGTGGCAGAAATCCTTGAACAATTGGAATATCAAGGAGTCATTGAAACTAGTGTGTCTCCGATGAATAACCCGCTTTTTACTGTAACCATGCCTGATGGTTCGTACCGTTTGGTATAGGATTACCGGCATTTAAACTCGCATTGCCGTACCGGTGCAGTACAGAATACCCACGGCTCTTTTTTAGTGGATGGTCTTGTGTGTAAAAGGTGTAAAACCACACTTGACATTTCCAATGTTTTTTTTGCACACAACTTGTCTGGTCTAGGTTCTCAACGGACCATTTTTACCAGTGGCGGTAAATAACACCAATTTAAACGCCTGGCCATGGACTATAAGAATAGTCCAGGCGTGTTTGCTGCCCGTGTTATCTGTCTTTTGGAGGGAGTCCATCCGGATGCGTGTTCATATGTGGATGATATTTATCTCACAGATGACGAAATATGGGCACATCTGTGTCCCGTTGACCGCATAATTTGTTGTTTTGCGGACTTCGGTTACAAATTCAACTTTTCAAAGTCTCTAATTGCAGAGTACACAGTGTTGTTCCCGGGATATGAGCTCAACAATGAAGGTCGAGGATTGGCTCCTCAATTCTTGGAGAAATGCGCACAGCTGCGCACTCCTACAACACTGAAAAAATTACCATCCATGCTGGGATTTTTAAATTTCGGGAGCACATACATTATCGAATATGCCCAGCGTATCAAGCCATTGTATGCTTTGATATAACCTACTTTTACCAAATCATGCTGGCTGCCTGAACATTCAGCCATTTTGCAATCTTTGCAGGCTGATCTCCTAGAATCTAAATTCTTACTGACTCCTGATAACCACCCCAACCTTGTGATAAGAATTATCCCTGGTTGTGGGTTTAACATACCTTACTTTTAACAAAGGTGACACAGTACCTATCGCTTTCAAGTCACACTTGTACACTTCAGCTGAAATGCGGTTTTCCAGTGTGGAAAAAGTTTTGACAGCAGTGCAAATGGCGATTCTGAAGGAACGCGCACTGTCTCATGGAAAACGCAGGTTGGTTGTTACCCCGTACCTGCATTAGAGGCAGTAACGAAAGCAAGTGTACCTAATTCTAAAGCTTTGCACCCACGGTGGATACAATGGGCATCATCATTGTTGTCTCCGGATGTCACGTTCATTTTTGACGCTTCCTTACAGTAGCAGGAGTTTTTGCAGTATGAGTTTGTTCATCCTGCCCCATCGACTATGCGGCCTTCGGAGGATTTCCATTGTATCATTTACACTGATGGTTCAGTGCAAGTTGCGCATGGGTTTAAGCACGCATATGTCTCAGCTTGAGCCATTGTGGTTGGTACCATGGTGAATGATGAATTCAAGTCCGATGTCGTACATACGCAGACATTAGGGTACTGTACCACCCAATTGGCAGAGCTCCGTGCTCTGATGCTTGCATGGAGTACACTGATCCTGGTGTGAATACTCTTATTGTGAGTGACTCTTATTAATGTGTACAGTCTTACAATGAAAACTGGTTCTTTTGGACTCAAAATGATTTTCGTGATTCCAAGGGTAGCACAATAAAACATAAAATGATCTGGGTTTGAGTGGCTGAACTTAAAGAGCAGCTGCCACTCGTGTATGTAATTCATACTCTCGGTCATCAGCGTGTGGGAGTTCACGCTGTTGGCAATAGTTTGGCCGATGAGGCCGCAAAGCCAGCAGTTTCGGCATATTTGGTTGCAGCAGTTACACGTTCCAAAAGTAAGATTGATGATGACATCTTGGCAACAATTGCCGCTACTGAGAAGGAAAGTAAATATCCTACTGGATTTCCTTCAAAGTATTCTTATCATTTAAGTGCTGATAAAATTCCTTATGTGAAAATACCAGACGTTGGTGACAGATTGATTCTCAACGCAGATCGCAGGTCCACACTGATTACACCTGCCCACGAGGGTGCTGCGTCGGAGCATGCAGGCATTTCGGCTACTGTATCTCAGTTACAACAACGTTTCTGGTGGCGGGGACTGTACAAACAGACACGTGATTATGTCCTTCAATGTGACATTTGTCAGCAGATTAAGCCTTCAACTGCTGCGCGTCCTCTTTAGACACAGTTGTACATTTCTAATAGACCACTTGGTTGTGGTTTTTTTTAGATCACTGCGGTCCTTTTTCCCCTGATACTGCGTATATGTACATCTTAGTTGCAGTTGATTCATGCACATGCTTTGTTTGGGTCTGGCCGCACCGCAGCGCTGATTCGCGAACTGTCATAAGAGACTTGCGTGTCTTTGTGGGAATTTTTGCCTGTGGCACCTTCCATTCGGACCAGGGTCCTGCGCTCGCCTCTAAGGCGTACAAGGATGCCATGAGTTCGTTGGGGGTCCAAGTCAAGTTTTCGTCTCCATATAGACCTGAGGGTAATGGTGTTGTGGAACGAATGAACTGACATTTAAAACAGTCTTTGACAGCCAGGGTTATAGCAGGAACTGGCTAGCCCATCTCAATAACGTGCAGCGTGCACTTAATAATCTCCCTAGAAGGTCTCTGGGTAGGCGGACCCCATACGAAATGCTCTTTGGTATCAAAATGGTCGTCCCGGACCTTGAATGTCTAGACCAGGCGGCAGCTACTGCCCCCTTTGACGTAGATGTACAGAGTCATGTTTTACAGAATCTACAAGAGACGAGAGACAGTCTTGCGAAGGAACACTTGCCCTCGACATCAGAAGCTGCGTTGCAGATTCCGGTAGTTGGCTGGCTGCCCCGAGTTGGAGAACTGGTTCGAGAGAAGATCGAGAACAAGAAAGAATTTGGTCCCTTATACTGAGCTCCAGTTCATGTACTTGGCGTGCAGGGCACATGAACAGTAATTTTACCTCCACTTCCAGGTCGTAAGGAAAAAAGGTACATCTCCATTGACAATGGCAAATGACACAGAGTGGCCGATTCTTCTTAGTATGACACCTGCGGTCTCTTGTCCATCTATACAGAGACATTCTGTTTTGGCTCCGGCTCCTAACACCAGGCCTGACATTTCCATCGAGATGCCTGATGTTTCAAGTCCTTTATTGAGTACCCCACCAGATGATCATCTTAATGATACTGAGTATACTTACCCCACAGACTTATCGATGCCTGATATACAAACACGTTTGGCAACTGAGTCCAGATTTTCATTTGACACTAACTCTACCACATCAAAGTCCCCTTCAAAAATCTCTGTTTTTGCTACATGATTTAAAAAACATTTTTTGATTTCTCCTTGGACCTACATTTGGTTGGTGCTTTTTTCAATTTTTTAGTTCATGTCAATTGGATTTGTGGTGTATTTTTTCCGTCTTGTAAACGGACACTACGTTGAAGAGAGAACGTCTATTCAACACGTTAATGGAACATTGGCACCCCATTCCTCATCACACAGATTGAAGAGGGGTCTGACTTTTGCAAATATTACTGCTTGGCCCGTCTTAGATGGGATTGTATGGGATGCTGTTCGATTTCAGATCCATGGTCCCACAGAGGTTATAAATGTCCCGAATGTTCTGAGAGTTTCAAAGGGGGATGTTATTAAACAAAATATTCGCTCTGATGAATGGGATGTTCAAGCCGTAGAGGCTTTGTTTTCAGATTTGAAATATTATGCTGCTTTTGATGCTGAGGATTTACATTTAGATTCGGCACATTATGGTGATTTGTTTTGTTATCAACACTTTGGCAATCATTACCTGCATAAGGCAAAAACAAGGAGGAATATGGTTAATTATACACAATGGGAACATTGCCCCGCTCCTGTTAAAGGCAGCTCCAGTTCTCTTTTAAAGAGGTTCACCTATTTTACTGATTTTAATCAGTCAAATCCCAATGCATTTTATTTTAAGATGACCGAAAAATCCACTTCCAAAGTTAGACTTACCCACACAAAATTGTTATATTGCAAGTCCTTTCTTGACCAATTGGCTATTGGGGGCTATGAACTGTGGAAAGATACTATTGATCTTAAATCTGTTTGGGGTTCTAAAAGTTGGCAAGTGCAAGGCACTGAGGCTTTGCATCGTGCATGTCTCATCCCAAACCATATGTTGTTTTTGAATTCTACTATTTCACAAACCACCTGCTTTGGATTGGCTACTACTAAAAAATTAAATGTTCCTTCTTTTCCAGAATTGGAAGAATACCCCGGTTGGGATAATAATACCAGTTTTTCTTTCAAAGAATTACAGACACTATTGCTGAATTCTACTTTTAACATATCCAGTTTGAATCCTAATGGTTGGTTGTTGTGGCACAAAAGTGCAGATTCCTGCCAACATCGTTTTCTGGGTTTAGCCCCTGGCTACACACAGGTTAGGGTGGATCCCCGTTTTGAGAGTGACCATTCCGTGACTACCTATTCAGTGGGCAAGTTATGTCAGAATTGGCTCAAACACTCCACGTTAGCATCAGTTAAGCTAAATTGACTGATGATGTTCATCTAAATGATTTTGTCAAGGGCCCTGCTTCCGGCAGATCCAAAAGGTGGATATATGCTATTTACAACGAAGTTTGGAAACTGTCCCAGATTGAGGCTGCTTCCTACTTAAGAGATATAGATCAAGCTAATTTAGAAAAAGTGCTGGCAGTTGTAGACAACAGCATTAACACGCTTTCTTCCCGCATTTACACTTTAGATAATATTGTTTCATCTGTTGTTGATATTGTGCAAGAAGATGTCTCTGTTTTGCACCATGGTCAAAATCAATTGCGTTCTATTATGCAATTTGCAGGGACTTTGCAAACGTTAAAAGTAGGAAAAGTTCCTTGGCACTACATGAACACATCATCTTTGTTTGCCCCTTTTAACTTGACTTATAAGCAACGTTTTATGTCTATGAAAGATGCAACTTTGTCTATGTTACATATTGAAAAGTTGGTACCTTTGCCATTTTCTGTGGCTGAGACAAATACTGCTGTGTGGCCAGTCCATGGGTTAATAACATTACCTTTCCGTTTGTTCAAATTCGAAAGTTGTATGAAGTACTACGCAATTGGCAGATATGAACCTCTGGGCACTACTTATCTCCATGAAGCTTGGTCACTACCTTTTACCTACAGGTGCCAGAGGGATGGAAAAGAGGTATATTTGAATGATGAGGATTACACAACAACACCAGATCACTCATTAGTGTGTAGGAATATCCAATTGCATGGCTCTTGCAACCAGAACGTGCCTAATTTGGCCTGTGTTTTGAAAGTTACACCCACGCCTGCTATCATACCCACATTCACATTACTAGCAAACGGTAGTTATTTACTTTTAAATAATAACGATTGTTGTGGGATGGTAGCTGGAATTCCTTACGTCGTTACGGTCTCTGAACGTGTAGTTTGTTGTAAAAACATAATGTTTCCTCCTCCACATGGGAAGCTGGATGTTTCCATCTGGCCGTCGATTATGACCTTGAAAGCAGAGTTCAACAAGATAAGTCGCATAAGAGCTCTTTTGTCTCAGAAAGAAGTCGCACTCACATCTGCTCGTGAAACATTTGTCCTTCGCGTGGCAAACACCCGCACAAAGGTGCATGCTTTATTAAATATGATTTGCCCTTGCATTTCGGGGAATTAATTCACACTATCTTTAATGTTTCCTCCACCACGGGGCTGGCTCACTTTTTTAAAGTTGTTAGTAGTGGCCTTGTGACTTCTTTTCAAACTATATTTGGTGTGTTCCCAGCATTTTTTCATTCGATTTTTTTCAGCCTGTTTGGTGGATTTCCCTTAATGCTCACTCTGGTTGCAGGAGTGCTTCTGTTGCTTTGTTTATTTCAAAATAGATGCACGTCCTGTGTTACAAGACGATCTGCCCCGGTTGTTGCTGCTCCACAACCAAATGCTTGATTATTATGGAGCGCTGCCTCTTGCTACATTGAGTGCAGTTTATGGATTATCGTTTCGATTTTCCTTTTTCACATGCGTCCAGCCTGTCTTTCATTGCCTGAGCTTCAATTTCGACTGGGCTCTGGATTTGTGTCTCTGCAATACGGTGTCTCCCAACGCGGATTATGATCAACTGATGAGCCCCTTAGTTGCCCATGAATTGCTTTGTTCTGGCGACGGGATTATGGCCTTTGCAGCGATGCATGGGGTCCTGAGACGTTGGAATGTTTTTGCAGCGGTGCATGACTTCTTGGCACGCAGTTATATTGAAGAGGATCCGAGTTGTCCCCTGATGGTACTAGAGGCTCCGGGTATTGAGGAACATGTATGTTCCTTCCCATAACTGAATTGGATGGCTGAAATGTTTTCGGATGAGAACAATGACATCCTGTTGGAGGCTGTTGCAACGTATTGTGCATATACACTGTTGGAATGAGATACGTTTCCTCTTCTCCCCCTTTCATGGCCGACGTCACATGTTGGACATCGGATTTTTTAAATTACTTTTGCCACCTTCATTTTTTTTCTCCCCAGGCCCATTGACTTCACTGTGCCCGTTAAAGTAATTCTTGATTTGAAGTATTTTCAAAATTTGGAGTTTGCTCCTGTTTTTCCACTGTGGCAATTTGAACTTGATTCTGACTCTTCAGCTTGAACTCTGCATTCCAGATTTGCCCCTTTCTTATCCGTGATCAGATCTAGGGCGGGTGTCGTAGGGCTGAGCCTTCCATTCACACAGTGTTAAGCTGACATGAGCTTATTAGAAGTTTAAACGCCATTTTTGCTTTCTGCTGCCTTTTGCACACGGCACACACTTTATTAATTGTTTAGAGTTTAGCAGAGTGTTTTGCTTCACACGAGAATAATACATTTTTCTACATTCGTAGCCTTGCTTGGTAAGCTTAGTCTGAACAGTGAGTGTCGAGGCCTTCAAGGTTATTTCAACACAGTGGTTGTTGTCCGGGCTGATCAGCGCACGTTCTAGACATAACACATATGCAGCTGTGGCCACCTCTGATATTGGCGCGTTTAATAATGCACTGCGTAGGCATGATCACACACACTTGGAGAACATTCGTATGCTGAGAGCTTGTGCAGAATTTGATGTGATCCACTTCTGCTAAATACCAGAGGTATGGGGCCACCTATGTAATCCCAATGAGACCTTCTTTAGTTATAAAAGAACCTACTAGCAAGGGAGGGTGAAATATAGGTATATATTTAACCTGTTTTTGTTTAGCAGTATAACATATTTTCTCCCTTTGTATTTTATGGAATAGTAACTATGCTGACAATCTTGTTTCTAATAATATGTCTGCTTGTATTAGCTAAGGTGCTGCGCATGAGAACACGGCATTAGAAATAAATATTTCAAACTTGCTCGTGTCTCTTTTTACTCCCTGTTTTGGACTGGTATGAGAGTATAATGAAAGAGTGTTCTTGTTTTCCACATTGCCTGAGGTAACCTAAGTCGCATGTTCTGGGTTGTCTAATCATTGGTATTTTTGCTATAGGACGAAGATCCAATGTGACACTGATGCTAGTTTGGTAGGGGATGCATACCCTAATTCACTAAGGTCCTACGTCTCTGTGCACAGTTCTGTGTAGGAGCAGAATCCCTGCAAGATGTCTTGTTTCCATTTTAGGGGAACCTCTCCAGTACCAAAAGAGAGGGCAAGGAATTGTTCAATATAAGGAGTGATAATATTAAATCCCTGCGCCAAAACCTTAGGTGGAGCGGGGTCTGAAGGGGAGCCAGACTTAATACCGGAAGCTACATTTTTCAGATCTTCCAGATTATGGCCTGTGAATTCTTTGAGACTAAACGCTTTGGCTGGTCCAGTTGGCAAGGCATCAGAATTGATGGGCCTTCGAACTTCTAGAGGGAAGGTGTCATAGATTTTAGCTGCTTTAGATGAGAAGAACTGTGCAATCGTTTGCAAAGTGTCTGACAGCATCTGGCTGTGGTGTGGTGCCTTTTCTCTATATTTTATCCATTTGTGCAAGAAACACGTTGTGATGAAATCTACAAATTATGCAGCTGATGGGCAATTAGATGGCAAGTGCAGTTAATCCACAATTGGCAGTGAAATGCAACAGTTTAAGAAGAGGATTGCATATTTTAGCGGCCCTGGCTATACTTATGTTTTATTGCATAGTTTTACCCCACATGTTATTGACCATTGGGGACAGGGCTGTATCGGTTCTTTATTAAACAACACAGCCATATATAGTATTGAACAATGGACAGAGGGTACAACATTACTCTGCTCTGTGTAGGTTTGGTGAGTGGGCAGGGGAAAAATAGAGGTTTCTGGCAGCATTGTCTGCAGAAAGCAGAAAAAAGATGTAGGCATGTTTGATGTGTCACCTACCCACAGGAGTATTTTGGAAATCTAAGAAATGTACATACCAGAGCAAAAGCATCTTTCACATCTAGGTAATATTATGATACAAAAGAAAACTGGCCTGCTATGATTTCTGTAAATCTATATATATAAAAACGAATGTATGTCTGTCTGTCTGTTTGTCCTTTATGCATTACTACACCATTCATCTGATCGCCATGAAACTTTGGGAAGTTGTTGAGTACACTCCGCGAAGGATTCTGGCATAAATTCTTTTTAAATATCGGCCCCCCCAGGGACCTCATAATCTTTTGAATACTGATGTACGCACCAGACGGAAAAACAACAAATCATGTATCCACAAGCACTCGAATAAATAAATAGAATTAAAACACCATTCATCCGATTGCCATGAAATTTTGGGAAGTTGTTGAGTACACTCCCGCAGAGGTTTCTGGCATAAAAATGTTTTAAATATCGGCCCCCCAGAGCCCTCATAATCTTTCCAATACTGATGTACGCACAAGACGGAAAAACAAAAAATCGTGTATCCACAAGCACTGGAATAAATAAATAATTAGAATTAAAACAGCATTCATCCGATCGCCAGAAAACTTTGGGAAGTTGTTGAGTACACTCCCGCGCAGGTTTCTGGCATACATTCTTTTAAATATCAGCCCCCCAGGGCCCTCATAATCTTTCGAATACTGATGAACGCACAAGACGGAAAAACAAACAATCGTGTATCCACAAGCACTCAAATAAATAAATAGAATTAAAACAGCATTCATCCGATCGCCAGGATACTTTGGGAAGTTGTTGAGTACACCCCCGCAAAGGTTTCTGGCATAAATGTTTTTTAAATATCAGCCCCCCAGGGCCCTCATAATCTTTCGAATACTGATGTATGCACAAGACGGGAAAACAAAAAATCGTGTATCCACAAGCACTCGAATAAATAAATAGAATTAAAACGACACTTTGAAATGTTTTACATATTAAAATGAATAAGTTTTAATAAAAAAGACACAATGTAAATTGAATGTTATCATAACGAGTTTCCTTGAATTTCCTTTCTTCGGAGATCGCAGCAGCGTGCGATGGGTAAGCTAGTGTTGCATAAAATCTACACACAATCTTCTCCATGTTATGTTGTTCTGCTCTTTGAACCTTCAAATATGAAAAATAAAATTGAAGACAAGGTGAAGGATAAGGTGAAGAGGTCCTTTTTTTGGTCAGTGATCTCTTCGACCATGGAGCATGAGAAACAACACATGTTGTAAAGTGAATTGTTTGCTATATATTGGCTATGCGACAAACCTAACAGAAGCAGCTCTCACAACACACAACTTTTAGCACTACTGTCCCTCAAGAATACAGCACTGGGGGAACTACTTGCTCCCAAAAGAAAAATACCTCACATAACTGAAACTCTGTGATGTGCAGGGTCTTCAAAAAGATGATGGTTGATTTACAAGGAGTCTGATTCTCTTCAATCAAGGTGGTTTCTGAATACACTCGACTGATTAAAGCAGAAGGTCTTCTTCTTTATTTCATGTACCCTGAGCACTGTACAGGGTGAAGATGGTGGATGAACGTTTAATTTCCTTACAACACCCATGATTTTATGTTCAATGATGAATGTTTTTAATATTTGCCAGTGCACTCTTCAGTTACAACATTCAGAAACTCCTAAAATTACTTCTCTCCTCACTGAACTTTCACTGTTTTGTGTGGCTTTGGTGGTTATTTTGGCTAACACATAAATGTTTAAATATTATTTTGACATATTTCTAGATATGTGAAGAGGTAAATAAACAACTTTCAAATTACTTGAAAAGTATTTATTAGTATTACTACAAAGTCTTCCCATTCACTGATATACATGCAATATTAAGAATACCATTATTGAAATGTTTATAAATTGAACCTAATCCAACTTTGGTTATCTATTCAGTCTATACATTCTTTGCAACTAAGGTGTGAGACACTGATGAACCTGGACCCTTACCTACATTTTCCATTCTTTATGAAAAAAAAAAAGAAAGTTAAAATTGATCAATACATATTTTGTACCTGCTGCTTCCTAGAATGTCATATGTCCTGGATCTCCTGTTTCTGACTCAGAGATTATGGAAGATTCAAATGTACAAAAGGAAGGAACAATGTTACCTAGCCCTTCTACAGTTTTGATGAAATAAAGCACTTTAACTATATAGGGGAAACACTAATAAAAGCCTTCAAAGTCTAGAGAAGTGATCTTATAAGAAATAGAGGGTCACTGAAGTGGAACAACAAGTGATTTACAGGATACAACAAGTAAAATGTCTTCTTTGCAAAAAGAAGTATCTATTCTTAATAAAAGATGCAGAATACCTTAATAATTAAAATTAGAGAAATAACACATGTATTTATATTGTAACAAATTAAATAGAAAGCAACAACCTCAACTCATTTGTTCAATATTTCATTCTCAAGTTTTTAAAAATGCTGCATTCTGTCTCATTGAATATTCAGAGGGTGCATAGGGCCATCCACTCGGTAGTTACCAGAGACCCTTGCCTGCACCACATCTTCAACCTCGGAAACCAAAGGATTCCCAAGGAATTTACCACCCTATTTAACACCTCTATCACCACCACAACACTTCCTGATGCCTGGAAACATGCCAGAATCAGAACACTACTCAAAAATCCCTCCGCCGACCCCAGTGAACCTAAAGCTACCTGCCAATCTCCCTGCTCCCATTTCAAGAAAAGGTACTGGAAAAGATCACCAACAATCAACTCATGACACACCTGGAGCAGAACCAACAACTCAAAGTCTCCCAATCCGGCTTCTGCAGCAATCTCAGCAACACGACCATCCTGATCGCAGCCACCAACGACACCCGAACTCTCCTCAACTGAGGAGAAACAACAGGTTTGATCCTCCTTGACCTGCCATTGCAGGCTGGAAGGGCAGTGGTGACACCAGTGGCTAACACACTAGTGAACACTTCTGAATTGGACTACTGAGACAGGTACTGTAAGGTATCAAATTAATCATGGCATGAAACCCGACTTGATGGTCAAGTTGAATTTAATGTCAATATTAAAGAAATATAACTTTAAGAAAGATGCCACACTGTGATCCGGTTTGTCCAGTGGCCTCACATGGTTGCTGGCCACCAGACAGCTTTCTGCCTTCCTAGGGAGTGGTGTGAATGACTTCCAGGATTTTTGACAATAGCAGCCTGCTACAGGGCGAGGTGTTACCTCTCCTTCGCAGGAAGCCACTCAGGTTGTTAGCCCAAAAGGTGAGGTTCAAAGGTGAAGCTGCATTTGGTGGGCAAATGGTGCTCATACTCTTGAGGGGCTGCCCTTTTTTCAGGAGACAGGCAGGCATCGGTAACAGAGAGGGTAGACCAGTACCCAAACTGGTTTTCCCATGGGCTTGTAGCCCCAAGGGATCCACACCTCTATGTTGGGCTACCAAGCTCCTAACATCCGAGGAAAGGTCCCAGCATCTTGAGAGTGCACTGAATAGTACACTTGCTTGCTAAATGCCACACATAGCCAAAAAGTCACCACAAAGAGGGAGGGGACCTGGTAGTCCATTGGCTAATGACCGTGTGAGCCCCCAGGGCACTTTCTGGGAATACAAATGGCATCCCTGGCACCCAGAGCCGCAGATCACGCCAGAACTGGAGAAAGAAGCAAAGAAGGACTGCCCTGCTGACCCATGGACTTGACTTGGCAAAGAGAGGCTGCACCATCTGCTGGACTGCACCGGAAGCACCTTGGGCTAGCATAGAAAGGACTGTGCCTGTGACTCATAGCTTGGGGAAAAGTTGTTCCCAAGCCCCTGA
This sequence comes from Lissotriton helveticus, assembly GCF_964261635.1. Lineage (NCBI taxonomy): Eukaryota > Metazoa > Chordata > Amphibia > Caudata > Salamandridae > Lissotriton > Lissotriton helveticus. Next base: position 1,564,796,624 of record NC_136061.1, read on the forward strand.
CCAAAATGTGACTCCAAGGGTCACTCAACTGACCCCCCAGAACCAGCACCAGGGCCATTAAAGCTGAATAGTCCAACTCAGCAAGTCAGTAGCCGCTTTTGGAAGACTCACCACTGACTCCCACTGGGCTCCCCAAGAGACCAAACAGCAATAGCCAAAAGTTGCCCACATTCAGCCAGACCCAGGAGTGTCATCTGAGTCCAGATTCATCACCAAAGAGAAACACCAGCCTCCACCAAAGAATATTGCTGAGACCACTGCGTACAGAGACTGGTAATCAGCCGCAACTGGTCTTCTACTGTCTTTAAGGGGACTTTGAGGGACTCCGACCTCTGTCTTCAAAGTCATCCCATTGGACCCGTGGACCGAGGAATAACAGCAAAGGCACCCCAGTCAACTGCACAGCACCCAGAGCATTCTTGAGCATCTTTCATCTCCTGCATTCACAGCATCAGGACCACGCCATTATTGTCTATGGCGGTCATGGTGCAGAGTTTGGAACAGGACTGGAAAACACTTTGGTGGCCAGGTAACTGTTCACATACTCCTTATTGCCCCCCCAGACCTTCTCCATGTAAGATTTGGTCGTCCAGTCTGAGCCGGAGTAGTCAAACTCAACTCTTAAAAACGTTTCAAAATTACGGTTGCCACTGCTTGTTTGCGGTTAAACTGAGATTTAAGTTTTATGTAAAAATCTATATCCCCGGAATCTTTTGGTGGATTTTGTTCATCTTACACTCTAAAAATTGATTTAAAAATAATCTATTTCTATAAATTGGTGTTGGACTTCTCTCGTTCCGAGTGGCTTTCTTAATGAGTTTTTTGGTACTGTTAAATGCTTTACACTAGTTCCTTTGTTTAAGCCTTGCTACACGAAGTCATAGCTACTCAGGGTGCAGCTTAAAGTTTTGCAAATAAGCCTGACTGGACCCAAGACAGTATTTGTGCATGTATTACAGGGTAAGGACGCACAGCCATACCATATACTACATCCAAATCCTCATACCTCACCACAATCTGTTTTGGAGGCCAATTATCTTTCTATAAAATACATCTTTTATTTCTTGTCTTGCATGCATTAGAACTGAAACCACATCCACTGTGCCAGTGCTTAATATTGTCAAGGTCTCCTCATGTCTAAATAGAAATCTGGTGCTCACTTTTTCCACAAATTGAAAAGGTTTTTCATTTTTGTAACTAATCCTTCTAACTCTGTGCTCACCTCTTGTCCTGTCTCTGGTATTCTACAGTATCCCATCATTATACTACAGCACGGAGAATGGGTGATTATTCAAAGGACATTTGTTGGCCTCACACACCACTCTCAATGATGGAAGATTAGCCCATATCACTGCATCTACTGATTTGACTGCAGAGTCCTACCAAGGGACCATGTTCATGTCTCTACTCTTTAAACCAATCAATTCATAAGTCTGGACTTCACCAAACCCCAATCCATTCATATCCCCCTTACTCCGACCTCTAAACTATCACTGCGCTAGTACAAGGAAGTGAGGCTCATCACTCACAAAGAATTCTAGAGCTTCAGAAAACTGGTTTCAAAATGCTAACAATGGGTTTCAGTTGATGCCCCAGAAAATCACTGGGTTGTGTTCTTCAAAGATCAATGTCTGGTTGACAAATGCATTTGGGTAACAAGACTCAGTCCTTTCTGAACTATTTCCCTTTTCCTGCCTTCCTGTGTAAGCTCCTTTTCCATTATAATTCAGTGGTTTTAGTGACAGTATTTCAGCTTGTCAAATGTAAACTCATACAATACAAAGATATATATAGATAGAGTGGGCTTTGGAACAGCTCCCTTAGCCATTGACTTTCATATTTCTTTCAAGGTTTGCCCTTGCATGACTTGGCCGCCCATCAAGCCCATGAAATTTCATGAGAGGTTACATTGTCCCATTGCTATGCTCATTAGGTTCTGCTAATGGTCTTCAAGAAGTAGTACTATTCTGCCTGCATCCCTTGGTCCTGGTTACTTTACTTCATCCCCTACCTCCACCCTCACTTGAAGTTTCCTTGTTTCCCACTCGCATGCTCTCCCATCTTCTTTCCCATTGCTTTCTTCTGTCTACCTCACGTCTTATCCCTGCCTCCCTCATTGACCTCATCATTGCTCCTACATCTGCACTCTTGTCTATTCACATTGCTGTCTCTGTCCTCACTTACTTTCCTTTCTTGCTCTCTCGCACCAAAATGGCATGCCATGGCTTGCTTCCTGGTCCTAATCACTGTGGGCTACAGTCTCACCAGGGATCAAACTCACACAAGTACCATCATGAAAACATCTATACTACTGTTTTAAATATATGCATGTGGCTTGGTATACCTATCAATATCAGAGTGGCATGTTTCCTAAAATACATGAGTTTCACTCAAAACTTTAATAATAACTACCACCATCCAATCCAGCAATGGCATATTTATTCAAGACATAGAAACAAGCAAAAGTCATGTGACTTTAAATTGGAAAGCCTCGCCCACTATATGATCAGGTGCACTCAAAACCACAATTGAACTTTTGCAATTGCTCTTTTCCACTTCAAAGCAAAAGGATACATTCAAGGGCATATTCTCTGTTTGCAATTCTTTAGTATCTTGACATTAAGGTAACAGTGCTGGATACCTGTAGGACCTCTAGTAATATTCTAGGCTAGTGCAGCCTAGCCAGCTGGAAAGGACGTGTCTGACTCGACATAGATCTAAAAGCAGCCTCAGAAAAGTGAAGACTTCAGCTTTCCAAAATGTACAGGGCATGAGCATGCAACATTTTAGTGTACTTTTTGTTTATTCAAACTTGTGTTATTCCAATGTCCAGAGTGTGAAAGTGGTAGTTCATGGGGGTGAACAGGCAATATGAAAAGTATTAACAAAGCTGATAGGACTGGTGTGTATAGTCAGTTAAAATCTAGACCTAGTAGGTTTGGTAATCTTTGTTTAAAACAACCAGACCTCTTGGCAATGTCCATGTATAATTTTTTGCAAAGGCAGTGTGATCTGAACAATTCATGGGGCCACGTCCAAGACATATTTTGGGGAGCCCTTTTTGTACAAAGTTTAATTTTATTACCCATTTCCTGCTACTTCAAGCCTGCAATATGCAAAACAATACTGAACGGTTTGCTAAATTATTACATATGGGGTCCCACAAAAACAGCCGAAATGTGTCTTTGGCTGGGTTACCAAAATTCTTAAAATGACACTAGGTAGAGAGTGACAGCATCATAGGTGGCGATAGGCAGACAGAGTGAAGAGGTTGAGATAAATAAATAGCTGAGAAACAATACTGAACGGTTTGCTAAATTATTACATATGGGGTCCCACAAAAACAGCCGAAATGTGTCTTTGGCTGGGTTACCAAAATTCTTAAAATGACACTAGGTAGAGAGTGACAGCATCATAGGTGGCGATAGGCAGACAGAGTGAAGAGGTTGAGATAAATAAATAGCTGAGATATTGAAAGCCCAATCGCTTTCCCAGGGGGCTCCTTAGAAGGTGCTGGCCCTGGGAAATTGCCCACTTTGCCCATGCCGTAAAACATCTCTGGCAAAAGGCACTACGTTCATTGTTTGTGGTTGTTTTAATCTGGACCATTTTGCCACGCAAAAGTAAATTTTGTTGCACTATGTCTTCTTACCCAATCAGCACGTTAATAATAACTCGATTTTTATATAGTGTTGCTGCCTTGTTGGGCTGCAAATACCAGATGCTACTTTCACCAAGCAAAATGATACCACTTGCGTTGACCTCAGAAAGGTGAAAGGCTGGTCGTGCTGGTTTTTTTAACTCCTACCTTGAATATTGACACATATTGCCATTTTGTCTCTTTTTTTGTCACAGTCATTAGCTGATGTGTGTAACCCGCCAAATACCGAATAAAACAAGCGGGGTGTTTCCAATAATCATTTATTGAACAGGTGTTATTCTGGTGTAGAATAGATGTGCTGCAACAATCATTAGACAGTATAAGATATAAATAAATAACAGTACTATAAAGGTAAAAGGATGGTATAGCTCTACCATCTTACTAAAATCATGAATACCTTCAAGTATATAAAACACATGATAGAAGATGCGTACACCTACGATGCCTCCATACTAGATGTACCTAAATGCACACTAGCATGGGTGTAGGTGTTAAGCCAAGAATTCCTCTAGTGTTCAGTCAACCCCATTACCTGAAGTGAGACTATGGGACCCTGTCCTGGTCTCGAGCTGGATACCCTGCGAGGGATGTTAGACCACTGTGAGCTGGAGCGTCTGCATACATGAACCTCAGAGTCTCTTGTCAGTGTGTCGGCCGGGAAGTCTCAATCTCCTCTAGCTATCTTAGAAAAATGTGAAGCATATCTACCCATAGGTCTCCACAGGGGTCCCACCTTGCTGTATTACTGTGTCGGCCTAAGGATGACTTGGGGCATGAACTTTGTACATAGATTTTATACAGGAGATGGCAGTCCTGCTGTGCTTCCAAGAACCCTTATGCATAATGTATGAGATTTCGAACTAGGGACAAACCGCGTTCTGAATGCAGTGTAATAGCTAGGTAAAAGGTCAGTTCCTGTAAATCATGACAAGTGTAATGTAGGGAGAGAATATAGGTGAAGGGTAATGAGTTTACTGAGGCCTATATTATAGTACCTATATGGAATATAACAGTAGACCACGTAGAGCTCTCAACAGCCTTCTCTTCGAGTTATAGGAATAAGGGTATGCCCATGTGGCTGTCTCATAGATGTCAGACATGTACCCCACCCTTTACACTTGGCTCATGGTGTTGGTACACCTGTGCTGGAGTAGCCTTGATTTGAATTTGAAGCAACATGTGCCCCTTCTTGCGGCCATAGTTCTTGCCAAGCAAAACCATTGGCTCATGCCCAAATTTAAAGAAGGATCGAAGTTTAAAACATTGTGATACTTTGAGGTACACTTTTTCCAGCATATTTACCTTAGTTATACTAATTACCTAGAGTGGCGGTATCACATTACAAATGCAGTAACACCTTTGTACTACGCTGGATAGTAGCGTTGATTAACAACAGCAAACTGATGCCAATATTGCAGCTTTATATGTGGAAAAGCATTTGGAAGCTATGAGTGTAAGCAGACTCTGCGTCTGCAGAGGTCTCCTGATGGTCACAAACCCACTTCTTGGGTTTCAGTGAGTTGGGGTGGTGGGTCAAGGGTCATGGTGCCATCTCAAGTTGGTATTCTTGTGACAGCATGACCCAGCCGTGACTCACGTGGCTGGGATAGTGGCACAGTTCGCTTAGCTGCAGTTTAAGAAGCAGAATTTTACATGAAAGTGTAATTAGATGCCATAGGTAAATGTTTTGATTTATTCATTCTGTTTATTAAGAATCATTATAAACAATCCCACTTAGAATTCATTAAAATGCATGTCCACCTTATTTAAATGTTAAAAGCACTAAATACTAGAGCTGATCAGTATTATCTTGAAAGCACACCATCAAATTTGAAATAGAAATGTAATCCTATCTCAACGTAAACCCTCTCCTGTAAGGCTCGGATTTGATCAATTGGTAAAGGTTAAATCAGAAAAAGAATAAAGTGCACGTGCCATAATATAAGTAAGTAGACCAAAAAGTTCCTACATCATGATTTCCTGACAAAATGTCTGATTGATCAGATTCCCTATCTAGTATCGTATATATAAGTTCAAGCCAGCTGGAAATAAAGTGCAAATGCAACAAATATTAATCTTTGGGTCTAAACGCGTGGCTATCCAAAAAATAAAGCCTTATAAAATGTATTATATGTGTATAATTGTCCATTGACCTAAGGATGTGGACTTAGTCAGCCGTCGGAGTTAATCTTGTTTGGACCCTTCCCAAATTGCTGCATAAATTCAATAATGTCCAGATTATTGTCACCCAGTTATTATTCCTTACATAAATCATAATCTGAAAATGTGTGCAATATATGTATAAGCGAAACCATGCATGATATCAATCCATGTTCAAGAGGACTCGCACAATCCTATCAAGCCCACACCTAAGAGATTAACTCTCCAGACAGTTCACAAATTGTAGATAGCTTTTATTTTTATCCAACTTTCCAACTGCCATACCTGAAAATGTAGTTAGTCTACAGTTCGGTGGACAGTCTGTACTCTGCAGGAATTTAAAGACTGCACTTTTATTTTGTATGTACACCTAATCTTAGAAAGCAAGGTCAAATAAGGCTCTGCGGAGCAGCAGCAGATATGGACATGAACATATTATATATTCTAGAGTCTTGTTCGAGTTATCACAACCTCTACAGTAATTCTATGGCAGGACCGGAGGCTTCGGATTATGCCATTCTTCCTTCGCTTTATTCTCCACACAGCAGGAAAAACAACAATACAAACTACCTTTCCCATGAACACTTGGGAAAGAAAGAGTTTAAACATGAGTCCTTCCACTATGTCCGCACTCCTGGCAGCTCCCATAATGCCTCAGCGCTGGTTCCTCTTCCTCTTTCTTTGCTGCTCAGCAGCAAGTCAAGTCGTTTTCTGCTTTCTCTTGGGGTTCTGTTGCGCTGTTGTCTTTGGCGATTTGGCGCTTGTGCAGGTCTTTCCTTGCAGATCCCCTTGACTGTCGCGGGCCGCGTGTGCGCGCCTAACGCTACTTTAGCCCGATTTTTTTTTTTTAGCAAAGTGCGGTGTGGTCCTCCCGCCGCCAGGGGGCAGTCTTCTGGCTCTGTGGTGTGCGCGAGTGGGTGCCCCGGTAGAGGGAAATTCAAGCACACTCACCACAGGCTGTTAGCTGCCTGTTTGCCACCCGGTGTGACACCCTGAGGGGTAGGTTGCCCATTTCTTTGTCACAACGCCCTGGTGGGTCTGTAATCTTGTACCTGAACACCCTGCGGGGTCGTAATTCTGGCGCCCTATTGTGATGCTGTGGGAACACTGTCCCGGGTGGCTGCCCCGTAAATAGTTGGGCTGGAGTGTTCCTCCCAGGGCTTTGCCCGTGTACTGTGTGCCTTAGCGCCACCCATATTAGTCTGGGCCCCCTCCCAGCTTGAAATTGAGCCTGTTGGGCACACCTAAGTACTGCTACCAGACGCTCTTGTTCCCCTGCTGAGCCTAATTTAACTCATTATGCAGGACGAGCGTGGACGGTACCACGAGGAGGATCCTCTTAATTACGTCCCTTTGGATGATGATTTTTATCAGGCAGTCGACGATTCCATCTATAGGGCGGTAGATCAGGCCATGGCTCCCCTTGAGCAGCGCCTCACAGCAAATGTGGAGGAGGCATTTACCAAACTAGCAGCCCTTGTTCCTCAGGCCCTCTCCCTAGCCCCCCTTCCTCGTCCCCCCCTGTTAAGAAGCCCTGTACAGAGGGGGTGGACGCTGATGCGTTTGAGCGTTTAAAAAATGAGTTTTCGGCGACGGAGCCATCCCAGCTCCCCCCCCCCAGTTGCCCCTGGTTGAGGCTTGCCCTCCCTCTCCTGGACGGTCTCTCATGCTATCGGGGATGATGGGGATTCCACTGATTCTGATGAGGAGGCTTGTTCTTCTAGGTCCTGGCTTCCAGCTCCGTCCCAGACCCCGGCAGGGGCTTCAGATATGCTGGATCCGGATCAAATTGTCCATCCTCGGCCTTCGGACTGGGTTCCCGGGGCAAGGTGGCCCAGTATGTCGTGAGTCACCTGCGTAAGCCTGTTGATAAGGACGCTCGCAGCCGCCTGAGGGTGGAGTGCCCATGCCCCTCCTTGGACGGCAAAGTGGCTTTCACCACGGACATTGATCTCAAAATGGCGACATTTTTGGCTAAGTTTATCAGGGACCCGAAGAAGGGCATCGACCGATCGTGGCGCAGTTGCCAAGATAAACTGCTAGATGCTGTGGGGCCGGTAACCAAAATCTTGGATATGGCCGTGGAGGCCAAGGTGTCCGGTGATCTTATTTCCCCGGAGATTCTATCTAACTGGGCGCAGAGGGCAATTGTGTTCTTAGGGAACGCCAACTGCGCGTTGTCCACAGAGAGAAGGAGGTCGCTCCTTATTAAGTTTGATCCCAAATTGGGGGACCTCGCCTCTTCGGAGGCTGGCGCAGTGGTGCAAGGGGGCCTCTTTGGGGACCCCTTCGTCAAAGAACTGGGCAAGTTTGTGGCAACATTTACTTCCCTTGACAGGGCACAGTCCAACATTAAAAAAGACTTTACCCCTCGGGTTTTTGACAAGGCCGGACGTGGCAGGGGCCACTCGTTCAGCTGTGGAGGTAGCTCAGATCGTGGGCAAGGCTCTGGGTGTGAGCAATTCCATAACAATGCCCGCTTCACCAACTTTTATCCCACGAGAGGACAGAGGTTCCGTGGCCGTGGAGGCCAGAGAGGCCAACAGCAGAATGCCGGACGAGGTGAGTGTACTGCCCTCGGCGAGTCTGCAGGTTGGGGGGCGCGTGGTGCAGTTTTTCCCAGCCTGGGTTTCCCTCACAAACGAAGCTTGGGTGCTGCAGACGGTGCAGGGCTTCCAGTTGGAGTTCCATGGCCGTCCTTGTCAGCCTCAGCGCCCCCGTCCCATTTCCTTTTCACAGCAAGATGAAGACTTGGTGCGCGAAGAGGTTTTCGCCCTCCTTCAAAAAGGGGCGATTTGCTGCGCTTGCGAGCACCCGGGATGTTTCCTCAGCAACCTCTTCTTGGTCGAAAAGGTCGGTGGCGGCCATCGACCTGTTATCAATTTAAAGGAGTTCAACGAGTGGTTGGTATATCGCCATTTCAAAATGGAAGGTATACATCTCCTTCGGGACGTTTTGCGGCCTTCGGATTGGATGGTCAGGGTCGACCTGAAGGACGCATACCTTACGATTCCTGTCTCCCCCCCAATTGACGTTTCCTACAGTTCTGATGGGACGGGCAGATTTACGAATTCACCACACTCCCTTTCGGTCTAACCTCCGCTCCGTGGTGCTTCACAAAGGTCCTTCGACCAGTGGTGGAGTTTCTGCGGGCGCGAGGGGCCAGGATGATAGTTTACTTAGACGACATGCTGTTTGTGAATCAGTGTCCCAAGCGGCTTTCATCTCAGTTGCAGGCTGCGATCAATCTTCTCCAGGGGTTGGGATTCGCCATCAACGAGGGGAAGTCCCTCCTCATTCCCGTCCAGTGTGCAACCTTTTTGGGGTTCAGCATAGACTCTGTGGCCTCCACCCTCAGTCTCCAAGCCAGGAAGATGGCGAAGATCAGACGTGAGTTACGCCAGACTTTGGCGAAGCCCCAGATTTCTCTGCGGCAGTTGGCACGGCTAGTCGGCCTCCTTTCGTCATCGATTCAGGCGATTTTTCCAGGGCCCTTGCATTACCGGGCCATGCAACGTCTGAAGGCTTACCATCTCAGGCAGGGCCTGACGTATTCACAGTTGATTCCACTATCAGAAGAAGTGCGGGACGAGATGAGGTGGTGGCTTACCCACATGGAGGCCTGAAATGGGCTAGCGATTTTCGGTTCGGCACCAGATGTGGTAATCGAATCAGACGCCAGCCGTTCCAGATGGGGGGCCTGTTGTGGAGAGTTCTCCACCGGAGGAGCCTGGTCTGCTCAGGAGCAGTCATTGCACATCAACTGCTTAGAGTTACTGGCAGTGCTGGACGAAAGACAGGGTACAGTCGTGTGTCCTTCTCAGGATGGACAATGTCTCGGCTGTCAGGTATATTAACCACCTGGGGGGCACCAGGGCCCGGATGCTGGCAAACCTGGCCAAGGATTTTTGGCATTTCTGCCTGGACCACCAGGTTTCGGTTACGGCAGAGTACCTGCCGGGTCAGGAGAACAAGGTGGTCGACTGGCACTCCCAACACCTCCTGGATTCCAGCGTCTGGAAACTGGATCCGCCCGTGTTCTCTCTCCTGTCGAAGTCTTGGGGTCCCTTTTCAGTGGACCTCTTTGCGTCACGTCTGGACCACCAATTTCCGAGGTTCTTCAGTTGGTGCCCGGACCCTCTAGCGGAGGCAACAGATGCTTTCCTGCAGGACTGATCCAAGGAGAAAGGGTATGCGTTTCCCCCGTTCTCCATGATAACGCGACTGTCAGCGCTGTTGCGGCGTCAGGCGGCGGACGTAGTCCTGAAAACACCATGGTGGAGATCTCAAGTCTGGTTTCCAGTTCTGCTGGAACTTTCTTGGGATTTTCCAATCCTACTCCCCCACTCTCCTCACATTCTGCTCAATCCCGATCAGGTTCCCCACCGGTTAGTCCCGGAAGGGTCCCTGAGGCTGATGGCCTGGAGGATCTCTGGCGTCGCTGTACGCTCCTGGGCCTTTCGGGAAAGGCTGAAGACTTACTCTCCAAAGCATGGGCGGATAGCACTGCCAGGAGGTATAGATCAGCCTGGCATTGATGGCGTCGTTGGGGTATGCGACGGACTGTCGATCCCATGGGGGCAGATGCAGTGCACATCCTTAATTTTGTGGCAAGTTTGGTGGAGGATGGGCTGGCGTATAGGTCAATTAATACCTTCCGCCCTGGCAATCTCGGCTGGTCATGTCATGGTTCAGGGGTCCCCGGTGGGGGAGCATACTTTGGTATGCCGTCTCCTGAGAGGGATTCGTCTTTCGCTCCCTCCGGAGCCACGCTACTTAGTCCTGTGGGACGTGAACAGGGTGTTGAACCTTTTTCTTTCTTGGCAATCAAACAGGTTCCTTTCTCGCAAAAAGGTAACTGCCAAATTGGCTATGTTGTTGTGCCTGGTGTCTTGCAGGCGAGTGTCTGATGTGCGAGCTTTAGATATCTCGGCCAGGGTGTTCTCGCCAGATGGTGTTTCCTTTACAGTGAGTAGACTAACAAAATCGCACACTAGAGTTATTTCTTATCCGGCTTTTCCAGATTCCCCTAAGCTGTGCGTAGTGCAATGCCTTCGTGCTTATGAAGAGATGACTGATGACTCGCGCCCTCCGGGCGAAAGACAACTGCTTATTGCGTTACGTAAGCTGTACAAGGCGGTTTCTTCACCAACCATCGCCAGATGGGTGCATTGGGTTATGCAGGAGGCGGGGATTGATACCAAGCAGTTTGGTGCCCATTCAGCCAGAGGGGCGATGGCCTCTAAAGCATTTGCCCTAGGGGCACGTCTGGAGGATCTCATGCGAGCAGCCGATTGGTCCTCAGATTCCACCTTCAAAAGGTTCTATTTCAAGCCAGTGTTAGAAGTGGTGAGGGTAGTTGTCGACAAGCTTTGAACTAGCATAATCCGAAGCCTCCGGTCCTGCCATAGAATGAAAATTTGCCTAGCCTTGGTGCTAGTAAGTTTCAAATCTATTAAGGACTCGGAGGCGAGGATTATCCCTCCCAATGACTTCAGAGAAGTGGACCCTCCCCGTATGGTTTAAGTAATCTATTTTCTCTGAGCTGTTTCAGCTTCTTTACTGTTGTTGCATCGCGAAAGCTTTCTTGATGTATTGCAATTGAAGTCTGGAGTTTCAGTCATTGACACTGCTTCTTTTGCAGGAAATGATGGTCCAAAACAGGATGCATGAAAACTTTTCAACTTGTGCTTCGCGTGAAGAAAGAGGAAGAGGAACCAGCGCTGAGGCATTATGGGAGCTGCGAGGAGTGCGGACATAGTGGAAGGACTCATGTTTAAACTCTTTCTTTCCCAAGTGTTCATGGGAATGGTAGTTTGTATTGTTGTTTTTCGCTGCTGTGTGGAGAATAAAGCGAAGGAAGAATGGCATAATCCTTGCCTCCGAGTCCTTAATGGAATTGAAACTCACTAGCACCAAGGCTAGGCAAATTTTCATTACAGTGCCAGTTCCTTTGATTGACCATAGTTCAGAGATGCAAGTAGAACCAGTAAAAAACCCAGTCTCTTATACTTGGCTCTAGTTGCTTGTTTTAACCTCATCCCCATATAAACCTGAACTCCTGGTGACCCTGTGAGGAGAAAGATGGAAGTAGTAGGTCAACAATTACAAAAGTCAGTCATATTTTTAGAGTAAGTTGCCAATGTAGCTGCTTGTTTGGCAGTGGTTTTGATTACACTGCAACGTGTTATCTCTTGCCAAACTACTATAAAATTCCAAGTGATTAAAATGATTGTAGATTACCAAAAAACATCCTGAGGAACTTGTTTGGGGTTGTTGAATAATTCCTTCAAGATTTAGTACTTCAGGGTACCTATCTCTGAACTCTTCAAACTATAACAATATTTCAATAACTGTAGATCAGCGGTTGAGCTCAGATTGATAAAAACAAATTCTAAAAGGAGTGAGAGGATGGAGTAGTACTTGGGAGGCCTAATATTGCTTGGATAGCAGCAGAAATAATCTTATCTGAACCAGAATGTAGTTTTTCCCAATAACTGGGGGATCCCTAAACTATTGCAAGAATACATTTAACTTTAATTATCTCTAAGATTGCAGAGCTGAGTGGGCTTTGAAGGTTGGAATACAATTTTCTCTGATTTTTTTGCAAGTGTCTTGCACGCTGTCTCATTGTGGCTCCATAACTTTTGTGACTGAGCTTCTCATCGTGCCAAACTCCCAAATATTGGTAGGCATTGCACCGATTCACTATCACTCCGCTCATACTCCAAATTAATTTGTTCTTTTTTTCCGTAAAGAACGATTTTGGTTTTACTAAGATTTAATACAAGATCATTGTTGACATAGCCATGGCGACAGCTCAGGGGTCTTTGAAGAACAGTCTGAGATCAGCCCAGTAATATGGTATCATCCACATACTGTAAAGCAGTATTATGTCCGTAATTTAATTTTGGTGAACAATCTCCATCCTTGCTCCAGACCCCAGTTTCTACAAACTTTCTTTGTGACTGTTCTCCCTGACCCTATCTTCATTCTCACCCATGTATCCATTTGAAGCAGTCTGATTGCCTTAAACAACGGTCCAGGTATTCCCCAAGATTATAAAAAGAAATTCTACATAAAATGGCTCTTTTAACCCTGTCAAATGTCCCACTGTAATCCAGGTAGCATGCGTACAGTATGGTTCCTTGTAGTAAAGCATTCTACTATTAAATAAATGTAATGTCTCCGAACCTTTCCTGAAACCTGCCTGCTGCGTAGGTAATATTTGTTTTGTTTTGACACAGTCCTCGAGTTCCGTAAGGATAATTTTAGCAACATAGATGAAAATATCTAGCTAACACTACTAATTCACCAAATATGGCATGCTACTAACACCACTCAGCATGCTAAACACAGAACAGGGATGGCAATTTACTTGGTGCATCTTTCCAAGTCTCAGGACAGGTCCAGGACTTTACTAATTTCAAGGGACAGGCGTAGGCCTTAGCAAACACAGACTAGATTGGTATGAGGCTGGGGCCAAAGTCAAAAAACACAATAACAGATATCAGGCCCAGCTTCAGCACTGGTGGCGCACAGTGCAATATTCTTTTTCGGTGCCCACGCCCATGACCTCCTGCTCCACGGATTCCTTCCCTACCACTCTCCAACAGTGCCCATTATCTCCCCAGAGCCCCTCTTTTACATGCATTTCATTTGTTTCAAAGTGTTATTCATACCGGTGTCGGTGTTGGAGCATTTAACATCACAAACACATTATACAGAGTCAATGAATCATACATATGTAAATAAGTCTATAGGAAATATTACATAGCATAATGAGTATTACAAGGAGTAGCAATCTCGTCATCTATAATATCAGCCAGTATATTTTAAAAGTGCTTGGTCTGGAGAAGCACAAACTCAGGATTTGAAAAGTGCCACAGTGGTTAAGCTGGGTTGGTTTTACTAATAGGAATGCATTTCTATCCAAACACACTTTTTCTAGCAACATTAGGATAATAAAAACCTGGCAATAAACAGAATGTTCTAACCTATACCATGCAGTTTGCATGCAGCTCTTTGATGACAGATAATAGGCCACTGTGCTATATTAGGATTGTAATTTACGAATTGCACATAACAAAAGGATCTCTGTGACAAAAGCAGTAACCCACTGAGCTGTCTACATAAAATACAGTTCTATGAGCTGCTTGTTACACATTCTTTGCAGCAATCATGTTAACCCTCTGCACTACTTTATGATGAGTTAAAATTGCCACTAGACACATCTCCAATGCCACTGAAGCAGGAACATTAATCACCAGAGATATCTTGACATTTTTATCGTTGCCTAAAAACTGCAGGACACAAAAGGAAGGAACTCTGCACCGGGTACTTTTAAATCTGTAAGTTATTTATATTATTTCCAAACACAGCACACGCCGACGTCAGCACCACCATAAAGCCAGCCCTTTGCCAGACACTCGCAGTTGGGTACTCAGAGCAGGAGAATACAACTGCACACCTTGCAGAGGACATTCTCGTCCCAACACGGTATGTCTGTACGGGTGGCTAGACCGGATTACAAAAAGGCAGACTATAAGGGGAAAAAAGGTGTGAAACTCCCTGTTAGGAGAGGGAAATTCATAGTTATGTTTTTACATCAATACATTTTGAGGTACAAAGAGGTAAACATGTCTGACTAAAAGCCCATGACTAAAACCCTTTCAGACAAAAGCAGCTTTTCCCAGAATGTAAAGTGCATTGGGTCAAATACAAATACTGCAAGCTGACGATGACATAACATGGAACAACCATGAGCTGATAATACGATATATAGTGTGTACATTTTAGTACTCTAAAATTGTCGTATTCCGTTTTAATCATGCGAAAATCATCGAGGGGTCATATTTAACATATACTTGCAAAGAAAAACATCTTTCGCACTAAAAATGTACAGATCCTGCATGGTTCTTTTTTAACGTATATGGCATTTAAAAAACATAAACGATGCAAAACGCAGTAGAACAAGCTATAATATGAAGCGTGTTAGACAAGGCGCGAGGAAGGACGTCATAGGTGTAAAGCGACAAACCTTAAATCATTGGTGCGTGTAGGGACCTGCTGCCTTCAGTCTGTGGACTGATTCCACATTTTTGGAAACCGCTCGGCAAGGCTGTTTTCCTACAGCAAGTTGGTGAAGCTGAAAGGGAAGAAACTCCACATTGGCTTACTTCACTTCCTGGACACCGAGCGCATGCTGCATGGCAACACAATAAACATAGCAGGTAAACAGGCAGCAGACTGACTACTCAGTGATCGGAATGCGAGACGAGGTGTCTTTTTAAGAACAGGTGTGTCTGGGAGGGCACCTGTGATTTGGTATCAAGTGTCCGGCCTTTATTTACACCATGACTGTAAGTATTAGATAGGTGAAGAATAGCAACATTTGCATTTTGTTTTTATGTTTAATTAAACTAAGGGCAATAAAAAAGCTGGATTTAGGGGCGGACTCATAATTCATGTGACACGGAATTAGAATTTCATAGGATTTTCAACACAGAATCCGACCTATGGTCACCACAAATCCACCAGTAGTGCGCACCACCCGCCCCCCACCAACCCCACCCCCACCACGCTCAGCCCCTCGGGGACCCCTCCCTCCGCAGAATGTTTCGAGTTAGTGGAAGAAACAAGAAAATGGATTTGCCTGGAGCGTCGGTGACCAAAGTCAATGTGGTGAACTTCGACCAGATGGTAAATAAAGGGGTCTCTACAAACAAACAGCGGGTTTTAACGCGCCCTATTTACACAATTACGCAAGTTGCAATAAAATGCTGGAGTACGAGTGAAAATTGGTTGGGAAAAAGTGTCACAGACATATTTTTACAGAGAGTTTAGGTAAAGGCTAGCTTCACATTGGAAAATATTTTCCAAGTGGTGAAAGAATGGAGCTTCACCTAAACTGCCAACGTAACTGGTTTTCGTCGGAAGTAGGGAAACATCAGAGTGGACCACACTTAGGGGCATATTACCAAGGAGGGCGATATGTGATTATCGCTGCTTTAGCGGCCGTTTTCGGCCGCTAAGCTACGATAATTCTATCGCCCTATTAGCAAGCTGTCGCTAACAGCAGTTAGCGACAGCTTGTAGGTGATAGCGAGCGGTTTCGGGCCCGCTTTGCATGTCAGCGATATTTATCGCTAATGACATGCAAAGTGGGCAAACCCAACCTGTTAGCGACTGAAAGCAGTCGCTAACGTCGCTATCGCCTATTAGCAAGGCAGGCGTAGCGATGGAAATATTCGCGGATATCTCCAAAAACTAACGCCTGCTCAGACCAGTTCTTAGCCATTATATCCAATGCGATTTGGATATTATGGCTAAGTCCTCATTAGCGATAATGCGTGAATATCGCTGGATTACCAGCGATATTCACGCATTTCGCCGCTAACGCCGGATATTTTATCGCTTTAGAGATAAACGATGCTAATAGCACGTTATCTCTGCGATAATATCCGGCGATCCTTGGCGTTAAAAAAATACTCGTTAAGCCCATTTAGTGATAAATATCGCTAGTTGTTGGTAATATGCCCCTCGGTTTGTCTCAACTCACACTTATCACCATGTCTTAGAAAAAAAGAGACTGGGAAGGGACAAGGGTGAGACCTTCTGATTACAAGAAACATCCTATTATGTCCTTCACTGCACTCAGCTACAGCAGAGCATGAAATAATAGCCAAGAATAGGAGGGCCAGCTGTAAAGAGGGTACCTGTTTGAAATTGTAAGTTAAAAAAACACCAAATACTATAAGTACTGCTGCAGCGAACCATAACAACAAGCATACAACCCGTGTAAATTAATGTTGGTATATAAATCTTGGTATTTAAGGGGATGAGAATGGGGTGTCCAACAGTCCAAGGGCTTACAGTGGGATAGGGGCAGGCAGTAACAGGATAGATTTGAATCTCTTTGGGGCACATGCATCATTGCTTTTTGCGGTTGCAAAGGGGCAGGTTTGCAGAATTTGGGATTTTTGCATTTGGGATGCATCATCCCAAATGCAAAAATCGCTATTTAAGTAATCGCAAAATTAGCGATTACATAAATTGCGATTCCCTAAATGCAATGCAACAAAAAAATAAGAATTGTGATTTCCCTATTAAGAAACGCAAATTACCATCAACTTTCTAATTGGCTAGGGCTGTGGTTCCCAAACTGTGCGCCACGGCGCCCTGGTGCGCCGTTATCAGGAGCTAGGGGCGCCGCGCACAATGTGTGAAACTAAGAATGTGTTACTTTCGCCCCCCGCCTCCGTGATGAATAGGTTGCTCTGCCCCTAGTTTCTGCCTTTCTGAAGCAGAGCATCACGGCGGCGGGGGGTGCACAAACAGCGCGTACAGGACTCGGCTACAGACATAGCTATGAGGCCCGCCTGCCAATGAAAATCCAGGCACTTCTTACTCAAAGGCAAAAGATGATGCCCATAATCCCGCATTTTGGCGCCTGGCAGTTCTAACCATTAAAAAGGCAATCAACTCTTTCAGCTGCTGATGAGCTGTGAAAGAGATGCTGGTCAGTGGCAGAAAGGAAGGTGTTGCAGCACAGGAGGGGGTCATGCTCCTTGTGGAGTCATGAGCACCTTTGGTTATTTAGATGCAAATAGCATTGAAAGAGTAAATGAAACACATTTTTTTATTTTTTTCCCCTCGATTTTTATATAGAGCAAACCCAACCCAAACATATTGGAGTGCTTTACATGAGCACCAATGACATTTCATAAGGACATGTTCCTTTTTTAGATACGGAGAGATTAAGTGATTTGCCCAGGATCACAGGATGTTGAGCCAAAACCAGAATCAAACCTGATTCCTCAGTTTCAAAGTGGGTAGCTCTGACCTCAAGCTCCATCTTCTCCCCTCCTCTACCCATGCTCAGGACCTGTCCAGGGAGTACACTCTTAATATCTAGGTCATACATCTGTGGTTCTCAAAGTGTGCGCCACGGCACCCTGGTGCGCCGTGAAGGGAAGCCAGGGGCGCTGCGCCGCTGTGCAGGATGTGGGTCTGAAAATATATATATAATTATCCTCAAAATGTAGTGAAACTGCGAGCTGCCAATTTTGGAGCTGGGGAACCGGGTTCGACCCTCGACGTCAGCTCAGAATCCTGTGTCATTCTGGGCAAATCACTTAATCTCTCAGCGCCTACAAAAACAGAATACATTAACGTATCCTTGTGTAACGTGACTGGTGCTCTTCGGGTCGAGTTTGCGCTATATAAATCTGCAGCAAAAAAAAAAAAATCCAGCCGGCCAAAACACAGAAAAAGGGTAAAACTTAATTGTCTATTGACATTCACGAACGTTCCTATTATGACGGCTTTTTCAAATTCATGTGCAACGTTGTACCAAGTTCATTATCAGGCAGAAAAATCCCATTAATGATGATATATATTTTGGATTCTTTAAATGGTGGAATAATTTAATGATTGGGAGAGAGAGAGGGTGTTCGTGCGCTGCTTAATAAACCTTTGGCGGTATCCCAGTGTTCTCTCTGGGAGCACAGATACGCATAAAATGACTGTCTTTAACCTCCATTGGGTGGGTGGGTGCAGGATCAGGGTACTGGTGGAGAGCATTGGGTGGATGGGTACAGGGTCAGGGGCCTGGTGGAGAGCGTTGGGTGAATGGATGCAGGGTCAGGTCCTTGTGGAGAGCATTGGGTGGGAGGGGCCTGGTGGAGAGCATTGGGTGGGTGGGTGCAGGGTGAGAGGCCTGGTGGGGAGCGTTGGGTGGGTGGGTGCAGGGTCAGGGTCCTGATGGAGAGCGTTGGGTGGGTGGGTGCAGGGTTAGGGGCCTGGTGGGGAGCGTAGGGTGGGTGCAGGGTCAGGGGCCTGGTGGAGAGCGTTGGGTGGGTGCAGGCTCAGGGGCCTGGTGGAGAGCGTTGGGTGGGTGGGTGCGGGGTCAGGGGCCTGGTGGAGAGCGTTGGGTGGGTGGGTGCAGGGTGGGGGGCCTGGTGGAGAGCGTAGGGTGGGTGCAGGGTCAGGGGCCTGGTGGAGAGCATTGGGTGGGTGGGTGGGTGGGTGCGGGGTCAGGGGCCTGGTGGAGAGCGTTGGGTAGGTGGGTGCAGGGTGGGGGCTTGGTGGAGAGTGTTGGGTGGGTGCAGGTTCAGGGGCCTGCTGGAGAGCATTAAGTGCGTGCAGGGTGTAAGGCCTGGTGGAGAGCGTTGGGTGGGTGGGTGCAGGGTGGGGGGCCTGGTGGAGAGTGTTGGGTGGGTGGGTGCGGGGTCAGGGGCCTGGTGGAGAGCGTTGGGTGGGTGGGTGCAGGGTGGGGGACCTGGTGGAGAGCGTTGGGTGGGTGCAGGTTCAGGGGCCTGGTGGAGAGCATTGGGTGCGTGCAGGGTGAGAGGCCTGGTGTAAAGCGTTGGGTGGGCGCCTTATGCCCTGATGCAGCCGCACTCTGCCAGCTTCTGTCTTTGCCTCACTCCTCGTTGAGGGGTCGTCACTCGTGACTGCTGCATGTTGGAGAGTGTGAGGGGAGAAGGGTGCAAGGCAGAGGGGAGAAGGGTGCAAAGCAGAGGGCAGAAGGGTGCAAGGCAGAGGGGAGAAGGGTACAAGGCAGAGGGGAGAAGGGTACAAGGCAGAGGGGAGAATGGTGCAAGGCAGAGGGGAGAATGGTGCAAGGCAGAGGGGAGTAGGGTGCAAGGCAGAGGGGAGAAGGGTGCAAGGCAGAGGGGAGAAGGGTGCAAGGCAGAGGGGAGAAGGGTGCAAGGCAGAGGGCAGAAGGGTGCAAGGCAGAGGGGAGAAGGGTGCAAGGCAGAGGGGAGAAGGGTGCAAGGCAGAGGGGAGAAGGGTGCAAGGCAGAGGGAAGAAGGGTGCAAGGCAGAGGGGAGAAGGGTGCTAGGCAGAGGGGAGAAGGGTGCAAGGCAGAGGGGAGAAAGGTGCAAGGCACAGGGGAGAAGGGTGCAAGGCAGAGGGGAGAAGGGTGCAAGGCAGAGGGGAGAAGGGTGCAAGGCAGAGGGCAGAAGGGTGCAAGGTAGAGGGCAGAAGGGTGCAAGGCAGAGGGGAGAAGGGTGCAAGGCAGAGAGGAGAAGGGTGCAAGGCAGAGGGGAGAAGGGTGCAAGGCAGAGGGGAGAAGGGTGCAAGGCAGAGGGGAGAAGGGTGCAAGGCCGAGGGGAGAAGGGTGCAAGGTTGAGGTGAAGTAGGGTACAAGGGGAAGGGGGAGAAGGGTGTAAGGCAGAGGGGGAAAGGGTGCAAGGGGGATGGTGATGAAGTTAAAAATTTGCCCCCCGAAAACATTTCTGCGGATACCCATGATCAGAGCCCACCTCACGTAAGCTTCTTGTAATGCCACAGAGCTCCTTGAACCTTTCTCTAGCCTGGTTACTTTTAGTGGGAGTGCTTTATACTACTCTATGTATGCATTCAGATGTACTTTACAAGATCTTTGTGATTGCAAATAAAGTTTTATGACAGTGATGGCTACTCTCTGAATCCTTCATCACGTCTAGGCTTGATTCTTCATGTAGACCAGTGGTTCCCAAAGGATGCGCCGCGGCACCCCGGTGCGCGGGTAAAAAAATGGTGGGGAGCCACGGCCAACTGCCAATTAGGTCAAGGGATATTTACAACAAGGGGTGGTGAGGGACAGAGTCTCTGAATTAAGCAGAATGCTCTCACCCTGTCAAGAGATCAGGGCTAGATCCAACACCGTTTTTTAGCTCACTGCACCATCCCAGTTTCAGAACCTGGCTGTATGCAAATTAGTCTGTTCCTGTCCCAGTGCATGATGGGAACAGGGCAAACCAAACTACAAAAGCCAATTCTTACACTGGGAAGGAAACAAGCTTCCGGGGACCGGTTTCTGGCATTACAGCCGTCTTCGGCCCGGCTTGCTTGAATGCTGATGGTGCAATGAGCAAGGGACTCATGTCTGAGTATACCCTTCCAAGCTTAGGGTGGACAAAAATATTTACAACAAGGGGTGGTGAGGGACAGAGTCTCTGAATTAAGCAGAATGCTCTCACCCTGTCAAGAGATCAGGGCTAGATCCAACACCTTTTTTTAGCTCACTGCACCATCCCAGTTTCAGAACCTGGCTGTATGCAAATTAGTCTGTTCCTGTCAATTAGGTCAAGGGAGCCACGGGTCAAAAAAGTTTGGGAACCACTGGGCTAGGGTAGGCACATCAGCCAGGCTAAACCCACCACTCTAGTCAGCGTAAGTCAGATACACAGCCTAAATTAACCTGTGCTCACCCTCTTGGAGCTTGGCGCAGAGCGATCAGGCTTAACTTAAGATACTTATCACAGTTTAGAAAAATAGTAAATCTTTATGTGAATAAAACAAGACCAAAACAACAAAAATCCAATTAATATCTCATATGATAGTCACTGATAAACAGGGAGTGCTTCAAAATACATGAACATAAGCAATGCAACTATGTCCCCCTCTTTCGCACTATATACCCAAGCCCCCTTGTCTTAGCTCTCTTTTCCCCTCTTGTTCTCTGTCCTCTCATCACTCTCTATTCGTTAACGTCCCTCTGCCCACTTCTACAGGCTCTTCGCCTCCTTTTCTTCCCTCTTTTTCTTGTTATGGTATTACTCATGTTGAATATGGGTCTTGAAACTCTTCCGCACTACAACCCTATGCTGTGCCTTTTGTAATATGCGGCCGGCCCACCATGGGTTGTAGGCGACATGCTGTGTAATGCTTACATAGATCTTCATCACCAAAGTCCCCATCCCTCTCTTAAAAAACGCAGCCGGCCCTACATAGGGTTATGGGCCCCATGCTGTGTATGTATAGACCCTCTTTTTGGTTTCCTTGCAATAATAAAAACAGATTTATGCACATAAAATACATGAACATTCAGAAAGGCATGAATTAGAGATATTCTAAAAGCTTGTGCACTTCTATTGAAGTAATTATGGTAGTATTGACGGTTAATGACAAAAAGGCAGTGTAGAACGGTGGGACCACGCGGATCCGAAGTCTGTCTTGAATTCCACAGGTAATGCCAGCTAGCAGTGCTAGCACGTATGAAATTGTTTTTAAATAATCACCAGCAGACACCTCAACGATGTTGTGCCTGTTAGCAGATTGTGGGCGCTCCATTGAGAGAGTTATGGTTATTCGTAACTCAATCCACTGCCCACCTCTGCTATTGGAAAAGGGGGGACCAGAATGCAGCAGAAATCTTTGTAAAGTAAAGAAATAATGGAATGCTTCAGTATCACCTCCTATCCACGTGAATCTGGGGATGGATAATGCCAAAGCAGTTTAGCGCTCACGCGTGTCATGAAGATTCACCCGATCCTGAGCGGGAGTGTGGCGCACACATGGTGAACTTATAAAAGAATGCGAGACCCTGCGACCACTTGTACCTGAGGCTGAGCATTGTGGGGATCAAGGGAGCGCCTTCAGTGCATAGAAGCCTGCCGAGCTGTTCAGCCGTGTCGGCACCTCTCCCAGTCTCACGGTGCAGCAGCTGTTTCTTCTCGCCGGCCCAAAAGCTGTACCACAGGCTTCTGCAATGCCTGCTTTGGTAGCCCAGGGCAAAACTACATGTGAGGGCTGCCGTGCCTTCAGGAAGCCCAACGTGGTTGAGGCAACGCAGAAGATATTCTCTTGAGCAACTATCGTCGCAGCGGCGCCTCGAGGCATACAAAGTGGTAAATTCGAGCGTCACGACTCACAGTACACCACACATTGAGCAAGGGCCAGAACAGCAGGCACTGGACTGCAAAAGCCCGTCTGGTAGCCCAGTAAAAGGTTTTACTGAAAATGCCCGCAGTAGATGTTGTTTTGTAGGCAGTGGTAGTCGGAGCCCAAGGAAGACTTTGATGTCCTTGAGTCTTCCCAACAAGAGGCAAGCTTGATGAGCCCTTGGAGTTCTTGGGGTAGTTGGGTGCAAAGGGCGGGATCATTTCTCGCTCACTGCAGACGTAGCAGGCAGCTGGCCAACACAGAAGATCACAGTGCAAAGTGACAGTCCCTCCTGACAACACAGCAATCAGCTTGTAGCAGGCCAACACATCAAAGCAGAGGCAAAGTGGTAGTCCCTCCAGGCAGCATAGATCCTCTTAGTTCTAGAGTCTCCTCAGGACCCCAAAGTGAAGCAGTTTGGGGGTGTCAGAGGTCCAGCACGTATACCACAATGTGTCTATGCAGCTCTTGGTTGGGGGGCAGACACAACCCTATTCAGGTGCAGTTGTCAGCCCCTACCTTCTAATCTACCACAGGAAGGCCCATCAGCCTGCTGGTGGGCCATCAGGATGCAAGTATCACACTGCAGCTCCTTTTGTGTGACTGTCTGGAAGGAATGCACAAAGCCCAGCTGTCACACGTACCCAGACATGTATTCAGAGACAGGCAGAGGCACAGAATGGTTAACGTAAGAAATGCCACCTTTCTAAAAGTGAGCAAAACAGAGGGGTTGGTCCAATTTAACATCAGCAAGGCTAGGCCACTTTCCTTTTACAAAACATTGATTTATATTAGTGATCAAACAACTCAATTACTGTGATAACCATTTATTTACAACATTATCCTTATCCTTAACAGCTATTTTGGATTATTTGTGATAAAAACTCTCATAAACAGAGGAACAACAGTCCTCATAGATTGTATCAATTCAAATTTTTGGTCTGACTCACATCACATTATCACCATGGTAATTTATTTTTTATATAATCCGTAACAATAAACATAAAAACATATACCAATCAATGACCTGGTTCTGAACTTTGGAAACCAAAAGTGGCCTGTGTGTGCTAACCATAAAAGCCCCGAATTCTTTGTCTAACACCAGGGGGTGCAAACATTCTATAATCAAAGGTCTAAAACAGGGATCTAGCCAATAAGATATTCTACTGCAAGATTCCCTGCGTGTCTGTGCGTCCTTATCTTAACACACGCCCTGGTTCTCTTATGCTGTCGATGTGTTTCAAAACCGATATCAGTATGGGTTTCTCCTCAGGACCCAGAACTGCAGGACACTACTTCAAATGAACAAAACTGGGGTAAAACAGAGAAAAGCATTCAATCAATATTCTAAATAAATTTAGTTGTGGGCTGAAAATCACTCTGAAACAACGCCCTCCACTTGTTGAACTTACATTTACTGCAGTTTGTTGATTTCTTCCTACTCAATTATGCTTGTCTGTTTCCTGAACACTTTATTTAAAGCTGAATGAAAAACAGAATTAAAAATTAGGAGTCACTAATTTGAAAACAACACATGGGGCACAAGCGTACATTTCTGCTGAGCACGAGTTGGCTCCACTCACTTGTTTAGGTGTGGAAAGCAGCAATTGTCCCGGTGGTTTCATATCTTATTCCTTTGACCTGAACTTTGTCTTCCACAGCTCATTTATATGCTCCTGTGAGCAATAGTATAATCGTGGAGTCGGAAATCAATGTTTGGCGCGTAAAAGATTGTTTTTTGGAACAAGGGCCTTTGAGGGTAATTCCAGCTAAGTGGTGTGAAGTTTTCAATTGGGTATCACTAGTTTAAAGGATCCGAGCGTTGATAAAAAAAAATACATATAAATGGGGTCCTGATAAAGCTCCACTCACTTGAATAGTTTAAAAGTGGTGGTTTACTGATGAAATCACATCCATTTTCTTCTATAAATTGATTCCTTCAGCGACTGTCTTGGTTCTGTGCTAAAAACATATGCCAAGGTGAATGCGCTGTCATGGTGTGATGCCACCCATGTCCATTAGTTTGCTGCACGTCTCTGAGAGTTGTACGGTTGCAAAGTTGATGTTTTTACTTCTAGCATGCTTAAATGTAAGTGTCCAAGCGAATTCAAAGGAATGCCCCACGTACTAAAAGGAATTGTGCAGCAAAAAAAACAACCCGGTGAACGTCTACGGTTTTATTTGTGCTACAGCCAATGTTTTCGAACTATACTCCCCTTGATTTCTCTTTGTAAAAACTGAAAACATTAAACAAGAATGCCGCTTACTTTACAGTTGATGGGCGATAGGTCGAGCAGACCCTTTGGTCTCTTTTACACTGTCTCCTACTATGAGCTGGTAGCTGGGAGAGCCTTTTCTTGTGTCTGGCATTGGCGTGGACCGCCATGTCACAGGACTTTAAACTGAGTGAGTCAATCAGAACGTTTGTACACAGTAATTCACGATGGGGAGCTTGATTGATTGAGATGCCAACCGGCATTGTGGGACTTGTAGTAAGTTCAATTGGAGAGAAACTTTCAACTTCTGGGTGCCGCCATCACAACCATGAATTTTTCTGGTCTGTACGGCGGACCGCATTATTACTAATAGACGTAAAGCTTCAGGTTTGGAATGCTTGTTAAGGAGCCATCTGCAGGGAGTGTTCCTTTTGTTTTACTCATGAAGAATAGGAGGATTGTGTCTGTTTATAAATTCTGGATCTCCGTCATTTCATTTAAGCCATTGGGTAACTGTGTTGAAGAGAAGGATTAGATGAGCCTTCTTTTGTGTCAGCATTCATTCCATGCTGCCTATTGTAGGATGTCTTTGTGTGACTGTCAGTACTATCCAATGTAAATGCTTTTAGGAATGCTGTTTATCAGTGAAAGTCACTGCTGGCATTTGTCTGGTCAAACCTTTCAAAAAGTTGAATTTTCAGACCTGTAATTTAAAAAACAAATTTACTAAAAGATGTGTGTAGGAGAGTAGGGTCTGCTATCCTATGGTCACCACAAATTTTTGCTTTTTGCTTCACTGGTTTTCGACTACTGAGGCTGTGGGCCTGCTGATCAGACCCCCAGCCTGCTGTTCTCTCACTAAATTAATGATACATGTGCTATAGGCACATACCACAATTGGAAATGGACTCCTTGTCAGCCCCTGTATAATGCACTATAGGTGCCCAGGGCATGGGGGCCACCAAGGCCTACCAGGGGCTGCAGCATATCTTTTGCCACCCCTGGCTGGTTCTTAAATTGACACAACTGGCTGATCACTCAGCTGGGGTAAGGTGGTGTAATCACCCCTTACTTAGATATAGTATACCTATATCTAAACCTATATCTGGACACATATTAACCTGTGAGGCACTCCTATGGAAGGCCTCATCAATCCTGGAGGCAGAGTGCGTGGTTTAATGTGAGATGGAGCTCTAGCATGAGCTGAGCCTGTCTACAGCTGTCAGGAACAACTCCCTAAGCTGTTTCAGGATAATGCCATACCATATACTCTTAAGTGCATTATAATCCTCGCGGTTATATAGCAACTTTGGTTTGGCTTTATCAAAACATGTCGTGTAAGGTGTCATACGATTTGGAATACTATCCCCTCGCCAGTTCTGGCGACGGGGATAGCATTCCACCCCTCTAGAGGGGTAAGACATGTTACTTTACTTAAATGCGGTTATTTTCTAAAAGGACCTTGGATCCACAAAATGGATGCCTCTGCCACAGACACGAGTCTGACCCCCTGAAGCTGACCGAAACTCAGCCAAATGGGGCCTGGAAAAAGGGTTTCCTGTCGCAGGGAGGTGTTACACCCCCCCAGACAGGAGATAGTGGATTGTAGCAGGGAGGTTTGAAAGAAACCAGACACTGCATGGGGAGCACAAGGCTGCCCCTTGCATAATCCGGCCAAACCGGTTCTGGGGCACTCCAGCCCTCGTGCCAGGGCGGCCTGGATCAAAGGAAAGGGGTGTATCCACCCCCTTCCGGGGTCCCACCCATAGGAGGGGACCTAGCAGGTAATCCAGCCCCCCAGATTCGAATAAGAGTGGGAGCAGTGCCAATGCACTGCAGATTATCCTGATGAAACATAAGAAACGAAACTCTGGACCCTTCGACATCCTACTCGACGTAGAAGCCCGAAGAATCTCCCTTGTGGTCAAGGAGTGACCACCCTGTGCAAACAGGCACCATCCAGCCATCGACGTCTGCTTTGTCGCAGTTCCCGCCGGAACTCGAGCGACAAAGATCAACGAGATCAAGCTTGCCTGCCTTCTAACAGCCTGATCCACAGTCCCTGCAGAGCTGAGACCCGTGGAGGCGACCGGAAGCGTGGGGCACGCCATCTTGGAAAGACCACGAGACGCTGACCGTGCAGCCCACGAATGACCCTCGAAGCTGTACACCGGGGTTTGAGAAGCCCCAACCCTGAGCCACACTTGCACTGAAGTTCAGCCCTCCACACTCGACGAGTGCTGCGTGGGGCCCTTCTGCTTCTTTTGGCTCAACGCGTTGGCCCGGTCACTTGCCAGCCGGCTTGTGGCCCCTGTGCCGACGAAACTTGAAATTTGACCTGCGATTCTGGTTGCTCCAGATTTGCACCAGCTTCCCTGAAAAGGAGCCCCCACTCTGACCCTCCTGGTTCGAGTGAGAAGCAATCTCCCGGTTCCGCGTGGATTGCTTTTGCCAAGTGTTGTTTGCTCCAATCTTGAAGCCGACAGCGCCGACGGCGAGAGCCTGCGTGGGACAGATCGTGACCTGCTCCTGGACGTCGTAGATGCCCCAGAGCCCACGTGACAGCGGAGAGAAGCTCCTCGACGACCACCTGATTGCGCCCGACATTGCCTGGTTCCGTCCTGGTTCCACCCTGGTCACTGCTGAGTGACCCAGACTCTGTCCCCTCTGCTTTCAGGTACTTTTCGACTTGAGTCCACCCTTGGACTCCACCGGACACTTCTCTTTCACCCCGCCTGCAGCCCTTTCAGCTTCAAGCACCAAGAGCCTGCGTGACGAAACCCGACTCAATTTCGACCCTATGCACCCGCTTCCTGTGGGTGAGGTAACTTTGCTCCGCCGGTGTTCCCACACTGGTACACATCTCTAGGGTCTGTGTCTTAAGTTTTGTTCCTCTAGGTTCAGCGGAAGTGTCCTTAAACTTTAACTTTACAACTTTTACGCACCATTGGTTAACATTGGTGCATGCGTGCGCTTTCTGCACTGCACCCGAATCCCGCGGGCTTTTCCCGACTTCAGCATTGCTTGTCCCGACTGCTCCCAGCGATTCC
The DNA here is from genome assembly GCF_964261635.1 of Lissotriton helveticus. Classification (NCBI taxonomy): domain Eukaryota; kingdom Metazoa; phylum Chordata; class Amphibia; order Caudata; family Salamandridae; genus Lissotriton; species Lissotriton helveticus. The sequence goes on from NC_136061.1 coordinate 1,564,824,367, forward strand.
CTAGGCCCTAGGCCTAACCACTGTTCGATTGGTATCTCTTATACCACTTGTTTAGTATATGGTCTGAGTGGCCCCTCGCCCTCATCCATATTTGTGCAACTTTGTATGTTATACTGTGCTTTTGATTTAACGTGTGTGCCCCTTTATTCATAAAGAATACTGGGGATTGTTTTTAGTAATAAATACATATATTTTTATAATATATACTTGTGTGGTGTCCTTTCATTTGATATTACAGGATTGTATGTGGTAAAACAGCTCGCTTAACACGACCTCTTAAGTTAAGCCTTTAGGCTGCTTAGTCCATGCTACCCCTAGGATAGCTTGTCTAATAAGGTTGACTTACAACCAGACACCATAAGGGATTGTTTGGTCTGATAACCGGTGGTTCCAGAATTGGAAACATCACCTATCAGGCCAACTTCTCACATTGGTGGCAGCGGTGGGATTTGAGCTTGCTGTTGTTTTACCATTGCAATCTTTTATCAAATTGAAAGATCACATCAAGTACCTCTAGGTACATATAAATCAAAAGCTTAGCATATTTAAGTTCTACTGAACTTAGTAGTTGTAGATTAAAGGGATTAGCACACCCTGACTACAACTCACTAGCAAGGTACAGTAGGAAAACACTTAGTGTAGGTAAGTGTACCACTTACACCTCACTAGCAGTCATGTCTGACACAGGAAAAGCCTCAGGGTCTGCTCCTGTGACAGTTGACCTTACCCAGGCAACTTCCAGCTATGACAAACTAACCCACAAAGACTTGGTTGCCTTGTGCATCTCAAGAGGGTAAAAAAGGGGCAGAAGTCCCACCAGTCCTTCCCTGATAGCCATTCTAGAACAGGATGACTTAGAAAAGGCGAATGCAGTTCCCTTAGAGTCAGGAGATGGAGTGAACCCCCCTGTAACTGATACCCCTCCAGAGGAAGAAGAAGAGGAGGAAGAGGAGGAGGAGGAGGACTCAGATGTAGAGGACCCAGAAAAACAGGATCAGAGGGGTAGCCAGGTCCTAGTTGCCAGGCTTAACCAGGCCAACTTAGACCTACTGGGAAATGGAGAGGGCCAGCACCTCCCCAGATCCCACCATGTCATTCTCCCAGGCAACAGAAGAGTGAGATCTCCCTCAGGGGACTCTCATATTTCTAGTGCCTCAAGAGAATCTCAGAGAGGTATGACTGCCTCTCAGAAGATAGAGCATAGGGCCAGAATGAGGGCTGTCAAACTCCAAATAGAGAGGGAGGAGGTAGCCTTGGCTCAAGCTAGACTTGCCTTGGCAAGAGAGCAGAAATTGTGTGGCTTAGATGCCACTGGTGGCAGCAATATTCCTAGAGAAAAAGACAGGAGCTATGATAATAGAAACCTGACAAAAATTGTGGCCCCCTACAAGGAAGGGGATGACATCCACAAATGGATGACTGCTCTTGAGAGAGCCTGCATGCTACAGCAGGTTCCTCAGGATCAGTGGGCTGCAATTTTATGGTACTCCTTTTCTGAGAAAGGGAGGGACAGGCTCCTCACAGTTAGACCTGAGGATGCCAAAAACTACTCTGTCTTGAAGAGTGCTCTTATTGAAGGGTTTGGCCTAACCACTGAGCAATACAGGTTGTTGTTCAGAGACACCCAAAAAGCACAGACTCAAGACTGGACTGATTTCGTAGATTGTGCCACTAAGGCTCTGGAGGGTTGGTTGCAGGGATGTAAAGTTTCAGACTATACAGGATTGTACAATCTTATCATGAGAGAACAGATCCTTAATAACTGTACAAACCAGCTGTTGCATCAATACCTTATTGACTCTGATCTGACCTCTCCCCAAGAATTGGGAAAGAAGGCGGACAAATGGGTCAGAACAAGGATTAAGCAGAAACCCCAGAACCAAGGTGGTGACCATAAGAAAACAGACCAGAAGGGTGGGAATCAGAAAGATAAAGAAAAGGACCAGAAGTCTTCAGGCCCCCAAACTAATAATAAGGAGGGTGGTTCCCAAAATGGAAACAAGAAAAAGAAGAATAATGGCCCAAAGAAGCCTTGGTGTAATACCTGCAAATCAGTTTCACACTGGGGCAGTGAATGCACCAAGACAAATCCAGTCCCCACCACTGCAGCTCCTAAAACACCTGCACCCCCTAGTACAGTTAACAGTGGTGGAACACAGCCAAAGGGTGTAGTAGGGTTAACCCTGGGTACTGGAGTAGGATCTGGCCTAGTCAGAATCCCTACTCAGGCAGTTCTCCTATATGATGTGGACCTAGCTTTGTCCACTACAGTGAGTCCCAGTAACCTGGGCAAATATAGGCAGACGCCTTTAATCAATGAGAAACTGGCTCAGGCCTACAGGGACACATGTGCCAGTGTCACAATGGTGACACCTGACTTTGTGGACCCTGGACAGATTGTACTAGGTGAAAGTTACCTAGTGACCAATGCAAGCAACTCCACTACTTCCCATAGTGTGGCAGTTGTGAACTTCTCCTGGGGAGGGGTAAATGGCCTAAAGAAAGTTGTTGTGAGTGCAGACCTCCCAGTAGACTGTCTGTTAGGCAATGATCTTGAAAGCTCAGTTTGGTCAGAAGTGGAGTACAGGACTCATGCAGAAATGCTAGGGATTTCAGCACATGTCCTTGCAGTGACAAGGACTCAGGCAAAGAAGTGCCTTCCTGAACCAGTGGTGGATCTTGGAACAATAGACCAACCACAACCCAAGAGAAGGAGCAAGAGAGGAAAGGCTGAGCCTTCCACCTTGCCCCAGGTTGAGGATCAGGTTTCACAGGAAACTGATTCTGCAGTCCAAGAGGAGACTGTCTCTGAGGAGCTTGAACCTGACCAGGTTGAGTTTCTGGGGACAGGGGGACCCTCAAGGGCAGACCTGAGGCAGGCTCAATTAGATTGCCCTTCCCTTGAACCCCTCAGACAGCAGGCTGCTGCTGAGGCTGCTGGGGATGCCCAAGGTACCCATACTGTGTATTGGGATGATGGACTCCTTTATTCAGAGGCTAGAGACCCCAAGCCTGGTACAACCAGGAGGTTGGTCATACCTTTGAAGTTTAGGGGTTTCCTTCTTACCTTGGCCCATGATATTCCCCTTGCAGGACACTTAGGCCAGAACAAGACGTGGGACAGGCTTGTTTCACACTTTCACTGGCCTCATATGTCAGAAAATGTCAAGGAGTTTTATCGCTCCTGTGTCACTTGCCAAGCCAGTGGTAAGTCAGGTGGCACAACAAAGGCCCCCCTCATACCACTACCTGTGGTGGGGGTACCCTTTGAAAGAGTTGGAATAGATATTGTGGGTCCCATGGATCCTCAAACAGCATCTGGGAACAGATTTATACTGGTGGTAGTGGATCATGCCACCAGGTATCCAGAAGCTATTCCCCTGAGGACCACCACAGCACCTGTGGTGGCAAAAGCCCTCATTGCAGTTTTCTCAAGAGTGGGCTTTCCAAAGGAGGTTTTGTCAGACAGAGATACTAACTTCATGTCTAGCTATTTAAAAGCAATGTGGAAGGAGTGTGGAGTAAACTACAAGTTTACCACACCCTATCACCCACAGTGCAATGGGCTTGTGGAGAGATTAAACAAGACCCTCAAGGGAATGATAAAAGGATTACCAGAGAAGCTTAGGCGGAAATGGGACATTCTTTTACCCTGCTTGCTCTTTGCTTACAGAGAGGTCCCACAGAAGGGGGTTGGCTACAGCCCTTTTGAACTTTTGTTTGGCCACCCTGTGAGGGGTCCACTGTGTTTGGTGAAGGAAGGATGGGAGTTACCTCTCAAAAAGCCCAAACTAGACATTGTGGACTATGTACTTGGTCTCCGCTCCAGGATGGCTGAATACATGGAGAGAGCATCCAAAAACCTGGAGGCCAGCCAAGAATTACAAAAAGCTTGGCATGACCAAAAGGCTGTTCTGGTAGAGTTCCAGCCAGGACAGAAGGTGTGGGTGTTGGAGCCAGTGGCCCCAGCAGCACTCCAGGACAAGTGGAGTGGACCCTATCCTATCATTGAGAAAAAGGGAGAAGTCACCTATCTGGTTGACTTGGGAACCCCTAGGAGCCCTCACAGGGTAATCCATGTGAATCGTTTGAAAGCATTTGTGGACAGGGAGGACATGAGCTTGCTCATGGCCACAGATGGGGAACAGGAGGAAGAGAGTGACCCTCTCCCAGACCTGCTTTCTCAGAACCCCGATGATGGTTCAGTTGATGGAGTAGCCTTGGCAGGCAGCCTCACTGACCAGCAACAGATGGACTGCAGACAAGTTTTGCAGGCCCACAGGCATTTGTTTTCACTCACACCCAGCCAGACTAACTGGTGCACCCATGAGGTGGACACTGGTGACAGTCTGCCTGTCATGAATAAGATCTACAGGCAACCTGATCATGTCAGGGATTGCATCAAGGCTGAGGTGCAAAAGATGTTGGAGCTTGGAGTGATTGAGCCATCAGAGAGCCCATGGGCCAGCCCAGTAGTCCTTGTGCCAAAACCTCATACCCAAGATGGAAAGAGAGAAATGAGGTTTTGTGTGGACTACAGAGGTCTCAATGCTGTCACTAGGACAGATGCACATCCCATTCCAAGAGCAGATGAGATCATTGACAGATTGGCTTCTGACAAGTTTCTGAGCACATTTGATTTGACAGCTGGCTACTGGCAAATCAGACTAGCTGAGGAGTCAAAAGCCAAGACAGCATTCTCTACCCCCAGTGGGCATTATCAGTTTGTGGTGATGCCCTTTGGTTTGAAGAATGCCCCTGCCACCTTCCAAAGGTTGGTGAATCAAGTCCTTGCTGGGTTGGATGACTTTTGTGCAGCATATCTAGACGATATTGCTGTCTTTAGCTCCACCTGGGAGGATCACCTGAATCACCTGAAGAAGGTTTTGGAGGCTCTGCAAGAGGCAGGCCTAACTATCAAGGCTACTAAGTGCCAGATAGGGCAGAGTAAGGTTGTGTACCTGGGTCACCTAGTAGGTGGGGGTCAGGTTCAACCACTGGAGAGCAAAATCCAGACCATACAGGACTGGGCTCCTCCAGTTACCCAGACACAAGTCAGAGCCTTCTTGGGCCTGACTGGGTATTACAGAAAGTTTGTGAAAAACTATGGGTCCATTGTGACGCCATTAAATGACTTGACATCCAAGAAGATGCCAAAAAAGGTTCAGTGGACAGTTAGCTGTCAAAAGGCATTTGATGACCTGAAGAAGGCCATGTGCTCTGCACCTATCCTGAAGAGTCCTGACTACTCCAAACAGTTCATTGTACAGACAGACAGATGCTTCTGAGTTGGGGGTGGGAGCTGTGCTTTCACAACTTAATCAAGATGGTCAAGACCAGCCCACTGCTTTTATTAGCAGAAGGCTGACCCCCAGAGAGAAACGTTGGTCAGCCATTGAGAGGGAGGCCTTTGCTGTGGTTTGGGCCCTGAAGAAGTTGAGGTCCTACTTGTTTGGAACTCACTTCCTAGTTCAGACAGACCATAAGCCCCTCTTGTGGCTCAATCAGATGAAGGGTGAAAATCCCAAACTGCTCAGGTGGTCCATTTCCCTACAGGGGATGGACTTTACAGTGGAGCACCGCCCAGGGACTGACCATGGTAATGCAGATGGTCTCTCCAGGTACTTCCACTTAGAACATGAAGACTTATCTGGTCAAGGTTAGTTTAATGTCCCTGCGTTTGGGGGGGGGGGTTGTGTAGGAGAGTAGGGTCTGCTATCCTATGGTCACCCCAAATTTTTGCTTTTTGCTTCACTGGTTTTCGACTACTGAGGCTGTGGGCCTGCTGATCAGACCCCCAGCCTGCTGTTCTCTCACTAAATTAATGATACATGTGCTATAGGCACATACCACAATTGGAAATGGACTCCTTGTCAGCCCCTGTATAATGCACTATAGGTGCCCAGGGCATGGGGGCCACCAAGGCCTACCAGGGGCTGCAGCATATCTTTTGCCACCCCTGGCTGGTTCTTAAATTGACACAACTGGCTGATCACTCAGCTGGGGTAAGGTGGTGTAATCACCCCTTACTTAGATATAGTATACCTATATCTAAACCTATATCTGGACACATATTAACCTGTGAGCCACTCCTATGGAAGGCCTCATCAATCCTGGAGGCAGAGTGCGTGGTTTAATGTGAGATGGAGCTCTAGCATGAGCTGAGCCTGTCTGCAGCTGTCGGGAACAACTCCCTAAGCTGTTTCAGGATAATGCCATACCATATACTCTTAAGTGCATTATAATCCTCGCGGTTATATAGCAACTTTGGTTTGGCTTTATCAAAACATGTCGTGTAAGGTGTCATACGATTTGGAATACTATCCCCTCGCCAGTTCTGGCGACGGGGATAGCATTCCACCCCTCTAGAGGGGTAAGACATGTTACTTTACTTAAATGCGGTTAATTTCTAAAAGGACCTTGGATCCACAAAATGGATGCCTCTGCCACAGACACGAGTCTGACCCCCTGAAGCTGACCGAAACTCAGCCAAATGGGGCCTGGACAAAGGGTTACCTGTCGCAGGGAGGTGTTACACCCCCCCAGACAGGAGATAGTGGATTGTAGCAGGGAGGTTTGAAAGAAACCAGACACTGCATGGGGAGCACAAGGCTGCCCCTTGCATAATCCGCCCAAACCGGTTCTGGGGCACTCCAGCCCTCGTGCCAGGGCGGCCTGGATCAAAGGAAAGGGGTGTATCCACCCCCTTCCTGGGTCCCACCCATAGGAGGGGACCTAGCAGGTAATCCAGCCCCCCAGATTCAAATAAGAGTGGGAGCAGTGCCAATGCACTGCAGATTATCCTGATGAAAAATAAGAAACGAAACTCTGGACCCTTCGACATCCTACTCGACGTAGAAGCCCGAAGAATCTCCCTTGTGGTCAAGGAGTGACCACCCTGTGCAAACAGGCACCATCCAGCCATCGACGTCTGCTTTGTCGCAGTTCCCGCCGGAACTCGAGCGACAGAGATCAACGAGATCAAGCTTGCCTGCCTTCTAACAGCTCGATCCACAGTCCCTGCAGAGCTGAGACCCGTGGAGGCGACCGGAAGCGTGGGGCACGCCATCTTGGAACGACCATGAGACGCTGACCGTGCAGCCCACGAGTGACCCTCGAAGCTGTACACCGGGGTTTGAGAAGCCCCAACCCTGAGCCACACTTGCACCGAAGTTCAGCCCTCCACACTCGACGAGTGCTGCATGGGGCCCTTCTGCTTCTTTTGCCTCAACGCGTTGGCCCGGTCACTTGCCAGCCGGCTTGTGGCCCCTGTGCCAACGAAACTTGAAATTCGACCTGCGATTCTGGTTGCTCCAGATTTGCACCAGCTCCCCTGAAAAGGAGCCCCCACTCTGACCCTCCTGGTTTGAGTGAGAAGCAATCTCCCGGTTCCGCGTGGATTGCTTTTGCCAAGTGTTGTTTGCTCCAATCTTGAAGCCGACAGCGCCGACGGCGAGAGCCTGCGTGGGACAGATTGTGACCTGCTCCTGGACGTCGTAGATGCCCCAGAGCCCACGTGACAGCAGAGAGAAGCTCCTCGACGACTGCCTGATTGCGCCCGACATTGCCTGGTTCCGTCCTGGTTCCACCCTGGTCACTGCTGAGTGACCCAGACTCTGTCCCCTCTGCTTTCAGGTACTTTTCGACTTGAGTCCACCCTTGGACTCCACCGGACACTTCTCTTTCACCCCGCCTGCAGCCCTTTCAGCTTCAAGCACCAAGAGCCTGCGTGACGAAACCCGACTCAACTTCGACCCTGTGCACCCGCTTCCTGTGGGTGAGGTAACTTTGCTCCGCCGGTTTTCCCACACTGGTACACATCTCTAGGGTCTGTGTCTTAAGTTTTGTTCCTCTAGGTTCAGCGGAAGTGTCCCTAAACTTTAACTTTACAACTTTTACGCACCATTGGTTAACATTGGTGCATGCGTGCGCTTTCTGCACTGCACCCGAATCCCGCGGGCTTTTCCCAACTTCAGCATTGCTTGTCCCGACTGCTCCCAGCGATTCCCTAGGCCCTAGGCCTAACCACTGTTCGATTGGTATCTTTTATACCACTTGTTTAGTATATGGTCTGAGTGGCCCCTCGCCCTCATCCATATTTGTGCAACTTTGTATGTTATACTGTGCTTTTGATTTAACGCGTGTGCCCCTTTATTCATAAAGAATACTGGGGATTGTTTTTAGTAATAAATACATATATTTTTATAATATATACTTGTGTGGTGTCCTTTCATTTGATATTACAGGATTGTATGTGGTAAAACAGCTCGCTTAACACGACCTCTTAAGTTAAGCCTTTAGGCTGCTTAGTCCATGCTACCCCTAGGATAGCTTGTCTAATAAGGTTGACTTACAACCAGACACCATAAGGGATTGTTTGGTCTGATAACCGGTGGTTCCAGAATTGGAAACATCACCTATCAGGCCAACTTCTCACAATGTGTTTTTAAATTGTGAGTCCAGAGACACCAAACTCCAATTTTATATCCGCTCCCAATGGGAAGTTGCACTTAAAATATGTTTTAAGGCAATCCCTATGCTAGCCTAAGGGAGAGATTGGCCTTGTAGTAGTGACAAACACATTTTGCAGTATTTCACTACCAGGACATGTAAAACTCAAAGGTACATGTCCTGCCTTTTAAGTACACGTTACCCTGCCCTTGGGACTGTCTAGGCCTACTTTAGGGGTGACATATGTAATAAAAAGAAAGGTTTGGGCCTGGCAAGTAGCTTAACTTGCCGTGTCAAAATGGCAGTTTCAAACTGCACACACAGGCTCTGCAATGGCAAGCCTGACCCATGTTTAAAGGGCTACTGAGTGGGTGGCACATATCTGTGCTGCAGGTCCACTAGTATTTAATTTACGGGCCATGGGTACACATAAGGCACTTTACTAGGGATTTAGAGTAAATTGAGTATGCAGAATGTGGTAAGCCAATGTTAATATGTTTAGAGTACAAAGCATATGCAATTTAGCACTGGTTATCAGTGGTCAAGTGTCCAGAATTCTAAAGCAAACCGAAAGAGGGTCAGAAAAATAGCAGGAGGAAGGCAAAATGTTTGGGGTTAACACTGCAGAAAGGGCCGGGTAGAACACAACCCACCTCTAGGCTAAAGCCAGGGTGGACTAATCAATACCCTGACGGACTTCCCTGATTAGGGCAATAGAAAAAAGACTATGGCCCACTACTGCAGGGGGACTTGCCAGCTCCACGCCTTTCTGAACCCGGTTGGATCCCTCGGGCCTACTAAACTGACTGACAGGGAATTTCTCTCCTCACATGTGGACCCCGTCTGTGCAACACCTAACCTTACTTTGCTCACAGATGCATCCCAGAAGGCAGACAGTACCACCATGACCAACAGTATGATGTGGCCCACTCCACCCCTAGGGTCTGAATTCTGTCTCCAACCCGCAGAAAACTCTGACCACAAGTAAAACAACCAACAGAGGCCACTGACAGCTGTAAGTGTCAAGAGCCGGGCACTCTGCCATCCAGGGCTTTCTAACCTCTGGGGTTTCTCAAATTGGGGGGCAGTAACCCCAGGTACCTGGCACCCTTTTTCTGTATCACCTTTCACCAGTTATGGGGTGGTATCCTGAGGCTGGTCGCTCTGCCCAGGTTCTGTACCCTGAGGCTGAACAGGAGAAAGTGTTGGGCTATCCCTCACCCTGGTCCCTTCTCTGAGGTCCCGTACCCTCTACTTGGGAGAGGTACCCCCAGAAATCTGAACAGTTAGGGCACCTGTGGTAGCCACCCCTCGCAACTCTCCTGACACTGGGGCCAACTCATTCCCCAGAATGCAGTTTATGGGCATCTGGGACTAACCATGACCCTCCTCTTGGTCAACTCCCCACCCCACCCCACTCTTATGGAGACCATGGCCATTGAGCGGAAGAAGTCCTGCCCATGTGCTGGAGTTACCCTACACACCTAGCTGGTGTACTGCTCTGGGGAGACTAGTCTGTCCACCATTATGGTGCGGCTAGCCCCTGTGTCCCTCAGAGCAGTGACAAGGACCCCATTCACTTCCACCTGGTGAAAGTGATGACTACCGCCCTCTGGGATCACCAACTCGCCCTCTGAGACTACCTCTCAACTAAGGGAGATCACGGCATGGTCTAATACCTGCCACTGGGGAGTATGGTAATTCCCAACTCAGCCCACTGGACAGCTCTGCTTTTGGAAAAGGAGGGGACCAGAATGTGGCAGATGTTTTGGCAGAATAAGGCATTAATGGAATGTTTCAGTATCACCCCCCCTTTCCACATGAATCTGGGATGGGTAATGCCAAAGCGGCACAGCGCTTATAGTGTTAGTGTGTGTCATGAATATTCACCTGACTTCTGCTTTTGGAAAAGGAGAGAACCGGAATGCGGCAGAAGTCTTTGCAAAGTAAGGAAATAACAGAATGTTTCAGTATCCTCCCTTTACCACGTGAATCTGGGATGGGTAATGCCAAAGCGGTTCAGCACTTGTAGCACTAGCACATGTCCAGACGATTCACCTGGCCCTGAGCGGGAGTGCAGCCACATGGGTGAACTTATAGAACAATGAGGGCCTCCCACGACCCCTCATACCTGAGGCTGAGCATTCGTGGTGTCCGACGGAGCCCTAGGCCGCACAGAAGCTCGCCGAGCTGTTCAGCCATGTTAGCAACCTTCTGAGTTTCAGGGTGCGGCAGCACTTTCTTCTGGCCGGCCCGAGAGTTGAGCCAAAAGCTTACTCGATGCCTGCAGTGGTAGCCAGGGCCACATCATGTGGTGAGGGCTGCCTTGTTTCAGGAAGCCCATAGTGGTTGAGGCAATTCAGGACATATTATCTTGAGCAATTTTCGGCAACGCAGCACCTCTAGGCAAACAAAGCAGCAAATTTGAGCAGCGCAGACCAGAATACAGCACACATTGATCAGGGGCCAGAGCAGAAGGCACTGGAACCTAAAAGTCCATCTGGTGGCCCAGTAAAAGATTTTAAGGAAAATGCCCCACAGTAGATGTTGTTTTGTAAGCAGTGTGCAGCCCAAGAAAGAGTTTGATGTCCCTGAGTCTCCATCAACAGGAGGCAAGCTAGAACAGCCCTTGATGTTTTTTACGTAGTTGGGTGTGGAGGGTAGGATCCTTCGTCCCTCACTGCAGAGGTAGCAGGCAGCAGGACAACACAGCAGAGCACAGTGCAAAGTAGCAATCACTCTGGGCAACACAGGAATCCACCTGTAGCAGGCCAACACAGCAAAGCATAGGCAAAGTGGCAGTCCCGCGTGGCAGCGTAGCTCCTCTTAGTTGCAGAGTCTCCTCAGGACCCCAAAGTGAGAAGTCCAGCACTTATACCAAAATGAGTCTTTGAAGTGGGGGAGACAACTAATGAGGCCTTCGATGCTCACAAGGTCACCTGACCTACTTTGCCGGGCTCTAGATGCACTACAGGGGAGTATGCCGCTCTTTGTGTAGGGACAGGCACAGCCCCATTCAGGTGGCGGTGTCAGCCCCTTCCACCTAATCTACTGCAAGAAGGCTCATCAGCCTGATGATGGGCCATCAGTATGCAAATGTCACACCCCAGTCCCTCTGTGTGACTGTCTGGAAGGAATGCACAAAGCCCAGCTGTCACCCTGACCCAGACGTGTATTCAGAGACAGACAGAGACACAGAAAGGTAAGAAAATGCCAACTTTCTGAAAGTGCCATTTTAAGATCTCCAATTTAAAAAACAACTTTACTAAAATATGTATTTTTAAATTGCGAGCCCAGAGACACCAAACTTCAATTTCCTATCTGCTCCCAGTGGTAAGTTACACGTAAAAGATGTTTTAAGGCAATTCCCATGTTAGCTTATGAAAGAGATAGGCCTTGCAGTAGTGAAAAACGAATTTAGCAGTTTTTTACTACCAGGACATGTAAAACTCAAAAGTACATGTCCCTCCCTTTTAAGTACACTGCACCCTGCCCCTGGGGCTGTCTAGGGCCTACCTCAAGAATACTTATATGTAATAAAAGGGAAGGTTTGGGTCTGACAAGTAGTTTAACTTGCCAGGTCAAAATGACAGTTTCAATCTGCACACAAAGGCATTGCAATGGCAGGCCCGAGCCATGTTTAAAGGGCTACTGAGGGGGGGCGTGGCCAAGATGGCGGAGTGAGTAGTCGCACTCTTCGCGCGCTCTCCCGACCTTGAGCCCCTACGCCGCTAAATAGTACGGATCTCCCCCCGATCTGCTGCTCACACCACGGTGGGCACGACGGCGCACCCCCGACTTGCCCAGGGATCTAATCGGCCGCCGGAATTGCAGTGGAGAGGCGCCGGTGCTCGAGCGAGGGGCGGCGCAGCACGGTGGCGTGGCCCACGAAGAACGCCTCCGGGTGAGAAATGGGGACCTGGACCCTAGCTGCAGCTGCCCGGATTGAAGCCCCGACGCCAGCAAGCCAAGCGGGACTCTGGTGGAGCCTCGGTCGAGCCCCTGAGCCGAGAGCGCACCCGGGCCAGATCAGCGGCGGAACCGGGGACGCGCGACCGGCCTCAGCTGCTACGCGAGGCTGGGGACGCGGCCTGCGACCGGAGCACCCGGGCCTCGGCCCAGGAGATCCTTGCTCGACGGAAGGAAGCGGGTCAGCGACCGCTTGCAGCAGCGGGTGCGGCGAAGGCAGTGGGCCGGGGGCCACGATAGCGCTGCACACGGGGAGAGCGGCGGCCCAGAGGTCAGACCCACAGAGAGACTCAAGGCACGTGAGGCCTACATTGTGGAGGCGGCTTGCCCGCGCCCCCGGTCTGGGGGAGGCCCGGAATCTAACTAGGTGGTGAGCGGAGGGCCCGACAGGGTGTGGCACCCCCGTCCTCCATCCCCCAGATGGCGGATTGTAGGCCTACAAACCGGCCACCCAGTAGCCGCCTGCTGGACCACGTGGAAGACGGCCTGCTTCCGGGCCTGGAGGACGGCGCTCTCGAGTTTCGCAGGAGTGCCCCACGGGCTCACACAGGTGCGTGACCCGGCACAGCGGAGAGGGGCGGTGTGCTGCAGAGGCCGAAAGAAGGGAGCCGCCGCCGACGGCTGGTGAGGGCGGTGGTGGAACGCAGCGGCGAACGATCGGGGCCCGTGGCCCGAAGCACCTCCAGGGCCCCCTGGGCCGATTCAGGTACAACAGGCCTGCCGGTGGAGATCGCACGGGGCCTGCCGCGTGGAAGACTGACAGGGGCTCCCGGGAAAACTGGAGCCTCGTGGGGAACTTGAGCAGTCCCTGACTGAACAGCAGTGTGGCTCAGGGGTTAGAGGCAGCAGACCCGGAAGCTGAGATCGGTCCTGGACCAGGGTTCAATTCCCCGCCTCGGCGGGTCTTGGGCTAAAAAATTCCACGGACTCGATAATTCTCGCCCCGGTGCCTCCTCGACTCTCGGGTTCACACTCTGCGACTCTGGGCAATAGCTTGCTTAATCTCCACAACAGCCCCTCGCGGCGGGATGCCTGACTTTCACCTTGTGGATACCCTGATATCTCACAGGGGAATACCAGGATGGGTTCCCTAAGCAAGCGCCGGGAAACCCACTGCGGGTAACTGTGCGCTATATAAGCTCAACTACATTTACATTTACATTTACAGCCGGAGTTGTAGGGCCTGGGAGGCCGTGGCGGCGGCATAGACGACCTCGGCCCGGGGGACCCGCGAGATCGAACCGCATCCGGCTGACTGTCTCGCCAAGTGGAGGGCCGGCGCATGAGGGGGCCCACGTTGCCGTGATTGCATCTGGAACGTGCACCGGAGGGTGGGGAGAGAGGCCTATCTCCTGCTGCACCTGCTGGGGCGAGCGAACGACGAGGTCAGTGGAAGGGATCTCCTCCCGGTGTGCGGTGCCTCTGACTTTCCTTGCCTACTGCCGGGACCTGGAGAGCGCCCAAGGCTCACACGGGTAAGGCCTGCCTCAGCGATGGCTGGCAACAGAGGACCCAAGAAGGGCGATCGAACACTTCCAGAAATGATGAACAGAGGGGCGGCGAAGCAGGACAAGGGGCAACATTCCCCGGGCCCTTCCCGAAACTTGGTGGGAGGTGATGGCGAGCCCCCGGACACCAGGTCCTTTCTGGAGTCTCTCTTCAGCTCCCTAAGGGACGACTTTCAGTCATTGAAACAGGAGGTCGCCGGAGAGGTCCGAGAGGTGCGTCGAGAGGTCGAGAGCCTGGGAGAGAGGGTGGCCACGGTGGAGGAAACAGGGCATGCTAGGGATGAAGAGATCGCACATCTACAACAGGAAGTGCTGCGCCTACGAGATCAACAGTTGGACCTCCAGGCACACTCTGAGGACCTTGAAAACCGGTCCCGCCGGAACAATATCCGTGTCCAGGGAGTGCCGTTGCGGGAAGAAGGGGAGGACGTGGCTGGATATTTGCAAGGCATGTTTAGGGCCGTGCTGGGTGAATCGGAGGACTTCCCCATAAGAATCGACAGAGCACACAGAGTGGGACTGGCGCGCCGATCCGCAGCGCCCCCGCCGGATATATTGGCCTTCTTACCGGACTTCCCGCTTAAAGAGAAGATCCTCCGGGAGGCACGGAAACAGCAACAACTGCAGTTCCGGGGACACCCAGTTGCACTCTACCAGGACTTATACACGATCACGCTTCAGAAGCGGAGAACATTCAAAATAGCGACGGACTTTTTGAGAACCCATGGAACACAATATTCGTGGGGTCATCCCTTTCGGCTCATCTTTCGGTGGAACGGCGTCTTGCATCAACTTCGATCCCTTCAGGACGCCTGTGAGGTGTTGGGGATTACCGCGACAGACGATGAGGCCCACACTCCTCGACGTAGGCGAATCACCAGAGAGGGCTGGCAGAGGATCCCTGATCGACGATCCTCGACTGCCTCTGTTAGACCGGACTCACCCACTATCCGGGCCGGCATGGACGGGAGGCGGCTGGGGACACTGCCCCGACTGAGGTTGCCCTGACGGCCTGAGAAGCTTTTGAACTTGGTGCAAGAGTATGGGCCAGTGGCACGTGACGCGGAGATCTTACACTTAACTCAGATGGAACTCCGGGGGGAGATCGACACAGCCTACACGGAAATGCAGGTTCGGGGGTTCGGGGGAGGGGAGGAGGCGGGGGGGGGGTGGTGGCTGGACGTCCACTAAAGTACACTTTCCACAGACCTGTCCGCTGCGGACTAGACTGGGACAATGGGGGTTTTGAAACTGTTGGCGGAGGGGGGTGGAGGGGAGGAGGGTGACTGGGGGAGTTGTGGGTTTGGGGAGGGGGGTAAGTTGGAGGGGGGGTTCGGGGGGCTCCGGGTGGGAGTTGGGGAGTTGGGTGGGGGAGGGGGGATTGTCCAGTGCACTATGCAGGTTCTGGTAGCTTCATTGGCGCTCAAGCACCCTGCCTCGCTTGAGCGGGGACTTGCGGCTTTTGTCTATACCTTCCCCGATGCCTTCTGACACCTTTAAGGTAGTGACCCTGAATGTCAGGGGCCTGAACAATCCGGTCAAACGGAGAGCAGTGCTGTCTCTCCTGGAGAACACGAGTGCGGACGTGTGCTTCCTCCAGGAGACACACCTGCTAGCGCGAGACACACACAGGCTACGCTCCCATAAATTCCTGATGCAGTTCTTTTCTTCCTGTTCCACTAAGACGGCGGGGGTGGCGATTCTGGTGGCTAGGCACTTCAAGGGGGACATCCTTCACAAACTCACAGAGCACAAAGGTCGGCTGTTAGCATATCGGTTTAGGATCGGAGGTATTCCTTTCACGGTTGGGTCCCTGTACAGCCCTAACGAACAGCAAGAACGCTTCCTGCAATCGGCCCTCGTAGAGGTTACCGCCTCGCAGGATAGACACATTATCCTCGGCGGAGACTTTAACATGGTTTTTGACTCGGCCATGGACAGGTCGGCGCAGCGTTCTCCGCAAGTCGGGGAGTTCTCGGCCGGATACAGGGCACAGCTGTCGGAGGTGGACTTACTTGATCTCTGGCGACACATGCACCCCACAGACAGGGAATACTCCTACTATTCCCACGCGCACAATGCGTATGCGAGGTTGGACCACCTCCTGGTCACATCCCCGGTGCGGGCACTGGTCTCGGAGTCAGACATGGGGGTGCTGTCGTTGTCGGACCATGCCACGGTCTCGGCCACTCTGCGCCTACCCCCAACGGCTAAGCCCCCCAGAACTTGGCGCCTCCGTGATACCCTGCTTCACAGGAAGGTGGTGGTGGACAGCATTGAGGGCGCGATCCAGGAGTATTTGGCCCACAACGATAACACCGACACCACCCGCGCAACGCAATGGGCGGCCTTGAAGGCAGTCCTCAGAGGGGAATTCTTAGCAATCTCCTCGGCCGAAAACAAAGAACGGCAGCGGGTCCGCGAGCTTGAGCAGATGCAGCGCAGGACAGGGGCCCCCAGAATCTGGCGGCAACTCAAGGAAGCGAGGAAACTCCTGGCAGCCCTGGATTGGGATCACGTGGAGTATGCGGCCCTCCGCTTGCGCCATACCTATTATACCGGTGAAGACCGTTGTGGCAGATTGCTGGCCAACAGGCTCAGAGCAGCGCACCAAAGTCAACTGGTGAAGGAGATCTCTGACTCCTCAGGTGCATTGGTGACGGAGGACGCCCACATAGCGGCTGAATTCCGCAGGTATTACGCGGACCTCTACGCTGGTGACCCTCCCGATGATGCTGCGACGTCCGCATATCTGGCCTCGGTCACACTTCCCTCCCTGGCTCCCTTACAGGCGGAGCACCTGGATCGGGATATCCGAATAGAGGAGGTGGTTTCGGCCACCGCCAGGCTTAAGCACGGCAAGGCGCCAGGCCCGGACGGGTATACCCCGCTTTTCTACAAAACGTTTTGCACTACATTGGCTCCGATTCTCACTCGCCTTTTTAACTCCTTCGCTGCACCAGGAGCCATTCCACCTGACCTCCTGCGAGCCTCCCTCACGGTTATACCCAAACCGGGGAAGGACCGGAAGCATTGCGGATCGTACAGGCCGATATCCCTTTTGAATGTAGATTTGAAACTGTACACAGGGATCCTAGCGGCCCGCCTAGCTCCCCACCTGCCCAGTCTCATAGACCCAGATCAGGCTGGTTTTGTCCCGGGGAGGCAGACGGTGGATAACACCAAGAGAATTGTCCACCTCCTGGAAAAGGCGACCCGGATCCCAGGGGAGAGAATGATGCTGGCAGTGGACGCCGAGAAGGCTTTCGACCGGGTGCACTGGCCCTATCTTGAATGGATCCTGATGAAGGCGGGTATAGGGGACAAGTTCCGATCCATGATTCTTAACTGCTACAGGCTGCCGACTGCGGTGGTTCGCGTGAACGGTTATAACTCGAGGAGCTTCAACATCGAGAGGGGCACCAGGCAGGGGTGCCCACTCTCACCCCTGCTCTTTGCCCTGTACATGGAGCCATTTGCCCAACGGGTCCGTGGCAACCCGGTGGTGACGGAGGTGCTGTTTGGAGGCTTCATGCAACGCTATAAGCTTATACGCGGATGACGTCATACTATCGCTTGCCGAACCTCTGACGGCCCTACCGGCCTGCATCGAGGAGCTGGCCTCCTTTGGTGTGGTTGCAGGTTTTAAAATGAATATGGGGAAATCGGTGGCTCTGGACATCTCCCTTACGCCGACCACTAGGGCTCATTTACAAGACCAATTCCCCATGCTTTGGTCGTCAGAGGCGGTGCCCTACCTGAGGATTCAGCTGGCCCCCACCTTACCAGCCATGGTGACGGCTAACTACATGGCGCTCGGCGCTAAGATACGAGAGGAGCTGGGACGCTGGAATCGCGGCATTCTCTCCTGGCTCGGCAGGATAGCCGCTGTCAAAATGACGGTCCTACCCCAGGTGCTTTACTTGTTCCGGGCCTTACCGCTCCAGCCACCAGTCGGGTGGATCCCGCAACTACAGGCGGACCTCTCGCGCTTTATCTGGCACGGCAAAAAACCCAGAATGCGCAGGGCTTTCTCTATGTTGGCCCCAGAGGCGGGAGGACTGGGAATACCGGATCTCCGTAAGTACTTCCAAGCAGCACAGTTGCGCTATTTGGTGGAATGGAGCAGATGGGAGTCAGATAAACACTGGCTCTTTCAGGACCAGGCAGTGGCGGGCCGGCCCCTACAGGAACTCCCCTTTCTGCGCCGGTCTCACCGGCCCAGGAACCTGTATGCTTCCTTTGTCACGAGAGTACCCCTGCGGGTCTGGGACACCACCAATCTTGCATTCAATCTCACCTCGTTCCCGTCACCGCTCACACCGTTGGTGGACAATCCGGACTTTACCCCGGGGATGGAGAAGGGAGCCTTCACACACTGGAGACCGGCGGGGTGTCGCGCCCTGTGTCACTTGTATGGCCCAGAAGGGATTATCCCCTTCCAGCAATTTCGGCAGGAATTTTCACTCCCCGAGGCTGAGAGACATCGCTATCTGCAGGCTCGTCACTTCAACCACAGGTGCGAGAGACGGCCGATAGACAATTTCTCCCGTACGAGAAATGGCTTATGACACGATCATCAGACTTGAAGTTGATCACAGACCTCTATAAGTTGCTACAGCCACCATCTTCACACTTCTACAACCCGGGGAGAGAACGTTGGGAACGGGAGCTGGGTAGGTCACTGAGCCATAAGGAGTGGGAGCAGATATCCTATAGAGCACGGCACTCGGCATACCACATGGGCCTCACTGAGACACTGACAAAGGTCTCTACCTACTGGTATTACACACCGGAGCGAGTTCACGAACTGGACCGTAGCAAGGAGGATACCTGTTGGAGGGGGTGCGGACACAAGGGCACACTGACACACATTCTATGGGACTGTCCGCTTTTAGCGCCATACTGGAAAGAAGTGCTGGACAAAATTGACTCCCACTTTTGCATAGAATTGCCGTGTTTCCCCGCGTACACCCTGTTAGGGCTCCCGAATAGACAGATGTACCCACTCAGGTCACGCAAGGGTAGACAAATAGCCATTGCTCTGGGGTCGGCGGTTCAGAATATCTTGATACACTGGCGCACGGCCATGATACCCTCTATCGCGGGTTGGCTCCATAGATTATGGCACGTGCTTGGCATGGAGAAACTGTCACTCACAGTTGCGGGGGATATTGAGCAATTTACTGACATTTGGCATCCATTCCATTCCCTACTGCTCACAGAATTTAGAGAACTCACATGTCCCAAGTATCTCTGTCTTCTGCGGCTCACGGGCCCAGCAACACCGACCTCTGGCTCTGACTAGACTGGGGACCCGCACAGGTCGACTGAGGTGGATGTTTTAGAATGGGCCTGTGCACTGGACAAGGGGAAGGGGAAGGGGGGACGGGGACCTGGGGGGTTGGGATGTTGGTGTTCCGGGAGGGAGTTTGTAAGGGGAATGTTACTTCATGCCACAACAATGCTTAACATTCAATGCCGCAACGGACTGGCCCATGGACGATCTGCATTCGATATCTAAGCGCTGTGGGCGCGGCTTTGTCCGCATTGATATGATACATCATGCTTTTGTATGTTTATTCATGTATGTTGTGCTGAATAAAATACTTTAAACCTAAAGGGCTACTGAGTGGGTGGCACAATCTGTGGTGCAAGTCCACTAGTAGTATTTAATTTACAGGCCCTGGGCACACATACTCCACTTTACTAGGAACCTACAAGTAAATTAAATATGCCAGTTGTGGAAAAGATCGTTGGGCATATATTCAAGAATGGTGTTAAAATGATCGCCAGTTCAGCAGCAGAAAACTGCTACTAAAGCGGCGATAATGGGCTTGATAATATGCCCTCGAGAATTCCAATAGAAGCCCATGTTCACACCAGAACATGGACTTCTATTGGAATTCTCAAGGGCATATTATCAAGCCCATTATCGCCGCGTTAGCGGCAGATTTCTGCCGCTAAACCGGCAATCATTTTTAACGTTGTTCTTGATAATATGCCCCAATGTTACCTTGTTTAGAGTACAGAGCATGTGCATTTTAGCACAGGTGAGAGGTGGTAAAGTGCCCAGAATCGTAAAGCCAACAAAAAGTGGGTCAGAAGGTAGGCAAGGCAAACGTTTGGTCCAGTCCTCCTCTCTTGTACCTAGGGCAAAGAAGTAGACTCCAATACCACATAGTCAGACATACCTGTCTTGCAGGGACGCCACAACCTCAGCAATGCTTTGCAACTTGTCCTGGCAGAATCCACCACCCAAAAGGAATTCGCTGTTGGCACGGTAGAGTCCCAGGGTATCGGGGATTTTGAGGAGAAAAAAGGTAGCATGTTCACATGTATGTCTAACTAAAGTGCTGATTTTCAAGTCTCTCTTCAGTGAAAATCTAAAAAGAACAGTATTTTACTAAAGTGTATGATTACAAGTTGGAAAATTCTCTTACTTAGAATATTGCTATACCTGCAGATTTACATCTATTTTCTAAGCTATCTCTTCTGTTTTGAGTTTATCAAATATGGATAGCTGTAAAATAAATATACCCCTGTAATGCGTGAACATAACTGAATACACTCAAAGTATCAATAGATGTGTTTATACCCTCCTCCATGCCAAGGATACTTGAGAGAAAAGAATAGGTTCATAACACAAAATCTGTTAAACAAATAATTCTCTTCTCACACTGAAATTGCCAAGAGTTAGCACAAAACATTCTAAATAACCCTCCAAAGACTTTAAGTTCATTCATTGTCCTTCCAAATGCTTTGATTTATGGCTTGCATCCTTTCACAAATTCACACGGTTCATCTGCAAGTTCAAACAGTCTCCAGATGTCAAGATTTATGGCCTTTGGTACCACTCCAAAGTAAATAATGTTCACAAAATAAATACGTACTTGCAGTTCCTTGTCAAATTTAAATACACCGATAGTGAAGATTTATTAGGGACAGGAAGGTTTTGTTCAGCTTCTTTCACTTTGGTAAAGTTCAGTTCAATCACAATATTTTAACGGAAGGCTTCATGAAATCAAAAATCTTCAGTTGCAAAAGTTCGCTCATTCAAATCCATTCCAAAAAGAATTCAAAACAATCCTACCATGGGTCTCCAGTCAGGGTTATAAACCAAGATAACATGAAATGATATCTTCTACATGAAAGTTCCTGTGCAGCGTACAGACACAGAGGCAGTCTGATGAAAGGGATTAACTGGCATGGGAAACAAACAGCTACCAATTTGTTCACTTAACATAACTTACAAATAGATTACTTCCTACAACATATCCTGAGACACATTTAATTTTCTAAAAACTTGTCTGTGACTTGTTTAACCACTTGTCAACTTTTGGGCATCATGTAGGAAGTATTCTCTTGTCACATGTTACTAAGGAAATCAGCTTTAATTTTGTCAAATTTCACAACACCTGTTATTTTTCCATAACGTATTAACCATTTAGTGCGAATATTTCCTGTGACAGCCACAATATGCAAATGTGAATCTTTATTTACAATATAGACAGTACCCTCTTCCGTTGGCACTTCCTCGAGGCTGTTTTTTTAAGGGTTTGATTTGTGGAATTCCTTTACCAATTGTGGAGCATGAACATGTGTAACAAATTCCCATGATTATTCCTCAGAACCATAACCATTTCAATGAACTGAATACTGGAATTTTCCCTTTACACATCGAATGTCCACCTGTCACCAGAAAAAATAGTGTTATGCCTTTGATCCAGTGGTAAATCCACAAATAAACCCATGGTAATTGTATGCCACGGTCTGAATGCTGAAAAAATCCCCTTGTTCTGGTTCTGTCAATTTTTGCTCGCGCACAAACATCACAAGTTGAAATAAAATCTTTGATGTCTTCTTCCATCTTTTCCCAAAAATTAGGACACTTCATCAATTCTAAAGTCTTAAACGCTCCAGGATGACCTGAGAAAGGAGATTCATGTATTTCTTTCAATGCTTCAGTTCTTATCTCTTTTGTGTGCAGATATACTTTTCTCTTCACCGATGGCAAACCTTGTTCTCCAGTTCTATTAGCTCATTCCTTAATCCGTTTTAGAAGCCTTTTTACAGATCATATGATCTCAAGCTGTACAGTGATGTACTGTGTATCATTACAAATTTACTTTCCTAAATGATGGACTCAGAAATATTAATTTCAGAGGAGTCCTCGAGATTGTAAACTCGTGATAGAGCATCCGCTTTTCCATTCAAGGTTCCTGGATGACATGTTATTATAAAATTATATTCGGGGAAAAAAGTGACCGTCTTAACTGTCTTGAAGTTAAGGTCTTTGACGCCTTTACAAACAGAAGATTTTTGTGATCAGTGAACACAGTGACTGGCGACATTAATCCAAATAGGTAATGTTTCTAATCTGGGAATGCTGCTTTAATGGCTAAGAGTTCTTTTTTCTGTTATAGTTTCATTACAATATGCATTATTTAATTTCCTAGAAAAGAAAGCCATTGGATGCATTGGATCTGTCTCTAGATGTCTTTGTGACAAAATTGCCCCAATGGCCTAATTAGAGACATCAGCTGCAACAAAATAGGATGATTAATACCTGGGTGACACAAACAAGGAGTCTCAGTAAAAAAAGAAAATCAATTCCACAAATGCTTCCTCTGCTTCTGGAGACCAATGAAAAGTTATTCCTTTCTTTAATAAACCTGTAATGAGTACAATTATCTTGGTAAAGTCCTGAATGAATTTTACCAACGTTCACAGATTTGGGGATAGGCCAGTCTAGAATTGCTTGTACCTTTTTCTAACCAATCTTCAGTCCTTCTGGTGATAGAATGAATCCTGCCATACTGTTAATTCTATGGTGTTGGCATGAAAGAAACATTTTCCAGCTTTTGCATGAAGTTGTTTTTCTTCTACTTTCTGCAACACTTTCTTAACATGCAACACAAGAGCTTCAGATTTATCAGAAAAGATCAGAAAAGACCAAGGGCCCGATTACGATGGCGGTGAGACCACCACCGACAGCCCGTCGGTGGCGGTCCCACTGCCATCGGTGACAGTTCACCGTCTGCCACATTACGATGACAGGCAGTATGTTGGCGGTCAGAAATACCGACCTCCACGCATCCGACAGGCTCCTTAAGCCCGCCAGTGCGGTGGAAGGGGTTGTAGTCCCTACCATGGTGGCAGTGCCTGCCAGGCACCGCCATAGGGATTACAAAGTCCCTTTCCTCCCGCCTTTTCATGGTGGTTAACCCGCCATGAAAAGGTGGGTGGAAAGGGAATTTGAGGGCCTGTAGCAGGGTCCCCTCCCCCTCAGGTGTGGGAACTGGGGGGCACCTATGGTGGACTCCTACATGTCCCTTCACCATGAGGCAGGCACCACATGATGCCTGCCACGTAGTAAACGGATATGTGGGGTCCCTATTTTGCATTGCATCGGGTGCTGCAGCCAGCAGCACCCACCGCAATACAAAGTATAGGCATTGCGACCGACGTGATGGCATTGCATTGTAATGCCTATGCCGGGACCGGTATAGAGTCATAATATGGATTTTTAAATATCGATTTGCCATAATATTGATGTCTAAATATCGATGTGACACAATATCGGCCTGCAAGAATATCGTCGACCAGAATATCGACATGCAGGTAAGAAATATCACTTTTGTTAACATCGAAGTTAGTAATATCGTTAGTCAAAATATCGTTGTTAATAATATCGAAATTTATTTTAGTGTTCTGTATTTTAGTGTATGTGTTAAAAGTATAGTTTATTTTTCTAATGTATATTTAACATTTTTAGAAGTAATTAATTTTATGTTAAGTACTTTTTGCGTATTTTAGTTCTGTAGCGGGTTGTGGGTTTATAGGGGAATAGGGTGGGAAGTAATTTAATTATAACGTATTTATTAATAATATTTAGAAGTTATTAATTTGATAAAAATTAAATATTGTGTTTTAGTTCCGTAGCGGATTGTGGGTTTATAGGGGAATAGGGTGGGAAGTAATTTAATTAATTAATTAATAATTCTAATTAATTAATATTTTTGTATTCAACAATTTATATTGTTAATTGTGTTAACTAATTTGTTATTAATTAGTTAATTGGTTATTAATTATTAATTGGTAACTATGTTAATTGTGAAAAGTTTTCAGGAGTGGGTTGTGGGTTTATAGGGGAGTAGGGTGGGAAGTAATTTAATTATAATTAATTAATTAATAATTGTATTAAATAATATTTATGGAGTTAATATTGTATATTGTTAATTGTGTTAGAATTTTCTTTATTAATTAGTTATTAATTGGATATTAATTATTGTTAATTAATTTGGTAAATATGTTAATTGTAAGATTTTTTTAGGAGTGGGGTGTGGGTTGATGGGGGAGTAGGATGGGAAGTAATTTAATTTAATAAAATCGTTATTAGTTTTTTTATATAATATTTATTTAAAGTTATTTCATAGTGTTAATTGTGTGATATAATTTATTTTTGATGGTTTTTAAAATGCTTGTTAATTGTTATTAATTAATTAATAAATTTTTAATTAATTTTGTGAATTGTGTATTATTTTACAATATTAGGGGAATATGGTGGGAGGTAAATTATCTTTGACTAATTAATTATTTCCTAATTAATGTTAATTATTTAGTAGGAGTTGGAATACTAAATTATTCCCCTACGCTATCCAACACTTTCCCTACTGTTGCATTTGTTGGAGAGGGAATAGTAAATGATTCCCCTACACTATCCAACACTTTCCCTACTGGTACATTTGGTGGAGTGGGAATAGTAAATTATTCCCACCTGTTATCCAACACTTTCTCTACTGCTGCAATTACTGGAGTGGGATTAGTCATTTTAATCCCTCTGTTATTACTGTTACACTCCGTGGAGTGGGAATAGTAAATTATTCCCCTCCGCTATCCAACAGTTTCCCTACTGTTGCACTTGCTGTAGTGGGAATAGTACATTATTCCTCTCCCCATCCAACACGTTCCCTACTGTTGCACTCTCCGGAGAGGGAATAGTAATTTTATCCCCTACGATATCCAACTTTTTCCCTACTGTTAGTGTAGTGTAAAATATTTTTTTACAATTAAATATTCATTTTAATGTTAGAATGTATTATGTATATATTATTTTTATATTTATATTACAGGTTTATGTGTATATATATATTTTTGTCATGTTGTTTTGCCCTGTAAATATGCTCTTTTTCTATGAAATCTGCTTTATAGGATTTTATGGATTGGGCTTTTGTCACTTATATTTTTGGTTCATTGTAGGCATTCTTTGACTATTTTGCACATTAGCGGCGTTTCTACCGTATAGTATTTCGTCCATGCCTATGGTTTAACCTATTGCACTGTCACTTTAAATAGCTGTACAAAGCATGTGTAGTTTGTCATGTGATCAAGCCTCCCTGGAGGCGAAACGCGTCATGGCGGCAGCGCTGGCTTTACAGGAATAAACTTTACTTTGCACCAGCACCTTTTGGGTCGGCTCTTTGTTGCGGAATACTGGAGGTGCACGCTTGTCCACCGGAAGCAACAACTTGTGGAACACATATATATATATGTATATATATATATATTCCGAGTATTGTCGCTTAGGCAAAAAAAGAGAACAGTTCGCCAACAGTATCCAGCAACAAAGAGTCGACCCAGAAGTGCTGGTGCAAAGGTGGTTTATTTACGTGAAGCCAGCGCTGCCGCCATGACGCGTTTCGCCTCCAGGGAGGCTTGATCACATGACAAGCTACACACAGTGAGCAAAGCCTTTAAAGTGACAGTGCAATAAAATAAATCATAGGCAAGGAAAAAATACTATGTAGTGGAACGCTACGCTCGTGCAAATAATCAAAGAATATAAAAATATAGCACTGAGTTTTTTCAATGAGAATTGCACAGTCAGTAAAATCATGTAAACCGATTTCATAGACAAGGGAGCATATTTACAGGGCAAAAAACACAATGAAAAACCAACAGAAGTATAAACACGACAATTAATATTATCTATGTACACTATGGGTATTAATTCATTATCATGTTGTGCCCAAGAGTAAATAGCTCAGTATATGAGTTAGCAGCGTTGATCCAAAGCCATATTACAATTGATATCAGAATAAAGCCCAAGTGGGCAAGTCACAATAAATGGCTAACAGACAAAGAAAGTGCATGAAGTGATAGTGCAAATATAGCATTAAAGTGCAAACAATTTCAGTTGAGAATTATTTAATGATAAAATCAGTACCAATATATTTACAGATTGAAAAAGGAATAAATTCATCCATATATACAAATACAGAAATTTTGAAACAACAGATCTAGAACAACGATTATCTCATTTATCCGGACAGGTCTTATGGGCAAACTCCTGAATCCTATAGACAGGTATAAAGGTCCTCCCTGTCATTGAGACCATTGGGATTCTTGGTGTTGAGCTCCAAGATGTATCTCGTCTCGAGGAGGCGGAGTTTGGCCTCACGGTCACCTCCCCTCCTCGATGGCTCGACACAATCAATTAAAAAGAATTGGAGTTTGTCAGGAATGCCCAGATGTTTCTCCTGAAAATGCCTGGCAACCGGATAGTTCTGATCATGCCCAGTTATTGCACATATGTGTTGGAGTATTCGTTTGTGGGCGGGCAGCTTAGTGCTGCCCACATATTGGAGCCCACACGGACACTCCAACACATAAATGGCATACTCGGTTTTACAGTTGAGCCATTTGAGAATTGCAGTTGGATGTTGCTGAAAGGGACTTTGGAAATGGGTCCTATTGGTACCATAACGACAGGCTTTGCATTGTGGACAAATCTTAAAGCCCTTCTTTAATGCTCCCCAGGTTGCAGAGATCTTGGGTTCCAGAGTATTGCTGACCAAGGTTTTGGACATTGAGGGAGATTTTCTAAAGGTCAAAGTAGGTTTAATGTCTATTTTATGGCCAATTTGTTTCTGAGCAGCCCCTGAAAATTTGGGGGGGTTTCGTCAAGGGGGGGGCGAGAAAAAAGGGGGTTTCCAAAACGCGTTTTTCCCATGTTAATTTCCATAGGGCGGTTGGCCTCACTTTTAGCCCGAACGGCTGAATGGATTTGCACGAAACTTGGCAAAATTGTAGGGACTGTTAGCCCGATGTGCCTTTGCTAGGTCTCAATATATGTGCTCCAGTGGATTTTGATAAATTAACGTTCAAAAAATATATATATCTGTAACAGCGCTCCGGGTAGCGCTCCGGTTCGCGTACTTGACGCGTAACGGAACTTCGCGAAGCGAAGCTTATTGGCTCTCCGGTGTCTGTCAATATTCTAAACAGTCCGGAGCGGCCGCCATATTGTCTCTCGGTAGGATCGAGAGACAAGAGGAGGCCAAAACAAAGGGGGAAATGACCATAAGGGGGCATAGTAGATCCTCCCTGACCCCCTAGGTTTGATGTGGAGGCTTTAAAAGGGCCCCGCGGGGCAAAAAATAAATACAAAAAAATCGTTTTTTTTGCGTGGGGAGCGCCCGGTATGCTTTTGTGCAGTGGGCGGTGGTAATCTAAATGATGGGGGGGGGGGCAGCGTTCAAAGCACATCAGCGTGCATAAACACGAAAATGTTTTTATCTACCACGTACTTGACTTATCTCTCTGAGATGCATTCCCTTGTGTTTCGGCAATGGTAGTCTGTTCATTACATAGATCGCCCGAGGGCGGTAGTACAGACCGCGCGTAGGAAAGGGTCAAAAGCCAGGGGTATAGGAGTATGTAACCAGCGAGCCATTTAATTGAAAAAACTAAACGTGACAAACGGTTGCAGGATCAGTGAAGGTTGATTTTATAATTGAAAGTATAACAGGATCAGTTACAATAAAATCGTCCATACGCACACCATGGGCGAGTATCATGGGTAACATTACTTCGAAGCTTTATTAATACAATAATCAATAATAAAAAATCGACATCAATAGGGTTGTCCGTATTCCCAGTCAGTACCCTTCCCCGCCCGCCATGTGCACAAAGACCGCATACATCCCCCATAACTTCAAGGCTAAGTAACTAGAACGTCATAAGGAGTTGCAAGTCGCTCCCATACTGGCGCCATTTTGGTCGAGGCCAGGCAGGTCCAGAGTATAGTTCAATGTCTCCAATAAGTAGCGGCAGGACCAGAATCCCTTTCGGCAGTTCTGGCTTCGTCATTACGAGCACTAGAAAACAAGACATTCTGGGCAATACCACCCTTGACGCAGCCCTTTATTCTACAAGATGGTGTCTTTCAAAAGCCAGGGGTATAGGAGTATGTAACAAGCGAGCCATTTAATTGAAAAAACTAAACGTGACAAACGGTTGCAGGATCAGTGAAGGTTGATTTTATAATTGAAAGTATAACAGGATCAGTTACAATAAAATCGTCCATACGCACACCATGGGCAAGTATCATGGGTAACATTACTTCGAAGCTTTATTAATACAATAATCAATAACGAAAAATGGATATCAATAGGGTTGTCCGTATTCCCAGTCAGTGCCCTTCCCCGCCCGCCATGTGCACAAAGACCGCATACATCCCCCATAACGTCAAGGCTAAGTAACTAGAACGTCATAAGGAGTTGCAAGTCTCTCCCATACTGGCGCCATTTTGGTCGAGGCCAGGCAGGTCCAGAGTATAGTTCAATGTCTCTAATAAGTAGCGGCAGGACCAGAATCCCTTTCGGCAGTTCTGGCTTCATCATTACGAGCACTAGAAAACAAGACATTCTGGGCAATACCACCCTTGATGCAGCCCTTTATGCTACAAGATGGTGTCTTCCATTCAGAAAATATTGTTGGCAGCATTTTGAAAGGAAAGATAAACGGCCGTTCTCCTAGTGAGTCTCACATTGTTACATTTATGAAGAATGTTGAAGAGTAGTATGTTGAAAATCTGAAGCCATCGTTCTACAAACTCTCAACCAGCCTTGGATGGAAAAATCCTGAAGAATGTACAAACTGAAAACCAGTTTTTGTCTGCATAGCATCAGCAGCAACACTTGAGTCAGCTTTGTGTGAAGCCGCCATCTTGATCCAATCAATACCGTCCCCCCGCACACATTCAGGGACCAGGCCGCATTGCGAGGGCACCGCAGGACGTGTCTTCAGGTCAAACGGATTGTGGGACAAGGTCCAGAATGGAAGAGTCACCAAAAGGCAAAAAGTTCCGCCGGACCCCGGAAGCCTGCCGCCTATGTCAGGGGCGATCTCAGGCCACACCAGGGCAACAAGACTTGGGGAGGGGGCAGGAGCCAAGCGCCCCCTCCGAGTTCGCGCCACCACATCGCCCCTCGGGGGCCTCCGTCAAGCGGCTCAGGGAGGCACCGCAGGCAGCGGTTCTTCAGATCAGTGGCTCTCACCGGCAAGGCTCCCCTCCGTCAGCAGCGATCGTTGGCGCTGTGGTTGCGGCGGGAGGCGGGTGAGACGCTGTAGCCGCAAGAGCGGGCGCAACTCAGCTGGCCGAGCGAGGCACTGTGCCGCAAGAGCGGGCGCGACTCAGCTGGCCGAGTGAAGCGCTGGGGTGCAGCTGAGGAACCTCCACCTGGGGAGGTGGTGGAGGCTCATTCGCGCCGCATGTCCCTCC
The DNA here is from genome assembly GCF_964261635.1 of Lissotriton helveticus. NCBI lineage: Eukaryota > Metazoa > Chordata > Amphibia > Caudata > Salamandridae > Lissotriton > Lissotriton helveticus. The sequence goes on from NC_136061.1 coordinate 1,564,853,863, forward strand.
CAGTGCACCCCACGCCGTCTCCTGGCGCAGGTATATGTGATGGTCGGACCAGGGCACCGCAGGACGTGTCTTCAGGTCAAACGGATTGTGGGACAAGGTCCAGAATGGAAGAGTCACCAAAAGGCTAAAAGTTCCGCCGGACCCCGGGAGCCGGCCGCCTATGTCGGGGGCGATCTCAGGCCACACCAGGGCAACAAGACTTCGGGAGGGGGCAGGAGCCAAGCGCCCCCTCCGAGTCCGCGCCACCACACCGCCCCTCGGGGGCCTCCGTCAAGTGGCTCAGGGAGGCACCGCAGGCAGCAGTTCTTCAGATCAGTGGCTCTCACCGGCAAGGCTCCCCTCCGTCAGCAGCGATCGTTGGCGCTGTGGTTGCGGCCGGAGGCCCCGCCTAGTCAACGCCCCGGCCTCTCCATGTCATAGGCCGCAAGAGTGGGTGCAATTCAGCCGGATGGCGGGTGAGACGCTGTAGCCGCAAGAGCAGGCGAAGCTCAACCGGCCGAGTGAGGCACTGTGCCGCAAGAGCGGGCGCAACTCAGCTGGCCGAGTGAAGCGCTGGGGTGCAGCTGAGGAACCTCCACCTGGGGAGGTGGGGGAGGCTCGTTCGCGCCGCCTCTCCCTCCCAGTGCACCCCACGCCGTCTTCTGGCGCAGGTATATGTGATGGTCGGACCAGGCAATAAGAGGGGGGGGTCATCAGCAAGGCATTCACCCCCCCCCAACCGTGGCTCGCTGGATGCCACCTCAGGGAAGGCCAGTACATCAACATCGTGGCCGTGGTGCTTCCGGGCCATCCACCCAACGACCTCTTCGGCCGATGGCTGCCAGCAAGGCCCCGCCCTATACGTGCCGGGGGCCTCGTCTTCCGGATGGGCGTAGCCGCGGACCTGCTGCACAAGGAGGGACAGGAACAGCGTCATGCATTTGGATCGATGTTGCAGCAGGCTGCCATGTAAATAGTTATTTAATAAAACGTTTTACCCTGTTACTTTGCTGGTGTGTTGTATATATTTATAATATTTGCATAGGGTTTGTCGTTATTTTGGGCGGGGTGGGTGGCGGAGCCGAGCTGTCTTGCAGCCATCATGGCGTCGAGCTCGGTTCCTCTCACTAGTTTCATATTTCTCATGAGGGGTTGTTCCTAATGTTTCTATTTTAGCGAGGTCAAAAAGCGATCCCATCAGTGGCCTACTGATTTTGCTCGATTCCTTTTGTTTTTTCTAACGATTTTTATGTTATAGTTTGCTAGCACGATACAGCGGCTAGTCCGCATTTTATATATATGTCCTTTTTATTAGGGGTGTCCTCCGGTGGAGTCGGATGATCTACCTCTAATAAACGGTCCGGGTTGAACCAACTACCAACAAATGGGGCAGAGATAGGCATGACGGGTTACAAAGGGGACAAAAGTCTGCACTACCTATCCTTCACTATCCGCAAAGACTAAACAGAGTATTGCGACTCTGTGCTTATTTGTGAATAGAGAATCACCCAAAGAGAACCAATTCCGAACGATCATAGGCTATTGGCAGTGGGCAGAGAGGCCATGACACACAAAATGGCTGTCACTTACGTGCATGATGGGGCCTAAAAGGGACAATATGGCGTGGCCATATTTAAACTTTACAGAAACACACAGTCACTGGATGATGTCATCAGTGATGTCATCAGTGATGTCATTTGAGATGTCATCAGTGATGTCATCAGTGAATTCACTGACCATGTCATGAATGATGTAATATGTGACATCATCAGCAGTGGATTGCGGGTGCGCGATATATAGTTAGTGCAACTAACTATATATGGAATTTCATTGGTTTTATGTCAATAAAATGTCCAGCTAACTATATATGGTCTCTAACCTATGGTTTTTTCAGTGAATTTTCAAGGTTTTGTAAATGCTAATTCCTAACTATATATGGTCTATAACCTATGGGTTTTTCAGTGAATTTCAATGGTTTTTTAATAGCAAATATCAAAACCTTTAAAATGTATTCTTCTTTAAATCAAAAAATATATTTTATATGTTTTTAATACTTTTTTTAATGTATTTTTATTTTTTTTGTTTCGCTCCCGTTACGCGAACCGGTGAGCTTCCCGTTAGCTCAATTTGCTGCCGCGACCCAGTCCGCGAACCGGTAAACGTTCCGTTTGCGCAACTACCGCGTTAGTAAACAACATCGTGACACGTTGCGTAAACGCAACGTATCGCGTTGTCGCGTAATGCGTCATATGACGCGCCGCGTTAGCGCACCCGGAAGCGCTCCGGTGCGCGAAGCGAGGCGCGAAGCGCAGCTTCCCGGAAGCGATCCGGGGCGCGGCGCGGAGCGCGTAACGTAAGCATAACAGGTTATGTGACTTGTTAATAACACTTTTCATTGGTTCATTTCACTTTTGGTTTCCTAATGATGTAAGACTAGGTCATGTGACCTAAAAATAACACTTTTCATTGGTTACTTTTCATTGGTTCATTTCACTTTTGGTTTCCTAATGATGTAAGGCTAGGTCATGTGACCTAAAAATAACACTTTTCATTTGTTTAGAACTATTTTTTTTTCCCAAATGATGAAAACCCCTCCTTGTTTTTACCTCATTCTTACTTTCTACTTCCAGAGAGCAAGACCTATTTTTGACAATGGCTTCTGTAATAGCTGCAGCTGGTGCTTCTCAGCAACCACCACCACCACCACCACCACCAAAAGGACCACCTCCAACACTGGACTTTGGTAGAGAGGGAGATAATGAGGACGAAGAGGAGGAGGAGGAGGAAGAGCAAGTAAGGCAGTTCCTGCCAGAAACACAAGGCAGAGCCATATTAAAGAGCACTACATATGGCAATTTTTTAAAATTCCACCTGGACAAAAGAAGGTCAATGCACCCCAGGTGTCTTGTTTGATATGTAAAAATATACTTTCTCGTGGCAACCCCGACAAGAAATACAGCTTTGGGAATCATACAATGATTCGCCACATGGAGCGGTGGCATCCTAATAATCTTTCCCAAGCACAAGTAAGGGATCTTGCTGCCAACCCCCCAAATGTCATCACCAGCACCTCCAGTGGACAAAGCTCATTCGCCGGACCAGAAGGCCGAGAAATAATCCACAATATTCAAGCTCCTTTTGAACACTACAAAATAGTTTGTATATATTGTGGAGGAACTATTTGTTATGGAGAGAAGAGTATTACTTTGATTAACCGAGCTGGAGAAAATCATAAATGCAACAAGAAGAGAAAACAATGAATCCTTTTTATTTATTTTTTGCTCCTGTTAAGACATGTTCAAACCCTGCTTTTTTGTTATTTCCCCTAAAAAACACTAAAAAAACACAAAATAGTTTTCAAAAATTAAAAAAAATTAAAAAATTGTTCAGAAAATTAATAAAAAAGAAAAAAAAGAAAAAGAATAAAAAACAGTTCTTTTCAGAACTACCTTCCATTTATAACAAAATTGCTAACATTTTTATACCCTGTCTTTCTTTTTTCCTCATAGTACGCTACTCGGACCGCTTCCCGGTGCGCGTACCGGGCGCTCCCCATGCAAAAAAAACGTTTTTTGGTTTTTTTTCCCCGCGGGGCCCTTTTAAAGCCTCCACATCAAACCTAGGGGGTCAGGGAGGATCTGCTATGCCCCCTTATGGTCATTTCCCCCTTTGTTTTGGCCTCCTCTTGTCTCTCGATCCTACCGAGAGACAAGATGGCGGCCGCTCCGGACTGTTTAGAATGTTGACAGACACCGGAGAGCCAATCAGCTTCGCGAAGTTCCGTTACGCGTCAGGTACGCGTACCGGGGCGCTACCCGGAGCGCTGTTACAGATATATATATTTTTTTGAACGTTAATTTATCAAAATCCACTGGAGCACATATATTGAGACCTAGCAAAGGCACATCGGGCTAACAGTCCCTACAATTTTGCCAAGTTTCGTGCAAATCCATTCAGCCGTTCGGGCTAAAAGTGAGGCCAACCGCCCTATGGAAAAATGAATGGGAAAAACGTGTTTGGGACCCCCCTTTTTTCTCAGCCCCCCCTTGACGAAACCCCCCCAAATTTCCAGGGGCTGCTCAGAAACAAAATGTTCCATTTTCCTGAAAATTTCAGCCAATTCCGTCCTCAAACGCCAAAGTTATTCGACATAGAATTTTCAAAAATCCCATAGGAAAAAAATCCTAATTATATATACCTACTGGCGACCGCCAGTAGGTAATATATATATATATATATATATCACTAAGTTTTTGTCCCCAAAAAAATGAGTCCGCACTCCTCAATCAGGTTGGTTGCTTCCCATTTATTTTCCACTTCAAGCGGGCATATTAGTCCAGTTTATGCTCTCCTTGTTACCGCCGACGCGTTTCGGAGAAACATTCTCCTTCTTCCAAGGCGTTTAGGTCAATTGAAGCGCCACAGATTGCCACGATCCCACATTTGTTCATCAGCGCTCCCACGTCACTTACTGGGTGTGTCACGCGGGGCATTGTGGTCTTCGTGGTGTCTTTCCCTCCAGTGGGTCTGTGGTGGTTTCTGGTTGTTTGTCAGGACGAGCCGCCCTCCAGTGGGCTCGGGGCTGAGATGTCCGCTCGCAAGTCTTGGAATGCCTGATGAGCTCACTGTCGACCCGAACAGTTCAGGCTTCTGAGTACCCCTCGTTGCAGGGAGGTGCGTGAACTCTACGGCCGAGACTGCCGTTATAAATCACTAAGTTTTTGTCCCCAAAAAAATGAGTCCGCACTCCTCAATCAGGTTGGTTGCTTCCCATTTATTTTCCACTTCAAGCGGGCATATTAGTCCAGTTTATGCTCTCCTTGTTACCGCCGAGGCGTTTCGGAGAAACATTCTCCTTCTTCCAAGGCGTTTAGGTCAATTGAAGCGCCAGAGATTGCCACGATCCCGCATTTGTTCATCAGCGCTCCCACGTCACTTACTGGGTGTGTCACGCGGGGCATTGTGGTCTTCGTGGTGTCTTTCCCTCCAGTGGGTCTGTGGTGGTTTCTGGTTGTTTGTCAGGACGAGCCGCCCTCCAGTGGGCTCGGGGCTGAGATGTCCGCTCGCAAGTCTTGGAATGCCTGATGAGCTCACTGTCGACCCGAAGAGTTCAGGCTTCTGAGTACCCCTCGTTGCAGGGAGGTGCGTGAACTCTACGGCCGAGACTGCCGTTATAAATCACTAAGTTTTTGTCCTGCAACGAGGGGTACTCAGAAGCCTGAACTGTTCGGGTCGACAGTGAGCTCATCAGGCATTCCAAGACTTGCGAGCGGACATCTCAGCCCCGAGCCCACTGGAGGGCGGCTCGTCCTGACAAACAACCAGAAACCACCACAGACCCACTGGAGGGAAAGACACCACGAAGACCACAATGCCCCGCGTGACACACCCAGTAAGTGGCGTGGGAGCGCTGATGAACAAATGCGGGATCGTGGCAATCTGTGGCGCTTCAATTGACCTAAACGCCTTGGAGGAAGGAGAATGTTTCTCCGAAACGCGTCGGCGGTAACAAGGAGAGCATAAACTGGACTAATATGCCCGCTTGAAGTGGAAAATAAATGGGAAGCAACCAACCTGATTGAGGAGTGCGGACTCATTTTTTTGGGGACAAAAACTTAGTGATTTATAACGGCAGTCTCGGCCGTAGAGTTCACGCACCTCCCTGCAACGAGGGGTACTCAGAAGCCTGAACTGTTCGGGTCGACAGTGAGCTCATCAGGCATTCCAAGACTTGCGAGCGGACATCTCAGCCCCGAGCCCACTGGAGGGAGGCTCGTCCTGACAAACAACCAGAAACCACCACAGACCCACTGGAGGGAAAGACACCACGAAGACCACAATGCCCCGCGTGACACACCCAGTAAGTGACGTGGGAGCGCTGATGAACAAATGCGGGATCGTGGCAATCTGTGGCGCTTCAATTGACCTTAACGCCTTGGAAGAAGGAGAATGTTTCTCCAAAACGCGTCGGCGGTAACAAGGAGAGCATAAACTGGACTAATATGCCCGCTTGAAGTGGAAAATAAATGGGAAGCAACCAACCTGATTGAGGAGTGCGGACTCATTTTTTTGGGGACAAAAACTTAGTGATTTATAACGGCAGTCTCGGCCGTAGAGTCCACGCACCTCCCTGCAACGAGGGGTACTCAGAAGCCTGAACTGTTCGGGTCGACAGTGAGCTCATCAGGCATTCCAAGACTTGCGAGCGGACATCTCAGCCCCGAGCCCACTGGAGGGCGGCTCGTCCTGACAAACAACCAGAAACCACCACAGACACACTGGAGGGAAAGACACCACGAAGACCACAATGCCCCGCGTGACATACCCAGTAAGTGACGTGGGAGCGCTGATGAACAAATGCGGGATCGTGGCAATCTGTGGCGCTTCAATTGACCTAACCGCCTTGGAAGAAGGAGAATGTTTCTCCGAAACGCGTCAGCGGTAACAAGGAGAGCATAAACTGGACTAATATGCCCTCTTGAAGTGGAAAATAAATGAGAAGCAACCAACCTGATTGAGGAGTGCGGACTCATTTTTTTGGGGACAAAAACTTAGTGATATATATATATATATATATATATATATATATATATATATATATATATATATATATATATATATATATATATGTATATATATATATATATATATATATATATATATATATATAAATGCACAATGCACTGTGGGATTTGTATTTTTAAATCCAGTCATGTGACTAAACATTTTTAAAGCACGCACAAGCGCAATTCATGCGATGTTCTTCCACCTGTGAACAAGGCTAATCAGTGCCGAAACGTTAGGAGAAGGAAGCAGGCTGCGTTGCTGGCCTCTGACTAAAAACCTAATTTCCAGAATTGGGCCTCAATCTGTTTGTTTGCTCAAGTGTTTTGAAGGGCTGCTCTCTGCCCATTGTCATGAGGCCGCCCTGACGGGTCGGGGGCTCCGGAACTGGAGGAATGTGTTGTGGATATATATATGCATTTATAATTTTTTATATTTTCTAACATTTTATAATTAAATAAAATAATTATGTATTAATATTATTAAGTTAATCTATAATTTTTTTAAATATGTGTTTAATTTATTTTATATTACATCTATTATTTATCATTATTAACTTTTGTAAATAATTCGAACTATGTTTTTATTAAATCAGGCCAGGTTGCTCCCCCGCCACACAGCTCCACCAGTTGTGCCCGTGCCTTCCCCCCTGCTGCCTCCTGCCTCGTGAGTTCGCCGCTGCTGTGCTGCTCTGAGCAGCTCTGCTGATTCATTGTCTCTGCCATACTTGTGGTTTTTGTGGTATTTGTATTTGTACTATAACTGTATCATTGCCCTTTGACTGTTCCTTTTGTGCCCCCTGTTTTTCCAGTATCCCCCCTTTGCCTTCTGTACCCCTCGCCGTTGTCCCCGCTCCTGCCGCTGCTCCCCTGTGGGCTTGCCCCCTTTTTGCCTTCTGAATCCCACTCGCCGCCCCGCTCCCGCCTCCCAACTGCTCCTCCCATCCACCTTACCTTAAATTGCGGCCGCTGCGCGGTGGTGAGAGCGACCCCTGACCCTGCCTGCAGGCCAGGTTGCTCCCCACGCCGCACAGCTTCACCAGTTGTGCCTGTGCCTTACCCCCTGCTGCCTCCTGACTCATGAGTTCGCCGCTGCTGTGCTGCGCTGAGCAGCTCTGCTGGTTCGTTGTCTCTGCCATACTTGTGGTTTTTGTGGTATTTGTATTTGTACTATAAGTGTATCATTGCCCTTTGACTTTTCCTTTTGTGCCCCCTGTTTTTCCAGTATCCCCCTTTGCTTTCTGTACCCCTCACCGTTGTCCCCGCTCCCGCCGCTGCTCCCCTGCGGCCCAGACCCCTTTTTGCCTTCTGTATCCCATTTGCCGCCTCGCTCCCGCCTCTCAGCTGCTCCTCCCTCCCACCTCGCCTTAAATGGTGGACGCTCAGCGGACGCTCAGAGGACGCGTGCAGCGGGCGCACCGGAGGCGTACCAGAGGCAAGTCTGTCTGGCCCGTCCGTGCCTAGACCGCGCCCAGCACCAGAACCCCTGGTCCCCGCAACCACCACACCACCAGACTCTGCTACGACGCCAGCACGCTCTCAACACCGGCCGAGACCACTGCTGCTTCCAGGCCACACCGAAAAGCACCCACAGACCTTTCTCCTGCCACACCTGCAGCTTCACCTGCGACAGAGCCACCAAACCTCCCAGGACCGGACCCAATCACCTTCGCTGCATACTCCTCAACACCCGCCCCGCATGCAAACAAACCATTGAGCTCTGGGACCTGCTCGACACCTCCACCCAGACGTCGCCTTCCTGACCGGGACCTGGTGGAACGACTCCTAGGCGCCCGAATCGGAGGAGGAATAGCCATCGTCCACAAATCCACCCTCAAGGTCTCCACCCACGCGGATGACACCCTCTACACCGCTGAACACCTGCACTTCCCTATCCACACCTACCCCAACACCACCCTCAGAGAAACACTCATCTACAGACCCCCCGAACCACGGGCACAGTTCAGCGACTCTATTGCCGACCTTGCCAGCACACACGCACTGGCCTCCACAGACCACATCCTTCTCGGGGACCTGAACTTCCACCTTGAGAACAACAACGACGCCAACTCTGCCACCTTGATCGCCAACCTGGCCAACCTCGGCCTCAGACAACTCGTCTCTGCACCCACCCAGGCCGCCGGACACACACTGGACCCAGTCTTCTCCACGAGCACCCACATCGCCTACCACCACACCACCGAGCTCCACTGGACTGACCACTGCTGCATCCATTCACCTTCAAGAAACCAACCACGCACCACCGCACCCAACTGCTGCCTCGCCGCTGCTGGAGCAAAGTCACCGAAGACCAGCTGACCACCACCCTCGCCCAAAACCCACCCATCGACCCAGACGCCACCTGCAACCTCAGACAGTGGATCAACGACTGCTCCAACACCCCTGCCCCGCTCAAGAAACCCTCCAACAGTCACACCAGCAAGAAAGCCACCTGGTTCACCGACAAGCTCCAAACCTCCAAACGTGCATGCCGGAACCTAGAGAAGAAATGGCCTCACGAACGCACACCGGACAGCCACACAGCCCACAAGGACGCCACCCGCAGACATCACCACCTTATCAGATTAGTCAAGAGATCTTCCTTCAAAGACCACCTGGAGAACAACGCACACGACAGCAAAGAGCTCTTCATCATCGTGAAGGAACTCTCCAACCCCAGTGCCAACACCAATGAGATCCCGCCCACACAAGAACTGTGCGACTCACTGGCCACCTTCGTCCACCGCAAGATCGCTGACATCCACGACAGCTTCAACACCACGACCGCCCCGACTATACCAGAACCCATCCACCCTGCGAACACCACACACACCATCCGCCTGACCTCCTGGGCCAACATCAACGATGACGAGACACGCAAGTTCATGAACTCCATCCACTCAGGATCGCCGTCAGACCTGTGCCCACACCACGTATTCAACAAAGCAGATGCAGCCATCGCACCCCAACTAGGAAAGATCTTCAACACCTCCTTCGAAATCGCGAGATTCCCGGAAAGCTGGAAGCACACCGAAATCAGCGCCCTCCTCAAGAAGTCCAAGGCGGACCCCAAGGACCTCAAGAACTTCCGGCCCATCTCCCTACTCCCGTGCCCGGCGAAGGTCATCGAAAAAATAGTCAACATACAACTGGCCCGCCACCTCAAAGACAACATCTTAGACCCCTCCCAGTCCAGATTCAGACAAAACCACAGCACCAAGACAGCCCTGATCGTCGCCACAGACAACAACAGGCACCAACTAGAAAATGGCAAAACATCAGCCCTCATCCTCCTAGACCTGTCAGCTGCCTTCGACACGGTCTGCCACCGCACTCTGAAGACACGCCTCCCAGAAGCCGGAATCCAAGGGAAGGCCCTTGACTGGACCACGTCCTTCCTCTCCGGCAGAACCCAGACCGTCCGCCTCCCACCCTTCCGATCCGAAGCCACCGACATCATCTGTGGCATCCCCCAGGGCTCATCCCTCAGCCCGACGCTGTTCAACGTCTACATGGCCCCCCTCGCACAAATGGCCTCAACATCATCTCTTGCTCCGAGAAAACCCAGCTCATCCTCTCCCTCACCAAGGACCCGCACACCGCCAAAACTAACCTCCACAAGGGAATGAAGGCCATCGCCAACTGAATGAGGAGCAGCCGCCTGAAGCTGAACTAAGACAAGATGGAGGTCCTCATCCTTGGACCCACCCTCTCAGCCTGGAACGACTCCTGGTGGCCGACCACGCTGGGAACAGCACCGACACCCACCGACCACGCACGCAACCTAGGATTCGTCCTCGACTCCTCCCTCTCCATGTCGAAGCAGGTCAGCGCCGTCTCATCCTCCTGCTACAACACCCTCCGCATGCTCCGCAGGATCTACAAGTGGATCCCGACCAAAACAAGAAGAACAGTGACACAGGCCCTCGTCAGCAGCAGGCTGGACTACGGCAACGCACTCTACGCAGGAATCCCAACCAAACACCTACATCGATTACAACGCATCCAAAACGCATCCGCCCGACTGATCCTCAACGTCCCCCCACCACAGCACATCACCCCCCACCTGAGAGACCTACCCTGGCTCCCCGTCAAAAAGAGGATCACCTTCAAGCTCCTCACCCACGCACACAAAGCACTCCACTACTCCAGACCAGCCTACCTGAACAGCAGACTCAGCTTCTTCACCTCCACCCGCCAGCTCCGCTCCGCCAGCCTCGCCCTTGCATCCAACGAATGACCTTCGGTGGCAGATCTCCCTCCCACCTCGCTGCCAAGACCTGGAACACCCTCCCGACTCACCAATGGCAGACCCAAGACCTACTCACCTTCAGAAGATTCCTCAAGACCTGTAGCAGCACCCCCCCCTCAGACCCTCACGGGTAAGTAGTGCGCTTTACAAGTACTTTGATTGATTGATTGGTTAATTATATTTATTATTTAATTGATTTTATATTATTTTTTTTTTTTTTTTTTTTTTTTTTCCAAAACCTTTATTGCACTTTGCATATAACACAGCGGAATGCCTACAACCCTGTGGGCCGGCCGCTATCCAAGGATCGTTGAGTACACAGACTTTCAGCAAAAAGGTTAGCAATATCACAGTGACAAGGAATTTGTGACTGAGTGTACTGAAACAATAAAAGTGCCGTTTAAGCAATTATTCAATGCAGGAATTGAGGTTTTGATGGAGTTTTCTTTTTTCTGTAGTTCCTTTTTTGTGAAAAATAACAAACTCGTAACAAGAACAGTTAGGAATGACATTGTGGTCTGACATGAATCAAAGCATTTCAAGTTTTTCGTGCCTCTCTGATGTACGGGAATCTGCCAGCCCTAGACAGCGCGCGTATGCCTCCACCCGCCCCGCCCGTCCCTACCTCCTTCGCTCACCAGTCTACACCTTATGAGGCCACCCTCCGCTGCAGCCCAGGCTCACACGTCACTCCCCCCTCCCACCCAGGTTTAGCCCCCTTCCCCTTCATCGTCGGAGACATCCAGAGCCTCCTCTCGCAAGGGTTCGCAGATGCCCCCCCTGTACTCATTCCATTTCAGCCATATCTTATTCCATTTCCCGGGGCAGGCACGGTTGATGTATACTGCCCGCTCGGTCAACATCACCCGATCCATGTTCAAGCACCACTGGGATTTAGTCGGTAGTTCTGCTGACCCCCAGCGTTGTGCTATGTCACGTTTCGCTACCATAAGCCCCGCCATGACCCAAAGTTGCTCGTATCGGGTCAAGTCAGTAGATTCCCATATATTTAGCAAACATCTCCTCGGGTCAGGTAGTATGGAGTGTTCTAATGCCTGAGAAATTGTGCGGAGTACTTGTGCCCAGTATGCCTGAATCCTGGGGCAGTCCCATATAGTATGGAAGAATGTGCCTTCCTCCCCACATCCACGCAGACAATAGGGATGAGGCGCCCTGTGTATGTGATGTAACATTGTCCGTGTGTAATAGACCCTGTGCAGGATCTTGAATTGCACTAATCTCATGCGTGCCGAGATGCCTACTTCTTTAGGGGACCCAAGTGCTGCGTTCCATTCGTGTTCATCCATGTCGTTAACCTCCCCCTCCCATTTCTCTTTCAGGTGTGCTGTGGGTTCGGGGCTGTTGTTAAGTAATTTGCGGTAGATGAGGGATGTCGCCCGCTCTAACATGTAATCCGTGAGTAGGCGATCCTCCAGGGGTGAGGACTCTGGGAGTAGCGTATCTGCTGGAATGGCTGCAAGCAATGCGTGACGGATCTGAATGTATCTGTAGAGTTCCCTGTCGTTGAGCTCATAGAGTTCTCTTAGTCGGGCAAAGGGGATCACTGCACTCCCTTCCCACAGGTCACCCACCACGGAAATGCCTATTGTGTCCCATTGTGCGAACCCCTTGGTGTTCTTCAGGTTGCCCAGTGCGCGAGAGTCCCACAGCGGAGTCATCCTCGTGATTCTCCCCTTCCAGCCCAGAGCTGACGTGGCTGCGTGCCATATCTGTACCGTTAACTTGGTGGGGCCGAGCAGAGTGCGCAACTTGCGCCGATCATACAGTGGACCCAACAGACTATCAGCGCCCAACTGCTCCCTGTCCGAATGAAATGCGGGCTCGGCCTGCGGTGCGTGTATCCACTGATTAATGGGTTTCAATTGGGCAGCCCAGTAATACAGTTTTAAATTCGGTAGCGCGATGCCCCCGCTGTACCAGTCTCTGTGTAGCTTGGATTGTGCCACTCGCGCTGGTAGGTTACCCCAAAGTAGGTTAGAGACCAGAGCCGCTACGTTCTGGAAGAATTTGGGTGGCACAGGATACGGAGAATTTTCGAGGACGTACAAGAAGCGTGGTAACGCCATCATCTTGTAAAGCGCCGCCCTACCGAGGAGTGTCAACGGCAGTCCGGACCAGAACTCCACATCCCGTTTGAGTCTATCCAGGGGCGGCTTCAGATTCTTAGCTATGAATTCAGCCGGGTCCTTAGTGACGTGGATGCCTAGATATTTAAAAGAGGATCCCGCCAGTCGCAGCGGGCAGTTATCGTCGAGGTCCGGAACCGGCCCCCGTAGCACATAGATCTCCGACTTGGACCAATTTAGCGTGTAGCCGGAAATCCTGCCGTACGTGTCACAAATGTGTAACAAGGCCGGTATTCCCTCCTCGGGGTCTGTTAGATACAGTAGCATGTCGTCCGCATAGAGGGACAGACGGTCTTCCCAACCTCCGGTCCCTGGTATACCCTTGAGGAGGGGAGAGGCTCGTATGAGAGTCGCGAGGGGTTCCAATGAGATGGCAAATAACAGGGGCGATAAGGGGCAACCCTGTCGCGTACCCCGTCCCAGCGGGAAAGTGCGGGAAATGTGGCCGTTCGCCACCACCTGAGCTACCGGGGCTGTGTACAGCAGTTTGACCCACGCTAGAAAGCGAGGACCGAACCCCATATGTGTCAGCGTTTCGAACAGGTACTCCCACTCCACCAGGTCAAATGCCATTGTGGCATCAAGTGCCAGGATTACTGCTGGCATGGTGATGTCAGCTCTGGCCAGGATACAGTGTAGTCGCCGCAAATTCAGCGCTGTGTTCCTATGCGGCATAAACCCGGACTGATCCGGGTGTATAATCGAGGGCAGATGGGGCATGATCCTCTGTGCCAGAAGCTTGGCCAAGATTTTCACTTCCGCGTTTAACAATGAAATCGGACGATAGGAGGAACAGTCCTCTGGGGGTTTACCCGGCTTGGGGATTGGTATTATAGTAGCCTCACGCTGGTCCGGCGGGAGGGACCCCCTCTCCAAACTGTCCTTGAACATCCCCAGCAGATGCCCGCTGAGGGTGTCCGGCATTACTTGATACCATTCTATGGGTATCCCATTTGGTCCCAATGCCTTGCCCGGATTCAGTGCTTTGATGGCCAGCTGGATTTCATCGGCTGTAATGTCCGCCTCCAGCTCGCTCGACGCCTCTGGTGAGAGGGTCCGAACTTCGATCGGTGCCAAGAGCGCCCTGGCACTCTCAGGTGTAATTTTACGCGCCGGGGTGTACACTCGTTCAAAATGGGCCGCAAGTAGTTCCGTTATACGCCTCGGATCAGTGTGTGCCACTCCCTGTTCATCTTTTAGTCGTTGGACCCCCCTGGAGCTACCGTCGCGTTTATCGAGCCACGCCAGCATTTTCCCCGCTTTGTCCCCCACTTCATAGATCCTGTTCTGAGTGTCGGTTAAGAGACCCTTGACTACCACCCGTAGGTGGTCGTTATACAGCTGTTGCTGAAGAGTGAGCGCGTGCAGGGCAGCGGGTGACGGGTGAGACTCATGTGCCGCGGTCAGCTCCCTCAACTTAATCTCCAGGTCAGCTAGTTCCTGAGACTGTTGTTTCTTATGACCGGTTATGGTGTTAATGGCTTGGCCCCGCAGAACCGTTTTATAGGCCTCCCAGAGCGTTGCCGGGGAACGCACCGAGTGGGTGTTTTCAAGAAAGTAGTGTTTCGTGACGTGTGTGAGTGCTTTGCGAACCTGTGGGATTTTGAAATAAGATGCGTGCATGGGGTATGTGCGCCTACGTGCTCTCGTCTGTAGGGATAGCGTCAGTATGAGCGGAGAGTGGTCCGAAATACCTCGAGGGTGAATTACCAAGGTGTCTACATGGCCAAGGGCTTCCCCCAATGACAGGAAATAATCGATGCGAGACAGACTGCCATGCACCGCGGAGTGGAACGCGTATTGTTGCCTGCCCGGGTGTAAGTGTCTCCAGATGTCAGTCATGCCCATGGCCGTGGCAAATCGTCGAAAGTAAGTTTCCCCCCCCATCTGGTTGGGGGAAGGGTGTTTATCTAGTTGTGGGTCGATGACCGCATTGAAGTCCCCCCCTAGGATAGTCACACCCTCGGGTAGAGTTAGTAGGAAGTCCCCTAGTCTCGGGAGGTGGACTGAGTGTAGAGCCGGTGGGACATACACCGATACCAAATTAAAAAGTTTCCCCTCCCATTGCCCCTGCACGGCCGCGAAGCAGCCCTGATCATCCGTTTTAATTGATAGGGGCATGAAACGTGAGTTCTTCTGTATTAGAATGCCAGACCCCCTGGAGCCGGACGTGAAAGCAGAGTGGGCCCACATTTTGTAGCCTCGTCTGTCCAAGGCCTTCGTAGCTCCCCCCACTAGGTGAGTCTCTTGCAACAGGGCCACCGTAGGCCGCAAGCGCTTAATAGCAGTTAATACCAATCCCCGCTTAACCTTGTCCCCCAGACCTCTCACATTCCAGGACATCAAGGTCATAGGTGGGCATTGCGTGTCAGCGTGAGTCACCCCCTCTGCCGGTTCTGGAGTGCTAGCCATCGGGGGGTAGTAGGTGCATGATGTAGTGTCCCAGGGATGTAACCAGCCCATCGGCTGCGTTGTGACGCAGCAAAGCTTTCCTAAGCATCATGGTGGCATAGTATCACTGTCCGTTCCCAGCAATGCGTTCCGATTCCCATAGGTACTGAAACATTGTCCTTGACCCAGTATGTACATTCCCAACAGAAACAGTTCAAAACAAACCCCCCTCCCTGCCCCCCTGCTTAACGGACCTTCAACTGCCCGCCACCCCAACTGAGCAGAGTGCTTTACCCAACCCAAAACCAGAGTACTTGCGTGTAGGGGGGAGAGTGTCTCCCCAGGCAGGCGGCTTCCCTGAAGGCTCTTGGGGCAGCCATGCCAGCGTCTACGTGCAGCTGTGGAAAGTATAAATCATAGCGGCAGTCGGCGACTGCATTATTGTCCAGTGTCTGAGTTCGGGTTCAGTCTTCCTCGCCTCCTCCTCCAAGTCCATGGGAGGGCGAGTGTTCCGTTTCTTCCACCCGACCCGATGTTTGCGAGCCAGTTCGGCTGCCTCCTCCACGGTCTCGTTCCGCTCTGTGTGGTCTGCGCTGTCGTCCAACGGTGTGCCATCCTTCCAGCCACTCCCGGGCCGCTCCAGGGGTGTCGAAAATCCACACTTTTTTGTCCGCAACCACCCGCAGTTTGGCCGGGAAGAGCATTGAGTACGGCAGTTCTTTTTCCCGCAAGGTCTTTTTTACTTCCAGGAACGTTCTCCTTCTCCTAGACACCTCTGCCGTATAGTCCGGGAAGAAAGCGATTTTCGAGTTCTGGATTTGGATGACCGGTGCCACTCTAGCGGCCTGTAGAATGGCGTCCCGATCACGGAAATTGAACAATCTAGCCAGTATCGGTCGCGGTGCGGCCCCCGACTTGGGTTTTCCTCCCGGGACGCGGTGTGCCCTCTCGATGGAGAAGAAGTTTGAAAGTCCCTTTGGTTTGAGCCTAGATTTGACCAAGTCCTCCACATAGAGGTCCAGTGCCCCCGTGTCTTCTGATTCCGGCACGCCTAAAATTCTGACATTGTTGCGTCGGGAGCGCCCTTCCTGGTCATCCAGCTTGTCCCGAAGCAGCTTGTTGTCGGTTTGCAGGCGTTCAACTGCTATTTGCAATTCGGACACATCTTCAACCAATGATTTAGTGACCACCTCGACCTGCTTGACCCTCTCGTTCATTTTTTGGAGATCCGCTCTTATCAAGGTGACTTCCGTTGCTGTGGCCCCCACCGTCGTTTGTACTTGGGCCAGCGCTGCCAGGACATCTTCAAGCGTGGCCTTCCTCGCCCCCTCGGGTTCGGCCGTTTTCCCGGCGGTCTTGCGTTGTTCTTGGGGCGGCGAGTGCCTCTCATATGCGAATTTGTCCAGCTTGGCCTGGGTGGAGGAGTTCCTGGGGCCCCTGTTGGACATGGCGTCGCCACGAAGTAGACTGCCAGATGGTTAGAATGATCGTGCGCGGGTTGCGCCGTGCCGCTTCTGTGCGCTCCGGCGGCGGACCTTGTTGCGGGCTACAGTCACCGCAGTGGGGGGCGGGATCCACCAGCCGTTATGCCGTCGTGTTATGCTCCCTTTAGAGATTGCGGGCAGGCCAGATGCTGCGTCGCCCCTTAGCAACGGTTCAACGGGGCGTTTGGCGGTGCGTTGCACTGTGTGACCCACACCAACTGTGGCCGCCGTAGTGCACCTCTCCTCCGAGTCTCCCTGATGTGGGTGCTGCTCCGGCGTCCGCCCCTCTTGGTGGCTCAGCTAGAGTGAGGCTCCCGGTCTCCCGTCGGGAGGTCCTCAATTTCCGCAGCCCTCGCCCGCAGCGGTCGCTGTGTGGTTGTGTCTGCTGTTGTGTGGCGTCGCTGGCCGCTGCCGGGGCTTGGGGCAGTCCGCTGTTGTGACCGGGTGATGGCGGCACCGGGCCAAGCCCGCGCCGCTTCTTTCGCGCTACCGGTGGCGTCGTGCGGGACCGGGGAATTCCGCCGGGCTGGGGTGTTGTGCTCCCGTGTGCTTGGGTGAACGGGAAGGGAGCTTCGCGGTAATCGGGGCGTCCCTTCCGCCCTCTTTCAATTGTCAATTGCCATTCACCCTTCCCTGCTGCCCGCGTGCAGTGTCACTGCGTAGTAACGGTTCCCGCTCTTTGAGGAGGCACAGGTTAATGTCCGACCTATCGAGAGTCCGGAGTGGCCCCGGTGCTACCCGGTGTGTTGGTGCACTACAGGGCCTGAGCGCACCCTGTCAGCTCCTTGTGATGACTGTTCAAGCTGCCATGTGCTGACCCTATTCCAGCCTTAGGATGGGGGGGGGGGGGCAGTCACTCGCGGTTCTTCGGCTCGGTATCTACCGAGTCCCAGTGTTAGTATGCCCCGCAGGTCTGCAGTGGACGGTGACCCCTCCTTTCAGCCCCAAAGTCCTTCTCCCGGTCCCAGCACCACCAGCGTACCTGCGCAGGGGTCCCGCACTTGTTATTGACGCCTGGTCAAGTCCGCCGCCCAAGATGGCGGTCCCGCCCCTCGAGCTGCGGCGTCCTCCGTGGAGATATCGTGCGCACTTTCCTCTTGGCAGCGCCTGTGATGCGAACCCTCAGCCAGGCCAATTAAACGTTGCGGGAGCTCCCCGGTCCGATGTCGGCAAGTCGGTCGGAGGTCCGACACTTCCGGCGACTGTCACCCGCTAATCCTCCACTTCCGCCCGGGGTCAGACTGCCAGCCACTCCGCTGTTTCGAGGCGGACAGTAGGCCTCTCCTCTCGCCTGTCCTGAGCGCCGACCGCCGGGCTGCCGCTGTCTCAAAATTGCTTCGTTTGGTGCCGCACGGTCACCAGACCCGGTCCGCCCCAAAAGAACGATGAATTTACCGGATAATATTGACGGATTTAAGTGGGAAGCCGCCTCACTGTGGGAGCCTCCCTAAGCAGCGGCCACCATCGTCGGCTGCTAGCCACGCCCCCCGATTTTATATTATTTTTAAGATATTTAAAAAAGCTATATTTTAAACAACAATATTTTGGTTTCGATATTTTTGTACTTATCTTTTTAGAGATAGGATTTCGATATTCTGTCCATCGATATTCTATATTCGATATTCTTGTAGGTCGATATTCCCGATATGGTGGCGGGCATTCGTAAATTCACCTGCCATCAAAATCACAGCACCGAGACAGCCCTCATCGCCGCCACAGACGACATCAGGCACCAACTAGACAATGGCGAAACATCAGCGCTCATCCTCCTGGGCCTGTCAGCTGCCTTTGACACGGTCTGCCACCGCACTCTGAAGACACGCCTCCAAGAAGCCGGAATCCAAGCGAAGGCCCTTGACTGGACCATGTCCTTCCTCTCCGGCAGAACCCAGAGCGTCTGCCTCCCACCCTTCCGATCCGAAGCCACCGACATCATCTGTGGCGTCCCTCAGGGCTCATCCCTCAGCCCGACGCTGTTCAACGTCTACTTGGCCCCCCTCGCACAAATGGCCTCAACATCATCTCCCACGCCGACGAAACCCAACTCATCCTCTCCCTCACTAAGGACCCGCACACCGCCAAAACTAACCTCCACAAGGGAATGAAGGCCATCGCCGACTGGATGAGGGGCAGCCGTCTTAAGCTGAACTCGGACAAGACGGAGGTCCTCATCCTTGGACCCACCCCCTCAGCCCGGAATGACTCCTGGTGGCCGACCACGCTGGGAACAGCACCGATACCCACCAACCACGCACGCAACCTAGGATTCATCCTCGACTCCTCCCTCTCCATGTCGAAGCAGTTCAGCGTCATCTCCTCCTCCTGCTACAACTTTCTCCACATGCTCCGCAGGATCTACAAGTGGATCCCGACCAAAACAAGAAGAACAGTGACACAGGCCCTCATCAGCAGCAGGCTGGACTACGGCAATGCACTCTACGCAGGAATCCCAGCCAAACACCTACATCGATTACAATGCATCCAAAACGCATCCGCCCGACTGATCCTCAACGTCCCCCCGCCACAGCCACATCACCCCCCACCTGAGAGACCTACCCTGGCTCCGCGTCAACAAGAGGATCACCTTCAAGCTCCTCACCCACGCACACAAAGCACTCCACTACGCCGGACCAGCCTACCTGAACAGCAGACTCAGCTTCTTCACCCCCACCTGCCAGCTCAGCTCCGCCAGCCTCGCCCTCGCATCCAACGAATGACCTTCGGCGGCAGATCTTCCTCCTACCTCGCTACGAAGACCTGGAACACCCTCCGACTCACCTACGGCAGGCCCAAGACCTACTCACCTTCAGAAGATTCCACAAGACCTGTAGCAGCCCCCCCCCCTCAGCACCTCGAGACCCTCACGGGTAAGTAGTGCGCTTTACAAGTACTTTGATTGATTGATTTATTATATTTATTATTTAATTGATTTTATATAATTTTTAAGATATTTAGAAAAGCAATATTTTAAACAACGATATTTTGGGTTCGATATTTTTGTACTTACCTTTGTAGAGATAGGATGTCGATATTCTGTCCATCGATATTCTATATTCGATATTCTTGTAGGTCGATATTTGGTCCATCGATATCTATCAGTGATCCGTCGGACCCGCTGACAGCCTGTCGGGCTGTCCTGATTCCCGATATGGTGGCGGGCAGTCGTAAATTCGCCTGCCACCATAATCAGCCCCGAAGATATCATCTGTAATGAATATGATGAAGATATCAATGTATGCCCTAAGAATGTCATTTACAAAAAATTGAAAAGCTGCTGAGGCGTTACTAAGACCGAATGGCATGACTTGAAATTAATTCAAGTTAAATTTGGTTTGAAAAGTTGTTTTCCATTCATCACCGTCGCCTACCCACACAAGATGCCCCATGTTAGTCAATATTAGCAAATATTTTGGTATATCTGATCCAACATCACTGAAATTAAGGGTAATTGATATCTGTTCTTTATGGTGACTCGATTTAAAGCTCTGTGGTCTATACAAGTGCAACGATCGTCATCCTTCTATGGAATGAAAAACAATGGTGATTATAATAGAAATTGATAATGGCAAATAAACACTTTGGCCAGATGTGGATCTAAATATTTATTTTTAAAGTACTATTTCTTATTTGGTCAAGGCGTAAATACTACTGCATGGGAGTTTTCCTCCAGGTTTTAAATCTATACAGCAATCATAAGATCTATTTGAAAGAAGAGTCTCTGTCTTTTTTTACTGAAAACATCAAGAAAATCATGATATTCCAAATGTATCATATTCTTTAAGTTAATGAATTCTTCCTCTTCTTCTGATATAGTTGTCATATTGAGCGGGCTTTTTGATATTGCCACCTCCCTCCTCTAGCGCTCTTCTTGTAGAACACTGATCTAACTTGAATTGGACTGTACCACTTGCCCAGCCTATGGCAGATTTGTGCTTAATGAGCCAAGGCACACCCAAAAATACTTGAAACTGTGGGGCATCAATAATGTTAAATGTAATTTCTTCCATATGATTTGATAAACTGATTAACAGTAAAGACAAAACAACAGTGAATAATAGGGCCAGGGTTCAAAGGAGTACCATCTGCTGCTCTTACCAATTCTGGTGCTTCTAATCTGGGTAAACCCCTGTTTTTGTGCACCCAAACCCAGTTTACAAAATGTTATGTTGCCCCACAATCAATTACTGCAACTACTTCAGAGTTTCATGGTCATATTCAATCAAAGATAATTTCATACCAAAATGGAAGGTTCCAGGTTGCACTTTTTTCAATAAAATTGTTCTTGATAGGACTACATGGTGCTAATCGCTCAATGGTTGCCCCTTTCTCCTATTG
This sequence comes from Lissotriton helveticus, assembly GCF_964261635.1. Classification (NCBI taxonomy): domain Eukaryota; kingdom Metazoa; phylum Chordata; class Amphibia; order Caudata; family Salamandridae; genus Lissotriton; species Lissotriton helveticus. The sequence goes on from NC_136061.1 coordinate 1,564,875,014, forward strand.
AGCTTTCCTGTTTCCTGACCAAACATCTGTGAGGTATCTTTGGACAAAATGTAAGAAAATTATTTATTCTGCCCAATTCTCCTTGTTCCTTGGATAGAGGTGGGTGCCTGGGGTCAGTAAATGGTTGTTGCAGTCTAACTCCTATGATAACTTTCTCAAAAAATCTACTTATACATTCTCCTTTCACCCCTTCTCTCACTTAATCTGTGATCAATCTTTAAAGTTAATTTGATTAATGTGTCACGGTCTGTTGGTCTGTCCAGAACTTGACCTAGCATATCTTTAGGTTCATCATTTAATCCTTGCTATAGTAATGCAGCACATTTCTTTGTAGGCCAAGCGGAGTCTAGACTTAATCTTTGAAACTGGGTGAGGTAGGTTACTAAATCTTTCGTCCCATGTTTTAAATTTAATAATTTTGAATCTACACTAATGTTCGTCAATCAAATGCACGACGAAGCTCATCCTTAAAATTATCCATAGTATACAGTAATGGACTATCTTGCTCCACCAATAGCCTAGACCAAGCTGCTGCATCTCAGATCAAATAAGACAACATGAATGCTACTCAGGATTCTGGCGTGAGAAAGGCAGAGGATTTGCAATGGAAATGCCACCTGCATTGATTAATACAAATATTTAACTTTTGAGGACCTCCAGAATACCTCTCTGGGCTTGCAAGAGGAGTTTCAATAGGCAACAAAATTTGTGGACCTGACAGAGAACTGGAAACGATCGAGATTGTGAGAATTGCACTTGCTGAAGCCTTGTCAGGTAGTGGTGTTGTGAAGCATGTATTTGGTCTATTCTTTGAGACATTAGTATAACTTGCTGTTTAAGCCATTGAGTTTCATTGTAAGTTTCCACTGTCTCCTTCAGAAATTCTTCTATCGCTCGCCCTATGTCATCTAATGACAAGGTTTGGGAATTCATGGTGTCTGAACAAGCGTGTCTCAATGGGCTTCCTACACTGTCACAAATTCAGATATACCTGAGTTGTAGGGGTGCCACAACCTCTGTAGTACTTTCGAACTTGTCCCAGGGGAAAAAGGGGATTTGAAAGAGAAAAAAACCAGCTTGTTCAGATGTATGTCTCACTGGGGAGCTGCCCTTCTAGTCTCCCTTCAGTGGAAATCTAAAATAAAAGAACAGTATCTTACTAAAGCGTATGATTGTAACTTGGAAAATTCTCCCACATGGAACATAGTTGTATCTGCAGATTTACATCTCTTTTCTCAGCTATATCTTCTCTATTGTATTCATCAAATATGGCAATCTGCAAAGTAAACATACCCTTGTAATGTGTGAACATAATTGAATACACTACAATTGTCAATAAGTGTGTTTACACCCATCTCTATGCCAAGAATACATGAAAGAAAATAATAACTTCATAACACAAAATCTGTTAAACAAATAATTCTCTCCTCACACTGAAATTGCCAAGAGTCAGCACAAAACATTTGTAGATAACTCTCCACAGACTTTAAGTTCATTCAGTGTCCTTCCAAATGCTATGATTTATGGCTTACAATCCTTTCACAAATTAAATAAAGTTCATCTGCATGTTTAGACAGTCTTTCTTGGATGTCAAGATTTATGGCCTTTGGTACCTCCTAAAACTAAGAGTCAAACTAAATAATGTTCACAAAACAAATATGCACCTGCAGTTCCTTATCAAACTTAATTATATAGAAAATGAAGTTTTAGGAGTGCTGGAAATGATTTGTCCAGCTTCTTTCACTTTGGGACAGCTTAGTTTAAACACTTTGGGGCACATTAGGATAGCGGGCGTACTTTGTCCACCCGCCATCCTGTCGTAACAAGGGACCGCACGCCATAAGGGCGGGATCCCGTATGTGCCATTAGGATGTGCCCGCCACAGTGGCTGGCGCATCCTGCATCACTAACATTGTGGCGGGTGGTTGAAGTACCGAAAAAATAAATAAGACCATATAGAGCTATACTTATTAATAGCCCCCAATACCAATTACCAATAATCAGTCAGTTGGCAGTGTAGAAGGTTTAATCATTTATTAAACAACAACAACTCTGCCAGAGGAGCCTCTCGCAACCTAACCCCTCGAGGTCCGCCGAGAAGACTGCTGGCACATTATCAAGAGATCACATATATACTGTTGCATTTCGAAACCGTTACCTAAGAAGGACAAATACAAGTTGGTACAGGTTGGTGCAAAGGAAAGACCATATGTGGGACACAAAGCATCCTTAGTTTAGCTCAGCACGTTATAGAAAGGTCGATGAGGGTGACTCCCTTCTGCCAGCTCTAGGAGAGTCCGCACAGCGCCTCCTGGAATGTGCTTATCCAGCCTACCCCCACCTACAACCTTGAAGGGCCTAACATGCAGAAGCAGCAGCTTGTTACATTTGTCAGACTATTTCTCAAGAGAACGGCTCTCGCTAAGTGTAATGGTAGGTTTCCACTAATGCTGCGAGCAGACTAGGCCACAAAATGGCGCTGGTCGGGTCAATTTATTTTGCCCGTTATTAGACGAAAAGTTGAAATAAGGTGTACATCAATCCCTAAGCTACCATATGTGTGAGTTTATTAATGCTCAAATACTCTCACTAAGCTAATAGGTATATCATGCTAATTTCTAACTACTACTATGTGTCTCACAGGACCTAATTCAGATTTCAGTTCCTCAAACCCTCCTTTTAGAGCGATGTAGCTAACTAAACAAGGACTAATCCTGGAAGACCTCCTCATTAATAGCCATTAACTCACAAATCTCCTGTTGGAGCATCTGAGACTTAGAAGGGGTAGGAGAAGGGACGAACAAAGCTGTCATTTTGGTGGCACAATACGAGCAGCAGGCTGGACCACATTGCATACAAAGGCAACAGGTGGAGAGAATGCCCGCAGCTCCAGCTACTATCATCAATAGTTTCCATCCCCAGGTGGTTAGAAGTCCCCAGAACCAGCTAGAGAGTGACCAGGACCCATTGTCAGTATGCATTTCTGCAGCAATGCGATGTAGCTTCTGAATAGCTAAATGAACTGTGGGGGCGGAGTCTGGAATGTAAACACAACAGGAGGTGCCGATCACCCGGCATGCTTCTCCTCGATCAGCTAAGATAACGTCTAAAACCATCCTATTCTGGAGAGAAACGAGTCTCATGGCCTGAAGCTCTTCCGTTATATTTATCATAAAATCAGTGTTGATATTAATGACATTTTCCACCACCCTGGACAATCGTCTAACTTCTCAACTTGTGAATATCGGACCCCAGAATGGGACCAATCCCTTAGCAAAATCAGTAAACAGTTGTAAGGAGGTATCAGTCTAATCAACCTCAGTCATTCCGAGCTGTCTCTGTTGTCTACTGGAAACCACTTTAGTGTGATAAAGCTGATGAGTTTTGTGATAGTCTGAAGGTGCTATATATACAGGGGGGTACAAGAAAGAGAAATAACATTGGCCTGCCCATCCCCGTGGTAACCAGGTGTAAGCATTTTCCCCACATACGAAATACACATTTGGAGGGGTTAACAGTGGGGGGCTGCTGAAAATGTTCATTCTATATGTGTAATTACAGATACTATTGCCCACCAGCACATGCCCCATACCTTGTACACAAAAAGCAGAGGAGGTATTCAAAATAGGGATGGGCATAATACGTTCACTAGTGACGTTCCTAGTGATGAACTGCTGGAAATACTGTGAATGATTTAAGTTAGTGAAATCATAAAGTTCATTTTTCAACCAAGTACTGTTTTCATTAGTAGTGTATAAATGTATACAGGCATTCGGGTCTAATGATCCCTCCCCTTCATTTCCTGCTGGATCAAAACCCTGGTGTGTTTCAATATAGGCTAAGATCATGTTATAATCTTTCTCCGAGTACTGTTTGGGGTTCTCCAAATAATGGTTATACATCGCTGATAACATTTGAAACCACGCTTCACAGCTTCCTAAATATGATAAAGGCAGGGAGAGGAATAAATCATGTTTATGCATGACTGATGGCAGAAGCCCGCAAACCCAGCAATCTGTCATATTAGTAGTACTATGCGTTTGGTGAAGCATCTCTACAAATACATTTTTAGCGTAAGTCTGGCAATGTCTTTCCTTATGGGGGGCTAAGGAAAACATCAAATGCTCTGGAGGGGCAACAGTAGATGTCATCATTGCTTGCATTGGATGTTTATACTCTAAATGTATGAATATACTCATGAAAATTGCTAATATCACTGTTATCACCACTACAAAAGCTATCTTTATACGCATGGTCCAAGCAGAAAACATTGGCTCGTAAAAGGGTAAATATCGTGGAGCAAAAGGGCGTTCTTCTTCGGGTACAATACGACCAAAAGGGTACATTCCTAGCTAAAAGTCCAAAAACTATACTGGGGTGAAGCAGACCGTCCTGCCAGAGGGTTCTTCTTTCCTGTGTCCGTCTAGAGTCTCACAGGCAGACTCCTATCGTTCATCTCAAGAAAACAAAATGCCTTTGTGGAAATCAGATGTGCAACCTGGCCTTTCACATGTGACAGTCTTTCTTTCTGAACAGAGCACAGTACCAAAGTTCCAGCTCTCAACAAGTGTCTCGCTCAGTACCTCAGACAAGAATCTAGCAAACCCTATCTATGCAAGTCTTTCCTTATCTCCTAACTGTGTCGTCTGAGGTACCGTGATGTTTTCTTGGCCGTAGGTTGTAACGCACATGACCCGGAACTTCCTGATCAGAGAATAACACAGGGGAAGGTACGTTTCCTTCATCAGAGCCCCTGCTAACTGGAGTATCAGTGACAGGGTTAAGGGCAATTGCGGATTATACTGTGGCCGTCTTGCCCGTTCCCGTCACTCCTTCTTCTTGCCTGTGCTCTACTTCACAGGTGACGGAAAAAGGGAAAAATGCAGTGGCTCTCTCACTTTCCTGTGTCAGAATTCCATCAGGATGCTGCTGATCATAAGGAAGCGGGAGCGGCAACTTTTTCAGATGAGAGACGTGGATCCAGTGTTTCTTTCCGTCCACCTTTACGGCCGTCCACGTAGCTAGAAGGATCTGATATGGCTTAGACCACCTTGGGGCCAGGCTGGTGTCTCGCTCGTATTTCTTAACCAGTACCCATTGGCCAGGTTCCAATCGATGTCCGGGGCCCTCTAGCAGGGGCTGCAATACAGATGCTACTTGCTGGTGAATAGAACGAAGATCTTTAGTCAAAGTATACAGGTAATCGATCAACATAGGATATTCAACATCGGTAAATGACCTTGGTCTGGGTACTCCCCATACATTAGCAGGCCGCCCAAAAATTACTTCATAGGGTGAGAGTCCAGAACGTGAATGGGGGGTAACTCGTAATGACATAAGGGCCAAAGGTAGGGTGTCAGGCCACTTTAAGCCAGTATTCTCTTGAATCTTAGCCATCTTAAGTTTTAAAATGCCATTATATTTCTCTACTAATCCTGCTGACTGGGGGTGTCGAGCTGCATGGAATTTCGGTCGTATTTGTAGCCCATCACAGATGTGTCTAACAAGGGCCCCATGGAAATGCCCCCCATTGTCCAACCAAATTAAACGGGGCAATCCATATCTAGGGATAAATTCCTTGATAAGAGCTTTTGCTGTAGCCAAAGCAGTGTTCTCCTTAGTTGGGTAAGCCTCAACCCATTTGCTAAAGGCACAAACCACTACCAAAACATATTTCAAATTGATGACACGCTCCATGTGGATATAATCCATCTGGAGTACCTCAAACAGCAAGGTCGGGGCGCAAAGATCCCACTCAAAACATTTTCTCCTTTTACTGGATTATGTTGTAAACAGATTATACAATATTGGACTAAGTGGACAGCCGTCCTTTGGATGTTGGGGTTATTCCATTCTGGGTCTAACAAAGCACAAATTCCTTTAGCTCCAATATGAGCTGGGCCATAGTTACAATGGCCTGTACTAGAGCATTGGGCAACAGCCATCTTTGTTTTTCCGTCAAATCAACCCAACAGTTATTTTCATCCAACCTTCCCACCTCCTGCTCCCATCGTACCAACTCAACTGGAGTAGCCTCTTTCTGTATTTCTTGCACACTCTCTATGGTATTATTAAACAAATCAGACTCTTCCACCCACCTTGCGGAGGAGGTTACAAACATAGCCGACAGTGTGGACTGGGCTGTCTGCTTAGCGACTTGATAAGCAAAAGCATTCCCCTCTCCCACTTCATCCACCACTGCTTTATGGGCACTGCATTTTATTATGGCTAGTTTCTTGGGTAATGTTAGGGCAGCGAGTAATTGTAACACCAAGGGACCATTCTGTATTTTCTGACCATGAGAGGTGAGGAAACCTCGTTCTCTCCACAGCCGCCCAAAGCTATGGGCCATGCTGTATAGATATTAACCTCGAGTCCCTCGCTCAATTCACAAGCTCGTAATAAGGCCACTAGTTCAGCAGCCTGAGCTGATCGATAGGGAACTCGAGAAGTCTCAACCACCGTTTTCAGTGTGGTGATTGCATATGCAGCTGTCGTTGTGCCATCTGTTAAATTGAAACAAGACCCATCCACATACAATTTCCCTTGGGGGTCAGATAGAGGAATGTCCGTGAGGTCAATCCTTCCCTTCTTTTCTTCTTCAGTTCGAAATATGCAATCATGTACATCATTTTTAGTTTCACTCGAAGGGAGAGGTAACAATGTGGCAGGATTTAAAGTGGCACATCGCTTACTCGTAATATGTGGGGCAAACAGAGTCAATTCATAACCGGTAAGGCGTGAACTTGTGAGATGCTGTGTTTTTGTTTTATTTAGCAATGCATCCGCAGCATGAGGCACCATCACCGTTAGACTAGAATTTAGGACGAGCCCCTCCGACTGCCAGATGGCCACCTCTACAGCTGCAGTGGCCCTCAGACAGCTAGGAAGCGCTCTGGCAACATTGTCCAATGTGGCCGAGAAATAAGCGCAAGGTCTTTGCTTACCACCAAATCCTTGCGTTAACACTGAAAGCGAGCAACCATCGACCTCATGCACATAAAGTACAAAAGGTTTACAGTAATCAGGAGTACCCAAGATGGGTGCAGAACAGAGAGCAGATTTCAAAGAGTCAAAAGAATGCTGACATTCATCAGTCCACGGAAGAGGTTCATGCACATCTTTAGTGGTTAAATGCAACAAAGGTTTAGCAAGAAGAGAAAAATTAGGAATCCATTGGCGGCAGTAGGAGGTAATGCCAAGGAAAGCACGAACTTCACGCTGGGTGCAAGGCACAGACATGTTAGAAATAGTAGTAATACGTTCTGGCGTCAGGCGCCTTCCCTCCTTCGACAGGCAGATGACCTAAGTAGGTCAACTCCTGTCGACAATATTGGAACTTGGACAGGAAACACCTTATTACCTTTCGCAGCCAGATGGTGCAATAATTTGACAGTGGCGTCTCAACATCCTTCCTCGGTGTCCGACGCAATCAACAAATCATCCACATATTGCAAGAGCACATTACCAGCTGGCAAAACGAAGTTGTCCAAAATCGCTTTAAGGGCATGGCTATAGATGCTCGGACTCTCAGTATAGCCTTGGGGTGCATGACAGAATCTAAAGCTTCGGCCAGATAATGAGAAGCCAAAGATCTGACGGCTATCAGGATGGATTGGGATGCTGAAGAAAGCATTCTTCAGGTCAATGACCGAAAAATACTTAGCAGTTGGTGGGATCATTGTAAGAATAGTAGTGATATCAGACACCACAGGATACTGAGGCACCACAATCTTATTAACCTCCCATAGGTCAATCACAAAACGAAATGTGTCCACATTCCCAGAAGTCCCAGAATCAGAAGTCTTTTTCAAAATCGGGAGAATAGGACTGTTACAAATATTTGCAGCTGTTTCCTCAACCACACCTTTATCAATTAAATCCTGTATAATAGAAAGTAATGCTCGCTCGCCAGCCGCCGAACTTTTATACTGGGGTATTCGTGGCAATTTTACACCAGGTTTCAGCGTAATATGGACAGGAGGGATGTCTAATTTGGCGACATCCGCATCCCCTGTTGCCAACAACGTAGTAGGGATAGTATCAAATTCAGGTGGAAGAGGTTCATTTTTAGCAAAGTACTGTTTCATTGTGTCATAAGGAGGTTGAATCGTCAAGTAAACACCATCAGGGGAACAGTAAATTTTCGCAATCAATTTCTTCAACATATCCAAACCTAATAAATTCTCACCACAAAGTGAAGTCAACAAGAAGGGGGAATCAATAGTAGCTGGGCCAATAGTGAATGGGAGTGGTTTAGAGATGGGGCTTACCACCGGAACTCCTGAAAATCCCACCGACATATTGAGGGAGTCCAACATGGCCTGCCTGCTGCGTTTAGCAAACAGACTGTCTTGTAAATACTGGATCTTTTTCTCATCAAAGGACCCTGTCAGCGGCCACTGCAATTCGACATTATCTTTGGTGTATTTATGCCATAAAATATTAAATAAAAGCGGTGCAATCCCATGCTTACAATACATATCATGACTGGGGCTTCCCTCCGGAGGGGCCGGCTGGCTCTCATCCATTCTCGTACCCTTCCGGCAAATACAGCCAAAACATAGCTTACTGAACCACGGCATTGTCTGTTTCTATACTCTAATTACTCTAGCTGGAAAGGAAGAAAGTTATTTACAATATTCTCATACACATGGCCATGTTCAATCAATTTCAATTACGCACACACAACAAACAAACAACAGTCTTGTGAACTATATAAAAGATTAAACAATTTCGCAAACAATTTCGTATCAAACAAAAGGCAGAGCCCGTCGACTCCTGCCTGTGGAGAACTCGTATACCTTTCCACGTTTTCAAAAGCCCAAAATCAAGTAGTCTTGTCCTTAGACTACCTAGAGATAACCACACAGGTTCTCAAACCACAGACCGACCTACAGGCCATCCGGCAGCCTTCATGGTTCACCTCCTGTGCTATTCTGGCTTAGCCCGCTTTTTCAAGCGCCCCTCCAGATTTGCCCAGGGGCTACCCAATCGTGACTGCCAGCATTCCCGAGAGCAGTCCGGCCGGATGTGAACTTCGTCCTCAAGTCACACCTAGGCGTCTGGTCCAGATCTCTATTAATCACCAAGTTTGCCCAAAACAGGAGCGTCTGCCCGTGCAGTCTCAGCACTGCCCCGTCAGACCCCCTTCGAGTTCTCCGTGGTCTCAAACCACCAAATACTCCGAATCAAAATCAAAAGGGACATCCAACACAAAACGAGACGATTCACTCACCTGGTGCACTCAGGTTCGATTGCAAAATTTCTCCACTGCCAACTCCTGAAGGCTAACACAGTCTGCTTCTGGGTTACACCCGTAGGACACCGGCGTGGGGTCAGTAGCAGCTGGGGCTCTCCTGATCGGGAGAGCGGAGTAACCCTCAAACTTTTTGGTCAGTCCTCCCCCTCGACCAAGATTACCCTTCCCAATGTCCCTTTCTTTTCCAATTACGGAGGGACGACCCCAACGTGGAGTCCCGGCGGAGTCGCCAACTGAAGTACCAAAAAAAAAAATAAGACCATATAGAGCTATACTTACTAATAGCCCCCAATACCAATTACCAATAATCAGTCAGTTGGCAGTGTAGAAGGTTCAATTGTTTATTAAACAACAACTCTGCCAGAGGAGCCTCTCGCGACCTAACCCCTCGAGGTCCGCCGAGAAGACTGCTGGCACATTATCAAGAGATCACATATATACTGTTGCATTTCGAAACCGTTACCTAAGAAGGAAAAATACAAGTTGGTACAGGTTGGTGCAAAGGAAAGACCATATATGGGACACAAAGCATCCTTAGTTTAGCTCAGCTCGTTATAGCAAGGTCGATGAGGGTGACTCCCTTCTGCCATCTCTAGGAGAGTCCGCACAGCACCTCCTGGAATGTGCTTATCCAGCCTACCCCCACCTACAACCTTGACAGGTCTAACATGCAGAAGCAGCAGCTTGTTACATTTGTCAGACTATTTCTCAAGAGAACGGCTCTCGCTAAGTGTAATGGTAGGTTTCCACTAATGCTGCAAGCAGACTAGGCCACAAAATGGCGCTTGTCGGGTCAATTTATTTTTTGACCGTTCTAAGACGAAAAGTTGAAATAAGGTGTACATCAATCCCTAAGCTACCATATGTGTGAGTTTATTAATGCTCAAATACTCTCACTAAGCTAATAGGTACATCACGCTAATTTCTAACTACCACTATGTGTCTCACAGGACCTAATTCAGATTTCAGTTCCTCACGGTGCACTCAGCACCGCCCGCCACAATGCCAGGGAGGCATGTTGTGCACTTCCATGCACAACATTGCAGGCACCGTGCGGTGCCTGCCATGTTGTGCATGGAACTGCAGGGGGGTATGGTGGAGAAGTGTGGCTCACCGGTTAGAGGAGGCAGAGCCGCACGCCCGAGGTCAAACCCGGGACCAGGGTTAAATTCCCGACGCGGCAGGGTCTTGAGCTTAAAATGTCCACAGACTCGATAATTCTCGCCTCGGCGCCTACTCGAATCATGGGTTCACACTCTGCAACTCTGGGCAATAGCTTGCTTAATCTCCACAACAGCCCCACCGCGATGGGATGCCTGGCTTTCACCTTGGGGAAGCCCAGTTAGGGGTTATCTCGCAGGGAAAAGCCAGGACGGGTTCCCAAAGCAAGCGCCTTGAGACCTTACGGTGAAAGGCGCTATATAAGAACGTATGATTTACGATTTATTTATGTGCAGCCCCTACCCCCACGGAGTCCATGGGGGCCCGCAACGGGCCCCCACAGCAGACTCCGCATGCCAGGCATCTGCTGAGACACATACTAATATGGCTGGTGGTGTCTATTAGACACAGCCACAGGACCGGACCCTATTCCGCCCGGTCGACATGTCGACCGGGAGGAAAAGCGTTGGACGGTCTTTCAGTCCGCCGCGGACCCCCCAGCCATTTTAATATGGCCGGGGGTCATTTCTGCACGGATGGCGGGCGTATCGTCCCCGACGGGCCAGCAGTGCCTACCGCCGGCCTGGCGGGGGCCATCCGCCCGCCATTCTAATGGGGCCCTTTATATTTTAGAAAAAGGCTTAATGAAATCAGAAATCCTTAGTTTAAATGTCTTTTTCCAATTGCTAAAGTTTGCACATTTAACTCCTGATTAAACAACAATCCTTCAAATATATCTTCCTAGCGCTGGGAAGCCTTAGGGTAGCCGTGCGCTCTATAAATCCCATCTAATAATAATAATAATCTTTTTCTAGAAAGTCGGAGGAAAACAATTAAAAGGTTTGGGAAACAAGCAGCTGCCAAATTGTTCTTTTAATATAACTTTCAAATGGACTACTTCCTCCAACATCTGGTGAGACAAATCTGACTTACTGAGAAAACTTTTCTGTGGCTTTTCCCCACCAGTTTATCAACTTTTGGACAGCATGTTGAAAGTATTCCCCTGCCACATGTTATTTAGGAAATTAACTTTAATTTTCTCAAATTTCACAACACCTCTGTTATTTTTACATAGACAACATATTAACAATTTAGTGCAGTTATTTCTTGAGACAGCCACAGTATGCAAACTTGCATCTTTATTAACAATGCTGACATCCGAGGCTCAGTTGGCTGATCTCCTATTTAGATACATGGACACAACAAGCTGCAAGAACCTTTGCCCTAGAGTGCCCAGTTGACCAGTGGCAACTGAACCCAGACTGGAATTTGATGTTGACCTCTTCTTGACAACCTGAGAATCTCTAAGTGTCCTCCCCAAAGATTGCAGGAGCCTTAAGAAATGTTCTCCTGTGGTTGTCTGGGCACCAGAAGAAAGTTGACAAATATTTTAAATCGTTTACACCAGAGCTCCAAAGATTCAGCAAGACCTGGTGGACAAGAATCCAACTGGCAGTTCAACAACATCAGAATGAATATCAAATGTGTCCCTCCAAAAGGCCCTGCACCCCAGAAAAAATGACTAATTACCATTCTGCTTTGGGACTTAAATGATCTGCAGCAAGAAATTATCAAATCTCTAGACCTCCAGAGGGACCAGCCTCCTTCAGGTATCCAACCTTTGGTTCCACAGCAGTGACAACAATTTCAGTAGCTGTCCGCTCATGGAAGAGTTTTCTTCTCAAAAAGTGACAAAATCTAATTCTGCATTACAACTTAAATTTTAAGGATTTGTTTAAAAAAAGGAGTGACTGTTACTGGTTTAAAATCTTGTATGTACCTTTTTGGTGCTCTTTTTTGTATGGTCCTTCATCTTATCATAAAATTCAGAAAAGTATTTTGAAAAGTAGAATAATGTTGTGCATCATCCAATGCTTTTTCAAAAATAAAGGAACTGCCAATCCTTTCATGCTTTCTATTTCTAAGGATGATGAGGATATTGATACCGAGAAGATCAAAAGGGAAGTGATGAGATTTTTTCCTATTGAATTGTGTAAGAAAGAATTTCTATTTTTTCCTTTCGGAAAAAAGGGGTTTCAGAAAACCTAAATCCTGTTTGTATTATGATCATATGCTACTATGCTTTACAGCATTATTGTTACTCATATGATCACGAATATACAAATGTGTCATACTCCAATATGGATGGTAAACTCGTTTCACAGTGATTTGAAGTTTCCAAATCTTTCAAAGGGCATTCTAAAGTCCATGGTTTAAGTAGGCCTAGAAGCCATGTTATCTAAGGTTGTACAACCTCGCTTTGTAACCTGGCAAATGAAAGCAGGATTTTAGAATAATAAAATGGAGCATAATATTATATTTATGAATATCTTCTCTTGAAGTACATTCTTCTTCAGGGAGAAGATCCTGCCACCTACTCATTAGAAAGGTTTTTGCTGAAAGTAACACGTTTCTGTCTCGTGCATAAACTGCATTGACTTTTACTGGGAAAAAGTGTTTGTATATACACTGATCTAAAAATCTATATATTTAAGCTCTTATGATCCAGCTGACCTTTTCTTGACAGAGCCGTGGTCAGCTGAAATGACAATTGTCTTTGATTCTTTTGCTTTGCTGCTTGCTATTTTAAATTTTAGGCTTCCCATGGTGTTTAATTTTTTTTTTATTTCAGTAAAATTTTTATTGAAATTTTATATATATATACACCCGATACATGGGTAGCAATTGAAACAAGAGACAGGAAAAAGACGCCTGGGGGGGGGTTACAATATCCCATAACATATCATTTGCTTTTGGCGTTTCGGACTGGTCACATCGTGTCCTGATGATCATGTCGTCTCGTGGGTTAATTCGAGGCTCTCCGCCCCGTCTTCCCGCCTTCCCCGCGGTTGCGGAATGGCTGTGTATACATTCGCGTGGCCGGTGCGATTGTCCCTTTCGCGGCCTTGAATTGTATACCCCCTCAGTGGCAGGAAAGGAGAAAGAGAAAGAGAAAGGACAGAAGGTGGGAGATCCAGGGAGAGCTTAGTGACGTTGTGGTCCTACATGGCATGCGTAGCTATACTGGCCGGATTGTGACTCCTGCAGGAGCTGCCTTAGTTTCGGTGTTTACGGCGGCTTGTGTGAGGACAGGTAGTTGTCTAGAGAGAGCTACATCTCGCACTTTGTGTGTGTCTTCGGTGTGTGGTTAGCCGTTATGGTGTCTGCCCCCCTTAGAAAGGTGACCCAGTTGAACCACGTTTTGAAGGAGGCCTTCCCCGTGTCCCTCCAATTGTTCAATACTGTCTTGACTGCTGCACGTGCTAGTAAGAAAACTCTCTCTCAGCAATGAACTGGGAGTGTGGAACATTCTATGAAACATAATTAAAGTTTCAATCACATTTTGTGGATGTGTTTCAATATTAGCATCCTATGCTTAAGAAATGAAATAAAACTATGGTTAACTGTCCCTAGAGTGACTAGTTGGACCAAATATTTCATATGCAGTTACCAGTAGGTAAAAGACCAACAAAATAGACTCTCACGTTTTTTTCAGGTATGCCTGTAGCCTCGCCCCCACACTCACTGACCTCTTCCTGAATGCATTCAAGATAAGAGTTCCCATACTTTTTAATATGCTGCTACAAATACATGAATACAGACAGATATTTACAGCAGATGCCTTTACCCTGTATGCTCACTCAAAATGGAGTCGGTTTCTGACCAATTAGATAAATCATATTAAATGTGTTAGTGCATTTTTCTGAGTTTCAAATGTTTTCTGCCCTTCTAGAAATCATCCCTCATGACACCCACGCCCAAATATAGTGGGTGGGCCAGGTCAACGAAAGGAAGAGTACTGGGCCACCTAAGTCCATTCAGAACAGGGAAACCAGCTTTTGTTCGTTTTTCCCTAACGTTTCACAGGGGCCTGCATCCCTAACTGTTTAACATGATTAATACCATTGTCTTGGGCAACTTCCAGGCCTAGGAACAGGTTTGAAGTCAGCAGAGTTGGTAACGCCTATCATGCACAAATGAACAGGTCACCTCAACAATAACAAAAGAGGCTGTAGGCTCCAAATTCAAGGTGTTTAAGAGTCAAAAAAGTAATATGACAGAAATGCTGTGCAAATGATTTTGCCTTTCATAGGAAAGTTAATGAAAATGTTTATTTTCTTCCTGCTGTGAGGCCATTACTAACTTGCAGTACTATAAAATAAATTAATGGAAAAATCAACAAAATAAATATTGCATTCGTTCATTCAGTTAAAGAAAGAACATTCTATGCATCATTCCATTAATTCACATAACATTCTGGTGTACGTAGATATTTACTTGTAGTAGAACAGTGCTTTGTGAAGGGGCCTATGAGTAACCTGCAGGACACCTGTTTATTTCCCAGCAGGATCATCTCAGGATTTCATCCTTCTAAGACTGATAAAATAAGTATCACTGGTCAACTGATAGGAACACTTGTTGCTTAGAGTGCTACAAAATGGCAAATTATGCAGCAGCAGGTTCCGCTTAAAAAACATGTGATTACATATATATTTCAAGATAAAAATATACGAAGGTTTCAATGCATGTTAAAGCTACACTTGCAGCCGGTTACAACACAGACAGAACTGAAGTGGGGTTTTCTATATCTTAATTTTCAGGTTTAATCATTAAATAACCCCCACTACTGGTCGAATGGGCACACACAATTAGAAAAGAGTGATCATCTACATTAAACACATAGCAATAAGTTATTAAAGGCTTTTAGTACAATCGATAAAAAGAATTAGGGAGAGCTAAATGGTTTCATTTTTTAGTTCTTTTAATTTTTCATTATTATTCAATAAGTATTAATCTTTTACATCTCAGTATTAAAAGTTAACACAATCCAATAATCGATATTTAATTATAAAATAAAATACAATATTTGTTATGAGAACAGTTAATATTGTAATAATGCAAGTATGTTCCATAAAGAAAGACCCCTACACTAAATTAAATTGGAATAAGACAGAATAAGGTGGCAAAAGCATATGTTGGACCTGGCCCTTTCTGCAGGGTCATTCCTAGACTGTTTGCCTTCCTCCTCCTATATTTGCTGAATTCATTGTTGTAGACTTTAGGACTCTGTGTACTCTATCACTACTAAACAGTGCTAAGGTGCTTGTGCTTGCTCCCTAAATCATGGTAGAATTGGTTTATATCCAATTGGCATTTAATTTACTTGTAAGTCCCTAGTAAGGTGGCACTGCATGTACCCAGGGCCTGTAAATGAAATGCTACTAGCGTGTCTGCAGCACTGGTTGTGCCATCCACTTAAGTAGCCCGGTAAACACGTCTCAGGCCTGCCAGTGCTGAGCCCGTGTGTGCAATGTTACTGTGCCATGTCAACCTGACAAAATAAACACTTTGCCAAGCCCAAACCTTCCTTTTTAATACATATAAGCAACACCTAGGGTAGGCCATTGACAGGCCAGGGGGCAGGTTGGCAATGTATTGAAAAAGTAGGATATCTACTTTAAGGTTTAACATGCCCTGATAGTGAAAAACTCTTACATTTGTTTTTCACTACTGCAGCATTGTAGTTACCTTATTACATTGAATAAGTGCAATTTCCACATGGGAACAGGTAAACCATCATGTTTGGTGTCTATGAAATTGTAATTATAAACCCTCTTTAATGGTAAAGTCAGATTTTATTTATGCCATTAGCCGCCAGGATTGAGGGTGCTTTTGTTCAGCAGGCCTAACTAGGTCCCCGTAGCAGGCCCATGGCCCATCATGGTTGGCCTGAGATTGTGAATTTGTCCCAGTCTGGTGCACCCAGATATCCACAATTGGAGCTTTACACCGTTTCGTACTATTTTACCAAAATCTTTAAAATTGAATATCTGCAGTTCTACTGATTAGCTTTTTGTCACTTTGGTCTTATTTTAGTTAGAAATTATTCTGTTACTAATTCTGTTGTGGACTTCTTTTGTGGTGTGTTTTCACTGTGTTACTGTGTTGCACAAATACTTTACACTCTGAGTTAAGCCTGACTGCACTGTGCCATGCTACCTGAGGGCTGAGCACAGGTTAATTTAGTACACTCTGAGTTAAGCCTGACTGCACTGTGCCATGCTACCTGAGGGCTGAGCACAGGTTAATTTAGGGTTTGCTAGGGACTTCACCCCGAGAATAATTGTAGTTGCTACTTGAGAAGGGTTTCACTCAACAGTAACCCAGTTTCTTACAATATGTGAAATTTAAAGATGAGTCCCTAGCCAGAGAGTCAGGAAAGAAATTATGCTTCTACTTTAGAACAGCATGTACTATTATACACATTCAAAATCCAGAAGGCACCATGTTATCTTTGATCTTCTGCATTACCCCAATAAGATTTCAGTAAAATCCTGGAAATAAGCAAACTATCCATTTTCACATGTTCATACAATGGCCTACAGGTGTTAGACTTTGAAAAGAGACATTGTCTACAATCTGCTGTCCATGTTCTTCTCATAAGTCATCCCTTCTGTTTCCTCCTCTCCTCCCGGTGATAACCTCACTATCTGTTTCCTAATACAAAACAAATGTCTATTCACTTACCAACAAAAGGCTTCTGGAAAGTTACAGCTGCTGCAGCAAAAGAGAAAATATCTTGTGGAAAATAACGGTTTAATGTGGAAAAAAGGCCTTTCAATGTTAGTGCATTTTTCAGTTAACATGACAATGTCACGCAGGCTACCTTAAATCAGCACTTATTTACTTTACTTATAGGCTTATGACATCTAATTATGATTACTTGCTACAAAAACTGTGTTTGGAATATATGCTATTTAAACATAGGCTTTTGCTCATTTAAAATAAAACTGTTTTTTGCAAACAAAATTCGCCCTTGTAGAACAACATCTACAAAGTAATGAAACAGACCAGTTGAGATTCTTTTACAAAAATAAAACACATGGCACTCTACAAAATACTTTAATTATTCCTAAATTATGCAAGAAGATGTAATCTATAAGTGTAATGACCATTCACATTAGATAGGCATCTTGCACAGCACTACAATATTTTTTTTCAAAAGCAACTTAACTGATGTATTTCAGTACGGTATGATATATGTCTGTTACCTCATAGTGTGCACTCATTGTATACTTAGCTACTGTTGAAATGTGTATATTAAATGAGTGGCCAATTAGAGCTATGTAGTGCACAGAATGATGTTGTCTAATCTGAGCATGTATATTTCCAAGTTGTTTAGTATAGGACACCATAATATTGTCTGTTTCTGATTGAATACAGCTTCTTTTATGCTCAGTTCAGATGGTACATGTCAAGTAGTGTAAGAAATTAGATTATTGGCTGTAGGCGGGGTGAGTACCTACCTCAAGTAGTATTCACAATCCGTGCCAGGCTGAACTCTCAAAGTCACTAAGTTAACTTCAGCTCATCCTTCTGGTAACTACAGCAGAGAGAGACAGGCTTAACACAGGGCAATATGTAAAGTACTTATGCAGTACCAAAAGACTAAACAAGTGGAAATGCAAAACAATAAAAATCTCAGATGTAATTACAAAAATATAGTAAAATGTATTACACAAAAATTACACCAAAACCACAAAAAAACAATATGAGGAACCAGAGATATAAACATTTTAAGTTTCCACTAGAAATATCACCAAAAAGCACAAAGTGCGGATGATAGTCAATGGTTGTGGTAGAACAGGACCTAGACACAATTTCACACTGACCATGATTGCACGGGGTCAGGTACACTAAGTTCATTGTGGTCAAAGATTTTACATTCTGATGTTAGTACTTTAAGCCCCAAACCACCACAGGAGTACACTTCTAAAGCCACGGAGGACATCAGGAGACACACTTAAAAAATCACAGGGTGGAAAGCAGAAGTCAACTTGAGAGTTCAATACATGTCCTGTTGCCACTGCTCAACGAGGCATTGCAATAAAAGGTCTCTTGTACATTGCTGTGCCTCTGCAGCTTCAACAGGAAATCAGTTATATGACCATTGGAGTCCACTTCTTTGTAATGGGTACAAACGAGAGGGCATGTCTAGTTCTTTAGGGCTCTTCTGAGGTCTCAGAGAGCATGCTCAATTCTCTTCTAATATTCCATAGGTTTAGGAGTGTTCTGAAGTGGCTATCCTGCCACAAGCCATCTTGTCAAGGGCACAACAACAGATGTTCACACCCAATCCCATTTGTCCCTGTCCAGGTGGCAGATTCATACCTTATTCACACCTACTCAAATGTTAATTACTTACTGGCAGAAAAAGGAGATTAAAATACAGATTTAGCTTACAGGGACTTCATGCAGGGCAAATCAAACATTTTTAAACATCCCCTTTTCAAAATATTTGTTTCAAATCCAACTTCAACATTGAATTCGGCTTGTAAAGTGTTTCCTAGTCAGAGATAACATTTATTAAACGTAATACTGTATCCTAATGCTTTCCTATGGAAAAGCCAACCCTTCTTCAGTGAAAATAGCTTTTAGAGCATTTTTACCATTGCATTTTACGTGTCCTAATTTTAAATACCTTGCACCCTGCCTTATGGTAATAAGCCCTACTAAGGAGTGATTTATTAACATTTAAAAGTAGTGTTTAGGCCTGTCAAAGGGTGCTATTTTAGAGGTTCAACTTGCAGTTTATAGCTGAGCAGCTAGGCTACAATGTTATGCCCGTAGACTTGCTTTACAGTGTCACTGCAGTGGATGGCATTATGAATGCTGCAGTCCACTACTACCATTTAATATACAGATCCTGGAAGAACTTGGCACCATGTATTAGGGACTTATATGGAATTTGTCAGCAGCCTTTGACACCATCTCTCACCCAAGGCTTGTTAAAAGACTGCAGGCAATCGGGTTCCAGGGGACAGCACTAAAATGGCTGCAGCATTTTCTGTTAGATAGACAGCAAACAATCATCCCGGGTCCATATTCCTCAGGCAAAACGTGCTTGGACAAGAGTGTACCGCAGGGCTCATGCCTGAGTCCCACTTTGTTCAATATTTATATGGCGCCGTTAGCAAAGATCGCGGAGCATTTCGGCTTTGAGATCATATCATACGCTGATGACACCCAGCTGATACTTGCTATGGGCCAAGACCTGGAAATGAAGAAAAAACATGCTAGCCATCTTCATTGGATGACTGAGAACTGCCTCCAGTTAAACACAAAAAAACGGAAATTACGCTGCTTGGAAAAGCCCCAGCCATCTGGTTGGATGACTGGTAGCCTCACCAATTGGGTGCTATTCCCGTGCCCAAACAAACGGAAAAAAAATCTAGGGATAAACTTAGATCAAGCCTTAACAATGAAAGATCAATTGCAGCTACTACAAGCTCCTGCTACTACAACATGCACCTTCTGCGCAAAGTTTTTCCTCTTCTTCCCACAAATGTCCGTAGAACTCTGGTTCAGGCAAGGGTGATAAGCAGACTGGACTATGGAAATGCTCTCCTGGCTGGCGGGAGTTAGTGATAACTTGCTCACCAAGCTCCAGGTGGTCAAGAACACCACGGCCAGACTTATACTGAACCGTCCTGCAGTCACTCCTTCTGCGCCTTTGTTGAAAGAACTGTATCCACATTTGCATCTATTTGCATCTATTTACAAACATGTGAAAGTAAGTGGGGAACACATACACTTGTCTTAATAGCTATAAAATGTGTATTTGCACTTGCAAGCTCTTTTTTAACTTTTTCCAATGGAAAGAAATCCATTCTCCGGCACCCCTAGTAATTTTGACAGTGCTCCCGCCCCATTTTCGCCTCAAATACAATTTTGCTCCTGACAAAAATAAGGCTACATGTTAGGTCATATCCATGGTGGAAATGGGCCTTGCAAATTTTGTGATTGCTACAAACTCGCTTGCTTGTTGATGTTCACCAGCCTTCTAAGGTGTGCAGTGCCTGGAAAGGCCACTCCAAGTTCAGGGAATGGATTTCCTAACATGTGATATTGCACTACTGAACACTGGTGAACACAATGTGGAATGGGCACTAGTGGGCAGCGTAAGCTGCTGGCACTGATGCATGAGGGTAATAGACCTCAGTGAAATATTTTTGCAGTTTAATATAGTCCAAACGTGGCCCAAACGCATCAGAGCGCCTATAGAGAGCCAACTTGCATTCATATTGACAACTGTAGCAAACATGTAATTGAAAAAAATATAGTAATCAAAGGGGCTACAATGTTTAATGGACTTCAGAGGACATCATTTTTTACAAAAACAGACGTTCATTCTTGAATTTTATTTTTTATCTCATCATATCCAGCTACTAACTAGTCCCTTGCAATGTGACACCTCCCGCCAGTCCTGACTTTTTTAGCCACAACCACTTTGCGTGCTGGAAATTTTTTAGGCTACCCTTACAATGTTAAATATGAAACCACAAGCCTCAAAATGCAATGCTCTTTTTGCAAAGGGAAAAAAAAATATTCAGCACCAGTTGAAGATGTTTTACAAGTAATGGGACCACATGGACGCTCTGAACATATTTTAAAAAAGGAACGTTGCAGGTATGCTCAGTTTTCTCTTTTGAAAGGGCAGTAAAATACATGATTGCATCCAGCTACTGATAGACCAGTCACACTAAAAGTGTCCAAAGTGTACCTTATGAGAAATGAGAGGGTGCGATTTTGGAGGTTATTTGGAGGTGTGCCTTTAATACCTACTCTCTGCTAGGACAAGACTGAAAAAAAGGGTTTAAGATGATATATCAGAGTCGCACTCCTCCACTTGGTCAATAAACACACAGTGCTGATTTTTAGTATGATGTTTGAGTTCTTAGGGTATACTCAATGCTTCTTGTGTCCATAGCCTCCCTCTCCCACCCCCCCCCCAGGCAACAAATGAATAAATAAATCATTAACCACAGTGCTCTTTCCTCAGTCCAGCTACACTACTGGATACAGCATGTTGTCCAGGTAACAGTCCTATGCACTGCTCAATTTGTCACCAACAAAATCCAGAAAATGTAGAAGAACCAGATGAATTTACCCAAAAATGCAGAAACGGGTAAAGAGAAGAAATAAATGAAGGACACATCTTGGTGACATGTTTTCAACTTGAACCTGGTCCTCAAGAGATATGAAGGGAGTTAGTTGCAAAACAAAAAGCCACAAACACCTTCAAAAACAAAGTCATGGCGCGGCCACGCGAGATGGCCAATCGGACGTGATCCGTATCGGCTCCATCACCACGAGGCTGTCGAGGGCACTTCTAAAGCCCCAATGTAGCCTAGAACCAACACAGAGACTGTAGTTAGAAGCCGCTGTAAATGTGGACATAGCGGAATGGGCAGGAGAACAGCCACAACTGCTGGAGAGCCCGGAGCGCGGAGATGAAGGACGAAGCCCAAGATGGCGACGCGCGGCCACTCGGACTGATTAGGAGCCTCCTGCCGGGACTGGGGACTGCAACGAGGGGATCACATAGTTATGCAACCCCCAGCACAACTGACTTCCCCCAGCAGTTATTCTGCCAAGGAGGCGCCCTCGGAGTGGCCTAACGTCACAAGCTCCGCAGCGGGAGAAGAAGCAGCAGTGAGCTCCGAGGGAGACCGGCGAGCTTGGGGAACACCCGAAGGCTCTGGGGGTTAGCGGGGGCCCCAGTTTCATTTTACTCACCTCAGAATCCCGCGCAGCTTAAAGGAAGTTCTACGGTTCCCTTGAAAAAACTGTAACACGCGGGAAGCCCTAACCTTGCAGTGCCTGACTCCAACGTGGCGGAGGTGAGCCCACAAAGAGATTCACCCTAAAAGAACCATGGATGCACACCTGAACTATACATGGCAACCAGCGAGGTCACAAGCACACAAAGGTTCCGGCGTGTCAGTGAACTTTAGAAACCACGAGCCCGAGATGAGTGCCTGACCCTAATATGGCCGCCAGAGAGTGGTCTTTCACATAAGCAATCTTACCCACCTCATGGGAGAGGGGTCCAGCATTAATTTGCAGAAGCAACAGGGGACTTTCAGAAAGTAAATACAGCGACAAGATAAAAGTGCACTGCAGAGCATAGCAAGTCTCTGGAAGCCCTGGACCTCAACAAAGACTGCATCTATGCCACCAAAGAAATCGACCTCTACGGTATCTAGCAACTTTGCGCCTGCGGAGAAGAATCAAGCACAGGAGAAAGAGCCCCCTGATCTAGCCACGGCCTTGACTAAGGAAGACCTTCTCAGTACCCCGAAGGACTTTAAAGCGGAACTGCATTCTGAATTAAAAGGGGACCTTCATGCGTCTATGGCCCAACTCAAAGCGGATCTATCAGAATAAATGACCACTCTACAACAGGACATGGACTCCATTGGAACGAGACTGTTGGACACGGAGTCCCAAACCCAGGAGCTTGACGAAAGAGTGCAAAATACTAGCGACAAGGTACAACTTATATATATTCACAACACCAAATTGCCATTTTGGAGAGCGAAGACCTGAAAAACAGGTCTAGACGGGAAAATATACACATCAGAGACCTGGAGGAAGGGGCAGAGGGTTTGGACTTGGAAGCATTCGTAGAAGGTCTATTCGTGGATATACTTGGGCCTAATCGACTTAAATTTAAATCGAAAGTGCACACAGGGTGGGTCCAGCTCTTCCAGGTGAGAGGCCTCGTACCCGAGACATCCTTGTCAATCTTCACTCATATAAGGTTAAATAAGCTATTCCACAAGAATCCAGAAACAAAAACTCCATCACTTTCCAAGTATTTTGATGTGTCCTATTTCAAGACCTGGCGCAGGCGACGCTACAGAGAAGACAATATTTCCGGCCCCTTACAGAGAAGCTTCGAGAGGAACGAATAAGATACAGATGGACTTCTGGGCTAGCGTTTGAATATAAAAACAGACAGCAACATGTCACAGAGCTCAAGTACGGCATGGAGCTCCTCGAGATATCAATAGCAGAGGATGAGGCTTCCAGCTCACAGTCCAGAAGAAGTGAGCCCCCTCGTCCAACTTCACACAGTGGAAAACAGTCACTAAAGGTCGTTCACCCAAGCCCTGACTCAAAGTCAGCAGAGGGAAAGGAGGGGTTAATTGAAAAAAGATACGTACAAGAAGTCTGGATACTCGTAGGCGTGCAAGAAAGGATTTACATAGAGTACGATGGACAAGGTAGAAGAGGACAGAGGTATGGATCAAGGACTGCTATGACCGGTGAGGACTGAACGCATGTCACGCCGAACGATGGCTACAGTTGCCCACAAGACATAAGGGAAAGATCAGAACTCTTGGTGATGGAGTCTATAGAAGTGCCTGGAACTCTGTGAATGCGCAATGTAAGGCCACAAACCGAATCAGGCTGACGAGAACAAAGGGTGCGAGGTAGGGTCCTATATGTCCCACATTATCTCAGGAGTTGTTATGAAGCGCACAGAAAGGAATTGGTGTACGGCTACGTTGGACACTGATATATGGACAGCATGGTGACGGGCGAGGGCCGAAACCCCGGCTCGACGCTCCTATCGAGAACTGTCATAACAGCGGGCACGTAAGGGTCCTACGGAAAAACAGTGTTAATCTTCATGGTTTTGCTTTGAATTCAAAGGGAGGGATTAAATGGAGGGAGGGGTGGTAGAGAAGCAGAGGGGGAGGGTTGGGAGGGACATTGCTATGCTGAATGTCGGCCTATGCTACTGGTGAAGAGAAGGCACTGGAGAGAGGTAACTGGCAGGGTGGTAAGACAAGGAATATGCAGGGAGGCAAATGACAAAGGGGGGGTACCCAATAGGATGATATCAACTATGACGTGGAATGTGAAGGACCTGAACTCGCCGATCAAGCGCCAAAAAATCTGGAAATACTTGGGTGACTACCAGTTTGATGTGGTAGTGCTCCAAGAGATGCATCTTAAAAGATCGGAAGAACTGAGGCTTAGACATAAAAACTATTCACTTATACATAGGTCATCTGCCAAAACGAAGCATCATTTCGTAGCATTTATGTTCCACAATATCACTAAATTCTGGACTGAAGGCATTCAGACGGAAAAGGAAGGACAGGTGGTAATGCTGAAAGGGAAGCTCAGGGGGAGAACAGTGACACTTGTCTCGGTCTAAGTCCCCAATTCAAGACACGCGACCTTTGTTAATTCTTTTTTGAATATGGTGGGGGGGTTATGCTGAGGGTCAGATAATCGTAATGGGGGACTTTAACCTCACCTGGACAACAGTTGCCACCAGCATAGGTCCACGGGAAGTAGCTTCCCTAAATCCCTCAAACAAGCTTTTCAAAACCTGGGACTCTTTGACGCATGGAGACTCCTCAATCCCACCACCAAAGATTACATGTACTATGCACATGCCCACCAAACATACTCCAGACTAGATTACATTTTTAAGGCACAAGAACTACAGGGCACCCTCCAGGGAGCTAAGATCCTTCCCATTTCTCTATCTGACCACAGTCCAGTAACGGTAGGCCTGAATTGGGGATGTAAAACGCAAGGGTTCACTAAATGGTATTTCCCTGTTGCACTGACGTAAGATAAGTTGCTCCAGGACGAATTACGGCTAGCGATTAAGGAGTTTTTTCAAACGAATGACCCGGGTGACACCTCCCATCAGAACAATTGGGACGCTTTTAAGGCGGTCAATAGGGGAGATGTATAGTGATGGTCTCGGTGCTAAACAAGGAAAGGGCAAAGGAACGGGAGGCGGTCCTGTCCCAGCTAAAAAAGGAATACATAAAGAACCCCGCACGTAATTTAAAGAACAGCTGGGTGCTCTGAAAAGGAAACTTTGGACAATATATACAAACAGAGCCAAATTCACGCTGCTCCGACTTCATTGGAGTGCTTACACACACGAAAATAAGGTGGGCACGCATCTGGCGAGACAGCTTAGGGAAAAAAGTACGAAGAAATATATTGGGGGAATATGCAAAGACGGGTGGACTTAGAAATAGACAATAGGGGTCAGGACTCTCTGTTCAGTGCTTTTTACCAGGATCTTTCTAAAGCAGCTACCCTTGACACTGAGTCGTGGAAGGCTTACTTCGACTCGCTCGCTCTCCCTAAGATTTCAGAAACATGGAAAGAGCAGCTGGATGCCCCAATCTCTGAAGAGGAGGTGATACTTTCGATTGGAGCGCTTAAACCTCATAAGTCTCCGAGGATGGACGGGCTAACGCCTCTTTTCTATAAGATGTACACACCCAAACTACTGCCCCAACTGATGACCCTATTGAATGACATAGCAACGAGACAGGCGGTCACCCCCACCATGGCAGAAGCACTCATCACAGTAATTCCAAAGCCGGGGAAGGACCCGCAGCACTGCGCCTCATATAAACCAATAGCTCTCTTAAATCTAGACGCCAAGAGTTACTCAGCTATTCTAGCGACCCGTTTAGAAAATGTAATGCTCGACATTATCCACCCGGATCAGTCCGGTTTTATAAAAGATAGACAGACGCATGACAACATCCGCAGGACGCTCTATCTTATAGAAAAAGCAAACAAGTTAAAACTACCAGCGATAGTATTGGGCTTGGATGCGGAAAAAGCCTTTGAAAGGGTGGATTGGCACTACCTGTTTCTCACTCTGGAGAGGTTTGGCTCCTGGTTGTTGTGTGTCAGAAAGGCGGAGAAGTCTACAGTATCTAGGACACGCTAACTCACGAAATTCTGACGTAAGGAGGGACAGAATGGCTTGCCAAAGATCTTTGAATTCGGATCCCTTACCAGCTAGTGTAAGGGTTAGCTTCTCCATACCTAATACGTGCCATAACCGTTGCAACCATCCCGTGAAGATAGGGAGTTGGGGAGTGCGCCAAAGGGTCAGGGTGTTCAGGGTGGCTGTGCCTAGTGCAGTAGCTATCAAACAGCCTCTTCGGGGTTTAAGCGGATATGTTAAAGGGTTGGAGAGACTCAGAAGGATATAAGCAGGAAATCTGGGGAGGTGTGTCTTTAAGTGAGAATCTACTTCATCGAGAACCTGAGACCAGTGTGATTGAATGCAGTCGCAGTCCCACAGAAGATGAACTAGTGTGCCTACCTTCCCACAGCCCCTCCAGCAGTCAGTGCTTTGTCATGGACCAAATTGGTGTAGTCGTTCAAGTGTATAATACCAATATGTGACTATTTTGGTCAACGTCTCAGTGAGTCCCGTGTGGTAAGCTGAGTGTCGGGCCCTGTGTTATATACCGTCCCATTCTTTGTGGCAGAGCGTTCTGCCTAAGTCTCGCTCCCAGCGTGCATGACTGGCATTGTATGTATGTGTGTTCTTTGCTAGTAACATTTTGTAGAGGTTAGAGATGATTTTTTTTATCTGATGTGCGGGTAATGAGCCATTTTTCATAGGAAGTCAGAAAGCGTAGGGCCTCAGGCCTGGTGTGTGGATGGAGTGCCCAGTGGCGGGATTGTAAGTAAGGCATGCGTTCCGATTCGGCAAGACCATAATCCACCTTGAGTTGTGGGAATGAGATAATCCCCTCTAAATCAAATAGGTGGCCTAGTGATTGGCATGCTGTGAGACGCCAGGCCGGAAAAGCCTTCTCCCCCATATCTGGTTGAAATTTTGGTTTATCAAATAGTGGGGTAAGAGGTGAGGGAAAAGTATTCAAGCTATGTTTAATGGTAGTGCGGTCCCAAGCCTCAAGAGTCGTACTTGTGATATAAGATGCATATAGATTGGGCGGTCTATGTGATTTACAAAGGAATGGTATGCCTTGGAGAGGTGTGGCGGCTATGGCCTGATCTTGAAATAGCAAGTGTTTCTCTGATTCCAGGCAGTGCCACTCCACCAAATATCTTACTGTGAAGCGTAGAAATAAAATTGAATAACAGGGACCCCTAGAGCCCCTTCCTCTGGTGGGAGGATTGCTATCGCGTATTTGAGCCAGGCTTTGTGGCCCTGCCAAATGAATTGTGCAAGGCCCGATTTGGTCTGCTGAATCCAGCCTGTGGTAGGGCGGAGGGGCAAAGTCTGAAATAGATGCAAGATCTGAGGAAGGATAGTAATTTTAGTAGCAGCAATCCTGCCAAGCCAAGAAAGTGAGTAGTGTTTCTACTTGCCCAGTTCTTTACGTATGTGTGAGCGGAGTTTAGCATAGTTATTTCATCTGTGGCCGGTATGGAGGGAGCTAATTGGACCCCTAAGTATGGAATGAAGGAAGGCGACCATTGGATGGGGTGTTCTTCTTGGAGGTCTGTTCATGCTGTGCTTGAGATTGTGTGCCTTTTGCCTGCATCGCTCCGGTTCTATGCCCTGCTATTTTGGTTTTTTATTCCTGCAACAGTTCTCTCATGTAACGTAACTGTTTCTATTATACAGTGCTCTGACACCTTCGGGTAAAGTCCGCGCTTTATAAAAATGCATTAAATAAATAAATAAATAAATAAGTAAGTAAGAGAAATGTTAAGTGCTACAGATTTGTCCATTTTAATTTTAAACCCCGAAGCTTGTGCGAAGCTGTGCATTTCAATGAAGAAGGATCGTAAAGCAGGGACCGTGTTCGAAATAGAGATTAAGATGTCATCCACGTATAGACTTATAGTGTGTATGTCTCCACCAAACTTGATTTCAGAGATGAGGGGTTGCATTTGACCTGGAGGGCTAAGGGTTCCATGTAGAGTGCAAATAGAAGGGGTGAGAGGGGGCACCCCTGTCTAGTGCCCCTAATAATTGGGAAACGAGAAGACATGTAGCCATTAACGTGGACTGTAGCTTTAGGGAATCGATAACAACTGAGCATCTGGATGCGCAGTCTCTCACCGAGGCCCACTTGTGTGAGGACTTGTCCAGATACGGCCAGTGCACCCTGTCAAAAGCCTTCTCTGCATCAATGGTGAGCAGCATGTATTCTCCTTGAGTGTGGGATGCTTTTTCGATTAAGTGGAGGACCCGTTCGGTATTGTCGCACGTTAGTCTTTGTGAAATAAATCCGGCCTGATCTGCCTCGAATAAGCAGGACATATATGGCGCTAAGCGAGATGCCAATATGCTGGTGTAAAGTTTTATATCTATATTCAGAAGGGATATCGGCCTACACGCTCCGCAGGATGTTCTATCCTTGCCGGTCTTCGGGATGACCACGATGGAAGCCTCGAGCATGTTATCTGGGATAGCCCCAGTCTGTGCAAAGGAGTTAAATACGCTTGTCAGTAAGGGGGCCAATAAGGTGCAGATGGTCTTGTAGAAAGCTGCCGAGTAGCCATTTGGTCCTGGTGATTTGCCTAGTTTGAGGTGTGAGATAGCCGCAATTACTTCTTCAATTCTAATGTCCCTATCTAGATGATCGGCCTGCGACTGAGTGAGAGAGGGCAGGCCTGCGGCTGTTATGTAATCAGCGCTAAAGAAAGTATCTAGGGATTGACTTAAGTATAGCTGAGCATAGAAGTCTCGAAAGACTTCGGCTATTTTGGAGTCCTCTGTAATCAGTCCGTCCCCTTTCGGAGCGGATGGCTTGGATGCCCTGTTTCTGC
The DNA here is from genome assembly GCF_964261635.1 of Lissotriton helveticus. NCBI lineage: Eukaryota > Metazoa > Chordata > Amphibia > Caudata > Salamandridae > Lissotriton > Lissotriton helveticus. The sequence continues at coordinate 1,564,903,821 of NC_136061.1, forward strand.
CTAACTTCTCGGAGTTTGTGGGCCAGCAAGCGTTCACATCGAACTTTATTATAAAGCAGCACAGTTAAGGGTTATCACAGAATGGTTCATGTGGGAGTCGGACAAGTACTGGCTCCACATGGACCGGGCTGTCGTGGGCAGGACAATTTGGGACGTACTGTGGAAACCCAAAAAGGATAGACAGGCTAACGCGTATCTAAGCACCCCTACCACGACTACACTTAGGACTTGGGACGAGGTAAATAGAAACCTGGTTTAGACCGTTTTTCCATCTCTTCATACACCTATACACTTTAACCCAGACTTCCCACACACGCTGAAGGAAGGGTCATTTGACGCATGGTGAGAGGGAGGGTGCCGAATGCTCTCAGATCTATTCCATAACTACGACATTCTTACTTTTGAAAATTGTTAACGTGATTGTGGGGTACCGCCCACAGAGCATTTTCTGCAACCTAAGCATTGGGCACTACATCCACAGGTCAGAGAGGCGGCGACTAGAGACCTGACCCCGATAGAAACTTTAGTGCGGAGGACTAGTACATTCAGGGGCACGATCTCCTTCCTGTACAAGCTACTGGTTTCCACTACGATCGCACCACAGCCATGATACAAATCGACATGGGAACAGACCCTAGGGAGGGATACAACGGAAGGAGAATGGAAATACCTGTGGTCAGATATCACTCAATTTACCATTCACTTAACCTGAAGGGGGGCACATTACACAAAATACTATTCAATTGGTATTTAGTACCTGCCAAACTTAGGAAGATCTTCCCCCTCACTGCGGATCCATGCTGGAGAGGATGCGGTATCCTCTGGGACTTTCGCCACGTTTGGTGGGACCGCCCGACAATTAAGCCAAGTTGGGAAGAAATTCTGACCCAAATGACAGAAATGCTTGGATACCCCATACCAAGGTCCATACATGCAGTCCTCCTGGGCCTCAGAGATACCATACTAGAACACCAAACAAGGCGGACAAAGCAATTATATGGGCATGTTTGGGGCAGCTATATAGGCGATAACGGCCACTTGGTGGAAAAAAGACGCACCAATACTGACACTCATGCTAATGGAAAATACTCATGAAGGAGCGTATGGCAGACATTTTTAGAGATGAATACAAGAATTTCGAATATAAGTGGGGTCCACTTGTATCGTACCTTACAAAGGGGCTCTCGCTGGCAATATGTTCACCTACATTGCGAGGGGTACACCTGTTCCAATTTTAGATCCAGCGATAGGGTTAACACAGATGATATTTAACAAATGATTGAACGTCACCAATTAGAAACCACATGAAACCACTGCACCTCACCAGTCAGAGCTAAGTAGTAGCAAAGGAAGGATGCGCTTGCTTCTCCACCACAGGGAGGGGGGTATTGGGAGTTGTTTTTTTTCAATTATTTGTACTTCTTGTTAAAGACATTGCATCAGGGCTAGTGACGAGCCCCACAAGTCAATAATTCCAGCACAATGAGATACTGTGACAGAATTAGCTATGCTTAACAGTTAGAATGCTGAGAATGGCTACTAGCCAAGATTGTTTTGAATTGTTTGATATCTAAATGACAATAAACAGATATTTGACAACTAAAAAAAGCAAAGTCATGTGAGAGCTGTGCAAATTGAAGATGAAATGCGCTGTGACCTGCAGGACAAGTTTCCAACCTGGCAAGGCCAACTCAACCCCCTCTCCTTTCAAAGTCAATATGCTAGATGCCCAAAATTAGAGCTAGCACCCATAGGCCAAGATATCTAGCAGAGCCATCAAGCAAACAAGCAAGCAATTTTTTACTGCTAGACTACCAGAGCATGTAGCAAATGTAGAAGAAACTGATGGCTTCAAGCTTTTAGAAAACCTGATTCTGGTCCAAGAACACGATTCATATTGCGCCAGTTCCCCACAACATATATCGTTGATGGTTATGGATAGTTTATTTTTTAGCTGAGACTACTATTTCATATTGCTCCAGTTCGCCACAATGGAAACACATTGATAGTTAGGGACAGTTTATTTTTCAGTTGAGAGGATCTCAATTGCTTTTTCATGCAGCCAAAACCCATGGTGCAAAACTAGCATTATATGTTTTTGATGCAGTATGACTAATTAACAAGTAAATTATCTGAGCCCACAGCTTAAGGTCAATTGATGTACACAAATGACCACACTTCCCTTATATCATCATAAAAAAACAAAAGAAAAACAGCTTTAATTATGCATATTTTTCTAAAAGCTGCTGAGGGCAAAAGGCAGAAGAGCAGCTCATAGGAAGACACCGGAATAAAATCAGCTGAAAACAATGATTTTTGGAGGTTGACAACAGGTCTTGATTATTACACATATAGGTTCAAGTGTACTTGTAGAAGTCAGCATCCTCTGGTTTGGTGCTTTGAAAGTAGAAGGTTCTGTCTACTGGAGGTACTCCAAGTGTACATACTCTTACGTGATGTTCCAAATGCTAGGACCAATTGTTAAAGCAAATGTACACATGGTCGCCAGACAGCATATTCATTCAAATGAATCTGCCACATCAGCTTTTCATCACAAAGAAAAGATAGTATGGATTTGCTTGCCTCCGCAGACGTCAAACTGCACATTCGGCACACAGCACTAGTAGATGTACAAATTCATATCAATCTGAAGCACTAAGGGCTATGTGCTAGGGCCTGGGTGATTTCTCACAATGCATCACTTCTGATGAAGAGAGGGAACTAGGACAACCAAGAGAGTACAAATTGGAAATTCCTTTGAGAATTCCTGCTGCATTTTGCAGAACTCTATGCAAGTTTCATGGACACATACATGCAGCAGTCTTTGCCAATGAAGTAAACAAAGGTTCAAAGTTTTAATGCAATATCAAGTCCTGATTGTCCTCTGAAAAAGAGTTGAAGATCAAAGGAGAACTTTTAAACCCTCCTCCCCACAAACAGCCACAACAGCAGCCTTATTACTAGAAGAAGTTGCAATGTAACGTCAAAAATTAGCCCGATCTAAATGCATTTATCAGCAGGGAACAAATAGTGTGCGATTCACTGTTTAGAGCATGCTCCCCTCTGCCCCTGCATTACAAGAAGGAACAGTCTGAATGTTGCATCCACAAAAGCGCTGCTAAAAGTTCAGGATGAAAAAAGACTTGCTTTAGCAAGACTAGACTAGTGGTGTAATAAAACTATCGAAATGAAGGAAAAGAAGTTATTACCTCAGCGGCATGTGCTCCTGGCTTCAGTCTATCCCCAGTAGTCAGGATGCCCAAACTCAAAGGCTCTGCTCCCTTTCAGAAGTTTCTGAGAAACCCCTCAGCATACAGGTTTCCCATTAACAAAGGCACACTGGAGTGGATGCTTGCTTGTGCCCTGGGAGAACCGTAGAGTGCGTATTGACACTGGAGCACTCTAGTCGGTCCCTGCTTGTGCCCCAGAGGCCCTGTAAGGTGCACGCTACATAAGAGAAATGCTAAAGACACGTCCCACTGGAAATGGAAAGGTAGCTGTGTGCAAGGACTGCGTGCTTGTTGCTGCTCGTATCCGCGGCAATACTCCAGGGGAGTCAACTTTTACAAAAAGTTGAGACATGCACCAACTATTAGCAATTTGGAGGCTACGATTTTTTAATGGCACATGAAAATGCCAATCCAAAGTGTGGGAGAAGTCAGACCCCACAAAGTACACACAACAGATCGCCTAACAGCGCAAGTGCTGTAAAAGCTCAAACTAAAAAAAAATTGCTGAAATTTACCACCTTACGTAAAAAGAACTAGATGGCCTCAAAGTCAGATGGAGAAAAACATAGGGCCAATAGGAAATGAGTTACAGTTGAAAGCATCTGCATACAACCAAGAGTTATCAGCAAGTTATGGTTTCTGGTTGGTACAACTGAAAATTCTCCATCGAGTGTAATACACAAGGGTTCAGTTCTGGATAGTTTGGGTGAACTAATACCGAAATACCTTTAGGAGACTGTGACCAAGAGCATACTTTTATCCACATATTGTGGAGTTGCTCATTTATTTAGAAATAATGAGAGTAGCTTGGTAGGAAATTGGAAGCGACAATGGGGTTCCCCTAGCAAAGACAGAAATTATATGATGGGTCAGCCCATCACCATCTGACCTTGAGGAATAACTGTGCAAAATGGACTGTTGTATGGCAGCGGACAAGGAGAGAAGTAAAGGGCGGGTATGAAGAAAGTTTTTGAAAACCTTGAAGGACCTGGGAACAACATAATGGATTTGGGAAACATCCATTACAACGCAACTTTTACCACGTAGTGCCTTTACGACGCAACTTTTACAACGCAAACCATTACAACGCATTGCGCTGGTGGGGCGCTCTAGGATAGGGAATAGGTTTAATTTACTATCCAACACCTTCCCTACTATCCACGGGGACTGGAGTTGGAATAGTAAATTAAACTATTCACTACCCAGCGCCCCAAAGCACTATGCGTTGTAAAGGCATGCGTTGTAAAAACAGGGTTGTAAAGGCATGCGTGGTAAAAGCATGCGTTGTAATGTCATACATCCAATGGAGTTAGTAGGTGAGGAGAGCAAGTCAAGGAGTACAGGTAGCAATGCCACAGAGAGCAGATGGCAAAATGATTGCTTGTTAAAAAACTCAAAAAGTACCCTGAAACAAATATTTTGTAGATAAAACCACCTATATGTGTACATGTGGATTATCATGCCATTTTGCTTGCAATACTCCTCCTATTTAGTCATAACTGTAATATGTACATCTTACAAAGACTCCACATTTTCCTTTTATCGTGTTTTTACCAAAAGGTAAAAGTTATCAACTGTTTGAATGAACATACAAAATGAAAACAAATCACTAACATATATTTTAAAAATTGTCCTCATCCTGTAAACCATGAAATCCTTGATCAAGGTTTACTTACCTTCATTCGTGTAACCACACATACATTGCAAAATGCTATCCGAATTTGGTAAACTTTATTCAAATATTTCAAAAAGTTAGCCAAAAACATAGTTTAAATTCCCCTTATATTCACTGAAAAAGATAAAACTAAAAACTCACTTATGGTTCTGGCTCAAATCCGTAAAATGACTGATATTCGCCAGCCATGGTTAACAATGAATAGAACACATATAACTCATGCCAGTGCCACCACCATTTTGTCTGCTTGATAGCTCTTTTCTTTGTTCTGTTTGCTAATTGATGTTTTGAGCGCACAATGGGTGAGGCGAGTTATGATGTGTGAGTTATGTGCACTGCTAGCCATAACAGGTGAATTTTAGTGGTCTTCTACATTTGAGCCAGAACCATACCTGTACTTTTTATTCAGCAAACGTGTGTGGGAAAGAAAGATAAATGATAACAAACTGTGTATTATGTTATTAAATAGGGGTTTCCAAAATAGTTACAGGCCTGAGTGCATTACATTCACAAACGTCAATGCTTTGCAAAGTACGATGCTGTTGGAGTTCTTTTTGAAATAACAAAAAAGAAAGAAAAAATGAAAAGTAGCAAAGAGGTCCTGTGTGGCAGTAGGGATGTTTCTACTGCTGCATATGACCATAAGCAAGCTGCCCACCTTCTGCATCTTAAAGTTCTGACAACAGGACCTCTCCGCGTCCCCAAAGTCAGAAGCCCTAGTGCAGGAATTCTCGCAATAGGGAATGCGAAGTATGTAGTTAACAGTAAGGTGGGTAGTTGGTTAAAAAATTGCAAAATTGGACAAATGTCATCATCTTAAAAAAAGAACACCAAAATGCCTTGTTGTCTTTTTTTACCACTCCCATTCATCTTCTGGGCCCACAAATGCGTCCTCATGGCCCTCATAGTTCAAAATTCTTATAGCCGGGCCTGAAGAGACCCTACACCCCATTTCTGCAACCATCTCCTACCCCCAAACAGTACCCAGGGAAAATGTTTTCCATCTCCAGAACAGGTGTTGGGTATTTTAAATGGGAGCTGCAATGGATGAATACACCTAGCAACTGACTGCCTAAAAGGCAGATGGGAGATGTAATGACTTACATAATTATATTTACACTAAAATAGTGGTTGTCGGAAAGTTTTTGAAATGCTATAGGTAACATTTGAAGTCAAAATATACAACAGAGCCATGGATGTCAATTCACCAACATGCCAGGAGTAGCGAAAACGACATCACGCGCCACGCCATTTGATCGTTACTTTCACTCACGCACATATACATAAACACACATACACACATTCACACACTCTCACCAGTAACGGCTGCCACCGAATAATATGGGTGGGGAAGGAGCCTCCGTCCTCTTCTGTTCCTGCTAGAAGCAGGAAGCTCACACACAGGTTCTCCTAAGCCAATCACGACGCTGCTGTCACCATGACAGCAGTGTCGTGATAGGTCTGAGCGCCAAGGTTCGGAGCTCAGATGGGGACTTTGAGCCTGTGCATGTTCTCCACCCAGGCTGTACAATACAGCTGCTGGTGAACATGGAAAGTGCGCATGACTGCCTGGCTGGCCCAATATGGCTGGCCATCAGTCATGCCACTTAAGTGTCCGAACGACTCCTCCCCTGCTGGCTGTGACAACAGCAACCCTGCCCCACCCACCTGCCTCAACGGAAAAGTAAAATGATAGTAACATAGTGTAATCTTTTTATTTTTCCCTTTTTCCACTGCTCAAAGAGCAGTGATGCGCCGCTCCTCTGCCTTAGCGGAGTAGCCACCGCTGACTCTCACATAAACACACTTTCAGCCTCTAGCATCACAAACATACATTTAAAAGCAGCATTTTTTTACTTACTTCAGCTGCCAATGAGGGTCAAATTCCAGCATACTGTTTCCGTTTATAATTACACTGATATTGACTAATAGAACTGAAAAGATGAGGAAGCTGTGTCGGTAAGTTCAATCTCTTTACTATAATACAAGAGATCTCCAGAGGAACCGACTGGCCAGAGCGACAGCAAAGTACAACTGCCCATCTGACAATTCCACAAGCCACCATTCCAGTAAGGAACTATGGTCATGGTGGCATGTGCTTACATTCAAAGGTAAACATCAATCACTTAAAGATACATAGGACCCAACACATCTTCCCACTAAAACATAGGAAAAATGGTTGGCATTACACATTAAAAAACAAAAACAACATAAAACATCTTGTAAAAAGAACAAAAGTGCATGGAACACTAAAAGATGTCAACACCTTAAGATTTGACATAATCCTCGAACCAATTGGGTGGTTTCCGTTCCCTTGCAGGAATTCTGGTACTAGGTTCGCCATGAATGGAACTGGGCACACTTTGAGAGATGGAATCCATGCTAGGGTCACCAGGCAAACTCTGTTAAGATAACCTTACTATATTCCACCATTTACCATAACTTAGTTTAATGGATCTATTCCTTATGGAAATGATTTTCATGGGACATGAAAACTTGTAATGACCCTTAGCAATGAAACCAGGAAGACTCACTTTGAACTAATCGCCTTCTTTGATAGAAACATGTTTCCTGCTTTAATAGGTTCATTAGTAACATACTTGCTGTGAGCTTTGAGACAATCAGCCTTCACTGAGTCAGGATTAACATTGGGAATGCTCAGATCACGCATCCAAGGTCTAACCAACTTAGTGGAGGCTGATCTACCTTTAATAATGCGATGGGAGAAACTTTAGTAACAGCATTGGGTGTTGTACGCAGAGCCCACAGTAAATTAGATAGTTCTTTCCTCCAGTTCAAACCATTCACCACGGACAACTGAATATTATCCTTTATGACCCTGTTGCAGCGTTCCACTAAACCATTACTGCGGGGGTGATATAAGGAAGTTGTGATGAGTTTGATACCCCAATGAGATAGAAACTCTTGGAATTCCTTGGACACAAATTGCACCCCATTATCAGTGACTAGTTCGACTGGAGCACCTTTCCTCAAGAACAAAGACTGGAGAAAATGTACTACCTCCTTAGAGGTCGCAGACCTCACAAATTTTACTTCAGGCCATCTGGAACCATAATCTACCAACACAAAACCGTACCTGCTCCTTTCATCCAACACAAACATGGGTCCAATGATATCTAAGGCTAACTTGATCCAAGGTTTTTCAGGAATGGGAATGGCTTCGATGGGACTGGGAAAAAGGATGTGGGTCTTGTCACTGGTAGCACATGAAATGCAATCTCTTACAAAATGCTCAACAGATCGATCCATTCCAGGCCACCAGAATACTTCTCTAAGTCTTCTCTTCATCGCTCTCATTCCTATGTGGCCTTCATGAGCAAGCAACAAAACCTTATTCTGCAGAGACACAACAAATCAATTCTCATATGAATACCAGACTGCAAATTAAATTCAGGGAAAACATGTTTAAATGAAGCTACTTCCTCGTGCTTGGGCAACCAACCTTTACCTAACATAGTGATCACCTCTTGTAACAAAGTATGTTGCTGAACGGAAAACTTCCACTCTTCTTCCAAGATCCAGTTAAAATTAGAGTCTATTAAAGAAGGAACAACACAAAATTCCTTCTCCCCTTGTTCACGTGACTGTTCATTAGCAAGAGGAAGACTGGACAAACAGAGTCATGTTCCTAACTCCGGGAATGTACTCTAAGTGAAAATGAAAGTCCATCAACCTATAATGCCACTTGGCAATTCAGGATGTGGAATTCCCAGCTCCTTTAGTCGTGAACAAATTAACCAGGGGCTTGTGGTCCATGTGAATAGTAAACTCGGAACCCCATAAATATTGTGTTAAGTGGTCCACACCCCACCAACAAGCTAAAGCTTCACGCTCCACAACAGAGTAAGTGGACTCAGCACCTCTCAAGGTAGGTGAGGCAAAGGCCACTACCTCCTCTTTCCCTACTCTTATTTGCAGAAGACCAGCACCTAAACCGTACTGACTAGCATCTGTGACTACGATGGATTGGACACGTGTGTCAAAAGGCTGTAAGGGAATAGCATTACTCAAGTCTAGTTTTATGGACTGGAATTCCTTCTCTAGATCAGATAACCAAACACAATGTTGGTTTTTCTTCATGAGTAGTCTGAAATGATGTGTTTTGCTGCTACAGTTAGGGATAAACCTGGCATAAAATTCTTACATGCCAAAAAATAATTGAAGTTGATCTTTGTTCTGTGGAGTGGGAAAGCCTTTTATAGCAGTGACCAAATCTGCCTTAGTTTCCACTCCTTTAGCTGATAGCTTGTAACCAAGGTAGTTCACCTCTTTAACAGCTAATTTGAATTTCTCTGCCTTAAAAATTGTGCCTCTATCAGTTAAAATAGATAACACAATAGCTAAAGACTTGTTGTGAGACTCTACCTTTCCAAAGAATATTATGTCATCCTGAAAACACTTGACATTTGATATACTGGAAAACATGGACTCCATTACTCTTTGAAATACAGCCGAGGCTAACGTCAAACCGAAAGGCATCCTTTTGAACCTATAGGCACCAGACAGGGTGATAAAGGAAGTGAGGTGGCGACAGTGTTTCTTGAGAGTGATTTGGTGATATGCAGATGACATATCTAAAGTAGTGAATAGTTTAGCATCCTTAAGGGAACTCAACAGTTCTGTGATGTTAGGGAGGGGATGTCTGTCCACCTATATTCTGTCATTTAGGTCTCTCAAGTCTATGCACATTCTAAGTGCCCCATTGGGTTTTCTGGCTAAAACTACGGGAGAAAGCCACTCTTAGCTTTCCATGGGCTCAATGATCCCTTGATTGCAAAGAGATTCAAGTTCTTAAGATAGTTCTTTCCTTATAGCCAAGGGAACTTGTCTGGACTTGTGCACTACTGGTTGGACACCCTGCTTTAGAATGATTTGATGAGAAAAACCTTTTATTTTACCAAGAGTTTCACTAAAAACGAATGGAAAAAATGTTTTCCAATCATGAGTGTCTACAATGCAAACAACTTTAAAATCGTCTTTAAGGAGAACCTGTTCAGAACTGTTGGGATCCAAAATGATACCCGAATTCTTTTGTTCCAACCAGCCAAGAAGTGAAGATCCATCTTCAGCAACACAGACAGTAGCTGGAGTCGAATGCTCTTTAAATGTTAAAATACAATTAAATTCACCCAAGACCTGAACAGATGTACCCCCATACGCTACAGGTTTGACTAGAAATTTTCTCAAAGGAATATCAATTAATGTACTCCACTCCTCAGGACCAATTAACGTGAAAAAGGAGCCTGATTTTGCCATCATGGAAAAGTGATTACCATTTACCCCAAATTGGCAGTAAGGTCGCTTTACACTGGCAGGTTGGAGTTTAAATATTTGTGGAACACTTACAGGAAAACTGGAATTAAGAGGAGTACATAAAACATTTTGGGACTCTTTGGCAAGCAATTAATCAGTATGAGATAACATCATAATTTCATTACCATCCTCACTTTCAGAATCAGGATCTACCGCGGATTTGGCTTCAATAGAAAGAACTTTTTTAGTTGAAGATTTGATGTTGGAGTTGGTGGGTTTAGATTTGCAAACCTTAGAAAAATTGCCTTTCTTTTTGCATTTGACACAGTATTTATCAAGAGCAGGAAAAAAAGGAGCATTTCCTAAATGTCTTCTGCTGCCACACCTGTAACATTCAAATGGTTTACGTTGTTTGTCATAACTAACTTCTTTCTTGTAAGAAACCCTGTCAAAAGTAAGAGCATGGACCTTTGCATAATGATGTTACGCTTCTTTTTAAACCTTGAATCCAACATTTTTATGGCAGAAGCATACTCATCGATGGCATCACCTTCACCCATGACTAACCCAGGAGGTAAATGTTTTAAAACTGTTCTTCCCTGTCTACCCAAAGTGTGACACAGTAATGCTAATTTTTTCTTTTGCGTGAAAACTTCTGCTTCAATGGCTTCTAAATAAGCCTCAAAACCCTCTAGCCACAATTCCCAATCAACATGTGGATTTCCTGGAGAGGAGAGAAAAGAAGATGGAGGAAGCACAAATTGCTGCATTCTACTGTTTGGTTATCAGTATTAAAACAACAAGAGTAACACACTTTTGTTAGATAACAATAAAATTATATAAAAGAGAAATGCACGTGAAATAGTGCGTAGAAAAGAGAAAACCCCTATAATTGTATTATTGATGAAAGGTGTGCGTGTCACCGACGTGCACTTGAATGTAGGCTGCACGATGGTTGTCAGTAGTAAGTAAAAGTCATGCAAGAGTAGGTGTGCACATCACCGTGACATACAACAAGCTGAAAAAGAAGGGAATTGACTGTGTTGCTTGAAGAAAATGAAGTCAATCTGCAATAGATAATAGGGTGTGCGCATCGCCTTGATGCACTAAGAGAAAACTGCAACTTGATGCTTATACGTTTCACAGTAGTAGGAAGCTTTAATTTCACGGTATAGGTGTGCACATTGCCGTGATGCACTGATAGCAAAATACAACTTGATACGTGTGCTGTTGTAGAAATAAGATGTTAAAGAAGAATGGTGCTGTGCGAAGATTCAAAATCGTTGTTCGAGACAAGTGTGATTGGATACGAAGAATGTTTCCAATGAATGTTGCGCGCGGAAGTGTGTGACATTGCCAAGCAACAAAGAAACTGACTCTGGCTGTAATGAGAAACGCCGCAAGGGTTGCCAGCCAACACAGAACACGTTGAAAGAGGAAACCACTTGTTGAGGACGTGTTGTGTCACAGAAGCTTTTTGCAGGGAGCATTCAGTCTGACGCTGAATTGCTCAAGCCTGAGGAAGGGAAAGCAAAAGTCCATGAACGAAAAGTCAGCAAACAGGCATAAAATGAAAATCCTACAGTATTCGGAGTCGGGTGGCAGCGGAACGCTCAAGGTGCCATGGAAACAAGATTGCTGTCCGGAACGGAGACAAGGAACAGGTTGCGGCCAAAAGTCTCCTTAAACGTGGAACTAGATCTGTGCCGGTCCAGGGTCCGAAACCAAATCGTCACCAGTGAAAACATGGGGAAGCTGTGTCGGTAAGTTTAATCTCTTTATTGTAGTACAAGAGATCTCCAGAGGAAACAACCGGCCAGAGCGGCAGCAAAGTACAACTGCCCGTCTGACAATTACACCTGCCACCATTCCAGTATGGAAAAATGGTCATGGTGGCATGTGCTTAAATTCAAAGGTAAACATCAAACACTTAACCCCTTGAGTGCTCATGACGAGCTCAGCTCGTCATGAGCCACGGCGCTCCGGTGCTCATGATTAGCTGAGCTCGTCATAACTGCGCCCGTTAGATGGAACGCTTGCACGCTGGGCTGATTCCCCTGCTGTGCTGAGCGTTCCATTGGAACGGGCGTGGTCATGAAGAGCTCAGCTCGTCATGAGTACCGGAGCGCCGTGATTCATGATGAGCTGAGCTCGTCATGAGCACCGGGGCGCCGTGCACGCCACCCGCCCCTCAGCAGAGCAGGGGGAAACAGCCCGCACGGAAGGTGTTAAAGATACATAGGACACAACAAGAACATTATTCACTATTAGTGTAATAATAAACTTTTACAGAACAAAAGGAAAGTTTAACTGATGTTGCCTCCTCTGCGACCAGGCGTTGGAAGGACCTCTTTTCTGATATGACTTCCACCACTTGACACCTGTAAATATAGATGACATCATTCATCACTGTGGAAGCTTGTATGACGCACACAGAGGACCAGGAGGCAGGAGTAGTGTTGGTAACTCTGCTTTATTACAATTTACATTTGCGCTAGGAAGAGCGCCGGGCGTCTGCTCTGGGTCGCGCAGTGCCGGCCAGTGAGAGCCGCGCGAACACTGTTCGCGCATGCGCAGTGCCTCCGGACGTCCCGGGCGTGTTGCCTCACACGCCTTTAGCGTCAGCGTCTAGACCGCTACACCACATATCTCCCTTTTTTCCACAAGGAAGAAAACAGTTCAGAGTTCAATGTCCCATTATTCAAAGTCTCGTAGATGCAAGGGTCTGACCACCAATCTCCCAACGCGCGTGCGTCTTACCGGAGTGGAAGCTCTCCTCAACAGCTCTGGGTCGGGGCTCTCTGCTTCTCCTGCCCCTAGATCTTGTCCAGCTCTCCCAGGCGTTGCTTCTGCTCTCACTGATGTTACTCTTCCACTGGTTTCGCGGGAATCTCCCATGTCCCTGCTCTCTATTTCCATTTCTCCACTAGATCCTTCGGGCTCTTCTTCTCCCTTCGCTGCTCCTTGTGCCTGGACTGGCACGTCGTTGCTGTTCTCCTCCGGCCACTTCATTATCCTGTTGACTTTGGCCATGCGATCTTGTGACCACACCTTGCCATCACTAAGGAGTGCCGCTCTGCCATACACTTCTTCTACTTGTAAGGGAGGGCTGTACTTACTCTCCCCTTTCTTCTTCAGGACGGCGTGTTTCACTCTCACCCACTCTCCCTTTTCCAATGAAGAATTTTGTACCTTCTTTCTTTGATTGTAGTGGTCTGTGTACACCTTCTGTGCTCTCTGCAAATTGTGTTGGACTACAGCAGGGGACCATTTGCTGGTAATCGTCTTCTCGCTCCAGATCACATTGTCCTTCGTGAACGGGTGTCTCCCTCTGAGAATTTGGAAGGGACTGTATCCCGTTGTAGTGGGGGTGATCCTGTACGCCCACAACATTCTTTGGATCCCAGTCCTTTCCTTGCATTATGCTGGCTTGAATGGAACCCATCAGCACGCGGTTGAATCTTTCCACTTGTCCATTACAGGCGGGATGATACACTGCAGTGTGTTTCGACTTGATTCCGTTTCTTTCTATGTATCTTTGCCATTTCTCAGACGTGAACTGTGGGCCATTGTCTGTCAGTATCGTCCTCGGAATACCTTCTTTTAAGAAGACGGAGGTGAGAAATTTGATTACGACTTCTGCGTCCATTATTTCATGCACAAGCACCTCAGGCCATTTGGAATATTTGTCCACAATCACACACAAATACTTGGCTATTCCTTGCCCATCCAGAATCGGCCCCAAGATGTCAACAGCTACATCTTCCCACGGATCACTGGGTTGTTCGAAACGGCCTAAAGCAGGTCTCAATGGCTTGAGTACTTTATCCGACTCTTGGCACTGGTTGCAGTCCCTGACATGTCTCTCTATTGCGATGTCCATACCAGGCCACCAGTACATCTGCTTTACTCGCAACTTGGTCTTAACTATCCCAAGATGTCCTTCGTGCATTTGTTTCATCAGTGTCGGGATTATGTCCAGTGGAGGTATCACTTTGTCCCCTCTGTACAGAAAAGTACCTGAATCACTCATGGACAACTCCTCTCTCACCTCAAACCATTTCTTGAGTTCTTCCTTCAGTTTTCTTTTGTCGGGCCAGCCATCGACTAAGTACTTCTTTACCTCTTCCAATGTCTCATCTTTTTCATAGGCCAGGGTCCATTCCTGCAGGCTTATCGCTCTCTCTACATCTTCCATTGCTGCCACCATTTCCTCGTTCTCTTCTGCGGGAGTTGGTGCTTCCTCCATGTTAGACGCCCTGCTAAGGTAGTCCGCCACTTTGTTGCGCTTGCCCGGGATGAACTCAACGTCATAGGTGTACTCCAACAACTTGAGCGTCATCTTCGCGATGCGCGGGGTGGCCGTTGCATGCCCACTGGAGGTCAGCACCTTGACTAGTGGCTTATGGTCAGTTTGCAGGCGGAATCGTGTGCCCCACAAAAACTGCCGGAACTTTCCCATGGCCCACACTACTGCCATCATTTCCTTCTCAATTACACTGAACTTTTGCTCAGTGGCTGACAGCGCTCTCGACGCGAAGCTGAGTGTCTCGACGGTGTTATTCTCTCTTTGTTGAGCAAGGACTGCTCCCAGTCCCTTTTCACTGACATCCGTTGTTAGGATGCTGGCTCCCATTGGGTCATAACCCTGCAACGGCACAGCCTGACTGATGTCCTTTTTCAGCTCTTCAAACTCCATTTGAGCCGCACTGTCCCAGAGAAAGGAAGTCTTGTCTCTGATCAGATGACGCAAGCCATGTGTCTTTGTCGCGAAGTTTTGGACGAACTTACTATAGTACTCTGCCATCCCAAGGAATGATCGTACCTCCTCTTTGCTGGTGGGGGCTCTGGCATCGCATATGGCTCTCACATTGTCCTTTTTCGGCGTGATCCCGTGCCCACTTATTTCGTGTCCCAGGTAGGTGACTGAGGACATACCAAAGCGACACTTCTCCCATTCAGCCGTGAGACCTCTTTCTTGCAATACTTTCAGTACTTGGTCCAGTTTGGCGTCATGATCCTTGCGATCCATCCCCATCACCAAGATGTCATCTTGGAAGTATTGTATGCCTTTGACGTCTCTGAACAGGCGGTGCATGAGTTTTTGGAAAACCGCCGCAGCAGACGCCAGGCCAAAAGGCATCCTGCGAAATCGGTAGCACCCATATGGGGTAATGAAGGACGTCAGGTTCCTGCTGGATGGTTGGAGTTCGATCTGGTGGTACGCCAACGTGAGATCAACGGTGGAGAACCACTGCACACCACTGGTTTTCGCTAGCATCTCTTCAATTCTCGGGAGAGGGAATTTCTCCACCACTAGGCATTTATTTAGCTCGCGCAAGTCCACGCACAGGCGCACTTTCCCGTTGGGCTTCCTGGCTACTACAAGTGGTGCCAACCACTCTGAGCTGTCGATGGGCTCTATGATACCTTGCTCTTCCAGTCGGGACAATTCTTGTTGGACTGCCTATCTCACTGCGATGGGTATATTGCGGACCTTGTGGGACACCGGTATGGAGTTCTCTTTGAGCACGATCTTATGCATGAATTTCTCCAACTTGCCCACTTTGCCTCCGAAGACTCTGGGGTATTCTCTTCTCACTCTGTCCAAATCAGGCCACTGCTCGTCGTCTGTAAGGAGGATTTGTTCCTTGCCTCCCGGATCTAGTTTAATTCCCAAGTCTCCTTGGTCTCTCCAACCCAAGACGGAGGGCCCTTTCTCTGCTACATATAGCTTGCAGGTAGCCTTCCTTCCACGGAACTCGAACAGGAGGCTCCGGTACCCCACCATGGGGATCAGGTTTTCAGTGTACGATATCGGTCTGATGTCTGGCGGATCGAGGTGTGAACCTAGGCTCGGACTGAAGTCTCCTTCCCACACCGATCTCTGTACGATGGAGTATGGGGATCCCGAGTCAATTGCTACTTTGATATTCACTCCACCTATCGTCATTTCGGCTCGCGGCTTGTCGGATCGGCGAGCGTTGACACTTAGGACTTGCTCCTCGATGCACAGAACTTCATCATCTTCCCCGTTTCCTCTCCTGTGTCTGCTTCTTGATGTTGCTGCGCTATGTATTTCACCATTGTCTTATTCTCCTTCTTGCGGCACACTTTCTCGTAGTGGCCGATCTGGCCGCAGAACATACATTTCGCTCGAAAGGCTGGGCAGCGTTTGTCCTGAGCCGTGTGGTTGGTACTGCCACATCTGTAGCATGACGATCCGGTAGCCGGGAACTGTCTTCCTGCATGCCCCGATTTTCCCGCCCATTTGCTGGGTGCACGGTCTCCGCTCGGCGCCATTTTGTGTCTGTACGACGGTTCTGCGTCGTCAATTTTGTTAACCATTACCCTTTGCGCGCTTTCTTTCTTTGCTGCCTCCGCACATCTCTTGGAGAGTTCCGCTTTCTTCACCATTGCGATTACTTCTTTTAACGTGGCTTCCCCATGAGCCCATAGCTTGTCTTGCACATTCTTGTTGGTAGTGTGCATTACTATCTGGTCTTTGATGAAATCTTCTTCCATGTTTCCATACCTGCACGTGACTGCAAGTCTCCTCAAAGCTGCCACGTAGTCATCGACCGACTCTCCTTCACCTTGTTTCCTTTGCTGGAAGTTGAACCGGTCAATGGAGACGCATACCGCCGGGCGGTAGTGAGCATCCAGGTCTTCCAAGGCCTGCTTGAAGTGATCGGCATCAGCTGCTTGAAGTGGCGCTGACGCGATATTTTTGAATACTCTTATGCCCTCTGGGCCCAAGTTGTGCAGCAATATCCGTCTCCGTCTCGCTGGGGTGAACTCATTGGTGGATTCGTCCTCTAGGGCTTCTAGATAGTTGCCGAAGTACTCCCTCCAGTCCTCCCACTTCATCTGTGGTTCACCAGGTCTTGGCAGGAACGGGATGGGGGCTGTGAGTGAGGACGTCTGGCTACTCATCTTGATCTGTTCTCCCGGTCCTTCTTCTTGGTTCCTGGGGCTGCCCGGTGCGCTGTCGTCTTCTTCTTGACGCTTGGGGCTGCTAGGGGCGCCGGCACCGTCTGTTCGCGACGTCGCGGCTCTGTGTGCGCTACTCCCCGCTCCTTCGTGGGCGCCCTTCTCCGCCAGGTTCTATGTGGGTTGGTTACGCCGGTCTGTGGTGGTATCGCACTATTCGCCTTGCTTTTCTGACCTGTGCTGGGGTTCTTCTTTTGTGTGCACCTCTGCCACGCTCTTCCTTTTTTGATGGTGTCTCCTCCTGTGCTGCAGGTGACTTCGTGTTCTGGTGTTCCTTTAGGCTTTCTCCGCCTCTGTTCTACCTGGTGCTGCTCCCTCTTTCTCTTGTGGGTAGATCCCACCCTCGTCGCCACTGTGGAAGCTTGTATGACGCACACAGAGGACCAGGAGGCAGGAGTAGTGTTGGTAACTCTGCTTTATTACAATTTATATTCGCGCTAGGAAGAGCGCCGGGCGTCTGCTCCGGGTCGCGCAGTGCCGGCCAGTGAGAGCCGCGCGAACACCGTTCGCGCATGCGCAGTGCCTCCGGACGTGCCGGGCGTGTTGCGTCACACGCCTTTAGCGTCAGCATCTAGACCGCACACCACAATCACCTTACTGATTTGGGATCAGCCAGTTTCTGGAGCACTGTGACAGCGGTTGGGGACATCGCCTTTTTTTTTTTATAGCGCGAACTCGACCTGAAGGTATTGGAGTGATTTACATGAGCACCGTATTTACATTACACATTCAGGCACCGGAGATTAAATGATTTCCCCAGAATCACAGAATGCGGACAAGACCTAGAGGCTCGAACCCCGGTTGCCAGCACCAGAGTCGGCAGTTTAAGCCGACGGACCAAGAGAAGGCAGGGGTGGGACACGCAATAAGAGGCGGGGTCAAATTCAAGGTAGAGGGGCATGGGGACAATGCCACTAGCTGCCAGTGGGCGTGTTCACATCTGGCAATTCGCAATTCTCACTGCTTGTATTTACTGGTGTGGTCATCACGTCGTATCAGGCTATATGCTCCACCCCTTGCCTGAGATAGACATTCAAGCGCGACGTCACGGCGCGAGGCAGCTACACTTCGCTTCCTTAGCGCTGATAGGACTGAAGTATACTGACGTCACATCGGGCTACCTAGCTCCGCCCCCTCAGCACTGACAGGCCAGTGCAGGGACCCTTTCGACGGGGCAGGATTGGTCGCCCCTAAAGCTCAACGAGAGGTGTCAGAAACAGTGCGAAATCCCGGTACCTCCTCGTCACCGGAGCCAGGCTCAGCAGGACCACCAGGAGTCCGGTCCCGCAGGGAGGGAGCCACCGTTTCTCGGGCGGTCAGAGTCCGCCAGAAACAGGTAAGCTGGAAGTACGTAGTGCGCTGCAACCTTTAACCAGGGCCAGAGATTCATGACCTGCAGGGTCACTTCAACATCACGACAGCTTCCAGTACATCACCCGCAACGGGGTTCCGTGTTGTGTCTTCAAACCATTGTCTACTTCCCGAAGGCTCGGTCGCAAAATGTTATTTGCATACAAATACAACTAAGCATCATGCTACCTTCTACTCCCAATTCCCCGAGCATGGGCATCTTGTGCCAGAAGTGTGGTGGGCTCTGTTTAGTCTAATTATGTTTTGTAACTACCTAACTGGGTGAGGGGGCATTTCTAATGCATGTGTTAGGGCCACGCCCCCTGCCAGCCTTGCTTTTTCACTGCGATCTATGTTGTATTCATTCATCATCATTTTGCCCATACAGTATCATTTTCACTGCAGTGTATTCACTGTCATTCGGCCGCCCAATGTATTCAGCATCATTCTGCCCCCTGTCTAGTTCATCATCCTTGTTACGCACTCATCGTCGTTATGCCCTGTATTAATTACCATTCTGTCCCAGTGAGTTGTGATTAAAATTGTACAGCAAAATCATCCCCCCTGTCTGTTCATGACCATTCTCCCTAAGTGCGTATCCATAATCACTATGTCCTAAATATGTTCATCGCAGTTCTAGTCCCAAGAGGTATTCTCTTTCATTCTGCCCTTTTTTGCAGTTTTATATAGTGCGAACTTGGCCCTGGGGTCATTAGAACGCATTAAAAAGGGAGCCATATTACGTTACACTGTTTTTTAGGTATGGGGACATTAAATGATTTACCCAGTACCATAGGATATTGAGACGAGGTCAGGAATGGAACCTACTTCCCATTTCCCTCTCATCTCACCTTACCCTACGCAGCATTTAACATCATTCACCCTTTTGCTCATCATCATTGTCCCCCACATCATATCCATAATCATTCTATTCCACAGTGCATTCCTCTTCATTGTGCCCCACAGTGTAGCCATAATCATTCTATCCCACTGTGTATTCTTCTTAGTTGTGCCCCACAGTATAGCCATAATCATTCTATCCCACTGTGTATTCTTCTTAGTTGTGCCCCACAGTATAGCCATATAATTCTACATCACTGTGTATTCTTCTTCATTGTCCCCACAGCGTATTTATGATCATTCTGTTCCCCGTATATTCCTCTTAGTTGTGGACCACAGTGTAGCCATAATTATTGTATCCCACAGTGTATTCCTCTTCATTGTGCCCCACACGTAGCCATAATCATGGAGGAGAAGTGTGGCTCACCGGTTAGAGGAGGCAGACCCGGATGCAGAGATCAGACCCGGGACCAGGGTTCAATTCCCGGCAGGGCAGGGTCTTGAGCTCATAATGTCCACGGACTCGATAATTCTCGCCTCGGTGCCTACTCAAATCGTGGGTTCACACTCTGCAACTCTGGGCAATAGCTTGCTTAATCTCCACTACGGCCCCACTGCGATGGGATGCCTGGTCTTCACCTTGGGGATGCCCAGTAGGGGTAATCTCGCAGGTAAAGACCAGGACGGGTTCCCAAAGCAAGCGCCTTGAGACCTCACGGTGATAAGGCGCTATACAAGAATGTATGATTACGATTATATATAATCCTTCTATTCCACGTTGTACTACTCTTCATTGTGGCCCACAATTTATCCATAATCGTTCTATCACACAGTGCTTTCCTCTTCATTAGGCCCTACTGTGTAATCATAATCATCTTTCTGCACTGCGGTGTATTGAAAATCTTTATCTGCAAAGAAAGTTAAATGCGTTCAATATATATTGTGCTTCTAAACACCTTACAGTGAATATGGATAAAACAAAAATCCTGTGCTTCGATAAGAGAAATCAAAAATTTAATTGGACTTTGGGGCAAACTAAATTAGAAATTGTTAACCATTATAAATATCTTGGGATATGGTTTGACAAGTCTCTAAAATGGACTACGCACCGTGAGGCACAGAAAGTTAAAGCCCTAGCTTCAGTTTGCGGGCTGGAAAACTTTAACAGTAGCTATGGTGATATGTCCCACAGACCACTGTTGAAGGCATTCAATGCAATGATCCCCCCACAAATGCAATATGGTGCAGAAATATTATGCTCAGGAGGGAAAAGTACCTGGAACAGAGAAGAGGGGAAATGTTTAAAAGCACTATTGTCATTACCTAGCTCATCAATGTTACAGTCAATCAGATTAGAGCTAGATGTGACTTCGTGGGATGTCCAGGTACAAGTAGGTTTGTTACGGTTCTGGAAACGGCTGGGAACAGGAGAAGGGATGAAAGTGTCACGATGGTGTATGGAAGAGATTCAGAAGAGTGAACTTAGGTGGGCAAATGAAACAAGAAAGAAACTGTACTCCATCTGCGATAATTTAAAAGTGGAAATGGATTTGCTGTCCCTGTGTATTGCAAAGTCAAAGAGTGAGCTTAAATTCCTAGAGAAGGAACTGTCCAAATCAAACGACATAGAGTATCTGTTAAAAAAAGAGTCAGTGCAACCCCTGATAAATAGCTGGAGGAAAGAAAATTGGTATCCCTATTTAGACACCCTGTCAAATCGGGGGCTTAGGATGGAACTTTTAAGGGTGAGAAATGGGATTAACCCAGCTCGGTCAAATGACAAAATAAAAAAGGAATTGTTGGGTCCAGATGGTAGATGCACATGTAGGATTGGAACGAGATGTAATTGCTTGCATATATTAATAGACTGTCAAAAATTAGTAGTCCAGCGAAAACAGTTTTTACGACCGATATTTATGAAATATAGCATTAGGTCCCGTCTGCAAGCAATTGAGCTCCTCACAGATATGTTTTACCTTGATATTGCCATTGCGGTGGCGAAGTTTATCCAGGCTGTTAAAAAGTTGTTCATGGAATAGGAAATGGAGGATTAGATCAAGTAATGAAGAATGGAGAATTACGTTTTTTAACTATTTTAAAACAGGTTTTAATGAAGTCGAATTACCCTGAGGATTTTGGAATGTATTTTTTGGTTTTAACTATGATGGAGGATATGGAACATCATAAGTACATATGGAAACGATATGTGATTTTAGTAATTATTTTAAGAATTTTAAAATAAATGTGTATTCCTTGTGGTTTAGAGATCAATGATCTAAATAAACTTAACATTTTGACTTGACTTGAATATATTTATGACCCACTGCATTTAATCGGGGATTGAACCACAGTACTTACTGTACGTGCCCTTGCAGTGATGGGATACCAACATGATTGGAGATTATACAAACAAATCTAATAGTATGGTCCCGCCTCAAGTGTATTTCCGAGAAAAGTGCGCCCCTGTCTTTCATTTGACTTCTAGTGGATTTGAGAGAAAAGGTGCGCTTGGCCTCCAATTCAACCTCAAATGGTTTTCAGTTGGAAATTTAGGGTTGTCCCTGATTTAGCCTCTGGTAGATTTTAGAAGGAAGCTGAGTTTGGCCCCTTGTACAACCTGATATTAATTAGAGAGAAGTTAGAGTTGGTACCTGATCCAACCTCAATGGCTTTTAGAGGGAATTTTGGGCTTGGTTCCTGGTTAAATCTGCAAATGATTTCAGCGGCAATCATGCCAGACCCCTAATTCAATCTCCAATGATTTCAGGTGAGAATGGAGCATTCTTTTATTTTGACTCTGGTCGGTTTTATTTGAGTTTCGGTTTGTTGGTTCAGCCACTCCGAGAAACAACGTTGTAACCATTACTTTAAAACAAGGCAACAATTTTACTTGGGTTTTTGCTCCTTTTAAGATACTTTTAAATACAAGTATAATTATGAAACAGAAAAATAATCCTTTAAACAACCCCCAAACTACTTTTCTTGCCAGCCATGCTTGTATTATTTAAATGTATGTTTGCCTTTTCCTTATTTCTTTCACATTAACTCAACTCTAACATGTGTTGTACTTACATAACGAGCCATATATTGTGGAATACATCTGCATGTGAACTCGTATTAAAACATAGGCCATTTAATGAACAATATATAGGCACCTTTTAAACACAAAATCATTATTGATACTGTTACCTTTGTTTTTCTTGTCATTTCAGGTGTTAAGATGGATTTGGTACTAAACTACGCTGATCACTATTTTTTCACGCCATATATATATCCAGAATCCTGGCCAGAGGATGAGCCATTTCGACAGATTCTTGGACTTCTTGTCTTGACAAATTTAGGCGCCCTCGTCATTTACTTCTTGTTTGGCAGCCTGAGTTATTATTTTATATTTGATCACTCGTTGATGAAACATCCGCAGTTTTTGGAGGTAAAGCGTCATTCTATTCACATAAACAAAATATTAACAAGTGTTTTACAGTCACTGCATGCTAGATTTCATAGTGTTTAGTAGCATGTGTGGACTCACCTACAGAACCAGGGCCACTGAAAATATGCGGCAAGGAAGCACCAAATTATACATCACGGAAAAACAAATTATGCAGCATGATGTGGCACTTTTTTGACAGTATTAATTAGTTTGTAATTTTTTTTCATTGTAATTCTGTCTAAACAAAGATTTTACCTCTTTAATAACAATTTAACAACAAAATACAGAAATAAGCATTTGAAAGATGAACAGTTAACCCTTGTGAAGGAACAACAAGCAGATAGAGAGGAAGCAATACAGGTATTTACACAGTGCTTCAGTACACTAAAACAAATAGATGTCCTTCAGTGATGCGAAAAATCTCTTTAATATATCCTTTAGAGTGTTCTTGACACGGGATGATCAGACAGACAGCCAACGCGTTTCGCCCAGGTTGGGCTTCCTCAGGGCAAATACTCTGGCTCACCGGTGTAGCAGTGTTTTCTGGAGCAAATGAGCAAAGACATAGGCTTTTTAATAGAGGTATCCCGTCCTCCAAAGGGGACGTTGTATAGACGTAATGTGGTTCCCAACAGTCGGCACAATATTTCTTAATATGTTTTTTTATCTATCAACTGTCGATGTTCTGCTGGAAAGACGAGTGTACGCTATGATATGCGACAATAAAATATGAACAAGTGTTTCACAAACGACCCCGTAGGACGCCGAGTCTCTCGACTCACCGACGGCCCAAATTAGAATTTGCGCAAATTCTAATTTGGGCCGTCGGTGAGTGAGGGTTTTCGCATCACTGAAGGACATCTATTTGTTTTAGTGTATTGAAGCACTGTGTAAATACCTGTATTGCTGCCTCTCTATCTGCTTGTTGTTTGTTTAAATATTTATGGCAGTGGATCAAAGAGGTGGGAAGCATTTGTAGAGTAATCTACTGTAACCCTTGTGAAGGGCCTTCCACTGCACATGTCACCACATTTTTAGTAACATTTGATCCGTTTGAGACATAATTAATTTTTTGGGAGTTAAACTATGCGGATCATGCAGCAGATGATGGATTATGTGGCAAATACATAATCATGCTCAAAACGCAGCGGCCGCAGAATCACATAATTCAAGTGGCCATGCCTATAGCTAAAGCCTTCTTCTGGTTTGATGTGGGTGCTTACCTACTTGTTCATTTTTAATCACCATGGAAATTATTATCCTTGCAAGTGTGTTAGTTTTAATCACACCGGACCTGAGTCCAAATTAGTTTGTATATGTTACCACTACTTTGACGAACTGAAAACAACTTTTCTGGGCAGAAATGTTATTATCCTGATTTACAAAATCTTGATGCGTGGTTATTTAAAGTTGCAAATAATACTTGTTCAAGCCTGCAGTCTGCCAGTATAGTGGATTGTATGCGGTCAAACGTTTTTGGGCTTAGGACAAATCTGGGAGGTTAATGTCCAAAAACTCGTGGACACCCACAAACTCGTAGGTTGCACTCATTCACAAACTTTTTGCAGGTACGTTTTCACCTTCTTATGACTCTCACAAAAAGTACGTCTGGTAGAACTCAGACATAGAGATAGAGAATAACTGTCCACAGTCTTGTGGCAGTGTGGGTGTTGAACAGGGTGTTTCAACTGTTGTACAGGAGAGAACCTCTTTCAGGACGAGAATCCGCACTCACCTGAAGGTGACATGCTTCATCATTGGGTTCCCTCCTCACACCAAAGCCGCAAGGTCATTGGTTTGGGCTACAACTCTTCAAAGAGTGAGGTGTTTTAGGAAAATTGAGAGCAATAGTAGAGAGAGTGAGGGGCAGAGTGCAAATGAATATAGAAATTAAAACTGTCTACAGAAGGACAAATGACCTTTAATCCGTGGTCTCCTTGGATAGAGTTAAAAGAAGAGAAGACAAGGGGTTATCAGCAAATATACCCCTATAGTAGGTCAATATGTTTCAGCCCTTTGGTGATCCCAACAAGTGTTCTAGGGCATTCCTCAGAACCATCAGAATAGTCACGCTGAAGAAAGTATAGAAAGACAAAAAAATATAAACTGGCCACTAATTCAATAGTTTGTCAGATACGACGATGCTCTGTGTTTGTAGTGGGTCCACCGTCTACCTGAAATAAATAGACAAAATACCGATTAATCATATCAAACTGGTTCTCTCATGCTGCATATTCAAGGAAAGCTTTACAAGGATATTAATAATATGAAAGGTGCAAGTGAGATGTTGGATGTGGTATAGACTACGTACTAATTCCCACTGCAAGACCTTGTAACGCCATCTTACCTATTTGGTGACATAGAGAATCCATTCTCCAGCCCAAAACGGTGGCACCACTGTTGCACAGCTAAATAGTGAGATAAAACCAGAGAGAGAGCAGCACAACCCATCAGAACAATGCAACACAATACATTGTGTATTAACATCCATAGCCACACTTGTGAGTGTAGACTACCTTTAATGATGGGTGCCCATGAATCAGTCGTGGTACGCAGGGAACAGCGGTGGGTCTTTAGACTCTGCCCCGACAAACACTGTCTGAATGATGAGATCCCCTGGTCTAGTGTGGGACATTAAGAGAAACATGCGCCCTACCTTAGTTTGCTCCTCCTCAATAGCATACTTGAACCTGCTTAGATGATGGCGTCGCCCCGTGGGTTGCTTGGCTCCAAGGGCACCCAGTTGACCCTGGTCTGCTCTGACTCCTCGCCTGCTCGGGAGCCTGTGTCCCGGTCTCCCCAGAATGCCCCAGAACCCCTGTTGGGGTCACCAAAGGGCATAAACATGTTGACCTTCTGTAGGGGTATGATTGCTGATAGCCCCATGTCCTTTCTTCTTTTAACCCTGTCCCAGGAGTCCACCCAATAAAGGTAATTTGACCTTCTGTAGACAGTTTTATTCTCTATTTTCCTTTCCACTCTTCCCCTCACTCCACTATTTTCTCTCAATTTTCCTAAAACACCTTAACTCCTCCTCACTCTTTGAGGAGTTGTAGCCCACACAAGCGACCTTGTGGCCTTGGTGTGAAGAGGGAACCCAATAATGAAGCATGTCACCTTCAGGTCAGTGAGGGTTCCCGTCTTGAAAGAGGCTCTCTCCTGCACAACAGTTGAAACAACCTGTTCAACACCCACACTGCCACAAGATTGTGGACAGGTATTCTCCATTTTGTATATCTAAGTTCTACCAGACGTAATTTTTGTGAGATTCATACTTAGACAGGGAGTTGTAAGTCTTTTGGTTTAGGGCCTCTCCCACTAGATCCTTTGTGTGTTTATGACGTTTTCACCTTCAACATTTTAACAGACGTGTTTTCCCTCGAGGGAATAATTTTTAAGTGGAGAAAAAAATGAATATGTAAATACTCACATCTTCCAGGAGTTTTCCGATGGCTCAGAGATAAGCACGGAAGGGGAAACAGCCGTTGCAATGCATGCTTTTACCCCGCATGCCATTACAACACAAATGGCTTGTTGCAGGTATAAGGTGTTGGATTTAACTCCAACACCTTCCCTAGTGCTGCACACACTGGAGTTCGAATAGTAAATTATACTATTCCAACATCCAGCGCACCCCCGACAGCAAGTCGGGGTAAACATTTGCGTTGTAACGGCATGCAGGGTGAAAGCATGCGTTATAATGTACAACGTCATACAACCGCATGGAAGTGTATGCTTGGCACAGTTTTTCCTAATTATTTGGTTCGAGGGCTACAATCAGTATTATAGTGGACAGTTAAAATGAAAATACACTTTCAATATGCCAAATCTTAGCAATTTTCACTTTTAATCATCTATTTCCAGTTTAAAAAGCAATATATTTGTGTGCTTCAAGGATTAGTGTTAATTAGTGGTTCTAGTTCATCCAAGAAATACATAAATTTTTACCTACACACAATCCTCTGTCTCCTGTTAATTAATGATCTTTCACTTGGCATGAAACAAACGTAAAATAATGTACCTTTATTTCTGAGAAAACCATACCTAGCAATTTAAAAAGTATGAAAGATTGTGGTTTTAGATCGAATTGACTTACAAACCGTGCAGCTGAAATCCCAGTAATGTAGACAAATGCATTTTGCTGTTTCTCATTTAAAATGAAAAGTTTCTATACCAGTCTGAAGAGTCCCCTAATGTCTACAAAGCTGTTATCTTCTAAATTTGTTGTAGAAAGAAAGAAGTTTATTTGTCTTTGAGGTGCATTTTGTCTACACTATTGGTACAATGTTGAGGTAATTTAAGTAACTATCTTATGAAATGTGTAGTGTACGTACTGCTAATTAAACCAGCTCTTAAATATCTTATTTGGTCGCAGTTAAGAGGATTTCACTTAAAAAAACTCAGACTCTCTTCAAAAACATAAATCATCTTTGACTAGAACGTTTTAAAAGAAACCGCATGGTTGATTATTACTTATTTGCCATGCTCCCTTTCCTTTTAACCAATGCTAGTTGCAGGCATTGTGAAGTATGACTCCATACAAGGACTGTAAGGTGGAATCTGAGGAGATGGTGGTTTCAAAGCTCACAACACCTCACCATACAGATCACCATCTGCATTTACTTCCTTTGAAGGCTAGATCAACACCTAACCTTCTTAGAGCGAGACCTTTACATATACATCTAGTCCAGTTGAGGAGTTCTTGCTCTTTATTAGAGGCCAAAGTCCTGATTGAAGTTTAGTGGAGTGGGATCCCCGCATGAAATCAACAGGACTGCCTTCTACCAAATTGACGGTTAACCCATCTCATTTAGAAGTGGGTGAAGTGCAGGGCTTCTAATGACAAAGACTCAGCTGAGGCCACCATCGGAAACTACTGACCCGACAGCTAATTTACCACAGCGCCTAGAGGTCAAGTGATTGTTGCACTGCCCTATTTAGACAGTACAATTGTCATCAGATTTCCCTCCCTGAGACCGCTAAAACTTTGAAGTCCAAGCAGGGAAATCCATCAGTCTTTCAAATCTATTATCCCCCAAAATTGTTTTCTAAACTTGTGCAACAAACATGACACCCTCTCGACAAAGTTCATTGGAGCCATGTACTTCCAGCTCCATTGATGAACCAGAGATCTCCGTCTGGCAGACCTCCACCTGAAGAGTGTAGGCCATTGCCCCATCTGACCTGGCAAGGCAAGAAGCTTCCCACTTGTGTCTAAATGATCCTGTAAGTGTTACATCAACATTTTGTGACATTTTGTTTAGCCTTTGATATTGTAAGTTGAAGCTTTTCGGATATACCTTTTTTGTTCTCAAGGAACAATGGGCTGGGAGCTCTTTACCTTTGCATCCAAAACTTTGCTCCTCTGTGTTGGATATACTCTAAACAATGGTTCATGAGCAATATAATCAGACTTGACCAAAAGAAGGGAAACAAGCCCACCCAAAAAGTAAAGGGAAAAAAACCTATGAGTGTCACAATGTCACAAAAAAAATACATAAATCAGTGCTCAAAAACATTTAATAAAGTAAGATGAAAACACAAGGGCGCTAAAAACAATTACACTCACAATTACTACATTCAAAAGACATAAACATATGAAATCAAAAAACACAGTGACAGAGAATAATAAACAAATCACAATATACACAATACACAGTAGAAAAAATATGTGATTGCTGATTTCTGCCATGTACAATGTGTCGACGGTGTTTCAACCCAAAATTTCTTTTAGGTTCATCATCAGGACAAATTAGCTTCAGGAGCGAAAACGGCCACTTGATAGACTTTCTTGACTGTCTTTCTAAACGTAGAGGAAATCTTCACCTGTTGTACCAATTATATTCCAACAGGGAACCTGGCAGAATACAAAAGTGCCACAAATTGGCAAACCTCCAAATGGGAATTTACAAAGAATTGTCGAACACGATCATCAAAAGATTGCATGGAGAAACCCCAAGAAGCAGAAAATTTGAATAATTTCATACATTTACGGGTATCTGTCCCACGATCGAGTGTTGCACCAAAAACGCCAGGTGTTTTTGGTGCAACACTCAATCGTGGGACAGATACCCGTAAATGTATGAAATTATTCGAATTTTCTGCTCCTTGGGGTTTCTCCATGCAATCTTTTGATGATCGTGTTCAACACTTCTTTGTAAATTCCCATTTGGAGGTTTGCCAATTTATGGCACTTTTGTATTCTGCCAGATTCCCTGTTAGAATATAATGGGTACAACAGGTGAAGATTTCCTCTACGTTTAGAAAGACCGTCAAGAAAGTCTATCAAGTGGTCGTTTTCGCTCCTGAAGCTAATTTGTCCTGATGATGACCCTTAAAGAAATTTTGGGTTGAAACGCCGTCGATGCATTGTACATGGCATAAATCAGAGATCACATTATTTTTCTACTGTGTATTGTGTACATTGTGATTTGTTTATTATTCTCTGCCACTGTGTTTTTTGATTTCATATGTTTGTCTTTTGAATGTAGTAATTGTGAGTGCAATTGTTTGAGCGCCCTTGTGTTTTCATCTTACTTTATTAAATGTTTTTGAGCACTGATTTATGTATTTTTTTTGTGACATTGTGACACTCATAGGTTTTTTTCCCTTTACTTTTTTCCCTTTACTTTCTGGGTGGGCTTGTTTCCCTTCTTTTGGTCAAGTCTGATTATATTGCTCAAGAACCATTGTTTGGAGTATATTGGTTGTTACCCCTGGTTCTTGTTCTAGGGTCGCCCATGTGGTTAGCTCCTCCGTGTTGGATACGCATGCCTGGGTTATTGTATTCCTTAGTGCATTTGACGAGCCTGCCCATGAGTAAATTAAGTTGGTTATGCCCGCACTCCGACAAAAATAACAGCACAACAAATATGTACATGCAAATTGTATATATATTGTTAAATATTGCAAACACCCTAAAATATTGTTGTGGTTTTGAGGGCACTAATCCTAAAAAATGTGAACCGAAATTTGCAATTAGCAATGGTTTTTAATTGCTTGTGCGGATGAGCCAGATATTCAAGGGAAGATTCGTAAGGCTTCTAAAAACAAAAGTCCAACAATCATGTTATCAGATGCTTTCTATCGATATATGTATTCAGGATGTAAAATTGAAGATAATGTAAGCGAGAAAATCAGATAATCCAAGATAAAATGTGATGTTTATTGTTGCCTTTTAATTTCCAGGCAGTAATATATTTAACATTTTGAAATTTGCAGCAATGTTCGGTTTTACCTTGTAAACGCATTGGTGTCCGGAACATTGGTAAATGTTAAAGGCACCTAAGAAATGGGTTTGGCAGCCTGGGCGCTCCCTCTTGCCAGAGCCAATCCATTTTGTTCTTGGTATACCTTTATAGCTGAATACATGCTGCAATATGGAACCTGCAGGTAACCTGCACAAAGAGCACAGATATATGATCACAGTTGTTCCAAATGTTTGCATTTTCTCATTTTAGGCTGAGGCTAATGGGTTACTATGGTAAAACACTACTACCAAAGAACGCTCAGATATTTGAGGGAAACAATCAATTTGCTCCAGGCCTACTGATGTTTCAGAAGACCCTATCTTGATCAAGTGAAAGTTAATGTAGTGTCCTACATAAACACAGCAACTTCACGAGTTTCAGATTGTGATCCATTTGGCTTCCAATTAAGCTAACAGCCTACTTGAAAAAGACGGTGGTATTACACTTAGGTGGCAGACCTTTTCCTGCAGAGAAACCGCCAAATCCACCATTGGTGTCTCTAAAGCCCACCGGTGATGCTGCCAGGCATTTTGGTGGAACAGCTAGCCGTTCTGGTGACTCCATGTCTGTTGGAGATATGGGTATGAAAGACTTCCAAGAAAATAGTAGCGGACAGTAAAAGAAAGCACAGTGTTCCTAATATGCCGGCATATATTAAAGCATGCTTTGAATATTACTGGAAAGGCAATGACAGTCTGCTACCTCTTTGGGGGATATTCCCAGCTTCCACAACTTATAGCATAATATCCACCAGGATTGGGTTGCATTACTAGATTCTCCCCCCCCCCCCCCAGAAAAAAATCCCTTAAGGTGGATTCTCTCATGGCCCCTTTATGAGAGCAACCTCTGCTGCCAAGCCTCATTGTCAGACGCCATAAATATGGAGGATTTTCTAACATCTCCTGATCGGCGGTTGTAGATTTGACAGCAATGGCGAGGGACCCTGCTGTCTGAATGCTAAATTAGGGCCACAGCCAGGTTCGATCTCTCAGTGGCATAATTATCCAAGAGTCTCTATAAGACCTCTTGTCCTTTTTCTAACAATGGTAAACATTTCCGAGATGGCAGAGCCACAATGATATTGAATGCTTCTGTTCTACAGCTAAACCAGCAGACCAGCGGCTCCTCCACGGTGGCGGAGGAGCATCGCCCCACTGGCTCAGAGCCAGCAGCTGAAAAATAAAACAATGTTATCATCATTTTTATTTTTCAGCAGCTGGCTAAGCCAGCGTGTGCAGGTTGGTGGGGAAGGGGGCAATGGGAGGGGGGAGGAGTGGTAGGTGCACTTTTAATTGCACAAGTCAGTTTGGCCGGCCGTCTTAGGCCAGCCAAATTAACATGCACACTTACATTTCTCCAACCCAGCTGTATTTCACAGTCGGGTTGGAGAAACAGCACAGATTCCCTGTTGCTGAGCGAGTGTTAATCGTGTCCGCTCAGGCTAATCCCCATGCTGCTTTCCTGCTTGAGAGCAGCGCGGGGATTGAACGGGGAGTCTGTGATGCTATCTCAGGGATTGCTGGGCCCTGGAAAAGAGGAGCACAAGGCTGCCAGCAGCACCAGGTAAGTCTTTTTTTGACTTTTTTTTAAAAAGTATTTCTAAACCCTCCAGGTGCTTCCCCCAACCCCCTCCACCTGCCTCATCATTCCTTATCGGTGTCAGCCGCCACTGAACTTAACCTATGAAGATTGTAGTTCACAGCGGTCTGTTCAGCCTTTTTCTGTTTTCTTATCTAGAAATTGTCATCCTCTGAGGCTGATCCAAAACATCAGGATTTTGAAAGACTAGAATCACTATCCCTAGATAAAAAAGTGATTTTAAGCCACTCTTGCAAAAAAAAACTTTAAATGTAAGAAGTGCTTGCCCATCTGCTGTCAGAAGACTTCCTAGAAGAAATGTCTTTCAGTTATAAACCACTATACTGCATATCAGAAGTTAGTTGTGCGATCTCAACCTACATAAATGGATGTATTGGAGACGAGGAGGAAAAGGTGTATGTGCTGCATGAATATTTTGGAAACACCATTTCTTCCACCTGGTTGTAGATCAAACTGCTGTGTGTTGTTTCGCTTCGTCCAGAATCTTGTCCATTGGTTTGTATGTGGAATGGAGGTGAATATAGGGCATTAGCTTAATGTTCGCTTTTAACTCTTGGACAGCATGCCATCCCAGTAAAACATATTTCTTTCCACGTAGCTTTCTTCGTGACTCATGCCTCTACAATCTAAGCACTTTACCATTATACTTGTTTCATTTAAGTTGAAAGAGTATACGATCTTAAAAGTGTTCTAACTTTCTGCTGTCTAAAATAGTCTCCACCTTTTAGTTCTCATTATCCCCAAAGTAGCTCTACAAAAACCGAAACACATTTGAGGGAAGAGTGCATTTGGCATTTATTTACAAAGGACCTAGGCACTTAATGTATTTGTTTACTTTTAGACAACAAAAGAAGAGAGGTCCGGTCATATACAAAGCTACCAAATATATGAGCAAGGAGATAAGTGGTCAATATTAATCACAGGTACTCCATTTGAGTAGGAAAGCCCTCACACACCGACCTAGTCAGTGTCATGCTTCATCATCGGGCCCCACCGAAGAGACCGAGTGTCTCTTCGGTGTGCTGCGACGCCAGAAATACTGCGGAGCTGGTCGTGTGGGGAGGACGTGTTGTGGAGATTGCTAAATTAAAAGTGACTGAGGGTATCGAAAAGCTTTTAATGAATGATCCCTAAGACACGAGTAAGTGGTATATGTGTCTGAATTTAAAGGCCAAGGTTTTTAGGATATTGAATAAATTCAGCTAAATACCACAAGTTTATTAAAATCAGTCAACATGTTTCTGCCTTATCTGTGGTATATATTCACCATGGCATTCTTCAGGACTATACCCCGGCGGTATGGACACTCTAATAGTCCACCCTAACCTGGGGACGTGTAAGTGAAAAAAGGAAAAGTGAAAAAAGTGCTTAAAAATTAGAAGAGCAATTGCTCATTCCAAAAAAACCCAAAAATTCAAGGGTGTATCGGCACTTTAAAACAGGGCGCTACTAGCACCATGGGTCTCGGGAGGAGGATTGGAGCGCGCTTGGCACATCGCCCTCTGCGCTCACAACCCGCTTCTCAACCTGCAAGAATCCTCTGAACCGGACCCCAATCTTGCAGGTTGAGAAGCGGGTTGTGAGCGCAGAGGGCGATGTGCCAAGCGCGCTCCAATCCTCCTCCCGAGACCCATGGTGCTAGTAGCGCCCTGTTTTAAAGTGCCGATACACCCTTGAATTTTTGGTTTTTTTTGGAATGAGCAATTGCTCTTCTAATTTTTAAGCACTTTTTTCACTTTTCCTTTTTTCACTTACACGTCCCCAGGTTAGGGTGGACTATTAGAGTGTCCATACCGCCGGGGTATAGTCCTGAAGAATGCCATGGTGAATATATACCACAGATAAGGCAGAAACATGTTGACTGATTTTAATAAACTTGTGGTATTTAGCTGAATTTATTCAATATCCTAAAAACCTTGGCCTTTAAATTCAGACACATATACCACTTACTCGTGTCTTAGGGATCATTCATTAAAAGCTTTTCGATACCCTCAGTCACTTTTAATTTAGCAATCTCCACAACACGTCCTCCCCACACGACCAGCTCCGCAGTATTTCTGGCGTCGCAGCACACCGAAGAGACACTCGGTCTCTTCGGTGGGGCCCGATGATGAAGCATGACACTGACTAGGTCGGTGT
Source organism: Lissotriton helveticus (assembly GCF_964261635.1). Lineage (NCBI taxonomy): Eukaryota > Metazoa > Chordata > Amphibia > Caudata > Salamandridae > Lissotriton > Lissotriton helveticus. The sequence goes on from NC_136061.1 coordinate 1,564,937,601, forward strand.
GTGAGGGCTTTCCTACTCAAATGGAGTACCTGTGATTAATATTGACCACTTATCTCCTTGCTCATATATTTGGTAGCTTTGTATATGACCGGACCTCTCTTCTTTTGTTGTCTGATACTTAACTGGGGTGTAAGAGAGTGTCTCTGACCTTCCCTTCCTCTCTCTTTGTTGATATATTTGTTTACTTTTAAACAATTCAACAGAATTGTTGATAAGACTCCGTTTCAAAAGTTGGTTTGGGCATTTTAGGTCTAGTGCACAAGCAAGGATGTGTAAATTAATCATTGGCTAATTTGCAAACAGAGCGTTATTTTGCATTGTGACTGATGTACATAATCAGAACCATCGCAAAATTGATATTTGCACTTTGAAAAATGAGTTGCAGAAGGCATTTAGTTAAGCCTGTGAATGCCTGCGCACATAGGAGTGAAGGCCTACAAGACACAGGAGACCTCCTTTGTGTTTGCATTTCTTCAACGAGACCATTGATGTTTAAGCAGCACATTTCCTTTATAGCTACACGGGTTGCCATAAGAAATGCTCACTTGAAAGAAAAGACATCAGCTGTGACATTTGGTGGGCCTCCTGAATCCATGTCTACTCCTTCCAAGATCACTTGATACATTTTTCAAAGGGCAAACTGCCCCACCTGGATCATAATCATTGTGTATTTTTCATTCCCTTCTAGCTTCTCGTCTTCCATGGTATTGAAATGCTGTTTAATGTTCTAATTTTTTTCAGAATCAAGTTCAACGTGAGATCAAATTTGCAGTGCAGTCCATGCCATGGATCAGCATTCCTACTGTTGCCCTGTTCTTTGCTGAAGTCAGAGGGTATAGCAGACTTTATGACAACATTGACGACTCTCCATATGGTATGAGTTTTTCCAACTAAGCTGTAGTAGATCAGTTTGAAAAACAACAATTCTGAGTGTCTATTACATTTAATTTCTGCTTTAGTTTCTTTCTTTGAGGCTTATGACAAGAAAAATATATGAATGGATTAGATTTCTTGATGAGAGAAGATGCCCACATATGCTTTGAATAAAATGCATTTGTGTGGAGTGCAGTTAATGGTGATCTGCAATATTGGCCTTAGCATTCTTTACTTTTTGCCTATTCTCTGGTATATTTGTATTATTTCGATCATTTTAAAGCACACTTTTTATTTGCAAAATTTTCGAGATGTCGACCAAAATGGCCACCATTTCTAAACAAGAAGGGTTAAGATATATGAGAGCTTTTTTTCAAAGAGTTGTGTTTTCGTACTTTTACAAAAAAGAAGGTAAATCTTGGGTGGCTGGTCTGGTATATGATGTCCACTAATGTAAGTGGGCACCTTGCTTCAGACCAGATAACCCTTATGGTGATTTAAGAGGTCTCGGACATCCTTAGAAAACTATCCAAGTGGTAGCTGTGGAGAGCAGCCTTCAGACCTAGTCTTGGACTGTAAAGCAGCTTTTTTTTTTACCAGAATGCAATCTTATAGTATAGATTAAATGAAAGAGAACAACACAAGGTATTTATAAAAATATGCATTTACTATTTAATGCTCTTTAGTACGTTCCAGTGTCTCCCACACGGAGATATACATAAAGCACACAATACTATATCAAAGAAATCACAGTAAATACCACTAATACACAGTGGGCCCCAGGGGGGGACAAAACCAGATACTAAAAAAGTGGTATAAGAACCACGACTCGAGTCAGGAGGATTTTGAGAGGACGTAGAACTACCCAAGGTGAGTAGTGAGGGACCCCACAAAGACCATGTGCAGTGTGAGTACACAACTGCAGGCTACTTACAAGTCTATGTGCAAGTTGTGGTTGGATTTTTAAAGATTAGGGACCCTTCCCAGTGGACTTTGAGGAAACCCAGTGGAAGACAGAAGGTTGGGAAGCCAACCCACCCGTGGATACCGAAGTACCAAAGTTACCTAAACCAGGGAATCCAGGTGCATAGGTGTGAAGTGGCCCTCGAACCCAATGGAGTACTTCGAAGAAGAGCCGCTGCTGGAAGAGGAGAAAGTGTCTGTTGGAATCCAAACGTGGATTCTTGTTGAGGAGTACCTGAAAGCAAAGGGGACAGAGTCTGGGTCACTTGAGAGTGACCAGGTGCTCGGTAGACGAATGCCCACGATGTTGTGTGCTTCGGGATAGTTGACAGTGACCTTGACTCTGCAGCTGCGGGAACCAGGCGACGTTGAGGATGACCAGGAGCCGGATGCGAGCTGTCCCACGAAAGATGTCAAGTGCTGAGGGGTTGGTGTCCGGCGGGAGCACCAACAAGCCTTGGCAAAAGCAACCCACGCAGGAAGTCAAGGATGGGTACCGTTCGGACCAGTAATGTCCAGGAAACTCACCACAAGGACTGGAGTCAGGGCAAACCCTGAGCAACCAGGGGAGCCCAAGGAAAACAAAGATGACCTTCAATTGGGCCCACAGGCCGGAGGCACATGAGTCGCAAGAGGATCTTGGACAGTTTCACAAAACAACAGGCCACGGAGCACATGGTGAAAGGTGGTTGAAGATCTTTGTAGGAAAAGTTACCTGAAGTTGGGGCTACTTGTAGCCCAATGCACTTGTTGCAGGATTGCCAACAAGCACAGGCACTTGCAAAAGTACACGGTGCACGGGCGTTCGTGTATTGCAGCCCTCACAATGGATTCTGACCTCAAACTTGGTGCGAGGGCAGCTCGGGCCTCGAGGGACGTAGAAACCCACCTCCTGTTTTGCTGAGCCATTCGCAGTCCGGAGGAGTTTGGGATCAGCAGACCGGTCAGCAGTGTTGCGGTGCCTGCAAATGCAGGGGAGTACTCCTTCACTCCAAGGGAGATTATCTTCAGGTGTCTTGGATTCTCCACAGGTCCTACACGGATCTTGTATGGTGCACAGGCACAGACGATGCAGCAGACTGAGAGGGAGACAAAGTCAGGCCCAAACGAAGTCCAGCGAAGTCCAGAGTGCCCAGATGGTCGAAGTGCAGTGGTTTGAACTGGACTATGCACAGGGACACCAAATGTGCCCCTCCTGTAGGTTTTCAGACGCTGGCAAGCGCACCCACCCACCCCTAATACACTAAATCCGGTCAGGGAGGTGGTCACACCTCATTGTGACAGGATGCCTATTCTGCCTTTCCCTGCTCGAGCTTGGCTCAGCAGCAGGAGGGCAGAAATGTGTCTCTGGTTGGCAGCAACCATTTTGTGCTGTTTGGAGCTAGAAGGCTGGTACTGGGAACACCGAAGGCCCCGCAAGGGCCTTCCTGGTGGGAGGAATCATCCCTCCCACACCTGTTACTGGTGTGGGAGTATGATTCCAACATGTTTTACACCAAACACGATAGGGTTGGTTGCAGCCATTTTCGCGATGGTCATCACGCAGTCATGAAATGCCCCCGCCCTTCGAGACAAAATCGGCTGCCTGTTTCCTCACATTGGGACTCTTTTTTACTGCCTACCTGGACCCAGCTTGCTGCTCTCTTGTTCCTTGCACGTTTTAATCTCCACGACTCGCCGGACCCGCTGCGCGGGTCCCGCAGCGCTAGTTCATCAGCGGGAGTCGCTGGGGGTGTTGTGTAATTCCAAGGTGTTTCCTGGGCCCAATTGGCGTGGAGCAGGGCTGCGAGCGTGAAACAGGGACTCCGTATCCCAGGAGTCCCTGTGGGCCCAACAGTCTACACCTGGGCCGCTCTCCCTGCAGGACACGCCCCCCGCCCTTAGAGACAAAATCGGCTGCCTGTTTCCTCACATTGGGACTCTTTTTTACTGCCTACCTGGACCCAGCTTGCTGCTCTCTTGTTCCTTGCACGTTTTAATCTCCACGACTCGCCGGACCCGCTGCGCGGGTCCCGCAGCGCTAGTTCATCAGCGGGAGTCGCTGGGGGTGTTGTGTAATTCCAAGGTGTTTCCTGGGCTCAATTGCCGTGGAGCAGGGCTGCGAGCGTGAAACAGGGACTCCGTATCCCAGGAGTCCCTGTGCGCCCAACAGTCTACAACTGGGCCACTCTCCCTGCAGGACACGCCCCCTGCTCATTTTTTACTCCTATTAAAGGCAGACATTATCCCCGCTGCGCGGGAGCGACCGGGAGAAGCCCGGGACAAGGGCGGGACCGTCTGTGGCCGTCAGGGGCCGAAGGAGGCCGGTTCGGGCCCCCCCCTCTGTCATCTTGTAATATTGACATTTGGCTTACTCTTACAAAGATTGTTGGTACTGGTATTTGTATATTATAGCACGTAAATTGTATACTTAGATCACCAAATATGACAACAACCATAACCACCACTACCGGTATTGTTAATCCGGTAGAGGCGGGACTAGCTACTCTGGGCCCTTTGGATAAGTATTTTTGTCGGGTTGCTAATGACATTGACAAGGAAATAGCATTGGAGGAGAGACGCGCAGAGCGTAGGTTGTCTATTGAACTTCTCAAAATACCCTTGGAAAAAAGACAACCGCAGGATTTCCCGGCATTGGTCCCCCCCCGGTCATCCCTAAATCTGCCAGCGGTCGATAAAACACCCTATGCTTTTCCCCCTACGATAGAGTTGTCGACTGACTCTCTAGTGATTTATGATCTTTGCCCTCCCCCTGTAAGCACACTTCCCTTATCTACTGATCCATTAGGAAAGCCGATTTCGGCACAACATAGGGTGCCAAACGATGTGGTAAGAGCAAAATCATCATCAAAGAGGAAGAGGTGCCCTCCTCCTAAGAAGTGTTACCTGCCGAAACCTTCGAAAAAATCAAGGAAAATGGTAGCATGCTCTTCACAGGAACCTATTGGAGTTGGTCCCAGTGGGAACATAATAAGCAAGGAAGGGGCTGCATCTGAGGCGGTTAGTCCTGCCCTGATTAACATCCATTCACTAGCTATGGGCTTGTCTGAGCTTCCGCCTGCAGCTCCCGTCCTGCCTCCTGAGGAGGGTAGTGTCTTAGATGGCCCTAGCCTCAGGTCCCAAACGGGAGTGGGTGGGTTCATACATGTCACCCCTACTTTGTTACTCGAGCTGGAGAAGTTAATGAGGTCTTTACTGACCCCGCTCGAGGAACAAGTAAAAAAACTAGCAGGTAGACTAGATCACTTTGAGCAGGCCACGCTGGATAACTTTTTCTCTACGAAGACATTGATTAAGTCCCACACAAGGATAGGGGAGTGTAGTAAGTGTCATCAACCTGGTGGGCAGGGGAAAGAAGCCCCGGCTGTTGTATCTCCTATACCGGTGGACAGTACCTCAACTAGGCCCCAGGAAAAAGGAAAAACGAAAAAGTCTAGTGTGGAGCCAATGAATAACTCAAACAGTAAGATCGCCAAAGAAACCAAGCTCCCTGCACTAGTTGTTACGGGTTTAAAAGACCGCCCTAGTACTGCTAACCCTCCATTAAACACCCATCAAGTTACATCGAATAGTTTAATAATTTGTCACAGCACTGTAGCTAGCAGTAGCAGAACCACCTCTGAGAATAATAGCACCCCATCACAACCATCACATGACATCCCCCTTCATTCCACCTCTTCTTCTGGACCTGTTGTCCCTGCCAACAGCGCGCCTAAACCATTACTAGCGAAAGCGCCGCGTAGGATACCACCTATGAATCTTACTCCGGATTCTTTTCCCTACGTGGCTGTCCTCATAAACGTACCACCACTGTTGGCTGGGCAAAGGGAAACGTTCCAAATGCTAAAAAATAAGGCAATGCATTGGCTAAGGGTTAACAGACCATTGCCAGGGGAAGTTGATGGTTTGATTATAGGAGTTCGAAGGACAGAGTGGATAGGTTGTACCTCTAAGAAATTGGGGGGTGATTGTATAGTTATTAATTTCCAAGATCCTAGGGTGGTAAACTTGATAACGAAACAGGACGGGGGTATCAGCTGTGGGGGAATTGGTATTGTAGATTTAACTTTTTTTTACCCAAGACCATCGGGTGTCGAATCGATTTTGACAATGTATCCAAGACCCCCAACTACTGTCCCGTTTATAGGGTTTCCTCCCCTTACTGTACCACTCCAACCGAACTGTTATTATGGTGGTACTAATACTAATTGTTTTGGATCACTGAGGAAGCCAGGGTGGTATTGACAAATGTTTAAAAATTGTGCAAGTATCGAAGAGGGTATTAACACCGGGAACCTATGTGGTGATCTTGTTAAAATTGCTAATGACCCAAATATGGAACCAAATAGCAGAAACAATGCTTTGGGGCTTGTGGCTTTGCAGCATCTATGTGACGAATGCAACCAAATACCTGGGGGCGAGGATTTAACTACACCAAGTACCCAAAGTAATCAAGAGGTTGAGATTAACAATTTAGATCCTGTAGGTCCAGTGCCCAGGGACGGCCTAAGTGTAGGGAAGCTCTTCTCGTGGAATATTGCTGGGCTGGCCAGTAAGCTGATGTCTCAGGGTTGGATTGATTTTGTAAATAGTTTTGAAGTTTGTTTATTCCAGGAGACATGGGCATGTGATCCTATTATTCACCATGGTTATTTGAACTTCTCAATCTCGGCAAGCAAAGGTGCTAGAGGTCGACCAATGGGCGATCTCACTATCTGGGTGAAACAAAGTTCAGAAATCAAAGTAAAAATGGTTGATCTGGGATGTAAGGATATCCTAATGCTAAGACTAGTTTCAGAAAAGGGGGGAGTGTTAGATATTTATAATATATATGCTAGGGGCACTAATACAGGAAGTACTCCCACACTAGAGGCCTTGTCCACTTTCCTAGACTTACAGTCTCTGGGGAACAAAATTATAATAGCGGGAGACCTGAATAGGACTTTCGAGCCACTCGATAGTATGGATGATTCCGTGGGGCAGGATGAGGATACTCATTGGGGTGTCCCGACCCTAACCTTGGCTCCCGTCAAGCGGTGGACTAAAGATATTTTGTTAATGAATGCCATTTGCTTGGAACACGGGTTGAGAGCTCTCAACGGAAGAACGAAAGGTGATAGGGAAGGGGCGTCCACCTTTGATAATGGTTTAAACCATAGTAGGATTGATTATGTCATTTGCAGCCTTAGTCTATGGCAGTGGGCTAGGGACATGAAAGTCGAGGGTAGATTGGAAAGTGATCATAATCCCCTCTGTGTGACCCACAATTGGTGGTCAACTGGGTCTGGTAGTCAGCAATTGAATGACAATTTAATGCCCATAATGACCAATGACATGCGAAGACTTAATTGGCCTAGTGTTTTGGCAAATGCAGATTCTATGGACTTTATAAGTACTGAGTTGGATGTTGCAATTGTTGCAATGGAATCTGAAAACTCCGTTAACCCAGGGTCTAGGGAAATAACGGATATACATAATACATTCTTTACCCTCATAAGACCTCATTTTTTGAGAGCTTGTAAGCCTAATAGGAAACATCCACCCAAACCAGCTAGATGGTTTAACCAACAGTGTAGGGTAGCCAGGTTAGCCCTAGGCAACGCTATTAGGAATAGGGACAGGGATGCCATTAGTAAGGCTAGGAAGCACTACAAGGCCAGCATATTGTTAGCGAAAAAAATATGGGACGAAGAGTACTGGGCAGAACTGAAAGAAGCATCAGGGGGCAAGGACTCCAGGTTATTTTGGAGGTTATTAAAGTGGGGAAGAGGCGGGACTCCGCATAAACCAGATAATAATGTTGCAGAGGGTGCTTGGGTAGAATACTTTAAACCCCAATATGCAGAGTCTAAGGAGGTTGGGTTTGCGAAAACTATTCCAGTAGTCTTCGCAATGGGAAATTTATTCTCCCTTAAAGAATCAGAAGCTGCAATACTTGCCGCCCAAGGGGGAGGGGCCCCGGGTCTTGATGGGATACCCTCTGATGTCTTTAAAAATGACATGGAACGGTGGGTTAGATATGTTTCCCTTTTGGGAAACTCCATCGCAAAAGGAGCTGAAGTCCCGGAAGTATGGAAGGGGGCGATCATCATACCCATATACAAAAAAGGAGATAGGTCCCTTCCGGCTAATTATAGGCCGATAAGCTTGATTGCCACCATTCATAAGGTGGTAGGAAGAATGGTGGTAAACAAGCTGATAGATTGGGTGGAGGAGAATAATGCACTGTCCCCTTACCAGGCAGGTTTTAGGCGGGCTACAAGTACGGTAGACCAGGTGTTTCGGTTTGCTTTACTCCAATGGGGAACGGTGGTGTTAGGCGAGGGCAGCTTGTATGTCGCCTTTGTCGACCTGCGGGCTGCCTTCGACCTTGTCCCAAGGGGGAAGCTTTGGGCAGTCCTGAGTGACATTGGCCTTCCGGCCGAGTTGCTAACCTTGATTATGAGGCTGCACGAGGCCAATTTTGCAAGAGTCCAATGGGGCACAAACGGAGAATCTTCCACCGATTTCCCTGTTCAACGTGGTGTCCGACAGGGATGTGCGATGGCACCCTTGCTCTTTTCGTTATTTATTAACGGAATTGTGGCCCGGATGTTGGACGTCTGTGTGGATGCACCCTCGTTGGCGGGCCTCAGGGTTCCGATCCTGATGTTCGCCGACGACACATTGATCTTGTCCAAAACACCGGGAGGCCTGCAGCGTGCCCTACATATCTTTGACTGCTTTTGCGGAGAACATGGCTTGGAAGTGAATGTGGGCAAAACCATGCTGATTGTTTTTTCGCCCAAGCGTAGAATAAGTCCAAAAATACTCCTGAATAATAGTGAGTTAGAGGTAGTTAGTGTATCCACCTACCTTGGGGTTCAGATCTCTAAGGATTTAAAGTGGTCTCAAAATATAGAAAAGGCGGCCCTGAAACATCAACAGATCGCGGGAGCATTAAGGGTGGAACATAAAAAATCAAAATCTAAACCTATAAAACTAGTCTTGGCTGTTTATGATGCTAAGGCCATAGGGTCTGCCCTATATGGGGCGGAACTATGGGGCTTCGACAAGGTCTTGTCCTTGCAGCTATCAGAGAATAGGTTTATTCGGGGTATAACGGGACTCCCCCAGAGCACCCCACTAATCCCGCTTGGTCTTGACCTAGGGAGAAGATCGGTCAGTGACCGGGTAAGATTGCGCCCTATCCTTTATTGGCGTCGCCTTTGGACGACTCCAGAGTTACGGCACTATGCTGAGCGGTTCCTAGCAGTAATAAGAGCGGATGTTTTCCATAAAATAGCTTGGCTTAAACACCTCAGGGCTGCTTTAGGTGACCTTGGCCTTTCCAATCTCTGGAACAATCCCTTGGGGGAAGTTTTTCCAGTAAAAATACCATCAAAAGTCTATATTGGGGCAGGATTGATGCCAGACTCTGGAGCAGAACGAGATCTGATACGATGGGGGGGCGTTTCCTGGAATTTAAACAGTGTCCATTGTTAGAACTTTACTGGGACACAATCACCATTCCAGGAGACAGGAAACTAATGTTTCAGTTGAGATCTGGTTCCCTCCCTCTGAGGTCTCTGTCGGGCAGGTGGAGGAGTGCGACCACCTCGAGCTGCCCGGTGTGTGGAGCGGCCAAGGAAACCATAGGCCACTTCTTATTTCTCTGCAAGGCATATGCAATCCCACGAAGAGTATGGCTGGTACCCATCTTTAGGAATCTAGGGACATCTAGCGGAGTTGAGGCGCTAAGAATTATCTGCACCGCCACTGATTTGCCAATTGTTCTGGGAACAGCAAAATACTTGGGGTGGGCATGGTCAATTAGACGAAGGGCTATTTTCTCTTAATGAAAATTGTTTTTTTTTAAATGTGTATTCAATTGTAACTGTTTTTATTCTTTATTGTCAAAGCTGTCACAACGGTTTTTATAATTAATTGTGTATAAGGATCAATTTTAAGCTCTGTTTCATCTAAATGTATGTTGTGCTTTTATGAGTATTCTGCTCGAATAAAGCTTTGAAACTGAACTGAAATGCCCCTCTGTATATTATATGGCTGCTTCACTGACAACTCGGGAGAATGGACTCCGTAGGCTGCAGGGGTGTCCTGCTCACGCAGGGGCACCCTCTCACTTAGAACCAAGCACCCTGCCCTCAGGATTGTAAAGGCCTGATATAGGGGTGACTTATAGGTTTAATGTGTAGTGACCATTAAATATAGTAAACCTATTTCACAAGTAACTGGTGCAAGCACCGACTTACACAGGCTGCAATGGCAGGCCTGAAGGTCCATTTTAAATGATCTCTCATGGGTGGCATAATACATGCTGCAGCCCATGGGAGACCTATGGGGTACCTATACCCTGGGTACATGTGTACTATATACTAGGGACCGACAAGGGTACCCCAGTATCCAATCTGGGATGTACCTAAGTACATCGCATAACAGTTTAGGGAGAAAGCATATAGACTGGGGTCCTGATTAGCAGGATCCCAGTCAGACAAGTCAAAAGCAGCATTATAGCCAGCAAAAAGTGGGGGTAACCATAAGAAGCAGATCCTACTTTCTTACAGTATCAAACAGGTATTTTGGTGTGAGCTTTGAAGAAGTTCCAAACCCTGCCTTGGGCTTAGACACCCCAAGTAACCATAATTGCGGGTCACAAAGCTAGTGTCACAAACAAAAGTTAATGGCCCGTAGGAGCTATGGGTGGGACAAGGGTGATTAATTCTGTGATGTCTTAAGAGGTCAAAGGGTGCCTGATGTCTTTTTTTGCTACCTTGTATTTTTGTTGAATAGACATCCACACTTACTAGTTGCAAGGTGAGTACTCCAATTCTATCGAGACATGACAAAAGATATCAGAACCTCCAAGCAACACAGTTTGACTTTCTGGGATCCTTGGTGCGGTGCAGCTATGGAAAAGGAATCCTGGTTTTGCAATGTTGAGTTACCCAATTGCAAGGATCCACTGTATTTTTATTTTTAGTACCTAGGGTGCACACTGAGGTCTTGTATGTTTTAAAGGTACTGAAGATCTAAAAAGGAGCTCTATGGTCTGGAAGCATTCAGAAAGCGGTACTTTCTTGTTACATGGGACTACTATCCATATAATGCTGAGAGATACTTAGCAGTGTGGCAGCCTGCCGTTTTTTAATCTCTGGTACCAGACATGTCTTTTTCCTTACCCTGATAGTGAGCCAGAAGTTTACTGGCCTCGCTCTCCAAAGTTCTGCTAAAGTTCCTGACCAGAACCTTTTCTGAAGTTCTGATTGTATTGTACGTGTGCTAGGAGCATCAAGTGGCTAACATTATGAATCTGTGTTTCATGCATATATTTGGCTTTGAGACCAGTGGGATTTCCTCTGGAAAAGCATGATTCAAGATGGAGATTGAGTATCTGTCTGAAAGACAAAAACTGTTTATCATTGGCATTCCTGAAGCTTTGTAAGGCACCAGACAATAAGGTGTGAGTGGATAAAGACGACCACCTATAGAAATGCTGCATTAATGTTTTTATTGTGGTTTGTCTGATTGCTTCTTCTTGACTACTCACATTTGGATAGGTGGAGGGTGTGAGGATATCAAGTAGTCTCCTTTGTAACAGCTTGATGAACTGTTTTGTCTTACACTGCCCATTGTCTCTACCAGAAGTGCTACAACAAAAGGTTGATGGCTTTGTGATGCGAGGAGTTAACTTTTAATAGCGGGAGACAGCTGACGACAGAGACTATGTCTGCTTCGGAGGGAAGGAATACAACTATTGAATTCCCTTAAAATGTTTCCATAACAATTACTGTGAAATTAACACTCCCTGTCTGGAAATAAGCCGTATGAGAGATCTTGGATATTCCCCAGATTGTTCAGAAATTTCTCATTGTCGGAAGAGTGTCAAATAAATCTTGAGATCCATGTCGGATGTCATGATAGTCAGTCTCCAGGAGGTGAGGGGACATCTCCAGAAAATCTGCAACTGTTTGCTGCAGAGGAGCTGCTGGTCTGCTTTGGAAATGAGTACACCTTGCCTGGTGAGAGAGGTGAGTAGAGGGCATCGAGGAGATGCCCTCTTGTGGTGATCTGAAAGAAGGAACTGGAAAAGATTAGGCTTACTGGAGGGACATTATAGGATCCCACTCGTGTACTAGAGTTGATTCAAAGTGTTACTACTGTCTGTGGACATGCCTAACCAGTACAGTAGTCACACAATGGGGGGGTTCTCTATTATTCCCTGCTTAGGCCTGCCTTGCTTTGTGGAAGATTCCAAGTGCAATTGCTGTCCATAATCATCCCTGACCAGGAGGGGGTCACACAAGATGTGACTTGAGTGCTGGAGTGGGTCTCTCTGCCTTTCCCATTTAACATTCCCAACAACATTGTATGTAATTTGTAGGCTATTTGATAGTTGCTATTCGTCAGCCTGTTGTGGGTAATGTATCATTTCTCCCAAAGGCTACAGGATTGTGATTTGACCAAAATGTGTTGCTTCCTACTAGAAGTATTTCGTTCTGTTTGTTAATTGGTGTCTAATAGTGTTTGATGTATTAAGTAGGTAGGATAAATATTGATTTTGTATTTCTGGGTTATGTGGATGTGGTAGGTCCTCAAAGTTATAATCTCCATAAGGACAAAGCTCATACTTTGTAGCTCTCGTGTATACCAAAATACTTGCAATATTTAAAATTAAGGCCTCCATCACTAGTTTGTCAGTTTGTGGTTCAGGAATTCGGGAAAAGGGGGTGGGTTGCACTCCAATTCCAGTGTGTATACCTGCACCAGAATTCAGCAATTGCAAGTTCCCTGGAATAGTCACATGGACCCAGCAATACCTTACCCTTTGCCATGGGTTTTTCACCGATTCTGGGGACAAATCCAATGACATTTCCGCCTCTCACAGCAGGCACAAGCAGTCAGCAGGAGGGCTGGTGGAGGTCAGGGGTTGGGGTGCTGCACTTCAATGAGTCAGAGGCAGGCCAGGGGAGTAATGCTTGCTCCTCCCATGGTGTTGCATTCGTCAGGTGAGGTCCCCGAGTTTTCTCCTACCTGCACACCCTCGACTGGCAGTGCATCGCTTTTTACTGGGTGTGCATCCACACCAAGTGAAGCCAGACTTTTAATTTTCACATCCAGATAGTTTGGGCTACTTGTAGTGGCCCAGGGCGGTATCCATCCAGAGTTAATGTTAAGGAAGGACTCATAAGAAGGTAATTAATAGATACGCTATTTTGTAGGAGTTGGGTCATCAGTTTGAACTTAGAAAAGTGTTTAAAAATAACTGTTGAAATAAAATGAATGTTCAGTGCCTTCCCTTCCCATCCAGTGTAGTGATGCGGGAGATCCACATCCGAAGATATTCTTGGTTGCACCCAAAAAGACCAGCTCAACTTCTGTAGATCTATTGAAGAAGCATATCTTCTTTCTATTTTTTGGGCATTAGGAAGGCCACAGTGCCAGGCATCTCTGTGCACCTCAGCTGTGAATTGTGCAAAATAATTTCTTAGAAATCTGTTAACTCATTGTGGCCCTAACTTGCCAGTCCATTGAGATAATTCTGGAAAACTAAACTACAATACTTCTAGTCCTTTCCAAGTCCTCCTAAACACTCCTCCTACAACAAATGTAATATTACATATAGGCATGATGCAAAGTGGGAGAGAAAAAGAAATTTACAATAATTGTAACTGGAAATAAAACATCAAAAGTTAATCTGGAAGGACTAGACCACGGTTATCCCAGGCCTGTAGTAACACAGGGAATAACGCTATAGCTCAGCAGTCCTCAGATTAAGGTACACCGCATCCCCACTGTTGCTTACATCAAACATTATACAGTGGCTTTGTGTCTGAGCGGAGTATATTCACGAATGTTTGAATATTGTATTGTCAGTCTTGTGATTAAATGCAAACAACCATTAAGCTATTTGTAATAGTGCCAAATGTATGTGCAAATATTTTCTTTTATTGTATAAATTGCTGTCTGTTGTAACCACTCAACCCTTTAACTATATTATTGGTTAGGAAGCAACAGAGACAAAGAGGAACTGTTGTAAGATATTTGGTTTAAGCACTGCACATTAGAAAAAAGTGCTGTACGCTCAAATACATACTTGTGAATACATGAATTGTTAATCAACTAATGCCAACAAGAGGTCTAATAATCAAGGTGTTTGTTAATATCTTTTTAGGCTGGTTTGGGGCCATTTCAAGCATGGTCTCCTTTCTCTTCTTCACCGATATGTGTATCTATTGGATTCATCGATTTCTTCACCACAAGCTCGTATACAAGGTACTGTGGGAATCGTTTTATAAAAATAAAATGGTGTAGCTATTGTTAAGATGTATTTATGTTTTATTTATTTACTGAGTTTTATATAGCACGAACGTGACCCATCAGGGTATCTGAGCGCTGTACAAAGTGATCAGATCAAACAAACAGGAAGTAATAAAAATGCAGATACAAATGCAGTATACTAATTATCCCGGTAGGTTCAGTAATCTGGGTTAGACCAATAAGCAAGTAGCCACGCTGAGTGAGTTTAAGAGTCCTCCTGAAGGAATCTGTTAATCTTAAGCATTTGTACCTCTATTTTGAAGGCAGAAGTAGTGGGGTTTGTCCTGATTTCAGCTGGCAAAGTGTTCCAAATTCTAGGGGCTAGACCGGAGAACAACAGGGAGTTCTGTGGTTTGAACAACAGGGAGTTACTGCGTCTTGACCCCTTCGCCGCAGGGCGAATTCCCCCGCGGCGTGGGGGAGGGGGGGCGCGCGCAGCGCCACGTTACTCATGACGAGCTCAGCTCGTTATGAGGCACAGTGGAGCTGTGCTCATGATGATCTGAGCTCGTAATGACTCCGCCCACTTAATGGAATGCCCGCACAGGAGGGGAATTAGCCCCGCATGGGCGTTCCACGGCCATTATGACAAGCTCAGCTCGTCATGAGCACAGCTCCACTGTGCCTCATGAAGAGCTGAGCTTGTCATGAGCCTCGAAGAGGTTAAGGATCGTGTCCAAACAGCTAGATTGAGTTTTTGGGCCAAGTAAAGGCAGTGTTATGGTGGAGGGCCTTGCGAGTCATGCAAGCTATCTTCAGCTTTATTCTTGCTTCAAACTGTAGCCATTTCAGATAGTTTATATCTGAAGTAATGTGATCAGATCTTCTGACGCTAGTGATAAGCCTAACTGCTGAGTTCAAGTTAGCCCTTTCTGGAGCCAGCTTTGCTTTGGTTAAGCCTGCAAGAGTAGTACTCCCGTCATTTAGTCTGCAGAGGACTGGGGCTTGGACTTCTAATTGAAAGTCTTCAGGCGGCAGGAAAGGCTTTATTTTTCCTAATGTGTTCTTTTGGTATTTGGCTACCCTAGTGGTTGCACTGATATGACCTTGCATATTCAAGTTTTTGTCTAACATATTCTCTAATGATCTAGTGAATTCAATAACATGTGGGGCGCAGTTGAGAGCGCTGAGTTGTTTAAGTTACTACTTAGTACTAGCTGACTGTTTGTGGCGGGCAATCAGGAGGAATTCAGTTTTGAGTGTGTTAAGCATGAGAGGATTGTGGGTCAACCATTGTTGAGTCTTCTGTAAGGCGCAGTTGAGCACTTTGATTTAGGTTGAAGAGATTTTTTCGGTACAATTGTGTGCCATCAGCGTACATGTGATAACGAATGTTTGAGAGCTTTAGGAGTTCATTAAGTGATTCCTTGGGCAATTTGATTAAGGTAGGTGAGAGTGAGGATCCTTGGGAAACTCCCGTTGTGTCCAGAGTAGAGTTAGATTGGGTTTGATTTACTTTTATTCTTTGAGCTCTCTTATTTATGATGGAAGCAAACCAGCTTAAAACGTGACCCGATAACCCCATCCTTTTCTCAAGGAGTTAAATCCTGTTGTCATGGTTGACCATATCAAAAGCAGAGGAGCATAAGCAAGTAGCATAAGCAAGCAGGGTATGTTCTAGTCTAACGTTCAAGGGGCATCATCGACAATGTGTATAAGAGCTGTTTCAGTGCTATGAACCGCTCTGAAGTCAAGGATCTGGGAGTTGAAAGTTCTCAATGTGGTTGCAGAGTTGCAGCTGAACGACTTTCTCTAATAGTTTTGCAGTGTTGGAATACTGGTGATGGGGCGATAGTTGTTGAGGTCAAATTGGTCCGAATTTTTAAATTTTTTATTTGGAGTACCTGACCAATCTGTAAGCTGTCAGGGAACATACCCTGAGAGAGAGAAGCATTGACAATCGTCGTCAAGAGGGGGAGAATGAAAGGTATAAGTTGATCAATGAGCTTGGCAGGCAGAGGATCACTGAAGTGGTGGCAGGTTTTATAGATGTTAATTGTTTTGAGTAGATCGTCTTCATCTGGTATTTGAAAGGAATTCCACGAGGATTTGTTTTTTGAAGTGTATCCAATAGTGGGGCAACAACCATGTAGCTGAACTGGTAGGAAATTGAGCTGGCCCGGAGTTGGCAAAATCCGGGAGGCGAGTAGCAACTCAGATAAAATCCGTCTTTGATTTCTCTTTTTTTTTTTTTTTTAAAGTATTTATTGCGCATTTTATAAATCACATACATTATCCCCCACCCTAAGTGGACAGATCTGCTTTCTAAAAATAAATTAATTCAAGTTTAGTGAGACCAATAAAACCGACAATTATACTTTTATTCCTTTCATTCCCAAAAGATTGCACTTGCAGAAAAGGGAAAGGAAAGAAAAAGCCATTAACCCTCTTCGAGTGTACCCACTCATCTTGTCAGAGAAGCCCAGACCCTGGACCCTTTCCATTAGGCCCCCCTTCCTTTTTTGCATATCCCACTACCTCAGTGTGGTACATAGCCATTAAGCGTGCAAACCATTGTTGGACTGATGGTGGATAATGATCCCGCCATGCTGTAGCCAAGCACAGTTGAAGAGCAACCATTGAGATAAACAAAAATGCCTGTGCCTGGCTAAGCAATGACTCATTACTAACCTCCAGTAATATAAGTTGCGGGTTGAGTGCTTTACTTTTACCCAGTCTTCCCTCCAAAAACTCAGTGATGTCACCTATCAAACCAACTAATGCTGGGCATGTTGCAAACATATGTATCAAATCCGCCTCCTGTACGTGGCATCTAGGACCGTGCACTTTTCTCGTTCCCCCCATTTAGCTATTATCACGGTGAACAGTACAGCTTGTAGTAGGTTTTATAGTGATGTACTTGCAAGGAGGCAGAGATTAAGACAGTCTGTGCCAAATTTCTAGAAACCAGAAGGTTCTTGCCTGGGCCTTCTCTGCCCACCATTGTTCCTGATTTTCTAGGTCATATGGCATTAGTCCATTCAAGATCTGATCAAATTTCCTGCTAGGAATTTTCCTACTCAAAACTTTGTCAATAAGTTTGATCCTAGGAAAAACCTTCAGGCGCTCCCACCTTTTTGAGTAAGAAATCACAGATCTGGAGATATTGGAAAAACTCATGATGTCCTAGTTTAAACTTATGCCTTAATGTCTCAAATGAGATTAATCCTCCCCTGAGACAGAAATCCTCTAGCTTAGCTGGTCCTCCCTCTTCCCACTGATTCATATGGGAGTCCCAGAAAATTACTGGAAGGATTTTTCTGTAGTGGAGTGTAACAAATCAAACGGCCCAACCCTACTTTCTTCCGGACTATCCCCCACATTTTGTACAGGCAGCAGAGGGTCTTATATCTAACTATTTTGTAATACCCATACCCAAGCTGTCTCCAAAGTACTCCACAAGCCTCCTCTCCAATCAAAAGCTCATATGGCGTAGAGTTTCGAGGAGTCTCACATTTTGTCCCCAACAAGACAGACATCTGTTGCAAGGCAGCAAACCAGTAATATATTCTTTCATTAGGTACCGCCAGATCCCCTCGGTCTCTTGGAAGGGTCAGATATCTCATCGCCCTTCTAGGCCTAGTGTATGTCCATAAAAATCTAGATATCAACCCGTTGAAGGCCTCAAACGATTGGTTGTGTACTTCGAGAGGGGTGGCTCTAAACAAGTAGAGTATTTTGGGCAGAAATACCATCTTAATTAGATTAGTTCTTCCAATTAATGCCATTTGCAAATTATTAATTTTTCACAGTTCCAATCTTGTAGTTTTTATTAAAGGGTCTAGGTTTATCTGTATTATTTTATCTACGTCTGCTGTACGTTTTACCCCCAAATAGGTCGCCCCCTCTACTACCCGTCGATCCTCGCTTTCCACTTCTGTGTTTTTAACGATTTGGGTCTTATCCTGTTTTAGTAGATAACCAGAGAATTTGCCAATCTGCTTAGCTTCTTCCTCTATTTCTCTTAGTGCTTCCCCGGACTCTGTAGTGACTATTGCTAGATCGTCAGCGTAAGTCAATATTTTTGTTACCCAGTCATGTGACATAATCAGATGAATTTGCTTATTATTTACTATCCTTTTTACCCGAGGATCAATATATAGAGCAAATAGCAGAGGAGAGCAAGGACATGCCTGTCTAGTCCCTTGTATTTTTATTGGATCCAAATAGCCCCCCCATTATAGAGATCCTAACCCTAGACTGCACATATAGTGCCTTTAAGGCCGTACAAAACCTAGGCCCTAACCCTACCTTCTCGATCAAAAAACAGAGATTGTGCCAGGAGACCCAATCAAATGCTTTTTCAGCATCCAAAAGTATTAAAGCCATAGGGTTTCCCGTCACTGCCATTGCGTCAAAAAGAGTGATGACCCGGCTAATGTGATCCGTCGTACTGCAACCAGGAACAAAGCTGTGCTGCCATGGAGACACAGTTTTATTGATTGTTCCAGATAGCGTTGTCTCCAAAATCACTGAAATCACTATTCAGCAGGGTAACTGGCCGGTAAGATCCTAATTCAAACAGAGACTTCCCTTTCTTTGGGAACACTACTATATTTGCCAACATCCAGGACCCAGGTCCCGCTTCCCCTCCCTGCACTGACCAGAAAAGCTCCAGCAGATACTTCACGAGGCACTTGGTCAAAATCTTGTAAAACTCCCCTGGAATGACGTCTGTACCAGCTGCCTTCCCGGCTGCAAGAGAAGAGATTGCTAGCTCAAGTTTCTCAATAGTAAATGCTGGGCCTAGAAGTTCCTGATCTTCATCCCCTATATTATCTAGCACCACTGAACTGAGATATCTAACCATATGCTTTTCTTCATCTCGCTCATCCTCTGTGTACAACCGTGGGTAAAATCTCTGTAATGACGCCCTTATTCCTTCTACGTCCGAGATTGTTCCTGACATGGGATCCCTAATTTTACGAATTAAGGCTCGAGCAGTTTGCTGCCTAGTCCATACGGCCAGGAGATGACCCACCCCCTCACTATCCTCATAATGTTTGTGTTTCTGTGCTAAGAATTTTTCTGCAGCCTTTTTTTGTGGAGAGACTCACTATCTCAGCTTTAGCCACTACTAATTTCAGCTGAGCTGTCTGAATCTCTGTTTCTGTTCCCGAAGCAACTACTTCCATTGCCATGGCCTCTGCATGAGACAGGTGTTATACCTCTCACCCAGATGAGGTCTTTCTTTATTTGGCGGGTCCAACTAAACCAAGCCATCTCCCTCCGGAACCCAGCCTTAAAAGCTTCCCAGATTATCCCTACGGAAGCGCTATTCATGTTTTCTGACATAAAAACTGGAATCCATTCCTGCATCATCCAATAATTGAGCACCATATCCAAATAAGGAACCTCCAGTCCCAGTGGATTATGATCTGACATGACCATAGGGTATTTCTCTATTCGGGATCCATGTAAAAGATCTTGGGAGACAAAAAAATAACCAAGCCTTACATACAATTTATGAGGCACCAAGTAAGCCAGGTTCTTGGGGGAATTTCTCTCTCCAAACATACCTGAAACCATGAGTGGAGCCTAGGTCCAGCAGAGACCCAAAAACCTTAAGTTTATGACCTTTATACGCCCCAGCCCCTGCACCAACCAATTCCTCATTCAAGTTAATATTAAGGTCCCCAGACAAGAAGGAGGGAGTGACCATAGAGATAATTCTGTATTTAGCCATTCAAACACCTCTGGGTCATCTAAAACTGACCCATAAACAGAGCAAAGTGTAAACCCCCCATTGGGGAACTGACATTCAACCATGATCCAGCATCCATATTTATCTCCAAGTTTCCTGGGGAGCAGGCCCCTCCTTTTCCGTGCCAGAATTGCAGTCCCTCGTATTCACAATCCTTGTAGTGCGCTACCTACCACCTGACACCCCAGAGATTCTAACAATACTTTCCTAGACCCCTCAATGTGTGCCTCTTGCATACATATTTTATCTACTTTAAGATAAAGCATATCCAGGGCGACGCTGCACCTTTTCAAGGGATCAGTTATCCCGCACATATTAATAGTTGCAATCCACAGGTTGCTTATGCATAATGAAAAGACGGCCCAGAAAAGTATTTAGCATTTTTAATCACACCTTCTCACCACCACATAGTGTTCCTTCTCCACTTGAGAAAGCTTCCTCAGCCCACCCCACCCAGACCCCTCCCCAAACTGCCCCGGTCCTCCCTACCCCCAGCTAACCCCCCTATAAATGAGCAAATAGGTCAGGTCTGACCCTGGTGATGCCACCCACTCAACCTGCCCCTAAGTGCCCCTGGACTCCATTCCTTGTGTAAAGTCCAGAAAAAAAGAAATATTTGGATCTGAAATATCCTTCTGTGTAAGCCGGAGCTAGGAAAACCATGCTCCATGCCTTGGTAATCTCTAGGCTGGACTATGGAAATGTCCTTTACCTGGGTGCTAATGTCAACTGCATACAGAGGCTTCAGCGTATCCAAAATGCAGCGGCCCGCATGGTTCTGATGCTACCCAAGAGAGCCTCCTCCAGAAAGGCCCTGGTTGCCCTGCATTGGCTGCCAATCAAGGAGCGTATCCTGTTTAAGGCTCTGTGTGTGAGCCATAGGATTTTACACAGGAAGGGGCCCAATTTCCTACATAACCTCCTGACCTCGTATACTCCTTCACGCCAACTGAGATCTAGCGGAATGGGGCAGGTCAAGATTCCCGCTATCAGGAGGGCAAGAATGAGCGGTCGCTCCTTCCGTTTCCTGGCGGCTCAGCAGTGGAACAAACTCCCAGGGTACCTTCAGCTCGGAGACAGTTTTCCGTAGGAACTTGAAAACCTTCCTACTCCCCACTGAAAAACCTTCCTATGCCCCACTGACTAGCTGATGGGTGGCAGGGTCTGAACGGGGGTGGGGGGGAATGGTGTTGGCAACTTGCCCCTTGGCTGTCGGTACCTCAGCGCGGGGACACACTAACCTAGTGTAACCAGGCGCTTTACAAACTTGCATATTATTTATTATTATTAACACTCTCTTGAGGGAAATTTTTCATTCTAGTCCCGATGGTCCAGAGCCACCCTTCATCTCCTTCATGTACTCTTGAGCCTTAATTTCAGATGGAAAAACCTGCACCTTCCCTTTGTAGATGACTTTGAGTCAGGCGGGTTTAGTAAGGAAGCCTCTCTGCCTTCTATTTGGAAGGGTGTGATCAGCTGATGTAATCTCCACCTCCTTGTCCACTGTAATGTGGCAGAAATCTGAGCAGACAAAGAACGTATGACCCTCAAAAGTATGTTTTGCTTCTGGCCTTCCTTTGTCGAATATGACCTGCCAGAGGAGAAAGTTACCAAAAAAACTAAGACTGTCCGAGGTCGTTAAGTTTGTCCTGCCACATTGTATACCATTTCCACTGTGGTAGGTCAGGGAAAGCTCCTTTCAGGAGTCCACCCATAAAGGATATCATGTCACTTCTCTCGATGTTCTCAGCTAAACCCAAAAACCTAAGATTTTATTTATTTACTAGCAGCCCGTCCCAACGTTGTCCGGGTATGAATTGCTGCCGGACAGTAGTATATTGTTTTGTAGGATTTCGTTTAGATAGCATTTCTTATCTGTGACAGGCCTGTGAAACGCTCCGATTCACAGTGCACTGCTGATGCACTTAAGAGTGCGCGTTCAGTAGTGTGTGAACTCGAGTTTCCCTACTTTATTTTTCCTTGCAATATTATATAGCGCGAACTCGACAACATGGCATGAGCACAATTTACATTACAGAAGAACACATTCATTTGTGGTAGGCACGGGGGAGACAAAGCGATTTGCCTGGAATCACAGGATGTTGAGCTGATGCCGAGATTCGACGTAGCTCCCCAGCTCTAAAGTTCGCAATTCTAGAACTTGTGGCGGGAGGTGTGTCTAAAAGTGTATGTCGGTGCTGGCCATCAATGAGAGGGACCTGTGCATTTTTCAAATGGGTGGTGAAAAAATATGAGTATGTTGCTGGAGATGTGGGCCGCCGTGCCACCAATGTACTTACCGGGGGAGGGTAAACACCCATTATTCCGCAACTTTCTTTCCGCATACCATCACTCCACATACTTTCATTACGAAAGACCATGACTCCGCAATGCCATTATAACGCATGGCATTACATTTTATATGCTTTTACCACGCATACATTTACAACGAAATTCGTTGTAAATGCATGAATGGTAAAAGCATGTTTTTTTAAAATGTTTGGTTAAGGTAAGTATGGGTATAGGGGTATATGTTTTGGGGTACTGAGGTATATGTTTTGGGGTGTTTGGGTATTTTAAGGGTTCAGAGATAGTTTTGGGTTATGGGGTACAGGGGTATTTTTAGGGTTTAGGGATAGGTATGGGTTTTGGGGTACAGGGGTATTTTTAGGGTTCAGGGCTAGGTTTGGGGTACAGGGGTATTATTAGAGTTCAGGGCTAGGTTTGGGTTTTGGGGTACAGGGGTATTTTAGGGTTCAGGGGTAGGTTTGAGTTTTGGGGTACAGGGTTATTTTTAGGGTTCAGGGCTAGGTTTGGGTTATGGGGTACAGGTTTTTTTTTAGGGTTCAGGGGTAGGTTTGGGTTTTGGGGTACAGTGGTATTTTAAGGGTTAAGGGCTAGGTTTGGGTTTTGGGGTACAGGGGTATTTTAGGGTTCAGGGGTAGGTTTGGGTTTTGTGGTACAGGGGTATTTTAGGGTAAGGGGTAGGTTTGGGTTTTGGGGTATAGTGGTATTTTTAGGGTTCAAGGGTAGGTTTGGGTTTTGAGGTACAGGGGTATTTATAGGGTTCAGGGCTAGGTTTGGGTTTTGGGGTACAGGGGTATTTTTAGGGTTTAGGGATAGGTTTAGGTTTTGGGGTACAGAATATATTTATAGGGTTAAGATGGGTTAGTGTTTAAGGGTGTTGGGGTATTTGAAGGAGTAAGGGTGGGTTATGATTATGGGGTACATGGGTATTTAAAAGGAACAGGGTGGGATTAGCACACAATATGAGACATGGCATGAAGGGCGGAACGTACCACACGCCTCCAGCATTTGTCATGCCCCCAGCACACGCCCACAGCACAACGCAGACACTCCCACAAGGGACTACTTTGCTGGACCGGTTCTTTTACCTTTTAAATGTAAATGGTGGGCGTCTGCATAGCCTATGTCCTTCTGCTGCAACTGCCCTTTCCAACGCTGTATTGGGTGTTGTGATTGGTGCTGTGGTTCCTGAGATTACCCGCCTCAAAGGTTTGGGCTCTCTCTTTATTATATTAGTATGGATTTATTGATTTAGTGTGTTATAGAGCGCAAACGTGATCTTTTAAGGTATCAGAATGCTTTACAGGGATAACACGTTGTATACAAGTATGAAATAGTAAAAGGAAAAAAAACATAAGTAGGGGTAGAAGGAAATGAAATATTTGGGGAATAACAGGGTGTATACAATGTTCAGATCATAATGCAGAGAAATCCAGCAACTACATTTGAGGGAGTACAAGGTCAGTACAAGATAGATAGTAGCCAGTCAGTCCAAACTCAAGCGAAAACAAAAACAAGCAAAGCCGTTGAGTGGTGTATGCAATGCATAATTTATGGGAAAAACGTGATGTATGACAGTACAACGCGATCATTTTAATCGCGGTACTTTACATTTGCAACGCAAGTCGTTACAACGACTTGCGTTGGAGGGCGCGGCTTGAGGATTATTATCATTTTCTATTCCAACACCAGCCCACGTAACAGTAGGAAAGGTGTTGGAATATAAAATTACAATATTCCTTAACCAACAGCGCCATCCAGCACAAGTCATAGTAACGACTTGCGTTGTAATGGCAGCGTGGTAAAGGTCGTGCGGTGTAAATACCGCGTTGTAAACAACGTTTACCGGAAAAACTTGCCCATTAGGAAGGTTTTGACTTCCTTTTTAAATATTGACAGAGAGGGAATTCTTCTAATGAAAGACAGCAGCGAGTTCCAGATTCTTAGTGTGGCCCCAGAGAAAGCATCATTGTAGGTTTTTTCCTTTCAGAAGCGGAGTGGCTGGAGCACAAAATCTCTGGTGGACCGGGAGTTTCTGGCTCCTCCATAAACCATGATTTTCTGGGCGAGATATGCAGGGGATTTCATGTGTGGCGCTTTGTGGATGATACATGCCAGATTTGAGTTGGATTCTGGCTTCAAGAGGAAGCCAGTTCATCGCCTTCAGATGCGGGAGATGTGGAAGATTATTTTGGGGTTGCCGGTTCTCAGATTCCTCAAGTTTCCACATTACGTCTGTCTTGTGCATATCTTGCGACTCCGTAATGCTTCTGCAGTTTACCCACTCCCCCCCCCCCCCCCCTAGTGCTCCGGCTCGTTCCTCGACAAGGGTCACTCCCTCCTTTATTACTGATCAAATTTCGCTGATCATCCAAATTGACCCTTTCAGCTTTTTTGTGGCTTGGTGGGCCCTGCGGTTTTCCACCCGGGCTTCACCTTGCATTTGTTTTGAAGTTGAATAAACAAGATCGATAGAGGGGTGATCTATAGGGCCTGAGGAATTACCGTGGTCATCTTGGCTATTCTTTTCCAAACCCGGTCCTCGTAGACCTGACTAGTTGCAGAATAGTCCGATCTTAGCTTGTGGGCTAGACTGATATCCATGTCTTGGCCTGATTGGCTTGTTTTAGTCTTCCTTCTTTTTGAGTAGCCAATTTGTCATAATTGTCCCCGAAGCTAGCTGATGAACCCTCAGTCCCATACTCTTCCTCCTTGAGCACTACACTAGAGGCAGAAAGCTCTGAATCATCTGTCCCCTAGCTCTGGAGACCCTCAGCAAATTCTTAAAACATGGTCCCGGTAAATCAGTCCCAGGTGTATCAGTATTTAGAGATGCAGATAAAGGAATACATTCTGTGCTTACCAATACCCACTTGGAGATTTCCCTTCCTTCTGGGAGTCCCGAGGCTTGCACTCTTCCCTTGAGTGAGTCATCTGCTGAGCCATCCAGTCCTGGTATAATGATCTTGTCTAGTTTTGGCAAAGCTCCATCCTCTGGCAACATTGTGTCGGGGGCAGGGAGTTTGTCTGAGCCCCGCCCATCTCTCCCCGCTGCTCAGACTCAGAGGAGGCGTCCCCTGCCGTGATTACCATCGGAGGGAGTTTTGCTCTAACAGTAGCAGTAGCCGACGAAAAGGCGTCCGCTATCAATGGCTGCCTGGAACCGCCCGGATCCACAGGAGCCTTACAATGTTCCTTTTGGATGTCCTGATCAGCCCCCGTTGCTTCCTAAGTGGCAGCCTCCTCCTGTTTCTTAGCGGAAACCCCACACCCGGGTTTGCTCAATACTCGCCCTGCTGCTGCTCCGGTTACACAGCGTCCGTTGCAGCCTTTTTGATCTTGAGAGCCATTTCGGATCGGAAAAACTATACTAGCCTCCTTCTCCAAGAGCCAAGGTCATCCTAAACTCCCACAGAGCCGCTATAACCGAGCCCCATAGTCTTCGCAGTAGAGACCCGCTCTGCCACCAGAGCTTGTTGTAGGGATTATAAAATGTGAATCTTTCTCCATGTTATTTCACCATCTTTCTACTTGTTCGGGCGGGAGCACCGAAGCACCTCTAGTGGCGGTCAGGCAGCCGCCATCTTGCTCAGGAGTACATGTTTCAATTACCCTTCTTGTTTTCTCAAAGAAATATGCAGATAAATCATCACCTCTAGGCAGAAACACAGAGTCTACACGGTGATGGTTTGATTTGTAGACTGCTTGTTGTTAATTGGTTTCGAATAATAATATTTTGGGTCTATTTTTAGCATTGTCCAATTGTGCCCTAAAGTATTCTGCTTTGGAACTACAAATGTGTTTATTGTAGGAACGTCCTGTTGCCCTCAAATGTTAGAGTTTATCAATGGAAGGATATATTGTCCATGAACTTTCTGCAAGCCTTAAGACATCCCTTTCCTCTTTTTAGTTTCTTATGAGCAATTGTGTCAAGAATGTCTGACTGGATTGTATGTAATGCTCTGTGAGATCATTCATCTTTGTCATGCTTGAGGGTAGAGGGAGGATGTTATTGCTAATAGAAGTTAGATTAATATGTCTCTGGACAATTGTTTGGGTTTGAGAGGATGTCCCTTTCTACTCCACACCGTAGCCATGATAAGGATGGTAATTTGATAGTGGTCAGACCAATCACATTGTGTTATGGATTTCAGTTGAATGGCATCCTCCTTAGTGATAATTAGATCAAGGGTAGCACCACTAATGTGATTTGGTTCATTGCATGATTGTGTAAGGTTGAGGTCGGTAAGGCTGGCCTTAAAGGTGTTCAATAAGGGGTTGTTCCAGTGTATGCACCAAAAAACAGAGAGGTTGAGGCAATGAAGAACCACACTTGCCAGCAAAAGTAAGGGGTAAAGTATAAATATTAGCGATGGTGCAGCGAACTTAGAAGCACAACCCGTCTCTACTACAAATATGGAAGAAAACTTCCAAAACAAATTATCAGATGGCGGTTCAACCCTCAAAATTAGTAAATAAATGTAGTAAAGTACATACAAAAGTCTTTTGTATCTCATGCTTAACTGCAATATTCATATTGCATTGGCATGCCGTAAATAATCAAGGTGTATATCAATATCTTCTTTCTTTAGTTGTTCTTTATTAGTTAGGCTTTTCATGAAAAATACGTCAATGTGTAAAATATATAACTCAGTAGCCGATGCGTTTCGTCCACAAAAGACTTCTTCAGGCCTACAAAAACAACACATAAACCAATATTTACAATATGTACAGACAAACAAAGCACATCAATAAGTTAAAATCCAATCACACATTTAGGAGAATGTCGCAATATTGTATCAAACTCCAGCCAATCCAGCATCTTTTGCTTACACATATTGATAAAAGTTCATATTGTGAAAAATGATTTATGGTAGTCTTGTACATCCCAGCATAATTCTACAAAACTTTTGCATTAACTTATTCATCAATTCTTCATTCGGAGGAGCTTCGCGCGCAACCAAGATGGCCGCGTGAGCACAGGGCTATCGAGACCCTCGTAACCTCCCGCATATATCCTGTCATTTATCCTGATTTTTATTGACGCCTTCGTGCAGATGACCCACAGGAGAAACTAAAACTGCATCGTGCGTCCCGATCGGACCCCGGAGTCCGGAGCTGTGGTGTTGGACAGTTTGCGGCCTTGGACTTGGGGATGACCGGCACTGGAGTTGGCATCGTGCCCGGAGTGTAATTGAACAACATCGGCCTGAGGCGGTGGTTAACATCCGGAGCGGGTCTTGATTTCACTTTCGATTTTACCACCTGGACTAGACCCCGGGCCGGGAGCGTCCCCCCTCTTCCATCAAAGACACATCCCGATCAGATATTCGAGCGAGGCACATATCGTTGAAAGTGCTGATCTTTAGACGGAAGGCTGACTGTCTCTCTTGGCTGACTCTGGCGGGCACCCAGGCGCCATTTTTTCGGGCCTCCTGATTTTCTGCTTCACGGCCGTTTCGCCATATTGGGCACCATTCCTGGCGGTCTGGTGTTGTCTGTTGTTCTTTGGCTTTCCTCTTGGTTGGTTTTTCCCCTCCTGCCTTTGACTCTATCGGGATATTTCCCGTAATGCCGGGAAAACCGGAGGGAGACAAACAGAAGGCTAAAACTACCAGGCAAGGTGGCTATACCCAAACCAATGTGATGGATCAGTATGCCCAGGTCAAGGGGTTGCCCAGTGGACTGGGTAGGCCACTGGAAGAGGCGAGAGACTCGATGCCTCCGACAACCGACCCAACTCTGCAGGACGTAATGGCCATCATCGATGGCATCAAATCATCTCTTGGGAAGCAAATGGAGACGCTCGCTCATAAGATGGACACTGTGGCGATCGATGTTAATCTGATTCGTACAGACCAGACTAAAACCAACGAAAAAGTTAAGTCCTTGGATATAAAAACATCAAGTTTGACGAACGATGTGGTAGACCTGCAGACTGAAGTTCGCAACTTACGGGCCTCTAATGATATCGTCACACGTCGCCTGGAAGATTTTGAAGGAAGAGCTCGGCGAAACAATGTCCGTATCGTCGGAGTTCCGGAAAAAGCGGAGGATCCGGCACCTGACCTTTTTGTGGAAAATCTTATTGCTAACCATCTGGCGCCTAAAGGACTGAGTACATTTTTCACTGTTGAACAAGCTCACAGAGTCAAGTAAACAACCAGGACTGACCCACTGTGTTGGAGTGATGGAATCTTGTTAGTATCTCATGTCACCTGTAAATGTAGCTGTGTCAGCTGGGCACAAGCAGTCTTTGTTTAAAAACCCCTCACACACCAACCTGGTTGGTGTCATGCTTCATCATCGGGGTCCAACTAGGCAGCGGAGTGCCGCCTGGTTGTGCTTCAACGCCTGACTACAGCGGAGCGGTTGTCGTGCAAAGGTGTGAAGTGGATGAAGGTGGATGTTAAAATGCACCTCTGGGAATCCTTGCCTGGTAATTTATTTGTGGCGGCCCAGGGTGTCAACTAAAAACTATGTGCTGCAACTAATAGTAAAAAAATGATGATTACTTAGTTGACTTGATAACGGTCTACATGTTTCAGTCCCTGTGGAGTCTAGGCGGGACTTTCTTCAGGACCAAGGGTGAGTGAGTGGCAAAAGGAAAAGCCACGTGTTTTAATCTCTTGCACACGCGCTAAGGTGTGTGGAAAAAAAGGAGAAAGGTGGAAGGCGCGCCTGTGGGTTACAGGCACCTTCTGGGGAGCGAAAAAATCATCGCTACCTATGAAGGTCCAGAGAATCGGGGCACAGGGGGGGGGGGGAGTTACTCCTGTCACTATTTGTGTATGCAGAGTGCTCCGCTTTGATCCTATTCAGTAGTCCTCCGTGTCCCGGCTGGTCCCAGGTGGTAAGACAAAGGCGGGTGCCCAGCCGCGGCCTATGATCGCACAAATTTTTAATTTCCGGGATAGAGACGCTATCCTTCAGGCTTCGCGAGCGGGTAGACCCTTGAACTTTGAGAACTCCACCATCAGCTTCTATGCTGACTTCACCCAATCGGTCCAGAAGCAAAGACTAAGTTTTCTTGGGGTAAAAAGGAGACTCCGTGATATGGACCTGAAATACGCCATGCTATTCCCCGCAAAGTTACGGATTGAACATGATAAGCGGGCCTATTTCCTTGATAAACCTGAGATGGTGGCTGATTGGCTGGACACTCTGCCAGCCCGACAAGATCCCGAGCGGCGGTCCGGTGGAGCGGAGGGAGGTTCGATGGAGCAGAAATGAACATCATCTATCTGGTTTCTTGGGACGAATCAGAGACTAACACTGTGGGGTTTCAATGTTGCTGCATAACCACTTGTAGATAGCAGGGAAGGATATGGGGTTTCTTGTGGGTCACTTTCCTCCTCAGCTCAACTTTTTGTAGTTTAGTTTAGATGTGGGGGCGACAGGCACACTGCAAGTTGGGGTGGCTTATTAGTCTTACGCAGGGGTGCAGGGTGGGGGGTGTCCTGTGGGATTGTTTCAGGGGGGAGGAGGGGTTTGTTGGGGTTTCAGTTTCCTTTTTTTCCAGGCACCATATTGCAAGACTCTTTCATTGAAGTGCTGGACTTTGACCGGGGTTGGATCTCTTTCCTTTTTCAAGATGGGGGGTAGAGGGTTGAGATTGATGAGTTGGAATGTGAATGGGTTGGGGGACAGAATCAAGCGTGGGGTTGTATTGCAATTGTTAAAACGTCATTCCCTGATGTTGTTTTACTCCAGGAGACCCATTTGATTGGGAATACATGCCATGCTATGAACAGGAAGGGTTATCGTCTTGTTGCCCATGCAGGGTTCTCCTCTGGGTCCTGGGGAGTGGGAATCCTTGTCAGGACCTCTCTCCCGCTCGAGGTTGATGCTATAGTCCTTGATGACAGGGGGCGATATGTTGCAGTATCTGGGCGTTGGGAGGGTCGGACACTTTCCCTGGTCTCTGTCTATGTTCCTCCAGGCATGCAGTCTACAACTTTTGCTGATCTTGGGCGGGTTTTACTCGATCTCCCTGGGGGGTCATTGATCCTGGGTGGGGATTTCAATGCTGTGATTTCTGGTATGATTGAAAGACACCCTTCTAGAGACCTTAGAGGGGCGCAGAGCTGGCTGCCGGATTTCATTGACACTCTAGGCCTTGTGGATTGTTGGAGACTACTACATCCTACCCAGCGGCAAAACACGTTCCACTCTGGTGCACATGGCAGCCTCTCTAGGATAGATTACGTGTTGGTACCAGCGGCGCAGGCTTCCTCAGTTGTGGAGGTCAAACATATGGCTCGAGGTATTTCAGATCATTCCCCTTTATGGCTTCGGATCGACTTGATATTAGGAGCTGAGGGACGGGTAGCCCCGATTAACCCTTGGTATCTCCGGAACCCTAAGACCCGTAGTTAATTGGTGAAGTCCTTTGATCTGTATTTTCGGGAGAATGAGGGTTCGGTCTCTACCGCGGTGTCGTTGTGGGAAGCCTTCAAAACTGTGGTGAGGGGACAAGCCCTGTCTATGATTGCCGGAATCAAGAAACAGAGAGACGAGGAAGTGGTGCGGGTAGAAACTGAGATAGCAGGCTTGGAGTTAGATCTTGAACAAGAAGTAACCCGCGCCAAGATGCATGTTTTGCTGTTGAAACAGTTGGAATACAAGACGTTAGTTACTGACACTGCGAAGGCTCTTGGTCGGGAACAGCAGGGGCGTCTTTACGATGTCGGAGACAAAGCGGGTAAGCTGATAGCATGGCTAGATAAAAGGGATAGAGTGAGTCGCGTGGTGCCTGAGCTTGAGATTGAGGATGGGATTCGGATTACCGACCCGGCGGAGGTAGTGGTATGCTTCGCTACACACTTTCAAGTGGTCTACTCTCCGGTGTCGGATAGACCGGAGGAAGACTCTCACTTATTGCTGCGAGATATTGCCCTGCCGTGTCTCTCTGACGTAGACAGGGAGTTCATGGATAGCAAAATAACTGCGGATGAGGTGGCCTTGGCATTGCGTTCCTTACGTTCGGGTAAGGCTATGGGTCCAAATGGTTTGCCGATAGAGCTATATAAGCTCCGGCCTGATAAGATCGCTCCTTATTTACGGGATATGTTTCTAGAGTCTCTGGAGCGGGGTCTTCTCCCCCGCGATCAGCGGCTTGCGACAATCGTTGTGATACATAAGGAAGGGAAACCGAGGAACAGATGTGGATCGTATCGCCCAATCTCGCTTTTGAACGCCGAACCGAAGATTCTTGCTAAGTTACTGGCCAATAGATTGGTTAAGGTCATAAGTGACTTGATCCATCCAGATCAGTCTGGTTTTATTCCGCATCGCAACACGGCATTGAATCTTAGGCGTTTACATGGTGCTCTCGCGAGGGTTGTGACGTTGCGTGAGCCGGCCATTTTGGCGTCTCTGGACGCCATATGGCTTTCGACACTGTGGAGTGGCCGTATTTGTGAGCGGCGTTAGCTACATTTGGTTTCGGGCCCGAATTCATTGGATGGGTGCAGCTTCTCTACGAGGAGCCCCTCGCACAGATAGTTGTCAATAGTCGTGTTTCTGCTCCGTTTGGTCTTGGGCGGGGTACCCGTCAGGGTTGTCCTTTATCACCTCTTCTGTTCGCTTTGGCCCTTGAGCCTCTGGCTGCATGGATCCATTGAAAACCCTCTATGAGGGGTATTCAGTGGTCCCCGGAGTACGAAGATCGTATCTCGTTGTATGCGGACGATATTTTTTTGTATCTGACTTCACCCAGAAAATCGTTGATAGTGTTGTGCGACGTGTTGACCTCTTTTGGCAGAAACTCTGGCCTGGTAATCAACTGGACGAAATCATATCTCTATGTGCTTTGTGGAGACGCCCCTCTCCTTCCACGTACTTTTCCCATTCAGGTTACACAGGAGGGGTTTAAATATCTAGGTATATATGTATCTATGGATCCCTTAACTCGGTATGAAAAAAATCTTATCCCTCCTTTAGAGCGCTTGAAACAGGATGTTGCGGGTTGGCGTAGGCTTCCGCTGTCGCCGCTCGGACGTGCGGCATTCTTTAAGATGATGTCCCTGCCCCGTTTTTTGTACGCCCTTCAGAATCAGCTTGAAGTTGTCCCGGCTAGTTATTTCCGGAAGGTAGAGAGTCTCCAAAGGAAATTGATATGGGACGGCAGGCCTCGCATAGCGCTTGCCAAACTCACGCTTCCATGGTATGACGGAGGTATAGCTCTCCCCGATATTAGCCGTTACTATTGGGCGTCTCAATTAGGGGCCATTATTCATGGTATGTATGGCCCGGAGTTGAACCCTGATTTTGCTATGGACCGGTGGTTACTGCCGGGTGGTGACTATTACAGGGTGCTGTGCACCAAATCGGTGATCAGCTCCTTGACCGGACGTACGAAGACGGCCGTACGTATTTGGAAGGACGCTACTAGTTCGTTGGGGTGGAAGGATCGTTTAACCTTAGCAACCCCGCTTTTTGGCTCTGATAGACTAGGCAAATTGTGGAATACTAAGGGATTCGATAAATGGGATCTCATTGGCATCACAAAGGTGGGAGACCTATGGGCCAAGGGGCAAGTGAAGCAGTTTTCAGCCTTGCAAGCGGAGTTTGAATTGGGAGATACAGAGTACTTCCGTTATGCTCAGGTCCGACATGCCCTGATGTCGGTCTTTCAGGAAGGGGAAGTAATACCGGTGTCTACCCCGCTTGAGGATCGGGTGTTAGATGACCATATGCCCAATAGTACCATCTCCCTGATTTACAAGAAATTGATCAATGATAGGACAGACCTTCTGCTCCATTTGCGTGATCTCTGGACCTGTGACGGCCTTGAACTGGACAATGAAGACTGGGAGTCTGCGATCTCCTCTCCTAAGGGGGTCGCGATTCCAGCGAGACTCAGATTGGTTCAAATGAAAATCTTGCACAGGGTATATGTCACGGGTCCCCGTCTGGTTCAGATGGGCTTTTCTGAGGAGGGTTTGTGTAAGCGGGGTTGTGGATTGTTGGGTACATTTCTTCATATCATTTGGGAATGCCCGGAAGTTGCTGACTATTGGAAACGAGTCCACGCCGTGATGGAGGAGGTTACAGGTGTTGCTCTTCTGCCCGAGGCTAGGCGCTGCTTACTGAATGTTTGGGAGCCGACTGATCATAATGCTGCTCAGACTCATTGGGTGACCTTGGGGGCCATGATCGCCAAACGTAATATTGCGCAGCTATGGGGGTCCCAGAGGCCTCCTACTCTTGATGTGTGGATGGAAAACATGGACTGGTGCATGTTTAGGGAGAAAACGGTATATTTGGCCCGGGGTCGCCCTTGGAAATGGCATAAAATTTGGGGTCCCTGGAACCGATTTTGGAGTGACATATGTGTACCACCAGCAACTACCATTATGGATGTCCCGCTTTCCCCCTGACCCTATGTTGACTCTGCTTCTTTCCCTTTTTCTCCTCCCCTCACTCATGACGATATTATTTGTACTTTTGTATGCTAAATAGATTTTCCCTCGGTACAAACTATGCCCTCTGTATTTTGTATTCATGCCTTGCTTGTTAATTTTTTAAATAAAAAGAAATATAAAAAATATATATATATATTCATCCAATGCATTGTTGACAAGACTAGATTGGGTTCATGCTTAAAAAAGATCTTGTCCTTCTACAATTATAATGAACCGACAATATTATATCATAGTTAAACTCTTTCTCATCTCCTTATGATAACACCAAATTTGTGCACTTGTGTACCTTTTGATTTATACATGAGTATCACCAGTTCCTTACTATATGCTGGCATACGGGAGATCCAAGTTTGTATTGTTCATTCAGTGCAAAAGGTCTGTAAAACCAAATACATATTATAAGGCCATATCTTAAGCGTCCCGGGATTGCAATTTTTCACTCTTGTATAGGTCACTTGTGACCCCAGTTAACTTTTTTTTATTTTTTTTGAAAACCTTTATTGATTCGATCAAAGCAGTACAAGCGCAGGCCTACAACCACAGGGGCCGGCCGCAAACTCAGGAAATATAAGGAGAAGCATTGCACATGTTTACGGCTCAAGGAGTAATCACGGTGTAATCATAATACATGGTTGTAGGCACCACGAAGCACAAGGATGGAAGAGGTTTCATTTTTTATAGTTTTGAAGAAGTAGCTGTGGCTATATCATCGAAGGCATCACACTACACAATAAACAAGAAGAGACGGGAGGGGCGAATCCCTCCACACAATCTGGAATCGGTGATGAGCAATACGGCCTAAAACACACTACGCCCGCCGAAGGCAGGCCAGGAGTAAAGGTCAAACAATGGCAAGCAATTTAGCGAAAGCATCATCCGAAAAACCCACCCGTCCGAGACAATAAAGTAGAGGCAAGTGCAGCTGCCCGACAGAGAAAAGGATGAAAGAAGGAGATACAGCCAACCCTACTAAGAAAGGAAGAGGGAAAGGGACCATAGAACAAAACAAACAAAAATAACAAAACCCCCCCAACACCCGCCACCCTACATCACCGTAATGGCTATGGCCTACCCCACTAACAGCGTGCCTGTCGCCCCAGAATTACCCTAAAGAAAGGAAAATAAAAGATAAAGAAAGAGAGGAGAACAATAAAACACACTCCCGGTCTCCTTAACCCCCCGCCATTAGTGACCTCCCCAGGACATATTATCCACTATTAAGAGCAAGTATTGACCCCATACAAGGGGAGGACATCATCAAAAAACTGCCCGACTCCCATTAGAATAAAAGGTACATTTCCGGCATAAATCACAAAGCACGGCTAACTCCAAAAAAGTCAAAAATCAACCCTGACCAGTACGGTTCTTTACAAACACCCAAGTGGCCCGAGTCACGGCGACATCAAGGTAGTCGAAGCGTCCAGGACAATTTGGGGCCGCAGAATCGGGTTGAAGATAGGAAACAAAATGGCGACCTCCGAAAATACGACAACAAAGGATGATGAAAGGGAAGGGCGATTCTCTCCGAAAGTCACTGAAAAACTGTCCATGTCGCTCACAACCTTTAGCGACGATGTTTCGCCAAACAGGAGTCCGGTATGGAAAGCCAACAACGTTCGTGGGTGCGCCATCTACGAGGCCAGAGTCATTAAATTGGGATAAAGCAGGTTTCCGCTCGAGGACCTCGGAAGGACATGCAGGATATTCCTCGGGAACCATAGCTCGCTGATAACTGGTCGGAACATCGTTGTCCGGTCTCAAGCAAACAGTATCCAGCGTTACAGACATCCGTTGGTACGTGACAACAAAGTGAGAGTGGAGCGCCCCAATGGCGGCCATTACGGACCTCAACGATGGCGCGCCGTCCGTCCCCTCCATCTCCGTCCCCCGAGACGAAGCAGGACTCGGGTCACGGAACACCGTCGAGGCACAGGCACACACTGAGCTGGGAATAACAGCGGGCGCTTTCATAGCAGGCAGAGACGGCACCTTCGCCACCCGCGGGGGCCAGCCCGTCAACCCTGGCCTTCCAGAAGGGTCTCCGGGCGTCGGACCCCCGACCGCGGCCACCGATATTACTTGCGTCACCGTACCATGTCCTTCGAGAAGCTGGTTGCTTTATTATCAGCCGGAAGCGGAAAAGTGATCCGAGATCGGGAGACCGGATGCACCCCTGGTCCCACAGCTGCTGTTGTTCACTCCCAGCCCGAATGGGCCAGAAATCGAGGCCCCGGCGGAAGCCCTGGAGCAGGCCGAGGATAGAGCTCGACGTAACTTCGTCCCCCGGTAAGTTAGAAAAACCGGACTTGCACCTCAGGAGTCAGAAAGACTTCATGCGCATGGGAGTCCGGCACGATTGAAGGATAATAGACAGGATATACGAGCTGCCGGCGGAGGTCGGCGGAGCCGGGAGCTTATGCGGCCATCTTGCTTCGTAGCGTAGCTCCTCCTCCAAGTTAACTTTAGGCTTGTTCATATGATGTTACCTTCGTATTGGCTCCGCGGCCGTTGGTTGATGTTTTGCTATTGTCTCTTCCAATATTCTTGTTGTGGTTCGGGTGGGTGAGTATAGGGGTGTCTTTGGGTGGGATTATGCTTCTTTTCTCCCTGACACTCATCCTTTAGTTTTATTTTACTCTCCCTCATTCTACAATTTTGGATTATGCAAAGCTTAACATTTGGCTTGCATCATGTATGTATCTCCTAAACACTCACCTGGACTTACTCCATTTGAACAGTCTCCAGTTACATTTGTATCCTATGTACACGACTATATACCTGCTGTTCCTACTGGTATACAGTGAATCTTTTGTCAAACAGTGCTATCTTTATCTACACTGGGCCTGACTAGCCAAGAAGTCTTTCATGATGGGTAAAGTAGACTTCACTGAAAGTTTGAAAATTGTCTCACTGAACGTCGATGGACTTAATCACCCTGCTAAACACAAGAAAGTTTCTTTTTTTATTTATAAAATTTTATATAGCGTGAGCATGACCCTAGTGGGTATCAGAGTGTTTTACATGAAGGAAAGGTAGGGTATAATTGAGCTAACTAAAATAATCACATATATGAATGAAGTAAAGAGCATTGAGAATACATACATTACTTAGCGTGTTCTCAAAGGTAGTCAGCAATGAAAAGGTCAAACATAAAAGAGTCACAGGTATGGTTAAAATCAATAAACACAGAGGTGATGTTGTTAATCAG
Organism: Lissotriton helveticus; assembly: GCF_964261635.1. Classification (NCBI taxonomy): domain Eukaryota; kingdom Metazoa; phylum Chordata; class Amphibia; order Caudata; family Salamandridae; genus Lissotriton; species Lissotriton helveticus. Next base: position 1,564,974,403 of record NC_136061.1, read on the forward strand.
AAATGATTTTTCTTCTTTTTTTGAAAGAGGCTGTAGATGAGAGTAGGCGAACATCCGATAGCCGAGAGTGCCATATCTTAGGTGCGACACCTGAGAAAGCTCTGTATCCCTTATTCTTTTTATGGAAACATTGTGGTTTCAGTAGCAGGGAGCTGGTGCTTCATGACGGTCTGCAACCCCCCGATGTGTCTAGTTTTTTAGATAGATATCTGGGGGTATTGAAAACTACCCGTTCAAACTTAAGGCTGACATTATTTTGCTGCAAGAAATCAAAATAGGACTGAAAGAAGTGGCTTCCTTTAATAATTAATGGACAAGTGAAGTCCTGTGTTGTTTTACTGTGAACAAAATAAATGGGGTTATAACCATGGTCTCAAGCAGGTCAGATCTCACATTATTATCTCATAGTACTGACCCAGAATACAGGTGGGATGATTGCAAAACTCTGTCAAAATGAAATATGTATGCACACCATTAACATATATGGCACAATGCCGATACCCCCGAATTTTGGAACTCCATGGCAGACACTTTAAAAAACATTCTGGGCGATGAGCTGATGATAGTTGGGGATGGTTTACATTTTTCCCTCGATATAACCATAAATAGACAATCCTAGAACCTCTGTCCTCATTAAAAATCCCATAATAATACATTTATCTGCTCTAGGTTTAATTCAAGAGATTGTTGGAGGCTCCAACATCCCAGTATTAGAGACTATACCTTCCTTTCCCACACGCATAAATTATATTTGAGAATTGATTATCTACTCATTGCAGTCGCTTAAATTCATTGATCAAACAGACATCTTCCCTAGGTTGATCTCTGATTATTCATGCATATCTTTGATGTTGATAGGGACGAACTCCAAACCAAAGACTATGGCGCGGTAATAATGAATCCAAAAAAAAACGGACGCATCCAGAGTCCATATTGAAACAACTATCCTTAATTATATTAATGAAAATAAGACTCCCAATGTTTCCATCCCCACCTTTTGGGTTGCACTAAAGGCAACAGTCAGAGGTACCTTGAAAGACTTCAAACAAAGTTAAACACGGAACACAATAATAAGCTGTGCACCTTAGAAAATGAAATCAAGACTCTTGAAGCAGCCCATGTATATAATCTAGATAACCAAACCCTTAATCCTTAAACAAAAAATATGACTATATTAGACTACTGAGTGAGAAAGCAAGGATGTGGATCAATACATTTAAACGCTTGAGACACTGCGAGGTGAACAGAGCAGGGAAAATGCTCACTTCCTATCTAAAACAATAACAGAGCCTCAAAAACAATATCACTGCAATCCGAGGTAAATCGAATAGAATACAAACAAACCCCCAGAAGATTGTAGATTTTTTAAAAAGAGTTCTGCAAATCATTATATCAGGACGATTTTTGGCCTTCACATGCAAACTATAAGGCCTATCTAGATATATTAAACCTCCTGGGACTATCTCAAAATTACAAACAGACCCTAAATTCTGATATTAATGCAGAAGAAATTCAAACAGCAATCAAGTCACTCAAACAGAACAAAGCACCCAGGCCGGATGACTTCATGCTAATTTTTATAAAACATTTGCCCCTCACTAATTACTAAACTAGTAGATTTATTCAAGCATTTCGCAGAATCTGGATCTATTACAAGTACCATAAGTCAAGGCACTATAGTGGTCATTTCCAAAGATGGGAAGGATCCAACTCTGGCAAAAAACTGTAGGCCAATCTCCCTCATTAATCTGGATGCTAAGAGCTACGCTAAGATCTTAACTAAAGCACTTGACCCTGTTCTACCACAATTAATTGGTGTATCGCAGGTTGGATTAATGAAGAATCGCTTATCAAACAATAACACTTGACTGTTGTGTCGCATTTTAGAAGGAGCTAAAAGTAAACCTTCAGAAATTGTTGTAAAAGCTCTCATAAATTCAATAGACGATTATGCCCTAGTAGCAGGTTACAGTCTTAATAGAGATACATCAGAAGTCAAATAACTGAATAATGTATGTTCTAGAAGACTCGTGCCTAGCTTGGCAATCACACCATCTGAAATATTTGGGAATAGAGGTCGGATCAGATCTGATAGATTGCCTAAAACATAATGGAACAAAGACGACAGAAAACTCAAGACCTATTAGATAGTTGGAACCTTAAATTCATTAGCTGGTGGAGACATATCAAGACAGTTAAGATGCTGGTAGCACCTATAGTCAATGATCCCATTTGTATGCTTCTTCAAACTCTTTCAGATGAATTCCATGACAAACTGGACGAAATGCTAGGAAACTTTATTTGGCAAAATAAATGTCCCAGAATGTCAATTAAGAAGCTTTGTCTTCCCATAAAGTTAAGTAGAATAAATATGGCACATTTTAGAAACGACCAAACAGCATTCTTTTACGAAACAGGGCTCCATGTGGTTCTCTTCACTGCTAGAATACACCCCAGCCTGGCTTTTGGTTGAAGAAAAGTGATTTTGGAAAGCTCACACCCCAGCAATCTACTACCCACTAAAATTATGCCATCACTGCCAGTCAAATACCTAATTTAAAATACCAAAAATGCCTTTTTGAAACTAGACAAGCTTCTTGACATTCCAATAAAATGGTCTGACCTGACCTCACTGTGGAATAATCCATTAATCAAGATTGATGGCAATTCATTCTTTTTGGAAATCATGGTCCTCCAAAGGCATCCACTTCTTGAAACAATTAGGCTAAAAAAAGTACCCCCTGACTTTCAAAGAACTGCAAAACTAATCTAAACTTGAGGACATAGAGTTTTACGATGTTCTTAAGCTTAAGTCCTGTGTATCTAATTCTAAAGTGTTGGACTTGGTATGACCGGCTGATTAGTTCAGCTTATACCTCGTTTGGGAAGGACATTGCGGGGCAAGCCCAAGACAGGGCCCCCGCTATGAAACCTTGACTCGGGGGACAAGAGCATTGAGGGAACGCCAGGAGGGGCCCCCGAAGTTGAGGCCAGTCGGCCTGACAGTCGCCTCTATGTTAAAAGGGGCCATAATGTGACTATGTTCTGTTTTACATATGTGGTGATCCTTTTTCTAGCAGTGATTCTACTGTACCAGGTGTACACTGCTAGTAGTTCCTTAGGTGCACTAATGAAGTTTAGGCATAATGTGTTGTGCCAGGGGCAGTCCTAGCTAATAGTTCCTGGCTACCCTTATTATGATGTTCATGATTTATGCCTAATGTGATGTGATGTACGCCTAATGGGATTATTTTTCCTGATTGGTTTTTCTCCTAAAAGTGTCATTTTCAAATTGTTTACTTTTGCTTCAGATCTTACGCCTAGGAGTCTTGTGTTCCACTTGTGAGGGTTTAAGTGCTTTGCCAGAATGGAACCTGCCTTTAACACACATGATGAACTACAGTCTAGAGGAGTTAAGGGGGTTCTGTGATGTGAGAGGCTTAGCAGTGAGTGGGAAAGACACTCAGCTATTCTTTAGCGAAGCCCTGCTACAAAGGCAACAGGATACAAGGAGACGTGAGGACTCTGAGTGGGAGAGTGCCCAGGCCGCACACCAAGAGGGTGGTGGGTCTAAGAGTGGTCCTGAAGAGTCTGAAGAGGAGGAAAAAATGACAGGGCAGGGACACCAGTAGGTAGTGAGAACCCCATAGATGCTGAGTCCCTTGCTGGGTCCAGTGCCGGCGGCAGTGCCCTATCACTTTCCCTGTCCGCAGAGGAGTGGGTAGATAGGAGAGAAGAAAGGGAGCATCAGCTGGCTTTGGACACTCTCCAGTCGGAGTATGCCATGGAGATGGCGCAGTTGTTTTTGGAGGAGAAAAAGGCCTTGTTGGCCCAGGAGTTGAGTCTCAAGGCGTTGGTCCTTGAAGAGAAAAAGCTAGGTACTGAGAGTGCCTTAGTGCAGGAGAGGATGGCGGAGGCAGAGAGGGTCTTTGCCAGAGAGAAACTAGCTCTGGAGGGTAGGTTATCCCCTGAGTGCAGCTTGAGTTGTCTGGATTCACCAGTGAGGGCGGGGTCCAGTGGTGGCAGCAATAGTGTCCAGTGCGTCCACTCACAGAGCCCAGAGTATGGTACCTAGTTCCCAGGAAGAGGGTGTCACACCTGAAGGCTATAGGTTGAGGTTCAGGGGCAGTAGGAAACTGTCTCACCAGACTTGGGGGAAATTTGTGGATGAGTGTTGTGATGCACTGGAAGGTTGGGTGATGTATAGCACGGCAAATGATTTTGAAGGGCTGTTCAATCTGTTTGTCAGAGAGCACATGTTCAGTAATTGTTTTCTGGGGTTATGCCAACACCTGTTGAAGTGTGAGTTCTCTGATCCCAGAGAGCTTGCACGGGAGGCAGACCCCTGGGTGAGTGCCAGAGGGTCTCAAGAGGCATTTGGGAGGGATCCTAAAAGTGGCTCAGGTATCTTCCAGTCCTGTGTGGTGGGAGAGGTTCAGAGTAACCCAGCTAGGTCCTTTAGTGGGAGGGGTGTAGGGGCTCACGGCCTGTTTCAGCGGAGAAGGAGTGAGTGCGGGCTGTGTATCCCAAGGTGCCCAAAACCCAGTCTCAGGGCCTGGAGGGTTCCCTAAGGGAACACCAGGCTGTGGGCCTAGGCTGTACTAGTAGGTCATTTGAGGGGGAAATCCTAGTGTCAGGAGAACCTGGAACATTTGTAAACGGAGCTCCTGTGGTTCTGGTGTCTGGCACTACCACTCCTAAGTGGAGGGTGCCGAAGTCCAGATTGAGGGGTTAGAGGGAGATGTGTTCTCCAGTGGAAGAACCAGTGGGTTAGGGGCCAGCCTTGAGGGCTGAGCCTCCAAGGAGTGAAAATTGTGACACCAGGGGTCGGGAGATCTGCGCCAGGCAGACGGTCACACAACACATGAGTCATGTGTTAGCCTGGGGTTGAAGCTGTGTGCGCCCCTAGAAGTCCTGGTGTACCAGGCAATTACTCAACCGCAGGGTTTAGTCCCTGGGTTGGGAGGCCAGGTTCAGGTTCTGCCTGACCTGGGGGGAAGGACATCTGTAACCAGTGTCCTGACCGGTTTGTCTTCTAGGGGTACCACTCCAGGTGGGAGGGTGTAGAACTCTAGAAGAGGGCGCAGAGGGAGGCATTCCTCGCCTCAGGACCCCGGTTCAACCGCAGGGTTTAGTCCCTGGGATGGGAGGCCAGGTTCAGGTTCTGCCTGACCTTGAGGGAAGGACATCTGTAATCGGTGTCCCTCCCGGTTTGTCTTCTTGGTGTACCGCTCCAGGTGGGAGGGTGCAGAACTCTGGAAGGGGGTGCAGAGGAAGGGATCCCTCGCCTCTGACCCCGGTGCAACCTGTGGGTTTAGATCCTATGTTGCGAGAGCAGTTGCAGGAATGGGGTCCTGAACTGGTGGGAGAGTTGTGTTCTGAGGGTGCGTAACCCCAGACGGAGAGGTAGGGGTGAGGAGAGCCTCGTCTGTGACTTCTGGTCAGCCTGAGGGTGCGTTCTCTAGGGTGGAGGATCAGTGGCAGTTTAGAACTGCACTGATGAGAGGAAGAGTGGAGAATGGTTACTATGTGCCAGGGGCTACTGCCCCCTAATCTGTGAGAGGGCAAGGACCGGAGATATCTGGATGGCCTAGGGCCTGGTCCTGGCCGCGGACAACTAGGGAGTACCAGTGGGGTAGCTTAGTTGGTCCTGGGAGCCTTGACATAGGGAACCACATGGGTTCAGAATGGGGTAGAACTGGAGTGTGCCCCTGCAGTTGCGGGCCCGCGTCCGTGTTCTATCGCCCAAGGCAGGGAAGCCCATCAAGGTGGTGATTGGTCTACCCTGCGTTTTGGCTGGAAGGGGGTTGTGTTGGACTTGGCCCTTTTTGCAGGGTCATCCCTGAACCTTTTGCCTTCCTCCTAGCATTTTTCCTGACATGGTGTTGGGGGTTCTAGGACTCTGGGCACTTTAGCACTGCTGTCCATTGTAAAGTGTGTGTGCGCTTTCTGTGGTAAACATGGTAAGATTGGTCTACACCTGTTTGACATATTTAATTTACCTGTCAGTCCCTTGTAAAGTGGTATCTCAGATACCCGGAGCCGGTAAATTAAAGGCTACTGGTGGGCTTGCAGTGCTGATTGCCCACCCACCAAAGTAGCCTTTCAAACCTGTCTCAGGCCTCTGCCTTTGCTGGGCCTGTGCACACAGTTTTACTGTCTATGTGACGTGGCACCTAAAGTTTGCTCCATATCTGTGACCTCCCTTTTACTATGTCAGTCACCCTTAAGTTAGGCCCTAGCTAGCAATATGGGCAGGGTGGGTGCATTGTAGGTAAAAGGTAGGACATGTACCTTAAGTGTGTGACATGTCCTGGTAGTGACAAGCAGGCATTTTGGTTTCTTGCTGCTGTGAGTCTGACCTCACATAGGAATACATTGGGGATTCCTTGATAAGTGTTCTAGTGGTAATTCCTGATATGAGAGGAGCAGCGTGGTCAAGTTTGTTATGGTTGGAATAGTAATGATAAATGCTGCTCAAAGGCGTGCGCAGATTTTTTATCACTATTTTAGAAATGCCACTTTTAGAAGTTGCCATTTCTGTGTGCTATGTGTCTGCATGCCTGATGTGGATTGCATGTCTGACTCTGGAGTGGCAGGGGCTGGTGAGGTGTGTGTGGCTCCAGGGAGGCCAGGGTGAGTCAGCGCTAGGCAGAATAGGGGATCTGCATTTGGAGTAGTGGGAGGAGTAGTCCCCTGACCCTGAATAGGTCTGTGCCTGCTGGGTGAATGCTGGATCCCCCTCCCCGTGGTGGTCTGATGACCGAGCCCCCACTTGACAATAGGGAAGAGGAGCCCTGTAAACAGAGTGCTCCAAAACCTCCCAGAACCAGTTGGGACTGGTTCACACAGCCCTATGCCAAGGGCAGAACAAAGAAAGAATGTAGTATACATATTGGGGTTGTGACCCCATGTGTGTTGTTCTTTTTGTGCTTGCTGGGACCTGTGCTGGGGCGAAGGACTGCTTGGGAACAGGAGGAACCACCGTGGGACCCAGATGCTGCTTCCTGAGGGTCCTTACATGTTGGCCTGCCTGTGCCCAGCTCTGCCCTGGTAACCTTGAACTTAGAGAGTGGCAGCACTGGATTACCCCTCCTGCCTGATGGGGCCATTGCCCTGAAAAGCGCACTCTGCGTGGGAAAGATACTGCCCAGACTTGAGGGAGAGTGATTTGCAGTGATTAACTTTTTGCCTTTGAGCCCTGGAAGTGGGCTCAACATTCCAGGGCGCAGTCTGCATTCGCGCCGTGAGGAGATGGCCTGGTCTTCTCCTCGAGTGGTGCCGTGAGCAACGCATGACTGTGTTGGGGCGTGGGGCAGCCATACCTGCACCAAGGAGTTGCGGAGGCTTTGCTCTGTATTGCTGACAAGGAAGCTGGAAATCGACAAAAGCAGCCACCAACGCGACCAGGAAGCCAGGTGCCCATTGCCTGGTTGTGGGTGGGTTGGCATGTAAAGAATAGCCAACCACAAGGCAGAGAGTGGAGGCCGTAGAGGAAGTCAGGCTCTGTGGGAGCCTGATTGTGGGTAGGGCTCCCGTGAGGGAAAGGAGAGCCCTGTGTGTCTTCTCTAGCTGGTTGTCGGCAGTCTGTTGAGGCTGCGAGAGCCTACCCTGCGTTGCCGTGTCCAGAGGAGTCCAGAGAGGAACTCCCAGGCACAGTGGGAGAGAGGCAGAGCCGACGAGGAAGGCTGTGCCTCGATCCCGCAGCGACAAAAAAGCAGCCAGACCGGGCGAGGGAGATCGCTCCAGGAGGCCGGCAGCCCTGTGGGTGAACCAGCTGAGGGTTGTTTTCGGGGGAAGGGAGATCAAGTCAGTGTCTGTGCTCCAGGGTGTCCCGTCTTTTCTGTTCAGCAGCCCGGATGGAAGAGAAACCTCGATGGAGGACCCGATCCGGCTGAACAGATCGGAAGCACCGGGAAAATTGGTGCTGGGTGCCGGGCCCTATGACCGGCTAATTATTTCAGCTTATACCTCGTTTGGGAAGGGCATTGCAGGGTGAGCCCAGAACAGGGCCCCCGCTGGGGAACCTTGCCTCAGGGGACAAGAGCATTGCGGGAACACCAGGAGCGACCCCTGAAGTTGAGGCCAGTCAGCCTGATGGCCGCCCCTATGTTAAAAGGGGCCATAATGTGACTGTGTTCTGTTTTACATGTGTGGTGATACTTTTTCTAGCAGTATTTCTACTGTACCCGGGTGCACACTGCTTGTAGTTCCTAAGGTGCACTAATGAGGTTTAGGCATAATGTGTTGTGCCAGGGGCAGTACTAGCTAATGGTTACTGACTACCCTTATTTTGATGTTCATGACTTATGCTTATTGTGATGAGATGTATGCCTAATGTGTTTATGCATAATATGGTTCCACTCAGTACAGTATTTTGCCAGTAGTTACTGGTTGTGGTATTCTTACTACTCGTGCTTTGTGATGGTTCCAACAGTGGCCCGGTTTGCCCAGTCATGTATATAATCCCCTGTAAATTACTACCTGGTGCCAGTTGGCACAGTGCATATTGTGTGATTATGATTCTAATGTGATTTGGATAATACAAAGGCTATTTTTTATATAACCTTGTGTGGAGTTTCTTTTGCGGTGTGCCTAGTGTGTTCCTCCTGTGTGTGTGTGTTGCGCAAACGCTTTACACATTGCCTCTGGGATAAGCTGACTGCTCGTGCCAAGCTACCAAGGAGGTGAGCAGGGGTTATCTTCAGCGTATAACTCCTTGCCCTGACTAGAGTGGTGGTTTCTGCCTGACTAAGGTGCAAGCCCTAGCCAACCAGAAATCCCATTTCTAACATAAAGCCTCCTTACAAGATCCTTCCTTACCTTCACTCATCAACTTAACCAACAAATCTGGCCACAAGGTTTTAAAATTTTACAGACTCTTACAATTTATCTTCACACTTTAAAACCTTGCCACACAGTGTAAATGCGACAAATATATATCCATTTCCTAAGAAGAAGGGTCTCTGATTTGGAAATCGGTTGTCTCCTACAAAAATCATCCCTGTCTTACCCCAAACCATATACTAGCTTCTACCAGGTCATACTGGACTCCACAAACTATCCCTAAAGGACAATCGAATCTGTTGGACTGCAAAGAGGAAGTCCGTGACTTACCACACCTTCCTTTCCACTGCCGTTCAGTTACTGTATTTTGACACAGGAGCTTTGATTTTCTATTGACACTATTCTACTTTCAGCTTAACCGGGGTTTTAGTTCTCTCATCAAGGACTTTCTGGACCCCCAGGTGGGCTCATCCAATGATGCTCTATTATTGGACATCCTATTAACCGCTGCATGCAGGTCTATAGTAACTACCTGGCAGGACACTGCTACCACCCCTTTCAAATCTTGGTTGAAATGGATTGCACACATACGAGGGGCAGACAATATCGCACTTCACGATGGAAATCCCAACATAGACCCTTGTGGGATACGCTTGATGCCTACTTTGCTACCACTAAACCCCCTTGAGGTTCCCCACTTGTTCTTCACCCTACCCTTCCTCATGGTTGTTAGTCAAGTGTTTGGGTTGTTTAGGTTCAAATACCCCTGCATATCATTATTCCATTCCGGAATAGATCATTTACAGTGCTGTAAGCAACTGTCTTTCAAGCATTTTCTACAGCTTGTATTATTTTTCTTGTAAATCATGCAAATAGGATGAATATTCTGTTCTACGTAATTTGCTGTTTTGTCGTGTTAGTGATGTGTCATCCTAACAGTGCTCAATGCTTCCTACAGTGCTATTTTATTGTTTATTGAATGGTAACAACCTTACAGACCAGAGGTACATTTCACAAATTGAGAAAGCCCCTAGATACTATTTTAGTGAAAATTGATAGAGCATTGCTAACTTTGAAACTCTCTGTGAGACAATGCATGTGAGCATATATGGCAGTTTAATAAAAATGTCTGCCCATTTAAACAACAGCATATTCAGAACAAGACTATCTCTTTGCAAAACGTGCAAAATATGAGAAAAGGGTCACGTTAATACCAATTGCCAAAAGTCCTACATGAGGCCAAAATCCAGAAATATGACTAGAATTGCCTTCCAATATTGCTGGGTAGCTGGTACTGTTGGAGATGGGTAAAATTCTGTGTGGGTCCAGAACACATGCAGTTCCCTGCCGTGCACACATTTGCCTCCTGCATTCAACTGGAGAAAAAACGTGCGCTGAAACACTTTTGGGTTTACTGGTTGCCTTCCCCCTACCAAGTAAAACTCTAATTTGACCGGGGTAGCATTCACAATGAAACAGCTCCTCCCGGCACAGAATAAGGGCCTAAGAGTTGAGACACTCCCACCAATGAAGCAAACCTAATAGATTTTAAAAAAAAAAGATTTGTACATTGATCTTTATTCCCAGGAGAAAACCATTATATAATCAGCATTTGGAATGTCGCCCCCTCCCAGGCCTCTCTTCCACAGAGAGAGGAATGCTTGAGGAGAGCTTGTTTGTGTCCTTGAAAATACTGAAAGAAACTGATGAATTACAGACACCAGCTGTTTACTCCAAAATATTAAATCGACATACATATGATAATTGGCTCCGCATTTCTTGCCAAAATAGTTCCGGCTAGAGGCCTATTTCACTTCTGAATGCATTTTTTAGGAATTTTCAACCTGTTGGTCATTGCCAGCAGGTTGAGAAAACATTTATGGCTACTAATACATCCTTGCCAAACAAATATCTTAAAATAATTTTTCTAGTTACAATACAAGATTTCTAGTTCCTTTCATAAACCAGTCAGCAGTCCCAAATTCACCATTGGTCTCATGGGTCTTCCTGCAGATGCCGATGGTGAAAGGGAACCTAGGTAATGATTTTGTTGCTAAAGTAATGCCACCATACCAAAAAGCGGATGGATTACTTTCAGAATCTTTTTATCTAAAAACAAATAGGACAATTCAAGAGTGCCTAATTTCTCTTCTATTTATTCCAAATATGGAGACCTTGCCCTGTGCCTGTAGGGGCAAGATAAAGTATATACCTATGAACAAGTGCCTTGAAAGTTACAGCACCCTTAAATTATATTATATTATTTTTCCCTGACATCAGGAATTCTATCCCAGCTGTACAAAAAGTTAATAATGTTTGCTATTCTGCTCCCGATTAAGCAGTATGATTTAAGATAATCAGTAATGGGCTGAAATGTCAATGTGGTGTTCTTAAGGTCCGAGCCCCCCATTTAAGAATATTATGGACAACAAAGTCAAATTTCAGGCACAAACCCACCACATGAACAGAGCTAGGGGCCCATCTTGGGCCACAGAGTTGATGGTGAGGCATCAGTAGATATATTCAGTGGGGGACGTCTCCCTGCCTGGCACAGCACTGCCATCAGCATTCAGGCTCATCAGTTGAGAACCCTGGAGTGCAGTTGAAATGCTCTTAGTGCCCCTCACTTCTTGTTGCTCTAGTTCTTTAGCAGGAAAAACCACCAAGCACAAGGTTCATTCTCTCGAGCGATCTAAGTGACCGGCACTCCAGTTTCACTCACTGCGAGCATGCCCAGATCTTCTAGACCTCACCACTAGCTGGAATTTTATGTCCCATCTATATACTAAGAATGCAAGCATTTGTGTAGCCAAAAAGTCCAGTCATGGAACTGGTGTTGGACAATTCCTGTCTGCTGCGTATTCTTCCCAGACTGATCCATCCTCACTTTTTGTCTTTGTGGTGTAGCATGAAGGTGGAGTGAGGTACAGAGTCTCCTGTCAGGGAAGAAATCAAAAGAAGGGCACTAAAGAAGAAGAAGAAGCTGCCACACTTAACTACTTGTTAACCTGTGATGGTAGCCCTTCGAGGAAAGAATGGATCAAGAATAGTGGAAGAGTTTCCCTAAACTTCTGAAGGACCCTCTGCCTCTTTTCCTCCACACCCCAGTGCCTAGTCCCATACAAAATATATTGGGAATCTCCTGGATGAGCCCTACAATTCCCATTGCTGTTTGATGTTCTCTCCAACTTCCGACTTAGTCACCACTTGGGTTTCAGGAAATTAAACTAAATTTCTGTGTAGCCACAGCCACATGTAGGAGATATACTCAATCTACAGCCTCTACACACCTAGATAACACATACACCAGAGGCTTCCATGTCCCATGTGGAAAGAGCAAAGGGTTAGATTGCCAGAGACTGGCAGACTAATTGTAAAATACAGGCAAGGACAGTAGGTAGCTTTACCTCTCAGGTGTCAAGTAAAAAGATTTGCTGCTATATCTTGTCGCTGCTACCAGATTCCATCCTCAGCAGTCCAGTTAGATGATGGTAGTCACACTCGTCAAAAGGAGGATGCAGAGTAACTAGTCATGAGTTGCATGTGTTCTGGTTCAGGGAGGACCTGGCCTGACAGTTTGGGCTCGAATGTTCCCATGAGGATCAGAGTCAAGACTGATATGTATATGGATGGGTCCAATTTGAGGTGGCATAGTGAGCAAAAGAAACATGGATTTAACTCAAATCTCTTGACTGGGGGTGAGTGTTTGAAAAGTTTCAGCACTCTGTCCATCATCTAGTTTTGTTTGCTATGTTCGCCCTAAGTGGCCAAGGGTGTGCCCAGACATGGGTCCCTTGTGTGCTGTGCCACTGGATTCAAGCAAGCTTTCTGATACCCCGAACCTGGTACCAGGATGCTTGTTTCCGGTCCAGGGAGGACTTGGCAGTTCGATTGTGAACCTAACAGTTTTTGGCACCCTTGTGATTTCCTAACAGAAATACAGTTATATTAATTTACTGATTAATGTTCTTTATCCCTGAAAGTTTATTTCTTTTGATGCATCTCTAAATTCTTAGTATTTATATTTTGTAAATCGTAGCCATCTTTATTTTTCTAATTTCTTTTTCCATTTGACTTTACTTAATGCCCCATTGCTTTTAGGTCCCCATAAGATTACAACATTTTGCATCTATATTTCATCTAAGAAATCGCGTAGCTAGCAAAATAATTTATTCATCTGTACATTAAAGTTGGTTTCTCGGAATTCATTTATCCAAAACAGATTGCCTAAAAGCAAATATATATATATATATATATATATATATATATATATATGTATCCCACATAAAATCATGTATGGTTTAATCTTTGAACTCATCTAATCTTCACTATCTGCACTATAGTTAACTCCGATATAGGGCATGTTTTTAAACCAATACTGAAATGCTACTTTCTTGCTGATTCTGTCCTTTTTATAATGATATTTTCAATATTTGTATCCTCTTGCAGCGTCTTCACAAGCCCCACCACGTCTGGAAAGTGGCTTCCCCGTTTGCAAGTCATGCGTTCCACCCAATTGATGGCTTCCTCCAAAGTATACCCTATCACATATACCCATTCATCTTCCCTTTGCACAAGGTTGTGTACTTGGGTCTGTACATATTTGTCAATATCTGGACAGTGTCAATTCATGATGGTGATTATCGTGTCCCAAAATTCCTAAAGGAGGTCATAAATGGCTCTGCTCACCATACAGATCATCACTTGTATTTTGATTACAACTACGGTCAGTACTTCACACTGTGGGATAAGATTGGCGGCTCATACAAAAACCCATCATCCTTCGAAGGGAAAGGACCACACGATCTTTTGAGGAAGTTGAGAGAAGAAAGCGAGTCGAACAAAAATTCCAATTGTCATGAAAATGGGAAAAATAAATAATTTTCTTTACTACTACTGGATAATGCCTTTTGATAAACTATTCCAGCACTCATCTACACCTAAAGGCTTAATTCATCCACAAATATTATGCATTTGGTTTTGAAGTGACTGTGCTGCCTTTGTACCCTGGCCAACACCGCATTACAGAGGGTTAGAACAATTACTTGGGAAAGCTGAGCCTGCCATCCATCAGCATTAAAGTTCTTCTGTCTTCGAAGATTTTAAAATGGTGTACATTTTGATCCGTCTATCCCTTTTTGAATACTTTTTCATGCAGGTGGTTGAAACAAAAATACTGGAATAGTAGGAAGTATATTTTTTCTAATAAAATTATCCCTTGATTTCCTATTGTTGTTTTTGTGACAATTATACAATTGACCTATTTAAAATTGTGTGGGCTAGGCACTTGAGTCAACATGCAATGTGAAGTCTTTAGTTTTTTCAGTGCTGGCAAAACCAGTCTAGTGCCGTGGATGCTAACTTAATTTGAGGAGGTATATTACTGTACAGATTCCCAAAGAAAACAAAATGATACACATTCATTGCCAGTAAATTCCACTTTTCCCTTAAAGAACATAATAAAGGTACTAACATGCTTTGCCCTATTTGGAAATTTGAACTACGATTTCTTAAACGTACAGTTACCTGAAAAATATTTTTTTCACTTGCATATTGCAACTTAATACAAGTTGTGCTGGTAATTTAACAGTGCAATGTAAGGCAAAGTGTTATTTGTGCATATTGCACTTGTTCATTTAATGGTTCTGTAACTAAGTCTTACACTACGTGGAAAACAGTGTCCGAACTGAATGACTATGGAAAGCCGAATTTTTTATTATGCGGTGCTGATTTATGTGTTATTTTATGTGTTGCATTTTTGTTATAATTGTGCCAATAAACAAGAATAGATAAAAGTAGTGAATTTGATCACTTGAAACTAGTGTTGCTTTATTTTCTCAGGAGTGACGGAATCCAATCTAAATTTATGGGCCTTATTCAACACCAGTTTAGGCTAGTATGTTCACCACGTATGAGCTGTTTTCAATTTCTTAATGCTTGACTAAACCTTATTTTGATGAATATGTTGGTTCATCTAATCTCTTATAGAGAAAGCGGTTTGTAAGACAATATGCTGTAACCCTTATACACCATCATCATACTTTCACATCTCAGTGAGTACAATATAGCCATTTAATCTAGAACACGACCAGAACACAGTACCATGGCACTACCATGAGCTCTATTAGAGTCTGGTCAATGGTGTAACCCCAAATCAAGTAGAACGTCTTTAGACTGCTGAAAATGCTATGATTCCACGCAAAAGGCGAATGTGAGCTATACAAGTGCCAACAACATAACATCCATTAGACTCTTAACTAGTTTTGAATAAATACATACTGTATATACAGCAACCCACTTTAGACAATGTTTTTTGCATACCATTCGGATGTATAACATATTTTGTACACTAGTTTTGACTATAAATTACTTTATTGTGTTTGTAAAACACTTGATGCAGCTGGAACCACTTGTGACGGGTTTTGGGTGGGGCATCACAATGATTGCAGTTGCAATAGTATCAAAAGGATAATGGAGGGACAGGAAGCAGCCCTAATTTCATGTTGTTGGAAAAACTATTTGCCACTGTATTTAGGATGCAAAAGCCTTGCGAAAGACTGACGATGATACACTGTCCATGGAATGGATATAGTGTGGGCTTGGTATGAGGCATCTGACCAGGCTGATATATCTTGCGAAACGTCCAGGAGATCGGGAAGCAGTTAATATTTTAGTCCTAGGCCAATCACAGAAGGTTGATATTAAGCCCTATCTAAAAAATCAGGAAATCTTTTTTGAGTCTTAGTAGATGGTTATGGTTATTCCATAGTAGGTGTCCTTGTACATGAAGTGACTTGCCTCTGGGTAGTTTGTGTCTGTAGGGCTGGGATACAGCAGCGTTGAGGTTGGTTAACTTCATGGTCCTAGAGAGCTGGGAAAGCAGGAATCCCTTGGAAAAGTATTCCAGTTTGTGCCACACAATGACAGGTGGACTAGGTATTGTATTTTGACCTTTCTTTAACAGTGGTCAAATAGAGTAGTATTGACAGATGAAAATATTGGCAGCTACTCTTGTTTCCCAGGTTTGTTAGAAATTACTTGACAGAAATTGAATATGGAAATTAGTCCAAAAGGTAGTCAGTTGCAGCCACATTAATTTAAAATGTTAAACAATCTAATAAGACTGACTCACCTCAATTTGAGGATATCTTGTCCCTTAGTAATAACATCTCTGTACATCTCTCTCCTGTCCTACTTTATTTTGAGTTTGCTCTCCTTGGTGCCATAACCCATAACCTCAGATCTTCCAGAAGCGCCAGAGATCTACTGCTGAAGCCACCAATGTTCCGAAAGGAAAAAACACATGACAGAGCATTCTCTGGAGCAGCACTGGGACTCTGAAACTCGTTACCTCCAAGCATCAGAAGATTACCAAACACTGAAAGATTCAAGAAAGAAACCAAGACATTTCTAATGAGCAAATTCCTCCCGTAACCTTTTCCGTTCAATCTTGCAGCCTCTCCTATATACTCCCTCTTAATCCACGCACGAACATCTCAAACCAAGGTCCCATCTGACCCGATATTATTAGGGGTTTACATTCAGTGATTTCAACAAACTAATTCACAATAGGGGATCCGCTAGACTTGCATTCTGTGAATATGCACGAGTCTTTGTTGCTGAATGAAGCTAATGTTACAGTCTCTGAATTGGTAAATGCTTTCATGCGAAATGTACAATAGAAACTAAGTATACATGGTTTTAATGTGAAGCGCTCTGATACCCCACGGGGTCAAGTTCACGCTATATAAAACAATTAAAACATTTTTTAAATCTCAATGATTGCAGAGCCTAACCTCACTGTTGTGTCTTCTCTCCCCTGCCTTCCTGGCTGAAGGGGTCGAGACACTTTCAGCCTTTTTGCCTATGTCTCCTTCAATACAGTGACAACCTTGTTGGGTCTCTCCCCTGTCACAAAGTCTGGAATTTGTGCCCCCTCTGACTCCACACTCACAAGGCAAATTCCTTTTGCATGGGCTCAAATACACATGTCGATAACAGCCCTCCCTGTTCCTCAGCTGGATAGCAGCTGGCCAAATGATTAAGGCACACATATATTCACCACAGGAATCTATTTGACCTCAGTGTTGAAGTTTGAATTCTGGTGGGCCCACTCGGCCTTTCATCCTTCTAAAATGATCATATTAGTACAGTTGATTAACATTAACAGTAAGCACCTTTTTCAGCAGTGAGGTACTCCATAGGGTGAGTGTGCACTTTACAGATATACATTAGCTTCTAACAAAAAGGCAGCTGGCTGGAGTGCGGTGGACCTTTCACATACTTGGGCCCTTGTGCCTCTGCTTAAATATTCCCCTGTACATTCTCCAATGATGAAAGTTGTAGCCTGTGAAAATACAATTCCAATGACAGTATTCCACTCCAAAAATAAACATTTCATAATCATCACACACATGGTGTTGTGGATCATCATAAAGTAAAGGACTTGGTTGTTAGTCACAAAGATGGCTTCCACTGGGGTGCAGAGTCAACAGCAATGGCAAACGGAAGAAGCATTGTCTCCATAAAAACAAGTGGGATACAAGCAGAAAAAGAGTGAAGGACATCATATTATTTAATATACTGTGAAAGACCTCGGACAAAGGTACTTTAGCAGTGTTTTTTTCCCACAGACCTGTTTTGACAAATAATACATATTTTGATATGTTGGTTAACATTTTATAAACTGTTCTTGTAAATATAAAAATAATTTTGTATTTTGAAATATTATCAGTAATGTCATCAATAATGTAATTTAACTGATGTTATAAGCTGCGCAAGATGTGAACGTAAGGTATGATTAGTTTATCTGTGGATGAGTCCAAACTGGGCTGGCATGCTGAGCAAAAGAACAATGGATTTAACGTAGATCTCTTCACTGGGGGTGTTTGAAAATTTTCATCACTCCGTCCATCATCTTGAAGTGTTTGCTAGTTTATCTAACCATAACTGTCAAATGTCCGTGGCATTAGGTTTTGTTTTGTAACCCTAACGTCTCTTTAACTGTGTTTTTGGTGGATTTTTGAGTTTTTTTTCTAACACATAAGTTGTAATGTTTTATAGGTATTTCATCCATAGCTTCACTTAACAGTTCATTTTTTACGTTTTTTATAAAATGTCAGTTATAATATTTTCTGCATGTTCTAGCCATAACTTCTCGGTAAACGGGGGGTTTCAGAGTCGTTTCAAAATGTAATTTACAATTACTTTGTGATGTAATCATACTTTTATTTTTTCTAGTGAATGTACTGGGGTTTTGACATACATTCTACTATTTTATATGAATTGTAACCATAAATGCACTTTAAATGTGATTTTAGAGAATTCCCATAGCTTTTTATTGATATACTACTTAAATGTTCATGAAAACAATTACTATCGTAAGTAAATTCAAGATGATTTGGCTGTAAACGATGAGAAATTAGGTGTGTGTGTGTGTGCGTGTGTATCTAGTGTTTTCAAGATATCTCTTCGCAAGTCTGTGCTTCTTTGAACATGATCTGTGTAGTGTGGTTGTTTCATTTGTTAAGTCTTATAGAATGTACATGATGTTTATGAAGAATGTTTTTTACCAGTTTGCTTGTGTTGTATTTCTGTATGTATGTTTGTTGAACATAGTATGTGATTCTTCTATGGGTTAATTTTGTTAGTTGCTGGTGTTTTGACTGTGATGCTTGATGTACATGGTTGAAAGCTGCATATACATATGAATTGTATTTTTCATAAATATCAAACCGTGTTATACACACAGGTTACGTTTTGTAGATTTTTAAGTGCAAGGTCTGTCTGTTCTGGGCTTAACTTGCCAAAAACGTAGCTACTTTCATATTGATTCCTTAAACCCCCACTAAAGTTATTAGCACATGAAAATATGTTTGCCCTCCTTCTTTAACTTTGCCTCCCTCCCATGGACCTGAACAAAACTTTCCATACCACAGACGACCAAATATGGTTAATAGCCGTCAAATTTCATATGCATTCTTCAAAAGATGTCACAGTTATTAGCAAATAAAAATGTTTTGACCCACCACCTTTTTAACTATGCCCCCTTGATAAATCACCTTGATAAATCAGTTTAAATTTAAAATACCAAGTGTAAGCACATGCTACCTGTCTCCCAAATATTGTGCAAATTCATCACATGGCACTACAGTTATAGGCAAACAATAAGAAAGTCAACGGTCACTATCTCTTTAACTTTGATGGACAAATCGTATGAATTTCAAGCCTACCTAAGGCACATTTCAAATTCTATTTTCTCAAAAACTACTGGACAGATTTACACCTAACAACGCAAAGTCACCTCACCACTTCCTTGAGAAAAGTTCTAGTGTATCGGACAGCAAAGAATCCTTTGGAAGATAAAATTAGAAATCTCACTTTCTTGCTCCCCGCCCCTTTTTTTTAACCCACCGACTCAAATTCCCCCACCAGAATGAACTGCATGAACTTTGCCATGCCAAACCCAAATCGATTACTTTGGTCACCACTGTGTAGTTAGAGATAGGTCAGAGTCTCCATCAAAAGAGCATATTTTCTTTCTTTAATAACTTTGGTGCTGTTTTATAAATCTGCACAAAAGTTTCCTAAAAGAAAAATTCATCCACACCCGCTCCTTTGCACTGATTCATCAACTGTAGGCTAATAAAGAGAAGGAAAGAGGTTTCCTAAAACATTTATTTTTCCATGTAAATTCCCATTGTAAACTTTGGCTGTATGGAATTACACCAAATTTGGCCAAAAGTTAGAATGTTATAAATTCAGCATGCTTTTATCTAATTTCATGTAAATTAGCATTTAAAGAGTGGGTTGATTTGGGCATGAAGGGTTTATAAGGTTAGGTATTTCTGGACGGTTGGTCTTGTGGGATCCCACAGTACAGAAAATTAAAAGAATTAAGGCCTTCTGATTGGAAGAGGTAGTTTTTCGGCCCCTTGGTACTGGTACTGGTACCAGTCCTGCAGCACAAAGCAATTTGACTGGATTGCTGCAACTCTGAAGAAAATATTGCTGCAACCATTACAGGACATGGAACTCAGTCCCTGTGTCCTGAAAAGTTTTTTAAAAAAGGCCTTGGGGGGCAGGCTATGGACACGCTGACATCTAGGCACATTTAGACAGACCTAGAAGGACCCCCTTTGCAGATTAAAATAAAAAAAATCATTTTGGGCCACGGGTACCATGGATATTCCTGCAAGACACAGCACGGCCTTCCTGTGATATACCATGGTGATCCTGCAGCTAGCGACAGTACGAGCTTCCATCCCATGGTTCAGCAATTCCATGCAAGATTCCCAGAGAAAACTTGCACTGTTCTGCAGTACCATTGGGTGGAAGCTTCTGTGTCTGGTGCTGCGGTATTCAAAAAAGAAAAGGACAAGAACATGTGGTTGGGCATCTGTGGGATGATGTGCTCCTGTGGGGGTTTGGGATACGGCCCAGCCAGACACTTGTCCCTGCGGCCAACCCCCTGTGTGTATGGCGGAATGCTGTGTGCAGCAGAGTTGTTGGCAGTAGGTTGCCCAAGGGGGTTGGGGGTATGCTCAAGCATTAATTGATTCAAATGAAAACATGAAATTGACTGACAAAACAAAGATTAAAGTGATGTTATTGTTAGGTATGATCATTAGATCTTACCTTATGTTGAGAAAACCTCAGACATTCACAGAAAAAAGGTTAAAGAAGCATTATACTTGGGTATTGACATGTAAGGAAAATTAATGTTTTAAACCAAAAAGCACTGGAATTCACAAGCTATAGTTTACTGAGTCAACTATAACTTGTGCTCAGCTGATGACATCACAAATTACATAACTCATGACATTTTAAAAAGGGACGAGAATGTCAGTTCCTAGCACTATACCAGTCACTATTCCTCATGCACCAATCAGGATTTAATTCTGTGGCTCTAGTCAGGCATAAATATCTGTTGTGATCACATTAGCCTAATGTGGGATAATTTACAATAAAGTGTAGAAGTGTGGTGCTAAGGCAAAAATGGTACCGTGGTGTTCTGACATTTTTTAAAACCCGGGATGCGGCTTATTTACAAAAATACAACACACCCTAAAAAGCTGCCCGGCGCCAGTGCAGGCACCCTTGCGCCATGTTGCAGGGGTTATTTTTTTATGTGCAGGAAGGGACACCTTCCTGCACTTAACCAATCTTTTAAAGGCGACTTGCTGTTTTTGTGTGATGCAGCACACATGTGAAGAGCAAAATAAGAGGAGAAATAATGTCTTCTCTTCAATATAAAGGCCTTAGTTTTTGGTGCTGCCCCCTCCTTGTAAATATGGGGCAGAATCAAAAAGCAATGGGTGTTGCGGCGGAACGTCCCCTGCAATAACCAGTGCATGCCCCTTTCACGCTAAGTGAAGCGTAAAAAGTGGCCTTATTTACGAGGCGGCGTTAAGCCACATTAAGTGGCTTGATGCCGCTTTGTAAATAAGAAGCGGATATCGCCACCAGAACGTCACTAAAAGTGAAGTTCTGGTGGCAATAACCCTTTCTAAATATGCCCCTGAGTTTTCATAACTAAAGCTTACGTTTTTCATCTATTAGTTACACTTCCATTTATTTTTCTCCTAAGTTATGCCTGTTTCATATACAGTTAAATGAAGGATGAAAACAACAAAATGCGGAAATTAGAGTCTACACTTTTACACTTCATCTGCTGCATGTAAATGAAGACAGCCTGTAAACTCGCCAGTGGGACTTCCAGTCTACCTTCTTTTACAAGTAAATGAGGCATTTCCACCCCCATGGAATACAGCCACTAGTTGCAAGCATGCTGGGAGTCCTCAGTCAGGTGATCTTTGTGTGTAGCATTGACTCCTCTGCGTGGTTCCATGTCAATCATTTTTGCACCACGTGTCGCATACGAATGAGCTATAAATCCAAAGTTTAGTTCCTTTTGTTCTTGCTACCTGTCAAGGGTACACCACTGTTAGTCATTTGTCTGGGTTCTGTCTTCCCTTATATAGGCCATGTATACTTTGCCTCTATCCGCCCACTTCAGATTTGATACATTTCATGGTTAACTGCTACAGTTGCTACCACTATTCTGAATTAGTTAATTGCAGTGTGGGGAGACATTCCTGACTGAGCAGGGCGCTTCCATCACTAAATAACCTTTCAGAAAGCAAACTGTTAAGTTCTCCAGTGACTGCATCTACCTTTTTCTAATTATAAATGTCATGAAGATTTCCCCTATTTTCACCTCCTCGTCCAAAAGTAGCCATACGCTATTCTTGACTAGGGAACTAGCTTACAGAACCTTTGCCTTGAAGAAAGACAACGAGAAGGCATTTTTACGGATTGTCTCCGCAAGTAGTGGAAGGTGTACTCCTTATATATTAAGCCTCCTTGTGTTTACACTGAGACTATTGAGGACTTCATATATGTCTCCTGGCAGCCAAGGGACAGAAAGCTGATAGGTCTAATGCTCCTTCACTCAATATATGTGGTAGGTGTCCAGTTTTTATTTCCATTACCGAACTACTCTCCGAAACGTACCTCATCAGAGGTAGCAAGCGCTTTATAAATGCAAACTCTTACCTCTTCCATCCCTCCACTACCCTTTCCAATCCACATAACAGACTAACATGTCCACCGCTCAAATTAATTTCATATTTCCCTGGACGAATTCACCACTAATCCTTTTTTGGTTCCAGAGTAGCGTGCTACTTGCCGAAAAGCGCCTCAACACCTGATATGGGGTAGCAAGCGCTATATAGGTGTAAACCTTTCCCTCTTCTATCCCTCCACTATCCTTCTCATTCCAAATAACAGACTATCATATCCATCGCTCAAATTAATTTCCTATTTTACTATACTAATTCACCACTAATACTTTTGGGTTCCAAAGTAGCATGCTACTCGCTGAAAAAGCTATTTGACGCCTTGTCAGGGGTAGTAAGCGCTATATAAATGCAATTACCATACAATGTGTGCAGGGCCTGGCCAAAGACAAAGGGATGATAGGCGTACAACTTATAGTTAGCTCAGTAAACTATAACTTGTGAATTTCAATTTCTTTTTTGTTTTTAAACATTCGTTTTTATCTCACTTTAACACGTAGGTGTAATCCCACTTTTTGCTTTGCTTTTTTCAGTGAATATGTACATATATTTATGTGAACAAGGCTCGGACGAGCCGAAACTTTTTGGTGACATATAGCAACTAATTAAGAAATTTACACTTATCTGCTGATCCGTGTCCGTGTCTGCTGTGGAAGCGCTGAGGAGAAAATTGCTGCTGCGGAGTCTGGAATATATTTATGTGTATGTGTTATAAATATGTGTTTTATTCAAAGATCAGTCTGAGATGTACAAAGTACCCATCGTGTTTCTAGACCGAAGCTCACTTGCTGGATTTTGGGACACCTGCTGAATAAATGTATGCCACGTGCATTTCTTTTCGAAGAAAAACACAAGACATTCCAAAGTTGGAATTTGCTCCTCATGCCCATGGCCAGTTCACCAGACGCATGAGGAGCTGGCAGGCCGACGCTGTATTGCCCGACTCTACAGCCCTCACTGGCCACCGCCATGGAGTGACTTTATTCTGGTAAGAACTGTTGCTCCCAGATAGGGACTTGGATGGAAGTAGACCCCTGGTGGCTGGTTGGGGTTCGTCTGCTTACCTGACTGGCTGTGGATGGCCCGCGGCCCTGGGGGGAATAAATACTTGTGGACACACCACCTGATAGCGGAGGCGGTCCTTGCCGGAGAGGTACGGCACTGCGCCTTTGAGGGCCTGTGATGATAGAAAAGTTTGGCATTATCTGGACCACAATTGTTGGGGAAATTTTCTGCACCAGTCTAATCCTGATTTGGGGTGATCTCCTGGAATTCTATATGCTTATACAGGGGTGCAGCTGGTACGCAGCAGGACTCTTGGGCCTGGTGCTGCTGTGACGGCACCCAACCACCTAAGACCTCAAAGAATAATATAGGTAGGCTTTCCCACCAATGGTGCATAGCCGGTGAGAGGAGTGTGGTACTCCAGTACAGCTGTTGGGTGGCAGCACGCCTCCAACTGTCTACTTATACACAGCCTCCAGAACCGCACTCTCTGACCGGCACTTTAAATGCCCTAGAGAATTATGGGAAAACTTAAGTCCAAACAACCGAATGTGCAGGGGAGACATCAGACCAAAGTGACAATGGGGGACAGAGAGGGCGAGAATTTGGACAATATACCACCACCCAGCAGCTACAATTTGATAAAATCCTGGCAGCCATAGCAGAGACCAAAAATACACTGCAACAAGAAATTGGCTCAGTCTTAGTTGGACTGGGACTGCTACGAGTGGACCACAATAAACTGTCAGACAAGGTAACAGAAGAGGAATTGTAACTCGAAGAACTACGGCCGGTACACATCTCGACCTGGCCTGGCAGGTCGCAAGTCTCACAAGCAGTGTACAGGTCCTGAAGCGACAAGCCGAAGATGCAGAGGGATGTAGCTGGAAAAGCAAGGTCCAAGTCGTGGGCCTTACAGAGGGAACTGAAGGGGGCGACATGGTGGCCTACCTTGAAGAATGGCTTAAGACGGTAGTCACGCCAAACCAACTAACTCCCTTCTTTGCGCTAGAGAGAGCGCACAGGATCCCAGCGAAACCTCCGGCCCGAACAGGCTGCCTCGTCCAGTGGTGGCTAAACTCCTCCACTTCCGGGCTCAACAGAATGCTAGGAATGAGTACCCTTATGAAGTTTGAAATGGAAAAGTGACCTTATTTCCTGATTATACCCTTGCTGTGCAATCCAAGAGGTCATCCTATATGGAGGTAAAAAAAGGCACTGAGGAAGGAAGGCATACAATACTCACTCATGTTCCCAGCAAATTTGAAAGTGATGGTGGATGGTGCTGCGCACTTCTATGAAGAGCTTCAGGAAGTGTGAGACTGGCTGGAATCCTAGAAAATAGGAACAACCCGGGTGGCCGAGTCAGGGAGATCCCGGTAAGAAATGCCTAAATGCAGAAAGAGGGCCGTGGTTCCAGAAGCAGAGGTACTCTATGGAAACACACGAAAGAACAGGAGAAGCTGGAGAGGGCTGAAGCAATTCAGGTGGCGGCGGTTATCGCCTCCCAGACTGGACCAGAATCTGGCAGTGTCTCACAATCGAGGGGGCAGGCCACGGATTCGGAACCGGAGAGTTCACTCGTGGACGGTGAAGCTTCCCCCCTTGGTTACTCCACAATCAATCGGGGAGTTGGTTCAATATGTGAAAAGTTTGTATGTTTCAGAGCTGATGACCTGGGTCAGAACTCTGCTTGGTGACCTGGGGACAAAATGGCTGACTGAGGCTTTTTTCTGATTCTGACCCTGTGGAGGCTTGTTTGGATCCCTCTAGGGACGGCCTGAAGATGGTGCAAACACAATGTGACTGCACCAATTGTATTGGAGGGACTGCAGATGATCTGTCACATATGTAACAGGGATGGCCTTACTTCATGAACGAGCCACTTGTGTATGGGTGGAGGGTCATGGTGAACATCTGTAATTTTTCCGAATGCTAGTATGGACGTTGACTGTTGCAGACCTGTAACGGCTCAGCAGGACACGATGGGTTGAACGCAGTGAACCCCTCTGCTCTGCTAGTCAGCCATTACTGGGGAGGAGTAAGTGGTCTGGAACTGAACTGTGATCTTCTACCCCTTTACCTGACATCCACTTGGAGTCTGGTGGAACCTTGTTCATGTCTTTGTTTGAAGACTGTGTGATGTTTGGACGGACAGCCGTTGCTGCTCTGCCCTCAGGAGAGGGAGTTCTCGGTTGGGGAAAGTATTACTATTCTTTTTGTTTGTCTTTTCTGGAGGGCTGATTGGGGTGGGATGTGCAACAGAACCAGGTGCTCCTGTGGGGTGGCAATCGTCACCTGTAACTGAGTCATGGCTACGGGTGCCCAAGGCTTTAAATACTTGTCATGGGATGTCCGGGGGAAGGAGTCTGCTGCCAAACGGCATAATGTATATCATTTTCTCAAACATAGAGGAGTACATATAGCCATGCTCCAAGACGCTCATCTTCTGAGTGTGGAAGTGGGGCAACTGCGTTGTATATGGGGGGGTCCATTTATATGCTATCTCATTCTCAGGACAGCGAGAGGCACACTGATCTGGCTTAGGGCGGGGATCCCCTTTGAATATCTACAATCCCTCATTGCTATTGACGCTATGTCGAAGTGAGGGGTAGACTGCAGGGTAAAGAGATTACCTTGGGGAGCATAAACACTCCTCATCACAACCATGTGGCTTTCTTCCACTCCCTCTCAGCGCAGATGAGACATTCACACGGGGAAATGTGTTGCTGGGAGGTGATTTTAATTGTGTGGCGGATGTCAATTTGGACCGTTCAACCCCTCCCTTGATGGGAGCCTCTGCCCATATATTTGTGGCTGGCTTTATGGACTGGACATGGCATTGGGGGTTATCAGATCTTTGGCGTACCCAACTTGGTCACACAAGCAACTACTCCTACTATTCACCTATATACACACTACACACCAGGCTTGACATGTTCCTTTGTTTGGAGAGGCTGAGTGGTTATGCCACCTTTACTGAATATCTTGGGTGTACCCTATCGGATCACTGCCACTTCCTAATGGAATTTAAACCTCTGAAGGACAGTCCTCTCATTCCAACGTTGAGACTCCAGCTGGTGACATTAGACGACGCCTGTTTCAGAGAATCCCTGCAAACACACATTACAGACTACTTCAAACACAATCTGGGCTCAACATCATCTTCCTTGATAGAATGTGAGGCGTTTAAAGTTGTGGTTTGCGGGTATTGCATGAGTCACTCGAAAGGGGCAACCAAGGAGAATTTTACAGAGCTAGGCTCCTTGGAAGCCATTCTCCATGCAGTGGAGGGCACACTTGGGACTGACCCAGCTGCCAACCATATACTGCAGGATGCAAAAGTTAGGTACAGCGCATCATTGGAATGACTGCTATGCCACGACTACAAAAACTACATGACAAGGGCACACTCGGAGGAAGGTAAATCCAGTAGTCTGCTCGCCTGGCTGATTTGCTCAGACAACAAGGGGTCTCCGATCACACACCTCACTTCCCCTACAGGGACACACATACACTCCCCAGGAGGTAATAATGACGAGTTCTGCAAATATTATGAATCTTTGTACAGTGAACCGACGATGTTACCTGAGGAAGCGCAGACAAGATTCTTATACAGAGTAACCCCTCCAGTGCTGCCCCTGGTGGCTGGAGAGGAGTTGGGAGCTCCTGTGACAATCCAGGAAGTGCGCGTGGCAATAAAGGGCATGACCATGGGTAAGACACCGGGACCTGACGGGATTCTTGTGGAGTTTTACTCTTCCTTCACACATTTCATAGCCCCCAAACTGGTAACCGTTTATTCTGACTCTTTTCAAGGGGGATGGTTTCCGAAATCCATGCGGACTGCCACGGTGATCCCCTTGCCGAAGACGGAGGCAGTGCGGACACCCCGACACCTTATCGCCCCCTATCCATGCTGAACATGGATTTTTAAATCCTCAGCAACATCCTAGCAAATAGATTGCTCCCCCATAATCAGACGCTGGTAGAGACCAGAACGGTTTTATCCCGAGCTGCAGTACACCACACAACCTCCGGAGACTATTTCACATTCTTTATCGTCCGGAGGTACAAACAAATCAGCTTTTCTCATGTAAATCAACCTGGAAAATGCCTTCGACTCTCTTAGATGGGACTTTCTCATGCAACTATGCAAAAGATGGGATTGGGAGAAAGGTGGGCCAAACGGGTTTCCCTCTTTTATAAAGACCCGTTGGAACGAGTGAAGACCGGACGCACCTTTTCCGCCCTGTACAGGGTGTACCGGGTTACTAGACAGGGCTGCCTGCTATCTTCTCTACTTTTTGCCCTGGACATAGACCCATTGGTCAGCATATTCCACATAAGATAAAAAGTAATTCCTCGCTTCTGAACAAGCTGAATTTCAAGACTGCCCAGCACACAAATTTGATAAGCAGGGTGAAGGTAGTAAATATTTGCATATCGTCACCTGATGAGGTCGGTCAACCAGGCCAAGCATTAGATATGATGATTTACTGTTATCAAAAATTAAAATGAAGGGAATCTGTTCATCTTCAAAGGGACTATCCCTAACCCACTGTACTTACACTGTTCAACTTCCCGACCATATTTGTTAAACACATATTCTTCTCTCTTTAAGTCTATAGTTGTTAACGAAGACAGAGAGGGAAGTTAGTGAAAATTATTTAGAATTTGGATGTATTTGACTGCCTCAATTTATTGCCATTTTACCATTCTGTTTTACAAAAATATGCAGGGGCTCAACCCTTAGGAATAGGCCTTACTCAACTAGTCAGGTACCGGCTATTAGGAATTCATCCAGGTGAAGTAGGGAGATACACATTGGAATCAGCCATATTACATGTTCTGTTGAGTGCAACATGTAATCACCATTATACAAAGCGGCAATGGTATGTACTCTGAGGAGTTCACTTGTGCAGCAGATGATCAACTATTATACAACCTGCCATAATGCCCATGTCATTCACCCACAAGTGCACAGGGCAACCCATAAGAATGAACGTTATGCACCATCTACGGCATAGCCATTGAAAGGTTAACTCAAGCAGCAAAGGTACAATACACCATCTTGCACTATACATGTAATAGTTTACAACACTCTGCATAACTAGGCAGGAAAGGATGAATCAGAGTTATGAAGAGCTGCACAGATATCACACGTGCATGGACAGTTGGATTCCCCTTGCTCTAAAAATGAGTTGAGGCTGTCACCAATCACCACTTCTATAGCCTGTGGGAAGGGCTAAGTAGCTCTCCTTATGGGGTTGTTGCATTTAAGGCATGTGATACCTGTGTAGGTGGATTTGATAGGCAACCAGTGAGGATCTGGGGAACTAACACCCATTGTCCTCCCTCCCTCCCCCGCTTGAGAAGGAACTGCGGTGCTTCTATTGAAATTGCATTTATACAGCACTTACTACCCCTGATGAGGTACAAAAGACACAGCAGCAGACCAGGGTCAAGCACATACGTACCTATAGTTTAAATTATATGATGGTGCAGCTACTCCCAACACCCGCTGCCAAGGGATGCATAAAAGTTGAAATGTCCACAGAAAAGGAAGATGCACTCCAAGCAGAGTCAATTGAGTAGAAACTGTTTTGGAAAATTCTTCTTTTTATTCATGTTCGTCTTTTCATATAAAAGGCACAGTCGACGCGTTTCGTTCCCCTAGTGCCACGGGAACTTCGTCAGGGCTAACTCACAAGGCACACAGGTACTGGTGACTCGTACCACGAATACGAGTATCCTCAAAAAACACCGTTGCCAAGGTCAGGTTTCCCCAGTCCTTTATGTTCTTATTATCCAGCTGGATGAATTAACAATCAGTACAGGTACCCAGCAATTAGTTCTGTTTCATGATTTCTATCCCATAAATCTAAAGGACCACGTCATCACCCTCTGCAGTATCGGGGTGCGTCTTCCCTATTTTTGTAAAGGCGGCCACTATATCGATGGGTCGCCCGTAAATATAACAGGTCTGTTTCAAAAGTATCTGAAAACTTGTAATCACACCCCGTAGCCCAAAATCCGGCGTCTTCCCAAATTTAAGAGAGGCGTCCACTATATCAATGGATCGCCCATAACTATAACGGGTCAGTTTCACCAGTATCTGTAATATGGTGATCAGACCCCGTAGCCCGAAATCCGGATTAGGCCGAACTTTCCCGGGTGCAAACAGAGAAAGTGCGCCCTATTACATAGAATGCGCTTCCCCAGTGCAGCTGCAAACTTGTGCTGCCCTGGGAGCAGCGCATTCAAGTGAAATATGAAGTGGCTTTGAAGCAGCCGCTCCGTGTTTCACAGTGCAGGCGGCAACCCGCCTGCACTTTTAAAGAGGATTAGAGATCCCCTTGCAGGCGAGTGAGGCAGTGACTACACCCACTTGCAAGGGAATGTCTGGGGGTCCATGGGACCCCGTTTCCCACCCCCAGAGGGCTGCTCTCAGGGTGTGCCCAGTCATTAAGCATCCTGAGAGTGTCTTTGCCTCTGTACCCGTGTCTGTAATACGGCGCAGAGGCAAAGGGTTTCCCTTAGTTACATGGGGCACACCCCCATGCAAATGAGGGAACGCCTCGTGAAGATAGCACTGCGCTTTAAGTGTGCCACTGCTATCAGTATTACAGAAGGGGCCGCACAAGCATCTCTGGCCTCTTCTGTAATACCAAAGTATGCCGGGGGCGCGCAAAGCACGTGCAAAAGCTCCCGTTGCGCCCCCGGGGCACTTACTGTAATACGGCCCTTGATTGTGTCCATATTGTGGATACTGGTGATTGGGGCAAACCACAGTGATATCTACTGCGAGAGCATCTTCTACATAGAGGTAGGGAGTCTGGAAGAGGATACTTGAAAATAAACCAAATCAATCCGGGTCTACAGCATAAGACATAGGATGCATTCTATTTAGAGCCAATCATAGCACTTTACTATATGTAGAAAACAAGGGATCTGTGTATGATCTGAGATGGAGTAAAATCTTTCGAAATCTTCATGTGGCACTTTAGTTTGTATGAACTAGCTGATGCTAAGTGGTGTGTTGTTAGAAGGGAGGCATTTTGATTCTGGGCCAACCTGACATATTCTGGTCAAATTGGCTGTCCAACCTATGCCATCCTTCTTCCACTTGAATTAGAACTTCAGCTCCGGATTGCGTCTTTACTCAAAGTGCTACAAATGCATTGGCTACACGGTGGCTGGCCAGTGAACATGTGCCAGGATCTCAGGCCAATCATCCTAAGGCTTAAACATTGTTTAATGTTTGGACAAGTCTGTAGCAACGGCCGAACACAGAAACATAGCTTCTAACTCAAAATACCCAAGATTTTTTAAAGATCTGTGAAATTATGCAGGGACGTTTTATCTACCTCTAAAACGTCGGCTTTTAAGTGTCTGAGCCTTGTGAGGTTTCTTCTCTAGTGGACGCTCTACTTAAATGTGTAAACAAATATTTCTTGGGGCCATCAGCTAATATGACTGAAGCACATAATTTATATTATATTAATCTTTATTGAAATGATTCATCAGACTCTGTCCCTTTGGGTAGTTCATTCTGTCATGCTTGCAGAAAGCTATGATATATTCCTTAACATTTCTTTAAAGGGCTCTGTTCATCCCCAAAATGCTTGTCAATTTCCCAAATAGTAAACTCTGCATAATCTGGTATTCATTCTCAGTCCATAAACGTACAACCTGATCCAGAAAGAATATCGCTGCATTCACAAGAGAATGCTGAAGATCCCATAGTTAATCGTACGTCTTCTTTTTCAACCCCTAATACAAGTGCAACTTCAATGAGGGCTACCACTATCTAGGTTTAATGTTTTTAATCTAAGATACATTGCAAGAAATACTGGAGGTCCTTGTTCTAGTTAATAAACAGAATACTCGTTGATCTATTACGCGCTATAAAGACCAACTTGTATGTAATGAGCAGGAAGGAGCACAATTCAGACAACCCTGCTAATGCTCCAACTGTGGATAAAAATGAGCTACACTATTGCACTAATCCTGCTCCCCCTCCAGATATATAAATAGCATACATACCAATGCTGGACATTAGAAGGGTTCAGAGATTGGAATTGTCTATTTATTTTTTTAACCCATTTTCTTTTTATTCGTTTTTGCACGTAAAATACAATTCTAGGTCAATCAACATCCACATACCTCAACCTTTCCCATATTCTTGCTTAGCCCAATATTCAAGGTATGTCGAGTAACTTATTCAGTTAGTCCAGCAGTACTCAAGGTTTCATATCCCACCATAATATATAATCCTGTACTGTGAACCATGTATTTTCCTGCAAAATTGTTCCCAATCCCTAACTCCACCCCCCCTCCTCCCACCAGTGTGTGTTACTACAGGCAATCTGCTATATTCAATGCATGATGTGGCTGCCATTCAAATTATCCATATTATCCTTGTGAGGTGATTACTTGTGGGACACCCCCGCGCCGCACGGCCACCAGCTGCTGCGTGTGCCCCCCCTGCTGTGCCCTCTGCCTCGCTGCCAAGGCGCGCTTCCGGCTGACCCTGCCGTCGCTGCTCTGGTCTGTTTGGACCATCATTTGTGCTTGTTTGTCCCTCGCTGTTCTTGCCCGTTCTGAGTGTTGTTTTTGCCGTAATTTGTGCTTGTTTTTCCCTCGCTGCTTTTTGCCCGTTCTGAGTGTTGTTTTTGCCGTCATTTGTGCTTGTTTTTCCCTCGCTGTTCTTGCCCGTTCTGAGTGTTGTTTTTGCCGTCATTTGTGCTTGTTTTGCCCTCGCTGCTTTTTGCCCGTTCTGAGTGTTGTTTTTGCCGTCATTTGTGCTTGTTTTGCCCTCGCTGCTTTTTGCCCGTTCTGAGTGTTGTTTTTGCCGTCATTTGTGCTTGTTTTGCCCTCGCTGCTTTTTGCCCGTTCTGAGTGTTGTTTTTGCCGTCATTTGTGCTTGTTTTGCCCTCGCTGCTTTTTGCCCGTTCTGAGTGTTGTTTTTGCCGTCATTTGTGCTTGTTTTGCCCTCGCTGTTGTTGCCCGCTCTCCCCCGTGTTTCCCGCCTTCTGCGCCGCCCCCGCCCCTTTTTTCATTCTGTTCCCTCCCCGCTCCCGCCTCCCAGCTGCTCCGCCCACCCGCTCACTTGGCCTTAAATGGCGACCGTGCGAACGCGCAGCGTTGACGCGCAGCGGGCACGCCGATTGTGCGCCGAAGGCGCGCCAAAGGTAAGCCCGTCTGCGCCCGTCCGCGACCGGATCGCGCCCAGCGCCAGGACCCCTGGCCCCCACCGACGGAAGCCGACCCGACGAACCTACAACGCCGCCGATCTCATCGCACTCAACACCGACCGCATCCCAAGATGTCATCGAGCCGCCCCGAAGCACACCCACGGACCCTTCAGCTGCCACGCCTGCAAATTCTCCTGCATCCGGACTCACCCTGCACCTGCACTCGCCAAGCCGAACATCAGCAGCAACCACCTCAAGTGCATCCTGCTCAACACCCGCTCCGTCCACAGACACGCCGTAGAACTCTGGAACCTCCTCGACACCACCGCCCCTGACGTTGCCTTCCTCACCGAGACCTGGATGAACGCCTCCTCAGCCCCAGACATCGCCATCGCCATCCCGGAGGGCTACAAGATCATCCGGAGGGACCGCACCGCCAACCAGACGGGAGGAGGCATCGCCATCATCCACAGAGACACCATCCGCATCACGACCAACACCGACGACACCCTAACCACCGCTGAACACCTGCACTTCCAGATCCACACCAACCCGAAGACCACCCTCAGAGGCACCCTGATCTACCGACCCCCGGGTCCACGCACACGATTCAGCGAGGACATCGCCGACTTCGTCAGCCCGCATGCCCTCCCCTCCGCCGACTACATCCTCCTGGGGGACCTCAACTTCCACCTGGAGAACAACAGCGACCGCAACACCATCAGCCTGCTCGACAACCTCGCCAACCTCGGACTCAAGCAACTGGTGACCACCCCCACCCACCTCGCCGGACACACACTCGACGCCATCTTCTCATCCAGCAAAGACGTCACCTTCAGCCACACAACAGGACTCCACTGGACGGACCACAGCTGCGTCCACTTCAGCTTCAAAAGAACGACGATCCACCACCACCAGCAACAGGTTGCCCGAAGAAGCTGGAACAAGATCACAGCCGACCAGCTCACCGCTTCCTTGAGCCAGCACCCCCCCGCCAGCTCAGCGAACCCCAGCCAGGCCGCCGACAACCTCACGAAGTGGATCAACAACGGCGCGGACGAACTCGCCCCTCTGAGAACCCCGCCCAGCAGACCCTGCAGCAGAAAAACACCATGGTTCACCGACGAACTCAAGAGCTCCAAGAAGAACTGTCGAGCCCTCGAGAAAGTCTGGAGAAGGGAACCAACGACGGACAACATGACCACCCTCAAGCTCGCCACCCGGAAACACCACCAACTGATCCGCGCCACCAAGAAAAATACATACAAGGACCGGCTGGACAACAACGCACACGACAGCAAGGAACTCTTCAACATCGTGAAAGAGCTCTCCAACCCCAACGCCGGAAACAATGACATCACCCCGTCGCAGGACCTCTGCAACTCCCTCGCATCCTACTTCCACAACAAGATCGCGGACATACACAACAGCTTCAGCAACCAACCAACGCAAGCCACAACCGCAACAACGCCACCCACCACCACCCTCCGCACCTGGACTCCGATCAGCACCGAAGACACCATCCGCACAATGAACTCCATCCATTCCGGATCTCCGACTGACCCCTGCCCTCACCACGTCTTCAACAAGGCCGACGCTGTCATCGCACCCCACCTGCGGGACTTCATCAACACCTCCTTCGACACCGCCACCTTCCCAGAGAGCTGGAAGCACGCAGAACTCAGCGCTCTTCTCAAGAAACCCACAGCAGACCCCACCGACCTCAAGAACTACCGTCCCATCTCGCTCCTCCCGTTCCCGGCCAAAGTCATCGAGAAGACCGTCAACAAACAGCTGGCCGCCTTCCTCGAGACGAACGGATCCCTCGACCCCTCACAGTCTGGCTTCCGAGCGAACCACAGCACCGAGACCGCCCTCATCACCGCCACCGATGACATACGAACTCTGATGGACAACGGAGAGACAGCGGCCCTCATCCTCCTGGACCTCTCCGCGGCTTTCGACACTGTCTGCCACCGCACTCTAATACAGCGCCTCGGCAACATCGGAATCCAGGACAAGGCACTGGAATGGATCGTCTCCTTTCTCGCCGGAAGAACACAAAGAGTCCGCCTACCACCGTACAAGTCAGAGGCCACCAAAGTCATCTGCGGCGTCCCTCAAGGATCCTCACTGAGCCCCACCCTCTTCAACGTCTACATGAGCCCCCTCGCGGCCATCGCACGCCAACACAACCTCAACATAATCTCCTACGCCGACGACACCCAGCTGATCCTCTCCCTGACCAACGACCCCGCCACCGCCAGAGCCAACCTGCACGAAGGGATGAGAGAGGTAGCCGAATGGATGACGACCAGCCGCCTGAAACTGAACTCGGACAAGACGGAGGTCCTCATCCTGGGCTCCGCACCCTCCGCCTGGGACGACTCCTGGTGGCCCCCCGCCCTGGGCACCGCACCCAAACCGACGGACCACGCACGCAACCTGGGCTTCATCCTGGACTCCTCCCTCTCCATGACCAGACAAGTAAACGCCGTCTCCTCGTCTTGCTTCAACATCCTGCGCATGCTACGCAAGATCTTCCGGTGGATCCCCACCGAGACGAGGAAGACGGTCACCCAGGCCCTCGTCACCAGCCGACTGGACTACGGCAACGCCCTCTACGCCGGAACCACCGCCAAGCTCCAGAAGAGACTCCAGCGGATCCAGAACGCCTCGGCCAGACTCATCCTCGACATCCCCCGACGCAGCCACATCTCCGGACACCTGAGAGATCTGCATTGGCTCCCGGTCAACAAGAGAATCACC
Organism: Lissotriton helveticus; assembly: GCF_964261635.1. Lineage (NCBI taxonomy): Eukaryota > Metazoa > Chordata > Amphibia > Caudata > Salamandridae > Lissotriton > Lissotriton helveticus. The sequence goes on from NC_136061.1 coordinate 1,565,009,744, forward strand.
TTCCGGCTCCTCACCCACGCACACAAAGCCCTACACAACCAAGGCCCGAGCTACCTCAACAACCGGATCAACTTCTACACCCCCAAGCGCCTCCTCAGATCAACCAGCCACGCCCTCGCCGCCGTCCCCCGCATCCGAAGAGCGACAACAGGAGGAAGGTCCTTCTCCTACCTGGCCGCCAAGACCTGGAACTCACTCCCAACCGACCTGCGCCTGACCCAAGACCACCTCTCCTTCAGGAAGAAGCTCAAGACCTGGCTGTTCGAGCAGTAACGGCACCCCCCCCCCCCCAAACCAGCGCCTTGAGACCCGACGGGTGAGTAGTGCGCTCTATAAATGACCTGATTGATTGATTGATTGATTGATTACTCCCTGCTCAATTCCTTCTGCCTGTTGTCCCTCTGCGTAGTGGTAAACTAGGGATTGTACTAACGCCTCCCATGCATGTGCAGCTTCTAGTGCTTTTTCATTGGCCAAACGTCGGGCTTGTTGATGACTAATAGCGCTCTCACTACTTGACCATTTCAGGAACTCAGCTCCACATCTCCTGTTACTGGGGCCATCCTCAGATTTCCAGTGCCTCATGATTTCCCTCTTGGCTAATATTAATCCCATATCAATGAATTTGCTCGTCCTCTTAGTCTTGGATGAGTGTGGGAACCAGTGCAGTATGCAGGTTGCGATGTCAAAATGTATTCGGCAGTCTGTGACCCCTCCTAACACTTCTCCTACACCTTCCCAGTATTCCTCCAGCCTAGGACATCCCCATAGCATGTGGAGATTGGAATTGTCTATGTTGAACTTTGCAGTGCACAGAGATAGATTAAAACGAGAGTGCTGATTATTTCAATACGGGTTTGACCAAAACATCTCTTTTTAAAATGCTCTGTCAGCAGAGAAAATAGCTGAGGAAAAAGTGTCTATGACAGAGAAGATTAAGCCACAGACCTGAGCCCTGAAAATATGTAGTTGCTCTTTAGAAGGTAACATGAGTATAGACCGAGTAACCAACATATTCCACATAAGATAAAAAGTAATCCCTCGCTTCTGAACAAGCTGAATTTCAAGACTGCCCAGCACAGACATTTGATAAGCAGGGTGAAGGTAGTAAGTATTTGTTTGCGTATCGTCACCTGATGAGGTCGGTCAACCAGGCCAAGCAATAGATATGATGATTCACTTCCATCGGCAGTTACAATGGAGGGGATCTGTTCAACGTTTATTGTAAAATAAGTCAAATACATCCAAATTGTAAAGCATTCTCACCAACTTCCCGCCCTTTCCTCGTTAACAACTATAGATTTAAAGAGAGTAGAATATGTGTTTAACAATTACGGTTGGGAAGTTGCACAGTAATTTGTTTAACCTCATATGCTTAATTGGTAAAGTTCCTGACCACAGTGGGTTGAGGAAAGTTCCTATTAAGAAATTACTACTTGAAAAGTGGGTTATGTAGTGTTAAAATTGATAACCTGCATCTATAGTTTCAAATATAAACCATGATTTGTTCCTCCAAAGGTTTTAAAGGGAAATAGTTCAACAGGAACAAAAGCAACTCTAATGCCCATGTGAACATTGGTATCAAGCAAACCTTCGAACAAGCAGTCACGTGGAACTCATTTAAAGAAAAAAATTGAAATAGCACAGTTTTTTGCGCGGCCTTAATCCATACCAACATTATTTTACGTTTTTTGACAGACATTAATTACAGTGCTACTATTTCATTGTGTGAACAGATGTCAGGCCAGCAATGATGGGCGCTGATGTTATCACAACTGAACAGCAGAGTACCCAATTACACTCCCACGGAAGAAAAAGACCACGCTAGCTCCAATTAGCAGGTAGTTAAAAAAAACTGGAAAATGGGTACTGGGCACGGACAACAGACATCCACTATAGATCCAAGAAATGTCACATTTGCTTCTTAGACATGTCCGTATAGGACAGAGGTTGCCAGTACTAGATCTCCAAAACCCCTTTTTTTCTTTAATATTTGCCCACTTCTCCGACGCCTCTTCGTGGTCCACCCAGGTGTTTTCCTAGCCCTCCTAGATCAAGAATTCTGTCATCCGGGCCTGTTGCAGCCTCTTTTTCATCCCTTCTTTTCCCTTTGTCACTCTTCTTCCATCTTCCTTTTCCTCTTTCTTCCCTCTTTTGTACTTTGCTCACTTTTGCTCTGGATCAAAGTCTGCTGAGATTAATAAAATAAGTGCTGGTCCGTAAAAATCAGTCCAGCTGGGCTCCGTCTGCGTACTCCGGCTCAAATTAACCACTAAATATAGATCTCTGATGTCCAGGGAAGATGATGTGTGGCCTAACGGTCAGAGCTGGTGGTTTTGAAGCTGGGTATCAAGTTCAGGTTTCGGTGTAGGTTCAACATCCTGAGATACGTGTTAAATCTCTAAATCTCCCCGTGCCTGCAAAAAATAAAGGCGTCCTTCCGCAATGTAACTGACGTTCCTGTGAAGCGCTCCGATACTGCCGAGTCTCCGTATTATACTGCAAAATAAACGTTTCTTTGTTCAAAGTGAGCAAACCCTGTTTAATATTGAAGGGTCCTTTAGCCATGTAGTACCTACTGTACCACTAGGTGGCAGCAAGGTTCAATTGTTTTTATCTTCAGGGATAAACAAGATCGATGTATATTTTTTCCGCCGATGCATTTTAAAACTGTACTTAAAATCCACTGTCCAGTGGTCACAGAGAAATTTCTTCCTTGATTTAAGGAACCCACAGTATAGCAGGGCGGGCGCAAACATTTATTTTCCGGGAAACACCTCCACGTTGGCATTTGATGATTCCTAGGGAAATATCTTTATTAAGTAAGGCAAAGGAGTCCACGACATCACAACTGTAATGAAATTAGGGAATAAACCATACAATGCCTCTCCTAAAGTGAAATGTCTTCCCTCGAACTCCCACATCACCCTCATGGAGGTCTTCAGGCCAATGTTACTGGGACAATTTTCAGAGTGGGAATGCGCTAGTAAATGTTAGTAAGTGTGTCATGTCACACAAAAAACAAATATAGCAAATGTACCACGCCTATTCAGCAGGAGAGTTGTAAGGGTGTGGTATGTAACCAGTGGTGCATTTTGGAGCATTGGTGAGGTAGCGCATTGTCATTTATAGACAGTACATTTTCCATTGAAATGGCTCTAAATTAGTATAAAAATATAAATATGCAGTTCCTAGTAAAAGAGGACTGAGACAAATGATGCATAGTTTTACCAGTAACACTGGTGTCTTTACGAATTTAGATATATAAAGAGGGGAAACCAGGAGCGATAAAGGTCCAGCATACGTGCTCCTTATAATAATCAAAATATAAATAAGCATTGACTGCTTGCATGCAGCAACACCCTGAAGCACCGTCCCAACCATTCGTGATGACAACAGGATCTTAGCGCTACAGCGATGACCGCCTGTGACACCTGGCCTGCTCTTCTCGCTACAACTAGGAGCGTCCGCAAAGCTTCCATCTCCTCACAGCCCCGTCCACCATGAACGGGACTCTTGGTGCTGGACTGAGAAGGTAACTCTTCAGCGAGACTAACCTGGTCCCTGTATCTGACCCACGAGTGGTATCCTGTACATCTTTGTACCTCTGTAATATCTGAAATTACATCATCTGTTGGAATGTCATGTTAGTTGCTAGGATGTGATTTGTATAGTTGAAGGTTCCAGATCAGTTACCAGCTGGTGATTGCTGTGGCTGCCTGGGGTCTCTGATATCTGTAACTAATTAAGTCTCTCGCCTCATTTTGATGAGTCTCAGAGGCTTTCTTCCACAAGCGGAACTTAACACCGCGCTCCATCACGGTTGGCCTGAACTTGTGACTTTCTCCCAGTATCACACAACCAGATAGCCGTTGTTGGTGCTTTTTTGTGCTTTTTGGCGCTGTTGTACACTTCAATTTTTTTAAATTCACAACGCCTGTTCTACTCATTGTTTATTGTTTTGGTCTTGTTTTATTTATGAGATTTTGCTCTATTTTTATAGACTGGTGTGGGGTGTGTAGCATCGTGCTACAAATAATCACAGACTCTGGTCACAGTTCACTGGAGCTTTATTTGGTACATCCAGCTTACACCCTGTCCCTACTCTAACTGCCCTTTTCCTGTCTCCGCTCCTCCTCTTCCTCTGGCCCCCTAGCTCCGCCCACTCCCAACTACTAGACTGTAGCACAACATTACATCTCCCCCCTTGTCAACGAAAAAGAACTTAGCGTCCAACATATTTAGAGTTCCTCGATCAGCCACACGGGTCCGCGGGCTGTTCGTTTGAGCTATGGAGATGCATCTCAGCTTGCGGTGTGTGACTCCCTGTCGCCTTGACAAGAGCATCCTTTATTACAAGAGTGCATCTTTGCACTTGCACGAGGTCTTGGGTGATGTGCGTGTGTTCAGATTCTTGGTGGTTTTCATTCAACTTCGGGGTGAACCACTCACCTTCAGTGTTTGAGGTGTCTGTGAAGGACTCAGCGTGATATCTGCAGTCTGTCCTCCTTTGTGACTCTTGTTCAAGTGACACTCGATCTCTTTTCTGAGGGGATGCTGTTCTGGTTCTCTTCCGAGCACCAACCTGCACTTTTACTTCCCTTTGTCTTGTCTGGTTGGAGGCAACACTGTCTTCCTGTTCAAAGTCCTGGATACCAGACGGTAGTGTAATATCTGAAAAGGTCATCTTGGTATGGCTTGGAGACTGATTTGCTGCCTCTGGTTGTCTCACCCACTCCCGCTCGCGCCTGAAACAGGTGAATCCTGGGACCGGTTGGGTATTTGTGTGTTTCGTTCTCATCCGATGATGACCTGTTTCTATTGACACGTCTGGCTTCCCTTGCAGATCGACTGGTTGGTCCGTTTCTCTCGGGGTACTAATGGCCACTATATCGATTTTCCTTTTATAGGACCTTTGAGTCAACCTCGCTGCCCCTATCCGGGGTGACGGTGTAGCATTTGTGTCTTGATGCACCTGTGACTGACATGACAGGTTGTCTGGTGGAGTGATTGAGTGTGCATTGACATTGGTTTGAGACGTGTCGCTCTTGACGGGAGGAATGTCCCTTGGTTCTCTGGTGTGTTCGGGTGATTGACGCCGTGTCCGTTGTTGGGACCACAATTCTGTCGACTCGAAGGATCGGACCGACATGTTTTCGGAATCAGAGGAGTTCTCTGTCAATTCCCTTTGAGAACGTTCCTTTGAGAATGTCTTACCGAGTGGACTTCGGAACTGGGTGGTCCGTGACAAGTTGCTTTGCACGCCAGAGTCGTCTTTGAGGTGCTTCTCCGGGTATCTTTCTCGAGGTGTCTTCATTGTCACATCACTGGAGAGGTTGTCCGATAACCACGTACTCACGTCTTGAGTTTGATCCCAAGGTATTTCATGTCTTTCTCTCTCACATGATGATAACGACCTCCTCTCCGTTCCTTCATCATTTTGAGTGTCATGCACGCGTTTATCTCCCCACTTTCGTTGTCTGGATGAATCAGTCCATCTTATGCGGTTCACTTCCGCTTCACACTTGTGTGGTGTACTGACATCAGTGTTTCCGGTATGGTGCGTTCTCCTGTTTGACGTCTCCTCGGACTCGTCTCTCGAACGGTGAGATGCTTGTGTATTGTCGTGTACCGATTTCCAGTGTTGACTTGATTGGTTCAGTCTTCTAGGTTTTGCCTTTCTTGCGCGTTTGTTGGACAGACTGTCATCTGGTCCATTGGTGCGATCTGACCCACTTGACACTTCATCTGCTTCAGAACCGTTTGCACCATCTGTTGACTGACTCCATGAGGTTGAATAACTCCTTAAGGTTGTATCAGTGCCGCTGTCGCAATCCTGGCTCATCCTGGTCTTTCGTGTTGTTGACTCGGAGTATTTCATGACGCTTTGTCTCTTCTGTTGTCGTCTTGACTCTGATCTGCCTTCACCCTCCCTTTTTCTGGTGTTGTTTGATATGTCTTTTACTTCGACCCGCACTTCACTCTCGGCCCCTCTGATGATTCTCCATAGCGACCACTGGCCCTGAAGAATCTTGCGCTTCGTGTCTGCATTTGAACAGCCTTCGATTATCCGAAGCCGAACAGCTTCTTCATTTGTAAAAGTATTGAAGTAGCAGCCGGGTACCAAGCTTTGCAACCGGGCGATGAATTTTGGCAGTGGTTCTCCTGGTTCCTGCCGTGCTGTGGTGAAGGCGAGGCGAGCATGATCCACGTCTACCGGTGCATGGAAATGGGTACGTAGCTTCTTTTGGAGTCTCTCATAGGTCTCGGTGTCCTTTTCGGGGAATGTCCTGACTAAACGTCGGCCCTCATGACCTACCAGCTGGAGGAGTAGTGTCAGACATTTGCTATCTCTTCGTTTACCGATTGCGTCGAGGAAATCGTCCAATGATTCCAGCCACCGGTTCCATTTGGGGCCTAAACTCTGATTGTCAGTCTGTGTCACTGGGGGCGGTACTTCAATGCAGGGACTGGACCGATGGATCGCTGTACCCACCGCCATGAGGGAGGAAAGTTTCCGTCTGCTACCGTTGCAGGATTGTTCACTTTGCTTCCCGTCTAATTTGCTGACCACCTTCGGCCGAGATCCTGTGTCTAGTCGTCTCCTTTGATTTTGAAAGGTTCGTCACTTCTGGGTGACTACTGTATTCTGTCTGGCCACCACTCAGGCGGCTCCATACGTGAGGCGTGACTCAGCAACTTGTAACTTTCGTTAGGGTGGCCTGCTAGCTGCAGGTAATCCGGAGCTCTCCCGCGATGATACGTGACGCCGCTGATATCTCGTTCTTGCGTTTCTCTTCAGCCTAGCACAGGTCGTCCATTGGTTTCAATGATGAGGAAAGGCTTCCTTGGTATTTGTTTACTCATGCTTGTAGTGTTCTGGATTTGCATTTGCTTGTGTTAGTTTCATTCGAGACTTGTGTGGACTTGTGCTTGTTTTCAGTTTAACTCTTGCACTCGCCAGGGCTTGTTGTGTTTATTGGTAACTTTGTTCCTTTCACTTCCTGTTGCTGGCGCTCGTGCTGGTTTACATTCAGTGCGATCTTCGCTTGTTTCTGGTACTTGCTTGATCTTGGTGCACTGCTAGTCTGGCCTTTGCCAGTGCTCGTTGTTAACGGTCACTCTTGTTCATTCCCCTTCTGGTCACTTGTATTAGTGCTTGTTTGCGTTTACCGTTGTCTTTAATCGTATCTTGCAGTTGCTTATGCTCGTTTTGTTGCACTTCTTGCATTTGTTTGGGCTTGTGTATTTGTTTCGTCTCTTGCCTTAGCTTGTGTTGGTTCAGGTCTTGCACTGGTCACGCCTTGTTGTGTTTGCTGTTGCCTTCGTTTCTTGCATTTGCCAATGCTTGTTATGCTGCTGTGGATTTACGCTTGCCAATGTTTATTTACCATAGCTCTTTGCACTGGCCAGTGCTTGTTGTGTTGCTGTGACTTTTGTATCCGCCACTGCTTGTTGCTCAGCCTTCTGTTGCAGTTGCCTGTGCTTGTTTCTCTCTTGTAGCTGTCTTTGCTTGTGCTTGTTTTTCTTAGACTGCTTCTTGCATTTGTATGTGCTCGTCGCGTCACTGCAACTTTCTCTTGCCAATGTTTGTTTCCTTCTTGTGGTCTTTCCACTTGCCACTGCTTGTTGTGTTGCTGTCACTTTGCACTTGTCAATGTTTGTTTTCTTACTGCAACTCTATTCTTCACCAATGCTTGTTGAGATTTCAGGATGCCTGACTTCAAGATGGCCGCCCTACCATCGCCAAGGGGTCTGTCTTGAAAGGTGCCTGACTCCAAGATGGCCGCCGTTGCTATCGATATGCAGAGTTTCCTCTCGACCCACTCAGCACCCAGGTCACTCAGGACTCACCAGCCGACGTCTTCAGGGGACAGCAGACCTCCGGATTCGGCCCTCTTCAGTCACTGCCACAGTCGGGTGAGGTTGGGGTGGGCTCCCGCCTTGCTGCGTCCACTGCCGCAATCACGCGGCGACACGGTGCCTAAACTCATGCATCGGGCGTGAGATTTCCGATGCCGGCGGCTCTTCAGGCTCCGGTTTCACCGCGCTCAACAGCGCTTACCGCTAGGCTCCTCGGGGTCACTCGGGACAATAGTCTTACAGTTCTTGGGGCACTGGACAGAGTCGGAGTGGGCTCCCGATCTCTGTTCTCTCAGTACACGCCGGATTGCACGCATCCGGCGGGGCCACGTTTTGGTGCGAACTGCTCTCTCTCTCAGCGTTCCAGCGCTTGTTGCTGCGCCGCTTTCGAGCGTTTCGGCGCTCATCGCTGTGGCTCCCTCTTCACTCCCTGGCCACCACGGGAGGTATAGAGTCACATGCTGTTGGCCTCTCTTCCAGGGGCAGCTCCACACAGCGGCGTTTTCTTCTTCTCGGAACCGCATGGGACAGGGCACTCTTGTGGGGTTCTGTGGGCTAGGTTCATGCCCATCCCATCCTCGTCGCCAGTTGTAGCATCGTGCTACAAATAATCACAGACTCTGGTCACAGTTCACTGGAGCTTTATTTGGTACATCTAGCTTACACCCTGTCCCTACTCTAACTGCCCTTTTCCTGTCTCCGCTCCTCCTCTTCCTCTGGCCCCCTAGCTACGCCCACTCCCAACTACTAGACTGTAGCACAACATTACAGGGTGTGTTTATGGTGTGTTTTCACTGTGTTACTGTTTGAAGTGTTGCACAAATTCTTTACACATTGCCTCCGAGTTAAGCCTGACCACTTTGTGACAAGCTGCCTGAGGGTTGAGCACAGGTTAATTTAGTGTTTGCTTGTGACTTCACTTTGAGAAGAATTGTAGTTGCTGTTTGACCGGGGTTCACGCCCCAATCAACCAACAACTCACTCTGTCTGTCTGTCTGTCTGTCTGTCTGTCTGTCTGTCTGTCTGTCTGTCTGTGTATTTCGTTCTGTTGACCTATTTATCCTTCTGTCTGCCTATCCATGGAGTGATCCAGTGGCACCATGTCTAAAAGATTCTACTCGTGCCCTGTCTCCATACCTGAGAGATTCTCTGGACATTGCTGACTTTAAAGCCCCAGAAGGCAAGCTTGCATTTCGAGCTCTGTGTCTCAAAATGGTATCCAAACTCAACAAGTCCCTGGTTATTAATTCAGCGGACAATTTTCCCACTCTGTGTGCCCCTGGGGAGGAGTGTGGAAAAGTAAATTTTGCCATGTCATATGTGCCTACGTGTTCCCCATCTTATGTTATATATGCATGATCGATATGCATGTATTCCCTTCTGATCGATTAAAGACGCAATTACAGTTGTGTCCATCTCTAGTATGCCAATTTCCAGTTTTCATGCATATAACGAATATCAGGCCTATGTAAAGCTACGTTGCCACGTTTTACAGTGTGCACGTTAATTCATTGAATTGTCCCCGTTTCTAGGCCTCAAAAGGGCCCGGACTCAGATTCAGCTCCTGTCTCCTGAACCCTCTCCGAGGAGCGATACAGCCCCCACCTGTATCCCTGACCCTTCACTTACTTCATGCCTCGCAGTGCCCGGCCCGGCCTGGCTCTGCCTCCCAGTCTGCCAAGAGTATGTTATGTTTCTAGTTATCAGTCCAGCCCTCCTTCTCTGCATTCCTAAGCTACTGAATCACATCAATAGTTTCCGTCATGGTCTAGCCTTTATGTCTCCATGTAAGAGAAATACTGTATTAATATTCATAGAATATTCCTCGCACACACACTACATATAGAGTTATGCATGCACCAGTCTTAAAGTCTATTAGCCTTTACCCTGATAACTTTTGGATTCTATCAACATGTACTATAAACACCAGATACTAGATATGCCTAGGTACATGTCGCTCTGACCCTCCAGACTTTCGTCTCCTCTTCTAGGGCAGAAGTCATAGCCCCCAGTTCTCCCTGGTAACACGTCATTGCCAGTTTGCGCGCACCACTAGGTTAGAGGTCCCAGCTGCTCAGGTAGCCCCCTCCATGTTTCCGCCCCATTTATGACATATTCTGTTACGTTTGCATCACATGTCTATGTATACGCCCTGTACACGCCTTCTTGTTACATCATTTTGCCCTTATCTTTCGCGACTGCTACAAACCACGCCTACTGCTACGCCTACTGTATTGAATGTAATGTATTTGTTTAACTATAAATATTGTGCACTGTTATTAAAAGTTATGCGCATCATTCCCAGATCCTGCCCGGCAGCTGCCGGGCCCTGCCATCCTATTCCCATGCAGGCTGTCCTGTTCCTGTCCTTTTATGCCTGATTAAAGCCTGTCAACTCCAGCTACCTCGAATCTTGACTCTTATTTATTGAGCTACCTGTTTATTGATTATAGTCAAAAATAGATCCGGTAATTAATTATTTATTTACCACATAATGGCGCCCGAATAGGGACTTGCCCTTTCCCCACGCGCCGGAGAAGCCACGCAGGCCCCCTGATCCTCTGCAGCCGTGACGGAACCATACCGGCCACGTGCAGATATTTCTGCTTCAAGTATCCCTCAGGCCCACGGAGGAGACGGAGGTTGCGGTCCAGAGTCCAGACGAGGCGGTGGAGGAACGCGGCGAGTCCCGACCAGAGCCCAAGCCGAGAGTCCAAGGTCCGAGGTATCCGGAGGCCCACCTGTAACTGAAGTCCGAAGTTCGTCCGTCCGTCGTCGTAGCACTCCAGTCCAGTCCGAGGCCTTCCGTTCTTGCTGCCCGGTGAGTACCATTGCTGGGGTAGTATCTAGACAGGGTCAATTAATTTGTCTCTGGTCCGTGGGTTTGGGTACACAGATCCAACACGAAGTGTCCACCTAGGTGGATGCGGGTCCTGACGTGTCTCTTTATGAGACCGGTAAGTTTCGTACTGTTTTAGCAGTGCATCTAGTCATTCCAGTAAGTTCTGTTCTGTTCTCGAGAAATTCATGTGTTCTGTTCTCAGTATTCCAGGTGATATTCTGTCCGAACTGTTAAATGTCAATTCATGTGTTTTCAGTGTCGTGGTATGAGTGATTTGTTTTTCAAGTTATTATTGTGTTTATCGTGTATTGTATTGTGTCCAGATTCCAGTCTAAGTCATGCCTCTGTTCTCGAAATTACGTCAGTTAAAAACCAGAAAAGGTCTGCTCGAAGAAGCAGTTCCTGTCCCGCCTAGGGACAGTCCAGGTCATTTTATGTATCATAAACATGGCATAAGTGCCATATTATATCTAGACTTATGGGTCGAGTATACTAAAGATCTAGAAGAGAAATATAGATGGCCTGTATCAGGTACATGGGATGCCGAGTGCATCATGCGAGTAGAAGAAGCATTATGGAAAAAGAAATCCAGACAGTCCCAGAAAGATGCCATCGAGTTATGGCGCAAAGAATCTCATAAAAGAACCGAAAAAGAAATCAGAAAGTTAGAATTAAGTAGGGAATCCTCAGAAAGAGCCCAAGAAAGGGAATTAATCGAAATAGGTGAACGAGTAAAAGCCGAACAGTCAGACAGACAGAGAAATGCCCTTATTAAGGGTATGTATCCTCTTCTTGCCGAGGGCTTGTCGAAAGCAACCCCGGAAGCACCATGTAATTTTCCGCCACCATTAGTTCCGATTAAGCTACGTCACAAACCGACCGCAGCTGATATTTTTCTCTCGTCCTATTTGGACGACACGGTCCCAGAATATGCAAATCCTGTTCCGCCCGCTCCTGTAAATAATGTAATTCCTGTTCCTCCAGCCACCGGGGCACCTGTTACAGCACCTGTTACGGTACCCCCGGTCCAGCCCACAGTACAAGTACCCGCTACATCAGTCACTCTCCCAGCACAAATAGTACCAGTCGACGATTCTAGTTTAGGAGCCGCGGGGGGAGGTCCTCCTGGTACCCCGCCGCCACACAAACGTGTAACGTTAGTCGAGTTACATGAACGTGCGTTACAGCGTACGCCCAAACATCAGTCCGTTGCAGATATCAAGCGAGCTCTTACCGAATGCCGTTATGATCCAGTCCCAGGCGATGATAATATGGTTATATATTCATTGCGCGTAAGACGGGTGACCGAGTATTTGGACACCCTACCGAATATGAAAGAAGATCTAGACAGAATATATCGTTTCATCCGTACAGGAGAGGATCCAGAAAGTATTGGCGAAATCATGTCTCTAAGGAAAGCTGAGACTCAGCTCATGCTATTAAAGTTTCTAATTAATTGTTTAATAAGGGAACAAGATTATCCGACTAAAGACCCGACCGAAATGAAAGTCCTGACAAGGTGGAGTGATAATATAGCCGAGGGAAGACACAGGACACTAAGTTGTATAGAGAGTATGTACAAGAAAATTCGTAAGGAAATAATAAGGTTGCACGAGAAACGCAAAGCAGCACAAGTAAGCGAGAAAGAAGACGACTCTGATACTGAAGAGGTAGACGACGAGAATCCTACCAGAATAGCGTATGTAGGTAAATCTAGACTTCCCGACCGACATTCACGCCTAGAACACAAGAAAGTCTTTCCTCCTCCAACACCAGAACAAGGCTCTCTTGAACAAGTATTTCAAGTTACCGATCACATTCTGAAATCACGAATCGGTTATAGTGAACTTAGTACTATGCATGAACAAGAACTAGCCCGATCAGCAGTCCGATGGACTACTGATTCTACCACTTTTCCAGACGAAATAGTGGCACAAATGTTTCTGAAACTGCCCCCAGCCGAGCAGCGACTGGTGGGTATGTATATGATCCAGCACCTCATTACACTGTATGAGGGGCAACATTCTGACCCAGGTCCGTTACACGATGTTCTGAACGAGTTACTCCAATATAGATGGAGAGGTTTAGGTACCGATTTAATTAGTGTCATTCTAGAACAGCGCCACAAATATAGAACGTTTTCTGAATCCGCATTTTGTTCATGTCTCACCTCCAGAAAGTAAACCATTTTATATAGATAGACAGCATCCGTTACGAGAAGTACACCCAGTTAGGACAGCGGGTGGTGAAATGCAACGAGTATTTGTTTACACCCCTGTCATGCAAATTATCTGAAGTGGTTTGTAGAGATGCCCTTATATAAATATATATACAATACAAGTGGACATCTAGAGTATGTACCTCTTAACCCGGATCAAAACTTAAAAAGGATATATTATAACTAAAAGGCCTACAGATTATGAGAACAGGCTCCCGTCCCATGTGTCTGAGACATCAGTCTGACACGGGTCAATTCTTCACACACGTTGAGAATACATACATGTTAAAAAGTTTTTTATGGAGTATTTTTGGAAACTTTGAAGATTTCACAGATGTCCGGTTGTGCTCTACCAGATGTTGGCACTGCCACATATAAAGGAAGCCATGGAAGCGAACTGATATGATCAAGTCTTAATACATTTAGAGCTAGTACACCAGCCTTACTCCGTCCCTGAGGAAATGGCTGAGAGGATTTAACAGGTGCCTTGTTTTAGAGAAACCTATAAATGAAGCTTGAGGGTGTCCACTGACAAACCAGAAGATAGGGTAACTATGGCAGCAATACTTTCAACCACGTTAGGCAGATGGTATAAGGGACGGCAGCTATACAGAAATGACTTTCAACTCTATCCTCCTACCCTTAAAATTGTCTTCTTCCACGTTCTACCAGGCCGCGTTACACCTGTGGCAACTCTTCTGTATGTGTCTGATGATACCTAATTTAAAGTTGTGCCTGCTAGATTGTTGATTTTTAAAAATGCATGTACAATTTCTTGCGAAAAATCTACTCAGCGGAATACAGAGTATGATTTTCTTTAACATGCTCATTAATTTCTAAACCTTTCTCGTCTCTGTTGGGGTTTATTAAACACACATTAAAAAGCCACACTATGACCTTTACATTCCAACCCAGTAAGCCTGACCTGTGGTGTTCTACAATGGTTCCTCCTTCTTACATAATGTTTCCAGGCAAGGCCACTATTCACTCTTCTCCCGCTCCAGCATTTCTCTGTTGATCAGCACCCTTATGTCTATAGGAATGACATTTACCACTCACTGTCCACCAGTTTACGGTCATTCACCGGCTCCTCCTGTTCATGCAGACCAGAGATGTAATAAGGTATTGCCAAAGGGGAAGTTGCCAAGGGCCACCACCTTCCAACTAACCCCTGGTAAAGTGATGCATACAGTGAAACATAATGATTCAGCTCAACTTTCTCCATCTCAGCTATGTCTGCCTCAATTCTCCCTCAATATACCCACTCTGTGGCGCTAGAGGGCGCACAGCCAGATGGCTGCGCCTTAGTGCAGCTCCGCCCCCGGCTGATCATCAATCCGCCAAATATCTGCTGGAAACAGGGGCATCCTAGCGTCAAACTTCATGGACTTGCAATAACTATCATTCCTGCATGAAAAGAAGGTACCTTTATAGATGAACAGCACCACTGCAGAGGCTGTGGACCATCGCACTGCAGGCGGCATCTGGTGCTGGGGCTGGTAAGTGGAGAACGGTCTGGCCCGGGTCGGCAGCTGCGGCGGCGGGTGTGGACCCGGGAGCTGGGCCGGGCTCTACGAGCAGCAGCCGGATGCAAGATGCGCGCGCTGCTGGGGCCTGTCTGTGACAATGACTGGCGTTGCAGGGGATCTCCGCGCAACCAACCCTGGCATCACCCTGGTTTGGCATAATACTTGAAGACTCAGGGCATTGAGGGGGAGGCCCTCCTGGGTGCCCCCACCCGCCGCTTGTAACATTGTGGGCAGAGGACGCTTGGCAGTGTAGCATTGGAGAGAGAACTGCTGCTGTGGATCGAGTAGACCGAGGGGCCCTGCATCCTATCTGTCCACCTAAGGGAGCTCCAGTGTACCCCCAATTGTGACTGTACAGTCTGGGCCTGGCTGTTGGACCCCGGAGTGAGCCCCCGTATCCTACGCTTGTTGATTTAGTGCACCATTGGTCTGCGCAGTGCGGTGCAACGGTCCGTGCTGAGGGGCGCGCAAGGCACTTGCGACAGTATATGTCCACCGCACCCTGTTGCAGACTGACTTGTAGCAGATTCCATGCAGTACACAGCCATAGGGGAGGTGGTCCCTTAAATGACATTAGTCAGTGGACACCCAGTGTTAAACAGCCCGGGCTATCACTTGGACACATAACTGCAGAATCTTAGGCGCTGCGGGAACTGCACGTGAGACGCCAATTTTTGTTGCAGCGCACATAACCAGACTGAAGAAATGCGCCTCACTCAACTGCTGGTGTCCACATACTGTATCTGCTTGGAGGGGGTTGGAATTCTCACTTACATTGCTCCACGACCACTATGGGGAAGATGGACAGAACTCAGCCTCGCCTCACGTTCGAGGCGTGAAATACTGGCAAGACGCAGAAGGCGGCATCCGACTCCGATGGCGACGCACGGGGGGAAGACCCGTCCACAATAGAACTGACACTACTGGCCATGCAGAAGAGCCTCCAAGCTATAGAAGGCAATATGTCTGCCATAAACCATAGACTTGACCATATGTCTTCCCAACTCGAGAAACAAAACAAAAGAATGGGGGAGGTGGAACAGCGGGTTGCCAATGTGGAGGTGGGTTGAGTGAAGTGGCAGAGAAAACTCTCAACATGAAGAAGGTGTTGGCACTTATCCAAGCAAAGAATGAGGATTAAGAGGCCTAGTCTCGCTAAAATAACATCAGGATCTCGAGTCTGCCCGAGTCCCACAACCCTGGGAAAATGCAGACCTTCATTGAGACCCTCCTCAAAAACATGTTTGGCCCAGAGAGCTTCTCTAACATGTTTATCATAGAGCGGGCTCATTGTTCTTTGGCAGCGAGACCTGCGCCGGGCACTCCTCCTCGCCCTATAATTGCCAAATTACTTAATTACAGGGACCGTGATACTATTTTAAGGTTGGCCAGAGAAAAGGGAGACATTAACCATCAAGGAAATTCACTATCCTTTTTTCCAGACTTTACTGTCGCGGTTCAGGTAGTGAGGCAAGAGTTTAGCAATGTAAAGAAATTCCTACAATCTGAGGGCATTCCCTGTATCCCGCCCGTCTACGTGTGTCCAAGGGGGGGACTTTAAAATCTTCACCACACCCGAAGACGGCAAAGGAGCATGCGAAAAAAAGAAAGCAGCGGAGGCGAGAGGCCCCGAATGATCCGGATGCGGAAGAACAATGACCAAGAGTGTAATGCTGAGACTTGGTTCTGATTGATGTGACATACAAAAGATGTGTTTAGATTTATAGCTCTGAGGAGACACGATTCACTGCCTCTGAAATGGTGTAGCAGGGCAGGTTCATACTGAACGCTTAATTTGGATGCAATCTATATTGCCCATGATGTTTCCTTTTCTAGGACAGATACCTAGACCTGATATGCCACCTCCTACTCTGTGGGAGGCAAGTAACTCTCTGGAAGCCCCACATGGGAGTACCCCACATGTTGCACACAGTTAGAGTTGAATGTTGGGGAACGTTTAAACAGGGCAGGGTTGGCTTTGGCATGTTGGGGTTGCTGAAGTGGGTGGGGGGACGAGGGAGGTGGTGGGGGGGAACTGGTTGGCACTAAGCTCTTGCACTGACTTGGAACTCAGGTGTCTTAACCTCTGCAACTAGGCATTGCAGACATATGTATATTGTTGCAGCAGCATGGCATGGGGGTAATATCAAATTCCTTACGTAGAATGTGCGAGGTTTAAACAGCCCCAAGAAAATCCACACAGTGCTGGCCTACTAAGACAGGCTTGATGTTCAAGTAGCATTCCTACAAGAAACACATCTTGCTCCACAGTCAGAGAAACATAGGCGCATGCTGGGACCAGAATTGCTTCCTCATACTCCTCCTATTCCCGTGGGGTGTTGATCCTGATTAAGAAGGGTGTCCCTTTCACAGTCATCAGCTCAGAGACAGACAATCAAGGCAGATTGGCCCTTGTACAAGGTAAGCTTGGAGGCGTGGAGGTACTCTTGGTGAATATATATGGTCCAAATGTGGATGATCACCCTTTCGTTACAGATGTGTGGCGGCGCATCTCCCAGTTCCCTCCTGACGAGATCCTTTGGGGAGGGGACTTCAAAACTTGGCTGGATGTAGATATTAACAGATTGGGGAGCAGAGTCCCTCAACATAGACTAGAGACAGATGTACTGGGGGCCTGTTGGAGGCTGGGAACGTATATGATGTGTGGCGGATGTGACACCCTGAGGCTAGAGAAAGGACATTTATATCCACAGTACATGGCACATGGTCTCGCCTGGACTACTGGCTAGTACAGAAACTGCATGTACATTGGTGACTAATGTTAGGCACCTGGCGAAGACGCTTTCAGATCACTCCCCGGTACTGCTCGAAATGTGTGTCCCTGACTGTGGTAGACCTCCATTCACCTGGCGACTGCAACAGGCTTCATTGACTGACCAGGTTTTCAGATACACAGTGGGGAAAGCGATCAGCAATTTTTTTAAGGAGAAAGAGGGCACGGTCGATAGTGCTGGTGTGCTGTGGGAAGCATTTAAGGTCACGATAAGGGGGGTATACATAGGTGGGCAAGCTGGGGTTCTAAAAGATATACATCGTAGGATTAGCAAACTAGCGGCGGATATCTCCAATCTGGAGCATGAGTATGAGAGGAAGCCTGCCCCGGAAACGCTGGCTGCGATTCTGGATCTAGTGACAGAGCATAACGAAACTGTAGACCAGGAGATGGCACATAGATTGCGCCGTAGCATGGCACGTTACTACGGGGAGGATGGAAGACCTAGTCGGTCTCTTGCGCAGAAATTGGCAGCACCCCGGAGTCAAGCACACATCACCGTATTGCAAGACAAGGAGGGCGAGGCACATTACGTCACACCAGAGATCAGTAATATAGTACTTGCCTTCTACACCGACCTGTATTGGAAACGGGCACATACCCGAGAAGGGGAGAACTCATATTTGGAAGATATCTCAGTGGGATGGCTGTCGGAAGGCTAGCAGGAATATCTTACACAGCCATTTGACGCTGAGGACGTCAAACTCGCTGTAATGTCTCTCCCAACAGGTAAAGCTGTGGGTCTAGATGGACTCCCAAGCGAGTTCTATAAAGCATATGTCGAGGACTTGGCCCCACGGCTGTTGGAGGTGTTCGCAGAGGCTGGCACTCTCCCACCCACACTTAGAGAGGCACTAATCGTAATGCTCCTGAAGCCCGATAAAGAAGAAGATGTATGTGACTCCTATAGGCCTCTTTCTATGATTAATATAGATGCCAAAATACTGGCAAAGACGATTGCCAGCAGGTTGCAGCCCCAGGTTCGCAGCCTCGTGCTTCCGGATCAGTCAGAGTTTGTGCCCGCTAGATCGACTATGCACAACTTACGCACTGTGTTAGCCACACTACACTATTTTGAATCAGACTTTCAGGCGGTGGCGGTGCTTCTAGATGCCGCAAAAGCATTCGATTATCTACAATGGGAATACATGTTCACGGTGTTGTTACACACGGGTATGCCTCCCTTCTTCCTTAAATGGATCCATTTACTGTATTGTGCACTGCTGGTGTGCATATGGGTGAATGGCCTGATGTCGGAAACCTTCTCAATACACAAAGGCACAAAACGGGGTTGCCCCCTGTCGCCCATTCTCTTCGCGCTCGCACTGGAGCCACTAACTTGTAAACTACGCCAGTGACATGCTAAGGCGGCGTTGCAGTTCCGTCAACGTCCATTGGTGGCCTCGTTGTACAAGGACGATATGCTCCTGTACATCCGCTAACCGGCAACTTATTTATCGGAACTGCTCCACGAATATGTGAAGGCTTGGGTATCATATGGGCGAAATCTACAAGGCTTCGCTTCCGGCCGGCACCCGCAAGGTTGAATTAGAATTAGTGATGTAATTTGAGATGTCATCAGTGATGTCATGAGTGATGTCACTGACCATGTCATGAGTGATGTAATATGTGACGTCATCAGCAGTGCATTGCGGGCACGCGAGTTATAGTTAGCTGAACTAACTATAACGGGGGAATTTCACTGGTTTTGTGAAATGTCCAGCTAACTATAACGTGTGAAACCTATGGTTTTTTTCAGTGAATTTCTAAGGTTTTTTAAATGCTAATTCCTAACTATAACGTGGCTGAAACCTATGTTTTTTTCAGTGAATTTCAAAGGTTGTGTAAATGATAATTTTTAATTGTATTAATTGTTTTTAAAAATATTGAAATTGTAATATTTTTATTTTTTTATTGTATATATTTTTTAATTGATATATATTTTATATAGCAGGCAATGATATCATATGGAAGGAAATTCAAGTTACTGGTAAGTACGGTTAAAATTACTTTTCAGGATCAGTAGTAGGCTGAAAGATGCAGCACTGAGGTCTCTCCTGATAACAGGTGAGTAAATCGGAATTCGTAGTTCGGCTGATTTTAGAGGAATTTTTTAAAGTTCCAAAACTCCACAATTAGAAGAATTTCCAAGTGAAACCAGTCAATGTTACCCTACGGAAGGAAATTCAACTTACTGTAAGTATGGTTGATTTACTTTTCAGGATCAGTAGTGGGCTGAAAGATGCAGCACTGAGGTCTCTCCTGATAAAAAGGTGAGTAAATCGGAATTCGTAGTTCGGCTGATTTGAGAGGAATTTTTTAAAGTTCCAAAACTCCACACTTAGAATAATTTCCAAGTGAAATCAGTCAATGTTAGCCTATGGAAGGAAATTCAAGTTACTGGTAAGTACGCTTAGATTTACTTTTCAGGGTCCGTACTGGGCTCAAAGATGCAGCACTGACGTCTCTCGTGATGACAGGTGAGTAAATCAATAGTGAAGGAAGGGGACGGGGCTTGAGGTGACGTGTGCAAACACACCCTGTGGCGCGTTTTAAGTTGGGGAATTAATTCCTCTTCAATCCTGAGGTCCCCTGTGGGCCAACTAGCCCACCAGGTATCTCCAATATGCGCCAGAGACCTGCGTTGCAGAGAGGTGTTCAGAGTCCACTCCCCCTTTTTACAACACTCTGCAACGCAGCTCCGTGGCGCTTACTGGAGGTACCTGTTGGGCTAGTTGGCCCCTAGGGGACCTCTGGATTGAAGAGGAATTAATTCCCCAACTTAAAACGCGCCACAGGGCATGTTTGCACACATATCACCTCAAGTCCTGCCCCCTACCTTCACCACTGTGCAAACACGCCCCGTAGCACGTTTTAAGTTGGGGGATTAAGTCCCCTTGTATACTGTGGGTCCCTGGGGGCCAACTAGCCCACCAGGAACCTCTAGTATGCGCCAGGGGGTTGCGTTGCAGAGAGGTGTAAAAAGGGGCGTGGCCTCATTACACCTCTCTGCAACGCAGCCCCCTGGCGCGTTTCCAGAGTGTGGAACTAAATACCTTTGAATACTGGGGGTCCCTGGGGGCCAACTAGCCCACCAGGAACCTCCAGTATGCGCCAGGGGGCTGCGTTGCAGAGAGGTGTAAAAAGGGGCGTGGCATCATTACACCTCTCTGCAACGCAGCCCCCTGGCGTGTTTCCAGAGGGGGAACTAAATCCCCTTGAATACTGGGGATCCCTGGGGGACAACTAGCCCACCAGGAACCTCCAGTATGCTCCAGGAAGCTGCGTTGCAGAGAGGTGTAAAAAGGGGCGTGGCCTCATTACATCTCTCTGCAACACAGCCCCCTGGCGTGTTTCCAGAGTGAGAACTAAATCCCCTTGAATACTGGGGGTCCCTGGGGGCCAACTAGCCCACCAGGAACCTCCAGTATGCGCCAGGGGGCTGCATTGCAGAGAAGTGTAAAAAGGGGCGTGGCCTCATTACACCTCTCTGCAACGCAGCCCCCTGGCACATACTGGAGGTTCTTGGTGGGCTACTTGGCCCCCAGGGACTCTCAGTATTCAAGGGGAATTACTTCCACCTCTGCAAACTTGCCAGGGGGCGCGTTTGCAGAGATGTGCAGGGAGGGGGCGTGGCCTCCTCCCCATCCCGTTTTTTTGATATTTTTTTGTTTTAAGAAGGGGGCTGTGTAGCCCCCCTTCTTTTTCTTTTTTGTGGGCCCTGGGGACCCCAACCCTCAGGGCCTGACCTCCAAATATTTATTTTTTAATTTTTTTAAGGGGAAGCTAACATGCTGCTCCCCATGTAGAAAAGCAATCGTCTTTGGTTTTTGAAAGAGTGAGCAGGTTTCCTGCTCTCTCTTTCAAAAACCAAAGCAGTTTGCTATGGTCTCCCGCCCTACCATAGCAAACTGCAGTGTCCTGGGGGTGGGCACCCCGGGACACTGCAGGAGCCAGCCCTGGGAGGTGGCGGTCCCCAGGGTCACCACAAGGTTCCGGGAGGAGGGCCGCGCTGCCCCCCTCCCAACATTTAAAAGCCCCGGGGGTGGTGGTCCCCGGGGCTGGGGGGTCCGTCATGGACCCCCCAATTTAAATATGTAGTGCCCCCGGGAGGTATATTATTTTTTTTATTTTAAAAAGAAGCCCCGGGGTGGCGGTCCCCGGGGCTGCGGGGGGGCATAAGCCCCCCCGCATACATCATATGAAAGCCCCGGGAAGTAGCGGTCCCCGGGGCACAGAGGGCCTTAGAGGCCCCCCATCATTTTACAGGTAAGCCCCGGGGATGGCCGTCCACGGGGCTGCAGGAGTGCCGTGTGCCCCTCCACTATAATACATACTTTGCCCCGGGGGTGGTGGTCCCCGGGGCAGTGTGGCGGGGGATTGGGTCCCCACCCACACTTTATTTGTATAAAATCTCCAAGATTTGGCCCCCCGGGTACTAAATAATGTTAAAGCGCGGGCGCCGCGCTTTGATTTTTTGGGGGGGGACCAGCAGGGTACGCGTACCCTACGCGCATCCCGTGATTTTTATAAAAATATATTTTTGGGGTGGCCTTGGGGGTCCTTGTGGGTCTCCCAAGCAGGTCTAGGGGTCAGGGTGTTTCTACCCTGCCCACATTTCTTGTTTTTCGCATTTCTTCTTCTGTTTTCTTGTGCCGAGGCACAAGATGGCTGCCAACACTTCCTGGTTTGGAGTGTTGACAGCCAATTAGCATAAAGCTCGTGCTCGGGAGGATACGCGTACGGTACTTCGTCTATAGATATATCTATGATTTTACTTTTGATTTTCTCAGGAACTACTGAACGGATTTACACCATTTAACAAGAAGCATAATCTGCTAACCAAACTCTACCTTTTTTCCAAATTTGGTGTAATTCCGTTCAGCAGTTCAGGCTGTAGCCGTGTCTGAAGGTCCCTATGGAAAATTGCATGGGGAAAACACATTTTAGGAACCCCTTTTGTTTCTCGGCCCCCGCATGACGAATCACCCCGGAACTTTCAGGATAGGAGCGGAGCGGAGCCCCCCATCTTCTTGGAGAATTTCGCGAAGATTCGTCAACCGGCGCCAAAATTATTCCAAATAGAATGTTGAGGATTTCCTATGGAAACTAGGTCCTAACTATAACTACCTACTGGAAACCACCAGTAGGTAAAATATATATATATTCGTTAGACTTGTCAGCCTGAGGGTGGTCTTCCCTAAAAATATTACTCTTCTCCCTTTCTGTGTTGCTTTTTTTTTCGTTTGTTGTTTTTGTCCTCATATCACCATGGCATTCTGCAAGTTTTGGACTGTTTTTGGTGCCCTTATTCGTCTCATGGTCCGTTGTATTCTCTCGCCCGAGCCTCCAAGGAGGAATAATCTCCCAAGCTACCATGATCTGGTGTAATCATAGGACTATGGAAAGATGTGTTATATTCCGACACATCCCTACTTTGTACTCCAGCGCTACCTTGCCCATTTTATAAAGTCCTGCCAAATTTCCCCGGACCTTCGTGGATACCATTCGAGATCCATTTTGCTAGTCCACTTAACCATTTTTAATCATTCTGTAGGATGTGGGGGCACAGGGTCTATCCAGTGTTTACATATCTCTCGTCTGGCCAGAAGCAATAGATAGAATATCAGACCCCTTTGCTTACTGTTCAAGGTAATATGTGAAGTATTATCTACCCCTAGGAGTACTAAAGCCTCTGTCAAGATTATGGGTTCCCCTAAGATGTCTCTTTTAGTAGTTTCTACAGCCTTCCAGTATTCTTTTATTGCGGGGCATGTGAAAAGATATGTACATCATTGGCTTTTGGAAGATTGCATCTGTTACATCTGGGGACAGGCTGTAACACAAATTTAGCCACTCTTTGAGGAGTCCAATACAACCTATTTATTACAAAAAAAGTGATGTATTTTAAGATTTGCAAGTGTAACTATTGAGTATAATAATTTTAATGAGTCCATCCAAAGTAGTTGTAGATTTTCTTCCTGGAATGTGTCCCACCAGATCGCATGAGGAGTCTCCAGTTTCTTTTCCTCTGCTTACAGGACATGCATCAAACAAAAATCAGGTCGCTAAAATTGCGAATCGCAAAATATGACTGTTTGCGATCGCAATTCACTGTAATCCAGTGCATGAACCCCCAATCTACGACAACACCAAAAATCGCAAAAATAAGGATTGGCAAATAATTCTGAGACATAATTTGCGGGGAACAGCGTTTACAATGCAACTTTTACAACGCAGTACCTTTACCACGCAACTTTTACAACGCAAGTCGTTACAACGACTTGCGCTGGGGGCGCTCTAGGATAGGGAATAGTTAATTTACTATCCAAACCCTTCCCTACTATCCACGGGGACTGGAGTTGGAATAGTAAATTAAACTATTCACTATCCAGCACCCCCCAACGCAAGTCGTTGTAACGACTTGCGTTGTGAAAGTTGCGTAGTAAAGGCATGCGTTGTAAAAGCATGCGTGGTAATGACATACATCCATAATTTGCGAATCCTTATTTGCGATTCCATTATTAGCGAATCCTAATTAGCGATTCTCAAATAATGAATCGCAATCATATGCATGAAAAGTCGCAAATAGCGTTTTTACAGAAATTCGCTATTTAGCAAGTGCAGTTTAAGAAGGATCCCAACCAGGTGGTGACCATGGGTGAAAACACCATACAGCTGAAATTCAACTGAAACCTACTTAAACACACCCAGAATGCCTCAGAGCCATTCACAATGGCAGCGCTTTACCTGATGGCGAGGAGGATGAGGCTCCAGGCAGCAGCACACAGAAGGAAGAGAATACAGGAGCGCATCCGCAGAGTCCGCATTACATTGCTAGGACAAACAGATGAGGAAATATACGACAAGTATAGGCTGAATGGTGCCATGATCCTTGACTTAATTGAAGAATTGGATCCCATATTGCTGCGTCAGACTCATAGGACCAATGTAATACCCACTCATGTGCAGGTCCTATGTTGCCTGCACCTACTTTCGTCCGGCAGTTTCCAGGGGATGTTGCAGTAGCTGGAGGGGTGTCACAAAGCGCCCTTTCACGTTTCTTCAAATCATTCTTTCATGCCATGATGTCAAGAATCAATTACCACATTAGCTTCCCCAAAAACCACACATGAACTGAATAAGACCAAACAGGAATTCTATCAGCTAGCCCGCTTCCCACATGTATTAGGTTGCATAGATTGTACCCATGTAGCAATCTGTCCACCAGCAATTAATGAATATATATTTAGGAATCGGAAATGCTTTCATTCGCTAAACACACAGGTAGTCTGCAATGCAAAATATATGCATTACCGTCACTAACCCTTTGCTTACTTCACTGTAGGTGACAGTACCTACGCTGTGCATAACTAAATCATGACGCCATACCTCAATCCAACAACCCCCAATGAGCAGAGATACAATGCTGCGCACATCTCCACCTGGAGCATCATTGAGCACACCTTTGGGCTGTTAAAGAGCCGCTTCAGATGCCTACACAAGACAGGAGGAGCATTACAGTACAAACCTGACCAATGCTGCAGGATTGTGGCTGCATGTACCATGTTACACAACATTGCCACAAGGAGAGGCATTCCTATTGAGATGTCTGACAGCGAGTCTGACGACGACAACCAGGAAGGGGCACAACAACGTGCAGCACATGGGGCAAGCGCATCAGAAGGGCGCAGGAGATGTATAGAAATCACACGTAATTATTTCTGATGTGAGTAATGAAGAGACAATACACAGCTGTTTTGACTTAACTATATTGTGCGCAAATTAAATATCTTGTAGTGTTGAAGCACACATATCAGGTGCACATTAGCACATGGATAGCATTACTAACAAATTATACAAAGACACACATTTGACTTGAAAGTCAGTCACTAGTGATGTCCTTGGCAATGGTTACCTCACCATTGTTGAATGTCTCTGGACATGCCAGTCTATCTCCTCCTCCCACGCACACCCAGACGGCTCTTGCCTGCTTTCGCTCCATCCTTCATGTTGGATACGGAGGGTGTTGTGCTGCTGGTGTTGTGCCTCCTGCAAGTGGTGACAGGCATTGACAAACTACTGAGGCTTGAGGCCTCCTCACTCCCCTCTTACCCCGTCATGTTATAGGCCCCAACAGTGGCAGCATGCATTTGTTCCACCGCATTTGTCACCTGGCCCAGTGCCTCGCCACATCCCCACCCCAATGGGACATCTCAATCTGCATATTGTCGGACCGACGGGCCAGCAGAGCAGTGTTGGTGCTCAGGCGATTGTTTGCTTGTGCATAGCTGTGCAAGATCTGCATCAACTGGCGATGGTGTTTCGTCTGTGTCACTTGTCCCTGACTCTTTGGCAGAAACACACGCCGTGAGGGGAACGGCAGTCCGTGGTGCAATCCTCACTCTCCAAGCGCCGTGAGGGCAACGGCTGGACTAGCGAGGCTCCCTGAGGCTCCCTGAGGGACTACACATCCCAGGTGCCCCGGAGGCAAGCGGCGCACCTGGAATGTCATCGCCAGCGCCCGGAGGCGCGATTTAACTGAGGAGTGCCTCTCGCCCCGCGAGTCGCGCGCGGGAGCGCCCGAGCAAAGCCCGAGCAAAGCCCGAGCAAAGCCCGGGCAAAGGGCGGGCCCTCTGTGGCCCTCAGTGGTCAACTGTGGTCGGGCGGGCAACCACTCTAACGCTTCTGAGTTGGTGAGTGAAACCGTAATATTATGGATGTAATGCCTAACACAGCCGTCATGGACGACTTTCCATTCCCACCGCCTACTTTCGAGACACTGTTGGAAAATGCTTTTAATATGGTATCCAATGAAATTGCAGACACGGAAAGGAGAATGTCCCTGAGCTGTTCGAAGATCACTCTAAGGCCGGTCCCCTCGCAAATGAGCCCTATTATCCCCTTATCCCCAACGGTGTTGATTGCAAAACCTATTCCAGCGTCCATACCTGCCGTGCCTCCGCCAGAGGGGGATGACCCTCCAATAATAATCGATTCTCAGGTGGATGACCTTGCCAGCGGGCTTTTGGAAGGTAGTAATAAACCGGGTGGGGAAAAGCGCAAGAGAGGCGTTTCTACACTTAGTGTTAATAAAAGAAAAAAATCGCTAAACCACAGGAATAAACCTACGCCACAGAGCCTGTGGGATAAGCAAAAACGTCAACCAACAGAGGCAGATCCCATCCACGTCGCCGATAAAAACTTGGTGGATACGTGTGATAATTTTACCGTTACCCCTATGAATCCCATTGGAAACCAGAATACAATATGGACACAGACTGTTCCAACAGGAGATAATAACAGCATATCGAAGCAAAATGGGAA
Organism: Lissotriton helveticus; assembly: GCF_964261635.1. Lineage (NCBI taxonomy): Eukaryota > Metazoa > Chordata > Amphibia > Caudata > Salamandridae > Lissotriton > Lissotriton helveticus. The sequence continues at coordinate 1,565,036,317 of NC_136061.1, forward strand.
TCTCATAGATACTATAGTAGATACCATTTTTAAAAAATTAGAGAGTCAAATGACCAAACAGTTTAATAATGTTTTTAAAAGACTGGACAGATTAGAAAATTTGGTAAAAAAAGAGGAGGTAAAAAGAAAGGGGACTGTTACCTTAGATCAAATAAGGGGCGATCGCTTATTGAAAGAGTTGGAATCAGTTAGTAGTATTATATCATGTGGGAGGCCTGTTGCATTGTGTAGTGGTCAAAACTCTGTTGGGGGGCCTAGCACTGGCGGACAACACCCATCTGATGTGCCGCCCATCACTCAAATCAGAGGTAACAATGCTGGGAACAACAAAGTTGTAGCTAACTTACCATCTAAACCTACGCCCATACCTGCAATCACACCATTGCCACTCACTGCTAGATCTAGTACTGACAACCAGAACGGTGGCCCCATTCTGAAGAGCGCAGTAGTGGGGTCCACCTCTGTTGGCAATAGGGGTGCGGGTTCGTCAGGGGATAGTAGGCCCATCAAACATCAAGGACCTCCTCTTCATCTACCCCCAGATGCCTGCCCCTTTGTTTTGGTTTTAGCAGGCATAAAGTAAAGTCCACATTTGTAAAGCGCACAATCACCCGTAAGGGTCTCTAGGCGCTGGGGGGCCGTCGGGAAGATTAAGCGAGCTATTGCCCAGAGTCACATGGTGCTGGGCTAACCTGCCGCCGGAGCCGGGGATCGAACCGTGGTCCCCAGATTCCAGCGTCAGTCGCCCTGGCCGCGGCGCCACACCTCTTCTACCACCATTAAGGGAGGGACAGGGGGAATCATGGGTGCAATTACACAACAAATGTATTGATTGGCTAACTAAGTACAAAGGCGTTGGATATGACATCTCCAACGAAATCATGTCAGCCCGCAGGGTGTCATGGGTAGGGCCTCTATTCAAAGATATTCAAGGTGACTGCATAGTCCTCAATTTCAAGAACCCTGGCACAGTTAGATTTCTGCTCAATAGAAATAACACTCACCCTGGTATCTCCACTGTCGTAACTTTATTACCTCTTAGTTACTTCTATAGACCTCCACAAAGGCAACTGCGTCCAGCGTTCTTTCCCCTTAATTTGTACAATAGGTTTGCACCCCTTTCTGAATTCGACACGTTAAACTGACCATTAGTTACCGACCTTGATACCATGGCCGCCGATCATTTACCCCAGGTACCTAATCAAGAATTATCACCACATACCAGCCCACCTCTTCCACTCACTGAAGTTAATCAACTATCTGGTAACTTAAGTACTACCATACAGGGCCGTAAACTATCTATTGTGAGTTGGAATATAGCGGGTCTTAAATCGAAATTGAGAATTAAAGAATGGTTAGACTGGGTAAATAATAATTGTGACATACTTATGCTACAAGAGACCTGGTGTACAACTTCACTTTTATTAGAAGGATTTAGCTGCCATAATCAGATTGTACCTGCACCACCTATGGGCCGCCCTAGTGGGGGACTTTCTATTTGGGCTAAAATAACAACTGGCGTAGAAACTAAACTGATCCAGACCTATGAGAAATGTTTTATGGCCGTGAAATATACTAACAGGTTAAAATTATGTTTAATCACTTTTTATAATAATGATTTTGTGTCCCATCCTAATAATAATTTTATAACATTGTTTAATTTTATCGATGAAGTAATAGCTGGGCAGAAATATGGAACTTTTGATGGAATCTGTATTGGAGGTGATTTCAATGCTCATATGTATCGTAATGACCACCCATGTAGAAGTGGTGAGGAATTGAAGGACCACCTAGCACCCCGAGATTTAGTGAATGCCCTGGAAATTGTGGGGACGGGAGGGAATAATACGTCGACTCCCACTTATATTGGTCAAGGGTGTTCTTCCACCATAGATTATATGTTTATTTCCCCTTCCCTAAATGATATAATCTTAAAAGCAGAGGTCGCTTGTTCCATCTATAGCGACCATTATCCAATTATAATACACCTAAATAACCCTGGTAAGAAGAACAAAGATGATGTCAGTATAGAAATGGGGGCGCCATTTTTGGAAGCATCCACTGATAGATTAAGAGTTGTTTGGAAAGGGGCTGATAACAAAAGCATTTTAGCTAGAGTCATTAACAAAAATCCTACATTAATGGAGAACTGTCTGACCCTCGACAGAACAGGACGTGATGTCGTCAATTCCTTTAGCGATCTCTGTTTGGCAATTAAAAGGGAAACTTCGAAACCAGCAAGTACCAACAAGAATTGCGGCCCTCGCTGGTTCGACTCTTCTTGTTCTAGGGCTAATAGAGAGTTAAGGGAAGCCCTGAAATCTAAACCTAGGGACCCGTTACTTGTAAAAGACTTGAGAACAATATACAAAACCGCAGTACGCACACGATCTGAGGCCTTAGTTAGGGACCACTGGGAATCTCTGGTCTGGTCTGCGGCTTTGAAAGACACTACAGGGTTCTGGAGTGAGGTCAAGTCTCTAAGATCTTTTGGCTCTAATATCACAGCCATTAATTGCAACATAACGGGGGACGTGTGGGTCAAGCACTTTTCTAAAATCTCCGCTGCTCAAGGGCCCCCCGCACACAGTATTTTTCAAGTCATGCCTACCACACCCCTGAATATTGCATTATCAGAGGTTGAGGAAGCCATAGCCGAAAGTGCAGGGAATAAAGCGCACGGCCCGGATGGCCTATCAATAGATCAAATTAAATCTGAAACTAATATTTGGGCCCCCCTGATATGTAATTTATTTAATAACTTATCCCGACAATTCCATTCCTGAATCTTGGTCAAATAGTGTTATTGTTCCAATATTTAAAAAAGGCGACAGACTTGATCCTGGCTGTTATCGCCCTATATCACTAATTGACAATACACTGAAGGTTCTAGGGCGGGTAATTTTTAACAGGATGAGGAGCTGGGCCGAGGAAAACAACATACTACACCACTGTCAGCTTGGCTTCAGAAGCCACGTGGGCACTGTCGAACAATGTCTGAACTTGAACCTGTTAATGGCAAAGTACACTATTGTAAAAAAAATCCCCTTTGTACCTTGGTTTTATGGATTTAAGTTCAGCTTTTGATTTTGTTAATCGTTCTAGTTTGTGGTCACTTTTGCTTAGTTATGGGCTGGATGATTCCCTAGTTTATTTTCTTTCATACTTGCATCGGGATCTGAAGGCTAGAGTGCGTATTAACAGCGAGGGTGTGGTCTCAAATGACATTTTAATTGGCAGGGGGGTTAGACAGGGCTGCGTGCTCGCCCCCCTGCTTTTTATCTTGTACATTAATGGGCTGAGTAGTAATCTGAGTGCTATAACTAACGATGTTCCAATCATAAATGGCAACCCCATTCCCGCTCTGTTGTATGCGGATGACGCGGTGCTAATAGGCCGCACACCTAATGCCCTACGTATTTTAATTTCAGGTTTTGTTAATTTTATGGCAGACCTGGGCCTAACTACAAATTACAAAAAATCTTTTATTATGAATTGCGGGCCCAAAAAATACAATATAACTGCAATCAAAACAGGGGATAACAGCCTAAAATGCACAAGCACTTTTCAATACTTAGGATTGCTATTTTCCAACACGGGCTCTTGGCAACCCCATGTGTCCCTTGGGAGAAACAAAATCAGTAAATCCATCAACTCGATTCTCTCCCTTCGGCAACCTAAACAGGCTGACATTATTACCTCACTTTTAAAGATTTACCGCACTCAATGTCAACCCACGGGAACCTATGGGGCGGAAGTGTGGGGATACTCTAATTGCACGCACATTCAGACTGAGGAAAATAGGTTCTGCAGAAAAATATTGGGGGGAGTTGTTTGTGCCCCAACATTCGTCATAATGAGCTCAAACTTCCATACATAGAGGATTTCATCCATTCTAGGCCAGCTCTCTTTTGGCTTAAAATTTGGCTAAACCCCGCGGCCCACTTAACTCGCAGTATAATAACTGACTGCTTACAAAGTGAGAGGTCTCACTATGTACCATGGTTAAAAGCAGTCGAGGATAGCCTGCTTAGCGTGGGTCAGGGCCTCTTGTTTAGCTCCCCTAATATTATTCAGCACTCTCATAAAAATATAGTCAAAAGAGCATTATATGAACTATATGGGGAGGAGCGGGCAAGATTCGAACACCCTAAACCTTCCGTTGCTAAATATCTTTCCTTTGTTGAGCCTGATAACGGTTCCCCAGTTTTACCACAAAGATATCTGCTGACCTCAATAGTCAGGTGGAACAGGAGCCTTCTGTTCCGCTTCCGGGATGGAAGCATTGTAAACCTATTAAGTTTCCCCCTTGGATATAATAAACATCTGGAACAGTTGGATTGCCCTTGTTCCGTGGGCAACAAACAAAGTTTGATACATTATTTTTTCTTTTGCGGTTTTTATAAATTTTATACTTGTCAATACTTAAAACCGTATTGTTGTAGATACGGGCTTAGGGACCTGAATCAGGCAATGACATTTTTTCGTAGGATGTCCTCTGATGAGGTGATATTTAGTGTGAGCAGTTTCCTTAAAGCCTGTGTCCGCTCTCGTGCAACCATGGAACCTGTCTGAAGAACACTTGCATTTTTTGTACATTTGCTTTTTGCACTTCTGAGTATCGTATTGTTATTGATGCTTAGATATGTAATTGCCTTGGTTCTCCAGATATGACTGACCGGGGATTGTTTCACAGAATATCTGCACACTGCCCATTTTTGCACAAATTGCCTTTTGCACATTGGAAATTTTATATATAGTTATTCTTTGCATTTGAAATAGATTATTTTGTATGCGTGTATGCAACTTTTAATGTTATTCCATGTATGTTCAATTGTACAAGGTACTGGATAATTTTATCAACTATTTTTATGTACTTTTATCTTAACCTGTGTGTACTTTTATGGATGCTTATGACTTCCGAATAAAGATCATTTGACTTGACTTTGACTTGTCCGTCCTTCTTACCCTGGTCAGCTCCTGCATCTGCCTGTTGCCCTCCACCACAGCTGTAGTGAGTTCCCTCTCGCAATCAGTCAGTCCAGAGATGTTACCTGCCATCTTGCTGATCTGTGCCTGCACTAACCGCATGTTTCTAGCCTGCAGGTGCTGCACCTGGAGCATCTGGGCCTCCAGACTGCCACAGACATCAGTAGATTGTTCCTCCTGCAGTGTGACACCTGACCTGACTCTGCACCTCTGATTTGGGACTGTGCCATTCCGGACCTGTGCTTGGGGTGTCGGCGTGGGTGTACCTTGAGCCTGGCTTGTCTCTGGCGTTCTTTGGGACTCATCCTCAGTCTCCATGGTCTGCAGTGGTGCAACTGTTGCCCTGCATGAAGTGGGAGCACGGGCTGTTGTCTGTGGGACCACAGGTGTGTATATCATCCACAGCCGTAGTATTCTGGGTGTCCATGCAGTCACTGCCCTCAGCCTCTCCTTCTTCTGCATCTGTGATGTTAAACAGTGCAAATCTTAGTTAATTCTGTGTGTGCTGTCATGTCACATTAAGCATCATTTTCTCATAAGAAATTAATGACTCTCACACATTGTTCATGTGTTCTGACTTCTCATTGTGTGTTTGGCAACGGACCGGCCTACCCTACCTGAGTCTCCCATAATGCACTTGGTTGTGGCTGGAAAATGTGGACTGGAGTTTCCTACTATACACTTGTGCTGAACTGAGGTGATGTGCTAATTTCAATATGTCTCTTGTAATGGTCACTTGCATGCATCTTACCTTGAGATGTGTTGGCCGTTCCAGATGTGTCCAGCTGTGTCACTCCCACCACAGCTTCAGGCTGGAGTGTGGACTCCACCAGGTCCCCCATGGGCGTGTTCACAGGCTGTGTTGGTGGTCCCCTTCTGGTCTTCTTGGCTTCCTTCAGCCTCTCAGCAATCCTTTCTTTTGCCCCGCTGCGCAGGTTGTACCAACGCTTCTGCAGTTCATCAATAGAGTGGTGTGTGACCCCCACTGCATTTACTTTGTTCTGGATCCTAAGCCATATGTTTCTTTTTTGTGCCTCTGGGACCTTCAGTGAAAGTTTACCAAAGAGTGTGTCAATTTCCTTTTCACTGAATTTAATTTTGCATTTCCAGCCTGATGTACTCACCTCAGATGTAGTTGGATCCATTCTTGAAAATGGACAGGTCTGCAAACAGAGTTGGTCGGTGTACTGTCCTGCTCCTGCACTCAGCTTCCTCCTCTCACAGCAACTGAGCACTGAATGAAGCATGGGCTGGCTGACTTCCTGGTAGTGATGTCATCATTATGCATCAAAAAGCGACCTCGCTATTTGCAAATTCGCTATTAGCGATTTTGCTATTTTCTATATCGCTATTAGGTTTTCTTTGTTTGCGGGTGAATTAGGTAATATCGATTTTTTGCAAATAGCTGATTTATCACAAATTTGTTCATGCATGAGAATTAGCGATTCCTTATTTGCGATTCCTTACATTTCGCAAATAAGGAATTGCAAATTTAGAGTTTGATGCATGTGCCTGTAACATCCTGGAGGGTAACCTCAAAGTCCCATAACCCATCTGTCTCCTGGAAGGTTTTTGAAAACCATGACGTGAACTGGACATTTTAAATCTAGACAGTCTATTGTTAGTTTTTATGCTCAGCACCGCCCAAGGCAACAATTCACCTGCTGATATCAGGTCGCCCCACTTGGACAGCCCTGCTTGCTTCAAAGGAAGAGTCAATCGATCCTTCAGACATTCCAGTGTCCCTGGGGAATCCAAATTGGTGCGAATTCCGAATAGTACCCTATATTTAATATCTTCCTCACTGCACTCCAAAGAGTTAATGCTGCTTTTAGGACCTTCAACCTTACTTTTTTAAAGTACATTTGGGCACCAGACTTGTATAAAAAGGATGCTGTCCCAAACTCATTAGTCATTTCCCCTAATAAAACTCATCAAGTGGAAGAATCGGGCTCTCCAATAAGCATTCAAAGGTTTTTACATTGTAATACCATACACTATCGCTGGAGGTCTGGCAAGGCCAAGCCGCCCTTCTGAAGACGACGCCTCAGCTTTTTCCAGGTGAGCCGTACTCTACGGGAAGCCCAAATAAAACAAGTTATTTTTCCATGTATTTTGTTGATTATTTCCTTGGGGAATTTGAGTGGAATGCAATTAAATAAATATGTCAGCTTAGGGAGAATAGACATTTTTACTAAATTAACCCTCCCATAGATAGTTAAGGGAAGGTTCTTCCACCTGGACAATGACAGATCTGCCTCCTTGGCCACCCTCTTTAAATTTTGCAATGGAATCTCGGCAATTTCGTTGACTATGATAATCCCTAGATATTTTACCTCAGCACACACTCTACCTCCCCAACCCTCCATATTCCAACTCATCACCTCTGTCCTAGAGATATACACTGAATATCCAGATAACTCCCCGAATTCTTTTGTTAGCTGCTCCATGCTTGGTAGTGTTCAGGTCGGATATGAGGTGTAAATTATAAAGTCATCTGCATATAATGCTATTTAACTGCGAGAGGGGGGTGAGTAAATAGGGATTATCGGATCATCTATCCTCAAGAGATGCGCCAGAGTATCGATGTAAATGTTGAACAGGAGGGGGAGACAAAAGGCAACCCTGCCTCGTACCTCTATAGATATTAATATTCTTTGTCAGGGAGCCATTTAGAAGGATTTTAGCCGTAGGGCATTTATATCATTTTTTAAGAGCCATAATATAACCTGTGCCAAATCCCATTGAATCCAAAATAGCCCAGAGGAATGCCCAACTAACATGACCGAATGCCTTGGTGGCGCCGATAGTGATTACTGTCAAGGGGATCGAGCGCCCAATTGCTAAATCTATAGTCCAAATCAGTGATAGTGTTAGTTCTTCAATTTGTCTTTTCGGAACATACCCCTTCGGATCTGTGTGTATCAATTGAGGGGCAACCTTTGTCATTCTCCCAGCCAAAATGCCGGTATAGATTTTATAATCTGCATTAACAGGGAGATAGACCAATATGAATCGGCTCTCCTCTGGTCCTTTGCAGGTTTTAAAATCAACGCTATTGTGGCTTCCCTCCATGGACTTCGGATCTGCTCTGCCCCCTTGTAAACTGAATTGCACAACAACTTCATTTCTGAAACTATTTAGTCAGTGACTAATTTATACACTTCAACCGGCAGTGAGTCCAGGCCCGCTGCCTTGCCATTCGTTAGATGAAAAAGCTGCTCTCTTATTTCTTCCTCAATTATTGGGGCGTCCATTATCTTCCTACCCTCCGTTGTAAGCGCTGGGAGTCCTATATTTTCTAACCACAACTTTAGGCTCCCCTCATCTGATTGCACTTCCTCCGTATATAATTCAGAGAAAAGTGAGACCAGGCGAGCCTGCATCTCCTCTTCCTTATTTGAAATCTCACCCTGAGGGTTAATGATACAATTTTGTGACCTCTCAGCCCTTGACTTCCATGCTAACAATGCTCCAGCCTTTTCTCCATATTCAAATTGGTGTATGCATCCCACTGCCTACCTCTCACCTCTCACAGCACTTTGCCTCTAAATTAATCTTGTAATGTAATCTTGCTTCCTCCAACTGTTTCGTTATATTCGCAATATCCGGGATGGATCCTGTCATTTGCTGTAATTTGACCACTAACATCCCCACTTTTTCCTCCAAGCTTCTTAATTCAGCTCTGCCGAGCTTGTTCTTATGAGTGGCCTGGCTTCGTAAAACCCCTTGTGTATATGCCTTGAAGGTATCCCAAATTACTCCAATGGGGGCTGAGTGAGCATTTTCCAGGAAGAAATCCCTTATTCTTTTTTTCAGGAGGGTAGACACATCTAGGTCTAATAAGATGGACCTTTTCAAAGTCCATTTCACGTTATGACTTGCTCTTAACCCCGTTAATGTTACACACACCGCAGCATGATCCGAGATATGCCCTGGCAGTATATTAACCTCTTTTCATCTCCCGGCCCAAACTCTATCCACTAATAGGTAATCTAGCGTAAAAAAATAGTTATATTTAATGCTGTGGAAGATGTATCCCTGCTTTTGCCCCCTTAAATATCTCCATGTTTCGACCACGCCCATTTCATATAACATGTGTTTCAAAGCCTGTCTTGTCCTTGGTGCTTGAGCTTGGCCTACACTCCTACTAGTAGATCTAATAGGGTAAAAAGTTGGATCTAGTAGGGTGTTGAAATCGCCCCCAATAATTATGGGGGTAGTTACCCCTACAAGTGTCAGTTGTAAATCTACAATGTACTGGGGCTCGTCCACATTGGGGCCATAAAAAGCCTCACAGACAAACTCTGTACCGGAACCCGTAAGAGTAGCTAAAACCCACCTCCCAGAGCTATCTGTTTTAGAGGAGATCAGCTCGACTCCCGATCCCCTCCTAATCAATATCGCCACCCCTTTACAGTATTCTGCTTGATCAGAGGCAGCGTAACTCTTTACCCATCCTAATTTTGTATAGAATTCTCTGCTTTCACTTGTAGTTAAATGGGTTTCTTGTAAGATGACTACCTGGGCTTTAGAATTATCTAAATATTTCATCATAAATCTCTGCCTGCTTTTTGACCTAAGACAATTAACATTCCAAGTCAGAACTTGTAACATATTGTCATCTCCTCCCATCTCCCCATCTCTATAGTTCGTTTTTTCAGTGAAGATATTAATACAAATACTGAGGACTTATTTATTTATTTATTTTTACCACTGCTCCCCAACCTGTGCCCTACCACCCACCTCTGTCCACCCTCTCCCACCCATGGGAACCCTCTCTTGACTTTCAGGCATATACATGCCTATGAGACGAACAGAGAGGAGGAGAACTCTCCCTAAGCTAAAACAATAACAGTGCTTCCCCTTGCCCCCTCCCCCCCACCACTCATCCCTATGTTCCTGTGATTCCTTAACCTATAAGCTATAACCTATATCTTCATATAGGCACTATACCCCACAAGATACTCCACTCTTCTTTATAATGTCAATTAAACTGTCTGCTTCTTTCACTATCCGGAAATTACGCATCTGGTTGTCCAACAAGACACGAAGCATCGCCGGGAATTTCAAGTGGGCGCTAGCTCCAAACTTACTTAACTCCTCCATCCTTTTACCTAGCTCCCATTGTTGCTGGTCTGTTGCGCGACACACATCTGACCTGATAGAGAAAGTAACGTTTTGAGCAGTATATGGTCCATTCCTCAGAGCCGATGTCAAAATTGTTTCTTTGACCATATATGAGAGAAAGTTTACAAGAATTTTCCTTGGCTTCTCTCTCTGCGTATTACGTTTGAAAGGGTCCCGATGAACTTGTTGTATCTCATGATCCAAGTTGATGTCTGGCCTATCTTTCGAGATGGTCTCCTTTAACAATTTATTTATAAAAGCCTTAATGTTGGCCCCGTCTTTAGCTTCCAGAATATTTAAGACTCTCAAGTTGTTTCTCCTGGAATGGCTCTCGATTCTTTCCAAATCTTCCCTGAGTCGTATGTTTTCCTTGACCAGCGCTCCCAGTCCATCAGTATTTTTAGTGATGTCCTCCCTCATCAGCCCTACTTCTTTCTCCAATGCGCCTGTCCATGCCGCAACATCATCTTGTTTCTGTGCCAGAGCTGTGCAGGAGGCTTGTATGTCTGCTTGGTTAGCTTCCGATGTTTTAAACCTACTTCTGATCTCCTCTTTTAAATCCAGAAGAATAGAGGCCACCGGGTTTCAGGGTGCAGATTCAGTCCCCCTGTCTCCGCTACAGGATGGTTTTCATGTCTAGGCTTTACCTCACCACCGACCTCATCTCTTACTTCCAAAGGGCAAAACCTATTCTGATAATTGGAATGTGCCCCCAGCCGCTTCTCCACATCCACTAGACACCTCAACACCCCCGTGACCTCCCTGGCTGTGTTAGCCTCTGCTATGGCGGTATTAACCATCCCCATCTGGGACTCCTTTTGGGACATAGTTGTTGGTTTCCCACCCTCTGTCCCTGAAGTTGTTGTATGGGTCAAAATCTTAGAGAATGTTTTGAGGGAGGGGGTGACCCTGACCTGGAAGGGAGGGTTCCCCTTCCACGATGACTCTTCCCCAATTGCCTCGCTGACTTGCCTGCTCTCACCAGTTTCGTTGGGGTTAAGCTCCTTGCTTTATTAACCCCAGAGTCACGGGGGGCCTCTGAGGCTAAGGGTAATTGCAAATCTAAACTTACCCCAGCCGATCTCCCGACAGCCCGGGTGTGCAAGGTGTACCTGGATATCTTATCTGGGAAGGCACCTGTTTTCTCCCACTGCGGTGTACTCTTCTCTATAGGAGTACTCTGTAAACCTGTTTGACCTCTTTTACAGCCCAACTGGCCTTTATTCACATACTGAGAGGCAACAGCAGAGATAACATCCAGCAACCCCTTTGCGCTGCTTTTCCACCTTTCCAATCCTACGGGCAACTTGTGCTGCCTCTGCCGCTATGTGAGAGGGCTCGTGCCACCCATGAACTTCGCAGCTCAACCGCAGCTTTTCCCCACGTCAGATCTGCTCTCCTTGCCTCCAGGTGGCTCCACGGATCCTCGCCGTTCCTCAACTGGCACTGCATCAATTTATTCTGTATGGTGAGTTATAGCGCCACTATCTTCTGTGCGTACATTAGGTGCGGCGGCAGGGGGAGAGGGGACCGGCTTGCCTACACATCCATCCTTCTCATCTCTCTGGCAGTCCGCGACCGTTTACCTCGTGGCCGCCATGTTCCCCGCTCTGTGCCCCCATTCTGTTTTGCTGAATTTGTTTTTATTGCCCTTAGGACTCTATGCCCTTTAACCACTGCTAACCAATGCTAAAGTAATTGTGCTCACTACCTAAAACACAGAAAAATGGACTTACATGTGATTGCCATATTTAATGCACTTATAAGTCCCTAGTAAAGTGGTATACAATAAACCCAGGGCCGGTTAATTAAATGCTACTAGTGGACCTGCAGCACTTATTGTGCCATCCACTTAAATAGTCCCTTAAAACATTTCTAAGGCTTGCCCTTGTTGCCTGTGCACATTTTTAAACTGCCAATTCAACCTGGCAAAATAAACCCATTGCCAGGACTAAAAGGTAGGCCCTAAATAGCTCATAAGGCTATTTAGCCTTTAGTATAGTGTACTTAAAAAGTTGGGCATGTACTTTTAAAGTCTCCATATTTTGGTAGTGAGAATCTCACAAATTCGTATTTTACTACTGTGAGCCCCGCCTCTCCTGAGGATAACATTAGATTAAATTTTGTTTGGGATCAGGTAGAAATATCAAGTCTGGTGTCTAAAGAATTTTACTTTAAAGACCTTTTTAACAGTAAAGTCGCATTTTAAGTCACAATTTTGAAAATGCCGCTTTTAGAAAGTTGTGATTTTCTTGTCATAACAATTTGATGCCTGCGGTCTGCTCCTGGGTCACATGACTAGGCCGTAGTGTAGTCCTGCCAGACAGCCGCACAATAGAGGGACTGGGTGTTGCCACAATAGAGGGACTGAGTGTTGGCATGATGGGCTATTCTGGCTGAATAGGGGGGCAGAGCTGTCTATAGCCCCACTTGCACTTCAAGCAGCTGCCTCAGGCCACCCACAAAGATCTTCACACTAGCCTTTTGTGCTACCAGACATCCTGTGATCAGACCAGGGAGGGAGGACATTCCAGACACTACTGTGGTGGAAAACTCCAGAAGTTTCTCCTACTTCAAAGCTGGCACCAGGTATAAAATTAGAATCCTCAGACCCACTCTTCGGTTCATTTCTGACACTGCGGAGGACTCTCGGAGGACTGTCCTGCTGCCTATGGACTGCTGTGTACTCCAGAAGACTGCCCAGCTGTAGGAAGAGTACTGCCCTGCTGCCTGATGCCTGCCTTGTGCTCTCAGAAGACTGCTCTGCTGCTTAAGACCTGCTTTTCTGCATGAACTCAGGACTTCCAGAGGAACTCCAAGGGCTAGTTGATTGGCCTCTTGATCAGAGCCTCAGGGACAGAAAAGCCTTTAACCATCTTTAAGCCGCACCTGGACCCAGCATAAGTGAGTGTTGACCGCCCAAGTGGTGCCTCTCTCTTCGAAGTGGTGCTAAAGATGCCTAGATAGCCCAAATCTAAAATATGGGGCTTAATCAATTTTCAGCCAAAAAGTGCCTTAAGACGAGACCTGTACCTACTTGCTCACTGATCCTCCCAAGGTACACCGCTGGCCAGCCTGACTTCACAATAGCCCATACAGCATTCTTCTCAGCAGCAGCAAATCCTGTTTAGCAACTCCTTGCAGAAGGGTTATCCATCCTTGTGGAGCCTTCATCAGTTACATCCTGCAGCTTTGTCCTACTGGAGATTTTCAGCTTCCAAAAAAGAGACTACATTCGAACGTAGAAATCTTCACCGCAACTTCGTCCAGCAGTTCCTCAACAACGACACCTCCTGCCTTGTCCAGCAGTTCCTCAACAACGACACCTCCTGCCTTGCCTCACTGGACTTTACCTTCTTAGACATTTTTCATCCCAATTTGTTCTAAGTCCAAAGATAAGCAAAGACCAGGCCCAATCTACTTCTTGTGTTTGAACTGCGTTCCTTTATTCGATTTTCTAAGTTGCTGTGGGATGTTCATTGTGTTGTGTTTTCACTTTATTACTGTTTCAATACTGCATAAATATTACACATTTCCTCTTAGCCTGACTGCTTGTGTGTAGAGCTACCATAAGCTTAACCACAGCAATATTTAGTGACTTTCTGTGGTTCACCCTGACAAGCATTGTGGCTGTTGCTTAAAAAAGGCTTACACAACAAACAACCCAATTTCTCACATCCTCCCTCTCTGCTCCTTCCATCTACCTCTACTCTCTACCTCAACTCGCACTGTTTACCCAACTTCTCTGCTGCCATCTTACATCCCTCTATCTCACCTCAGTGTACATCACTCTCCTACATCATCTTCCTTTGCCTTACCTCTCATTCGCCATCTTTCTAAACTAGTCTGCTATCTACATTTTGCTGAATTCTCTATCTTTATTTCACCACTCTCTCCCTCATTGCTCTCTATCTCATTTCTTTCTGTCCCTCACATCTTTCTCAATACCTAATCTCTTTCTACCCTACTATTATCTTGCTATCAAACCTCTCAATTTACCTTGCCACTCATTTCCTACCTCGATTCTCCATATGCTTTCTCTCGTTCTACTTCTGTTCCCTCTACCTCACCTCTCACACTAGCTTCTTTCTCTCTACCTCTTTTTGTGTATCTCAATCTTTGTGGTTTATCATCAACTCGGTTCTCTGTGTCGCTCTCTCTCAAACATCTTTTCCTGCGCCTCCATCTCTATTTCATTGTACTCCATCGACCTCCGTTAACTTTCCTAGCTCTCTTTATATTCTTTATACAAATAAAATAAATAATATGACATCTACTCACAACACTCTCTCTACCTCACCCTCTTTCCCATTCTAACTTTAAATAACCTCATCTCTCTTTCTCTACATCAACGCTGTCTCCAGTCCAATTTTTGCTCCACACCTCAATTCTCTTTCTACATTTCACATGTCTCTCATTTGACCTCTCACTCTAGCTTACATCTCTCTATGTTTCTCTCACTACCTCAAGTCTGTCTGCCTGTGAACCTCTACTTCTTTCTGCATTTACCTCTATTTGGATCATATCTAATTCTACCTCAATTCCTGCTTTAGTTAACCCCACTGTGTCCCCACTAATCTCTCTCCATATTTCCTTCTCCCAATCTCCTGCTCCCTCTGCCCCAATCTAAATGCTACTCTAGCTCTCTTCCTCAACCTACCTCTTACTCTTTCTTCCACTCTGTATCCATTCTTCTGGTTTCCTCTCTCTCTGTCTATCTCTCTCTTCACCTTACGCCTCTTCCCCACTTCACCCGTCGCTCCATCTCTACTTCCCACCCCCCTCTGCTTCACCTCTCTTTCAACAGTGTTCTGTTTACCTTTCTTTCTTTCTTTCTTTCTTCTGGATTGCAACCCCTTCCATTTTTTGTACTCAGCTGAGTTGGAGGTAACAGTCCAGCCAGAGAAGTGCACAAATGCAGGAGAAAAGGGTCAAGACAGAAGACATCAGAAAAAGATACAAATCACCAGATTTCACAGAAGGAAAGTTGAAAGCT
Source organism: Lissotriton helveticus (assembly GCF_964261635.1). Classification (NCBI taxonomy): domain Eukaryota; kingdom Metazoa; phylum Chordata; class Amphibia; order Caudata; family Salamandridae; genus Lissotriton; species Lissotriton helveticus. Next base: position 1,565,051,432 of record NC_136061.1, read on the forward strand.
CTGCAATTCTAATAATAATAACAGCAACAAAATAATAATAATAATAACAATATTGCATTTGTAACTCGTTTTATGTATCTTCAAAGTGCTTTATAAAGGCCCTGTGGGTGTCCTCAATTATGATTAGTCTCATGGTACTCTGTATTACAAAATACAGCAGTGGCTATCCTTGTTCATATAAACATAAGGCTAAAAGTCCATTCTTTTTTTCTCACATTTATAAAATCCTTCCGTCACGTTAAACGGATTATGCTTGGCCTTTTTGTTGCACAGCAGGAACTAATCAAAGACTCTGCAGGGTGACTGAAATCTCTTACTGTTGTTAACCCTGCCCTGAGGCACCAGTGCCAGCCGTGCCAGCGACCATAGTACCATACAGTACACTCTCAGACATGCTACACTTCAGTTGCAAATCTTAATATGCAGTTGAGGCAGTGACATCATGTAAAACAAGCATTGGCTAAACCAGTAGGTTTTCCTATATATTTTATCAATGTTTTACACCAAAGTGGCTGTTGTTTAGCGTGGCTAAAAGTTAGACTGGCAAAGGAGAGTGGCCTGGACTGCAGTGTCATAAAGTGGAGTATAGTGGAGTGTTATGAATTGTCATAGAGTGGCATGGAGGGGTGTACAGTAGAGTTGAGTGTCGTGGAGAGGGAGTGGAGTAGTATACAGTGTTGTGGAGTGTCGTGGAGGGAATAGAGTTGAGTGGTGTAGAGTGGAGCAGTGTCAGAGTTGAGTAAAGAGGAGTGGCATAGAGTGCCGTGGATTGTGTAGAGCATAATGGAATGGCATAGAGGGTGTTGCATAAAGTGGAAAAGAGTGTTGTAGATTAGAGTGTTGTACAGCGCAGTAGCCCGTTATACAGTGGAGTGGCGTGGAGTGGAGTAGTGTGTCATAGAATAGAGTGGAGCAAAGTGGCAAGGACTGGCATAGAGGGAGTTGCATAGAGAGTCATGGAGTGGAGTAGTGTTGTAGAATGGCATAGAGTGGAGTAGAGTGGAGGGGCATAGAGCACTGTCGGCTCCTCTGCTAAGGCAGAGGAGTGTCACCCCATTGGACAAAAGGAAAAATAAAATGATAATAACCTGACGTTAGTATCATTTAATTTTTCCTATTGCAGTCAGTGGTGGGGTGGGACTGGCCAGAGCAGGGGGAGGAGTGGTTTGCACTCCCTAAGTGTTCATGACTGTTGAGATGGCCTCTTGGGCAGGCGAAACCGTATGTGCACTTTGCATGTTCCCCACCATGCTGCATTACACAGCCTGGTGAGGAAAAGGCACAGGCTTCCTATCCCGTCTGAGCACTGAATCACAATGCTTCAATGTGATTTTGTGATTGACTCAGGGGAACCTGTGTGCCTGGATGTTCCTGCTGCCGGCTGGGGCTGGAGCCAGGAAGAAGGAAGCTGAAGATTAGGATGAAGTAGATGCAGCGGCCGGCCATTCCAGGTAAGCCCTTTTCTTTTTTTTTTTCTTTCCCTCCCAGCCACAAACCCATCCTAATCTGGCAGCGGCTGCTATAGGATAACAGGAAGTACAGTGTCAGTGCAGCAGAGTTTAATGGAGTAGAGCCTCATAGAGTGGAATATCGTGAAGTAGAGTATCGTATAGTGGAGTGTAGTAGAGTGGCCTAGAGTGAAGTGGCATAAGGTACAGAGTAGATTGGCATAGAATACAGTGGCATAGATATGCTGATTTTGAGTAAAGTGGTGTGGCATAGAGTGCAGTGACATAGAGTAGCGCAAAGTGCAGTAGCAACGAATAGAGCAGTGCAGAGTAAATTGCAGTAGAATAGAATGCACTGGCATAGAGTGGAGTGGCGAGGCGCAGAGTGGAGTAGAGTGGAGTACAGTGGCATAGAGTGAAGTGGCATAGAGTGGAGTGGTGCAGGGTAGATACAAATGTGTAGAGTAGAGTGTCAGAGAGTGCAATGGTGTAAAGTGCTGTGGCATAGTGTGCAGTAAATAAACAATAAGAATCCACCAAAGTTGGTGATGTGTTACCTACTGTGGTGGGGAGCACGCAGTGTTTTTAAAATTCCCCTCACACACCAAAAGGACCCTTGGTGTCATGCTTCATCATTGGGGTCTTCGCACCCCTCTACGGGATGCGGCGTGCTGCGACCTACGACTACGCCGGAGCACTGGTAATGCAGGTTATGCGTGGTGCATGTGAGGGTTGGGTGTGAGTATGTGGTGGGGTAGTGTGAGTAGGTGAATGTTAAAAAAGTAGCTGGCTCGTGGGGTAGGTCAGAACTATTTTAATGAGCCCCCGGGCTGGTACTGTTAAAAAATGGTGCAGATTGAGGTGATTATGTGTAATTTAGCACATCGCCTCTTGGGTGCGTCAACATGTTTTGGAGATCAACTCCTTCTTCAGGACAGGGTGCTCCACACCCCACCTTACTCACGTTTTCTTTTGTAAAAAGTGTATTTACAAAAGAGTGGAGATGTAGTACTATAATGTGCCTACAAATGTAATGAAATCCTTTGCCAATATGCAAACAACCTAAAAGGGAAAAAGAAGACCACAAATGTAGTGCTCCACTCCTCAAATTCGTACATGGTGCAGTGACCTGTAACAAATATATCAATGGTGTTGGGTCACTAGACATAAATATGTCATGCTACTTGTGCAGGTGACCCTGTAAAAAAGACACAATACAGTACAAACATACACAGAACATGAAACACACACTCTATAGCATTAGATTCCTTGTGCCCTTAGGACATAACTTAATAGAGTGGAAAAAGAACAAGTCATTGAGGGAAAATAAAGGCATACTTCTTGGTCTTGGTACAATGCCTCATGAACCTCCAAACGTTGGGGGTAGCCCTGGCCCAATGGCTCCTGTAAATAATACATATTATGACATTTGAACCTACTTACAGGCTGGTGCAGCATAATGGCCCCTTCTTTCTATGGACATTTTACTCACGAGTTACAGCAGTCGTAACCTCCTTCTTCCCCCGAACGCGGCTCCGCGGTGAATGCGGTAGAGCGCCCCAAGGGCAGTATTTATAGTAATTGCCACCCTCGTTTGTTAACCAAATTAGTAAATTGATTGGCGGAAGTGCCTAATAAGGTTTTTCCGCTGTCCGGAGATATAGGCCTTTTTTAATTGTTCCTAAGTCGCGCGCGACTGCTGCAGTGGTAGTGTTCAAAGTGGTGCGCATGCGCTGTAGTTCCATCGGACCGCATATGCACAACTGCTTCCACCGCGGTGATCGAACGTGCATGCGCGGTAGTAGCGAGGTGTTGCACATGCGCGAGAGGGATATTTCTCTCGCGTGTCATTAGATGATCTTTCTTTTTTCCCGTGCTTTTCCATCTTAGCACCCTGCTCCCTCTTTACACCCACCCCTGGTTTAAACGTCCTCCCAGCGCCATGAAACCGCATGGTATAAGTGCGCTATACAAATTGCTGTAAATTCAAAATTAAATTCAAATGATCTGAAGGGAGTGGTCTGACATGAGATTACTCCATTTATTATAGGCTGCAATTGGAAAAACGATACGAGCTGCTTTTTCATTCCATTAACAAATTATACATTCTGGTTTTAGTAAAGTCTTTCACCTTGGGTAGACTCCATGGCTACTAGGTATTTAGCAAGTCCTGAATGTGTATATAGTTTTACGGATGACTTTATAAAAAGCAGATGACAGGCACTTAGGTAACCCGAGAGTGGTAGTACTTAGTATTGAACTGTGAGTAGTCAATCAGGTTACTTGACCCCAGGGGATTTCATCATTGAGTCCATCAATGTGTGTACCCAGATGGAACACAAAACGCTGCTCCTTCTGGAACAGACCTTTATCCGTTGGTAGTTGCTCGATTACGGTCCATTTGATGTCGTTTACACAATGTTGTGCTTCCAGAAAATGTGTTGCCATTTTGGTGGTGCTTTTTCTACACCTAATGTTACTTTTGTGTTCATTCATATGTGTCTTGATGGCTCTGGTTGTCATTCCCACGTACTCCAATGCACAAGGACAGGTAATCATGTAAATTGCATTTTTACTATTGCAGGTGGTCAGACTCCTTTGTTCCCATGTTGTTCCATTTTTTAATGTTAGGTGTCTGCTCTTGCTAGTGAGGTGGCAACTGCTGCAGTTTCCGCATGGGAAGTGTCCCTGTATCCCATGTATTGAGGGTGTAACTGGGTGGCTCTCTTTAGGGCGAGTATGGACTAACATGTCTTTGAGATTCCTCCCAGGTTTGTGTGCGAACATTGGTTTTTCCAGGGCCAGTTCGCCGCAGGTCAGTATTCGCCAGTTTTTATTGATGATTTTGGTGACCTCATTCGAGTGTGTGTTGTATGTTGTCACACATACTTGTCTTTTAAGGTCATCGTTTGTTCTCGTCTTGTCTTCGAGTAGGGCATCTCGGTTGTTGATCCTTGCCCGTTTCATTGCGGCATCAATTATACGATCTGGGTATTGTCTATGTTGTAATTTTGTTTTCAGATCTTTTGCTTGTGTCTTAAACTGGGCAATGTCAGTGCAATTTCGCCTGAGGCGGAGGAATTGGCCACATGGTAAATTGGTTCGTAAGTGACGAGGATGGAAACTGTCAAACCTCAGTAGACAGTTCCTGGCAGTTGGCTTGAAGTGGGTAGTCGTCTTCAATGTACCAGCATCTGGATAGATGTTCAAATCTAGGAATACTAGAGACTCATTGGAGACTGAGCTGGTGAATTTTAGGAAGGCATTCTGAGAGTTAAGCCATGTCATGAAGTTGGTAACTGACTGTGAATCGCCTTCCCAGATTATGTATCTCTTCCAGACGAGAATTTTGTCTCTGAAGGGATTGTTTGAATTCAGGATCTTATTAGTTTCCAAATGGTGGACATATAGGCCCGCTATGCTAGGAGCAAAAGTACTGCCCATGCTGGTCCCATGGCTCTGGAGGTACAGGGTGGTGTTATATCTAAAGAAGTTTTTTGTGAGTGCCAGTGAAATGCATTCCAGGACCACACCTCTGGGTGTCTGATATTTCCAAGGGTTGCTAAATAGTACTTCCTCAATGATACATTGGGTTTCGTCATGGGGCAGGCTGGTATAGAGGCTCTCGACGTCTAGACTGAGCAGTAGTTGAGTATTTGGGTTGAAAGATATGTCCTTCAGCAGTTGGAGGACCGCTTTAGTATCCTTAAGATACATGTCAGTGGCCTGTACAAGGGGGCGGAGGAAAGCGTCGTGCGCGACTCAGGAACAATTAAAAAACGCCTATATCTCCGGACAGCGGAAAAACCTTATTAGGCACTTCCGCCAATCAATTTACTAATTTGGTTAACAAACGAGGGTGGCAATTACTATAAATACTGCCCTTGGGACGCTCTACCGCATTCACCGCAGAGCCGCGTTCGGGGGAAGAAGGAGGTTGCGACTGCTGTAACTCGTGAGTAAAATGTCCATAGAAAGAAGGGGCCATTATGCTGCACCAGCCTGTAAGTAGTTACAAATGTCATAATATGTATTATTTACAGGAGCCATTGGGCCAGGGCTACGACCAACGTTTGGAGGTTCATGAGGCATTGTACCAAGACCAAGAAGTATGCCTTTATTTTCCCTCAATTACTTGTTCTTTTTCCACTCTATTAAGTTATGTCCTAAGGGCACAAGGAATCTAATGCTATAGAGTGTGTGTTTCATGTTCTGTGTATGTTTGTACTGTATTGTGTCTTTTTTACAGGGTCACCTGCACAAGTAGCATGACATATTTATGTCTAGTGACCCAACACCATTGATATATTTGTTACAGGTCACTGCACCATGTACGAATTTGAGGTGTGGAGCACTACATTTGTGGTCTTCTTTTTCCCTTTTAGGTTGTTTGCATATTGGCAAAGGATTTCATTACATTTGTAGGCACATTATAGTACTACATCTCCACTCTTTTGTAAATACACTTTTTACAAAAGAAAACGTGAGTAAGGTGGGGTGTGGTGCACCCTGTCCTGAAGAAGGAGTTGATCTCCGAAACATGTCGACGCACCCAAGAGGCGATGTGCTTAATTACACATAATCACCTCAATCTGTACCATTTTTTAACAGTACCAGCCTGGGGACTCATTAAAATAGTTCTGACCTACCCCACGAGCCAGGTACTTTTTTAACATTCACCTACTCACACTACCGCACCACATACTCACACCCAACCCTCACATGCACCACGCATAGTCTGCATTACCAGTGCTCCCGCGTAGTCGTAGGTCGCAGCACGCCGCATCCCGTAGAGGGGTGCAAAGACCCCAATGATGAAGCATGACACCAAGGGTCCTTTTGTAGGGAACACATCACCAACTTTGGTGGATTCTTATTGTTTATTTACATTACCTGGGAGAAGGAATCCACCCTCATCTCTCTCTCCCCCCCTTGTTGTTTAAGCATAGTGTGCAGTGGCATAGAGTGTAGTGGTGTAGGTGGCACTAGAGTGGTGTAGCGTTGAGTGGTGCAAAGTGGAGTGCAGTGGCACAGAGTGCAGGGTCTTAGAGTGTTGCAGAGTAGAGTGGTGCAGAGTAGAGTGATGCAGGGTAGACTGGTGCAGAGAGCACTGATGTAGAGTACAGTGGTGCAAAGTAGAGTGGCATAGAGTGCATTGGTGAAAAATGTATTGGTTTTTAGGAAAGTGGTGTAGACTGCATTGGCATAGTTTGCAGGGGTATAGAGTGCAGTGTCCAGGAGTGGCATGGTGTGGTGTGGTGTAGAGTGACATGATGTGGTGTGGACCAGAGTGGCACGGAGTGCAATAGAGTGGGGTAGACTGCAGTGCCATAGTAGATTGCTTCAGAGTAGAATGAAGTGGCGCAGAGTTCAGTGGTATAGATTAAAGTGTCATAGTGTGCAGTGGTGCAGAGTAGATTACAGTGTCTTAGAGTGGATTGGCATAGAGTTCAGTGACTTAGAGTTCAGTGGCTTAGAGTGTCATAAAGTAGAGTGGTAGAGAGTGCAGTCTTGCAGAGTATGCTGTCGTAGAGTACTGTTATGTATAGTAGACTGGTGTGGAGTGCAGTGGTGCAGAGTGCAGTGGCACAGAGTAGAATGGCTCCGTGTGCAGTGGTGCAGAATAGAGTGGCATAGAGTGCAGTAATGCCGAGTAGAATAGATTACCATAGACTGCTATGACGCAGAGTAGAATAGAGTGGAGTAAAGTGCAGTGGCATAGAGTGATTTGGTGCAGAGTAGATTGGTGTAAAGTGCATTGGTTTTGAGTGAAGTGGAGCAGAGTGCAGTGGCATAGAGCGCAGTGCTGCTGAGTAGGGTCGCAAAGAGTAGAGTGGCATGGAGTGGTGTAGAGTGCAGTGGTGTATGGTTGAGCAGTGTGGGGTAGAATGCATTGCATAGAGTAGAGTGGGGTGGTGTAGAGTAGAGAGGCGCAGAGTAGAGTGGTCGAGAAAAGAGTGCAGTGACGTAGATTGGATTGGAGTGGCGTAGTGTGGAGTGAAGTGGTGCAGAGTAGAGTGCAGTAGTACAGAGTAGAGTGGATTGGGGTAACGTGGAGTATGTATGGTATGGTAGCATACTGTCATTACAGACAACACATCTTCAATTGAAATCACCATTACATATACACTCACATGTAGTTTTACTGATAAAAGTATACAGTGCACAAACGATAATGTGTGCTAATGTCATTACCCATTGTATTAATTTGATAGAAGCATACCCCCCACTAGCCAGCATGATTGTCACATAAATCCTCTCACTTTTAAGTCAGAGAAAGATAAATAAACACCAAGCTCCCTGGAAGACACAGTCTGACACCTGACCTGTGCCTTTGAATGTAAAGCAAATGTGACAAGACAAGAGCAAGATTTAAAGGCCTGTTCACAGAAAGCGAGGTCATGAAAGAATACAGTAAACAATTCTTGGTCAACGGGAGGAACAAACTCGAGTTGGACATCCTACAGCAAATAATGCCAACAAATAAAAAACCAGAAAATGTGAGTTGCAAACCCCAAAGCCAATGGTAGGAAAGGGGCGGAATGCATTCCTTGGTCAACTTTCTGAATCTCCCCCAAGATGTCTTTAGCAAACCAGTAGGCTGGGACTTAATGATGGGACCCTCCTGCAGAATGTGAAGCGAGGCCCCTGAGTTTCCCATATCTCACAAATATTTATTAGCATTGGGCGGAAAGGGCTCTGAAGGGTTGTTGGCCCCCCCATGTACCACAGTGGCTGCAGGGATTTGTGTTACGCCCATGAATTAAGGTTAATTTATCCAGGACAAGGAAATATCCGTTTTGCTTTCTTCTCTTTAATAGTTCACCAGCCTCAAACACATGGCAGATATTCGGGACATCCAAGTGGGATACATTTACATACAGTGAATCTGAATGAGAAACATTTACATAGTCAGGGTTTTTCTTCCTGAATCTCTGTCATGGGCCCAGCCCTCTTGGAGCAATTCTTGTTGTGCTGCCAACACGTTTTCTCACTTTACCCCTTGTTGATTAGTGCATCAAGTAAATATGCTCGAGTAGGATGGAAGGCTGAGAATGGGCTACGCTGTCACTACCAGTGAGTGTTTGGTGTTGTATGGAAAAAGCTGCAACCTCTGGAAATGAGTAAGAAAGAGTTGAATCCTCTCTGAATTGATATAATGGTAGTTTCGCCTCACCTTTGTCCTCTTTTTTAACCCATGACTGGAAAAGCACCTCTGCAATTCCCACAGTGAGATGGTCTGTCGGCTCTGTGAGATGACTGAGTAGATGAAAACAAGAGGAAGTGGCTGTACACATTTGAGGCAGCACAGCTTGTTGCCTCACCACCACCGCCCCACAGATTAGCAAGTCATCACTTTACCTCCTATATGGACAAAATTATATGTGGTCTGAGGACCTGCAAATAGGTGTTAGAAGCTACACGTCTGCAGCATGGGCAGAATGTGTTCCACTACTCTCTATGCAATGGAGGATGGCTCAGTGCCTGTCATAGCTTGAGGTGTAGCCTGTCGTATTACACTATGTCCAATATATTATGCTGTTCGTGTTTCCAAACGGCTGATTCAGAAAAGATGATGTTCAGGTAAGCGGTATGGGGGGTGATGTAGCACAGGAATACCCCCTCTTGACTGCCCGTAAGAGGACTTTCTGAACAACCTGTATTCGGTGAGATTCTAAAAACATGGCAATCATTGGGCAGAAATCACTGAATCGAAGCAGTACCCTCCACATACCCCGTTTTAATGCTGTGTTGGCTCTCAAATCGTTTACCACATCATCAGCAGTGTTTTCAACAGACCTGCTCAGATGATCAGCTATTTATTCCAGCATGTGTAAAGGTTTGGTATTCCTCTGTGCGTCAGTTGCACCTTAGTAGATGTTCTTCCTACCCATGTCTGCTATTGCTCTGCACCCTACTGATGTCCTCCCTACCGGCGCTGCACACAAGCAAAAGCAAGTTACGAAAGTCGAAGATCCATCCGTGGAATGTCACACAGACATGACTATAGCGTAGTACCAGAATATCATGGCTTAAAAATCGTCCTAAATATTGCTTACCAAGACATTGCACCAGTGGAGTTAATAACAGAAAATCTATCTCCAAAGGAACCATTTTTAGAAACTATATTTAAGCCACAATATTTCTGCCTGATTATATATATATATATTTTTTTTATCTGTTTTTTATTATACTTTTCATCACGCACATTATACATTCAATAGTTTGTTTACTCCACAAACATCCTTATATCAATACAGTACATGCATTTTCCAGCTTTAAACAAGTCCTAGATTATTACCACTATGTTGTAATTTGATTATTCTGACACCCCACAATAATAAACAAAATCAAAATTAAACAAAATTCAAATCACAAACAGACTCTCCTATTACCCTATCCCATCCCTCCATCGAGCTAAAGGCTCCCATATTCTTACACCCCGAGCTCTCCCTACCCTACCCTTCCTAGCATATATAGGCTTCTCCAAATTATATGCAGCTATCAGATTCGCCAACCAAATTTGCATAAGCGGGGGAGTCTTATCAAGCCAAGCCCTGGCTAAAGTTAATCTATAGACTGCCATTACCATAAACATAAATTCATTCTGTATAACATTGCTTCCGTCTGGTCCAATTCCCAGCAGAATCCAAATGGGAGTTAGGATTATCTGTATCCCTAATGACCTATCCAAAAAGCCCTCTATATCTTTAATTACAGTGTGTAGTTGTGGACAGATAGCGAAAATGTGGACAATATCTGCTTCAGGGGAATTACATCTAGGGCAAGTCGTCCCCTCAGTGCCCCCCCATTTAGCAATCCTAGCTGGCATATGATAGAGTGAATATAAGGTTTTATAGTGCTGGGATTGCAGGGGAGCTGAACACAGGATAGTGCGGCCCAAGTCCAATGACTCCGGGAAAGCTTCAGGTTCTACCCCTAATTTCTCTGCCCACTTACTCTTATGTTTATCCATATCATCCGGTTTGCCTCTTACTAAAAACGCATATGCTGATCTAATCGTAGGCTCCCCACCAGTAATTATACTCTCCATAAAATCATTGCAATTGTACCCTGCTGGGCCCCCCTGTTTGTTGCTCAGAAAGCTCCTAACCTGTAGATACTTAAAAAAATCCCTTCTGTCTATGTTATATCTACTTATAAGGTCTCCAAACTGTACTACTCCCTCAGAATTCCTTAGATCACCAATCTGCTTGATTCCTTTATCCTCCCAGGCAGCCATTACTGAATCAGAAAATATTTCTGGAGGAAAGGATTTATTATTATATAATTTAATATATCTGTTGTATCTACCCAGGCCCGACTTTTTCAGAAAGGCATTCCATATTTTAAGGGCCGCACTAAGAGTCTTAAACGGTTTCCTTCTAAAGTATCCTAGCTCAGTGTGGTATAAGAAACAATTTTCTGCCTCCTGCCCTAACACTACTGCATATACTTCCGTGGACATAGTTGTTATTTTCTGTAGGATACCAACCCCTCCAATCAATCCCTGCATATATTGCAGCGCTGCCGCAAGATAGTACAATCTAAAATCTGGAGCACCCCAGCCCCCTCTTTCTCTTGGTAGAGACATAAATCTATAGGCCCTCCGAGTTCTTCCATGAGCCCATATGAACCTGTTTAGAATACCTTCAAGCGTGTTAAACCATTTGGCTTCAAAAAGTAGGGGAATCGATCTGAATAAATAAAGAAACTTGGTAAGATCATTATTTTCACAACATTAGTGCACCTCACCAAAGAAAGATGTAGGTTATTCATTCTTTCTCAATCTTTTTTAACTTTAGCCAGTAATGGAGCCATGTTGATCTCGACCTCAGTATCCAAGTTCGCAGAAATTAATATCCCCAGATATGTTGCTGAACTAACCACCCTGGTATCAATACTCCTAGTGTAACCATTCCTAACAACCTGAATCTTGGACTTATTTAAACTATAGCCCGATACTTGTCCAAACAAATGAGCCTCCGCTTCAACCCCCATGATAGCTGTATCTGTATCAGGAGTCAGTATAGCCACATCGTCGGCATAAGCTAGAGATTTAACTATGCAGCCATTCAGTATCATTGGTGGAATCCCTTCATTTCTTTCTAATCTTCTTAGCAATGGCTCAAGGTACAATGCAAACAGCAGTGGGGATGACGGGCACCCTTGCCTCGTCCCCCTTTGAATTTTAACTGCATCTGAATGCTCCCTATTCACTCTGATCTTCGCAGTTGGATCTTTATACAGGGCTTGTATAGCTGTTATAAAACCTTTACCTATGCCACTCCACCTCAAGACTGCCCAAAGGTATTCCCAGGCGACCCTATCAAAGGCCTTTTCGGCGTCTAAAAAAAATGCCGCGTTAGGATCGCCCAGGACCCCTGCGGCGTCAAACATAGTGACCACCATTCTGACATGCCGAGTAGTGCCCTTGCCAGGTATAAAGCTGTGTTGTGATGGGCTTACCAGACTCTCAATACTCCCTGCAAGCCTTTTTGCCAGCCTTTTTGCCAGCATTTTAGAATATATTTTAACATCTGAATTCATCAGGGTAATGGGTCTATATGAGCCAGGGAGTGATGGAGGCTTCCCCTTTTTTTGCAATAACTATAATATCCGCCCCACCCCAAGACTCTGGAGGTGGACCACCCCGTTGTGTGTGTAGCATAATATCAAACATGTCAACCAACAGTACACTTTGAAACACTTTATAAAATTCAACCGGGATTTGATCTGGCCCAGCCGCCTTCCCTGAGGGGAGGCTACCCAAAGCCCCAATATATTCCTCCAAATGCAGTGGAGCATCTAATATCTCCCTTTCCTCTGGAGACAAAGAGGGGGAAAGAATGTCGCTAAGATATCTATCTATCTCTGCTAGGCCCCTTACATCACCCAAGGAATATAACTCATCATAGAAATTCCTGAAAACGTCTCTTATCAAATCCGGATCTATAACAGAATCTCCCTGTGGATCCAGAATCTCCTTAATATCAGCCGCAGCTGTACGCTGCCTAGTTTGCACTGCCAGGATATGGCCAACTCTCTCACTCAATTCATACGCATCCTGCTTTTTAGCCAGATAGTTCTCGGCTGCTTTCCTAGTAATACCTTCTATAGCATCCCCTTTAAGAGCTATGATTTTAAGCGAAAAGGGCTTCAGTAAGACATTCTGTTTTATAGCTGTAGCTAGATTTTCTTCTTCTGCAATTAGCCTTTGCCGAATTTCTTCTATTTTAGTTCTTTCCCTTTTCCGTCTTGCCAACACATAGCTCAGCGTCTCCCCCCTTACCCCAGCTTTGAAACAGTCCCAAACCGCCCCTGGAGATGCCGAGCCTCTATTAACATCCCAGAAAATTTGTATCCAAGCTTCCATATGCTTCTGGTAAGGCACATCCTTTAATAGGATACGTTCAAACGTCCACTGCGTGTTCCTACTCTGGACCAGAGGCATATTAAATGTTAACACCAGGGGACTATGGTCTGAGATAATCCTGGGTTGTTTTTCCACCTGTGCACCAGGAATTAAAGACTTAGAAATTAAGAAATAGTCCAGTCTGACCAAAATGTTATGTGGGGCGGAAAAGAAAGTGCTACCATCCAAGAAGGGATGTAGCTTCACCCAAGGGTCAACTAAAGAATTGTGCTGAACCATACTAGCCAGGGCTCTGTATGACTTCTTCTTTCTCCCTATGTATCTCCCCCCCGATTCTGCAAATGAACTTTTTGGGTCATGGATGTTGAAGTCCCCACAACATATAATGGGCTCTGGCCACTGAGCAAGTTCCGTATCCATGAACTGCCAGACATCAGGATCATCATCGGTGGAGCCATATATTGTAACCAAGGTAAACCTTACCCCTTTAAAACATATTTCCACTATGACCCACCTACAGCATTGATCCTCCTTTTTCCTGCGGACCACTACATCCCTACTTCTCCCCAAGATTGCCACCCCTCTGGTCCTAGTTCCTTGTTTACTGGCTGCTAATACTGCGAACCCCAACTCATCCAATAGGTATACCTGTGTTGCTTGAATGTGAGTCTCCTGGAGACATACCAGGTCTAATTGGAGAGCTCTCAGCAATCCTGCTACTTTCAATCTCTTATTAGAATCATTGAGGCCACATACATTAGTTGAAGCAACCTTACAAGGCATTAAAGGACGTCAAATAAATCCCAACTCATAGACCATCCTTCAACAGAAAAAATGTGAAAACAACATCCTGCGTTCTTTATGCGCTGTCTGTACTGCCTGCACTGTACCCGAAACTCAGTGAAAATGTGCGTTATCAAACCAGGAAGACCAAAAATGTTGACCGTGTTTAAAACCCCTACCCCCTCCCTTACCCTTCCCCCCCTACTGTCCCCCCCCACCATTACAGGCAAATAGGTCAGGAATGACCTATATGTGACCGTTTTTGGGGTGCGTCAGTCGCACCCCTCTCCCATCGTCACCCTCCAACTAATACCCCCCTCAAAAACCCTCAAAAACCCTTGTTCCTTAAAAGACCCGCATGACTCTTGGTATTGCTAATGCGCTACCAACCCAGCAATTCAAATTCATTCTTTATACATCCTATTTTTTCAGCTCTTCCATGAACTGCTGTGCTTTAATCTCTGATAAAAACATTCTGGCTCTCCCTTTCGTGATTACTTTCAGCTTGGCAGGGAACAATAGATAGGCCTCTGATCCCAGAGCCTGAAATTGTGAAATTATCTGCCTCAACCTCCACCTTCTCTCGACCGCCACGTGACAAAAGTCCGGCCTAGCGAAGAAAGTGGTGCCCTCGAAAGATCTCTTATTGTCAGGCCTAGCTTTTTCGATGATTTCTTGCCGTAACAAAAAGTTCCCTACGTAGACTAGAATAGCTCTAGAAAAGGACGCCTGACCCCCTCCTTCTGCGCCGTGCACCTTCCTCTGAGTGAAGGGGAACCTATGCGCCCTCTGAATCTCCCTGTTCCCACAGCCACTGGGACTCCGGGAACGCTCCCTTGAGTAAGTTAATCACATAGCGCCTGGTATCCTGCCCTTCCAACCCCTCAGCCACACCCAAAAGTCTAACATTGTTGCGTCTTTGCCGATTTTCAAAATCCTCCATTTTCCACTGGAGGTCTTCTGACATCTTCTCCTGTGTTGACTTAAAGGACTGCCAGTTACCAAGATCATCTTCAAGCTTGCCTGTTCGCTCTTCCACCTCCGTGACTCTTCCAACAAGTTCATCATAGAGCTTATTCGTCTTCCTCAATGTTAATTGTATTTTCTTAGAATCCTGCCTTGCTTTCCGGCTTACTGACCTAGCCTCAGCTTGCATTTGCTTTAACATATTAAACAAAATCTCAAATGAAGCACTGTGCTTTGAAGACCCGGCCGAATCCTCTTCCTGATATGTCTGGGAGGTTGCTGAATAATCCCAAAGTAACTGCTTCTCCGTGCCCCCCGGGGACCCCGCCAGCTGTCTACTCAATTTTTACTGTCTTTTCTTCTGGGTAGTGTTGTTGCCTGTATCGGTACCTGAAGAGCTAGAACCTGACAATCAATCCTCCTCAGCATCTTCCTCTTCCTCTGAAGTTTCCTCACTAGGCTGCACTGAATCAGAGTCTTCGTTTAGGGAAAAAAAGTGCTCTCCTTCAACAGAGCCCACATCACCTTTTTTTTTAATACTTCCTGGTCTCTAGAGCCCCCATCAGTACACCTTTCTTTGTTTGCAAGGCTAACCGAGCTCCCCCATGTGGCCATGGGACTTTTTGAAGCGAGCAGCTCCTCTTCCAGCAACATGATTGCCCCCATCATGTCCGCGCTTCCCGTCTCACCTTTGGATGCGTTTCCCACCTGTTCCACCATCGTGCCTCCCAATACTGAGTCCGAGACCAAGTCACTCTCTTGCTGAAGCCGTTCCGCATCCTGGGCCCCAGAAACGCTGCTTGCACAGCTGACGGTGCTCTGGCTGAGCTGTTGCCCAGCGACGGTAGAGTTAGCGTTCAGCACGTCTGCAGCGTCCTCGAGGACGCCTCCACCATCACGGAGACCTCCGCCGCTGCTTTCGCCGAGTTTACTTGGAATTCCGTCTCCTAGTCCTGTGGATCGTACAGTGAAAATCTCCGACAAGGTAGGCTGCCTGAGGGGGGTTTCCCTGTGCTTGCTTTTTTCACTTCTGTCAGCAAGTTTCCCCGGCATCTTAGTTCGCGTCTCGGCGGGGCTATTTTGATCAGTACCGGTAATCGTACTGGGTTTCCCCCGTGACTCCGTCTTCTTCTTTATCTGCGGGGCCACCGTTTTCCTTATTGCCCCTGGGTGCTTCGCAGGCCCCCCTGAAAGCACTACCTCTTCAGTTGGGGCATTTTTTCCCTGATTATATTTTTGTTATAGATATTCTGACATGCAACCTATTGACGCTCTAATTAACTTACTAAGAGGGTAGATGTTCAAGATTGGGAGTGTATGGCTGGTAAGACGTACTGAGTTTTCGTAAGACTTAGTGTAAGGCTAATAAACAAACCTATTCAAGACAAAATTTTAGGTTAAAACCTCATGCATGTATTCAAAAATATGATCATTACAGAAAGAAAAAGTAATTAGTTAATTTATCAAAGTATAATTCTACAGAGCACTAACATTGGTTCATCCTCTGAAGAAAGCCAAAGAAAAGACTAATGGGTCGATTAGGATGGCGGACGGACCTGCGTCCGTCCGCCACCCCAGAGTAGGAGGGACCGTCCGCAGGGGCAGCGGCGGTCCCTCCTGTGCAATTAGGATGTGACCGCCACCCTGGCGGTCACATCCTGTATTTTTAACATTGCGGCGGGTGCTGCTTCAAGCAGCACCCGCCGCAAGGTTGAAAATGAAAGCAGTGCATTTGCATGCACAAAGCGGCAGGCACCTCGAGGTGCCTGCCGCTTCGTGCACGCAAATGCAGGGGGTACCATAGGTACCCCCCATGTGCACCCCCCAGCCCCCTTCACCCCTGGGGGCCCGCAACGGGCCCAAAACAAAAGTCCGTATGCCTTTTCACGGCGGAAATGCCGCCGTGGAAAGGCATAGAAATGCTGACATCCTAATATGCCTGGCGGTGTCTGATAGACACCGCCAGACATGTTAGAGCTTTTCCGCCGCGGTCGGAAAGCGACCGCGGCGGAAAAGCTGCGGACGGTCTTCCTGACCCCCCAGCCATCCTAATCTGGAGGGGGGTCTGTGAAGGCTCCGCAGCGGTTTTTCCGCATCCTCCGGGCCGGCGGACTCTTCCGCCGGCCCGGAGGATGCGGAAAAACCGCTATCCTAATGAGGGCCTTTGTACAAATTAGTAAACAGACTGATATAGAAACTGCTCCATAGAAAGGCCAACATTGTATAAATCTAATAGACAGACTGACATACAGTCTGCTCCCAAAGAAGGCCCAGAAAAGAACAGTCTCATCTCCAAAATAAAGCAGCTTTAACAGTGCTTCAGGGGATAGAGGCCACACGCATTTCGTGGTATAAAATGAAAGAGCAAGGTTGGACTAACAATGTTGCATGCACATAAATCAATCACTATTGTGATAAACAAGATACTTCCAGAGACACACACTTCCTAAGCCATTTTATTGATTAGGTTATGCATTGATAATTAAGGAAACAAATTGAAATTGTATGTAATGCAGCAATACAATAGGTTGTTCAGCTAATGAATGGCATACAGAGAATATCAGCAGCCAACCTTGTAAAGTTTCAAAAGAAACAAACATCCTGGTCATTGCTTCCTCGACAGAACACAAATATTGCATTCTGTTGTTGTACAGGCATCACATTTGAGGGTTCATTTTAGATGATTTTCCTGGAATGGAAAAACACACAAGCATAAAGATCGAGGCTTGCTTTCTAAAAATAAATGTTCAGTATTATTCTGCAAATATGAATAGCTTTCAAAGCAAGCTGACTGCAGTTTAGTCATGCTAACTGAAACCCGTTTCAATTAGTCATTATTTTCTAATATGTAAAAACTCATCTACAATTCCATGAGTATAGCCTACCAGCTGATACACCTACTTTTGCTTTTTTTTCATAATCTTCAAGTCTACATTTTAAAACATTCACTCATTTGTGTTTTTTCTTGCACTTTCCCTCTTTATCCATGGGATATTGTTTTTATCTTCATACTATAACCTACGCACAAAGATGAATCATAAATGTCCCCTAGATCCCACAACAAAATTTTCTTCCTGTCAGATTGTGTCTTCTTGATTAATCATCAGCATTATAATCAAGACTTTATGTTTGTTTCTTAAATACTATTCCTGGTTCTTTTGCCTTCTGCTTCTGTGTGTTTTTTGTGAAACTGATTTGGTTAACGCAAAACCTCTCTTTACTAATATAAAGACAGAGCTGTAGCCTCTCCTCTTTAAGAAACACCTCATTGATATGTAAACTGTTGTAAAGAAAATCCACATGGCTGCAATTTTCTTTTTACACTGCCAGTGACTTTGGTGTACCTAGCACTGAAATGTGCACGCTATCAGGTGTGCATGTCCCCGAAGATTGCCACCCTAAATCTTGTCAGTAATGTTGTCTTCTCCAGAGAGCGTTACTAAGAAGATGCTTGAAGCAAATTGATTGAAACCTCTTCTATTTCAGTTCAAAGAGGTGGGATCTTTCCAAAACTGTCGATGTGAGCCGTGATGTTTCCCTTGTTGAGGGTCAATTTCAAAAGTTGGTTGGGCTTGTACTGCACTCTCACCAACCAGACAAAATGATCGCCATGTATATTTTGCTTACACATTTGTTATATGAGAATATTGGACTTGTTTATGCACATGAGGTTGTGTTTTCGACAGCTGTTGGGCTTATCTTTGAAACAGCGTCTGGTAGAATGCAATCCATTCTGGGGATTAGGTGGAAGAGGACAGGAGGCATCTGCAGTAGTGCAAAAGGGCAGCATAGGTGTGCTTTGTACCTGCAGACACCTATGCTGATGAGGATTGTCCTTTACTCCAGTGGAAACTGCTCAAATATTCCGGAACCTGCAGCAATAAGTATTGGTTTTGGTGGGTTCTCTCAAATGTTCCAAGTCTCCATTGGTCTTCCATTAACTGATGTGTATTTAAGAATTATTGGTGCAAAAATGTAAAGGAAATCCACATCAAAGTTGTTTAAAGCTTCCAAGGGACTTTATTTTTAGGATCTTATACCAGGGCTCTGGCAGACTCCTAGCCCGCTACCTATTGAATTAGAATGTTGGATGCCAAGAAGTACATACAATAGTAGAGAACTTTGAACCCTACAGGGATTCTAGGAACAATAAACGCACGATAACCCTTCAAATGATGAACCCCAGCGGGTATCAATCTTGTCAGTTTTCAACCTCTCCCTCAATTCCCACAATTTCCACCTCGCCATAGTGCACAATTGTTTTGTAACTATACAAATCCCACCTCCAAATGTATTATTAGAATTTTCATGTTGTAAGTGGCTTAAGCACAGTCCCCTGTCCTTCACCACCTCCTTCACTTATGGCAAAACACTGCCCAGCAACTTTCTTCTTAATTATGTCATAAGTGTCATAAACCACAGTGGCCATCTTTAATTTATAACATGTTCGTTAATTCAACGCAGGGTAGATGGGGAGATTTGTTTTGCCAGTCATGCCACCGTGAAACTCTTTTCAGAATAGACAAAAACGCATACCTAATATGATCAACGTGACAGGAAGGCACAAAAGATAAAATCATGCTCTCTGTCAATCCTATTTTTTAAGAAAGGGTGAGTTTCATTGTACAGATATAACTTCATCTCCCTTCAAAATATCAATTGTCTCAAACATATTTAAAACAAAAAAAATTATTATGTTTCGTAAAAATAAAAGAAAAAGCTCAGGATTTGAATTTTCCGAGGCCCACAAGTGAAACTCTTCTTTTTAAATGCAAAACTTTAAAAAAACGTTCTGGAACAACTGCGAACTGGCACCAGAAAACAAACAAGCCTGTAAAACTGCTTTTACATTTGCAATATGAACTGTTTGATGCTTATCTACAAGGAAGTGCAGCTCAAGCGTGTATTAATAGCGTGTGACTTTACCAAGAGTGGTTGAATAGCATAATTTATATTTGTGGTTTTGGCTGGAGTGTAACTTTAGAAGGCTCAGATGATAGTTTTTGGAGTCATTTTGCATATTTTGTGTTTGCTTATGTTTGTATTTTATTCAGGAAAGCTAAAAAGATTACAAGAAGAGAAAGTCACGGTGGCTGGTGATGCAGAGATTTGCACTGTGCAGATTTTTGGTGCAAACTAAAGAACAAGCTGCACTCGAGCTGATGGAGCTTTTCTTCACGACTCAGGTGTGACTCAGAAAATCAAATACATCAATTACAGTGAAGCACATTAGGCGCCATAATGATATTTGAGAGTAATCGTTTTTCAAAACATAAATATTAACAGATTATCCAAGTTACAACTCAAAGAATTCAATTTTGCTGAAAATCAGTGATCAATACATAAGTCACACCAGGCCGTCTGCGCTCTGGACGAGGCTGAGGTGAGCTGGGAGCACACATTTTTTGCCGGGATTGTAAGCAGTCATGGGAAACATAAAGCAGGGGTCCTCAAACTGGGGGGCAGGTCCCCCTACGGCGGCCTCAAGTGATCGCAGGGGGAGAGTACAGGGTGTTCAGTTTCTGTCCAAAAGAAGCATTATGCTGATAACAGTGCAGCAAGCCACTCTTTAATGGGCCATCACTGACATCTTTTGTTATTTATATCCTGGCTGGAAGAAGGTGTCAAAATGGAAGGGACTCAAAATATTCTTCCAATCGCCCCACCCCCATTTGTAATAACCACACTGGAGATACTTTCATACGTCAGTAAGGCCTGCCTGACCAGAATAGTATGTTTGGAAATCATGTATTTGATTGCATTTTTGAAACAGTAACAGAACTTAATTGCAATAAGTCTAGGCATATTTAATCATTGCCTACTTAATAGAATAATTGTGAAAAATTTGGAGGGAGGCCCTGATGATTTTTTGTTTCATGGGGGGGACTTTAAAAAGTGAAGTCCATTGGCAAAAAGCCATGTCTAACTCTAAAAGCAATCCGGATAGGAGCGTCTTAGGGGTATATCTGTTTAGGGGCTGAAAGTAGGGTGATGCGAGATGTGGGAACTAGCATGAATGGTCCTGAGTCTGTTGGTTCTAATAGTGTCACGCATCCTGGCGGGGCTCAGCCAATGTTTGAGCGGGTTCTGACCCAGTTATACAGCAAGGTGAAATAACTTGTTAAAACCTTGTTTGATGCACTTTTAGTTAGGCTCTCTGGCACTGAACATAAGTTGACTAGCTTAGACTCTGCTCCGGTAAGTGCACCCCATCTTACCATTCCTGCATTGATAACCCCTCTCCCACTCCCTAATTCACAATTTAGTCAGCTTGAAGAAACGAAGCGAGTGGGTGGTTTGGAAGCCTCTCCCTTACAAGCACCACTTGCGTGCCCAGCAAGTGCCTGTTAAAACAAGGGTTTGTCTGCGGGTCAGAACAATGTGCTTTTCAAGCATCCATAAGCCGCCCCACGGCCTGGTATCCCTACTCTTCTTATTCCCCAGTTCCCGTTATGACCGTCGGTCCTATTCTGATTGGAGGTAGGAACAGGCAATTCACGGAGAGCGGTAATTGCATCAAGTGTTGTACACTTACTAATGTTTTAGATCTTCTCCATGATGTTTCCCCTTACATTATGATCCTTACAAATGTACCACCTTTGAGGGTTGGAGTTTCCAAAAGTGTCGATCAGCTTAGAGATAAAGTGGACCATTGGTGTAGTGGCTAAATCGGTGTTGGGTCTATTCTATTTAAGGACATCATTATGGTGGAGATTATAGTGCCATTCAGATGTGGGAAACAAATCAAAGCCTTTGGGTGATCCTAAAGCATAGAAACATTGATCGGATTGTGATCGCTACAGGCCTGATTAGTAATTAGATAATTAGTAATAAAGGGGATTAGGGGACCAGACAGGAAAACATAGGCAATAGTGGTAGTGTACCCGTTTTCCTGTAAAATATGGGATGAGAGACTTATTAGGCCTGGCAGCTAATCTGCTCCAACCAACAACCAAGTTAAAATCACAAAAATGTAATTCAGCATCTCTCCCTGGGGACTATGCTCAAAATGACAAATGCAATCCGATTCTTCTACCATGCTTGAACCACCCGAAGACAATTTTCATCACATAAGTGTAGGTTAAAATCTCCTAAGATCAACACCGGTAAAAAAGAATTGAAATCCTGGGTTGTAAATTGAGCAAAGATCCTAAGGGACACATCATGGTTATACAAATTCAGTATAAAAATCCCCCGGAAAATACAGGGAACCTGTATCAAAAGGATTTGTCTCACAACCCAAATGATGTGACACAAGGGTGGCTGAACCCCCCTTAGCCCAACCTGAATTTGTTGGAATGGCTCTTTTTTAGGGTTGAGCCTGCAAGAGCTCGCGCTAGGTTTGCATCTCGCATGCGAGACACTCTTGTATCCAAAAAGGGCTTGAAGCCCACCCATTGCTTACCCATTTTGTGGCTTGCGTGGCACTCTTCTTAACAACCTTGTAATTCATCACTGCAGGTCTAACATCCTTACCATTCCTCTCTGTAGAGCAGGGACCAAGTACTGACTGATTCATCTTAATCAGTGCCCGTCCACTTCTCCCGACGCAATTAAGGTACTATTTTATTCTTTTTAGGTTCCAGTGCCCTGGAAACAGAGGGCGTGTGACAGTTGGAAACTTACCCAGCAGGACAAACAAAATTGCAGAGTTTTAGTTTCTACAGTTAACTTTCTTTTATTTAGCCAAGTCTTATTTTTCTCACTTTGAAATCATGTTTTCTTATGATTTTGATCTTGGCACTGTTCTCGAAAGATGATGATTATCTTCTTGCAAAGAAACGTTGTTTCTTTTGCTATGTGTAATTTCTGAAATTATGCTTTAACACATAATCATACAGTACACCCAAACCCACCCACTCCAATCTTCCTCACTCTAGTCTACACCAATCCACCCCACCTTACCCCACACCAATCCGTCCCACTTAATCCTATCAACCCCAGACCAATCCAATACAAAGCACTCACCCCAATCCACTCAAATACTCCCAACCCACCCCATTCTTTGCAACCCACCCTACTCCGATCAGCTCAACTCCAAGTTGCCCCACTCCAATCCAAAACGATATGCCCCACTCCAAAGCAATCTGCCCCACTCCAATCCAAATCAATCTACCCCACTCCAATCCAATCCAATCTGGCACACTCCAATCTAAAACAATCTCACCCACTCCATTCCAAAACAGTCTGTCCCATTCCAATACAAAATAATCTGCCCCACTCCAGTCCAAAAGAATCTGCCCGACTCCAGTATGCCCACCTCAATCCAAAACATCTGCCCCACTCCAATCACAAACAATCTGCCCCACTCCAAACCACGCTCTCTAACCCAATCCACCCCACCCCAAACCAATCTAATCCACCTCACCCCATTTCAAACCACCTCACTCCAATTTACCTCATCCATTCCACCCACTTCAATCCACCCCACTCAATCCAACCCACTCCACCCAAATCCAATCCCCCAATCTACTCCAATGCAATCCACTTCAATACCTCAATCCACTACAACCCACTCAACCTTATCCCATCCTACTCCATTCTACGCCGCTCCACTCTATGCTACTCTACTCTATGACACTGAAATCTATGGCACTCTCTGCCACTGAACCACTAAACTATAATCCCCTCTACTCCACCCTACGATACTCTACTCCCCCTACTCTACTCTACGACACTCTACTCCAACAAATCCAGTCTACGACACTCTACTCCCCCCACTTTCCCCAAGGAAACTCCACGCCACAAACTTTTACCCATGCTGGACAACGGCCACACTGGCGTACAACATGGCAGAAACACTTTGCCAAAGCCAAGAGCTCTTGTATAGGCGAGAGCTATTGGCTTGGCCAATGCTTGTTTTCACCTGCCATTCCAACAAATTCAGGTTGGGCTAAGGGGGGTTCAGCCACCCTTGTGTCACATCATTTGGGTTGTGAGACAAATCCTTTTGATACAGGTTCCCTGTATTTTCCGGGGGATTTTTATACTTAATTTGTATAACCATCATGTGTCCCTTAGGACCTTTGCTCAATTTACAACCCAGGATTTCAATTCTTTTTTACCGGTGTTGCTCTTAGGAGATTTTAACCTACACTTATGTGATGAAAATTGTCTTCGGGTGGTTCAAGCATGGTAGAAGAATCGGATTGCATTTTTCATTTTGAGCATAGTCCCCAGGGAGAGATGCTGAATTACATTTTTGTGATTTTAACTTGGTTTTTGGTTGGAGCGGATTAGCTGCCAGGCCTAATAAGTCTCTCATCCCATATTTTACAGGAAAACGGGTACACTACCACTATTGCCTATGTTTTCCTGTCTGGTCCCCTAATCCCCTTTATTACTAATTATCTAATTACTAATCAGGCCTGTAGTGATCACACTCCGATCAATGTTTCTATGCTTTAGGATCACCCAAAGGCTTTGATTTGTTTCCCACATCTGAATGGCACCAGCCTGGCGATGGCTGCCCAAGAGCTAAAGATTAATTGGAAGAGTGTTTGCTCTGAGTCCTTCCTAAAAGAGTTGATTAGGTCGCGTGTTAGGGACTTTGAGGTCTGTCCTTCAGTAGACTTTTCTAATGAGGTAGTTGTGGCTTCATATATAAACACCTGTAAGGTCATGAATATAATGTTAACTCGGCAGAGTGTTCGGGTCTCTGATAGGCAGTCTACTTGGTTTGACCCCGCTTGTTAAAGGGTTCATCGTGACCTGGTTCAGGCTCTCAATATTAGACCAAGATCGTGACTTTGTGGTCGAATGCAGGTGGATTTATAAAGCCGCTATTAACCCCTTCGCAGCTGGGCAAATTCCCATGCTGTACTGGGGGGGCGCGCACAGTGCCCCTGTGCTCATGACGAGGTCAGCTCGTCATGAGCCACGGTGGTCGAATGTCCACACCCGTTTCTTTAGAACGTTCGCACAGCAGGGGAATTAACCCAGCGTGCGAGCATTCTAAAGGTCATGACGAGCTGAGCTCGTCATGAGCACACGAGCACCGTGGCTCATGGCGAGCTGAGCTCGTCATGAGATTCGAAGGTGTTAAAAACTGAAAATTGAAAGCACGAGGCTCACTTGGAACTGGCTAATACTTGTTCTCAACTCTACAGGAAGATTTGGAGAAATTGTCGCCCGGTTTTTGCTATTAACAATACTCCAACTCTGTGTGCGCATATTGCCACTGGTAACTGGGTGGCTCATTTTGGAGGTATTTATGGTTCTTAAGAATACTTACGCAGGGAGCAGAGCCTTTAACTGAGCTGGGTCCCTCAAATCTCTTTTTTCATTTAGAGCAAGTCATTCTCTTACTATAATTAAAACAACCCTGTAAATTGAGCCTAATTTAATTTTCATCAGTAACAATTATCATCATTATCTTTTAATTAGATTGAGGCCTGGCCTGATAAATCACTTGATGGCAGTTCCTCAAGGATGGTCCCAGGTCAAAGTTCTTTAACCTTGCAGATGTGACATGTTTTCTGATCACAATACCCTCCATTTACTCATGTTCTGTTCTGTAAAATCTTGTGTAGTGAATTTACTATACCCATGCTTAAAGGCATCAATTTTACTCACGTGAGGCCAGGCCTTACCTAAGTGCAGATTCTAACCACTGGCTCTCTTTGTCTGAATGTTGTGAGGTTTTTAAAGGGAGATATACAGAAAAGGTTATATATGGGTAAGTAATTATCTTTTAGATTGACGCCTCATTATATGTTTGACAGATGGTATCATTTTCTTCATTGTGTCACCATATATTTGTGGTTTTTAATGACTATTTTGTATTAACTGTGTACATGTTTGTTTTGTGTCTCAAGTTTTATGGAACTTGCTTCCAGAAATAAACATTTTATGATGATGATGATAAATTGATCAGTTAGTATAATTCAAATAATTCAAGATAACAAATCCAAAGACAAACTGGTGACTGTACTAGATCTTTTAACTCGGGCAAGGGCGTCCGGCAGGGATGCATTCTAGCGCCCCTGCTTTTTACTCTTTATATTAACGATCTGGACAAATCACTTGTGGAGGCAGCTCTGGATATTCCGCATGTGGGAGACTGCCCAATCCCTGTTCCCCTATACGTGGACGACGCTGTACTTTTAGCCCGTTCTGCGGTGGGCCTTCAGTGGCTCTTAGAATTCCTTTGGGGCGTACATGCTCTCACTGGACTTGATTGTGAACAATGGCAAGTCACACACTATGACAGTAGGTCACAGGGCTAGAAAAACCTTCTACTGTAATGGCGTGGAAGTTTCCTCCGTGTCCTCTTTCACCTACCTGGGAGTCCTATTTGATGATAGGTCATCCTGGGTTCTGCAACAAAAAGTTAAAAAGAACGCAGTCATAAGAGCTTCCTCATCTCTTTTAGGGTTTACACAGCGTCTGGGGGCTAGACCGATAGAGGCCATCCTAAAGATCTATAAAGCCAAGTGTTTGGCTATTGCGACCTATGGATCCTCTATATGGGGCTATAAAGATCAGGCTGGGATACAGATAGCTGAAAATAAGTTCCTACGGAGTCTTCTGTCTGTGCCACAATCTACCCCATCGTATGCTATACATCAGGAGTTAGGGCTAGGCTATGTCACTGATATTTTGAGTACAGCTCCGTTGCTTTGCTGGCTCAAAACTTTGCTGAATTCTGATTTATCCCTGGACCATATGATTTTACGGGACTGTGTTAAGTTAGATAAGTCCTCTAAAAGTAAATGGCTGTCGTATGTTAAAAGCGTGTTATCCAAAATAGGACGCCAGAACTTTATGAGGAGCCTGATAAGATTCGGAAGGAGGATGGGTGGGTTAAATTGAATTTCAAGAATTTTTTGATACTGGGGCGAGAAGAACAGGAGCTACGTAACCCTTTAGTTATGACCCATTACCTGTAAAAACATCTATTAATATGGAACCTTACTTGTCAATTGTTAACAAGCCTTACCATTGTTGGTTCCTAACTAGGCTCCGTTTTAATCTGATTCATTTTACATTGGGGGATTATCAGGGATGGTGTAATCCTGATGATGCCGAACCCTGCCAATGCGACAATTTCTCATCCCAGGATACTTTACATTTTATGATGTTCTGTGACTTTTATTCCAATATACGCATGAGATTTCTGGTACCTATCCTGAGAGGAAGGGGTTTCTCTCAGGTTAGACCAGCGTTAGTTTTTCTACAGTCTTTATGCAACCCTGGTGATATTTTTAATATTGCATCTTTTCTTGTAGTGGCAGTGAGGCTAAAGAATAAGAGAAATTTGATGTTGATTTCTTCTTAAGTAAGAGTTTAAGGTCCATTGCTATTTTAATTAGGACAAGGGGTCTGATCCGGTGATAGTGTTTTTATCCAAATGAATTGACATACTGTCTATGTATTTTAATTCTTATGTTAAATGATTTGTAATATCGTCTATGTTTGTGGCTTGTTTTTGTACTTTTATGATTTTAATTAATCGAGCGGGCTCAGCTTTCCATGAAGGGAAGTTCCCTAATATGCTAAGTTTGAGGAATCTGGAAATTTGTGAGAAGTCCGACAGAAGGTGTCAGCAATCAGAGCCTCTAAATGCAAGCACAAATGAAGATGCGATCAGGTATGTGGGGAATGGATTTGCCCAGGAGTCTAACTCTTTCAGGCAGAAGGAAAGGTAGTGTCTCCTCTGAAGAAAGTGGCATCTGAATCTAACCAACTCAGCAATGCACAACTAAATGGTACAGATCTTTACAATAAAAAGCAACTCCCTATGGTTTCCATGAAGAGAACCAATCAGGATCGAACATTTCATGACAACCCAGTTTCGGCCTTCAACCCAGCTACCACACAAGGAGTCTATGCTGAATAACGTTCAGTTGGTATCTTGTAGTGGGATGACACAATTCGGTCAGCGTACATTCACACAGAAACCAAAACAATACGATACATTTCAATTAACGTGGACTGGAGTAGCTTGGCTCCTGGAATGAGGGAAAGGAAAACTACACGGCAGACAGTAAAGCATTACAATTTAACACAAGTCATTTTAAACTGAGAACTACATTACCCATGGGCAACTTTAGCATGCAAATCACAATCTATATATGTTGCAACTTAGTGTAAGAGTTTGTGCACAGTATAAAATAATGAAACATTTTCCTTCACTGGTGGGGCAGAACAAACAATCAATGGCAAACCCAATAGTTCTGACTTGCATTTCCTGTTACAAGCCAGGCAAATTTGATTTGCCAATACTTTCTGTGGTTTATTGTAATTATCTGTCTTTGTGTGCACTGTTGGTGTGCTTGGCAGAGTTGGTCTTGGGACAGCAGCGGGTGTTCCTGTACCTGTCCCCTAAGTACTTCTCGGCAAGACATCAGCACATTACCCCAGCTTGGCATGTTCTAAAACATATTAGTACATGATGAGCATGATTACTGAATGACATGCAGTGGTGAAGTGCACCTCAGATGCTGCTTAACTCTGCCTTTGCACGAGCCATTGAAAAAGCAGCCGGCAAAGGAAGAGGACAGCGTGCGAAGCTTGGCAGATCCAATGGACGCTTATGAAGGAGTAGAGGATCCTGGTATAGGAAAAAGGGTAGTGGGGAAAGCATGAGATCTTTTCTGGGTGCTTGTGGGCCAGAAGAGTGGACGGGAAAAGGAAAGGGACAGCCGGGGAAGCGTGAGGGCTCTGTCAGGTGTTGCCTCACAAGAGAATGTCCTGGCAGAGGATGGGGTGAACAGCAGGGAAGACAGGACTTGTCCACCAGCCACTCAGGGATTAATTGAGGGGCAGTGTAATGAAGGAGCAGCACACCTCAACATTACAATATGCTACAATAAATACATATAAATCTGCTTTTTCCTTCACAGTTTTAAATGCCAATTGCACAAATAGGTGCACATCCTTGAATCACTGTGCAATAGGCAATTTTTAAAGAAACATACCTTGTGGTCCATTTCTTAATAGTCTTAATATGGGCTATGGTCTGGTTGCCTGATTCAAGTAGCAGAAAATAAAGTTTTAAGGGGCTTCCTGGGAGTCCCACAAAGTGTACCCTATGAAATTGTCCACAAAGAACTGGGATTAGATTACATTATTGACAAGCTCCGACTTTGCCCCTTAAAACAGGCTGTTTCACATGGGTATAGCATATATAATTGGAATTGGAATTGGAAGCGGATTTATAGAGCGCGTAGCTACCCTTGGGCATCCCAGCGCTAAGAGGACCTAGTTTATTCCAAAAGGGGTCAGTACAGGAGGGAAGTATTTAAGGAACATTCTAGAAGTCATTTGAAGTTGACAAGTGTTGGACTTGACCCTTTTTGCAGGGTTATCCCCAAAATCTTTGCCTTTTTCTTCCTATTTTTCTGACCCCCTGTTTGTTGGCTTTAGGACTCTGAGCGCTTTACCACTGCTAATC
This sequence comes from Lissotriton helveticus, assembly GCF_964261635.1. Classification (NCBI taxonomy): domain Eukaryota; kingdom Metazoa; phylum Chordata; class Amphibia; order Caudata; family Salamandridae; genus Lissotriton; species Lissotriton helveticus. The sequence continues at coordinate 1,565,080,404 of NC_136061.1, forward strand.
ATTGCTAAAGTACATGTGTGCTCTCCTTTAAACACGGTATGATTGGTTTACACCTGTTTGGCATATTTGATTTACATGTAAGTCCCTTGTAAAGTGGTATACCATATACCCATGGCCTGTAAATTAAATGCTAATGGTAAGTCTGCAGCACTGCTTGCGCCACTCACAGAAGTAGCTTTTTCAAACTTGTCTCAGGTCTGCTACTGCAGGGCCTGCGTGCACAGTTTACTGCCAAATTGACTTGCCCTTTAATACTGCTTGCCAAGCTTTAAAGACCCCTTTTACTACATTTGGTCACCCTTAAGGTAGGTCCTAGGTAGCTGTAGACTGGGCAGGTTGCTCAGGTCTGGATTGAGGAAGAGGATCAGGACCTACTACAGCGACAGGTTGCAAACCAGGCAGGAGAAGGACACTAGGTCTTGCGGGTAATGAGGGTTTTATTGGTATTACACGTTTGGTGTTCAGTATTAATGTTCTTCGTGTCCTAAAAGTGAGTCTCTCCCTGGCGAATTGGCTGGGATCCGTCTTTGCAGCTTGGGTGTCTTCTCCTTGGTCTTCGGGTCTTCCTCGCTTGTAATGAAGGGATGATCACGGAGGCAGCACCCCGCTCCGGAGCCCATGCAAAGGAAGCCAACAGAAGGACGCCGTTAGTTCAAAGGCCTCAGGGAGGGGTTGCACTTGTGGGGCCGTGTGAGGTGAGGAGGGGAGTTTGCACCCGTGAATCTAACGTGCAATATGCTTCCTGCAGTGACTTGGTGAAGGGGTAGACACGAGGTGAGGGTTAAACGCGGGGTAAAGGACACAAAAGGAGGGGGGAAGACGCGGGAGACAAACGCGGGTCTATGTACAATATTCACACACTCTTCCGGCCAGCCCACACTGCCATACGCTGCCGTACCTGGGTCAGCCACGCTCCTCCCCTGGGAGAGTGGCACGGCGGCTCGCGGGGTCGTTGGCCTCCCGGCACTCCGTATCTCTCGTCTTCTCCTCCGGGATGTTCTTCGGGGTTTTCTTTCCGTTCTCGGTACTCTCCTCCTCCACTCCGTTCGAAACGCTCTCCTACTCCGCTCCTCGCCGTTTCTTCCTCCTCCGGGGTGATGTCACACACCCTGTATCCTGCTTCCGGGGGTTTATCCAGTCCGGTGGTTGCTACGTATGTAGGGGGAGTGGTCTCCTCCTCCTCTGAGAACGCCCACTTAAAGGCGCCGGGTCTTTCCTCTTGATCTTCAAGTCCTGTCTCCCAGGGGTCCGTCTGCAAAGAAGGAGGCACAACAGGGTCATTGCCGGGAGTCCACCACTCCTCGTTAGCGCTCCGCATCGCCTTGTTACAGTCCACCCCCCCTGGTTTCTCACGATCGGGGAGAATCGGCATGCGGGAGAGGAAATCGGCGTTCCCGTTGTCCTTCCCTTTCCTGTGAACCACTGTGAACGCAAAGGGTTGTAGGAAGAGAAACCACCGAAGTACCCGGGCGTTCTGAGTCCTGTTCCTCTGCATCCACTGCAGAGGGGCATGATCAGAGTACAACGTGAACGCCCGACCTTCCAGGTAATAGCGTAGCTTGTCAACAGCCCACCTAATGGCCAAGCACTCCTTCTCGACGGTGGGATAAGTCCGTTCCCGGGGGTGGAGTTTACGGCTGATGTACAGCACAGGGTGTTCGGCTTTGTCCACCCCTATCTGTGACAGAACGGCTCCGATGCCCGTCTCAGAGGCGTCCGTGGCCAGTGAAAAGGGCCTTCCGAAATCAGGGGGCATAAGCACTGGGCTAGTGGTGATGGCCTTCTTTAAGCATAGGAAGGCGTCCATGGCGTCCTGTGAGGGGGGCCGTGGTAGAGCGTTTCGGACGTTCTTTTGTAACAGGTTCGTCAGGGGGTGGCTATGACCGCAAAGTTCTGGATGAACCGTCTATAGTACCCCACCAGGCCCAGGAAGGCTCGTAGTTCTCGTTTTGTGGAGGGGAACGGTGTTTCGGTGATAGCTTTTATCTTCTCCTCTTGGGGTGCTATGACCCCGTCTCCCAGCATGAACCCCAGGTACTTCACCTTCGGGTAGGCGGCTCGGGACTTCTTGGCATTGACGTGTAGACGGGCCTCTCCCAGGGAGGATAACACAGCGGCCAGGTGTTCTATATGCTCTTTCCATGACTGACTAAAGATGACGATGTCATCTAGATACACCGAGCTATACCTGGTATGTGGGGACAACACTCTGTTCATTAGCCTCTGGAACGTTGCGGGTGCCCCATGGAGTCCGAAAGGGAGGACGTTGAACTCATACAACCCTTCCTCGGTGGCAAAGGCGGTTTTGTGACGGTCCGCCTCCCTTAGGGGTACCTGCCAATACCCTTTTGTCAGGTCCAGGGTTGTTATGTATCTCGCGTCTCCTATGCGCTCGATGAGTTCATCGACCCGGGGTATGGGGAATGCGTCAAAGGTGGACACCGCGTTCAATGCCCTAAAGTCCATGCAAAAACCGGTGGACCCGTCGGGTTTGGGCACCATGACTATGGGAGATGACCAACTGCTCTTTGAGGGTCTGATGACCCCCAGGTCCAACATGCTTGCGACTTCCTTCCGTATGTCTGCTCTTTTCACTGCTGGGATGCGGTATGCTCGTTGTTTGACTATACTCCCTGGGGTCGTGTGTATCTCGTGTTCCGCTAGATGAGTGCATCCAGGGGTGTCAGAGAACAAGTGGGAAAATGGACGGAGACCATCCCATAAGGCCTGTTTCTCCCCTTCCGAAAGGTCAGGATTGATGGGTAGGCTTCCTAGGGTGGACTCTACATTCTTTTCCGGCAACACGAGATGGGAAGGCTGGGGGCTCTGTCCTAGCCACTTCTTCAGGAGGTTTATGTGGAAGGTTTGTGTGCGTCTGGGCGACATTCGCATCTTATAGGTTGTAACCCCATATTTCTCGAGGACCCTGAACGGACCCTTCCATTCACTCCGGAACTTCTGTGAGGACGTGGGCAGTAACACCAGAGCCCAATCCCCTACATTCAACTCCCTCCTTCTTTTCCCTTTGTCGTAGTACCGCTTTTGTCGGTTCTGGGCTGACTGCAGGTTTGAGTATGCCAGATCCCTTAATTTGCCCAGTCTGGACCGCAGCTGCTGGGTGTAGTCAAGCAGGGAGCGCTGCTCCTGTGCCTCTTCCCTTTCCCATGCTTCCCTGGTTATCTCTAGGAGGGATCTCGGTTGTCGACCATACAACAGTTCGAACGGGGAACAACCTAAGCTACTCTGGACTTGGGACCTTATGACGTATAATGCTAAGGGGAGCATTTTGTCCCAGTCTTTGTTTTCCGAGCCCAACAGCTTCTTCAGCGTGGCCTTTAGTGTCCTGTTATAGCGTTCCACTAAGCCATCCGTTTGTGGATGGTAAGCGGAAGTGCGGATGTGGGACAGGTTCAGGGTCTTGCACACCTCACCCATCATTCGTGACACAAAAGGCGTCCCCTGGTCTGTTACTATTTCGCGGGGAAACCCCACTCTTGAAAACAGTTCCACCAGTCTCTCCGCTACGTTCTTGGTGGTTGGGGTGGTTAGGGGGTAGGCCTCGGGGAACCGGGTAGCATAATCCACAATCACCAAGGCGTAGGTGTGGCCCCTAGTGGTACGAGGTAGTGGCCCTATGATGTCCATCCCTACGCGTTCCCAGGGATTCCCTATAATGGGTAGAGGATGTAAGGGGACTGCCGGGGGTTTTGACAGGTTTCTTCTCTGGCACACCTCGCAGCGTTGACAGTAGGCCTCGGTCTCCTTATATATGCCGGGCCAATAGAATAGACGCAGAATATTCCGAGTGGTTTTTTCGGCCCCGCTGTGGCCTGCGGTTAGATGCGTGTGGGCAAAGAACAAGATCTGTTTGCGGAAGTCTTTCGGCACCACTAGCTGTCCTTGGTCTCCCTCTACCCCTTCACGATACAGCAGATCGGCTCTGATAATGAAGCGGGGGTATCGTTGTTCTGTGGCCGTGGTTTGTGCCACATGAGCGGATTCCCACGCATTGAAAAGGGCAGGGTCGTTGGCTTGGGCGAACTTAAATCCCTTGTCTATGACCCAAGGCTCGGCAGACAAGAAGGCACCCACTGGATGGATACCTAACTCCCTTTTAAACAGGGCTAGAAAATGAGGGTTATCCACCCCTAGAATTAACTCCTCGGGCAGAGAAGCCACCACCCCCACCCTCACCGTGCAGGGCTCCCTCTTAGCCGGTTTGATGGAGATGCGTGCGATGGGATATGTTTTGACGTCCCCGTGGACGCATCGAATGTGTACCTTGCCCTCCCACCCTACTTGGGAAGGGACCAGGAGAGACTCCCGTATGACCGATTGCCTGCACCCGGAGTCCAAGAGAGCCTTTACTGGGATGTGGTTCACATGCACTCTTACGTAGTATGATGGTCCCATTTCAGCGGTGTACAGTACCGCCTTAGGGATATACCCGACTTCCATGGGCTCCTCGACGGACTTCTTCCGGGGGCACATCCGGGCTATGTGTCCCCACTCCCCACATTCGAAGCACTGGGGACCCCTTATCGGTGTGACCTCTGGTCGGAAGGGCCGTGGCTTTGGGGGTTCGTAGACTGGTTTCTTCTTCTCAGTCCGCGGGGCTGGTGCAGGCGTTTTTGTGGATTTCTCTGTCTCCCAGGGAAAGGTTCTGGGTGCCGCTCTAGTGTAGTTGGCCGCCATCTCGATGGCCTGGGCCGCGGTTAGACCGGGGTGTTGTCGCAGCCATCTTTGTGTCCCGTAGGGGAGGGCCTCCATGAACTGCTCGAGGACTATGCTGGTCATGACTTCCTCTTTGCTCCGATCGTCGGGGCGCAACCATTTCTCGGCGGCCATCTTCAGGCGCAAATACAAAGTCTTGGGGTTTTCCCCTGTTACCCCCTTTTCCTTTCGGAACCGGAGGCGGTATGCTTCTGCGTCCATCCCTAGGTGATCCAGTATCACCTCCTTGATGGCGGCATAGGTGGACGTACCGGCATGGTTGGCAACCTGGTAGGCCGTCTGCGCTTCGCCCGTCAATAAGGGGGCGAGAAAGAAAGGCCATTTGTCTTCCGGCCACCCACACGCGCGGGCGGCTCTCTCGAAGTTCACCAGGAAGGCATCTGGGTCTTCGCCCGCTACGTATTTCTGCAAGGCTACTCCGGCCGGGTGAGGACCCGCCGGTCTACGGTCCCCCAAGGCAGCGGCCCCTGGCGTCTGTACCGCTTTCTGTAAGCTGTCCATCTGCTGTGTCATGGTGCTGCGGAACAAAGCCCGATCTGCGTCTGCTGTGCTGATTTGTTGGCTAATGGCCCACTCCAGCTTCTGTTGCCCGTCGATAAGGGTCTGGATGACCTGGTCCACCATTACTGTACTGTCCGAGGGAGTAGATCCCACTTCTGACACCACTGTAGACTGGGCAGGTTGCTCAGGTCTGGATTGAGGAAGAGGATCAGGACCTACTACAGCGACAGGTTGCAAACCAGGCAGGAGAAGGACACTAGGTCTTGCGGGTAATGAGGGTTTTATTGGTATTACACGTTTGGTGTTCAGTATTAATGTTCTTCGTGTCCTAAAAGTGAGTCTCTCCCTGGCGAATTGGCTGGGATCCGTCTTTGCAGCTTGGGTGTCTTCTCCTTGGTCTTCGGGTCTTCCTCGCTTGTAATGAAGGGATGATCACGGAGGCAGCACCCCGCTCCGGAGCCCATGCAAAGGAAGCCAACAGAAGGACGCCGTTAGTTCAAAGGCCTCAGGGAGGGGTTGCACTTGTGGGGCCGTGTGAGGTGAGGAGGGGAGTTTGCACCCGTGAATCTAACGTGCAATATGCTTCCTGCAGTGACTTGGTGAAGGGGTAGACACGAGGTGAGGGTTAAACGCGGGGTAAAGGACACAAAAGGAGGGGGGAAGACGCGGGAGACAAACGCGGGTCTATGTACAATATTCACACACTCTTCCGGCCAGCCCACACTGCCATACGCTGCCGTACCTGGGTCAGCCACGCTCCTCCCCTGGGAGAGTGGCACGGCGGCTCGCGGGGTCGTTGGCCTCCCGGCACTCCGTATCTCTCGTCTTCTCCTCCGGGATGTTCTTCGGGGTTTTCTTTCCGTTCTCGGTACTCTCCTCCTCCACTCCGTTCGAAACGCTCTCCTACTCCGCTCCTCGCCGTTTCTTCCTCCTCCGGGGTGATGTCACACACCCTGTATCCTGCTTCCGGGGGTTTATCCAGTCCGGTGGTTGCTACGTATGTAGGGGGAGTGGTCTCCTCCTCCTCTGAGAACGCCCACTTAAAGGCGCCGGGTCTTTCCTCTTGATCTTCAAGTCCTGTCTCCCAGGGGTCCGTCTGCAAAGAAGGAGGCACAACAGGGTCATTGCCGGGAGTCCACCACTCCTCGTTAGCGCTCCGCATCGCCTTGTTACAGTAGCCCTATGTCGGGGTGCTTGCCAAAAGCCACCTATCAGGATCTCAGATGATTCCAATGGAGCAGCGACACTAGTTCCCGAATTCTCCTGAGACTTGCCCTCAGTTTACAGGAGAATACACGACTCCGGTGGCAAATCCCAGGTGGAAGGGGTTTTGGATGGAGAGAGCGTGTAGAGTCAAAGATGCTGCGACTCGTCTACTCAACAGCAACACTGCCACAGGCAGTCACACCAGTCTGATGAATGATACCAGCAGATATGGTACCTATAAACAAACAATATGGCTTTCGTCTTCACAAAAGCTTTTCAAATCTCAACCAAACTTTAGTTTTGTTGTTATTTTGTTTTCATTTAGATTTTCTGTTGAGGCTCCTTTTATCAAAATTTTCAAAACTGTAGTGACTGTGACTTCAGCACCAAACCCGCAAGCAACTTTGGATGGGGTTAGCTTCACGCATGTCCTCTCTGACAGAGCCGTGCCAACAGTTATGTACAAGTTGAACCAAAACAATGGTTACCTTTGCTTGCAGCACAATGTTGCGACTGAGCTCAGTACGTAGTAAAATCAAGTCTGTTAATGCTTCTCTCCTTTTCTTCTTCTTCTTTTTTCCATCCAGGTGCAAGACTAATGCAGGACATTCTGTACGTTGAGGTCGAAGTGGGAGGATCAAGGGAGCTGACAAGACAAAGTCATGGAAGCCGGGAAACAGGTAAGTGGCAGGTGAAGAGGCTAAGTGAAGAGGAGTAGTGTGGAAGGTCTTTAAATAACTCTGCTTTAGAACGTTCATAAAGGTCACATTCTAATTGTTTGTAACAAGGAACAGGTGCAGATAATTAACTTGATGAAGCTGCCTTCTAGAAGGTGTTTTAGAATGTGCACAAAGGTCGCGTTCTAATTGCTTATAGCAAGGAACAGATGCAGGGGATTGTTGCTTGATGCTCATTCTGGTAGATTTTCTGGATGTTTCCGTGGTGCCTGAAACCTGCCCTTGCATATGCATGGTAAAACATTTGTAAAAGCTATGAAACCTTTTCAAACAAACCGGGGAACAGCAGCTGCAGCTAGCTATTAGTAACAGGATGTAATAAGGTCAAAAGTCAGGATTCAACTTTTGTTTATTCATAAGTGTTGGGAGGAATGATATGAGTCATGCTGGTATATTGTGATAGGCAAGAGAGGTGAGCTGTGGCAGGAATCCTGACAGTCGCCCCTCCCAAAGGCAGTCTAACAGGTTGTGGTTTGGTGGGATGGGGGGGCATGAAATCATCTTACCAGACGGGGGGCATGAACCGAGGAGGCCAGTTCCCAGGAATGCTCTGAAGGGTTATAACCCTTCCAATCTATAAGGTAATATAGTTTTCCCTGAGATTGTTCAGTCCATGATACGGTGATCTTCGTACTCTTGTTGGCCATTAATCAGAATGGGTGGGTGGGGTATGTTTTAGTGTGGTGGGTGGAATGACTTGATCGGTGAAACGTGAAACAGTGGGTGGATAGTGTATTCAAGGGGAAGCTTGACGGTGACTGGATTAATTATCTTGATAATGTCATGAGGACTTATTAACTGTGGTAAAAGTTTCCATGGGCCTTCTAGTTGTAGGTGTTGTGTTAATAATTATACCATGTCTCCTTCCTTGTATGTAGGTGCTGGGTTCTATTGTTGTCAGCTTGTACCTTCATGACCAATTTGGCTTTTGCTAAACTTCTCCTGTCGTGTTTTTTAATCTCATGCAGTTGTTCTAATCGTTCTGTGACTGAAGGTAATGTAGTAGAAACTCCTGATATATCAATCGGAAGGGCCCAAGGATGTTGTCCTGACATAAAGAAGAAGGGTGTATCGTTTGTGGCTGAGTGGGTGCTGTTATTATAAGTGAATCCAGCTAGGGTTAAGGCCTGATCCCATTATCCTGTGTGCATGGATAATGAGCATCTTATTGTAGCTTCTAGGGACTAGTTGGCCCATTCAGTTTGCCTGTTGGTGTGTGGGTGAAAGGTAGATGACAAGTCTACCTCTATTCCTAACTTATCACAGAGTGTTCTTCAAAATTTAGATGTGCGCTGAACTCTGTGATCAGAGATGATTTTAGTCGGTAGACAATGCATTCTTGCCATATGATCAATGAATATTTGACTAAATTCTGTATCTGTGGATATCTTTTTGATGGGGAGAAAATGTGCCATTTTTAATAACATGCCAACAACTACTAAAATGGTAGTGAAGGTATTGCTTGCTGGAAGGTTAGTAATAAACTCCAAACTAATGGTGTGTCAAGGAACTGGGGTTATAGACAGAGGCTGTAATAAGCCTGCAGGCATAGTGTGAGTGTTCTTGTTTCGTGCACAAGTTGGACAACCATATACGTATTATTGCATGTCCTTCCGCATGTGTTTCCACCAGAAAGTTTTTTGACTATTCCTTAGGGTTTTCGTTATACCTGGGAGCCCTGCTAATGCTGTGTCGTGATTTCATTGAATTACCTGATGTCTTAATTCTATAGTAGGGATGTACAGTTTCTGAGCGTGAAGGAACAGCTTTTCTGTGATAGTATGGTTAGGTGTTTTGATCCACTCTATGGCCTTTAGTTTTGATATATTTTTCATGTAAGGCTTCCATAAAAGTGTCATCCTCGCTGACTACGGCTATCTTCCGGTGGAATGATAGTAGGGGAGTCTGATGTAGAATGGGAAAAGTGAGCATATCCAAATCTAGAAAGAACATTAGACTGTAACTGCTTGGTCCCTGAGTGATAGGTGATGATGAAATCGTACCCACTAAAGAAACACAGCCATCACATTTGACGGGGGTGAGAGCCCTAACGAAGCTAAAGAATTGTACATTTTTATGATCTGAGAATATTGTGACTGTATGTTTATCCCTCTGTAGGTAATGCCTCCATTCAGAGAACACTTTTTTGATGGCCAGAAGTACTCTTTCAGCCTCCGTACAGTTTTGCTCCGCTGGTAGACTTTTTTTTGGGAATAAAAGGCTATGGGATGCATGTTGCCAGTTCTTTTGAGATAAAATTCCTTGGCTCAGCAAAGCATCGGCTCAGCGTAATAGGTATGGTATGGATTGGGATGCTGAAGAATGGGTGCAGTGGTGAATTTAGTTTGTAAGAGTTGCACCGCCTAATTGGCTTCTGGAGACCACACAAATAATTGCCCCTTTTTTAGCAGCTGTGTTATGGGGGAGCCACTATCTTTGAAAAGTATGGGATGAAACGACGATAAAAATTGGAGAAGCCAAGTATCTCTTGAATTTCCTTGACATTTGTTGGAGTTAGCCAATTATTAATGGCTTCTACCTTTTTGGTGTCTATAGTGATGTCTGTCGGAGATAAGTGATACTCCAGAAATGCAGAAGCATTACATAGCCTGAAGGGCATAACATTATACTCAAAGAGCCTGAACTTGGTCCTATAGGCAGTTTTCCATTCATTGCCATCTCGAACAGGGAAGTCGTAAGCTCCCCGTAAATCTAGTTTCATGTAAATGGTGGAATTTATGACCTGATCAAGTAGTACAGGAATTAACTGGCAAGGATAGTGGTTCTTAATAGTCACCATATTGACCGCCCTATAATCCAACTCCCATTTCTTCTTGGGTACAAAGAGCGGGGAAGGCACAGGTGAAGTAGAGTGGCGTTCAAAGCTTATCTCTAGTAGTTAATCCAGATATTTGCGTAGATATTGAGTTTCTGGTTCTGTCAGCGCGTAAACTCTACTGCAGGGCAGTGTTCGTCCCGGGAGGAGATCTATGAGGCAATCACAGGCTCTGTGTGGGGGCACTTGGGTGGCTTACACTGGGTCAAAAATATCTTGAAAGTCCTGGTATTCTTTGAGTAGGTTAAGGTTTTCTGTTCCTTGGAACAAGGCGCAATGCATAGGTATTCCAATCACTGGAGCCTTTTGGTAGAGGTAGTAGTGCAGAATGGTGAATCCAAGGTTACGGTGCTGTGTACCCAATTGATTTTTGGATTATGGTGTTCTACTCAAAGTTTAACCAAAATTAGCCCAAAGGTGGGAGTGTCTATTAGATCAAAGAGAACTCATTCAGTATGCCCCACCCACACAAGTGAGGTAGCATTTCTATTGGAAGTCCTGGTAGAATACTGTGTGGTAGGAAATTTGTCTCAGGACGGTGATCCCACAACATTCCCATACCGAAATGCTAGGAAAATGTGATTTATTTTGCTAAATTTGATGTTTGCAGGGGATTCTGGGTAAGAAAATGTTGGGGGATCCACACAAGCCACACCTCCCTGTACTCCCACAGGTGTCTAGTTTTCAGAACTGTCTGGGTTTGGTAGGTTTTCCCTAGATGGCCGCCAAGCCCAGGACCAGAAATGCAGGTGACCCACTTGCAAAACCAGGTACTTTTGTAACTGATAATTTTGATGTCTCCACAATATGTTTTGAGCCTTTTCCTGTCACTGGCACTAGGCCTACACACACAAGTGAGGTACCATTTTTATCGGGAGACTTAGAGGAATGCTGGGTAGACAGACATTTTGTGAGAGCCACACAGGTCAGCTGACCATGGATTCCTCTCGGTGTCTAGTTTTCAAAAATGTACAGGTTTCCTAAGTTTCCCTAGATGCCAGCTGAGCTTGGGCCCAAAATCTACAGCTAGGCACATTGCAAAAAAGGGGTCAGTTTTCAGTGGAAAAATGTGACGTGTCCACATTGTGTTTTGGGCCGTTTCCTGTCACAGGCACTAGGCCTACCCACACCAGTGAGGTACCATTATTGTTAAGGCTCCCTTTTTTCCATTTTTACAGATTTTTACAGATAAATACAGACCAAAAAACATTAATTCTCTTGTTTGTATATGTATTTTTAAATGTGGATAAAAACGGAAATTGGGTTGCTTTTTGAGCAATTCTAGATACTGTCTGCCATGACTGCCAGGCCAATAAATATGTGGATTGACAGATAAGGGGGTTAAAAAAGAAAGAAATTTTAGTAAAGAGGCTTTAACAGCAGTAGATATCCACAAGGTTGATACTGAAATTTGCATATTTCCTTATAAGTCACTGATTTATCTTCTGCGGGTGTTCACAGCTGTTAGAACTGGCTATTTCTGGTAGGCTAAGGCTGACGCCAAAGCCAGGCAGAAACCACCATTCTAGTCAGGGCAAGGGAGTCACATGCCAAGATAACCCCTGCACACCCCCTTGGTAGCTTGGCATGAGCAGTAAGGCTAAACTCGGAGGCAATGTGTAAAGCATTTGCGCAAGCACACAACAGCAACAACATCCTAGGCACACCACAAAAGGAACTCCACACAAGGTTATATAAAAATAACTTCTGTATTGTCAAAACACATCAGATAGAAATCACACCTGTAGATTGTGCCAACTGGCACGGGCAATATTCACAAGGGATTATTTACAAGACAGGGCCACATGGGCCACTGTCAGAATCAGCACTCAGTAGAAATAGCACTTCTAGAACTTCGAATATAGGATATAAAATCACTGTAGCACAATTTAGCAAGTATAGCACACTACCAGTAACTACTGGTAACAGGTAAGTACCACCTACGCAACCCTAACCACCTTAGGAGAATGTCACGCAGGGAACTAGGACCTCACTAGGACCACCTGTACTAAAAAGAACAACCACCTAAGTATCACAATACAATTAGAGGTATAAGCAAGAACACATTACACATGATGCATCACAACATTCAGCGGTGTTAGAACAAGGCACATGATGCATCAAAACACATTCAGAGGTGCAGGGAAGGAAAACACATGATGCATAAAAACACATTCAGAGGTGTAAGGAAAGAAGACACATGATGCATAAAAAAATTCAGAGGTGTAAGGAAAGAAGACACATGATGCATAAAAACATTCAGAGGTGTAAGATCAAGGTGCGTAATCATATTAAATGCATTACATTTCCTAGCACAACATCACATTGCGCAAAACTCACATTAGCCACTACCTGTGGCAGTCCCTAGGCCAACTGGCCTTGTTGGGGCTAGGACGCCCTGTGTCCCAATAGTCTGAGTCCTAAACGGTGCAGCTGCCCACTAATTGCTGGGCAGCTGGGAATCAATAATGATGGGGCCACCTGGGAGCCACACAGGCTCTAAACAACTGGTCGCCCCTGAGCCTCTCTGGGCTCCAAGCAAAGAAATGCGCCTGGGAGCCTCTCAGGCTCTCACTCAATTATGCCCCTTGAGCCTCTCGAGGGCTCTCACAACAAATGTGGGCCAGAAGCCTCTTGGGCTCTAAATGTTAATTGTGGCGCCTGAGCCCCTCGTGGGCTCTCAAAGACAACTGTGGCGCCTTTCTGTGGGAGTCCCCCCTCTGAGGACTCGAAAACAGCGGAGTGCCCCGGGGCCCCCGTGGGCTCTAAAACAAATGCGCCCCTCCGGTTGGAGTCCCCCCTCTGGGGACTCGAGCTCACAGAAAAATGCCCCCGGACAACGTAGGAGCCCCGCTCGGGGGCTCGAACACAAGCTATGCCCCTGAAGCCCTTGTGGCTTCCCAACAACAACGAGCACGAGATTGCACTACTGGGGGGGCGGACACCGACAATGTGTCCCGGCGCCCCTCCCTTCCCCTCTGCTGCCACTCTCACCGGGTCTGGCGGCGGCTGGGGACGGAGTGCTCCCACTCCTCGGGATTCTCGCGGCAGCGTCTCCTCTCTGGCTGCGGGGCTCCCCCTTGGTCACGGGAGCCCCACAGCGGCCGCCACCATCTTCTTCTCCGGTCTGCCGAGTGCTGGCCAATCGCAGCGCGGCCTTCCAAGGCGAGCCTCCCGTGGCCCGGCAACCACAGCGCAGCCTTCCAGGGCGAGCCTCCCGCAGCCCGCCAATCACAGCGCGGCATCTCCGGCGGCCATTATCACAAACGGCTCGGGCCGCGGCGGTGAAACGAAGGGGGCAGAATGAGGGGTGGGCACCCTCGCCAGATAAAATAATAGGAGAAACGGGGAGGACACCCGATAATTAATTGAATAAATGGGGTGGCACCCGTAAATACAACATAGCCCGAATCGGGCGCCAAGCAGGGTAGGCACCTGCAAGCTCAGGGGCACCAAGGACAGGAGCGCTTCCCTCCTCGGGAAAACGACAGCGCTCTGCCCAGGAATCAGGATAAAGCGCCCACGAGGCGCTGGGGAGCCCAGGAATCACGAAAACGCCCCAGAAAGGACCCCCACAGCAAGGAGGGTCCCAGCAGCTGCAGGGCATTACAGGACAAGGCTTTTAGGGCAAGTGATGTCTCCCAGCCATCCTCAGGCAGAAAGGGCCCCCAGGAAGAAGTCCTCCAGCAGTCCATTAGGTATCCAGGGGCTGGGCAGGGCTCAGGGAGGCAAGCCTTCCCCTGAGCCCAAGCAGCAGCACGCCCCTGGCAGGATTCAAGTCAGAAACAAGAGCATTTTGTAAGGGGACACAGCCCCTTTTTATACTATAAAATCCTTTGTCTAGCAGGGTGCAGGCAGTGTGAGAACCAGCTACAACTGGTTATAGGGAACTCCTTTCAGTGTGAGGGGCAGAGGCGACAGCCGCCCAGCAGGAGGTGGAGCCAGCATTACGGCAGGCAGGCACAGCCCTATTCACTCCCAGGTGCTATCTCCTCCCACCACTCTAGTTGCAGATGCAGTCATTCAACCAAGGGCTGACTCAGACAACCTCCTTGGGGCTCCCCAGCCACTGTCACCCTCAAACCAGACAGTCAATCCACAAGCAGGCCCAGGCACTCCTGGAGCCAGTCTCCAGCCAATCACGTGCCAGCAGACTCACTACACATGCACACCCATGTCTAGAAGTGGCACTTCAACTCTAGACACATTCATGCCGCATACATCATTACGCAGCATTCAATCTCACAAGTTCGCACATACCAAACTCGACCCTGCACTCCCCACACATCAGGAACTACCATGGTCACACATATTGCCTCTAACCACTGAGCGTGGCTCAGTGGTTAGAGGCGGCAGACCCGGAAGCTGAGATCAGCCGTGGACCAGGGTTCGATTCCCCGCCTTGGCGGGTCTCGGGCTCAAAAAATTCCACGGACTCGACAATTCTCGCTCCGGTGCCTACTCGACTCACGGGGTCACACTCTGCGACTCTGGGCAATAGCTTGCTTAATCTCCACTACAGCCCCTCGCGGCGGGATGCCTGGCTTTCACCTTGTGAATACCCTGCCGGGGTATCTCACAGGGGAATACCAGGACGGGTTCCCTAAGCAAGCGCCTTGAGACCCCTGGGTGATTCGTGCGCTATATAAATCGAAATACATTTACATTTACATTTACATATTCCCCATGCATTCCTATGGGAGGGCAGGTCACTCACCACACATACACAGAGAGCTCACGCACTTTACACTGTACCACAGTGAAAAAGTGCGCAAAGGCCTAAAATCACCAACACCAGGTTTCAGAAACAGGCTAGGAAAAAGCAAAAAGTTTCGGGGTGAACCTGCCAAAAAGGGCCAGGTCCAACAACAGCATTGAAACCTGGCAGACATTTAAGCATAAGTGCATATTTATTGGTTAAATAAATATGGAAATATACTGATTTCAGCTTAATTTTTCCACAAAACCCAAAGTAAATATGGATAAATACAGATAAAATTAGCAAAAAATAAATATGGATAAATACAGACGGAAATGGCAAAAAAATAAATGCTATAAAACCCGGGAGCCCTAATTATTATCAGGAGACTTGGGGAAATGCTCGGTGGGTGGAAGTTTGTGGCTCCTCACAGATTCCAGAAATTTCAGTCACAAAAATGTGAGGATAAGGTGTTGTTTTAGACACATTTTGAGGTTTGCAAGGGATTCTGGGTAGAAAAACATGGAGAGAGCCACCAAAGTCAGCACCTCCTGGATTTCACTGGGTGTCTAGGTTTCGAAAATGTACAGGTTTGCTAGGTTTTCCTAGTTGTCGGCTGAGTTAGGGCTCAAAATCCACAGCCAGGCACATTGGGAAACAAGAAAAAGAAATCAGCGCCGCAGCCCTGCTCCGTGAAAACCGGAAGTCAGGCACTTTTGGCTGAGACGGGGGCGGGGCCTGCATTCCGGCAGGAAGTCCCGCCCCCTGGTGCCGCGACGAGATGAGACTGCCGCAGCGAGGAGCCCGATCCCCAGCAACAGCCCGGTGAGTGCCCACGGAACACGCCGAAAGAGCCCGGTGAGTGGGGGGGGTGTACGCTCGTGTGTCTGTTCGAATGTGTCTGTCTGTGTGTGTGCGCGTGGGTCTGCGTGTGTGTATGCAGTGTGTGTGTGCCTGTGTATGGCTGTGTATGTGCGCATGCGTGAGTGTGGAGTGTGTTTGCCAAGGGAATGAGGCAGGAGAGGGGCACGGCGCCGTGCGCGCTCACGAGGTCAAAACTGAGCAAATCTGCGCTCGTGCACCCTCTCCTGTCCACATTCCCAAAAACGGGTAGCAATAGTTGTCGAAGCACTGCAATCAATGCTTACGCATTGAATGCAGGTCGTGCTTCGACCTAAAAAGGGTCAGTTTCCAGTGGAAAAATGATATATGTCCACACTGTGTTTTGGGCAGTTTCCTGTTGCAGGCACTAAACCTACCCACACAAGTGAGGTGCCATTTTTATTGGGATACTTGGAGGAATGCTGGGTGGTAGGAATTTGTGGCTCCCCTCAGATTCCAGAAATTTCCATCACAGAAATGTTACTTTCTATAGGAAACTCTTGAAGGGTCTACACAAATGACCCCTTGCTGAATTTAGAATAGTGTCTACTTTTCAGAAATGTATAGCTTTCCGGGATCCACCATTGGTTTCATACCCATTTCTACCACTAGCTAGAATAAGGTTGAAAGCACAAAAATAGGAAAAATAGGGTATGTCCCAGTAAAATGCCAAAACTGGGTTGAAAAATGTGTTTTTCTGACAAATGTCTGTCTGTTCCTGGAAGCTCGGGAGATGGTTATTTTAGCACCACAAACCCTTTATTGATACCATTTGCAGGGGAAAAAAATAGGTGCTTTCTTCTGCAGCACTTTTTTCCCATTTAAAAAAGAAAGAAAAATGTTGCTGTATTTTAGCTCATTTCTCAGTCCCCTCCAGGGGAATTCACAAACCCTCAGTATCTTTAGAATCCCCATGAATGCTGGAAATAATGATGCAAATTTGGCGTGAAGACCTTATGTAGACAAAACGTATGGGGGGCTAAGAGCAAACTACCCCAAATAGCCCAAAAAAAGGCTTGGCATGGGGGAACGGCCTGGCAGCGAAGGGATTAAACTGTCATAGTCTGAACTGGCTGTGTTGCTGTCAGTCAGAGTAGTGAATGGTGTGGCAATTCTACTTTACAGGAGGTAAGATACTGTATTTAATACATGCTTGATGGGTGGTAGTAGCCCTGTCCACCCTTGATGTAGGGTAGGTTTTTGGGAAAAAACGTTGATGATGGTGTACATGTGTTTTGGATACTAGCCCAGGTGACGGAGAGTGTTCAGAATGTTCTTTTAGAGTGTTCACAGGACGCCTGCATGTTCACACTTGGTGACTGTGCGGCTGACGGGGATAGGTTTGGAAGGGCTTATAATAACATGATGTGTTTTTACTATTTGTTGAATAGTTGTTTCGGTGGGGGAGAACAGCTGACAATGCTATGATAGTTTCATATATTCATATCAAGGTTCCATGAAGCAGGGAATATTGGAACTTGGAATGACAACACCGCAAGAGTGGATAATATACATATAATATTAGAATAATTGATGCGAGTAAAATTAATTTTATTGAACTATAGCCTTTTTTGTATGCATGAGGTTTATGGTATATACTTGTCTCTTAAGTTCAAAAATGGTTTGCATGCTATATATCACACAAACAATACGGCCAGGTGAGCAGATTACTGCTTTGGATTCATGTCATGTTTAGTTTGTTCCTCCTTTTATAACATAATATTCCTATATTAAACATATTTACTTTTTCTATATATTTTTTTTCCAAGACCTTTATTACACAGTTCTGTAAAACACAGCCACAGGCCTACAACGCAGGGGCCGGCAGCAGTACTCACATCCATTTCCGATCAACACAGCTCTTTAGCCGACAACCATGGGGTCTGGCAGCGTAGCAGTATAAGGCATTCACAGAACCACCAATTCATACAAGGATACGCTAGCGGCCTATTTTCATTTTTCTTTTAACTGGAAAGTTGATTGAAACAAAGAAAGCGGAGTCAGAAAGCAGTCACGAGCACTGCAGTATACACAAAGTTATACATAGAACCAACAAATCACTTTTCACCGTACAGGTCTTCCCATAGTTCCGACACGGGACATAGCCAGTTCAATTGTGGGAGAGTCACATAATTCCCCCCGATAAGCATTCCAGTGCCCCCATTTCTTGTCCCATGTTTTTGGGCATCCTCGAACCTTGTAGACTGTCTTTTCAGCGATCATACATCGATCCATTTTAGCCACCCAGCTCACCACCAATAGCTTGTCCGGTGATCCCCACTTCATTGCTATAGAACGCTTAACCAGCAGAAAACCTAACGCTGACCACTGCAGTTCAGGATCATTCGGGTCATTGGCCCCCCAGATGTTGAGGACACATTCCCTGGGCATGGGCGAGAGTGGTTTTCCCAGGGAGCCACTCATTTTCCGAAGTGCTCCGCTCCAAAATTGTTGCACCACCGGGCAGTCCCATAAGATGTGGTAGAAGGTACCAGGGAGGCCACATCCACGCAAACACAGTGTATCAGGGCGCCTCCCAATTCTGGCCAGGGTAAGGGCAGACATATACGCTCTATGCAACACCTTCAATTGGATCAACCTAAACCTATGGCAGATGGCCGATTCCCTTCTTTTTCTATAATTTTGATTGTTAAGTATTCACTATTGATCATGTGGGTTGGAATTGCTGTAATACTTATTAGCTTATATAAGTTTAGTCTATTCGGGTTATTTGACACTTTACTGATATGATTTGCACATTTGGGGGTCCTAGATTCTTGTGATATGTTTGTTTTGAATGTTTTTAATTGTAAATAGTGTGTGTAAATGTCTCTTTATAGCTCTGATGAAGTCCTATTGTAGGGATGAAACGTGTTGGCTGGGCTGAGCACATGTTTTAATGCACTGCTAAGAAGATTGAAGAATAAATGGAACCAACAATGAACTGGTCTCCTTGAACATATTAATGGACTGAATGTGGAATAAGTAGCTATTGGTATTGAGAAACCTTGTGCAACTGCAATTACTTTGATTATAGAGAATGTGGATCTTACGCCATACATTTTTGAGTGCTCCTCTCCTTTTTAGGTCTCGCCTATGCAGCGCGCATAGGCAAAATGACCTATTGCTGTCACCATGGCTTTTCAGCCAAACACGTGCACGCGTTCCATTGCCTTCAATGGCAACGTGTGCACGTGAGGAGATTCACTTGCGTGAGCGAGCGCCACCACAAGTGATTCGCGCAGGCCCCCCTGCTGCTGCGCGAGGTGCGCGCGCGCTCCTCCCCCTACTGCCGGCAGCCTGCCTCGCGCTCCTCTCTCTGCTGCCCCGCAAGCTTGTTCTTCTCACCAAGTCTAGAGGCAGTGTGTAGCTCTATGTAGCACCGTGTGGGAGCTGAACAGCCTCTAGGTGCTGTTCGCCTGCTCTCTTCCACTCGTGCCCTGTTCCCGTCCACCTTTCCCTCCCTCCCACTCCCTACCCTCTGCCCAGACACAGACGGTGAGCCGGCCCTGCCGCCCTGTAATCTCCCGGGTGGCTGCTCATCTCTCCACACCCCCTTGCTGTGGTTGTCTGCGCACCCCGGGCTCCTGGCACCTCACCCCAACCGAGCGAGCTCACACAGGCTGGGCAGCCGCTCGCTCCCCTCGGCAGCGGACTGGGTGCGGCCCGACCCTGGTTTAACATTGTGTGCAATGAAGGTTATGAATGCTCCAAGTAAGTGGTTTTCTATTGGAGCAATGGTATTTTAAGAGGTACTCGCCGGAGTTCTTGCACAATGTCTCCCACATCACCTTCTACATAATGCACAGAAAAAAACAAACAGCTGCAAATGTCAAAGGGGGTCTTGTAGGAGAAACTGTTATGATCTTTGACACTGTAGTAGCAATGAAAATCATAAATCATCAAAGATAAGAAACAAAATATTCTTTTGTTTATTTAGCAACGACACTCAGTTTCCACAATGGTCTCCTGCCAAGAACCAGTCTTTAGTGGAAGGCCGTGAGTGGAATTTTGAATACCTCCACCCTTGCTGCATTTGCGAGAGTCGGGCAGGCTGTAAGCAGTCTTGTGTTCTGCTTGGCCCCGGCACACTAAGACTACACGAGTTAGTTGTGTGCTCCAACTCTTCTGTATTCTTTTGCATGGTTGCAGTGCATGTGGGCACTACCATAGGTTTACTGAACCAATGCCCGTCCCCCTCCCCTGACGGGAATCGTGTCCGGTGGCTAATGCCATCCCCTTGTGTCCGGTGCAGGTTCCTAGTGCCCCCTGTACATCGCTCCGACATCTCCCCCTTTTATGGAAAAACAATGCTGAGAAGAAACGAATGTAAGAGCAAGAAGAATAAGAGAATGAGATGCAAACGAAAAAGAAAACAAGCTTTGGCATAGCCAATAGGTCTCTCTTTTGGCTTTCTAAGTGTTTAGCCATGCAGCACATTATCCTGGGTGAAATGTCAATAGGTCTAAGCAACCTGAGATGTGTAGGTTCAGAATGGAAGACGAGTGAGCAGGCTGCTGAGCAAGCTTAGGTAGGGGGAACCAACAATACTGACAACGAGTTAGCTGCTGAAATGTGTGTCCTCCATCACCAGTAACAACAAAGTAAAATATTTTTGTATGAGTTCAGCAACCACTCACATCACCTGTGTGGAATTCTGACCCTCTGCTCCTTATAAAATTGCTTGGGCTCAGTGATCTTTGACTGTGTTGTTTTTTTTTGGACAGCTCCTGCCACCACATCTCAACGGGGCTGAGTTTTGTACTTTAGACGTTGTTAGTCCAAAATCCTGATTCTTTTGTTTTCAGCCATGAACTTATAGATTTACAGGTGCACATTGGATCCTTGTCACGTGGCATGATACACTTTTGGTTAAGCTTTGGCAGTTGGAGGACGGTCTCATTTTCCTTTATCATTTAGTGGTAGAGTGAGGAATTCATACTGTACTTAATGACTGTGAGGGATTTGGCACCTGCTGCTGCAAAGGTGACTCAAATCCTCACCTCTTCGGGGGCGGAGCCAGACCGGTGACCAAGATGGTCGCCCGGGCTCCCGGCTCCGTCGACCTTCTTCCCCTGCCGCCGGATCCCGCTATCCTTCCTGCGCTGCTGCTAGGCTCCCGAACGTCGGAGAGTGCGCTGCCCCTCCGTGTGAGACTCCGGCTGCTCTCCGAGCCCTGAGGACGAAGATATGCCCTTCCGTGCATTGCGGCATGCGTGAGTCCCGGAGCCGCGACCCTGCGTGATGCGGCTGCCGGCCGCGAATAGAACAACAGCGGCTACACAGACCCGGAAGGTGCCGGTCAACTGCTATGGAGACCCACCCATCTCTGACTACACACCCAACACTTGTTCTGTCGAGCCTGGTGTATCTCCGCATTATGCCATCAATCTATGCCTGTTACAGCCCCCCCCTCCGATTGCTGCTTTGTGGAACAGGACGACACGCTGCAGCTCCTTGTCTCCCTAACATGGCTTTGTGTGACCCGCGTGCGCCTGATTGTATCCCGCACTCCAGGTGATCGGAACCGGTTGCTCCACCACAGTTTTGACGGCGCCTTTGAGATCCAGGGGGCGAATATGTAACCTATTGCGGGGAAATGGAGTTGAACGCCCACACGGTGTGCAGCATGGTGGCGTTGGTACGCAACCCCCCTTTTTTGAGTCTCGGGATGGTTGCTCTGGTGTGCACCCCCGCGGCACTTATGCTGGGGGTCCCGGCTTGTGCGGTCGCCTTCATTGAGCCGTGCCTGTCCGTGGCGATGGTGACACACGCTGAAGATCGGAGAGTGGGAATCGGATGCCCCCCGATGTGCTGGTGGTCCATAATCCGGATTCGATAGCCACTGTGCTCAAACCCTGGTACGTCTGGAATGGAGGAAAAGTCCGTTGCCGGTATAATCCTTGGAGACTTCGCTTGTGTGATCCCCTGGTGGGGACACTGCTGTGGAGAGTTGCTGCGACTTTAATTGTGGCTAAGTAGCGGGAGTTCGTATTTGGGGGTCTCCCTGCTTGTTCCAAGGCGGATCATCACATTGACACCTGGTTCCATGGGTACATGGATTATCGGAGACTTCATCGGGTGTGCTTGTCTCGGAGTCTTACACCATGTTCTTTCTCCGGTGGATGCTGTCGTCATGCACTCCTGACTCAACGGAATGACTAATCTTTTTGGACCAGACTCTGTTCTCCTGATTTGGAACCGCCGAGTGGGCTGTGGATGGCTTTCGAGTGTGTCGTGTCCTGGTGTACTGCAAGATTCCCTGCCTTCCTCCGGACTTACCTGCTTGCATTACTTTTGGTATTTTGATTGTTTGACCTTCCACTAACTGGACTGAGATCTGTCTATATTGTGGCTGGGTGGGTCTGGGTTGAATGATGGAGATCTGTTTTTGTTTTTTTTCTTTTTTCGGTTGCTGCTCGGGGGGGCTTTTGTCTTAGTTCTGTAACTTGTGGAGCTGGAGTGATGACTACTATCCTGTTTTAAATTGTTGCCTTTGACATTTTGGTAGCGGCGCTGGGATGTTTGAAATGCTGCGCGGCGGTGGGGGGGGGGGGCGGGGGCCTGCACTGGGGACCCCTCAATGTTTTTCTTCTTCTTATATTTCTCCTCTCTTTTCTATTTCTTCTCTCTTCTATATTTCGGGTTTAGAAACTGGGCGACAGGCACGCTGCTAGGGGGGTGGGCCGTAGCCAACTACAGGTGTGCGGGGTGGGGGGTTGGGGGAGGGGTTTTATTGTTTTTTCCTAATTTGTTTCTATGGCCCTTTTTCTTCGCTCTTTTGGTTTTCCTTTCACTTTCTTCTTTTTCTGGGTTTGGGATCAGTCTGTTGGATTATTCCCTGAGCTTTCATTGATTTGTCGTAATCTGTGCCCTAGCTGGTGCTGCCTTATTGGTGTAACTGGGCGGGCGACTAATTGGTGCTCGTAGTAATGGTATGCATGTATATCCTGCATCTCTGCTGCGGTGCCCATGTCTTATTTGTGATCGTCTTCATTATGCAGGACTTATTGTTTGGCTCGCCCATTATATGACTATATCTTACGGTTAGGCACCTGATTCCCACATTTCTTTACGTTATATTGGAGCTTTTTACGTTCTTGACTTCATCCTGATTTAAAAGTAAAATTAAACCTCACCTATCCGGAAATATGATCGATGTGTGCCGTGATACTATGTCTTTAATGTGCTGCCGTGCCCCCGGGATGTTCGGCTAAATAGCGGTGTACACTTTTGCGTAAATAAAGGTTTTAAAAAAAAAAAAATCCTCACCTCTTCGATATCATGCTTGATGGCAGATATGAGATTCTTGTCGTAATTTGCAATGTTTGTTCTTCACCAATCATGTTGTTGTGCAATGCTATCCGTCCACATTGCTTCAGTTGCTTTGGACTTTGTGTGGGTGCTATTAAAAAACCAAGAATTGGCATAGCCAATAGGTCTCGCCTTTGGGACCTTATAAGTGTTTAGCCATGCAGCAGTTGATTTTGTTGCACCAATGATATTGTGCTGCAGAACTAAGTAATTATGAGGTCCCAAAGGTGAGACCTATTGGCATACCTGTTTTTAAAAAAAGTGTGTGGCTCTGCACAGATGTATACTTTTGTATGATATACTATTACAAGTCTAACAGAAAAGGGTTGGCAATAATAACCCAGTATTATTTCTGTACCTAGTAACAATAAAAATCGGCAAATGTGGGTTGCTACTTTCAAGTAATTACTAAGCATCTTAGGAGGTATGTTTTAGTCCTAGTGTGAAGCTTTACAGTCAATAATTTGATCCTCCTGGACCTCAGCGCTGCTTTTGATACCGTGGACCATCTGGTGCTTCTCCAACGGCTGTCGGGGGTGGGGGTCACGGGTCTGGCCCTCAGATGGTTCGCTTCCTTCTTGGAAGGTCGTACATTTGAGGTGTGGGAAGGCCAGGAAAAATCATCGTCAACCCCTCTCCAGTGCGGTGTGCCACAGGGCTCTTCATTGAGCCCTACCTTATTCAACGTTTATATGGCCCCCCTGGAGAGTGTGGTACGGCCGCTGGGTATTAAAATCATCAGTTATGCTGATGATACTCAGCTGGTGGTTGGCCTTTCCCAGTCGGCGCACCATCCCGACCGGCTGCACTCATGTCTTGAAAAGATCTACACGTGGATGTGCAGCTCAGCCCTAAAGTTAAATGGCTCCAAGACGGAACTGATGCTGCTGGGGAACTCTTCTCCATCTTTGTCCCCCAGCAGCTGGCCAGACTGTCTGGGTCCGATGCCTCCCCCCAAGCAGGAGATCAAGAGCTTGGGGGTATGGCTGGAGCAGGACCTATCGTTTAAAACCCACGCCAAAAAGACCGCTGGCGTGTGCTTTGGCCTGCTCCGCTCAGCCCAGAAGATCTTGCCCTTGCTCCCAGTGGCCACCCGAAGGCTCCTCATCCAGGGACTTATCATCTCGCGGCTGGATTTCAGCAATGCGCTATTCCTGGGCGCACCCGAATCTACCCTGAACAGACTGCAGCAGGTGCAGAACGCGGCTGCCAGGCTCCTGACGGGTCTCCCTAGGCGTCAATCTGCCCGTCCTGCGTTGAGGGCATTGCACTGGCTCCCTGTGAGGGACAGGGTGAAATTCAAGTCACTCTGCATTGCCCACAAAGTTCTGCACGGAGTCGGTCCACCCATTCTGGACGAGATGGTCCAGCCTTACAAGGCCTCTCGTTCACTTCGCTCTGACCACCAACATCTCCTTCAGGTTGGCAGGGTGAAAAAGGCAAGAACTGGTGGCAGAAGGTTCTCAATAAATGTGGCTTCCTTGTGGAACTCATTGCCCTTACATCTGCGCTCGGAAGCTAGTCTTCTTCGTTTCCGTAAGCTTTTAAAAACGTCTTTGTTTTCCGTTTAATCCCTGCATCTTCTTAGTAGTGTTATGTTCTGGTAAGCGCTGGGATGCCTATTGGTAACCAGGCGCTATACAAAACTCAGAATAATAATAATAATAATAATAATAATAATAATAATAATTTCCAGTAGTTTACAGAATCAGAATCAGAATTAGCTTTATTCGATTTTTGATTAAAAATCATAAAAGCAGCAGCAAAACACAAATAAAATACATCCATGTTACATTACATGTCACTTATAAAAAAAACAAGATTAAATTGATAAAATGGTTCAGCTAATCAATATAAAACGAAAAAAGACACAAAGCAGGACTCTGTCAGCAGTTAATTCTGATTTTCAACAGGGGTTCAGATCTGTCAGGGGCTGCAAAACAGAACTACGGGCATTAGGCGCACAGAGTCCTCCTCCCCAAACATTATACTTCTTCACTGCCGTTCTTGGTGAATGGATAGGTGGGATGCTCGGATAGAAGTCGTATAAATCCCAAATGCGAATTGGGCCATCCCCCTCTTGCTGCTTGCATGATCGTAAATAAGGGACTATTTCCCTATGCTTGAATTTAATTAGCACCAAGTCCCCAGGGATGGCTTTTGGCATTGCACCCAACCACCCCACCCTCCTAACGCTTAGAATCCCCCCATCTAAGTCAGGAGGCAGAGGTCTATTGGTCTGTAACCAGGGCATGACCTTATTAAGCAGGTCTTGACGTGTTTCGTGATTTCCATGGTTTAGTGGTAGAATCCCAGAGACAACAGTCACGTAGGGGGCGGCTTCAGGGGGTAAGTTGATTCGAGGCATTCTAACAGGTTCGAGTTCTGGTTTAGCCTCAATACGATTTATTAACGGACGTATTTTGGGCAGTTTGAAGCCTGTTGTAGACGGTGAAGTTTGTGTATGCTTTGGTTTTACCGAGATAGTGAGGGGAATAGGAGGGTCTGATGGTACCGGTTTGGTGCTTAAAATATGCGTTTTAATTGTCAGTTCCATACCAGATAACCTGTCTCCCAGGTCGTTTATTTTGGCCACCAATGGTGATATGAGAGATTTTAGTAGGTTCTCAAGCTGTGCCAATAAGGTTGGTTGGAGGGGTGATGAAACATTTTCTACTTCTCCACGCACCATATCCCCCGATACTGTGGTTAAATTGGTGTGGAGTAGAGAGGGGCTGGGGCATGGGTTTTGGAATATGGCTTGCTTCTCTTTACCAACGTCATCCCCATACTTCCATTTTGTGTTGGGCCCTCCCGGGAGTACGTTTGCTGGGGATCGGTATTTATTAAAGTGAAGAGGTGAGTTCTGCAGGGTGGCCATAACACCATCATTGGTGAGCGTACTTATAGTAGGTAATATGTCCGGGACGTATTCGGTTCCGCACAGGGCGTTCAGCTCCTCCCACAATGACATGATATAATGCGGGTCGCCACAGTAAGTCAATAGTATAAAAATGAAAAAAAAAAAAAAACCCCCAGTACCTCTTAAAGGAAAATGCCAGTGGTATGGCCCGTCCCGTCCTCCTTAGGCCTCTGAGGGCCACAGAGGGCCCGCCCTTTGCCCTGGCTTAGCCCGGCGCCACCCGCGCGCGTCCCGCGCTGCGGTATCCGGATATGGAGAAATAGCCCGGTGAGTTGTGGGCGGGCCTCCCCGCAGGTGCAAGCACGCACGGGCTCCTGGTCCCTGGAGTCCCGTGCGGCGCGATCCTGCCAACAATGTCCCCTCAGTGGCAGCTTTACTGGAGATGAAGAGATGATGAAACCCCTCCCGGGGCGGCAGCAACAGCAGGGAGACGGTATGCTGCACGACGCGGGACCCGCGCCAGCGGGTCCGGCGAGCAGTTTTCTGCGCCCGGTGAGCTGTGGGCGGGCCTCCCCGCAGGTGCAAGCACGCACGGGCTCCTGGTCCCTGGAGTCCCGTGCGGCGCGATCCTGCCAACAATGTCCCCTCAGTGGCAGCTTTACTGGAGATGAAGAGATGATGAAACCCCTCCCGGGGCGGCAGCAACAGCAGGGAGACGGTATGCTGCACGACGCGGGACCCGCGCCAGCGGGTCCGGCGAGCAGTTTTCTGCGCCCGGTGAGCTGTGGGCGGGCCTCCCCGCAGGTGCAAGCACGCACGGGCTCCTGGTCCCTGGAGTCCCGTGCGGCGCGATCCTGCCAACAATGTCCCCTCAGTGGCAGCTTTACTGGAGATGAAGAGATGATGAAACCCCTCCCGGGGCGGCAGCAACAGTAGGGAGACGGTATGCTGCACGACGCGGGACCCGCGCCAGCGGGTCCGGCGAGCAGTTTTCTGCGCCCGGTGAGCTGTGGGCGGGCCTCCCCGCAGGTGCAAGCACGCACGGGCTCCTGGTCCCTGGAGTCCCGTGCGGCGCGATCCTGCCAACAATGTCCCCTCAGTGGCAGCTTTACTGGAGATGAAGAGATGATGAAACCCCTCCCGGGGCGGCAGCAACAGCAGGGAGACGGTATGCTGCACGACGCGGGACCCGCGCCAGCGGGTCCGGCGAGCAGTTTTCTGCGCCCGGTGAGCTGTGGGCGGGCCTCCCCGCAGGTGCAAGCACGCACGGGCTCCTGGTCCCTGGAGTCCCGTGCGGCGCGATCCTGCCAACAATGTCCCCTCAGTGGCAGCTTTACTGGAGATGAAGAGATGATGAAACCCCTCCCGGGGCGGCAGCAACAGCAGGGAGACGGTATGCTGCACGACGCGGGACCCGCGCCAGCGGGTCCGGCGAGCAGTTTTCTGCGCCCGGTGAGCTGTGGGCGGGCCTCCCCGCAGGTGCAAGCACGCACGGGCTCCTGGTCCCTGGAGTCCCGTGCGGCGCGATCCTGCCAACAATGTCCCCTCAGTGGCAGCTTTACTGGAGATGAAGAGATGATGAAACCCCTCCCGGGGCGGCAGCAACAGCAGGGAGACGGTATGCTGCACGACGCGGGACCCGCGCCAGCGGGTCCGGCGAGCAGTTTTCTGCGCCCGGTGAGCTGTGGGCGGGCCTCCCCGCAGGTGCAAGCACGCACGGGCTCCTGGTCCCTGGAGTCCCGTGCGGCGCGATCCTGCCAACAATGTCCCCTCAGTGGCAGCTTTACTGGAGATGAAGAGATGATGAAACCCCTCCCGGGGCGGCAGCAACAGCAGGGAGACGGTATGCTGCACGACGCGGGACCCGCGCCAGCGGGTCCGGCGAGCAGTTTTCTGCGCCCGGTGAGCTGTGGGCGGGCCTCCCCGCAGGTGCAAGCACGCACGGGCTCCTGGTCCCTGGAGTCCCGTGCGGCGTGATCCTGCCAACAATGTCCCCTCAGTGGCAGCTTTACTGGAGATGAAGAGATGATGAAACCCCTCCCGGGGCGGCAGCAACAGCAGGGAGACGGTATGCTGCACGACGCGGGACCCGCGCCAGCGGGTCCGGCGAGCAGTTTTCTGCGCCCGGTGAGCTGTGGGCGGGCCTCCCCGCAGGTGCAAGCACGCACGGGCTCCTGGTCCCTGGAGTCCCGTGCGGCGCGATCCTGCCAACAATGTCCCCTCAGTGGCAGCTTTACTGGAGATGAAGAGATGATGAAACCCCTCCCGGGGCGGCAGCAACAGCAGGGAGACGGTATGCTGCACGACGCGGGACCCGCGCCAGCGGGTCCGGCGAGCAGTTTTCTGCGCCCGGTGAGCTGTGGGCGGGCCTCCCCGCAGGTGCAAGCACGCACGGGCTCCTGGTCCCTGGAGTCCCGTGCGGCGCGATCCTGCCAACAATGTCCCCTCAGTGGCAGCTTTACTGGAGATGAAGAGATGATGAAACCCCTCCCGGGGCGGCAGCAACAGCAGGGAGACGGTATGCTGCACGACGCGGGACCCGCGCCAGCGGGTCCGGCGAGCAGTTTTCTGCGCCCGGTGAGCTGTGGGCGGGCCTCCCCGCAGGTGCAAGCACGCACGGGCTCCTGGTCCCTGGAGTCCCGTGCGGCGCGATCCTGCCAACAATGTCCCCTCAGTGGCAGCTTTACTGGAGATGAAGAGATGATGAAACCCCTCCCGGGGCGGCAGCAACAGCAGGGAGACGGTATGCTGCACGACGCGGGACCCGCGCCAGCGGGTCCGGCGAGCAGTTTTCTGCGCCCGGTGAGCTGTGGGCGGGCCTCCCCGCAGGTGCAAGCACGCACGGGCTCCTGGTCCCTGGAGTCCCGTGCGGCGCGATCCTGCCAACAATGTCCCCTCAGTGGCAGCTTTACTGGAGATGAAGAGATGATGAAACCCCTCCCGGGGCGGCAGCAACAGCAGGGAGACGGTATGCTGCACGACGCGGGACCCGCGCCAGCGGGTCCGGCGAGCAGTTTTCTGCGCCCGGTGAGCTGTGGGCGGGCCTCCCCGCAGGTGCAAGCACGCACGGGCTCCTGGTCCCTGGAGTCCCGTGCGGCGCGATCCTGCCAACAATGTCCCCTCAGTGGCAGCTTTAATGGAGATGAAGAGATGATGAAACCCCTCCCGGGGCGGCAGCAACAGCAGGGAGACGGTATGCTGCACGACGCGGGACCCGCGCCAGCGGGTCCGGCGAGCAGTTTTCTGCGCCCGGTGAGCTGTGGGCGGGCCTCCCCGCAGGTGCAAGCACGCACGGGCTCCTGGTCCCTGGAGTCCCGTGCGGCGCGATCCTGCCAACAATGTCCCCTCAGTGGCAGCTTTACTGGAGATGAAGAGATGATGAAACCCCTCCCGGGGCGGCAGCAACAGCAGGGAGACGGTATGCTGCACGACGCGGGACCCGCGCCAGCGGGTCCGGCGAGCAGTTTTCTGCGCCCGGTGAGCTGTGGGCGGGCCTCCCCGCAGGTGCAAGCACGCACGGGCTCCTGGTCCCTGGAGTCCCGTGCGGCGCGATCCTGCCAACAATGTCCCCTCAGTGGCAGCTTTACTGGAGATGAAGAGATGATGAAACCCCTCCCGGGGCGGCAGCAACAGCAGGGAGACGGTATGCTGCACGACGCGGGACCCGCGCCAGCGGGTCCGGCGAGCAGTTTTCTGCGCCCGGTGAGCTGTGGGCGGGCCTCCCCGCAGGTGCAAGCACGCACGGGCTCCTGGTCCCTGGAGTCCCGTGCGGCGTGATCCTGCCAACAATGTCCCCTCAGTGGCAGCTTTACTGGAGATGAAGAGATGATGAAACCCCTCCCGGGGCGGCAGCAACAGCAGGGAGACGGTATGCTGCACGACGCGGGACCCGCGCCAGCGGGTCCGGCGAGCAGTTTTCTGCGCCCGGTGAGCTGTGGGCGGGCCTCCCCGCAGGTGCAAGCACGCACGGGCTCCTGGTCCCTGGAGTCCCGTGCGGCGCGATCCTGCCAACAATGTCCCCTCAGTGGCAGCTTTACTGGAGATGAAGAGATGATGAAACCCCTCCCGGGGCGGCAGCAACAGCAGGGAGACGGTATGCTGCACGACGCGGGACCCGCGCCAGCGGGTCCGGCGAGCAGTTTTCTGCGCCCGGTGAGCTGTGGGCGGGCCTCCCCGCAGGTGCAAGCACGCACGGGCTCCTGGTCCCTGGAGTCCCGTGCGGCGCGATCCTGCCAACAATGTCCCCTCAGTGGCAGCTTTACTGGAGATGAAGAGATGATGAAACCCCTCCCGGGGCGGCAGCAACAGCAGGGAGACGGTATGCTGCACGACGCGGGACCCGCGCCAGCGGGTCCGGCGAGCAGTTTTCTGCGCCCGGTGAGCTGTGGGCGGGCCTCCCCGCAGGTGCAAGCACGCACGGGCTCCTGGTCCCTGGAGTCCCGTGCGGCGCGATCCTGCCAACAATGTCCCCTCAGTGGCAGCTTTACTGGAGATGAAGAGATGATGAAACCCCTCCCGGGGCGGCAGCAACAGCAGGGAGACGGTATGCTGCACGACGCGGGACCCCCAGTAGTTTACATAATGTTTACCTGCTAATAAAACACACCTATGCAAGTTATGATGGGGAGAGCAATGTTTTATAGGTATGCTAACTTTACAAAGCCAACACTCCGATTATCCAGGAGTTCCAGCTCCAATGCAACAAAGCTCGCTCTTCCCTCAGACAAAAAAATAAAAAAGCATTTGCATATGCGAGTTTAAGCTATTGCCATTGCAAATGACAATATCTTTTATTTATGTTTTGTAAACCAAAACCAAAATAAAAGGCATAGCTATTTACAATGCCAATAGCTCATACTCGCATAACTGCGAGACCTATTGCATTGCAAATGCTTGTTGCATTTGTTCATGTGTATATTATATTATGGTTTAGAGGACCTCAGTGAGCAAGCACCAGAGCCAAATACTTTGGCGGACCTTTAACCAGTGCAGTGGAACATAACCGCTACCGCTTTGCTGAGTGTTGTTTTACATACGGATGTGGTGCTACTTTGTTTCCCTATGTCTTTGGTGTTGTATGTGTGGCTTGTAAAACAACAAAAGAGTGTCGTGAGAGAAGTGTGTAAGCACTAGACACAGAGAAGAAATCTCCCTGAAGAAGTCACAGTGGAAATCAGCGGGGGGGGTTTTAGGAAGCCCTCACTCACCACCCTGGGTGGTGACATGCTTCATCATCGGGCCCACCAGGAGAAGCCGAATGCCTCCCTGGTGTGCTACAACGCCAGATTACTGCGGAGCAGGTTCTTTGTGGCAAAAGTGTCAAAAAGAAATGTGAATTAAAAATGTCAGAAACTGTACCATACGGAAAAGTTTTTATTCAATGGTCAGTTTGACATAAGTAAAATATGTGTGGGAAACGTACCAGTTAATGACTCGGTTGTTTCCACTTAAAGTGGGGTCAACATGTTTCTGCCCGTCTATGTGTCATTTACTGGGCTTTCATCAGGACCGTCAGGTGGGGGACCTCGGCGGTATGGGCGCGCTAAGGCCCACCCTTACCAGAGGACGTGAAAGTTAAAAACAAGTGTGTAAAATAAAGTGCAAAAAACAAACAAAAGTGATGGGAAACCTTCAATTTGAGGTCCCTGTACTGTTTGTAATGCACAAGATCCACACCCCATGGGTCTCGGGAGGGGGGGGGAGCGACAATGGCACACCGCCCGCAACGCCTGTCACCCGTTTTGCACCTAGCGTCTCCTGCTACCGGACCCATCCACGGTTTTGCTTACACACTTCTCTCACGACACTCTTTTGTTGTTTTACAAGATTTAACAGGGGGACCAAGAGTGTCCTTTTCCCTCTCTCTCAATTTGTTATTACTACGTTGTATGTGTGGCACTTGATCCTGTGTGTCGGGGGGGCATGGCTAAAGTATATAGGGATTGGGTCATACATATGTCAGTAATTGGTGTCAAGTGAGAATCTTACCTGGCACTGTGACTTTCGCCTCTGCTGCAACATTCAAACCTTTCAGCTGCTGGTGGAGCATTATGTTGAACACTGCTACTTGGGAAGAGTGTGAAATGTGGCCTGAGTTTGACACCCGGAATAACAACTAATATTTCTATCCTGATAAATGAATCCTTCCTCCCTACTACTTAATTTTTCTCTTCCTCCCAGTAAGTATTTGCAACTCAGTGTCTTCTTGTTACATGACCTGTTCCTCTGCTCCACTCAAAGTGTGTGAAAACAAAACAGACCTTGACATTCCCAACTGTGGTCCGTAGTAAGGTTAATGTCTTCCTCCTTCTCAGGGAAGTTCCTCTTCCTTTACAGTGGAATGGTCTGCATATTGGCAGTCTTTCTCTGTGCTTCTGTGAGGCAAAAATAAACGACTATCAGTCAGACCCTCCAGGATTTCGTGAGTTGCCTCGAAACCGGCACTTAAAAGTGCCCGCGAAATTGAAGGAATGCCCGTTAAAGTTGCTGACTGTAGGTGGCTGCAATTGAAGTGCTTGACTGAGAGATGATCTCTTCTTGTTGCTGTGGCAAAAACTGTTAATATGAATGGCACGACTTTTGTATTTCTTTTTGTGAATTATTTTTGCAATAAAAAATGTGAGATGCTATTACCCTTTATCCGCACAGGGCCACGCGCAACAGAAGAGCCTCTCCCGTCATGTGGCATGGGCGCTGCTCCTGTCGGTGCCCAAGTGAGTGCTCTCTGCTAAACTGTGAACCTATCCATTACTGAGTGTCATTTCTAGAAGGCAGAGTCCTGGCTGGACATCGATTTATTACTGATCGATCGATGACTGTGAATGCCGAGTGCCCAAACCCCCTCCAGCTGCATGAGTGACCCTTGGCCTCTCCAAGCCCCTACCCTGAGACTCAGCAGCTACAGAATGCAGCTGGTGGTGAGTTTTCAGTCTAAAAGTGGGACTGTTACTCTGGTAACAGATGCACTCTACAACCTATATGAATAGTAACCTTTGGGGATCTCTAGTAAGTGACTCTGGTGACACATTCTGAAGCCAGTGACCCCCACTGGCCACAGCAACTCCTGGGGCACTTCCTGAAACAACACTCAAGGAAAGCACAGAGAAAAACAAAGGAATAAAGATATCATATTCTACTAATATATGGTCCATATAATGGCTGGGATATAAACAGACTTATACACAGCAGCAGCAAAGGAGCGCTGGAGCAGCAGCTGGAAGCACAGGAGTAGAGGGTCAGTCTGAAGGAATCTACTCAAGGTAGAAGACCGACAGAAGACAGACAGCCTATCGACAGATAGACAGACAGACCGCCAGAAAGACAGGCACACAGTGAGATAGATAGATAGATAGATAGATAGATAGATAGATAGATAGATAGATAGATAGATAGATAGATAGATAGATAGATAGATAGATAGATAGATAGATAGATAGATAGATAGATAGATAGATAGATAGATAGATAGATAGATAGACAGACAGATATGCTCCATCTTTATCTGGAATTAAAATCTAAGAAGGTTGACACAGTGATGAGAGCAATGGAGATGTCTGTGTGGTGCTAATTCTTGTGTGTGCAGGAAGCGTGCACAACTGATGCTCATTCAGTACCTCTTCTTTTTGCGTGGGGAAGGGTGCATACATGGGCCCTAGAACATCCCAGGGAGAAATGCAGCTCCCTCCCATGAGGTTAGGACTGGAGCTGTGCTTCCGTAGAGCTGCAGACACTTTTAACATGCCTATTTCAAAGTGGAATACTCTGCTAAAACAGTTTCCATTGATTTCAGGCTGAAAATAAATGATTATGAGTAAAATAAAGTGCTGCAAAAATGCCACTAAATTACTATATTTGTACCGCTAAATTTGCTACTCCGTGCTGCAATATCCTGGGGCGTCTGATCAGTTACCAGCCTCCATATCGTTTGCAGAAAGCTGAAAACTTTCATTTTTCGTTGATTTTCGCTCCGCTTTTTTTCTCCATACAGGGATATCTTAATTATTTTGGGGGTCCTGGGCCAAAGGTATTTTGCGGCCCCTGACAGCTTTGAGCTTATGATCCAATTTCAGCTTTTTCATGTTTTCTTTGGCAAGGTTACTGACAATTTACAGGCACACTATTCTAAATCCTAAATGTGTTTCCATCTAACATTCTGGGATAGTGATGTGTGTTTTCAATATGTTGATATAGCAGCAGCGCACTAATATTGTTGTAAATAATCTCTGTGAGCCACTGCCATTTCTGTGAAGTCCTGTTTCGAACTTCAAGGAATTTATTTTGTGGATGTGGCATGGCGCTGAAAAACATAAAGGCAACATTTCTCTAATTAATAATGGCTATAAATAGACTCCCACACATCACCCCTATTAAAATAAACTAAAAGAAAGTGGTATTTAAACAATCTATGTTTTAGAATCATTTAGGGTCGACAGGGCAATGCTGTGTGGAGAACAGACCTGGCGGCCCCCTTAAAAGGCTGGACCTGTTTTGGGCTCCAGTGCTCTGTTATTACTGCACCTGCTGATGCCAGGCGCTGAAACCTCTGGGGATTCCATGCCCAGGAAAACTACCACGCGGTGACGTAAACAGGAAAAAAAGGCTTCCCCCTCAGGAGTCAATAAATATTTAATTTCACAGAAAACAACAAAACAGCAGATGTTCGTCTGCTTCAAAGCGTGGAGACATCTCTGCGCCTCCAGCCTCTGCAGGGAATTAACAAGGGTGTTTTGGGAGCATGGCCATGCAGCTTTCCAGGTAGTAAGCCGAGCAGTGGACACCACACCTTGCAAGCTCCGCCAATCAGCTGCGTGCTACGTTCGACAGTAGGTGAGCAGCCGAGCCACATTCCGAGCGGGATAGTTATTAACCTGATTAGCCGCATTCCGGCAGGAGCGAGGAGAAACTGCTCTACAAACAGTGCGAGGCAGTGTGCTAAGCGCCGTTCATTTCTACCGAGGAGGTGGTTAACCCTGTCCTTCCCGGCTAAAATCTGGTATCTCACAATAACTCTGAGGAAGATCGACGCAGAGTGGCCAGTCTCCTCCAGTCATGTCGCAGCGAAGTGCCTCATGGTTACAGTGCACTCTAGCATGAGAGAGAGCTGGGTAACAGTAACACCTGTTTTTCCAGTTATCCAAGCGAATTCACTTCTTGTTGTCATTAACACCAGTGCTTTAAAAGAGGGGGGGTGGGGGTGGGGGGGGAATAGTGCAGGTAATCATTTAAATGTGGCGAGTGGGCGGGGCTTATAAGTCCTGCTGTTACTTCTTGACTTCTATACTACTTGCAGCACATACCAAAACACAGGAGACATGTCTTTCAATAAACAAAGAAGGTTTCTCTACTCATACACAACGAAAGGAAAACTCAGTGATATTTTAACATTTCCTTGTTTTTAATATTTTCAACATCAATACTGTTAATTGCTGTTGCTTGGCACAATACTATATGTTCTTGAGGCGAGGGACACCGAAACAAGAAGACGTACACACACAAGCATTCCACACATTTCCTTTAATATACCTTCCAAGAGTGTCTTTATTCTCTCCCCCTTTTTCTCGTATTTCTCACACACAAATAATCACTGGCAAGCACACAGGCAAGCAGACACACATAAGCCGACACTTACACAAAACAATGAGGTGGGATTAAAGCCATTTTAACCTGGTTACCTCCCACGGCTTTCTTAACAGCGCTGTCAACAGGCTGCCTCAATTTCTGTGTTTGCAACACAGCTTGATGGTGAACACCCCGACGGAATTTAGATGAGCCCAACCTGAATAGTTCAGCAGGGGCTCGGCTCAGGTCTACAGAAGTGCCTTAGCTGTCAGAGACAGGCCACCAGCACCAGCGTTTAATGAGTACCGGTACTCTCCTCGGCAGCTGAGAAGTGCCGGTACTCAAAGAGATAAAACTAAGTAGTGCTGGACGGTGCTCTGTACCTGTCAGTACCGGCCCATTTAAAGCACTGATTAACACAGCAGTAAATGCAGCGGTGTTACGCGAAATCATCCCCCACCTCCCCCCAGCAGAACGTGAATAGGGTCCCCTGAGTCGCCCATAACTCACAGATGTTCATTGGCCTTAGGCTAAATTGGGGGGCACCCT
Organism: Lissotriton helveticus; assembly: GCF_964261635.1. Classification (NCBI taxonomy): domain Eukaryota; kingdom Metazoa; phylum Chordata; class Amphibia; order Caudata; family Salamandridae; genus Lissotriton; species Lissotriton helveticus. The sequence goes on from NC_136061.1 coordinate 1,565,116,283, forward strand.
GAATGGCTGAGGGGCCCCTGGAGAGTTGGATCCTCTGGTGCCCAGGGGCTGAATGAAGATAGGGGCCTGTATTATGCCCCAGAGCAAATGAAAGAACGCTGTGTTCAAAGGCCTCGGGAGATCAACGATGAGGTGCCTGCCCCGCTCCCATAGTGGTCCATCGGGACCTGGACCTGGAGAGTCTTGAGGCCTGCTTCGGTGCCCCGCAGCCCAGTCCGAAGTGACTCTACCTACTGTACCGGAGCTTGCCATGCTGTGCCCTGGAGCTCTCCAGTGGGCAGGGTCCATGCTTCTTGGAGCTGCACTGAATCCTAATTTGCTCTCCCCAATACTGCTCTGTGTTGTCTGAGGTTGCCCTGGGAGGTTTGGCCAAGGCACTCTGGAAGCCCCAAACGAGGAGGCGCGGCACCTAGAGAGGAGTGGGTGCATGCCATGCCAGGGCGCTTCCTACACCACCAGAGTGGTGCCGTCTCCTCTGATGTGGCCTGACTGCAGTGCCCCAGGCGATTTGCTGGCCTGGTGATCTTGACAGGGGAAGGGGGTCCCCAGCCTGGTGCCACAGGGTGACTCTGGCTGAGGGTGAATCCAGTGGTTCGGAGGAGTGTGTGATCATCCCCCAAGTCTCATCATGGGTAAGGACAAACAAGCTCGCTATCACTCAGCGAACACTATCCCTTTATATACTGCTCCGTGCCACCCTACTCAAAGCATAATGAGGCAGACGGGCGAGCTGGATACTGGAGATGTGTGGGACGGTGAAGCAGACCAACCACGTTTGAGGTGTTGGAGGCAATACAAGGCTCTCGGACTGCGCTGGAGTCTAAAATTGAGACGGTGTAAATTGATGTTAACATCCTCCGCGCCGATCTAAGGATAGCGGCTGAGAAGGTTGTGACAGCTGAGGGCAGCATTGCTGAGCTGCAGGGGAAGTGGTTGCCCTTAACCGTCAAATGGCCCAAATGTGCACTACCACAAGGGAATTGGAAGGGCGTGCAAAAAACAGTTGTCCACTCCAGGTGCAGCAACATCTGTGCCCTGGGGTTCCCTGAAAGTGCAGTGGGGGTTCCACTGAAAAGTTCCTGGAGGAATGGGTGCGACAGAGCTCAAAACATCGGGACTGTCTGACTTTTTCATTGTGGAGAGGGCGTGCCAAACATTGGTGCCGCCCCCTTCGCCCACAGGGGTCCAGCCGAGAACCATCATAGCCAAAATCCTCGACTATCGCGACATGGACTGCATCCTTCGGGTGACCCATGAACGGACACCACCCCTCTTTGGAAATAGTAGGCTTACCATCTGCCCTGATTACATGAAGCAGGTCCAGGATCAGCGTAAATCCTTTCTCGGTGTGAAGCAAAAATTGAGAACTCTGCAGCTCCAATATGTGGTACTATACCTAGCAAAATTGAAAGTCATTTCACAGGGGAAGGCCCATTCTTGAAAATTCCCTGGAAGAGGTGTGGGGATGGCTGGAAATCAGAGGTGACTTGGTGCTGCCCTATTAGGTATGTAACTCACAGCAGGACTGGGGTTCTTGTCCCCAAGAGGGGCTGTGCCCCGCAGATCAGGTACAAATGACCCCAACGCTACCCAGCTGGGCCCCTGCAGGATCAAGTCGCTGAGGATGGTACCTTGCAGCTGAGTACAGCTGCATCACAGCACGCGGGATGGTGATATACAACCATCGGCAGATGGACCAGGGACTGGGGCGTCGAGCCCCACATTAAACTTTGTGCCAGATACAATGGTTGCCTTGGGGGTGGAGTCAGTTGGCATTTGAATGAGAGCATTATTTCTCTCCTCGTCTGGTTGTGTGGCTGGGACTGACTAAGCTGGTACTCATTGGGGTCGTGAGTTCACTTGGAATGTCTGTGCAGAGGGACCCTGTGCTCAGTTGTACATTGGCATGTTAGTGCCTCATTTGCCCAGTCTTTGATGACTAGTGCGCACAGAAACAGGCAGGCTAATTGAGAGCAAATGTAGACTAGTGAACGCCATGATGTCCGGACTAAGTTAGTTTGACGAAATGTCTGGTTGGTTGGGATGTTGGTTGGAGACATACGTTAGCCGGTCCCAGTTGGATCAGTTAGATTGCTATGCAAGTCCTGGCACACACATGGGGTGAGCACAGATAGTTGACTGGTTGCACTATGTTTGTGCGTGGGTGGGAGTGTGGTTATTGCTTGAGCAGTTTGCATTGTTTTGTATTGCCGGGAGCAGGACAAGGATACATGGATGAGATGGAGGTACCCACTATTACCCCAGATCTGGGATGGAATGTGACTACAGGCTTTTAACCTGGAACGTCCAGGGACTAGGCATTTACATCAAATGCAACAGAGCGCTCGTCTTCCTCAAACGTCACAACATTGACATAGCATGCCTGCAAGAAACATATATAGATGATGCAGGTGCCTCTAGATTGTCCAAGAAATGCCAGGGCCTTATCTTCTACCATTCATCCTACTCTACTGATGTTGGAGGTTTACTGATATGGGTTGTTACTGGGTTCCCTTTCCTCTCACATATTTGGAGTCAGATGTAGAGGTAGGTATGTCTTAATACAGGGCACCCTAGATGGACGAGACTTGAAGATTTAGAACACATATGCCCCCAATAGCAATGACCCTACATTCTTTTACACTGTAGAAGACTTGATCACAAAAGTAGTTCATGTCCCCCTACTGTGATTGGGGGACTTCAATTGCATATTGGACCTGGACCTAGATAGTACCCCGGTAGGGTCAGAACAAAACCTCGAATGACGGCAGCGCTCTGGGAGGTTATGACGAACTTAGGACTGGAGGATGTATGGCGCCAACCACACCTGACACGGAGAGTATATTCTTGCCATTCGGTAATACAACACATATAGCAGACTGGAGAGGGTGTTGGCGGCAGGGTTTTCTAGACCGGAAGACATTGAGATAACTCATCTCATAACGCATTTCTTGTCAGATCATTCTCACGTTAGCTGCACTATGGCGATGATTGGCAGTTCAGAAAGACCCTGATCCTGGCAGTTGCCAACAGATCTCCTTGAGGATCCAGTGGGAAACAAGGCACTCTCGCTGTCCTTGACTGGCTACTTTGAAATTAACTGGGGCTCCGCTGGGAGTGGATCCATGGAGTGGGAGAACCCTTAAACCAGTCTTGCGGGGTACTTACATGGGATTGACATGCGATGTATGGTGACACCTGCAGGCTAAATTGACTAGGGAGGAATCAGTCGTGGCAGAGATACTGACAGTGCTCTCATTCACAGTGGACACACTCAGGGAGGAGCATATGGTTTGTGGGTGCATAACGGATATCTGGAACCATCTAGATAAGTACTCCTTGAAATAATATTCGCAACAACTGCACAGGGAGGACAATAAGTTTGGGTGGCTTCTTGCTTGGATCCACCATCAAGAGCATTCACCACCACTCCATGCATGACTGGTCACCCTAGGAGGTGGCTTTGTCTTCTCCACAGCATGTATTGTGGATGCGTTTCGCACACACTTACAATAAGTCTACACCGGAGCCCCAACTACAGTCCCTCATACATACTCTCATTTCCTGGAAGATTTAGACCTCCCTAGACTGGGGCCGGTCGAGATAGATGTCTTGGATGAGTCACTAGCTCTGGCAGAGGTCAGAATGTCATTGACATAGCTCTCGCAGTCTAAGAAGCTGGGAGTGATGGAATTCTATCAGGCATACTCGACACTTCTACTGCACGGCTTCCTGGATGTCTTATAGAGGCCATGGAGGTAGGGATACTGCCATGCAAGAGGATGAAATATGCATGCTACTTAAACTGGGGGAGCCGCGAACAACCCTACTGCTTAAAGGCCTCTCACATAGATTAATTCTGATGTGAAGGTACTTTGCAAGTCACTGGCCTACCGCTTAACACCCTATATGGCCCAGCTGGTCCATGAGGACCAGTGCAACTTCATCCCAGGTTGCAGCACCAGCATGAACCTTGGATAACTGACTCGTCATGCACAAGCTTGACCATCAGGGCGCAGAGAAAGCACTGAATGCAATCGATCTGGAGAAATCTTTCAACACGGAGAACTGGGGCTACCTGCTGGAGATGCTGAGACTCTTGGAATTTGGCCCACGGTTCTGTGGCTGCATCTGCTTGCTTACAAGGAACCAACTGCAAGGATGTGGATAGGGAAGTGCAGCTCGGAGTCCTGGAGGCTGGGCAGCGGAACACAGCAGGGCTTCCCATTGTTGCCCCTTTTAATTGATCTCACAATAGAGCCTTTGGCAATTTGGGTGCGTACGGTACTGCAGGACTATGGCCTACTAATAGTAGGCATGCCACATGTCATCTTGCTGTATGCTGAGGATGGCCTGATATATCTCTCCTCACCCAGATACGCTATGTCGAGACTGTTGCGGATTTTGGATGACTTTGAGAAGACTTTGGCTCTCCGGCTTAACCGTGACAAATCCCTGCTGTGTTCCATTGCCTCACTAGTGGGTATCCTGATAAAACACTTATCTGTGCTGGGGCGTCAGTGAGAGCTGACGCAGTTCGGGTACCTTGAGATTCAAGTAGTGCCCACACGAAAGTCCCAGCTACAATTAAACGTAGACAGGGTCTTGGATGCATTAAGGTCATCCGTGAACTTCTTGAACACACTACCGCTCTCCTTGATGGGGAGGATGGCCATTGCAAAAATGGTTCTCCTGCCCCAATTCCTGTTTGTGCTGCAGAACTCTCTCTGCACCCTCCCCACTAGGGTTTTTAAGCAGTTAGACTTCAGTCTTATCTTGCTATTGTGGGCAGGCTGATGCGATAGAGTGACCTTGGCGATAATGACTAGACAGTACAAAGATGGGGGGCTTAAGGTCCTGCGTCTTGATTTGCATTACTGTGCTGCCCATCTCCAGTATACGGCCTGCTCATTGGAAACGGGCGCGAACTACAGTGGAACGATTACCAGAGGGCACCTGACTCCCAGCTGACATTCCTTACAGAATCAGGCAGATGGCAACACTATGTCATCGATTTGCTTATGTAGTCCTGAGGTGGGCCCCATTCCAAAGAAAAAGTACAGTTTGGGAATTGACACTTGTCCGGTAGATGATGGAGGGCATGGCAGGATTGAAAGTGCACCTATTTGGGGGATCTATATCCAGGGGAGACTTTTATCTCCTTTGAGGACGCCTGCCAAGAATTCTCTCTATGGCCTGGTCAATTTTTGCACCATGTCAGCCTTGCTGAAATCCCCTGGGGAACCTGGTCTTGCTACCTTGCAGTGCGTGCACCTACACAAACCCTGGGAATCCTTCTATTGCGTGGTTCAGGCCACCTTTTGATCACGCTGTTATACAGACCCATGCACATGGATGCAGAGGTGTCTCCTCCGCAGGCCCACATGGGTTGGGACATTGATCTAGATGTCCCCTTGGGAGCCGGGGAATGGTCACAAAATAATGAGTTTACACACACTGTTTCACGTAATTACCACTTTCAATTGATACATTATAATTTCCTTCACAGGACATATTTAACACCCAAGGACCTGCATTGTATATCCCCAACCCGTGCTCATAGTTGTCCCTGCTGCGGTGCAAGAGATGCAGATTTTCTGCATTTAGCTTGGCAGTGCAGGCTGGTACAGGATTTCTGGACTCACGTGATCGCTGACATAACTAAGGTTACACATCTCCACATAACATGCACTCCACATTGTTGCCTGCCCTATAAGTTCCTGCAGTTGGTGTTAGTCAGAGGATGTAACCTTCAGGTTAGAGCGGTCGACGTCGAAGCTGGGGAACTGGGTTTGAGTCTCGGCAGGGGCGCACAACATCCTGTGATTCTGGGCAAATCACTTAATTTCCCCGTGCCTAACAAAAATTAATGTGTCCATCTGTAAGGAAACTGGTGCTAAAGCGATGGCATGAACGAATGACTGCTGCGAGGTTTGGGACTGCGTGGAGAACATAAAGCACAGGTACTCATAGTACGGCCCGCGGGCCGCCAGCGGCCCGGCAAGCCTTCCTTGGCAGCCCACAGACCTTGCAGACATCGTACCTGTGTTTAAAAATTAAAATTAAATAGTGTTGGCAAACACCGCCGTGAAATACAACAAAGCCTCTGCTCAGTGGGGGTCGGGGGAGCAGTGATTGTCAGAGTGGAGATGCGGGGCGCTAAGAGGTGAATACAACAAATCCTCAATAACATGTGAGAGAGCGCAAACTGACTTAAATGTATGAGTACATCACACTTACTTGTAGTAAGCACAAATCATGAGGAGAAATGCCATGAGTGCTAATAGTATCTGCAATTATATTCTAAATGTATAGCTAATGTAGGGATTTAAGTAGAAGTGGAACTAATACAGAAATGTGTGACATTATATGACTTTAATAGACGTGATTATTTCTGAATTCCATGTCGTGAAGCTGTTAAAATGTAAGATGGTATGCGGTTAAACGCAGAATGTGGTAGGCCTCAGGGCCAGAGCTAAAGGGAAGGTGTTTCTTTTCACGACACAGATTGTATTAATGTTTTGGTCATTGCATTAAATAGGCCATGATATATAGAGATGTTTACTAAATAATAGAATAAGAATATTAACATGCTTTAATTAATGAAGAAGTTGAATGCTATAGTCATAGTGAGAAATATTGTAGGCCTGAAATGTTTTAGCATTGATTTACACGTACATGTCTGGGCTGAGAAATGTTGCAAGCTTTTTCTTTTTAGAAGTCTATGAGAGTTGGGTTCTTGGCTGCAGATATCTGTCTGCAAAGGATAAAGGGGGGATCCAATTATAAATGAATGAATAGAGGTCTGTTCAGTAGACGGCCCAGACATGGAGGAGGGTTCCGGAATGTTTGAGGGGTATCAGCGGGCCGGAGAAGAGTCTGAGAAGCAAGGTCAACTCTAACGCATGAGGCCCAATACAAAGCATCATGGAAAAAGCCAGAAGCTACACCACGTGAGAGGCGTCTTGCAAGGGGCGTCTCAAATGTTGTTGTCTGTTTTGTATTAGGGACAGCACCCCTGGGTGGAGTTAGAGCAGATACCTGAGGACCCTTTAGAGAGCGGATGGGTAGGCAGAGAGGGGTCATGACTGGAGAATTATAGGTTTTCACCAAGAGACTTAGAGTGGGTGACTTCCCTTGGGGGTCATTCACTGCTGACACCTTTGTTAGGTTGGGATTTGGTTAAGTAGGGATACCATCTAGAGCAGGGTAGGGACAGCCTAACCTTTGCGTTTTCCTCCAACCTAAATGAAGGAGAGATATGCGTCTATGCTGATAGCTTTATTATTCTTAGAACTTGTGTTAGTGATTTCTGTTGCTCGTCTGAGGGCTTTCCGAGAGCACATGTATGTAATTGGACCTGTGTATCTCGTTAATCTCATTTTGAGATGCTTGTATTTGCAGCTTATTATATCTTTACAATAAACTTTTGAAAGCTAGAAGTTGTTTGTGATCTTTGGGAGCAGAGTCCTTTATTGGGTGAACTAGCTTGGAAATAGGTGCACTTTCTTTCCTCACAGACAGGCAACAAAGGTTCAGTCGACCAGATCGAGGTTTGGATCAATAGATATAAGGTATCGATCAAAATCTCGCCCTTTCAGTTGGTAGCTATAGAGGATGGTTGCCTTCTTGAGGACGGTGACCTAGGCCAGGTTAGCTTACCCCAAGGCCCCTAGAGATCGATGATCGGAAGAACAGCCCGCCGAAGAAGATCCGGATGACGTGAGACAGAAAAAGCAGCAGTATCGGTTGAGAGTGAGTATAAAGGGTTATGCGTGTTAGATTGCGGTGTTTTGTATTGTATCTATGTTGTAATGTCTGGCGGAGTTGAATGTCTGTAGAGTGACTGTGGAACAGGTTGTGAGCGCGCGCAACCGGTGGAAATCTTAGGTTCAAGGAGAGCTTAAGTGGTTCGGGTGTATCGGACACCCAGAGTAATTGTCAACTAGTGTGAAGGGGGTCATGAGGTACCATTGATCACCCGAGAGACCGAGATAGGGGGAACGTAAGAGTGAGTGCGTGAGTAACGGACGCTGGTCGGAAGTTACTGTGTGTGTAAGCAACCTATCAGAGAGACGATAGACATCTCGTCAGTTGTGTTGACAATTACAGATAGACTGTGGACGTACAGTCGAGAGAAGTGACCGCTTGGTCGGAAGTAGTCATTTTTCGGTGTATGAATGGGACGCATGCATAACCGGGAGACGAGTTGAGAAAGGAGGGGTGCTGCTGCGAAGCGGAGAAAAGTGACGTCAGGTGGTGTCGCGCAGTGATTGGCCGACCGGAGAAAGACCGCGCTGTGATAGGCCAGCTAGCGAAGACGTCAGACAGGGTCGCGACGTGATTGGCCGATTGGAGAAAGACCGCGCTGCGATAGGCCAAGCTAGCAAAGCCGCGACAGGATTGGTGGATTGTCATCAGGAAGTAAACAGAATAGCGAGGCTGGATTTTGTGCGCATAATTATGAAGTGTTTTAAATGGCTGAAAGCAGTGTTTAAAAAAGAGAAGCGGGGATCGTATGAAGGGGAAGAAGCCCCGCCGGAGGGTACGCCAGCTCGTTATATGGCAGTGAATGTTGGGCTGCATACGATCCTTTGGATATCAGAGTGGAGTAAGATTACTGAAGGAAATGAGGAACTGACGTTCCCGAAGTACGGGACGTTCAGATTAGAGGTGTTACATCGATTAAAATCAGTCATGACCTCAATGAGACCCTTGCCTAGACCAACCCAGTTTGAAGCTCTTGATGCATGGCTTAGGGCAGCGCATGAAAAGAATATGAACAGACGACAAGAAAGGGTGAAACGATCGGTAAGGGCAGTACAGGATGCCAGGTGGGATGCGGATGCTAAAAGATGGAGAGTGCATAACATGGAAGTAAATAAACTGTACCCAGTGTTAGAGGCGCCAGTAAATAAAAGTCCCCTGGAAGAAGATGATGAGAGCGAAACAGAGGATAGCTTGATAAACAGATTATTGACAGACAGGCCACCCCCGTATAATAGAGCAGGGGGAGAGGTCGAGAATACTGAAGGAGAAAAGGGGGGCAATGCAGGAGAGCATAGACCGCTTCCCAGTACAGAGTGGGATCCTGAGCCAAAGAAAGAGCTGTCCCAGCCTAGTCAGGTGCAGCAGGTGGTCGGTAGGTTTGTGGTACAAAGAGCGCCGGAAACGGAAAGCGCCACATCCTACCCATTGCCAGATGCACTACAGGTACCTGTTACCATAGGTCCTATAATATCGATATATGACCAAGAGAGAGCAAGAGGGGAAGAACGGGTACGGAAGGACAGAGAAAGAGCAGAGATGGCAAGGAGGAACGATACGATTAATTCCCCAGGTCAGATGCCGATACCCAGAGAGTGGAGCACCCCGATGCACACAGCAGGGGACCCAGGAGGAGATCCTGGGGGCCCTAGATGGCCAATGGATCTGAGGGGATCTGGACGAAAATCCTTTCAAGAGCTAAATGAGTACATGAAGCAGTGGGATGAGGCAGTGAAGGCTCAAAAGAGCATCAATGCTGCGGAAGCTGAAAGAGAAAGTCAGGACAGCAGAGCACGGACTCACTGCGGGGCTGGGGAGAGTAGCCCGGAGTGGGACTGTAGAGGGAGTAGGGGAGTCACCCATTGGGCCCGGAGTGGAGGTAGAACAGACCTGGAAAACGGGGGCCCCGGGAGTGGAGGGGTGGCGCGCCCAATACTCAGTGAAGGGGAGAGGAGAGCGCAAGAGTACAGGAACAGCTTTAGATGTCCACACTGTGTACCTGGCACCAGAGAACTGAATGGGAGTTGTGAGAGGTCGCACCATAGTCCCTGTGATGACGGAAATGAGCGCAGCCCAGGGAATATGGGGAACCAGGAAGGATCGTATCAGATACTGAGCGATACTAGGCAAAGAGAGAGTAGAGAGCAGAGGGAGAATAACAGAGAGGTGTGCGGGGAGAGGAGAGAAGAAGAAGAGAGTGGGCAGAGCAAGAGTGGGGGTAACAGGCCCGTGTTCCATCACCTTCCTAGATCGGATGGCCGAGCATGGGACCTGGAGAGATGGGAGCGAGGGAGACCACCCATTAACTCTCCTGAGCCCAAACGTAGAGCTCGAAGTTGGGATGGTAGGGAGACCAGTGAGCCCCCTTCGAAAGACATATTGCGAGCTGAGATAAAAGCCAAGAGACTCGATGTCACCAGTTTAAGGTCAGACCTGGATGACATGGTAGATGGTACCCTGCCTTTAGAAAGAATGGAAATGTATGAACAGGATGAAATACTGTATATGGCAAAAGACATTACTCGAAAAGCGAGAGCAGTCCATGAGAAGTTAGTCGAACTAGCAGGCAAATATATGGTGGACTTGTCAAGAACCAAAGCATTACAGGGTAACCACAGGCTACATTATACAGATCGAGACCTAGATGAGAGGAGAACGATTGGGCTGAAAACGCACATAAGGGAACTGATTGCTGGAATAAGGACATGGAGGGCACTAGATAAGTGGGAAGAGAGGTGGTCCAAGAAAGGGACCGGCAGGAGAAGCACGCTTGGTATGACACCAGGACAGCAGGGAATAGAAGCTTACCCTTTGCGTGAAGTTGCAAATGGGAACTATGTCCATGTCCCTTGGAGTAGGGGAGATTTAGCTGCTTTTACCACCTCTTTCCCCAAATTGCGGGAAAACCCCGTGGAGTGGTACAAGCAAGTGGAGAGATTTGTAAAAATCTCAAAGGTCCTTTGGATAGATCTGAACACGCTGTTTGACATTGTAGTACCAGGCGATCTGTGGACAGCATGCAAGGTTAGCGCTGAGTGGCCCACAACGGAGCCAGAGAGAGATGCCAAGACTAATGGGCCGTCCGAGATTGTGATGGCAAAATTCGAGAGAGTGATGAATTGGCTGAAAGAGAAAGTGCCAATGCAAGACATAGATTGGGTCAGAATAGACCGAACAAGACAGGAACCCAAAGAGACAGTCCACGAGTATTACGAGAGATTGCTGAAGGCGTTTAAACAGTATAGCGGCTTGGATGTAATGGATCCAAAAGACATAGGGCAATTTGTGTCCAAGTTCGTCCTGGGACTGAGACCGGATATTAGTTTAATGATTCAGCAACACTCGATTTGTTGGCAAACTAAACCTCTAGACGAAATACTGAGATATGCCAGGTACTGCTGTGATGAGATAGACTCTAAGGCTAAGAAACTAAAAGAAAAGTTGATGGTGGTACAGATGCAGGCAGCAGGAAAGGGGGGACAACAGCAACAGCAGCAAGGGACAGGTACAGGAGGAAAGAAGCAGTACAGCCAGAACAAGGGCAATGAGGAGAGTTCCACCTTTAGACCCAGAATAGATATAGCTGCCTTGAAGAAAACGACAAGGTGCCACCAGTGTAACGAGGTGGGGCATTGGAAACGCGAGTGCCCCTACAATGTAGAGATAGGAGAACAAGAGATGGAGGAGGAAGAGGTCCAGAGCGCGCCTACAAGAGGGGTAACGCCATACCAAGGAAAGGTGCTCAAAGGGGGGGGGGCTCCTCCCCGAGCCCAGTTCCCGCAACCTCCTCGAGTAGGGAGTATGGGTAAGACCTATAGACAAATGCCCCTGTTTGTGGAAGGGGAAGAGTGCTATTATGTGGACCCATTAACCGGACAGAGAGTGGAAAGAGAAGACTGCACCCTCGGGGCAGCCTTGGAGGTAGACCAAAGGGGACCCTATGTGGAAGCAGAAGTAGCAGGGTGCCCTACGACATTTCTGGTGGACACAGGAGCCACTAGATCCACGATCAGATCAGCTGCAGTTCCAGACCTGCCCATGTCTGGAGAGACCATACAGGTGGTAGGGGTCGCAAACAGGAGAATAACCAGCCAATTGACAGAACCGGTACAGGTGAAAATAGGGAAGTACAGCGATGAGCACCAGTTTGTGGTTTGCGATTCAAGTCCTGTGTGTCTGCTAGGGAGAGACCTGTTATGTAAATTGAATTGTACTATATACTGTACACCTCAGGGAGTGGAGGTGTTGACCAATGATGATGATGCAGATTTCAAAGTTGCAAACTCAAGAATATGCGTGGAGCTGTACCCTACTTTGACAGTAGATGAGCTCCCCTGGGACTTGAGAGAGACAGTGGCACCAGAAGTATGGGATTTCACTGGGGAAGAGATTGGATTGGTCAAAGGGGTGGACCCAGTGAAAATTGTAGTGAAACCGCATGCTGAGTTCCCAAGAACCCCCCAATATAAATTGACTCCAGAAACGATTGCAGGTATAAAACCCGTGATCGAGTCCATGATTAAACAGGGAATACTGAAAGAAATCGTGGGTAGTCCATGCAACTCCCCGATTATGGGTCTGCAGAAACCAAATGGGAAATTTCGGATAGTGCAGGACCTTCGAAAGATTAATAACATAGTCGTTTCGTGTTGTCCAGTGGTACCGAATCCATCCGTGATACTGTTTCAGATTCCATTCCAAGCTGAGTGGTTCACTGTGATCGATCTTTGTCAGGCCTTCTTTTCGATCCCTCTGGACGAAGAAAGCCATTTTCTTTTCGCATTTAAGCTGGAAAATCGCGTCCTAACATGGTGTCGTATCCCTCAGGGGTATACAGAGAGCCCATCGATCTTTAACCAGCTTTTAAAGAAAAATCTTGAAAGTCTAGTGCTGCCCCAGAAGTCAGTTCTGGTCCAGTACATAGACGACCTCCTTGTGGCGTCAGAAACAGAAGAAGCTTGCAGGGAAGACTCCATTGCTTTGTTAAATCACCTAGCTGCCAATGGGCACAAGGTGTCCCCGGGAAAATTGCAGTACTGCCTGACAGAAGTGCAGTATTTGGGACACAGAATAGAGAAAGGCAAACGAAAAGTGTCACCAGACAGGATAGAGGCGATCATGAAAATGAATGCGCCTAAGACACAGAGAGAGGTCAGGATGTTCCTAGGGATGGTGGGTTATTGCCGACAGTGGATCGTGAACTTTTCACTGAAAGCAAAGCCCTTGCAAAAACTGACGCACAAAGAGGTGAGTGATCCGGTACCATGGGACAAAGACTGTTTGATGGCGTTCTTACAGCTGCGAGAGGACCTGTGTCGTGCTCCGGCATTGGGAATGCCTGATTACAATAAACAATTTTTTCTTTACTGTTGTGAGAGAGAAGGTTGTGCGTTGTCTGTGTTGGTCCAAATCCATGGGAATGCCCGTAGACCAGTTGCTTATTTCTCGGCTACTTTAGACCCAGTAGCCGCAGCGTTGCCCGGATGTCTCAAATCCGTTGCAGCAACGGGTGTCAGCATTGAGAGATGTGAAAATATCGTCATGGGGCACCCGTTAGAGGTGTGCGTGCCACATTCTGTTGAACTGTTGATGACCAGGACCAAAACACAGCATCTGACCAACAGCAGGCTCACGCGCTATGAGCAAGTTATTCTTGCTGCAGAGAATGTGACCCTCAAGAGATGCTCTGTTTTGAACCCTGCTACCTTGATGCCACTTCCAAATGATATTGAGGATGATGATGAATATACAGACCATGACTGTCTTGATGTGACTGAACTATGCACCAAACCCAGACCCGACATCGTAGATGAGCCACTGACTGACCCAGATGAAATTTTCTTTGTCGATGGCTCATGTGTAAGAGACGAAGTTGGGCAGTTGAGAGCAGCTTATGCTGTTTGTACAATTACTGGAGTTGTGGAAGCTGGGTGCCTGGAAGGAGTACACTCCGCTCAGGTAGCCGAGATTATTGCCCTGACACGTGCTTGCTTGGCAAGCAATCAAATTCGAGTCACCATATACACCGACAGCCAATACGGCTATGGGGTAGTTCATGATTACGGGCAGTTATGGTCTCAAAGAGGTTTCATGACCTCTTCAGGCTCTCCCATTCGCAATGGAGAGTTTGTGCGCTTGTTGTTAGAGGCGTTGCAATGCCCAGCAAGTATCGCAGTTGTAAAGTGCACCGCACATACCAGAAATGAGGACTTTGTTTCGAAAGGCAATAGATATGCTGATGAAGTTGCGCGGTATTGCGCGGAACAAGGTTACTCTTTCACAGAGGTGGAAGTGGGTGGAATAAATGTAAGAACTGAATTAGCCATGATACTGGAAACTGTTGATACTTGGGATGAACTGTCAACCATGCAAGAAAATGCTCCTGATTCTGAAAAAGAAACATGGGAAAAGGCAGGATGTGTAATGGGTGAGACCCATTTTTGGGTCTCAGCAGACGGCAGAGCAGTGTTGCCCAATGAAATGGTGAGTCCAATGGCTAGACTCATACATGGTCCCGTACACTTAGGGAGAGATGCTATGCTGAGAGTGTTTAGACAAACTTGGTACAATCCTAAGTTTAGAATAGCAGCAGAAGCAGTGTGTCAGCGTTGTGTGACCTGCCAGCAGCTGAACGTAGGAAAAAGAACACCAGTTGCACTAAGTCACATAGGAAGGTCTGGAGGTCCATTCAATCGAATGCAGATAGATTTCATTGAAATGCCAAGGTGCAACCGCCTCCGTTATGTCCTGGTGATTGTTTGTGTGTTTTCCAGATGGGTTGAGGCATACCCTACACGTAGGTGCGACACCCTCACAGTGGCCAAGTTACTGCTCAGGGAAATCATTCCTCGCTTCGGGGTGCCGGCCTTTTTGGAATCAGATAGGGGAACACATTTTAACAGCGAGCTTGTGAAGATGGTCTGTGTAGCGTTAAATATCGACCAAAAGTTGCATTGCAGTTACCGACCAGAAGCCTCAGGAATTGTAGAGCAGATCAATGGCACGATCAAGTCCAGAATAGCAAAAGTGTGCTCCTCAACGACCCTGAGTTGGCCTGATGCCCTGCCATTGGTCCTCATGAGCCTTCGTAGTACCCCAGACAGAAGAACAGGGTTGTCACCACATGAGGTGTTAATGGGAAGAGCAATGAGGCTGCCATCTGTCCCAGCTACTGCACTGTTAAATATCACAGATGATATGATCCTGGACTATTGTAAGGGGCTGTCTGACGCCATGCGTTCTGTGTCCCTTCAGGTGCAGGCTGCCGAGGTTCCAGCGTGCCAGGGCCCGTGCCATGACCTGTATCCTGGGGACTGGGTCCTGGTGAAGAAACACGTGAGAAGAAGCTGTCTGGATGTTCGTTGGCGTGGGCCCTTCCAGATCATCCTGATCACGAACACAGCTGTGAAGGTGGGAGGCCTGCCCAATTGGATCCACGCGTCACATACGCGAAGGGTTCCAGCACCTCTGGAAGGAACAGCTCCTCTCTCGGATAGGCGTCCAGCAGAGGACCGAGAAGCCATAGAGGGGGCTAGCCAAGCTGTAGAGGTGCCAGCGGAAGCAGGAAACGAGTCTGACCAAGCTGAGGACGGTCAGTACAACAGCGAAACAGAAGACGCTACAGAAGGAGAAAGTAGCTGGGAGTACGAGTCAGACCCTGACAGGTCTGAAAGAGAGCGAGAACAGACAAGAAGAAGAAGGAGTAGTAGGGCACGTGGAGAAGCTAATTGGCCGCAAAGAAGGAGCTCTAGCCTGAGGTCAACTCCAGAAGTAACCCTTCCTCCGATATCAGAAGACTCAGACCCAGAAGAAGGTGCTCAGGGCGCTGAAGCACCGGACCGAAGAAGGTCAAGAAGAGTGCGTGTGCCTAACAGAAGATACTCCACACCTGAGTGGACATATCTGGCGACAAATGTCTGTGAAACCGGAGACAGGGAGGATCCGAGCGGTGGTGGTGTCCAGTTCTGAGCCCATTATCACCGTGGAAATACGACTGTTGGTACCCGGTGTCGAACAAGAAGGGTCACTAACATTCATGCTCCCCAGACCTCCCCGCCTCAGCAAGTTAAAACACATGTTCCTTTCAGAATTACAATTCCCCGACTTTGGTACAACGATAACAGCACATGAAGAGCACAATCTTCGTTTGGAAATACTGAACTATGCTATTGAAGCTGCCACAACAAATCTGATAGTAGACTGTTAAAGAACTTTGTAAATAAAGCAAGCAGAAAAAGAAGATTACCTAGCGCCCAGGAAGCAGAGAATAATAGGGAACTTCCCTTGAGTTGATGGAGAAGGGCTAGGGTTGTCTTTATTGAACTGTTAAAGGACTTTTGCGAAGAAGGTTGTCAGCCTCCAGTTGTGTGGATTCTAAAGACAAAAGGATTGAAAAGAGACTGTAAAGGAACGAGAGGAAAAGAACTTTTTTCTAAGATAAGAGAGAGCCATATTGTTTGACGAAATGGAGGCCGGCACCCCGAACCGCAGAGCTAAATGTATAATAGGTACACTAATAGTAGGAGTGATAATATTAATAGCTTTAGTGGTAACTATTTCTTATGTAAAGGGACATGAAGAAGAGGTAAAGGTAACTGATGTGAATTCTGTAGTGACGCTTACACCTACTGTTGCTGGTGAGAGAAGGGAAAACACTCAAGAGAAAGCGTTATTGGCTGCAGAAGCCCGCAGGTTACACGTAGACGAGTCCCAAGGAGACTTTAGGTCAAATGCTTATGCTAAACTTTTATATGAATACGTGGATGCCATGGAGGTTAAGGATTGTTATGTCTGCATGCAATTGCCGGCATCTGTAGATGAGGGTATTAGATACCATCACCTCCCTCTGACATATGGCATTACATGTAGCTTATTGCTTAGTATATTTTATGAGAGAGATAGTTTTGAATACTATTTCTCCAATTATGATTCAGTGTTGCCAGAAGTCCCAAATTATAAGCAGATGAACAAATGGGACTACTGGAAGAGTGAAGACAGATTGGCCAAGTTCTTCATTCCTTGGATTACCTTAGATACTTCACATGCCCGTAGAAATAACCTGACATGCAAGGTGTCAGAAGTCGAGAAGAAGTTCATAGGGCAGGTGGATGATCGTTACAGGAGACAAAAGATTTTGAAAAAATCAGGACAATGGAAAACAGATTGGACCGAGGAAGAGAAGGCACACAAGAGAAAGGGTAGTAGTGGTCCAATAGCTTTAGATAAAACGCAGAGAGGAAAGCTATGTCTTCACCGAGCCAAAACGTATTATGAAAATGTATACGTGGGTGAAGTTGACTGTGAGCATGCTTTTAATTTAGAGTACTACACTAAGGATTTCCTGAAGGGAATGCAAGTGATTCCAAATGTGTATTTTGTATGTGGAAGAAATGCTTACGTGAGACTACCTGACAACTGGTATGGATCATGTTACCTAGCAATTGTCTTCCCCAAAATATATCATGCACAAGACTTAGTGATCATTGAGGGCAAGGCATCTTCGAGGGGAAGGAGAGATGTAGGCGATGCAGAAATGGTTGGAGATGTCTTTGGAGCTATGTTCCCTCTTTTGGGAGTAATCCTTAATGATGTTAAAATTAGACGACTGGCAACAGTTGTCGACAGGTTGTCTGCCAGCACTGCTCAGTCCTTAATGCTGGTAGAAGGAGAGATGCAATCGATAAGGGCTATGGTTCTTCAAAACCGTCTTGCATTAGATGTCCTATTAGCAAAAGAGGGCGGAGTCTGTAAGGCTTTGAAGGTCCAGGAATGCTGCACTTACATTCCAGACAATTCGAAGCCCCTTGAGAAAGTTATTAAGAACATAACTAATATTCACAAGGAGATCGAGGACTTGAGTAGAGAAAATGTCTGGGAAAAGGTGGGCCACGGAATGAGTACAGTTGGAGGGTGGTTTTCCACCTTAGGCAAAAGCTTTGTTTGGTACATTCTAAAACCTATCATCATAATATTGATCTGTGGGATTATATTGTGGGGATTGGTGAGGGTATTCAAATGGTACAGAGCAAGAAGGTCAGAAAGGGCCCAAAGAGAACAGCTGCAGAGATTGGCTGCCATACAAGATAATCAGTACAGGAGCCTGAGGGCTCTGGAAGCGCAGAGAATGCCAGCGATAACTGCAGTTTAAATGTTAGTGATGACCCCGAGAGGTCATCAAAGGGGGGAACTGAGAGAGCGCAAACTGACTTAAATGTATGAGTACATCACACTTACTTGTAGTAAGCACAAATCATGAGGAGAAATGCCATGAGTGCTAATAGTATCTGCAATTATATTCTAAATGTATAGCTAATGTAGGGATTTAAGTAGAAGTGGAACTAATACAGAAATGTGTGACATTATATGACTTTAATAGACGTGATTATTTCTGAATTCCATGTCGTGAAGCTGTTAAAATGTAAGATGGTATGCGGTTAAACGCAGAATGTGGTAGGCCTCAGGGCCAGAGCTAAAGGGAAGGTGTTTCTTTTCACGACACAGATTGTATTAATGTTTTGGTCATTGCATTAAATAGGCCATGATATATAGAGATGTTTACTAAATAATAGAATAAGAATATTAACATGCTTTAATTAATGAAGAAGTTGAATGCTATAGTCATAGTGAGAAATATTGTAGGCCTGAAATGTTTTAGCATTGATTTACACGTACATGTCTGGGCTGAGAAATGTTGCAAGCTTTTTCTTTTTAGAAGTCTATGAGAGTTGGGTTCTTGGCTGCAGATATCTGTCTGCAAAGGATAAAGGGGGGATCCAATTATAAATGAATGAATAGAGGTCTGTTCAGTAGACGGCCCAGACATGGAGGAGGGTTCCGGAATGTTTGAGGGGTATCAGCGGGCCGGAGAAGAGTCTGAGAAGCAAGGTCAACTCTAACGCATGAGGCCCAATACAAAGCATCATGGAAAAAGCCAGAAGCTACACCACGTGAGAGGCGTCTTGCAAGGGGCGTCTCAAATGTTGTTGTCTGTTTTGTATTAGGGACAGCACCCCTGGGTGGAGTTAGAGCAGATACCTGAGGACCCTTTAGAGAGCGGATGGGTAGGCAGAGAGGGGTCATGACTGGAGAATTATAGGTTTTCACCAAGAGACTTAGAGTGGGTGACTTCCCTTGGGGGTCATTCACTGCTGACACCTTTGTTAGGTTGGGATTTGGTTAAGTAGGGATACCATCTAGAGCAGGGTAGGGACAGCCTAACCTTTGCGTTTTCCTCCAACCTAAATGAAGGAGAGATATGCGTCTATGCTGATAGCTTTATTATTCTTAGAACTTGTGTTAGTGATTTCTGTTGCTCGTCTGAGGGCTTTCCGAGAGCACATGTATGTAATTGGACCTGTGTATCTCGTTAATCTCATTTTGAGATGCTTGTATTTGCAGCTTATTATATCTTTACAATAAACTTTTGAAAGCTAGAAGTTGTTTGTGATCTTTGGGAGCAGAGTCCTTTATTGGGTGAACTAGCTTGGAAATAGGTGCACTTTCTTTCCTCACAGACAGGCAACAAAGGTTCAGTCGACCAGATCGAGGTTTGGATCAATAGATATAAGGTATCGATCAAAATCTCGCCCTTTCACATGTAAATGGTCTTTTAAAGACCTGTGAAGTACTCAGGTGTGGTGCGCTGTGTGTGTGCGCTGAGGAAGCTGTCTCAGCCCGGGCTGAAGGCTGAGACTGACACACACACTGACACACACACACACACAGGGTGAGATGACAGAGGGTGAGGGATGGAGGGTGACAGAGGGAGGGAGAGGAAGGGAGACAGATAAAGACAGAGAGAGGGAGGCAGAGAGAGGGAGACAGAGGGAGAGGGAGACAGGGAGACAGAGGGAGAGAGACGGAGGGAGAGGGAGGGAGACAGATAGGGAGGGGGCCAGAGGGAGGGAGAGAGACAGAGGGAGGGAGACAGAGGGAGAGAGACAGACAGAGGGAGAGAGAGAGAGAGAGAGAGAGATAGGGAGGGAGGGAGGCAGAGGGAGGGAGAGAGAGTGGGAGAGAGGGACGGAAACAGAGAGGAAGGGAGACAGATAGGGAGGGAGGGAGAGAGAGTGGGAGGGAGGGAGAGAGAGTGGGGGAGAGGGAGAGAGACAGAGAGGGAGGGAGACCGAGGGAGTAAGTGAGGGAGGGAGACAGAGGGAGGGAGACAGAGGGAGGGAGACAGAGGGACGGAGACAGAGGGACGGAGACAGAGAGAGGGAGACAGAGAGAGGGCGACCGAGACAGAGAGAGAGAGAAAGGGAGACAGAGGGAGGAGGGCGACAGAGGGAGGGCAACAGAGGGAGGGCGATAGAGGGAGGGAGAGAGAGGGAGGGAGAGAGAGTGGGAGACAGAGAGGGAGGGAGACAGAGAGAGTGGGAGACAGAGATGGAGGGAGACAGAGAGAGTGGGAGACAGAGAGGGAGGGAGACAGAGAGGGGGGAAAGAGACAGAGGGAGAGAGACAGAGGGAGGGAGACAGAGGGGGGAGACAGAGGGACGAAGACAGAGGAAGACAGAGAGAGGGAGAAGAGAGAGAGAAAGGGAGACAGAGGGAGACAGAGGGAGGAGGGTGACAGAGGGAGGGCAACAGAGGGAGGGCGACAGAGGGAGACAGACAGAGGGAGGGCAACAGAGGGAGACAGACAGAGGGAGACAGACAGAGGGAGACAGACAGAGGGAGAGAGAGAGGGAGGGAGACAGAGGGAGGGAGAAAGAGGGAGGGAGACAGAGGGAGGAAGAGAGCGGGATTCAGAGAGGGGGAGGGAAAGAGAGGGAGACAGAGAGAGGGAGAGAGAGAGAGAGAGGGAGAGAGAGAGAGATGTGTGTATGCTGGGTCTGGTGGCTCAGTGGACGAAGGGGTCTGCTGCAGGGACCTGTGTTCAACCACATGGTCACAATTTTTTTTTGCTTTAGCCCCGCCCCCTCTGATCCCGCCCCCACCGGTGCGGCCCTCAGCCACAAACCACACTGTAAATTTGGCCCCCGAGAGAAAGTATGTGAGTACCCATGGCATAGAGGGTTCGGATTGTGGGGGCACTGTCACAAGAGTGTGATGCCTGATCGCCCCAGGCTGGGGGCTGCGGACAGAGTGCATGTCTCCTAGTCTGTCGTAAGGCCATATTACATTACATATGTGCAGTCTTCTACCATGCATATCACTGACTGCTGCTTTGCTTAAGTGTTGTTTTCTAAAACTGAAAAATCAAGGTTTAAAAAAAAGAACAAAAGAATACTATTGTGTCACAACGGGCGAAGCAAGTGGGAACCTTGCTCTCCCAAGGAGAGTTAGAGAGTGCCCCCCAAAGATTTAAATAATAGCGTCAAATGGGGCTTTTTACTCTCATTTGTCAGTTGATGATGACGAAATCCTGTGTTGTATTTAGAAGCATTTCTGAAGTCACGCTCTGCAGTTGAAAACAGAGGTGCTTTGTCAAAGCTTAGTTATACGTCAGCTGTGAGCTATGTACATTTGGAGCACCCGCACAGCACTTGAGATTTCCTGTCAGTCTGCTTTCAGTGCCTCAGACAATTCAGTTTCCAGACACTTGTGTTCATTCTTCAGTGAAGGAAACAACACTTGTGGTATTTTTACGTGCAATGTGTTAGCACAGTTATGTATTTTTGCAGCAGTGTTAAAGCGCTCACTCCAACGGCTGTAGCCTACAGGGCACAGCTCAGCCCCCAGTCAGATAGCTGAGCTGGTCCATGCAGATATTGTTGGGATCCCTGTATAACTTGCAGGTCACAAGTTCTGAATTTAAGAAATAGTTCAGTGGGTTATGCGCCTGCTTCAAACATCTGCAAGATATCTGACGTGTAGCTTAAGTTTGAATCTTTGTGGGAATTCTGCAGATGTTAATCAAATAAAAGTAATTGAGTTGGCAATACTATTATTAAATATAAAAAAACTCAGTAACCTGAATCAGCTCCACATCACTCCCTGGCATCTCTTACCAACAAAGACTTTTTGAATGCTGAAGTTTATGTTTTTTTAACACAGTCCAACCAATCTTACTTACTAATTAGCTGCTGTGCTTGATTTGTGGTGGAAATAAGCACCCCGTTTGGGGGCTAGAATTTCCTTTTTTTGTTATCTGACTTTGACCCAGAGGAAGAGAGAGAAAGAGAGAAAGAAGGAAGAAAAGAAAGGTAGGAAAACAGTGTCAATGGAAGACAGCAAGCTTGAAAAAGAATTGTCATATTGCTGTGTGTCCACCACAAATCCAGGGGAATGTCCATCCCTGAATGTTAGGATAAACATTGACTGTGACGATTCATTGGGCCTCTTTTATGAAAAGTGTCACATCGCTGGGGTAAAACAGTGATGCAACACTTTTCAGTGTGCCCTCTTTGCAACACCATGGATGCGCCATATTTACTGTCCGGCGCTCCATGTCGTAAGGATTGACAGATATGTCCAGAATCCTGACGTATCAGTAGGCGTAAAAATGGTGCATTGCTGGAGTGTGTCTGGAAACAGATGCAACTCCAGCAATGTGTCATTTCATATGGGGAAAGCCCCGTGTGAAAAGGCCTGCGTCACCCCTTATGCCTGATTCAAGCAGGCATAAGGATTTGATGCAGTAAGGCAGTAGAAGTGTCATTGAGAAATCTCATAGATTTCACTGCAACACTTCTACGAGCCTTTTCTGCACCGGAACGCCCCCCCTGCATACATTATACCTGACTCAGGTATAAAGTAGTTTAGGGGTTTACAAAGTGACGCATCTTCCTTGATGCATTACTATGTAAATATGGTGCAGTGAGGCGCATTTTCACTCCGCCGCAGCATCACAATGAGTGTCGCAACAGCGGTGTCTCAGCCTCATAAATAAGGCCCATTGTATGTAAATGTATCTTCAGTGGATATCCTGAAAACTTGGAATGAATCCTACCATCATGGACCTATCTCGGATATCACTGCCTTCTTTTAGCTGCTACAAATACCCACTGCAACCTTCTGCCTTGTGCATGTGCTATGAACCTAAAGTTTCTACTACTCATATTTAAATGTTGAAGAGGGCTTTGTGAGGGGGTAATGTGTATCCCGGTCTGCCGACTATTGGTTCATATAGTACATATATGCCAATTTTCAGATATCCATTTGCATTGAATCTACAAGCAATGCTTATGATATGAGTAACGTGTACAATCAATGGTTATCATGGAAACCTGGCGTGGACCCAGAATCGTTGTTACCTGCAGGGGTAGTCAGTCAAAGACTCCGTCCCTGTGCTGGCTGGTGGTTTCCCAGCCCAGTTTTCTTTGTGACATAATTGCAGTTTATATTTGATGAACGCGTTATTTCAGGAACAATAGTCTTCTCAAAGCACTTAGCAACGGTTTTGCTTGCAGATAATTTCCCAGTTGTTAAGGAACTGTTGTTAGCATAAAAATAAGCATTCTTTACAAAGGTGCAATGGCCGTGATGTTATTTCTAAAGGTAACCTTCTACATAAAACATAGGGGTGCACATTCTCGCAGGGACATCTTAAGGATTTTGGGGGCCCTGTGCCAAACGTATTTTGGGGGCACCTGTTTGGAACAGCTATGAATTTATGATCCAGTTTCAGCTCTTTCATACCCTCTTTGGCGATGTCACTTACAGTACAGGTACCATTGTCCAAATTCCAAAAGTGTATCTAATATTCAGGGATAGTGACGTCAGCAGGTCACTAATATTACTGTAATAATCTCTGTGACCCCCTCACATTTCTCATATGTGAGGGCCGGTTTTGTTCTAAAATAATATGACTATGGAGATTTCTACACTTAACGCTGTCTTACACAGGGCATAACCGACGCAGGTGAGAGGGGAGAGGGGTTGGCCTAATGGCTAAGGCGCTCGACCTCGGACCTGGGGATCTGGGTTCGAGTCTCGGTAACGATGCCAAAAACCTCCTGTGATTCTGGGCAAGTCACTTAATCTACCCGTGCCTAAAAATGAAAGTGTGTCCTCATGTAACATAACGGGTGCTATGTAAAGCGCTCTGATACGTGATTCGGTTCGGGTCTAGTTTGCGCTATATAAAACTCTACAAAAAAAAAAGGTGTAAGTTACACGACGTTTCAAATGATCAACAGCTAGCCAAGCCAGGGTCTTACAAGCATGTAAAGTGCATGCACTGGTGTTCAGGCTGGAGTGCGAAATCATTTTTTGATTCCCTCCTTGATTTAAACAAAGGATATCACCAACTCAAACTGGAAGAAAATTGCAGGTACACTACTACCTTTTAAACTCATGTTTGTTTATTTAGATAGAAAGGGCTACGTTTTGGAGTGTCATCAGCTGCAGAACTCTTTCAGAAAGTCATTCATTGCATAATGCAGCCAATCACAAATGCTTTCAATTACAATGATCACATGCTAGTTTTTGGAGCCACACAAAAGGAATATGATAAAGCTCTTACACAAGTGTGTCATACACTTGCCAATTACAGTCTCACTTTAAATGCAGCAAAGTGTTAGTTTCATAAAACTAAACTCAAGTTCTTTGGTCATATATTTTCTGATGGGGAGTGACTCTGGATCAAAATAAAGTACAAGCCTTGTCATCCATTTCTCCTCCACATGAAGTAACTATGCTGCGATTCTTCCTGGGTATGGCCAGTTACTGCACAAGGTAAATAGATGACATTGCCACTGTAAGTGCCCCATTGAGAGACTAAACAAAACAAAATGTTCCATTTCAATGGTAATGGGAATGTGGACAAAGCTTCAAGAAAATCAAGCATTCAATTGATAACGCCACTGAAATGGTATACTTTGATCCAAAATTGCAGAAGGAGGTTGATGTTGATGCAAGCTCAGTGGAGTTGGGTGCCGTCCTTGCTCAGCACACACAGTTTGTCATCGATGGAACGTGCCTTTTCACAACCTGATAATAAAGCCTAACTGTGGTGTGGACTTGTGAGCATTTTCATGTGTTCCTAAATGGAAAGCATTTCACAGTTGTCACCAACCACCAAGCATTGCTCACCATTTTCAGTAATCCTAAAGCCAAGGTGCCCCCTCGCATTGAGAGGTGGGGGGTTGCGATTGCAGGAGTATGATTACACAATTATGCATCATCCAGGAAATGAACAAACTCCTGCTGGCTACTTTTCACGTGTACCGATACATTGTCCTGACACTACTTCTAAAGCAGCTGATGCTTATGTTAACTTCATTGTGAAATCCAGTACCCCTGCTGCCCTATTGGTGGAACAAATCATTGTTGCCACAAGAACTGACAGAGATTTGCTAATACAAAAAGCCATTAGTGCACATCAATCAAGCGAAAACATACTCAACCTCTTCACAATAACCTTGAATACCAGAAATTCTAAATGTGCAGGAAGAACTTTCAGTTATCCCAGAGGGCATCATCTTACAAGGGTCGAGAATTGTCATACCGGAGAGTCTGAGACAAGTTATTGAACAGGCCCATGAGGGACATTGTGGAATTGTTGCTACGAAACAAGCTCTTCGGGACTGAGTTTGGTTCCCTTGTCCTGATTAAAGAGTTGAAAATGAATCAAGGGCATGACATTTGCACGGCTGCTTGTCATCCAAAACACAGCTGCATCAGTTAAACATGTCTGATCTTCCAAAGCATGAATGGGAAAAGATTGCAATTGACTTCTTTGGACACCTTGACAATGGACATCATCTACTAGTAATTGTTGATGAATATTCCCATTTTCCTCTTGTGGAAGATCTGCCATCAAATACTCATGACAGTGTCATTGATATTATCGGCAGGAAACTGCTGCTGAAGCGGTGATAATGGACTTGATAATATGCCCTTGTGAATTCCCATAGAAGCCCAGGTTAACACCAGAACCTGAGTTTGAGTTTGAGTTTAAAAATATTTATATAGCGCACTTTCACCAGCGGTTTCATGGCGCTGCAATAGACATGGGTTAACACCAGAACCTGGGCTTCTATGGGAATTCACAAGGGCATATTATCAAGTCCATTATCGCCGCTTTAGCGGCAGTTTCCTGCCGATAATAGCGGCGATAATGTATCGCCCTTTCTTGATAATATGGCCCACAGTTTGCAAAGTCGAGAAAGATTCAGGGGCTGCCTTTAACATTCTTTCACAACTCTTGCTGTGTTTGTGCAAACATACTATCTACTGTCGGGCACACACAGCAGGAGCTCTAAAAGGAACTGAAGATTTAGAGGTGCAATAGAGTTGTAAAAACCACTGAGTCTTCCACAAAGCTGCTTTTTTTTATTTTCGACATCTGGCTTTCATGGGTGAAATGTTCTAGTAGCCCAATAACAGTTCGATATTAAAGTCCCAGTCCTTCTCAAAAGCTCGAGCCAAAACTCCGGAGAGTGTCTTTAATGGCCACTATAGCCCTCTAGAGTGGGCTGTAATGGTATACCATGGCATGCTGCTGTGGACTTTAATGATTGTTGAAGTCCCTAATCAGGTCAGGTACTATGTCATGGTTGAGGGCTTTTAACAACTGATATAGTTCAAGGCAGAAATGCTATAATGCTATTAGAATATTCCACCCACTGAGGAATTGTTGCACATGGCCCTTTCTGCATGGTCACCCCCAGATTTTTTTTTCTTTTCTTTCTTCCTCCTATTTGTTTTCCTGAATTCCTTTGGCTGGCCTTAGGACTCACTGCACTTTACCACTGCTAAGCAGTGCTAAAGGGCTTCTGTGCTCGCTCTCCTCTAAAGAGGGTAGAATTGGCCTAAGCACAATTGATATTTAATTTACTTATTAGTCCCGAGTAAAGTGGTATTACTTGTACCCAGGAAGGTAAATTAAATGCTACTAGTAGGCCTGTAGTACTGGTTGTGCCACCCACTTAAGTAGCCCTTTCAAACATATCTCATGCCTGTCATTGCAGCCTGTGTGTGCAATTTTAAGCTGCCATTTCGACCTGGCAAAATAGACCTTTTGCCGGGTCCAAACCTTCCTTTTTGATACTTTTAAGTCACCCCTAGGGCAGGCACTGACCAGGCCAGAGGGCAGGGTGCAGTGTATTAAAAAAGTTGTACATTTACTTTTAAGTTTTAGATGTCCTATTAGTGAAAATCTCTTAATTATGTTTTTCACTACTGCAGGGCCTACCTCTTTTCTAGGATAACATAGAAGTTACCTTATTACATTTAATAAGGCATAATTTCTAAATGGGAGCAGGTAACCAGTTCATGATTGGTTTCTTTTAAATTGTAATGAAACATCCTAACTTGTGGTGAAGTCAGATTTTAAATTGTAATTTTGAAAATGTCACCTTCTCCTTTACTATACATTTTGCTGTTGTACACTCTCTGTGCTTAATTTATGTCTTCATCAGGTTCAATAACATCCAGCAGCCATTATGGCTTAATGTTGTTGATACTCCCAATACTAAGAAGTCACTCCATATACTTTTTACCTACAGGTGTCCCCAATATCCTTTGGTCCTGATGAGACCCCATATTACAAAGGGGGTCGAAACATCGTCAACATACTTAAACGAACCACATATCCAACACCTCTGATTGTCAAAAGTGCTCACTTGTGATTGATCATGTATCCATTTGGTTGTTTGCTGGAGTTTGGAAACTTGTACTTTCTTTTTTCTATTGTTTGTATATTTGTACTGTCTTTTATGGTTTGTTTTTTGGTTCCGTTTCAGTTGGGACACTATGCAAGTTACACATTTGCGCCTATGAAATACAGTTTACAGGCCAGGGTATGATTGAACGGTGCCTCAATCTGCACCTGGTCTTAGGGAAATACACTTTAGCTAAGCTGGGCTCCCTTTTTTTAGGGTTTATGGACCTGATATCTGCCTTTGACTGGGTGCTGAGAGGTAAGCGCTGGGAAAAGATGTTGGTGATGAGCATAGAACCATCAATCGTGCATTTCATAGCTGCTATGCATTGGGAGGTCTCCGGAAGGGTTCGATATGGAACAGGCGGGGAACTTACTGCCCCATTTCAAATGAGCCATGGGGTCTGCCAGGGCTGTGTGCTTGCCCCATTTTCATTTTGTCTGTAGATAAATGATCTGGAAATTTCTATTATAAATGGGCACGTGGATGCTCCCCAGATAGGCCGAAGGTTATTACCGGCTTTATTATATGCAGACGACTGTCTTTTAATGTCTCGAACCGGGGTGGGGTTGCAACGGCTTTTAATTGGTTTTAACAATTTTATGAGTGACCTTGGCCTCAAGACTAATGTTGCAAAATCTCAGATCATGGTGCTGGGTAAACATCCTTCCACTGTAAAGACATTTTTTATAGGCAGTGAGAAATTGCTTCACGTGCCCACTTTTTCTTATTTAGGAGTTCTTTTTGACTCAAAAAGCACATGGCTGCAGTTAATGGAGACAAGGATTAGGGGTTTTAATCAAAATCTGGAGGCCATTTTTAGATTTGCTAAAAAATTAGGCTCACACCCTTTAAATGTAATAATTGAGATCTACAAGGCTCGCATGTGCGCTTCCACCCTATATGCGGTTGGAGTCTGGGGCTCATGCAATACTTTAGGCCTTCAGCGACCGGAAAATATGTTTTGCCTTTTTAATACCACTTTTAAAATTCTTAAAAATAAGAAGGTGCCAGGCAGCTTTGCACTATCTCCAGCTTTTAAAGGGTGAATGCATTTGTCTGATGGTTTATAGCTATATCTCCTCTACAGTTCGACTCAGGAATATTGTTGGGAAATGAGCTCGTATTACACCTTATTATTGCATTATATATTTATTGATGTTTAAAAAATTGCCATGAGGCAGTATGAATGTAGATTTTTAATTTCAATTTAATTATTGTTGTGTCTAGGGCATGATATGAATTTCATGAGTTTTTAACCTGGACAGTTGTAAATTGTTTTTTCTTTCCTTTTTAAGAAATATCTATTATATTGACTAATTTCCTAAATCAGAAATTCTTTGTTTTTTATGATGTATTCTTTCATGGCTTGGAATATAGCCGAATAAAGATTTCTGACTGACTGACTGAAACAGCGTTTATTTTTTAACATAACTAATGTATGACTACTTCGTTTTGGTTTCCTATTAACATCCTTGAACAGTGTTATTGTACGATTGAGCTTATCCGTGCATTGAATATCCATTTAAAATTCTAATAAGAACAGCTGTTTTTATGATATGTTTTAAATGCCTTGGCTCTTATTCCGTATGGTTCCCTTTGGGTTTTGTTAGAATCCTTAAAGCTGTGGCTGCATCACAATGTTTCAAGATTTTGTCCTTTCCTGTTACTTTTACAGGGTTTCCCTCACACTGTTCGTGTTAGGATGTTGGATAGGGAAATTCCCCTCTATACCGATGAGTACATTGCTAAAATAACCAGTGGCCCATCACTTTTTTCATCACAAACAAGCTGATTAATTATTCCAAAACAGGAACTCATTGAAAAGCTTGAGAAAGCTAGAAAGAAGTAGCATGTAAGAACTGAGTTGCAGACCCGCATGCTGACAGAATATCTTAAGGCCATTATCATACCCCAAGTAGTACATGTTAGGAACATTCCTGAAATTTTTTGTGAGGACAACAAATTCAGAGGTGGGTTTAGCCATATCTCCAACACTTGCTCGCACCATTGAATGGTGCTTGGGGTTGAAACAACACTGGAACACACAAAAGAGGAACTGAAAGAAATAGAGGCCTGACAGAAAGACTTCCTGGCTGACAACGGTATAGCAGATGCCAAATAACTTCTCAACAACTTAAACAAAACCATTGACGAGTTTGAACTCAAGAAAAAAGCATATAAACTTACCAAAGATATTGAAAACTTTACAAAACAAAAAGCATACCCCTACCTACGGGACGAATACTATACTACAGTATCTACACAAGACAGACAATACACCTGTGACCTTCTCTGAATCCTTCGCAGGATCAAATGACTTTTGCCCCCAGGAGGGCCTAGTCACACCAACACACATCCAGGTCAACCATTTTTAGTTCAAGGTCACATAACAAACCATGGCATCAGTACCCAGGAGAGCGCCAAACCAGGAGGAAACAGAACCGATGGGGCCCTCACAGACCTTAGCTAGACTAACACTACCTGACAATGACAACCCCCTATAGAGTTCCATTTTTCATCTGCAACATTACACTCTCTACTCCACATAGATCACATTACTGATAAAGGGCTTATCATATGTTAATACTGAGAGAAAGTATTGTTTTGCCTTGAAAACAGTTGCAATTTTTCTGCAAGATCAGACTCAAGCTGTTCTTTGCAGACAGGAATGACCCCATCACTGACTCTGTTACTGGACTAAGACCTTCCTCCAATTTTTATCCACCCAACTTACTCATGCCACCAGAGCTACTCACTTTTGAGAGACTAGTTCTAAAAGGACGTGATGCACTGAAAGTAACATAGAACTTTATTCTGTACAACATTTCCCTTGCTGAAATACAGGCACTGTTAGCGCTCAAGAATGACATCTCCATCATAGTCAAGCTAGCTGGAAAAGGGGGAAGGATTGTTTTTGCAAGACCACACTAACTATGACACAGAACATAGAAGGCAGATCTCAGATATGAAACACTACAAACGTCTTGTGGCAAATCTACTAGAGACAATCAGAAGTGAGAAATTAAGGGCCATGGCATGAGGCAAGGAACAATGTTTCATCTCAGACGAATAATTAAATTTTCTAAACACTGAGAATCCTCCCATCCTAGTTCTATATACCTTACCCAAGGTGCACAAAGACAACATTCACCCACCTGGATGGCCCATTTTGTCAGACAACAACTATATGTTGGGTCCCTTGGATCAGTACATAAACATCTTTATCAAAGACTATCAACTAATAAAATAAACATATGTAAGGGATAGCACCTCTATGGTGAACCTCATTAAAGTCATGCCCTTTGATGTTGAAACAGATCTGTTGGCCACACTAGACATAGCCTCCTTATACACCAACATACCCCAAAAGGTGAGCATCAATATAATTCAGCATTTACTAACTACACACAAACAACTCAGGCAAGTCCCCACAGGCTTCATTGTATCACCCTGCAGCACAATTACTTCAAATATCACAACCATTTCTTCTAGCTTTGCTCAGGCACATCAATGAGAGACGTTTTTGCTCCCAACCTGGCTAACATCTATGTTGACATTCTGGAACAAAGATTTGTACTCACGAGGGGTGTGGCTAACTGCCAAACAAGATGGCTGTACACTGAGACAGCTCTGTAACTGCAAGTAAGTGATTTCCTCACCATCCGATCAGAATCTGACCGATGCCAGCAGATTTATGATCTGAGAGGGTCCAGACCCCCTCGAGGTGTGATGGCCTCAGCCTTCCATGGTGCCGTTGAGGGGCAGAATCTGACTAGTGCCTGGGAGCCACGCGGAGGGATGAAAATGGCTGACCGCGGAGCAGAGGCCTAACCCGAGGCTGGGAAGCCCGAGGCTGGGGCTCATTACATCGATTATTTATTCATTATCTGGAAAGGAGACTATGGCCAGGCAGTCAAATTAATTTCTGATTTGAATGATAACACACATACTTTGAAATTTGAGGGTCACATCAGAGACACCCTGGTAGAATGTTTGGATATTCAAATATCTGTGGTTCACAATAAACTTACACCTATCCTACATCGTAAAGACGCAGCAGGGAATACCTTACTGTATGCTGAGAGTAGCCATTCTAAGAATTCAATCAATAGCATCACCTATGGGAAGTTTCTATGAGGCCACAGTAACTGCAGCTCAGAAAAGAGTTTTCATGATGCATGCAGGGTGATGACAGCACACTTTAAGGAAAGAGGTTATAGGGACTCCATTCTTAACAATGCCCTGGCTAAAGTAAAGGAAGTAAGTAGAGAGGTAGCGCTGGCACCCATTACCAAATCTGAGACAACTAATATAACAACTATGAGATTCATTCCAACATATAATAATAAAGCGATGGATGAGCAAACATTGGGACATCCTCAAAACAGAGGTCACACTTAACGATGTGACAGAAGAATGTAGCAAATTAACGTTTAGGAAGGGCTCTTCCCTAAGTGACAAATTATGCAGGAGGGAGATTAGTGACTGCAGTCCTACTCAGAGCAATGTGAAAGGATTCTACGATTCACATCCAGCAAAGCCTGTAAATACAGTAACAATGTAAAGAAAGTGTTTTCAGCCATAGCCAAAACATACAGAACAATAGATAAACATTGGTCATACATTTTTGACTACTGTGTCTATGTATTAATGTGCCCATGCAAAAACTTCTATGTAGGCAGCACAATGTTTCCAGTTAAAAAGAGAGTACTGGAACACATGAGAGCCATACAAAATAAAGGCAACATATATCTGGTGGCACCCCACTTTGAGGAAAAGCATGACAGCAACAAGAATGTGCCATGATCTTTTGCCATAGGTCATAAACCCAAGTCTAGAAGAGGGGGCGATAGGGTATGGACACTACGCCAGCTTAAATCTTGATATATATATTAGAACTTGATACCAAAGCACCTAGGTTTGAACTCAGATGAAGAGATGTCAGTACATCTAGGGGAATGATTAGAGACCACTCTCTTCTCATTTCTCTGAACTATGAGTAGGCTGGGGGTTTTTAGGTTTAAACCTATAATAACTGATAAAACCCCACTGAAAGAGAAATAACCCTCATCTGTGAAAACATATAAGCACTGAAAAAACATCTGCACAGCCACAAACTAAATACCATTCAAAGAAAGGAAAAAGAGTGAAAGAGTCATTTTTTTTCTTCCTGAAGGGGCCAATTCAATGTAACTTTGTTATACAAGCTAGCAGTAAGAAAGACTGGCTAACATTATTCTGCTTGAGTTTTGATGTTTAGGGATGCCACTAAAATATTGTTGCTTCTTCCTTTTGTTTGTTTCAGTTTTTGTGTTCTTTGGTCTAAAGATGCAGGGGCATATTTACGTCTTCTGGCGCATCTCTGCAAATCAGCAGGGATGCTCC